>NC_140751.1:50812500-53312500 GCF_051527215.1 Medicago sativa | reverse complement strand
CAAGGGGGCTTAGTATGCAATATGATCATAGTATTTTCAAGCCTATTTACACTTTATTTGACACAAGAAACACACATTATTCACAAGGTGAAAGACTTATAACAAGAACAGCAGGCATATGCTAAATCAAGAAACAAAATCACTCCAAGAACGACATACTCAAAGTCACACTTATGCACCAAAATTCACGGACAAGATCACATCACAATTTTCACAAAAGTCTTAACAAAAAGTAGCAAAAAATGACAAAACAAACGGACATTATTTTGAAGTAGATTTTAACATGTAACTACATTCCAAAGAACAAGTATCAAGTGCTAAAAATTGACCACATCAACATTCCAAAACACTTAGAAATTTTTATCAAGATTCGAGTAAAAAATGAATACAAAGTACTAATTAAAAATCAAGATAAAAATTATATTTTGTGATCAAGGTTTGGTCTGTAAGGTACATCAAGAATTGACAAAAGTATCAAAAAAACAACTAGAAAAGCTTTTAGAAATTTTATCAAGCAAATTGAGACAAATAGGGATTTACCTGGTAAGAAATGGGGTGCGGGTAGTAAAGATACAGCAAAAATATGGCAATGTGTGAGAACAAAGCCCAGGCCCATGGGAGTCTCCATCATAGGCAGATTAGGAATAGAATGAACGTCCTGCTTCAAATTTCTGCAGTTCCCAAAAGATCCAGGTCGAGAGACACCATCAGGAGCTTCTCTAATTGAACCATGAACTCATTGGTATGAATCAACAACCAGGAAAAAACGCAGCTTTCCCAAACGGAATCATGATATCGTGAGAGAGTTGTTCAGGAAGTTTCTGAGCGAGGCTAACAAGGTTGTTGTTGTCATCGATGAAAGCTTCGTAGTTGATGGAGTTCGTTGTTCTTGGCGGCGATAGCATCTTGAACGTGCTTGGTAGCGTTCTGAACTTCCTCTGGGGCGAACTGTGATTCGAGTGGTGTCACTGTCCCTTTCCATCCCCAATATTCAAGCCACGGAAACTTTGCAACACATAGAACGGCGTTGATTGAGTCTGGACGGAGGATCCGCCACCATTGAATTGGTTTTTCGGCGGAGTTTGAACGAGAAGGTTCAGATTCTTCTGCAACTTTGTTCACGGCATGGAGCTGTCCGTTTTTCTTTGCGATGCGGCGTTGATATCGGACAAAATTGAATTCACGATGGTGAAGGCCTTCGCACTTGTGCTGGTGTTCCTTTGATCGAAGCGAACGATGAAACACATGATTTCTCCATTGTTGAAGGTTTGAAGGTTGCGGTTCTTGTTGTGGTGATGGATTCGTGAAACGACGGAATTACGGCGTGGGAAGTGAAGAAAACGAATTTGTGTTGGATTTGAATGATAGAATCAGTTTTGATTGTTGTGAAATCATGATGAATTTTGGAATTTGGATGAGAATTTGAGGATTGGTGAAGGTTGAAGATGAAATTGTAATGGTTTTGGTGGTGAATTGAAGTGGATTGTGGTGGTTAGAGGTGGTTGAGTGGTGGAGGAAGTGGTGGTTTAGGTTGGTTAGGGTGGAGGAAGTGGTGGTTTAGGTTGGTTAGGGTGGAGGAAAAGTTAGTTAGAGGTTGTTGATGGAGGTGGTTAGGGATGAGAAAGTTAGTTAGAGAAGAGGGAAAATTGAAAGAAAAAGGTTTTTGTGATATTTGTGGATGTGTAAAAATAATTAATGGTTATGAAAAATTGACCAAGACTTTGACTTATATAGGTGTCATGGTAAGCTTGGACCAATGAGGAAATGCCACATGGACTTGGACTTGTAACAAACTCTTAAGGACCAATAGCATTTGGACACATGGCACTTGGACTCTAACAAACTTAAAAGGGATTAAAACGTAAATAACAAAAGTGCGCGGACTAAAATGAAAATTAAAACTAAAATTGAATTGAAAAAGTAAATTGAAAATTAACGTAAAATGAGACAATTAAAAACAACAAAGCAGATTAAAACGAATCGGAAATATTATGTGAAATGACCAAAACGCCCCTAGGGACTTAAAACGACTAAAAATGATTCAAATGCAATTTTAAAATGATTTTTTTTAACAAGGGATTAAAGCAAGAGTTTATACAAGCGAATTAAAAGACTCAGAGACAATTTTTAGAATTTAAACAGGGTTTTGACACTTGAAAAGACTAAAATGCCCCTAGGGGCAAAACTGACTCAAAATGACTCCAAATGCAATTTTGAAATGGATTTTGACATAGAATGAAACAGGGACTTATTCAAACTATTTGAAAGGACTTAAACAAATTTTTAAGGATTGAGAAAAACTGACATAGGAAATGACTAAAATACCCTTGCATGTGAATTTTGCAAATAACATTGAAATAAAATGCAGAGAGAGATGCAATTGATCAGAGACAGTTCAAATGACTTATAATGCAAGAAAAGAAAAATTGACTAGTATTTTTAGGTCCAAAATTAGGGTATAACAGGGGGTATTTGAATTTTATAATCAAAAACAAAAAAACGTGCCCTATTTAGCAGGTGTTTGAATTGTATACTTCAAAATGGAGAAAAACACATTTTTCCACCCCAAAACTGGGGGAAAACTCATTTCCGATCATAGAATCTGAAAACCCCATGACATATTTTAAAAGAAAAGGGGTGTGCGAGAAAAGGATAGGGTGGAAAAAGTAAAACTCCTTCTTTTCCCACCATATTGATTTCTCACGCCCTATATATGTAGTTCGGATTATAAAATCCGAACGCCATAAAACCCTCCAAAACACGTTAAAATATTTCACATTTTAGAATCCGAATAAAGCGTGCGAGAAACTTATTAGATGGGAAAAGTAATGATCAAAAGATAATAGTCAAATTATAATCTACTAAATTTTAAATTTTCATAAATTGTTCCCCCCACTGAATTTAGAGATTTATTTTTCCCACCCTACTGCCTTCTCGCGCGCCCTGCAAAAATTCCAAAAATACCTCTGGTGTCAACGGTCTCTGTTGACCGTTATACGACCCCCGCATAAGTTGCAATGCAATTGCAGGGGTCATATGAGCGGTCAACAATGACCATGACACCACAAACACTCCTAAAAGCTACCTAAAAAACTTAAAAAAAATTGAAGAAAATGTAAGAAAGGAGGTGAAGAAGAATGAAGGAAAATGTTGAAGATCCAAGCCTTTTTATAGCCTTATATAAGTCATAGGTCTTAATTACAGTCAAATAAAACTTGTTCCACATTTAAAACCGTAAAAAAATGCATTCAAACTCCACTAACCGGCCTAACCTTTGGTGAAACGTCACCGGCCAAAATGTTACTGAGGGTTTTCAGAAAATATAATCCGAAATGCATGCAGTTGTTCCAGATTATATAGTCCGAATTGCACCTGACCCTTTATTTGGATCGTTTTCGTTGCGAATGCCTTGGAAAAAAATAGATCAAAGATACATAACATAAATAAAAGCAACATAAGACAAATAAATAGTTAAAAAAAAAACCATAATAACATAAATGATGAATCTTTTGGGAAGGTGTTCAAAGAGGAGCTTTTGAACTCGATCATGTCGGCCTGTCAACTGACATGTTACGATCGGCAGGCCGACATGATCGAGTTCATAAGAACCTATTCTTTGGAGTTAGATCTGCAACACAATGAAGAAAGGCAAGGTGTTTTCAAGAGGATTTCTTTGAGTTAGATCCTGCTGCCTTGCCAAATGACATATTCATCTGGCAGGCAGCATGATCTAACTCATAGAAACCTCTTGATATTTATCAAGGAGACATCAAGGACTATCTATATATTTTTTACAGCATGTTGAGGATCTTCATCATGCCGTCAAATAAAGAGCTAACTCATCCATTCGCGACAGCATGAGAAAGATCCTCAGCTTAATGACAAAAATTTGCATGGTTTTCTTTGGTGTGTTTGTGTGTTTTGATGGTAGTGAAGGTGAAAACCGGAGAGGATGTGGTCCTTGGATGTTCTGGACCACACAAACTCTTGGTGCAATGTGGTCCATACAAAAGAATCCTATGCTGAGGCATTCCAGATTACGTTTTCCGGAATACACTTATGCCCTATGTAATTCCAGATTTCGTAATCCGAAAAGCATATCTTTGGTTATTTTATCGATTAAATGAACATCTTTGACGTAAATTAAAACATAATGAAAGTTTAAATAATATATATATATATATAATTAAAAACATAATGCAACAACTTAATTCAACAACACATAACTAACACGCAATTAAAACAACATAAAACACGCGATTAAATAAAACATAACACATTATCACGGATCATCTAAACTAACTTCTTCCTCTTCTGGTCCCTCCAGCAGAGCCCTGATCTCTTCGTAGTTTTTGGGCCGATGCAAACTTTTCAGAATTTGTTCAGCAGATCTAACCAACGAAGCGTCCAACTCGATCGGTCCTCTAGTGCTATGTTGACCGAAGACAGAGAACATGGTTCTCACGTCGCCGTCGTTTGTGAGTTTCATCCTGCTGAAGCAAAGAGATCCGGCTGAGTCGGACAATGGACATCGATATTCAACACCGACCACCCTCCTCGTGTCTCTGTGGTTGATTTGATCCAGCTCATCCTTCATCCCGGAGAGGGTGACATCGTCGCGAATCCTAAACTGATGGGGTGGTGTTCCACCGTTGTAGTAGACTGACGCTAGCTTGGTGTTTGGATCAAAGCCAGAAATTCCATGATTTTTTTTCTGGTGTAGTTTACTTGTAATGAAATCAGGGACCCCTATTTATAAAGGTATTTGGGTGCTGTGGACCACAAAAATTGTCGGTGCAATGTGGGCCACATAGAAGAATCCAATGCTGAAGCAATCCGGATTCTAAAATCCGAACCAACCCTCACCATACACAAAGGCCGAAGTTTCCCTTTGGTACACCCCATTATCGTCTTTTTCCAGAATACGCAATCCGGAGTCCATGTGTAATCCGGATTATATATTCCAGACTGCACCAGAAGCTTATGGCCGGTGGTCTGCACCACAAAGAAAACGTTTTTCAAACGTTTTGGGCGGTGGTCAGGTTAAAAAATGATTTTTTACATGTTTTTTGACCGGCATTGATAGCTTACCCACCTTTTTTTTATTCCCCCTCCCCTATAAATATGGTCCTCTTCTACAATTTCTCACGCCATCTTCTTTCTCCTCTTCTCGTCTTCTACAACAATGTGTTTCCATCGTTGGCCTTTCATAGAAAGAGGCTTCTTTGGAAATCCATCAGGGGTCATATGATCGGTCAATAGGGTAGGGGTCAGTCTGGGTGTGAGGTTGGTTTGCCTGGGTGTCATGTTGACCATCATGGTCTCTTGTTCCCTAGAGGCCCTTGTGCCCCCTCTGTCTCCCCACCAACATCAATGCTACTGGTATGTCCCATCAGGAAGCATTGGTTTCTTCTTCCCCGCCATCTTCTTTCCTCCCACCCTCTTTCCTCTCCACCAGTGGCTGGAGCCACTGGTATAGAAATAGTTTTAGGATCTTATGTAATAAGATTAGAAATAGTTTTAGGATCGTATGTAATAAGCTTAAAAAGCTAGAAAATTATTGTAATGTATTGCTCATATATTAATAAAATGACTTTTTTTCATTCTTATGTCTTTTTATTTCTGTTTATTATTTTTATTCGCATTTTATTTTACGAACTGTAAAGCTTAAAATTGCAAAAGTTCTGGTAAAACATTATTCCGGATTTTAAAATCCGGAAACATCTGCAAAATTTTAACAATGTAATCCGGATTAGGGGCAAAATTGGAAAAAAAAAATAGGGCGCGCGAGGAAAGGCATAGGGTGGGAAAAGTAATACTCCTGAATTTATGATTTATTTTTTCTAATGTGCCAACTTAAGTAATGGGCTAATATTGTAAAAAAAAAAAAAAAGCAATGGGCAAATAAATCACAAGGAAACGTGACAACGTATATATGCTGATTAAGTTTCATTAATTATATACCCAAAAAAAAAATTCATTATTTTATTTTTCATAGCGTTAAAATAAAACTTAGTGAAAAACAAAGTAAACCATAAAAATCAAATTTCTCAAAAATTAAGAATTGACTCTGATTAATTTTTTTGAAAAAATATTCTAAAATCAAAGTAAAGTACTTTTTTTTATTAAAAAAACTGCATTTTTTTTATTAAAATGGGTGTATTTCAATTAAAAAGTCATCGTAATAGCACCACTACATCCAAATGATTGAGCTCAAGTGAATAATGAGCTTCATTGGCCCAACGGGTGAATTTAAGCTTGAAAGAGGATTTCGTTAAGGTGACCCTCTTTCTCCTTTTATGTTTCTCATTTGTAGTTGGTGGAGGTTAAAGGTTGGGCCAATGTTAGAGCTTTGAAGGCTGTATTAATCTTTTTGAGGAGATTTCCGGTTTAAAAATTAATTTCCATAAAAGTATGTTATTTGGTGTTAATGTTGCTGAGTCGTGGTTGCATTAAGTGGCTTTGGTAATGAACTATAAACATGGACGCCTCCCTTTTTTGTATTTGGGTTTCCCTTTGGTGGAGATCCTAGAAAGATTTAATTTCGGTATCCTTTGATTGAGTGGGTTAGAAGAAGATTGTCGGGTTGGAAGAGTATGAATTTATCTTTGGGGGTCGGCCGATTCTCTTAAATTTGTTCTGTCATCCATACCGATTTATTTTTTTCTTCTTCTTCAAAGCTCCCTAAGGTATCATTTTTTCTCCTAATTCTATTTTAAGTGTTTTTTCACGGGGTCGGGATGAGGATATTAGGAAAATGTCTTGGATTAAATGAGATATATATTTTATGTTTGTAAAAGGAGAAAGGTTGTTCTGGGGTGAGGAGGTTGAAGGAATTTAATTTATCTTTACTTGGTAAATTGGTTTGGAGGGTGTTGGAAGAAAGAAAGGGTTTTTGGCATAAAGTTTTATGTGCGAGGTATGTTGAGGTCAGAGGGAGATTACGTTTTGGGGGAGGGGGAGGTTTGGTGTGTTGGAAGAATTTGAATAATATCAGGGAGGGGGCGGGTATGCTAGAAGTTAGGTGTTGGTTCGATAACATTCAACGTGAAGTGGGAGCTGGGTCTTCTGCTTTGTTTTGGAGTGACCCGTGGTTAGATGATTCTTCGTTTGATGTTACTTTTAGTAGGCTTTTTGACTTAGCTGAAAATAAATTAGTAACGGTGGCGGACATGTATAAGTTGGGTTGAGATGTGAATAGTGAGGCATGAAAGTGGTGTAGGAGGTTGCTTGTGTGAGAAAAGAAGTTGGTGAGGGAGTATGTGGAGAGATTGACTTCTGCTACTTTGCAGGTTGATGTCGCTGATCGTTGGGTTTGGAGACTTCACTCTTTCCAACGATATACAGTCAAAAGTGCTTATAATTTTTTTTTACTAATGTAGAAACTGATTTTGATGTGTGTTATAAGCATGTGTTGTGGATTAAATTGATTACGCTTAAAATCAATATCTTTGTGTAGAGGTTAATGCATAATAGAATTTCAACAATGGATAGTTTACATCGGCGACATATCTTGGATGTTTATGATGTTTATTGTTCAACGGTTTGCTGTGGCGTTGAGAATATTCATCATTTATTCACTAATTATGTTGTGTTTAGAAGCATTTGGTATTATATTTTCAGCTGGTTAAGTGTTGTAACGGTTTTTCATGGTAACTTGATGTTTAGCGGTCTTGTTAATATTATCTGGATTTATGTTATTTGGGTAATATGGAAGGAAAGGAACAAGATGATTTTTGAAAATAAGGCTAATCATCTTCAAGCGTTAAGCGAAAAAGGTCATATTATAGGTTTTTTGGTGGCTGAAAGCTTGTATTGTTTAACGGTTGTTTCCTAGCTCTTCTTCCTTTGTTTTTCGTTGTTAGTTGGTTTGTAATGTTGTGACTGTTAAGTTTTTTGATACACCTTGTGTTTGTGGGACTTTTTTGTATGTTTTAATATATTTCTCTTTTAGCCTTTTCAAAAAAAAATAACGAGCTTCACTAAAAGATAAATCATTCGTGAAACCTTAGTTCAATTTATATGTAAAACAATTACCGATCATACAATACTACTTATCAAATGGCCGGACTCTAGATTATGAAAGGCTCTTTTCTTAAGAACCTAAAAGGGTTACCATAAAAAAGAATAATAACACTACTAATCTTGCATTAGTAGTTTATATATTTAGAAGCTAAAGTAAAGTTGTAAGTCTACCGTAACATACACGGTCGTACATACTTTCTTGAGCCATTGATGTTGATGGCGATTTTGGTTTGAAAGAGCATATTCTTAAAATTTCATTCCAACATGCGTGTAGAGAAGACAACCGTTGTGCGATTTTTTTTGTCAAGCTCACATGCTCTTTAAGATGTATAGGTGTGACCTTTTGACAGATCCTTCTCTCAAAGTTGAAGATTGTGTTAAATTGTAGAGGTATATTATTTGAACAATCATTTTTTATACAACTTATGAAACAACCAAGAATATAGAAAGAAAAGTATGTATTGACACAAAAACCAAAATAATAAAGAAAAAGTAAAAACATAATAAGTGTATGAGAGAATTGTCTTTAAAGTTGTCACAAAATGGTTGCACAAATATCATCTCTCTAAGATTTAATGTCTCACGCAGAGCTTTATCCCCAGCGTTCTTGTTTTTAATAGTGTGGCTGATGGAACTTAATTGTTGTTCTTACGAAATATTGTGAAAACAAGGTTTCAATATGATTTGCCCAATTAAAAAGGAAACTTTAATTTGTGGTCAAGTATTGAAAAGAGATGGTTACGTGTGATAGGCACAATGGAAGACAAAACAAGGGTTTGCAATTCTGAAGAGGTGCAATATGATAGAAAGGAAGATACGGAGATAAAGACTTGAATGAACAGACTGAAATGGAAAAACGAGAGTGACGGCTACATGAAGCTGAGAAACGAGTTCAACGGATGAAAGGAATGAGGCAGCACACATCAACACTTTGGATGCTTTTGATATGTCAAAATGTAAATACGAAAGGAAGAGTACAAGACGCAAAATAACACATAACAAACTTTTAAGATATTG
Source organism: Medicago sativa (assembly GCF_051527215.1). Taxonomy (NCBI): domain Eukaryota; kingdom Viridiplantae; phylum Streptophyta; class Magnoliopsida; order Fabales; family Fabaceae; genus Medicago; species Medicago sativa. The sequence goes on along the minus strand of NC_140751.1, from coordinate 53,303,458 downwards.
AAGAGTACAAGACACAGAACAACATATAACAAACTTTTAAGGTATTGAACAACTTTTTGTATGTCCGATGGTTGGTGAGAAAAAATTTATTTTGATATTTCAGACAACTTGTACTTGGGACAAAAGATTATGTTGTATATTAAAAATCGCCTTCTATCCACTCAGATTTGACACGATTTCTAAATTCGCTCAGTGGCTGGCTTTCTGCTCGCCAAGCGGATTTGACAGGATTCTAAATAGTGACAATTATGAAACTTTATGCCTTAACTCGCATTCGGATCACTTTGGCTCACTTAAGGAATTGCTTAAACTAAGAATCTTTTCTCTTTTCCTTCTCCTTAACAATTCAACTCAAAAGGCCTACACAAAGGAAGAGAAATAGGTCAAAGCAACTAAACTGATCTAATAAGTATAAGGACTTAATATTTAGCTGATTTTGGGGATTTTACCTAATAATTTTTTGTGGGCTAACACTTAATATTTAATAATAAAAAATAAAATTACTCAAAAGCTTTTAACAAAATAATAGAATAACTACCGGAAGTGGCCCTCAATTGCAGCAACATGCATCAGTCATTGAACATGACACATTGACGTATCTAAGAGACACTTAAAAATATTCAATTTTGCAATTGCCTTTTTGCAACTCGGAAGTACTAACATCAATTTAAAAAACCATGATATTTTTATTATAAAAGGATCAAACAATTTTCAATTTATTACATAGATAGGAAGAAAAAATATGGCTCAAATTCACAAATTTGTCTATATGCTTTTATAATCCTTCTATCTTTATTTTTTGTTGTAACCAATAGTAGTAGTAAGTCATGTCTTTTCTAATTTTATTTTATACAATATACAAACAACTTGGCCTCCGATTACTAACAATCCTCCGTTCTTATTTGACATGGTAGGTTTTACCCGTTGCAGAAATGATGTTGAATGTCCACAATATTCTTGTTTACGTGGTCTAAAAATGAAGTGCATTTGTTTCAAATGTATGTGTGTGTGAGTAACAATTATAAGTTAGAAAAAAAAATATTTATGTTACTTATAAGCGTATAATTTTAGTCCATTTGTAAACTTCCGATGAAATAAGTGTATTGTTTTATGTGTACTTAATAATCCTGGTACTTTTTAATTTTTCTCATAATGTCATTTATATTTCTTTGATATTTCCATTCCTTTATCAAATGATTTTCATATTTCAATTTATTAATTTTTTATATTTATATCATTGTAAAGTAGTAAACAATATATATATATATATATATATCTTTGTAAAGTTGTGTGTAACTGAAGTGGGTGTCGCCACCACTCATGGTAAGTGTAGGCAAAGGTTATCGATTTAGCCTTGAGCCAAGTAAAAGAGAGTAATTTGACTTTCTCTAGCAGTTGATGAAGCTCCAAAAAATTATTGTTGAATATCTGATTGTTTCTTTCTATATCGTCCAAGCACATGCGAACCAGATGATTTTCAGGAACGGATGTGCTTGTCTATGGATTTGTAGTAATGGTCATGAGCACCAGTAGTGTTGACCGAAGAGATGTCGAGCCAACTACGAATAAATGTCCATAACTGACTGAAATGACGGCAAGTAATGAAAAGATGATTTGCCGACTCCTGAAAACCACAACCACCTACCCAAACATTTGATTCAGCTTGAATGATGCCTCTCGTAGTGAGATTATCCTTTGTTAGAAGACGCTTGCGGAAGAGGCGCCACGCTAATAAAGATATTTTGAGAGGGACGTGTTTGAGACAAACATTAGTTATATTAACCCACTCAGTATTCTGTTTTGATGTTGTGAACATGTGATAAACGTCGCTGACTGGGAAACTTTTGATTGTGTCAAGTAACAATGTCCAATGGTCATTAACACCATCCTGCAAAACAATGTTATGAAACAAAAAGCAACAGAAGGGAATGGAACTAATTTCCCATTCCATTTTCTTGTTTGAATATTTTATGATGGAATGGAACTAATTTCCCATTCCATTGTTTGGAAAATGGATGGAACGGAATGGATTATAATTTTACCCTTTATTTAAAAAACAACAATAAAACATCAACAATTGAATTCTCAATTAAATCAATAGTTATTTTAAACTGGTATGTATTAGGATACCAATTTAATCATGAACTCATAGCTTGGCGTAGGACAGCTTTTCTGCTCCATGTTATAAGCATCATTGTTCACACATTGTAACCTTTGTGATTTTGCAGACAGTGCACAATACTCTTGTCTGTGGTTTTCAATATAATTAAGATCAAGAAAAGAATCATGGCTATCAATTAGGGAAAAGACGTAGAAGAAATATGAGTTAAAGAGAAAAAACATGAATAAAGATAAGAAAGTTGAGTTATCTTATTGGAGTGAAGAGTTGCCATAACAGAAAATCACATGGATAGTGAAGAGTTGTAGAGGATGAGAGCAAGAAGCAATAAGAATCGGTGATTGAAAAAAATGAGGGAATGAGATGCAGGCAATGAAATAGAAAAACTAAGTACAAAGTTGTAATTTTATTATTAATATGTTCCATTCCATTGGATACACTCCAAATTGGGTGGAATGGAAAATTGAAGGAATGAGTGGTATTGGATGGAATGGGTTCCATCACACTCCATTCCATTCTATTCATTTTTTACAAAACCAAACAATGGAATGTGGCCCTATCCCACTCCATTCCATTCCATTTCATCACTCTCCACCAATCCAAACATAGCCTAAGTGTTGCATCTCTGCCACCGTGCACGATGGGTTTTCAGTCAACGCATACAAACGACTAAACTTATCGCACAAGGGGACATCACCTAACCACTTGTCCGTCCAGAAATTTACTATCATGCATAAATTTGAAATTCTTTCTTTAAGAGGTAATTACATTCGTTGATATTTTTTTATCTCAGTTTTTGGATCTATTATATTGTAATGGAGTTAGCAAGAGATTTTAGATAATTGTTATCAACAATCTCTCTGATGTGATAATATGAAGTCTAAATTGCTTCAGGAGTTTTATTATTTGTCTTTTGGAAGCATTATGAATGCTTTTTTGATAATTTAATAACAAGGATTGGACCAAGGGTCAACCCTAATCATTTATCTTCTTACATTAGTTTGGATGTACTTACGAAACTTCTCCAACTGCTAGCACCAAGATGTATGCGTTTTGAAGATGATATAGTCTTAATTGGAGAGTCGAAGGAGGAATTGAATGGGATGTTGAAGATTTGGAGATAAGTCTTAGAAGTGTATGGATTTCATCTAAGTAGAAGCAAGACATAGTATATGTAATGTAATTTCAGCAAAAGGCGAAGTAGTTCGACCTTCAAGGTGAAAGTTGGAAATCATATCCTACAAGTTACACAGTTTAAAGAACTTGGGTTCATAGTAGAAAACTACGGAAAAATAAAAGTTGTTTTAAATCATCGTATTCAAATTAGATGGTTGAAATGGAGAAGAGCCTCATGTGGTTTTTGTGATACAAACGTACCGTTTTAGTTAAAGTGAAAAAATATCACACATTTGTTAAACAACAATGTTTTATGGAATATAGTATTGAGTTTTTATGAATCAACATGAGAATAAAGTAGGTGTGCAGAGATGAGGATGTTGTGTTGGATGTGTGGTAAGACTAGATCAGATAAGATTCGAAATGACAACATTGTAGAGATAGTTGGGGGTAGTACCTATAGTATAAAATATTGTGAAAAATATGCTTTTGTGGTTTGGACATGTAGAGAGAATCAGACTCTGAAGAACAGAAGATCCTGAGGGACCTAGAAGACACATCAAATTTGTCCTCTTTTGGAGTTATCTCTATCAAGACTCTAATAGTACAATTTGTCATCTTTTGACCACGTGTGGAAACAAACAAAGAACTTCAAGGATAAAAAGAATGAACGAATAATTTCAGTTGCAGCAAAAGAATTTCAAATGTCTAATCAATGACATTGTCCATATCAGGCAATGGCCCAACGTCCTTGATTTGAAGCTTCTCAACAAATCTTAATGTGTTGGCACCTCTTCAATGTCTCTCAAATCCTTGCTTATATAAGGAGCTGAAGACTTGAAGAAAAACAACAAGACTTTGTTATCTTTATTGTGGTCTTACTCTGTCAATTTCAAAAGCGCATAGAACACTTAAGAATTTCTTACAATGTTCATATCTTAGAATTTCTGTTCATAAAGTATGTTTTGTACTTAATTGTTTACACATATGATTGTATATCAAGTGTAAGAACAAATATTTTATTTGTAATCTTTTAGAAGTCTTTTTTAGTTGTGATTAAGCATTTGGAAGTCTCTTGCTTGTGTCCTTGAGCATTGGAAGTCTCTTGGTTGTGTCCTTGAGCATTGTGTAATTAGTTGTGATTATAGTGAAAATCCATTGGAAGTGCAAGGGGACTAGACTACTCTTGGATTGTAGGAGGAATCGGTGTAATTGTTTTGTGTCTACTTTCTCTCCCCCTCTCTTTACCTTTGTATTTGATTTTATACGTTGCTATCAGACTCTGTGTCAGACTCTAAACTCATCAGACTCTAACTAGTGCTAAAACACTTAGAAAAATCAGAAAAATCCAACAGAATTCAACCCCCTTCTTTTGTTTTTCTCATCTTTAGAGGTGTTGTTTTCTGTCTTCTTCTGTGCTGGATTTCAACACCGAATTCGAGTTTTGAAAATTTTCAGAAAAGATTTGCTTTAGTTTTTGAAAGGTTTGAAGGATTTGAAAGATGAAGGTAACATAGGATTTGGAATGAAGGGTTTAGAATTGACGGATTGAGTTTTATGGGATTTTTCCTTGCAACAAGTTTGATTGAGTGGGATTTGCATATAGATGGAGGCAACAAACAACATATTCAGTCACGTGTCTATCGTCCTCGTGAGTTTAGCTCAGTTGATAGAGACAATATATAATATATGCAAGGTCCGGGATGTTGGAACAAAATGTGTTTAACAATGAACCTTAAAGAGTTTTGATGATAACAAGGTATTAAAAATTGTAAATTGGACTAGCTAATATTTGTTCAAGTGTACAGGACCATAATTACAAAGTTACATCATCATTGGTTCTGAATGAGCAAATAAAGAGCAATGGAATCAACAAAAATTTGAAGCTTGGACGCTCCTGAAGGCAACTTGTTACTGAAGAAGAAAAAGCGCTCCTGAAGTTAAGTCGCTTCTGAAGTAAGAATAGTGCTCCTGACGTTAAGACGCTTCTGAAGTAAGAATAGTGCTCCTGAAGACAAGAAGTCCAGAAGCTGCATCATCAGAAGCTGTATCATCAGAAGCTGCATCATCAGAAGCTGCAGAAGTCATATCATCAGAAGCTGCCTCATCAGAAGCTATTTCACCAGAAGCTGAATCTCAACTGGATTTGCAAAGAATCAAGAATTGAAGAATTATCAATGCAAAAGCTGTCAATTGGATTCGAAAACACAAACAAAGGATTAGTGGAGTTTGCAACGGTCATTTCAAAGGTGTTTGAAGGCGTGTGCTTGCAATTTGGACGAAAGCGTTGACATTGTACTTTGTACGAATTGTACAACCACGTTCTCCACTACTCTGTTTTGTGTCCGCGCTACAGGACAAGAAAACAGCTCCAGAATACGGTTTCGCCTGCATAGATGTTCCTTTGGATAAGGAATGGATTTCAAATTTGTTCTTCATAGGACAACAGCCAAATCAGGCAAAAGATTATTGGTGAAAGATCAAGCTTCAACAACGACTCTTTGGTGTGCTGGCAATTTCACAACGTCTCTCTCACACCTCTATATGAAGGAGTGAAGACCTAGAGAATTGGTAATGCAAGAACGCTGAACGAAAGACTCACAAGATTTTCACAAGTACCAAACCTCTGCTGAAATTGTTCTGCATTCACTTAGAATTTCTGTGTCTCAAAGTCATATCTTAGAAATTCTTAAGTCCATTGAGTCTGTATCTGATTTGTATTGTGAGCACCTCTGATTGTATATCAAGTGTTCAACCTTAAACAATTTTCTGTGTAATTTTGTTTAGTTAGGAAGTCTCTTGCAGTTGTGCTTGAGCAGGAAGTCTCTTGATTGTGTTCTTGAGCAAAGGAAGTCTCTTGCTTGTGTGCTTGAGCATTGGAAGTCTCTTGCTTGTGTGCTTGAGCATTTGTAATCAGATATTACTCATAGTGAAATCTCCTTGGAAGTGCAAGGGGGACTGGACTACTTCCGGATTGTGGAAGGAACCAGTATAATTGCTTTGTGTCGTTCTTCTTCTCTCTCTCTCTCTGTTTTATTCCGCTGCATTTAGATTCTGATTATCACTTCAGAAGCTGTCTCACTTAGCTTCTGATCAGTGTGTTCAGTTTTTAGGAGAAACGAAGAATTTTTCAAAAACACAATTCAACCCCCCTTCTTGTGTTTTTCTCACCTTCAATTGGTATCTAGAGCCTTGGTCTGTTGTGTAACACTTAACCGTGCAACAGTCAAAGATCTGAGAAAAACATGACTACTCCTCCTCCTAATGGTTCTGGTTCTAGTGATACTAGCTATAAAAATGTTTCACATGATTATAGTGATAGTAAGAAAACCAGTATTGGAAAAATTCCAAAGTTCAATGGAGATGCTGAAGAGTTCTCTTGGTGGAAGACCAACTTTTACAGTTACATCATGAGCCTAGATGAAGAATTATGGGATATTCTGGAAGATGGTGTTGGTGATTTAGTCCTTGATGAAGAAGGAGCTGCTGTGGATAGAAAGAAACATACTCCAGAACTGAGGAAACTTTACAAGAAGCATCATATTATCAGAGGAGCTCTTGTCACTGCCATACCCAAAGCAGAATACATGAAGATGAGTGACAAATCCACTGCTAAAGCTATGTTTGCTTCTCTCTGTTCAAATTATGAAGGGAGCAAGAAGGTCAAAGAAGCAAAGGCTCTCCTGCTTGTACATCAGTATGAGTTATTCAAAATGAAGGATGATGAAACTATTGAGGAGATGTACTCAAGGTTTCAAACCTTAGTTTCTGGTCTACAGATTCTAAAGAAGAGCTATGTTGCTTCTGATCATGTAAGCAAGATTCTCAGAAGCTTACCTGCCAGATGGAGACCGAAGGTGACTGCCATTGAGGAAGCTAAAGATTTAAACACTTTAAGTGTCGAAGATCTTGTTAGTTCTCTCAAAGTTCATGAGTTAAGTCTTAATGAACATGAGTCTACTAAAAAGAGTAAATCAATAGCTCTTCCATCCAAAAGCAAGTCATCAAAAGCTCTCAAAGTGGTTGAATCTGAAGAGGAAGAACAGTCAAGTTCAGATTCTGAACCAGATGCTGCAGAAATGGCCATGCTCTCAAACAGACTTCAATATCTGGCCAAGAAGAACAGAAAGTTTCTCTCCAGAAGGGGTAACTCCAGAAGCTCAAGGAAAGAAGATCAGAAGGGATGCTTCAACTGTAAGAAGCCAGGTCACTTCATTGCTGAATGCCCTGATCTTCAAAGAGAAAAGTCAAAGGACAAGTCAAAGAGGTCTACATTCAAACCAAGCAAATTCAAGAAGCAGATTAAGCAGAGTTTAATGGCAACCTGGGATGATTTGGGTAGTGAATCTGGATCTGATAAAGAGGAAGCTGATGAAGATGCAAAGGTAGCTGTTGGGTTGGTAGCAACAGCAACTTCAGAAGCTGGGTCAGATTCAAACTCAGAAGATGAAAATGAGGTATATTCCAAAATTCCCAGAGATGAACTTGTTGAGTCACTTAAAGAACTTCTTACACATTTTGAAGTAAGAACCAATGAGTTGAAGGATTTAAAAGAAAAATATGCTGATTTGGTACAACAGCAAAAATCAACTTTATTGGATCTGAAAGCTTCTGAACAAGGACTTAGGGGCTTTGACTTCATGTGTAAAACATATGAAGATCAGCTCAGGTTCTTATGTCAAAAGCTACAAGAAAAGTGTAATGAAAAACCTTTAAGTAACCATGAAATTGCTCTTGAAGATTTTATTATATCTGGCATTGACAGAAGCAGAGTGGCTTCTATGATTTATAGCATTTACAAGAACAATGGCAGAGGAATTGGCTTTCCAGAAGTAAAACTGGAGAAAACCAATCTAAAGTCTTGTTGTGAATGCATCAAGGAAGGTCTGAAAACATTCTTTGTACCAGAAGGGGCTGAGTTGGAAACTGTTGTTCAATCAGAACCTGAAGCTTCTAGTTCTAAGGCTAAGATTACTTCAAAGCCAAAGAACTCTAAGTCAAAGGCTATGATCAAATCTGATTCCAAAACTTCAAAGGTTAGGATCCTGAAAAGATCAGAACCTATTCCTCAGAGTCTGGTGAAACCAAAATCTGGGGTTCTGAAGTCTAAGTTTCAGAAGAAGACAGTTACTGCTTCTGAAGTACCAAAACCTAAGGTGATGGTTAATCAGAAGCAACCCAACTCACAGCACAAGGTACAAGAAGTGAAGAGTAAAGCCTTAAGTACTAACCTTCCAGGACCCATAGAACAATGGGTACCTAAATCTAAAAATGTCAATGATGCAGGTATGTCTAAGAGCAGTGCCAAAGCAAAGATCATGGTACCTAGACAGTGGTTGCTCAAGACACATGACAGGAGACAAGTCCATGTTCCTCAGCCTAACAATTAAAGAGGGAGGAAATGTGAAATTTGGAGGCAACCAGTCAGGCAAGATCATAGGTACAGGAACTATTGGTAACTCCTCTACCTCAATTAATAATGTATGGTTGGTAGATGGTCTTGAACATAACCTTTTGAGCATTAGTCAATTTTGTGATAATGGTTATAATGTGCTTTTTGAAAAACCCAACTGTACAGTAATCAACAAGGAAGACAAATCCATTGTGTTCAAAGGAAAGAGAGTTGACAATGTCTATAAAATCAATTTTTCTGAACTGGCTGATCAGAAGGTGATGTGCCTACTATCAGTGAATGATAAGAAATGGATGTGGCACAGAAGGTTGGGACATGCTAACTGGAGGTTAATCTCTAAGCTTAGTAAGTTACAACTTGTGAAAGGGCTACCAGACATTGACTATTATTCAGATGCACTCTGTGGTGCATGTCAGAGAGGGAAAATTGTGAAATCATCTTTTAAAACAAAAGATATTGTTTCAACCTCAAGACCTTTAGAATTACTCCATATTGATTTATTTGGACCAGTAAGTACTGCATCCTTATATGGAAGTAGATATGGATTAGTCATTGTTGATGATTACAGCAGATGGACTTGGGTGAAATTCATAAAGAGTAAAGATGTTGCGTGTGATGTATTCAGTAGCTTCTGCACTCAAATTCAATCTGAAAAAGAATCAAAAATTTTGAAAGTCAGAAGTGATCATGGTGGAGAATTTGAAAATGAGCCATTTGAAGCTTTTTGTGAAAAACATGGAATTTTCCATGAATTCTCTTCTCCTACAACACCACAACAAAATGGGGTTGTAGAGAGAAAGAATAGAACTTTACAAGAAATGGCCAGAACCATGATTCATGAAAACAATTTACCAAAACATTTTTGGGCAGAAGCAGTGAATACAGCATGCTATGTTCAAAACAGGATCTATATTAGACCTATTTTGGAGAAAACAGCATATGAACTCTTTAAAGGAAGAAAACCCAATATCTCTTACTTTCATCAATTTGGATGTACATGTTACATTCTGAACAACAAGCTCTACCTAAAGAAATTTGATGCCAAGGCCCAAAGAGGAATCTTTTTAGGTTACTCTGAAAGGTCAAAGGCATACAGGGTGTATAATTCAGAAACACTCTGTGTTGAAGAATCTATGCACGTTAAATTTGATGACAAAGAGCTTGAAGATAAAACTTCAAAGCAAGGTGAAAGTTTTGCAGAGATACAGGTTCCTGAAGCTACTCCAGAACCTGATCAGATAGCTGAGTCTGAAAATAGTCCAGAAGCTGAACCCACATCAGAAGCACAAGATGAAGCTGCTTCTGATGAAGCACAAGATGACTCACATCAAGAAGATCCTCCCAGAAACACATTCAAACACAAGTCTTCACATCCTGAAGAGCTAATCATTGGAAACAAAGATAGTCCAAGAAGAACAAGATCACATTTCAGACAAGAAGAGTCAATGATTGGACTAATCTCAATGATTGAACCTACAACAGTTGATGAAGCACTTTCAGATGATGGATGGATCCTAGCTATGCAAGAAGAGTTGAATCAATTTCAAAGAAATGATGTGTGGGATATGGTACCCAAACCTCAGCACAAGAACATTATTGGAACAAAATGGGTATTCAGAAACAAGCTGAATGAGCAAGGTGAAGTAACAAGAAACAAAGCCAGACTTGTTGCACAAGGGTATAGTCAACAAGAAGGCATTGATTACACTGAAACGTTTGCTCCAGTTGCAAGATTGGAAGCAATCAGGTTACTTCTTTCCTATGCAGTTAATCATGGCATAATATTATATCAGATGGATGTCAAGAGTGCATTTCTCAATGGTGTCATAGAAGAAGAAGTGTATGTTAAGCAACCTCCTGGATTTGAGGATATTAAATATCCTGACCATGTTTTTAAATTGAAGAAATCACTATATGGCTTGAAACAAGCTCCCAGAGCTTGGTATGATAGACTAAGTAATTTCTTAATCAAAAATAATTTTAAGAGAGGACAGGTTGACACTACACTCTTCAGAAGGACCCTTGGGAAAGATATTCTTGTTGTGCAAATATATGTTGATGATATAATATTTGGTTCTACTAATGCATCTCTTTGCAAGGAATTTTCTGAGTTAATGCAGGATGAATTTGAAATGAGCATGATGGGAGAGCTGAAGTTCTTCCTTGGCATTCAAATCAATCAATGCAAAGATGGAGTCTATGTTCATCAATCAAAGTACACAAAGGAGCTTCTGAAGAAGTTCAAACTTGAAGATTGTAAAGTGATGAACACTCCAATGCATCCTACGTGCAACCTGAGCAAAGAAGATGAAGGAACTAAAGTAGATCAGAAGCTGTATAGAGGTATGATTGGTTCTTTGTTATACCTCACTGCATCTAGGCCAGATATTTTATTCAGTGTATGCTTGTGTGCAAGATTCCAATCAGATCCTAGAGAATCTCATATGACTGCTGTCAAGAGAATCTTCAGGTATTTGAAAGGAACAACCAATCTTGGACTCCTTTATAGGAAATCCTTAGATTATAAGCTAATTGGATTCTGTGATGCTGATTATGCTGGTGATAGGATTGAAAGAAAGTCAACCAGTGGCAATTGTCAATTTCTGGGTGATAATCTTATATCCTGGGCTAGCAAAAGACAAACAACTATTGCTATGTCTACAGCAGAAGCAGAATACATTTCAGCTGCAAGTTGTTGTACACAACTACTTTGGATGAAACATCAGTTGGAAGATTATCAGATAACTGCTAACAGTATTCCCATTTATTGTGATAATACTGCTGCTATTTGTTTGTCTAAAAATCCAATTTTGCATTCAAGAGCGAAGCACATTGAAATCAAACACCATTTTATCAGAGATTATGTTCAAAAAGGAATTTTAGATATACAATTCATTGATACTGAAAATCAATGGGCTGATATATTTACTAAGCCTTTAACTGTTGAAAGATTTGATTTTATAAAGAAAAATTTGAACATGCACTTTGTATCTGATTAAATGCTTGCTTGCTCCTGAATAGGATTTTAGGTTCTGAAGTTAGCTCAGAAGCGGTAATCCATCAGAAGCTCTTTATTGAGGTTCTGAGGAAAACTCGCTTCTGATGATGACGTCAGCATCTGAAGTCCAGAAGCTGGATTTATTGCTTCTGAATAGTTGAATTAGTGGAAACGTTGGAAGTTACCTTTTAAAAAGTAACTTTTGGCCCACTAACTTGGTAGTTACTCTGTGAACTTCTTACGTGGCCTGTATGTGTTGGTGTATAACTAAAAGGGCAATGATGATTTAATAGCTTTGAAAGTACTTTTCACGCGCCCCCAATTTTGTCATTAATGTTATGTTTGTTTGTCTCTTTTGAATTGCAATCGTTTTACTTTTAACACTTTGACAATTCACACACTACTCACTCACAACAAACACATTTGCTCTCAAACCTCTTGCGAAGTAAGCGCATTCTCTCAACCTTAGAACCCTAAAATCTTCATCTTCTTCAAATCTTCGTCAATCATCAAATGGCATCATCAAGCTCGCAACGAGAAGATTCAGTATCTACTTCACGAATGGTCCCTGAATATGACTACAGAGGAAGAAGCATGAAATTGGAAGAATGGGATTTGCAAGTTCAGATAGAGAATCCAGTGGATTTTGATTCTCTGGATTTTCATAAGTGTTGTATCAGAAGCTACTATGAAGAGCAAGGACTCATGCATTATTTCAAAATGTTGAATGGACCAACATATGAAGCTCTGGTTAGACACTTCTGGGTAAGAGCAAAATTTTACAACAAAGCGGCATCCTTAGCTGAGGAAAGTCAGATGGTGTTAATGTATCCTGAATTAGAAGGGAAAACAAGAGAAGAAATGGGTCTTGCGCCGTTTGTTGAAGATGAAATCAGGTCTAGCATCTGTGGTATTCCAGTAAGAATTGCACAATGGCACATAGAGTATGTTCTTAAGGCTGCAGCTTCTGGATACTACTCTGGAGTTGATCTTTCAGATGCTGCTGAAAAACGCATTTGGAAAAAGCAAGCCAACTTGGTGATATACAATTCTGAGAAGGAGAAGAAATATGCTGAATTAAGCATGGAAATTAAGATGCTTCTGAAGATTCAGAATGAGAACCTGTTTCCATGTGGTGACTGTGTGAAACCAAATCTAGCTCAGAAGGTCCTTCTCCAGCACTTCATCAAGAAGGAAAAGGTGAATGTGCCCAAATACATGTTCAAGTACTTGGTAGAGTGTTTGAAACAGAGTCAGCTACTGGATAAACCCTGGGTTCCTTATGGAAGACTCCTCTCAGAGATATTCTATCAAGGAGGTATCTTGGACAGTCTCAGTCAATCTCAAGGCTTCACAGATCAGCTACTTGACACAAAAACTGGAAAATTCATTAATGCTCATACTCTCATGAATATGAAGCTAATCAGTGAAGTCACCAAACTTCAAACTGATTTAAGTGAATCTCTTGTTGTATCTGATCTTATGAGAGAATTTCCACCCATCTGCAAAAAGGATCCTATTGAAGTGCAGATGAGGTACATCAAAGATCACTATGAGGCAACCAACAAAGTCATCAGGTTGGATGAAGTACCTGAGGAAATGTATGGTGGTACTGTGCCTCTGGCAAAAGGCAGAAGAGCTAAGAGGAAATTGTCTGCAGAAGAATACCTGGACGTTGAAAAGTCTGTTAAGAAGGCAAGAGTTGCTTCTGACAAGCTCAAGATTGGTGGTTCTTCAGTACCATCAATTGAGGAAGCTATTGGAGACATGGATTCCAGGTTGATCATGGATGTTGGCATTTCTCTTGATCAACCTGCTATACCAAAGAGGAAGAGGAAGCCAGCCTTGAGGAGGACCAAGGATTTTCCTCATATCACCTTAACAGCTCAAGCTGCTTCTGATTTGGAGTTAAAGGAGTTACAAGAGAAGAAGGCAGCAGCTGAAAAAGTCTTGGAAATTGCTGCTGAGCTACAAGAGTCTGTAGTTTCAGAAGCCAAGCAACTGTTGCAGATGACCAGTGAGTTTGCTAAAGAGGATTCTGATCCTGAACCAGAGAAGGTAATTAATATATCATCAGATTCCGCATCCAAATCATTATCAGATTCTGATGATTCTGATGATGATATACCCTTAGCTCAACTTTTTCAAAAACCATTAAAAAGCCAATCAACATCAACCAAAACCAACAAAAAGCCCTCTCAGTCAACTACTTATGAACCAGTTGGTCACATAATTAATGAGAAGTTGGCTGAACTAGCTGAGCAGAGAGAAAGAGTCATTGATACTATCTTTCGCCTTAACCCTCAACCCCTTAACATTCAACCTCTCAACATGATTCCTCCAGAAAATGTTGAGTCTACCTCAGAAAAGGCCTCTGAAACAACTCCAGAAGCAGCTGCTTCTGAAAATGTTGTTTCAGAAAACCCCCATCAACAAACACCCGAACCACATAAACCCACAACACCCCCACAATCACCAATAGCTACCATTGACCCCCAACTCAACACTCAAACATCAACTTCACCACAACAACCATCAACTGAAACTGACTTTCAACCTTTACCTGAACAATCCCCAGAACCAACTCCCATGGATGTTGACATCTCTCTAGTCAATGTTCAAGCCTCAACCTCTACCACTCACATTGCCTCTGACCAGCCTTCATCTTCAAACACACAAACACACCTTACCTTTCCAATTCCTAACCCCATTCAAGATTTAGAAATCAGTGATTCTGATCTTGAAACCCTTGATCATCCACCCACAAACATCCTGGAATCTGGATATATTAATTCTGAGCTTCTCACAATCTTGAGTCAGATGCATAATCTGGTGGATCAAAGAAGGACAATTGATCTCACAGGTGCATATGAAGACTCCTGGGCATCTCTTCAAAACCGGGCAGCTGCGGTTATTGAAGAAATCAAGGCCAAATGCATCAGAGTCAAGCAAGCTTCAGTCAGAAGGCTAATGGAGCAAGTGAATCAGAGTCTTAGAGTAAGAAGTTCTACACTGCTTCTGGCAAACCAGCCTTTCTTCTTTGAAACGGATTACTTGACCAGAGAAGCAAGGCTGTGTAAGCTTCTGAAGAAACAGATGGCACAGCAGCAGCAAGAAGCTAGAGAAAGGGAACAAGCTCTTCTCCAGAGGCAACAACAGCTTGAAGAACTGTTGCAGAAGAAAATTGAAGAAATGGAGGAGATGAAGAAACAACAACAAACCAACCCTTAGTTGCACACCCTTGTGTTTTTCTTTGTTTGTTGTCTGTTTTAAAATTTCTTAGTCCTTGCTTCTGAAACCATCTTGTCTTATTTCTCTTGCTTCTGAATGCTTACTGATTCTGACTGTTTAGCTGCTTCTGATATTTTAGATATTCATGTTCATATATTTTTGATCTGATTTATTTAATTAATTTCTTGTATACTCTCTTTTGTTTGAGTTTTTCTCAAATCTTTTTGTCTTTTATGCTTATTTTTATCTTTTTTGATAATGACAAAAGGGGGAGTATTTGTGACAAGTATTTAAAGGCTCTGAGCCCCATTAATGGCATTTGAAATTTTTGAAAAACTTCTATCATTCTTACCTTATTGGTATAAGCTATGAACGAACGAAGGAGTATCAAAATTCAAGTAAAATTAATTGAACCATTCTTCTTATCTATAAGTTAATTCTTTCAATGATTCAATTTTGTTTTTAAGCTCTGATAATATTATTGCGCGAAAAATGAATTTAATTAACCTGGATAGAACTTAGGGGGAGCTTACAAACCTCACCTTAAAGACTATCAGACTCAGGGGGAGTTTGAGCTTACAAACCTCAGATTCTGAGCTTACAAACCTCAGAACCCCAAAGTCAACTTGTTAATTAGATTAACAACAATTGATCAATTTTAAATACTTTTGTTTGTCATCATCAAAAAGGGGGAGATTGTTGGAACAAAATGTGTTTAACAATGAACCTTAAAGAGTTTTGATGATAACAAGGTATTAAAAATTGTAAATTGGACTAGCTAATATTTGTTCAAGTGTACAGGACCATAATTACAAAGTTACATCATCATTGGTTCTGAATGAGCAAATAAAGAGCAATGGAATCAACAAAAATTTGAAGCTTGGACGCTCCTGAAGGCAACTTGTTACTGAAGAAGAAAAAGCGCTCCTGAAGTTAAGTCGCTTCTGAAGTAAGAATAGTGCTCCTGACGTTAAGACGCTTCTGAAGTAAGAATAGTGCTCCTGAAGACAAGAAGTCCAGAAGCTGCATCATCAGAAGCTGTATCATCAGAAGCTGCATCATCAGAAGCTGCAGAAGTCATATCATCAGAAGCTGCCTCATCAGAAGCTATTTCACCAGAAGCTGAATCTCAACTGGATTTGCAAAGAATCAAGAATTGAAGAATTATCAATGCAAAAGCTGTCAATTGGATTCGAAAACACAAACAAAGGATTAGTGGAGTTTGCAACGGTCATTTCAAAGGTGTTTGAAGGCGTGTGCTTGCAATTTGGACGAAAGCGTTGACATTGTACTTTGTACGAATTGTACAACCACGTTCTCCACTACTCTGTTTTGTGTCCGCGCTACAGGACAAGAAAACAGCTCCAGAATACGGTTTCGCCTGCATAGATGTTCCTTTGGATAAGGAATGGATTTCAAATTTGTTCTTCATAGGACAACAGCCAAATCAGGCAAAAGATTATTGGTGAAAGATCAAGCTTCAACAACGACTCTTTGGTGTGCTGGCAATTTCACAACGTCTCTCTCACACCTCTATATGAAGGAGTGAAGACCTAGAGAATTGGTAATGCAAGAACGCTGAACGAAAGACTCACAAGATTTTCACAAGTACCAAACCTCTGCTGAAATTGTTCTGCATTCACTTAGAATTTCTGTGTCTCAAAGTCATATCTTAGAAATTCTTAAGTCCATTGAGTCTGTATCTGATTTGTATTGTGAGCACCTCTGATTGTATATCAAGTGTTCAACCTTAAACAATTTTCTGTGTAATTTTGTTTAGTTAGGAAGTCTCTTGCAGTTGTGCTTGAGCAGGAAGTCTCTTGATTGTGTTCTTGAGCAAAGGAAGTCTCTTGCTTGTGTGCTTGAGCATTGGAAGTCTCTTGCTTGTGTGCTTGAGCATTTGTAATCAGATATTACTCATAGTGAAATCTCCTTGGAAGTGCAAGGGGGACTGGACTACTTCCGGATTGTGGAAGGAACCAGTATAATTGCTTTGTGTCGTTCTTCTTCTCTCTCTCTCTGTTTTATTCCGCTGCATTTAGATTCTGATTATCACTTCAGAAGCTGTCTCACTTAGCTTCTGATCAGTGTGTTCAGTTTTTAGGAGAAACGAAGAATTTTTCAAAAACACAATTCAACCCCCCTTCTTGTGTTTTTCTCACCTTCACGGGATTCAAACCCCGACCACCACCAAAAAGAAGTCATGTGCCCATCCTCTCTCCCTTTCCTTTTTATTTTATTTTTTTAATTGGCCATATACACAAGTGGATTTTCCCTTTTTTTAATTCGAAATTTACTTATGTGGCATCCAACTCACTTAAGTGAGGTGCTACATAACTTACAAATATGGTAAAGTTAAGGGGCTAGATTGTTGTTTTTGTAATAGGGGTCAATGTGCAACTTGTGTAAAGTTAATGGGTATTATTATTATTATTATTATTATTATTATTATTATTATTATTATTATTATTATTATTATTATTATTATTATTATTATTATTATTATTATTATTATTATTATTATTATTATTATTACTATTATTATTATTATTATTATAGTCAAAAAATATTTTTATTATAATAAATGTCAGTCAAGTAAAATACTAATCAATTGGCTTTTTTGACACGATAGTAATCAGTTGACTTTTTTATTATATATTTTCATTTATTGCATTAACTTTGATAGTCATCTTAAATAGCCTATAGAAGGTGTTATTTGTCAGCCTATCTAAAAATAATGACAACCCGCGTAACTCTTCTCCTGTTCACCTTTGCGATTATGTTCATTGCTTCAGTTGAAGTTGCAGGTAAAAACTAGTTCCACAATTAAACCTTGTTAAGCTTTCAAATGACTTGCATTTGTAGAATATAAGAGTGATGTTTTATATGAATATATTTTTTATTTCAATACTAAAGTTGTAGAATTTTATGAAAATGTAAATAATATGATTGAAATGTAAAATATTTCTCTAGAATAATATATTAGACTATATTTCTAATGGTGTTTAATTGTTTGTAGAAGAAGGTACATCTAATTGTGTTCTTAACGACGCATGTCGTTCATTGACTTGCCCCAAATTTTGCATGTCAAGGGGCTTTAGAGAAGGGCAGTGTATAGAACGCACAGACGTCTGTTGTTGCAAGTTCCCAATCCGAAAGGCCAGAGATCTTTATGTTTAACAACTACAATTTTACAATAAGTTTGTAAAAGTATCTACAAACATAGTCCTTCTGATTTTCATAAAAATAAGTTGAAAAATCAATATTGTAATTTCAGTTAAATAGTATTATTAGAATATTTTATTATAAATGAATAGTTATATTTTATTATAACAGTTGTGTGTTTTCTAATAGTAATAATGATAAAATCTATAAAGACAATATTTTTTTTGACCATATCTATAAAGACAATATTAAATTGACTAGTTTTGGGCATAGATAGAGCGGTTGAGGAGAGACTTGATTGTGCATTGGCAAATGAAGCATGGTTTAACCTCTTCCCAAATGCGTCGTTGGATAATTTAGTTGCTCTGATATCTGATTACTACCCCATTCTTCTTACTCAAGTCCCTATGGTGCGCCCCGAAGAATCCGAAAAAAATTCAGGTTTGAGAATGCTTGGAGGATTGAACCGAGTTTAGATGATGTCGTGGAGTCTAGCTGGCAGCAACACACTGGCAGAGATGTTCTTTTCAAATTAAAAGGGTGTGCCAAAGATTTAAAGCATTGGAACAAGACTCATTGTAATAGGTTGAAAATTATATAGAAGATTACAAAAGAGATCTTCTCAGATTACAGGGATCAAATGACATGATGCATTATGAAGGTTTACAGATAAGGATGACTCATTTGTTAGTACAAGAGGATATGTATTGGAGACAAAGAGCGAAAACTCACTAGTACAAGGATGGTGATCTTAACAGAAAGTTCTTTCACGCTTCAACCACAACAAGAAAAAAGGTAAATAAAATCACCTCATTAGAAAAGGATGATGGAATGAGGGTGATAGATGAAGCCCGGATGGCAAGTGTAGCTAGAGATTATTTTCATGAATTGTTTCAGGGCAAAGATATTGTAAGAACATCGGTGTTGAATGCAATTAAACCAGTAATTACCAATAAGGATAATAACCATTTCGGATAGAGGAATTTAAGGAAGCAATGTTTTCAATGCAGTCAAACAAGTGTCCAGGGCCAGACGGATTTAATCAGCATTTTTGGAAGATATGTAGTCCTAATATTTTTAGGGACTGTGTTTCTTGGTTAGCCAATGGTCAAATACTGGCGTCCCTAAATGCTACTAATATTGTACTCATTCCAAAAGGTACCGAACTTAAAACTATGAGAGATTGGCACTCAATAGCCCTTTGTAATGTTTTATACAAAGTATTGTCGAAGGTGCTAGCAAATTGGCTAAATGTAGTGCTGCATAAGTGTTTTCTGACAACCAGTCAACATTTATTCCAAGGAGGTTTATTTTAGATAATGCAATGGTTGCTATTGAAGTTGTTCACTATATGAAGTTGAAAACTGAAGGTAAGCAATGTAATGTGGCCTTGAAGCTTGACATTAGCAAGGCCTATGACCGAATTGATTGGTTGTATTTAAAGGAGGTGATGTTAAAGATAGAGTTTTGCCAACAATGCGTGGACTGGATTATGATGTGTATAGAGACTGTGGATTATTCGGTGTTAGTAAATCAAGAGTCAGTTGGGCCTATTATACCTATAAGGGGTCTCCGTCAAGGAGACCCGCTGTTCCCGTATCTGTTATCTTGTGTGCTGAAGGACTATAAACTTTTATACATCAGGCAGAGGTCAGAGGCGAATTACATGGAACAAAAATATGTCGGGATGCGCCTATTATTACTCACCTTTTCAGGGCTACAGAAGAGGTAGCACACAAATTGAAGAGTATTCTTAATATGTATGAAGTTGTCTTAGGTCAGGCTATTAGCTTGCCGAAGTCTTTAAGAAAACTCTTGTCCTAAATTTAAAGGAATGTGGGCTATGAGCACTTGCAATCAACCTTGGGGCCACTTCAGCATTGAACTCTGAGCTTATTGGATCTATGATGACAATTGGGATTGCTCATTGCAAGAACTAGCATAACATATGGTTAGAAACTGACTCAATGTTAGTTTTCTTGGCTTTTAAGTCTCCTAAGATTGTCCCTTGATTGTGCAAGTGGATAGGAGATAAGGGGTGCCTATAAAAACATGTATCTCTATAAACACCCAATTTATTGATGTCACAATAGGGGTGCATATTTAGCATGGTGCTAAATTGAGAAAGAAGTCGTTATTGTACTTTGTCAGACAACACACGGAACAGAAATGCACGTGTAATGCCATGATGATGAAAATAATAAAGTCCCTACCACTTAAGCAAATACACAGTCAAATAAAATACCCTCCACTTAAACAAACATAGTAAAATATTACCATATTATCATGCACATGAATCAAATATCAATCTTTTCATAAAACCCACATTTTCATTTTTTTTTCTTTAATTTAGGGTTAATTATGTTTCTAGTCCCTATAAAATAGCGACATTGTAAGTTTAGTCCCTACTTAATTTTAATAGCATTTTTAGTCCCTAATTTTGTTTTTCTGCACTGAGTATTAGTCCCTACTCAATTCAAATTTGTTTAATTTATGCTTAAACTCTTAAATTTTTGAACAATTTTTTGCAGACATGTTTAGAACATTAATAAAAGTTCGTCAGCAAAAAATTATTGCAAAATTTGATTTCTACATCCAGATTTTATTACTTTTTATCTTTAACTTTTGTCGTTTTAAAAAATTCATATTTAATTCATTTCATGTCAGAAAATTCTAAATTTTAGTAAACGAACCTTTCATAGTGTTCTAATTTTGTCTCAAAAAAATCGTTCAAAAATTTAAGAGTTTAAGGATAATTAATCAATCTTTGTTTTAGCAGGGACTAAAATTATAAGTAAATTTTTTTTATAGGGACTAAAAATGCTATTAAAATTAAGTAAGGACTAAACTTACAAGGTCGTTATTTTATAGGGACTAGAAACATAATTAACCCTTTAATTTATCAAAGATCTAAATTTCTTTCTCAAACATCACAAAAACATATAAGGTATAATAAAAATCTCATTCCACGTTACATCCTTATACACAAATATTATATAGAACATAATAAAAATCATCACTTTCATAAAAATTAAATATTACCACATGATTGTGCTTTAATTTCATTTCTCTTTAACAACAGTTATAAATCATTCTTTTTAAATGATGATACCTAACCATTAGTTATAGTTATAGTTAGTATGGATAAGTGTCCCTTACCCTAGGCGCTTTCCATCCTAAGCCAACAACTCTAATCCTCAAAGTTCACAACTACAGGAAGACCCTATTTATCTTGCACTATGAATCACTTTGACCATTCAACTGTCGAAAACAAATAACTACGTGTTACAAACATGCTTTAATTTCATTTCTCTTTAACAACAGTTATAAATCATTCTTTTTAAATGATGATACCTAACCATTAGTTATAGTTATAGTTATAGTTAGTATGGATAAGTGTCCCTTACCCTAGGCGCTTTCCATCCTAAGCCAACAACTCTAATCCTCAAAGTTCACAACTACAAGAAGACCCTATTTATCTTGCACTATGAATCACTTTGACCATTCAACTGTCGAAAACAAATAACTACGTGTTACAAACATGCTTTAATTTCATTTCTCTTTAACAACAGTTATAAATCATTCTTTTTAAATGATGATACCTAACCATTAGTTATAGTTATAGTTATAGTTAGTATGGATAAGTGTCCCTTACCCTAGGCGCTTTCCATCCTAAGCCAACAACTCTAATCCTCAAAGTTCACAACTACAAGAAGACCCTATTTATCTTGCACTATGAATCACTTTGACCATTCAACTGTCGAAAACAAATAACTACGTGTTACAAACATGTTGTCCAAAAATTAATCAGATAAAAAAGTTAACGAAGGTTCAGCCATAATTTTACGCTTAGAACTTCCATGAATTTTGAGAAAAAAGAGTTGCTAGATGATTATTTTAGGGGCTAAATATAGTACTATATCCGTCTCTAATTATAAGCACTCATTAGAAGCAAAAAAAATTGTTCTTAAATACTAGTATAATCTCTCTTCCAACTTTCAAGATGCATTTATTTTATTCCTCAAGGGCACAAGTTAACATTTCCATTTAACTAATATTACTACTTTCCCTTTGAAATTTGAAAAGTCAATATTGAATACACCGTAAACAAAAGACAAAAGTCAATATTGAATATTCTCACATAAAACATGCACATTAATTAAACTACAATTTTTCTTAATATATATATATATATATATATATATATATATATATATATATATATATATATATATGACATATCAAGTGAGAAGAGTAATTATAATGAGAGATGAGAGGATCAATTGACAGTCGTTGGATTAATATCAATGGATGGTATTAAGTTAGTCATTAAACAAGCACTCACACACAATCTCTTTTATCTCCCTCCCTGGAAATGTGGTGTGCTGCGCAGTTTCATTGAAGTTTTGAAGATACATCACATTCTTTATTTTTTTAGGAACTGGCTAATTATTTGAATGTTGGCAAATCAATTTGATTTTTAGTAAATCATTTTTCTGTTTTAACCAAGAAATTACAACCACCGAAGTCAAAGCTACCAGATCTAACACTAAACGACGACGAACAACCACCGAAAGACATTGGCGACAACCAGATCGAACGACATAGAGACAACCAGATTTCACTTTGCAACTTTACTGCCATCGAACGATGAAGAACACAAACGAGATGAAGGAAGATTAAAGATCTTGAATTCAAAATATCAAGTTGCTTCAACATCGTAGGAGCAAAAATCCCTAATTTGTTCAAAAATATCATTTTTAAATTATAGATATCAAAATTGAATTTCATTCTGCAAATAGAAAATGGAGAAATAGAATCTTTTACTCTTGAGCTGCAATCATTACACAAGTGGTGGTTTTGGTATCTGGATGATGCAGGTAGATGAGAGGACGGAAAAAGAAGATGTGAGTGTACAATACAGGGTGGACATGTTATCTTTTTAATAAGTGAATTAATCATAGCCATTTAATTTAATCTAAGGGCTCCTATTAAATCCTCTCATCCTCTCATTATAACACTCCTCTCATTTGATACACCCTTTATATATATATATATATATATATATATATATATATAGGGTCTTGCTAACCAGTGCCCTCAGGGTAATGGTTAAGAAACCTACAATTAGAAATTTTGTCTTGGAAACATAAGATATTACTTTTGATAAAGTAATGATTACACATCTTTTTCATTAAAACTTACTTGATTTAGATGCTTAACCATTGCCCTGAGGGCACTGGTTAGCATTATATATATATATATATATATATATATATATATATATATATATATATATATATATATATATATATAGGTTTTGTTACAAGCCACCCTTTGGTGGTGTCTTTTAACAAGTCACACCTTAAGGTGTGATTTTCACTTTTTGGTTATAACTTTGCTAAAAGACACCTTCATAAAAGTAAGTTGGTGTCTTTTCGCAAATGCTCATAGAGTAACTTGATAAAAGACACCTTCATAAAATGTGTCTTCTATCATAACCCTATATGTGTGTGTGTGTGTGTAATTTGCAAGGGGGGCTTATATACAAGGACAAATGGAGTATTTTGGATGGTTTCAGATATACTCCAATGAAGAAGGCTAGCATTGTTGACTTGAGAAAAGAAGTCAAGAGGCTAGCATATGCTGGTGTTTGAAACGAATGGCTTAATTTTAGGGGTTGGTGTTACGGATAAATGAAGGAAAGTTTGAAAGTACATTATACTTGTCAATGAAGAGGCGCACTCAATAATTTGACCAAAAAGAACTCAAGGGTTATTATAATTGATTTGCATTCAAGGGTTATTAAGGGTTATTATAAAAATTGAATAGGGGATTAAAATCAAGTTAAGAATAGAGATATTGGTGTGAGAGAGTGAGAGATTAATTAACGTGCATAAAAGCAGATGAAAAAGATGCAAACAACATACACTGATCCACAATTCCAGACCCTGTTGATCCAATTGTCTTTGTCGTGCAACTGATAGAGACCTGGTTAAAAATCCAATGCTCAGATGGAAAAAGACAAAGCTACTGCCTCTCTTAAGCGAACTCGCTTTGAAGCTCGTAAAAATGTCACCACCCCCTCTAGATCAAGAGATGATGTTGAAATTGAACTTTGATTTTCAATACCGCTGCAAACTTCCCGTTCCGCACAATCACTTATCCTTGGATATCTACCTTCCTACCTTGCTTTGCTACTCCTATGTGCTACCTTAAACATATGGACTATCTCATGGCTTCCACCAAAAGATGGACCGACGACTGTATGGGATGGGTTCCCCCCTATTCTCAAATTTATTTTGGTATTCTGTTCTACATTCAGACCTTTCGTGCTATGGATTGCGCTGGTTTGCTGTCCCCCGGTTCTGAAATCCTGACTTTGCTCAATGATTTTCAGACTCAATACTCCCTGAAGGATGTTTACGTCCCTGGTCCTCTTGTTCAATGCTTCAAGAACATTTCTTGTTTTTGGTCTGGAAATGTTTCCCCTTCAATTCCCGCCCGCCCGGGATGGAGTCATGACCGTCGTTACCGTCTCAAAAACCACATCACTACTCATCTTCCTCACATATATTTATTTGCTTCTCGACTCAGATCAACTTGCACTGCTGCTACTCGTGCCAATGTGACCGGATCATCATTCACCACTGATGTTGACGGCCCCATATACTTGGCCACCCTATTCAGTCAGCCTTGGCTCACAATGCAAATGAAATTGCTAATCTCACTGGCCCCGGCGCCTCTCCTGTTTATGCAGGAAATCTCAAACTTTGGCAAGAAGCTGCTGCCCAAATCGATCATCTAGGCTGCCCCGTACTACTCGATGTAAATGAACATGAAGTAGTAAACAATTGGGCCTCTTTCCTTGGCTTTAACGAATCTATTGAATGGTTCGGCACCCTCAATTATATGATGGCTAATTACTGCCAATTTTGGAGAGCGTCTCAACCGCTTTCTGAATGCTCGCCTAATGGATCTGCTGCCTGCCGACAACTCTTTAGTTCGTTATTCAAGGAACCTGGCTGGATTGCGCAATCAGGCACCCACAATGCAACAACCCACAGAAGTGACAACCAAGTTGGACACTACTCGATGAACCAAACCTCCACTCTCAACTTCTCTGCCTCTACAACAATCGAAGGCATACCTGAATCCCATCTCTATGCTGCTTCTACCTACAATGTCAACTTGCTCCCTGCCAACTGCGATGCTGCCCACTACCACCATGGAAGCTTCTGGGACATTGTCCCAAACACTCGTGGACTCACACGCGCTCAGATTATACTTGGTGCCCTTGCTACAATCACTCGCGAATTTCACTGTGACTCGTGGATCCACCCTGATCATGCTTGAAACTACAAATCTGAAGACGACTACATTCCTGCAATTGATGCATCTAGAGTAGACGATAATTTCGTTCCTCTAGAATTTTTTTTGTTTTCTTGTTAATTCAGTAGAGAATTATGCTCATAATTCATGAGATCTTATCATAGAGGAGCAGACCACATGTAAAATTTATGGAATGGAATCCTTTGTATTAAAAGCATTTGAGGCTTAAAACCAGCATGGACCATTCTTGGCTATCTTGTTCATGTGAGAGAGAAGCTATTAATCCTGGTCAATTTTGAGTTTTGAACGTAAATAAAAGGGACACAACGGTAAAGAATGGAAGAGGACGTTTGCATAAGGTCTCATGAATTTTAGCACTTGTGTTAAACGAGCATAACAAAAAATTGGCACATGGAACGTTGAAAGCTTCCTTGATCGATTGAATGACTAGGGGTTCGTTTGGATTTGCTTATTTTTTAACTTATGAAAAATAATTTATGCAAATAAATAAGTTATTATGTTAATACATAAAATTTCACTATATTCGTAATTTGTTTTTTCATAAACTACATTGACAAACATATGAAAAAAACATGAAAGTTTATTTATTTGCATAATCTAAAAAATAAGTCAATTCAAACAAACAATAAAATAAAAATAAACCAAATAATAATTGAAATAAAAGTAAATTATTAAATAGGTAATCATGTAATGAATGGTTATGCCATTATCATACTAAGTTGATTAAATAAAATATATAAAAATAAGACTTTTAATTAATAAAACAGAGGGTGAAGATTCCTATGGAAATTAGGTCAACGACATTTTGTTTGAAAATCTGTCGGACAACATTGCAAATAAAGTGGTAGCGCTCCCTACACCGATTGAAGTTGATGGGCCTGACACCATTGAGTAGGGAGGCGCTAGTACTTTAAGTTGATGTTCCTTCTGCAATGTCTGATCACATTTCTTCATTTTATTATTTTTTGTGGTTTCTCAAAATCAGCTCGAAATACAATGCATATTGTGGGCATGTTTGTGTGTGGATAATTTTAAAAACAAGGAGGAATCAATTTCTCAATTGCTAGATAGAGTCAAACTTTTGTCTTTTTGGTGGTTGAAGGCAAAGAATCCTTGTTTAGCTTTTGATTTTCATAAGTGGTGGTTGCACCCTTTAATGGTTGCCAAATATTGTGTAGTTTCTTCCGCTTATCTTTGTTCGTGATTGTTTGTAAAACTTTTAAGTTCCTTTGGCATAATGCTTGTAGGAACATTTTGCCTTGTTAAAAAAAAGTACAATAAATTAAGGGATATAAAACTTGACTTATGTGCAAAAAAGAAAAATCCAATTGAGTAAATACATAACAATCTCAATGGATACGAGAACCACACATCTGAAACTGGAATAATCAACCACACAACAATGGCACAATCCATTGAGTCTGCGTACAGGTGCGAAAGCAAGTTGCAAAAAAGATATGTGTGTGAACGGATGAGCATCAATAAGATCTCTTTATAATGACAAATGAATTTGTCCACCAACACATAAACGAATCCATACACCCCCAATTTAATGGACATGTCATTTTAGGTTATTGTAGGAATATGGCAAGTTCTAACATTTGTACCAGATGCGGTGACTATGTGAAAACCATTGTCCACTTAATCAGAGATCGTAATGATGTCGATTATGTGTTGATTGGGTTAGGTTTTGTGGAGCTTTTCTTTTACTATATCCCATCCTCCGATGATTGAGTGTATTTGAATGTTTTTCATCCTTTTAGTAATCTTTTTTTAGCAAGCCTTTGGTGGGAATTGGAGAGCAAGAATATTAGCAATGCTAAGATACATCATTTGACACACTCCTTTAACACATTTCGATAATAATTAATCATGTAATTCATTTTTTTTAATTGATCTGTAACAAACTAACCAACTGTTCATTGATTAGTTTGACCCATATTTTGTGAGAGTATATTGCAAAATCTAAAGCAAACCATCGATTTCTCATTGGTTTGGATTTTTCTCTCTAAAATCGAACCAAAGTGACGAGTTACACCCTAATTATCTTACTTTTTTTAGATTCCTAATTTTGTTACTAGTATAAGAGATAACGAGAGAGAATATATCAACTTTTTTTTACCAAAGATAATTATCAACTTCTTGTTGTTCAACCCAGACTTAAAAGAGATGATAAAAGTTTCTGAGTACAATTAACTTTGCACTCACAACTAATAAAAACATTTAGAATCGCCACAACAATTAATGTTTTTAATTTACGTGGCAATTTAGAATGTTTTGATTGGTTGTGTGTGCAAAGTTGTTTTGGACTGTGTTTACGTTGGATTTTCGTAAACAACCGCTGGTTTACAAATGGTAACTTGCAAGATCAACCAGTAAATCTTAGGACATATTGTGTTTGTTCTTGTTGTTAGAAATTCTGTGTTTTTGGTGTCAAAAATGTAAGAAATATGACAAAAAAAAATCGAATTCAATCCACTTGAACTCAATCGAACTTGATAAAGTAAAGTGCAAGAACACTTAAAGAACAAAGGGTAAATTGCATTGATTAAACAAAAGTTGGTACACAGATTCATACATTGCAACTTGTGACTCGTTTCTCGCTTCCATACGGATACTTTGAGTGTAAGTTTGTATGACGGAATTGTGACCTGTTTTTCCTATGAAAAACTACTATTTATACTAAGTCTAGAAATAACTACATTTCTTTGAAACTAAAACTACAACTGCCACAAGTCGACAGTTTTCCTTATTTGAAAACAAACTTAAAATAAAAACTGACTTAAAGAATAACTGCTGATAACCACCTTCGAAAACTGCTTTATCGAAGTCTTCTGCCATCTTCGAACCCATATTTGCTTTCAACACAACACTCTGTTCGAATCTTCTTTGAATCTAGGTCAACTATACTTTGACCACATTTATTACAGCTAGTAAAATATATTGGCTAACAAATTGCCCCCCAGAAACGCCATTTTCGATTTCTCTAAAGAAGAAAAAGACGTTTTTGAAAGAAAAAAACTAACATTCTCCATCGAAATGAATGATGTCAGTATTTAATTCAAAACTAATTCAAATTCCCTTTAAATACTGACCCCACAATCTTAGTTAGTGGGCCACGTTCTCTAACATTGGAAAAGACAACACTTTAATGGTAAAATTGTCAAAATAAGATCTTGACATGTGTCATGATCAAAGGTCCATATAGAAGCAAACTCACCTTTACTCTTTTCACTTTTCACCATTTCATTTTCACTTTCACTGTTCCTCTTCTCCGCCAAAAGTTCTCCCGAAGAAAAACTTTGAATTTTCTGCAACTCCTATCTTTAAACACGAACTATTCATCAAATTCTCACCAAAACACTTAAACAATGACGAACGCAGCAGGAACTTCTCATGTGAATCGCGAAGAACCCATTGATTTTACCAAAGAAATCGCCAGTGCTGCTCCTGCTTTTATGAACGAACCAGAAATCAATGAAGCTGAAAAAGCTATCTGGAAAACCCAGGTAATCATCCCTTGTACTGATACTCCACATGCATTTTTAGGCCCCATTTCTCTAGAACCTGAAACTCCAGAAATTAATTCTCTTTTCCCATGCATTGAAACTCAACCTCCTTTAATTTTCACAAAAGGTCCTTTTGACCTAAGTTTTGTAAAATCCAAAATTAGGACTGAACCAAAAACTTATCCCGAATATATTGCTTGGTTAGACAAAGTTCAAAAACAAAAGGGCCAATTTTGGAAGGAGAAAGGGCTTTTTGATCTCATCCAAATATCTCGATATGGTCCAAAATACCATAATGAATTGATATTTGCTGCTTTACATTTTTGGAACCCATCGAACAACAGCCTTCACTTGAAATGTGGAATGCTCACTCCTACCCTTTTAGATGTGGCTGGCCTTACTAGCTTAAAACCAACTGGATACACCTTTAATCCAGATGTTACCACCTCTCAATACTCAGTCAATTTCGATAGCCCTGCTTATGGTATGTTTATAGCTAACAACCATGATACCGAATGTGCTGAAGTATCTGCAGATGAACATGTAGCTTTTTTGACCTACTGGTTATCTATGCATGTTTTTTGCTCAAGGTCAGTCCAAGTCCCTAAGAAATTCATGTGTCTAGCTAGTCAGTTACATGAAGGAACAGATATCTGTTTAAGCAAACTGATTCTAGGTTCTTTATATGAAACCCTTAACCAAACAACTAATAATCTTAGAGATTATCCCCAAACTGGTGGAAATTTAGTTGTATCAGGACCCATATGGTTGTTCCAACTATGGCTTTTAGCCATTTTTGGATCAAAACTTGCTTCGATCCTACCTTCCTTTTACACATCAGCATACTCAGACAAGACCACTGAAGGTATAGGCTTAGCTATGTTTCACCCCGATGGGAACAAGTCTTCACAACAACTTTTTGCAAATGCTTATGAAACCCTGCTTGATTGTCCCATTTTCACCCCTATGATGGCACCATTTAGCACTAGGAAATATGGACCTAACTGGTTCAAAGAAGACTTTCCCACCACTTCGAAAAAAACCAATAAAACAGAAATCAATGCTATATGGGAAGCTTATTTGACCCCTACCTATCTATCTAGCAGACTTACACCTGGTAGCCCTTATGGAGTATATGGTTATCAACCTAACCATGTAGCTAGACAGTTTGGTATGGTTCAATCAAAACCCAGCTCTTTGTTCAAAAGTATAAGTGAATGGAAAATTCCTCTGATCGAACCTGTATGGAAATCCATAATTCAAGCCAAGAGAACAACTGTGTTCGAGCCTACATATTTCTCAACATCATTTGCATGCTCTGAAGCATTTTTTCGATGGTGGCGAAATTATTACATACGCCAATCCAATCGAGGGAATCCTGATGAATTGCTGCCTCAACTGATCAGTACTTTTCACACTTTGCAGAACAAAGACAAGAAGACTAGAGGTACGCACATTAAAGAAATTCAGCAATTTCAAAGATATTATCAAACAACATATGACCCTTTACATCCAAAGAGGACAGTATACTATGCTGCTCAAACTCTGAGAGATAAAGTTCGAGAGAAAATTTCAGAAACAATTTTTCCCCCTGGAACACCCAATAAATATCTTTATGTTTTAGAAAAGAAAATGAGACTAGCAAGACTTCCATCTTGTAATCTTGCTTTGGCCTTCAGGCCACCATACCCAAAATGGTTACTTTATAATTTCAAATTCCCACAAAATAATTTAGTAACCTATGCTAAATGCCATTTATACCAATATAATGGTGAACTTGGCTATGAATTGTCCCAAGTTCGAATCGAAACTCCCAGTATCATGGGTATGATTTTTTCTTTCGCTAAAACACATTAATACTATTGTTAAAAGAAATAGTACTTATCTGTATGATCACATATTTCAGCTTTGCCTTTAACTCCAGGAGAAGCAAAGCTTGATGATGCCAGCACCCAGAACACTTCGAAAAGCAAGTCTGACAAGAAGAAAAAGAAAGCTTCCCAAACTAAAGAAGTTGAATCGAAGAAATCTGAGGCTGCATCGAAGGAACCTCCTAAATCAAAGGAACCCAAAGTGAAAACAACTTCATCAAAAGGACATTCTAGATCGAAGAGCAAGAAAGAACAAGCAACTGTTGATCTCTCTGATGATGATAGTGAGGTGGAGATAACTAAAGAACAGATCGAAGCTTCCAAAGTAACACTTCCCAAAGTCCATACTGAAGGAAGAAGGAAAAGAAAACAAGAACAAATATCACTTGTCCAAGAAAAAGAAGTCGAAGTGGAAGCTTCTGAAAGTTCTCCCCCCATCTCGCCATCTAAACCACTCAAACGTCGTCGAAAGACTTCTCATTCTAGTGCTCATTCACATGTTGGTGATAATGGTTCGAAGGTATTTTATCAAAACCATATTTTATACAAAATATCTCTAAATGTCCTGTTTTTTAAGCATCTATCTTATTCTTTTTAGGGTATCGAACAAGAACAAACTACTCCATCACAACATGGGCAAGTTCTTCCTTCTTCGAAGACCACTTCACCAATTGCTGAAGATAAAGAGGATGAGCATGATGATGCTAGCAGTCCAGAAGGTCTTAAAGTGGATCCTCCTCAACATCAACAGGCAGAAACACCCACTGATGACTTGGTAAATGATGAATCACTCAACAATGACCAATCTCATTCTGCACCCACCCTTGGAGATAATGTATCGAACTATGTTACTGAAGATACAAACATAACTACTCGACAAGATGCTCCTGGTGATGCAGAGATGATTGCTCAACAAGATGCCCCTATGATCGATCTGGAAGAAATCGATCGATTGGCCAAAGATGATCCTTTCAATGCCTTTGCTTTGATAGCTAAGAGTAATACTCTTTTCTCAACTAGCACTGGCCAAACTTCTGATTCATCCAAGGGAAATCCCTCTGAGACTTCAAAAAACAACCTGCTAGCAGAATTTCAAAAGAAGATCATCGAAGCCAACTTGCTAGAGTTGATTGAAAAGGATGCTGGAGCTCTCGCTGAAATCAAGAGTTTATTTGAAAAACTTGATGCTCTCCCAACTGGTTGGAAATTTCGAAACCTGTTTAATTATCTTGAACCAATGTTGGAGAGTGCTAATCAAAATTTCCAGAAGAGGAAAACTGGTCAAGCTCAAATGGCAGAGAAGAAAGCGCATCATGATCAAATTGTGATCGAACTGTCATCCTTCCAAGAGAAATTTAAAACTCTTCAGCAAGAAAGAAACAATGCGAAACAGCAAGTGGTTGACATCGATGCCAAAATTAAAGAACTGGAAGCTCAGAAAGCTGAAATTTTGGCTAAGGATGAAGCCAGAAATCGAGAAGCCAATGAAGCTGTTAACAAATTCAAGCTCTCCAAGGAACTAGAGTCTACCATTGCTCAACTTGCAAATGACAACCATACTCTCGATACCCAACTGGCTAAATACAAAAGCCAAATTGAGAAACTCATCTCATCATTTGAGATTTAGTTCTGTTTCTATTTTATTTTCTAAGACTTTTATTTTGTTTCAGCCTTATCGAATATCTTGGTCTGTAATGTCTTTATAACAATCTGTGGACCATTTTCTATTTCGAACGACAATTTCTTTTCAATCATCGAAATTCCTTTCTTATTTTCTTGTATCGAATTTAAATTTTATTTAAATCCAAATAAGATTGGAACAATTTCCAAGACATTTTAATGATGAGGAAACAAAAAAGTAACTTTTTGTTTAACCCAACAAGTTAAACTTGCCTAGGAAGTTGAAAAGAAATAAAACAAATAAATGATCTTTTAATCATGAATTAATCCTTTTTAAAATAAAACCTTTAAAACTTCCCTCAGATTACAAAGTTAAGTAACCATTGGCCATCAGAATAACTGCTCCCACGTGTCATCATCTTCAAAGCAAGAAGAACCGTTTGATTGAGCCACTTCTTTCAACTTCCCTCCATTATAAATATGATTTTCCCTTTTATAAAAATCATTCTTTTCTTTGTTTCGTCTTCGTCCGAAAAAATCCTTCTTACTCAAAGCTTTTCTTTCTTAAATCATCATGACCACCATTGATAATCTGAGTGATGATCTTTTAGTCAAGATTGCTACAAAGATTGCTGCTCAAAGCAGGAAAGATCTTTTCGCCTTTCGCCATACCAATAGCAGGCATTGGCGCGTCAGTGAGGATTCTGAAGTTTCTAAGGCTTTTGGAGATGATGTCCTCTACTTCCTCTACGACCCCAATGAATGGTACAACAATGCTATGGTGGCTCATTCTAAGTTTGCTTTTAAACTTAGACTCTGGAATCATGGCAACGCCATGTTCTGTATTCTTCGAAGCACTCAACACATGTTGGATGCTAATCCAAATGTTGAAGAAATGAAACGCCTCCTTACTACTGCTATCAATGCCACTGGCTCTCTGAGTGCAAGGTACTACCTTCTTCTCATCAATGCGCTCTCCATGCCTATGCCAGAAAACATCCTCGAAGACTTCAAAGATCTTGCATGGACACATCGATTGGCAGAATTTCGAAGCGACATTTTGGGAGGAACTTCGAGTTATCGATTTCGCTGTCCTTGGTGGAATAGGCCCATGCCTATTTGGCTTACTAGGCGTCGTTTTTGCAACAACTACCACAACTGTGCAGGAGATGGGAGAATTGGAGGCTGGTATTCACTTCTACCTGGGCCAGATCATGACTACTACCTGGTCAATGCTTGCTTCAGGTGTCGTCTCGATACAGAAATTCGCTGGTTTCTCGATCGCTTTGGGATTGTAACTGAATGGTGAAAACCATTTCTAAATGCTTTTTGTCTTTAAGTACTTTGTGTTTTCTTTTGTAATGGTTTTTCCGTTTTAAGCATTTCGATGTAACCTGCCCATCAGTTGGCATTTTTAAATTAATGCCAAGTTTTATTTCGAATCAAATTACTCTTGTGTAATTTTAATTTCTTGTAACATCGGTTTATATTTTTTCAAATATTTACCGTTTATGCGTAGAATTCTCTGATCTTCTTGTAGTTCCTCGATCTCATACGCATTATTCGAAAAAACTCTTAGAATTTTCCATGGTCCTTCCCAACTAGGAGACCATTTTCCTAAACATCGATCCTTTTTATCCATAGGCAAAATGACTTTCCAAACTAAGTCTCCTTGCAGGAATAATTTCGATTTAACTCTTTTGTTATAGGCTTTTGCTATTCTTTCTTTTTGCTTTGTAAGCACTTCTAAAGCCATCAATCTTTCTTCATCAATATCTACTAATTCATCCAACATCATATCCAAATATTGATTTGTTGGAATTTCGATTTGTCTTTGAATTCGAGTAGATTGAAGTAAGATTTCTGTTGGCAATACAGCATCATGGCCATATGTTAATCGAAAAGGAGTAGTATTTATAGATTCTTTAGGAGAAGTTCGAACTGCCCATAAAGCTTCATAAAGAAACTCATGCCATTCTTTGGGTTTTTTCTTTTGGCTAGCTTTTCTTTTGATTATAGTAATCAAATTCTTATTTGCTGCTTCTACCTGACCATTTGCCTGAGCATAGTATGGTGTTGAAGTCAACAATTTATATCCCATTTCTTCAGCAAATTTTACCATCTTTCGACCAGTGAATACAGATCCTTGATCTGTAGTAATAGTTTCTGGTATGCCAAATCTATAAACAATAAATTTTTGAATGAAGTTTATAACTTCATCTTGAGTAACATCTTTTAGTGGAACAGCTTCTATCCATTTAGTGAAATAATCTATTCCAACCAAAATATATTTGTAGCCTTTGGATGACTTAGGTTTAATTTCCCCAATTACATCTAAAGCCCATCCTCTGAATGGCCAAGGTTTTACTATTGAATGTAATTCACTAGCTGGTACTTTTTGAATTCCAGCATGTTCTTGACATTCTTTACAACCTTTAGCAAAGTTTATGCAATCTTTTAACATAGTTGGCCAATAAACACCTTGTCGAAACAAAAGCCATTTTATTTTATGGCCTGCTTGATGTGTACCACAAGCACCACTATGAGTATTCGATACAGCCAAATATGCTTCTGCTTCACTAAGGCATTTAAGTAAAACTCCTTCTGGAGTCTTTTTAAATAATTCATTGCCTATTATCACATAACTCAAGGCTCTATATTTGACTTTTCTACAAGTTGTGCCATCTGGATTTTCCAAAAAATTGACTATGGGTTTTCGCCAATCATCATCATCCAAATTGTTAATGACCAAAATTTCAGAAAATTTTGCACTCTGAAGGTATCCTTGAGATGCTTCCATGCCCCCAAGTTTTGGTCTTAACAATTTGTTAGGCACAATGTCTATCGAATTACGCTTTGTTTTAATTTCAATTACCTCTTGCTCTTGTCCCTTCGAAAGTTTGTACCCAGAAGCCAATTGAGCTAAATCATTAGCTTCTTGATTTTCTGTTCTAGGAACATGTTGAATTTCAATTTGAACAAAATGTTTAAGTAATGCATTAACTATAGTGTAATACATTATCAAAGTTTCTTTGAGGCATTTATATTCTTTTGTTATTTGCTTTATTACTAATTCAGAATCACCTCTAATAATTAAACATTTTGCCCCCAGTTCGAGCAAAATCTCTAAACCATTTATTAAGGCTTCATATTCTGCCTCATTATTCGAACAATATTGGCTAATTCGAAATTTATATTTGGTTACTTCATTTGTTGGTGAAACTATAACTATACCTATTCCAGAACCATTTTTATGACTAGACCCATCGAAATACAATGTCCATGGAAATGTTTCGATGCCCCCAGTCACAGGTTCTTCAATGGAATGATCAGCAATAAAATCAGCCACTATTTGGCCTTTCACAGTTTTCAAAGATTGATAAGTTAAAGAATATTCTGTGAGTGCCAAAGCCCATTTACCAACTCTACTATGTAGAATAGGTTTAGATAACATGTGCTTAATAATATCGAAATGGGAATAAACATAAACATCAAAAGGCTTTATATAATGTTTAAGTTTCATACATGAGAAATATAAACAAAGACATAGTTTCTCACTAGGATGATATCTTGTTTCAACATCACTTAAAACTCTACTAAGATAATAAATGGCTCTTTCTATACCATTTTCATCCTCTTGTGCTAACATACTCCCTATAGTTCTTTCAGATGATGCTATATATAACTTCATCTTCTTGTTTTTCAACAAAGGTGAAAGAATAGGAGGATTAGATAAATATGACTTTATGTCTTCAAATGCCTTTTGGTGCTCAGGCTCCCATCTAAAAATTTCCTCTTTCTTTAATCGAAGTAATGACGAGAATGCTTGCGCTCTGCCACTGAGATTAGAGATAAATCTTCTGAGGAAATTTATTTTGCCTAATAAAGACTGCAACTCTTTTTTGGTAGAGGGTGCTTTAGCCTCCATTATAGCTTTAGTCTTATTTTGATTGATTTCGATGCCCTTTTTATGGACAACAAATCCTAAAAAATCACCTGCACAAACACCAAACGCACATTTTAATGGATTCATTTTCAATCCATATTGTCTCATCCTTTCGAATGATAAACGTAAATGTTCTAAGTGTTTGTTTTCAGAAGATGATTTCACAACAATATCATCAATGTAAATTTGCATAAAATCTTCAATAAAATCATGAAACATTGAATTCATTGCTCTTTGATATATAGCACCAGCATTTTTAAGACCAAATGGCATTACTATCCACTCATAACATCCTAATGCTCCTGGGCATCGAAACGCTGTTTTAGAAACATCTTCTTCAGCAATAAATATTTGATTATAACCTGAATAACCATCAAGCATACTCAAATATTCGAAACCTGCTGCAGAATCTACCAACATTTCTGCTACTGGCATAGGATATTCATCTTTGGGAGTAGCGAGATTTAAATCTCTAAAATCAATACAAACTCTTATACTACCATTTTTCTTTTTAACAGGAACTACATTAGCTAACCAATCAACATACCTTGCAGGTCTGATGAAGCCACATTTGAGGAATCTTTCGATCTCTTCTTTTATTTTTGGTAGAATCTCTGGTGCAAACCTTCTTGGAATTTGCTTCACTGGTTTCTTGTCTGTCCTGATTGGCAATTGCAACTCTACTACCTTTCTACTCAAACCAGGCATTTCATGATAATCCCAAGCAAAGCAATCCTTGTAATTTTTCAAAAGCGCCACAATTCGATCTTTGAAGCTCTTAGGAATCTTTGAACTTATGTATGTTGGTCTTTTTACAGAACCATCTCCTATATCCACTTCTTCAAGAGGATCTTGGGCCTTCATTTTTATTGTAGATCCCATTGGATCTTCTTCAAAACCCAAAGGTTCATCATCATAAATACAGTCTAATTTTTTATCATCAATGAGGTCATCAGAATTATTTCCTACTGAAGCATCGAAAACCTCTTCTTCTTTGGCTGTTTCAGCCAAATCGAAGTTTTTCTCGGCTACATAAGCCGTAATCTTTTCCCATATGCTGGGCTCAACCATTGATCAATTATTGATATCCCACCTGGTTGGTGAGATTCCCTTTGCTGAACATCCTTGGTCATCAGTAACCCTCTTGTACGAAGTACTTCTTGTCTTCAGCAAATCTTTCTCCTTTACAGGTATTTTCTCATGGCAATCTTCGTTGTTCACCACTACGAAGTCATCGTCGAATGCAGTTTTCCAACGAAAACCCCATTCTGGAGCAAGTTTTACAAAGAATTTTTCTTCTTTAGTCATAGAACTTGATGCATCATTTTCCATGAATGGTGCAATAAATTGAAGTTGTTTGTCAAAGTTCTTTTTGTTAATATCTTGATTATCAACTTCAGCTTTGAAATAATAACTCTGATCAGCCTCAATATTCTCTACCAAACCATCTTTCCTCCAAATCACAATCCTTTGATGCATTGTAGAAGGAACTGCACCTACAGCATGGATCCACTCCCTTCCTAATAATGCATTGAAATTGGCTTTAGAAGGAACTACCAAAAACACAGTTGCTCTGGTTATGCTTCCTACTACCAATTCTAGTTCGATGGCACCAAGAGATTGTCCAGTAGATCCCTCATAATTAGTGAGCACTACATTATGTGGTTTCAAATCACATTCAGAAATACCAAGTTTCCTTAGAAAAGATTGTGGTAGGAGATTAACAGTAGCACCACCATCTACTAATACTTTGTTAATTCCAACACCATTTAATTTAGCTTGAATAAACAAAGGCTTTAAATGAAGCTTCATGCTATCATCAGGTTTCTCGAACACTGCATGTTGATCTTCGATACAGCCATTATTCATAACATAATAACATAGAGGCCTATGACGAGCCATTTCCTCAGTGAAATCACATTCATCATCATGATTGGCCTTCGAAGATACATCATGTGCATATTCAATTGGTAGTACAGAAACCACACATATAATGTCAAGACTTGGTTCAGAATCTGAAAAAGTAGAAGTTAGAATATCATCATCCCCTTTAGGGATGTTTAAAGCAGAAGATAATGGAGGGAAAATTCTTTCAGTAGCTGGTTTTTTAACCATTTCGAAAACTATTGGTTGTTTTCCCTTACTTTTGTCACCATTAGTGACGTCTTTCAAAACTCCTTCCTTTTTCTGGCGTTGAAAACGGCGCCATTGAGTTCTAGTCATAGGATTCTTACCTTTATAGTTATTTTTGTAAGCATACTTGTTAGGATTAGAACTCTCTGGTTGGTCTGGAACTTTGACAACTCTTTTTACCCATTTTGTTGGTGGTGCTGGAGGCGCAGAATGACCAGTTTTCTTGCCTCCAGAGAAAACCCAAGTATCAATAGGAGACTTCGATGAAGGAACGAACGTCTTCTTATGGTTCTTCACTTGATACTTCTCTGAAGTTTTCATCTTGTAAGGAACACCTCTTTTGTTAAAGCCAAACTTAGAACGGTTCTCGAACCACCCTCCTTTACGTTTTGTTTGAGGTTGATATCCTTCAACTGATTTCGCAGCTTCTTTATCGAACACTGCACTGCATCGAGGACAAAGCATAGCATGGGTGTTAGATATTTTACATCGATTTAAAAAATCAACCAAATCTTCTTCAGCCTTTGGATATGCTTTCTCCATTTCCTTGGCCAATTGATCTTCAGTAACCACTGGCTCTTCAATTCGATGGTCCTCAGTAACCATTTCTACATCAATATTATCTGAAATTTCCACCATATTGATAGAAATACCAGCAAACATGGATTCTACCACATTGGTAGACACATCAGCAAACATGGACTCTGCCTTTTTCATAGGATCTCCATCCACTTGTTGTTTTGATTTCTCTCCAAATTTCAGCCTCCCTTCATCAAGAGCTTTTTGTACAGAATCCCTGAAACGAGTACATCGAGATAGGTTATGACCTAAAAAACCATGGAATTTACAAAATCCTCTTTTCTTCCTTTGTTCCAAAGGAGGTAACTTCATATTAGGTGGCACTAATATTATGCCATCATTAACTAAAAGATCAAAAATTTCTTCACTTTTAGTAATATCAAAAGTATAAGTTTTAGAAGGATATTTATCATTCTTGGGATCTTCAGGATTCTTTCCATTGGATGGCCTCAACATTTTACAAGCATATGGAGGTCCATCTTTTAATTCTGCCAGGTTTATATCATTGTCTTCAATGATATCTAAACCCCAATCGAATTCGGGTTCACTATCTCCTGTTTCTATATAGACAATTTTTTCTTTTTTGGGAAATTTGTTATGAGTTCTAGTTTTTTCAGCTTTAAGTCTTTCAACTTGTCGAACTCTGTCTGCCAATTGGGCCATGTCTCTTAAGTACTGGGTATCTAATTTCTTCCGAACAGAATAATCGAGGCCACCAGCAGCCATTTCGACTAATTCATATTCTGGAACAGAAGTAAAACATCTAGCCTTAAGGAGACGAAACCTATTGAGATAATCATCGATTGACTCATGACTTTTACGTCGAACACTGACCAATTCTTTCAAACTAATCTTAGATTGACCCATGTAAAATTGTTCATGAAAGGCTTTTTCTAATTGGTTCCAACTATAAATTGAATGAGGAGGTAAAGTTGTAAACCAAGTAAAAGCATTTTTTGTCAAAGAACTTGGGAAATATTTCATTCTCAAATTTTCATTTTCTGCAATATTTCCTGCTTCCATGAGAAACCTAGCAATGTGTTCGACAGTAGATTCATTAGTTTCTCCAGCAAATTTGGTAAACTTTGGAATTTTCCAATTTCTAGGCAATTCAGCGTCTAAAACATATTCAGACAAAGGAGACGCAAAATTTGGTCTACGTAAACCCATATTAAAACCATTTTGGGCTAACAAAGCCTCGACAATACCCGCTATATTATTCTGACCATCGAAATTGTTCCGACGGGCTTGTAAAACCACTTGATCGGCATCTTGGTTTCTGTTAACCAAAATGGGTTGTCTTTCAGGTTCTGCCTGAACTTGTGGTTGTACTACTTGTGGTTGGACAAAATTTTCATGATTTCGAACCACTGGTTCATCAGCAATTATTTCAATTGCCCTCACATTTCGATTTTGAGGCAATGGGTTATTTTGGATTGGTGGAGCGCCAAAGAAATTGGCAATTCTTTCCATTTGATCAGACAACCGTTGATAACTAGTGTTGGTATCTCGAATCAAAGGATTTATGACAGTACCAATTTGTTGGGTCATCATATTAACCATATCATGATTAGTTTCTTCCATAGTTTGCCTAATGGCAGCCATAGAAGCGTTGATTAAATTTTGTTGGGGACTTCTATATGTTGTAGATACCCCAGGACCAAAAAGTTGTGGTAATGAAACATTTAAATTCTCTGAAAACATATTACCACTAGTTTGTAAGCCTTGCATCAATGATGATGGCATACCATACGGCATTGATCTATGATCCCAAACCCCTTCTTGAATAGAAGTATTATTTGGATAATCATGGGAAGTTTGGGTAACCATCGAAGGCATGGCTTGAGAAGTTACTGTGGCCATCGAAGGCATGGCCTGAGACGATATTTGAGTGACTGTATTACTAGTTGGAACAGCCTGTGATGTTCTAACATTCCCTAGGGATGAAACATCATCTTCAACCGTCACTTGATCCACATCTTCATTTGAAGATGTTGGATTTGTTTTCTTTTGGTTGTTAGCGCGTGTCATATTAAGAAGCAATTTCTTGTTTCTTAATTGCATACACAACAAAACAAACCAGAATTAAAAGAAACTCTAACAAAACTATAAACAAAAACACAAACGGTCCCACCGGGTGTGCCAATTTGTTTACGTTGGATTTTCGTAAACAACCGCTGGTTTACAAATGGTAACTTGCAAGATCAACCAGTAAATCTTAGGACATATTGTGTTTGTTCTTGTTG
Source organism: Medicago sativa (assembly GCF_051527215.1). Taxonomy (NCBI): domain Eukaryota; kingdom Viridiplantae; phylum Streptophyta; class Magnoliopsida; order Fabales; family Fabaceae; genus Medicago; species Medicago sativa. The sequence continues at coordinate 53,262,159 of NC_140751.1, read as the reverse complement.
TTAGAAATTCTGTGTTTTTGGTGTCAAAAATGTAAGAAATATGACAAAAAACAATCGAATTCAATCCACTTGAACTCAATCGAACTTGATAAAGTAAAGTGCAAGAACACTTAAAGAACAAAGGGTAAATTGCATTGATTAAACAAAAGTTGGTACACAGATTCATACATTGCAACTTGTGACTCGTTTCTCGCTTCCATACGGATACTTTGAGTGTAAGTTTGTATGACGAAATTGTGACCTGTTTTTCCTATGAAAAACTACTATTTATACTAAGTCTAGAAATAACTACATTTCTTTGAAACTAAAACTACAACTGCCACAAGTCGACAGTTTTCCTTATTTGAAAACAAACTTAAAATAAAAACTGACTTAAAGAATAACTGCTGATAACCACCTTCGAAAACTGCTTTATCGAAGTCTTCTGCCATCTTCGAACCCATATTTGCTTTCAACACAACACTCTGTTCGAATCTTCTTTGAATCTAGGTCAACTATACTTTGACCACATTTATTACAGCTAGTAAAATATATTGGCTAACAGACTGTTAACCACACCACCATTAAACTCAAAGTTTTTTAGTTTAACCAATGTCTTAGATACAAATACAACCTTAAACATATAGTTTTAAAACTCTATGAGAGAGATTGTCGTCTATTTTGATCATACAAAATTCAAGAGATTAGTATTCACAACATATAGTTTTAAAACTCTATGAGAGAGATTGTCGTCTATTTTGATCATACAAAATTCAAGAGATTAGTATTCACAATTGCGCACCGAGAATACTCATTTTACAGAGACAACAAGATTTCTTATTATTAAAAAAAAAAATCAGTTTCTTGAAAATATATTTCAAGTATTAAAAAACATCATCGGGCCTAGGCCCAAAGCAATTATGTAGCTGCGGGCCCAAAACGTGAGAATCTGAACCGTCGATTTCTCCATCGTATAAGAAACCCATCAGCGTTTCACAACGCACAGAACACAATTGTCGGCGGTAACACAGATAAGCACTTTTGTTCAGAGAATCGCGTTTGTTGAGTCGGAAACTGAAGATGTCGTCAGGTGCAGCCGCTCCCAACACCGAGGAAGACAAGAAGCCCGAAGCAGGTGGTGCTCACATCAATCTCAAAGTCAAGGGCCAGGTTCGTTTGTCTCTTCTTCGATTTTAGGGTTTTTGTCTTTTTATGAATCGTCTTATTCAAACGTATTCGATCGTTAATTTTTTAGGGTTTTTTTGCCTTTGTTGTGTTGTGATTGTTTGTTGAAGAACTAGGGTTTCTCTGGTTTAATTTGATTGCTATTTGTGTTATATAGCATAAGTATGAAAATTTAAAAAATAAAAAGAGAATTTTTACATGTTTAGATTAACGGTGAGTTCCACAAAATCAGTGCGGAACTTTGATTTTGTGTAATTCCGTGTAGTTCTTATCAGAATCACTTGGTCACTGTGATTTTGCCAATTCCAGCGTCAATCCAAACATAATTGAGACTGGAATTTATAGTGTTAATTTTATTGAATTATATACAATTTGTAAGGAATTTTTGTTTTGGAGACGATGCATTGATTTCGGTAAGATTTGTGCAATATTATAATTAAATCAATCGCGCCGACCACAATCCATAACGCAACATCAATATTTGCGAAATCCTTAACGCGGCCCCGACCTTGTTTAAAACCTTGGTCAGGGTCCCTTTTTTGGGTTTCTGTTGTCAGCTTCATTAGCAAACTTTAGATGCTATGTATTAATGTTCATTCTTCAGTTTATCAATCACTCTAACTTGTTTCCTGTACGATATTGTTGAAGAAATAGGGTTAATCTCAATAGGAGTATATGATTTGTTGAAAATAGGATAATCACTAATGCTATTTTTTAAACATGTTTAAATTAACGGTGAACTTGACAAACTCACGGTGGCACTTTGATTTAATGAGGTTTCAAAGTGCAGTTCTTATCAAAACACTTGGTCACTGTGATTTTGCCAATTCCAATCCAAACATCTTGATGGTTTTTTTTGTATTGAATTTGTGTGTTGGACTGTTTACATACCATATGGTAGGACTTTTTGGGTTTCTGTTATTAGTTTCATTGATAAACTTTAGATGCTATGTATCAGTGTTCATTCTTTAGTTTATCTACCACTCTAACTTGTCTCCTATATGTTATCTCGTTTTTCGTTCGTTTCTTTTTGTTGCGTTCTTGTAAAAACATATTAGTCTAATCTTAAGTTATAACATTTTCAGAAATGGAATTTATATTTGAAACTTGTCATGTTTATAGTTTTCTATATTATTAGTCTTAGTTACTGTCAAATGTTTGTAGACATCATTGAAATTCGCATCAGAGTTATGTATGCTAATTTTTGGATTTTAATATGTTCTAGGATGGGAATGAAGTGTTCTTTAGGATCAAGAGGAACACTCAACTGAAAAAGCTTATGAATGCTTACTGTGATCGTCAGTCTGTGGATTTCAATGCCATTGCTTTTCTATTTGATGGGCGTCGCCTCCGTGCGGAGCAGACCCCAGATGAGGTTTGTGTTAACCACATTTTTTCAACACTTCGTCTCTATCATTATGTTCAAATAAGTCTATCATTCGTGTTTTTATGACTTAAAATATATTTTGTTGCAGCTGGAAATGGAAGATGGGGATGAAATCGACGCCATGCTTCATCAGACAGGAGGTTCTGTTGTCTGAAGGAAGCAATGATGTTTCCGCCATATTATGAATAGAATTAGTTTGTGACTTAGTGCTAGGCTATAATGCATATTTTGCATCTTCTATTTGCTAGCATATCATACAGCCATTGAAGCTGGACTTTGTAAAGGCGATGTTTCCTTTGTTAATATGGTTATGAGTGGATTATAATATACCAGTGAAGGTAATACTCGAGCTTGTTCAATAAATCCATATGGGTGGTTGATATATCTCAACTCTGAAGCATTTATCGAATGTTCTGCGCTTGTCCTCTTGGCTTAGAGGGATTAAACTAGATGATAATAATCATGTGTGTGCATGTGAATTGGTATGTGATTTTCAATTTTGATTGTTCACAAGTTAGGAGTTTGCTAAATATTGTTAGGGGGATCGTTGACTATGAAATCAATTCATGTTCTGCTAGGAAAACTTAGTTTACCCGTTTTTGAAACATAAGTACACCGTAAAAAAAGACTTGTCAGATACTACATAATACATGGTAAGTAGTTAAGTACACTGTTTTTAAAACATAAGTTACTAGCGGTGCACATTGAACTGTTGGCCGGTCAGATACGTAGTTGTCAAAAACACAAGTTAGACGCACATTTGTCAACAACAAAAAAAAAAAAAACCATGTTGAACTGTAGGCTTTGTCACATACAGGGATAGAGTTATGTTATTTAACAGTTATTTCCAATGATAACTTGTGATGCAACTATAATTTTCACGGAAAATAATGTATTGGCATAAAAATCAAAGCAATAGAGAGAGAAAGGAAAAACATAATATGAGTATATGAGAAAAAGTTGTCAAAAAATAGTTGTACAAATTTCATTTAGAGGCTTAGGTTGTTGAGGATCCAATTACATGAATATTGAAGAACCAAAAGAGGAGATTGATGGCTTGGTAAAGTTGGAAAACACGTGAGAGGTTGAAAGAGGAGATTGATGGCTTGGTAAAGTTGGAAAACACTTGAGTGGGAAACTGTTGGGTCATGAGGGGAGTCTGAGGGACCACCCACATCTAGAGCAACCACACAAGCGAGAGAGACATCACACTCTTAACCAAAACTTTTTTAAGGCAATGGGTTTATGCGTCTTGTCACTTATAAAGTATTCGACCTCCACTTTTTTATCCGATATGGGACATATAACTCATTTGTACACAACAGAAACTTGGGTGAACCTTTTGATACCAAAAGCGAAGATCCTTAGGAAATCAAAGGTTAAGGTCATTTTGGGGTTAGATTCTTGAGTTGGAAAACAATTGAGAAACTTCTTGGTTAGTGAAATTAGGATTGTGTCTGGAAAGGTCGTTGAAGTATTTCTTGCAACTCTTTTGTATCTCTTTTCAATAAACTCTTTGATGGTGAAGTGGAGAGAGATGAAGGTCACCCAATAATGAGACGAGCTAGGTGAAAAAAAACTTCTTGATATGTTGTTCTCTATTCTCTACTCTCTATATCTTGTGGTTCTTTGGTTCAATATTGGTTTTGATTTACACTTGATTGCTAAATTAAATCTAAATCTATTGTTGTTTATAATTTGTTTTGGTTATTCGTGTAATTTTGAGTTTCGCATTCACAACAAAAAGCAAAAAGCATTGGTGTTGAAACAATTCTCTTGATAACAATCAACGGATTATCACTTTCTTGTAGTAATTTTCCCTAGTTGCTAACTACTTGATTAGTTCTATCTCATTTTAAAATGTTCAATTAAAATTACTCTTTTCCCTTATAAGCCTATGACGTTATACAATATAATTGAAAAATCTGTACTTTAGTTGTAGTACAGAAATGTATACCAAAATTAAGGCCTGTAAACCCACATTAAAAAATCATCGGACATGAGAAAGAGTTACACGGTGTGAATCAAAACCAAACCATGGACACATCAGAACACAACTAAATTTACATATATGCTCTTACAATGTTATTTTTCTTCTACTTGATGTTCTCTTTATTTTCTTCTCTCACCTCAGAACAACACAATTTTTAAGGGAAAATAGTGAAACATGTGCACCTTAAAATTACTTGTGTTCTTTGTTATTAAGTTTGAACTGCATGCTTTCTCTCAAATTTTGAAGGGATACTTGGTAGCAATATCCTCCTCCAATCTCAAATATAAACAACAAAAAATATGAAAATACATGTCGCCGCCACTCTCTTATTAACTTTAAGCAGTTCTATTTAATGAAATTAGCAATATGTCAATATGATCCATCTTTTCTAACCATGTTGGTAATGATTGACATCTTTACTTTTTCTCTAAAGTAAAAAATTATTATTACTTGCTAATATTACTTAATTTCCGTTGCAATGTTTTGCTTCTGTACAGTTTGGCTATCAACATCCAGCATCCATTTGTATACGTAAGTTAGTACGCCGAAGAAAAATACTTAAGTTAGCAGTAGTACACATTGAACTGTTGTCAATCCCAGCGGCCAACTTTGAACTGAGATATCGTGATGGCATGTAGCTAGTTTAAATATATGATCAAATACGTCATGTGTTTTTTCTTTCGGCCAACTTTGAACTCAGATATTTTCTTTCGGCCAACTTTGAACTCAGATATATGTAGCTAGTTTAAATATTGATCAAATATATCATGTGGTTTTTTTTTTTTTTTTTTTTTTTTTTTTTTTAAGTTTAACGTTTGTATTAGATTATACTTGTAGTTCATTGCAATATTCATACAATGGGGAGAGTTATCCGAATTTGTGGGGGAGAAGGGCGTAACAAGTTTTTCTAACTTTTTCTCTTTGACTGAGGAGCACTACAAGAAATCATCAATTTAGCTAGGAATTATACTGCGGAATTCAGTTTCCTCGCTACAGGTGGATGTATCCTTTTGAAAGGTTCATGGGTTATTCGAAGCGAACGAACGGTGAACAATAAATCAAGGGTTGAAGGATCAATAGTTGCAGCTTACTTGGCTCGGGAAACCGCATATTTTTGTTCTCATTACTTCAATCACTTGATGTTGACACCAATAAGTGTTAGAAATGAAGTTATTGCCAAAAGTGAATGGAGTCCGTCAACCTTATCAGTCTTTCGTCTTCTCGGTAGTCCTTCTGGGTCAAGGAAAGAGTATTGGATGAATGATGCAGAGTTGCGGTCGGCCGAAGTTCATGTGTTGATTAATTGTCATGAAGTTGGACCATACCTTCACATCTTTATAGTATTAAATGTTGGGGAGATATACACTAGTTTTTCAAGATGGTTTAAAGATCAAGTGTTAAATATTGGGCCCAATATGCATATATTACATTTGAGAGGATTAGCTGATGGTCCGCATAGACGTGTCAAAAAATGGCACTTGTCAATGGATTTAAATTTCATACTGAATCATGGATGGTAGGCAAAAAAAAAATTAACAGTGGTGTTTACGTTAAAGGAGTCAGTGAGGGAGGTGAAGATGACTTCTATGGTGTGATTAAGCACATTTTTTTAGTTGAGTTACGCATATGTTGAACAAGACAACAAAGTTGTGTTATTTTACTGTGAGTGGTTTGACCCGACGAGTGGGACAAAAATTGATCCAAAGTACAAAACTTTTGACATAAGAATGGATAGAAGATATAATGCATTTGACCCGTTCATCTTGGCAAGCAAAGTTAGTCAAGTGTATTATGTACCATATCATTCTCATCACCGGCGCAAACGGGGATGGTGTGCAGCTATCAAGACAAAACCAAGGGGTCAAATAGAAACAGATGACATAATTCTAAATATTGAAGTAGCTTACCAAGACAATGAAATGTGACATGTTCCAGAGGTGATTGAAGTCGACCCGATTACAAATTTGGTTGACAGAGAAGTTGATGGTCAGGAAATTATTGTTGAAATGTTGTTTAATGACAATGAAGAGTCAAGCAGCTCTGAAGACAATTTGGAATAAGCAAATAACCTTGAAGACAAAGAGGATGATACATATTATAATGATGATGATGAATTAAGCTTGTAACAAAACACAACTATGATGTTTAATGTAACTATTTTATCATTTTAAGTGTTTAATGTTTAATGAAACTATTTTATCATTTTAAATGTTTCTTTTTACACTAAAGCAACATTTCTTATTGTTAAAAAAATAATCAATTTCATCTACCAAAAAAAAAAATCAATTTCCTTTCTCCAAATTTCATTACCCCCGCTCATCTTTTCAATTCCCTCCCAAATCTCTTCTAACCCTAATCTTCCAATCTCCAATTCCTAAAATAACCTTACACTTCATTTCGAAGTAACACACTGTGAGTATATGTAGGGTTACTTACGCAGTGTCTATTGTTATACCCTAATTTTGGACCTAAAAATACTTGCTCAAAATGTTTTTCCATCTCTGATATGTGTCTATTACTATTGAGATTGCCAATTTGATATTGTTTACCCTGATACTTTACTATGTTTTGACTGCATGTTTTACTATCTTTGTTTTGAAAATTTTCAATTGTGACTTTGTCTATGTCTTCTTGCATTTTTAAACCATCCAAAGGGTCTTTCTTGCATTCCAAGTTATTTGAAGATTGTCTCTGATCAATTGCATATTTCTCTGCATTTTATTTCAATCTTATTTGCAAAATTCATGATAAAGGGTATTTTAGTCATTTCCTGCATTCAAACTCATTCTAGTCCTTGAAAATTGTTTCTAAGTTTTTTCAATTTGTTTGTATAAATCCTTGTTTCAATTCCATGTTAAAATCCATTTCAAAGATTGCATCTGAGCCATTTTGGGCCAATTTAGTCCCTGAGGGCATTTTGGTCATTTCCTGTGTTAAAACTCTTTTTTAATCCCTAAAAAATGTCTCTGAGTCTTTTCAATTTGCTTGTATAAACTCTTGCTTTAATTCCCTGTTAAAAAAAACCTTTTTAAAATTGCATTTGAGTCATTTTGAGTCATTTTAGTCTCAGGGGCATTTTGGTCATTTCACATAAAATTTTGACAGAGAGAGGTTACTTTGAAGTACCTCATTTATGTAGTTGGTTCATTTTAGTCCTTTTGTTAATTTTATTTATGGTTTCACTTTACGTTATTTTCAAAATTACATTTTTTAACCAATTTTATTAATTTTTCATTTTAGTCCTTTTTGGTTAATTGCAGTTTAGTCCTTGTTTTTTTAATTGCAAATCTGTCCAGAAGTTAGTTACAGGTCCAGGTCTACATGGCGCAAGCTCATTGGTCCAGAGGGCACACTTGGCACCTATAAAACAGTGCCAACTCAAGTCAAAGTCAGATTTTCACCATTCCAAAAATGCCACATCACAAACAACTTCCACAATTTCTCTCTCCTCTAACAGAATCAAAAGCCGAAATTCTCCAAGAACAAAGATGAAGATTCATCTTCATCCTTGAACCCTAGTTCATCAATTTTCCCAGAATCATCACAATCAAAGACAAATTCGTCCAAATTGATCACTGATTTCTCAGCAATCAGGCGAATTCATCCGAATTCAACACAAACTTTCACCAATTCCAGAAAAACAAACGCCAATCCGAGTTAGTTACAGATCTTATCAAACTCCAATCGGTTCCAAAAGAACACAAAAGCCAGAAGTACGAAGAGGAAGGGAACACAAAAGCCAGAAGCACAAACAAGAAAGATACTGGCTCGATTCTGGATTACACTTCACAAGATTCAAAGAATCTCTGAAGTTTTCCTCTCGATTCATCTCAAATCTCCGAATCAAACTTGAGGTGAGTTCGTTCCTCTCCTTTCTTTGTTTAATGCAAATTTTTTTTGTTCGTTTAGATTCTTGTAGATCTAGGGTTTTTGAGACTTGATATGCGAAAATCAAAGCCGGAATTGGAACGAGGAGGATGAGACGAATGCATTGATGTAAAAAGATTTTTGAAAACGTAAAAAAAATGCTCCGGTACGGTGGCGCCACCGGCGAACCACCGCACCGGAGCAAGCTCCGTTCATCTTCTCCGTTCGTCTGGTTTCAGAGCCTCTCTCTAGAAGCAACTTAGAGAGAGAAGGAGGTGTGAATTGTGTTGATTCTTGTTGTTGCCTGGCTTTTATACTCTCTGTTCTCCCACGCGCGCGCGTACGTTATACTCCCATGCTCCCTATGCGTTTCTGGCCGTTAGATCTGCTTGATGATGTGTTGTACGGTTAGGATTTGACTTTGATGTGTGTATGTGTTTCCTTACCATGCGATGTATGCTTAAGAGCCGTCAGATCTAGGTTTTGGAAGATTTGGATCGATCCAACGCCTCTGAGGCTCTTGGATGATCCAGATCCATCCATATGAGTGGGCTTGGGCCTATAATCCGTCTGTCTTGCGTTGTTGCTGATATTTTTACTATTTACCTCCCTATTTTTTCTAATCACGCCTCTGATAGGCTCTAAATCTTTTGAAAATTCTCTAAAAAATTAGTGAATACTTCTTAATGCATTTGTGATAATTTTGTGGTGTTTTTACATAATAAAAACTGTTAAAAAATGTATGTGATGTTTCTTGTTAATATTTTCACTTGTTTTGTTAAGTTTTGTGAAATTTTGTCATGTTCTTGATATTAAGACTTGAATATATGATGTTGAATCTTGGTGTGTGAACTTTGCGGGGGATATGCCTCTGAATTTGTGAATATGTTACTGTTTGAGAATGTGCCTTGTCAATTCCTTGCTTTACAAGTTATGTGAGTTGTTGTTTGTGGATAATAAGTGTAGAATAGGTCTAAAATGCATCATAGATGCCTAGTTTGATACTTTCCCCTGATCCTCATCGTTAAGACTGAATTGAAACTTTTGAAAATTTGTTGAAATGGGAGGATTAGGAGTCATGTATTGGCTTTGCTTTTGTGATTAAATTTTAGGTATATTTTACCTTTGTCTTTGGTATATTTTGAAGTCTTTTTGTGATGGTTACTTGCTTATATTTTTCACCATACTATACCTTGTGCTACTAACATTTTCATCTCATGTTTCATACATTCCATAAGCATCTTTCATCCTTTAGTTTTGGTTTTATTTCTTGCACTTTAATTTTCATACCAAGACTTAGCATGTAAAGATTTAGGGACTTTGTAATTTTCTTTATGCTTTTAATTTCTTGCAAGACCATAGAATGTAAACTAGGGCATATGTAAAGGACAATGGACTCTAATGATGTACACCGACACAAGCACCGACACATGCACACACATCACATGGATACTTTAGATGTATGTTTAGGGAATATATGCTTTAGATGTATGCTTAGGAATGACGATACCTAGAAAAATTCTCTTTTCCAAAAAACATGAACAACTCCACTCAAATAATTTTCCAAAGAAACCTTGGGATCAAAATCCCATTGAATTTTCCCTTTATTTTCTTAAACAAAAACCTTAATGAACTTTAATCATACTTAGACTTCCTTTTTTGCAAAATAACTAATTCCACCTCACACTTTCCAAGTCTTATGCCCCTGAGGCCTCTCTTTCTTATTCTTCAAAATTCCATTTTCAAAATTAAAATCAACCAACAAAAATAAAAAACATTTTTTGGAAGAGAACTACATGGAGTTTGATCCCTTAAAAGGGTATGTAGGCAAGAAGTCAAAACTTCTCCAAGTCCAATAAAACAAAAATTCAAACACATTCTTCTCCCTCCAATTCTTAACCTAGCAAACCCTTAGGTGTAAATAACATTTTCAAATAGCATTTAAAAACAAAGCGCACGCGTAGAAAGTAAAGACGGTTCCTATAGGATACTATAGTCGTTATGGGTGCCTAACACCTTCCCATGACGAATGTGGATGAGAAGCTTGTGCACACTCTCGTGCAATTCTATGATCAGGATTGTCGGTGTTTCACTTTTCCTGACTTTCAGTTGATGCCTACGCTTGAGGCTTATTCTTCCTTGACAGGTTTACCCATAGCCAAAGGGACACCTTTCGCGGGACTTGAGAATCCTCCTACTCCTTTGGTTATTGCCCGTGATCTCTATCTCAAGACCACCAATGTTTCCAAGAATCTTGTCACTAAGGCTCACATCCGAGGGTTCACTTCGAAGTATCTACTTGAGAAAGCCAATCTCAAGACTACTTGTCAGGACACTCTTGAGGCTATTCTTGCACTACTCATCTATGGGCTTATTCTCTTTCCAAATCTTGATGACTTCGTGGATATGAATGCTATCATGATCTTCAGTTCCAAGAATCTGGTTCCTACTTTGCTAGCTAATACATACCATGCTATTCACGATCGATCCGGCAAGGGTCGTGGATACATTCTTTGCTGTGTACCTCTCCTCTATAGGTGGTTTATTTCGCACCTTCCGAAGTCTTTCCATGATAATCCAGAGAATTGGACTATTTCACAGAGGATCATGGCTCTCACCCCTAATGAAGTGGTTTGGCTCACTCCCGCTGCTAGAGTCAAAGAAATTATCTTCGGTGGTGGAAAGTTTCTTAATGTACCTCTTCTTGGTACCCGGGGTGGAATCAACTATAACCCGGAGCTTGCCTTGCGACAATTTGGTCTCCTGATGAAAGAGAAGCCCATCTATCTTGCGACATCTCCTTACTTCTTCCATTACACCAACGCTCCCATGGGAATAAGAGAAGATTTCATAGAGGCTTGGTCTAAGCTTCGAAAGAAAGAGGTGAAGCATATAGGTGTGAGGTCCGGTATTGCTCATGAGGCCTATACTCAGTGGGTGATAAACCAAGCTAAGAAGATTGGCATGCCTTACCCCGCCATGAGATATGTGTCTGCATCCATTCCAACCATGCCTTTGCCTCTACTACCGCCTACTCAGGAGATGTATCAAGAACATTTAGCTATGGAGAGTCGAGAGAAGCATCAGTGGAAGACTAGATACTATGAGGCTGAGAATTTGATCATGACTTTGGATGGAAAAGATGAGCAGAAGACTCATAAGGTTTTGACATTGAAGAAGGAGTTGGCTAAAGCTAGGAAAGAAATTGAAGAAAAAGATAAGTTGCTTATAAGAGATTCCAAGAGGACTAGGGGTGCCCGTAACTTCTATACCCGATACTGCAGTTATGAGTTTGAGTCTGAGGCTGAGGATAGTCCTTCCACTTCCTATGTTTGAGGATTTCTGTTTCCTGTTGTTATTTCCAGTTGTTATTGTTGTTTTACATTTCAAAGTCTATCCCTTGGCTTAGTATTTCAAAGGGAATTATATTGTAAGACCTTGTGATGTATGAGTGTCTCGTCTGGTTTTGATGTTTCAGTTTGTTTAGTAATGTTTACAAATTTCTAATTTGTCTAAAACACTTCGATAACACAAAAAGAGTCTTTCTTTGCATATGCATTTACACATCTCATGCATCATATGCATTCATTGGTCACAAAAAACTTCCCTCGTGCTCATTGCCTCCTGGTTTTTCCGCCGCAGTCTGAAAAGTGGCTCGTGCATGTAAGGTTCACCAACCAGATAGAGTTCATCAAACAAGATTATACAAGAGAAGAAACATGACTAACTTTGAAGAAGAAAATGCTCTGCTCCGCGCTGAATTGGCTGCTATGAAAGAATACTTGGCTAAGGCTCATGACACTATGTCTACCCTGATGGCTGCGCAAGAACAACCAGCCACATCTGTTCCAGCTTCTACTGAGATGATTCCATCTATCCCACTGTCTACTGTGGCTTCCGATGTTCGTTTTGTTATGCCCAATTGGCGTCCCTATGGACTCTCAGCCTTCTATGCTCCTAATACCGCAGCCGGTATTCCTGGTATTGGCAATCAAGGACAGATCCCTATAACAACTTTTGCTTCTACAAGTACCTCCATGCCTCAAGTGACTACTGTTGTTACCGATCCTATTGTACACACTGTGCAACAGGTAATCGATGTTGATACTCTGCGTGGACAGGACCCTATAATGGAGGCTATGAGGGAACAGTTAAGAGAGCTAGCTGGAGAACTCCGAGAGGTTAAAGCTAGCCGTGGGAACGGTGTTTCTTCTAAGGCTCGTGATCTATGCCTGGTATCCCGATTTGAGGTTCCTAAGAAGTTCAAAGTGCCAGATTTTGACAAATACAATGGAACTTCTTGTCCACATAGCCATGTCATTCGGTACGTCCGAAAGATGGCTAACTACGCAGACAATGATGCGCTGATAATCCACTGCTTCCAGGATAGCTTGATGGAAGATGCAGCAGACTGGTACACTGGCTTGAGTAAAGACAATATCCATACTTTTGAGGAACTCGCTGCTGCTTTTGAAAATCATTATGAGTTTAACACCCGCTTGAAGCCGAATAGGGATTCTCTTAAATATTTGTCTCAGAAGTCAGATGAAACCTTCCCTGAATATGCTCAGAGATGGAGAGGGGCAGCTGCCCGTGTTTCTCCTCGGCTCGATATTGAAGAACTGACACAGACATTCCTGAAAACTTTGAAGAAGGAATATGTTGAAAGAATGATAGTCTCTGCTCCAAATAATTTCTCCGACATGGTTGCTATGGGAACTCGTCTAGAGGAGGCTGTCAGAGAAGGTATCATTGTTCTTGAAAAAGGCGAGTCCTCAGCTAGCGCGCCAAAGAAGTATGGTAATAGCCACCATAAGAAGAAAGAATCCGAAGTAGGGATGGTATCCGGTAACCAGTCTACAGCTGCTGCTCAGTTACCTCTGCCCTACCAATATATGCAGTACTTTCAACATCCTTTCTTCCCACCATTCTACCAGCAATATCCTCTGCCACCGGGTCAACCACCAGTGCCTGTTAATGCCATTGCTCAGCAGGTACAACAGCAGCCTCCTGCTCAACAGCAATAGCAGCAACAACAGGGTCCTCGGCCCAAGACTTATTTTCCACCAATACCAATGCGGTATGCTGATCTGCTCCCAACTCTACTTGCTAAAGGCCATTGCGTTACCAGACCAGGCAAGCCTCCGCCTACGCCTTTGCTTCCCAGGTTCCGACAGGATCTCACATGTGAATTCCATCAAGGTGCTCAAGGCCACGATGTGGAAGGTTGCTATGCTCTGAAGTATGTTGTGAAGGATCTGATACACAGAGGACGGTTGACTTTTGAAAACAGTGTTCCACACGTTCTTGACAATCCACTTCCAAACCATGCTGCTGTTAACATGATCGAGGCTTTTGAAGGAGTTCGTGTCCCTCGAGAGGCTCCCACCTTAGGTGTCTGTAATGTTGGTACTCCTTTGGTGCCGTTACATGTCAAACTTTGCCAAGCTTCCCTGTTTAATCACGATCATGCTTCTTGTTCAGAGTGTCTTCAGAACCCTATGGGCTGTTGTGTGGTGCAAGATGATATACAGAGCCTAATGGATAACAAACACTTGATTGACAGTGATGTTTGTGTGATTGTGCCAGTGTTTCATGATTCTCCAACTGGGAGTGGGCCCCAGGCAAGGAATGTTGAACCCTTAGTAATCAGATTACCTGGCCCGGTATCTTATGCCTCTACTAAGGCAATCCCTTACAAGTATGATGCAACTATGATTGAGAATGGAGTGGAAGTGCCTCTGGTATCCCCAGCTACGGTTGATAACGTTGCTGAAGAAATTACAACTCTGAGAAGTGGAAAGGTCCGTCCACCCTTGTTCCAAAAGAAGGTGGTTACACCTGTTGCTACAGTAACTCCACCAGTTGCTCCTCCTGTTGACAAGAACGCCGGCCCATCGGGCCAGTCTATTGAAGAGTCTAATCTGAATGAAATTCTGAGACTTATTAAAAAGAGCGATTATAAGATTGTAGACCAGCTGCTGCAAACTCCATCAAAAATATCCATCTTGTCTTTACTCCTGAGCTCAGAAGCTCACATGAAAGTGTTGATGAAAGTACTGGAACAGGCCTATGTTGATCATGAAGTCTCCGTGGATCAGTTTGATGGAATAGTGGGTAACATTACTGCTTGCAATAGCTTGGGGTTTGGTGACGATGAACTCCCCGAAGCAGGGAAGCACCACAACTTAGCTTTGCATATCTCAGTGCACTGTAAGTCTGACATGATATCCAATGTGCTGGTGGACACTGGATCATCCTTAAATGTAATGCCTGAGTCTACACTGAGACAGTTGGGGCATCATGGAATTTAACTAAGGGGAAGCAGCTATTTGGTTAAGGCTTTTGACGGATCTCGTAAAGATGTTCTTGGAGAAGTAGATCTGCCAATTACCATTGGTCCTGAGACATTCCAGATCACTTTCCAGGTCATGGACATCAATGCTTCTTACAGTTGTCTCCTCGGAAGACCGTGGATTCACGACGCTGGGGCAGTAACTTCTACTCTACATCAAAAGCTCAAGTTTGTGAGGAATGGTAAGCTTGTCACTGTACATGGTGAAGAAGCGTATCTGGTTAGCCAAGTGTCATCTTTCTCTTGTGTTGAAGCAGGGTCCGCTGAAGGAACGTCATTTCAAGGCTTGACTGTTGAAGGTGCGGAACCCCGGAGAGCTAGTGCTAGTATGGCTTCATTGAAAGACGCCCAGAAAGCTGTTCAAGAAGGGCAAGCTGCTGGCTAGGGCAAAGTGATACAAATTTTGGAGAACAAGCGCAAAGAGGGCCTTGGGTTCTCCCCGACCTCACGCGTTTCAACATGAACTTTCTATAGTGCTGGGTTTATCAATGCTATTGCTGAAGATGCTGCTGAAAGTAGTTATGTGCCTACGTTTGTTGTACCAGGAGGCACCGTGAGAAATTGGGAGGCCATTGATGTGCCTTTAGTCATGCATGCTTCCTTGTAATGTGTCTTGTTGCTCATGCTTTTCTTTGTTTTCAAAATAACAATCCTTTCGCTCTGCCCAAGGCGAAAGTGATGTCTTTGTAAGGGCATGTTTGTTTCGGCATTGCCGTTATCAATAAAAGTTGTCGTCTTTCCCGAGACTCGTTGTTTTTTACTTTTAGTGCCTTTTTCTTGGAAATAATGGTAATGCCAGAAAAAACCAAAACATCTGTATTTTCTTATTAATTTCAAAAAATCTGCATGAAAAACATTTTTCTAAAAATCATCCCAATCATATTATGCAGATTGAACCATAATAAACCCGTTGAACACAGTGACCCTACAGTTCCTCCAAATTTTGAATTCCCTGTATATGAAGCTGAATATGAGGAAGTTGATGAAGAGATACCGTATGAGATCACTCGACTGCTTGAGCAAGAAAGAACAGCCATTCAGCCGCACCAGGAAGAGATTGAGCTTGTCAACCTGGGTACCGAAGAAAATAAGCGGGAGATCAAGATTGGTGCTGCACTTGAGCTAGAAGCGAAAAAGAGGATTACTCAGCTTCTCCATGATTATCCAGATGTCTTTGCATGGTCCTATGAAGATATGTCGGGTCTAGATCCCAAGATTGTGGAGCATCGGATACCGACAAGACCTGAATGCCCTCCCGTCAAGCAGAAATTGAGAAGGTCTCGTCCAGAC
Organism: Medicago sativa; assembly: GCF_051527215.1. NCBI lineage: Eukaryota > Viridiplantae > Streptophyta > Magnoliopsida > Fabales > Fabaceae > Medicago > Medicago sativa. Next base: position 53,246,103 of record NC_140751.1, on the reverse strand, counting down.
ATGGCTCTTAAGATTAAGGCTGAAGTGCAAAAGCAAATTGATGCGGGTTTCCTCCTGACAGCTGAATATCCTGAATGGATCGCCAACATTGTACCCGTACCAAAGAAAGATGGGAAAGTACGAATGTGTGTTGATTATAGAGATTTGAATAAAGCCAGTCCGAAAGATAACTTCCTGTTGCCTCATATTGATGTGCTTGTCGACAGTACTGCTCAGTCTAAAGTGTTCTCTTTTATGGATGGTTTCTCTGGCTATAACCAGATACGGATGTCACCTGAAGATAGGGAAAAGACATCCTTCATCACTCCATGGGGAACGTTCTGTTATAAAGTGATGTCGTTCGGCTTGATAAATGCTGGTGCTACCTATCAAAGAGGTATGACTACCTTGTTTCATGATATGATTCACAAAGAAATTGAAGTGTATGTTGATGACATGATTGTGAAATCAAGTGATGAAGAGCAGCACGTTGTGTATTTGAAAAAGATGTTTGAAAGATTGAGAAAGTACAAGCTACGGTTGAATCCTAACAAGTGTACATTTGGTGTAAGATCTGGAAAGTTGCTGGGCTTCATTGTCAGCCAAAGAGGCATTGAAGTTGATCCTGACAAAGTCCGAGCCATCAGGGAGATGCCGACCCCTCAAACTGAAAAGCAAGTCAGAGGTTTCCTCGGACGCCTGAAATACATTTCAAGGTTTATATCTCACATGACTACTACTTGTGGACCAATATTCAAATTGCTCAGAAAGAATCAGCATGTTGTATGGAATGATGAATGCCAGGAAGCTTTTGATAGCATTAAAGAATACTTGTTGGAACCACCTATCCTTGTCCCGCCAGTGGAAGGAAGGCCTTTGATTATGTACCTGTCAGTGTTAGATGAGTCTGTGGGTTGTGTTCTCGGTCAACAAGATGAGACTGGAAAGAAAGAACATGCTATCTATTATCTGAGTAAGAAATTCACCGACTGTGAGACTCGGTATACAATGCTTGAAAAGACTTGTTGTGCTTTAGCTTGGGCTGCCAAACGCCTGCGTCATTATATGGTAAATCATACAACTTGGTTGATATCCCAAATGGATCCAATCAAGTACATCTTTGAGAAGCCTGCTGTTACGGGAAAGATTGCACGTTGGCAAATGTTGTTGTCTGAATATGATATTGTGTACAAAGCTCAAAAGGTAATCAAAGGAAGTATCCTTGCTGAGCATCTTGCTTGTCAACCTCTTAATGATTACCAGCCGATTAAGTTTGATTTCCCTGATAAAGAGATTATGTATCTGAAAGCCAAAGACTGTGAAGAACCACTGATCAATGAAGGGCCGGATCCCTATAGCAAGTGGGGATTAGTCTTTGATGGTGCTGTCAATACTTATGGTAAAGGGATTGGGGCCATTATTGTAACTCCGCAAGGGCACCACATTCCTTTCACTGCACGAATAACTTTTGAATGCACGAACAATGTGGCTGAATATGAAGCATGCATCTTGGGCATTGAAGAAGCCATTGATATGAGAATTAAGCACCTTGACATCTATGGAGATTCTGCACTTGTTATTAATCAGATAAAAGGTGAATGGGAGACTCATCATGAGAAGCTGATCCCTTACCGTGACTATGCAAGACGACTGTTGACATACTTTACAAAGGTTGAGCTGCACCACATCCCTCGGGATGAAAACCAGATGGTTGATGCTCTTGCTACTTTGTCTTCCATGTTTCGTGTGAATCACTGGAATGACGTGCCCATAATCAAGGTGCAGCGTCTTGATAGACCCGCTCATGTGTTTACTATTGAAAATATGCCGGATCAGGCTGATGAAGGTGTAAATGATGGAAAACCTTGGTACTATAATATCAAACAGTTCTTGCAGAATCATGAATATCCACCTGGTGCTTCCAACAGGGATAAAAAGACCCTGAGGAGATGGGCTAGTAGATTCCTTCTAGACGGAGAAATCCTATACAAGAGGAACTATGACATGGTCTTGTTGAGATGTGTTGATGAACAAGAAGCTGAGAAATTGATGCATGATGTACATGACGGTACCTTCGGGACCCATGCCCCGGGCCATACCATGTCAAGAAAACTGTTAAGAGCCGGCTATTACTGGATGACTATGGAGCGTGACTGCTACAGACATGCCAAGAGATGCCACAAATGTCAAATCTATGCTGACAAGATTCATGTGCCTCCACATGCCCTCAATGTTATCTCTTCCCCATGGCCTTTCTCTATGTGGGGCATCGACATGATCGGAAGAATTGAACCAAAAGCTTCCAATGGACATCGTTTCATTTTAGTGGCAATTGATTACTTCACCAAGTGGGTTGAAGCTGCTTCCTATGCGAATGTGACCAAGCAAGTGGTAGTGAAGTTTATCAAGAATAATATCATATGCCGATACGGTGTTCCCAGCAAGATCATCACTGACAATGGTTCCAATCTGAACAATAGCATGATGCAAGCTTTATGTGAAGAATTCAAAATTGAACATCACAACTCTTCTTCTTATATACCTCAGATGAATGGTGCAGTTGAGGCCGCTAACAAGAATATCAAGAAGATTGTTCAGAAAATGGTCACTACTTACAAAGACTGGCATGAGATGCTACCGTTTGCCTTGCATGGTTACCGTACTACGGTGCGCAGTTCAACCGGGGCAACGCCTTTTTCTCTGGTATATGGTATGGAAGCAGTTCTCCCTCTGGAAGTGGAGATCCCGTCTCTTCAAGTGATCATGGAAGCAAAATTAACTGAGGCTAAATGGTGTCAAAGTCGGTATGATCAGTTGAATTTGATTGAAGAGAAACACATGGATGCTATGGCTCATGGACGATTGTATCAAGTGCGAATGAAGAATGCTTTTGACAAGAAAGTCCGACCTCGGGAATTAAAGGACGGCGAACTTGTATTGAAAAGAAGGATAAGCCAGCAACCTGACCCAAGGGGCAAGTGGACACCTAACTATGAAGGTCCTTATGTTGTCAAGAAGGCTTTCTCTGGTGGTGCTTTGATCCTTACACACATGGATGGTGTTGAACTTCCGAATCCTGTAAATGCCGATATAGTCAAGAGATAAACATGAAAAGAACAGCGTGGTAGGTCGAAAACCCGAAAGGGCAGCCTAGGCAAAAATGCGCTTCCCGGTGGATCGAAAACCCGAAAGGGCGATCCAGGCAAAAGTTAGGGACAAAAAAATAATAATATGAAAAAACTCGCTGAGATTGTACACAACTCAGGCAAAAATGAGCGTCTCGATGAGCCGAAAACCCGAAAGGGCGGTTCATGCAAAAATGAGATTGATAATAAAAGACAAGTAACTATATCTGGCAAATCACCATCACCCCTTGGGGCATCTGCAACTGTCAATGATCGTCTTCATCAGAAGCTTCTGTACTTGTGAATTCAAAATTTCTATGAAATGTAGCGGTCATCGTGTTCAATGTACCACCAACCAATAAAATTATCATTTTCCAAGCTTTGTAAATCCGTGGAGTTATGCCTTTGGTTGACTCTCACTCTTCTACATCAATTTGAGCCCGTGCTGTTATTTGAAACTCTACCTTCTTTCTACTTTCAATGCTATATACAGAATATTTTTCTTTCTATTTGATAATGCCAATGCCTGAAACAAACATCTTTGAAAATTGAAAAATCTTTTCCGTTTATTTTGAAAGCAAACATGAGCAATAGGATACATTCCAGTGAAACATGCATGAATAAATAAGTGTCAATGTCTATTTCAATACATGTTACAAGCAGTTTGTTCCCCAGGATGATCTGTGGTTAATGGCAAGAATGAAAAAACAGAATGAAAGTGAAAAAATGAAAATGAAAAGGCTCGCTAAGTCGAAAACCCGAAAGGGCAGCTTAGGCAAAAATGAGCACCCCGCTGATTGACAACCTATGAAGGCAATTCAGGCAAAAATGGGGCAATGAAAAGAATTTATTCCCGGTGGATCGAAAACCCGAAAGGGCGGTTCAGGCAAAAATGGGATTGAAAAATGAAAGAATGAAAAAGAAAGAATGAAAATGATATGAAAAGCATTGACCACAGATGCGAACATCCAATGTTTACCCAGCGCTGACACGCCTAGCAATGGCGACTTGTATCAAAGAATCTTCCAAGGTTCCCTCTTCTGCAAGTTTTGTATATGTAAGGTGAGATATTGCCCTCAGCCATGGTTTCGATACGTCTCTCAACGACGGTCTCTCCAAAGAGGATTCCTGTGTATATGTTATAGCACGAGCCACTAAGTGCCCAATATTCCAATATTTTGTCTATCTCTGTGAAACTTTCCCGCCAAACTCTAAACCAATCATGCATTTCCAAGCATTCATACATGCATAATCACGCATTTTATGTGCTCATACATTTAATGATCTTGTTATACCATACATACATGTTGCATTTCCAATCTCAATTTCAATTCAACTCAATCTCAACTTCCAATTCAATTCAATTTTAACTCTCAATTCAATGCCTACGTCTATGTCTCTATTAAACTCTCAATTCAATACCATGTCTATGTGTAACACCCCGTTCTCCCAACAACGTAATATTAATTATTATAATCAGAGTAATCACACAACAGAGTGTCACACTACTTTTCAAAAATTCATAAATAGAAAATATCTATTTATTTAAGGCCAACATAAAGAATCTTAATAAACTGCAGCGGAATAATTCTTTAAAAATATAATTTCAACCAAAATTCAACATCAATGAAAATCTTGGCACAAAGGCCCCAACATAATTCAACTTTATTTTCAACAACGATAAACTCTAATAGCAAGTCTTTTCCAAAATATGTGATACATAAAAGAAATGAGAAGACATTCGCAACGATTTCCCCATCCTAGTATGTATCAGAGCCCTAGACACTTGAGCCGACCAAACCTACAAGTCATCAGTACCTGCACATTACCCACGGTCAAGGCAACAGATACGCAGAAGGGGTGAGAAACTTATCCAATAATAATAATATATAATTCATCAAATTAATGAAAACAACAAAGCATATCACAACAGACATCATTAATAATGTATTTAAATAAACACATAAGCAACGACATAATTATTTTCAGCAACAAGGTACAACAACAACAACAACGTTATCCACAACGACACCGACAACTCGACAATGCGACAACGACGACAACTCGACAATGCTACAACGACAACAACAACCCAACAATGCTACGACAACAACAACTAATGCATCATGCAGGTGGTACCAATCTACGCGCGTTGAATGCTAAACATTCCAGGGCATAAGCCCTCAACAAATTGGATGGTTAAAGCATCCCAGGGCATAAGCCCCCAACAGGTGAATGATAAACATTCCAGGGCATAAGCCCCCAACGGGTTGAATGATGAACATTCCAGGGCATAAGCCCCCAACAGATGTGAGTATGCAAATAGACTCAACTTGTGTATATCAACATACAACTTCAACAGCGACTACAACAACAACATATGTGCCTAAAACAATTATGACACACTCCCCAACTTCGACATCAGATGATACAACGACATCAACAACGGAAATCAACAACATAACATATATATAAATCAACTACATTCATCTAAAAGTCTAAAACATCCCCCAGAAGCAATTAAGTTTTGATCAATAGAACATAAGTCAAATATCCATAAAGCACCTCAACTAAATTCCTAACACTTAAGTTTGAAGTTGGGAAACCAACCATAAGTTTTTGGACTAACTTGGGATTAGTTTTGCTAAGTTTTCTTAAAGTTTTCTAAAGACCCACTTTGACTATTTTTATCATAACTCAAAATCTACAAATAATTTTCTAGTCACTCCAAAGCCATTAGAAAGCTAACTCAATTATCTACAACTTTTATGTTTACACCGAAAGCTAATTCAAAACAGAAACGGGTGAAAAAGACGCAAGAACGCGAAACAGGGAAAGCTGTCAAATCGGAGTACGATTTGGAAAATCGGAGTACGATTTTCTGGGTCAAAATTTGCATTTTCATTCGTAAATAATCGGAGCACGATTTGGCAAAATCGGAGCACGATTTGGCACAGGCTGTTACGATTTTTGCACCATTTTTCACCCCAAAACCCAATTTTTGATCCCCTAATCACCCAAAATGAATTAGAAACATGTTTACAGGTTTATTAGACAACATAGGGGATAAAACAACATATAATCATGCAATTCAACAACAAGTTTCATCATAATTCAACATCTAACATAACTTCTCAAACCCTAAAAACCAAGAACAACAAACTCATCAATTTTCAAATTATATATTATGATTATTGAAAGGAATCCCACCCTTACCTTAGTTTAGATGAATCAAAAGCTTACAGAATTGTTCCTCCTCTTCTCTTTGCCTCTTCTAGGTTTTCTCTTCTTCTCCCAAAACTTATGTTTTTCTTTTGTACGTGAAAAATGTTTCTGACTCCTCTCTATTCTATTTCCCAATAAACATAACCTCTCCTTTATTTTTCTTAACTCCCTTAAACTCACATAATTACTAATTAACTCCCATTAACCAAAATATTAATATTTTACTCCTATTTTTATTTCTCCTAATGTTTCCACAAATAATAAAGTCATACTCATTTAAATAGTATACAACTCCCTAAATCATATAATAAAATAGCATCACACCATATATCACATAAAATCACCAAAAACACATATTTCACATAAAATCATATATTTAACAGATAAAGTCATATAAAAATATTCACACATCTATTAAAAGTAATAGAATAAAAATGGGGCGTTACAACTCTCCCCAACTTATAGAATTTCGTCCTCGAAATATTACCTCAAGCAAACAACTCAGGATATGACTCCTGCATCTTACTCTCCAACTCCCAAGTAAGACTTTCACCAGTTGCTCCTCCCCAAACAACCCTCACTAGAGGTATATCTTTGCCTCTCAACGTCTTCACCTTACGATCATCAATCCTCAAAGGTAAAGTTTCCACCGTAAGATTGTCCCTAACTTGCACATCATCTCTAGGAATAACATGTGAAGGGTCCGCTACATACTTCCGAAGTTGCGACACATGAAACACATCATGCAAGTTCGAAAGATGTGGTGGCAAACCAACTCTATAAGCCACCGTGCCAATTCTCTCAGATATTTGATAAGGACCAATAAACTTTGGAGTCAACTTCTTGGACTTCAATGCACGACCCACACCGGTCATAGGAGTGACTCTCAAGAACACATGGTCACCCTCTTGAAACTCAAGGTCCTTCCTACGCTTGTCATGATAACTTTTCTGTCGACTCTGCGACGCTTTCATATGCTCTCTTATCATCTTGACCTTCTCCGTAGTCTGCTGAACTATTTCAGGTCCCAACACAATACTTTCACCCGACTCAAACCAACATAAAGGAGTTCTACACCTTCGACCATATAAAGCTTCGAAAGGTGCCATACCAATACTCGAATGGTAACTATTGTTGTACGTGAACTCTATCAATGGTAGGTGACTGTCCCAAGCTCCACCTTGCTCAAGTACACACACCCTCAACAAATCTTCTAATGATTGAATCGTCCTTTCCGACTGACCATCTGTTTGTGGATGATAAGCTGAACTCAACTTCAGCTGAGAGCCCAAAGCTTCTTGCAAGCTCTTCCAAAATCTCGAAGTGAACCTCGGATCTCTATCTGACACAATACTCGACAGGACACCATGCAACTTCACAATATTATGAATATAAATCTCCGCCAACTGAGCTACCGAATAAGTGATATTAATTGGAATAAAGTGTGCCAACTTCGTCAATCTATCGACAACAACCCAAATGGCATCATGCCCTCTTTGAGTGTTTGGTAAACTCGTCACAAAGTCCATGGAGATGCTATCCCATTTCCATTCCGGCACATCTAAAGGCGTCAACAAACCAGCAGGCTTCTGATGTTCAACTTTCGACTTCTGACAAGTCAAACAAGCATATACAAATTGTGCGACATCTCGCTTCAACCCAGACCACCAAAACAGTTTCTTCAAGTCGTGGTACATCTTTTTAGCTCCCGGATGGATACTCAAGTTGCTTCTGTGACTTTCCTCTAAAATTAACTTTTTCAATTCATTATTATCAGGAATACAAATCCTACCTAGGAATCTCAATACTCCTTGATCATCAACCTGAAAATCACCGTCTGCATTCTGATTACTAGCACCCATCAAGTCTACAAATTTCACATCAACCTCTTGGGCTTCTTTGATACTCTTCAAGAAATCATTATTAATTTTCAACATACCCAACTGCACACTCTGAGGTGCCAATTCACAAACAAGACTTAAGTCTCTAAACTGTTCCAGCAATTCAAATTCTTTCACCATCATAGCCGACATGTGCAACGTTTTCCTACTCAAGGCATCTGCAACCACATTGGCTTTACCCGGATGATAATTCAAACCAAAATCATAATCCTTCAACAACTCTAGCCACCTTCTCTGCCTCATATTCAACTCCTTTTGATCAAATAAATATTTCAGACTTTTATGATCACTAAACACTTCAAATCTGGAACCGTACAAATAGTGTCTCCAAATTTTCAACACAAAAACCACAGCAGCCAACTCTAAATCATGCATAGGGTAATTCTTCTCATGAATTCTCAACTGTCTAGAAGCATAAGCCACTACCTTACCATCTTGCATAAGCACACCACCTAAGCCCAACTTGGACGCATCACAATATACAACAAAAGGTTTATCTGGCTCTGGCAAAATTAAAATTGGAGCCGTCGTCAATCTTCGCTTCAACTCATTGAAGTTATTCTCACACTGAGCATCCCACACAAAAGCTTTACCTTTACAGGTCAACTGAGTCAATGGAAGTGCCAACTTCGAAAATCCTTCGATAAATCTTCTGTAATAACCAGCCAAACCAAGAAAACTTCTAATCTCCGTAACTGACTGAGGAGTCTCCCACTGTGATACCGCTTCAACCTTCGACGGGTCTACAGCAATACCACTACCAGAAATAATATGGCCAAGGAAACTTACTTCACTTAACCAGAACTCGCACTTTGATAGTTTTGCATACAACTTCTTTTCTTTCAGCACCTGTAAGACAATCTTCAAATGTTCTGCATGCTCTTCTTCATTCTTAGAATAAATCAAAATATCATCAATAAATACAACAACAAACTTATCCAGAAAAGCATGAAAAATTTTGTTCATATACTCCATGAACACACCCGGCGCATTAGTAACACCGAAAGGCATCACTTTATATTCATAGTGTCCATACCGTGTCCTAAAGGTCGTCTTCTGCATATCTTCATCCTTCACCTTAATCTGATGGTAACCTGACCTCAAATCAATTTTACTAAACACGCGAGCACCCACTAATTGATCCATCAAGTCGTCAATTCTCGGAAGTGGATACCTGTTCTTTATCGTCACTTTATTAAGCTGACGGTAATCTATGCACAATCTCATGCTACCATCCTTCTTCTTCACCAACAATACCGGCGCTCCCAAGGTGAGACACTCGGTCTTACAAACTTCTTATCAAGCAATTCTTCCAACTGCTTCTTCAATTCTGCCAACTCGGAGGCTGACATACGGTAAGGAGCCATCGACACAGGCTTCGTACCCGGTACAAGATCAATCGAAAATTCAACCTCCCTCTCTGGTGGCACATCTGGAATCTCATCAGGAAAAACTTCAGGAAATTCATTCACCACGGGCAATCTATCAATTATCGACTGACTCTCTACAGACAAATACGCCATCAAGGAAAAAATTAAGTTTCCATCATGCTCTAACCGCTTCAGCTGCTTGGTAGATAAAAATTCTGCTCCACTCTCTTCTTCAGCAGAAGAAAAGTACACCGTCTTTCTAAAACAATTAATATTCACATGGTTGTATTCCAACCAGTTCATACCAAGGATCACATCCATACCCGTCAATGGCAAACATACAAGATCAACTTCAAAATCTCTACCATACATGGATATAGGGCAACTCTGACAAACAAACGATGTGGTTACTGAACCCTTAGCTGGAGTTTCAACAACCATTTCCACAGGCATACTTGACATAACTAAACCCAACTTATTTGCACAATCAACAGCAATGAAACAATGTGTAGCACCAGTATCAATAATAGCAATTAAAGGAGTACCATTAAAGAAACAAGTACCTCTGATAAGTCGATCTTCATTAGCCGTTTGTGTACCGGCCAATGCAAACACCTTCCCACTAGTCTGAGTCTTCTTAGGCTTCTTGCACTGAGAACTAAGATGACCCTCTTCATCACAATTGAAACAAACCATGTCACCACGCTTGCACTCAGCCATGATATGCCCTTTCTTGCCACAACGATGACACTTCTTCTCATCCCGTTGAGTACATGCATTACTCTTGTGGCCTTTCTCACCACACTTGTAGCAAACTATCTCAGCTTGAACATCTCTTCCCTTGGGTCTTCTTTCCTCAGGCATCCTCTGTTTGCCCTTGTCAGCAGGGGCACTGTAAGGCTTCGGATGACTCTGCTGTCCCTTACCCCTACGGTCACTCATCACCTTGTAGTGAGCTTTGGTATCATCTTCATAGATTCTGCATCTGCTCACCAAAGCAGAAAAGTCACGGATCTGCTGGTAACCAATGGCTCGCTTAATATCAGCACGCAAACCATTCTCAAACTTTATGCACTTAGAAAATTCAGCATTGTCTCCAGTATAGTGTGGATAGAACTGAGCCAACTCCACAAACTTGGCTGCATACTCTGTCACCGACATGTTTCCTTGCTTCAGCTCAAGGAACTCAATCTCTTTCCTTCCGCGAACATCCTCAGGGAAATATCTGTTCAGGAACTCCCTCCTAAACACAGCCCATGTCACAACCGCATCACCTTGCTCTAATTCAGGTAAGAGACTCACCCACCGGTCATCAGCTTCCTCAGCTAGCATGTGCATACCAAAACGTACCTTCTGGTCATCAGTACATTGCATAACCCTGAAAACTCTTTCAACTTCTTTGAGCCGTGTCTGTGCACCATCAGGGTCGTACCTTCCTTTGAAGGTAGGAGGATGATTCCTCAGAAAGGCCTCCAACATTCTTACGTCAGCATTAACACCAGCACCAACATTTTGTTGTTGTCCTATAGCTTGGGCTACAGCTTCCAACGCAGCAGCCACCACATCATCGTTTCTTCCAGCCATTCTATTTCTCTTGTAACAGATAATATTCGCAGCCTCCAGGTCTCTACTCTACATAACAACAAAAATCAGCACAACTAAGACAATATAAATTGTCAAACACCTCTACATGGCTCGACACGACTCTACTAAATGGCCGGACGGACCGACCTGCTCTGATACCAATTGTAACACCCCGTTCTCCCAACAACATAATATTAATTATTATAATCAGAGTAATCACACAACGGAGTGTCACACTACTTTTCAAAAATTCATAAATAGAAAATATCTATTTATTTAAGGCCAACATAAAGAATCTTAATAAACTGCAGCGGAATAATTCTTTAAAAATATAATTTCAACCAAAATTCAACATCAATGAAAATCTTGGCACAAAGGCCCCAACATAATTCAACTTTATTTTCAACAACGATAAACTCTAATAGCAAGTCTTTTCCAAAATATGTGATACATAAAAGAAATGAGAAGACATTCGCAACGATTTCCCCATCCTAGTATGTATCAGAGCCCTAGACACTTGAGCCGACCAAACCTACAAGTCATCAGTACCTGCACATTACCCACGGTCGAGGCAACATATATGCAGAAGGGGTGAGAAACTTATCCAATAATAATAATATATAATTCATCAAATTAATGAAAACAACAAAGCATATCACAACAGACATCATTAATAATGTATTTAAATAAACACATAAGCAACGACATAATTATTTTCAGCAACAAGGTACAGCAACAACAACAACAACAACAACGTTATCCACAACGACACCGACAACTCGACAATGCGACAACGACGACAACTCGACAATGCTACAACGACAACAACAACCCAACAATGCTACGACAACAACAACTAATGCATCATGCAGGTGGTACCAATCTACGCACGTTGAATGCTAAACATTCCAGGGCATAAGCCCTCAACAAATTGGATGTTTAAAGCATCCCAGGGCATAAGCCCCCAACAGGTGAATGATAAACATTCCAGGGCATAAGCCCCCAACGGGTTGAATGATGAACATTCCAGGGCATAAGCCCCCAACAGATGTGAGTATGCAAATGGACTCAACTTGTGTATATCAACATACAACTTCAACAGCGACTACAACAACAACATATGTGCCTAAAACAATTATGACACACTCCCCAACTTCGACATCAGATGATACAACGACATCAACAACGGAAATCAACAACATAACATATATATAAATCAACTACATTCATCTAAAAGTCTAAAACATCCCCCAGAAGCAATTAAGTTTTGATCAATAGAACATAAGTCAAATATCCATAAAGCACTTCAACTAAATTCCTAACACTTAAGTTTGAAGTTGGGAAACCAACCATAAGTTTTTGGACTAACTTGAGATTAGTTTTGCTAAGTTTTCTTAAAGTTTTCTAAAGACCCACTTTGACTATTTTTATCATAACTCAAAATCTACAAATAATTTTCTAGTCACTCCAAAGCCATTAGAAAGCGAACTCAATTATCTACAACTTTTATGTTTACACCGAAAGCTAATTCAAAACAGAAACGGGTGAAAAAGACGCAAGAACGCGAAATAGGGAAAGCTGTCAAATCGGAGTACGATTTGGAAAATCGGAGTACGATTTTCTGGGTCAAAATTTGCATTTTCATTCGTAAATAATCGAAGCACGATTTGGCAAAATCGGAGCACGATTTGGCACAGGCTGTTACGATTTTTGCACCATTTTTCACCCCAAAACCCAATTTTTGATCCCCTAATCACCCAAAATGAATTAGAAACATGTTTACAGGTTTATTAGACAACATAGGGGATAAAACAACATATAATCATGCAATTCAACAAGTTTCATCATAATTCAACATCTAACATAACTTCTCAAACCCTAAAAACCAAGAACAACAAACTCATCAATTTTCAAATTATATATTATGATTATTGAAAGGAATCCCACCCTTACCTTAGTTTAGATGAATCAAAAGCTTACAGAATTGTTCCTCCTCTTCTCTTTGCCTCTTCTAGGTTTTCTCTTCTTCTCCCAAAACTTATGTTTTTCTTTTGTACGTGAAAAATGTTTCTGACTCCTCTCTATTCTATTTCCCAATAAACATAACCTCTCCTTTATTTTTCTTAACTCCCTTAAACTCACATAATTACTAATTAACTCCCATTAACCAAAATATTAATATTTTACTCCTATTTTTATTTCTCCTAATGTTTCCACAAATAATAAAGTCATACTCATTTAAATAGTATACAACTCCCTAAATCATATAATAAAATAGCATCACACCATATATCACATAAAATCACCAAAAACACATATTTCACATAAAATCATATATTTAACAGATAAAGTCATATAAAAATATTCACACATCTATTAAAAGTAAAAGAATAAAAATGGGGGGTTACACTATGTCTATGTTTGTGTCTCTGATTATTTTCAACTTTCAATGTCTCTTTCAATGTCCACTTTCAATTCAATTTAAATCAATGCTAATTCACTCTCAATTTGCTGTTGGGCCAACAATAATGGTCATGTCTATCTTCAAATTAAGTCAATGTCAGTCTACCCTCAATTTGTATCTTGTTAAATCAAACCTCCAATGTATCTTGCTATATGTCTTGTTATCGGTCAAGTGGCTAGTTCGATCCAAAGAACAGCTTGTACCTGCTTATATGCCTATGCTTCTGGTCAAACGATAAGTTCGATCCAAAGAACAGTTTGTACCCGGCTTATGTTTTGTTATCGGTCAAACGACAAGTTCGATCCAAAGAACAGTTTGTACATGCCTATCTGTTTGTGTTTTCAATCAAGTGGCAAGTTCGATCCAAAGAACAGCTTGTATCTGCCTATATGTCTATGTTTCCGGTCAAGTGACAAGTTCGATCCAAAGAACAGCTTGTACCTGTCTTATACTTCTATCCCCAGTCAAGTAGCAAGTTCGATCCAAAGAACAGCTTGTACTCACCTTCTGTTTGTATTACATGGTCAAGTGGCTAGTTCGATCCAAAGAACAACTTGTACCTACCTTTTGTCCCCTGGTTTGTCTACCCTGTCAATGTCTACCAAGATCCCCAGTAATATGACATGCTTTGTAGACTCCAGTTGTTTGTCTTGCATTCATAATCAAAATGTTGCATGGCATTCATGTTTTTGAAAGTGTGAGAGCGTATTTTTATGTCCAAAAACAGTGCAAATGTTAATATTTAAGTATCTTCGTCCCGTCAAATCAAAGACTTCGTCTCTTGACTCTCCGGACAAAGAAACTTAAATAGGGGCAGCTGTTATACCCTAATTTTGGACCCAAAAATACTTGCTCAAAATGTTTTTCCATCTCTGATATGTGTCTATTACTATTGAGATTGCCAATTTGATATTGTTTACCCTGATACTTTACTATGTTTTGACTGCATGTTTTACTATCTTTGTTTTGAAAATTTTCAATTGTGACTTTGTCTATGTCTTCTTGCATTTTTAAACCATCCAAAGGGTCTTTCTTGCATTCCAAGTTATTTGAAGATTGTCTCTGATCAATTGCATATTTCTCTGCATTTTATTTCAATGTTATTTGCAAAATTCATGATAAAGGGTATTTTAGTCATTTCCTGCATTCAAACTCATTCTAGTCCTTGAAAATTGTTTCTAAGTTTTTTCAATTTGTTTGTATAAATCCTTGTTTCAATTCCATGTTAAAATCCATTTCAAAGATTGCATCTGAGCCATTTTGGGCCAATTTAGTCCCTGAGGGCATTTTGGTCATTTCCTGTGTTAAAACTCTTTTTTAATCCCTAAAAAATGTATCTGAGTCTTTTCAATTTGCTTGTATAAACTCTTGCTTTAATTCCCTGTTAAAAAAAACTTTTTAAAATTGCATTTGAGTCATTTTGAGTCATTTTAGTCCCCAGGGGCATTTTGGTCATTTCACATAAAATTTTGACAGAGAGAGGTTACTTTGAAGTACCTCATTTATGTAGTTGGTTCATTTTAGTCCTTTTGTTGATTTTATTTCTGGTTTCACTTTACGTTATTTTCAAAATTACATTTTTTAACCAATTTTATTAATTTTTCATTTTAGTCCTTTTTGGTTAATTGCAGTTTGGTCCTTGTTTTTTTAATTGCAAATCTGTCCAGAAGTTAGTTACAGGTCCAGGTCTACATGACGCAAGCTCATTGGTCCAGAGGGCACACTTGGCACCTATAAAACAGTGAAAACTCAAGTCAAAGTCAGATTTTCACCATTCCAAAAATGCCACATCACAAACAACTTCCACAATTTCTCTCTCCTCTAACAGAATCAAAAGCCGAAATTCTCCAAGAACAAAGATGAAGATTCATCTTCATCCTTGAACCCTAGTTCATCAATTTTCCCAGAATCATCACAATCAAAGCCAAATTCGTCCAAATTGATCACTGATTTCTCAGCAATCAGGCGAATTCATCCGAATTCAACACAAACTTTCACCAATTCCAGAAAAACAAACGCCAATCCGAGTTAGTTACAGATCGTAACAAACTCCAATCGGTTCCAAAAGAACACAAAAGCCAGAAGTACGAAGAGGAAGGGAACACAAAAGCCAGAAGCACGAACAAGAAAGATACTGGCTCGATTCTGGATTACACTTCACAAGATTCAAAGAATCTCTGAAGTTTTCCTCTCGATTCATCTCAAATCTCCGAATCAAACTTGAGTTGAGTTCGTTCCTCTCCTTTCTTTGTTTAATGCGATTTTTTTTTGTTCGTTTAGATTCTTGTAGATCTAGGGTTTTTGAGACTTGATATGCGAAAATCAAAGCCGGAATTGGAACGAGGAGGATGAGACGAATGCATTGATGTAAAAAGATTTTTGAAAACGTAAAAAAATGCTCCGGTACGGTGGCGCCACCGGCGAACCACCGCACCAGAGCAAGCTTCGTTCATCTTCTCCGTTCGTCTGGTTTCAGAGCCTCTCTCTAGAAGCAACTTAGAGAGAGGAGGAGGTGTGAATTGTGTTGTTTCTTGTTGTTGCCTGGCTTTTATACTCTCTGTTCTCCCACGCGCGCGCGTACGTTATACTCCCATGCTCCCTATGCGTTTCTGGCCGTTAGATCTGCTTGATAATGTGCTGTACGGTTAGGATTTGACTTTGTTGTATGTATGCGTTTCCTTACCATGCGATGTATGCTTAAGAGCCGTCAGATCTAGGTTTTGGAAGATCTGGATCGATCCAACGCCTCTGAGGCTCTTGGATGATCCAGATTCATCCATATGAGTGGGCTTGGGCCTATAATCTGTCTGTCTTGCGTTGTTGCTGATATTTTTACTATTTCCCTCCCTATTTTTGCTAATCACGCCTCTGATAGGCTCTAAATCTTTTGAAAATTCTCTAAAAAATTAGTGAATACTTCTTAATGCATTTGTGATAATTTTGTGGTGTTTTTACATAATAAAAACTGTTAAAAAATGAATGTGATGTTTCTTGTTAATATTTTCACTTGTTTTGTTAAGTTTTGTGAAATTTTGTCATGTTCTTGATATTAAGACTTGAATATATGATGTTGAATCTTGGTGTGTAAACTTTGCGGGGGATATGCCTCTGAATTTGTGAATATGTTACTGTTTGAGAATGTGCCTTGTCAATTCCTTGCTTTACAAGTTATGTGAGTTGTTGTTTGTGGATAATAAGTGTAGAATAGGTCTAAAATGCATCATAGATGCCTAGTTTGATGCTTTCCCCTAATCCTCATCGTTAAGACTGAATTGAAACTTTTGAAAATTTGTTGAAGTGGGAGGATTAGGAGTCATGTATTGGCTTTGCTTTTGTGATTAAATTTTAGGTATATTTTACCTTTGTCTTTGGTATATTTTGAAGTCTTTTTGTGATGGTTACTTGCTTATATTTTTCACCATACTATACCTTGTGCTACTAACATTTTCATCTCATGTTTCATACATTCCATAAGCATCTTTCATCCTTTAGTTTTGGTTTTATTTCTTGCACTTTAATTTTCATACCAAGACTTAGCATGTAAAGATTTAGGGACTTTGTAATTTTCTTTATGCTTTTAATTTCTTGCAAGACCATAGAATGTAAACTAGGGCATATGTAAAGGACAATGGACTCTAATGATGTACACCGACACAAGCACCGACACATGCACACACATCACATGGATACTTTAGATGTATGTTTAGGGAATATATGCTTTAGATGTATGTTTAGGAATGACGATACCTAGAAAAATTCTCTTTTCCAAAAAACATGAACAACTCCACTCAAATAATTTTCCAAAGAAACCTTGGGATCAAAATCCCATTGAATTTTCCCTTTATTTTCTTAAACAAAAACCTTAATGAACTTTAATCATACTTAGACTTCCTTTTTTGCAAAATAACTAATTCCACCTCACACTTTCCAAGTCTTATGCCCCTGAGGCCTCTCTTTCTTATTCTTCAAAATTCCATTTTCAAAATTAAAATCAACCAACAAAAATAAAAAACATTTTTTGGAAGAGAACTACATGGAGTTTGATCCCTTAAAAGGGTATGTGGGCAAGAAGTCAAAACTTCTCCAAGTCCAATAAAACAAAAATTCAAACGCATTCTTCTCCCTCCAATTCTTAACCTAGCAAACCCTTAGGTGTAAATAACATTTTCAAATAGCATTTAAAAACAAAGCGCACACGTAGAAAGTAAAGACGGTTCCTATAGGATACTATAGTCGTTATGGGTGCCTAACACCTTCCCATGACGAAAACAACTCCCGGACCTCGATTCTCAAGGGTTTTTCTTATTTTTCCCTTCCCAAGAAAAAATGAGATATCAAAGGTTAAAAAGGTTCAAACTTAATCAATGTTTGACACCCGAAAAACCAAGATAAAACATCTATGTATGTGTTTTTTTTTATTTTCTGTTGTATATACAATTTGTTTGAAATTTGTCCAAATTTTGAGATGGATTATGCAATCTGGTTTACAAGATAAAAAAATAGAGACAAATGGATGAAAGACCTAATTTTTTTGTGTTTGTTATGTTGACAACTTTGTTCTCAAGAAAGGGGTGGTGATTAATTAGTTATGATTCCGTCGATTTTTTGTTTAAAGTACAAATATGAAAAGGAGTCGTGAAGGGTTTTGGCAAATATATATTCCATTTTAATTCTCTATTTTTGACTGCATTAGTAGAAAACATAGTTTTGTGGGTGAAATACTCAAAAATTTCAAATGCCAAGGTATCTGTTAAATTATCCAATTTAGGTTTGTGTGTGTGGGTGTGTGTGTTTTGTTTCATGTTGGGGTGTGATTCATGTCTAAGTGGACTTTGTCTAGTTATTGGTTTTGAAGAAACTTAGTTAATAAGTTATCTTCATCACTTCTTTGCTAGTGGCTCACTTTTTTATTGAAGCAAGTTGAAATTTAGATTGTGAATGTTTAGAGTAAATAAGACAATCACAATTGTAAGTATTTTATATTTAAGTGGCATATGGATGATATGTATTCTAAGTGGTGTTTCCTATAAGACCTTTTAAACATTTTAGGTTATAAATATATACCCTTTACTTTAAGGACTTAATATTTCTATGACTAGTTGGGGTTAATATCTTGTAAAAACTCTTTAGTAAATGCTTCTGGAGAATACTATATGTCTTTGCATAATGGAAAAACTTGTAGAAAGTATTGAATATTGCATGTTGTGGTCCTTTTGTTCATTAGTGAGTGGTATGAACTTTGACACGCTGCTTTTGAATTATTAATGACTTCATTTTACATTTCTTAAACTTTTATTTAAATATTTCCAGATCTTTCCACCTTTAAGTATGGTTCACATTCATTTTGTTAATCAAAATATAAACTTTTGGTTGTGTTTCATTATTTTAGTGTATGAATGAAGCTTTGCTTTGTTTTAATTTGTGTTAATTAATGTTTGGACCTTGAAACATTACAAATATGTTGTTGATATTTGAGGTTTGTTAGAACTTGGAAACATACTCATTTCTTTGAATAGTGCCAATTAATTTATGATTGAATTTTGTTGAACTGATATGTAGATGATCTACTTCTGCATCATCACCTTTTCTTCTTTTTTTCATCACAAGGATTGGTTTTCATTATAGAAGTATTTTCATAGCAACTCTTAATTGAATATGTGTACCGTTGTACCCTATCTTCTATTATAGTTGAGAGTGCATCTGAAATAAATGGAAATCTTCATGATAGCATCTATAAATTACTTTAATTTTCATAATGGTGCCCTTTCAAAATTGAAAATTTTATGTGATGGTAACTTATAGTTCACGTAATCCATCATGGCATGTATTATGTTTAGTTTCTTGGTTTGTGATTTTATAGATGATAACCGGCCTTCGCATTTGTCACAAACCGCACAAACCAGAATCTATAATGGAACATGATCAAGCTCAAAGTTTGTGAACAATTTATAACAGTATATAGACAATATCAAGTAGAGTGATGGATCCCAATTATGATGACAATACAAGAGAGTTTTTGAATGACCTACAACTCAAAATATGCTTATTTCTTTTTTCTTTATTTTTCCCCCTTTATTTTCACTTATATAATACCATTAAACAATTATCACATGTTTTATTCATTTTATTTTCTTTTAATTTCTATCCTTTATCTATTTTCTCACAAACAAAATATAGTGTCAAGGAAGAGAGGAAGCTTTGCTTTTGAAATAAAATGATATACATAAGACTCAAATTGTGAAAGTAGTGGTGTTAAGATCAGCTTTGATATGAAGCAAAATCAATCTTATTGTAATTTAGTTTCAAAAGTTACTTGTGGTTCATTCTCAAATTACTAGTCTGTAAATTGTAGTATGGAAAAAGGTGGTAGAGTTGGTGGTCTGGTCCTGTTAAGGAATGATGTTGTAAATATCAACATTTTAAATAAAACTAATAGTATGATTGATTGCTATGTTTCTGCTTATGATAATAGTTTTAATTTCTATGCTACAAGCATATGTATGTCTGGTTCTCTTCTCATTCTCCTCTCTTCTTGTCCCTCTCTCACGCCACTTTTTCTCTCTTCTTGTTTCTTCGCTTTATTTCATCATGTCATTCTCTCCTTTTCTTTTTGAGTTATCTTCCTCTCATCCTCTCTTTCGTTTAATTTGCATTGCAATTTTCGGTTACCCTATTCTATTCTCAAAATACCATCAATGTCAATTATGAATATTTGAATTGATAATGTTAGTTGTTAATTGAATAGATATTTTACCTATTGGATGAGTTGTTAATGTTAAAATCATGTTTGTTGAAATGTGTTAGAACTCTTTAATTAGAGTAATGATGCTTTTGAATTCATGAGAAAGTGATTGATGACTTGAAAATATTATAGTCTATGATTGATGTTGTAAAGTCCTTCATTGAACTCTAGATTAGATGATAATGCATTACACATTGATTATGGGTTATTTTGTATTGTTGATAATACAATTGGATCTTTCCATATTTTTATAGTGTAGTAAAATCATTAAAATTAGTAGGGTTGAGCATAGGCTGAACTAATGCAATATTTTTATAGAGTTTTGACTTGAAAATGTTGTCTAAATTGTCAATTGAGATCTTCTCAGCCCCTTTGTTACAGATGCACTGATTGTGAAGCATGCTGCTAGTTTGTTTTGATGATATTTTATTTTGTATCTTTATTAATGTTTAATTATTATTTCATTGTATTATGACAGCCATGTCTAGGCAAGAAAATAAGGGCAAGAAGGTTGCTCCACTAGAGCCTAGTAAAAAAAATCAAGGTATTTGACTACAGTCGAAGTGGAGCCAATCTGGACAAGACAGTTGGTTGATCATATGCTTGCACAAGCTCATCGGTCACAGAGCCTTGTTATTTGTAAGCCTAGCAGTGATGGTTGACCTTCTTACACATGGATCCTTCCACGGCATGTCCACCTTCTTATAGTGCCCCTCGTGATACTACTCCATCTCCTAGTATATCTGGAGTTTCTTTCACTGGAGTTACTGTGTCTGGTGTTAATCCTCCACTATATACACACTCACCAAGACATACTACCACCCCTATCTCTGCAAGGCCTCCTACTCCATCTCCTGGTATACATGGAGTTTCATTCACTGGAGTTACTATGTCTAGTGTTACTCCTCCACTATATACACACTCACCAGGATATAGTAACACCCCTTTCTCTGCAAGACCTCCTACAATATCATCAGATCTTTTATAAGATGGTCATTTTTTTAGAATTGTTTGGTATTGATGGAGGATTTATGTAAGTACCCGATGTGCAGCAACAACAAGAACAATAACAACACTGTGAGCAAGAAAATCAAAGCCAGCAACAAGAAAGGGATGCAACACGTTAAAGATGAGTGACACATGTGAGACGTCGCTACTATCAAGTGGTGTCAACGTTCAAGAAGCGTTATATACTTGAAATTAAGGGTGACTCGTAAGTATTAACAAATTAATTTACTACTTACTTTGATTTTATACTTTTTTTTAAGTCATATATTAATTATCAATTTAAATGTTCAGGTTAGAACCATCAAAAATCTCTGCAAGATACATAAGGAAGGTAATCCAAGTAGTGTAAAAAAAAGTCGTGTCCCGTGTATAAGGATCTAAAGAAAGAAGTTGGGGATAAATTATTTAATGAGTTTAAGGTAAAAAGAAATAATTAAATCTTTTATTTTCTATGCGGTTGATTTCAAAAAAAGTAATTTTTAATAATTTAATCTTTAATCATTATATTTATTTTATATATGGTTGATTTATTTTTTGCAGAGACACTGTGTGTGATCCTCAATATGAATCTGATGTCAAGCGTCTTTTTCATCATTTAGCAAGTTCACGTATGTCAGTTATGCTATATGATGAACGGATGAATATTGTTGAACACCGTTCTGATCGAACTCATTGGATTGGCGAAGAAGATTGGCGTGATTTGTTGTCCAATTGGGCTACAAATGACAGATATAGAAGGCGATCCACGACTAATAAAAGGAATAGAGCAAGTTTTAGAGAAGCTCGCCACACACAAGATTCTGTTAGTGGTGCAACTCACGTGAGACATATGGTACAAATATATGAACTTTGTACATGTTTTAATACGTATATATTTAATTAGTCAGGTTACGTAATTAATTAACTTTTTGTGATAAATTAGGCAAAAGATTTTGGAAGAGATCCGTATGTAGACGAGCTTCATCAAGAAAACCATATTATATATGGTACATATGTCTACGTCGATGATCACTCATATAATAAACAGGTGAATTTCTACTTCAATATTTTTAAATTATCTTTTAAGATTTTAATCCACCAACTGTTATTTGACTTGACTATATTTCTTATGAGCTTTGCTATTTGGTACGAAACAATCACGCACGAATTGTATGACGCCTCCTATTGGCACCCACAACTTCCTACCAGGCATGAAACAAATTATATTAATGCAATACATTAAATTCTACACTGTTTGTTACTATATGCAAACTTGGCAAGTTTATTTTGCACTGCATCACATTGTGGGTACTGCTACAAACATCTTAATTTCAAGTAACCTATAAATGTCGCTATTTTTGTCTCCGCCGTTATTGGTGCAATTTTCATCTTTTGTGCAGAGCATCAATGGGGATTTTGTTGTTAAGCTTTGTGTTGAATTTTTCAGCTCTGCAGAGCATCAAGTTATCACTGTGTTGAATTTTTTATTTAATTTAGTCTCATTTCTTTTGATTAAAAAAGATATAATCTCTTGACCCAAAAAAAAAGAGAATCTAAATAGGAAGCAGTTTTGTTGTTTTCTGTATCTGTCGTCAATATGGTGTTATTTTCTGATTTGGAATTCTAGTACTATGGTGTAGTGTGGCTGTTTTGGTTTGGACTGTTTTTGTTGTTTGGTTTTGCAGTTAAGAGTTATTAAGCAATTTCCATTTATTATTTATGTATACAAGCGGCTTTTTGGGAGGAGGTACGACTATTCTTGGAAGTGTCGCGAGAATATTCAACCTATGAAGAATTGTTTTGTGCAATCAAGCTGGAACTTTGGAGGAAGGTACCAGGACCTAGGTCAACGCATAAGTGGTATGGTCTTGGTCGGACGCTCCCCTCATGGAGCATGGATCTCTATTCAATGAGCCTTCATCTGGAGAAGGTTCCTCAAGTAACCATGAAATGTTGCCTCCTCATGTGATTGCCCAGATAGAACAATTGGCACATGAGTTACAGGCTCATAAGCTAATGGAGCAAGAGTTGTGAGATAGGATGGAATGGGACGCTGAACAACATAGAGAATTTCAAGAAAGCGTTGATCGACGGTTTGAGGAATTGATCGCAAGCACATCAAGGCTACCTTGTAGAAAATGGTTCAGATGAATCTGACAATCCCAACATTGAGGAGGATGAAAGTGATGATTGAATATTTTGACTACTTTATTTAAATATGATGGTTTAGATATTTTTAGGCTGGTTTTTTGGACTCTGAATGCTGCAATTTTTGGGTTAGTTTGTCTTTGTTATGAAAAGCTTTTTTCAGTTGTTATTGCAGCATTTATGTCCTTCTTTGTGGGCGTGTTCGATTTTGATGCAGGGATATGCTATTGTCAGCATCGTTTTTCTGGTTATGGCCTATTGTTCGACTCGTATGTTGTATATTCCTGGTGTCGCGTCATTTTTTGGACTGGTCAAAGGCCATTTAGCGTTTGACCCACTTTTGGTTTCACGACTGAACATTTAATTCTTTTCAAAAGAAAGTGGAAAAAGGTTCAAATACCACATTTTTTAGGGATTAAG
Organism: Medicago sativa; assembly: GCF_051527215.1. Lineage (NCBI taxonomy): Eukaryota > Viridiplantae > Streptophyta > Magnoliopsida > Fabales > Fabaceae > Medicago > Medicago sativa. Next base: position 53,222,158 of record NC_140751.1, on the reverse strand, counting down.
GGTTCGGGGGTTGGTTATATTTAGGGAAGGTGTTAAGCACCCTAAATATTCATAGTACTATACGAGAACCTCTTGATTTTATTTAACTTTTGTGCTATAAACTTGCTTGCTTTAAAAAATGGAATTTGCAATGATTAAAAAGGAAAGAAAGACCTAATTTATCTACATTTTTATTGATTTGGAAGGACGCATGTCCTTTGCCTACGTACCCGTGAGGGATCAAAACCTCGTAGTTCGGGGTAGAAATTGACGTTTGATTGGTTTTGTGTTTTTTAATGTTTTTTTTAAAAGGTTTTAAAATGAAAAGCCAAATAGCAAATTGGAATGGGTTTGTGTTCTTTATATTGAAAGCAAAATCACTCAAAGTAGCATTACATTGATTGATGCTTGATTTAAGAAAATAAAATAAAAAGACGATCGCTTGATCTAGGATCAAGGTTTGTTTATGAAAATATTTTTGTGATTTTGATTATTTGCATGTTTTTTGTTGTTTTGAATATTGATGTCAAAATTATATAAGCAGAAATATAATATTAACAGTTGATTTAGGACCAGAGCACTCTGGATTAATTTAATTAAACAAGGACCAGATCATTCTGGAGAATAATTAAATTAAACAAAATATAATATTAACAATTAATTAGGACCGAAGCACTCTGGATTGAGGTGTGTATTTAATGACAAAATTTAAATATGCATATGATAATAGTAGATAATAGAATGTAATGCGGAAATAAAATAAAAATGCATGAGAAAAGAAATAAAAATGCAAGAGAAATTTAGAATGCATGAGAAAAGGAATGAAAGTATATGCTGGGGTGCAAGCAGTGATATGGGGGTGCAGGAATAAAAAGCAGAAGGATTGGGCTTTCAAGATAGGCAGGGTGCAGCTGGGCCTTATGGGTTTGGTTCAGACCGGTCCGGTTTAAGAGAACCGGACCGGTTCAGTGAGCAATATAAGTACATGAAGGACGGTTTTTTTTTATCATTTTTTCATTCCTCTTCTCTCTCTTCCTTATTTCTAGAGAGAGAGGCTCTGTCCTCTCTCATCCCTCTTCTTCATTTCCAGCGTGGCGGTTGGCCGGCCAGGGAGGCGGCGGCGCCGCACCGGACACCCAAACCCTCCCTTTTTTTAATTTTTTTTCGTGGTTTCTTCTCCTTTCCTTCTCCTCTATTCGATTCTGGCCTTAAAACTCCCACAAAAGTTAAGTTTGAGCCTAGATCTAAGAGTTAGTAAATACTACCTTTTGTTTGATTTCCTTTTCGGATTTGATTGTGATAAAAGGTTGTTTGGGTTTATGTTTGTGACTGTGTTGTGTGGCTTGCGTGAGTTTGTGGAGGTTTGGCTTGTGAATGGCTGTGTGTATCAGTTTGGTTTGTGAGTCCGTGTGTGTGATTATTGTTGTTGAGGCTTGTACGTTTTGATGATGATTGTTTGTGTGCTGGATTCGAAACTGTGATGTGGGGTTTCTTTGATTTTGCAGGTTTTGTGAGGAAACTGTGTGTTGGTTTTCTTTCTTTGCTGGAAATTGGCTCCTCTATTGCTGGTTGCCTGCGTTTGTATTTATAGAACTGGATTGGGACATAGAGTTGCTTAAAGCAGCAACACAAATTGCCCTAGCCTGGCTTCAGGGAACATGACAGCCTGTTTAGAGCTGTGTTGAGCTGTTTTGGACGGAAAATGTTGAGCTGTGTTGAGCTGTTTTGGACTGAAAATTTGGACAAAAAAACAAATGATAATACTAATAATAATAAAGAAAAACTAAAAGTAATTAATTTAAAAATTAAAAGCAATTAACTTATGGATATAAAATTTAAAATTAATTAACTAAAAAAAGATAAAAACTAAAAGTAATAATAAATAAAATTTGAGAGAAGAGGGCCCGACTCGGAACCAAATATGAGGTATTTTAAAATACCTCTCTGCCGAATTTTTTACTGAAAAGTCAAAGACTGATCAGGGTCAAAGGACACGTGTCGGTGTATGAATGTAGGATCTACTGGTCCAAATTTGGGGTATGACACCTGGCATCATGATTGGGTTTTGTTTTTGGGGTTTAGGTGTGCTGCTTATATATGGTCCCTTTTATACTTTTTGTTGCTTTTTCCGCAAGTTGTAGGTGTGTCTTACACCCTCTCGTCGATGAAGATATTTGTTGTTTCAAAAAAAAAAAATATTGTATGAGTAAATTGATAATTATCATTATTTTATGTTTATTTGGGTATTCGAAATGTAAAGTTAAAGTTTTAAAGTATTATTTAATTAACATAATTTTAGAGGGAAAATTTGTATTTTTTTCGTTTTTCTTATTTTTTAGTAATTTTTCGAGGAATATTCCTAGGAAACAAATAATTAAATATTCTAAAATTTTCAAATTTTTTGGCACAATTCAAAAAAAAAAAAATTGGCCCAATTTTTAAAATTTTAAATTTTTGGCGCAATATTTTGAATTTCAAAATATTTTAAATTGAATTGTTAATTATCACATCAAACTGAATTGTGTCAGTGTTGGCAGTTTTTTGAAGGAATGTTTCTTAGGAAATTTTCCTAGGTGTTCCCTAGCTAACAGTCTGACACATCCTCGAAAATTTCCTAGGAACAACTATAAATATAACTAGGAAGTGTTTCCTCGGAAATTTCCTAGGAATGCTTGCAGACCTAGGAATTTCGCTTCTATTCCTATTCCTAGCTAACTTCAATGTTTCTTGTAGTGGAGGGTGTTGATGTGGTTATAACCTGATATTTTGGTATTGTAGAGGGGATGGACATGTGGTTTCCGCGGGATATTTCAGAAGAGTCTCCAAGGTTTGTGGTTGATAGTATACATGTGTGTGGTCAGTTGGTATTTCCTAACTACATTCACATTCGGTTCAATGCAATGGTATTGTGAATGCATGTTTAGAATATTAAAAGTGTTTTGTGACAAGAAGTGTTGAATATTAAAAGCAACCATTGTGATCAAATGTTCTATATTCTATATACTTTGTTTGTGGTCAACATGTTTAGTGTGTTGTTGTAATTTGGAATCCGTATAATTTTTGGTGCATGTTTGCGTGCAACGTATGTGAGGGTGTTAGGTTTTTTGAATGTGTTGAATGGAAGTTGAGGAAGTATGTAGTAATTGGTAATGAGATTATATAAATTACATGCTCAATGTTATTAATTCAGTATAGATTGTAGTGCATCTGTTTGTTTGTTTCATTGTAGAGACTGGACCTTGTGTTAATACATATGTTAAGTACGTATGTCAATAGAATTCATGAACAACCAATGTTTCATTCAATTGGTTAATTGTTTTGAATTTTTAAACCTTTATTTGTTCAGGGCTAGGTAGAGTAATGGAGTAATAATGTTTCGGTTCATTCATTCATGTTTGTTAGAGTCTTAATGATCAAATAAATTCACAAAATCTTTAAAAGAAAAAAAATCACATCATTTAAAGGAATATAAACACCTATTTCCCTATAGAAAATAACATGCTTAATTATTTTCATAAATATATGTGTGAAACTTGATAAAATTTCATAAATCACATATGATAACATAAACAATATCAGAGAAAAACAGAAGAAAAAAAAATCCATAGTTTTAACCCATATTATTTCGTATTGGTTATCAATCAATTTAATTAAATGGTTTAAACTGCATTGTTGTTCAGGTACGGTGATTAACGTGTTTTTACCGCACGAATTAAACCATATTTAAACATGGTCACTTGGTTGCATGAGGAAAATTGTAATTATGCAGATATGTTTAACTCATAGTATGTGACACATACATTATTATAGACTAATACTCAAGACGGAAACAAACCGCATATGACATACTATAGTGAAATGACTAAAGTTTTGTGAACATATACACTTAATACAATTCATGCATTATAATAATTATGATGGTTTCTCAAACATTACATATTAAATCAATGAAAAAGGCTATCAATATAATTAGATAATAATTGTACGTGGAACAACATTAAGAATTAACAGCACATGTAGTTTATTATGACTGTAAAAAATCATGATTTAAATGTTTGAGTCCCTTATCTATTTCACAATTTGCTGTAAATAACTATTCAGTAAATAGTTAATTATTTCTATTTAATTTATCAGGATAAAAGGGTCTAAGGCCATAGGGAATTGGCCAAATGTAGCAGGGTGATCTTATTGATAAACGTACAATAAATGAGGTTGAGGTTAAGTATTTTTACACAATATATGGATGGTGTTACCATATATGGATGGGGTTGATTTGTCTTTTTTCCTTCTAATCTGCCTCTACTTTGCTTCATTTAGAAGTATTCAGCTTGTGGTGTCATGTTGTGTAAATGAGTCTTGCATGGTCATGCAGTGTCTATGGGGATATATAAGCCAATATCAAATAAACTTTCTTATGTGTATTTTCTAATAGTAGTATTAGTTGTAGGCCTGCAAGGAGCTTGGATTTAACAAATTTGTTTATGTTTAAGGAAACTTCTTATTTGGGTGGCATTTTGGCACAAAATAAAGGCAAAAACACAATGTTCCTTGCATGGATGGAGGCAAACAAAGAGTATTCACGGGTTTACCTACTTTTTTCCGACATTATTTACGTATGATTCAAGCAAACGAGCTCGGCATCCACGTTAAAGTGTATATTCTATTGGTAAGTTAATTTTTGTGCCACCGAGCAATCGTGAGCAAGTTGGTTGTACTAGTTTTGAAGACATAAGAACCGTTGATGACATTGTTTACGGATCTTATTGCGAAGCTTGTGGTGCATTAAGGTTACTAGCCAACGATCGGGAATTTGTGGACGCTCTCAATGAGATTGTTGTTTTTGGTTCTGGCGCTTATCTCCGCAAGGTGTTCGTAAATTACCTCTTATGTTCATCTCTTAGTGATTTGTTGCATGTATGGGAACAAACATGGAAGACATTGGCGGATGGGATTTTATACGATAGACGACGAATGCTCAATTATCTTGGTACAAATATTTATTTTTTTAATACATAAATTATTGTTTGAATGTTACTTATTTATTATTTATTGTCTATTTCGCTCGGGTGGAAAATAAATGACCACATGTTTATGAATTACACACATATTTCGTCATTTCGAAGGATGAGTTGAAACAACTTTGTTTGGTCGAGATTGACAAGCTTTTGAGACAGAACTGAAACAACATGGACAATTATGATTGTATGCCAAATTGTGGATGCTCAATTCCAATGGTGTTATGCCATGTGTCCTGGTCCCCACTAACTTTTACTTGAAAATCTGAGTGAACATTCTGACCATCAGAATGTTGTTATGTTCTTCATCAGAATGTTGATGTTCAACACGATCTTAATCTCGGTTCAACATATTTGAGTGTATGATGAGTTTCTGGGTTTGTCCAATGTGTGCCATAAGATTTGTTATGCATTATCCAAAAAAGTAACTTCTCCATATGCATCCAAAAGTTGCTGGATACAAGGTTGTTAAGAGCGAGATCTAGATCGTGAGATCTTAAGATCTGACACGTTTTTCTCTCTCCACCGCGCCGAAACGGTACGAAAATCGTTAGGGATGCCGGAGCGGTGAGCGCGCAAAGGAAGATCTTAAAATCGTGGAAGCGGCGCTTTCTCTCGTGCTGGTTTCAACGTTCTTGATCCGGTTTTCACATCTTGACCCGACTGACCTGAAATTTAATTCGTTTTTATTGCATGACAGATACATTAAACTTACACTTTTTTTGGGGACTCTATGGGTTTTAAGTGAGAAATTACTCCCCAACTTGGGAATTTCTCATCCTTTTTTTGGGACTTGCTTTTATTTTATTTTTGTTTCTTTTTTGTTTTCGACAAATGGTATTTTTTTTTAATATATTTCATTCTCCCATTTAAAGGTAATCAATCCATCTTTACAATTATCATTCCGTGGGGCAAATTAATAAAAAGATTCTATTATTTTTGTTTAGAAGTCTCATATGTATGATTTTTTTTTTGTTACCAACTCATGTTTATGGTTAAATCAAAAAAAAATTATGTTAAGGTTATTTTTCTTTGTTATTCCTAAAATTTTGTGTATTTGGTGGGATCTTACGATCCGTGTTACGATCCTACGATTTACGCTTTTTCAATACCCAAAAAATCTTTGATGGAATCCTGAGTTTAAAAACTAAGGCTAGAAAAAGTGGGATAAAGTTAGTCAAATCTGCCTTGAACATTGTGCAGGAGAGAAATAGTGGATCTGCAGCTTCAGGCCCGTGCTTCTAGGAGATTTTGCAAGATATTATACAGTACCAAATCTCAGACATGTCCATCACTGGTTGGTTGGGACAAGATCTCCTTTTTTCTTTGCTTTTTATCTTTCCATCAACTACACTGTTCATAGTTTGAAGCATGTGCAGAACTGAACATTCTGACCATCAGAATGTTCCATCTGTTTCACTTAGGATGATTTGTAAGACTTGCATCTGGTGTAATCAAACCTAATAGTGAAAACAAAACTGAAGTGCAGTGAATGTGTCATCTAGTATAATATTCTCATTGGAATATTTCTAGTACTTCAATGTTCTTAGTCTTAGATGAACATTAAATATCCTTTTGACATTATTATTGTAAATGCCTTTATTGCTTGATTGATCCATGCAAATGTACTTTCCTGGATATGATATTATCTATGTCACGTTGTAGCTTGCATGTCTTCAACAATGTTCTTGAGATTCTGGGTTTGTTTTAGAACAACCTTCTGAACTCTGCTCGAACCTTCTGATCAACTCATTGATCAACATTATGAACTAACTTTCTGAACTCTGCTCGAACCTTCTGATCAACTCATTGATCAACATTATGAACTAACTTTCTGAACTCAGAGTTAGTTCCTGAATGCAAATGTTCTTTGATTTCTTGTATCTTGGTATGATTTAAACTTTGTTTGTGTCTTGGTTTATCACTCAAGAACGCGCAAATACCAAGAACTATCAAAGTCCATTAATCCTTTAATCACCATAAATGTCTTTAATGATTTCTTGATCCAAAGTCAAAATCATTTTCTGCATAAGATATGTTCATGTCACATCTGTTCTTGCATGTTCTTGGTGTGGATATTGATTTATGTGTTTGCTCTAATGAACCTTCTGAGCAACCTTCTGAACTCCATATGGGTTCAAACATATGAACCTCAGAATGTTTCTTTTGGGTTCCTTCCTTTTTGACGGTTGTACTTTGTGCTGAACATTCTGATGTTCTTCAACACTTTGAACCCTATGAAGGTTGTTTATTTATTTCCTACAAAAACTACTTGAAGCATATAAATGAGAGATCATTTGTTTTGACAAACAAGATGATTCTTTCTTTGAAGTCCAAAAGAATATTTCTTTGCATCTAGTTCATCATTGCATGTAACTGATGACTTTAAATATTCTTGTTTATCCATGAAGTAATCCTTTATTATTTCTGGATATATTCAAGGTTAATGTTCATGATTATTATGAACTCCATTCATATGAACATTCTGATCTCTGTTCATATGAACATTCTGAACTCTGAACTTCTTATCTTTAGAAGCTTTGGAAGTGTGATACTTTGAGGAGGTTCTGAGAATCTTCCTAGCTTGTATGCATATTTCCTTTTATCATATAACATAAAACTCGATGTGAGTTTTGCCACATAACTTCAAGCACATTCTTGTGTAGCTTGTGATCTAAGTTCTTCCATCATGATTCAAGTTCTTCCATCATAATTCTTGAGTTATGAATCTTCATGGAGATATGATATTGTTGTTTCAACTGATGATATACTAATTCTTTCATTGTTGAATAGATATAATGCACTTATCAATGTGGGTGGCTTCTAGCTTATCCACTTATGTGATTCATGTTCTTTTAACAAAAACTCAAGTGCAAACATCAGTAGATCACCATTCATAAAACTTATCATTTATTCCACGAGGTTTGTTATCATTAAAACATTCATAAAAAAGATTTTTGCTTCAACAAGTAGGCTAGCAATTGAGGCTTTCAACAAGACATTACAACATATCATGAACAACGTTGTTGAAAATTCCTTTGGTTTGCCGTTTGGTGGAAAGACTGTTGTTTTTTGTGGTGATTTTCGTCAGATGCTGCCGGTTGTCCCTAAGGGTGGATGTGCTGATGTGGTTCATACAACCATTAATTCGTCTCGTTTGTGGCATGGGTGCAAGGTTTTGAAACTAACAAAAAATATAAGGTTAGAAGCACCAACAGACATTCTTAAGAAGAAATCCATGAGGTAGTTTCCCAGTGGATTCTTGATATATGATATGGTAAGTTGGGTGATATGAATGATGGTGAAGGATTAGTTGAAATCCCCGAGGATCTTCGTGTCAAAAATTCTGGTAATGGTATTCGTGACATTGTTCAATCAACCTATCCGAATTTCTTGATAAATATGCAAAACAAGGTTTTTTTTTCCAAGATCGTGATATACTAGTCTCAACTCTAGAGCTATTTGAGAAAATTAATGACTATGTCATTGATTTGATGCCTGGAGAATACAAAGAATACTAGAATTTTGATACAGTTTGTAAATGTTATGAGGACGTTGGTATCGACAAACAGTGGGTCACGACTGAATTTTTGAATGATATTAAATGTTCTGGAATGTCTAACCACGTATTGCGCTTAAAGGTGGGTGTTCCGGTTATGTTGCATAGGAACATTGATGTCTCTTCTAGTCTTTGCAATGGTACACGACTATTGTAGCATCATCGAAAAGAATGTGATTAGTTCTCAAATTGTTGATGGTCCTCATAGCAGAGAATTAGTGTACATCACTCAAATGAACCTGATTCCCTCTGACGCCAGTGTTTCAATCACCTTTTAGAGGCGTCAATTTCCTTTGGTTTTGTGTTTTGCCATGACAATTAACAAAAGTCAGGGATAAACACTATCGAGTGTTGGACTATATCTACCGAGGCCTGTTTTTACCCATGGTCAGTTGTATGTTGTTGTATCACGAGTAAAAACTAGATGTGGGTTGAAGATGTTGATAACTAATGATACTTGCGAACCAACGAATTCGACAGTGAAAGTGGTCTATCACGATGTGTTCTAGAAGATATAACTCATTTGTTCGTCCTCTTGGGTGACTTCTACTATATCTACATTGTTTGTGTTCGCATTCCCAATTCATTAGAAATATTAAGGTTTCGCCTGTTTTGTAGTTGTATAATGTTTCAGGCGGTAGTTTAGATGTAGTTTGTATGTGTGTTATCTCCATGTTATTTTTGCGTTGTTCATATGGTCCCGATTTTTCTATCTATTGATGTGAAATTTGGAACTCTATGTGGTTGTACCAATTATTTAATGCATTAAATAAGATTATGTGAGCAATAAATTGACATAAATATTTCTAAACAAATACCATGTTGTAATGACAACGAAAACACGGATTATATATATTGGCTAATAAAAGACAAATATTTCAAAATAAGAGTGACAGTTATAGTGACATAGGGTGGTAATCCACATACAATAGTAGACATTATTTTAGTCTAACTGCAAAGGTTAAATATAAAATTTACTAGACATAGCTTCGAGGCATCTTCCGTGACAACCAGTTGAATTCCATCTGCTTTCTTGAAAGATGTTTCGTTGCAGCACGAGCCAGAAAAGCAATAATAGCATCCCACTCTGACATATACAAACTCTCTTCAATTCCAGACATGAAAATATTATCTTATTTACTAGCAAATAGTACTAGAGAGTAGCCATTGAACTAATCCATGTCTTTATCAAGACAAATAGTAACAATCCATGCAATAACTAAGAGTGGTAAAATAATAATTATAATCATTCCTACGTAACATACTCATACTTCTTCAATATTGATAATGTTAATAAGGAGGTAAATAACTACAAGTAGAGTGATTCAGATTAGAAAACATTTAACCATTTTGGTAGTATTAATAAATAAGTAAATTTTCTGAGGATGGTGCAGGTATTATCGAAGAAGGTTATATATTTATAGAATGTACCATACACAGTGTCAGTTACTGTTGTTGTTACTGTGTCTGGAAATGTTACTGTTTTTGTGACTGTGTGAGTTACTGTCCATAGTCGTTGGTCAACTAGTCAACAACTTTATATATGTTTTGGGAGTGATGATGCAGCTTTTACTACTTTTGTTTTCATAACCGTTGCCTAATGGCGAAAATGTAATGCCAAAAATTATTATTATAGAAAATAAATTTGCATGGTTGCAATATGGGAATAGTCTCACAATTTTTTGTAGAAAAATCCCCGATGTTTTTGCTTTGTCTATTATTTTTGTTTTGATTTATTATAATTTGGTAATGAGAGAAAATGGACATAGAAATTCAATAAAGGTACATTGTGTATTTAGTTGATGTAAATATATCGAATTTTGTTTTTTTACCTTTCTAAATATATGAATTTCGTTTTTAGTCTTATAAATATGGCAAATTTATTTGTTAGTCCATTTTTTTTCAACCAGCAGTGAGGTACGTGTGAATTTTTTTGAAAAGCTTAATGTACAAGATTAATTTCGTAAAATAATGGACGTTCAAAGGAAGTTTTAAACTAGCCTATTGTGGAGGTATTTTTTATAATATTTTAAATAAGTGTGTACAACATCATTATAGGGCTTACAAGCTTATTGACAGATAAACAAATTTACCTTTATATAAACTAAAACTGTGTGTTGGAGAAAAAATTTTGGACCAAAATATTTTAATTTTTTATGAATACGAACCTAGAAATTGACTATATATATTTTAGAAACAAACATTTATTTAACCCAGATGAATGAATTTTGGACCTTCCAAGTTTAATCCTTACTTAATTTTTAATATTTTTTTAAGTCGCTATCGTAAATTTCTACACTCAGTTTTAGTCCCTAATAAATCCAAATTTGTTTAATGAATCTTAGTTTTTCTAAAGTTGTGATTTGATTCAAAGATATCCTTGGAGAATTTGAAACGAATTATTAGAGCATTCAGGTATCTAATCTTTGCTCATTGATTCGTATCAACCTTCATATGGTAACCATGATTCGATTCAAAACCTTGCTTATGTAATTTTGACTCAATTCAATCTTCATCTACAATTGGTATGAATTTGAATTGGTTCAAAGTTTGTGATTTGTATCAATCTTCATATCTTTCAGACTTTCTATTTAACATTATTCGAATCAATTCAAGTTTCATATGATTCGATTCAAGTTTGTAATTTTGACTAAATTAACTCTTTTCACTCACACCCACACACACACACACACACACACACACACACACTAATTCATAGAATCAATTTGGAAATACAGTCTAAAGTCTCCAAATCCTCTCTCCTTAAAACTTCTTCTGATTAAACACTTTGTCTAAAAACTTATGTAGATTTTGAGGACTAGATTGTTAAGGTTCTATAAGATATTGTAAGATTGGTTTCTCTCAAGGATCTTGGTGAGGCATCAAGGATCTCAAGGAAAAGAAGACACTTTCACCTCCAAAGGTAATTGTGGGGGTTGTTTATAATCAATTTAAGGTTCAAGGGATCAAAGCGGAAGCATAACAAAGACGATTTCTCATAGTAGAAGATCAAAGGATTGTATGCAAGCTTGAAATTCAAAGATCTTGTGGCTATCCAATTTCAATAGGTCTTGAAAATTGGATCTAGTGTGATTGCTTAGCATAGAAGATTAGGAATCAGAGGAATCTTTTTAATCATACACTTGTAAACATTTTCATCATAGTGGAAACCTCTATTAATCTCGGTGTCTTTCTCTCTCTTATCCTTTTACTTTCAACAATATAATTTTGATATATGAATCTATTGAATGATATAATTACCATTTTATTGTGAGTGTTAATTTTGCATTAACCTAATCTCGATCTCCATGATTGAGGTATATAAACATTCAACTCATTCCAAATTGAACTTGGAAATCAACTTCTAAATAATTCATTCATATATCAAGTGTTCATATTCTTAGATATTATATTTTGTTATCAATTGTTTTGGTTTGAGATAGTTTAGTTTTGTGACTTGGATTGTGTATTGATTATTGATTTAGCAAATACAATTCAAAGGGAAATGTGGTTACCCCCTGCCATTTAAGAGAAATGTGGTTTACCCCCACTACGGAAAAACAGATTCCGACCTTGTCTTTTCAAGATTCTTTGGATATCAACTTTGATCCCATCGATCTAACTGTGTAAGTTAAATTATGTGGTGCACTGATTGCATGATTAGTTTTATTTTTCATTTTTTTGCGTACAATATTTTCCACTTATCATGTCATAATTTTAATAAAAAATAAAAATAACATTAAAATTAGGTTTTCCTTCATCATCTTCATAAGCTTATATTATTACTCGCTCCCTATTTTCCATCCATTTCAACATACCCCTCCGTCGTCCCACCAAACCCATTCTTCGCCCCCCACCCTATCATTCACTAAACCACACATCTCTTATGCAAACTCGTACCTTTATCAGCTATATCTCCACCTCCAATCAATTTTTAAAAATTTGGGATTTTATTTTTTTGGATAGCTAGATTTGAGATTTTTTTGCATGTAAATCTGAGTTTTTTTTCTCTCTCTCTAACCAGTCATATATCTGTTTAAAAGACAAACAATCATCTTTTTCCCTCGAACTTAAGACAACACCCTAATTTATGGAAAAAAATGAAAGGGTTGAAGATGTAGAAGTGTTGTTGGTGGCTTACTCGACTATACAAGATGAATTAAAGAATGGAAATAAATTGTTGTTTTCTAAGTTTGTAATATTTGGCGATGAACTCAGGCAGGTATGCAACTCATATGCTTGTTTCACCTTCTTTATGTTAGATTTTTTCTAGGTTTTTATGTTTTATTTTTTGGATAGATATGGATCGTTGTGAGCGATAGGTTTTGATTTTGACATAAGTTTTTTTTTTCCTTATGCTGAGTTCTAAAGAACAACGTTGAAGGATTTAGGTTGATGATAAAATTTCTAATAAATCATCGATTATAAATTTTCATTGATTAACAAAAATATCATCCGACGAAAATTCTAATACTTCATTTAGAAAAACAATGGCATCACATATCAATATATAAGTCTCTCGATGAAATTTTTGTGAACCTCAAAGTTCGTCAAAATTTGAAACAACGTATACATTTAACCTAATTTCAGTAAAATTGAACTAAAATCAACTTAACATTGGTGCATTAACAGCTTTGAAAATTCCATGACATCAACTTATTCAAATATATTCAAAACAAGATTACTTACAAAAAGTTCTCTCAACAAACAAACAACCAGAAAACCAAATAAAGAGACATAAAAGAAGCAAGAACTACTAACTCTTAACTACAGTGAAACTATCGGTCTTTCCTAAACTAGATTTCTTTAAATATTTTTCATATAATTCTTAATTGAACTATCTAGGATTTCTTCATATCCATAATTGTCTCAAATTTTGTTACGACAAAAGAAATTGTATTTTTAGAGCTTGTTTGGATTAGTTTTTTTTAACTCACAGAAAATAACTTATACAAATAAATAAACTTTCAAATTAATTTATAAGTTATTTAAACTGTTTTTCGTAAACTACATTAACAAACTTACGAATAATCCATAAAAACCATGCCAAAAGCACTGATAATTAGAAAAAAGAAGCTCTTAAAAATAAATTATTTCAGTCAAAAGAAACTTATCAGGCCTAAGCCCAAACCCGGCCCAGAAACAAGAAAGCAAGAGAATCTGATCCGTCGATTTTCTCGTTCTATAAATACCCATCATCAGTGTTTCACAGAACACACTTTGCAATCGTCGCCGTGATTCTACAGAAAAGCGCGTTTGCATAATCGGAGATTCTGAAGATGTCGTCAGGTGCAGCTGCTCCCAACACCGAGGAAGACAAGAAGCCCGAAGCAGGTGGTGCTCACATCAACCTCAAGGTCAAGGGTCAGGTTCGTTTGTTTCTTCCTTCGATTTTAGGGTTTCGTTTTTTGAAATTTTCAATTTTTAGGGTTTCCGTTTGATTTAAACTTTGTGGATCGGTGATTTTTAACTTCGGTTACTTGGTTTATGATATTTGAAATTGCTTTGTGGTGTTTATGATTGTTTTTTGAAGCATTAGGGTTTTCACTGTTTTGATTTGATTGATTAAAGTTTTTTTTTTTGATTCATGGATCGATTTTTTTTCTTTTTTGTTTGAATTTTGTTATTATTTTAACTGTGCTTTATGGTTTGGAATTTAATTTTATTGTTCTGATCCCTTATTTGTGTGTTCATAATCTCTATATAGCTTTTGATTACTTGGTTTATTTCTATTGACTTATTTGAGTTATACTGCTATAAGCACTTTTGACATTGTATGGAAGAACCTGTGAAAAAACCATGTGATGAAACCAACTTAGTGTTTAAAATAAAATAACAGTTTGGCTTTACTATTACTGTGTTTTAAGTTTATCAAATTAGCTTGTTTATAAGTGCTTATATAAGTTGCAAAATAAGATCTTTTACCAAAGAGGGAATTAATTTCTATCCATTATTAGTTGCAAAATAAGTTCTTTTACCAAAGACGAAAACAATCTCAAATTGATTATTATTCGTTTTACATAATAAATCATGTGTGAAAAAAGAGGATCACTAGTACTCTTTTTTAATAATGAATGCTGGAATGCTTATGTGGTATCTTGTTGATGAGTTGGGATATATGTATTGCTTTTGGTAAGAAACTTCAAAAAACTATGTTAGTGGTTATTTTTTGGTTTTTGTTTTCATTAAGCTTTACATGCTATGAATTATTGTTCATTCGGGTGATAGCCAAATCTATTGGTTCCACTTTTGGGTGATATGGAAACATTAGGATATCTTTTCATGTTTTCATTAGGATATCTTTTGGTTCCACTTTTCATGTTTGCACGTTTCTTTGTTGTTGCATTATTTCATGTCTATAATCTGAGATTTTGCTTGTTTTATATCTTTGTATCTGTTTTTGTTATCTAAATTTTATAGTGGCACTATTGGTTTCTTCAGAAAAACATAGGTGATGTTTAATTAGAGAGCAGGGATAGTGTGTATCGGTGTTGTGCTATGATCAATGCATTCTTCCGAAAGTGTTCCCTTGCAATATCAATTGGAGAGAATGGGCAGTTGTGTTTCATCTTTTATGGTTGAAAATCACAACAATCATTTTCCCCTCCCCACATCTCTAATTATTTTTTCTAAAAAGAAAGTATGCATGAATGTGTTTCTTTTTAATGTCGGAATGTTTCACTGTTTCTGCAATCTGTATAAGTTTGGCTTACAAAGAGGTTCCTTAAATTTTATATTGTAGCTTTTTTTGTTTCTATTGTTTGATGGTTTGCCTTTTAGATCAATTATATCTCTATACTCAAAATTGGACATTTCAAAGTGAACTGGATTTTCTAAAGAGATTTACTCTGGTGTTGGATTTGGTGGCCATTGAAAGTGTTATTATCGAGATAAATATCAAAAACATAAGTTATACTTTAAATTCTTGATGAGTAGTTTTCATATCATCAGTCTTGGTTACTGTTGTAAATTGGTTACATGGAACTAGTCTTGGTTACTGTCGTAAATTGGTGGATATATGAAACTAAACATTGGAATTATATGCTAATCTTGGTCTGTTTTGGATGTTGTAGGATGGTAACGAAGTGTTTTTCAGGATCAAGAGAAACACTCAATTGAAAAAGCTTATGAATGCTTACTGTGATCGTCAGTCTGTGGATTTCAACTCCATTGCTTTTCTCTTTGATGGGCGTCGTCTCCGTGCTGAGCAGACTCCCGATGAGGTTCGTGAATATGACATCTCTTCACTACTTTATCTCTACCAAATATATTTTGATAATAATTGTCTGACATCCATGTTTTATGGCATGAAAATATGTCTTGTTTCAGTTGGAGATGGAAGATGGGGATGAAATTGATGCCATGCTTCATCAGACAGGAGGTTCTGTTGTCTGAACGAAGCGATGAAGCTTCTGCTATATTATGGACTATGAATAGAATTAGTTTAACCTAGGGCCAGGCTAATGCATATAATGCATCTTCTATTATCTACTAGTATCTCATACAGCTGCTGCAGCTGGACTTTGTAAGGGCGATGCTTCCTTTGTTAATACGATTATGAGTGGTTTTATAATATTTATGCTTGTGAAAGCTTATACTCATTTGTCTTGAGCTTGTTCAGCTCTGAAGCATTTATTGAATATATTTCAACTCTGAAGCGATTATTCGATGTTCAGCTCATGTCATCTTGCCTTAAAGTGATTGAACTTGATCATAATTAGTATGTATGTGCATATGAATGTGAATGTATGTGAGTTTTAATTTTGATGGTTCACAGGTTATAGCAGTTTGTTAATATTGACATGACCATGTTGACTTTGAAGTCACTTAATGGTTACCAATGTTCTGAATAGCTGACCGGCTGGTTGAACTGGTAATGGTCTTGTTGTCTGTCTGGTTAAGCCAGAAAATCTCTATACTTAAACCGGTTAAAACTAGAAAGAAAAGAAAAAACTTGCGAAAGTGAAGCATTGGTTGAAACATAGCGTTATTGTTCTTCTCTTAAGCATATTAGACATGGAAAACTTACCTTGTCTGACATTGAGGTACCGATCGATGAGATTCCTATGGATCTGCTTTGTGTTGTGTTATCCTCATGTAAGAAAATAATGCGAACATGCTTTTTGTCATGCGTTTTTCTGGTTCTGAAATTGATTTGTGAAGTACTATATTGCGTTGGGAATGGGATACCATTTATTAGGCATGAGTTACAAGACTGAGAATTAAGAGGCGGTTGGTTTATGTTTTAATCTTAATAAGAGGCATGAATTAACGTTTCTAAGTACTTGGGTTCATATTCAAACTCAGTTGGATTTTAAGTAAACTACCAAATTGGTCTCTATTTTTGAAAGTCACTCTCAAATTGGTCATTCACTCTATTAATATTTTAAACTAATTTGTCTTTATGTTTTTGTCACATGTTGTAAAGAGGGACCTAACTAAGAAACATTTGACAAATTGTTACGTAGAAAAATCTTGGACCAAACTTGCAACCGTTGATTTAAAGAACTTTTGATGTAATTTAGCCAATTTTAAATTATAGGTCATGTCTATGGTGCGTGCACAAGGCCGGGTTCATCTCTTGCACTTTCCGTCATATTTATTGTCATGCGTTGATATGAAAGTCCAGTTAGTAATAAGTTGAAATTAACGGCCAAGATTTGAGTAGGACCTTGGATCCGCTTCCATGTCTTGACCAATAAATAAGGTATACTAAGAATTTTGCTCTTCACCCAGCACAAATCACTCGCACCCTGCAGCGTTTCCATTTTTACCCCTGCGCAAGTTAAGTAACGCTGCGCACCTTAACTTGCGCAAGTTGTATTTTATGCGTGACTTAAGAGGAGTTGCGTGAGTTAACTTGCGCAGCGTTACTTAAGTCATATATCAGCAACACAAAAACACATTTCCCTCATTTCTCCAACTTCCCAACTTCGAAATTTTTCCCCCAATATCCGATTTTCATCATTCTTGCGCCATTCAAAGCCAATTTCTCCCACATTATCAAGTAAGTGATGATTACTCTACTTAATTGCATTTAACTTGTAGAATTTTTTTTTTTTTTTAAGAAATATGACATTTTTAGGTTTTTATAAATTTTGCTTGCATGTTAGTTTTGATGATTGTTAGTGACGAATTAACTTAGGAATTGTTGTTTAGAAGTTGTTTAGAGTAGAATGTGGTAGTTTAGGGTTTACAAATTTTTAGATTAATGTAGTTGTTTGAAAATTGCATACTATGTGTTTGGTAAAATGTCTCAATGGTAATTATTTTGTTTTTTTGGATTGTGACTTATCAAATTAGTTAGCATATGGTTTGTTAATTTTGATTATAACATGTTTGACTGCAATGTGGTAGTTTACGGATTGAAATGACATTGTTGGAATTTCAGTGTTGTTGAATTGTTGGAAATGACACAATGTGCGTGTGAAAATGTATATTGAATTTGTGTTTTGTTAAATGTTGTGCAGATATGCCTCGGAGGAATACGTCTCAGAGACCGCCTGAGCCGCCTGAGCCGCCTCAGGATAGGAGTGACATACTTAGGGCAGGGAGGATGGCCCCTACTGGTAGTGCACGGAGGGAGAAAGAAGCATTACGCCCTCCTATGGCTGGTCGAGAGAGAGGTGGGGGAACGAGACTTGGTAGACTTGATGCTGCAGGGGGTCAACGTTGCAGACGGGTCCATCCCAGACGGTAGACCCGACGCAGTATCAGCAGCATTATGAGGTCTACCAGCAGCCGCAAGATCATGCGTATCAGTTTCAGGAGCCTCAGCCTCACCAGTATCAGTTTGTTATTGAGGAGCCTACTGTTGAGGAGCCGCCTGTTATTGAGGAGCCTCAGCAGAATGATGAGCCTGAGCAGCATGAGCAGCCCGAGCAGCATGATGGTAGGGCTCGTTTTCAGGGGGTGCCGAGGGTGGTGTACGAGGCCGGCCCGGACGGCTATGCAGGGGGGCCTTCTGATCTCACGCTTTTACCTCACTTTGGTGGACATGCGGCATGCAGGATATGGGTTGATGCCGATATAAGTATAATTTAATGTTTATTTTACTTCTTTTTTGTTTTGAAATTCAATTAAAATAATTAATGTTGTTGTTAAATGTCTACGCTATTCTTATCAGTGTTTATTTTACTTCTTTTACTATTTATACAACTTATTCTAATTATTATTTTACTTATTTAATGTTAGAATTAACATTTATGTTAGCATATATTTAATGTTTGTTTTACTTATTATTTATTTAACGGTGTTGTTTGTTGTGTTTTGTTTGTGTATTTCAGTTTCGAAGAAAACATAGGGTGAAAGGTATCTCGCACGGGAAGAAGCTGACCATTAAAAATTTGGCATTGCCTATGTCGGGGGAACAAAATGAGTGGTTTTGGGATGAAGTGAATATGTCTGGTCTGACTCCCCTCCTGACTAGTGGGTACGAGAACATATCTCACGGGTTCGTTTGTGCGATGACAAAGAGATGGCATGAGAAGACCAGCAGCTTCCATCTACCGGTTGGAGAGATAACCATGACACTAGATGATGTGGCGTGTCTCCTAGGCATCCCCATGACTGGGAGACTCCTTCCTGATAGAGAGTTAACCCGTGAGGAGGGGCTAGAGATGATGTAGGCGGACCTACTGTTTACAAAGGAGGATGTCGCTAAGGAGCTGACAAAACAGGGTGGTTCTCACATCAGTTTTGGTGTACTGAAGAGGCGATACGAGGAGCTCTTGAATAGGTGTAATCAGCTTCTTGAGATTGACACAGTTGGGGAGCAAAACGAGCGAGCTCAAGTTAGGGTGGCCTGCGTTAAGGCATTTCTGTTGCTCTTGCTTGGCTGGACCATTTTTTCCGCCAAAAACATTAATCTTCTTTGGCTGCTTGCACTGCAAGATATGGACGAGTTGGACAGCTGGTCATGGGGTGGGATGAGACTTGCTTTCCTATATGAGCAGCTATCTCTTACCTCCGACTCATCTGTGGCCTCCATTGGTGGTTACATGACATTGGTTGTGGTAATATTTGTTTTTCTTCTTTTTTACTTATTGGATCGTAAATGTTTAGTTGTTTGTATAATATTTGCGGTGATATAAATATTTGTTTCTTTGTGTTTGCAGGGATGAACTTTGGCGCACTTCTCGAACATCATTCCGAGGATTGATGATGATGCCTATGACCCTACTGTTTCCCCGCTTGTGAGTCAATAAAAACCTCCCAGGGGCTTTTCCAATCCCGGACACTACAGAGCTGCCATCGATTCGATGGACCTTTCTAATGTCATCTGGAGGCCGTACGAGAGACGACGACACATCACGCCCTTTCAGGATATATGCTGGTACTCCGGATGGATCATGGCCGGCAGCGACAGAATGGTCCGTCACTTGCCAGAGCGGGTTCTTCGGCAGTACGGGCATGTCCAGAGAATTCCCAGGCCTCCTACAGACATTGAGCTTCTTGCGGCGGATGACGTGGCCCAGACCTTCACGGAGTTTGCTCTACATGTCCTCAGCCATCAGCAGAGGGGTCATCCGGTTCCAGATAACGAGCCGTGGTCTCATACTAGGGGGTACATGAGATGGTTCGTTAGAGTATCACATCCTATTTTGAACCCCCCTGCGGCCATTCCTGACTACGCAGCTGATGCCCCTCCTCGTCCTGTCCCTCCTTACGAGGAGGTTCTTGTTGAGCAGCAGTGGGCCAAACATCCTCCCGACCCATACCAGATCATCAGCAACATCAGAGTTAGAGTGGAAAGTGCAATTGGGCATCCAGATGTGTTTGGTAATCCAGAGCTTCTTCGCATCATGCAGGGCATACAGTCTGAGTGGAGCATGCTGGAGCAGGTGCCGGCTCCACGGAGGAGGAGTAGGAGTCCACGGGATGGACCAGCATGACTTGTGTAGCTTTTATGACTTGTGTAGTTTTTTTTGTTTGACATTTTGTTGGATTTTGGTGTAATCCTATCACACTTGCGCTTTTTAGCGTTTTTATGACATTATGCGTTATTTTATTCCGTTATTTTATTATGTTATTTTTCGTAATATAATTATGAGTTAATGCTTGATTGAATGAATGCTTGAATGAATGATGAAAAATGTATGCTTGAATGAATGTATGAAAAAAGGATTGAAAAAATAGGGAAAATAGAGGTTTCTGCCTCTTCTGGTTGTATGCACAAAATGTGCGTGAGTTAACTCACACATGGCTAATTGGCTGCGCAAGTTAACTGACGCAGTGTTTTACACTTGCGTTACTTAAGTTGCGTAACGTATGTTAACTAACGCATACATTTACACTTGCGTTAGTTAACATGCGCAAGGGTATAATTGGAACGGCTGCAGGGCGCGAGCAAAATGTGCATGGTGAAGAGCAAAATTCGTATACTAAAGTACCTCAAAACCAAATCAACAAAACAAAAGCAAATGGATAACCAACAAAATCGACAAAATGAAAGCAAATGGATAGCTAAGCGGGCTTCCCAGGACAAGCTAAGGGATTAACCCACCAAAGATGCAAATGAAAAGATAAATTATAAAACTTAGCTTTAATTTAAAAAAGGACCAACTCTTTCACCTTATCAAACACATGGTAGATCGAAATCTCCTTATTGCAAAAACGCAAGCGTTTCTCTCCTTTCAAACACTCCAAACATAACCAAGCAAAATAACATTAAAACTTGTTTGTATCTTTTTAGAGCACAAAATCAAACCATCTAATAGGGTGGCATGATCAGAAGGAGAATTAGAGAGAACCCTATAAATATTGAGCAAATTTAAACTTAGGTCCTAAATTTTACCAAATCTATCACAATAAAAAAAATCAACAAACTCATCTGCCCCTAATCCTCTCATGCATATGCGAGAATCCTCATGTAAGACATCAGGACGTAACAAGATATCCTTAGCTGGAATTCTATTGTGTAAGGGCCTCCAAACGAACATTGACACTTTCAATAAGAGTACATTGCACCTCCACATAAATTAACATATGATAGACACCTTTAATAGAATAACCTTTATCAATGCCTAAGTGTCAATATTAGGCATCTCATTTGTCTTTAATTCAAGATTGATTCAGTTTTTAAAAGAATGGTTATATAAATCAAATTATTATATTCCTCTCATGGATTTTTTTTTTTTTTTTTACTGTGAAGTAGTCTAGTGGGTAGATTTATATGCTTTGGGTGTGAAGAAATTGGAAATCCGGAGTTCTAACACTGACCCCAGCAAATAATGTCCCTGATAGTTACGAACCGAGCTACACTTATAGAATAAAGATATTGTTAAATTTAGATAGTGGAGCGGTCGACGTCGAATATGGAATAGACACTCTTGTTAAAAACGCAGAGAGTGGAGTTAAGATACAACAAAGGTATATCTTTGGAAAAAAGTAATAAATATTTTACTGATAATCTAAAATGACAAAGGTCAAGCTTGGTCATGCAAGCTTGTGACTTTAGTGAGCACATTAAGGTGTTAGGTCTTTTAATGTGTGCAAATAAAAAGGATAAATAATGCGATAAACAAATATTTTAATGTGATACTTGATATGAGACATAAAAGTAATATAAAATGAGGATAATTAGCATTTGCATAGGTGAAATCTAGAGTTACAAGATGTTAATTCATGTGCATTTTTAAAATAACTACAACTGAACAATTAATGATTAAAATGTGTCTTTAGTGGTAACAATATAGAGAATGAGAGAAGAGGGAACAAAATAACAAAGACGGTTGGTTTTTTTTTTTTACGGTGGCCGGGGTTTGAATTTCGGACCTTGTATATACTATGCGTTGTCCCTATCAACTGAGTTAAGCTCACGAAGACATACGGTTCGGGTTTAAGTATAAATATCATTAACATAACTTATCAAAATAATGGTTACAAGCGAAAAAAGAGTAAAACCTAAAAGGACTAGACTATACTTAAAGCAATCAAAGAGAAACCGTAACAAACCAAATCAAAATCGAATAGAAGAGTCAATAGCGAGAGAAATAACCAAACGAGATGAATTAGCAGTGAGATGATCAATCAAACAAAATAATCAAGGCTTAAATAGGTCTTTCGTCCCTGCAAATATAGGTCATTTGAATTTCCGTCCCTAAAGTTACTAATCCTTCCATTTTGCCATTGTAAATATTAATCATTTGAAAAATGGTCCAAATTACATCTGATTAGTAACTTCAGGGACGAAAATTCAAATGACCTATATTTGCAGGGACGAAAATTCAAATGACCTATATTTCCAGGGACGAAAGACTTATTTAAGCTAACCGCCTCGCCCAATCATCACTTGCCACATGGGCATCATGTCGCTAATGACAACCCACCTCAGCAAAAAAAAATCTAATTAGGACCAAAAGTCAAATGATTAAATTTTGTAGTGACAGATTGAAAGGATTAGTTACTTCAGGGACGAAAATTCAAATGACCTATATTTGCAGGGACGAAAGACCTATTTAAGCCTAAACATGGAGAGAAGCAATCAAACAAAAAATTCAATATGGAGAAGAAGTAATCAAACAAAAAATTCAATATGAAAATAATCAATCAAACATAAGAACCAATAAGAAGATGAGCAATCAAACAAAGAATCAACACAAAGTGAATCAATCAAATAGAAGAATCGATTAAGAAAGAGTCAATCAAACAAAAGAATCAATATGGGGATGATCAATCAAACAAAAGAAGCCAATAGAGAGATAAGCAATCAAACAAAAGAAGAAGAAACCAAACATACGGGGGAAGTGACCAATAGTTTAAGGTGGATCGAATCATGCTCCAGATACCTTGTAATAGTATAAAGAATCATAAAGAACAAAACAAAAACGACTAGAGTTCAAATATAAATATCATTACCATAACTTATCGAAATAAG
Source organism: Medicago sativa (assembly GCF_051527215.1). Lineage (NCBI taxonomy): Eukaryota > Viridiplantae > Streptophyta > Magnoliopsida > Fabales > Fabaceae > Medicago > Medicago sativa. The sequence goes on along the minus strand of NC_140751.1, from coordinate 53,198,727 downwards.
ACTTACAATGAAATATATTTTAAAACCTAAGAGGAGCATACTAAACTTAGAAATCCAAAAGATCCATCGTGAGTTAAATAATTTATTATTTAACATCTAGAGATAGATAAACAAATATATATTTTTTTTTTGGAAAGAAATGTGCTTATAACATTTCATTAATAATCGAAGATTCAATACAAATGGGTTTATGCAAATAAACAGCTGGATTAGCTAGAAAAGTGGCTTCTCTCCTGCAAGAGTATGAGCAATCACATTTGTTTGTCTCCTAATAAACTTGATCTGTTGCCAAAGTCAAAATTGTCTTCCCGTTCAGAATAAAGTGCGTTTTGTGATTTTGAAATTGTTGTTTTTCGTTTTAAAAAAAAAAAAAAAATTATACCGAACGAAATTACTGGGTGAGTCACGACCAGGTCGCTTTCTTTAAGACGTTTCGCGGCACTACCCTAGTTTGTGCAAGGTAGACTAACAACCACGCCGTCTCCAGGATAAAACAGCCCAGATCACTGTTACGAGTATATACTGCACAATATATAGTCGCTCGAGAATTACACCTCAAAGTATGGTTCAACTCGATACGGTACGTAACCGCTCTATTAGAAACCGATGGGACAGAAAGGAGTAGAAGAAGAAGAACGATTTAAAATCGAAGGGAGAAGAGAGAAAATCGCACATGAAGCATCAACTGTGAGATTTTGGTGTGAAGAATGAGTGGGGGGAGCTCTCCTTTTATAGGCAGAGTTCGCGAGAATTACTTGGGGATTAAGTTTGCTTAATCCTTAAGCAAACGCGTTTTACGCGTGACTTGGGGATTAAGTTTGCTTAATCCTTAAGCAAGGCAAACGCGTTTTCTTAATTGGAAATATCCGGAAGTTTCTGGATACTGGTTTGGATCGGGTCGAAGTGTAACACATCAATTTGTTACGCGAACGCTTTCGTATAATGAAAAATTAATTAATTAATTTAACATTTTCAAGTGACAAAAAAATATATATCAATTTTCCAACCCACGACCCACGACCCAAGCCCAAGCCCGGCCCGGCCGGTCGGACGGACGGCGGCGTCGTCGTCTCGCGTGTGATATATGTATTTTGTAAGCGTTCACCCGTTCACAAAAATGGGTACCCCAAGGGCACACCCTTGGAGGTCACCCCACCCTTATATAAACACTTACTAGTTGGGGTGACTCTCCAATGTGGGACATTTTTAAGTCACATACCCACACACTAGTTTCTCATAGTGTTTTCTTTCTTTCCAATTTTTTCACTAGACTTTAACTAGTGTTCCAACAATCCCCCACTTGACTTCAAAATGGTTTCGAGAAATAACGTAAAACGTTTCCATAAGATTTGCTAATATACAAAGGTGTTGTTAACAACTTGAACCTTTGCATAGTGGAAGGTATTCTGATTTAACAAGAGTTGCTTACAGCATTGAACTCTATCTCAGACATAGAATTCACACACAAACCTTTTCATAGGTGTATTCTAAAAGCCCGTGCGTTTTAAGGCCCTGCACGTGTATCCCGGTTTTAACGAATGCTCTAGAAATTCTGCCTCAAAATTCCATAGGACCGGCCTAAGTTCCACATTCGTATAGGTGAGTCTATCAAGGGTACTCCTGTAGCTGTGTACCCCACTCAATTAGAGTATAGATCTCATTAAGAGTTACTATTAACTCATCCTTCTTTCGCTGCAGGATCATGCTTTCTATATTCTTTCTCTCATAGCATGTTCTACCACTTCATGACTTGTTTTTACCCATTGAACCTAAATCTTGGGATCTCCAGTCATATAGGTCGGGTTACCATCATTTAGTGGGCTATAGACATTAGTCCCATCCTACTGGATGTTTCTCGGACTTTCTCTCTATTAAGTCCTTTCGTCAAAGGATCAGCTAAGTTTTCATTCGTACGTACAAAATCAACTCTAACCGCTCCATTAGAGATACATTCTCTAATCGTGCTGTGTTTTCGCCTTATCTGTCGTCTCTTACCATTGTAATAACGATTCTTAATCTTTGCAATAGCCGCGGTACTATCACAATGAACTAACACAGCTGGTAACGGTTTCTCCCATAAAGGGATTTCAGCTAGCAAGGATCTTAGCCAACTTGCTTCTTCACTAGCAGTAGCTAGTGCTATCATCTCAGATTCCATTGTGGACTGAGCCAGAATGGTCTGCTTCTTAGACTTCCAAGAAACAGCTCCTCCAGCTATGCTAAATATATAGCCGCTGGTCGCTTTGGAATCATCCGACAAGGTGTTCCAATCTGCATCACTGTACACTTCAAGTACAGCAGGATATTTTTGATAATGCAGTCCTAATGTCATAGTCCCTTTCAGGTATCTCATGACTCTCTCAATAGCATGCCAATGCTCCTTGCTTGGCCTACTTGTAAATCTGCATAAGAGTCCCACGACATAGGCAATGTCGGGTCTAGTACAATCAGTGGCATATCTGAGACTGCCAATGATGCTCGCATATTCAGTTTGTCTAACACCATCTCCAGTGTTCTTAAAAAGTTTTACACTTGGATCATAAGGTGTGCTTGCAGGTTTACAATCAATGTAGTTGTATTTCCTTAATATCTTCTCAACATAATGAGACTGATCCAAGGAAATTCCTTTATCTGATCTAGTAATCTTGATGCCAAGAATTACATCAGCTTCTCCTAGGTCCTTCATATCAAAGTTGTTACTCAACAGTGATTTCACAGAATTTATGGCAGGAATGTTTGACCCAAATATGAGTAGATCGTCTACATATAGACATATGATAGTGCAAATGTTTTTATCATACTTGTAGTAGATACATTTGTCACTTTCAATCACTTTGAACTCATTCGAAATCATTAAGTTGTCAAACTTTTCATGCCATTGCTTAGGGGCTTGTTTTAGACCATACAGAGATTTGTCTAACTTACATACTTTAAAATCGAAGGGAGAAGAGAGAAAATCGCACAGGAAGCATCAACTGTGAGATTTTGGTGTGAAGAATGAGTGGGGGGAGCTCTCCTTTTATAGGCAGAGTTCGCGAGAATTACTTGGGGATTAAGTTTGCTTAATCCTTAAGCAAACGCGTTTTACGCGTGACTTGGGGATTAAGTTTGCTTAATCCTTAAGCAAAGCAAACGCCTTTTCTTAATTGGAAATATCCGGAAGTTTCTGGATACTGGTTTGGATCGGGTCGAAGTGTAACACATCAATTTGTTACGCGAACGCTTTTGTATAATGAAAAATTAATTAATTAATTTAACATTTTCAAGTGACAAAAAAATATATATCAATTTTCCAACCCACGACCCACGACCCAAGCCCAAGCCCGGCCCGGCCGGTCGGACGGCGGCGACGTCGTCGCGCGTGTGATATATGTATTTTGTAAGCGTTCACCCGTTCACAAAAATGGGTACCCCAAGGGCACACCCTTGGAGGTCACCCCACCCTTATATAAACACTTACTAGTTGGGGTGACTCTCCAATGTGGGACATTTTTAAGTCACATACCCACACACTAGTTTCTCATAGTGTTTTCTTTCTTTCCAATTTTTTTCACTAGACTTTAACTAGTGTTCCAACAATCCCCCACTTGACTTCAAAATGGTTTCGAGAAATAACGTAAAACGTTTCCATAAGATTTGCTAATATACAAAGGTGTTGTTAACAACTTGAACCTTTGCATAGTGGAAGGTATTCTGATTTAACAAGAGTTGCTTACAGCATTGAACTCTATCTCAGACATAGAATCCACACACAAACCTTTTCATAGGTGTATTCTAAAAGCCCGTGCGTTTTAAGGCCCTGCACGTGTATCCCGGTTTTAACGAATGCTCTAGAAATTCTGCCTCAAAATTCCATAGGACCGGCCTAAGTTCCACATTCGTATAGGTGAGTCTATCAAGGGTACTCCTGTAGCTGTGTACCCCACTCAATTAGAGTATAGATCTCATTAAGAGTTACTATTAACTCATCCTTCTTTCGCTGCAGGATCATGCTTTCTATATTCTTTCTCTCATAGCATGTTCTACCACTTCATGACTTGTTTTTACCCATTGAACCTAAATCTTGGGATCTCCAGTCATATAGGTCGGGTTACCATCATTTAGTGGGCTATAGACATTAGTCCCATCCTACTGGATGTTTCTCGGACTTTCTCTCTATTAAGTCCTTTCGTCAAAGGATCAGCTAAGTTTTCATTCGTACGTACAAAATCAACTCTAACCGCTCCATTAGAGATACATTCTCTAATCGTGCTGTGTTTTCGCCTTATCTGTCGTCTCTTACCATTGTAATAACGATTCTTAATCTTTGCAATAGCCGCGGTACTATCACAATGAATTAACACAGCTGGTAACAGTTTCTCCCATAAAGGAATTTCAGCTAGCAAGGATCTTAGCCAACTTGCTTCTTCACTAGCAGTAGCTAGTGCTATCATCTCAGATTCCATTGTGGACTGAGCCAGAATGGTCTGCTTCTTAGACTTCCAAGAAACAGCTCCTCCAGCTATGCTAAATATATAGCCGCTGGTCGCTTTGGAATCATCCGACAAGGTGTTCCAATCTGCATCACTGTACCCTTCAAGTACAGCAGGATATTTTTGATAATGCAGTCCTAATGTCATAGTCCCTTTCAGGTATCTCATGACTCTCTCAATAGCATGCCAATGCTCCTTGCTTGGCCTACTTGTAAATCTGCATAAGAGTCCCACGACATAGGCAATGTCGGGTCTAGTACAATCAGTGGCATATCTGAGACTGCCAATGATGCTCGCATATTCAGTTTGTCTAACACCATCTCCAGTGTTCTTAAAAAGTTTTACACTTGGATCATAAGGTGTGCTTGCAGGTTTACAATCAATGTAGTTGTATTTCCTTAATATCTTCTCAACATAATGAGACTGATCCAAGGAAATTCCTTTATCTGATCTAGTAATCTTGATGCCAAGAATTACATCAGCTTCTCCTAGGTCCTTCATATCAAAGTTGTTACTCAACAGTGATTTCACAGAATTTATGGCAGGAATGTTTGACCCAAATATGAGTAGATCGTCTACATATAGACATATGATAGTGCAAATGTTTTTATCATACTTGTAGTAGATACATTTGTCACTTTCATTCACTTTGAACTCATTCGAAATCATTAAGTTGTCAAACTTTTCATGCCATTGCTTAGGGGCTTGTTTTAGACCATACAGAGATTTGTCTAACTTACATACTTTAAAATCGAAGGGAGAAGAGAGAAAATCGCACAGGAAGCATCAACTGTGAGATTTTGGTGTGAAGAATGAGTGGGGTGAGCTCTCCTTTTATAGGCAGAGTTCGCGAGAATTACTTGGGGATTAAGTTTGCTTAATCCTTAAGCAAACGCGTTTTACGCGTGACTTGGGGATTAAGTTTGCTTAATCCTTAAGCAAAGCAAACGCGTTTTCTTAATTGGAAATATCCGGAAGTTTCTGGATACTGGTTTGGATCGGGTCGAAGTGTAACACATCAATTTGTTACGCGAACGCTTTTGTATAATGAAAAATTAATTAATTAATTTAACATTTTCAAGTGACAAAAAAATATATATCAATTTTCCAACCCACGACCCAAGCCCGGCCCGGCCGGTCGGACGGACGGCGGCGTCGTCGTCGCGCGTGTGATATATGTATTTTGTAAGCGTTCACCCGTTCACAAAAATGGGTACCCCAAGGGCACACCCTTGGAGGTCACCCCACCCTTATATAAACACTTACTAGTTGGGGTGACTCTCCAATGTGGGACATTTTTAAGTCACATACCCACACACTAGTTTCTCATAGTGTTTTCTTTCTTTCCAATTTTTTCACTAGACTTTAACTAGTGTTCCAACAATCCCCCACTTGACTTCAAAATGGTTTCGAGAAATAACGTAAAACGTTTCCATAAGATTTGCTAATATACAAAGGTGTTGTTAACAACTTGAACCTTTGCATAGTGGAAGGTATTCTGATTTAACAAGAGTTGCTTACAGCATTGAACTCTATCTCAGACATAGAATCCACACACAAACCTTTTCATAGGTGTATTCTAAAAGCCCGTGCGTTTTAAGGCCCTGCACGTGTATCCCGGTTTTAACGAATGCTCTAGAAATTCTGCCTCAAAATTCCATAGGACCGGCCTAAGTTCGACATTCGTATAGGTGAGTCTATCAAGGGTACTCCTGTAGCTGTGTACCCCACTCAATTAGAGTATAGATCTCATTAAGAGTTACTATTAACTCATCCTTCTTTCGCTGCAGGATCATGCTTTCTATATTCTTTCTCTCATAGCATGTTCTACCACTTCATGACTTGTTTTTACCCATTGAACCTAAATCTTGGGATCTCCAGTCATATAGGTCGGGTTACCATCATTTAGTGGGCTATATACATTAGTCCCATCCTACTGGATGTTTCTCGGACTTTCTCTCTATTAAGTCCTTTCGTCAAAGGATCAGCTAAGTTTTCATTCGTACGTACAAAATCAACTCTAACCGCTCCATTAGAGATACATTCTCTAATCGTGCTGTGTTTTCGCCTTATCTGTCGTCTCTTACCATTGTAATAACGATTCTTAATCTTTGCAATAGCCGCGGTACTATCACAATGAATTAACACAGCTGGTAACGGTTTCTCCCATAAAGGGATTTCAGCTAGCAAGGATCTTAGCCAACTTGCTTCTTCACTAGCAGTAGCTAGTGCTATCATCTCAGATTCCATTGTGGACTGAGCCAGAATGGTCTGCTTCTTAGACTTCCAAGAAACAGCTCCTCCAGCTATGCTAAATATATAGCCGCTGGTCGCTTTGGAATCATCCGACAAGGTGTTCCAATCTGCATCACTGTAACCTTCAAGTACAGCAGGATATTTTTGATAATGCAGTCCTAATGTCATAGTCCCTTTCAGGTATCTCATGACTCTCTCAATAGCATGCCAATGCTCCTTGCTTGGCCTACTTGTAAATCTGCATAAGAGTCCCACGACATAGGCAATGTCGGGTCTAGTACAATCAGTGGCATATCTGAGACTGCCAATGATGCTCGCATATTCAGTTTGTCTAACACCATCTCCAGTGTTCTTAAAAAGTTTTACACTTGGATCATAAGGTGTGCTTGCAGGTTTACAATCAATGTAGTTGTATTTCCTTAATATCTTCTCAACATAATGAGACTGATCCAAGGAAATTCCTTTATCTGATCTAGTAATCTTGATGCCAAGAATTACATCAGCTTCTCCTAGGTCCTTCATATCAAAGTTGTTACTCAACAGTGATTTCACAGAATTTATGGCAGGAATGTTTGACCCAAATATGAGTAGATCGTCTACATATAGACATATGATAGTGCAAATGTTTTTATCATACTTGTAGTAGATACATTTGTCACTTTCATTCACTTTGAACTCATTCGAAATCATTAAGTTGTCAAACTTTTCATGCCATTGCTTAGGGGCTTGTTTTAGACCATACAGAGATTTGTCTAACTTACATACTTTAAAATCGAAGGGAGAAGAGAGAAAATCGCACAGGAAGCATCAACTGTGAGATTTTGGTGTGAAGAATGAGTGGGGTGAGCTCTCCTTTTATAGGCAGAGTTCGCGAGAATTACTTGGGGATTAAGTTTGCTTAATCCTTAAGCAAACGCGTTTTACGCGTGACTTGGGGATTAAGTTTGCTTAATCCTTAAGCAAAGCAAACGCGTTTTCTTAATTGGAAATATCCGGAAGTTTCTGGATACTGGTTTGGATCGGGTCGAAGTGTAACACATCAATTTGTTACGCGAACGCTTTTGTATAATGAAAAATTAATTAATTAATTTAACATTTTCAAGTGACAAAAAAATATATATCAATTTTCCGACCCCCGACCCAAGCCCAAGCCCGGCCCGGCCGGTCGGACGGACGGCGGCGTCGTCGTCGCGCGTGTGATATATGTATTTTGTAAGCGTTCACCCGTTCACAAAAATGGGTACCCCAAGGGCACACCCTTGGAGGTCACCCCACCCTTATATAAACACTTACTAGTTGGGGTGACTCTCCAATGTGGGACATTTTTAAGTCACATACCCACACACTAGTTTCTCATAGTGTTTTCTTTCTTTCCAATTTTTTCACTAGACTTTAACTAGTGTTCCAACAATCCCCCACTTGACTTCAAAATGGTTTCGAGAAATAACGTAAAACGTTTCCATAAGATTTGCTAATATACAAAGGTGTTGTTAACAACTTGAACCTTTGCATAGTGGAAGGTATTCTGATTTAACAAGAGTTGCTTACAGCATTGAACTCTATCTCAGACATAGAATCCACACACAAACCTTTTCATAGGTGTATTCTAAAAGCCCGTGCGTTTTAAGGCCCTGCACGTGTATCCCGGTTTTAACGAATGCTCTAGAAATTCTGCCTCAAAATTCCATAGGACCGGCCTAAGTTCGACATTCGTATAGGTGAGTCTATCAAGGGTACTCCTGTAGCTGTGTACCCCACTCAATTAGAGTATAGATCTCATTAAGAGTTACTATTAACTCATCCTTCTTTCGCTGCAGGATCATGCTTTCTATATTCTTTCTCTCATAGCATGTTCTACCACTTCATGACTTGTTTTTACCCATTGAACCTAAATCTTGGGATCTCCAGTCATATAGGTCGGGTTACCATCATTTAGTGGGCTATATACATTAGTCCCATCCTACTGGATGTTTCTCGGACTTTCTCTCTATTAAGTCCTTTCGTCAAAGGATCAGCTAAGTTTTCATTCGTACGTACAAAATCAACTCTAACCGCTCCATTAGAGATACATTCTCTAATCGTGCTGTGTTTTCGCCTTATCTGTCGTCTCTTACCATTGTAATAACGATTCTTAATCTTTGCAATAGCCGCGGTACTATCACAATGAATTAACACAGCTGGTAACGGTTTCTCCCATAAAGGGATTTCAGCTAGCAAGGATCTTAGCCAACTTGCTTCTTCACTAGCAGTAGCTAGTGCTATCATCTCAGATTCCATTGTGGACTGAGCCAGAATGGTCTGCTTCTTAGACTTCCAAGAAACAGCTCCTCCAGCTATGCTAAATATATAGCCGCTGGTCGCTTTGGAATCATCCGACAAGGTGTTCCAATCTGCATCACTGTACCCTTCAAGTACAGCAGGATATTTTTGATAATGCAGTCCTAATGTCATAGTCCCTTTCAGGTATCTCATGACTCTCTCAATAGCATGCCAATGCTCCTTGCTTGGCCTACTTGTAAATCTGCATAAGAGTCCCACGACATAGGCAATGTCGGGTCTAGTACAATCAGTGGCATATCTGAGACTGCCAATGATGCTCGCATATTCAGTTTGTCTAACACCATCTCCAGTGTTCTTAAAAAGTTTTACACTTGGATCATAAGGTGTGCTTGCAGGTTTACAATCAATGTAGTTGTATTTCCTTAATATCTTCTCAACATAATGAGACTGATCCAAGGAAATTCCTTTATCTGATCTAGTAATCTTGATGCCAAGAATTACATCAGCTTCTCCTAGGTCCTTCATATCAAAGTTGTTACTCAACAGTGATTTCACAGAATTTATGGCAGGAATGTTTGACCCAAATATGAGTAGATCGTCTACATATAGACATATGATAGTGCAAATGTTTTTATCATACTTGTAGTAGATACATTTGTCACTTTCATTCACTTTGAACTCATTCGAAATCATTAAGTTGTCAAACTTTTCATGCCATTGCTTAGGGGCTTGTTTTAGACCATACAGAGATTTGTCTAACTTACATACTTTAAAATCGAAGGGAGAAGAGAGAAAATCGCACAGGAAGCATCAACTGTGAGATTTTGGTGTGAAGAATGAGTGGGGGGAGCTCTCCTTTTATAGGCAGAGTTCGCGAGAATTACTTGGGGATTAAGTTTGCTTAATCCTTAAGCAAACGCGTTTTACGCGTGACTTGGGGATTAAGTTTGCTTAATCCTTAAGCAAAGCAAACGCGTTTTCTTAATTGGAAATATCCGGAAGTTTCTGGATACTGGTTTGGATCGGGTCGAAGTGTAACACATCAATTTGTTACGCGAACGCTTTTGTATAATGAAAAATTAATTAATTAATTTAACATTTTCAAGTGACAAAAAAATATATATCAATTTTCCAACCCACGACCCAAGCCCAAGCCCGGCCCGGCCGGTCGGACGGACGGCGGCGTCGTCGTCGCGCGTGTGATATATGTATTTTGTAAGCGTTCACCCGTTCACAAAAATGGGTACCCCAAGGGCACACCCTTGGAGGTCACCCCACCCTTATATAAACACTTACTAGTTGGGGTGACTCTCCAATGTGGGACATTTTTAAGTCACATACCCACACACTAGTTTCTCATAGTGTTTTCTTTCTTTCCAATTTTTTCACTAGACTTTAACTAGTGTTCCAACAATCCCCCACTTGACTTCAAAATGGTTTCGAGAAATAACGTAAAACGTTTCCATAAGATTTGCTAATATACAAAGGTGTTGTTAACAACTTGAACCTTTGCATAGTGGAAGGTATTCTGATTTAACAAGAGTTGCTTACAGCATTGAACTCTATCTCAGACATAGAATCCACACACAAACCTTTTCATAGGTGTATTCTAAAAGCCCGTGCGTTTTAAGGCCCTGCACGTGTATCCCGGTTTTAACGAATGCTCTAGAAATTCTGCCTCAAAATTCCATAGGACCGGCCTAAGTTCCACATTCGTATAGGTGAGTCTATCAAGGGTACTCCTGTAGCTGTGTACCCCACTCAATTAGAGTATAGATCTCATTAAGAGTTACTATTAACTCATCCTTCTTTCGCTGCAGGATCATGCTTTCTATATTCTTTCTCTCATAGCATGTTCTACCACTTCATGACTTGTTTTTACCCATTGAACCTAAATCTTGGGATCTCCAGTCATATAGGTCGGGTTACCATCATTTAGTGGGCTATATACATTAGTCCCATCCTACTGGATGTTTCTCGGACTTTCTCTCTATTAAGTCCTTTCGTCAAAGGATCAGCTAAGTTTTCATTCGTACGTACAAAATCAACTCTAACCGCTCCATTAGAGATACATTCTCTAATCGTGCTGTGTTTTCGCCTTATCTGTCGTCTCTTACCATTCTAATAACGATTCTTAATCTTTGCAATAGCTGCGGTACTATCACAATGAATTAACACAGCTGGTAACGGTTTCTCCCATAAAGGGATTTCAGCTAGCAAGGATCTTAGCCAACTTGCTTCTTCACTAGCAGTAGCTAGTGCTATCATCTCAGATTCCATTGTGGACTGAGCCAGAATGGTCTGCTTCTTAGACTTCCAAGAAACAGCTCCTCCAGCTATGCTAAATATATAGCCGCTGGTCGCTTTGGAATCATCCGACAAGGTGTTCCAATCTGCATCACTGTACCCTTCAAGTACAGCAGGATATTTTTGATAATGCAGTCCTAATGTCATAGTCCCTTTCAGGTATCTCATGACTCTCTCAATAGCATGCCAATGCTCCTTGCTTGGCCTACTTGTAAATCTGCATAAGAGTCCCACGACATAGGCAATGTCGGGTCTAGTACAATCAGTGGCATATCTGAGACTGCCAATGGTGCTCGCATATTCAGTTTGTCTAACACCATCTCCAGTGTTCTTAAAAAGTTTTACACTTGGATCATAAGGTGTGCTTGCAGGTTTACAATCAATGTAGTTGTATTTCCTTAATATCTTCTCAACATAATGAGACTGATCCAAGGAAATTCCTTTATCTGATCTAGTAATCTTGATGCCAAGAATTACATCAGCTTCTCCTAGGTCCTTCATATCAAAGTTGTTACTCAACAGTGATTTCACAGAATTTATGGCAGGAATGTTTGACCCAAATATGAGTAGATCGTCTACATATAGACATATGATAGTGCAAATGTTTTTATCATACTTGTAGTAGATACATTTGTCACTTTCATTCACTTTGAACTCATTCGAAATCATTAAGTTGTCAAACTTTTCATGCCATTGCTTAGGGGCTTGTTTTAGACCATACAGAGATTTGTCTAACTTACATACTTTAAAATCGAAGGGAGAAGAGAGAAAATCGCACAGGAAGCATCAACTGTGAGATTTTGGTGTGAAGAATGAGTGGGGGGAGCTCTCCTTTTATAGGCAGAGTTCGCGAGAATTACTTGGGGATTAAGTTTGCTTAATCCTTAAGCAAACGCGTTTTACGCGTGACTTGGGGATTAAGTTTGCTTAATCCTTAAGCAAAGCAAACGCCTTTTCTTAATTGGAAATATCCGGAAGTTTCTGGATACTGGTTTGGATCGGGTCGAAGTGTAACACATCAATTTGTTACGCGAACGCTTTTGTATAATGAAAAATTAATTAATTAATTTAACATTTTCAAGTGACAAAAAAATATATATCAATTTTCCAACCCACGACCCACGACCCAAGCCCAAGCCCGGCCCGGCCGGTCGGACGGCGGCGACGTCGTCGCGCGTGTGATATATGTATTTTGTAAGCGTTCACCCGTTCACAAAAATGGGTACCCCAAGGGCACACCCTTGGAGGTCACCCCACCCTTATATAAACACTTACTAGTTGGGGTGACTCTCCAATGTGGGACATTTTTAAGTCACATACCCACACACTAGTTTCTCATAGTGTTTTCTTTCTTTCCAATTTTTTCACTAGACTTTAACTAGTGTTCCAACAATCCCCCACTTGACTTCAAAATGGTTTCGAGAAATAACGTAAAACGTTTCCATAAGATTTGCTAATATACAAAGGTGTTGTTAACAACTTGAACCTTTGCATAGTGGAAGGTATTCTGATTTAACAAGAGTTGCTTACAGCATTGAACTCTATCTCAGACATAGAATCCACACACAAACCTTTTCATAGGTGTATTCTAAAAGCCCGTGCATTTTAAGGCCCTGCACGTGTATTCCGGTTTTAACGAATGCTCTAGAAATTCTGCCTCAAAATTCCATAGGACCGGCCTAAGTTCCACATTCGTATAGGTGAGTCTATCAAGGGTACTCCTGTAGCTGTGTACCCCACTCAATTAGAGTATAGATCTCATTAAGAGTTACTATTAACTCATCCTTCTTTCGCTGCAGGATCATGCTTTCTATATTCTTTCTCTCATAGCATGTTCTACCACTTCATGACTTGTTTTTACCCATTGAACCTAAATCTTGGGATCTCCAGTCATATAGGTCGGGTTACCATCATTTAGTGGGCTATAGACATTAGTCCCATCCTACTGGATGTTTCTCGGACTTTCTCTCTATTAAGTCCTTTCGTCAAAGGATCAGCTAAGTTTTCATTCGTACGTACAAAATCAACTCTAACCGCTCCATTAGAGATACATTCTCTAATCGTGCTGTGTTTTCGCCTTATCTGTCGTCTCTTACCATTGTAATAACGATTCTTAATCTTTGCAATAGCCGCGGTACTATCACAATGAATTAACACAGCTGGTAACGGTTTCTCCCATAAAGGGATTTCAGCTAGCAAGGATCTTAGCCAACTTGCTTCTTCACTAGCAGTAGCTAGTGCTATCATCTCAGATTCCATTGTGGACTGAGCCAGAATGGTCTGCTTCTTAGACTTCCAAGAAACAGCTCCTCCAGCTATGCTAAATATATAGCCGCTGGTCGCTTTGGAATCATCCGACAAGGTGTTCCAATCTGCATCACTGTACCCTTCAAGTACAGCAGGATATTTTTGATAATGCAGTCCTAATGTCATAGTCCCTTTTAGGTATCTCATGACTCTCTCAATAGCATGCCAATGCTCCTTGTTTGGCCTACTTGTAAATCTGCATAAGAGTCCCACGACATAGGCAATGTCGGGTCTAGTACAATCAGTGGCATATCTGAGACTGCCAATGATGCTCGCATATTCAGTTTGTCTAACACCATCTCCAGTGTTCTTAAAAAGTTTTACACTTGGATCATAAGGTGTGCTTGCAGGTTTACAATCAATGTAGTTGTATTTCCTTAATATCTTCTCAACATAATGAGACTGATCCAAGGAAATTCCTTTATCTGATCTAGTAATCTTGATGCCAAGAATTACATCAGCTTCTCCTAGGTCCTTCATATCAAAGTTGTTACTCAACAGTGATTTCACAGAATTTATGGCAGGAATGTTTGACCCAAATATGAGTAGATCGTCTACATATAGACATATGATAGTGAAAATGTTTTTATCATACTTGTAGTAGATACATTTGTCACTTTCATTCACTTTGAACTCATTCGAAATCATTAAGTTGTCAAACTTTTCATGCCATTGCTTAGGGGCTTGTTTTAGACCATACAGAGATTTGTCTAACTTACATACTTTAAAATCGAAGGGAGAAGAGAGAAAATCGCACAGGAAGCATCAACTGTGAGATTTTGGTGTGAAGAATGAGTGGGGGGAGCTCTCCTTTTATAGGCAGAGTTCGCGAGAATTACTTGGGGATTAAGTTTGCTTAATCCTTAAGCAAACGTGTTTTACGCGTGACTTGGGGATTAAGTTTGCTTAATCCTTAAGCAAAGCAAACGCGTTTTCTTAATTGGAAATATCCGGAAGTTTCTGGATACTGGTTTGGATCGGGTCGAAGTGTAACACATCAATTTGTTACGCGAACGCTTTCGTATAATGAAAAATTAATTAATTAATTTAATATTTTCAAGTGACAAAAAAATATATATCAATTTTCCAACCCACGACCCACGACCCAAGCCCAAGCCCGGCCCGGCCGGTCGGACGGACGGCGGCGTCGTCGTCGCGCGTGTGATATATGTATTTTGTAAGCGTTCACCCGTTCAAAAAAATGGGTACCCCAAGGGCACACCCTTGGAGGTCACCCCACCCTTATATAAACACTTACTAGTTGGGGTGACTCTCCAATGTGGGACATTTTTAAGTCACATACCCACGCACTAGTTTCTCATAGTGTTTTCTTTCTTTCCAATTTTTTCACTAGACTTTAACTAGTGTTCCAACAATCCCCCACTTGACTTCAAAATGGTTTCAAGAAATAACGTAAAACGTTTCCATAAGATTTGCTAATATACAAAGGTGTTGTTAACAACTTGAACCTTTGCATAGTGGAAGGTATTCTGATTTAACAAGAGTTGCTTACAGCATTGAACTCTATCTCAGACATAGAATCCACACACAAACCTTTTCATAGGTGTATTCTAAAAGCCCGTGCGTTTTAAGGCCCTGCACGTGTATCCCGGTTTTAACGAATGCTCTAGAAATTCTGCCTCAAAATTCCATAGGACCGGCCTAGGTTCCACATTCGTATAGGTGAGTCTATCAAGGGTACTCCTGTAGCTGTGTACCCCACTCAGTTAGAGTATAGATCTCATTAAGAGTTACTATTAACTCATCCTTCTTTCGCTGCAGGATCATGCTTTCTATATTCTTTCTCTCATAGCATGTTCTACCACTTCATGACTTGTTTTTACCCATTGAACCTAAATCTTGGGATCTCCAGTCATATAGGTCGGGTTACCATCATTTAGTGGGCTATAGACATTAGTCCCATCCTACTGGATGTTTCTCGGACTTTCTCTCTATTAAGTCCTTTCGTCAAAGGATCAGCTAAGTTTTCATTCGTACGTACAAAATCAACTCTAACCGCTCCATTAGAGATACATTCTCTAATCGTGCTGTGTTTTCGCCTTATCTGTCGTCTCTTACCATTGTAATAACGATTCTTAATCTTTGCAATAGCCGCGGTACTATCACAATGAATTAACACAGCTGGTAACGGTTTCTCCCATAAAGGGATTTCAGCTAGCAAGGATCTTAGCCAACTTGCTTCTTCACTAGCAGTAGCTAGTGCTATCATCTCAGATTCCATTGTGGACTGAGCCAGAATGGTCTGCTTCTTAGACTTCCAAGAAACAGCTCCTCCAGCTATGCTAAATATATAGCCGCTGGTCGCTTTGGAATCATCCGACAAGGTGTTCCAATCTGCATCACTGTACCCTTCAAGTACAGCAGGATATTTTTGATAATGCAGTCCTAATGTCATAGTCCCTTTCAGGTATCTCATGACTCTCTCAATAGCATGCCAATGCTCCTTGCTTGGCCTACTTGTAAATCTGCATAAGAGTCCCACGACATAGGCAATGTCGGGTCTAGTACAATCAGTGGCATATCTGAGACTGCCAATGATGCTCGCATATTCAGTTTGTCTAACACCATCTCCAGTGTTCTTAAAAAGTTTTACACTTGGATCATAAGGTGTGCTTGCAGGTTTACAATCAATGTAGTTGTATTTCCTTAATATCTTCTCAACATAATGAGACTGATCCAAGGAAATTCCTTTATCTGATCTAGTAATCTTGATGCCAAGAATTACATCAGCTTCTCCTAGGTCCTTCATATCAAAGTTGTTACTCAACAGTGATTTCACAGAATTTATGGCAGGAATGTTTGACCCAAATATGAGTAGATCGTCTACATATAGACATATGATAGTGCAAATGTTTTTATCATACTTGTAGTAGATACATTTGTCACTTTCATTCACTTTGAACTCATTCGAAATCATTAAGTTGTCAAACTTTTCATGCCATTGCTTAGGGGCTTGTTTTAGACCATACAGAGATTTGTCTAACTTACATACTTTAAAATCGAAGGGAGAAGAGAGAAAATCGCACAGGAAGCATCAACTGTGAGATTTTGGTGTGAAGAATGAGTGGGGGGAGCTCTCCTTTTATAGGCAAAGTTCGCGAGAATTACTTGGGGATTAAGTTTGCTTAATCCTTAAGCAAACGCGTTTTACGCGTGACTTAGGGATTAAGTTTGCTTAATCCTTAAGCAAAGCAAACGCGTTTTCTTAATTGGAAATATCCGGAAGTTTCTGGATACTGGTTTGGATCGGGTCGAAGTGTAACACATCAATTTGTTACGCGAACGCTTTCGTATAATGAAAAATTAATTAATTAATTTAACATTTTCAAGTGACAAAAAAATATATATCAATTTTCCAACCCACGACCCAAGCCCAAGCCCGGCCCGGCCGGTCGGACGGACGGCGGCGTCGTCGTCGCGCGTGTGATATATGTATTTTGTAAGCGTTCACCCGTTCACAAAAATGGGTACCCCAAGGGCACACCCTTGGAGGTCACCCCACCCTTATATAAACACTTACTAGTTGGGGTGACTCTCCAATGTGGGACATTTTTAAGTCACATACCCACACACTAGTTTCTCATAGTGTTTTCTTTCTTTCCAATTTTTTCACTAGACTTTAACTAGTGTTCCAACAATCCCCCACTTGACTTCAAAATGGTTTCGAGAAATAACGTAAAACGTTTCCATAAGATTTGCTAATATACAAAGGTGTTGTTAACAACTTGAACCTTTGCATAGTGGAAGGTATTCTGATTTAACAAGAGTTGCTTACAGCATTGAACTCTATCTCAGACATAGAATCCACACACAAACCTTTTCATAGGTGTATTCTAAAAGCCCGTGCATTTTAAGGCCCTGCACGTGTATTCCGGTTTTAACGAATTCTCTAGAAATTCTGCCTCAAAATTCCATAGGACCGGCCTAAGTTCCACATTCGTATAGGTGAGTCTATCAAGGGTACTCCTGTAGCTGTGTACCCCACTCAATTAGAGTATAGATCTCATTAAGAGTTACTATTAACTCATCCTTCTTTCGCTGCAGGATCATGCTTTCTATATTCTTTCTCTCATAGCATGTTCTACCACTTCATGACTTGTTTTTACCCATTGAACCTAAATCTTGGGATCTCCAGTCATATAGGTCGGGTTACCATCATTTAGTGGGCTATAGACATTAGTCCCATCCTACTGGATGTTTCTCAGACTTTCTCTCTATTAAGTCCTTTCGTCAAAGGATCAGCTAAGTTTTCATTCGTACGTACAAAATCAACTCTAACCGCTCCATTAGAGATACATTCTCTAATCGTGCTGTGTTTTCGCCTTATCTGTCGTCTCTTACCATTGTAATAACGATTCTTAATCTTTGCAATAGCCGCGGTACTATCACAATGAATTAACACAGCTGGTAACGGTTTCTCCCATAAAGGGATTTCAGCTAGCAAGGATCTTAGCCAACTTGCTTCTTCACTAGCAGTAGCTAGTGCTATCATCTCAGATTCCATTGTGGACTGAGCCAGAATGGTCTGCTTCTTAGACTTCCAAGAAACAGCTCCTCCAGCTATGCTAAATATATAGCCGCTGGTCGCTTTGGAATCATCCGACAAGGTGTTCCAATCTGCATCACTGTACCCTTCAAGTACAGCAGGATATTTTTGATAATGCAGTCCTAATGTCATAGTCCCTTTCAGGTATCTCATGACTCTCTCAATAGCATGCCAATGCTCCTTGTTTGGCCTACTTGTAAATCTGCATAAGAGTCCCACGACATAGGCAATGTCGGGTCTAGTACAATCAGTGGCATATCTGAGACTGCCAATGATGCTCGCATATTCAGTTTGTCTAACACCATCTCCAGTGTTCTTAAAAAGTTTTACACTTGGATCATAAGGTGTGCTTGCAGGTTTACAATCAATGTAGTTGTATTTCCTTAATATCTTCTCAACATAATGAGACTGATCCAAGGAAATTCCTTTATCTGATCTAGTAATCTTGATGCCAAGAATTACATCAGCTTCTCCTAGGTCCTTCATATCAAAGTTGTTACTCAACAGTGATTTCACAGAATTTATGGCAGGAATGTTTGACCCAAATATGAGTAGATCGTCTACATATAGACATATGATAGTGAAAATGTTTTTATCATACTTGTAGTAGATACATTTGTCACTTTCATTCACTTTGAACTCATTCGAAATCATTAAGTTGTCAAACTTTTCATGCCATTGCTTAGGGGCTTGTTTTAGACCATACAGAGATTTGTCTAACTTACATACTTTAAAATCGAAGGGAGAAGAGAGAAAATCGCACAGGAAGCATCAACTGTGAGATTTTGGTGTGAAGAATGAGTGGGGGGAGCTCTCCTTTTATAGGCAGAGTTCGCGAGAATTACTTGGGGATTAAGTTTGCTTAATCCTTAAGCAAACGCGTTTTACGCGTGACTTGGGGATTAAGTTTGCTTAATCCTTAAGCAAAGCAAACGCGTTTTCTTAAT
This sequence comes from Medicago sativa, assembly GCF_051527215.1. Taxonomy (NCBI): domain Eukaryota; kingdom Viridiplantae; phylum Streptophyta; class Magnoliopsida; order Fabales; family Fabaceae; genus Medicago; species Medicago sativa. The sequence goes on along the minus strand of NC_140751.1, from coordinate 53,179,591 downwards.
TGGAAATATCCGGAAGTTTCTGGATACTGGTTTGGATCGGGTCGAAGTGTAACACATCAATTTGTTACGCGAACGCTTTCGTATAATGAAAAATTAATTAATTAATTTAATATTTTCAAGTGACAAAAAAATATATATCAATTTTCCAACCCACGACCCACGACCCAAGCCCAAGCCCGGCCCGGCCGGTCGGACGGACGGCGGCGTCGTCGTCGCGCGTGTGATATATGTATTTTGTAAGCGTTCACCCGTTCAAAAAAATGGGTACCCCAAGGGCACACCCTTGGAGGTCACCCCACCCTTATATAAACACTTACTAGTTGGGGTGACTCTCCAATGTGGGACATTTTTAAGTCACATACCCACGCACTAGTTTCTCATAGTGTTTTCTTTCTTTCCAATTTTTTCACTAGACTTTAACTAGTGTTCCAACAATCCCCCACTTGACTTCAAAATGGTTTCGAGAAATAACGTAAAACGTTTCCATAAGATTTGCTAATATACAAAGGTGTTGTTAACAACTTGAACCTTTGCATAGTGGAAGGTATTCTGATTTAACAAGAGTTGCTTACAGCATTGAACTCTATCTCAGACATAGAATCCACACACAAACCTTTTCATAGGTGTATTCTAAAAGCCCGTGCGTTTTAAGGCCCTGCACGTGTATCCCGGTTTTAACGAATGCTCTAGAAATTCTGCCTCAAAATTCCATAGGACCGGCCTAGGTTCCACATTCGTATAGGTGAGTCTATCAAGGGTACTCCTGTAGCTGTGTACCCCACTCAGTTAGAGTATAGATCTCATTAAGAGTTACTATTAACTCATCCTAACACAGCTGGTAACGGTTTCTCCCATAAAGGGATTTCAGCTAGCAAGGATCTTAGCCAACTTGCTTCTTCACTAGCAGTAGCTAGTGCTATCATCTCAGATTCCATTGTGGACTGAGCCAGAATGGTCTGCTTCTTAGACTTCCAAGAAACAGCTCCTCCAGCTATGCTAAATATATAGCCGCTGGTCGCTTTGGAATCATCCGACAAGGTGTTCCAATCTGCATCACTGTACCCTTCAAGTACAGCAGGATATTTTTGATAATGCAGTCCTAATGTCATAGTCCCTTTCAGGTATCTCATGACTCTCTCAATAGCATGCCAATGCTCCTTGCTTGGCCTACTTGTAAATCTGCATAAGAGTCCCACGACATAGGCAATGTCGGGTCTAGTACAATCAGTGGCATATCTGAGACTGCCAATGATGCTCGCATATTCAGTTTGTCTAACACCATCTCCAGTGTTCTTAAAAAGTTTTACACTTGGATCATAAGGTGTGCTTGCAGGTTTACAATCAATGTAGTTGTATTTCCTTAATATCTTCTCAACATAATGAGACTGATCCAAGGAAATTCCTTTATCTGATCTAGTAATCTTGATGCCAAGAATTACATCAGCTTCTCCTAGGTCCTTCATATCAAAGTTGTTACTCAACAGTGATTTCACAGAATTTATGGCAGGAATGTTTGACCCAAATATGAGTAGATCGTCTACATATAGACATATGATAGTGCAAATGTTTTTATCATACTTGTAGTAGATACATTTGTCACTTTCATTCACTTTGAACTCATTCGAAATCATTAAGTTGTCAAACTTTTCATGCCATTGCTTAGGGGCTTGTTTTAGACCATACAGAGATTTGTCTAACTTACATACTTTAAAATCGAAGGGAGAAGAGAGAAAATCGCACAGGAAGCATCAACTGTGAGATTTTGGTGTGAAGAATGAGTGGGGGGAGCTCTCCTTTTATAGGCAGAGTTCGCGAGAATTACTTGGGGATTAAGTTTGCTTAATCCTTAAGCAAACGCGTTTTACGCGTGACTTAGGGATTAAGTTTGCTTAATCCTTAAGCAAAGCAAACGCGTTTTCTTAATTGGAAATATCCGGAAGTTTCTGGATACTGGTTTGGATCGGGTCGAAGTGTAACACATCAATTTGTTACGCGAACGCTTTCGTATAATGAAAAATTAATTAATTAATTTAACATTTTCAAGTGACAAAAAAATATATATCAATTTTCCAACCCACGACCCAAGCCCAAGCCCGGCCCGGCCGGTCGGACGGACGGCGGCGTCGTCGTCGCGCGTGTGATATATGTATTTTGTAAGCGTTCACCCGTTCACAAAAATGGGTACCCCAAGGGCACACCCTTGGAGGTCACCCCACCCTTATATAAACACTTACTAGTTGGGGTGACTCTCCAATGTGGGACATTTTTAAGTCACATACCCACACACTAGTTTCTCATAGTGTTTTCTTTCTTTCCAATTTTTTCACTAGACTTTAACTAGTGTTCCAACAATCCCCCACTTGACTTCAAAATGGTTTCGAGAAATAACGTAAAACGTTTCCATAAGATTTGCTAATATACAAAGGTGTTGTTAACAACTTGAACCTTTGCATAGTGGAAGGTATTCTGATTTAACAAGAGTTGCTTACAGCATTGAACTCTATCTCAGACATAGAATCCACACACAAACCTTTTCATAGGTGTATTCTAAAAGCCCGTGCGTTTTAAGGCCCTGCACGTGTATCCCGGTTTTAACGAATGCTCTAGAAATTCTGCCTCAAAATTCCATAGGACCGGCCTAAGTTCCACATTCGTATAGGTGAGTCTATCAAGGGTACTCCTGTAGCTGTGTACCCCACTCAATTAGAGTATAGATCTCATTAAGAGTTACTATTAACTCATCCTTCTTTCGCTGCAGGATCACGCTTTCTATATTCTTTCTCTCATAGCATGTTCTACCACTTCATGACTTGTTTTTACCCATTGAACCTAAATCTTGGGATCTCCAGTCATATAGGTCGGGTTACCATCATTTAGTGGGCTATAGACATTAGTCCCATCCTACTGGATGTTTCTCGGACTTTCTCTCTATTAAGTCCTTTCGTCAAAGGATCAGCTAAGTTTTCATTCGTACGTACAAAATCAACTCTAACCGCTCCATTAGAGATACATTCTCTAATCGTGCTGTGTTTTCGCCTTATCTATCGTCTCTTACCATTGTAATAACGATTCTTAATCTTTGCAATAGCCGCGGTACTATCACAATGAATTAACACAGCTGGTAACGGTTTCTCCCATAAAGGGATTTCAGCTAGCAAGGATCTTAGCCAACTTGCTTCTTCACTAGCAGTAGCTAGTGCTATCATCTCAGATTCCATTGTGGACTGAGCCAGAATGGTCTGCTTCTTAGACTTCCAAGAAACAGCTCCTCCAGCTATGCTAAATATATAGCCGCTGGTCGCTTTGGAATCATCCGACAAGGTGTTCCAATCTGCATCACTGTACCCTTCAAGTACAGCAGGATATTTTTGATAATGCAGTCCTAATGTCATAGTCCCTTTCAGGTATCTCATGACTCTCTCAATAGCATGCCAATGCTCCTTGCTTGGCCTACTTGTAAATCTGCATAAGAGTCCCACGACATAGGCAATGTCGGGTCTAGTACAATCAGTGGCATATCTGAGACTGCCAATGATGCTCGCATATTCAGTTTGTCTAACACCATCTCCAGTGTTCTTAAAAAGTTTTACACTTGGATCATAAGGTGTGCTTGCAGGTTTACAATCAATGTAGTTGTATTTCCTTAATATCTTCTCAACATAATGAGACTGATCCAAGGAAATTCCTTTATCTGATCTAGTAATCTTGATGCCAAGAATTACATCAGCTTCTCCTAGGTCCTTCATATCAAAGTTGTTACTCAACAGTGATTTCACAGAATTTATGGCAGGAATGTTTGACCCAAATATGAGTAGATCGTCTACATATAGACATATGATAGTGCAAATGTTTTTATCATACTTGTAGTAGATACATTTGTCACTTTCATTCACTTTGAACTCATTCGAAATCATTAAGTTGTCAAACTTTTCATGCCATTGCTTAGGGGCTTGTTTTAGACCATACAGAGATTTGTCTAACTTACATACTTTAAAATCGAAGGGAGAAGAGAGAAAATCGCACAGGAAGCATCAACTGTGAGATTTTGGTGTGAAGAATGAGTGGGGGGAGCTCTCCTTTTATAGGCAGAGTTCGCGAGAATTACTTGGGGATTAAGTTTGCTTAATCCTTAAGCAAACGCGTTTTACGCGTGACTTGGGGATTAAGTTTGCTTAATCCTTAAGCAAAGCAAACGCGTTTTCTTAATTGGAAATATCCGGAAGTTTCTGGATACTGGTTTGGATCGGGTCGAAGTGTAACACATCAATTTGTTACGCGAACGCTTTCGTATAATGAAAAATTAATTAATTAATTTAACATTTTCAAGTGACAAAAAAATATATATCAACTTTCCAACCCACGACCCACGACCCAAGCCCAAGCCCGGCCCGGCCGGTCGGACGGCGGCGACGTCGTCGCGCGTGTGATATATGTATTTTGTAAGCGTTCACCCGTTCACAAAAATGGGTACCCCAAGGGCACACCCTTGGAGGTCACCCCACCCTTATATAAACACTTACTAGTTGGGGTGACTCTCCAATGTGGGACATTTTTAAGTCACATACCCACACACTAGTTTCTCATAGTGTTTTCTTTCTTTCCAATTTTTTCACTAGACTTTAACTAGTGTTCCAACAATCCCCCACTTGACTTCAAAATGGTTTCGAGAAATAACGTAAAACGTTTCCATAAGATTTGCTAATATACAAAGGTGTTGTTAACAACTTGAACCTTTGCATAGTGGAAGGTATTCTGATTTAACAAGAGTTGCTTACAGCATTGAACTCTATCTCAGACATAGAATCCACACACAAACCTTTTCATAGGTGTATTCTAAAAGCCCGTGCGTTTTAAGGCCCTGCACGTGTATCCCGGTTTTAACGAATGCTCTAGAAATTCTGCCTCAAAATTCCATAGGACCGGCCTAAGTTCCACATTCGTATAGGTGAGTCTATCAAGGGTACTCCTGTAGCTGTGTACCCCACTCAATTAGAGTATATATCTCATTAAGAGTTACTATTAACTCATCCTTCTTTCGCTGCAGGATCATGCTTTCTATATTCTTTCTCTCATAGCATGTTCTACTAAATCTTGGGATCTCCAGTCATATAGGTCGGGTTACCATCATTTAGTGGGCTATAGACATTAGTCCCATCCTACTGGATGTTTCTCGGACTTTCTCTCTATTAAGTCCTTTCGTCAAAGGATCAGCTAAGTTTTCATTCGTACGTACAAAATCAACTCTAACCGCTCCATTAGAGATACATTCTCTAATCGTGCTGTGTTTTCGCCTTATCTGTCGTCTCTTACCATTGTAATAACGATTCTTAATCTTTGCAATAGTCGCGGTACTATCACAATGAATTAACACAGCTGGTAACGGTTTCTCCCATAAAGGGATTTCAGCTAGCAAGGATCTTAGCCAACTTGCTTCTTCACTAGCAGTAGCTAGTGCTATCATCTCAGATTCCATTGTGGACTGAGCCAGAATGGTCTGCTTCTTAGACTTCCAAGAAACAGCTCCTCCAGCTATGCTAAATATATAGCCGCTGGTCGCTTTGGAATCATCCGACAAGGTGTTCCAATCTGCATCACTGTACCCTTCAAGTACAGCAGGATATTTTTGATAATGCAGTCCTAATGTCATAGTCCCTTTCAGGTATCTCATGACTCTCTCAATAGCATGCCAATGCTCCTTGCTTGGCCTACTTGTAAATCTGCATAAGAGTCCCACGACATAGGCAATGTCGGGTCTAGTACAATCAGTGGCATATCTGAGACTGCCAATGATGCTCGCATATTCAGTTTGTCTAACACCATCTCCAGTGTTCTTAAAAAGTTTTACACTTGGATCATAAGGTGTGCTTGCAGGTTTACAATCAATGTAGTTGTATTTCCTTAATATCTTCTCAACATAATGAGACTGATCCAAGGAAATTCCTTTATCTGATCTAGTAATCTTGATGCCAAGAATTACATCAGCTTCTCCTAGGTCCTTCATATCAAAGTTGTTACTCAACAGTGATTTCACAGAATTTATGGCAGGAATGTTTGACCCAAATATGAGTAGATCGTCTACATATAGACATATGATAGTGCAAATGTTTTTATCATACTTGTAGTAGATACATTTGTCACTTTCATTCACTTTGAACTCATTCGAAATCATTAAGTTGTCAAACTTTTCATGCCATTGCTTAGGGGCTTGTTTTAGACCATACAGAGATTTGTCTAACTTACATACTTTAAAATCGAAGGGAGAAGAGAGAAAATCGCACAGGAAGCATCAACTGTGAGATTTTGGTGTGAAGAATGAGTGGGGGGAGCTCTCCTTTTATAGGCAGAGTTCGCGAGAATTACTTGGGGATTAAGTTTGCTTAATCCTTAAGCAAACGCGTTTTACGCGTGACTTGGGGATTAAGTTTGCTTAATCCTTAAGCAAGGCAAACGCGTTTTCTTAATTGGAAATATCCGGAAGTTTCTGGATACTGGTTTGGATCAGGTCGAAGTGTAACACATCAATTTGTTACGCGAACGCTTTCGTATAATGAAAAATTAATTAATTAATTTAACATTTTCAAGTGACAAAAAAATATATATCAATTTTCCAACCCACGACCCACGACCCAAGCCCAAGCCCGGCCCGGCCGGTCGGACGGACGGCAGCGTCGTCGTCTCGCGTGTGATATATGTATTTTGTAAGCGTTCACCCGTTCACAAAAATGGGTACCCCAAGGGCACACCCTTGGAGGTCACCCCACCCTTGTATAAACACTTACTAGTTGGGGTGACTCTCCAATGTGGGACATTTTTAAGTCACATACCCACACACTAGTTTCTCATAGTGTTTTCTTTCTTTCCAATTTTTTCACTAGACTTTAACTAGTGTTCCAACAATCCCCCACTTGACTTCAAAATGGTTTCGAGAAATAACGTAAAACGTTTCCATAAGATTTGCTAATATACAAAGGTGTTGTTAACAACTTGAACCTTTGCATAGTGGAAGGTATTCTGATTTAACAAGAGTTGGTTACAGCATTGAACTCTATCTCAGACATAGAATCCACACACAAACCTTTTCATAGGTGTATTCTAAAAGCCCGTGCGTTTTAAGGCCCTGCACGTGTATCCCGGTTTTAACGAATGCTCTAGAAATTCTGCCTCAAAATTCCATAGGACCGGCCTAAGTTCCACATTCGTATAGGTGAGTCTATCAAGGGTACTCCTGTAGCTGTGTACCCCACTCAATTAGAGTATAGATCTCATTAAGAGTTACTATTAACTCATCCTTCTTTCGCTGCAGGATCATGCTTTCTATATTCTTTCTCTCATAGCATGTTCTACCACTTCATGACTTGTTTTTACCCATTGAACCTAAATCTTGGGATCTCCAGTCATATAGGTCGGGTTACCATCATTTAGTGGGCTATAGACATTAGTCCCATCCTACTGGATGTTTCTCGGACTTTCTCTCTATTAAGTCATTTCGTCAAAGGATCAGCTAAGTTTTCATTCGTACGTACAAAATCAACTCTAACCGCTCCATTAGAGATACATTCTCTAATCGTGCTGTGTTTTCGCCTTATCTGTCGTCTCTTACCATTGTAATAACGATTCTTAATCTTTGCAATAGCCGCGGTACTATCACAATGAATTAACACAGCTGGTAACGGTTTCTCCCATAAAGGGATTTCAGCTAGCAAGGATCTTAGCCAACTTGCTTCTTCACTAGCAGTAGCTAGTGCTATCATCTCAGATTCCATTGTGGACTGAGCCAGAATGGTCTGCTTCTTAGACTTCCAAGAAACAGCTCCTCCAGCTATGCTAAATATATAGCCGCTGGTCGCTTTGGAATCATCCGACAAGGTGTTCCAATCTGCATCACTGTACCCTTCAAGTACAGCAGGATATTTTTGATAATGCAGTCCTAATGTCATAGTCCCTTTCAGGTATCTCATGACTCTCTCAATAGCATGCCAATGCTCCTTGCTTGGCCTACTTGTAAATCTGCATAAGAGTCCCACGACATAGGCAATGTCGGGTCTAGTACAATCAGTGGCATATCTGAGACTGCCAATGATGCTCGCATATTCAGTTTGTCTAACACCATCTCCAGTGTTCTTAAAAAGTTTTACACTTGGATCATAAGGTGTGCTTGCAGGTTTACAATCAATGTAGTTGTATTTCCTTAATATCTTCTCAACATAATGAGACTGATCCAAGGAAATTCCTTTATCTGATCTAGTAATCTTGATGCCAAGAATTACATCAGCTTCTCCTAGGTCCTTCATATCAAAGTTGTTACTCAACAGTGATTTCACAGAATTTATGGCAGGAATGTTTGACCCAAATATGAGTAGATCGTCTACATATAGACATATGATAGTGCAAATGTTTTTATCATACTTGTAGTAGATACATTTGTCACTTTCATTCACTTTGAACTCATTCGAAATCATTAAGTTGTCAAACTTTTCATGCCATTGCTTAGGGGCTTGTTTTAGACCATACAGAGATTTGTCTAACTTACATACTTTAAAATCGAAGGGAGAAGAGAGAAAATCGCACAGGAAGCATCAACTGTGAGATTTTGGTGTGAAGAATGAGTGGGGGGAGCTCTCCTTTTATAGGCAGAGTTCGCGAGAATTACTTGGGGATTAAGTTTGCTTAATCCTTAAGCAAACGCGTTTTACGCGTGACTTGGGGATTAAGTTTGCTTAATCCTTAAGCAAGGCAAACGCGTTTTCTTAATTGGAAATATCCGGAAGTTTCTGGATACTGGTTTGGATCGGGTCGAAGTGTAACACATCAATTTGTTACGCGAACGCTTTCGTATAATGAAAAATTAATTAATTAATTTAACATTTTCAAGTGACAAAAAAATATATATCAATTTTCCAACCCACGACCCACGACCCAAGCCCAAGCCCGGCCCGGCCGGTCGGACGGACGGCGGCGTCGTCGTCTCGCGTGTGATATATGTATTTTGTAAGCGTTCACCCGTTCACAAAAATGGGTACCCCAAGGGCACACCCTTGGAGGTCACCCCACCCTTATATAAACACTTACTAGTTGGGGTGACTCTCCAATGTGGGACATTTTTAAGTCACATACCCACACACTAGTTTCTCATAGTGTTTTCTTTCTTTCCAATTTTTTCACTAGACTTTAACTAGTGTTCCAACAATCCCCCACTTGACTTCAAAATGGTTTCGAGAAATAACGTAAAACGTTTCCATAAGATTTGCTAATATACAAAGGTGTTGTTAACAACTTGAACCTTTGCATAGTGGAAGGTATTCTGATTTAACAAGAGTTGCTTACAGCATTGAACTCTATCTCAGACATAGAATCCACACACAAACCTTTTCATAGGTGTATTCTAAAAGCCCGTGCGTTTTAAGGCCCTGCACGTGTATCCCGGTTTTAACGAATGCTCTAGAAATTCTGCCTCAAAATTCCATAGGACCGGCCTAAGTTCCACATTCGTATAGGTGAGTCTATCAAGGGTACTCCTGTAGCTGTGTACCCCACTCAATTAGAGTATAGATCTCATTAAGAGTTACTATTAACTCATCCTTCTTTCGCTGCAGGATCATGCTTTCTATATTCTTTCTCTCATAGCATGTTCTACCACTTCATGACTTGTTTTTACCCATTGAACCTAAATCTTGGGATCTCCAGTCATATAGGTCGGGTTACCATCATTTAGTGGGCTATAGACATTAGTCCCATCCTACTGGATGTTTCTCGGACTTTCTCTCTATTAAGTCCTTTCGTCAAAGGATCAGCTAAGTTTTCATTTGTACGTACAAAATCAACTCTAACCGCTCCATTAGAGATACATTCTCTAATCGTGCTGTGTTTTCGCCTTATCTGTCGTCTCTTACCATTGTAATAACGATTCTTAATCTTTGCAATAGCCGCGGTACTATCACAATGAATTAACACAGCTGGTAATGGTTTCTCCCATAAAGGGATTTCAGCTAGCAAGGATCTTAGCCAACTTGCTTCTTCACTAGCAGTAGCTAGTGCTATCATCTCAGATTCCATTGTGGACTGAGCCAGAATGGTCTGCTTCTTAGACTTCCAAGAAACAGCTCCTCCAGCTATGCTAAATATATAGCCGCTGGTCGCTTTGGAATCATCCGACAAGGTGTTCCAATCTGCATCACTGTACCCTTCAAGTACAGCAGGATATTTTTGATAATGCAGTCCTAATGTCATAGTCCCTTTCAGGTATCTCATGACTCTCTCAATAGCATGCCAATGCTCCTTGCTTGGCCTACTTGTAAATCTGCATAAGAGTCCCACGACATAGGCAATGTCGGGTCTAGTACAATCAGTGGCATATCTGAGACTGCCAATGATGCTCGCATATTCAGTTTGTCTAACACCATCTCCAGTGTTCTTAAAAAGTTTTACACTTGGATCATAAGGTGTGCTTGCAGGTTTACAATCAATGTAGTTGTATTTCCTTAATATCTTCTCAACATAATGAGACTGATCCAAGGAAATTCCTTTATCTGATCTAGTAATCTTGATGCCAAGAATTACATCAGCTTCTCCTAGGTCCTTCATATCAAAGTTGTTACTCAACAGTGATTTCACAGAATTTATGGCAGGAATGTTTGACCCAAATATGAGTAGATCGTCTACATATAGACATATGATAGTGCAAATGTTTTTATCATACTTGTAGTAGATACATTTGTCACTTTCATTCACTTTGAACTCATTCGAAATCATTAAGTTGTCAAACTTTTCATGCCATTGCTTAGGGGCTTGTTTTAGACCATACAGAGATTTGTCTAACTTACATACTTTAAAATCGAAGGGAGAAGAGAGAAAACCGCACAGGAAGCATCAACTGTGAGATTTTGGTGTGAAGAATGAGTGGGGGGAGCTCTCCTTTTATAGGCAGAGTTCGCGAGAATTACTTGGGGATTAAGTTTGCTTAATCCTTAAGCAAACGCGTTTTACGCGTGACTTGGGGATTAAGTTTGCTTAATCCTTAAGCAAAGCAAACGCGTTTTCTTAATTGGAAATATCCGGAAGTTTCTGGATACTGGTTTGGATCGGGTCGAAGTGTAACACATCAATTTGTTACGCGAACGCTTTCGTATAATGAAAAATTAATTAATTAATTTAACATTTTCAAGTGACAAAAAAATATATATCAATTTTCCAACCCACGACCCAAGCCCAAGCCCGGCCCGGCCGGTCGGACGGACGGCGGCGTCGTCGTCTCGCGTGTGATATATGTATTTTGTAAGCGTTCACCCGTTCACAAAAATGGGTACCCCAAGGGCACACCCTTGGAGGTCACCCCACCCTTATATAAACACTTACTAGTTGGGGTGACTCTCCAATGTGGGACATTTTTAAGTCACATACCCACACACTAGTTTCTCATAGTGTTTTCTTTCTTTCCAATTTTTTCACTAGACTTTAACTAGTGTTCCAACAATCCCCCACTTGACTTCAAAATGGTTTCGAGAAATAACGTAAAACGTTTCCATAAGATTTGCTAATATACAAAGGTGTTGTTAACAACTTGAACCTTTGCATAGTGGAAGGTATTCTGATTTAACAAGAGTTGCTTACAGCATTGAACTCTATCTCAGACATAGAATCCACACACAAACCTTTTCATAGGTGTATTCTAAAAGCCCGTGCGTTTTAAGGCCCTGCACGTGTATCCCGGTTTTAACGAATGCTCTAGAAATTCTGCCTCAAAATTCCATAGGACCGGCCTAAGTTCCACATTCGTATAGGTGAGTCTATCAAGGGTACTCCTGTAGCTGTGTACCCCACTCAATTAGAGTATAGATCTCATTAAGAGTTACTATTAACTCATCCTTCTTTCGCTGCAGGATCATGCTTTCTATATTCTTTCTCTCATAGCATGTTCTACCACTTCATGACTTGTTTTTACCCATTGAACCTAAATCTTGGGATCTCCAGTCATATAGGTCGGGTTACCATCATTTAGTGGGCTATAGACATTAGTCCCATCCTACTGGATGTTTCTCGGACTTTCTCTCTATTAAGTCCTTTCGTCAAAGGATCAGCTAAGTTTTCATTCGTACGTACAAAATCAACTCTAACCGCTCCATTAGAGATACATTCTCTAATCGTGCTGTGTTTTCGCCTTATCTGTCGTCTCTTACCATTGTAATAACGATTCTTAATCTTTGCAATAGCCGCGGTACTATCACAATGAATTAACACAGCTGGTAACGGTTTCTCCCATAAAGGGATTTCAGCTAGCAAGGATCTTAGCCAACTTGCTTCTTCACTAGCAGTAGCTAGTGCTATCATCTCAGATTCCATTGTGGACTGAGCCAGAATGGTCTGCTTCTTAGACTTCCAAGAAACAGCTCCTCCAGCTATGCTAAATATATAGCCGCTGGTCGCTTTGGAATCATCCGACAAGGTGTTCCAATCTGCATCACTGTACCCTTCAAGTACAGCAGGATATTTTTGATAATGCAGTCCTAATGTCATAGTCCCTTTCAGGTATCTCATGACTCTCTCAATAGTATGCCAATGCTCCTTGCTTGGCCTACTTGTAAATCTGCATAAGAGTCCCACGACATAGGCAATGTCGGGTCTAGTACAATCAGTGGCATATCTGAGACTGCCAATGATGCTCGCATATTCAGTTTGTCTAACACCATCTCCAGTGTTCTTAAAAAGTTTTACACTTGGATCATAAGGTGTGCTTGCAGGTTTACAATAAATGTAGTTGTATTTCCTTAATATCTTCTCAACATAATGAGACTGATCCAAGGAAATTCCTTTATCTGATCTAGTAATCTTGATGCCAAGAATTACATCAGCTTCTCCTAGGTCCTTCATATCAAAGTTGTTACTCAACAGTGATTTCACAGAATTTATGGCAGGAATGTTTGACCCAAATATGAGTAGATCGTCTACATATAGACATATGATAGTGCAAATGTTTTTATCATACTTGTAGTAGATACATTTGTCACTTTCATTCACTTTGAACTCATTCGAAATCATTAAGTTGTCAAACTTTTCATGCCATTGCTTAGGGGCTTGTTTTAGACCATACAGAGATTTGTCTAACTTACATACTTTAAAATCGAAGGGAGAAGAGAGAAAACCGCACAGGAAGCATCAACTGTGAGATTTTGGTGTGAAGAATGAGTGGGGGGAGCTCTCCTTTTATAGGCAGAGTTCGCGAGAATTACTTGGGGATTAAGTTTGCTTAATCCTTAAGCAAACGCGTTTTACGCGTGACTTGGGGATTAAGTTTGCTTAATCCTTAAGCAAAGCAAACGCGTTTTCTTAATTGGAAATATCCGGAAGTTTCTGGATACTGGTTTGGATCGGGTCGAAGTGTAACACATCAATTTGTTACGCGAACGCTTTCGTATAATGAAAAATTAATTAATTAATTTAACATTTTCAAGTGACAAAAAAATATATATCAATTTTCCAACCCACGACCCAAGCCCAAGCCCGGCCCGGCCGGTCGGACGGACGGCGGCGTCGTCGTCTCGCGTGTGATATATGTATTTTGTAAGCGTTCACCCGTTCACAAAAATGGGTACCCCAAGGGCACACCCTTGGAGGTCACCCCACCCTTATATAAACACTTACTAGTTGGGGTGACTCTCCAATGTGGGACATTTTTAAGTCACATACCCACACACTAGTTTCTCATAGTGTTTTCTTTCTTTCCAATTTTTTCACTAGACTTTAACTAGTGTTCCAACAATCCCCCACTTGACTTCAAAATGGTTTCGAGAAATAACGTAAAACGTTTCCATAAGATTTGCTAATATACAAAGGTGTTGTTAACAACTTGAACCTTTGCATAGTGGAAGGTATTCTGATTTAACAAGAGTTGCTTACAGCATTGAACTCTATCTCAGACATAGAATCCACACACAAACCTTTTCATAGGTGTATTCTAAAAGCCCGTGCGTTTTAAGGCCCTGCACGTGTATCCCGGTTTTAACGAATGCTCTAGAAATTCTGCCTCAAAATTCCATAGGACCGGCCTAAGTTCCACATTCGTATAGGTGAGTCTATCAAGGGTACTCCTGTAGCTGTGTACCCCACTCAATTAGAGTATAGATCTCATTAAGAGTTACTATTAACTCATCCTTCTTTCGCTGCAGGATCATGCTTTCTATATTCTTTCTCTCATAGCATGTTCTACCACTTCATGACTTGTTTTTACCCATTGAACCTAAATCTTGGGATCTCCAGTCATATAGGTCGGGTTACCATCATTTAGTGGGCTATAGACATTAGTCCCATCCTACTGGATGTTTCTCGGACTTTCTCTCTATTAAGTCCTTTCGTCAAAGGATCAGCTAAGTTTTCATTCGTACGTACAAAATCAACTCTAACCGCTCCATTAGAGATACATTCTCTAATCGTGCTGTGTTTTCGCCTTATCTGTCGTCTCTTACCATTGTAATAACGATTCTTAATCTTTGCAATAGCCGCGGTACTATCACAATGAATTAACACAGCTGGTAACGGTTTCTCCCATAAAGGGATTTCAGCTAGCAAGGATCTTAGCCAACTTGCTTCTTCACTAGCAGTAGCTAGTGCTATCATCTCAGATTCCATTGTGGACTGAGCCAGAATGGTCTGCTTCTTAGACTTCCAAGAAACAGCTCCTCCAGCTATGCTAAATATATAGCCGCTGGTCGCTTTGGAATCATCCGACAAGGTGTTCCAATCTGCATCACTGTACCCTTCAAGTACAGCAGGATATTTTTGATAATGCAGTCCTAATGTCATAGTCCCTTTCAGGTATCTCATGACTCTCTCAATAGCATGCCAATGCTCCTTGCTTGGCCTACTTGTAAATCTGCATAAGAGTCCCACGACATAGGCAATGTCGGGTCTAGTACAATCAGTGGCATATCTGAGACTGCCAATGATGCTCGCATATTCAGTTTGTCTAACACCATCTCCAGTGTTCTTAAAAAGTTTTACACTTGGATCATAAGGTGTGCTTGCAGGTTTACAATCAATGTAGTTGTATTTCCTTAATATCTTCTCAACATAATGAGACTGATCCAAGGAAATTCCTTTATCTGATCTAGTAATCTTGATGCCAAGAATTACATCAGCTTCTCCTAGGTCCTTCATATCAAAGTTGTTACTCAACAGTGATTTCACAGAATTTATGGCAGGAATGTTTGACCCAAATATGAGTAGATCGTCTACATATAGACATATGATAGTGCAAATGTTTTTATCATACTTGTAGTAGATACATTTGTCACTTTCATTCACTTTGAACTCATTCGAAATCATTAAGTTGTCAAACTTTTCATGCCATTGCTTAGGGGCTTGTTTTAGACCATACAGAGATTTGTCTAACTTACATACTTTAAAATCGAAGGGAGAAGAGAGAAAATCGCACAGGAAGCATCAACTGTGAGATTTTGGTGTGAAGAATGAGTGGGGGGAGCTCTCCTTTTATAGGCAGAGTTCGCGAGAATTACTTGGGGATTAAGTTTGCTTAATCCTTAAGCAAACGCGTTTTACGCGTGACTTGGGGATTAAGTTTGCTTAATCCTTAAGCAAGGCAAACGCGTTTTCTTAATTGGAAATATCCGGAAGTTTCTGGATACTGGTTTGGATCGGGTCGAAGTGTAACACATCAATTTGTTACGCGAACGCTTTCGTATAATGAAAAATTAATTAATTAATTTAACATTTTCAAGTGACAAAAAAATATATATCAATTTTCCAACCCACGACCCACGACCCAAGCCCAAGCCCGGCCCGGCCGGTCGGACGGACGGCGGCGTCGTCGTCTCGCGTGTGATATATGTATTTTGTAAGCGTTCACCCGTTCACAAAAATGGGTACCCCAAGGGCACACCCTTGGAGGTCACCCCACCCTTATATAAACACTTACTAGTTGGGGTGACTCTCCAATGTGGGACATTTTTAAGTCACATACCCACACACTAGTTTCTCATAGTGTTTTCTTTCTTTCCAATTTTTTCACTAGACTTTAACTAGTGTTCCAACAATCCCCCACTTGACTTCAAAATGGTTTCGAGAAATAACGTAAAACGTTTCCATAAGATTTGCTAATATACAAAGGTGTTGTTAACAACTTGAACCTTTGCATAGTGGAAGGTATTCTGATTTAACAAGAGTTGCTTACAGCATTGAACTCTATCTCAGACATAGAATTCACACACAAACCTTTTCATAGGTGTATTCTAAAAGCCCGTGCGTTTTAAGGCCCTGCACGTGTATCCCGGTTTTAACGAATGCTCTAGAAATTCTGCCTCAAAATTCCATAGGACCGGCCTAAGTTCCACATTCGTATAGGTGAGTCTATCAAGGGTACTCCTGTAGCTGTGTACCCCACTCAATTAGAGTATAGATCTCATTAAGAGTTACTATTAACTCATCCTTCTTTCGCTGCAGGATCATGCTTTCTATATTCTTTCTCTCATAGCATGTTCTACCACTTCATGACTTGTTTTTACCCATTGAACCTAAATCTTGGGATCTCCAGTCATATAGGTCGGGTTACCATCATTTAGTGGGCTATAGACATTAGTCCCATCCTACTGGATGTTTCTCGGACTTTCTCTCTATTAAGTCCTTTCGTCAAAGGATCAGCTAAGTTTTCATTTGTACGTACAAAATCAACTCTAACCGCTCCATTAGAGATACATTCTCTAATCGTGCTGTGTTTTCGCCTTATCTGTCGTCTCTTACCATTGTAATAACGATTCTTAATCTTTGCAATAGCCGCGGTACTATCACAATGAATTAACACAGCTGGTAACGGTTTCTCCCATAAAGGGATTTCAGCTAGCAAGGATCTTAGCCAACTTGCTTCTTCACTAGCAGTAGCTAGTGCTATCATCTCAGATTCCATTGTGGACTGAGCCAGAATGGTCTGCTTCTTAGACTTCCAAGAAACAGCTCCTCCAGCTATGCTAAATATATAGCCGCTGGTCGCTTTGGAATCATCCGACAAGGTGTTCCAATCTGCATCACTGTACCCTTCAAGTACAGCAGGATATTTTTGATAATGCAGTCCTAATGTCATAGTCCCTTTCAGGTATCTCATGACTCTCTCAATAGCATGCCAATGCTCCTTGCTTGGCCTACTTGTAAATCTGCATAAGAGTCCCACGACATAGGCAATGTCGGGTCTAGTACAATCAGTGGCATATCTGAGACTGCCAATGATGCTCGCATATTCAGTTTGTCTAACACCATCTCCAGTGTTCTTAAAAAGTTTTACACTTGGATCATAAGGTGTGCTTGCAGGTTTACAATCAATGTAGTTGTATTTCCTTAATATCTTCTCAACATAATGAGACTGATCCAAGGAAATTCCTTTATCTGATCTAGTAATCTTGATGCCAAGAATTACATCAGCTTCTCCTAGGTCCTTCATATCAAAGTTGTTACTCAACAGTGATTTCACAGAATTTATGGCAGGAATGTTTGACCCAAATATGAGTAGATCGTCTACATATAGACATATGATAGTGCAAATGTTTTTATCATACTTGTAGTAGATACATTTGTCACTTTCATTCACTTTGAACTCATTCGAAATCATTAAGTTGTCAAACTTTTCATGCCATTGCTTAGGGGCTTGTTTTAGACCATACAGAGATTTGTCTAACTTACATACTTTAAAATCGAAGGGAGAAGAGAGAAAACCGCACAGGAAGCATCAACTGTGAGATTTTGGTGTGAAGAATGAGTGGGGGGAGCTCTCCTTTTATAGGCAGAGTTCGCGAGAATTACTTGGGGATTAAGTTTGCTTAATCCTTAAGCAAACGCGTTTTACGCGTGACTTGGGGATTAAGTTTGCTTAATCCTTAAGCAAAGCAAACGCGTTTTCTTAATTGGAAATATCCGGAAGTTTCTGGATACTGGTTTGGATCGGGTCGAAGTGTAACACATCAATTTGTTACGCGAACGCTTTCGTATAATGAAAAATTAATTAATTAATTTAACATTTTCAAGTGACAAAAAAATATATATCAATTTTCCAACCCACGACCCAAGCCCAAGCCCGGCCCGGCCGGTCGGACGGACGGCGGCGTCGTCGTCTCGCGTGTGATATATGTATTTTGTAAGCGTTCACCCGTTCACAAAAATGGGTACCCCAAGGGCACACCCTTGGAGGTCACCCCACCCTTATATAAACACTTACTAGTTGGGGTGACTCTCCAATGTGGGACATTTTTAAGTCACATACCCACACACTAGTTTCTCATAGTGTTTTCTTTCTTTCCAATTTTTTCACTAGACTTTAACTAGTGTTCCAACAATCCCCCACTTGACTTCAAAATGGTTTCGAGAAATAACGTAAAACGTTTCCATAAGATTTGCTAATATACAAAGGTGTTGTTAACAACTTGAACCTTTGCATAGTGGAAGGTATTCTGATTTAACAAGAGTTGCTTACAGCATTGAACTCTATCTCAGACATAGAATCCACACACAAACCTTTTCATAGGTGTATTCTAAAAGCCCGTGCGTTTTAAGGCCCTGCACGTGTATCCCGGTTTTAACGAATGCTCTAGAAATTCTGCCTCAAAATTCCATAGGACCGGCCTAAGTTCCACATTCGTATAGGTGAGTCTATCAAGGGTACTCCTGTAGCTGTGTACCCCACTCAATTAGAGTATAGATCTCATTAAGAGTTACTATTAACTCATCCTTCTTTCGCTGCAGGATCATGCTTTCTATATTCTTTCTCTCATAGCATGTTCTACCACTTCATGACTTGTTTTTACCCATTGAACCTAAATCTTGGGATCTCCAGTCATATAGGTCGGGTTACCATCATTTAGTGGGCTATAGACATTAGTCCCATCCTACTGGATGTTTCTCGGACTTTCTCTCTATTAAGTCCTTTCGTCAAAGGATCAGCTAAGTTTTCATTCGTACGTACAAAATCAACTCTAACCGCTCCATTAGAGATACATTCTCTAATCGTGCTGTGTTTTCGCCTTATCTGTCGTCTCTTACCATTGTAATAACGATTCTTAATCTTTGCAATAGCCGCGGTACTATCACAATGAATTAACACAGCTGGTAACGGTTTCTCCCATAAAGGGATTTCAGCTAGCAAGGATCTTAGCCAACTTGCTTCTTCACTAGCAGTAGCTAGTGCTATCATCTCAGATTCCATTGTGGACTGAGCCAGAATGGTCTGCTTCTTAGACTTCCAAGAAACAGCTCCTCCAGCTATGCTAAATATATAGCCGCTGGTCGCTTTGGAATCATCCGACAAGGTGTTCCAATCTGCATCACTGTACCCTTCAAGTACAGCAGGATATTTTTGATAATGCAGTCCTAATGTCATAGTCCCTTTCAGGTATCTCATGACTCTCTCAATAGTATGCCAATGCTCCTTGCTTGGCCTACTTGTAAATCTGCATAAGAGTCCCACGACATAGGCAATGTCGGGTCTAGTACAATCAGTGGCATATCTGAGACTGCCAATGATGCTCGCATATTCAGTTTGTCTAACACCATCTCCAGTGTTCTTAAAAAGTTTTACACTTGGATCATAAGGTGTGCTTGCAGGTTTACAATAAATGTAGTTGTATTTCCTTAATATCTTCTCAACATAATGAGACTGATCCAAGGAAATTCCTTTATCTGATCTAGTAATCTTGATGCCAAGAATTACATCAGCTTCTCCTAGGTCCTTCATATCAAAGTTGTTACTCAACAGTGATTTCACAGAATTTATGGCAGGAATGTTTGACCCAAATATGAGTAGATCGTCTACATATAGACATATGATAGTGCAAATGTTTTTATCATACTTGTAGTAGATACATTTGTCACTTTCATTCACTTTGAACTCATTCGAAATCATTAAGTTGTCAAACTTTTCATGCCATTGCTTAGGGGCTTGTTTTAGACCATACAGAGATTTGTCTAACTTACATACTTTAAAATCGAAGGGAGAAGAGAGAAAATCGCACAGGAAGCATCAACTGTGAGATTTTGGTGTGAAGAATGAGTGGGGGGAGCTCTCCTTTTATAGGCAGAGTTCGCGAGAATTACTTGGGGATTAAGTTTGCTTAATCCTTAAGCAAACGCGTTTTACGCGTGACTTGGGGATTAAGTTTGCTTAATCCTTAAGCAAAGCAAACGCGTTTTCTTAATTGGAAATATCCGGAAGTTTCTGGATACTGGTTTGGATCGGGTCGAAGTGTAACACATCAATTTGTTACGCGAACGCTTTCGTATAATGAAAAATTAATTAATTAATTTAACATTTTCAAGTGACAAAAAAATATATATCAATTTTCCAACCCACGACCCAAGCCCAAGCCCGGCCCGGCCGGTCGGACGGACGGCGGCGTCGTCGTCTCGCGTGTGATATATGTATTTTGTAAGCGTTCACCCGTTCACAAAAATGGGTACCCCAAGGGCACACCCTTGGAGGTCACCCCACCCTTATATAAACACTTACTAGTTGGGGTGACTCTCCAATGTGGGACATTTTTAAGTCACATACCCACACACTAGTTTCTCATAGTGTTTTCTTTCTTTCCAATTTTTTCACTAGACTTTAACTAGTGTTCCAACAATCCCCCACTTGACTTCAAAATGGTTTCGAGAAATAACGTAAAACGTTTCCATAAGATTTGCTAATATACAAAGGTGTTGTTAACAACTTGAACCTTTGCATAGTGGAAGGTATTCTGATTTAACAAGAGTTGCTTACAGCATTGAACTCTATCTCAGACATAGAATCCACACACAAACCTTTTCATAGGTGTATTCTAAAAGCCCGTGCGTTTTAAGGCCCTGCACGTGTATCCCGGTTTTAACGAATGCTCTAGAAATTCTGCCTCAAAATTCCATAGGACCGGCCTAAGTTCCACATTCGTATAGGTGAGTCTATCAAGGGTACTCCTGTAGCTGTGTACCCCACTCAATTAGAGTATAGATCTCATTAAGAGTTACTATTAACTCATCCTTCTTTCGCTGCAGGATCATGCTTTCTATATTCTTTCTCTCATAGCATGTTCTACCACTTCATGACTTGTTTTTACCCATTGAACCTAAATCTTGGGATCTCCAGTCATATAGGTCG
Organism: Medicago sativa; assembly: GCF_051527215.1. Taxonomy (NCBI): domain Eukaryota; kingdom Viridiplantae; phylum Streptophyta; class Magnoliopsida; order Fabales; family Fabaceae; genus Medicago; species Medicago sativa. Next base: position 53,158,473 of record NC_140751.1, on the reverse strand, counting down.
GGTTACCATCATTTAGTGGGCTATAGACATTAGTCCCATCCTACTGGATGTTTCTCGGACTTTCTCTCTATTAAGTCCTTTCGTCAAAGGATCAGCTAAGTTTTCATTCGTACGTACAAAATCAACTCTAACCGCTCCATTAGAGATACATTCTCTAATCGTGCTGTGTTTTCGCCTTATCTGTCGTCTCTTACCATTGTAATAACGATTCTTAATCTTTGCAATAGCCGCGGTACTATCACAATGAATTAACACAGCTGGTAACGGTTTCTCCCATAAAGGGATTTCAGCTAGCAAGGATCTTAGCCAACTTGCTTCTTCACTAGCAGTAGCTAGTGCTATCATCTCAGATTCCATTGTGGACTGAACCAGAATGGTCTGCTTCTTAGACTTCCAAGAAACAGCTCCTCCAGCTATGCTAAATATATAGCCGCTGGTCGCTTTGGAATCATCCGACAAGGTGTTCCAATCTGCATCACTGTACCCTTCAAGTACAGCAGGATATTTTTGATAATGCAGTCCTAATGTCATAGTCCCTTTCAGGTATCTCATGACTCTCTCAATAGCATGCCAATGCTCCTTGCTTGGCCTACTTGTAAATCTGCATAAGAGTCCCACGACATAGGCAATGTCGGGTCTAGTACAATCAGTGGCATATCTGAGACTGCCAATGATGCTCGCATATTCAGTTTGTCTAACACCATCTCCAGTGTTCTTAAAAAGTTTTACACTTGGATCATAAGGTGTGCTTGCAGGTTTACAATCAATGTAGTTGTATTTCCTTAATATCTTCTCAACATAATGAGACTGATCCAAGGAAATTCCTTTATCTGATCTAGTAATCTTGATGCCAAGAATTACATCAGCTTCTCCTAGGTCCTTCATATCAAAGTTGTTACTCAACAGTGATTTCACAGAATTTATGGCAGGAATGTTTGACCCAAATATGAGTAGATCGTCTACATATAGACATATGATAGTGCAAATGTTTTTATCATACTTGTAGTAGATACATTTGTCACTTTCATTCACTTTGAACTCATTCGAAATCATTAAGTTGTCAAACTTTTCATGCCATTGCTTAGGGGCTTGTTTTAGACCATACAGAGATTTGTCTAACTTACATACTTTAAAATCGAAGGGAGAAGAGAGAAAATCGCACAGGAAGCATCAACTGTGAGATTTTGGTGTGAAGAATGAGTGGGGGGAGCTCTCCTTTTATAGGCAGAGTTCGCGAGAATTACTTGGGGATTAAGTTTGCTTAATCCTTAAGCAAACGCGTTTTACGCGTGACTTGGGGATTAAGTTTGCTTAATCCTTAAGCAAAGCAAACGCGTTTTCTTAATTGGAAATATCCGGAAGTTTCTGGATACTGGTTTGGATCGGGTCGAAGTGTAACACATCAATTTGTTACGCGAACGCTTTCGTATAATGAAAAATTAATTAATTAATTTAACATTTTCAAGTGACAAAAAAATATATATCAATTTTCCAACCCACGACCCACGACCCAAGCCCAAGCCCGGCCCGGCCGGTCGGACGGACGGCGGCGTCGTCGTCTCGCGTGTGATATATGTATTTTGTAAGCGTTCACCCGTTCACAAAAATGGGTACCCCAAGGGCACACCCTTGGAGGTCACCCCACCCTTATATAAACACTTACTTTTTTTTTTTTTGAAGAAGCAAAAAGATTTTATTGAAATAAAGAAGAACATCTCAAAGCACAAGAAATGCTAAAAAGATGTCCAACAAGAAGAAAGTTTTTAGAGGACAAAACCCCTTTACAACACCCATAACAACAACGAGGAAGCATCAGAGCTCCAAAAGGGAAAAATAATCTCTAACACCAAAAAACCATTAACAGCCCCCAAAATGAACAAGATGCCAAAATATGCCAGAGGAAACGAATAAAAGATGCGCCTTAGGATCTCGCCCCAAAATGAACACTTACTAGTTGGGGTGACTCTCCAATGTGGGACATTTTTAAGTCACATACCCACACACTAGTTTCTCATAGTGTTTTCTTTCTTTCCAATTTTTTCACTAGACTTTAACTAGTGTTCCAACAATCCCCCACTTGACTTCAAAATGGTTTCGAGAAATAACGTAAAACGTTTCCATAAGATTTGCTAATATACAAAGGTGTTGTTAACAACTCGAACCTTTGCATAGTGGAAGGTATTCTGATTTAACAAGAGTTGCTTACAGCATTGAACTCTATCTCAGACATAGAATCCACACACAAACCTTTTCATAGGTGTATTCTAAAAGCCCGTGCGTTTTAAGGCCCTGCACGTGTATCCCGGTTTTAACGAATGCTCTAGAAATTCTGCCTCAAAATTCCATAGGACCGGCCTAAGTTCCACATTCGTATAGGTGAGTCTATCAAGGGTACTCATGTAGCTGTGTACCCCACTCAATTAGAGTATAGATCTCATTAAGAGTTACTATTAACTCATCCTTCTTTCGCTGCAGGATCATGCTTTCTATATTCTTTCTCTCATAGCATGTTCTACCACTTCATGACTTGTTTTTACCCATTGAACCTAAATCTTGGGATCTCCAGTCATATAGGTCGGGTTACCATCATTTAGTGGGCTATAGACATTAGTCCCATCCTACTGGATGTTTCTCGGACTTTCTCTCTATTAAGTCCTTTCGTCAAAGGATCAGCTAAGTTTTCATTCGTACGTACAAAATCAACTCTAACCGCTCCATTAGAGATACATTCTCTAATCGTGCTGTGTTTTCGCCTTATCTGTCGTCTCTTACCATTGTAATAACGATTCTTAATCTTTGCAATAGCCGCGGTACTATCACAATGAATTAACACAGCTGGTAACGGTTTCTCCCATAAAGGGATTTCAGCTAGCAAGGATCTTAGCCAACTTGCTTCTTCACTAGCAGTAGCTAGTGCTATCATCTCAGATTCCATTGTGGACTGAGCCAGAATGGTCTGCTTCTTAGACTTCCAAGAAACAGCTCCTCCAGCTATGCTAAATATATAGCCGCTGGTCGCTTTGGAATCATCCGACAAGGTGTTCCAATCTGCATCACTGTACCCTTCAAGTACAGCAGGATATTTTTGATAATGCAGTCCTAATGTCATAGTCCCTTTCAGGTATCTCATGACTCTCTCAATAGCATGCCAATGCTCCTTGCTTGGCCTACTTGTAAATCTGCATAAGAGTCCCACGACATAGGCAATGTCGGGTCTAGTACAATCAGTGGCATATCTGAGACTGCCAATGATGCTCGCATATTCAGTTTGTCTAACACCATCTCCAGTGTTCTTAAAAAGTTTTACACTTGGATCATAAGGTGTGCTTGCAGGTTTACAATCAATGTAGTTGTATTTCCTTAATATCTTCTCAACATAATGAGACTGATCCAAGGAAATTCCTTTATCTGATCTAGTAATCTTGATGCCAAGAATTACATCAGCTTCTCCTAGGTCCTTCATATCAAAGTTGTTACTCAACAGTGATTTCACAGAATTTATGGCAGGAATGTTTGACCCAAATATGAGTAGATCGTCTACATATAGACATATGATAGTGCAAATGTTTTTATCATACTTGTAGTAGATACATTTGTCACTTTCATTCACTTTGAACTCATTCGAAATCATTAAGTTGTCAAACTTTTCATGCCATTGCTTAGGGGCTTGTTTTAGACCATACATAGATTTGTCTAACTTACATACTTTAAAATCGAAGGGAGAAGAGAGAAAATCGCACAGGAAGCATCAACTGTGAGATTTTGGTGTGAAGAATGAGTGGGGGGAGCTCTCCTTTTATAGGCAGAGTTCGCGAGAATTACTTGGGGATTAAGTTTGCTTAATCCTTAAGCAAACGCGTTTTACGCGTGACTTGGGGATTAAGTTTGCTTAATCCTTAAGCAAAGCAAACGCGTTTTCTTAATTGGAAATATCCGAAAGTTTCTGGATACTGGTTTGGATCGGGTCGAAGTGTAACACATCAATTTGTTACGCGAACGCTTTCGTATAATGAAAAATTAATTAATTAATTTAACATTTTCAAGTGACAAAAAAATATATATCAATTTTCCAACCCACGACCCACGACCCAAGCCCAAGCCCGGCCCGGCCGGTCGGACGGACGGCGGCGTCGTCATCTCGCGTGTGATATATGTATTTTGTAAGCGTTCACCCGTTCACAAAAATGGGTACCCCAAGGGCACACCCTTGGAGGTCACCCCACCCTTATATAAACACTTACTAGTTGGGGTGACTCTCCAATGTGGGACATTTTTAAGTCACATACCCACACACTAGTTTCTCATAGTGTTTTCTTTCTTTCCAATTTTTTCACTAGACTTTAACTAGTGTTCCAACAATCCCCCACTTGACTTCAAAATGGTTTCGAGAAATAACGTAAAACGTTTCCATAAGATTTGCTAATATACAAAGGTGTTGTTAACAACTTGAACCTTTGCATAGTGGAAGGTATTCTGATTTAACAAGAGTTGCTTACAGCATTGAACTCTATCTCAGACATAGAATCCACACACAAACCTTTTCATAGGTGTATTCTAAAAGCCCGTGCGTTTTAAGGCCCTGCACGTGTATCCCGGTTTTAACGAATGCTCTAGAAATTCTGCCTCAAAATTCCATAGGACCGGCCTAAGTTCCACATTCGTATAGGTGAGTCTATCAAGGGTACTCATGTAGCTGTGTACCCCACTCAATTAGAGTATAGATCTCATTAAGAGTTACTATTAACTCATCCTTCTTTCGCTGCAGGATCATGCTTTCTATATTCTTTCTCTCATAGCATGTTCTACCACTTCATGACTTGTTTTTACCCATTGAACCTAAATCTTGGGATCTCCAGTCATATAGGTCGGGTTACCATCATTTAGTGGGCTATAGACATTAGTCCCATCCTACTGGATGTTTCTCGGACTTTCTCTCTATTAAGTCCTGTCGTCAAAGGATCAGCTAAGTTTTCATTCGTACGTACAAAATCAACTCTAACCGCTCCATTAGAGATACATTCTCTAATCGTGCTGTGTTTTCGCCTTATCTGTCGTCTCTTACCATTGTAATAACGATTCTTAATCTTTGCAATAGCCGCGGTACTATCACAATGAATTAACACAGCTGGTAACAGTTTCTCCCATAAAGGGATTTCAGCTAGCAAGGATCTTAGCCAACTTGCTTCTTCACTAGCAGTAGCTAGTGCTATCATCTCAGATTCCATTGTGGACTGAGCCAGAATGGTCTGCTTCTTAGACTTCCAAGAAACAGCTCCTCCAGCTATGCTAAATATATAGCCGCTGGTCGCTTTGGAATCATCCGACAAGGTGTTCCAATCTGCATCACTGTACCCTTCAAGTACAGCAGGATATTTTTGATAATGCAGTCCTAATGTCATAGTCCCTTTCAGGTATCTCATGACTCTCTCAATAGCATGCCAATGCTCCTTGCTTGGCCTACTTGTAAATCTGCATAAGAGTCCCACGACATAGGCAATGTCGGGTCTAGTACAATCAGTGGCATATCTGAGACTGCCAATGATGCTCGCATATTCAGTTTGTCTAACACCATCTCCAGTGTTCTTAAAAAGTTTTACACTTGGATCATAAGGTGTGCTTGCAGGTTTACAATCAATGTAGTTGTATTTCCTTAATATCTTCTCAACATAATGAGACTGATCCAAGGAAATTCCTTTATCTGATCTAGTAATCTTGATGCCAAGAATTACATCAGCTTCTCCTAGGTCCTTCATATCAAAGTTGTTACTCAACAGTGATTTCACAGAATTTATGGCAGGAATGTTTGACCCAAATATGAGTAGATCGTCTACATATAGACATATGATAGTGCAAATGTTTTTATCATACTTGTAGTAGATACATTTGTCACTTTCATTCACTTTGAACTCATTCGAAATCATTAAGTTGTCAAACTTTTCATGCCATTGCTTAGGGGCTTGTTTTAGACCATACAGAGATTTGTCTAACTTACATACTTTAAAATCGAAGGGAGAAGAGAGAAAATCGCACAGGAAGCATCAACTGTGAGATTTTGGTGTGAAGAATGAGTGGGGGGAGCTCTCCTTTTATAGGCAGAGTTCGCGAGAATTACTTGGGGATTAAGTTTGCTTAATCCTTAAGCAAACGCGTTTTACGCGTGACTTGGGGATTAAGTTTGCTTAATCCTTAAGCAAAGCAAACGCGTTTTCTTAATTGGAAATATCCGGAAGTTTCTGGATACTGGTTTGGATCGGGTCGAAGTGTAACACATCAATTTGTTACGCGAACGCTTTCGTATAATGAAAAATTAATTAATTAATTTAACATTTTCAAGTGACAAAAAAATATATATCAATTTTCCAACCCACGACCCAAGCCCAAGCCCGGCCCGGCCGGTCGGACGGACGGCGGCGTCGTCGTCTCGCGTGTGATATATGTATTTTGTAAGCGTTCACCCGTTCACAAAAATGGGTACCCCAAGGGCACACCCTTGGAGGTCACCCCACCCTTATATAAACACTTACTAGTTGGGGTGACTCTCCAATGTGGGACATTTTTAAGTCACATACCCACACACTAGTTTCTCATAGTGTTTTCTTTCTTTCCAATTTTTTCACTAGACTTTAACTAGTGTTCCAACAATCCCCCACTTGACTTCAAAATGGTTTCGAGAAATAACGTAAAACGTTTCCATAAGATTTGCTAATATACAAAGGTGTTGTTAACAACTTGAACCTTTGCATAGTGGAAGGTATTCTGATTTAACAAGAGTTGCTTACAGCATTGAACTCTATCTCAGACATAGAATCCACACACAAACCTTTTCATAGGTGTATTCTAAAAGCCCGTGCGTTTTAAGGCCCTGCACGTGTATCCCGGTTTTAACGAATGCTCTAGAAATTCTGCCTCAAAATTCCATAGGACCGGCCTAAGTTCCACATTCGTATAGGTGAGTCTATCAAGGGTACTCCTGTAGCTGTGTACCCCACTCAATTAGAGTATAGATCTCATTAAGAGTTACTATTAACTCATCCTTCTTTCGCTGCAGGATCATGCTTTCTATATTCTTTCTCTCATAGCATGTTCTACCACTTCATGACTTGTTTTTACCCATTGAACCTAAATCTTGGGATCTCCAGTCATATAGGTCGGGTTACCATCATTTAGTGGGCTATAGACATTAGTCCCATCCTACTGGATGTTTCTCGGACTTTCTCTCTATTAAGTCCTTTCGTCAAAGGATCAGCTAAGTTTTCATTCGTACGTACAAAATCAACTCTAACCGCTCCATTAGAGATACATTCTCTAATCGTGCTGTGTTTTCGCCTTATCTGTCGTCTCTTACCATTGTAATAACGATTCTTAATCTTTGCAATAGCCGCGGTACTATCACAATGAATTAACACAGCTGGTAACGGTTTCTCCCATAAAGGGATTTCAGCTAGCAAGGATCTTAGCCAACTTGCTTCTTCACTAGCAGTAGCTAGTGCTATCATCTCAGATTCCATTGTGGACTGAGCCAGAATGGTCTGCTTCTTAGACTTCCAAGAAACAGCTCCTCCAGCTATGCTAAATATATAGCCGCTGGTCGCTTTGGAATCATCCGACAAGGTGTTCCAATCTGCATCACTGTACCCTTCAAGTACAGCAGGATATTTTTGATAATGCAGTCCTAATGTCATAGTCCCTTTCAGGTATCTCATGACTCTCTCAATAGCATGCCAATGCTCCTTGCTTGGCCTACTTGTAAATCTGCATAAGAGTCCCACGACATAGGCAATGTCGGTCTAGTACAATCAGTGGCATATCTGAGACTGCCAATGATGCTCGCATATTCAGTTTGTCTAACACCATCTCCAGTGTTCTTAAAAAGTTTTACACTTGGATCATAAGGTGTGCTTGCAGGTTTACAATCAATGTAGTTGTATTTCCTTAATATCTTCTCAACATAATGAGACTGATCCAAGGAAATTCCTTTATCTGATCTAGTAATCTTGATGCCAAGAATTACATCAGCTTCTCCTAGGTCCTTCATATCAAAGTTGTTACTCAACAGTGATTTCACAGAATTTATGGCAGGAATGTTTGACCCAAATATGAGTAGATCGTCTACATATAGACATATGATAGTGCAAATGTTTTTATCATACTTGTAGTAGATACATTTGTCACTTTCATTCACTTTGAACTCATTCGAAATCATTAAGTTGTCAAACTTTTCATGCCATTGCTTAGGGGCTTGTTTTAGACCATACATAGATTTGTCTAACTTACATACTTTAAAATCGAAGGGAGAAGAGAGAAAATCGCACAGGAAGCATCAACTGTGAGATTTTGGTGTGAAGAATGAGTGGGGGGAGCTCTCCTTTTATAGGCAGAGTTCGCGAGAATTACTTGGGGATTAAGTTTGCTTAATCCTTAAGCAAACGCGTTTTACGCGTGACTTGGGGATTAAGTTTGCTTAATCCTTAAGCAAAGCAAACGCGTTTTCTTAATTGGAAATATCCGAAAGTTTCTGGATACTGGTTTGGATCGGGTCGAAGTGTAACACATCAATTTGTTACGCGAACGCTTTCGTATAATGAAAAATTAATTAATTAATTTAACATTTTCAAGTGACAAAAAAATATATATCAATTTTCCAACCCACGACCCAAGCCCAAGCCCGGCCCGCCCGGTCGGACGGACGGCGGCGTCGTCGTCTCGCGTGTGATATATGTATTTTGTAAGCGTTCACCCGTTCACAAAAATGGGTACCCCAAGGGCACACCCTTGGAGGTCACCCCACCCTTATATAAACACTTACTAGTTGGGGGGACTCTCCAATGTGGGACATTTTTAAGTCACATACCCACACACTAGTTTCTCATAGTGTTTTCTTTCTTTCCAATTTTTTCACTAGACTTTAACTAGTGTTCCAACAATCCCCCACTTGACTTCAAAATGGTTTCGAGAAATAACGTAAAACGTTTCCATAAGATTTGCTAATATACAAAGGTGTTGTTAACAACTTGAACCTTTGCATAGTGGAAGGTATTCTGATTTAACAAGAGTTGCTTACAGCATTGAACTCTATCTCAGACATAGAATCCACACACAAACCTTTTCATAGGTGTATTCTAAAAGCCCGTGCGTTTTAAGGCCCTGCACGTGTATCCCGGTTTTAACGAATGCTCTAGAAATTCTGCCTCAAAATTCCATAGGACCGGCCTAAGTTCCACATTCGTATAGGTGAGTCTATCAAGGGTACTCATGTAGCTGTGTACCCCACTCAATTAGAGTATAGATCTCATTAAGAGTTACTATTAACTCATCCTTCTTTCGCTGCAGGATCATGCTTTCTATATTCTTTCTCTCATAGCATGTTCTACCACTTCATGACTTGTTTTTACCCATTGAACCTAAATCTTGGGATCTCCAGTCATATAGGTCGGGTTACCATCATTTAGTGGGCTATAGACATTAGTCCCATCCTACTGGATGTTTCTCGGACTTTCTCTCTATTAAGTCCTTTCGTCAAAGGATCAGCTAAGTTTTCATTCGTACGTACAAAATCAACTCTAACCGCTCCATTAGAGATACATTCACTAATCGTGCTGTGTTTTCGCCTTATCTGTCGTCTCTTACCATTGTAATAACGATTCTTAATCTTTGCAATAGCCGCGGTACTATCACAATGAATTAACACAGCTGGTAACAGTTTCTCCCATAAAGGGATTTCAGCTAGCAAGGATCTTAGCCAACTTGCTTCTTCACTAGCAGTAGCTAGTGCTATCATCTCAGATTCCATTGTGGACTGAGCCAGAATGGTCTGCTTCTTAGACTTCCAAGAAACAGCTCCTCCAGCTATGCTAAATATATAGCCGCTGGTCGCTTTGGAATCATCCGACAAGGTGTTCCAATCTGCATCACTGTACCCTTCAAGTACAGCAGGATATTTTTGATAATGCAGTCCTAATGTCATAGTCCCTTTCAGGTATCTCATGACTCTCTCAATAGCATGCCAATGCTCCTTGCTTGGCCTACTTGTAAATCTGCATAAGAGTCCCACGACATAGGCAATGTCGGGTCTAGTACAATCAGTGGCATATCTGAGACTGCCAATGATGCTCGCATATTCAGTTTGTCTAACACCATCTCCAGTGTTCTTAAAAAGTTTTACACTTGGATCATAAGGTGTGCTTGCAGGTTTACAATCAATGTAGTTGTATTTCCTTAATATCTTCTCAACATAATGAGACTGATCCAAGGAAATTCCTTTATCTGATCTAGTAATCTTGATGCCAAGAATTACATCAGCTTCTCCTAGGTCCTTCATATCAAAGTTGTTACTCAACAGTGATTTCACAGAATTTATGGCAGGAATGTTTGACCCAAATATGAGTAGATCGTCTACATATAGACATATGATAGTGCAAATGTTTTTATCATACTTGTAGTAGATACATTTGTCACTTTCATTCACTTTGAACTCATTCGAAATCATTAAGTTGTCAAACTTTTCATGCCATTGCTTAGGGGCTTGTTTTAGACCATACATAGATTTGTCTAACTTACATACTTTAAAATCGAAGGGAGAAGAGAGAAAATCGCAAAGGAAGCATCAACTGTGAGATTTTGGTGTGAAGAATGAGTGGGGGGAGCTCTCCTTTTATAGGCAGAGTTCGCGAGAATTACTTGGGGATTAAGTTTGCTTAATCCTTAAGCAAACGCGTTTTACGCGTGACTTGGGGATTAAGTTTGCTTAATCCTTAAGCAAAGCAAACGCGTTTTCTTAATTGGAAATATCCGGAAGTTTCTGGATACTGGTTTGGATCGGGTCGAAGTGTAACACATCAATTTGTTACGCGAACGCTTTCGTATAATGAAAAATTAATTAATTAATTTAACATTTTCAAGTGACAAAAAAATATATATCAATTTTCCAACCCACGACCCACGACCCAAGCCCAAGCCCGGCCCGGCCGGTCGGACGGACGGCAGCGTCGTCGTCTCGCGTGTGATATATGTATTTTGTAAGCGTTCACCCGTTCACAAAAATGGGTACCCCAAGGGCACACCCTTGGAGGTCACCCCACCCTTGTATAAACACTTACTAGTTGGGGTGACTCTCCAATGTGGGACATTTTTAAGTCACATACCCACACACTAGTTTCTCATAGTGTTTTCTTTCTTTCCAATTTTTTCACTAGACTTTAACTAGTGTTCCAACAATCCCCCACTTGACTTCAAAATGGTTTCGAGAAATAACGTAAAACGTTTCCATAAGATTTGCTAATATACAAAGGTGTTGTTAACAACTCGAACCTTTGCATAGTGGAAGGTATTCTGATTTAACAAGAGTTGCTTACAGCATTGAACTCTATCTCAGACATAGAATCCACACACAAACCTTTTCATAGGTGTATTCTAAAAGCCCGTGCGTTTTAAGGCCCTGCACGTGTATCCCGGTTTTAACGAATGCTCTAGAAATTCTGCCTCAAAATTCCATAGGACCGGCCTAAGTTCCACATTCGTATAGGTGAGTCTATCAAGGGTACTCATGTAGCTGTGTACCCCACTCAATTAGAGTATAGATCTCATTAAGAGTTACTATTAACTCATCCTTCTTTCGCTGCAGGATCATGCTTTCTATATTCTTTCTCTCATAGCATGTTCTACCACTTCATGACTTGTTTTTACCCATTGAACCTAAATCTTGGGATCTCCAGTCATATAGGTCGGGTTACCATCATTTAGTGGGCTATAGACATTAGTCCCATCCTACTGGATGTTTCTCGGACTTTCTCTCTATTAAGTCCTTTCGTCAAAGGATCAGCTAAGTTTTCATTCGTACGTACAAAATCAACTCTAACCGCTCCATTAGAGATACATTCACTAATCGTGCTGTGTTTTCGCCTTATCTGTCGTCTCTTACCATTGTAATAACGATTCTTAATCTTTGCAATAGCCGCGGTACTATCACAATGAATTAACACAGCTGGTAACAGTTTCTCCCATAAAGGGATTTCAGCTAGCAAGGATCTTAGCCAACTTGCTTCTTCACTAGCAGTAGCTAGTGCTATCATCTCAGATTCCATTGTGGACTGAGCCAGAATGGTCTGCTTCTTAGACTTCCAAGAAACAGCTCCTCCAGCTATGCTAAATATATAGCCGCTGGTCGCTTTGGAATCATCCGACAAGGTGTTCCAATCTGCATCACTGTACCCTTCAAGTACAGCAGGATATTTTTGATAATGCAGTCCTAATGTCATAGTCCCTTTCAGGTATCTCATGACTCTCTCAATAGCATGCCAATGCTCCTTGCTTGGCCTACTTGTAAATCTGCATAAGAGTCCCACGACATAGGCAATGTCGGGTCTAGTACAATCAGTGGCATATCTGAGACTGCCAATGATGCTCGCATATTCAGTTTGTCTAACACCATCTCCAGTGTTCTTAAAAAGTTTTACACTTGGATCATAAGGTGTGCTTGCAGGTTTACAATCAATGTAGTTGTATTTCCTTAATATCTTCTCAACATAATGAGACTGATCCAAGGAAATTCCTTTATCTGATCTAGTAATCTTGATGCCAAGAATTACATCAGCTTCTCCTAGGTCCTTCATATCAAAGTTGTTACTCAACAGTGATTTCACAGAATTTATGGCAGGAATGTTTGACCCAAATATGAGTAGATCGTCTACATATAGACATATGATAGTGCAAATGTTTTTATCATACTTGTAGTAGATACATTTGTCACTTTCATTCACTTTGAACTCATTCGAAATCATTAAGTTGTCAAACTTTTCATGCCATTGCTTAGGGGCTTGTTTTAGACCATACATAGATTTGTCTAACTTACATACTTTAAAATCGAAGGGAGAAGAGAGAAAATCGCAAAGGAAGCATCAACTGTGAGATTTTGGTGTGAAGAATGAGTGGGGGGAGCTCTCCTTTTATAGGCAGAGTTCGCGAGAATTACTTGGGGATTAAGTTTGCTTAATCCTTAAGCAAACGCGTTTTACGCGTGACTTGGGGATTAAGTTTGCTTAATCCTTAAGCAAAGCAAACGCGTTTTCTTAATTGGAAATATCCGGAAGTTTCTGGATACTGGTTTGGATCGGGTCGAAGTGTAACACATCAATTTGTTACGCGAACGCTTTCGTATAATGAAAAATTAATTAATTAATTTAACATTTTCAAGTGACAAAAAAATATATATCAATTTTCCAACCCACGACCCACGACCCAAGCCCAAGCCCGGCCCGGCCGGTCGGACGGACGGCAGCGTCGTCGTCTCGCGTGTGATATATGTATTTTGTAAGCGTTCACCCGTTCACAAAAATGGGTACCCCAAGGGCACACCCTTGGAGGTCACCCCACCCTTGTATAAACACTTACTAGTTGGGGTGACTCTCCAATGTGGGACATTTTTAAGTCACATACCCACACACTAGTTTCTCATAGTGTTTTCTTTCTTTCCAATTTTTTCACTAGACTTTAACTAGTGTTCCAACAATCCCCCACTTGACTTCAAAATGGTTTCGAGAAATAACGTAAAACGTTTCCATAAGATTTGCTAATATACAAAGGTGTTGTTAACAACTCGAACCTTTGCATAGTGGAAGGTATTCTGATTTAACAAGAGTTGCTTACAGCATTGAACTCTATCTCAGACATAGAATCCACACACAAACCTTTTCATAGGTGTATTCTAAAAGCCCGTGCGTTTTAAGGCCCTGCACGTGTATCCCGGTTTTAACGAATGCTCTAGAAATTCTGCCTCAAAATTCCATAGGACCGGCCTAAGTTCCACATTCGTATAGGTGAGTCTATCAAGGGTACTCATGTAGCTGTGTACCCCACTCAATTAGAGTATAGATCTCATTAAGAGTTACTATTAACTCATCCTTCTTTCGCTGCAGGATCATGCTTTCTATATTCTTTCTCTCATAGCATGTTCTACCACTTCATGACTTGTTTTTACCCATTGAACCTAAATCTTGGGATCTCCAGTCATATAGGTCGGGTTACCATCATTTAGTGGGCTATAGACATTAGTCCCATCCTACTGGATGTTTCTCGGACTTTCTCTCTATTAAGTCATTTCGTCAAAGGATCAGCTAAGTTTTCATTCGTACGTACAAAATCAACTCTAACCGCTCCATTAGAGATACATTCTCTAATCGTGCTGTGTTTTCGCCTTATCTGTCGTCTCTTACCATTGTAATAACGATTCTTAATCTTTGCAATAGCCGCGGTACTATCACAATGAATTAACACAGCTGGTAACAGTTTCTCCCATAAAGGGATTTCAGCTAGCAAGGATCTTAGCCAACTTGCTTCTTCACTAGCAGTAGCTAGTGCTATCATCTCAGATTCCATTGTGGACTGAGCCAGAATGGTCTGCTTCTTAGACTTCCAAGAAACAGCTCCTCCAGCTATGCTAAATATATAGCCGCTGGTCGCTTTGGAATCATCCGACAAGGTGTTCCAATCTGCATCACTGTACCCTTCAAGTACAGCAGGATATTTTTGATAATGCAGTCCTAATGTCATAGTCCCTTTCAGGTATCTCATGACTCTCTCAATAGCATGCCAATGCTCCTTGCTTGGCCTACTTGTAAATCTGCATAAGAGTCCCACGACATAGGCAATGTCGGGTCTAGTACAATCAGTGGCATATCTGAGACTGCCAATGATGCTCGCATATTCAGTTTGTCTAACACCATCTCCAGTGTTCTTAAAAAGTTTTACACTTGGATCATAAGGTGTGCTTGCAGGTTTACAATCAATGTAGTTGTATTTCCTTAATATCTTCTCAACATAATGAGACTGATCCAAGGAAATTCCTTTATCTGATCTAGTAATCTTGATGCCAAGAATTACATCAGCTTCTCCTAGGTCCTTCATATCAAAGTTGTTACTCAACAGTGATTTCACAGAATTTATGGCAGGAATGTTTGACCCAAATATGAGTAGATCGTCTACATATAGACATATGATAGTGCAAATGTTTTTATCATACTTGTAGTAGATACATTTGTCACTTTCATTCACTTTGAACTCATTCGAAATCATTAAGTTGTCAAACTTTTCATGCCATTGCTTAGGGGCTTGTTTTAGACCATACAGAGATTTGTCTAACTTACATACTTTAAAATCGAAGGGAGAAGAGAGAAAATCACACAGGAAGCATCAACTGTGAGATTTTGGTGTGAAGACTGAGTGGGGGGAGCTCTCCTTTTATAGAATTTGTTACGCGAACGCTTTCGTATAATGAAAAATTAATTAATTAATTTAACATTTTCAAGTGACAAAAAATTATATATCAATTTTCCAACCCACGACCCAAGCCCGGCCGGTCGGACGGCGGCGTCGTCGCGCGTGTGATATATGTATTTTGTAAGCGTTCACCCATTCACAAAAATGGGTACCCCAAGGGCACACCCTTGGAGGTCACCCCACCCTTATATAAACACTTACTAGTTGGGGTGACTCTCCAATGTGGGACATTTTTAAGTCACATACCCACACACTAGTTTCTCATAGTGTTTTCTTTCTTTCCAATTTTTTCACTAGACTTTAACTAGTGTTCCAACAGAAATCTACTTCAAAATCAATGCTATCAAGTTGCATATCACTCGTGCATTGCAGAGCATGATGAAGTCCCAATGCTTCGCCGACGTCAACTGAGTATACACCTGCAATGCTGGTTGTTTTGTTCTAAGTGGATTTTAAGCCCAAACATATTTTTTCTTTTTGGACTGAAACACCACCATCTCACCTTAAATTTTATTCATAAAAAATGATTAAAATGAAATAAACTATTAGAATAACATACTATGAGTAGATAACACCGCATACACCCCTTTTGTTAAAAAAGAAAGAAAGAAAAAACACAAAAACGCCCATATATAATAATGCAATTAAATTTTCTCCTTTAAAATATATTATAGATTATAGATATGCCAACAAATTGCAAGTTCTTTGATTGATTTTGACTTTGCATTAAATTTGTGGTCCATCTGAATGCAACAGGATACTTGGTTGGATAAGAACGAGATTAATACTGTATTCCCTAAGTTACGATAAGAGGGGTATTGTTTTGGCTGCAGTTGATAAGCACTGTTTCGGTCCTTCGGTCTCACAACAACTCATTCATTTTTTTTTATCATGAAGTATTAACTAACTTTTTTTATGAAATACATGAGATTGATATAAAGTGGTAGGACACACATAAATATATTTTATTTTTTTAGTAATTTATAACTAAAAATTCACTTTTTAAAGATGAATAAATAAAATATTCGGAGTTCAACACTTCTATGATCCTTTCAATATGGATTGTTTGATGTTAGTATAGCTTTGACTTTTTAAACAAAAACTTTAAAATTAAATTATATTGACAGTTGCATGTGAGCTTTAATATGACGGTGCATGTCAATTTTTCTCATTGTAATTTAGTGAAGCATTTTCTCCACATTTTCCAGAAGAACAATTCACTCTACACGGTCAAACCTCCAAAACCAAACAAATCACAACATATTCATGTCATATGGCATAAATTAGGAATTAGTCAAGGTAGTTAATAACAAGGAGAAAAAGAAACCCGAGAACTCTTTGAATGTGTTAATTAGTGTTCTGAAACTCTAGTATTAACTCATAAACTCTATTATTAATTTGGTGGCAAACTCATTTTTAGTGAAATTGGAGCTTGAACCGAGTTTGAGCGATTTGATTTGGACTAAAATCGGTGAAATTAAATAAACTCTTTTGATTTTAAGCGAGTTTGCAATTTTACTTTTAAAAAAACTGTTTTGTTGAGCTCAAATCTTCTTTTTTCCTGATCCATAAGCTCATTTAACGCGTGAAAGTGTACTGCTTTCAATAACCAAACGACTCTTTTCAAACACATTACCTCAAGTGATTGAACGAGAGAAATGAACCAAACATAGTAATCTTAAACAGTGAAACCCTAACGTCAGCGAGGCTTCGATGCTGACAAGGTCGCAAGTCTTGGACACTTCATTTTGATACAAGGTTAATCATGACGCTTTATTTTAGTGATTAAGTATATTTGTGTTTTATAATTAAGTTAATATTTAGATTTATTAAACTATTTAATATCATATTAGTCTATATATGTCATGTGTATAACCATTTTAACATAATTTTAATTTTAGATAAACTGATATTATTTTACTAGTTGAGTTTACGAGTCGATCCCATCTAAGCAAAAGGAGTTGTGGTACAAACTCGAATTTGACACAATTTAATTCTACGACCATAAAAAATAATTTTCAATAACTATATTTTTTAAAATTAATTGTAATTAAAAATGAGTTAAAAATAATAATTTAGGTTTAGAAATATTTAATAAAAGTAACTTCTTATAGATTTGATGTTAGAATTGTTTGTTTTCATATAGACTCTCAGTCGTGTTGCCATAGAGCTAAATAACTCACTCTTTTTTTTTTATTTTTTTTAATGAAACTAACCAAGTGTATGTTTGGTTTTACTTCTAGAGTGACCAGAATCGATTCTGAATGGTAGAATTGATTCTGACATATTTAGTTGCCGTCGAGTAGAATTGATTATGCCTTTAGAATTGATTCTACTCGAAGATAAGTTTTGTAGCTTTTGATTTTAGAATTGATTTTCACACATATATTTATGCTTCAACTCACTTTTATATGAATGTATCCAAACATAAACTACTTTTAGTTCAAATTACTTTCAATCAAAATCAATTCTATATAATCAATTTCTATCAAAATCAATTCTTTTCGACGTACAACTAAACACGCACCAACTCACATATGATAGCTTTTCAAAAAGCGTTTCCTATTATGGATGATCACATGTATACAAAAATAAAGTGTGAATTACATGATTCGTTTTATCAATCAAATAAGTTTATTGGCCCACTGAATTATTTTTTGTGGTATTGAATATGTCATGTGGACCTAGTAGCTGTCTTTTGAATCAACTTCAAAGTGGATGCTAACCTCCAACCACAAAGGAATTGGATAAGAATTAACATAGCATCAATGGAGGGTCCATGTGCAACTTCTTTCACAATAAAAGACATATTTGTGATCTAACTTGCTACCTTTACGAAATTCTAACTAGATAAAATTATAAATTGCTTCAATCCTTTGATAACCACAAATTAAAGTAGAAATTCTCTTTCATATTTTTAAAAAATAGACGTATAGCTAGCTAGCTACTTTTATGAAATTCTAAAGATGAAAATAGAAGTTTGCTTCAAGCCTTCAATGACCAAATGTTCAAGTAGAAATCATCTCTAAGAGCATCCACAATGGAGATTCTTAATTTTGAGGTCTTAAATGGGTTTTACATGGACACATCACTTATTTTATAATTTTTTAATAATAGTATCTAATAGGTACTCAACCACTCCAATGAAGATCCTCTAACAAAAGGTCTATATGGCTCCCACCAATAACTATTTATTTACGACACAATGACAATGATTATTTTAAGAAAAAGTTATGTGGGATCCACTTAAGCATTGAGGTCTTAAGTGAGACCCTGGGTCCTAGAAGACCCTAAAAAAAAATCACATTGGGGGTACCTATTAGGTACCCAGTCTTAAATGGTGAAGACTTCACCAATGTGGATGCTATAGAACAATTTTTTGAACAATTTTCTTTTTCTTCTTTTGATACAAAAACAATATAAAGAAGTAAAGAGAGTAAAAACACAATACACGTTTGAGAGAGTTATCGTAAAATGATTGTATAAATATCATTTTTCATAGTTTATATACTTTGAATACGAAAAATAAAAAGGAACACAAAATTTCTAAATAATTGATTCTTGAGAAGAAACGGGATAAATTTTGGTTTTGTGCTATGTACTATCACTTGTAGGGTATTCATGTCGATCACACTATATTATTTGGTGGGTTTTGTTAATGTATGTCTCCGAAGCATTTTTTTTAAAGATTTTAAAATAAGAAATTATTCTTTAAGAAAGTCAAATATTTTGATTTTCAATACATTGATTCACAAAATTTCATAAAAGTTATCATTTAAAGTCTTTGAAGAGTGTCCCACAAACATTCATTAGTATTTCCCTTATTTGTTTTGTTGGTTATGTTAGGTGTGTTGTGTTGTACTATCACATGTAAGGTTCAACCAATACACAAATATGAGGAGGAAGGGGGCTTGTCGTAGGATCGAGCCTACACTGTATCCTACTCCCTCCGATCTCTATTATAAAAAAATTGTTTTTTTTTAATAATAATTGAATAATTAATGCATCTGATCTATAATATAAATCAAATATTTAATTTATTTAATAAAGTTAAAAAAGTAATACTTATTTATGATAGTGATCGAAGATCGTAATAGTGTAAACCACTACACTATCAGTATGACGAGATAATCAATTTAATTCATTTGTTAAAATATGTTTTACGAGCATATAAAAGGAGAATATTTGTCTTTGTGAATATATCTCAATTGATAAAAACATCACATAATGTATGCGGGAGCCGAGGTTTAAATTCAGATTCTCCACTTATTCATATTAAGAATGAATTTCTCTAATCATGACTAGTTGATTTTTTTATTTTTTTTCACGTATAACAGATAAGAAGAAAATAACTTTGACACCAATTGCTGACAAAAAAAATCACACATTTCTAAACTGCTGACACTACAAAATTGTAACGAGAGAAAAATGGAAATTAATTCATGCCTTCAATGGCCACAGACTCGCTCCACCTATGAATATCCGCTATACAATAAAGTCAAATTTGGATAGGAAGATAAACTCAAATTGAGGAACCATTTAAGGCAAAAACATGTCTTTTTGTTTATTCTCTATTTTTTTATATTAATAATAACGATATTTGTATAACTATTTTATGATAATTCTAGAATATTTTTTAATTAGTTAAAAATAATAAAGCGGAAAAGAAACAAATATAGTAAAAGCATAATGTTCCTTAAAAAAGAAAGTAAAAACATAATGACCGAATGAGAGAAATTTGTTCAAAAATTGTCATTAAACGATTATACAAATATCAAGGAGAAATATTATTACTTAAAGTGTGATATTGAAGGTTTAAAACTCATCCCAAATTGCTAAAAAAAAAACCATCCCAAATTGATATTATAAGGTTTATTAAAAAAAAATATATTGTAAGAGTGAGTTCTTGCGACTGAATTAACATTTCAAGGACTAATTAGAGCCCGTTTGTTATAGCTTTTTTAAGAAAAAAAATCACTTTTTTTAAACAAATAATCACTTTTAAGAGTTTTGCATCCGTTTGTTATAGATTTTTAAAAAAATCAGAATCTAAAAATAATCTAAAAACAGCTTCAAATGAGAAGCTGTTAGGAGCAGCTTAAAATAAAATAGATTTTTTTTAGAGGAGAGAGAAAATATAATTTAAAAGATTGAACTGATTTTGTAACAAAAAATCCTTTTTATATAGTTGTATCCAAACAAACTAGATTATTTGTTTAAAAAAATGATTTTTATTACAGTAAACAAACGCAAAATAGATTCTATTTTTCATATAATCTCTAAAATATAATCTCTAAATTATTTTATATCAAAATCACTTTTATTTTAATCCGTAACAAACGGGCCCTTATTCGATTCCTTCCTTAAAAAAAAAAAAAAGGACTAATTATTCGGTTGTTAATATCGCATTTGAAAAAAAGAAATTTGTCTAAAAAAATAATCACTTTTAATTTTCAATGTAACTTTGAATTGTACCCTCTAGTTAATATTATATACCTTTCGCTCAAGATATTATTTTTCATTTTACATTTACTAACAAAAATACATCAATAATTAACATGATTCAATAAAGCCACCATTTCCTTTCATCCATTTACCATCTTATTTTATTATGTGTAAAATGATTGAATGAGACAAATATAGGGACACAATTTATGAAGAAAAAAGAAGTCTACTATTTACGCTCAATCAATCCAACCTTGAGGTTGATCACAAAAGTTGCAAAAAATACAAAAATGAGAGAACTAGTATTAAATGCAAGCATAATTTCCGTTGGTGTATTTGGTTGCTTTATGCCAACAAGGGATAGTACAACACACATAACAAACCAAATTAATAATGCATTGGGTCCCTTAAGTATAAGGTTATCAATTTGCTTCTTGATCCATATGTATAAAATAACATTTGTCAGAGAAATATATTCTCTAAATGATCCTTTATCTTAAAAAAATAGAACCTATTCTCACGTGGATCTATGAAATGCAGACACAGACACAAAACAGACACCAACCCAATAATTAGATAAAAATGATAAATTTACTATAATTATAAGTGTCAAACACCGACGTGTGTCCAACATCGGGTCACAACTAATCCAATGAGTATTCGGGACATAACTAATCCAATGAGTATCCGTGCTTCATTTAGAGCATGATACATTCTCATGTGGTATCATGACACTCAAAGAAGAAAAGACTTCCACCAAGAATGTCCTTTTGATTTTAAAAATTAAAATAGACAGATGAGTTGGTAAAAGCCTAATGATTCATGAAGTCCCCATCTAAATAAAAAAAATGGAGATTAAGTTCAACAATACAAACCAAGAAATTCTTATTGTTTCACACATATGAACCATTAAACTCATAAATTCATAATACTTGCAAAGAAATTCAACTGTTCTAGTCTCATTCTGTTGCAAAAACACTAACAATTACACAAACTTTTTGGAAAAACACAAGACATCCCTTATTCTAACTTACAAAACAACAATCTCAGAATTGAAGTTAGCATAACAAGTTCCTAAGATTAATGCTCCTTGTACTTGTTCTTAACATTTTCAATCCTTGAATTTCCCTTTGTAGCTTCTTCAGCAGCATCAATTGCTTTATCAACTGTTTGACTTTTCACTTTTTGTGTTCCATTGGTTTTCTCTTCTGCCACTCTCTGAAATTCTTCAGCTGTAGATGGTGCTCTCTCTTTTCTCAAATGACTCTCTTTTTCCTTCACTTCTTGTCCATAATTCTATCAAATTAAAGCATGTTCAATAATTAATAAATGATTTGATAATTCATGTTCATTGTAAAGTGTAAATAACTATCAAGCACGGATACGGACACGACACACTGGCACACCGACACAGTTAATAATTTGAAAAAAAATCACGTAATACAGTGTAATTACAAGTGTCGGTGTCGTGTCCGACACGCTTAATCCAAGGAGTGTTCATGCTTCATAGTACAATAAACAGTTTCAAAGTCACAAAATCATAAAACTAAAAATCAAACTTTTTGATCAATTTGACAATTTTTAAGCAAACCCATTTGAGTAAAGATGTTAAATTTGGGTTCAAAATGAAAAATCTTTACTTTCTTGATGGGTTTTGATTTTTGAATCTTTTGATCCACTTTTCAACCTTTAATTTTTCCACTTCACAAAACAGGATCATGCAGAACAATTCTTCATTAATTCTACATGCAATAAAATTAAGCTTCTTCTTTAAACACAACCAACAAATCTAACTCTTTAATTTCAACCAAAGTACAAACTAAAATTTAAAATTCAACATTTTCTTTCTTCAATTCAATCTCCTACTAGGATCATTCTTACTTTCAAAAAAAAATTAAAATTAAATTAAACAATTTTATATAGTTTTTGTAACACCAATTAATTGAAAGAAAAAAATATTATACAATTTAATTAAAAACATCAAGGGATAAAAATTAAATGGTACCTTGATAGAGTTGTAGAAGAATGGTCTAGAGGGTCTGAGCAAAGAAGATCTTGAAGATGAGTGAAGAAGAGTGAGGAATTGGGCACCAGCCATAGTATGGTTACTCTCTCTCTCTCTCTCTATGAGGAGGATTTTGATAAAGAGAGAGAGAAAAAATATTGAAGTTGGGAGAATGGGGATGTGTCTATAGGTGGAAGCTAGTGATGTACACGTGGTGTTGTTGAAGTGGAACACTTCATGCAACCTAAACGGACAACTTTGCACACTCTGCACCCTATGTGATAGTGTTAGTGTCTACACAAATATATCTATTGGCTAAGATAAGTACAAATGAAAGATTGTTTGGCCAACACACCCAAAATAGATGGAAGACTTGTTGTTAAAGTAGATAGATACAAATAAGAGATAATTAAGACTTTTTTTTTAAAGGGATAATTAAGACTTATATTTATCGAGTATTACATCCTTTGAAAATTTTTATTGACTTTTACATTTTTCTTTGTTGACAAAATCGACTTTTACATAATTTTTTTTTGAGTTGTGTTATTTGAACAACTATTTCAAT
Source organism: Medicago sativa (assembly GCF_051527215.1). Taxonomy (NCBI): domain Eukaryota; kingdom Viridiplantae; phylum Streptophyta; class Magnoliopsida; order Fabales; family Fabaceae; genus Medicago; species Medicago sativa. The sequence goes on along the minus strand of NC_140751.1, from coordinate 53,135,188 downwards.
AACAACCTATGAGACAACTTTAATTTATAGAGAAAATGAAGTAATGACACAAAAATCAAAACAATTGAGAGAAAGTAAAAACATAATGTGAGTATGAGAATAAATTGTCACAAAAGTTGTCAAAAAATTATTGTTCAAATATCATTTCATTTTATTTTTTAACAAGCCAAAATGATAGTACTAACGATAACCTTTTCGGTACAACTCGTGCCCGAAAAGATTACAAAAAGATACTACTCCCTCCGTTCCAAAATGAGTGCCGCTTTAGCAAAAATAATTTGTTTCAAAATGAATGTCATTCTCACTTTTCAATGTACTATTAATTACTTTTTCCCAATAATACCCTTAATTATTATTATCCACACAACTTCCAAAATATCATTTTGTACTTTAATTTATAATGATGACAAATGCACCAATAACTAGCGAGTCTATTTTAGTAAAAGTATCATATCTTTGGACAACATTATTCCATTCCTTAACATGTGTGCAATTAGCTAAAGCGACACTCATTTTGAAACGGAGGGAGTACATAATATGAATCTTGTTATAACATAAAGGAAAAGAAAATTAGCTAGCTAAGAGACAACAAACAAACAAGGTAATCGAAATCAAACGAAACGTATTTTGATTTCAACCACCGATATGACTAAAACTTAGTCTTTCCACTTTAAGTTTGTAAATTTTCCTCTTTATGTCGAAAAATACAACAATTGCATTCTTTTCAAATGATCCTACATGTAGAAAGGCAAACAATATTCAATGAAAGACACTTCCTTTTTGAAAAACCACCTAAAACACCAAATTACATATGATATTCATGAAGAATTATGTGACATACTATTTCATAGACTAATCAATTTGCCACCAAAGACCATAACCAGCCAAAAAAATCACATCTGACAAACAAATTATCTCTATCTTCATTCACCTCACACCTTCTTAAGCAAAGACAATCATTGTCATTAATAGCCCATTTCTTAAGCAAGTTGTCTTTAGTCAGAATACGGTTAAGAAGTAGACGCAAAGCGGAACCAAAAAGACTTTAAGCGGAACCAATTTTAACCAAACATTGTTACTGTTATCAAAAGTAGCATTACCGTCCGTAGAAATCAAGTAGTTGTACTTGCTACTCACTGAGTATCATTTGGACGAATGACGTTGTCAAACCCACCTATCATCCTTAGCCTCCTGTAAAACAATATAGGTTACAAGCTCACTAAGTTCCCCTAATTGCTATTCCTCATAGGCAAACATACACCTACACCACTTCCACGTCACACTATTCATTCCCCGACCCAAAGAATGCAAATCAGCCATCGTCGTTGTTTTATTATATGTTAAATCATATAAACTATCGAATCTATCACATAACAGAATTTCTTCCAACCGAAGGTCTTTCCAGAACAAGGTAGAGGACATATCTTCCAACAGATGCATGATATTACCATTAACCAACTCCGCACTCCCACACCAACACTCTCTTTAATCTTTAATAATATTCTGCCACCAAACATATCCCCATCTTGCCCTTTATTAACATTCTGCAACCAAACATATCCCCTTCTTGCTCTATTTCCCTACACCATAACAATAAATAAACAATCGGTACCATAAACTCTATCTCTCTCTCTTCCACACCCACAACCACCACTTTATAAACAAAGCAAGATTAAAAAATCATGTGTCATCCTAACCCCAAACCCACCATCATACTCTACAATGAAAGGTTACAACTCTTCCAACCCCACAAACTACTTTTAACTTAATCAAAATTAAAGGCAACCAAACGTTTAATTATTTTGAATCACTGCCAATGGGTAGGCTCATGTTTGCAATTCATAACCAAGGACGTCTCATTCAACTAAGAATTGGCTACATTAACCCCAACCATAGTCACAGAATTCGCGAACTGCGAACCGGTTCGTGCAAACCGGTTCGCGGTACTTTTACGAACCGGTTCGTCAAAATTCGTTTAGAATTCTTCGAGAACCAAGTACCCAGCGAACCAAGACTTAAAAAGACTGGAAAAAGAGAAAAAAATTGAACTAATTAACAAAGAGTCTAGGACAGCGACATCAGCCATAGAAAGCTGACAAATTACTGGTCCCACCCATTAAAAAGGTATGGGAAGCTCTCTGTTACTCAATGAAATTGAAAGTAGGAAGATGCTTTATTTATAATATAGCTTTCCCTTCAATGTTTGTGGAGTAACCGATGTGGGACTAGTTCAAGTAAAATATATCTCCATGTTTTCATATCAGTGAGGTTCAACTAGTATGCCACTAAATTTTTGCAAAATTTTTATTATTTCTATTGATAGTATTAATATTTTCATTCTCTTTTTATATTTTTAATTAGTGTTTTATTATCTATAATGTATTGATTATTATATTTAAAGTGCCACGAACCCAAGCGTACCGACTATGTATACCCCCCACGTACCAAATTCTTTTAAGAGTTGCGAACCGCGTACCCGAACCCGTACCACGTACCGAAGCGAATTGCGAACTGTGTGACTATGGTTGAGAGGCACTCACAAGGAATTTGCATACATTAAAGCTGAACTGGAAAGCATTCAAGCTTTCCTGAAGGACGCTGATAAAAGAGCAGCAGGAGCTGAAGGAGACAACACCAGTGAAGGAGTCAAAATATGGGTGAAGCAACTTAGGGAAGCAACTTTTCGCATAGAAGATATCATTGATGAATATTTGATCCTGGTAGCACAACACATAGTCACACAGTTCGCAATTCGCTTCGGTACGTGGTACGGGTTCGGGTTCGCGGTTCGCAACTCTTAAAAGAATTCGGTACGTGGGGGGTATACATAGTCGGTACGCTTGGGTTCGTGGCACTTTAAATATAATAATCAATACATTATAGATAATAAAAAACTAATTAAAAATATAAAAAGAGAATGAAAATATTAATACTATCAATAGAAATAATAAAAATTTTGCAAAAATTTAGTGGCATACTAGTTGAACCTCACTGATATGAAAACATGGAGATATATTTTACTTGAACTAGTCCCACATCGGTTACTCCACAAACATTGAAGGGAAAGCTATATTATAAATAAAGCATCTTCCTACTTTCAATTTCATTGAGTAACAGAGAGCTTCCCATACCTTTTTAATGGGTGGGACCAGTGATTTGTCAGCTTTCTATGGCTGATGTCGCTGTCCTAGACTCTTTGTTAATTAGTTCAATTTTTTTCTCTTTTTCCAGTCTTTTTTGTCTTGGTTCGCTGGGTACTTGGTTCTCGAAGAATTCTAAACGAATTTTGACGAACCGGTTCGTAAAAGTACCGCGAACTGGTTCGCGGTTCTCCAGCTACAGTGCGAATTCTGTGACTATGACCCCAACCAATATACTTTTATGAAAATTAAACTTCAACTCATATATTGCTTCAAACAGAATAAGAACGTCCTTCAAGGATCTAACATCGGCCCAACTTTAACTCCCGCCATCAAAGTATCATTTGCAGAATGTGAATGGAATGTAACAACATCATTGTGCCCCCCCACCCTGTATCCAGTGAACAAACCCTCTTTCACTATTGCGTTCATCATGACATTTAAGCCTTCTGCGGCCAATAAGAAAAGAAAAGGTGACAGAGGATCACCTTGACATAACCCCCTTTCCATTCCATCTTAAACTCATCAGTTGGGCCACCATTGAATAGAAGTGACACCGTATCTGTAGTTACATATTCTAATATCCACTTGCCCCACAACGTTGGAGAATTCATCTTCAAGATACTTTCAATCCACCGAATCGTATGTACGTCCACTTTAAAAAACAATAATTCATTTTTTAATTTACGCACGTCATCCACCAACTCATTCGTAATGAGAATCCCATCTAGAACCTGTCTACCATGAACAAAGGATGATTGAGTATCAGAAATAACACTCACAATAATTTTTCTCAACTTGTTCGCAAACACTTTTTCTAGGATTTCATATAAACAACTCAACCAGTGAAATAAACCTAAAATCAGACAGCCGCTGTGGACTCTCCACTTTTGGAATCATAGCTATAAAAGTACTATTTAATCCTCCTTAAAAAAAAAAAAATAAAGTACTATTTAATCCCTTGTTAACTTACCATTCCGATGAAACTCATGAAAAAAGTGCATCAAATCCTCTCTTAAGTCCTCTTTTATGTCCGATGAATGTTTAATTTACTTTCTTTATGTCGCTAAACATGTTTGCACTGTCCCACTTAAACTTCACCCTAATCGCCTTTCCTACATCACAAACATCCTTAGTCGCCACCTTTGAGTTATCTTGTAAAACCATCCAATTTTTCCACTCATTTTAATTATCAGTGGAAGTATGTTGAGCCTCACAAGACTTTGCTTAAATAAATTTAATTTTGTTTTAAAATTTTAAGGTACTGGTTTGACGTGTTACTTGTTATAGGTTTTTCTGGGTCTATCTTTAATCAAGTGCTCTATTATAAATTATGTCATTATAACAAAATACATTTATGTATAACTAGTTTATGTATAACTAGCAATCACTACTTCAACAGTTGATGGCTGAAGTAAGTTGATGATTCTGCTGCTGCCAAAACTGACCTTATTACCTCTTATTGCTTCAATCTTCTACGAAGTCTCCGGCGGTCCATTCAGAGTTGAAGATTCTGTTAGAGCCGGTCTGGTGGCGGTCCTCTTCTATCCTTAATCGGCCTTTTGCCACTGTTTTCCGTCACAACGCTCTTTAGTGGTGTTTTGGACAATGCTCTTTATCCTGTTTTGTTTCTTGATTACTTGAAACATTATTTTCCTATTTTTAACCGCTCGAATCCCTGTTCTTTTCGGGATTACGTTTTCGCTTACTTGAATTATAGAGGTCTTCAGTTTTCACATTGTTGGTTTCTCTGCTGTTATTTTAGCCATTTTTTCACTAGTTATCGTGGTTCTTTCTCTTCCGAGAATTAGACCAAGGGTGAATTGGTGTGGTTACTTTAATAATATGTTTTGGAATTTGAATTAATGGGATAATGCTCGTTAGTACTCTTGCTGGACAGGTTGAGCATCCGGTAAAATGTTCCCGGAAGCACTTCTTGGAGGATTGGTTTTGGTGATCTGTTCGTATTTGATTCCGTTGCTAGCAGGGACAGGTGCCTTGAGTGGTTATATTGCAAAAGTCAGGATGTTGGTTAGTGGTTTTTGTCTTAAACTGTGGATTCAAGCCGCGGCTGCCATGTCTAACCTTGGATTGTTTGAAGCAGAAATGAGCAGTGATGCTTTTCAACTTCTTGGAATGAGCAAAATGGGTTTGCTTCCTGGTGTATTCTCATCAAGGTCACTACTGTGTTGTGCCATGTCTCATTTTTTTCTCTCTCTTTTCCAAGTAAATATCAAACTAAATTCCACTATGATGATACCCTCCTGTATATAGTATCTTTCTTTTAATTAGATTTGTATATAAGCAACAAGGTTATCTGTTTTGGAATTTGTAGTGTCTGCAGTACCTACCATTCAGTCTTAAGTGAGTGGTAGATGAATAATTTCAGATTTGATATTAATTGCTTGAACAAAAAGGTAACAACGACCTAACATTGATGGTGGTACTATATACTTTCTAGGTCTAAGTATGGAGTTATCTTCTTGTCATGGATGAGCTTTCAGCAAACACTGGAGTTCCTCAATTTCTTATATGCTATAGCAATGCTTCTTGAGTTTGCAGCTTTTATAACTTTGAGATTGATGAAGCCAAATCTTTGCAGACCTTGCAGAGTTCCGTTGTAAACATATGGGGCCGCTATGCTTTGTTTGCCTCCTGCTTTGTTACTTATTCTTGTAAACATTTGGAAGGCAATGTTTCCATACTTTGGTTTATATACCTGACAACCATAATAAACGAATACTTTGGTTTCCATACGATGTCCTAACAAAAATTGCAAACATAAAATCTCCTCCTTGATTTAATTTGTTCAATTTGATACCTCACTTAGCTGGTTTCATCTTACCTTGGTAGCAAAGGACATTTTTATTAGATATTAGATGGCGGTGGTTGATGTTGGGGGTGAAAGCACTGCATATATGATATAGTAATAGTAGTGTATTTATTTTCTGGTGATGATGGAGGTGTATACATATGACATTACATTAGTTCAATTTTAATGCATGCATATATTGCAATATCATGAATTTGTGAACATTATTAGTTTCTGAAGTAACAGGTCTCGGAAAAGATGGCAGCGCCGTCAGGAACATCCTTCATTACCCATTCATGGCCAACAGGGAAGTAAATTCCAGTCCTTGGATGTGGAACCCAGCAACTTGAATATGACGATGACGATGACTCCAATACTGTCTGCTTCGACCCAACTTCTCTTCCTAAGTATCTGCCGAGCCCGGTAGGACTCTCCGCTCCCTTAGCCGTTCTCCTGCATCCAATATTATAGTAGTAAGTTTCATTCATTCACTCACAATTGTGTTACTGCATTATTATAGAAATTAAAGATACTATATATTACCAGAGATGCATGAACATGTTTGATCTTCCCATGAATCAATACGTACGTACGTATTGGAAGCTGCTAATCGATATGAAATATTATTGTCTAGAAAAATATATATTGAAATTAACCTGCCAATTCACATGAAAATGTTTTGAATATATAATGTAATGGACTGCTATATAGACCTTGCAAGTACGGGTCCAATAAAGAAGAATAAATTATTTTGCACATGAGAATGCAACAGCATAAATATATTCATATGTTCTTTTGAGAAAAATCAATATGTGCTTTCATTATAAACCCTTGCTTTTCCTACTCCTCCCTCCAACTAATTCAATATGGATCGATCAATAATTAAACACCTTGGATATAGTCTTGTCTTTTTCTTCTTTTGCCTGAAACAAAGTAGCACGTAGGGATGGGTATCCAATGGACAGGGTATAGTACCCATCCCCATATCAGCGTTTGTAAAAAATGCCCCTACCCCGTACCTTCGTGGGTAACAACTTTAGTGCCCTTCCCCATACACCCGTATCCATTACCTGCGCTTTAACCTTGAAAAGACAATAAAAAAAATACCCCAATTGAAATAAAACTATGATCCAAAAAATTTCAACCAACTCATAAAAGAGTACGAATCTTGGTATTTAGCCAAATAAAAAAAACATCCAAAAAATCACTAGAAAGAAAAAAAATAGATACCTTACATCAATTATACGTTAAAAAGTCATACGTTAAAGTCATAATAAATTGTTACTAAAGTTTTTATTAAGCTGTTTTAGGTTTAGGGTTAGACTTAAATAGTTAAATTAATAATTAATTGTACACAAAAAATAAATAAATTATTTATCATATTATATAAATACATATATGCGGGTTGCGGGGCTGGGTAGTACAGTGCCCATACCCATTCAAATTTGCGGGTAATTACCTATACCCAAGCCCGGACTGATCATGAAAGTGGGGTTTTACCCTACCCATAGCTGGTATTTTTTGCGGGTGCCCATCGGGTCTGGGTCCAATTGCCATCCCTAGTAGCACGTCAATTATCATGTAGCTTTAATCTATTTTTTTCTCATTATTATTAGCCCTTTAAATTTGTATATCAATTTTGAAAATTCAGTAATTATATTAGCTTACTATATATGATAAAACAATTTGTTTGACTAAAATGTTCTTATTGAAAGTGTTAGATGTAAAATTTAGTTACACTCCCCTCATTTGAAAAAAAAATAAAATTAGTTACCCTTTTTTTTACAAGAAAAAATTAGTTACATTAATCAGTTGTTCTCACTGACATATATGTCTTATTGTACCTTAATGTAATCAACATTATCATTATCAATACAAATTTTATTTTCTATACTTTTATCTTATCTATGACTTTTAAAAAGAGTAGTAATATTCCTTTATTAAAACACAAAAAGTACAAAGATTCTGAGAATATAGTTGAAAAACAAACTGCAATATTAGATTTCTAAAACACCTACTCTATTTAATTTTGTAAATTAAGATAAAACAAACTGCAATATTTGATTAACCGCATATCAATTTAACAACTCTTAGTCTACTAGTTTAACTATTCAGAACTTACAATACAGTTCCTCATATTATACAACTAGCTTGTGAAATTGTTAGTTTCAGCTGGTAGAAAAAATCCAAGATCCATTACCATCATACACCACATCATGGTTCTGACAATTATTTGCTGAATTAATTCCAACATGAACTCTGCTGAAAATATCAAGCATCTTCACTTAATAGACAACTGCATCACTTTCAGTAACTGTTACCTTATCAAGCATCTTAGCAGGTCTCATATGTACGATGCATCTGGAATTTTTGTCTACAGTATCAGTGTCTAGCTTATTATCACTAAACTAAGATAAGATAAAATGACCATATTTGACATCCATGAGATAATAATTGAATTGAATCAAAATATTTAAAGATGAGATACACTAAATACTTTTGAAAAGTATCTCGCTTCTTGCCCAAACTTGTATTAAAAACATTTGAAGCTGAAGTATATGTTTATTGCCAGTGGCGGAGCCATGAATTTTGTATAGTATGGGTAAAATTTTAACCGTAAATTCATATGTGACATAATATATAAATAGTTATAAATCGAAATAAAAGAGGTTCGTCATTTTGTCAACAAAAGTATTGAAATAAGAGAGATGAAACATAATTTGTCAATAGTGTGCTAAATAAAATTAGGAGGTAAATGCCCTTTCTAAGATCTCTTTGTGGTGAATGTTCGAATAATATCAACATCATCAAGTGACTTGAATGTCTCCCGCTCGGAGTAACATATCATCAAGTCATTGAACCACACATCATTGATCTTGTTGGTAACAATTCTTTCTCACTGACTTATATGATTATTTTACTAGCTTATTGAGAGGGCTTGACAACTGGTGGACTTCCAACTTTTGTTGATGTTGGTAATAGCTTTGGTGCACCCGCTATTGTTGAAGATAACTTCATTAATGAATAATGCTGGTTAACAATGAGATGAGTGATTTGAGTGCATTTCTGCTTTTATATATATTGTTCATTTTGTGTTGATTATAGATATTGATGAAGTGCAGGTTATGCAGGATCATTGACAAGTGTAGCTTCTTCAAGTGTGATTTGCTGAAGATCCACAAATTAGAAGTTAAAATATGATTCCTTATGCCATGTTGTAGAAATGATTGTAAGTTTTTTTATTTTTTATTTTTTTTTATATATGAAGTGATTGTAGAAGTGGTTGTAAGTTGTAACTTGATAGTATGTCATTTTGTCTCATAAGCTATTATGAATAGCGATTCAAATTTTCTTACCATAAATTAAATGAGCAATGGAATATATATAGATTTTGATTTCTGTGAGTATTGAGTATTTGTTTGGGTATGATATAATAGTTCACAGTTAGGGAGAATTATTCTAAAAATTGATTATAGTAATTAATTTCAAATTTCAATGATAGAAAAAATCCAAGGATCTTTTCTTTGATAAAATTTCTTTCAAATTTTTTGTATAGGATGACATTTGAGACAGAGCTTTTGCGAACGAAATGTTTATGTAGAATTTTTTCAACAATTCAACAAACTTCCTAAATTACTAATCTAGTTTTGACCGGGCAAATCTTCGTGGAAATGATATTTTTGGCTTGTATGATGGTGGTGTACTAGGTTTTTCACTTTCTCCCCCAACCTTTCCACTTTGTGGTTCCTCACTCTTTTTTCCACTCTCATTGGTCTCACCATTCCCCTTGTATTCCTCTAGTTGTTTATCATTCCTAAGGGTGATAACGTTCATTTGACATTTTGGATTTGGTCCAGGTTGTCCCGGAAATACTCCGGAGGATCTAGAGGAAGAAGCTACTTGTTGAGCAACTTGGAAAATTTGAGTTTCTAGAATTTTGTTATGAGTAGAGATGGAGTCCATTTACTTCCTAGACATGTAGTTATTAGTATAAGGATATAAATATCAAGATATAAACATCCAGATAGTAATAGCAATATTAAGACCTGTCACGACCTAAGTACCTAATCTAGGGTTGCACTTTGCCGAAATAAATAAATCCTAATGAAACTTACTAGTGAACAGAAAATATATTAAAATAAATGACATTAATAATAAATAATTATCCAACAAAGCAAATAGAGGTTCATCTTAGAACCCTAGCCTATAAATATCTAGTCACACATGATAACTAAGACAAAATACAAAATGATAAACACATACCCTAGAAAAAATATGAGAAGATAGAACTCCTCCTTGCTCCTAGAATCGCCTTCCTCTTGAACTACTTCAGTTCTAAACAAGAAATTGTGAATGAGGAAGGCAATATTTATAGGGAAAGTTTCCACCTAACTTGGGCTTAAAACATGGGCTTCAAGGGGCAAAAAAGTCACGAAAAGTGACTTTTTTCATAAGAAATTGTGTGTTGGGCGCTTCAATGCATTTTCTCATGTTTTCTTCGTCTATTGAGGTGTTTTCTTCGTTGTAAGATGTCTTAGAACTTGGGAACAAAATTCCTCCCTCTGTAAAGTCTTATGAGGCCTGTTGAATCTTCATTCTTCATCTTCCCAAGGTCCATATAAATCTTCGGATGTCTTGTTTGGCCTGATTTGCTTGATTTCTTCGTGAATTACTTCAAGATCACCCTAAAATTGCTATGTTTTGGGAAGAATAGAATTACAAATTCAAATATAGAAAACATTTCAAAAGTCTAGAAATCATAGGCAATTGATCTAATATTCCACTGCTTTGATGGTAAAACCTACTAAAATAGACTGAAAAACATGCTAAGAATAACGTAAGATGACATGTCATCACCTTCCATGTGTGTTTATCTTTTATCTTATTTGCTTTATTTTAATTGCGCTTTATTTATTTTTGCGCCTTTATATTATTGTGCTATTGAATTGGGGTTGTGCTGTTCAAAACACTTTTGAGTGGAGCTCTACATCCAAGCTTTAAAAACCTAGGTTTAGGATGGTGGTTTGCATAGTATTAGCTTTCGAGATAGACATCTCATTTAGTCAATATGAAGACCTCGCTTAGAGATGATCCTCTTCGTTGAAAGGTCTTCCATATAAATGGCTAGCCCGTTATTATGGCGAAATTTCGAATTGGACCTCTAACTCTAAGGACATTCATATTAGAACCTCTTCAAATTTTGGTATCTGTATTGGCTTTCGAGGTAGACATCTCGGTTTGGTTGGTACAAACCCCGCCTAGAAGAGACACACTCGTGAAAGGTTGTCGTATAATGGTTAACCCATTATTATGCCAAAATTTCTAGATGCCTCCATGACTCATGTGCTCCTAACACACAAGAAAACCTTATAACTATCCTTGGTGAGAACCCTGATATAGAAAGCACATAGAACTAAGCCCTCATAGGGAGCCTTCCCTTTAAGTTTTGTTTCCCACACAACATATATAAAATCATTTTCTTAATATACAATTTTGTTTCATGGAATTGCAAAGGCAAAAATTGTGTTACAAGTGTATAACAAATTGAACATGGGCTCCGAGAAAAGAATAACTCTGTCATTGAAAGTTGATCTCGTAGATTTGGAAAGTCTTAGAGATTTGAGCGTCGAGTTAACAACAATTCCAAAGGGTGCTTTTGTCTTGAAGTATGGTGGCATCCTTGACCTCTTGTTCACCACTGTATAGTGATGTGTTTCCAATTTCAAGACTTCCAACTAGCAACCACGCTTTGAAGAGTTTGAAAGGATTGCGGGCATTCCTCCGAAAGGCAAGGGTCCATATGTGGAAATTGGCCATCCTATAAAAGTTGAAAAAATTGTTGAAGCTCTAAACTTTGAAGTTTTCGGATTTGCTAGCAATGTGAAGACTAGAGGGAACACTCTCGGTTTCCTCCGAAGTTATCTAGAGAAAAAGGCACGTGAGTTTTCCGCGTTCTGAGTTATGAAGTCCTTTAATGATAGAAAATTAGCAAGTGTACTAATTAATATCGAAGTAATAATTTAATTCGTATCCACGAGGACTGTTCTAATCTCTACTTGGCAATTTCATTAATATTTAAGATGTAAGTAAATAAGGGGGTTGCCTTAGGCAAGTTGGTTTTGGTTGCAATGATAAATAAATAACTGAAAAATAAAATTGGTGTTTGGAATGTTTAAAAGAGATGACTAGGTCAATCGATTCATCTATACATCACCCATTAGTAACCTATTTCTTAAGCCTACAAATTTCACAAAATCAACGACGAATTAACAAATTAACTTAGTTCAATCCCTTGATCCTAAGTCCTCTCGTCTAATCATAATTCCCTAATTCCTTAGGTGAACCTATAATCATCAAAGGCTATTTAGTGCGTTAATTCAATTGTCACTATCTAACAACGCTATATCCCTAGGTTGTCCGTTAGAAAGAACAACATACATATTTCCGAGATACACGCTAGTGTCAGTAGTCATATATTCTCTTAGATCAATTATATCTGGTCAGGATCATAAAAGCATTAAGAATAAAATATGCTGAATAAACTAGATTGAAATTCATAAACGTAAGAGTTTCAGGTTACATCACATGAGGTAGTACAGAATCATCTCTTGACCTAATCACAGGAAATTAGCTACACATGATAAAAGAAATAAACAACAGAGTAAAGAAATTAAACCGATAAAATTCCGTCGTATTGACGTTGCTCCTCAATTTTATTCAGTCGGTGTTGTTACTCTATATTTCCATGTGCTTCTCCCTTCTCTCGTGATGCGTGCGGCTCCTTTTCCAAAAACCGTGATCCAAAAATCCAAAGCGTGAATCCCTCCCATCCTTTGTGTGCGTGTTCCTTTTTATATTTTCTTTTTCAGGTTGCCTAGCTCCTGTTTCTTTCTTCTTTCGGGTCACATAATAAAGCCCAATTATGCAAATACTTGAATTCTTTTCATTCACCACTCTTTCAATTATTATCACACTTTTGTTTTCCTTGGTTGGCCAATAAAGGTATGACATGCCTGCTTATTTTCGTCCTTCAAGGGGCACACTAATTGACTAATAGAACACTAGTAGACTCAATAAATTAATAACGACAATTTATTTAAAATGACTCTAAACTAAGTATTAAACTAATAGCACTAGAATAAAAACTTAATTAAAAGGACTCTAAAAATAGTGAATGACTGACTGTCATCATTTAACAACATGATAGCCCTCCTTGTTTATGGTTTGATATTGTTCCCATCAACCGAAAACTTTGTTGATTTTGCCACAATCAGTGTTGATAGATATCTGGTAAGTGTACCAAAAACTATCGAAGTAGTAAAAATATCGATCCACAAGGACTGTGTTAATTTCAATTCCAGCAAGCTCGTTATACGTTAGGATGTTTAAAGTTCGTAATTGGTTGCCCTAGGCAGTAAAGTTTGGTTTTAATCAGATTTGATTAAAGTAGAAAGAGTTCGAAAGAAAATTATATTAAGATGAATGATTAAGCCGGTGAATCCACTATTGCTCTATATGAAAGGTCTACCTCTCTCTACTCTCAATTACTACTCAGTTTTTACGATAAATTAACTAAGTGGTTTTGATCAATCTCTTGACTCAAAACCATTTCCTAAGTTATAACCCTATTAATCTCTTAACATGATTGAATAACCGCGGAAGCAATATTGGAACGTTAATTCATGTATCATAACCCTCAATTTCCTATCTCTAGGCTCCTAGTGTTGAGTTAAACAAAATTACTATTTCAGGATTAAAAGCTAGGGCTAGTAGTCATTCAATTCCTAAGATCAATTCATGTGATTGCAAGAAGCTAGGGCTAGTAGTCATACAAAACAATAATCATGAAAAGCAATAAATACAAGTAATTCTGAATAAAAACTGAATAGCATTGATTATAGAGAGAGTTCAACTACAAAATCATATATTACAAGAGTTTCATCATGGCTTAACCAAACTAAAGGTTTAGCTACTCATAGCTAAACAATCATAAGAAATAACAAGAGAAAACATACATAAATCTAACCAACGGGGTGTTGGTATGAGATTCAGGGCTCGTTCCTTGGTCTCATGTCGTCCTTAGTGCTCAAAATCGCAATAATAATCCGTACCAAAACCCTTGCTAGCAGCTGGATATTTATAGAAAGAAATTAGGGTTTTAGAAAAAGCCCATCATCGTGCCACGATACGGTCTGGTCGTGGCACGATGCTTCATTAATCCTACGTGGCAGCAGACAAAATCAACCATCGTGGCACGTTGCATATTGCTTCGTGCCACGAAATTTCCAGAGCTGAATCCTTTGTCCCACGCTTCCTTCAACGTGCCACGAAAGTCACCAATGTGGCACGATGCTTGGTTATTAGGCAATTTTTCCTTGGTTTCTTGAAATTTCTTCTCTTGAGCTCTTGTTCCTGTTTTGGCTTGATTTCACCATGAATTCATTGCAGTTGACTCTCTAAATGCTATAATAAAGGCATAAATGCGACTAAAAACTAATGTTGATGCACCGTCATCACAACCCCAAACTTAAACCATTCCTTGTCCTCAAGGAATCAAATTTGCAAATGGAAAAATCACAGTGAGATAACAACTTACCAACCAATGATATGCTTAAAAAGTTCACTCCTTTCCGGTGTAATGATGTACCGGATGCCTAGCTCATACCTCCAAATCCACAACTCCACGCAATTGTTTGAATAGGGTCACACAATCATCATGCAAGTCTGCTGTATTACCATAAGCTTGAAAAATTTCTAAACTGTCAATCAAAGTCAGAGTCAAGTACACACTTTTAAGGTCTTTCAGGGTTATAACGGGGCTTAGGTGAAAGGTGGATATAATTTGGGAAGTAGTGTTATAAATAATGAAGTTAAGCTCATACTACTTGGGTATCTTTGGTAACATCACAGAAAACCAATCCTTCCTTTCAAATTGAACATAGAAGAGTACTAGAGAACTTTTATTCTTTTGAGACATATAAGCATTGTTGGTCTCATATACAAGATTCTTTTCTTTTCATTTTTTTTTTCTGCACATTTTCAAGTGCTTTTCAAGAGATAAAATATAAAAATTTTCCATTTCTTTTCTCTAGTACCCCCACCCCAAACTTAGTAAGTTGCTAATTCCAGAAGCAACCCCAAACTTGAACATTTCACATAACCTAAAGAGCTTACTTCAAACAAATAATTGGGACATTCATTCCTAAGGTCTTCTAGGTTTGTAATATGTCTCGTCACCGAACAAAAGTGATCTATACCTAATGGCTCAAATTGGCTTTACAAAGGATAAATAATGTATAAATCAAGGTAGGTTCAAAAAGGCTCTAGGTACCAAGCACTTTGCCTTAGTGTGTACAAAACAAGACCAATCAACAAATAGAGAAATATCGCAAGTTCTAGAAACAGCAGTTGCATGGAACACTCATATATGTAAAATTGGAAAAATAAAAATTTGGCTATGGACCTTACAAGTTGAGATATCTGGGAGTTGTGGCTACCTATTTCCTTTGCCGTACACTTCCCTTTGAATTAATTAGGCATCATCCTCCTTGAACTCTTTGGCATATCATTGGTATAGCACTGTTATGAGACTGATAAATTTCCACAAACAAACAGATTCATTAATAATAAACCCAGGAAAGCATCACAAACGGGGGCAATAAAGTTAAACAACGACGCACCAACATAATGTTCAAACGGAATAAAAAGTACATCAAAATAAAAGGAACAAAATACATAAAGCTGAAAAATAAAATTGGACTCCAAGTCCATCACTGCTCATCTTCATCAGTGGCCTCCGGATCAGCTTGCAAGCCAGCAAACAATTCATTCACGCTCTGATTACTAGTTGCCTTCCCATGAGCGAAGTTGGATTGAAGACGACCCTCTTTGTCACCAGCACTTTTATGGTAAGATTTCCAATAAGTAGGTGCTTGTTGGTAGTTTGGTTGATGGGGGGTTCTGGAATGTTTATTGAATGCAGAGGTCGTCTGTGGAGTTAGGGTTGACGATTTTTAGATTTTTTATGGACTTTGAAGCTTAGAAGGGTAATGAAGATGAAGATTTATAAGGGTAATTGAGTTGAGTGGTAGGGGAGGAATGAGAGGAGATTTTTGGCAATGGTCTTGATAAGGGGTTTGGAGAAAATGGTGAAAATTTTGTGAGATGGGTATATAAGGGAGAGCAATTGTGCCATGATTTTTAGCTCAAGGTAGCATCGTGTCGCGATTATAACCATCGTGCCACGATCATAGTTTCTCCAGCAAACGTGCCACGATTTGGAAACACTCGTGCCACGAAATTTCCAGTGGCTTCCATCCTGATTTTAGTTTCCAAATCGTGCCACGATGAGAAACTGGCGTGCCACGATGAGAAACTGGCGTGCCACGATCATGAAGAAAAATTTTGCTTTCAGCTTTCATAAAAATCTTTTTGCTATTTTTGTTTTGTAAAATGCAGTAAATAAATATAAACAATACCTGAGTGGACCTAAATCCAATGGGTTGCCTCCCATCCAGCGCTTCTTTACCGTCACTAGCTTGACTTATGATGACCCTTAAGGATCATCCAACACCACTCCCGCTCTATTCTTAGGGAGTTCGCCTCTAAGGTAAGGTTTCAGCCTTTGTGTATTAACCTTGAAAGTCTCTTGTGCACCAGGCTTGCTCAGCTCCACAGCTCCATAGGGAGTCATGTCTACAATCACGAATGGTCCGGACCACTTGGATTTTAACTTCCCGGGAAATAACTTCAACCTGGAATTAAACAGCAAAACAAGTTGTCCAATATAAAATTCTCTCCTCACCAATCCCTTGTCATGATACCTCTTAGTTCTCTCTTTGTAAATTACGGCGTTCTCGTACGCACACAATCTCATCTCCTCTAGCTCATTAAGTTTTAACAGCCTTTTCTTTCCATCTAAAGTTTGATCAAAATTTAGGGCTTTGATAGCCCAATACACTTTATGTTCCAATTCAACTGGGAGATGACAAGCCTTTCCATAAACCAACTGATAAGGGGACATCCCAAGGTGCGTCTTAAACGCAGTTCTATATGCCCAAAGAGCGTCGTCTAACTTCCTAGACCAATCCTTCCTAGAAGACGCTGCAGTTTTCTCCAAAATTTGTTTCAACTGACGGTTTGAAACCTCCGCTTGACCACTAGTTTGAGGATGATAGGGAGTTGCAACTTTGTGTTTGATGTTAAACTTTTTAAGCACAGATTCAAGAAGATTGTTGCAAAAGTGCTTCCCCCCATCACTGATCAAAACTCTAGGGGTTCCAAACCTAGTGAAAATATTCCTTTTCAAGAAATTAACCACAGTTTTAGCATCATTAGCAACACATGGTATCACTTCAACCCACTTGGTAACATAGTCAACACACACAAGTATATGGAGATAAAAGTAAGAGGAGGGAAATGGTCCCATAAAATCTATGCCCCAGCAATCAAAAGGTTCAACCTCGATGATTCCAGTTAGGGGCATTTCATTCCTCTTTGAGATACTACCTGTTCTTTGGCATTCATCACACCTCTTTACAAACTCTTGGCAATCCTTGAAGAGTGTGGGCCACCAAAAGCCACTTTGCAAGATTTTTGCAGCGGTTCTTTCTCCATTATGGTGGCCCCCATAAGCTGAGCTATGACAGTGCCACATGATACTATTAGCTTCCATTCCTGCAACACAACGTCTAATCAAACCATCAACACTTACCTTGAATAAATAAGGATCATCCCACAAATAGTGGTTTGCATCCTTGAAAAACTTTTTCCTCTGGTGCTGCTCCATGTCATTCGGAATTATGTTACCGGCCTTAAAATTTGCCATGTCGGCAAACCAAGGCCTTTCTTCAACGGCCATCAGCTTTTCATCTGGGAATTCAGCCGTTATGGCCTTCTCTTTCTTTGTCACCTCCTCATTTTCCAACCTTGAGAGGTGATCAGCTACCACATTCTCCACTCCTTTCTTGTCACGAATCTCCAGGTCAAATTCTTGTAATAAAAGGATCCACCTCAACAGCCGAGGCTTCGAATCCCCTTTCGTCAAGAGATATTTAAGGGCTGCATGATCTGTAAAAGCAATGACTTTGGAGCCTATTAGATAAGAACGAAATTTCTCCAATGCAAATATCACTGCAAGCAATTCCTTTTCAGTAGTGGAATAGTTGACTTGATTTTCATTTAAAACCTTGCTTGCATAGTAAATTGCATGGAAAAATTTGTTCTTTCGTTGGCCTAGGACTGCACCAACAGCATAATCACTTGTGTCACACATAAGTTCAAAAGGTAAATCCCAATCGGGTGCAATGATTATTGGTGCAGTCACCAACTTGGTTTTAATCAAAGAAAAAGCATTTAAACATTCAGAGTCAAAATCAAAATCATTCTCTTTGACCAAGAGGTTGCAAAGGGGCTTAGAAATTTTTGAAAAATCTTTGATAAAACGCCGATAGAAACCGGCATGCCCCAAGAAACTCCTAACTCCTTTAACATTACCAGGTGGGGGAAATTTCTCTATAACCTCTATCTTTGCTTGATCCACTTCTATGCCTTTAGCACTTATTTTATGCCCCAAAACTATACCTTCGGTAACCATAAAATGACACTTTTCCCAATTTAAAACAAGGTTCGTTTCGGTGCATCTTCTAAGTACAGCATTTAAGTGAAACAAGCATTCATCAAAAGATTTACCAAACACAGAAAAGTCGTCCATGAATACCTCAATGTTCTTCTCTATCATATCAGAGAAGATGGAGAGCATACACCGTTGGAAGGTCGCCGGTGCATTACACAACCCAAAGGGCATCCTCCTATAAGCAAATATACCAAAAGGACAAGTGAAGGCAGTCTTTTCTTGGTCTTCCGGAGCCACCGCAATCTGATTATACCCTGAATACCCATCCAAGAAGCAGTAAAAGGCTTGGCCAGCCAACCTTTCTAGCATTTGATCCATGAATGGTAATGGGAAGTGATCTTTCCTTGTGGCGGAATTCAGCCTCCGGTAATCTATACACATTCTCCAACCGGTGACGATGCGTGTGGGTATCAATTCATTCTTTTCATTAGCCACTACCGTCATTCCTCCTTTTTTAGGTACTACATGAACAGGACTTACCCAAGAGCTGTCAGAAATAGGGTAAATCATGCCTGCATCGAGCAACTTTAACACCTCCTTTTTAACCACCTCCTTCATTGTTGGATTTAGTCTCCTTTGAGGTTGAACTACAGGTTTGTATTCAGCCTCCATATGTATTTTGTGCATACAATAGGCTGGACTAATACCCTTTAGATCATAAATACTCCATCCCAGTGCTTCTTGATTGCTTCTCAACACCCTCATTAGTTTCTCTTCCTCTAAAGGTGTCAGTGTATTACTGATGATTGCTGGTCTGGAGAAATCCTCACTAAGGAAGACATATTTCAAGTGTGGAGGGAGTTCTTTTAACTCTGGATTTTTTTCTTTTGCATTGTTCAAGGTTTCCGATCCCCCATATTTTTCACCAAGTATGTTTTCAAGTGGCGGTGGCTGTATTTGTTGCTTACTTGCCTCAAGTTGCTTGACACACTCCTTCACCTCAACATCTTCAATATCTTCATCATTCTCTATAGAATTAACAAGTGTTCTCTCCATAGGTTGTGTTGGTTGAGGTTCACGAGAATCATCTTCAACTATCTCCTCAATGACATCAATCCGGTAGCACTTAGGATTTTCAGCTCGATGTTTCATGGCTTCAAAAATATTAAACACCACTTGCTCATTGTGGAATCTCAACATAAGCTCGCCCATTTCAACATCAATCAAAGCACGACCAGTTGCAAGGAAGGGTCTTCCTAGAATGAGTGGCATGTCTTCGTCTTCAGCCATGTCTAGAATCACAAAATCAGCAGGGAATACTAGCTCGTTGACCTTAACTAACACATCTTCAAGTATACCAAAATGGTAAGAGATTGACCGATCAGCTAAAGTAATGGTCATTCTTGTTGGTTTTGGCTCCCCACATCCAAGCTTTTTCATCATTGAAAGGGGCATCAAGTTGATACTTGCCCCTAAATCACACAAAGCTCTTCCGATGTCTACCGGTCCAATTGAACAAGGAATAGTGAAAGCACCTGGATCTTTTAGTTTTGGTGAAAGTTTCTTTTAAAGAATAGCACTACCATTTTCTGAAAGTGCAATGTTTTCATCATCTTTTGGCTTTCTTCTTCCAGTCAACAAATCCTTCATGAACTTAGCATATAAAGGCATTTGATCAAGAGCCTCACCGAAAGGAATGTTCACCTGAAGTTGTGAGAAAAGTTGCATAAACTTCTTGAATTGACCTTCCTCCTTCTTCTTTTTCTTGGCTAAATGAGGGTAGGGAAGCTTCACATATGATGGAACAACTTGTTGCTTGTCTCCATCCTTCAATATTTGGCTCTTAAACTTCCTCAAAATTGAGTCTTCATCAATCAATTTCTCACTTTTTTCTCCCTCTGTTTTTTTCTTCTCTTCATTTTCAACTACTCCTTGATCATTCTCCTTTTCAACTACACCATGTTCAATCTCTTTTTCAACTATTCCCTCATTATTCTTTTCAATTTCACCGTCCTCCTCTACTACTCCGTCAACTTTCTTTGGAGTCTTTTGAACTAAAGGTTTAAGAACCTTTTTGCTCCTCAATTCAATAGCATTGCAAGACTCATTCTTAGGGTTGTCTTTTGTGTTACCTGAGAATCCCCCTTTGTTTTGTTCAGCCAATTGCTTTGCTAATTGCCCCAGCTGAGTCTCAAGCATCTTTCTAGAGGCTTCATTGTTCTTTCTTTCAGCCTCTTGACTCTTCTTCATCTCTTCAAAGTTGCCTTGAGTCATCTTCATGAAGTTCATCATAGTTTCCTCAAGAGCTGATGGCTTTCTTTGTTGTTGTTGTGGAGGAGAAAGCATCTGAGAGTTCAAAGCGTTGTTATTTGAATAGCTTAGATTGGGATGCTTGTTGATTCCTGGAGTGTAGTATTGATTTTGCCTTTGATATCCTCCCATGTAGTTAGCTTCTTCACTAGACCCTTCAGGCACACATTCACCATTGGGATGTTCTTCCCCGTATACATCACATTTGATTGCAGCCACTTGTTGTTGCTTGTGAGCCAAAGTGAAGCCTTGAAACTCCTTAGTTAGAGCCTCGATTTGTTTGTTCATAGCTGCTTGGTTAGCAAGGATAGTAGTTTGTTCACTCACCCCAAACACTCCTATTTCCTTCTTCTTAGCTTCAGCACGATACTCATTTTCAGCCATGTTCTCGATTAAAGCTTGGACTTCATGATCAGTTTTGCTCTTGAGACTACCTCCCGCGGAAGCATCTAAGAACATCCTAGTGTTTGGTGTTACCCCCTCAGTGAAGATTTGGAGGTATTGTTTCTCGGTGAATTCATGATTAGGGCATCTCTTAAGAAGCAAGTTGAATCGCTCCCAAGCATCATACAATGATTCACCTTCTCCTTGCTTGAAGTTAGAGATCTCCATCTTCTTTTCCCAATACTTAGACATAGGGAAATATTTCTCTAAGAACTTCAGCTCTAACTCTTCCCATGTTTGGACAGTCCCGTTTGGTATTGTTAGCAACCAATCTTTTGCTCTTCCCGTCAAGGTGAAAGGAAATAGCCTTAGTTTCTTTTGTGCTTCAGTCACGGTGGCTGGTTGCACACATAATTCACAAGTTTCAGCAAAGCGGCTCAAGTGTTCATGAGGACTCATAGCTTCAGTCCCATCGAATTGCTTGTCCCTCAAACCGTTGAGGACAGTTGTCTTGATGTCGAAAGCAACAGGGTTAGCTGGTTGAAAAGTATGGGTCAGTTGACCGCGATGAGTGCTAACCCATAATCTCCTAGCTTTGGTCTTGGTGCAGGGTCTCCCATGGTTTCAGATTCAGTTGAGAGTGGCTCCGGTATTTGTTCTCGAACACCCGGTGGAACGGAATGAGCTAACCTTTGCGACCGGACAGTTTTCCGGAGTGCTCTAGCAGTTCTTTCAATTTCTGGATCGAATTCGAGATCGTCGGCGCTCACTTTACCTCGCATAAACAGCAAAATACCTTAGTAGCACTGCACAACGCAAAGTCATCAAATGAATACGAAAACAGAAAAATAAAAATTAAAAACAAAAAATTAAATTGCAGAAATCCTAAATTATAACGTAATTGCTTTGTTGAAATAAATCAACAGTCCCCGGCAACGGCGCCAAAAACTTGATAGATATCTGGCAAGTGTACCAAAAACTATCGAAGTAGTAAAAATATCGATCCACAAGGACTGTGTTAATTTCAATTCCAGCAAGCTCGTTATACGTTAGGATGTTTAAAGTTCATAATTGGTTGCCCTAGGCAGTAAAGTTTGGTTTTAATCAGATTTGATTAAAGTAGAAAGAGTTCGAAAGAAAATTATATTAAGATGAATGATTAAGCCGGTGAATCCACTATTGCTCTATATGAAAGGTCTACCTCTCTCTACTCTCAATTACTACTCAGTTTTTACGATAAATTAACTAAGTGGTTTTGATCAATCTCTTGACTCAAAACCCTTTCCTAAGTTATAACCCTATTAATCTCTTAACATGATTGAATAACCGCGGAAGCAATATTGGAAAGTTAATTCATGTATCATAACCCTCAATTTCCTATCTCTAGGCTCCTAGTGTTGAGTTAAACAAAATTACTATTTCAGGATTAAAAGCTAGGGCTAGTAGTCATTCAATTCCTAAGATCAATTCATGTGATTGCAAGAAGCTAGGGCTAGTAGTCATACAAAACAATAATCATGAAAAGCAATAAATACAAGTAATTCTGAATAAAAACTGAATAGCATTGATTATAGAGAGAGTTCAACTACAAAATCATATATTACAAGAGTTTCATCATGGCTTAACCAAACTAAAGGTTTAGCTACTCATAGCTAAACAATCATAAGAAATAACAAGAGAAAACATACATAAATCTAACCAACGGGGTGTTGGTATGAGATTCAGGGCTCGTTCCTTGGTCTCCTGTCGTCCTTAGTGCTCAAAATCGCAATAATAATCCGTACCAAAACCCTTGCTAGAAGCTGGATATTTATAGAAAGAAATTAGGGTTTCAGAAAAAGCCCATCATCGTGCCACGATACGGTCTGGTCGTGGCACGATGCTTCATTAATCCTACGTGGCAGCAGACAAAATCAACCATCGTGGCACGTTGCATATTGCTTCGTGCCACGAAATTTCCAGAGCTGAATCCTTTGTCCCACGCTTCCTTCAACGTGCCACGAAAGTCACCAACGTGGCACGATGCTTGGTTATTAGGCAATTTTTCCTTGGTTTCTTGAAATTTCTTCTCTTGAGCTCTTGTTCCTGTTTTGGCTTGATTTCACCATGAATTCATTGCAGTTGACTCTCTAAATGCTATAATAAAGGCATAAATGCGACTAAAAACTAATGTTGATGCACCGTCATCAAGTGTCTTTTAGGATGTTCTTAAGAAAGACAAAGATCCAGTTCTCCCACTCTTGGCCAATGTGTACTACACTCTTCACATGCGTCACGAGAAGCGAGGCGGCAATATTATATGTTGTTTTCTTTTACTCTATCGTTGGTTCATATCTCACATGTGCAAGGACCAATCACAGATGAACAAGATGGATAAGTTTGGCATCCCTTAACGAAAGCGTGATGCATTGGTATCCAAGGAAGCTCGACATCAAAGAAATCGTCATCAGTTGTGGGGAATTCCCAAATGTGCCACTCATAGGATCTAAAGCATGCATAAACTACAATGCAATTTTGACTCTAAGACAATTGGGACGTCCTGTAACGCCCTCCTTTTTATTTAATTATTTTTATTAAGTTAGAGTCTATTTATGTGATTTATTTAAATATGTGAGGTGTTAGTATTTTATTAAGTGGCATTATTCTATTATTTATAAGAATATGAGAATTATTAGAGTAAGTAGATTTGGAGGTAGTTTTGAGATTAAATGTCTTTTTATGATTTAGTTGATTTATTTTGATGAGTGGTATTTTGTTATGTTATATGTTGGTATTTACTAGCATAATATATTTGTTATTTGTTAGAGATATATTTGTTATTTGGTGTAGAAATATATTTGTTATTTGTTAGAGATATATTTGTTATTTGGTGTAGAAATATATTTGTTATTTGTTAGAGATATATTTGTTATTTGATGTAGAAATATATTTGTTATTTGTGAGAGATATATTTAATTTAGAAATAAATAAGATTATGAGGAAAAAAGTAGTTTTGAGGTGTAAGAGAAATAAGAAGGTGTTACAAATAGAGAAGTTAGGTTTTTAGAAAGAGTTTTACGTTAAACCGCTTTTTGGAAAAGAGGAGAACAAGAGAGAAGAGAAGAGAAGAGAAGAGAAGAGGAGAACTCAGAGAGAGAACCCTACGAAGGAAGAACGCTGCTTTTGATTTCAGAAAAACAATCTAAGGTAAGGGTGAGACTATCTTTCACTAATATTAGGTTTGTGAATCATTAGATTGCATCTAACATGCTTTACGATGAGTTTGTATGGGGGAGTCTCTATTCACCATAACGGGTTGTATGAACATATGGGTAGTGAAGGGTTTATGTTTTTCTTCCTTCTTTTCAAGATCTTATGATGAATTGATGTTAAATTCGTGCTCTAATTTATTGCTATGCTTTTGGGTATGTGATTATCTCTAAATTCATGTTTTAACTGTGTTAAATTTGTGATGTATATTCTGTTGATATGTATCTGTCGATGTCCTTAATTATATTGTATAATTGTTACCGATGGTTTTCTTTATTCATAGACACCAATGCCTTTCCGTGATCTTATATGTGCCAAGATTTGTTATTCATTAAATTGGCTTGAAGGCTAAATCAATTAATTGATATTAAGTGAAACTGAATTGAATCCATGTGATCAAAGGCTCTAACTATTTGCTTTAATTTAAATTAGTTGATGAATAAATTAGTAGGCAAAAGATAATTAAAAACTGTGACAAACTATTAGTTACTACTTTACTACTTTTTATTCCGAGTACATTATCCTGTATACCTATATGCCAATGTCCTTCGACTCATATCCTCCTTCTCTGAGTTATTGTTTAAATAAATTGATTGATCTATTATTTATAGTTTAGATTGGAGTAATTATTTGTTAGCATGATTTTTGAAAGACACCGATTTATATAATTTATGAGATACATGTCCATGTATGTACATATATGTATGATTTAGTGTTACACCTTATCTATTTTTATAACCGATTTATACATTGTATATACGTACACACATGTTAATCCATGAACTGCTATTATATTAGTTTAGAATAATTATTTCTACTCTTTTAAGTATGTGAAATAATAAGTCTTAGATGATTTATTTGATGATGTGTATTGATGTGTTATTCAATGATGTAATTGATGTGTTATATAAAGATGTGTTATTTGAAGATGTGTGATTTAAAGATGGATTATATAAAGATGTGATCTTGTTATTTATGCACTATATGTGTTAATTATGATGCTTATGATGATGCGATGTTTAAGATGTGTTGATTATCATTTGATGTTGTTGTACTATGATGCTGATATGAGATGAATTATTTATATGCTGCATATACTGCTGAGTCTTATTTAAGATGTAAATGTCGGTCTAAGTCAAAGAGTTTGTTAAGTCGTCGAGTCGTTATGAAGTCATCAAGTTGTTAAGATGTTATGTTGTCAAGATGTCATAGATGTTCATGAAGTTTCTAAGACGTAAGATGTTGAGTCCATGCATACTCATTTAAAGACGAGGGCTCATGCCCTGGAGCTTTTGCTCAACCACGACGATGGAGCTTTTGCTCAACCAGAGACGAGGGCTCATGCCCTAGGAGCTTTTGCTCAATAGCGACGAGGGCTTATGCCGTAGGAGTATATTTATGCTCAATAGCGACGAGGGCTTATGCCCTAGATTGGTACCACATGCATTTGCATTTTCATGATGATCAAAGATGGTTTAAGACGTTAAGAGTTGCATAGTCGAGTCTAGATACATTGTCAAGTCAAATTGTTAAGTTGTGATGTTTTAACGAATTACTTTGTGATGCCTTTTAGTATGATGATATGTGACGATGATTGTGACTGCTATATGATTATATATTGCTAAGATGAAATGATGATGTCTATGTATTTGATTATAATCGTTAAATTATAAGATGTTTATATTGTTAAATGTAATTGATGATTTATGAGCTTAATATTATTTTTTGAGAAATCTCACCCCTTCTGCTTGAAAATGTTGCTCTTCGTATGGGTAACTTGCAGGTAATCAAGATTACCTGCGGTCGTGGGTGACTATCTCTCACTGTGTCCTTAGGTGCTCTGATACGTAACGGGATGAGAATTTTGACACTGGTTTCTATTCCTTACGTATTGTTTTAAGAGATTTATAATAAAGTTGATGGATTTGAACTAATTATTATGTTTTAGACTATTTATGAGACTTTTATGATGACGCCTTCGTGGCAAAGACTATTTTAGATGATGAATAATTCCGCTGCAAAGTATTAATTAATTGTTGATTGAATTTTGAAGGATAAATATTAATTTATTCCATTTATGATTTTTAAGAAGTGTAGCATTCTGTTTAAGTTGTTAAACTCTGATTTGTATTAAGAAATTTTTACGTTGGGAAAACGGGGTGTTACACGTCCTATATGGGAGAAGCCCGAAGAGAAATCTTTGGAATGTCTAGTGTTACATGACATGGGTGCCAATGACCTTGTGGTATTACAAAAGATTATTCGAACATGGGAAAATTTAACAAGGGAAGTGATTGGAAATGCAAGGTTGGATCCAGCAAAGAGACTTAACGACAATGGGTTAAAGAAAGAGTCCAACAAGTGAAACTACCATTCATTGTCAAAACCCCTATTCCACCTTGGTCCCCCGAGCTTATTCCTATTTCAATAGAGGAAGTAGAAGAGCTCAAAGTAACCATTGCACAACTCAACAAAGAAAAAGAAGAGTTGCAAGCTATTCTACTCAAAGCTACTCAAGAAAACTGCACGCTAAAATGGGAAGGAGTTTGAAAGGACAAAATCATTGAGAGTATCAACAAAAGGCTAAGGCTTGAGGAGGACGAAAGACGCAAGGTGCATGGATGTTTGGGAGGAGCAAATTCTTAGCTCAAGCATAAGAACCAAGAGCGAGATGAACTCTTAGATAGAGCCGACGAATTGAGAGAGCTATCAAAAAGATCTCAAGTTGAGGGAAATAAGCTAAAAGAAGAGCTCGAAGATGCAAAACAACAGATAACAAACATGGTGAATGGGTATGAGGGATATGTGCTAAGTGAGAGGCTACAAAAGGAAGCATTGGAAAGAGCACTTGTGAGGAGTCAACTTTAATTGAAAAAGGAACAAGAGAATTTGGAAGAATTCTAGAATTTCTGTGACCGTTAAGGAGAAAATTCTGAACACCTCAAAAGAGAAAATGAAGGGTGGGAGCATCGCTATATGAACTTGGTTAACTTGGTTGAAAGTGGAACTCTTTTCCGAGTACTCCATGACGAATGTCTGCATTGGAAGAATGTTTTCAAGACTAGCAAAGTAGGCCAATGATGTGATTGAAACCATCCATACGAAGTTGGAAGCAGCTGAAGTAGCAATGCATCCCTTGAACACTCCTTCGGAAGTCACTACTTTTGTTGAATTCTGTAAGACTATGAGAAGAGACTTTAGGGAGGAGATTGAGGCAATCTAAAAAGTTTGTAACCTTCTTGTTTGTATGACTCTTTGATTATTAATGAAAAATCCTTATTGCTTTTCGGTTACTTATGTTTCTCTTTATCTCAATACCTTTACAATTGGTAGATACTTGCGGTAACATCAAAAGCCTTGCAATTCCCAAAAACTAATCATAATAATAAAGGAAAAAAACTTTTTCATGCATTTGCATTAACGTCATCCATAACATGCATACATTTGTCTCCATTTGATCTTCTTCAAGGCTACACACCTCCACAAATTGAGAACCCTACTGAAAGTGGTCTGTCTCAGCCTCGTCCTACTCAAGCATCAGTAGCTCATCCAAATGGAACTCCTGTTATACATGAGAATGATTATATTGCTGCATGATTTCCAATGCCTCAAGGTACAACAGAAAACACAATGTTGGTGTATCATTCTTCCAACCCGTCAGGCCCTCAGAGGGATCATACCAAACCTTCAATAGATATACGACCAGCTGCAGTAGGTGAGAATGAAGAAGTTAGAGGGAAGATTCTTACTTTAGAAAAAAGGGTCAAAGTAATGGAAGGGAATAGTGAATTTGGGTTGGATCCTCTTGGTATGTGCTTGGACCTAAATGTGGTGATTCCCCCCAAATTCAAAATTCCAGATTTTGAAAAATACAAAGGATTGACTTGTCCTTGCAATCACTTGATCATGTATTGCAAAAAATGGGTATAGCTACACAAGATAATAAGCTCCTCATCCACTTCTTCCAAGACAGTCTCAGTGGTGCTTCTTTGAATTGGTATATGCATCTCGAGAAGAGTAGGAACCAGACTTGGAAGGATTTAGCATAAGCCTTTGTCAGACAGTACAAATACAACATGGGTATGGCACTAGATAGGATGCAATTGCAGGATTTAACCAAGAAGGGAACAGAAATGTTCGAAGAATATGCACAATGGTGGAGAGAATTAGCATCACAAATTGAACCACCTCTGTCCAAAAGAGAACTGGTAAGAATTTTCATAGGAACCCTACAAGCTTTATAATATGAAAAGGTGATAGAAAGTGCCTCCTCCGGTTTCTCTGATTTGGTCATTATTAAAGAGATGGTGGAAGTGGGTTTAAAGAATGGAATGATCGCAAATGCTCAAATGGTCAAGTTGCTGCAAGGAAATTTCTGACCTCTTTCCCCGAGAAGAAGGAAGGAGAGACCAATGTCGTAATGACTGATCCTCGAAATTCCTATCGTCCGCCTAAAAATGCCTATCATCCCTATACTCTTCAAGTACCATACCAAGATCAGTATTATGTTGCCACAACAACACCTGTGCAAAATCATTGGAGTCCAACCTCAGATCAGAATCAATATCGACCTCCCAACAATCAGCGGCCATGTCAGATCGACCCGATCCCCATCCCTTACAACCAACTTTTGCCTCTCTTGATAAAGAATTCTTTAGTGGTGCCTCAAAATGTCAGACCTTTGAAACTGCCATATCCGCATTGGTGTAATAATCCAAATGCAAAATGCGAGTTTTATTCTAGGGAAATTGGCCATTCCATTGAAGATTGAAGAGCACTTTGAGAGACGATGCAAGAGCTAGTCAACAATAAGAGCATGTCCTTCCAAGAGGAGGGGCCCGATGTGAAAAACAATCATCTGCCGAGTTATAATGTCCTAAATGTCAATGATGTGGAGGACAGTGCAGACTTTGACGAGATCAAGAGAGTATAAGAAGTAAGAAATCATTTGCTGATGGTCCATGCCAAGCTCGCCAAATGCGGCTTGATCAAAGGAACTGATGACAATTGTGAAGAATGAGCCTTAAGCCCCGAAGGTTGTTAGTTGGTCAAAGAACAATTGCAAGAATTGATAAATCAAGGCATATTCCGAGTTAGTCAAACAAGGAAAAGGGCATATGTCTCAGTTATTGAGCTGCACTTTGAAAGCAACAAAGAAGTGCTGAAACCTACCGAGATCCATTATAAAAAAAGAGGCTCCCAACTATTGATGAACCAAAAGCAACCTATTGTCATTTGTGTTCTATCGCCATTTCCTTACAAAAGCTCTAAAGCAGTACCTTGGAATTATGATGCAACCGCCTTTGTCCATGAACCTGAAGAGAGAGCAGAAGACAAACCTATGAAGGCAATGGATAAGGTTACCCATATTTCTGAAGGCAGTGGAATGAACCGAAGTGGTCGAATCTTTTCTCCCAAACAACTTAGAAGAGAAACCAACGAGGTAGCTGTAGAAGCCCAGAAAAGGAAAGAAGTGCCTAGTCAAGACAAGAGGCAGGAATCCGATAATCAGTCAGCATTTAAGGAAGATGATGAGTTTGTGTACTCAAGCAAGGAGGAACTTGGGATAGTCATCTTCCACTAATAGAGTTCACGTATAATAACAGTTATCATTCTAGTATTGGAATGACACCTTTCGAGGCTTTGTATGGTAGGAGGTGCAGAACTCTGTTGTGTTGGTTTGAGTCAGGAGAGAATGTGGTTTTGGGACCAGAGATTGTTCAATAGACTACTGAGAAGGTAAAGATGATTCGAGAAAAGATGAAAGCGTCGCAGAGTCGACAAAAGAGTTATCATGATAAGCGTAGGAAAGACCTTGAATTTCAAGAAGGAGATCATGTATTTCTAAGAGTTACTCCCATGACCGGTGTTGGTCGTGCATTGAAGTCAAAGAAGTTGACTCCGAGGTTTATTGGTCCGTATCAGATATCTGAGAGAGTAGGGACGGTGGCTTATCGAGTGGGTTTACCACCGCATCTTTCGAATTTGCATGATGTGTTTCATGTGTCGCAACTTCGGAAGTATGT
Organism: Medicago sativa; assembly: GCF_051527215.1. NCBI lineage: Eukaryota > Viridiplantae > Streptophyta > Magnoliopsida > Fabales > Fabaceae > Medicago > Medicago sativa. The sequence goes on along the minus strand of NC_140751.1, from coordinate 53,104,693 downwards.
TCCGGATCCATCTCATATGATCCAAAGAGATGATGTGCAAGTTAGAGATAACCTTACAGTGGAGACCTTACCAGTGAGGATCGAAGGTCGTGAATGTTATACCCTAATTTTGGACCTAAAAATACTAACTCAATTCTTCTTTTCTTGCATTTCAAGTCATTTGAACTGTCTTTGATCAATTGCATCTTTCCTCTGCATTTTATTTCAATGTTATTTGCAAAATTCACATAGAAGGGCATTTTAGTCATTTCTTGTGTTAAAATTTCTCTCAATCTTTTAAAAATTTGTTTGAGTCCTTTCAAATAGTTTGAATAAGTCCTCATTTCAATTCTGAGTCAAAGTCCATCTCAAAAATTGCATTTAAAGTCATTTTGAGTCAGTTTTGCCCCTAGGGGCATTTTAGTCTTTTCATGTGTTAAAGCTCTGTTTAATCCCCTAAAATTGTCTCTGAGTTTTTAATTTTGCTTGTATAAGCTCTTGCTTCAATTCCCTGTTAAAAATCCATTTTAAAATTTGCATCTGAGTCATTTTTTAGTCGTTTTAGCCCCAGGGGCATTTTGGTCTTTTCACACAAAATTCCGGCAGAGAGAGGTTACTTTAAAGTACCTCATTTAGAGTAGTTGGTTCATTTTAGTCCGTTTTGTGTTTTTTATTGGTTTCACTTTACGTTTATTCAAAATTACGTTTTTTATTCAATTTTATTAACTTTTTCTTTTCATTTTAGTCCTAAGGTTCCCAAAAATTGCATTTTTAGTCCCTTGAGTCACTTTATTTTCTTTTAGGTCCTTTTTTGATTCGATTTTTTTTTTTAAAGTCAAACTTCTTAAGTCTTTTTTGGTCAAATTACATTTCAGTCCACTTAAGTCTTAAAATTGCATATTAGTCCAAATTATCAAAATTGCAGTCAGGCCCCAAAGTCTTAAAAAATTGCAGGTCAGTCCTTAATTCATTTCAGTCCAAGTTTAGTCCAAATCCACGTGGCAGCAAAGCACTGGTCCAACTATCACACATGTCAGCCTATATAAAGGCCACATCATTCAATGCAGTAACAGAATCAATCACAACACGCCAACTCATCAAAAATCACCAAAAACACGTTTCTAATTCTCTCTCTGATCATCAAAGATCAAACACCAAAATTTCCAGAAAAACCTTCAAGAACACTCATAACAGAAACCCTAACCGTTTTCCAGAACTTCGAAATTCATCAGATTCATATCAGTTTTATCAACACGAAGCTTAATTCAGCAATTATTGTGAAAATCAATTCGAATTGATACGAACTCTCAGAGATTCATCAAGAACCTTCATCATTGAGCTCGTACCTTCGCAATTCGAACACAAAAGTGCGATCACGAAGGGTTTTCTTGAGAAGAGAAGAAGAGAAATTGAAGCAAAATCAAACCAGTTCGAAGAAGAAGAAGATCAAGCACCGATTTATTTTCGGTTTCGAAGCTTACCAGAAGAACCAAAAGCTTGCAAGGATCTATCTTGTTCGAATCTCCAGATCAAACTCAGGTAAACACACAAATCCTTCTCGTTTTAACTTTATATCATCATCGAAGATTCGTAGTACAAGATAAACGGTGAATCGAAGTGAAGATCCTGAAAAGCTTTTGAAAAATTTCAAAGTCGAAACCCTAATTTCAAAAATCATGAAGATTCACCGTTTATTTTTCCAAATCAGAGTGTATAATCATCATCAGTGAAGAAAATAGGACGAATTAGGGTTTAGTTTCGAAAAATTTAGGAAAAGTTTGAAAACCCTAGAAACTGTGAATACAAAGTCCGATCTACTTCGTTTCCACTATGATTTCACAAAAATAACCTCAGATTCGTGAAGAGGGAAGGAAGACGGACATTTCTGTGTGAAAAACTCTTTCAGATCGTCGGAGAAGATGAAGATTCATCTTCCTCCGCCGTTCCTCGGCCGTCCTTCCCAGTTCCCGGCTAGGTTAAGGTTGCAGAGAGTTTAGAGAGAGAAAGGAGAGAAGATGAGAGAAGAGAGAGAAGTGAATGGAACGAATGAGGCCTAGACCGGCCTCTTAAGTTATATAGAGGGAGTGAACCGGACCGGTTCACCTGAACCAGTCTGGTTCACCTTTGAACCAACGTCTCAACCGTTGATCTTGCTGTATGATCATGTGTACGGTCCTGATCCAATTTCCTTGTGTGCCTAATTGAGCTTATCATGCGCTGCTTGGCTAATCACCGTTAGATCTAGGGTTTTGAAGGGAGTGGATCAATCCAACGCCTCTGAGGCATTTGGATGATCCAAATCCACTCAGGACTCTGGGCTTGGGCCTGTTTGTTGTGGATTTCGTGATTTGCTGAATTTTCTTGTTATTTCTACACTGCACTTTGCTTCTTACACCTCCTGTGCGTCAAAATTTTGTGCCAAAATTCCAAATAAATTCCCATGAGTTCTTGGTATTTTCTTTAGTGTTTTATGGTATTTTTGCATGATAAAATTTGACAAAAAAATAGGTGTATTAATTCTTGTTACTTGTTTACTTTTCTTGGTAATTTTTGTGAAATCTTGTTATGATTTGACCATGATACCTTGTTATGTGATATTGATGCTTGATATTGACTTTGTGATGTGTTTATCTCTGGATATGTGCTTGTTTTTTTACAGTTTTGTGTGTCCAATTATGAGTTTCTTGTCTTGCAAGTAATGAGAGATTTCTTGTGAAAATAAAGTGTAAAACATGCTTAAAATGTGCCATAAGACTTGGCTTGATATTCCCTCATAATTCTTGTGTTAGGACTGAAATAAAACACTTTGTGAAGTGGTCATGATGTGAGGATTATAGGTCATGTGTTTGCCTTGTTGTTGTGGTGATTTTGTAGGCATATTTTACTACTTGTTTTGTTAAGCTTTGCCACTTTGTTAGTGCCATCTTACTTACCTATATCTCTATCTCTCTATGCCTTATATTACTAACAATTTCCTCTATTGTATTTCGTACATCATGAGCATTTCATCTTCCATCTCACATCTTCATCCTTTTATTTTTCTACACTTTAAAGTTCATGCAAAAAGTAGAATGTAAAACTTAGGAATTTTGTAATATTTTTCTTATGCCTTTAAATTCTTGCAAGACCATAGAATGTAAACTAGGGCACGATGTAATAAGGACAATGGACTCTAATGATGTACACCGACACATGCACACACATCACTTTAGGTATATAGCTAGAATATGCATGTTTAGATGTATGTTTAGGATTGAATGCTTTAGATGTATGCTTAGGCTTTATACTTAGAAAAAATCAATTTTCCAAAAAAATATATGAACAACATCACTCAAATATTTTTCTTAATAAACCTTGGGATCAAAATCCCATTGAATTTTCCTTTTCTTTTCTTAAACAAAAATCTTAAAGAATTTTAATCATACTTAGACCTTTTTGCAAATGACCAATTCCACCTCACATTTTTTTACAATCTTATGCCCTTGAGGTCTCTCTCTCATTCTTCAAAATCCAATTTTCAAACTAAAATCAACCAACAAAAACAAAAACATTTTTGGAAGAGAACTACGGTGGATTTGATCCCTTAAACGGGTACGTAGGCAAGGAACAAAATTCCTTCAATTCAAATAAAATAAAAATTCAAACACATTCTTCTCCCTCCAATTCTTCACTTAGAATATTCTTAGGCTTAATATCACTTTCAACATAGCATTTAAAAATAAAGCGCGCGCGTAGAAATTAGAGACGGTTCCTATAGGATACTATAGTCGTTATGGGTGCCTAACACCTTCCCGTAGCGAAAACAACTCCCGGACCTTGATTCTCAAGGGTTTTGCTTACTTTTTCCCTTCCCAAGAAAAAATAAGATATCACCGGTTAAAAAGGTTCAAACGTAATCAATGTTTGACACCCGAAAACCAAGATAAAACAGCTGGCGACTTCACTGGGGAGATTCGAGAGTTACGCCTAGTCTTTATTTCCACGCTTGCGCTCTTTTTACTTGTTTCTTTTACTTGCTTTCCTATGTGAATAAATGTTTAATTTCTTGCAAACGTGTGGGGTGAGAATATCAAAAGTCCTGCACCCGGGCTGAGTGAACTTAGGATTTAGGAGGGATATAGTCGACAATTCATTCCGGGGGTTGCCTCGTGTTTTGGATTATGCGATCAATCCCACATAGTTGAGGCATTTTGGGGGTGATGTTGTCGGCGCGTGTTGTCGCGTTTAGGCACTTTACTTCTAATTGTTCTATGACGCTATGAACCGTAGATAACCAAACCCATCCATGGCCATTTTCTAGGACGTAGTGCGGAGGCTAAACCGAGTGTTGTCTCGAGTTTTGGTCATCACGCGATACTACACTCAAGTTAGGCCTTCCACGGATAATCATGGAGCGAGTGTTGTCTCGTGACACCATGATATACGTCGGAGAGGTTGCAACTTGGGAGCCTTTTTAGAACCCGGTTACTATTATCCTAAAGCCCTAGTTCACCGGACACCGTGTCCACCCATGACTCCTCGACTTTGAACTTCAACCCACCATGTTTTCTCCGAACTTGAACATAGTCATGCATTCACGCATACATGCATACATGCATAAACTTTTGTCATGCATTGTTATTGAAGGGCTTAGACAAGTTGAATTTGTAAACATTGTAGGAATGAAGAAGACTAAGTCCTACAAGTTCAAGGAAGTGGATTTGGCTAGTTTGAGAGATTTGGCACTCAGGGTTGAGGATCCGACTGGTTTCCGACATCGTTACGGGGCTTTACTTACTATTCTCCAGACTAATGTGGATAAGAAGCTTGTGCACACTCTAGTGCAATTCTATGATCGGGAGTATCGGTGTTTTACTTTTCCCGACTTTTAGTTGGTGCCTACTCTAGAGGCTTATTCTCACTTGATGGGTTTATCTATTGCTAAGGGGGTGCCCTTCGCGGGACTTGAAAATCCTCCTACTCCTTTGGTTATTGCTAAAGATCTCTATCTCAAGACCACCGATGTCTCCAAGAATCTTGTCACTAAGGCACGCATCCGAGGGTTCACTTCAGAGTATCTTCTTGGGAAAGCCAACCTCAATACCACTTGTCAGGACACTCTTGAGGCTATTCTTGCACTTCTCATCTATGGGCTTATTCTCTTTTCGAATCTTGATGACTTCGTGGACATGAACGCTATTATGATCTTCCACTCCAAGAATCTGGTTCCTACTTTGCTAGCTGACACATACCATGCTATTCACGATCGTTCCGGCAAAGGTCGTGGATATATTCTTTGTTGTGTGCCTCTCCTCTATAGGTGGTTTATTTCGCACCTTCCGCAGTCTTTCCACGACAATCCGGAGAATTGGTCTATTTCACAGAGGACTATGGCTCTCACTCCTAATGAAGTGGTTTGGCTCACTCCCACTTCTAGGGTTAAGGAAATCATCTTTGGCGGTGGGAAGTTTCTTAATGTACCTCTTCTTGGTACCCGGGGTGGAATCAACTATAACCCGGAGCTTGCTTTGCGACAATTTGGTTTCCCGATGAAAGGAAAACCCATCAATCTTGCTACAACTCCTTACTTCTTTCACTACTCCAATGCTCCCACGAGAATAAGAGAGGATTTCATGGAAGCTTGGTCCAAACTTCGGAAGAAAGAGGTGAAGCATATGGGTGTAAGGTCCAGTGTTGCTCATAAGGCCTATACACAGTGGGTGATAAACCAAGCTGTGGAGATCGGTATGCCTTACCCCTCTATGAGATATGTGTTTGCATCTATTCCTACCATGCCTTTGCCTCTACTCCCACCTACCCAGGAGATGTATCAGGAGCATCTAGCTATGGAAAGTCGGGAGAAGCATCAGTGGAGGGCTAGATACTATGAGGCTGAGAACTTGATCATGACTTTGGATTGAAAGGATGAACAGCAGACTCATGAGGTCTTGACACTGAAGAAAGAGTTAGCTAAGGCTAGGAGAGAGATCGAAGAGAAAGATAGGTTGCTTATGAGGGACTCTAAGAGGGCTACGGGGGCCCGTGACTTCTATGCACGATACTGCAGCTATGAGTCTGAGTCCGAGGATGATGCTTCCACTTCCTATGTTTGAGAATTTCTTTTTCCTGTTGTTATTTCCAGTTATTTTTGTTGTTTTACATTTCAAAGTCTATCCCTTGGCTTAGCATTTCAAAGGGAATCGTCTTGTAAAACTATATGTTGGTTGTTTGTTTCCCGTTTATGCTAATTGTTGTTTAGTAATGTTTACAAGTTTCTAGTTTGTCTAAAACCCTTCGATAACACAAAAAGAGTCTTTTTGCATGTGCATTTACACATTTCATGCATCATATGCACTCATTGGTCACAAAAAACTTCTCTCGTGCTCATTGCCTCCTGGTTTTGTCCGCCGCAGTCTGAAAAGTGGCTCGTGTTCGCAAAGTCTACCAACCAGATAGAATTCATCAAACAAGATTTCACAAGAGAAGGATTATGGCTAACTTTAAAGAAGAAAATGCTCAGCTCCGTGCCGAATTGGCTGCTATGAAAGAAGACTTGGCTAAGGCTCAGGACGCTATGTCCACTATGATGGCTGCCCAAGAACAACCAGCCACATCTGTCCCAGTTTCTACTGAAACAATTCCCTCTATCCCACTGTCTACTGTGGTTACTGATGCTCGTTTTGTTATGCCCAATGGGCGTCCTTATGGACTCTCAGCTTACTATTCTCCTAATACTGCTGCTGGTGTCTCTGGTTTTGCTAGTCAAAGACAGATTCCCGTATCCACTGCTATGCCTCAGGTGACTACTGTTGTTACCGATCCTATCGTCCACACTGTGCAACAGGTGATTGATGTCGATACTCTGCGTGGACAAGACCCTGCAATGGAAGCTATGAAAAGACAGTTAAGGGAGTTGGCTGGAGAACTCCGTGAGGTCAAGGCTATCCGTGGGAACAATGTCTCTACTAAGGCTCGGGATCTGTGCTTGGTATCCCGATTTAAGATTCCTAAGAAGTTTAAAGTGCCAGATTTTGACAAATACAATGGATCTTCCTGTCCACATAGCCATGTCATTCGGTACGTCCGAAAGATGGCCAATTATGCAGACAATGATGCACTGATGATACACTGCTTCCAAGACAGCCTAGCAGAAGATGCGGCAGATTGGTACACTGGTTTGAGCAAAGACGATATCCATACTTTCGAAGATCTTGCTGCTGCCTTTGAAAGTCATTATGAGTTCAACACTCGTCTGAAGCCAAATAGGGACTCTCTTAAGTCCTTGTCTCAGAAGTCAGATGAAACCTTTCGTGAATATGCCCAGAGATGGAGAGGGGCAGCTGCCCGTGTTTCTCCTCGGCTTGATGAGGAAGAATTAACGCAGACATTCCTGAAGACTCTAAAGAAGGAATATAAGGAAAGAATGATAGTCTCTGCTCCAAACAACTTCTCCGACATGGTCACTATGGGAACTCGTCTAGAGGAGGCTGTCAGAGAGGGTATCATTGTTCTTGAGAAGGGTGAATCTTCAGCCAGTGCACCAAAGAAGTACGGTAATGGCCACCATAAGAGGAAAGAATCTGAAGTAGGGATGGTATCTGGCAACCCATCTGCAGCTGCTACACAATTACCTCTGCCCTATCAATACATGCAGTACTCTCAACATCCTTTCTTCCCACCATTCTATCAGCAATATCCTCTGCCACCAGGTCAACCACCAGTGCCCGTTAATGCCATTGCTCAACAAGTACAACAACAGCCTCCTGCTCAGCAACAACAGCAGCAACAACAGGGTCCTCGGCCCAAGACCTATTTTCCACCAATACCTATGCGGTATGCTGAGCTGCTCCCAACTTTACTTGCTAAAGGACACTGTGTCACTAGACTAGGCAAGCCTCCGCCTAATCCTTTGCCTCCCAGGTTCCGACAGGATCTTACATGCGAATTTCATCAGGGTGCTCAAGGCCACGATGTTGAGGGTTGCTATGCTCTGAAATATATTGTGAAAGACCTGATAGAAAAAGGACGGTTGACTTTCGAAAATTGTGTTCCTCATGTTCTTGACAATCCACTTCCAAACCATGCCGCAGTTAACATGATCGAGGCTTTTGAAAGAGTTCCTGTTCCTCAAGAGGATCTCATGTTGGATGTCCGTAATGTTGTTACTCCTTTGGTGCCGCTACATGTCAAGCTTTGCCAAGCTTCTTTGTTCAATCACGATCATGCTTCTTGTTCAGAATGTCTTCAAAATCCCATGGGTTGTTGTGTGGTGCAAGATGATATACAGAGCCTGATGGATGACAAACACCTGATTGTCAGTGATGTATGTGTAATTGTGCCAGTGTTTCATGATTCTCCTGCTGGAAGTGCATCCCAGACAAGAAATGTCGAACCTTTGGTGATCAGGTTACCTGGTCCTGTATCATATGCCTCTACAAAAGCAATTCCTTACAAGTACAATGCAACCATGATTGAGAATGGAGTGGAGGTGCCTCTGGTATCCCCAGTTACAGTTGATAATGTTGCGGGAGAAATTACAGCCCTGAGAAGCGGAAAAGTCCGTCCACCCTTGTTCCAAAAGAAGGTGGTTACACCTATTGCCACAGTGACTCCACCAGTTGCTCCCCCTATTGACAAGAGCCCCGGCCCAACAGGCCAATCTATTGACGAGTCTAATCTGGACGAAATTCTGAGGCTTATTAAGAAGAGCGATTATAAAATTGTTGACCAGCTGCTGCAAACTCCGTCAAAGATATCCATCTTGTCTCTGCTCTTGAGCTCAGAAGCTCACAGGAAAGTGTTGATGAAGGTACTGGAACAGACCTATGTTGATCATGAAGTCTCTGTGGATCAGTTCGATGGAATAGTGGGTAACATCACTGCTTGCAATAACTTGGGGTTTGGTGACGATGAACTCCCTGGAGCAGGGAAACACCACAATTTAGCTCTGGATATCTCGGTACACTGCAAGTCTAACATGATATCCAATGTGCTGGTGGACACTGGATCATCCTTGAATTTAATGCCTGAATCTACACTAAGACAGTTGAGTCATCGTGGAATCTCTCTGAGGGGAAGTAGCTATCTGGTTAAGGCTTTCGACGGATCTCGCAAAGATGTTCTTGGGGAAGTAGACTTGCCAATTACCATTGGTCCCGAGACATTTCAGATTACTTTCCAGGTCATGGACATCAATGCTTCTTACAGTTGTCTCCTCGGAAGACCATGGATTCATGACGCTGGGGCAGTAACTTCTACTTTGCATCAAAAGCTCAAGTTTGTGAAGAACGGTAAGATTGTCACTGTGCATGGTGAAGAAGCATATCTGGTTAGCCAAGTGTCATCTTTCTCTTGTGTTGAAGCAGGGTCCGCTGAAGGGACGTCACTTCAAGGCTTGACTGTTGAAGGTGCGGAGCATCGAAGAGCTGGTACTGCTATGGCTTCATTGAAAGACGCCCAGAAAGCTGTACAAGAAGGGCAAGCTGCTGGCTGGGGCAAAGTGATCCAGATTCTGGAAAACAAGCGTAAAGAGGGCCTTGGATTCTCCCCAACCTCTGGTGTTTCAATAGGAACTTTCTACAGTGCTGGGTTTATCAATACTATTACTGAAGACGTTGCTGAGAGTAGTTATGTGCCTACATTTGTTGTACCAGGAGGCACTGTGAGAAATTGGGAGGCCATTGATGTTCCTTTAGTCATGCATGCTTCCATGTAATGTGTCTTGTTGCTCATGTTTTTTTCTTTTTGTTTTCAAAATAACAATCCTTTCGCTCTGCCCAAGGCGAAAATGATATCATTGTAAGGGCATGTTTGTTTCGGCATTGCCGTCATCAATAAAAGTTGTCGTCTTTCTCACGACTCTTTGTTTTTTACTCTTTAGTGCCTTTTTCTTGGAAATAATGGTAATGCCAGAAAGAACCAAAACATCCATATTTTTCTTATTAATTTCAAAAATTTGCATAGAAAACATTTTTTAAAATCATCCCAATCATATTATGCAGATTGAACCATAATAAACCCGTTGAACACAGTGACCCTATGGTTCCTCCAAATTTTGAATTTCCTGTATATGAAGCTGAAGATGAGGAAGATGATGAAGAGATACCGTATGAGATCACTCGACTGCTTGAGCAAGAAAGAAGAGCCATTCAGCCTCACCAGGAAGAGATTGAGCTTATCAACCTGGGTACTGAAGAGAACAAGCGAGAGATCAAGATTGGTGCCGCACTTGAGCCAGAGGTGAAAAAGAAGATTACTCAGCTTCTCCATGATTATCCAGACGTCTTTGCATGGTCCTATGAAGATATGCCGGGTCTAGATCCCAAGATTGTGGAACATCGGATACCGACAAGACCTGAATGTCCTCCTGTCAAACAAAAATTGAGAAGGTCTCGTCCAGACATGGCTCTTAAGATCAAGGCTGAAGTGCAAAAGCAAATTGATGCGGGTTTCCTCATGACAGCTGAATATCCTGAGTGGATTGCCAACATCGTACCAGTACCAAAGAAAGATGGGAAAGTTCGAATGTGTGTTGATTACAGAGATCTGAATAAAGCCAGTCCAAAAGAAAACTTCCCATTGCCTCATATTGATGTACTTGGTGACAGTACTGCTCAATCCAAAGTGTTCTCTTTTATGGATGGTTTCTCTGGCTATAACCAGATACGGATGTCTCCTGAAGATAGAGAAAAGACGTCCTTCATTACTCCATGGGGAACATTCTGTTATAAAGTGATGCCGTTCGGCTTGATAAATGCTGGTGCAACCTATCAAAGAGGTATGACCACCCTGTTTCATGATATGATTCACAAAGAGATTGAAGTATATGTTGATGATATGATTGTGAAGTCAAGTGATGAAGAGCAGCATGTTATGTATTTGAAAAAGATGTTTGAAAGACTAAGAAAGTACAAGCTGCGTCTGAATCCTAACAAATGCACATTTGGTGTAAGATCAGGAAAGTTGCTAGGCTTCATTGTCAGCCAAAGAGGCATTGAAGTTGATCCTGACAAAGTCCGAGCCATTAGAGAGATGCCGGCCCCTCAAACTGAAAAGCAAGTCAGAGGTTTCCTCGGACGTATGAATTATATTTCAAGATTTATATCTCACATGACTACTACCTGCGGACCGATTTTCAAGTTGCTCAGAAAGAATCAACCTGTTGTATGGAATGATGAATGCCAGGAAGCTTTTGATAGCATTAAAGAATACCTGGTGGAGTCACCTATCCTTGTCCCACCAGTGGAAGGAAGGCCTTTGATTATGTATCTGTCAGTGTTAGATGATTCAGTGGGTTGTGTTCTCGGTCAACAAGATGAGACTGGTAAGAAAGAGCATGCTATCTACTATCTGAGCAAGAAGTTCACCGACTGTGAGACTCGGTATACAATGCTTGAAAAGACTTGTTGTGCTTTAGCCTGGGCTGCCAAACGCCTGCGTCATTATATGGTGAATTATACAACTTGGTTGATATCCCGAATGGATCCAATCAAGTACATCTTTGAAAAGCCTGCTGTTACTGGGAAGATTGCACGTTGGCAAATGTTGTTGTCTGAATATGATATTGTGTACAAAACTCAGAAAGCAATCAAAGGAAGTATCCTTGCTGAGCATCTCGCTTGCCAACCTCTTGATGATTACCAGCCGATTAAGTTTGATTTCCCTGATGAAGAGATTATGTATCTGAAAGCAAAAGACTGTGAGGAACCACTGATCAATGAAGGGCCGGACCCCAATAGCAAGTGGGGCTTAGTGTTTGATGGTGCTGTCAATGCTTATGGTAAAGGAATTGGGGCCATTATTGTAACTCCGCAGGGGTACCACATTCCTTTCACCGCTCGAATAACCTTTGAATGCACAAACAACATAGCTGAATATGAAGCATGCATCTTGGGCATTGAAGAAGCCCTTGATCTGAGAATTAAGCACCTTGACATCTATGGAGATTCTGCACTTGTTATAAATCAGATAAAGGGTGAATAGGAAACTCATCATGAGAAGTTGATCCCATACCGTGACTATGCAAGACGTCTATTGACATATTTTACCAAGGTTGAGCTGCACCATATCCCTCGGGATGAAAATCAGATGGCTGACGCTCTTGCTACTTTATCTTCCATGTTTCGCGTGAACCATTGGAATGATGTGCCCGTAATCAAAGTGCAGCGTCTTGATAGACCCGCTCATGTGTTTACTATTGAAAATGTGCCAGATCAAGCTGATGAAGATGTGAATGGTAAAAAGCCTTGGTATTACAACATCAAACAATTCTTGCAGAATCATGAATATCCACCTGGTGCTTCCAACAGGGATAAAAAGACTTTAAGACGATGGGCTAGTAAATTCCTTCTGGACGGAGAAATCCTATACAAGAGGAACTATGACATGGTCTTGTTAAGGTGTGTTGATAAGCAAGAAGCTGAGAAGTTGATGCATGATGTACATGACGGTACTTTTGGGACCCACGCTTCGGGTCACACTATGTCAAGATAACTGTTAAGAGCCGGCTATTACTGGATAACTATGGAGCGTGATTGCCACAAACATGCCAAGAGATGCCACAAATGTCAAATTTATGCTGACAAGATTCATGTGCCTCCACACGCTCTCAATGTTATATCTTCCCCGTGGCCTTTCTCTATGTGGGGCATTGACATGATCGGAAGAATTGAACCAAAAGCTTCCAATGGACATCGTTTCATCCTAGTGGCAATTGACTATTTCACCAAGTGGGTTGAAGCTGCCTCCTACGCAAATGTGACCAAGCAAGTGGTTGTCAAGTTTATCAAGAATAACATCATCTGTCGATACGGTGTTCCCAATAAAATCATCACTGACAATGGTTCCAATCTGAACAATAGCATGATGCAAGCTTTATGTGAAGAATTCAAAATTGAACATCACAACTCCTCTCCTTATAGACCTCAGATGAATGGTGCAGTTGAGGCCGCCAACAAGAACATCAAGAAGATTGTTCAGAAGATGGTCACTACTTACAAAGACTGGCATGAGATGCTACCGTTTGCCTTGCATGGTTACCGTACTACGGTGCGCGGTTCAACCGGGGCAACTCCTTTCTCTTTGGTATATGGCATGGAAGCAGTTCTCCCTATGGAAGTGGAGATTCCATCTCTTCGAGTGATCATGGAAGCAAAATTAACTGAGGCTGAATGGTGTCAAAGTCGGTACGATCAATTGAATCTGATTGAAGAGAAACGTATGAATGCTATGGCTCATGGACAGTTGTATCAAGTGCGAATGAAGAATGCTTTTGACAAGAAAGTCCGACCTCGAGAATTCAAGGAAGGCGAACTTGTATTGAAAAGAAGAATAAGTCAGCAACCCGACCCAAGGGGCAAGTGGACACCTAACTATGAAGGTCCTTATGTTGTCAAGAAGGTTTTCTCTAGTGGTGCCTTGATTCTTACACACATGGATGGTGTTGAGCTTCCAAATCCTGTTAATGCTGATATAGTCAAGAAATACTTTGTCTAAAAAGAAAAGAACAGCGTGGTAGGTCGAAAACCCGAAAGGGCGGCCTAGGCAAAAATGCGCTTCCCGGTGGATCGAAAACCCGAAAGGGCGATCCAGGCAAAAGTTATGGACAAAAAAATGAATGAATATGAAAAAGCTCGCTGAGATTGTACGCAACTCAGGCAAGAATGAGCGCCTCGATGAGCCGAAAACCCGAAAGGGCGGTTCATACAAAAATGAGGTTGATAAATGACAAGTAACTATATCTGGCAAATCACCATCACCCCTTGGGGCGTCTGCAACTGTCAATGATCGTCTTCATCAGAAGTTTCTGTACTTGTGAATTCAAAATTTCTATGAAATGTAGCGGTCATCGTGTTCAATGTATCACCAACCAATAAAATTACCATTTTCCAAGCTTTGTAAATCCGTGAAGTCATGCCTTTGGCTGACCCTCACTCTTCTACATCAATTTGAGTCTGTGCTATTTGTTTGAAACTCTATTGTTCTTTCCACTTTCAATGCTATATACAAAATATTTTCTTTCTATATTGATAATGTCAATGTCTGAAACAAACGTTTTTGAAAATTGAAAAATCTTTTCCTGTCTATTTTGAAAACAAACCTGAGCAATAGGGTACATTTCAATGAAACATGCATGAATAAATGAATGTCAATATCTATCTCAATACATGTTACAAGCAGGTTACTCCCCAGGGTGATCTGTGGTCAATGGCAAGAATGAAAAAACAGAATGAAAATGAAAAAAAATTGAAAAAAATAAAAATGAAAAGCTCGCTAAGTTGAAAACCCGAAAGGGCGGCTTAGGCAAAAATGAGCACCCCGCTGATTGACAACCTGTGAAGGCAAATCAGGCAAAAATGGGGCAATGAAAAGAATATTATTCCCCGGTGAATCGAAAACCCGAAAGGGCGGTTCAGGCAAAAATGGGATTGAAGAATGAAAGAATGAAAAATGAAAATGAAAAGCGTTGACCACAGATGCGAACACCCAACGTTTACCCGGCACTGACACGCCTAACAACGGCGACCTGTGTCAAAAAATCTTCCAAGGTCCCCTTCTCTACAAGTTTATATTGCCCTCAGCCATGGTTTTGATACGCCTTTCAACGACGATCTCTCCAAGGAGGATTTCTATGTGAACATGTTGCAGCACGAGCCACTACGTGCCCAATCTTCCAATGTTTCATCTGCCTCTGTGAAACTTCCTTGTCAAACTACAAACCAATCATGCATTTCAAGCATTCATACATGCATAATCATGCATTTTATGTGCTCATACATTCAATAATCTTGTTATACCATACATACATGTTGCATTTCCAATTTCAACTTTCAATCTGAATCAGTTTCCACTTCCAATTTCAAATTCAATCTCCCCTTTCAATTCAACCCAATTTCAATTCCCAACTCAAATCCCAATTTCAATTCAATCTCAATTTCAATTCAATTCAATTTCAACTGTCAAATTCGATGCAATCTCAACTCTCAAACCTCAATTTCAATTCAATCCAATCTCAATTTCAGTTTCAACTCAATTCCAATTTCAATGGTCAAATTCAATCCAATTTCAACCTTCAATCCAATTTCAAATGTCAAATTCGATTCAATCTCAATTTTCAATCCAATCTCAATGTCAATTTCAACTCTCCAAATCCAATGTCTATGTCTATGTCTCTCAATTCTCAATCTCTCTTTCAATCTCAAACTTTCCATTCAATGTCTTTGTCAATGATAATCCACTCTCAATTTGCTCTTGGGCCAACAAAATGGTCATGTCTATTTTCAAGTCAAGTCAATATCAACTTGCTCTCAATTGGTATCTTTCTAAATCAGACTTCCAATTTGTATCTTGTTACTGGTCAAGTGCCAAGTTCGATCCAAAGAACAACTTGTACCTGCTTATATACCTATACTTCCGGACAAACGACAAGTTCGATCCAAAGAGCAGTTCGTACCCAGCTTATGCTTTATTATCAGCCAAACGACAAGTTCGATCCAAAGAACAGTTTGCACCTACTTATATGATGTGGTGGTGATCCAGCGGCAAGTTCGATCCAAAGAACAGTTTGTATCTACCCTTTTGTCTATATCTCCAGCCAAACAGCCAGTTTGATCCAAAGAACAGTTTGTACCTGTCTACCTGTTTGTATCATCAATCAAGTGTCAAGTTCGATCCAAAGAACAGCTTGTATCTGCCTATATGTCTATGTTTTCGGTCAAGTGTCAAGTTCGATCCCAAGAACAGCTTGTACCTATCTCTTGTTTTGTATTCCTTGGTCAAGTGGCTAGTTCGATCCAAAGAACAACTTGTACCTTATTTTCTATCCCCTGGTCTGTCCACCCTGTCAATGTCCACCTGAGTCCCCAGTGACATGACATGTTCCATGGACTCCAGTTGTTTGTCTTGCATTCATAATCAAAGTGCTGCAGGGCATTCATATTTTTGAAAATCTGAAAAACGTATTTTTATGTCCAAAAGCAGTGCAAATGTTAATATTTAAGTATCTTCGTCCCGTCAAATCAAAGACTTCGTCTCTTGACTCTCCGGACAAAGAAACTTAAATAGGGGCAGCTGTTATACCCTAATTTTTGACCTAAAAATACTAACTCAATTCTTCTTTTCTTGCATTTCAAGTCATTTGAACTGTCTTTGATCAATTGCATCTTTCCTCTGCATTTTATTTCAATGTTATTTGCAAAATTCACATAGAAGGGCATTTTAGTCATTTCTTGTGTTAAAATTTCTCTCAATCTTTTAAAAATTTGTTTGAGTCCTTTCAAATAGTTTGAATAAGTCCTCATTTCAATTCTGAGTCAAAGTCCATCTCAAAAATTGCATTTAAAGTCATTTTGAGTCAGTTTTGCCCCTAGGGGCATTTTAGTCTTTTCATGTGTTAAAGCTCTGTTTAATCCCCTAAAATTGTCTCTGAGTTTTTAATTTTGCTTGTATAAGCTCTTGCTTCAATTCCCTGTTAAAAATCCATTTTAAAATTTGCATCTGAGTCATTTTTTAGTCGTTTTAGCCCCAGGGGCATTTTGGTCTTTTCACACAAAATTCCGGCAGAGAGAGGTTACTTTAAAGTACCTCATTTAGAGTAGTTGGTTCATTTTAGTCCGTTTTGTGTTTTTTATTGGTTTCACTTTACGTTTATTCAAAATTACGTTTTTTATTCAATTTTATTAACTTTTTCTTTTCATTTTAGTCCTAAGGTTCCCAAAAATTGCATTTTTAGTCCCTTGAGTCACTTTATTTTCTTTTAGGTCCTTTTTTGATTCGAATTTTTTTTTTTAAGGTCAAACTTCTTAAGTCTTTTTTGGTCAAATTACATTTCAGTCCACTTAAGTCTTAAAATTGCATATTAGTCCAAATTATCAAAATTGCAGTCAGGCCCCAAAGTCTTAAAAAATTGCAGGTCAGTCCTTAATTCATTTCAGTCCAAGTTTAGTCCAAATCCACGTGGCAGCAAAGCACTAGTCCAACTATCACACATGTCAGCCTATATAAAGGCCACATCATTCAATGCAGTAACAGAATCAATCACAACACGCCAACTCATCAAAAATCACCAAAAACACGTTTCTAATTCTCTCTCTGATCATCAAAGATCAAACACCAAAATTTCCAGAAAAACCTTCAAGAACACTCATAACAGAAACCCTAACCGTTTTCCAGAACTTCGAAATTCATCAGATTCATATCAGTTTTATCAACACGAAGCTTAATTCAGCAATTATTGTGAAAATCAATTCGAATTGATACGAACTCTCAGAGATTCATCAAGAACCTTCATCATTGAGCTCGTACCTTCGCAATTCGAACACAAAAGTGCGATCACGAAGGGTTTTCTTGAGAAGAGAAGAAGAGAAATTGAAGCAAAATCAAACCAGTTCGAAGAAGAAGAAGATCAAGCACCGATTTATTTTCGGTTTCGAAGCTTACCAGAAGAACCAAAAGCTTGCAAGGATCTATCTCGTTTGAATCTCCAGATCAAACTCAGGTAAACACACAAATCCTTCTCGTTTTAACTTTATATCATCATCGAAGATTCGTAGTACAAGATAAACGGTGAATCGAAGTGAAGATCCTGAAAAGCTTTTGAAAAATTTCAAAGTCGAAACCCTAATTTCAAAAATCATGAAGATTCACCGTTTATTTTTCCAAATCAGAGTGTATAGTCATCATCAGTGAAGAAAATAGGACGAATTAGGGTTTAGTTTCGAAAAATTTAGGAAAAGTTTGAAAACCCTAGAAACTGTGAATACAAAGTCCGATCTACTTCGTTTCCACTATGATTTCACAAAAATAACCTCAGATTCGTGAAGAGGGAAGGAAGACGGACATTTCTGTGTGAAAAACTCTTTCAGATCGTCGGAGAAGATGAAGATTCATCTTCCTCCGCCGTTCCTCCGCCGTCCTTCCCAGTTCCCGGCTAGGTTAAGGTTGCAGAGAGTTTAGAGAGAGAAAGGAGAGAAGATGAGAGAAGAGAGAGAAGTGAATGGAACGAATGAGGCCTAGACCGGCCTCTTAAGTTATATAGAGGGAGTGAACCGGACCGGTTCACCTGAACTAGTCTGGTTCACCTTTGAACCAACGTCTCAACCGTTGATCTTGCTGTATGATCATGTGTATGGTCCTGATCCAATTTCCTTGTGTGCCTAATTGAGCTTATCATGCGCTGCTTGGCTAATCACCGTTAGATCTAGGGTTTTGAAGGGAGTGGATCAATCCAACGCCTCTGAGGCATTTGGATGATCCAAATCCACTCAGGACTCTGGGCTTGGGCCTGTTTGTTGTGGATTTCGTGATTTGCTGAATTTTCTTGTTATTTCTACACTGCACTTTGCTTCTTACACCTCCTGTGCGTCAAAATTTTGTGCCAAAATTCCAAATAAATTCCCATGAGTTTTTGGTATTTTCTTTAGTGTTTTATGGTATTTTTGCATGATAAAATTTGACAAAAAAATAGGTGTATTAATTCTTGTTACTTGTTTACTTTTCTTGGTAATTTTTGTGAAATCTTGTTATGATTTGACCATGATACCTTGTTATGTGATATTGATGCTTGATATTGACTTTGTGATGTGTTTATCTCTGGATATGTGCTTGTTTTTTTACAGTTTTGTGTGTCCAATTATGAGTTTCTTGTCTTGCAAGTAATGAGAGATTTCTTGTGAAAATAAAGTGTAAAACATGCTTAAAATGTGCCATAAGACTTGGCTTGATATTCCCTCATAATTCTTGTGTTAGGACTGAAATAAAACACTTTGTGAAGTGGTCATGATGTGAGGATTATAGGTCATGTGTTTGCCTTGTTGTTGTGGTGATTTTGTAGGCATATTTTACTACTTGTTTTGTTAAGCTTTGCCACTTTGTTAGTGCCATCTTACTTACCTATATCTCTATCTCTCTATGCCTTATATTACTAACAATTTCCTCTATTGTATTTCATACATCATGAGCATTTCATCTTCCATCTCACATCTTCATCCTTTTATTTTTCTACACTTTAAAGTTCATGCAAAAAGTAGAATGTAAAACTTAGGAATTTTGTAATATTTTTCTTATGCCTTTAAATTCTTGCAAGACCATAGAATGTAAACTAGGGCACGATGTAATAAGGACAATGGACTCTAATGATGTACACCGACACAAGCACCGACACATGCACACACATCACTTTAGGTATATAGCTAGAATATGCATGTTTAGATGTATGTTTAGGATTGAATGCTTTAGATGTATGCTTAGGCTTTATACTTAGAAAAAATCAATTTTCCAAAAAAATATATGAACAACATCACTCAAATATTTTTCTTAATAAACCTTGGGATCAAAACCCCATTGAATTTTCCTTTTCTTTTCTTAAACAAAAATCTTAAAGAATTTTAATCATACTTAGACCTTTTTGCAAATGACCAATTCCACCTCACATTTTTTTACAATCTTATGCCCTTGAGGCCTCTCTCTCATTCTTCAAAATCCAATTTTCAAACTAAAATCAACCAATAAAAACAAAAACATTTTTGGAAGAGAACTACAGTGGATTTGATCCCTTAAACGGGTACGTAGGCAAGGAACAAAATTCCTTCAATTCAAATAAAATAAAAATTCAAACACATTCTTCTCCCTCCAATTCTTCACTTAGAATATTCTTAGGCTTAATATCACTTTCAACATAGCATTTAAAAATAAAGCGCGCGCGTAGAAATTAGAGACGGTTCCTATAGGATACTATAGTCGTTATGGGTTCCTAACACCTTCCCGTAGCGAAAACAACTCCCGGACCTCGATTCTCAAGGGTTTTGCTTACTTTTTCCCTTCCCAAGAAAAAATAAGATATCACCGGTTAAAAAGGTTCAAACGTAATCAATGTTTGACACCCGAAAACCAAGATAAAACAGTGAAGTGAAGAAGTTGAGAGGCAAGGAGATACCTCTTGTGAAAGTCGTATGGGACGGAGCGACTGGTGAAAGCTTGACGTGGGAGTTAGAGAGTAAGATGCTGGAGTCTTATCCAGAGTTGTTTGCTTGAGGTAAATTTTCGAGGACGAAAATTCTATAAGTTGGGGAGAGTTGTAACGCCCGTTCGAATTATTTAATTATTTTAATGAGTTGTAGCATATATTTATATGATTTATGTGATTTATGAGACTTATGCGTTTTATAGGTGATTTGATGTGATTTATAAGATTTATGTGAGTTATATGATTTTTAGAGATGTTATGAGATTTTGTGACTTATTTTATTATTTAATAAAATAAGATTTGAAAGTAAAATAAATATTGAGATGTGGGGCTGTTTTATAAATTTAGAGAGTTTAATGGTTAAGAGGAAAATAGAAAGAATAGAAGAGATGTTTTAAATAGAGAAGTTAGGTTTAGAGAAAGACAGAACGTGCGATCAGTTTTTGGTGAAAAAGGGAGAAAAGTCAAGAGAAGATGAGAGAACACTGGAGGCTGCCGATTTCATCTGTTATAAGGTAAGGGTGAGACTAACTTTCAGTAATATTAAGTGTATGATTCTGAAAATTAGATTTAACATGACGTAGGTTGAGATTGTGAGGATTGAAAATTAGGGTTTTAAGAGAGAATTTGATGATTGGATGATGAAAACTTGTTGAATTGATGTAGAAGTTATGTACATACCTTAGAATATCCATAGGGTGATTATTAGAAGCTGTTTTGAGGTTAGAACCATGAGATTAGGTGAAAATTTGAGAAAATCAGAATTCTGCCCGAACTTGACTGTCATTATTTTCTTGACATGATAATCAGGGAAATGAGCTCTTATTCGAATCAGTTGAGCTAGCAACCTCGCAAATGCCTGATTGCGAGTTGACAACAAACAAACATGTGACCATCTAGTTGATGCATCAATTAAAACCATAAAGTATCTAAATGGTCCACATGGTGGGTGTATTGGCCCACAAATATCACCATGTATTCGCTCTAAAAAATTTAGAGATTCACTTCCAATTTTTGTTGGTGATGGCCTGATTATCAACTTCCCTTGTGAACAAGAGGTACATGAGAACTTATCAGATTGAAGATTCTCCTGGCTCTTCAACTGATGACCACAAGAATTATTAATTATTTTTCGCATCATTATAGACCCGGGATGGCCTAACATGTCATGCCAAACAACAAATTTATTATGATTTGTAAACTTCTGGTTTACAATCACATGTGATTCAAATGCACTTATATAAGTGTAGTACAAACCAGAGGAAAAGGCAGGTAACTTTTCCACTACACTTATTTTATCCAAATTATGTCTCGTTATATAAAGATATTCAACATTTCCTTCATTTCTTGTTTCAATATGATATCCATTTAGACGAATATCCTTGAAACTTAGTAAATTCCTATGAGACTTGGGAGAATATAATGCATTCTCAATGTTTAAATTTGTTCCTCCACACAATATTACATTAGCTCTTCCGGAGCCTTCAATTATTTTTGAACTTCCAGATATAGTACTAACACCAGTTTGTCGCTTTATCAAAGAAGAGAAATATTTTTTATCCTTGAAAGTTGTATGAGTTGTTCCACTATCGGTGAGACACATATCTCCATTATTGAGGTTAATGTTAATACTCATTCTATCTAATAATGAACAAATAAGAGATAAGTATAAATGTAAAAATTAGATAAGTGTAATGACTAGCAATGAAGGTTGAAAACACACTTAGAAATAAAACTTTTATTATCATTAGCATAAGAAAGATAAAAACATAACATAAATCCCCCTTTTTTTCATAGGAAAATAAAAAGGCACTCTTAAATATGATTATTTATTGGTGGGGTTCTATTTCTGAACACTTCCATCTCCAATGAGATGATCAATCTTTCCATCAGGATCAACAAAGAAATCAGCAGCATCTAAGTGGGTAACATCCATATTACCATAATCATAGTCATCATCTTCACATGCAAAATGAGTTTCAGCCTTTTTATCTTTATTTTTAAGTGATTGTTGGTAAAGATCAACTAGATGCTTTGGCGTACGACATGTAGGACTCCAATGGCCTTTGCCTCCACAACGATAACAAATATTCTAATTATTTTTGCTGCTTTGACCAATCTCATTCTTTCCAACATTTTTCATCTTCTGGTGAGAAAATGTGTTTTTGTAATCTCCATTGTGATTACGATTAAGACCACGACCACGTCCACGACCATGACCTTGCCCACGACCACGACTACGACCATGGCCACGACCACGACCACGAGTTTGTCCATAGTGATCATGTGTTGCTACATTCACTTCTGGGAATGGAGCACTACCAGTGGGACGGGCCTCGTGATTTTTCATCAAAAACTCGTTATTTTGGTCTGCCACAAGCAGGCAGGATATCAAGTCAGAATACTTTTTAAAACTTTTTCGTGGTATTGTTGCTGCAGGAGCACATTAGATGCATGAAAAGTGGAGAATGTTTTTTTCTAACATATAAGCATCAGTCGCTTTTTCTCCACACAATGTCAATAGAGAAGTAATTTTAAATACAACCGAGTTATATTCGGTTACAGACTTAAAGTCCTGTAAACGCAAATGCATCCATTCGTAACGAGCTTTAGGAAGAATGACAGTTTTTTTGATGGTCAAACCTTTCTTTTAAATTGTTCCAAAGAACTTTTGGACCTTTTACGGTAAGGTATTCATTTTTTAGATCCTGATGAAGGTGGTGACGAAGGAATATCATGGCCTTAGCCTTTTGTTGATCAGTTGTTTCGTTTCCTTCTTTAATAGTATCTCCATGACCTTTAGCATTTAAATGAATTTCGGCATCAAGGGCCCAAGCCAGATAATTTTTTCCCGAAATATCAAGAGCCTCAAAATCAAGTTTTGAAAGGTTCGACATGATTCTATCTAGAATTCAAAAAAGCATAATCAACATTTAATATATATATATATATATATATATATATATATATATATATACATACTATGACGAAAATAAAAATACCATTTTATTTAATAGCAATGATTACAAAACATTATAATATTTTAATCTAAGTCTCTACCAAAACAAAAAGTAACCGCACAAGCTAAGCCTAATAATGGTAAAACGCTAATTATAGCTAATCCTACAAAATCTTTTCCTAATTCTTCAATATGAGTGAAAATGATGAAGAACAAAATAACAACAAGTAGAGTGATGCATAGGAGAAAGATTTTAGCCATTTTGAAAGTATGGGTAAATATTTTTGAGATGTGAAAATTATGAATGAAGGTGAGGTATTTATAGAGTGAAATTTGTAAAAATGACCGTTAATTTCACTGTTCATAGTCGTTGAAAACACTGTTCATGACCGTTGAAATCACTGTTCATGATCGTTGAATAATGAGAAAAATATTTTAAGTGTTCAATATCATCTAAGTTAGGACATGATTTTGTTTTTCAAATGGTCTGCAATACCATTTTTAGTCCAGTCAAATGCTACAAAGAACTACACGCGGACAAGTGGTTAGCACATGGTTTTTGTTTGTCTACAATACTACTCCTACTCACATGCACGTGGGATAACCAGCCAAAGCAATTTGCTGAAGCAAATTGTCACACAAAGTCTCATGCATTTATTGCAGGTTGCATTTTTCTTTCAAATAGTAAGCCTATGGTATAGCTCGGTGCAGAAGCATAAGTTGCAAAGTTTGAAAGCATGGCATTCACATACAGGTTTCACACTTTGGTTAGATGACTTTGATGTGAAAAGATTGCATAGCTTTGGTTAGTATCACTACTCGAAATTATCTTTCGTAATAATATAGTATATATATATATGGGGTTTTAGACCTCCATTAAATATAAAAGTTAGTATCACTACTCGAAATTATCTTTCGTGATAATATAGTATATATGAGATTTTAGATCACCACTTTAAATAATAATATCCATACTTATTATAGATCACTTGACGAGTTGTCAGGTTTCTATAATAAGAGGTAAAGTAATAATAACAATAATAGTCACTCTAGTTATAAATCACTTGACGGATTGCCAGTTTTCTATAACCGGGGCAGATAATAAAGATAAATGATATACATAGCAATATTAAGTAATGATATTAAAGTGATGAGTATAGGTAACATGCCTAGCAGTAGTGTAAACTTCCGGTAGAAACAATCGTGCTGATAACGTGTTATAAAAATATAGAGTAATGAAGAGAAAGAGAGAAAAGTGAGAGGAGTAGTATTTTCATCTATATCCGTTTCTCTTACAAAGCACCCTATTTATAGGGAAAAACAGAAGAGCATAGTCATTGATGTGGGACATCCACTATAATATATTTATAACAGTTTTTGAATTTATAGCTACAATAAATGCATGAGACTTTGTGTGACAATTTGCTTCAGCAAATTGCTTTGGCTGGTTATCCCACGTGCATGTGGGTAGGAGTAGTATTGTAGACAAACAAAAACCATGTGCTAACCACTTGTCCGCGTGTAGTTCTTTGTAGCATTTGACTGGACTAAAAATGGTATTGCAGACCATTTGAAAAACAAAATCATGTCCTAACTTAGATGATATTTAACACTTAAAATATTTTTCTCATTATTCAACGATCATGAACAGTGGTTTCAACGGTCATGAACAGTGATTTCAACGGCTATGAACAATGAAATTAACGGTCATTTTTACAAAATTCACTCTATAAATACCTCACCTTCATTCATAATTTTAACATCTCAAAATATTTACCCATACTTACAAAATGGCTAAAATCTTTCTCCTATGCATCACTCTACTTGTTGTTATTTTGTTCTTCATCATTTTCACTCATATTGAAGAATTAGGAAAAGATTTTGTAGGATTAGCTATAATTAGTGTTTTACCATTATTAGGCTTAGCTTGTGTGGTTACTTTTTGTTTTGGTAGAGACTTAGATTAAAATATTATAATGTTTTGTAATCGTTGCTATTAAATAAAATGGTATTTTTATTTTCGTCATAGTATATATATATATATATATATATATATATATATATATATATATTAAATGTTGATTATGCTCTTCTGTATTCTAGATAGAATCATGTCGAACCTTTCAAAACTTGATTTTGAGGCGCTTGATATTTCGGGAAAAAATTATCTGGCTTGGGCCCTTGATGCTGAAATTCATTTAAATGCCGAAGGTCATGGAGATACTATTAAAGAAGGAAACGAAACAACTGATCAACAAAAGGCTAAGGCCATGATATTCCTTCGTCACCACCTTCATCAGGACCTGAAAAATGAATAACTTACCGTAAAAGATCCAAAAGTTCTTTGGAACAATTTAAAAGAAAGGTTTGACCATCAAAAAACTGTCATTCTTCCTAAAGCTCGTTACGAATGGATGCATTTGCGTTTACAGGACTTTAAGTCTGTAACCGAATATAACTCGGCTGTATTTAAAATTACTTCTCTATTGACATTGTGTGGAGAAAAAGTGACTGATGCGGATATGTTAGAAAAAACATTCTCCACTTGTCATGCATCTAATGTGCTCCTGCAACAGCAATACCGCGAAAAAGGTTTTTAAAAGTATTCTAACTTGATATCCTGCCAGCTTGTGGCAGAACAAAATAACGAGCTTTAGATGAAAAATCACGAGGCTCGTCCCACTGGTAGTGCTCCATTCCCAGAAGTGAATGTAGCAACACGTGATCACTATGGACAAACTCGTGGTCGTGGTCGTGGCCATGGTCGTAGTCGTGGCCGTGGGCAAGGTCATGGTCGTGGACGTGGACGTGGACGTGGTCGTGGTCTCAATCGTAATCACAATGGAGATTACAAAAACACATTTTCTAACCAGAAGATGAAAAATGTTGGAAAGAATGAGATTGGTCAAAGCAGCAAAAATAATGAGAATATTTGCTATCATTGTGGAGGCAAAGGCCATTGGAGTCGTACATGTCGTACACCAAAGCATCTAGTTGATCTTTACCAACAATCACTTAAAAATAAAGATAAAAAAGCTGAAACTCATTTTGCATGTGAAGATGATGACTATGATTATGGTAATATGGATGTTACCCACTTAGATGCTGCTGATTTCTTTGTTGATCATGATGGAAAGATTGATCATCTCATTGGAGATGGAAGTGTTCAGAAATAGAACCCCACCAATAAATAATCATATTTAAGAGTGCCTTTTTATTTTCCTATGAAAAAAAAGGGGGGTTTATGTTATGTTTTTATCTTTCTTATGCTAATGATAATAAAAGTTTTATTTCTAAGTGTGTTTTCAACCTTCATTGCTAGTCATTACGCTTATCTAGTTTTTACATTTATACTTATATCTTATTTGTTCATTTTTAGATAGAATGAGTATTAACATTAACCTCAATAATGGAGATATGTGTCTCGCCGATAGTGGAACAACTCATACAATTTTCAAGGATAAAAAATATTTTTCTTCTTTGATAAAGCGACAAAAGGTGTTAGTACTATATCTGGAAGTTCACAAGGAAAGTTGATAATCAGGCCATCACCAACAAAAATTGGAAGTGAATCTCTAAAAAATTTTAGAGCGAATACATGGTGATATTTGTAGGCCAATACACCCACCATGTGGACCATTTAGATACCTTATAGTTTTAATTGATGCATCAACTAGATGGTCACATGTTTGTTTGTTGTCAACTCGCAATCAGGCATTGGCGAGGTTGCTAGCTCAACTGATTCAAATAAGATCTCATTTCCCTGATTATCTTGTCAAGAAAATACGACTTGATAATGCCGCTGAGTTCTCATCTCAATCATTTAATTAATATTGTATGTCCATTGGGATTTACATTGAACATCATGTAGCACATGTTCATACACAAAATGGATTTGCGGAATCATTTATCAAGCGTATACAGTTAATTGCAAGACCACTTCTCATGAGATGCAAATTGCCCATTTCCACTTGGGGACATGCAATTTTGCATGCTGCATCATTGATTCGCATCAGGCCAACAAGTTATCATAACTCCTCCCCTTTAGAAATGGTTCTTGGTCGAGAATTTTTTCCCATCTAAGAATTTTTGGATGTGCGGTATATGTTCCAATTCCTCCACCACAACGCACTAAGATGAGTCCTCAAAGAAGGTTGGGAATATACATTGGATATGAATCTCCATCAATTATAAAGTATCTCGAACCCACAACAGGAGATTTATTTACATATAGGTTTGCTGATTGTCACTTTGATGAATCAAATTTCCCAACACTAGGGGGAGAGAAAATGCAGCTGAAAAAGGAGATCAGTTGGAATGAACTTTCATTGTCTCATCTTGATCCTCGAACTAAACAATGTGAACTAGAAGTTCAAAAGATAATTCATTTGCAAAGCTTAGCAAACCAATTGTCAGTTACATTCACTGATCCAAAAAGTGTGACTAAATCATATATACCAGCTGCTAATGCTCCAATAAAAATGGATGTTCCTGTTGGACTATCTCATATTGCAAACGACTCTCAACCACACATGAAGCGTGGTAGACCAGTCGGTTCCAAAGATAAAAATCCTCGAGCAAGAAAAGGAGCTAAAAGAAAAGATGGTCCAAACGAGGATATAGAAACTTTAAAAGAGCATTCTGACATAATCAATATTTCAGTTCCAGAAGAACCTAATCAGATACCTGAAATACATGAAAATCAAGAGATCTCAATAAATTATGTCACCAATGGAATACAATGGAACCGACATGAAGTCAACGTTGACGATATTTTCGCATATAATATAACGCTAAATGTGATAAATGATAACGAGAATCAAGAACCAAGGTCTATTAAAGAATGTAAACAAAGCGAAAATTGGCCAAAATGAAAAGATGCAATTGAAGCAGAAGTAAATTCTCTTAATAAGAGAAAAGTATTTGGACCTGTTGTCCGAACATCTAAAGGCGTGACGCCAGTTGGATATAAATGGGTGTTTGTCTGAAAACGCAATGAGAATGGTGAAGTTGCAAGATACAAAGCAAGACTTGTTGCTCAAGGGTTTTCCCAAAGACCCGAAATTAATTTTAATGAGACATACTCACCTGTAGTTGATGCAACTACTTTTAGATACTTAATTAGCCTTATAGCTCATGAAGGGCTCAATTTGCACATGTTGGATGTTGTTACAGCCTACTTGTATGACTCACTTGATAGTGACATCTACATAAAGATCCCTAAAGGATTTAACATGCCTGATGCAAATAGTTCAGGATCTAGGGAAGACTACTCCATAAAATTAAATAAGTCTCTCTATGGGCTAAAACAATCTGGACGCATGTGGTATAATCGCCTCAGTGAATATTTGCTAAAGGAGGGATACAAAAATGACTCTGTTTGTCCATGTATTTTTATGAAAAGATCTGAAAATGAATTTGCTATAATTGTTGTCTATGTTGATGACATAAACATTATTGGAACTCCCGAAGAGCTTTCAAAAGCCATAGATTTCCTGAAGAAAGAATTCGAAATGAAAGATTTGGGAAAGACAAAGTTTTGTCTCAGATTGCAAATCGAACATTTAAATAATGGAATTTTTGTGCATCAAGAAACTTACATAGCAAAAGTGTTAAAACGTTTCTACATGGACAAATCTCATCCATTACCTACTCCAATGGTTGTTAGATAACTAGATGTGAAGAAAGATCTTTTCGGACCTCGAGAAGAAGATGAAGAACTACTTCGTCCTGAAGTACCATATCTTAGTGCAATAGGAGCACTAATGTATCTTGCTAATTATACGCGTCCGGATATAGCTTTTTCTGTCAACCTATTATCAAGATATAGTTCTTCACCTACACAAAGACATTGGAATGGGATCAAGCATGTATTTCGTTATCTTTGAGGTACGATGGATATGGGTTTGTTTTATCCTAAAGTACCCAAACTAGAATTAATTGGTTATGCAGATGCAGGTTATTTGTCATATCCTCGTCATGGTAGATCACAAACAGGTTATTTGTTTACAAGTGGAGATACATCAATTTCATGGAGATATATGAAACAGACAATAACAACAACATCATCAAATCATGCGGAACTTTTAGCATTACATGAGGCAAGTAGAGAATGTGTTTGGTTAAGATCCATGATTAAGCACATCCAAAAGAATTGTGGTTTATCCTCCAGAAGAATGGATGCAACAATAATTTACGAAGATAATACAGCATGCATCGCTCAGTTGGAAGAAGGATACATTAAAGGAGACCGAACAAAACATATTTCTCCAAAATTCTTTTTCACTCATGATCTTCAAAAGAATGGTGAGGTCAACATTCAACAAATTCGTTCGTGTGATAATCTTGCAGATGTTTTTACAAAGTCACTCCCAAGTAAAGTTATTGAGAAACTTGTACTAAAAGTTGGTCTTCGTCGTCTAAGAGATATTTGTCTTCATGAGGGGGAGAAATAAATGTATTCTGCACTCTTTTTCCCTTCACCTAGGTTTTATCACATTGGGTTTTCCTGGTAAGGTTTTTAATGAGGCAGTTCACACTCAAAAGGATATTGTACTCTTTTTCCTTCACTAGATTTTTTTTTCACTGGGTTTTTATTTTAGTAAGGTTTTAATGAGGCATATTTTCGGTGGACATCCAAGAGGAGTGTTATAAATATATTATAGTGGATGTCCCACATCAATGACTATGCTCTTCTGTTTTTCCCTATAAATAGGGTGCTTTGTAAGAGAAACGGATATAGATGAAAATACTACTTCTCTCACTTTTCTCTCTTTCTCTTCATTACTCTATATTTTTATAACAAATTGAGAGTTATTTTTAATACTTCCTCACGTCTCCTTTATTCTATTTCTATTTCTGAATTTCTCCAGAAGCTTCGTTATAAGTCTACCCATTTCCATCTTTTTCTCCACCTCTCACTACTAACTCTTCTAGCCTTTCTTCTTCCTCATCTCACTATTTTTCTCTTATTCTACCATTTCTCCATCTCTCACCAATTACAATTATGAACAGATCTGCAGTTTTTCAATTCCTTTTCTTTGTTTTAAGTTTTTCGGTTCCTTTTCTTTCTTTGACCAATTAAGAACAGATCTGCAAATCCGATAAAATTAGGATAGATTTGCAACAATAAAGAAGAAGAAAGATGTTCTTTTTAAGGAAGAAGGAGAAGAAGAAAGATGTTTATTACTAGGAAATTGGAGAAGAAAACATGGGTATATTGGTAACTATACATGTCATTGAAATCAAAACTGAGTTTCACAAAAGTAAAAGTTAGGAATTCCTGCTTTAGCTGTACCGGCGTTTTGGTCTCAAAACTGAGTTTGTTGGAAGCGATTTTCATTCACCCAAACAAACTGAAATACCTTAAAAGGTGGTTTGAAAAAGTAAAACGCCAGTTTGGAAGAGGAAAACGTATCGCCAAACATACGCTTAGTGGTAGAGCTGCATTCTGAGTAATCAATCACTTTCTATTACAATTCCTTCCACCTCAGCTTCTCTTATAGCATTTGAAGCTTCTTTCTCCGCCTTAAATTGTATTATCATATTTAGCTAAGACTTAATAATATGAAACGAAGGATTAAATAAATTAAATAATTATTTGAATGTTCTTTTTGATTGAATTAAACGCGGTTAAGTACCTTATGGACATTACTTCATCATTTATCTCTGATTTCTTTGGAGGAGGAGCTGTATATCCAGGTTCACATTGCTGCAAAAACAATTATCAATATGAGCCTAGCCTAGTAAATTACACACCCATCTTTTTATATTTATCATGCAGTGTAATATTAATTAAATTATGTTCACTGAATACATAAGAAAAAGAAACCCTAAACCCAATTTCCTATTTCCTACAAATCACAATATCATGAAGATAGAACAACTAAAGGGCCATATAATTAGCTGAGAGATTTTAGTATGAAAAAAAATACAAAAACACTTATTGATGAAAATTAAGAAAATTCTGAAATGATATATAGAAAATAAAAGCATAAGCTTGTAAGTAACAGTTTCTAAATAAGTTAATTAAAAGATCATGTGTTTTTTGTTACCTTAACAGTTCCAGAACAAGAACAAAATGCTTCCAAGGTTTTGGAGCTTTCAAACTCTTCCATATTTTTCAAACTGTAACACCCAATGATCACTTTTTTCTTAAAGTTTCAGACTTTGTTTTCAAATTCTGTATATTGCTCTGCTTTCCTCTGCTTTTTTTGTTTTCTACTTTTCTGTCTTTCTCAATAACAGGACTTTAGGACTTTTATATACGAAGGAAAGAACCAACTTTAGAGGGTTCCAATATTACCCTTGTATGATATTATTGGAAAATAAATAAATGAATTTTAATATTACCTAATTTCAGATGAACCTAATCATGTACCACCTGTATGTTTAATTCTATAATGGTAAAATTGTTTTAGTAAATTTAAATTTGGTTAAAAGAATTGAAGATAAAATAATTTAAATCCTCGACAAAAATAAAATAAATAATTGTATTGATCTTTTTTTACAAATAATAATGATTTAATTGATATGGACTATCAATGTAAATATTGGAGTGAATATTACCCAATTCGATCCTGAACGATTTTCTCATGGTTTAATTCAGTGACAAAAAATAAATCCAAATTAGTTATGATGTTTTGATAATAGGGATAAATTAGTCTCTTACTCTCTGACAGCTTAATTCAGTTTGATGAAGAAATGATATTTATCTAGCGGAGAGGAGAAGACACTTAGCCAAACAATCTTCATCAAATGTATTTTTGTGATTAGAATCTCCATAAAAAATTTAACTTTATGTCTTTAGATTATAAAATTAAACAATCACTACTAATAGTCCACAAGCTAGTCCCCGTAAGCTTACCTCAGTTGGTAAGGACAATGCATAATATATACAAAGGTCTGAGGTTCGAACTCTGGACACTACCAAAAAAATAGTCCAAGAGCTAAATATGTTATTGTTATTATTTTTGACAAAATTAATATGTTATTCAATTTTACTTGATTTGGCAATAACCAAAGTATTTAGGTGGAAAATTATGTTAAAATGTATGATCTAGTATTCTAATCTAACAACATAATTACAGATTGTTTTATAAAAGACATAATTACAAATTGTTGTAAAAAAACATAATTAGAAAAGAAAAATAAGTTATATAAACTACTAGAATTTATGCACGCCCAAAATGAAAAAGAATGAAATGATAAAGGAAACATCATGGGTACCTATATTTATTTACGAGAATGTTACCTAGTGCTTCTGGGGCATTGGTTAAGCAGTTAAAAGAAGTAAGATTTTATTAAAAGTGTTGTAATAATTAGTTAGTTAAAAGTAACAATTTATATTTCTAAGACAATTTTTTTACTTTTAAATTTCTTAACCAGTATTCCAGGACACTTGTTAATAAGACCCATTTATTTATTGGTTAGGAAGGAAGGGGGCACAAATGCAAATTATTGCACCTATCTAACGAAAATTTATGAGACTGAGACACCTTTTGGCTTTTTCAACAACGGTTCAAAATTTAAGACTTTAAGCCTGGGACCTACGATTTCTTCACCAACGGTAACAAACGTTTCAAAAAAACTGAAATTTGAAAACACGGGCCCACTTGTTCCTCTTTAAAGAGAAAAAGATACACTAATATTTTTAGGAAAATGCTAGCGTCCCGCAATAGATGACTCATATTTTTCGATTATTATACAAAGATAAATAATATCATATAAGATGTCGTTAGATTTGTCTCGATGAGTATTTTCAAAATATCAAATTTTCATAATTTTTTCTAATATATTATTCAAGATATTTAAGCTCAAAATTATGCATTGACATGCGTAATAAGGTCAACTGTGTTAAGTATTATGGGACGGAGGGAGTAACAAGTTGACACTTCTTAAGAAGTTTAAACAAGAAACTTTATCTTAAAAATGATGCATTTTAATGCATTGAAACTTTAAAATTCAAGTTACTCTATGAGCATTTGCGAAAAGACACCAACTTACTTTTATGAAGGTGTCTTTTAGCAAAGTTATAACTAAAAAGTGAAAATCACACCTTAAGGTGTGACTTGATAAAAGACACCACCAAAGGGTGGCTTGTAACATAACCCTATATATATATATATATATATATATATATATATATATATATATATGTATGTATGTATGTATGTATGTATGTATGTATGTATGTATGTATGTATGTATGTATGTATGTATGTATGTATGTATGTATGTATGTATGTATTTATTTATTTTTCCTCTTGAAAATTATAAATATGATATGAACTTAATTGAGATTTTTTTAATTAAATTTGCTCAACTTCATTATCATATCTTTCTATTTTTTTTTCCATGAAAAGTTGTATGTTTTATTTAAAATTGTAAATATGCGAAAAGAAAAAAAATAATGCTAAATAGGTAATATAAATCTAAGAGAAACCGTTTATAAATAAAATCAAGAAAAAGAGCATAGTGCAGAATAATAACGTGGGTAGTCGGTAGTTTACTTTTTATCGTGACCTTTTTTTTTTATGAAAAAATAATAAAATAATATTAAAGGTTAAAAATGGAAGAAAGTGTAAAAAGCTAAAAGCTATAAGCTCAAAAGCTACTTGAATTAACTTATCAAAAAAACGTTATAAGCTAACGAAAAAAGATTTTTACCAAACACATCTTTTCTGTCAAAACAAGCTTATAAGCTTGTCTAACAAGCTATAAGCTAGCTTTTTTGTGTTACCAAACACTTTTGAAAGAAATTATTCAAGAACATGAGAAAATGTTCAAAAAATTAGTAGAACGTAGTAGAAAATAAGAAGAACATCTCTGAATCGTAATTTTGAAATTTGATCCAGAGATTAAAACTAGGATTGACAAATCAAAATTATTTTTTGTTCATGGCTGTTTTAATTAGTTACTCATAATTATGTTAATGAAATTCAAGTTCAAAACCTAATCGTTTCAACTCTCTTCTTTGGACAACGCCGCAATATAACCTAGGTTAATTCGAAATATATATTGTTGTGAGAAGCTTTGTATGATTTTTTTAACCGTTAATTTAGTAAATCATGAGTATGCATCACATAATTGTTTGTTTCCTATGTTAATTCCATCAAAGACAAAAGGGGCTCAAGGATTTCCTAATCGCCGTTAATAATCTGAATCATAAACATAATATTGCATTGGGCAGGGAAATTTAACCCTGCAACTCTATTCAATTCTATTTTACTTTCACAATTTGAAATAAAATTTACTAATTGTTAAGTTGAACGACAATCTCTATGGAGAACGATAAACTTACTACTTTATTACTTGTTACGATTTTGTGCACTTGCTAAAAAGCGGTTGCTCCTATACTAATGTACTCCTTCCGTTGATAATTATAAGCCTGAAATTGAACTTGTATTGTATCATTAGTTAGATACAATACATGCGGTGCAATAACAAACACAATGTCAAATTAATTACTCGCTTCGTCCTTATATACAAGTTTCGTTTGTCTTTTTCACATTTCTTAATTTATGTGTCTGTTTTATGTGTAGATATTACTAAATTATCATTTAATTGTATGTGTATTAAATCATGCATTCCACAGGTTAGATCATTAGTTAGATACAATACAAGCGGTGCAATAACACACACAATGTCAAATTAATTACTCGCTTCGTCCTTTTATACAAGTTTCGTTTGTCCTTTTCACATTTCTTAATTATTATTTTGAAGGATCACATATCTTAATTAATGTGTCTGTTTTGTGTGTAAATATTACTAAATTATCATTTATTTGTATGTGTATTAAATCGTGCATTCCACGGATTAGATCATTAGTTAGATACAATACAACACGCAATGTCAAATTAATTACTCACTTCTTCCTTATATACAAGTTTCGTTTGTCTTTTTCACATTTCTTAATTAATGTGTCTGTTTTGTGTGTAAATATTACTAAATTATCATTTATATATATGTGTATTAAATCTGATTTTTTATATTTCAAGATAAGTTTTTTTCTTTTGAAAGGATATTTCAAGATAAGTTAGTAGTATTAATTAAGGTTTGTTAAAGAAAAATAATAATAAATGCATCTAATAATTTGTATAATAACTTATATTTAAGGAAGTAAGTCAAAAGCAGAACTAGAATACTACTATCAAGTGCACCTTCTGATCACTATTATAAGCAAAAATTTCATTTTCAGATTCATTGAATTTCTTATGTATCTGGTCTATATTGTAAACTTTTTTTAAACCAAAAAGAAAATATAATAAATAAAAAGTAACAGATGCAAAGACTGGGGGCACTGGACCTGACACAGGAATAACCCAAGCGGGGATACATCTTGAAAAATCAGTTCAAGTGGAACAACTCTAATATATCCTAACAAAAATACACTAATCACTGGTGCAACTCAGCGAACCCGCGTACAAGTGAGAAACCAGGTTAAAAAAAAAACATGAAAAATGGACATATGCATAGAACATTTAAAGCTTAAACATGTTGAATGGATTGCATGTCAACACGGTAACCAATCCAAGTGCCAACAACCCCCTGAATCAACATGCATAAAATGCTCTTACGAGCAAACAACACGTAATAACTCAGATCGAGGGATGAGTTCAATACGTCAGCAACCAGACCCTTTCGGGTTAATCGAACTAGACCCTTTCGGGTTTATGAAACTCAACCACCGCAAAAAGAGTCCAAAAATACAACCCCTCCAACCTTTGCGTACATGAACCAAGAAAACACATACCAAACTAGATGCATTAATTACTCAGTGAATCTAAAAATAGATTTTTTGTTTATACTCTCTTCGGTCCTATTTACAAGAGAAAATTGACTTTTTAGATACATTGAATAATGTATGTATCTAGTCAAGAACCTAAACCAAATACATAAATTATTTAATGTATCTAAAAAGTAAATTGTCTCTTGTAAATAGGACCGGAGGGAGTAATAGTGAGAGGAAGGTGTCTCAACCTTCCCGTACTACTTGTGACCATCCCCAATGGTGATGTCTTAATCATTTAAGACCCGATATCTAATATGTATTTTCATTGGGGAAATTTTTTTTGGAGGTCTTATAGGACTCCGGATCTCACCTAAGCTTCTGATTCTTAAGTGTGACAATGCGGTGCAAAGTGTAAATGGCAAGAACACATTCCTGCAACTCACGTGGCTTATATCCTGTTTGATGTTGTAACACTCGATTCTGCAACACAATAAGAGGAAGAGCTGAGGTCACTTCTAATCTAAAGGAGGGCAAGAGAGCTATCTATGCACATGAGATGAATTACTGTCTTAACTTAATCCCTAATTTGCTCCTTAATTTTAGTATGAGAACATAACAATGAAAGCGATACATTGCAGTATTTTTTTTAACAGCGATACATTGCAGTATGAAAGCAATTAAATACCAAGACAATTTATTTAAAGCTTAATAGCAGTTTTGGCCCCCTATGTTTCAAGAAGTTGCGATTTTGGCCCCTAACTAAAATAATTCGATTTTGGCCCCCTATGTTTTGCCCCTTTGCACTTTTGGCCCCCTAAACCAATTTTGACCAAGTCAATGCTGACGTGGTGCCACGTGTGTAAATTTTTTTATTTTTTATTTTTTTAATTATTAAAAAAATAAAAATATACTTTTTTAATTAAAAAAATAAAAAAATACTTTTTTTAAAAAATTTTAACTAAAAAAATAAAAAAATTACACATGTGGCGCCACGTCAGCATTGACTTGGTCAAAATTGGCCTAGGGAGCCAAAAGTGCAAAGGGGGCAAAACATAGGGGGCCAAAATCGAATTATTTTAGTTAGGGGTCAAAAATCGCAACTTCTTGAAACATATGGGGGACAAAACTGCTATTAAGCCTTTATTTAACAACGATACATTGCAGTATGAAAGCAATTAAATACTAAGACAATTTAGGATGGGAGGTCATTCTTATATTTTGTAGTAGGGAGATTAATCACTTTAGTCCTTGAATAGGAAATGAATCGGCACTTTAGTTCTTGAATGCAGATAAATTGTAAAATAGTCCATGAATGTAGACTCTGTTGGTCGATTAGTCTCTGAATGCATACTCCGTTAATCAATTTAGTCCTTCAATAGTCACTTTAGTCCCTGAAATTGACCAACAGAGTCTACATTCAAGGACTGTTTTGCATTTCTCTGCATTTAGGGACTAAAGTGACTACTCATTTCCCGTTCAGAGACTAAAATGACTAATTCCCTTTTGTACTATGATTTCGTTGTGGTTCAAAAATTGTTACAAAATAGTTGTACAAATATTATTTCTAAAAAAACTCTAAAATCATTCACCTCTGATTACATTTTTATTGGTTTTAACACCTTCAGTATATAACTCTTGAAGAACATTTTTTAGTCCCCTCAAACAATGCTAACATCGTTTTTGAAGGATATTTATCATAGTTTTAAAACCTTCGATAAATAAACTCTTAAATAAAACTCTAGTTGTCACCACTTTTCTTCTTATCTACCGAAGAGAGGTGATTTAGGATTAATTTTGATTCAAAATCACCTCTCCGAATTGTTTTTGTTTATTTTTTTAGTCAAATAAGTCATTTCCACATATTTTCATTATTTTTTCGTTTGTTTTTGTGATTTTGTTGTTTTTGCACAACTCTGTTTGTTTTGATTTATCGTCTTTGTGCGGTGTGTTTGTTGATTTTCCGTCTTAGTGTGGGGTTTATATGATTCAGATTGAAATATTAGCTTTGAGCAAGTACAGGTTCAATCAATGGTTTTGGCGTCATCAACATTGTAACTCCCGTCTTAATTATTCGATTATTTAAAAATATATTTATATATATGATTTAAGTGATTTTCATGACTGATATGTGTGAATTTTATGATTCATGAAGTTGAGTGGGTTATATGATTTATAACTGAATTATGAGGGATATTTTGTTGTGGTGAAGTTGTTATGTTGTTATGACTTATTTTATTATTAAATAAAATAAGATTTGATAAATAAAATAAAAATATTAAAAATTGGGCTGTGTTGTGAGATGAGCAATTAGTAGTGATAAGAGTAATTAGGAGAGATAAATAGACAACAAAAGTTAGAAAACAGAATACGTACGTTTTTGGAGAAAAAGGGAGAAAAGTCAGAAAAGAGGAGAACCAGAGGGAGAGCTGCGATTTCATCATAACCAGGTAAGGGTGAGACTAATTTTCAATATTATTAAGAGTATGATTCTATAGGATGAATTTAGCATGATTAGGTTAAGTTTTGGTGAGAATTGAGAATTAGGGTTAAGATCGATTTTGATGATTGAACCATGAAAAGATGTTAGAATGATGCAAAATTAGTGTACAGACCTTAGATATTGCCTAAGATGATAATTAGATGCTAATTGGATGAAAGAAACATGAGAATAGGTGAAAAGTTGAGATTTTTAGGTTTCTGGCCGTACTGACATTCATCGCTCGCAACTGCGAGCAAGAACACTCGCAATTGCGAGCTAGGAGCCATCGCTCGCCATTGCGAGCAAAACAACTCGCAACTGCGAGTAACCAAACACTCGCCATTGCGAGCAAGATAGCTCGCCATTGCGAGCAGGACCTTAGGAATCCCAGAATGTGCGCTTTGCTCGCCATTGCGAGCAAAGTTACTCGCCACTGCGAGTTAGGCTGTTAGTTGCCCAAAATTGTCCCGATGCGATCCTTCCGCACGTGTAGTCTTGAGATGACCTTAGAAGTAAGTTAGAGAGCTGTTTAGGATGCTTTCATAAGCTCCAGAAGTCTGTTATGGTGACTGAAATTAGAAGTGTTGCTGCATGAATGCTATAATGATGTTTTATGATATTTATATTGATGTAATTAATTCTTTATGTGAATGTTAACACATTCAAGCGTTGTTAATTGTTGTATGTTGCTGCTGTTTTCTGTTGTCGACTGTTAGTGTCTTGAGGTTGCATGAGTCGGTCTATGTTGTTGGAATTTAAGAAGTTGTCCATGATTGTGAGTCGTATGAGTTGTACACGTCGTTGTCTAAGTTGTTGGAAGTTGAGTTCATTGCATACTCATTAAAGTTGGGGGCTTTAGGCCCGGCAGCCTTTGTGCTCATTAAAGTTGGGGGCTTTAGGCCCGGCAGCCTTTGTGCTCACACGTTGAAGAGCCTATTGTGCTCATTTGTTGTTGATTGGTACCACATGCATTTGCATATCAAGAAGTTTCATGATGTTTAAGTTGTCAAGTTGTTGTCAAGTTGATAAAGTTGCATGGTCTAGATGAGTTGTGTTGTCAAGTTGTTGTTGAGTTGATAGAGTTGCATGGTCAAGGAAGAGTTGTGTCGTCAAGTTGAGTGTTAAGTTGATTATGATTTGTGATGAAAATTAGTAATGGTAATGATGATTGTATTTGTTATGTGATGAAAAATTATGCTAATTGTTAATTGTTGATATGTTATTAATGTTTAAGTTGTTCAATGCATTTTATTGGATTATATGCTTAATGTATTGATTATGAAATCTCACCCCTTCTGCGTATATGTTGCCTCGACCGTGGGTAATGTGCAGGTAATAAAGATTAGAGGCGTTCATGAGTGGACTCTCAGTTGGTGTCTAGGTGCTCTGATACGTAACGGGATGGGGGCTTGCTTTTACTTCTATTCCTTACGTGTCTCTTTTATGAACTAATTTATGAGATTTTTCAATAAGGCCTGCGTGCCAAGACTTTTAAATGTTGAACTATTTTCCGCTGCAATAGTTTAAGAATTTTCATGATGTTGAATTTGAAGGATAATTATTATTATCTGTTTTGAGGTGTTAAAGTAGTGTGTGACATTCCGTTATGAATTAAATACTCTGATTTTAAATGAAATTTTCAAGTTGGGAAAACGGGGTGTTACAATTGGTATCAGAGCAGGTCGGTCCGTCCGGCCAATTAGTAGAGTCGTGTCGAGCCTAGTAGTGTTGTGTGACAATTTTGTATTGTCCTTGTTGTCCTGTTTGTTGTTTGTTGTGTAACCCTTAGTATGAACTGGTTGGAGTACAACCATGTTTGTATTAATTGTTTTAGGAAGACGGTGTACCTTTCTTCTGCTGAAGATGAGAGTGGAGCAGAATTTTTATCTACCAAGCAGCTGAAGCAGTTAGAACATGATGGAAACTTGATGTTTTCTTTGATGGCGTATTTGTCTGTAGAGAATCAGTCGATAATTGATAGATTGCCCGTTGTGAATGAATTTCCTGAAGTCTTTCCTGATGAGATACCAGATGTGCCACCAGAGAGGGAGGTTGAATTTTCAATTGACCTTGTGCCGGGTACGAAGCTTGTGTCGATGGCTCCTTACCGTATGTCAGCTTCGGAGTTGGCAGAATTGAAGAAGCAGTTAGAAGAATTGCTTGATAAGAAATTTATAAGACCGAGTGTCTGACCTTGGGGAGCGCCAGTATTGTTGGTAAAGAAGAAGGATGGTAGTATGAGATTGTGCATAGATTACCGTCAGCTGAATAAAGTGACGATAAAGAATAGGTATCCACTTCCGAGAATTGATGACTTGATGGATCAATTAGTGGGTGCACGTGTGTTTAGTAAAATCGATTTGAGGTCGGGTTACCATCAGATTAAGGTGAAGGATGAAGATATGCAGAAGACGGCCTTTAGGACACGGTATTGGCACTATGAATATAAAGTGATGCCTTTCGGTGTTACTAATGCGTCTGGTGTGTTCATGGAGTATATGAACAGAATTTTTCATGCTTTTCTAGATAAATTTGTGGTTGTATTTATTGATGATATTTTGATTTATTCTAAGAATGAAGAAGAGCATGCAGAACATTTGAAGATTGTCTTACAGGTGCTGAAAGAAAAGAGGTTGTATGCAAAACTGTCAAAGTGCGAGTTCTGGTTAAGTGAAGTAAGTTTCCTTGGCCATATTATTTCGGGTAGTGGTATTGCAGTTGACCCGTCGAAGGTTGAAGCGGTATCACAGTGGGAGACTCCTAAGTCAGTTACGGAGATCAGAAGTTTTCTTGGTTTGGCTGGTTATTACAGAAGACGAAGGATTTTCGAAGTTGGCACTTCCATTGACTCAGTTGGCCTGTAAAGGTAGAGCTTTTGTGTGGGATGTTCATTGTGAGAACAGTTTTAATGAATTGAAGAAGCGTTTGACGACGGCTCCAGTTTTGATTTTGCCAAAACCTGATGAACCTTTTTGCGGTGTATTGTGATGCGTCCAAACTGGGCTTAGGCGGTGTGCTTATGCAAGATGGTAAAGTTGTTGCTTATGCATCAAGACAGTTGAGAACTCATGAACGAAATTATCCTACTCACGACCTTGAATTAGCTGCAGTCGTATTTGTCCTTAAGATTTGGAGACATTACTTGTATGGTTCGAGATTTGAGGTGTTTAGTGATCACAAGAGCTTGAGGTATTTGTTTGATCAGAAAGAATTGAATATGCGACAGCAGCGGTG
The DNA here is from genome assembly GCF_051527215.1 of Medicago sativa. Classification (NCBI taxonomy): domain Eukaryota; kingdom Viridiplantae; phylum Streptophyta; class Magnoliopsida; order Fabales; family Fabaceae; genus Medicago; species Medicago sativa. The sequence continues at coordinate 53,063,370 of NC_140751.1, read as the reverse complement.
GCTCGAATTGTTGAAGGATTATGACTTTAGTTTGAATTACCATCCGGGTAAAGCTAATGTTGTTGCGGATGCCTTAAGTAGGAAGAGTTTACATATGTCTGCTATGATGGTGAAGGAATTTGAATTACTTGAACAATTTAGAGATATGAGCTTAGTTTGTGAAATGTCATCTCGGAGCGTTAAGTTAGGAATGCTGAAAATTGATAATGATTTCTTAAAAGATATTAAGGATGCGCAGAAAGCTGATGTTAAGTTTGTGGACTTGTTGGTTGCTAGTAATCAAACTGAAGATAGTGACTTTAAGGTCGATGATCAGGGTGTGTTGAGGTTTCGAGGTAGGATTTGTATTCCAGACAATGACGAGATAAGGAAGATGATTCTTGAAGAGAGTCATAGAAGTAGCTTAAGTATTCATCCCGGAGCTACAAAGATGTATCATGACTTAAAGAAGTTGTTTTGGTGGTCTGGATTGAAACGTGATGTAGCACAATTTGTGTACTCTTGTCTGATTTGTCAGAAGTCGAAGGTAGAGCATCAGAAACCTGCAGGATTGATGACACCGTTAGATGTACCAGAATGGAAATGGGATAGTATATCCATGGATTTTGTGACAAGTTTGCCGAATACTCCTAAGGGAAATGACGCTATTTGGGTGATTGTTGATAGATTGACGAAGTCGGCACATTTCCTTCCGATTAATATTAGTTTTCCTGTGGCTCAGTTGGCAGAGATTTATATTCGAGACATAGTGAAATTGCATGGTGTTCCTTCAAGCATCGTGTCAGATAGAGATCCAAGATTTACTTCTAGATTTTGGAAGAGTTTGCAAGAGGCTTTAGGCTCTAAGTTGAGATTGAGTTCGGCTTATCATCCTCAAACAGATGGTCAGTCGGAAAGAACGATTCAGTCACTCGAAGACTTGTTGAGAGTTTGTGTACTTGAGCAAGGTGGAACTTGGGATAGTCATCTTCCGTTGATAGAGTTCACTTATAATAACAGCTATCATTCAAGTATTGGGATGGCACCTTTCGAGGCTTTGTATGGTCGGAGGTGTAGGACTCCGTTGTGTTGGTTTGAGACCGGTGAAAGTGTGGTTCTAGGACCAGAAATTGTTCAACAGACTACTGAGAAGGTGAAAATGATTCAAGAGAAGATGAAAGCGTCGCAGAGTCGACAGAAGAGCTACCATGATAAGCGTAAGAAAGACCTTGAGTTTCAAGAGGGAGACCATGTGTTCTTGAGAGTTACTCCAACGACCGGTGTTGGTCGTGCATTGAAGTCAAAGAATGTGACTCCAAAGTTTATTGGTCCTTATCAGATATCCGAGAGAATTGGCACGGTGGCTTATAGAGTTGGCTTACCACCGCATTTATCGAATTTGCACGATGTGTTTCATGTGTCGCATCTGAGGAAATATGTTCCAGACCCATCCCATGTGATTCGGAGTGATGATGTGCAAGTTAGAGACAACCTTACGGTAGAGACCTTACCCTTGAGGATTGATGATCACAAGATGAAGACGTTGAGAGGCAAGGAGATACCTCTAGTGAGAGTTGTTTGGAGTGGAACGACTGGTGAAAGCCTGACATGGGAGCTAGAGAGTAAGATGATGGAGTCTTATCCAGAGTTGTTTGCTTGAGGTAAATTTTCGAGGACGAAAATTCTATAAGTTGGGGAGAGTTGTAACGCCCGTCTTAATTATTCGATTATTTAAAAATATATTTATATATATGATTTAAGTGATTTTCATGACTGATATGTGTGAATTTTATGATTCATGAAGTTGAGTGGGTTATATGATTTATAACTGAATTATGAGGGATATTTTGTTGTGGTGAAGTTGTTATGTTGTTATGACTTATTTTATTATTAAATAAAATAAGATTTGATAAATAAAATAAAAATATTAAAAATTGGGCTGTGTTGTGAGATGAGCAATTAGTAGTGATAAGAGTAATTAGGAGAGATAAATAGACAACAAAAGTTAGAAAACAGAATACGTACGTTTTTGGAGAAAAAGGGAGAAAAGTCAGAAAAGAGGAGAACCAGAGGGAGAGCTGCGATTTCATCATAACCAGGTAAGGGTGAGACTAATTTTCAATATTATTAAGAGTATGATTCTATAGGATGAATTTAGCATGATTAGGTTAAGTTTTGGTGAGAATTGAGAATTAGGGTTAAGATCGATTTTGATGATTGAACCATGAAAAGATGTTAGAATGATGCAAAATTAGTGTACAGACCTTAGATATTGCCTAAGATGATAATTAGATGCTAATTGGATGAAAGAAACATGAGAATAGGTGAAAAGTTGAGATTTTTAGGTTTCTGGCCGTACTGACATTCATCGCTCGCAACTGCGAGCAAGAACACTCGCAATTGCGAGCTAGGAGCCATCGCTCGCCATTGCGAGCAAAACAACTCGCAACTGCGAGTAACCAAACACTCGCCATTGCGAGCAAGATAGCTCGCCATTGCGAGCAGGACCTTAGGAATCCCAGAATGTGCGCTTTGCTCGCCATTGCGAGCAAAGTTACTCGCCACTGCGAGTTAGGCTGTTAGTTGCCCAAAATTGTCCCGATGCGATCCTTCCGCACGTGTAGTCTTGAGATGACCTTAGAAGTAAGTTAGAGAGCTGTTTAGGATGCTTTCATAAGCTCCAGAAGTCTGTTATGGTGACTGAAATTAGAAGTGTTGCTGCATGAATGCTATAATGATGTTTTATGATATTTATATTGATGTAATTAATTCTTTATGTGAATGTTAACACATTCAAGCGTTGTTAATTGTTGTATGTTGCTGCTGTTTTCTGTTGTCGACTGTTAGTGTCTTGAGGTTGCATGAGTCGGTCTATGTTGTTGGAATTTAAGAAGTTGTCCATGATTGTGAGTCGTATGAGTTGTACACGTCGTTGTCTAAGTTGTTGGAAGTTGAGTTCATTGCATACTCATTAAAGTTGGGGGCTTTAGGCCCGGCAGCCTTTGTGCTCATTAAAGTTGGGGGCTTTAGGCCCGGCAGCCTTTGTGCTCATTAAAGTTGGGGGCTTTAGGCCCGGCAGCCTTTGTGCTCATTAAAGTTGGGGGCTTTAGGCCCGACAGCCTTTGTGCTCACACGTTGAAGAGCCTATTGTGCTCATTTGTTGTTGATTGGTACCACATGCATTTGCATATCAAGAAGTTTCATGATGTTTAAGTTGTCAAGTTGTTGTCAAGTTGATAAAGTTGCATGGTCTAGATGAGTTGTGTTGTCAAGTTGTTGTTGAGTTGATAGAGTTGCATGGTCAAGGAAGAGTTGTGTCGTCAAGTTGAGTGTTAAGTTGATTATGATTTGTGATGAAAATTAGTAATGGTAATGATGATTGTATTTGTTATGTGATGAAAAATTATGCTAATTGTTAATTGTTGATATGTTATTAATGTTTAAGTTGTTCAATGCATTTTATTGGATTATATGCTTAATGTATTGATTATGAAATCTCACCCCTTCTGCGTATATGTTGCCTCGACCGTGGGTAATGTGCAGGTAATAAAGATTAGAGGCGTTCATGAGTGGACTCTCAGTTGGTGTCTAGGTGCTCTGATACGTAACGGGATGGGGGCTTGCTTTTACTTCTATTCCTTACGTGTCTCTTTTATGAACTAATTTATGAGATTTTTCAATAAGGCCTGCGTGCCAAGACTTTTAAATGTTGAACTATTTTCCGCTGCAATAGTTTAAGAATTTTCATGATGTTGAATTTGAAGGATAATTATTATTATCTGTTTTGAGGTGTTAAAGTAGTGTGTGACATTCCGTTATGAATTAAATACTCTGATTTTAAATGAAATTTTCAAGTTGGGAAAACGGGGTGTTACAAACATTGCAGGTTCGAAGACATGATTATTCCGGAGAGTGGAATATAATCATATTTATAGGCATAAATACTCCGCCGTTTTATGCTATTAACATGTATGATGTGAGTTTGTTTGCAGATTCATCATTTTTGTTTTTAGCGACTTTAAATTTTTATTGTATGGATGTACTTTGTCATTTTGAATAAATGAATATCGTTTCTTTTTGTAAAAATAAAATAAAATAAATAAACTCTTAAATAATATATTTTTTTCCAACATAAAGAGATATTGAGGGGTCAGAAAAACAACTCTCAATAATGATGGATATGGGTGGCAAAACGGTATGATTTGTATGACCAGTCCGTTTACCCCGCGATTTTAAGCTAAATAGGTTGAGGTTTTGAGCCTACCTCTATAGTTAACCCGCCCCATTCAGTCTGCTGAAAAAGCGGGTCATGGCGTGCTGGCCCATATGTTTAGTGTATTAATATTCCCTTCATCTTAAAATAATAGTCGATTAATATTTGTACACGATTTTTAAGGAAATGATTAATTATGTTGATTTCAATATTAAAATTATTAAAATTAGTTTTTTTTTTTGTGGTGGTCGGAGTTTGAACTCCGGACCTTTCATATATTATGTATTGTCTCTACCAACTGAGCTAAGCTCACGAATACTTATTAATTATAGTTAATTAAGTAGTTTAGTTGAATGAAAATCAATAAATATTATTTTGATATTTTAAATTGACAATTATTTTGAGACAGAACAGAAATGATAAAGAGAGATATTTTGAAGAAAGAGGGAGTAAAAGAATAAGGACCTAATTTTAAATTTTTTCCCCTACCAAATATTATCCATCCGAACCTATTCATAGTTGGTTTTGTTGGTTGTTCGTTCAGAAGAAAAAACATGGAGGTTTCAATGGTGGCAACGGGACTATTATTCTCTACTGCTACTACTACATCATCATCATCCACTCTAACAGCCCTCAGGCCTCAACAACCACCAAGGTTTCCTGCGTTTCCCACCCCTTCTAGATGCAACCCACTCCGAACAACAGTCGTTGTTACTTCTGCCACCGTCTCTCCCACCAGCGGCAATATCGAGCACAATCTTCAGGTTCAACAAACTCATTCTCTCCTTTTTCAATGTTTCATTGCTGTTCTGGATAAGGTTTTCCTTTTTTGAAATTGTTAAACTGCATTGATTAAGTTCATTCAGAATGGTTGCTGAGTTGTTTAATTATAAAATAATGTTCGTATAATTCAGTGTAATTATATGTTTCCGTGTCGTGTTGGTGTCGGATACAACACGTGTAATCCGAGAAGTGTATGTGCTTCATAGCATTATGAGGGCCAGGGATGAAGTATTAGTATTGACTATTGAGATTGAACCCAACAAATGGTGCTTCTTAACTTAAGCCCTACACTACAGTACAAGACCATTCTACATATTTTATTTTCAGTCAAGACCCAATTTGGTCTCACAATTTAGTTTATGACAATAACCAATACCTAAATTAGTCCCTAATATTTTTATATTGTAGACAAAATCAGGCACTAAGTTGTCCTTATTATGTAAATGTTAGGTTTTGGGTATTATTTATTGTCATGCGTTAAATTGGGCTGCAAGAAAACTGTGAAGGACTAAATCGAGTCTTCACTCTTCAATTTGTGCCACAACTTTTCCAAAAACATTTTGACTGTGATATCCACCACTCTTTATTTTTAACCTTATTTGCACTTGTTTTACAAAACACTAGGTAATTAACCTGTCTGGCCTTGAACTACTGACTTTGCTATTCTGCATTTCAATAGTTTGATCCGACAATATGTCTGAATTGTATATTCAGCTTGTATGATAATGGGTGATGCACATGGGTTTTATCGTCAATTTTGGAGCCATCTTATCTAAAGTTACATGTTTGATATAATTACAAATGAAGTGTTTATTATTGTCTAGCTTTCAACAACTACTCTTGTACAGTACACTAGTACAATGTTGATTACTTCCGAGTCATCCTTAAATTAAATGTTTTCTGGGATAATAATCCATTAGTCTAATGCTATCTTGCATTCACAAATACTTTTTGTAACTGAATTTTTGCTTTGTTTCTTATTATACAGGACCCTGAAAACAAGAGGCCTATTCGCTTTGATGAGAACCTCAAGAATGTCTTTGCAGGGAGAGATGAATTTGGTATGCTTGAGATTGCTGATTTGACAAGTCCTCACTCCCGTACTCGTGTCTCCATCTCCAAATCTTCCTCTGACCCCAACTCCGGTAAACCCTGGTCCAACCACCACCTCTCTCCTCCAGGTCAGCATGTTCTCAACACCTTACTCGACACACCCCCTAATACCCCCATTCACCTCAACAATATCCTCTCTCCCCTTTTCACCCAACCTCATCCACACCCCACTCGTTTATCACGTGATATTCTTGCTATTCTCAAAGCTTTAGGCTTTCGCAAAAAAACCCAACTTGCCTTCTCCGTTTTCGATTGGGTTCGCAACCATCAAGATTCTTCTAATCTTTTAACCGGTTCTGCTATTGCTGTTATTGTTAACATTCTCGGCAAAGCGGGTCGGGTTTCATCCGCTGCATCCTTGCTTAAAACACTTGAAAACGATGGGTTTGAGATTGATGTTTATGCTTATACTTGTTTGATAACTGCTTATGCTAGTAAAGGTCGGTATAATGATGCTGTTTCTGTGTTCAACAAAATGCAACGTGACGGTTGTACCCCTACTCTTGTTACTTACAATTCCATTTTGAATGTTTATGGCAAAATGGGTATGCCTTGGTCTCGTGTTACTGCCATTTTTGATTCTATGAAAACAAATGGTGTGGTTCCGGATCTGTATACTTATAATACACTTATCACTTGTTGTCGTCGAGGTTCGTTATATGAGGAAGCTGTTAATGTGTTTGACCGGATTAAGTCTGCGGGTTTTGTTCCTGATAGGGTTACTTATAATGCGTTGTTAGATGTTTTTGCGAAGGCTAGACGACCCAAAGAGGCTTTGCAGGTTCTTAAAGATATGGAAAGTAATGGCTTTTCTCCGACTGTTATTACTTACAATTCGTTGATATCTGCTCATGTTAGAGGTGGTTTGTTGGAGGAAGCATCCCGGCTTAAAGTTCAGATGGTGGAGAAAGGGATTAAGCCAGATGTTTTTACTTACACCACACTTTTGTCGGGGTTTGAGAAGGCTGGGAAAGATGAGTTTGCTTTTGAAGTTTACGAAGAAATGAAAGCGGCGGGATGCAAACCGAATATTTGTACCTTTAATGCTCTTATCAAAATGCATGGTAATCGTGGAATGTTTGTGGAAATGATGAAAGTTTTTGACGAGATTAAGGAATGTGGGTGTTCTCCTGATATTGTTACTTGGAACACGCTTTTGGCTGTGTTTGGACAGAATCAAATGGACTCTGAAGTAGCAGGAGTGTTTAAAGAGATGAAGAGATCCGGGTTTGTGCCAGAGAGGGACACTTTCAACACTTTAATTAGTGCATACAGCAGATGTGGTTCGTTTGATCAAGCAATGGCTGTTTATAAAAGCATGCTGGAATCTGGAGTGTCTCCTGATCTCTCTACTTATAATGCTGTTTTAGCTGCGTTGGCTCGAGGAGGGTTTTGGGAACAGTCTGAGAAAATTATTGCTGAAATGAAGGATGGTCGCTGTAGACCGAATGAGCTAACATACTCTTCTCTACTTCATGCCTATGCCAATGGTAAGGAGATTGAAAGGATGAAAGCACTTGGTGATGAGATCTACTCCGGCTCTATTGAAACACATCCTGTTCTGTTAAAGACCCTTGTTCTAGTAAGTAGCAAGAGTGATCTCCTGATGGAAACAGAGCGTGCTTTTTTTGAATTAAAGGAAAGAGGAATTACACCTGGCCTAACTACTCTGAATGCAATGATTTCAATATATGGGAGGAAGCAGGTGGTGTCCAAGGCCAATGAGATTTTGAACTTCATGTATGAGAATGGTTTTACTCCAAGTTTGACTACATATAATAGCTTGATGTATATGTACAGCCGTTCTGATAAGTTCCAAAAATCAGAAGAAATCTTAAGGGAAGTTCTGAAGAAAGGTATGAAACCGGATAAAATTTCATATAATACTGTTATTTACGCATATTGCAGAAATGGCAGGATGAAGGAGGCTTTGAGGATATTTTCTGAAATGAAAGATTCTGCACTTGTTCCAAATGTTGTAACTTACAACACATTTGTTGCAACTTATGCTGCTGACTCAATGTTTGTTGAGGCTATCGATGTTATTCGATACATGATCAAGCAAGGATGTAGGCCTGACCAAAATACTTATAACTCCATCGTTGATTGGTATTGTAAGCACAGCCGGCAAGATGAAGCAAACAGTTTCGTGAAAAACCTTGGTAATATCGACCCACATGTTTCCAAGGAGGAGAAAAGTAGGTTACTGAAGAGAATGGCAAGGGAATTGCCATGAGTTGGTGGATGACTTGCTTCATGGTTTACGAGAATTCGAAATATTATATATAATATCTGGGTATGGAATTCTGTGTAAAGGGGTGGCTCCTTCACTGCAGCTTATTTGGAGAAAAAGGTAGCAGTATGTCTGCTCATTGATGTTTGCTGGTTGGGTTGTATATAAAGATGGGAAATTAAATAATAGAAAGAGCAGGGAGAAGGGTTGGTGTTAATATCAATGCCATGTAGATAGTAAACTATGTAGTAATGCTATCAAGAAAAATACATGTGAAGTGAAGGCTGTTGGTATGACTGATGATTCCTGCAGGTATGACTGATGTTCGACTGAAAAAGGGCATTTTGGTAACTGAAAAGAGAGGGCGGGGGATGAGAATGGGATAACGGTTGGAGCGGAGTGGGGATAGTGTTATTGAGTAAGTTAACATTTATTTTCCAAGAGAGAGATACTAAGATTATACGAATCTATTCATCATTCGTTCGTTGTGAGTGAAAGAAGAAAGAACATGGCGGTTTCAATGGCAACGAGACCATTATTTACTTTACTACAGCATCCCCACTCTAATCCTCAGGCCTCAACAACCACCAAGGTTTGTTGCGTTTCCCACACCTACGAGATGCAACCCACTCCGAACAACAGTTGTTACTTCTGCCAGTGTCTCTCCCAGCGGCGGGAAAATTCGCAGCCCAAAAAAATCTCACCGGAGATGCAAGACCTCGTCGGTCTTCCTGAGATTTCACCAACCCAAGCACTCAAGCACATTTGGGCCTACATTAAGTAACACAATCGTCAGGTTTGTTTAATTCATTCATTTCTCTTCTAGATAAGGTTTTCCCTTTTGACCAAAAAAAAAAAACTAAATTTCACACAAACCCTAAGAATAATTTGTTTTTGAAATTGTTAAACCGCATTGATTAAGTTCATTCAGAATGGTTGGTGAGTTGTTAATTATATAATAATGTTCATTTGATTGTTTATTCTTTTCATTATCTTATGAGGAGGTTTCAAGACATTATGATGAAGTATATTATTATTGACTGTTGAGACGAATTCTTGATTGAATCCAACAACTGGTGCTTCTTAACTTAAGCCCTAATAAGCTAGGTGCCACTCCAATACAACACCATTCTTCATATTTTATTTTTAGTGAAGATCCAATTTGGTCTCACAATTTTCTTGCGACCCGACACAATTTAGTTTATAACAATAACCAATACCCGAATTAGTCCCTAATTTTTTTATATTGTAGACAAGATCAGGCACTAAGTTGTCCTCAATATGAAAATGTTAGGGTTTGGGTATTATTTACTGTCATGCATTAAATTGGGCCGCGAGAAAACTGTGAAGGACTAAATTGAGTATTCAAATTGAGCCATCACTCTTCAATTTGTCCCACAACTTTTCCAAAAATATTTTGACTGATATCCTCAACTTGTTCTACAAACACTAGATGATTAACTTGTCTGGCCATGAACTACTAACTCTTCTATTCTGCATTTCAATTGTTTGATCTGCACAATAATGTCTGAATTTTGTTGTATATGCATTTCTGTGCAGCTTACATGATTGATAATGGATGATGCAGATGGGTTCTATCGTGAATTTTGGAGCTATCTTATCTAAAGTTCCATGTTTGATATAATTACAAATTTAGTGTTTGATATAATCATCTAGCTTTCTACAAACTACTCTTGTATACAATGTTGATTACTTCCGAGTTATGCTTAAATTAAATGTTTTCTGGGATAACAATCCATTAATCTAATGCTATCTTGCATTCACAGATACTTTATGTAACTTTTGTAACCTTTTACTAGTTTTAACTGAATTTTTGCTTTGTTTATAATTACACAGGATCCTGAAAACAAGAGGCGTATTCGCTGTGATGAGAAGCTGAAGAAGGTCTTTGCATGGAGAGATGAAGTTGTTATGTTTGAGATTGCTGGGTTGATAAGCCTTCACTTCCTTAAATGATTGCAAGTTTACAGATTTTTCGCTAACGTTTAGTTTTTATATGGAGGCCACATTTTGGTGTACAGAACTGTTATATTTGGAAGTATCGTGTCCTACAACATAGTAGTAGCCTTGGTTTTTTGTTTTTGTTACTTTGGGTACAGAACAAGACTGTTGAAGATTTCGTTTTGAATGATGTAATTTCTTTAACATGGATAGTGTGTACTCCTTTTAATTATTAGGTTTTTATTGGATATGTTAAATATGTTGCTGCTGTGTTCTCCTTATAATATTGTAGGACATGATGAAACATTCTTGTGACATGATTTAGGGGTACCTTATCACAATCACAATAATGAATTAAACCAGCATGTGCATGCAATAAGGTTAGAGATTCCTGAACAATGTGATAATATTGTTTGTAACGATCAATTCCGATGAACTTTTCAACTAAGGCTAGAAATTCCTACCGTGTTTTACCTGAAATACAAGCAACAATGTTTGTACTAGTTCCAAATGGCTCAATTGATTTGATAATATTAATTGTTTTGTTTTTAAAAACGCATTCATAACTTGTGCACAACTTGTTCATTCCAGGTGATTTATAGCATAAACTTAATAGTCGTATGAAAGGATGAAGATACTTGCTTAAAGTATAGGGATGGTATAGGAACTTCTTCATTTGGTAGCTTATCTAATTAGTACTAACAAAGGTTCAATAAAGTAACATAAGAAAAAATAATCACCAATCCCTTGGTTTGTGAATGATGAACCATGTGTTGGGTCCTGAAGTGAGCTTAAACCACCGGGGAGGCATTACAATGGTTTGAGAGTAATGGTGTAAATGAGTTAGACATTACTTTTTCATTTAAAATCTGAAGACATTAGTTATATGGATCTTCTTTATTCCATCCGTTTTAAAATGAGTGTCTCACAAATTACACTTATTTGGTGAACAATTCAACTCAACTGATAAGAGAAGTATCATATGCTTTTCTATAAACAACTTAAATTTTTGTTCTAAATTAATTTCTTTTCATAATCTCAACTACTAAACTCCCTACTTCAACGATTTGTATATTCATTGTTTCATTCTATGCTTTATTCATATGCCAGTTCAGTTAGTGAATTTCCAAAGATTATTAGTGACTAATATGTCCTGAATTAATAATTTCCAAAGATTATTATTATGAAAAACAAAATTGAATGTCAATTTTTTTTAAAGGACTAAAATGAATAATCGCTCTAAATATATAGTCTCAGAGCTTTACCCTTTTATATAACTCTACTCAGTTCGACTCATTAGAATATCAAAGATCAAGACATAAAGTTAAAAACTAAAATGGTTGAACAAACATTATAAACTAGAAATGATAGCAAATGAAACGGGAAAACAATTGTAACATGTATATCACAAGATACAAGGTGATGCAGCAAAAAGATAGATCATTCAGCCATATATTGCTCCAAACTAATTTTTCTTCAGAATTTCTCCCAAAAAATATTTAGAAATCAGAAGTTTCTAGTACTGTTAAATACAAAATACATACACCTTCAGAATTATAAGAAACTAAGATCAAACAACTGGTTTACGCAGCTTTTCGTGCAAAATCTTAAAAGACAGCCAATTTGCTCAAAGTTACCTGCACAAGCAACAGCAGACCAAGTTTAATAGGTACATGCATCATAGAACCAAAATTTTAAAACCAATTAACCACTTCAAAACTCAAGTCATTTCCAGAAGCAAGAATATTGCTTGTGTAAGTGACTGACAGGTAGATGGAGAAATCCACCTTTGCAAATTTGTTGTCATAAAGAACACAGCATGAGTGCATTACCTACAATGTCCGCAATAAAGTTGAGTTGTAACAAGATAAGCGAAGTTACATTGCCGAGTTATGAAGAGCATAACACAAGGACTATTGAAATTGAAACCGCTATATTAAAATAAATATGTTCAAAATAACAATTGAACCAAGGATTTACGTATTAGCAATCTATAGTGCTACTGTACCTGCAACCATACCGCGAGAGAAATGGAAACATAATAAACTAAACATCCCCCTACCTGGTTATCATCCAATAAGTTAGGAAGTGCCTTTGATTCAAATCACCAGGAGCTTCATGGATTGATTTTTTTTTTTTAGGAATGTTATTCTTTTTGAACTTTGAGCTGCAATTGTTTTACTTATTTTCCTCTGATCATACAGGTGAAGCACCAGTAGGGCATTTCATCTTAATATTTGATTCATGCTCCGCTGCAAAAGCTAAAGTCGAAATGAATGCCCTTTGGCCTAAGTTTGATGCTTGTTTATGACATCTGGATACTAGGCCTTCTGAAGATTGAAGTGAAACAAAGGGACTAGCAAGAAGCGTAGCTGAGGTCACAGTTGAAGCCTGAGAATTATCAGATGCCTTATTTACCTCTTGAACTGATTTACAATGGCTGTGATCCCTCACAGAATCATCAGCTGAATCTTTCCCTAAAAATCTTGATTTCAGTCGTTCTGCCATGGATTGGTTTTTGTCTGAAATCTCATGTGAGAATAGCGCAGTTTGTGGTAAATTTTGTGCAGTTCTATCACTGGTTTTTCCATTATCATCCTTATTCAGCAGTGAAACTGAATGTTCAGACAAACCAAAATTGACTGACTGAGGCAACTTCAATATCATTCCTTCTGCAGTGGAGTGAATAGAACGTTTAAAACTGCAAACAGAACCTTTGCCGAAAGAAAGAAAGTTGACTCCCTTGGGCATGACAGCTGGAATATTTTTAGAAATTTCCGCAGTATTTTGACCTTTATCTGCACATGTTCCACTGTGGACAAGATTTCCCTTGTTTGGTTGTACCGTGTCTTGTTTTGGTGTACTAGGTGATAAGTTAGCAACATTTATAAATCTAATTCCTTTGGGTGCTGAGGTAGGCTTTGTCTGTGAAACGTCTACCTTATGTTCTACATTGGTGTGAGAATAAATTCTCTTAGAATTGGAGTTGTTTTGTTGGACAGAACCAGTGCCATGATTATTCAGTGGTGTACTGAAATTTGTATTTCCTGACGAAAGAGGAGACTTCAACTCTGGTTTGCAAGCATTTGTAGGCGTAGGTATATCTTGGCTGGTTTGCACCTAAATGAGAAAGAGCTCATTTTAATCCAAGAGAGAATAAATATACAATGCAAATCCACTATTTACAGTGTTGTCAATTGTGGATCCCGGAAAAAAGAAGTTTGTTCAAATTCCACTATGCTACTATTCAAAAACAATTTGTACAAATAGTGTATCACGGAACAATATTGGTTTTTCAAATTTTACTATGCTATAGCGTCAGTGTAGCCGCTATAAGACAACATTGATTATTTATTACGTTCGTTGACATTAAGTCATTTACAACAAGTAAAGTTGAATAGGATGTCGTACCTGGTGTGAAAACTTACATTCACCACCTCTACAACAGGAGCCTTGTGACACAAAATTGGAACAAGGATACTTCTTGAGCTGATGATCATATGGGCAATCATTCCCTTTCATACAAGAGCCACAAGCATGGTGAGTACATGGCTGCAATTTCAAAATCAATACAAGGTTCTGTAAATTTCTCTTGGTTTTGTTACAACTTGATGAAAAGAAAGCTTAAATATGTTTTTGTTCATGTTGGAATTGGTACTGTAATATGCAGAGTATTTGATTTTAGGCCCTCTAGTACAGAGTACAGACAACATAAGGACTAAAATGAATATCAAACACATTAAAGGGACTAATTCCAACAAGAACAAATTTTACTGAGATTAAAACAAAAATCATGGACCAAAAGTAAAAAGTGGTATATTTGCAAGGATAAAAAACAAAAATTTACCGGGGCTAAAACCAATAGGTGGCATATATTTGCAGGGACCATAGACATATTTAAACTTGAAAAGAATACTAGGGAGTAATATTTTAAAAAGACCAATACCATGGACTTTGTTGAAGGAATAGCATCATGTGAGAAATTGCAGTTATCACCCTGTCAAATTTGTTTTTGTCAAAGCAAGAGAAAGTAAGAATTGGTAATTTTCAATAGATAGATTATATTATATTTACATATTTTATTTATAGACACACAAACAAATATTGCACAGATTGCAGATCTTGATGAGGTAACCAGGGTCGGCCCAAGGGTAAGGCAAGCAAGGCAATCACGATCTCAATTACTTTAAAAAAATAATAAATACTTGATAGTTGATAAAAAGGCATTATGTTGATAAAATTTACTTGATTACATTAGTTTAATATATGATTTTGTATGTATGAAAACTTCAATTAGGCCTCAATATGTGTTGGTTCGGCCCTGGAGGTAACTTTCAGTTTTCACAAATCCACAATAAACTTGTTTCCAGGGTTCAGATAAATTCAAATATCAAATTATATAACTGAAAAAGAAGAGTTTACAAGATTTTAATTTAAGTCATGAATACGGAAATCTTCTGACATGACAGGTAAATATCAACATGAAATTTATCTTGTTATTTAAAGACATGGCTCATTAACCCCATATATAAATGAATATTCAAGCAAGTTCTACGTTCCAATTAATAAATATACAATTATTACCTTCAAAAAGTTAAATGAAGCATCAATACTAAAATAACAAGTTCTCATATGCATTGTGTAATGGTACAATACAACAACAAGAACCAAGCCTTATCCAACTAAGTGGAGTCGGCTACATGGATCATACGAAGCCATAATGCTCTATAATAAAATATTTCTATTCAACTCATTAATATCTAGATCTTTCTTAATAGTTTCTCTAATAGTTTTTCTAGGTCTTCCACTCCGTCTAGTGATTTGACTACTCTCCATGTGATCTACTCTCCTTACTACAGAATCTACATGTCTTCTCTCTACATGCCCAAACCACCTAAGTCTAGTTTCCACCATCTTTTCTACTAGGTGCTACCCCAATTCTCTTTGTAATGTCGTCATTTCTAATCCTATCCCGTCTAGTGTAACAGTATAATGAAGAACAATAAAAAGAAACTTAAAACAAGCATAAAGGTGTCATGATATAAAGTGAAGAATAAGTCGGGGTTTAATATAATTGAGTTTATAACAACCTCATGGCATCTTCCTTTCATATAATGCCAACATTCTTTAGCTTTTGGTTTTTGTTCTGGAGGCTGAAACTTGGGCCTTTTAACACCTAGATCTCTGTTCTTTTCTGCTCTGTTCTTTCGATACTTCTTCTGCAGAGCAAATTTTATCAAATAAAGAAATCATCAGTAATACGAAAACATAGAAATAGGGATTATTCTCGTAACTTGCAGATAATCAATAAACCAATGTTGAAACGACTTCGAAGGATGTGAAATTAATTGGCTTCAAAATATATCTACAAGTTTAGGGCATTGATACAACATAAAGGAAGACATTAATAAAATCAGAATAATACCCTCTTTCTAGTTTTCTTCTCCTGAGAACCAGGACCACGCTTGCTCCCACTGGCATCAACCATCTGCTGCAAATGATCAATAATTCACCAAAAATATAAGCATCACTTGCATTAAAATTATTAAATTTTTGGTCCCCATTATGGAACTCTAAAATAATAGCCTTAAGGATTTGGTTGACCGTAAAATAACTTGTCAATTATTCTGATATTTAGTTCATTTCGCCCAAAAATTGAAATAGGGCAAATAAATTGGCAAACTTAATGGAAAGAGAAAGCAATATGAAGACATACCTACAAGCAAATAAATTGGCAAACTTAATGGAAAGAGAAAGCAATATGAAAGAGAAAGCAATATGAGTTGCCAGTTAATACAGTTAGACAGTTACGCACGGATAGTAATCTAGTGTGACATTCCTACTGTGGTCATTCTTATCGCAATCTATCTATAATAAGCTATTCCTTCAATACATTATAATAAATGATGTGGGTCCCACACAAACAATGTAGAACCTATATTAATTTCAACAAATGGAAGAAAGTGTGTTAAAAAGAGTGTTAAGAGAGTGTTTTGCTAGCAATTATCTTCTTCATAAATAGTAGGATAATGAATCAACTGATATTGGAGTTATTTCAGAGGAGGAAAAATCAACTAGCCTCAAAACCCATATCACAAGTTTCGAACTTCAATACAATATTAAGAAAGAAAATATAACAAGCCAACAATATAAGAAGAACACCTTTTTGTTTTTCTTCTTCTTAGCATCAGGACCACTTTGTTCCTTTCTGCTGGCATCAACACTCTGCTGCATATGAACAATAATTAATCAAAGAAAAGTAAACATCACCAAGTTTTAGCATCATTGAATAGTTGTCTATATTATGGAACTCTACATAGGATGCCGAAGGATATGGTTGATGATAAAGTATTATAGAACATTATTCCACCATTAAATAAATTTTCCCAAACAAACTCAAATAGGGCAATATATTAAAAATTACATAAGGAAGGATCATCATCGAATATCTTCAGTTCATCATTGGTAGTGAGTACAAAACATAATGTAATGGTAAATAAAATTTATCTTCCATTCATCATTGGTAGTGAGTACAAAACATAATGTAAAGGTAAATAAAATAAAAGGTAGGTTATCATTGCATATTGTGCTAAAATAATGGGTGAAACCCATACCTGTACTACAGATGAGTTCCCGTGATCTTTGATAGAGGTTTCTTCCATGAATCCTTTGTGCAAGACTTGATTTTTGGTTAAAGTTGGTGTATTTTGAATTGCATTTACCATAAAGAGATTAGATGGAAAGCCTTGAAAGGAGATACCCGTTTTGAAAGGAGAAATCATGTTTTTCATCTGTTCTGAAACTATAGCATCCGCAGAAGACACATCAAATGTGTTTCCATCCATTGAAAAATCTCCAGAAATTTCTCCCTCTTCTAAATCTCCTTCTTCAATCAGAATATCGGAAGAACTTGTTGTATTTTTCACACAAATTAACTTCTCTGATTTCTCTTCATTTTGTGTTTCACATTTATCTTCCATAATTGTAGAATCCAGTAATCCACCATCTTCTGTCATATTCAATGCTTCAATATTTGTATCAAGATCTAAAGAACTATGAGTTGCTTCATCAACCTTATGTCCACTCTGTTCTTCCTTCTCAAATTCACCCTCTTGAATAGTAGGAAGATATCCTGCTAGAGGACAAACCAGTGTTACCAATTCTGTTTCCTTTTGTTGTCTTTCATTGTTTATACTTGATGTACTACTAATCACGGAGTCAGAAGCGTGTCCCTTTGTTGACTCGGACACATGAAAGCCTTCCGAGTCAAGTTGATTAAGCTCTCCTTGTACTTGCGACTGCACCTCACTTACACTTTCAGACGTGTTTGTACCAGAACGCAGATGTTCAACATGTTCTACTCGGTAATCCATCAAATCAACTTCACTACCGCTATTCTGTTTCTCGCAGTTCAGGGGGATTAAACTATCATCACAAACAGGATCTTCAGCCCCTTTCACAACAAGCTCCAACTCGTCCATTATCATCTGTTCCAAATGAAAACCATCTGTCTGTGTAGACGGTTCATCTACTCCCATAAGAAATTCTGCTGCATCATCTAGGACCATAGCATTGGCACTCAAATCCTTGCCCTTGTCTCCAACACTTTCAATGGTCTCATGGACATCATGCATTTCCTTCAAGGGTATTGGACCCTTGGGATCCTTGACATCAGCACCAACTTTTAACTCAAAGTTCTCAGGCTCCTTTTCCTGGTTTTCTTGCTCCATTCCAACATTGCCATTATCTTGAAAGAGGAAGAAAAATTATTAAATGTTTTAACAAAGAGTGTAGCAAAAAAATATGAAAAGTGCAGCAATTATATAGGACCTATCATCAATTTGATCCATAACAACAACCAAACAAATAAGCTTTAATTCAAAATCCAACAGGAAACTTCACAAAAAAGTTATTAAAAAAATGAAGAAAAAGAAACACCTTTCTGTTTTTCAATCAACAAATATAAAAAAAAAGGCTAGTTAAAAATGTCTGCAATCGCAACCTTAGCTGTGACATCAAATTATTTATATTTTTGTTTTGACAGGAAGTTTTTTTATATCTAAAAAAAATATATTGAAGAAAAGGAACGGCCTTGTGTTTTCAATTAACAAAAGAAACTGAATTTAACAATCATTCAAATCAATAATATCAGAAAAGAATGGGGGCAAGCGCTTCCACAACCCTAGCTGTGAGACATGAAGATTTTTGATGTCTCTGACACTGCAATCATAGCCCTTAATAGAGTAATATAGCACAGCTAGCCAAACAATGTGTTAACCTTGTAACTGTGCGAGCAGAATACTGGTACTACAGAGCCAAACAAGACCATGTTCGTATAACTAACTGTGCTGACTCGATCACTCAATCACGAATAGCGGATTGATAAAATTCCGCTATGCAATATTGTTATAACGCCACTATAGCCGCCATTTTGAACACATTTTGTACTAAATAGCATGTATCACCAGACAATAACGGTCTGTTAAAATTCCGTTACACTTTAGCCTATGTTTGGTTCCACGTTTGGAACAACCAAAATCGACTCTTAAAAGGTGTAAAATTGATTTTGACATGTCTGGTTGATCTCCAGTACCATTGATTTTGCCTCCAGAGTTGATTCTAACCTCAAGCTAGGGTTTATCGCTTGAGTCTAAATGTGATTTTTACACTGAAATTTATTTTTCAACTCACTTTCATGCAAATGTATCAAAACATAAATCACTCTACATTCAACTAAAGTAAAATTAATTCATTGAAAATCAGTTTTTCTCACTGCATAACCAAACATTCAATTGAAATGATTCGATGAAATACATAACAAAAAATGTATACTACTTTCCTTCTTTTTCTCTCTCAATTTCTATTAGTAGCCTAGTGGCTAAAAATTCACCTCCTATGGTGAATATACAACGACACGGAACACAACAGTAGTAAAACAAGAGGTAAAAGTAGAAGCAACAACAGTAAGAATAAGGAAAATAGGATATGAAAGGATGTACCAGGAACGTCGAGGGGTTGTTGAGTTGAAACCGTGGAAGGGGAAAGGTGGGTGAGAATACGGAGAAGGGTGGTGTAAGTATGACTGCGGAAGTGAGATCGACGGTAAGGAGGGAAAGGCATAGGGATGATTTCAGAGTCTACTTTCTCCATTGCAGAAAAAAACCATTAACAATTCTCAATTTTAAAACCCTAAAACAAACAATTGGAGAAGGAATGAGAAATTAGAGAATCATCAATTGGCTTAGAGTGAGTGAGAACCGAGATTCTGGGTTTGAAGAAGAGAGAGTCATTGAATGGGTTATGTTGCCTCCGTAGCGGCTGGAGTGAGAGGGCGGCACACGAGGGAGCTCCTGCTGTGTTGTTGTGGTTCGAGTGTGACAAGAATGAACCACGAAAGGGCACATTTATTTTCTTCTAAATACGTTTTTTTTTGTGTGTGTGTGTTTTTTTTTACAATTTAATTTTTAAATTAATAAAATCAACTAAAAAGTTCATAATTTAATTTTTTTTTTGAGAGAAAAAAGTTCATAAATTATGAAGAGTACATCAATTTAATCTCTAAATTATGATGAAAACTAATCAATTTTGTTAACTTAGAGACTAAATAGTTAGATGAAAAAATAGTAAAGACTTGCATTTCTTGATTTTAATATGGGCTAAATTGATGATATCCTAGAGTGATAGTTTAAGTTTTTTTTTTTTTAGTTTTACATTTTTATTTTGGTTTTTGTAGGCTATCCATGACAAATCTAGAGTTAGTGCTTGTTTGGGATGGAGTTTGCAAGCAAAAAAGCAAGTTTGGGGGATTTCCAAAGCAAATTTGCCGTGATTTTTAAAAGCTAGCAATTGGAGCTTTTGGGTTAAAGTGGGTTCTGCCGTGCTTTTACACAAAACGTGGGTAGAAAAACTCTGTACCAAACAGGCTATTAGCTTGAATGAATAACGCGCGGTCTGAATCGTTGAATAGGACTTTCGTAGAACAACTTATATAAGTTTGCTCTTTTTGCTCATTTAACATGCAAATGGTTCCTTTTTCTACAATTGAACTGGAATAATTTTTTTTGGTAGAAAGAGTTGGAATGTGTATAGTTGTAGGGTCTTGTTAACATTTAAGAGTAGAGGTGTCAATGCATAGTTAACATTTGGGAGTAGAGGTGTTAATGCTTACTTTGATAGTCATAATGGATTAGTTCGGATAAGAATCCAATCTACCAAAAGATCAAATCATATTGACATTGGATTCAATTTTATGAGATGTTTTACATATAAAAGATAACCACTCTAGACAACCAACGTATTGTTGACCAAACAATAACTCACTATAAAGTTCAAAACAGTTTGTCTTGTTTTTGGTCTAATTTTTCTTTGATATATTGTATTGTTTTATACTCCCTTATTACCATAATAACAACACCAATCTTGACTTTTGAAATAGAGACTATCCCACTTGCACAAAGTGTTCTTGACTCTTGAGTATGATATTATTTCCAATGAAAAACATAGTTTTGAGGATAAAACATAAAGGGTATTCTAACCAAATACAAAGTCATTAATATAAAGTGAGTCTAATACAAGGAGAACGATCCAATTTTTTTTTTGACATGGAGAGGATAATTAACTTTCAAACAAATTTAATTTATTACATATTTGAATGCATTTTCTCACTATTTTCTATTCCATTTTTTTAAAATAAAAATGCATTTAACTATTTCTTAATTGGTTTGGAAATTACAGCACTAAGCCAAATTTTGCACTTCTAATTCTAGACCACAATCATAGTTCAAATGAACAGTAAATGCAACAATTAATCAATGTGAGATCCTTCTAATCCTAAAGAATGATCAGAAACAAGTTATCCATCTATCCAAGAGGATAGGAAAAATTGAAAAACTACCCATTTCCAACACAGTCTTAAATTGTGGTTGCGACCGCAGTTGCAGTCATGTTGTTAACCTTTATAGTAAAAATACCGACGCATATGGCCAAAATTTCAGTTGCAATGCCATTAAAGCGTTATACGACTACCACAACTGCGGTCGCGCACTGCAATTTAAAACCATGCTTAATTTTGCAAGTGAAGTCATTAAACTATGCTTTATTGCAATTCTGGTCTCCAATTGTACCATTAGTAGGACCATTATTGTTTGGATTTGAATTACTTCCAATGATGGAAGTTATGGCAGCAACTAGAGCAGAAGTGAATTTCGGATCAGAAGTCATAGCAGCTGTTGCAGCACTAACTGTATCAGCAAATGAAGCATTTTCCATTCCAAAAATATTCGGAGCTGACATAAATTTCTGAGCCAAAAAGGGTTGGAGAAGGTTGAACTGTCCTTGCTGTAGTTGTTTTTGTGATGAATTATTGATAGCTTCTTCAGTGAGATCTAGTGTGATAGTTGGAAATGGAGCTGAAGCTGAGAGTGTTGCCATGGTGTGTGAACAAGGGAGTGATCCACTTTCTAATATTGTTGGATTTATTAAACCATCTGCACTTGTCATTGGTCCTGAAAGTAGCATTGATGCTGCTGATGTTGTTGTTGATGCCATTGCTTTTGCTGTTGGTGGTAGAGCATGGTTATGTTGTCCTTCATATGTTGTTACCAAAACACTTCTATCTTCAGCACATCTTTGAACCTATATTTAATAAATAAGCATAACAATTAAATGAATAATTAAAACGTATAAAAAGTGTATAACTCTTTGTTAATGGTCTTTATTAAGTCAAGTTGATCAAATTTCTCTTTTTAAAAATTTTATGAACCTTAAATTTGATCTAAGTAAGTTTATATGTTCACAAAGTCTGCTAAGTAGTTAAGAATTTGACCTTAATCTTGAGATACAAATTTTAAATCCTCTCAAAGTTGTAAAAAGATTATTAAGGTTTTTTTTTTCTTCTTCTAGATTATCTTTAAAGAATGACGGGTAACTTATCCACCAACCAATGAAAATGTGTCTTTATTAGTTTGTGGGTGCCACTTGAAAATCTACTTATGTGACTAATGTTCATTAATTAGATAAATTACCCACCATTTTTCTATGGATAACCTATGTGTCACCTATTATTAACGTCACTTTAATTAAAAATAATTTTACCCTTCGCTATTTTTTTTTAATAAAAAAATCTTAACAAGTCTATATGAGTGACCAAAAGAAACAAATATTTGTAACTTTATATTAGAACCAATTTAAAATATTTCAACTACATTAATTTTGGACTGACTCTTTTCTATATGTGCAAATTACTGAACATAAAAGTATGTAATCAAATTTCATAAAAGGTAGAGAGATAGTATATACTTGCTTCCGAACTGGACAAGCAGTGCCCATTGTGCAACGATAATAAGCTCTTGGACATGGATTCCCCTTTGCCATCTTCTGTCCATATTTTCTCCATTGACATCCATCTGAAATCTGTGATACATTAATTGATCAAAAAGAAAATTAGTCTAGCAGCAATTATATAATTCACATGGCACACAACATTGTTGTATTTCAACGATACACACACAATATACACTAGTGTTAAACAAATTCTACGGCAGACTAGTTTGATGAATGTTGTTACGATGTTTGAAAATTGTCCAAAATTTATCCAAAACATTAATGATGCCGTCCTCTAGAAGTAGAGGCTCAATATCCTTTTGTCCACGCTACTTAAAGAGAGACTTGGTTGGCACTGGTTTGAAAATCTCAAGGGAATTCACCAAATTTGAAATAATGACTGAAATTTGAGAAATAAAAAATAAAGTTGATGTGAAATTTAAACACTTCGCGACGAAGTTAGAGACATATTTTGCCTTTTTCCGTCTTGAAAATCTCAAGGGAATTCACCAAATTTGAAATAATGACTGAAATTTGAGAAATAAAAAATAAAGTTGATGTGAAATTTAAACACTTCGCGACGAAGTTAGAGACATATTTTGCCTTTTTCCGTCGCTATTTCAACTTTTCTATCAGTTAGAATTCACCAAATACCATCTATGCTAAAATTTGTTAATTAATTTGATGTGATATATCATTGATTAAAAAGTTTTGAAAAATATAAACAGGCATGATTAGCTAATTAATTTGACACTAACCATATTAGCTTCTGATCTTGCTCTAACTGAGACACGAGCTTTCTTAATCATTGATTCTGATGCTTGATCATCAACACCCTTGAAAGAATTCACCCTTGGAACTTGGTTTGAAAGCCACCCTTGAAATGCTTTATTTGCTTGTGAATTCTCATGATGATCTTCTTCCTTTTCAGTCTTCTCTTGTATAATTCCATTGTTGGAAAACTTTTGAGTACTCTTTTTATCGCACTCCATCAAGTCAACCATGTTTTCTCTCTCTTGTGAAGGCTCACCCTTAGCAAAACCCATGTACAAAAATGGCCTTGGAATCATATTCATACCATTCTTTTCTTCAGCTGCTTCATCATTATTCTATACAAAACCAGATCCATATGTTAGTCACTGAACTAGCTAGCTTCTTCTTTTTTACCCAAAAAAATACTAGCTAGCTAGAACAATATAACTATAAGAGTAGTCCATTTGTAAAAAAAAAAATCAATATCTTATACCTTATATTTATGATTGTTGCGGATTCGATGAGAAAACACACCAATAACAAACTTGATGTGTGGAGCAAGGGATAATTAAGCAACCAAAATCAAAGTGTATGGAACAATTAACACAAGCCAAAAGTAGAAAACAACAGCGAGAAAAAAGGAAGAGAGAACACAAAGAATCTGTTTACCCAGTTCGGTCCAAATTGACCTAGTCTGGGGGAGAGAGCAGCCCTCCGTTCCACTATATGATGAGTAACGTTACAAAAGAGATTTCAATGGGTTACAAGAATAAGTCTCCCGCCTAATTCTACCCAAATCCCAGCCTCTTCCCGTAACCAAGAGACTCAATCCTAATAGTGTTTCCCAAGGTGAATCAACCTTCAAACCCTAGTTTGTTGCCAAGAGACAAACTCTATACAAACCCTAGTTTGATTTCTAAACCCTTGTTTCAGCCCCCTCTATCTCTCTCTAAATAGTCTGATACAAGGCCTATATTTATAGTAAAAGAAACTCCCATAAAATTGTAACAAATCTGGCCCAAAAATACGTTTCTGAAAAATAACAGCACGCGAAATCGGCCACCGATTTTCCAAATCGGCCACCGATTTTTCCCGAACAGAAAACCTCCCAAAAGGCAGCCAAAATCGGCCACCGATTTTCCAAATCGGCCACCGAATTGTACTTTCAGCAAACATCAATTTTGGCCTCCAAACTCCAATTTTGAGTCACTTTCACAACAATCTCCACCTTGACTCCAAATTAGTGATGATGCCCATTTAACATCAACACCTTGCTGCTCTTTCCCTTGCTTCCCACTACACCAAGTAGCTCCACAAGTTTACACCTTAATCTCTTCAATCATCGGAATGCCTTCCGCCCCTTTGAAGATCCTTGTGTCCAAACTACTCAAGGAATTTCAGGTAGTTCCACAAGTACACACCTTAACCTCTTCAGCCATCGGAATGTCTTCCGCCTTCTCGAAGATCCTTGTATCCAAACTACACTAGGAATTTCAGGTAGTTCTACAAGACTACACCATACCTCTTCAATACGAGACATCTCCCGCTTCCTTGAAGATCACCTTGCATCCAATCACCCTTGGACTTTTAGGGTAATTCCACAAGCCGTGCTATACATTCTTCAACCTCCGGAATGCCTTCCGTCTTCATGAAGAAAACCCTTGCTCACCACTAGAGCATAGCACCCAAGGTCCTCCATAGTCGTACCACTCCCGGTGTGTTCAACTCCACCTAAAGCTGAGCTTCCAACCTCTCAACTAGCAAATGAGTACATCCCACTATGTCTTCCTTGAACCTCCACCTCAACCGGTAGATCATGAGTATTCTTACCACCGCCTCTCCAGGCTGATGTTGAGTGTTTAACGTCTCTCCAGACGATCACTGCTCCACTAGGCATCAATCCCAAGGTGACCAACATCACCTTCTTCATCCTCCAAACAACACCACACCATCAGAGCACCCGCATCCCCAAGACGCACCTCAATGTTCTCCAAATCACCAATGATTTTGTTGAACTCCATAAGTAGCTCCATGACGATCTTTAACTTTACCATCCTGAATAAGTAAAGTTGTTGCTTTAGGAATTGCCGACGGGTCAAAGACTTTGTCATATACAAATATTCGAACTTTGACCACATCGATGCCGCGGTTGTATCCTTTGCTGCTTCTCTCGAACCTTTATCTCCGAGGCACAAGACAATGGCACTCCTGGCCTTGTCCACCATCTCGGTCTTCTCCGCTCGTGTCATGGTGACCGGTAACGAACCTTCACCCTTCAAAGCTTTCTCACACTTTTGTTGTATCAACACCGCTTCCATCTTTACCTTCCATAACCCAAAATCGTTATCTCCGGTAAACTTCTCAATATCCCACTTCGAACCCATGGTACTAGATTATCCTTTGACCTTGCCCCACGGTGGGCGCCAATTGTTGCGGATTCGATGAGAAAACACACCAATAACAAACTTGATGTGTGGAGCAAGGGATAATTAAGCAACCAAAATCAAAGTGTATGGAACAATTAACACAAGCCAAAAGTAGAAAACAACAGCGAGAAAAAAGGAAGAGAGAACACAAAGAATCTGTTTACCCAGTTCGGTCCAAATTGACCTAGTCTGGGGGAGAGAGCAGCCCTCCGTTCCACTATATGATGAGTAACGTTACAAAAGAGATTTCAATGGGTTACAAGAATAAGTCTCCCGCCTAATTCTACCCAAATCCCAGCCTCTTCCCGTAACCAAGAGACTCAATCCTAATAGTGTTTCCCAAGGTGAATCAACCTTCAAACCCTAGTTTGTTGCCAAGAGACAAACTCTATACAAACCCTAGTTTGATTTCTAAACCCTTGTTTCAGCCCCCTCTATCTCTCTCTAAATAGTCTGATACAAGGCCTATATTTATAGTAAAAGAAACTCCCATAAAATTGTAACAAATCTGGCCCAAAAATACGTTTATGAAAAATAACAGCACGCGAAATCGGCCACCGATTTTCCAAATCGGCCACCGATTTTTCCCGAACAGAAAACCTCCCAAAAGGCAGCCAAAATCGGCCACCGATTTTCCAAATCGGCCACCGAATTGTACTTTCAGCAAACATCAATTTTGGCCTCCAAACTCCAATTTTGAGTCACTTTCACAACAATCTCCACCTTGACTCCAAATTAGTGATGATGCCCATTTAACATCAACACCTTGCTGCTCTTTCCCTTGCTTCCCACTACACCAAGTAGCTCCACAAGTTTACACCTTAATCTCTTCAATCATCGGAATGCCTTCCGCCCCTTTGAAGATCCTTGTGTCCAAACTACTCAAGGAATTTCAGGTAGTTCCACAAGTACACACCTTAACCTCTTCAGCCATCGGAATGTCTTCCGCCTTCTCGAAGATCCTTGTATCCAAACTACACTAGGAATTTCAGGTAGTTCTACAAGACTACACCATACCTCTTCAATACGAGACATCTCCCGCTTCCTTGAAGATCACCTTGCATCCAATCACCCTTGGACTTTTAGGGTAATTCCACAAGCCGTGCTATACATTCTTCAACCTCCGGAATGCCTTCCGTCTTCATGAAGAAAACCCTTGCTCACCACTAGAGCATAGCACCCAAGGTCCTCCATAGTCGTACCACTCCCGGTGTGTTCAACTCCACCTAAAGCTGAGCTTCCAACCTCTCAACTAGCAAATGAGTACATCCCACTATGTCTTCCTTGAACCTCCACCTCAACCGGTAGATCATGAGTATTCTTACCACCGCCTCTCCAGGCTGATGTTGAGTGTTTAACGTCTCTCCAGACGATCACTGCTCCACTAGGCATCAATCCCAAGGTGACCAACATCACCTTCTTCATCCTCCAAACAACACCACACCATCAGAGCACCCGCATCCCCAAGACGCACCTCAATGTTCTCCAAATCACCAATGATTTTGTTGAACTCCATAAGTAGCTCCATGACGATCTTTAACTTTACCATCCTGAATAAGTAAAGTTGTTGCTTTAGGAATTGCCGACGGGTCAAAGACTTTGTCATATACAAATATTCGAACTTTGACCACATCGATGCCGCGGTTGTATCCTTTGCTGCTTCTCTCGAACCTTTATCTCCGAGGCACAAGACAATGGCACTCCTGGCCTTGTCCACCATCTCGGTCTTCTCCGCTCGTGTCATGGTGACCGGTAACGAACCTTCACCCTTCAAAGCTTTCTCACACTTTTGTTGTATCAACACCGCTTCCATCTTTACCTTCCATAACCCAAAATCGTTATCTCCGGTAAACTTCTCAATATCCCACTTCGAACCCATGGTACTAGATTATCCTTTGACCTTGCCCCACGGTGGGCGCCAATTGTTGCGGATTCGATGAGAAAACACACCAATAACAAACTTGATGTGTGGAGCAAGGGATAATTAAGCAACCAAAATCAAAGTGTATGGAACAATTAACACAAGCCAAAAGTAGAAAACAACAGCGAGAAAAAAGGAAGAGAGAACACAAAAAATCTGTTTACCCAGTTCGGTCCAAATTGACCTAGTCTGGGGGAGAGAGCAGCCCTCCGTTCCACTATATGATGAGTAACGTTACAAAAGAGATTTCAATGGGTTACAAGAATAAGTCTCCCGCCTAATTCTACCCAAATCCCAGCCTCTTCCCGTAACCAAGAGACTCAATCCTAATAGTGTTTCCCAAGGTGAATCAACCTTCAAACCCTAGTTTGTTGCCAAGAGACAAACTCTATACAAACCCTAGTTTGATTTCTAAACCCTTGTTTCAGCCCCCTCTATCTCTCTCTAAATAGTCTGATACACGGCCTATATTTATAGTAAAAGAAACTCCCATAAAATTGTAACAAATCTGGCCCAAAAATACGTTTCTGAAAAATAACAGCACGCGAAATCGGCCACCGATTTTCCCGAACAGAAAACCTCCCAAAAGGCAGCCAAAATCGGCCACCGATTTTCCAAATCGGCCACCGAATTGTACTTTCAGCAAACATCAATTTTGGCCTCCAAACTCCAATTTTGAGTCACTTTCACAACAATGATAATGAAGGATACACAAATACTTGATAATCATAATTATTTCGTGGTTTCGATTCTCATCTTGTCTCCTTGGCATTGATGAGTTAAATGTAATTCATTTAGAAAAAAATTAGTCGGTCTAAAGGTTTTTCATCATACAAAAAAAAAAAAATTGATTAGGTAGTTACAAACAAAAATACAACTCTAGACAAATATAGGTTGAAGTTCAAGTAGCGTTTGAGTTCTACATTGACTATGAATGGAGGAAAGATGAATGTAAATGAGAGTTGACTCATACCTAATATCTTAAGATTTTGGATAAAGACGAGGAGTCAACTCTCTTAGTGGGTCCTAAACGTTTAACTCATTACTGTTTTTGACGCTCAATGAGCTCCCCAACAAGTGGTATCAGAGTCATGGTTCAACTGACTGGGTTAGCAGGATCCTAGTGTGAATGAAGCAAATGATCGATGTAGGTGACTCACACCTAAGGGGAATATTGTCAGAATTTAAGTGTGAGTGGTTAGTCTCGCTTCAACTAGAAATTGATGAAATATTGGATATATAAGAGAGGTGACTCATACACCTAATGTCTTAAGATTTTAGGTAAAATTGTGGTGTCAAGGTCTCTTAGGAGTTCTGGATCTTCAGCTCATTGCCGCTCTTGACTCTCCATGGAATCTCAAACAAGTCGTATCCGAGTCATGATTCGGCTTGGTGGCAGATCAGGATCCCAGTGTGGATCAAACTAATGATGTGGGTGACTTACACTTGAATAAGAGAGAATGCAAATGTGAGTGGTTAGTCTCACATCTCCTATAAATGTGAGTGTGGATCAAATTAATGTTGGATATATAAGAGATGAGACCTATATACCTAATGCCTTAAAATTTAGGATAAATATATGATGTTAATTTCTCTTAATAGTCCTGGACGTGTAGCCCATTGCCGCTCCTGACGCTTCCTAGGATCTCGAAAGAATTGTATCAAAGTCATGGTTCAGTTTGGTGGGGGAGCGACTAGTGTGGATCAAGCTAGCGATGTGAGTGATTCACACTTAAAGGGAAGATTGTTAGAGTTCAAGTATGAGTAGTTAGTCTCATATTGATTAAAAATTGAGAAAATGTTGAACGTTTAGTTCATTGTTGTTCTTGGTGCTCCCCAAACTCCCCAACAATATACAAGAAAAAAAGTAGCTATATTTAGTAAACCAAAATATAAGCAACAACTAGATAATGTCACTTTAGTAAAAAAAAAATAGAAACTAATGTCATCATACTATGTTATGCTTTAAACATCTTTCAATGCAACAAGTCTTTATAAACTGTGTGAAAAAAGGACAGTTTAAGAAATGCAATGATTTTTTTACATTATAAATAAAAAATAAATAAATGAGGTTACTTGATATTCACAATACGATTATAATTAATTATTTTTCCTGTAATTAAATCCTGCGGAACTAGTTGATTTTTTATTTATTTATAAGAAAGAATAGAACTACCTCATGTTTATTCTGTTTCTGCTTCAGCTGCATAATATGCTCTTCTAGGGCATTGTGATCAATTCTAAGCCTATCAATTAGCTCTCTTAAACGTTGATTTTCAGCGTGAGTTTGGTGCAATTTAGCTACCACAGCAGCATACTGTATACACAAAAGGAAAAATATATTCTTAATGAATGGTGCAATTTAGCTTTACAATTTCCTATTGGATTGTATATGCGAAAGAAGAATGAGATGTGATGAATGATAGAAAAATATAGAATGCTATATGTTGTGATAATGTGAAAGAAAATAAAAACCATTCTTAACATGTATATACACATTTCTTCAAAAAATCAAAACAATATCTACTATAGATGACCACCAAGAAAAACATACCTCATTTTCGTTTCTTGCATTGGCATATTCTCTATCATCCATTTTGTTGCTAGGAGAAATCTTTGTGAGAAGATCTAAACTAGTCTAAAAAATCAACAACAACGATAAGCTAAATTAGCCCTTTTAGTAAAAAATGAAATAAAATTGTAAAATGGAATAATGGAATATCTATTGAAATTAATCAAATAATTATGAGTTCATCAATTTCTTTTTGCCAATATATACATACATCTACGTGATGATGCTCCATTTGGGGAAGTGTTAGGTCATTAACTGGACTCATTTTCTTCTCTGCAAAGAAATCAACCTCATCCATGATTAGTCGTTTTCCATTAAAAGACATGACTTGAGAAGAAGAAGAAGAAGAATGTGGAACTTCAACAACATTTCCTATAGCATCATTACAAATGACTTCTTCTTCCATTTTGTGATATAAATAATAATATTAATTAAGGAGAAAGGTGTTTGAGAGATAAAGAAAGTGGTTAGATGAGTATCAAAGGAGAGTCCTCTATAGCTCTAACAATAGTATTCATGCCCACAAATTTGTTTTAAAGAAAAAGAAAGGTGTGTGGAGATTATAAGAGAGAGGGTTTGATTCTTATTAAGTTGAAGTCAGAGTTTGTGAGATGCAATGGACTCGGCAACAAAAATGGTTAGCTTGGACTAAGACCAAATATTAATTTACTCCAAACAAAAAAAGTTGGTTGTGTGAGGAGAAGGAACTTGAATATGAATATTGATAATAATAATATTAAAGATTTGGGAAATGAGGTAAGATGATGCGTATTACAGTCCACATGGCACTCTTTCATAGGTTTTCTAAGTAAACAAGGAGAAAAATGTTGGAGGGAGGACATGTGTTTAAGACAGTACTATTTCTTTTTATAGGGGAGGCAGTACTATAATATATATGGATGTGTGATATTAATTTAGGTTTTTTTTCCTAAACACATTTGAATATATGGCAAGGAATCTTTTCCAACTTAACGTCATGACTTAAATTCAAAATTGAGAATGCAACATTGTTAAAATCTTTTTGAGAGAATGGAGAAGATATATGGTTCACACTAAAAATTAAAAAACAAATAGATCAGGGTAACACACAACCTATCAATTGTAGAATTTAGACTTGAATCCAAATCATAGCGGGTGTGGGTGGAATGTCAAACTATATATGACAACCACAATTGTTTATGAGATTAATTTACACTTTTCTAGCACACTCTTGTTTTATTGATCGAAATTCACATGAGCTCCACCGAATTTATATAAGAGCAACATTATTTGGCGGGAGTCAGACTCATGTGAATCTATATTATATATAAAGAGAATAGATGGTTTTGGGGTAGTTTTTTCACTTACAATTATATTCTTAAACAAATTTGTCTATAAGAATGTTACATTGTTCTTGTCAATCAAAACGATAAAAATTTATATTGTATTTGCTATATTGTTGCAATATTCTTGGTGTCATTGAAAAAGTTCTTTATA
This sequence comes from Medicago sativa, assembly GCF_051527215.1. Taxonomy (NCBI): domain Eukaryota; kingdom Viridiplantae; phylum Streptophyta; class Magnoliopsida; order Fabales; family Fabaceae; genus Medicago; species Medicago sativa. The sequence continues at coordinate 53,031,618 of NC_140751.1, read as the reverse complement.
CTTTGTTACAATAAGAAAATGTAAAATATTTATACCTACAATTTTAATCAAAATCAAAATTTTGTAAAAATTGTCGTTCAAAATTTATTCGACAAACACAACAAAAAGAGAGAAAAGACGTGCACAAAGTGTCTGTCTGAACGCTAGTTTTAAATGATGAGAGTGTGCGTTAGAAAATGCGTGATAGAGAGTGTGATACTAGTGTTGATGGGACAAGTTTATTCATTAGTTAGAAGCTTCTTGGGTTTAGCAGGTTATTATCCGAGATTTATCATGAAATTTCCAAAATTGCTTTGCCTTTTACACGTCTTACCAGGAAGGTTGTGCCTTTTATTTGGGATGAAGAATGTGAAAATAGTTTTAGAACTTTGAAGAATAAGTTAACCAAAGAGCCAATGTTGGCTATACCCTACTCATGATCTCGAGTTGCAGCCATAGTCTTTGTATTGAAGGTGTGGAACATCATCTGTATGGTGCGCAGTTTGACTTGTTCAGTGATCATAAGAGTTTGAAGTATTTATTAACTTAACATGAGGCAAATAAGATGGATGGAGTAGTTGAAAGACTTCGATTTTGACTTGAAATACTATCTAGGAAAGACGAATGTAGTAGCCGATGCTTTGAGTCGAAAGGCTTTGATTCAAGCAAAAGTGTTGATGCATACTTGTAACTTATACGATAAATTTAGAGATCTTGATCTCGAAGTCATGGAGGTTGATGGTGGAATTTTGCTACATAAGTTGGAAATTTATTGTGACTTACGCTCCAAAATCCCACAGGCACAGAGTATAGATATGGATCTCTAAAGAAGAGTTGGGTATCCAGAGTTTTTCGTGGCATCAGATGGAACAATGTTTGAGGGCAAGATTTGTGTTCCAAATGATGCGGGCCTTAAGAGGTTAATTCTAGAAGACATACATAAGAGTAGTTTCTCAATTCATCCGGGTGCTACCAAGATGTAACAAGATTTGAAGAGAGATTATTGGTGGCCTGGCATGAAAACCGAGATTGTGGAATTTGTAGCGAGACTTATTGTGTGCCAACAAGTTAAGATTGAATACCAAAGGTTGGCATGTTTACTTAAACCTTTAGAAAGTCCACAATGGAAATGGGAGCAAATATCCATGGACTTTGTAAGCGGATTACCTCATACTCAGAGAGGACATGATTCGATTTGCATGATCGTAGACCGATTAACCAAATCTGCTCATTTTTTTACCAGTTAAATCTACTTACAAAGCGTCCCAATATGCAGAGTTGTTTATTTCAGAAATTTTTAAGTTGCATGGTGTTTCAGTTAGTATTGTATCGGATAGAGATCCAATTTTCACTTCTCACTTTTGGAAGGCTTTTTAGAAAGCTTTGGGAACTCGATTGAAAATGAGTATGTCACATCATCCTCAGATGGATGGTCATTCAGAAAGGACTATCCAGACTTTAGAGGATATATTACTTGCTTTTATCCTTGAAGATGGAGGAAGTTGGAGTAATCATCTACCTCTAATTTAGTTTTCCTACAACAATAGTTACCATTCCAGTATATGGACGACACCTTACGAGGCATTATATGGTACGAAATGCAGAACTCTCTTGTGTTGGCCAGAGGTCGGAGACAAAGATATCTTGGGACCAAAGATTGTTCAAGAGACTACTATGAAGATTAAGTCTATTTAGGAGAAGATAAAAATGGCACAAAATCGTCCGAAAAATTATGCAGATAAGAGGCGATGGCCTTTGGAATTCAGTGAAGGAGATCATGTGTTACTGAAGGTTACACCTAAGTTGGGAATACGAGGAGTATTCAGAACTAAGAAACTTAGCCCGAGATATATTGGATCATTTCATAGACTCAGACGTATCGGTACAACAACTTATTAGTTTGCCTTGCCCCCAATTATGTGAGGATTGCATGACGTGTTCCATGTTTCTCAACTAATGAAGTTTATTCCAGATTCTTTTCAGCTAGTAGAATTGGAAACCATGGATTTGGAGTCGGATTTGACATTTCAGCCAGAACCAGATCAAATAGTTGATCATGATGTCAGATCCTTAAGGAGCAAAGAGATTCCTATTGTGAAAGTTCTTTGGAGAGGTTCGCCCGATGGTGAAGCTACGTGGGAACTGGAATCAGATATGTTGAAGAGCTATCGCAGTTATTCTCAGGTAATTTGTAGATTTCGAGGATGAAATTTTCTTAAGGGGGTAGAATGTAACATGTAACACCCTCAAATTCCACATTCAATATTTAATAAGAAATGAACAGATAAATACAAGGTTCAAGATACTACGCCTTTAATAATCCAAAATCATGCATAATTAATTTTCATAAAACAGTCGCAATGGATTCATAAAGTAAAACAACATGAAATCATCGTCTCGACATCTCAAAATACGTCATCATAAAACATCAGGATTTCTAAAAAATAATCCAACAGATGAAATAAACAAAATCTCGACAAGATCCTAATCAGAGCCTACAACTAGACTTCAAGCGCAAAAACATAAAAGCGAGGAAGCCTCAAGCTATCCTCGAGTCCTCACGCCGATCACGCGTCGTCAATCATGCATGTCTACACCACCAGATATATGACATAGGTTGAAACCCGAAAAAGGGTGAGAAATACTCAACAAAAAAAATCATGAACATAAGAATAATTTTAAGGAAACAACAACATACATATGAAACAAACATATCAAATTCTCAATCATGGACATAAGATATTACAAGTTTATGCACCATTATTAGATCACCTTTCTCATCATAAACACACAATATTCACATGTATTCTCATATAATTATTTTAAATTGATACAAGTAAATTCAAGTATGAACAAGAAAGTCATCATCATCAAATAAATCGTTAAGTTGAATGCACCTCATTCAAACATATTCACCATTTAAGAGTTCACCAAGAACACACAACATTCACACCATAGTCACCAATCACCAATTACATAGATTCACATAGGTTCACATAGTCAAGTACATATTGTTTACACTTCATCACCATCACCAAAACAACAATCCTAAAATGAATACAATTAGTCACATGTGCAACATCACACAAATTCATCAAACATACAACTCTCAAGTAGACACATATGCATGCAACGTACTAGACACGACTCTAGATGCATGTGGTACCATTCTTTGGATGTCGGAGTTCTGTTACCGATTGATCCCATCATCGCTTAGATATTTAATATCCCACACATCTTGAATATTAATTATCCTATCATCTTCACTTAACATCTTCACTTGGACTTGACCATGTATGCATGAACATGTGACTCAACAATGCATATATCCATACAATACAACACACATCATTAACATCATCACTTGATATATATATATATATATATATATATATATATATATATATATTCATCATCGATATAACATCAACAACAATTTCATCATTATTATAACATCATCAAGCATACTACATTTAATCTTGTTATTATATAGTTCACATCACCGTTTCAAAACATATAATTATATCAACATTTGTTCTCATTATCTCATAAGAAAATTTACCATCATCAAACATCTATCACATCAAGGAAACAACATCTCTTCATTTAGAAAAAAAAATATCATTTTAGACGATTAGTCATTTACAAATAATCAACCAATGTATCATCCATATATTATTCATCAACTTATCATTATTACCTAGTCATTCACAAGTTAACATAGAATGATTCATCATTTGTCAAAGTCCATCTATTTTTCCAAAGTTTGTCTATTTAGCATATTTCACATAAACCAAGTTTCATGCTCACACATATCCTTATCATTACTACATATTATCATTATGTCTAACATCACAGTTTTTCAAGCATAGAAACATCATATCATTTGGGAAAACTCTATTTCATTCTAATCCATTTTCATGCTTCAAGTTTCACGAAAAAATGCAGCATGACATACATGTAGTATTTTCATCATAACTCAAGTATTATAAATGATAATGAAGTCAAAACAAAGCAAAAATAAATCTAATATCCATATATACAACTTTCATATTTACATCAAAACCCAGTTTAAAAAGAGAGAAAAAAGACTAGTAAAGTTGGTTTCCTAATCCTCGGAAAAGAGCACGACCCTGATGACCCTTGTGTAAATTTTTTATCATATCTTTAGTTCTAGATGTCTAAATGAGGTCAAACCAACGCCCAATTAAAGCTGACATTCATAGCTACAACTTTCATGAAGAGACAAAAACCTAATTGGGAATAGAAAAGTCCAAATTTCCCTTTTTGTTTTGGTTACAGAAACGAGACCTCTTTCGACACCAAGCTTACATGATTCAATTCGCTTAAGTTGGTTTCTATCAAATTTTAGCATGTTCATTTCACTCTTCAGAAAGAAATGACAACAACAACAGCAAAAACTTCCTCACATCTTTAATTCATCAACAATAACAAAACAACAACATAATTCTCTTCATTTCATCACAACAACACTTTATCAATTCAAACCATTAAACCCAATCCACAATTAAACAACAACTTTCATGAATATTATCAATTTCTCATACAATTCACAACAACATAACAATTTAGTCCAAAGAAGGCATTAATATCATAACATCCATGAATTTCGACATAAATTCATACCCGATAACATAACAATTAGATAGAACATGAACTTAGCAATATTCACCAACAACTTCATAAATTTCACACAAATAAGCTAAAATCTCAAAAGCACTTATTCTATATAACCAAATATGAGTTTTAGCACAACAACACCATAATTTTCCAACTTTTCTCATACCCAAAATAAGCATAGTTAATGGAGCACAAAAATTAACTTAATCCATCAATAATTTATGAAAACACAATAAACACCACAACCAAGATTATGCTCATATGAACAATCATTCCTAAAGATGAATAAATCTCACACCTATACTTTATGATTCCTAAAGTTAAGCTTTCCTACCTCCAATCTTCCCCTCTACTTTGATTCTCTTAAGCTTTCCTTCTTTTATCCCCTTGAGCTCTTCTTTCTTCTCTTCCTTTCTCTATTCTCTCTCTAGCCTCCAATTTGTAAACTTGACAAATGATTTTACAACCCAAGTTTGTGACTACTACTAATCATATATACTCTCATCAATTGGGCTTAATTCACTTACTTTTATTGGGATTAATCTTATTCTTGCTAACAAATGACACTACTAATTCTAATTCAAATTCTGCTCTTTACCCAACAGAAGTTGCTCGCTCCCAACTAAAAAGACTAAAATGCCCATGCGTGAGTTAACTCACGCTACTGTTAATTCTGCGTGAGTTAACTCACGCTGCATGACTTAACTCATGCTGCGTGAGTTAAGTCACGTTGAAAAAAAACAAATTTCTCAGTATCAAGTTGACGGTTCCGATAGTTATGTAGTCTACACCGGGAAGTTCAGGTTACTTAGATATGCATCCAGATTGTAAGATGTCTTTCTTCAAAAATCCTTACATTCTTGGCCTCGCCGTTGTCGCTGGCATTCGTGGTCTTCTCTTCGGATACAACACTGGTTAGTGACTATTATTCATTCATCATCTCATTTTATTTGCTAATATTAATAACTTCAATTGATAATAATCACAATCTTTTTCATTTTGTGTGTGACAGGTGTGATATCATGTTGTTGTTTTCATCATGAATTATCCCTAATTCATGTAGCGATACATGAATCCATACATGAATCAATTAGCAGTACTGTTACAGCAGCATGTTTTAACGTGACTTAAGTCACATTTGTTGTAATTTCAGTTGGGAATGAGCATTTTTTGTTGGTTAAAGAGCATAATTCTTTTAACTCACTTAATTATCCCTTTTTACCATTTATCTATATTCTAGTAATTCCACCAAGTTACTACTAACCTTAATAAATATTTCTCAACCTCTAAATTATTAAATTGCCGCCCACTCTAAAATTACCAAAATACCCTTATTTCCTCTATCTCTAATAAAATCCAATTATCCCAACAATTCAAACACATCAAACAATTAAATAAATAATAAAACAAATAATATCCTAAAAATCGAATTGTTACATAATATCCCACTCAAATTAGTAGATTGAAGTGTCTTTTAGACTGCAAAACCTCATTTTTCCTTCATTTCTTCCTTCTGTTATCTCACTTCAAAACATACCATCTCTTCATTCTCTCTTCTTTCCCGAACTCCCCCATCTTCTCTCAAAAATTTCATTAAACCTAACATGCAATCATCTTTCCATGATTTCCATGATGTTCTAATCTAGGAGCAAGCCGCAGAATTTTTTCTTCCCTCTTTTTTTGTTTAGGCTGAGCCAATACTCACCCTCACCACTTGGAAATTCATGGGGTTTTAAGCTACAAGTGAAATTCATGTTTGTGTTGAGGTTTATTCTTGGTTTTTGCTGTCAAATAGGAACAAGGAGTGAAGGGAGAATCAAGGGCAGAAGCAGGGGTGTAGGAGAAGGATTTGGAGCTGTTGAGAGATATCAGATTTAACTTGTGAGTTCCTATAGGTTTAGTTTCTGTAACACCCCGTTTTCCCAACGTAAAAATTTCTTAAATAAAATCAGAGTTTTTCATCATAAAACGGAATGTCACATTTCTTAAAAAACGTAAATGCAATAATAATTTATCCTTCAAAAATATAATAACATAATCTTTAAAACTTCGCAGCGGAATAGTTTGACAACTTAAATAATCTTTGGAACAAGGGCCTCAATATAAAATTTCATAAAACTTAGTTCAACATCAATTCTTGAAAGATTCATAAAGTAATACGTAAGGAACAGAAAGTAAAGACATAATCCCATTTCGTTACGTATCAGAGCACCTAAGACACACTTGTGAGGAGTCCACTCACGACCGCAACTAATCCTGGTTACGTGCAAGTTACCCATACGAAGAGCAACATTTCCAAGCAGAGGGGTGAGATTTCTCAAACAATAATATTAAGCATATAAATCATATAAAGTACATTCAACAACTTAAACATCTTATAATTCATTAATCATATCTAATAACTTAAACTTCCTTAACTAGTGTCATTATCCTTCCTACATTAGTCACATACTTCATCAAGTAATCTCAATTATTATTCATAAAATATCTTATCTTAAATCATGATCATAAGCATCAATATCTAACACCAAATATAATCGTAAGCATCATCATATAATTCACATAAGTATCATTATCAAAACATAGCATTTATCGAAAGCAACTACATAATCAAGTTCATAATCAACTTCAGAAACAAACATCATCATTAAATCATAATCATCAAATCACAATCAAACTTCATAATCAAACCTCACTTAACTCGACAATGCGACTCAACTCGACTATGTAACTCTTAACATCTCAAATCATCATAGCATCTTGACAACTTAACAACTCGACAACTTCACATCTTAAATCATCTTAAAACTTCTTGATATGCAAATGCATGTGGTACCATTCAACAACATAAATGAGCGTAATTAGGCTCTTCAACATGTGAGCATAAAGCTGCCGGGCTTAAAGCCCCCAACGTAGTTTGAGCACAAAGGCTGGCGGGCCTAAAGCCCACAACTTTAATGAGCACAAGGCTGCCGGGCCTAAAGCCCCCAACTTTAATGAGTATGCAATGGACTCAACTTCCTACAACTTAGACAACTTCATGAACATGTATGACATCCTAACATCTTGATATCTTGACAACATAACATCTTAATAACTTGATGACTTCATAACGACTCGACGACTTAACAACTCTTATCATCTTAACGTTTTAACATCTTAACATCTTGACAACATATGGATCACATAAATAATTCATGTCATATCATAATATAACAATATCAAATGATAATAAACAACATCTTAAAACATCATATTCATCAATCATAAACAACTTCATATAACATCGTATTTAAACATCAACAATAATTCACTATGTATCTTTGTAAAAACATAATAAATTATCCACAACATATTTTCATGTCAAACCAAAACTATTGGAAAGATATCACAAATATCAACAACTTTCATGTTTACAACAAAGATCAATTCAAAACAGAAACATATGAACAAAACGCAAAAACATGAAACAGAGAATGCTGTCACCGTACAATTTTGCTAAGACCTCCCTGTAGTATTTTCATCATAACTCACAGACCAAACATCATTTTCACGTCACACCAAAGCCACTAGAAAGCTAACAAAATTATCTAAAACTTTCATGTTTACTTCTAAGACCAATTCTGTACCGATCAATACCAGTTTTTATTTTAAATTCGGAAAAACTGTGCTGAAAGTCCATAAAAGTTCACTGTGACCTACGTGCAGTAATTTGACCACAACTCAAGTTCTATAAATCCTATTGACGTGAGACCAACGGCATTAGAAAGCTAACATCCATACCTACAACTTTTTTGTTTACACCTAAACCCAGTTCGGAACTTAAACTTGTCAAACTGAGACAATAAAAACGCATTTTGCACATTGACAACAAAATCGCAGTTCAGCTGCGATTTCGCTTTGGGGAAATCTTTTCCACTTCTTATTCGATCTAATACTCTCCAAACTTGACCCTAATCTTTACTCTATGATTGCCCTATCATTAGAACACTAATTATTCATCAACTTACTGTATGCAAATTCAAAGGGTTCTCAAATCTATTAACAACCTATTACAATTATTAAACCCTAATTCTTAAACTCACCAACATCTCATCCAATTCCATGGTTTTAACCTCAAAACTACATCCAATAATCGTCCTATGGGTTATCTAAAGACTATATATAATTTCTACATCAATTCAACAAGTTTTCATCATCTAATCATCAAATCTCTCTCAAAACCCTAATTCTCAAATTCTCGCAAACTTTCCCCAACTTGTTAGATGCAATCTAATGATTTAACAACTTAATATTAATGCAAGATAGTCTCACCCTCACCTTAGATTAATTCCTGAATCAGCGGCAGCGTTCTTCTTTCCTAAGGTCTTCTCCTCTTCTCTTGACTTTTCTCTCCTCTTCTCTTCTTTCTTGTTCTCCTCTTTTCCAAAAAGCGGTTTTCGGTAAACTCTTTCTAACCTAAGCTTCTCTATTTATAATACTAAACGCTCTTCCTAAATCTATTTTGGCCCAACAACTTATTCTTCTTTCTATTCTAACCCCCTTCTTATTTCTCTTACACCTCAAAACTACTCTATTCCTCATAATCTTATTTATTTCTAAATTAAATATATATCTCACCCACTTAATAATAATAATACACCAATAACAAATATATCTCTAACAAATAACAAATATATTTCTACACCAAATAACAAATATATCTATAACAAATAACAAATATATTTCTACACCAAATAACAATTATATTATGCTAGTAAATACCAACATATAACATAACAAAATATCACATAAATCATGTAAATCATACCAATCATATAAATATATTCTAAAACTAATTAAAATAATTAAATAAAAAGGAGGGCGTTACAGTTTCCATCTTTGGGTGTTGTTTGAATTTTGTGAGAAAATTATGAATTTAGGTTGGCATATTGTTTAACTAGTTTGCCCCATGAATCACATGACTTTGTGTTATGTTTATTGCTCTTTTGCCAAGCTAAATGAAGCACTTTCTGAATTGATATATGAGTATAAGCAAACCCAAGAGATTATTGTGCTAAAAATAGCTGGATTTAAGGTGAAAAACAGTTTTTTAACACAGTGTAATCGGTTAAACAAACATCCGGTTTGCTGAAAAATGACATTTTCACACAGCATAATCGGTTACACCTTCACTGTAACCAATTACAGCCCTCTGAAATTCTACTAACTGTTAAAAACTTCCAATTTTTGTACCTTTTGTTTCCAAAACGATTATGAGGTTGCTTTATACTTTTCTAGAGTTATTTTAAAGGGCAAATCAACTACTAAGCATATGCATAACTTGTGATGTAATTCAAGAGTGTAATGTATAATTGAAATGTATAGCTTTCAGGTAGAAAACGAACCCTTAGAGATGGGAATCTAATAGAAGTCTCGACTTAGATAATAGAGGCTAATAATGTTACTAATGTAACCAGAAGCATGTTAGATATGTTTAGAATGACATTATAAATACTATGTGTCCCTCGCAGGCTCTAGATTAGGCTGGACGGGTTTTACCGTAGATGGTAAACCACACATAGTTAGAGGAGTAACGGTTCTAGCCCTCAGATAAGGATTTTAGCCGGTTAGGAGTGGAATGTGGCTGAGGTTACTCCACCAGGTGAATTCCGTAAAATGAACCCAGATAACTTGTTTGTTGCACGCTAACATAAATTAATATGTTATATAAATGTTATGATTATGATAAAATCTCATAATATGTTAGAAATTCAACTGTTGTGCTTTAATTTTTATATCTCGTGTTATGTTATGTACTCAGACTATGTAGTTAATATTATGAACTCGTCAGTTAGTATATGTATCATTCAAACATATTATGTACCAGATATGTACTAGTTGTTTTGACATGACACTTGAGACTTATGTATGCTTTTATTTCCCCCAACTTATGAATTTTGTATTGTAAGTTAATGTATCTAGTACTAAGTTTAACGCACATGCTAAATATTCTAGATAAATTTCGTATGGGTGTTACAATGAGTTTTTTGACGAATTCTTCTTCTATTTGTTTATAACAACTAGGTCAGAATCTGATGTTACAGATTCTAACTCAGAGTCGGAATGCAGCGAAAATACAGAACATAAATATAAAAGATAAAGAGTTAGAGAGAGAAGACAGACACAAAACAATTGATACTGGTTCCTCCTACAACACATAAGTAGTCCAGTCCCCTTGCATTTCCAAGTGATTTCAGTATAATCACTTTGGATTACAAATTTCTCAAGGAAACACCAAGAGACTTCTCAATGCTGAAGCATAATTGCAAGAGACTTATATGCTATAGGACTCTACATAATGACTTCTATGCTCAAGCACGCCTTCAAGAGACTTCCATTGCTTAAGAACAAATGCTTAAGACTTTACCTTGTTCAATCACAACTACCTAAGACTTCGTAGGTACTCAAGGTTTCACCAAGAGACTTATATGATCAAGCACACAGGCGAAAGACTTTCTAAAATGTTTGCCCCAACTGCAAACAAGTTAATTTGTTCTTACCCTTTTTCTAACAAGTTAGTGTAAACTGAACAAACTCACTCCTCAGGATTTCTAAGATATAAACTTGAAAATAAATCGTAAGTGTTTTGTGCTATTTGATTTGACTGAGTTTTGGCACAGAAAAATAACAAAGTCTTGTTGCTTCTTCTTCATGTCTTTAACTCCTTTTAAAGGCAGTGATTTGAGAGACGTTGAAGAAGAGTGACAACCCAAATAGAGTTGTTAAGAAGCTTTGATCAAGAACGTTGGCCCTTTGCCTGATATGGATAATCCCGTTGGAAAGTCATTTGAATTTCCTTTGCCAAAAGAAAGATTATATGTTGTTCTCTTCGTTTTTGATGTCCTTCATTCGGTTGTACACGTAGGCAGAAGAAGACCAAAGAACTTCTGTATTAGATATTATGATAGAGACAACTCACAGAATGAGACAAAAGATTTCGTAGATTCTGGGTCCCTCATATCCATAGTAACTAGTCAGATTCTATGTTTGATGTCCTTTACAGAATCTGTGGAGATCACTCCCCAGCTTCTGTAAGGCTTCTTCTAAGGACGTTGACTTCTGGTTGACCTTTCAGTAGATATTCCACCATAGTCTTCTAAGCTTCTCAATCCCTTTCAGATGCTATTCATATGTTCCTTCTTCATGATAAGTAGATCTTACACACTTGAACATATATTAACATTTCAATTGTTCTTCAATACTTTGTTATCATCAAAACCCAAGAGAACTTGTATGAACCATTCTTGTTCTAACATAGAATGTTGTTGTGTTCATCAGGATATTGTTCTTGGGTCCATATGGATGAATGTCAGATGAGTTTCTAGGCTCATCCTATGAATGTAAGATGAATTTATAGGTTTGTCCACGAACTTTGTTCTTCGTACATATTTCAGAATGTTCCTAGACCAAAGCCTTTGTAGATCTGCCTTGGAACTTGATTTATACTTTGTTCGTGTCTTAGTTAAAAACTTAAGAACACAAGTTAAATACCAAGAAGCTAATTAAAGTCCATTGATCCTTTAATTATCAAAGTTTATTATCTTTAAAATTAATTAGGGATTTTGCCTCAACAACTAATACAATATATAATATTAATAGCTAAGAATAAATATGAATATTTACTTTTGCGGCTTGGTTTAGGTTTTAAAACAATAACCCGAAATCTGATCAGATACGACCAGTTTTCACAAAATAACATCATAATGCATCCAAAAGTATTCAACTTTTCCAGTTTTGTGTTTTCTGAATCAGTTTACGGTTTTGTTTTGGATCAGTTTGAATTCAAACTCCCCTATGAGTATGGATGTTCTTATCCAAACCGATCCAAATACCGCAAACTGACTTCAAAAAAAAATATATATATATATATATATATATATATATATATATATATATATATATATATGCAGTTTTCTGATTTATTGAATCGGTTTACAATTTTATTTTTGATCAGTTTCAATTTGAACACTCATATAAGTAGGGGCGTAGAAATCCAAATCGATCCAAACACCGCAAATTGACTTAAAAAACAAAAAACACACTAAATTGAATTATTTGATGCGTTTGAATGTTTTTTTTTGGAAAAAAACATTCGAATTAGATCGAACTTTGGATCGAATTTTGAAAACCAAACCGAATCGCATACATATATGTTAATACTTTTTTTTGGTACAAAAAAGAGTGCAGAGCCCAATACTTTATTTTTTTTAGTATGATATATATTTTGAATTGATCTATTATTCATTGGTTTTTATTTTTCTTATATTACCAATTAGTTTCATTTAATATATTTTTTTTACTAATTCATATATTTTAAACATAATATATCATTTTAAGTATGTAAAATTAATTTTTTATAATATCAATAAAAAAATGTACAATTTGTAATTTAGAGTAAGTATGATAATGCTTGTGTACCAAAAAAAAAAGTATGATAATGCTTGAAACGAGAATGAATTATTTCAAGTTTTTTTTTCTCTCATGTTTTTTTGACAAGTCATCACCCTTAATATGATCTTTTTTTTACCTCTTTCTCATGCCTAATCAAGGACTGACAAAAATTAAACTCTCATATTTATTGAGAAAATCCTCACCCGCTTGAAACATATAAAATAGTAAAAATTAGATTAAAATTAAGTAACTATTATTATAAAAATTTAAAAGAAACAACTAATATACTAGTGCAATAAAAAATGTACAATTTGTAATTTAAAGTAAGTATGATAATGCTTGAAACGAGAATAAATTACCTAAAGTTTTTTGTTCTCATGTTTTTTTGACAAATCATCACCCTTAATTCCATCGTTATCTTTTTTTACCCCTATCTCATGCCAAATCAAGGACTGGAAAAATTAAACTCTCATATTAATTGAAACAATCCTCTCCTGCTTTAAACATATAAAATAGATTAAATATAACTAACTATTATTATAAAAATTTAAAACCAACAACTAATATTCTAATGCAATATGTTAATAGTTATACAAAAAGCAAATAATTAATATTTATGAATTTATCACGTCCGCTCTTCTTTCTCTTTCATAGAAACCAAACCCTAGCCACTTTCCACCACTAACAACCACCTTTCTTCTTTATCCTTTAACATCCAAAGCTATCAATCATCATGTAGTCGTCGTGTGAGTGGTGTGGTCGCTTCATCGTTGCACCACTTCAACACTTCGTAGGTGAGGAAAGAGTCGATCCGGTGTCCCTGTTGTCGTCGGTCGATTCAGGTTCTTTCATAGTCACCCGTGTTGCACCCCGTGACTCGTTTCAAAACATTGTCTCGTCGTACTTACTTGGTGGTTAGAGGAGATGATGGAAAATCCGGTGTTGCTAGATCTGCAACATCTGGGTTGGTTCGGTTGGTGTTTAAAGCCGTGTTATCTCCCTTGGAGGTGGCGGCAGCGACGGTTCCATGTTTCAATTGCAAGATGGTTGCGGTTCATTTTTGGCTTTGTTTTCCTGATTCCATTACAGATTTGTTGAGATCTGCAGGGTTTCAAAGTTTCGGGATTGCGTCAGTCATGCAAGGGAAGATGGGTCAGTGGTTTTGTATCTTAGTCATCCTTCTATTTGACATAGGACAGCGTGGGCTCGAAAGAGTCGTTAATGCTTGCTGCCGTGCAGGGAGTTGAAGGATCTTGAATTGTTTCTGTGTTGACAGACGATTCATACGCCAGTTTAATAATATTTGTTATTCACTTCGTTTGATTTGGACTGTGAGGCTCGAAAGGGCCGTTTAGCTTGCTGCCATTGTTGTAGGGAGTTGATGGTACATGAACCGCGTGTTGACAGAGGTTTCAATCACCGTGTCAAAGACCTTTAGTTAGTTTTAGGATTAATTAGAGGTTAATACACTTGTGTGTTTTTTTTTTATTTTTGTATCACCCGTTTGGGGTCGACTTACACACTTGTGTGGTTTTACTGGATTAGGTCTATATCCCCCCCAATTTTATCTTGTATTTTTTCATTTTTATAATAATATATATGAGCACTAGGCACATGTTTAGAGTATGTTGAGAAATCACCTATTCTCTTTCTTAATGTCGAATGCTCTGGCTTTATCAACAAAAAAAATATATATTTATGAATGAAGTTTCACTACAAGAAAAAACAAGATTTGCTACCGAAAACTTGCTATAAACTGGATTGGTTGTTAATATTAAATCACTTTGCTACCATTTGACCTTGACTAATTTTGATATGCCTTACTATTTAATTTTATTGTTTTTTTGACCAAATTTCATTTTATTTTTTATAATTCATGTTGAAAATTTATTCCTTCTTTTTTACAAACACGTCATATTAGGGCAAACACACGTTCTCTTTCTTCATTCAACTCTTTCTCTCTGATTCACTTTCTCTCTCCCTCTCTCTCTCATTGCCATCGGTTCGTTGATCTAAGATCGAACGAACAATGGCGATTTCATCACTCCGCGCAGAATTTTCTAGAAGGTATATGAAAGTCACCATCACCGCCGCGACCTTCACTCCTCATTCACAAAACACTCAAATCGATCGATTCTTCACAATTTTATTGGTTGATTGATCGATTCTTCATTCCATTCCTGATCCAATATTTTCCAAAATCAATTCTTCATCTTTCGTCGATTGAAACAATTCGTCGATTGCGAGTTGCGCTTTCAATTATGAATCTCTCAAGAAATGCTCTAAATCTCATAAATCTATGGTATGTAGCGCCTCTGCATCTATTTTTCTTGATTTCAAGTAAATTTTTATGGTTTTGAACACATTGCTTCATTTAGGGTTTTGATTTTTGATTTTATATCATGCTTGCTTAGATTTGATATATCTGATTTAATTTCAAGTTGATTCTTAACTTTGATTATTGATTATTAACTTTGATATTTTGAGCATGTATTGTATTCACTGATCGAGCATGTATTGGATTGTCTGAGCATGTTTAGGCTTTATTGATTGAACATGTATATTCTTTAAGGTTCCTCGATAGATTAAACTTCAATTGGATAATTTAGGTTATTTGATTTCAGCTTGATCTGAGTTTATTATACTGTTTGATAGTGATATATTAATGTGTATGTTTATTCACTTGTTTATTTTATAGAATTTTCCATTTCAGGTGTCAAACTTATAACGTACACCTGTGTTGCACGAGTGCAGGTACGGTACCCGGTACGGGTACGGGTGCGGTTACGAGATACGGCATTTCTCAAAAAACAAAGGTACGGGTACATTAGGATAAAAAAAATTAATTTAAAATAACATAGCATGAGGAAATTATATTGCTCAACCGGTGGATTCAAACTTGTAGTTCCAGTAGGAAAAGGAACTTCCAGTAGGAAAAAAATTGGTACATCATGGGTGCGTACAGTACGAGTACCGTACGAGTACCAGTACCCGTGGAGTACCCGGTACGGGTACGTTTTGCAAATTGGAGTACACGTGCTTCAGAGACGTACACTATGTTTTCATGAAAAAAACAAACATATTAAGTTGAAATTTTGGCTAAAAGTTGGCTCATATGTTACTTAGTACACGATGGAGAATAATTAGAATTGTTGATATGTTAATTGTGATAATTAGAAAATGGGTGGGAAGCTGCATATAGTCAACACTCTATTTATCATAAAATATAACACAATAATTTTTCTTTTGGTCCCAAAGCATATTTCCCTATGTACAGGTAGGCAACAATTCATTACTGTTATTTGCATATCATGTTTATTATGATTATCATTTTTGCTATCAAATAATGGACTATGTCAAGTGATGTTGCCTATTTAGAAAGGAATCACTTCATTGTTGTTATGATTATATCAAACTTTAGAGAACTCTTGAGTTAGGAACTGTTTGGATAAACAACTTATTTGGAGCTTATAGCACAAGTACTTATCATGTTTAGCGCTTATGTATAAGCTTACATCAGCTATTTTTATAGCAAATGCTAAAACAAAGTCAAATTGAAATTTATAATCGATTGAATTCCTAATTAGAATCCCTAATCATTTTTCGTCGTAATCAGTATCGTTCATCACTGAATCCTTAACAGTTGTTCTCGTTCACCATTGAATCCCTAATCTTTGTTCATTACTGAAGGAGGATTAAAAAAAAATTCCTCCTTCTCCCTCCATCTTCCTTAACTACATGTTTAGCATTATGTTTCTAATATTTTATTTTAATAAGTGTGATGTTGATGTATTTGTATTATGAATCCTTGATCAAATAATAGAATGTGTTGAATTCTTGTCAATTTATATTATGTTATTTTAACATATGTCATTTTAATAACTATGTCATGTAATAAAAAATCAGAGTAAATACAATTTGGATTGTATAATACGAAAACGTCAGTTACACTTCATATATTACAAAGTCCAACGAGATAAAATGGTCAATTTAAAAGACATGTAAAAGTATGTAAGTTGGTAAAGAAAACTTAAAAATTTATTATTTAAACAAAAATATTCAAAGCCCAAATTAGTCAAATAATTATTAATACATTACGTATAATATAATATTAGGTGGAATTGAGTCATACACCACCCAATTTTTTTTTTTTGAAAAACCTAGATCTAGAATTTTAGATGCTTCTTCAGAACCGTGGCCAACTCATTCACTATGGCCAGTCACGTGTACAAACTCAAACCCTTACAGCTGTCACTACTGCTCCTATATATATTCTCTCTTTTCACAAATATGGTGATACAAACTCCAATCCTTACAACAGTCGTTGCTGCTCCGTTTCCCCTTTTGAGTAAATATTCTTCAATTTTTATGAAACAATTGCTCTCAATTTCCATGATCCACACAACCCACTTTTTGCAAGCTATATGCTTAGATCGACGAGCAAGTCTAGAACCAGATGCAGCATGGATGCATCGTATGTTGGAGAACTGTTGCTACAAAGTTTTTAGAGGTTGACTTTTGTTTCCTTGTCATCTCTTACATGGTTTAATGAATCCATAGACGATAATTTTATTATTTCATCGAGTGTGATTTCCTTGATTAATTATGTCACAAGGTTTGTGCCTTAACGATACTTTTATTTATACTTATAAAAGTCACTGTGATTCTAAAAGTTATAGAATCATGGTGAATTTTATAAGTATAAATAAAAGCACGTTGGTGTTAAGACACAGACCTTGTGACATAATTAATCAAAGAAATGACACTTGATGAAATAATAAAACTATTGTTTATGGATCCATTACACCATGTAGGAGATGACAAAGAAACAAAAGTCACCCTTCACAAACTTTGTATAAACATATCTCCAACATATGATGCATCTACGCTGCATATGGTTCTAGATTTGCTCATTGATCTATGCATAGAGCTTGCAAAAAGTGGGTTGTGTGGATCATGAAAATTGAAGAGAAATTGTTTTTATAGAAACTGAAGAATATTTGCTCAAAAGGGGAAAAGGAGAAGCAATGGCTGCTGTTAGGGTTGGAGTTGGTATCATCCTATTGTTGACATAAAATACTAAAACTCATTTTCAGTTTTAAAGATGATAAATATATTTAAATTACGTTTATAATGGTTCTGATTATGTTTGTATTTAACGTGTGTATTTGAGTGTTTTAATTAGTCACATGTAAAATATCAAAGGCGCGCAACTATCATTTATATTTTGGTCCCACATATAATGTTGAGAACAAATTTACTCTCATACGTGAGTACAAGTGTTGTTTGGCCTAATTTAGAAAAGTTGCAACAGAAGGAATTTTGGCAAAATTAATTGGACCAATGATATTGCTACAACAGATTGCATGCATGGTATAAACTAGGACATGGTTTTGGTACTGTCTATAACACTACTCCATCCTATCAAGAGAAACCAAAGCAAAAGTACAACACTACAAATTGAAGCTTTTTAGCCGTAAAATAAAATTGGCCAGCTTGCAACTTGCATACGCACACATGTGTGGGACCACAGGCACATGATTCAAAATGATACACACGTTAGAGAACAAAGATTATGAGTTGTTGTGTTTCAATCTAATGAATGGACCTACAAAGAAAATACGCTCCTCGCGTGGAAACACAAAGGCAGGAAAATTCAATTGAGCACTTATCTGCCTATAAATACCAATCATACTACAAGGCAGAAGGCACCGAATTTTTGAGAAAGTAGCAAGCATACAAATATCAAATGCTTCAAAAGCACTCTCTTTTTGTTCTTAATTAAAGATACTAAAAATTGCTCTTTTGTTTTGAGCTCCTTTAGCACAGCACAAATATTTCATTTTGTCGAAGTAAGAATTTATTTCTTTTTGGGTTGTTGAAGAAACTGTTTAGCTTGTTGAAAACAAGTGTGTAAAAGCAAGGGTAAATTACTTGTTTGCAAGAAAGATCCAAGGGTAAAATTACTCGTTTGTAAGAAAGATCAAGACAAAAGAGGAGTTGAGGTTAAGTTATAACTCAACTACCTAGTGGATAATCTCACACGTGTGTGGGAACTGGACTAGCCCACGTTGGTTGAACCAGGATAAACTTTTGTCTCTCTCTCTCTCTCTCTCTCTCTCTATATATATATATATATATATATATATATATATTTCTTACTTTATTTGTTAATACGCACACACTTCACAATTCTTATTGTTATTATTTATTAACTTATCAACTAATTGTTAATTATATTTGGAGAATTTTTATTGGCAAAATTTAATAGTTCACAATTCAAACCCCCTTTCTTGTGAAAATATTTTACTTCAATTGGCATTAGAGCTCTGCCTCTAAAGTTTGAGCACTTAACAGTGTACGAGGTTAAAGATCCAGAAAAGAGAAAAAATGTCTAAGATGTGTTCCAACAATTGATATTGGTGTACGAAAATTTGAATTATTTGAAATGAAATAAACCGAAACGATAGATGAAATCTATAGAAGGTTTACTATCATTTTAAATGAATTACAAATCTGAATGTCCACTAAATAAAAAAAACCAACTTCTAGTTTAAACAAAAATCCATGTTGGTCACTTGGGATGATTCAGAAGAACCAACAAATGAAGATGAACAAGCAGACTTATGCCTAATGTCAAAATCAGACAATGAAAAGATAAATCTTAAACCATGCTCATCTTATGAGAAAACTGAACATATATTTGATAACATTTTTTATAACTCTCAAATTCTAGAACAAATGATGACACTAGGTCATACATTACTTTTAGCTAAATTTTTATGTAATTTTAGTTGAGTTCAGGTGTTTTTGCATAAGTTAGAAGCTACAAAAGAACAATTTTGATACTTGAAGGAAGCAGAAAATCGTGCTCCGATCCCTAGCATCGTAGCCCGATTTGTGGCCTAATTTTGTAGCTTTTGCTACGTAAAAAATTGGGGTACGATGGAAGCTCATCGTGCTCCGATTTTGACGAGCGTGTGATCAGATTTTGGAATTTAATGAGCAAACGTGCTCCGATGGAAGCTAAGTTGTTTTCTGATGGAAGGGTTCGAAATTTTACGGAGAGAAACTGACTTTAATTTATGCAAAGAAAATTTAGTGTTAAGGTATAACTATATAAATCAGATTAAAATGGGAGAGAGATGCTAGCGGCTGCAAAACGAGCGAGGCTACATAACTTCATTAGATATCCAACTTCATTTTGCAAAAGTAGTGTAATAGGGTTTTCAGATTTGAGTGTTACTTTTCCCACCCTACTGCCTTCTCGCGCACCCTGCAAAAATTCCAAAAATACCCCTGGTCCAGATTATGCTTTCCGGACCAGATTGTTAGTAACTTCCGGAATATAAAATCCGGACCATTTTTTGTGCGCTTTTTGTGTCTTTCTTTGATGTCAAGGGTCTCTGTTGACCGTTATATGAACCCCACACAAGCTGAAATGCTATTGCAGGGTTCATAGGAACGGTCAACAATGACCATGCCACCACCGACACCCCTAAAAAACTAAAAACATTTGAAGAAAATTGCAGAAAAGAGGTGAAGAGAGTTCCGGAAAATATAATCCGAACAAAGACGATATGAATATTTTGTGTCTTTCTTTGATGTCAAAGGTCTCTGTTGACTGTTATATGAACCCCACACAAGCTGAAATGCTATTGCAGGGTTCATAGGAACAGTCAACAATGACCACGACACCACCGACACTCCTACAATACTTAAAAAATTTGAAGAAAATGGAAGGAAAGAGGTGAAGTGAAGAATGAATGTATTTGTTGAAGATGGAAGCCTATTTATAGCCTTAAACAAGTCCTAGGTCATTAATACAATCAATGAAAACGTGTTAGTAGTTGTAACCGTCCAACCACTAATTGATGGCACTCTTTCAAAAGAAGCCAAGCTCTCTTTCAAAAGAATCCAATGCTGAAGCATTCCAGATTATACATTCCGGAATGTCCATAGCCCTACAAAGAAGTGCAAACGTTCCCCTCTGTAACGCCCACTTTTTCATAATTAATATTTAAGTGATTTATGGTTTTTATTAGAATAATATGTGGATTATTATATATATATATATATATATATATATATATATATATATATATATATTGGTAGAAGATATGTTAATAATATAAGTATTTTCATAAGTGGGGGAGAAATATTGTTATTAGTAGAAATACTTAAATTATTAGGGGAAGGAGTAAGTTGTGGTGAGAAGAGCAATTAGGGAAAGAATAAAAGTCTGTAATTGGGAGAGAAAATTAGAACGCGTACAACAGAGAAAAGAAGAGAGAAAGAGGAGAAGTCAGAGAGAACCCTAAAGAACGAAGAACACGGCTGTTGGATTTCAGAAACATAATCTAAGGTAAGGGTGAGACTAACTCTCATTATTAACAAGTTTTGATTCATAGAAGTGATCAATTGTTGTAGGTTTAAGGGATTGGGATTAGGTCAAAAATTATTAAAAGTGGAAGAATTAAGTGAATTTTGATGTAGTTTGATGTAGACAGATGTTAATTAGTCATAGAACACGTTTAGATGTTGATTGGTGATGAATTAGAGGGCTGGGAGGTGAGAATTCGTGTGCAGAGATGAGAGATGAGAGCTGCGACAGAACCCTGTTCTGTCATCGCTCGCAGCTGCGAGTGATCCTACTCGCAACTGCGAGTAACCCCTTAGGTCGCAACTGCGAGCAATGTTGTACGCAACTGCGAGCCTTCCCGTTGAGCTCGCCATTGCGAGTTGTTTAGCTCGCCACTGCGAGTTAGTGCAGTACAGACCTGATGTTGTGCGAAATTATGTCTTTTCGCCCGTATCTTTGATGAATTAGTTTCTGATGTTTATATTAGTGATGATGCTGCTAGTTATGATGTTCCAGTGATGCTGTTTTGATGTAATGAGTTTTTGTGAATTATTTGTTAATTAATTTAACATTAAAAATGAAGATTGTTGCATTTAGAGTCGAGTTCTTGCATAGTCGGCGATGGGGGCTTAATGCCCGACGGTCCAAATATGACCTTAGCGATGGGGGCTTAATGCCCTGGTGGTACCACATGCATGTTGATGTTGTCTAAGTTGTTGTTGATGTTGTTGTTGCATTGTAGAGTCATCATAAATTATAATAAATGATGAATGCTGTGATGATGTTGCTGTTGATGCTGTCACAATAATTACAATGATGTTAAATGATGATATTAATGTTAGATATATGTTGTTGATTATCTTTTATGAATTATTATTTGTTTTTAATGAATGTGAAATCTCACCCCTTCTGCGTATATGTTGCCTCGACCGTGGGTAATGTGCAGGTAATAAAGACTAGCTGTGTTCGTGAGTAGACTCCTCACATAGTGTCGTCTAGGATGCTCTGATACGTAACGGGATGGGGATTGTCTGATGCTTGTTTTCCTTGTTACGTATTTTATTCAATAAAAGTTGAACATTTTATGAAGGCTATTTGAGGTGTTAAGTTGTGGCCTTTTATGCCAAAGATTTTATGTGACGTTGTGAACTAAATTTCCGCTGCTTTTGACTATTGAATTTTATAAAGACAGGATGATTAAATAAATAGTATTCCCTATTATTATATTTGTTGTTAAATGATGTATTGATGTATGTGATGCTCCGTTATGTTGATAAACTCTGATAATTTTTATGAAATTTTTAAGTCGGGAAAACGGGGCGTTACAATTGGTATCAGAGCAGGTCGGTCCGTCCGGCCAAGTAGTGAGTCAAGTTGTACCATTTTAGCAATTGGAATACCATTATTATGTTATTCTAAATGTTGTGTGTTGTGCAGTAAAGAAGAGTAGACCTGGAGGCTGCAAACCTTATCTGTTACAAGAGGACTAGAATGGCTGGAAGAAATGATGTTGCAATTGCTGCTGCTTTGGAAGTTGTAGCCCAAGATGTAGGACAACAAGCAAATGCTGGTGCTGGTGTTAATGCTGACGTAAGGATGTTGGAGGCCTTTCTGAGAAATCATCCTCCCACTTTCAAAGGAAGGTACGACCTTGATGGAGCACATGCATGGCTCAAGGAGATTGAGAGGGTGTTCAGGGTTATGCAATGTACTGATGATTAGAAGGTGCGTTTTGGTACGCACATGCTATCTGAGGAGGCTGATGACTGGTGGGTGAGTCTTTTACCTGAATTAGAGCAAGGTGGTGCGGCTATTACTTGGGCTGTGTTTAAGGAAGAGTTCCTAAACAGATATTTCCCTGAAGATGTTCGTGGAAGGAAAGAGGTCGAGTTCCTTGAGCTGAAGCAAGGAAACATGTCGATGACAGAGTATGCGGCAAAGTTTGTGGAGCTGGCTCAGTTCTATCCACACTATACTGGAGACAATGATGAGTTTTCTAAATGTATCAAGTTTGAGAATGGTTTGCGTCCTGATATTAAGCGAGCCATTGGTTACCAACAGATCCGTGACTTTTCTGCGTTGGTGAGCAGGTGCAGAATCTATGAAGATGATTTGAAGGCTCATTATAAGATTATGAATGAGAGGAAGGGCAAGCAGCAACAGAATCGTGGGAAGCCTTATAGTACTCCAGCTGATAAGGGCAAGCAAAGAGTGAATGATGAGAGAAGGCCTAAGAAGAATGAGACTCCTGCTGGGATTGTTTGTTATAAATGTGGAGAAAAAGGTCACAAGAGTAATGCTTGTGGTGCTACTGAGGGGAGAGGGTGCTACCGTTGTGGTGTCAAAGGGCATACAGTTGCAGAATGCAAGCACGATGACACTATTTGTTTCAATTGCGGTGGGAAAGGACATATTTTTGCTCAGTGTACTGAACCAAAGAAGGCCCCGGCCAGGGGTAAGGTTTTTGCTTTGACTGGTACTCAGACTGAGAATGAGGATCGTTTGATCAGAGGTACTTGCTACATTAATGATACTCATTTAGTTGCTATTATTGATACTGGTGATACACATTGTTTTGTTGCTTTTGATTGTGTTTCTAAGTTGGGCCTTGCTATGTCTGATATGAATGGAGAAATGGTTGTCGAAACTCCAGCTAAGGGTTTGGTGACCACTTCTCTCGTCTGTTTACGTTGTCCTCTGTCTATGTTTGATCGTGATTTTGAGATTGATTTAGTATGTCTACCTTTGAGTGGAATGGATGTGATTCTTGGTATGAACTGGTTAGAGTACAACCATGTTCTCATTAATTGTTTTAGTAAGTCGGTGCGTTTCTCTTCTGTTGAAGAGGAAAGTGGAGCGGAGTTTTTGTCTACTAAGCAGCTGAAGCAGCTAGAACGCGATGGAATCCTAATGTTTTCTTTGATGGCATCCTTATCTTTGGAGAATCAAGCAGTGATCGATAAGTTACAAGTAGTGTGCGATTTCCCTGAAGTTTTTCCTGATGAAATTCCTGATGTGCCACCGAAAAGAGAAGTTGAATTTTCTATTGATCTTGTTCCGGGAACGAGGCCTGTGTCTATGGCACCTTACCGTATGTCAGCTTCTGAGTTGGCTGAGTTGAAGAAACAGTTAGAAGATTTACTTGACAAGAAGTTTATTAGACCAAGTGTTTCACCTTGGGGAGCTCCAGTGTTGCTGGTTAAGAAGAAAGATGGCAGTATGAGGTTGTGTATTGACTATCGACAGTTGAACAAAGTAACTATAAAGAATAGGTATCCACTTCCAAGAATTGATGACTTGATGGATCAGTTAGTGGGTGCACGTGTGTTCAGCAAGATTGACTTGAGGTCGGGTTATCACCAGATTAAAGTAAGAGATGAAGATATGCAGAAGACGGCTTTTAGGACGCGATATGGACATTATGAATATAAGGTGATGCCTTTTGGTGTTAGTAATGCACCTGGTGTATTTATGGAGTATATGAATCGCATTTTTCATGCATTTTTGGAACGCTTCGTGGTTGTGTTCATTGATGATATTCTGATTTATTCTAAGACGGAGGAAGAACATGCTGAGCATTTGAAGATTGTCTTGCAAGTGCTGAAAGAAAAGAAGTTGTATGCTAAATTGTCTAAGTGCGAATTCTGGTTGAAGGAAGTAAGTTTTCTTGGCCATGTTGTTTCTGGTAGTGGTATTGCAGTTGATCCATCTAAAGTTGAAGCGGTAACACAATGGGAGACTCTGAAGTCAGTTACAAAGATTAAAAGCTTTTTGGGTTTAGCGGGTTACTACCGAAGATTTATTGAAGGATTTTCTAAGTTAGCACTTCCGTTAACGCAGTTGACGTGTAAAGGTAAAACCTTTGTGTGGGATATTCATTGCGAGAACAGTTTTAATGAGTTGAAGAAGCGTTTGACGACGGCTCCGATTTTGATCTTGCCGAAACTTGATGAACCTTTTGTAGTGTATTTTGATGCGTCCAAGTTGGGCTTAGGAGGTGTACTTATGCAAGATGGTAAGGTGGTTGCATATGCATCAAGACAATTGAGAACTCATGAACGAAACTACCCTACTCATGATCTTGAATTAGCTGCGGTTGTATTTGCACTTAAGATTTGGAGACATTACTTGTATGGTTCGAGATTTGAGGTGTTTAGTGATCACAAGAGCTTGAAGTATTTGTTTGATCAGAAGGAATTGAATATGAGACAGCGAAGGTGGCTCAAATTATTGAAAGATTATGACTTTAGTTTGAATTATCATCTGGGTAAAGCTAATGTGGTTGCAGACGCCTTAAGTAGGAAGACTTTACACTTGTCGGCAATGATGGTTAAGGAGATGGAATTGCTAGAACAGTTTAGAGACTTGAGTTTGGTTTGCGAAATGTCGCCAAGGAGTGTGAAATTGGGGATGTTGAAGATCAACAATGAATTTCTGGATAGTATCAGAGAGGCGCAGAAAGTAGATGTGAAGTTGGTGGATTTAATGGTTGCAAGCGATCCTGCTGTAGACAGTGACTTTAAGGTTGATGACCAAGGAGTGTTGAGGTTTCGAGGAAGAATTTGTATTCCTGATAATGATGAGATGAAGAAGATGATCCTTGAAGAAGGCCATAGAAGCATTTTGAGTATTCATCCAGGAGCTGCTAAAATGTATCAAGACTTGAAGAAAATGTTTTGGTGGTCAGGTTTGAGCGCGACGTGGCACAATTTGTGTATGCATGTTTGACTTGTCAGAAGTCGAAAGTTGAGCATCAGAAACCTGCCGGGTTATTGACACCGCTAGAGATTCCGGAATGGAAATGGGATAGTATATCCATGGATTTTGTGACGAGTTTGCCGAATACCAACAAAGGGAATGATGCAATTTGGGTGATCGTAGATAGATTGACGAAGTCGGCTCATTTCATTCCGATTAATATTACTTTTCCTGTGTCCCAGTCAGCAGAGATTTATGTTAGAGATGTTGTGAAGCTACATGGTGTTCCATCGAGTATTGTGTCGGATAGAGATCCGAGGTTTACATCGAGGTTCTGGAAGAGTTTGCATGAGGCCTTGGGCACTAATTTGAAGTTAAGTTCAGCGTACCACCTGCAGACGGATGGACAATCGGAAAGGACAATTCAGTCGCTGGAGGATTTATTGAGAGTTTGTGTGCTTGAGCAAGGTGGAACTTGGGATAGTTATCTACCTCTGATAGAGTTCACGTATAACAACAGTTACCATGCTAGTATTGGAATGGCACCCTTCGAAGCATTGTATGGACGGAGATGCAGAACTCCATTTTGTTGGTTTGAATCCGGTGAGAGTGTGGTATTGGGACCAGAGATTGTCCAACAGACTACCGAGAAGGTGAAGTTAATTAGAGAAAAGATGAAAGAGTCACAAGATAGACAGAAAAGTTATCATGATAAGCGCAGGAAGGATCTTGAGTTTCAAGAAGGAGACCATGTGTTTTTGAGAGTCACTTCGGTGACGGGCGTTGGACGTGCATTGAAGTCAAAGAAGTTGACTTCGAGGTTTATTGGTCCGTATCAAATTTCAGAAAGGGTCAGAACAGTTGCTTATAGGGTGGGTTTGCCACCACATCTTTCGAACTTGCATAATGTGTTTCATGTATCGCAACTTCGGAAGTATGTGCCGAATCCATCCCATGTGATTCCAAGAGATGATGTGCAGGTAAGGGATAACCTTACAATCGAGACCCTACCGGTGAGAATAGAGGATAGAGAAGTGAAGAGGCTTAGAGGCAAGGAGATACCTCTTGTGAAGGTTGTTTGGGAAGGAGCAGCTGGTGAAAGTTTGACTTGGGAGTTGGAGAGTAAGATGCGGGAATCTTACCCAGAGTTGTTTGAACAAGGTACGCTTACGAGGACGTAAATATTCTAAGTGGGGGAGAGTTGTAACGCCTACTTTTTCATAATTAATATTTAAGGGATTTATGGTTTTTATTAGAATAATATGTGAATTATATATATATATATATATATATATATTAGTAGAAGATATGTTAATAATATAAGTATTTTCTTAAGTGGGGGAGAAATATTGTTATTAGTAGAAATAATTAAATTATTAGGGGAAGGAGTAAGTTGTGGTGAGAAGAGCAATTAGGGAAAGAATAAAAGTCTGTAATTGGGAGAGAAAATTAGAACGCGTACAACAGAGAAAAGAAGAGAGAAAGAGGAGAAGTCAGAGAGAACCCTAAAGAACGAAGAACGCGGCTGTTGGATTTCAGAAACATAATCTAAGGTAAGGGTGAGACTAACTCTCATTATTAACAAGTTTTGATTCATAGAAGTGATCAATTGTTGTAGGTTTAAGGGATTGGGATTAGGTCAAAAATTATTAAAAGTGGAAGAATTAAGTGAATTTTGATGTAGTTTGATGTAGACAGATGTTAATTAGTCATAGAACACGTTTAGATGTTGATTGGTGATGAATTAGAGGGCTGGGAGGTGAGAATTCGTGTGCTGAGATGAGAGATGAGAGCTGCGACAGAACCCTGTTCTGTCATCGCTCGCAGCTGCGAGTGATCCTACTCGCAACTGCGAGTAACCCCTTAGCTCGCAACTACGAGCAATGTTGTACGCAACTGCGAGCCTTCCCGTTGAGCTCGCCATTGCGAGTTGTTTAGCTCGCCACTGCGAGTTAGTGCAGTACAGACCTGATGTTGTGCGAAATTGTGTCTTTTCGCCCGTATCTTTGATGAATTAGTTTCTGATGTTTATATTAGTGATGATGCTGCTAAATATGATGTTCCAGTGATGCTGTTTTGATGTAATGAGTTTTCGAGAATTATTTGTTAATTAATTTAACATTAAAAATGAAGATTGTTGCATTTAGAGTCGAGTTGTTGCATAGTCGGCGATGGGGGCTTAATGCCTGACAGGTTCTTATGACCTTGGCGATGGGGGCTTAATGCCCGACGGTCCAAATATGACCTTAGCGATGGGGGCTTAATGCCCTGGTGGTACCACATGCATGTTGATGTTGTCTAAGTTGTTGTTGATGTTGTTGTTGCATTGTAGAGTCATCATAAATTATAATAAATGATGAATGTTGTGATGATGTTGCTGCCTTGTTGCTGTTGATGCTGTCACAATAATTATAATGATGTTAAATGATGATATTAATGTTAGATATACTGTATGTTGTTGATTATCTTTTATGAATTATTATTTGTTTTTAATGAATGTGAAATCTCACCCCTTCTGCGTATATGTTGCCTCGACCGTGGGTAATGTGCAGGTAATAAAGACTAGCTGTGTTCGTGAGTAGACTCCTCACATAGTGTCGTCTAGGATGCTCTGATACGTAACGGGATGGGGATTGTCTGATGCTTGTTTTCCTTGTTACGTATTTTATTCAATAAAAGTTGAACATTTTATGAAGGCTATTTGAGGTGTTAAGTTGTGGCCTTTTATGCCAAAGATTTTATGTGATGTTGTGAACTAAATTTCCGCTGCTTTTGACTATTGAATTTTATAAAGACAGGATGATTAAATAAATAGTATTCCCTATTATTATATTTGTTGTTAAATGATGTATTGATGTATGTGATGCTCCGTTATGTTGATAAACTCTGATAATTTTTATGAAATTTTTAAGTCGGGAAAACGGGGCGTTACACCCTCGTTCACCATAAGAGCACCATAATCGCACTAATCCGGAAAATATATTCCGGAACTAAAAGGTGCATTCCGGATTGTATATTCTGGAACGCTTCAGTGCCATGGCCGGTGGTCTGCACCACACGCATTTGTCGGTGGTCAAGTCAAAAAAACGTGTTTTACCACGTTTTTTGGCTGCATTAATGGTTTCCCAACCATTTTTCACCCACACCCCTCCCTATAAATACCCTTCCAAACCCCACCATTTCTCACACCATCCCTCTCCTCCTCTTCTTCCTTCTACAACCATGGTTTTCCATCGTTGGCCTTTCATAGATAAGGGCCTCGTTGAAAACTTTCAGAGTTTGTATGAACGGTCAATGAGGATGGAACCACGCTGCAACGAAAGGCGGTTCATCTGAGGGTCATGTGGGTCAGTGTGGTTATTAGCTTCGCCTGTCGGGGCGTAAGTCTGAGCACCCCCCACCTCCCTAAATCCCAAGAATAATTATTGCTATTATTTAATTAAAAATAGAGTTTGATTCGCAGCGGAAAGTGTCAAATAAAAACTTCTCTAATGATATAGGAATTCTTCCACAAAATTTAGGATATCACATTGACTCATAACAAACATAATTCATATTTCACTTTATTAAAAATTATAGTAATAATAACATCGAATCTTTTTCTTTTGAAAATATTTCATTTTACATCATAGACAATGGTTTTCTTGCACAAAATTAAATAAGTAAGCATATCCCTTTTCCCGTGTCACTATCAGAGCGGTGTTTTTCCCCAAAATAATCGACGACACAAGACAAGTCCTCACGAAAGGCACGCACTTGACTCCAAGACTCATAACCTATAAAACTACGGTTTCGCAACCGCAGGGCCAAGCCAGCAACCACAAACAACGAAGGGGTGAGTTCCGAGAACATGTAATAGTATAAAAAAAATGAGAAGAACACGTAAGCAATTAAGTCAAAGTAAAAAAAAAACAATTAGGCATATAATTCAACAATTATATCTAACATCTTAAACTTCATTAACTAGCATCATTAATCTTCCTACATTAGTCATAAACTTCATCATACATCATCAAAAATACAATCATAAACATCATCATATATTTTCATAAATATAGTCATAAAACATCATCACATATCATCAATTAACAATCGCAAGCATCGTATATCATCTTAATCGTAACATCATAATCATTCATAAAGCACTTCATTAATAGATCATCATCTTGACATCTTAACATCTTAACAACTCGACAACTTAACATCTTACGACAACTTGAACAACAACTTAGACAACTTCCACAACAACTTAGACAACTTCAACAACAACTTAGACAACTTCATCATGCATGTGGTACCACCAGGGCATTAAGCCCCCTTCGCTAAGGTCATAATTGAACCTGTCGGGCATTAAGCCCCCTTCGCTAAGGTCATAAAGGACCTGTCAGGCATTAAGCCCCCATCGCTAAGGTCATAAAGGACCTGTCAGGCATTAAGCCCCCATCGCTGACTATGCAACAACACAACTCTAAATGCAACTTGAACAACTACATGAACATCTTATACAATTTCATTAAAATGGACAACTTCTTAAACAACTTGACGACTTCATAATGACTTGACGAGTTAACAACTCTTATCTCTCCCCTCGTTGATCTAGGATACTCCTTAAGAATATGAATACTTATTCATCTTAAATCAAAATCTCATGCATCAAACCATATACCATATTTTCAATCACATATAATCATATTCCAACCAGCATCTCAATTTCAATAGTCATCATATACATGTGGCAAGGAAAAACTCTAATTCAATCAAGAATACAATACATAACATCACGTTTATATCAATCATTGAATAATTAATCAATCTAAATAATTGCGGCAAATCAAGCATGAGCACATACACAAAATTTATCATTGACATCAAATACCACATATTCCCATAATTTAAATCAAGCAACACCTTAATAATGTTTCTAATTCTTCTTTTAACCTCCCACATCTAAATTTGCACATTAATTAATTATTCTCTCAAAGGGCTACAACCGTCGCGGTGAGCCCCAAATGAACTTTGGGAAATACGGCTTTCCCGTTCATCCCAATTAATTTACACTCATGATCTCGAACTCTTCTCTCTCACCCCATACCTGAATTGAAGCTTTTCCCAAAATGTTATGAACTCAACGGCAACATGGAATCCAAAGGGTTTAACAAGTTCATGTCTCCTCTTAGGTCAACATGGCCACTAATAGCCATACGCGCTGAAGATAATATACAATAAGATACCAACATAAATAGTTTATTAACTATTCGTAATCCAGTCTAAGACATATTTTATGATTTAAAAGAATGAAAAACTAACCGATAAAAATAAAGGATCTCATCCAGGAGGTAAAGAATCTGCCATCAATTTATTAATCCAATGACACTAGCTATCGTAATCGAATCACGGTTGTAAGCAAGATTGTAATAGAACCATGAACAAGGCAAAAGCTAATCGCAAACTTAGTGCCGCGCTACCCTTTACTATTTGTTCACAAAGTGTATTAGAATTAGGTTTTGATTGTATATACACTTATGTATAGGTAGATATATATATATATATATATATATATATATATATATATATATATATATATATATATATATATATATATAGTAGTGACATATAGGCTTTCTAGGCTATTGGGTATTATGCACAAGCTCATTAGGTTACGGCACTCCATTTTTTTTTTCTTTTATTTTATAAACAATTCTTTCTATTCATTACTTATAATAAATTACTAAGTCATAAGCACATAAAAGTTTCACGTAAACAACTATCACATGATAGGAGACACATACATGTTATTTTATCTCTTTTGTTATCAAAATATAATATTCAGAAATTTGGGATGTTACAGTTGGCCTTTCATAGATAAGGGCTTCGTTGAAAACTTTCAGAGTTTGTATGAACGGTCAATGAGGATGGAACCACGCTGCAACGAAGGGCGGTTCATCTGAGGGTCATGTGGGTCAGTGTGGTTATTAGCTTCGCCTGTCGGGGCGTAAGTCTGAGCACCCCCCACCTCCCTCAGGGGCATTTGTTTCTTCTTCCCGCCCTCCTCTTCCCTCCTCCGGTTTTCCTCCAATAGCCAAGCTACTGCTATGTCCTATCACATAGCAGTGGTTAGGCTCTTAGGAGATTAGAATTAGGCTCTTAGGAGATTAGAAATAGATTTAGGATGTTATGTAATAAGCTTAAAAAGCTTGAAAATTATTGTAATGTATTGTTCATATATTAATAAAATGAGTTGTTTTTATGTTTGTGTCTTTTTATTTATGTTTTTTATTTTATTCGCATTTTATTTTACGAATTGTAGAGCTTAAAATTGCAAAAGTTCTGCTAAAATACTAATCCGGATTTTAAAATCCGGAGACATCTGAAAATTACTAACAATACATTCCGGATTACGAAATCCGGACTAGGGGTAAAATTGGAAAAAAAATAGGGCGCGCGAGGAAAGCCATAGGATGGGAAAAATAACACTCTTCAAATTTTGGTGAGCTTTTGGTTTTTTTTACGCTAAATGGGCCTTTAGGAAGGTTTATTTACAATGTTTTCTTTGCACTTAAAAATTATATTTTATACACCTCTTTGTAAAAAAAAAAATTTCAAACAATCTTGGAATTAAATGTTATTGATGACCATACTTGAGTTGATGATCTTTTACTCACTTATTTGAGTTTGTGTTGGAATTATACTTTTTTTGGGATCTATTTGGATTTTTACCACTAAGTTGTATTTTGAGTTATGACTATGTTTTGAATTTGAGCAATTAGTCTATGAAATTCTTA
The DNA here is from genome assembly GCF_051527215.1 of Medicago sativa. Taxonomy (NCBI): domain Eukaryota; kingdom Viridiplantae; phylum Streptophyta; class Magnoliopsida; order Fabales; family Fabaceae; genus Medicago; species Medicago sativa. Next base: position 52,998,723 of record NC_140751.1, on the reverse strand, counting down.
TTGTTGGATATTTAGTTTTTTTTTTTTTTATAGGTGTCATAATTTTAGTTTTTAAAGTGACCGAGTCACCGATTCAATCCGGTTAAATACCAGTATAAATTGAATCTCTAGACCTAGTTATTTAACAGAGTCATCCGAGTTGATCTGGTTCTGTTATACGGTTCAACCAATGACTCAATGGTTCGACCATTGACCCAGTAATTTAATACTCCTACCAAGTCAATGGCCGAGCCGAGTTTTAAAACTATGCACATAATGGACAATTCTAGCTAGCCAAGGCTTTGACGGCAATCACCTCTTTGGGTGGGCGTAAATCTGGAGACCACATTGGTTCGTGTGTTTCATTTTTTTTTTATTCTCCGTAACAATGAGCAATAAAAAATAACGCGTTTGGCATTTGAGTATAGTATTCATGTATGAGCCTGTACATAATAAATTACGACTATCGTGTCCACGTATCAATGGACAAGTTTATTGACATTTTACGTTTCTTTTCTAATAAACTAAGAAAATTACGTTTTCTTTACTGATAACTCAAACTATTGTAAACGCAATTGGCAAACACAAAAAAAAGTCAAGGTCAACCAATTAACGACCTATCATATACACTTGGAGCTGATATTAAGAGACCTACTATTTTCTTAATTGTACATTTTGTGTACGGTTTACAAATTTAATTCTTCAAACCTGGTTCGTTTTGGATTCTCTGTCGTAATTATAGAACACAGCTATACATTAGAATTGTTTGATCTCAAATTAACATTTATAATCTCACAAAAAATTAACATTTATAAATATATTATTGAGTATGTAATATGAACTGTCTCATCTCCAATTTACGGTTAAAATACAAAATTATGTGTGACCTAGTGCATCTTTTACAACAAGACAATGGGTCCTTCTTAGTTAACTTGAAGTGAATATATGCCTAATTTTTTTTATAAAAATATACTATATTTATTCATTTAAATTGATAGAATATATCAATACAATATATATTTAAAGTCGGTAAAAACAAAATGAATGAATCTGCGAATAAACGCACATCATCCCTGTTAATAGCATAAAACAACAGAGTACATATGCCTACAAATATAACTGTATTCAAGCCACTAGAATACACATGTTTCTGGATCGACAACGTACATTAACCACGCAAAAGTCATTGATTGAATATGCACTTGATCAAAGTTAATCCTTCAACTTGAATCAAATAAACACCGTACTAAGAAGAGAAATAAAAAACACACCGCAGAAAGACAGGAAGTCAAAATAAACGAATTTGTGCTAAACGATGAAATCACATAAACAAACAAAAGAAAACTGAAAATATGTGAAAATCACTTATTTAACTAAGTGAAAAAGAAAAACTATTCAAATATGTGATTTCATGTCAAAATTGACCTAAATCACCCATTTTTGATAAATCTAAAAGAAGGAAAGTTTTGACGGCTAGGTCAAAATTGAAAATTTGCATAACTTAATTTGCCAAAAAAAATGGTTCCTTTAGAGCCTAATTAGAAACCTTTGTACAAAAAAAAAAAGGTTAATTAGAGAATCCATGACTTGAATTAACTTGTTAACGTGTCCATTTTGCATCTTCTTAGCATACTCCTTCCGTTTTAAAATGAGTGTCGTTTTAGCCAAAAAAAATTGTTTCAAAATGAATGTCACTTTACATTTCCAATACAACTTTAATTTTTTTCTTCCAATTTTATTCTCAATAAATACTCCAACTTTTTTCTCACACAATTTTCAATGCAACTTTAAGTTTGTCTTTTTCATATAAAACAAGGGTAGTTTAATAAAAATGTTATGTCTAATGATTATTTCATTCAATTCCTTAATATGTGTGCAATTGGCTAACGCGACACTCATTTTGAAACGGAGAGAGTATAAATTTTCTTTTGCCTCTAAAAAAAAACTTGTTAAATTGTCTAATTTGCAAGTTAAACACAAAGCGTATAGAAGCTGGATTTAATTATGAGTTCCATATTGTTCAATGTTGTTAACATTTATGGCAATGCACTTTACTTATTCTAGCAGTTAGCTAATTTTTCTCAAGGCCGTCCCTTGCAATTTCATCAATATTGGCCGGTAATGCTGAAAAGTCTTAAGTACCCTTTGACTTCTATGGATACACAAGGAAAACGGAATCTTGCAATGTCACATTAATGGGGAGACTTGGAGAAGAATTTAATTCATGCTAGTATTTTTATTTTTTTGACAAAAATTTATACTAGTATATTATTTTGCAATATTTTCATCAGTGTTATTTTAAACTTTGATCCTCTACATCCAAAAATACTTCGACATCTTCACCTCTCTATCTCATCATAATTTCCCTCCCTTACTTTTTGTCACATTTACTTGTTTCTTTCCCCCATTCTTTAATGTGGCTTGAGTCACCCAATATTTTGTATTTCTTTTCCTTTTCGTTTAATAAAATCCCGGCTTCATCAAAACAAAAAACAATCTATTATTATTTCTACTTTTTTGTGGACAAAACAAATCAAGGGTTGTGAGTGTACCCTTTTCAAAAAAAAAAAAGGTTGTGAGTGTAAGAGGAGCAAATCTATTAATAATGGTGAAAAGGTTGCCCGTGAGATTCCCTTAAAGCAGTGAATATCCCGAATCCACATTCATCATATAATTAACCGATCATAAGACGAAGGGTATTATAGACAATACATAAAAGAATACTAGTATTAATTTAAAAAAGAAAAAGAAAAGCATATTAAAATCTGAAATTAGAGATATTGGAGTGCTTGAAGTTAATATATGCATAATTAAGTAGCTTAAGCTTTTTAACTTGTAAGGTCAAATATTAAAAAACTCTAGCATTAATTCCACTATACTCTTCTTCCTCATGCATGTACCATACAAGTTCCTCTCACCTATTGCCACTTTTGCAGCGTCAACTATTCTCCCCCCCAACACCTTATTATATAAACCCCTATGTCCCCCTCTTAATTTTCTACCAACAAATCAAAAACACAAAAAACAATAACACATTATTTCCTTTCTTCTTCTTTTCTAACTCTTCTTTTCTAACTATTCTACTAAGTCTTTCAAGTTTCAACCGGCAAAGCCATGGGGATCCTAAAAGCAATCATCATCATAGCAATAACGTTGGCTTTGTCCCTCACAATCACAATGAAAACCATCAAGCATAACGAATCGAAACCGGCATCGATTCATCTAGATTCTCTTTCACAAGACCAACAACCACTAATCCTCCATGAGAAAAACAAGTTTCTTCCTTCAAAGAGGGTAAGTCGCCTCCTAGCTCAAAACCCTAATGCACCTATTCATTGTCACAAGCAAGATGAGATTTGCGACTATTATGGTGCCAAGAACGCGACATGTTGCAACAACAAATGCATTGATTTGGGATATGATAAGCATAATTGTGGTGCGTGCAAGAAGCATTGCAAGTTCACTCAAACATGTTGTAGAGGACAATGTGTTGATACAAACTATGATAAGAGGCATTGTGGAGAGTGCAATAATCGGTGTGAAATTGGTCAGTATTGTGTCTATGGAATGTGCGATTATGCATAAGATATTATTTATCGAGTCTCCAATATAGGGTCTCATATTTTATTTTATTTTTGAAAAGGCATAGGGTCTTATGGTACTATACGAGGGTTGTCATGATTTTATTAAAAATATATCCAATAAAAAAAACCGCATTTGTGGCGGTATTATATCTGAAATAAATTATTGACATAGTATTTTGTTTTTTTGACAAATATATTAACAATCAGCTGGCAAATCGGTTGACTTGAGACTTTAGGAGCCGTTTGATAGTTCGGATATGAAGACAAAATATGATTCATTTATGATATCCTTTTTAAATCTCATGTTTGATCCAGCAAAAAGATAACATATAAAATAGATTATTTTTCTATCATATGTAACTTTTATCATGAGTATAGGCTGATTTAGAAACTATCCTGACATAATTGAAAATTTATTCCTTGTTTTTTTTAGAGAAATTTATTCCTTGTTTATTACCATGATATTCTGTCGTTTTTTAAATGTTGTCATTTCTGACTCATTTAAAAATTCATTTCTTTGCTATATTATTGCTGACATTGTAAAAGATAAATATGGTTTATTGAGTTTGTTACATTTGAAAGTCACAAATATCTATATTTATAATTTTAATTTATATAAAAAATTATATAAAATATCATTTGTAATTTATTCACAAAATTTCTATAAAATATTGTTGATAATCTACACACGTTAGCGCAATAAAAAGAACAAAAAAAATGAGCATTCGAGTGCCCGTCTTTCCGCTAGTTATATATAAAGAGAATACAAATTTCTGGCGTGACTTTTTCCTTTACAATTTAAACCTTTATATAAACTATTTTATTTACAATTTAATCATTCTTTATTTAATTAATTTAATTTTTCAAAAATCTATACTTTTATACAAAAAATAAAAGTTTTAGTATAACATTTTTTTCAAAAAAATTTGACCATTTGTTTGATTTTTTTGTTGTCATTTTATCTTTTCTCATCCATCAAATAACTTAATTTTTAAATAATCAGACAAAATTTTACAAATGCTAAGTGCCTGAAATAACATAAATTTTCAATCTATATACGGGTGTTGAAGGTAGGTCGTGGTTAGGTGGTGTGTGTTTTGGCGTCTTTTTTGGTGTTTATTTTGAGTGTTTTGCTTATATATGATGCCTCTGTTTTAAAGTTTCTAGATGACCGATCTCGTTCGTCTTGTGCAGGGACCGGGTTTTTCTAATAAAAATTTTCCGTTAAAAAAAAACATAAATTTTCAACCGAAAGCTCATAAAAAACTCAATTAAAAAAATGGTATTTTAATTTTAGTTTTAATCCTTCTATTTTCACGATTTTATCAAATTGGCCCCCCTATTCTAAGATCTTATAGTCTTGGTCCCTCCATCAAATATTTGGTTTAAATATGGCGATATAACAGTGAGTAAATGAAGTTTCTAAAAGTGTTTTCCTACAATTTCATCGATGTTAATCTTTTCTCGTATACCATGTCATTCAAAACATACTTCATCCAGTCACATTTATAAGAAAAAACAATTTTTTTATGTTCATTGAATAATTAATGTATCGGGTCTATATATAAGTCAGATACATTAGTTATTTAATGAATCTAAAAAGTTATTTTTTGCATATAAATGTGACTAGAGGGAGTATCACACCGACAATTTTTAGTTTAAAAAAAATAGAGGGATTATAATTGTTAGATTTTAAAATAGGGGTCAAATCCATAAAATGATATTTTTTGAGGTGATTTTGAGCCCCGTTTATTTTAGATTTTTAAATTTTTTTAACAAAATGATGAAATATTTAAAATGACATATTAAGATAAGATTTTTACATCCTTAAAAAAAAGATAATATTTTTACAAAAAAAAAATCATTTTTCCTTTAAAAAATTATAGCAAAAAGATATAAAAATCTATTTTAAAAAAAAAGTTCATAACTATCAGACTATTTAATTTTCTTTAATTTGTTTTTTTCATCTTCTCCATTTTATTTTGTGTTGCTTGTTTAACCACCTCAACAGACAAACACACCACCACTTGTCTCATCTTCCACCAATGACATCTCCGGTGATGGCGGAAGCAGCTGCCGTCTTAGCTTTCCGATCAGTAATGCTCCGTGTCCAACAAGCGGCGGAAAGATCCGGAACCAAACCCGATCGAGTTCGGGTCGTTGCAGTATCCAAAACCAAACCCATTTCCATGATTCGCCAACTCTATGACGCTGGTCATAGAGTCTTTGGGGAAAACTATGTCCAAGAAATCGTTGAGAAAGCTCCTCAGGTATGAAAACTTTTTTTTTTTCCTTCATATTGCATTTCAAATTTTAATCAAGTAAAATTTCTCTATGAAATTGTAGTTATTAAGTACGAACACTCCTCAGATTAGGTGTCTTCCGGTGTTGGACACGCGTCGGTGTCAGACAACGAACCTGTTTTTTTTTTTTTTTGAAAAGGACAACGAACCTGTTATTACACTGAATTATGTCTTTTCTCAAATTATTATCTGTGTCGGTGTTTGTTGCTTCATATTATCATATGAATGCTTGGAATTATGAAATTGTAATAAATGTCTCTAAAATTGTATATTATCTCTTATTTATAGTCTTTCAGCAATATTTTGAGTGGTAAAAATAGTAAGATATGAGGACTGATTGACATTTACAAATAATTTTGAAGTAGGTAGTTCGATTGTGAGCTAAGAAACACGAAAAACTTGTATGCATGAGGTCTAGTTGTAAACATAGCACGAACATTTATGATTGAAGGTGTGCCTGGTGTTCGACACATGTGTCAGTGTCCGACAAAACACTCATTCATGTGATTACATTCAATTTTGTCATTTTTCAAATTATTACATGTGTCAACGTGTCAGTGTCATGTTCAGTGTCCGTATGTAGAGCTTCGTTAATTTGAAATATTCACCAATGGAAGTGATGATGGGACTAAAATGACTAACAATTTACAATTTCAGAGACGTTTTTATCAATTTCTTAATTTTAGGGATGAATTCGCTAGCAAATATAATTTCAGGGACAAATTTGAGGATTCACTCGATTCTAATTGTTTTTTGTTCTTTTTTATTCTGTATTTATATGTCTAGTCAAAGCAGTACTGTGTTATTTTTGTTCTGTCTGGCTGTAAAGTTCTAAGAATTTTGTTTGGGGATTTGGCTGCAGCTTCCGCAAGATATTCAGTGGCACTTCATTGGGCATTTGCAGAGCAATAAAGCCAAAACACTTCTGAGTATGCTTTTTCTTTTTCGTTTTTTTATTTATATTTTCATTTACTTGTGATTTGTTTCTAAATATGTTTCTTTTTAATTATTAGATTAATGTAGAATGAATGCTTTTTTTGTAGTTTCACTAGGATGTTCAATACAAATGTGACCTTAGAATACTTTGAGTTTAGTTTTGACATAAACACTCATTAGTGTTTCTGATTTTGTATACACCTATAAAAACAATGACATGCCCAAAAGCTTATTTCAACTTCTTTCATTAAACATCATAGAGTATCTCATGGATAAGTGCTTGATTTTGGTTCCTAAAATAACTTAGAATAAATGCTTAACTAAGCTGATTATCTAGACAGGTTCTAAGTGGCCGGGATAAACTTGTTCTTGGGAAGAGTTTTGAGTTTTGACCACTGTTTCTGATTTTTATACTTTATATGATTGCTAACATCCTTCATATTTATAAAGGAGTTATCTTGGTTGAGGCTGTTTGGTTCTTCTTTTCTTTATCATCCTTATATTAGGTTAACGTTAACCTTGTGTGCTTTATTATGCAGGCGGAGTTCCAAATTTGGCCATGGTTGAGGGCGTGGACAATCAGAAGGTAGACATTTATAACCAATATTACCAGTAGCTCTTAGAGATATGAATTTGTTATTTTCTTTGTATTTTATGCTTTAATTTGATCTTCAGGTTGTGCTCAATTATAATTTAGGATTTAGTATTTTCTGTTCACATTCCTTTTAGATAACTAGTTGGAGTTCCAAACTGTGATTTCGATAAGCTAATTTTCTTACTAATACCACTTGCCATATCATTTGACAAACCTTTAATGTGTTCTTGTACTTCTGTAACTGGCAGGTGGCAAATAACCTTGACCGTATGGTTTCAAACCTGGGAAGAAATCGTCTGAGGGTTTTGGTGCAAGTAAATACCAGTGGAGAAGAATGTAAGTTCTGCTTAAAACAATGAGTTACTCTAAATTCTTGTTGTATTTGGTTATTTACGAGGGTTTCCAACATCCTCGGGCGCGAAGCTGAGCCATACTGTTAGGATCCCATATTTGAATGTGGGCAAATAGGCCGTTAGTTAATTCTTGCATGCCTATTATGTGGGGAGTGATGTTAGTAAAATATAGGAAGGAGGGAAAGGATTATGACCTGGCAGAGGCTAAGGGTGCACGTAGTGTGTGACCAATTATGTTATAAATGGTGTGAAAAGAGAGGGATTTTTCATCATCTTTTCTATTAGAGCTGTAAAGGTTGGGCAAAGAGAGATTTATCTTTTTTTTAGGAGCAATAGCTCTTGGGTTACAGGGTGACTATCTCTGCAATACATCTCTTTTTCTATCAATAATACAATATATTCTCCTCTTATTTGAGGTTCCTATCACATATTCGGCGTATCTGTAACCCTTATTGTGTATGTTGTGACTTGTATGTATCTGCATCACTGTAATTTTGTGGACTTGTCTTCACATACCGTGCCTTCTTAATTTAGTGTCAGGAAATTATTTTTTATCATCTGTTTGGTGTTTCTTATGTTATTCCATAAGTCAGAATATAATTAAAACATTCACCTCTCTTTTTTGATAGACAAATATTAGTAAATTAGTGATTATGTTAGTTTCTAAGGTTAGAACTCCAGACCTCTTGGTTAAAACTCCTTCAACATTGCTCAGGTCATCCACCGAGCTGCCTACTTGGGAATCACACCTTCCCCTCTTATTCCAAAGTTACTGAGTGGCTTTTAGCTTTTATATATTCATTGCAGATAATGACATGGTTTTGTTGCTTAATCAATGATAGTTCAACAGCTATTAGATTGGAAGACTGCATCTGATCCATATTGTTTTACTTTTCTATTATGTATTGGCATTGTTTCAACATTCAAGTACTTTTGAGTGCATTGTTTGTCAGAATACGGTGCTTTTATTCCTTACATGTCTAAATATATAAACTTGTTAACTATTTTAAGTATTGTTTGTTGCAGCCAAATCTGGTGTTGATCCTTCCGATTGTGTTGATCTTGCAAAACATGTTAAATTGAGCTGTCCAAACTTAGAATTCTCTGGCTTAATGACAATAGGAATGCCAGACTATACCTCAACTCCGCAGAACTTTCGGGTAATAGTTATATTCTAAAGCATGTGGAGAACTCTTTGAAATGTCCTGTTTCTTGAGTTCATATTATTTTACTTGAATTTAATCTGTATTTTTTAGAATCATTTCATTGGTTTCGTGGCACAGCTTTATGCGCCTCGACGCTAAACTCTAATGTCTATTTGCTAATATTTTTTCTTTTGTGAAAATGTAGACCCTATCAAATTGCAGGACTGAAGTTTGCAAGGCACTTGAAATGGACGAGGAGCAATGTGAACTGTCAATGGGCATGTCTGGCGATTTTGAGTTAGCGGTATGGAATAGTGTGTTAAAGTTATTCAGCAGTTATTTAATTATCTTGATAGTTGCATTATGTGATTGCATCTTGAAATATCTGATAATTATGGTCTTACGGATGCTTTTTACCTCATAAGGGAATGAATTGACTCCTAATACTGGAGTGGGATTTTTTGGTGTTCGCAGTGATAGTAATAGTTTATAGTTAGAGATTGTTATGATGAGACTGACACATTCTCTTTTCTAAGGAATATGATTTAGTTATGTCATGATAGATCGGTGGTCACATAAGATGAGATTTTAAAGCAAATTATTAGTGAAAAAATCGGTGTAGCCCTAATTCTAAAAAAGATTGTAGTGCCTTGTTTTATGTAGTTTGTGCATGCACAAAGAGCCCCATTAGAAGTGCCAATAAGGAAAGTAAAACACACAGAGGATAGTCTAATAGGAGCTGGGTTATTTTAACACAATGGGATAACAAAATTTGACAACAATTTGGATGGTTAATGCAATTCAAATACATGGTTAATTACATTAAGTAGATGGTTGATGAATATAACAAGAGTTAACATCCCATTAATCATCCACATAACACAATTGTTGAATTAACCACAATTTTGAATGTCATTAACCACAAATTTTAGGTGTAGATTTGAACACAAAATTGTGATTAAGAGATATCATGTATATTTGATTGATCACTTGACAATCGTGGTTAACGAAGTTCAAAATTGTGGTTAATTACGTTCAGTGGACGATTAATGAGCTGTGACACCCTGTTATATTCATTAACCACCCACTTAACATAACTAACCATATATTCAAACGGCATTAACCATTCAAATTGTTGTTGATTTTTGTCGTCAAAATATCATTTCTCATCTAATTGTTCAGAGGTAGGAGATGATTAAGGAAAACTGTAGACTAACATATATAAGACCAAGGAAACCTTTAGATATGATTCATGAATCATGACAGAACGTCATGATACTGTTTGATCTATATTCTTCTACTTCTAGTGTATTTTGATGTTGTATTATTTGTTCATTTGTAAGTATATAATATAACTAGTTAACAAATATTCTTGCCTTTTCAGATCGAATCGGGTAGTACTAATGTGAGAATTGGGTCAACAATATTTGGTCCAAGAGAATATGCAAAAAAGCAATGATAGCAGAAAGCTGCAATCTATCTCTTCCTCCTAAAGTAGATAAGACATGATTACACTATGGCACAGATCTCTTAAATGGTATTGTGTTTTATTACCATTGTAATTGATATAATAAAATTGTTAATAATCACTTTCGTAATAAGTATATGTACTAAGAACAAACTGCATGGAAAATCTTTCAATTTCTTGTTTTCTATTCTTACAGAATGCTTGTTCATGCTATTTGGAAAGAGGGAAAGGGAAGCAAATATACTATAGTATATAGTTGCAGCATGCTCCATTATTATACAGCGACCATCTGCAAAAAGAAACTTAACAATTGTAACCAGTGTTTGAATATTGTTTATCTTCAATGACTATTTGCAGGGCAATTTGCGCCGTGATTATTCTTAATAATCTGGTCTTAAAGTAACTGATTTTTATTTTTTTGCCACCTAACTGGATGTTATTTATAAATCATAATTCATATGTTACATGCAGAAAGAAATCAAATAATTCTAATTAAAGCTTAAAATAGAGGCAACACCAAAGGGGTCTCATTTATACTCTTGATATTTGAAGGATTTCTGAGTGCCTCAACCAGATTGAACACCAAATTGCCTACAGTCTCTTTAATTTCTTTGTCAATAGGGTTGGCTTGAGCTAGCATAACTGATACAACAACAATCAAATCTTATTCCTCTAAATGAGGTCGGCTACATAGATCAAATTACGTCATAATGTTCTATCATAAACCATATTTTATTCAACTCATTAATCTATAAATTTTTCCTAAGAGCTAGCATATGTAAAATCTCATTGGATCAATCTCATCCAAAATTATACTTTCAAATAATAAAATTGGGAAGAAAATATAATCAGGGGAGGTTCTTGGAGAAAATGTCACCATAGTACTTATAGATAAAGATACAGTGAAAATATGAAGAATTCTGCTCTTTACCCAAATGATTTTGCTCATGCCCAAAGTAAAAGACCTTAATGCCCCTACGCATATTAAGTCACGCTAGTGCAAATAGTAACATATGTTAACTCACATTACGTAGGTTAACATGCGTTAATGTTATTTGTAGAAAAACATCGTGCATGTTAACATGTGTTTGTGTTATTTGTAAAAAAAATTACGCATGTTAACATGCGTTAGTGTAATGCGGTGCGTGAGTTAACTCACGTTCATAGCAGAAACAGAAACTGCATTAAATGCATGCAGTAAAAGAACAGACTTTTGAAAAGTCTAGAAAGTCCCGTAATCACACCACAGTCATAACTTAACCAAATTACGCCAGTTTAAGTAGTTTATTGGATAATACGACATAATTGATCAAAATTACTTAAAAACATCGTTTTTCTCACAATCACATATAAACGATCCAAACGGTCCAAATTTCATAAATTCGTCGGTAATGACCCGTAATAATTTAAACACACTTAATGACACGTAAACGATCCAAAATAATTCTTTTCATATATTTATATAATATTAGTTACATATTGGCCATAAATATCAAAATTACACAATAGGCCACCAAAAAATATGTCAGGGGTGTAATACCACCAAAAAATAGGACGAACACCCACCGACCCAAAAGTGTCATAACCTATCTAACTAGATTAGTGATAGTGCATAATCTTCATCTTCATCCATGACTTCGTTCTCTTGCTTTGGCGTTTCCGGAGTGCCAAAGTAATATGATTGTGCTCATTTGTTGGTTTCTTTGGCGGCTTCGGCTCCTTAGACATGAGCTCATCGAAAACTTCGTTCTCTTGCTTTGGCTTTTCCGGAGTGTCCAAGTTAACTTACGCAAAACTCACAACTAGCGTGAGTTAACTCACGCTCAGCCCTAGCACCTACTGAACAAAATGACGTGACAGGTAAAAAAACAAGGAAAATAGGATGAGTTTTGGTGATACATTACCTGTTCTTTGATGCTTGATGAGCGTAGAAACTTGCTTCCTGACGATTTGCAATGATTTGGAGTGAAGATTATGACCCAAAAATTCGCACTTTTTGGGTTTTTGGAGGTGGAGGGAAAGAAAAAATGGTGCTTTGTGCTTGCTTGCTGAGTTTTGAACGAAACATATTACTTAGCGTGAGTTAACTCACGCTACGTGACTTAAGTCACGTAGCGGATGTTAACACACGCTACGCAAGTTAAGTTGCGTAGGGGCAGTTTGGTATTTTACTTTGGGAATGAGCGAAACGATTTGGGTAAAGAGCAGAATTCAAATATGATCTATGATGGAATCTCTACAACAATACACATTTTTAACGTCTAAGTCAACCAAATCATTGCCAAGCACAACCAAGTCATTTTCTAATCATTATCGTAGTTATTATATTGAAACTATACAACCTTTGTGAATACGAACTTATAAATTTTACTGTTTGTTGACAAATTAGTACATTTGCTGTTTTCTTCATCACAGTTCAAGCAAATATGTCTAGTGCCACTTGTTACTTCTAGCTCATGCAACTTCCACTTGCTTCACATGCAACAAATAAGGTGTCGTTCATGCAACAAAACAATGTGTCATCTCGTGAATTAAACAAGATGTAAAGTATGAAAGTGGCTAGAATTTAGTGAGATGTAAGATAAACATCTTGATATTTTTAATTCATAGTATGGTAACAAGTAACTATGTTAGTACACCCATACAATGATTTCTTTGAAAAGATTTCTTCTTCATTTTTGCTTTTATAAACAAGCTACACTCTCTCATTCAACACTTTCAATTTTAATTCTCCTCACTTTATATCAGTAAAAAAAACAAGTGTTGGTGAAGTTCTCCAAAAACCTTCATCCTTATCTTCTTGCATCTACATGATTCATCTTCCAAATCAATAAACTTTCTTCATCAATAGGTAGATCAATTAACATGACTATCATTTCTATTACCAAAAAGTAGCAAAAAGAAGATTTGAACAATCCTAACCATTTTAATGATCATCTTTTTGAATTCATTTACCTTCAGTTGCAAACGAATCTTATGCAAACCTCCCTAATTTATAACTTAACTAAAACAACAATTGTTGAGTTAGGGATCAACAATTAAAATTAAAAGTGTAGACCCATCTTGATCCTTCACAATTTTCCGTCTGAGCCAATTTAGTCTCCGATAAAAATAAAACATAAAGTAGTATTTGACATTTTCATATCAGAGACAAATTAGTTCATCTATTATACCAAGTCATTGATTAATTTGTGCCTGATATGAAGATGTCAACGACTACTTTTATTTTTGTTAGAGACTAAACTGACTCGTACGAAAACTGTGATGGATCAAAATGAGTTATAATCTAAAATTAAAAATAAAATGAAAAAGCCAAAAAGTAAAAGAAAAATGTAACCAAACAAGTCCTAGTCTTATATTCCTTGACTCAAAAACCTCTCTTGAACCCAACACAACAAAAACAACTCTCAGTAGCACACTGTTCTTTGCTACTGTGTCAGTGTTTTTCATTTCTTATCCATTCTCAAACAACATTACAACAATGTCAACAACAACGACACTTTCAATTCCTCTCAATATCTTCTTCTTCCATCAAATTCAAACCACACCCACTTCTTCATTCTCTCAACAGCCTCAAACCGTTACCTTTTCTCGTAGAAAAACCGTTGTAAAAACCGCTTGTTCTGGTTCAGAACAAAATCCACAACAACAACAAAAGAAGCATAAGAAGAAGAAAGAGTTGAATAACAATGCTAATGAAACTGATTTTGAGGCAGAAAAGGGCTATGACCCTGTTGGGTTTCTTGTAAAACGTGGTGTTTCTCATAAAGTGTTTGCTCAGTTTCTTCGTGAAAGGTGTGTGGATTGAATTCAAATGGAAAAATTTGGTTGAATTTGTGTTTTGATTTTATGGGTTTGTTTTGTTTTTGTGATTTTCTTAGAAAGTTTGAGTCTTTAGTAGAAGTTGGAACTGAGTGTGTGTTTGGTTCTACGGTGACAAAATTTGATTTTCATTGAATTTGTAAAATTGATTTTAGTTGAAAGTGACTTTAACGTAAAATGATTTATATTTGGACACGTTCATGTGAGAGTGAGTCGAACATTAATTTGAATGTAAAAATCATGGATGTCTGTAATAGCGGTTATGTACAAATATTCAGGATCCGATTAGGTTGGCCTAGTGAAAAATATGTTAGGATGCAAGTCGAGAGAATGTTTACGAGGATGCATATTAGTAGGAGGTCGTGTTTGATTCCTTGTGAAACATAAATTCCTTGGGAAGTGGTCCTACCTCGTTGCCCTGTTGGCCTCGACTAAGAACACCTTCAATAGGAGGATACATAATTCACATTTTAAAGGTCCTAAAATATACACATATTCAAGGACTATGGATGCAATTTCCAATATTCAGAGACCAAATGGCTGACATTGTAGCATTTAAGGATTAATGTGACTATTTACTCAGTATCTTTCATATAATAAGGGGTTCAATGTAATTAGCACCGAAGTTGGTATAACTATTACTGAATAAAAAGGTGTAGGAAAACCTGTATGTTTTCAATTTTTGTTGTGATAGTGAGTTACATAGCTCTGATTGGTACTTTTTTGTTGTTCTTTCTTGGAGTGTTGGACATTTGATGCAGAGAATTTTTAAAATGTTAATTTTCATTTGTTTTGTAGATATAAAGCGTTGAAGGACCTGAAAGATGAAATTTTGAAGCGGCACATGAACTTCAAGGAGATGGCTTCTGGGTTAGTTCTAATATGTGGCATTGATTTAACATTTAAGTTTATACTTCAATGCATTGCTGTGTATTTTGGTCATCCTCTACAAGCTGCATTCTTTCTATCAGGTGTCTTTGAATATTTTAATTCTACCCATTCAATCAACCTAATTGGAAAACAAAAATTATGATGTGTTTTCTGTTTCCTATATGTTTATGAAATTATCGACATTATGAAATTATGGTATTTGACAAAGCTGTGCTTGTAAAGTTACGAGGTTCCTTTTGAGTTGCATTTGACTCGTCTTTATTATGTCCGTCCAGGTTTGAGTTATTGGGTATGCATCGCCATCCAGAACATAGGGTGGATTATATGGAATGGGCTCCAGGTTTGGCATCTCCTGAGGATATTTTTTAGGCTCTATCTGGTTTTCATATCCCAAATATTGAATTGTTAGTCTTATTTAGTCTATCTTCGACAAGAATAATACCTTGACTCTCGTAAGATTTCAACATCCTGAGTTTTAGCTTGCACCATGGTGTAAATTTTGGCAAATCAGTGTTTTATTCTGCTCTTTGAAGTATGTGTTTAGGAAAGGTCTTGTGTGTCTGAGCAACACCTACTTCTATCTGTCACCTGGTATTTAGGGCCGAGTCTATATATCCTGATAAATAGGGATTAGTTTTAGTCTTTTGTATCAAGTCAGTATCAAGTTATTAACAATAGTATTCAAAGTTCTTATTATTTTCCCTTCTCCTTTTATCTAAAATATCACACCGTCAATAGTTATTTTTCCCAAGTTTCCATCCAGAGTAATCTGTTGTTTGAACTTATTACTGTTCATCCTTTCTTGTTGTATTAAGAAGCATGTAAATGCAGGGGCTCGATATTGTGCAATTACTGCTGACTTCAATGGCTGGTCACCTACTGAAAATTGTGCAAGAGAGCATTACTTCGGTCATGATGATTATGGATACTGGTTTATTGTTCTTGAAGATAAGCTGAGAGAGGGAGAAGAGGCAGATGAACTTTATTTTCAGCAGTATAACTATGTAGATGATTATGATAAAGGGGATAGTGGAGTCACTGTTGAAGAGCTCTTTAAGAAAGCAAACGATGAGTACTGGCAACCAGGAGAAGACCGTTACCTGAAAAACCATTTCGAAGTTCCAGCTAAGTTGTACGAACAGATGTTTGGTCCTAATGGACCTCAAACCATGGAGGAGTTGGGAGACATACCAGATGCAGAAACAAGGTATAAGGAATGGGCAGCAAAGAATGGACCTTCCCCTTATGCTGTGATTGATGATGGCAAGAATTACGACATATTTAATGTGAAAGTGGATCCAGAATGGCAAGAAAGAATTCGTGCGTTGAAACCTCCTATAGCATATTGGCTTGAGACACGTAAAGGCAGGAAGGCATGGTTGAAAAAGTATATGCCCGGCATTCCTCATGGAAGCAAGTACAGGGTTTACTTTAACACTCCAAATGGGTCATTGGAGCGGGTACCTGCTTGGGCTACATATGTGCAACCAGGTAAACCTTACACTAGGGATTCTCGAAAGTCATTTATTCATCTGTACATTAAAACTCCTTTAGATTCGTATTTGTTCCTATGTAGTATGCTGTTGTCGTTTCTTTTTGTAAAGCCCTGCTTATGCATTTGTGCATGGTTTTTATGTTCTTTTGCATAGTCTCACTTGTATATGTTATTTTATCTTGTTGTTTCAATTGCAAATGTGATTCTTTAAGGTAATCTTCTATGTATTGACAATGACCAGACTGCTGTGAACATTAGCTAAAATGCATCCTTGAATACATGTTTAGAGTTTGCTTGATGTCGAAGTCAACTTTTTCTTCCATTAACAAACATTTGTACTTACTGGTCAATAGAAATTTCATTGAGCATTGCTGGAGAGTCTATTAGCATGGTATTATCACCATTTCCATAATATTATGATTTTTTTTATTTTTTTGTATTTTTATTGATTCCGTGTTATCTGAATGTTATGTATTCAGAATTAGATGGAAGGCAAGCTTATGCGATCCACTGGGAACCACCCCCTGAAGATGCTTACAAATGGAAAAATGGAAGTCCCAAAGTACCAAAGTCATTGCGGATATATGAAGCTCATATTGGAATTAGTGGATCCGAGCCAAAAATATCTTCATTTAATGATTTCACAGACAAGGTTCTGTTTTTTTTGGACATGAAGTTTATAGTTAACCCATTATATCTTCTGTGTATAACCACCCCCTTGAATTTATATTATATACTTAATGCAGGTTCTTCCCTACATAAAAGAAGCTGGATACAATGCAATTCAGTTGATTGGAGTTGTGGAACACAAGGATTATTTTACTGTTGGTTACAGAGTAAGTTAACATTGTTGTAATTCTTAATTAATTTTGTGACTCTAATTACATCTTGATTAAGTTTCTCTAGAATTTCTTAAGTCAGAGACATTGATGACCGCTGTATCTAGGAAGGCACGAGTAAAGTTAGGAAAATCTAGTGGTCTTAGTATGATCCATGAGGGTATGAATCGGAATGTTAAGCTTCTGTTATAGGTTAGTGTAAAAATGTTAATCATTATTGAATTTTGAATAGAGGAATATGGAGAATTTCCAAATATACCTATTAAATTGATAATATATAAGATAACTTTATTGGTAACTGTTGATGCAAATAATTTGTGTGAAAAGGCATGCATGCTTTATCTTGTAAGTCATGGTATAAGCTACAATTATAAGCACGCACCTTCCTTATAGGTTCTTCTTAAATATTATATGTTTTATTATTTGTTAGATTATTATATTGCAACTCTTACCTTTGACAACATTCTGCTTTTTCACAAATCAGTTATGAGTTTTAACAATAAATGAATCAAAAGTTCACTATTTTTAGTTAGTTAGGAACATGCTCAAAATTCTATCTGATTGGTGCAGGTTACCAATTTTTATGCCACTAGTAGTCGATATGGCACTCCTGATGACTTCAAGCGATTAGTTGATGAGGCACATGGTGAGTAGAAATTTAATCATAACCGTTAGTATTGAAAATTATAGACAGAAACAGTACATTATATTTGTTGAATTACATGAGTTCATCGAAGTCAAGGATAATGTCCACGTAATTGGATATGTATCTAGATTAAACGGAGCTAAGAAAGGAAAAACAAGCATCAGTGCATATTTTTCCTATTTTGCTTAAAGGTTAAAAGTAAAAATAAAATATAAAGTTGTTTGGAAAAGCAATCCAAGTTGCTAATGATGGAATTGGAATTGTTATTTTGGCTATTGAGAAGCTTGCATTCATCTTCGGATGGAGAAGTGAATTCTTGAAAGTCTTGGAAATGTGCGATGTAGTTATTGACTTATTGTCCATTTATCCATTGTTTGAAGAAGTCACACCCCACCACTATATAAAGAGGTAAGGCAATCCAAGTTAAAGAGAATTGAGCAAGCGTGTGACGTGAGTGATCACTTGTGTAATGAATGTGAGTGTCATTCCTTGTAACTCTCTAGTGGGACATGTAGGTGATACAAAGCGTGGGATGAGTTTTCAAGTTTAATACAACTTGTAAACTTGTGTGGGATAGTAAACCTTTTCTTGGATTTTTTTTTTTACGAATATAGGCAAGAAGTGATGAATCATGTCGAATGTCGACTGTGTCTTTTTTGCTGTTTGTTTGTGGTTTCTTTTGTGTGTGTTTATATCTCCAATCTTTGGTGGCTGCCATTTTTTCCAGCAATAATGACATAATTTCTGCTCTATCTTCATTTTCATTGGGGGAAACACACTATTTTGCTAACTATGTTGCACCAACACTTCACATTGATGGTGTGTCCGGTGTCTGACACCGACACATGTTGTTACCTTCAATTATTCCATTATCTTAAATTATTATCGATGTTGATGTGTTAGTGGTAGTGTTGTGTCTGGTTTTCGTGTCTGTGCTTCATAGTTGCTGACTCTTCTTTTGGTTGCACAGGACTAGGATTGCTTGTATTCATGGAAATTGTCCATTCGTATGCTGCTGCAGATGAGATGGTTGGATTATCGATGTTTGATGGATCTAATGACTGTTTTTTTCATTCTGGTATTGTCCATGATGCTGAAACCTCTTTATTTAGTAACACTTGCATTTTTCATTCATTCAATACCACATGATAAACCTTGTTTGTTTTTCACTGCATGCATGCGATGATGCAATATTATGAATGGCAGTAGAAATATAATATGATTTTGTAATGATAACCCTTTACATAAAAAATCATAACATCTAGCAATTATGGAAAGAAATGTTAATTTTTTTTTAACATTATAAAATGTTCAACATATATCCACAATGAACATAGAAATGATAAAGTTTAGTTGAATCTTCATCATTGATCATTCAACTTACTGGCAAAATAGCTTCCTTTGATACACCGCGCACCTGAGAACACAAATACATGATATATTGATTAGCTATTTGTCAAGTTTGAGTTTGGCACATTTATTTAATTAAGCTTAACATAAGTTTTAGCTTATTTCTTTAGTGAAACAAATGAGCTTAAGCGAAGTATTTAACAAGCCAAGCTTGTATATATCACAATTAGCTCTGTTCGTTAACACTACTATTATTATAAATTATTTTAATGCAAAATTCCCTGATCTGTAATTGTAATATTATTTTAGCTTTTCTAAAGTGATAATTTGCCAAGTGTGATTACGTGTATAGGTGTTTTAAACGTCTTTTGGTTCCTTAGAAAAAGAAAGTGTTGTATCGAGCTTTCCTACCTCGAACTTAGCCTTTATTCTAATTCTAATAACTGTAAATGCCAACCGTGATTTGACTTTTTCAACAGGAAAACGGGGGCAACACAAGTTCTGGGGAACCAGAATGTTCAAATATGGCGATCTTGATGTTCTACATTTCCTTCTATCAAACTTGAACTGGTATACACAATTGCACAAGAATTTATAACTTATAATTGCCTCTTTGAGCCATTGTGTTTCTACCTAATTGGTCTACCAGTTCATTTTATTGATCAGAAATGTCAATATTTTTTTTCATATTTTGTTTTTTTTATTTTCTATTGCCTCATTATCTGGGAGGGAGTGTTTGTTTATGCTAAATTGATCACTTCATGATGTTTGAACAGGTGGGTTGAGGAGTATCAAATTGATGGTTTCCAGTTCCATTCACTTTCATCTATGATATATACTCACAACGGTTTTGCTTCGTTTACTGGTGACTTGGAGGAGTAAGACATTTTCCAAGCTTCATTGCTTCTTATATAGTAATATTAATTTTATATTTGAGATTTTGTTGGCTTTCGTAAATGTATCTTAGTTCCGAGTCATTGCATGAATCCTAATGCTATTGTGATAGCATCCATAAAATATTTCTGTCCTTTTAAAAGATTCTTTATGGCTTTCTGTGTCATCCTCAATTTTAAGGTATAAATATTGTCACAATAGTGCAGAGCTGAAGTAACTACAATACCGAATTGTATTTAGTAGATTGTTTTTCAAAATGTGAAACATAACGATCTTGATTATTGCATTGCATTGATTACAAATTCTACTTTCATTCAGGTACAGCAACCAATATGTTGACAAGGAGGCACTATTATATCTTATCATGGCCAATGAGATTCTACATGTTCTTTACCCAAATATTGTTACAATAGCAGAAGATGTAAGCTTTGATGTTCTTTTCATTAATTTAGATACTTATTAGCATCGATTAGTACTTCTCGAAAGTGATCCAAAAAATGCCATTTTGTGAGTTTGAACCATGTGCATGTAAAAGCATCACGGAAGACCAAAGTAAACTCTAGAAGTGATAACCATGAAACTAAACTTTACCCTTAGTTGATTTGGTTTCTGAAATATCCCATTGACCTCATTTAGTTTGTATAGAGGAACCCACCTTGTTATGAGAAGGCTGGGTTGTCTGTGTTGGATTTCAAAAAAGGCTGACCAAGTAAGCTAACCATGAAAAAGACAAGCATTTATTTAGATTCAAGAAGCTAATAATAAAGGGAATAGATAGCATGCACTATTGTTTTGGCGGCAGAAATGATCATACTCGAGATTTTTCAAATTTTTAAAAAATTATCAGTCATTATTTTTTTGGAAGGGAAACTAGAGCCAATGGTTTGGCTACAGACATGATTTATGATAGAATCAATGGTTGTGGTTTTCTATTGCCAAAATCTGCACCATCATAAAACTCAATTATTTGCAGCCTACGTGGCAATCTGAAGTGTGCTTTGGAGTTTGGAGTAAGGTCCAACAATTCATAAATAACTGACATACTATTATTGTAATACATTGACCACCATGGAGTAGTGAACAGTTACTTTTTAACTTGTGCTGTAAGTAATCATTATCCTTACTGTGCATAATATTTGTATCCATTATTGATCAGGCAACATATTATCCTGGATTATGTGAGCCAACTTCTCAAGGTGGACTTGGATTTGATTACTATGTCAACCTTTCTGCGCCCGAGATGTGGTCAACTTTTCTCGAGACTGTTCCTGATCATGAATGGAGCATGACTAAGGTCATACTTGAATATAATTGATCATTTTATTAATTGTTTTTTTAGGTTCCATTAGCATTACTAATTTTTTTTAAATTAAACTCTAATTTATTTTATGTTGCATCTCATGCTGCAGATTGTTAGCACATTAATTTCCAAAAAGGAATATGCTGATAAGATGCTCTTGTATGCAGAAAACCACAACCAGGTAACTCAACCTTTTTTTGATTTTGTGAAGATCTGTTTGGTTTGTTTTTCAGGTATCATTGTGATCTAACTTTTTCTTATCTTGCTGCCAGTCCATATCTGGTAGGCGGTCATTTGCAGAAGCATTGTTCGGTGAAATTGACGAGCATTCAGAAAACTATAAGGAGTCTTTATCGAGGGGAACTTCATTACATAAAGTATGATTTTAACCAATTTCCTCTGTTTTTCTGTTTAGAACTGGAGATAGGAATATAGACATCTTTTCCATTTCCTTTTTTCTTCTCATTTTTATAAATATTCCCGACTTTTGTGCCAGATGATCAGATTGATCACATTAACAATTGGCGGTCGTGCATATATGAACTTCATGGGCAATGAATTTGGGCATCCAAAGGTGAGGAATTGATTACTCTTCTTGAATATACACAACTACCACCTGTTTGTGACTGAACATGTTAATGTTTTACCCGTGCCAGAGTGTTGAGTTTCCATCACCAAGCAACGACTTCTCATATTCGCTTGCAAATCGTCAGTGGGATCTTTTGGAAAAAGATGGAATTCACCGTGATTTATGTACATTTGATAAGGTATCAATTCAATCCCTTTTGTTATAGTTGTAATCTTGCTCACTAGTTATGACTCGTGTCTTGGTGGAAAGTAATTGGATAATGAAATTGGCCAATTCATCAATGCATTTATTTGTGTTCTGTTTGCTAATAATTGTTTAATCATAAGCAGTGCACTGCTGGCAAATCGTTTAATTAAATCTTAACTATTTAATAATCATATGTGGCTTGAAGCTTCCATTCAGATTAAGACTTCATGTTTGTAAGTGACCCGTAAACAAATGGAGATTATGTAATTACTTGTCCCATTCTTTTCAGGACATGATGAAGCTGGATGAAAAGGAGAGAGTGATCTCGCGAGCTTTTCCAACCTTTCACCATGTTAATGACAGTTCAATGGTACATCAATTTTTTTTTTCCTTCCTTCCTTTTAAATAATTGGTTGCTTTTACTTCCTCGTCAGTTTTTAGCATATTGTTTGACAGTTCGTCTGTATTCTAAGGCTCTACTTGGATAAATAGCTTAATTAAGCGCGTATAGAATAAACACGTATCATAGAATAAACACTCATATAGAATAAATAGCTTAATTAAGTGTGAATATGTATAGGCTGTTTTGATATAAACTATAAGATGTTTTCATAAGCTCTCTAGGACTAGGAGAGCTTATGGACATATTATAAGCTGTTTCGTTAAGCTCTCCCGAACAGACTCACAAGAGTTTATGCCAATAGATAAACTCAAATAAGCTAAGTCAAACTTGCCTCAAGTGTCCTGTTCTTCAATTATACATTCTAAGTGGTGTAGCATATACCATGCCAACTGCATTCAATTAATGTACATAGTAGAACTTAACACTTTCCTTATTTGCAGGTCATATCTTACGTCAGAGGCCCCCTTCTCTTCATTTTCAATTTTCATCCAACAGATTCTTATGATAGTTATGCAGTAGGTGTAGAAGAGGCTGGGGAGTATCAAGTGAGTATCACTTCATAATTAAATTTGAAACTTCACCACATTTAATGTTTAGCATTTGGTTTTAGGCCTGTTGTACGGTAACTAACTTTGTCAAGACATTTTGATGGTACAGCTTATTCTAAACACAGATGAAATAAAGTATGCCGGTCAGGGGATCCTTAAAGAAGACCAATATTTTCAAAGAACTATAAGCAGAAGGTAGTCATGCTTCTTGAATCTCTTCCAAATCCATCTTTTCGCCTCTTTGATTTTATCCTTGTGCCTTTTGTATTTGTTTTTAACTTATCATGTTTTGATGTGGGTAACATGTATTGACAGAGTCGATGGCCATCGGAACTGCATAGAGGTGCAACTGCCCAGCAGAACTGCTCAGGTTAATAGTTTGTTGCCACTGTTACATTTTTTGTTTACTTTCTATGTTTCGCTGATCAACGTAAGCATTGAAATATATCTAAGTTGAAGTCGTTCGTCTAAGTTTTAACTGGCCCCTGTTCAGTATTAACAAATATCACCAATAAGGAAAAACAAATTCTTGAATGGCCTTCTTTATTGCATCCTGTCTCGATAGTTTGCAAGTCCGTCCTTAAGGGTTTCACACTTTACATAGGGCTTTGATGGGTAACCTCCTTAGTTGGTTAGTATGGGTAGGCTGTGGTGTATATAAGTAAGGGCAGACCGTGTTGTACACACACACACACACACACATGGCGTCGATGAAGGAATTAGTTGGAAGAATCTTTTCATTTGAAACAAATACGGCCTTTGGGCATTGCTAGGTGTAGACCGTCGAAGTCCTGCAATCTCTTTCTCCCTTCATTCCTTTTCAATGTTCAGTTTTTTAGAAGGAAAAAAATTGTATATATTTATTTGTCGTTTTCAAGTTTTAATGTTATATTAACTACTTTTTTTTGTCAAATATACCTTTACCACATCAATTGTTTTACATCTACGTTAATGAAGAGAGAGTAAATGGATGAGTGGACCAATGAAACTTAAGAGTATCTTTGAAATTTGGTTATTAATCAAAGCTATTTCTTTATTTGTGCAAAACCATAATAAAAGACATGTATACAGAAGCAGAGAGTATATGTAACAAGTCGAATTGTTCCCAAACTATTTTTAATAAAGATACCAGTTTCTATCAGGCTTTTCCTTCTTGTCCAAGTTACTTTTCTGGAAATATGAATTACAGTGGATTTTACTCACTGCAATATCAACAAACATTCAATCAAATGTTTAGCACAGAACTTTTTGAAGGATGTGCATCTTTATATTATTCAGTATACTTATGCTTGACATGACCAAAAGATAAAGAATTCTGTTCTACCTTTTTCAGGTTTATAAGTTGAAGCGGATTTTGAGAATATGAAGGATGCTGCAGCATCTGCGGAGTATCTTCCAACAAGAACTTGATCACATTGAAAAACTGTTAGTTTTCTTTGACATGTCGAATGTTGTTAGAAAAATTTAACAGTAAATATGATCGAGCCTTAACATACCTTTGCATGGAAGTTCAGAACAAACGGATCCTAGATTCATGAAGATGCAAGGTATTGGAATATGACTGCATATTCTAATTATGCAAACCGAGGATTTTGGTTGTAAAGGGTTAATCCTACTGATCCAGATACCACAAATTTCGTATAGGTTGCGTAAAAAGTTGCTAGAAAATCTACACTGATAATGATATAGTTTAAAGGGGGGAGGAACTTATGTGTATAGAACTTTGCTTTTAGCTATCCCATTTACTTTCGTAAAGAGTAGTAACTAAAGTATTCAGTTGCTGTAACATTGATTGTACCTGAAGTAAGTTATACCTGAATTATCTGTATATTGATTCAGTTCAATTGTTATATGGAATATGTAAATTTCATAATTAGAGGGTGCATCAAATATAGTAGATGGATTATGACATTAATGGCCAACTTGTGTGCAGAAGAGAACTAAGATGTTTGGATAATTTGGCATAAAATTGATGCATACATTATCAAAATGAGTTTTAACAAATTTATTTATTTATATAAATACACTTCATGTAAATTTTTTCACCTCTATTTTATTTTTGATAAAATTGACAATAAATATATCAAACTACCATAGTTGTTTGTTTTTTTTAATCAAATTTATTTGCAATAAATAAGGAATGATTACAATATGTTAATATTACACATTCAAGTCGAAGAGGATACAATACAAATGTATTAACTACTTTTGTTCTGTCAAAAAAAAACTACTTTTGTAATAATTGTGCCAAATTTGAATGAAAATAGGTTTCCCAACTAGGAAAAGGAAAAATTGAAGTTGTTGATGCAGGAATGAAAGTTCTCATCTCACGTAGTTGAAGGGAATTGATGAGAAGATACAACTCAAATGAAGGGTAAAAGAGACATGTGAACCGAACCATATGCATACCTGCATCAAAAAGATGCACGTTTCAGAAGCTAGGAGACCTACTTCACTCATAATCGATTTAAAAGAAGAAACGAGTAATTTGAGTGGAGGGTGCCCGGAGAACCCAAAGGGTTGTAACCGTGTTCAATGGGAAGAGAAATATTCTCACTGGATAACCAAACATATACACTTCTTCGATTTTGCTTAATCCTAAATAAAAATATTTTTGACATAAAGTGTAACTGTAACCGATGTAGTTTACGTATAAAGACATCAATGAGTATATACTCAAAGTTTCTTTTTAGCATACTATATGAAACATAATATCATAATGAACATTGTCCATACATATTCAGAGTCAATGTGATAAATTAACATACGCAAGTAATTTATGTAGCACCGGCAATTAAGATTGAAGGCGTATCCAATGTCTATACGTGGACAAAGACACAACACCTACATGTATTTAATCAGTTAGAATCATTGGATTTTTTTGACTCTAAACATGTGGCTCATATGCCTATCAAACAAGAAAGGAAGCCAAAGCCATAAAAAATCAAAGACCAAACAACGAAGACCGACCTTTTATATATGTAACGCGGAACCACAACAACATGTTGAGATGGCCGAGTTGGTCTAAGGCGCCAGATTAAGGTTCTGGTCCGAAAGGGCGTGGGTTCAAATCCCACTCTCAACATTTTCACTTTTTTCCCAACCATTTTTCTTTTACACTTCAACATTTTCACTTTTTTCCCAACCCACTCTCAACATTTTCACTTTTTTCCCAACCATTTTTCTTTTACACTTCAACATTTTCACTTTTTTCCCAACCATTTTTCTTTTACACTTCCCATTATTTTCAACTATATTTCTATTTCCATTTCCGTTTTCTACATTTTTAGCATTGAAGAATCAATGAATATATACCCCCATATTATCTTTAACATGTAACATGAAAAGTAAATTATGTATAATTAAAATTGTTATTACATATGCAAAGTAATGGTGATAATTAACATACACTAGTAATGCATAAACCAATCACGTACAATTGTATTCCACAGGTTCAAAGTTTATAATCAACTAAATACATTCTTTATTTTTTTGGTCAAGAACTAATCACATTCTTATTCAATACAAAAAAATAAATTATGATGATCATCTGTATCAGAATTACAAAAACCAGTATGACACATTTTTTATGTTCAAATTATAAAGATAGAGAAAAATGAACATTTATATTTGCACTGTTTCTTATGAACATCCTCTATGTTCATGAAGGAAACTTCATCATCTTATTGCGCTGCTTCTTCTAGTTTCAACCTTGTCAACAACATATTCAAAATTTCAGTCAGGAGAGGAATTGTCTTCGCACCAGGTACGCTCAAATAATGTATTTGAATTCTTTATTGAATGTATGAATAAAAATGATTTTGTTTCTTTTTTTTTAACTCAATGTTTCTTCAATATTGAAAACTAATCAATCCAAACACGAACAGATTTGTGTCAGACTCACTGACTCAAGACATGTACTTGGTGACTGTCACGAACACATTCATGGTTTACAATGACAACGCTGGTAAAATATTTAGTATCTGTTTGTTTACACGGTGGAAACATATTCAAACGTGTGTACGCCAAAAGCTAGTATTCCTTGCTTCTTCCAATACACGGTGATAGCAGCTTTAAAGGCACGTTCGTGAGTGCAAATGAGGCATTCACATATGCGGAGTTTGAGAGGTTAAACGGCATCTAACTTGCAATCATGAAATATATCAAGAAAATTCAGCAAATCATCCAATGTAGCTTGTGATATTTGTCAAAATACTGGAGGACATAAACTTGACCCAGTCAAACATCAGACAAAAATGTAGTAATCAGCCCAAACGGTCAACTACAACAAAAGTGGTTTAAAGAAACCGAAACAAAGGAACACACAATACAAGCAATATAACCATAGTAACAGGGAACAGACTTTTCAACAAAGTTGAGATGACCGAGTTGGCCTAAGGCATCGGATTAAGGTTCTAGTCCAAAGAGCGTGTGTTCTTCTCTAATCCCACTCTAAACATTTATTTTTTTGATTTCTTTTGTTTTTCCTTTGTTCCACGCAAGGTTAAGTAAGGATGGTTCTTCCACATAAACAGTTTTGCTAGAAGTTGGGTACTGATAAGGAGAGTCTTCATCATCTTCTGCTGCTGTTCATTTTCATACTTCTCCAGTTCCAAAGAATGAGAATCTTCATCATCTCCTAATCCGGCTGCCTTTCTTAATTTCCTCTTTATCAACAAGAAAATCAAAATTTCGGTCAGTAGAGAAACTATCTTCACACCTGGTTCACTCAAATCATATATTAGAATTATTTATTTAATGTGAAAATAAAAGCACATCGAACACTATTTTGAATAACCAATAGTGTCAGACTCAGGGTATATACTTGACTACTGACACCGTGACACGTTCATGGTTTACAATGACAATGTTCTTAGCTCCCCGATTTGTGACCTTTTCTTAGTTTTGTAGCTTTATTAATTCTCAAAGGCTTTAAAAAAATAAAAAAAATCATCAAAGAGGAGTTATAAGAAATATTAAAAATGAAGCTTTGTTCAGTTTTCTATCTCATTATCCTAAATTTTAACAAAATAATGTTGTTTTCTAAAAATTAATAAGCAAGGAAGAAAAGTCACCTGAAATTTTTCTTAAGCTTGGAGCAGTTTTGGGGCAGTCCAATATGTTGAATTGTAGAAGTTCAATGGCATGTAACTTACAACCATGGCAGATATCTACAAAATTCGGTAGATCGTGTAATGTTATCCCTGCCAAATTTGGAAGCACAACTTCCATTTTATTCATAATGTTATCTCCACGGCTATGTCTAAAAACCTCTTGAAGTTGAGTAGCAATTGATAAGTAAATAGAACTTAATTGTGGAAGCATTGTAATCATGGCAAAAGGGAAAAGGCTTTTCAACTTGTTGCATTTATAGACTTTTATATGTTTTAGCTTTGGAAAATACAATTCAGCATCAGGAAGCTGCAAAAGTTCTTCATCTGCTGCAACTACTTGTTCCAATTCTTGGCAGTTGAAAATTTCAAGGCTAATCAACTCTGGTAGACTTCTACTTACCTCCATGGAGAACAAATATTTCAAATTTTCACAAGTATTCACACTTAAACGCTGAAGACATTGGAAACTCCAACTCTGACTCGGAGTAGGACCTACCCATGAAATGGAGTACATTTGAGACACATCATACAATTCCAGTTCTTGCAGTTTTGAGAGTAAGCTCTGAAATGGAATATTCCAAGTTAAATAACCAAATAATATTAGGGTGGGTAGCATTACAAATATCAAATAAGAAAATAGCATAAATACCACAAAACTGTAAAGCATTTCAATAAGAGTACGCACTTCATTCAGATGATGTTGTCTTTGATCATAGCCAACCTTGAAATTGAACCATGGTATAGCCATGTTTGGACAATTATATATGTTTAGCATCCTCAGACATTGAGATGACCAGTTTGCTTGACAATTCTCTGGACACACCCCAATGAGATTTCGAAGAAAAGAGAGTTCGAGAACTTCCAAACGAGGAAGCATGACATGGTGTGATGAAAGGTGTTCTTCGTGATCACATTTAGCAAACACGTATTCCAGCTTAGGAGAACTTTTTATCTGCATCTCTTGCAATTGTGTAAGTCCTTCAACATAACAAATTGGGAATATCGACTCTAAACTTCGACAATGCAAAATGTTAACATCCCTTAGTTTGGTCATCAAAAAATGAGAACTCACTGGAGCTAGACTTATTTCCTCTCCTGTATTAAAACCGCCATGTTGGTTTCCACTTGCAGCAATTATATGTTTCAATTCATTGCACCCACTTATTGTTAGTTGTTCTAGTTGCTGCAAACTTTGAGCAACAGATGCTGAGAAGAGTACTTCATCGGTCCTGCAATATGATAAGCTGAGGATCTTAAGATTTCGTAACTTACATTCCCATGGAAATTTGATGTGTAACTTCCAGCAATCTTGTATGTCAACCAGTTCTAGTTTCTCAAAGTAGCGTAGTACTTGAGGAGATGGACCTCGACACAATTCTGTCAAGTTACTCATAGACTGAAGGCGTAACTTGACCAACCTGGGAAGCAAATCATCTTCCTTGAAATCATAGGTTGCATCAAATATACATTCTATCTCATGGCAATTTGTAAGTTGGAGAGAAGTCAAATCATTCATGCCTCCCACAACTCCAACCATATCTGGGATAATATTTTTACATCCTCCATGAAGGCCTTCCAAAGAAATATTTTCAGCTATTTGCAGATTATTTTTCTTAGATGTCCTCAACTTTGAGATATTAAATGCTTTTAATTGTACTTTCTTTATTTTCTTAAGGATTTGATTGTCAACTACAAACCTTTTTAGACTTGAGAGGATAACAGTATCCAGAATAATCTCTTGAACATACTTTTCTGGGTAACATGCTGAAGCATATAACTCCTCAAGTTGTGAACATTTCCCTATTGCTTCATTATAGTCGTTTTCAGAAATATGACACTCTGACAAATCTAGCAATTTAAGGCTTAGGAGTTTTCCTATTTCGATAGGAAGTTCATTGAAGTTGCAACGTCTCAAGTCAAGAACCTCAAGGCTTGTTAAGCTTCCAATGAAAGAAATGTCACCAAACTTCAATCCATTTAAGCACAAAGTTCGAACATTTGTCAACAACTGGATGGATGGAGAAAATGATACTGGTACTATTTTGTTATCAATGGTTATTGAAAGTACCTCAAGCCCTTGTACTCCTTCAAATGTTAAATGCGATAAATCCAAGAAATTCAATGATTCACGAGCACTTATATTTACCAATAGCATTTTAAGATTTGGTGCATGCAATTGACAAAAAGTGGGATTTTCATTATGCCACCATGAGGATAATGCAAAACAATCTCTTATTTTGTTATCCTCTGACAAAATGCCAAGTGGTTTGTCCACATTTACCAAGATTTTGCAATTTTCCAATGCATTTGCAATCCATAAGACTGCGCTACGAACCACATCATGCATCCTCACGGAACCAGGCATCAACAAACAAGAATCCAAAAGTTTTTTTAAGTCTGCTTGAAAGCAGCTCCTTGGCAACTGTAATGATAAAATTTCTCCCACATTCAGTCCAAGTGCATACCTCATCAAATCTTTTTTTGGGATATGATAGCCTTCTTGAAAAAGAGAACACATCAACAAAATTTGCTGTGCTTCCTGCCTTAAATAATCATAGCTTAATTTAAGGCAACTTAAAGTAGCTCTCACTTCTTCATCATGCTCATCATCAGATGCCTGTGAATCCCTCAGCTTGACAAACGCTTGATCCCACTCATTTTGATCTTTTCCTTTCAATGATGACCCCACAATTTTGATTACTATGGGAAGCCCATTACATTCTTTGCAGATTTTCTTTGACACATCACCCAATAACTTGTAGTATTCGTCATCAATTCTTGCAAACTTTCGGAATAAAGTCCAAGATTCATCTTCAGACAAGAGCCCCAAATGAATCTTCTTTTGACAATTCATTAAACTACAAACTTGCTTGTTACGGGTGGCTACAAGAATTTTCCACGCACCTCTATTATCATTGTTTAAGCGAATCCCTATATCCTTCAAATGAAACTCTCTCCATAGATCGTCAACTATTACAAGAATTCGCTTCACTTCTTTTAACAGCAAAGATAAACGTTGTGCTCTTCCCTCTTCACTTTCTTCCTCCAATCTAAAGTTTAACATATCTGCTATTTTTCCTTGAATGCCTCTAATATTTGGGTTTTGAGACACTGTGATTGATATAACCATATCAAACATATCCAATTCCTCAGCCTTCTTGCCAACTTCTGTTACAAGGGTTGTCTTTCCACATCCACCCATTCCATCCACTCCAATTATAGAGATGCTATCATCCTCAAGTGCCTCAAAGAGTTGATCATAAACCAATTTTGAGGATTCAAAAAAAATGAAGTCTTCGGATGACTCATACTGAATACCTGGTAGTGGAGCAAGATGAGAAAATGGTTGAATATCATTGCTTTTGCCTTTAAATTTTCCCATTGCCTCTATCTTTTCTACCATTTGTTTGCACAAAAGATATCTCCCACATGTTGGAAACCACCCTTGAAAGCAATTGATGTCTGTCTCTGTCCTTAGTACAAGAACCTCCACCTCTCTAAGGAGATTTTCTACATCATTCAACCACTTCTCCACTGGTTTTTCAATTACTTCAGTCCTCTCCTTGGCTTGTGCAACACGAGTCAGCAAATTGTCTCTTTCGGATGCTAACACCTCCTTTTCATTCTCAAGAAGATTGACTACATTATTAACACACAGAAGGTATTGAAGTTCGCGAATTGCTGGTCCCGCCAAATATTTACCCACATTACTTGCAATAGTCACGACAATATTCGCCATCAAGTAAAAGCAACCTGATAATAGAATCATGTGCACAAATCAGTCAATGATCCATCAGTATGGAATATATGGTTAAGTCACTTGATTATTTTTTTTTTCTTGATAAAGAAGCACTTGAGTATGTCACTTATATCACATGTCTCTATTTGACGTTTTTATATCATATGTCTAATACTAGTACTACTGGATAATAAACTTATTTTGGGTTTGGTTGAAATCCGGAAAAAATCGTGGCACGATTTGGTGAAATCGGGACACAATTTTGGTGCAAGTTTTGGAGTTTTGGTTTGACAAAAATCGGGCCACAATTTGTAGAAATTAGGTTTTGTTCTTGTAGAGTTTGTTGAAGTTAATTTCTTGTAACCTTTTTGTATTTCTTTGTAAAGAACTTATTGATAGTGGATTGGAGACATCAATCTCTCCCCTAGGGTATGTTATTGCTGGGCCGAATTGGGTAAACATTTCTTTGTGTTTGTTTATCTCATCTCTTTATTTTTGCTTGAGGTTTTGTGTTTTCCACTTGATTCCTAGATTAGATCTGTGTTTGTTATTGTTGTTGTTGCTTGAAGTTACTAAAGCCAACTTTATGTTTGCACATTTATAGGCATCAACTATCCAATTTAAGCAGTAGATTAGAGCCTTGTTTGGACGATAACAAATTAATTTTACCATAGATATATGATTAATGCATATTTAGAATGTGACTGGAGAATCATCATACCTTTCTCGCAGTGGACTTCTCAAAGCGATTTGCAATTTGGAAAGTATATCTAGTAAAGTATCTTAGCAAATTTGCAAGATTAAAATATCTAGTAAAGTATCTTAGCAATTTGCAAGATTAAAATATTGGATACTTCTAAAGTCCGTTCATCCTCTACTAGATCTTTCGCCCATGCGATTCACGGGCTTATTATACTTTTGGATTAATAAACACTAGAATACCTATTTAGAACCATACAACCAAATAATTATAGAAATAGTAGAAATTAGTTGACAGTTTTGTGGACCGTTTTTGTCGTATGGAAGTGTTTCTCCATATGTTCCACACATTAGCTATATCAATTAATTTGTGGGTGTAGATTTTTCATACGCAGGAGGCACGGAGTGAAAGTGTCAGACGAAGAGGATGATTTATTTTGCTTTTTAATAAGTTAAATAGACGGAAGTTAACAGAGTTAAACTGTGGGGGAGGTGTGTGATGAGTTTGAAACTAGAGGGTGTGTGTGTTACATTTAGATAAACCTTAAAGGAGGTTAGTGTATTATTCCCTTTAAAATGATATACAACCAAATAGTTTTATTATCAATATCTATTTGAACTTGTATTGAATTGTAAACATCCTCATTCAAATGTTTAAATTGTCTATATCATTTACAATTTTACATTGGTGTTATTTATCTTGCGTCAAATCCAATAATGAGGATTACAATTTCATACAATCGTATAACAAATAAAGTCGAACAAGCTCATAAAGTTTTTCAAAGACATTGAAGTTGTTTTTACTTAACGATTCTAATTTGTCACACTAAATAAACAAAACTTTTAACCATTACCATCCCAAAAAAAAAAAAAAATTTAATTTCAGGCATTGAAGCATGAATATATACTCAATTTTCTCTTTAGAATTGTTATATGAAACTGTAAATTATAATGAAAACTGTTCTTTACATACACAGAGTCACTGGTAAGTATTAATGCATAACCAACCAAAATTCTATTCCACATGTTCAAAATTTATAAGCAACTAACAACATTCACATTCAATACAAACAAACAAACAAACAAATGATGATCCATCTGTACCAGAATTACAACACATTTTTATGTTCATATAGATAGAGGAAAATGAACATTTATATTTGTACGGTTTTACATTGATACAGCTGATTGGGTTGAGAGCATAGATAAACTTCATCATCTTATTATGCTGCCTGCTTCTTCTAGTTTCAACCTTGTCAACGACATATTCCAAATTTCAGTCAGTAGAGGAATTATCTTCGCACCTGGTACAATCAAATAATGTATTTGAATTCTTTATTGAATGCATGAATAAAACTTATTTTATGTTTGTTTTTTTTAATGCAATGCTTCTTCAATATTTTTCTAATTACAGTATAATAACATTCACGATATTCACAATGAATTATAGAGGAATGGAAGGTAATCCAAACACGAATGAATTATTTGAATAATCAATAGTGTCAGACAAAGTTGGCATGTACTTTGTCACTGTCACTAATACATTCATGGTTTACATTGACAATGTTGGTAAAAAATATAGCAGACTGATTTCCCTATATCAGTGTGTTTTGCTATGACTATCAACAAGAGCCAAGGACAGTCACTCAAACAAGTTGGTGTGTACCTACCTCAACCCGTATTCTCTCACAAACAACTTTATGTTGCAATATCCAGAGTAACCTCAAGTAGTGGTCTGAAGATTTTGATGATTGATGAGCATGGTGTTAGTATGGATAGCACTTCCAACGTTGTTTGCAAAGAAGTTTTCCGTAATGTACCAACATGAATTGTTTCCTTTTTCTTAACATGTATTATTATTTTTAACGTTGTATGGTCACAAACAGTTTATTAATCGCAACATACTACCATGTTTTATTTATTTGAATGATGTATTTGCCGTCAATATGACCCGTGCGGCAGCACGGGTGCAAGGTCTAGTTCATATTTTGTAGTTTTATTAACAATGAAGGAAAATTATGTACAAACCAAGTCAAAAAGAAGTTATATGGAATCTTGAAAACAAAATTCCAGTTAGTTTGTTTATTTACTATCCAAAATATTGAACTAAATTATTATTCTTTTCAAAATTAAGAAAAAGTAAAAAAATAAAAAAACAGAAAAAAGAAGTTACCTGAGTTTGTGTCTCAAGCTTAGAGAGGTTTGGAGGCATTCACATTGGTGGAGTTTTAGAGGTTTAACGGCATCTAACTTGCTACCATGAAATATATCAAGAAAACTTAGCAGATCATCCAATGTAGTCTCTGTCAAGTTTGGAAGCACAACTTCCATTTTATTCCTCTAGTTGAATAGCTTTTGATATTTGAAGCTTGCTTAGTTGCGGAAGCATTCTAACCATAGTAACTGGAAAAAGACTTATCAACAAAGTTGAGATGACTGAGTTGGCCTAAGGCACCAGATTAAGGTTCTGGTCGAAAAGGCGCGAGTTCTTCTCTAATCCCACTCTCAACATTTCTTTTTTTGATTTCCTTTGTTTTTCCTTTGTCCCATGCCAAGTTGAGTACGGATTTTTTTAATTTAGTTTCTTTTATTTTTCCTTTGAACTGCACGAAGCTAAATGGTACTTCCACATTACCACTTACGCTAGAAGTTGACCAATAACGAGAATCTTCGTCATCTTCTAACCCTGCTGCTTTTCTCAGTTTCGCCTTTATCAACAACAAAATCAAATTTTTGGTCAGTAGAGAAACTATCTTCCACTTGGTACACTCAAATCATATATTTGAATTCTTTATTCAATGTGCAAATAAAAACTATATATTTGGCTACGGACATGTTCATGGTTTACAATGACAATGTTCTTACCGGATTTGTGGCCATTTATTAGTTTTGTAGCTTTATTAATTGTCAAAGAGGAGTTATAAGAACTATTCAAAATGAAGTTTTGGTCAGTATTTTATCTCATTATCCTAAATCTGAACTAAAGAATGTTGTTTTCTAAAAATAAAAAAAAGTTAAAAATGGTCAGTATTTTATCTCATTATCCTAAATCTGAACTAAAGAATGTTGTTTTCTAAAAATAAAAAAAAGTTAAAAATAACAAGAGAATTTTTGTTAGTATTCCTAGTTAGCAAGGAAGGAAAGTCACCTGAATTTTTTTTAAGCTTGCAGCAATATTGTTGCAGTAAGATATGTGGAGTTGTAGAAGTTTAACGGCATGTAACTTACAATCACGGCAGATATCTACAAAATTCGGTAGACTGTGTAATGTTATCTCTGCCAAGTTTGGAAGCACAACTTCCATTTTATTCATAATGTTATCTCCATGACTATGTCTAAAAACCTCTTGAAGTTGAAATGAAGTTGATAAGCAAATAGATCTTAATTGTGGAAGCATTGTAATCATGGCAAAAGGGAAAAGGCTTTTCAACTTGTTGCAGTAAATGACATCTATATGTTTTAGTTTTGGAAAATACAATTCAGCATCAGGAAGCTGCACAGGTTCTTCATCTGCTGCGACTACTTGTTCCAATTCTTTGCAGTTGAAAATAGCAAGGCTAATCAACTCTGGAAGGCTTCTAGTTACCTCCATGGAGAACAAGAATTTCAAATTTTCACAACTATGCACTCTTAAACGCTGAAGACATTGGAAACTCCAAATCTGACTTGGAGTAGGACCTACCCATGAAATGGAGTACAATTGAGGCACTTCATACAATTTCAGTTCTTGCAGTTTTGAGAGTAATCTCTGAAATGAAATATTCCAAGTTAAATAACCAAATAATATTGGGGTGGTAGCATTACAAATATCAATAAGAAAATAGAATAAATACCACAAAACTGTAAAGAATTTCACTAAGAGTACGTACTTCATTCGGACGATGTTGTCTTTGATCATAGCCAACCTTCGAATTGAACCATGGTATAGCCAATTTTGGACAACTACGTATGCTTAGACTCCTCAGAGACTGAGATGGCCACTTTGCTTGACAATTCTCATGAAACATCCCAATGAGATTTTCAAGAGAAGAGAGTCTCAGAACTTCCAAATGAGGAAGTATGAAATAGTGTGATGAAAGATGTTCTTCGTGATCACATTTACCAAACATGTATTCCAGCTTAGGACAACTTGATATCTTCATCTCTTGCAAGTGTGAAAGTCCTTCAACATAACAAATTGGGAATATCGACTCTAAACTTGTACAATTAAAAATGTTAACATCCCTTAGTTTGGTCATAAAAAAATGAGAATTCATAGGAGCTGGACTTATTTCCTCACTTGTATTACAACCACCATGTTGGCTATTATATGCTTCAATTCATTGCACCCACTTATTTTTAGTTGTTCTAGTTGCTGCATACTTTGAGCAACAGATTCTGAGAAGAGTATTTCATCGGTCCTGCAACCTGATATGCTGAGAAACTTAAGATTGCGTAACTTACATTCCCATGGAAATTTGATCTGTAATTTCCTGCAAAGATGTATGTCAAGTAGTTCTAGTTTCTCAAAGTAGCGTAGTACTTGCAGAGGTGGACCTCGATACAATTCTGTCAAGTTACTCATAGACTGAAGGCGTAACTTGACCAACCTAGGAATCAAATCATCTTCCTTGAAATCATAGGTTGCATCGAAGATGCATTCTATCTCTTGGCAACTTTTAAGATGGAGAGAAGTCAAGTCATTCATGCCTCCCACAATTCCAACCATATCTGGGATGATATTTTTGCATCCTCCATGGAGATCTCTCAAAACAACAATTTCAGCTATTTGTAGAATATTATATTTGGAAGCCCTCAACTTTGAGATATTAAAATCATTTACCTGCAGAAATCTTGATCTTTCTCGAATGATTGGATCATCAAGCACAAACCTTTGTAGATTTGGGAGAACACCAATATCCAAAATGATCTCATAAACATATTCTTTTGGGTAGCATGCAGCATATAACTCCTCTAGCCGTGAGCATTTCCCTATTGCTCCATTATAAGTCTTTTCACAAATATGACATTCTGACAAATCCAGCAGCTTCAGACGTTCGAGTTTTTGTATTTCGATAGGAAGTTCGTTGAAGTCGCAGCGTCTCAAGTCAAGAACCTCAATGCTTGTTAAGCTTCCAATGAAAAAGATGTCGCCCAATTTCAATCCATTTAAGCGCAAAGTTCGAACATTTGCCAGCAGTTGGATTGATGGAGGAAATGATAATGGTACTATTTTGTAATTCATGGTTAGAGAAAATACTTCAAGCCCTTGTATTCCTTCAAATGTTAAATGTGATACATCCAAGGAATTCAATGACCCACAATCACTTATATCTACCAATAGAATTTTAAGATTCGGTGCATGCAATTGACAAAAAGTGGGATTTTCATTATACCACCATGAGGATAATGCAAAACAGTCTCGTATTTTCTCATCTTCTGCCACAATGCTCAGTGGTTTGTCAACATTTACCAAGATTTTGCAAGTATCTGATGTATTTGCAATCCATAAGACTGCGTCACGAACCATATCATGCATCTTCACAGAACCAGGCGTCAACAAACCAATATCATAAAGTCTGTATACTTCTGCTTCAAACAAGCTCCTCTTTGACTGTAATGATAATGTTTCTCCCAAACTTAGTCCAAGTATATACCTCATCAAATCTTCTTTTGGGATGTGATGGCCTTCTTGAAAAAGAGAACACAATAGAAGGAGTTGTTGTGCTTCTTTCCGTAGCAAATAACCATAGCTTAATTCAAGGCAACTTAAAATTGCTCTCACTCCTCCATCATTATATGCCTTTAAATCCTTCAACTTCTGAAGTGTCTGCTGCCACTCAATTTCACCCTTTCCTTTTAATGATGACCCCACAATTTTGATTGCTAAGGGAATTCTCTCACATTCGTTGCAGATTTTTCGTGGCACACCATCCAATAACTTGGAGTATTCGTCATCAATTCTTGCAAACTTTTGGAATAAAGTCCAAGATTCATCTTCAGACAAGAGCTCCAAATGAATCTTCTTTTGACATTCCATTAACGCACAAACACGCTCATTATTAGTGGTTATGAGGATCTTCCAATTCTGTGTCATAACACTGTCTAAGCGAATTCCTATATCCATCAAATGAAACTCTCCCCATAAATCGTCTACTATTATGAGAGTTCGCTCATATCTTGTTAAACACATCCATAATCGTTGTGCTCTTCCCTCTTCACTTTCTTCCTCCAATTTAAAGTTTAACATATCTGCAATTTTTCCTTGAATGCCTCTAATGTTTGGAGTTCGAGACACTGTGATTGATATCACCTTGTCAAACATATCCAATTCTTTAACCTTTTTGCCAACTTCTGTTACAAGGGTTGTCTTCCCACATCCACGCCTTCCATACACTCCAATATTAGAGATGCAATCATCCTCAAGTTCCTTCAAGAGTTGATTATAAGCCATTTTTGTTGATTCAAAATAAATGAAGTCTTTGGATGACTGGTACTGAATACCAGGTAGTGGAGCACGATGAGAAAATGGCTGAATATCATTGCTTTTGCCTATGAAGTTTCCCATTGCCACCGTCTTCTCTACCATTTGCTTGCACATAACATATCGTCCCCATGTTGGAAACCATCCTTGACAGAAATTGTTGTCTCTCTCCGTCCTTTCCACAAGAACCTCCACCTCTTTCAACAGATTTTCCACATCATTCAACCACTTCTCCACTGGTTTTTCAATTACTTCAGTTCTCTCTTTGGCTTGTTCAATACGAGTTAGCAAGTTGTCTCTTTCAGATTTCAGCGCCTCCTTTTTATTCTCAAGATCATTGATTACTTTATTAACACAAAAAATGCATTGTACTTCGCGAATTGCTGGTTCCTCAAAATATTTAGCCACACCAGTTGCAACAGGCACAGCAATATTTGCCATTAAATAAAGTCAACCTGATAATAGAATCATCGATACATATCAGTTAAAGATTCATCAATATGGTATGTATGGCTTGGTCACTTAATTTCATGATGACTAAGAAACATTTCAGTCTTTGTCGTGTACAGATCAATGTGAAAAAAATATTAGCTTTGACTCTAGTAAAAATTCAGGAAATAGTGTCCAACTTTTAGTCTAATAATTTAGAACAATAAACTTATTTTGGGATTGGTGAAAAATACCCAATGGCCAAATTTGTGTTTGGAATAAATTATCAAATTTAAGCAATAGAATTGAGCTTAGTTTGGACCACAGCAAATAAATTTTATCATAGATATATGGTTAATACATATTCAGAAAGCAAAAACATCATACCTTATCTGAGAGTAAACTTCTCAAGAAGTAGATACACTGTCAGTTGATCTCAGTTTGCAATAACAGATGCACAGAAGGATAGTTGAGCTTTCACTTTAGCCTTTGATACAGTCACACACAGTTCTGTTTACACCTTTTATGTTTTAGTCAACGGTTTTTTTTTGCTCTTCCCCTCACCTAATCTACATTTTCATTATATTTAATACATGTAGTAATAATTGTCTATATACTAATATATTATCCTTGATTTATATATTGTTTATTGTACTGTCAAATGCATCATTAGGCTCCACTCTATGAGAGTGCTTTCGTATGCTTTGTTGTTTATTCATTGTCCAGACACAAACTTATAATATTAACGTTAAATTGCTATGCAAGTCATGTTTTAGGATTACTAATGAATTTTCATATCAGAAAAAAACTTCGGACGAATTTTGATTTTCAAAAAGTGTTTCCTTTGACATGTAAATTAATTAGGGACTCCAATGAACTTTGAAAAGTCACGAATAAATAATCATATATTGATAACAGACAAGGTTTACGCCAAGTTTGTGCATTCCAAATATCATTATATTGAAAAACTATTTAGTAAGGTAGAGGCAATTGGAGAATTTGTGCAGCTTCAAAGGGTAAAAAGTGTCATTGATTAACCGATCAGTTCACACACCCCGTTCCCGGATTAATAAGTACAGAAACTAAGAAACTCAATTTCACGAGGCTTTAAAATCTTGTATCCATTTTATAACGGAAGCGATTATCCTCACATATATTGAAATTGACTCATTCTTACTTGCCATAAGCTTGCCCCTTGTTATGTACAATTGTGTTTTGTGAGAAATGTTTCATTGAAAATGTATTGGCAAAATATGAGATTTTAAGCAATGTCAAAGATATGTATAAAGGTTAAAAATAGATGTCCTCGTGAGCTTAACTTAGTTGGTTGGTATGGACAATGCATAATATATGCAAGGTCCGGGGTTCAAACCCCGGCCACCGCCAAAAAAAGATTAAAAATAAATATTATACTCTTTGTCTGACCAAAAGAAGAAATAAATGATCATAAGAATCGAGATCTTTTAAAGGGATTAAAAGACAAGAAATTAAGACAAATCAGCACATATGCCATGATAGCAAAATAACAAAGATTTTAGCATAAGGGCCTTCAAAAGACTTCAGCCCATTAAGGAATAAAGTTGTTAGGTTTGTAAACTGTGTGTGATTGGTCGCATTTTTCTAAAACAAATGTTCTAGCAAGATGTTGGACAAGATGTCTCGACATGTTGGTAAACATTACGTTGTTTCGCATTCTTAGAAGATTTGTTTTAAACGTGAGATCACTGAAGATTTTTTTGAAGATATGATTCACGTGGATTGTTTTCCAAGAAGCGTGTGATTCAAGTTATAGAGGTTGGTTTATGCATTATCGTGTTTCCTAAAATGGATGTTAAGACATTTAAGGAAATAATATATTTGCTCCTAGAAAATTGTGAAGACCATATATTCGTTTTTGGCTGTGAAGAAAAAGTCCAAGCTGCTGAATGACTATATAAGAAAGACTCAAACCATTGTGAAGTAATCGAAGCCGTCATATCAAAGAAAGAGTCTTTTAGGGTTTCGTGTCTTTGTTAAGCCTTGCGCTTTATTGTATACCTCTCCGGTCGCTGCAACTATTTATCAAAGCACAAAGATGATTTGTTTAGTTGAGTTTAAAAGGACTGAAACCGTCATTTGAGAAAAGAGCCATTTAGGGTTTCATGTTTGTCCTTTTTATTTGTGAGCCTCTCTTTGTATCACCTTGATGCATTGAGGTGGACTTATAGTTGAGTTGTATTTGTGAATCACTCGTAAGCTTTTAAGCAATAGTGGATTTTGTTTCTTGGAGTGTGTCTCCATTTTGATTATATTTGTTGTTATCACTGGTGTGTGATTGAGGGGAAGTGAGAGGGGTCTCATATCTAGGTGTATCTTAGATAGAAATATCACAGGTAGTGATTAGGTGCGAAGTTAGTAAACCAGAGGTTGTTTATGCAGGCTTCAAACTAATACTATTATAGTGGATTTTCTTCCTGACTTTGTGCCCCCAGATGTAGGTGTGTTGCACCGAACTGGGTTAACAAATACCTTATGTTATTTCCTTATTGCACTTTACATTAAGTTATTTATTATTTATTGTTATTTGTGTTGTTACGATATCTGGACATTGCATTCGACATTTATGATGTCTTGACATCGTATACGACATCTGTCCATTACGTGCCAGAATTTCAAAAGTGAAAAGATCCATTCAAAGAAAGATCTTAAAGTTGTTCCTTGAGATCAAAACATATGACATCATCATATGACATCAACACATCTTATCAAATAGCCAACAAGCTTCTACAACAAGATTAAAGATCATAACAACTTGCAAAACATGTTCCTTCTCTACTTAAGTTTGGTTGGTATAGAGAGAACCTTTTGAAGAATGTTCTCAACGAACAAAAATCATGATTTCTCTCGAAGCAACATTATGGAGAACTTTTCTCATTTGAATTGTGTCTCAAGAGCTCTTTTTTGAGTTTGATCTCCAACATAACATGTTATATAAATAGAGGAAGGCTATGAAGGTTTATGTCAAAAGTTTGAAAAGCAAAAACAATCTTACATGAGTGAAATCATCATTACACATAAACTCTTCACAACAAACAAACTCTAAGTTCTCTCACTATACCATTTGATCATAATCTTTTGAGTTTGTTTATTAAAATCTTAAATATGAGTTGAGAAACATCTATGATCCAAAACCATCTCATCATACAAAGTGTAATCTAGTTCTCAAGTCTATTTGTTACAATAGTTTGAGAAAGAATTGTTCCAACATTTCTTGTGCTAAAGCAAAGTGTATAAGTATGCTGAGGTTGATAATACAGAGTGTAACAGACTGATCTAGTGTGATCAAGAACATATAGTGATATTAAGAAGTTTCTGATAGTTGTATACTATAGTGGATAATTTCACACGAAGTGTGAGCCTGGAAGTAGCTTGCTCTAGGTGAACCAGGATAAATC
This sequence comes from Medicago sativa, assembly GCF_051527215.1. NCBI lineage: Eukaryota > Viridiplantae > Streptophyta > Magnoliopsida > Fabales > Fabaceae > Medicago > Medicago sativa. The sequence continues at coordinate 52,955,519 of NC_140751.1, read as the reverse complement.
TCTAGTGTGATCTTCTTGAAGGTGAGAAAAACACAAGAAGGAGGGGTTGAATTATGTTAGCTTTTTCTTCGTTTTCTCCTAAGCTGAAAACACTGATCAGAAGCAGATAGAGTTCTACTTCTGAAGTGATGTTTAGGACTAAATGCAGCGGATAAAACAGAGAGAGAGAGAGAGAGAGAGAGAGAGAGAGAGAGAAATAAGAAAGACACAAAGCAATTATACAGGTTCCTTCCACAAACCAGAAGTAGTCCTGTTCCCCTTGCACTTCCAATGAGAGTTCATTAAAATGTAATATCTGATTACAACTGCTCACCGCTAAACTTAGCAAGAGACTTCAAACTGCTCAAGCACAACTGCAAGAGACTTCCTATGCTCCTGAACACAATCAAGAGACTTCCTATGCTCAAGCACAACTGCAAGAGAATTCTATTCAAACAGAATTACAAAGAAAAATGTTTGAGATTGAACACTTGATATACAATCAGTGGTGTTCACAATACAAATCAGATACAGACTCTTAAGACTCTAGAATTTCTAAGATATGAAAGTTGTTAAGAAATTCTAAGTGAAATTTTGATTGCAGAACAATTTCAGCAGAGTTTTGGCACTTGTAAATTGTTGTTGAGTCCTTTCCAATCTCTAAGTCTTCACTCCTTTATATAGAGGTGTGAAAGAGACGTTGTGAATTGCCAGTACATCAAAATAGAGTCGTTTGAAGCTTTGATCAATCACCAATGATCTTTTGTCTGATATGGTTATTGTCCTATAAAGGATCAATTTCAAATCCATTCTAATTGTGAAGGAACATCGTTGTAGGCAGAGCTATTTTTCTTGTCTTGTAGCAGAGACAAAAACAGAGTAGTGGAGGTAGTGGTTGTACACTTCGTACAATTGTACTTTGTCAACGCTCTTCAAAGAACAAGCATCCAATGCTTTCAAATCCTTCCAAAATAGTCGTTGCTTTACTCTTCTAGTCTTCTGCAATGCTTAGACGAGATTAAATCCATTGAACAACCTTTGAAGCTTTAAGTCTTGCATCTCCTGATGAACTTCAGCTTCTGATGAGGTGCTTCTGATGTACTTGCTTCTGATGACGTCATCATTTCAAGAGCACTAAACTTCAGGAGCACTTTTCTTCAGATGCTTCAAGCTTCCTTTTTGTTGATTCCTTAGCTCTCTTTTGTTCTTTCAGAACCTATTTAAGATGTCAAATTTTTTGTCTATGGTCCTTTACACTTGAAGGTAGTGGTTGTACACTTCGTACAATTGTACTTTGTCAACGCTCTTCAAAGAACAAGCATCCAATGCTTTCAAATCCTTCCAAAATAGCCGTTGCTTTACTCTTCTAGTCTTCTGCAATGCTTAGACGAGTTTAAATCCATTGAACAACCTTTGAAGCTTTAAGTCTTGAATCTCCTGATGAACTTCAGCTTCTGATGAGGTGCTTCTGATGTACTTGCTTCTGATGACGTCATCATTTCAGGAGCATTAAACTTCAGGAGCACTTTTCTTCAGATGCTTCAAGCTTCCTTTTTGTTGATTCCTTAGCTCTCTTTTGTTCTTTCAGAACCTATTTAAGATGTCAAATTTTTTGTCTATGGTCCTTTACACTTGAACAAATATTAGCATATCCAGTTGACAATTTTTAATACCTTGTTATCATCAAAACTCTCAAAGGGTAATGTTAAACACATTTTGTTCCAACACTTCTTACCCTTACCCTTTTATTATTTGCCTTAAACACTACACACACACACACACACACACACACACACACACAGTCACAGTGATAATCTCTTTAACCTCTCTAGAACATCCTGGTCCTAATTTAATATAATTGCTCAATATTTATCCAAAGTACTCTGGTCCATAATTAATCATTAACATTGTTTTATAATTATTAATTAACTATATAACTGTTATCCAGAATATTCTGGTCCGTGGTAAAACAATTGTTTAAATTCCACACTTAATTGTTTTAATCATTCTCTGTAAAATTTAATCATTCCAATAAAATTTTGATTCTTATTTAAACTACTTAAATATTTAACTTTACTTGATCAAAAACATTATGGTCCTTGATAAAACATTTGTTTAATATCTAAGACATTCTAATCTTATTTTTCTAACCTCTACCGAGAATTTCTTGAGTATATAAGTTTTGTAAGTTGCAGGACTAAATTTTAAAAGGGTCACAATTCAAACCCCTCTTTCTTGTGACTATTTCTTCCAATTCAACAGGTGTCTCTCACAAGCTGGAAGGGAGATCCTTATCAAAACAGTCTTACCGTCTGTTCCTTCCTATGTGATGAGTGTTTTTGTCCTTATGCGTTCACTCACTAGTGAAATTGAGAAAAGGTTAAGGCTTAATACATCATTTGGTCCCTTAACTTATTTTCTGTTTTCATTTTGGTCCCCTAACTTTTCTAGATTTATATGAACCTGACTGTTATCGTTCTATTACTCAGTTATAGCTATTGAAAATGTTGCACTGCATTATCATAAATTAAGAATATCGTCGATGGAAATTTTTTCCAAGCTGTTATCCTTTTGTTCTCCTGTAATTCTGCAATTTGCACTATGTTTATGTTCTGAAAGATGAAAGTTTAAAAAATATGATTTCTTTAGATCTGATTATCTTGTTCCGTAAGGGTGTTTTAAAAGTTGAATTGGAGATTTAACCAGCAATAAGGATATGAACTTAATGATTAAAATGATGAAGATACACTGTTGCATACAATGGACCTGCAATTGAATGGTTGAAATCATATCAAGAATTTAGACATTTAAAAACTAACGGAGAGGACCAAAAGAGGTAACGGTAGAAGACATAAGGGACCAAATTGAAACGTTTTATAGTTAAGGTACCATTTTGAAAAAAAGAATTCAATTAAGGGACCAAATGATATATTAAGCCAAAGGTTAAACTCCTTTTCATGAGGTCCTAATTCAGCAAACTCACGAGGCTTGCACTAGATGTCTTGGGAAAGACTTTCCACTCCTAAGGTGTTTGGTAGAATGAGTTTTAAGGCTTTTAATATGGCTATAGTCGGCAAGCATGCTTGAAAATTGGTTTCTAATCCGAAGTCTCTAATCACCTGTTTACTCAAAACGAATTTTTTTCTTGAGGTGATTATTTTGGAGCTGGTATATGTCATAACCCTAGTTATGTTCGGCATAGTTTCTCGAGTGTGAAAGATGTAATTCATCGAGGTTTTCAATGGAGTATAGGAACATGAGATCGCATACCAGTCTGGGACCATCCTTGGGTTTGTAACACAACACACATTTTTCCAACCACTCCTCAACATTTGGAGTGGCCACATATCCCTATTGCAAACTTGATAGTTACACCTCAGAAGCAATGAAATATGGAGTTAATTAATGGCTTTTTGTTGACAATAATACAACCATAAGTATTTTTAATACTCCATTGTTGGCTTCCATGATTCAACACGTGCCAACTTGGAAACTGTTTACACTGATTTTTGGTAAACAACCGCTGGTTTAAAAATAGTTACTTGCAAGATCAACCAGTAAATCTTAGGAGCATATTTATGCTTTTGTGTATTTCCAAGAAATGTAATGTTCTTAAAAGATTGAATAAAGAAAGAAAATAAAAGTAATCGAACTCAACCCAATTGAATCCAATCGAATTTTGTTAAGTAAAAACAAGTAAAATGTTCAAAAAGAACAAGTAAAAATGCAAAGACATTCAAGAGAAAGAACTTAAATTGAATTGATTGAATGTAAATCGGTACACAGATTCATACATTGCAACTTGTGACTCGTTTCTCGCTTCCATACGGATAATTTGAGTGTAAGTTTTGTATGATTTAATTGTGACCACTTTTCCTTAGGAAAAACTACTATTTACACAAATAGAAATAACTACCTAAATTCGAATTTCGAACATACAACGAAATAAAACTAACAAGTCTTATCTATCTAATTTGAATTTCGAACGCGCCTTTAAAGATGGTTGTTGCTTGTCCTTATCCGAAATGATAACCGCTCCTCGATAGGTTTCGTCCGTCGAACTGGAACATGTGCTCCCAGCAAGTCCAACTTCGATAAGCACTTGAGAACAATCTTCATTTCTTCGATGATAAGGTCAACTCTCTTTGACTGCATTTAATACTGCATTTAATGATAGCCTTCAAAAATATAGGCTAACAAATTGCCCCCCAAAAACGTCATATTCGACTCATTTTCTTGATAAGGAGAGAAAGAAGTTTCTGACCCCGATGGACATACCTCGATTTTAATCGATGTGTTGAAGTCTATGACGTCATCCGTTTAGAGAAACAATTCAAAAAAGGGAATTTTGGTGTCCCCACCATAGTTAGTGGGCCACGTTCCAGTCATTGGGAACTACCACTTTGTAAAAAACTGTCAACGCAGGATGTTGACACATGTCCAAATCAAAAGGTTATAAAACATAAAGCTTTCACCTTTACTTTCTCACTTTCTAACTTTCCCTTTTTACTGTTCATTCTTCTCCCTCGCAAAGAAACTTGCCATGACGAATGCAGAAAGCTCCTCCTCAAAGGCTGTCAAACGCGACGAACCCATTAATTTTTTCAAGGAATTTTCTGTTGGTGCCCCTGTGTTCATAGAAGAACCAGACATCAAGGAAGCTGAAGAGAAAATCTGAAAATCCCAGGTAATTATCTCTTGCCCTAAATCACCACATGCATTATTAGGGCCGCTTCCCATAGACAAAGAAACCCCAAAAGGTCTGAGTTCTGTTTTTTCGTGTTTTGAAGAACAACTCCCTTTAATTTTCACTAAGGGTCCATACGACCTGAGTTTCTTGAAATCTAAGTTCAGAACAGAGCCAAAAATTGGTGAAAGTGAACCCTACATTGACTGGTTAGACAAATTAGAAAAGATGAAAAGTCAATTTTGGAAAGATATAAGAATCTTTGACCTTATCCAACTGTCTAGGCAAGGACCCAAATATCATAATGAATTGATAATTGCTGCCTTACACTTTTGGAACCCTTCGACAATCAGCCTCCACTTGAAATGTGGCATGCTTATGCCTACTCTGCTTGATGTCGCAGGCATCACTGGCCTCAAACCCGCTGGCCAAACTTTCGATCCTGACAAGCATCAATCAGAATTCTCATTCGCTAGCAGATCTCGAGGGTCAGCCTGGTTTACAAGAGAATTTCCAGCAACTTTTGTCGAAGATGAGGCAGAGACCAATGCCATCTGGGAAGCCTATTTGACTCCCACACTTTTGTCCAGCAGGCTCACAGCTGGTGGTCCCTATGGGTTGTATGGCTATCAGCCAAATCATGTCGCCAGACTATTTGCTTTAGTTCAACCCAAGCCTACTTCCTTGTATAAAAGTATAGATGACCTGAAGCAACCATTGATAGAACACATTTGGAGGTCAACTTTACGCAAGGCTGAGAGACAAACGCTTGATTTCAAGCCCATTTCATTTGCTTTATCTACTTCATGCACTGAGGCGTTCTTTCGATGGTAGCGAGATTATTATAAGTGCCAGAACAATCGAGTGAATCCCGACGAATTGCTTCCTGAACTAATCTTTGCTTTTACCAATGTGCAGAACAGGACAAAGAAGAGCAAAGGTACGCATATTCGAGAAATTCAAGCTTTTCAGAAATATTTTCAAACCACATATTACCCTTTGCATTTAAAAAGGACAGTTAACTATGCTGCCCAAACTTTAAGGGATAAAATTTACGACAAACTTCCTTCGCTGAAGTTTCCACCTTTCACTCCCAGTAAATATCTTTTTGCATTACATTTTAAAATGAAATTCCCGCCATTGCCAACTAGTAAATTGGCATTAGCATTTAGGCCACCATATCCAAAATGGCTACAATGTGTTTCTTCACTAGGAATGAAACAAAGACCAATAAATAGAGATGAGGATAAAGTGACTGCATCGAAATGCGATCTATACACTTTTAGAGGTCATCTTGGCTTAGACCTGCCTCATATTCGAATCACTTCTCCAATAGGAGTAGGTATGAAATTGTCGATTTTAAAACAAGTAGAACAATTTAGATAGAAAAACAATTACCACTTATCTCTCTATCCATTTGGTGAAGTAATCTATCCACACTAAAATATATTTATGGCCTTTCGATGACTTAGGTTTTATTTCCCCAATCACATCTAAGGCCCAGCCTCTAAATGGCCAAGGTTTAACTATCGAGTGTAGTTCACTTGCTGGCACACGTTGGATTTCCAGCGTGCTATTGGCACCCTTGGCACCCTTTAGCAAATTCTATGCAATCTTTTAGCATGGTTGGCCAATATACCCCTTGTCGAAACAAAAGCCATTTTATTTTGTGGCCTGCTTGGTGTGTACCACATGCTCCACTATGAGTATTGGAAACAGCCAAATATGCCTCAGTTTCTCCGAGACATTTAAGTAAAACTCCCTCTAGAGTCTTTTTGAACAATTCGTTCCCCACAATTACGTAGCTCAAGGCTTTATATTTTATTTTTCGACAAGTTGTACCATCAGGATTTTCCAGATAATTAACGATGGGCTTTCGCCGATCATTATCAGTTAATTAAATTGTTAACAACCAAAATTTCGACCAAATTTGTACCTTGTATTTGTCTATGAGATGTCTCCATGCCCCCAATTTTTGGTGTTGACAATTTCTTGGGGAGAGATTCCTTCGAACTGCGCTTATTCCTGATCTCGATTGGCTCCTGCTCTTAATCTTTCGAAACCTTATACCCAGAAGCCGCTTGAGCAAGATCATTTGCTTCTTGGTTCTCCATTCGGGGAATGTGTTTTATTTCGACGTGGATAAAAAGTTTGAGTAACGTGTTTGCTATGGTGAGGTATAGAATTAAACCTTCCTTGACGCATTTGTATTCTTTGGTCAATTGTCTCAACACTAGTTCCGAATCTCCTTTTATTTCGATACTTTTTGCCCCCAGTTCGAGTAAGATCTCTAAACCGGTGATCAAGGCCTCATATTCAGCCTCATTTTTTGAACAAAATTGATTAATTCGAAACTTGTACTTAGTTATAGTATTGTCTGGCGAAACAATCACCATCCCGATCCCGATGCCATTTTTATGACTGGACCCATCGAAATACAACTTCCAGCACTGGTTCTCGATGCCCCCAGGCAACGGTTCTTGCACCGAATGATCAGCTATAAAATCAGCCACAATCTGGCCTTTAACGGATTTCAGAGATTGATATGTCAATGAATATTCCGTAAGCGCTAAGGCCCATTTTCCCACTCTGCTATGCAAGATAGGCTTTGAAAACATATGTTTAATTATATCGAAATGAGAATAAACACAAACATCAAAAGGCTTTATATAATGCTTAAGTTTTGTACATGAAAAATACAAACAAAGACATAATTTTTCACTGGGGTGATATCTTGTTTCAACATCATTCAATACCCTACTAAGATAATAAATGGCTCTTTCTACACCATTTTCATCCTCTTGTGATAACATACTTCCCATAGTGCTTTCAGATGTTGCTATATACAATTTCATTTTTCTATCTTTTAAAAGAGGCGACAAAATAGGAGGGTTCATCAAGTAAGACTTGATCTCATCGAAAGCCTTCTGGTGCTCTGGTTCCCATTTGAACACATCTTCTTTCTTCAGATGGAGCAATGGCGCAAATGTTTGTGTCCTGCCACTTAGGTTCGATATGAACCTTCTGAGAAAGTTGATTTTTCCTAACAAAGACTGCAACTCTTTCTTGGTTGAAGGAGCCTTAGTCTCCATTATTGCTTTGGTTTTGTTTTGATTAATTTCGATCCCTTTCTTGTGGACAACAAAACCTAGAAAATCACCTGCACAAACACCAAATGCACATTTTAATGGATTCATTTTTAATCCATACTGCCTCATTCTTTTGAATGACCGGCGTAAGTGATCTAAGTGCCTATCTTCTGATGATGATTTTACTACAATATCATCGATGTAAATCTGCATGAAATCTTCGATGAAGTCATGAAACATCGAATTCATTGCTCTTTGGTATGTAGCACCAGCATTTTTTAAGCCAAATGGCATCACCAGCCATTCGTAACAACCCAATGTCCCTGGGCATCGAAACGCCTTTTTGGCGATATTCTCTTCAGCAATAAAAATTTGATTGTAGGCTGAATAACCATCCAGCATACTTAGATACTCGAAGCCTGCTGCTGAGTCTACTAGCATTTCTGCCACAAGCATGGGATACTCATCTTTGGGAGTAGCGAGATTTAAATCTCTAAAGTCAATGCAGACTCTTATAGTCCCATTTTTCTTTTTAACAAGCACTACATTTGCTAGCCAATCTACATACCTGGCCGGTCTGATGAAACCGCATTTCAAGAGTCTTTCGATCTCTTCTTTAATCTTTGGTAAGATCTGTGGCGCAAACCTTCTAGGAATCTGCTTCACTGGCTTTTTATCTGATCGAATTGGCAACTTCAATTCTACCATCTTTCGATTTAAACCGAGCATTTCGTTGTAATCCCAGGCGAAACAATCTTTGTATTCCTTTAGGAGCACCAAAATTTGATCTTTGAATTCTTTGGGAATTTTGGCGCTAACATACGTTGGTCTCTTGACGGAGCCATCTCCCAAATCTACTTCTTCGAGAGGATCCTGCGCCTTCATCTTAATAGTAGAACCCATAGGATCTTCTTCGAAACCCAAAGGTTCGTCATCATATATACAATCCAATTTTTGATCATCGATGAGGTCATCAGTAGCATCTTCTACCGGAGTTTCGATCACCTCTTTTTGCAAGATTTCGGCCTCTTTGGCCATTTTTAATTGGGTTTCGGCCACATAGGCCGTAATTTTATCCCAAAAATTGGGTTTAATCATGGATTACTTTTTGATATCCCACCTAGTTGGTGAGATTGCATACTCTGTCGATCCTCGAGTAAGGTCATCAGTAACTTTCTTGTATGCTGAGGCCCTTGTTCAGAGCACATTTTCCTCCTCTAGGGGAGTCTCCTTATGATTCACCATTACGTAATCATGATCAATTAATTCTCTTTCCCAAACAAAACCAGAATCTGGATGAAGTTTCATGGAACATATTTCATCCTCTGAAACTACATATTTGGGACCCAAAGTAAGGATTGGAGGAATAGTTGCAAGTTATTTATCGAAATTCTTCTTGGTAATGTTATTCACTTCAACCAGGAAATAACTTTGATCAGCCTCGATGTTCTCAACTAGACCATCTTCTCTCCAAATGGTAATCCTTTGATGCACAGTAGAAGGCACTACCCCCACACCATGGATCCATTCTCTGCCTAACAACACATTGAAATTAGCCTTAGATGGGACTACCATGAACATAGTTGTTCTTTTCACACTTCCAACTATCAAATCAACTTCGACAGCCCCAAGGGAATTGCCAGTTGTCCCTTCATAGTCAGTGAGGACTATGTTATGTGGTTCCAAGTCAGAATCAACAATCCCAATTTTCCCTAAGAAGGATTGGGGTATCAAATTAACTGTGGCACCTCCATCCACCAATACTTTATTCACTCCCACACCATTTATCTTGGCTTGGATAAATAAAGGTTTAAGGTGATGCATCATCGAGATATCAGGTTTCTCGAACACTGCATGCTGATCCTCGACACAACCATTGTTCATAACATAATAACATAATGGCTTGTGAATGGCCATTTCTTCAGTGAAATCGCTTTCCACTTCATTTACCTCAGAGGGTACATCATATTCAATTGGCAACACTGACACAACGTTACAGACTATGTCGAGACTTGCGTTGGATTCAGAGAAATTTGAAGTCATTTCCTCATCCTCCTTTGGAAGGTCTTTTTTCAAAGTTGGTAAAGGAGGAAATATTCTTTAAGTGGCAGGTCTTTTGACCATTTCGAAAACAGTCTCCTGTTTTTCTTCCCTTTTCTCAACATTGGTGACGTCTTTCAAAGCACTTGCCTTTTTCTGGCGTTGATACCTTCGCCATTGTGTTTTTGTCATGGGGTTCTTACCCTTGTAGTTATTGCTGTAGGCATACTTGTTGGAATTCGATGTCTCCTGCTGATGAGACGTTGTGGCCACTCTTTTCACCAATTTCGTTTGTGGGGCGGAGTAACCAGATCTTGCCCCCAGAAAAGACCCAAGTATCTGAATAAGCCTTCGAAGAAGGGTTGAAAGTCTTCCTATGACTTTTGCCTAGATTTTTTCTGAGTTTTTCATCTTATAAGGAACCCCTCGTTTGTTGAAACCGAATTTTGGCCGGTTATCAACCCATCCGCCTTTGCGTTTGGCTTGGGGTCGAAATCCTTCGACAGATTTTGCAGCTTCTTTATCGAAAACTGTGCTACACCTTGGGCAGAGCATGGCATGTGCATTGGAAATTTTGCATCTGTTGAGAAAATCTATTAAATCTTCCTCAGCCTTGGGATATGCCACTTTCATTTTTTCAGCAAATTGGTCTTCAGTAACCATTGCATTTTCAGATTGATGGTCCTCAGCAACCATCTCCTTGCCGGTTTGTAAATTTTCTTTCGATACAGGGGCCAAGGAAGGGGATTCAGTGCCAAATTCTTCTGAGATATCTACCATGTTTATGGCAACCACATCAGCATACATTGAATCAGCTTTCTTCAAAGGATCTGCATCTACTTGCATTGACTGTTTGGTCTTATCTCCAAATTTCAGCCTTCCCTCATCGAGAGCTTTTTGCACAGAGTCCCTGAAACGAGTACAACGAGATAAGTTATGGCCTAAGAACTCATGGAACTTACAAAATCCTCATTTTTTCCTTTTTCTAAAGGAGGCAGCTTCATGTTTTTTGGCACTAATATTATGCCATCTGCAACTAAGAGATCGAAGATCTCCTCACATTTAGAGACATTAGAAGTATAAGTTTTAGGAGGGTATTTGTCATTTTTTGGCTATTCGGGATTTTTCCCGTTCGATGGCCTTAACAATTTGCATGTGTAAGGCGGTCCATCTTTTAATTCTGCCAGATTTATCTCATTTTCTTCGACAATATCTGACCCCCAATCGAACTCAGGGTCACTGTCTCCTGCATCTACATAGGCGACTTTTTCCATTTTGGGGAATTTGTTCGTCCGGGCTTTTTCAGCCTTAAGTCCTTCGACTTGTCGGACTCTGTCTGCTAATTGTGCCATATCCCTAAGATATTGAGTGTCCAATTTCTTTCGAACGGAATAATCAAGGCCACCAGCAGCCATTTCGACTAGTTCATGTTCTGGCACTGAAGTAAAACACCTGGCCTTGAGAAGACGAAATTTGTTCAGATAATCGTCGATTAATTCATGCGTCCTTCATCGAATGCTGGCCAGTTCCTTCAAACTAATTTTAGATTGGCCCATGTAGAATTGTTCATGGAAAGCTTTTTCCAATTGATTCCAACTAAAAATGGAATGTGGAGGCAACGTAGTAAACCAAGTGAAGGCATTTTTCGTCAAAGAACTTGGAATATATTTCAACTTTAGATTTTCGTTGTTTGCCATTTCACCCGCCTCCATAAGGTATCGAGCAATGTGTTCGACCGTCGATTCATTGGTCTCCCCAGCAAATTTAGTAAATTTGGGGACTTTCCAATTCCTTGGTAATCCAGTTTCCAAAACATACTCAGATAAAGCCGACACAAAATTGGGCCTATGTAAACCCATATTAAAACCATTTTGGGCTAACAAAGCCTCGACAACATTTGTTATGTTATTATGGCCGTCATTATTGTTTCGACGGGCTTGCATGACCACTTGGTCTGCATCTTAGTGCCTATTTACCAATATTGGTACCCTTTTGGGCTCTTCTGGAACCTGAGGTTGTGCCCTTGGCGATTGCATTTGATTTTCAGGCACCTGGGCATTTTGACTAACTGCAAGGGGTTCTGCTGACCCAACATTTAAATTTCGAGTTATCGGGGTACTTCGCGCCGCATGGGAACCGAAGAAATCAGCGATTTGCTCCATTTGAGCGGACAATGCTTGGTAACTGTTGTTAGTATCTCGAATTAGAGGATTAATTACTGCACCCATTTGTTGTGTTACTAGATTGGCCATTTCGTGATTGGCCTCGTCCATCTGTTGCCTTAAGGCCATCATGGACGCATTGGTCAAAGATTGTTGGGGTGTTGCCACAGGAACGATCACCCCAGGAGTAAACAATTGGGGCATTGGTACGTTTAAACTCTTGGAGAACGAAGATGGGTTCGTGTGTAGGCCTTGCATTAAGGAAGTTGGCATACCGTAGGGCATGTTTCGACGGCTTGTGCCAAGGTCAAAAAATGCTGGAACGGCCTGTGTAGTATGGCCAGAGACAGTCGATCCTGTCGGAATGTCTGAGTTGTTTGAGCGGGTGTTGTGACCGCTGGAATGGCCTAAGATGTTGGCATGGCCATCGTTGATTCGACAGTTTCTAATACTGTCGTCGTGGTACTACTCGGAATTGCCTGCGTACCACCGGATGATGTGGGAGGGTTGGTTGATGTTCCTGATGCGGTGTTCGATGCCGCTGTGTTTGGAATGGGAGGAGGACGTACCATTTCAGAAAGTTGTTTTTTACTCCTTAAGAGCATGCACAACGCAAACCAACAATATAAATCGAACAAATTTCGCTATGAAATTATCCACAAAGGCACAAAAAGGTCCCACCGGGCGTGCCAATTTGTTTACACTGATTTTTGGTAAACAACCGTTGGTTTAAAAATAGTTACTTGCAAGATCAACCAGTAAATCTTAGGAGCATATTTGTGTTATTGTGTATTTCCAAGAAATGTAATGTTCTTAAAAGATTGAATAAAGAAAGAAAATAAAAGTAATCAAACTCAACCCAGTTGAATCCAATCGAATTTTGTTAAGTAAAAACAAGTAAAATGTTCAAAAAGAACAAGTAAAAATGCAAAGACATTCAAGAGAAAGAACTTAAATTGCATTGATTGAATGTAAACCGGTACACAGATTCATACATTGCAACTTGTGACTCGTTTCTCGCTTCCATACGGATAATTTGAGTGTAAGTTTTGTATGATTGAATTGTGAACACTTTTCCTTAGGAAAAACTACTATTTACACAAATAGAAATAACTACCTAAATTCGAATTTCAAACTTACAACGAAATAAAACTAACAAGTCTTATCTATCTAATTTGAATTTCGAACGCGCCTTTAGAGATGGCCGTTGCTTGTCCTTATCCGAAATGATAACCGATCCTCGATAGGTTTCGTCCGTCGAACTGGAACATGTGCTCCCAGCAAGTCTAACTTCGATAAACACTTGAGAACAATCTTCATTTCTTCGATGATAAGGTCAACTCTCTTTGACTGCATTTAATACTGCATTTAATGATAGCCTTCAAAAATATAGGCTAACAGAAACTTGAGAAGAACTATATTTATACAGTTAGGAGTGCGTATAAGGACATTATAAATCATGATTTGGTAGCTCTACAACATCGTGTGCCGGGGAACTAGAATTGTGTTTGGAAGCTCATGCTGCCACCAAAGGTTGAGAATTTCTTATGGAGAGCTTGTCGAAACTGTTTGCCTACGAGAGTTCGGTTGCAATAAAAAGGTTTTTAGTGTCCTGATCAGTGCACGTGTGTGAAGAGAGTGGTGAAGGTAATATTCATTTGTTTTTCATGTGCAGTAAAAATGTGCTTTGTTGGCAATGTGTCGGATTATGAAGTGTTTTGATAGGTGTCTTCAATCCTACTACAAGTTTTCGGACAAACATGTTTGCTATTTTACAACACCTGGATCAGCAGCAAAAACAACTTTCTGGTGTGACCCTATGAAGTATTTGGAAGCATAGGAATAACAAGGTTTGGAACAACATCACTGAATCAACTCAAACTATTTGTTATCGTGCAGGGTCTTTTCTTACTAGTTGGATGAAAGCCCAAACTATTTGAAATTGTACTTCTAGGCACTCAACTAATCTCACTCTTTGAAGAGATTTACAATGGCAAAAACCAAGTCCTGATGTACAAATGTAATGTAGATGCTTCCTTTCCCCATACTTTGAATCAGGTTGGCCTTGACATGTGTATTCGAGATGATGAAGGTCGTTTTGCGCTGGCTAAAATAGAATGGTTGACTCCACTCCTTAATGTGGACTTACGGGATACTTTAGGTTTATTATCAGCTCTTCATTGGGTGTGTGATCTACAATTCAGAACTGTGGATTTTGAGTTTGATTCCAAAACTATGGTGGATAGTCTCTATGGTGGTAAAAGTGGTGTTTCTAATTACAGTGCAGTGATCGATGATTGTAGATGTCTGTTAACTTCTGATTTAGTAACCTCTGATGTTAGATTTATTCGGAGACAAACCAACGAAGTTGCTCATAGTTTCGTTGGGGCGGCCCAATGTCATGCTAGTTTTCATATTCATATTACGATTCCATCTTGTATCTCTACTATTATTTTAAATAAAATGCAATAAGTTTCTTCTTGTAAAAAAATGTACATATATAAGAAAGTAGATATGATTTTTTTTTAAAACTCTTGACTATTTTCAAAATACAAACATTTATGTAATGTTTATATTAAATAACTTTTTATTTTATATTCAAAACACCGTTCAATGATTGCACCACACCTATTGTAGATATTATGTGATTATATCTACATAAACAAATTTTTATATACATATATGAGAAAATCAATATGATAAAATTTTGAAAACTCGTGGCTATTTTTAAAATATCAACATTAATGCAGTGTTTTTTTTAAAGAAAGAAACACAATGTTTCTGTTAAATAAATTTTTATTTTATATTTAAAACACCGTTAAATATTTACTGCACTCGTTGATGATTTTATATGTTTATATATGCAAAAGATAATTTTTTATGTACCGATATGCGATAGTCGAGATGATAAAATATTGAAAACTCACAACTATTTTAATAATATCAACATTAATGTAATGTTTTTATTGTTTTTTTATATGCAAATTAGTAAGATTAAGAGATCAAAAGATATTAGATTAAAGGCTTAATTGCAGTTTTAGCCCCTTTACTTTTCCAAAGTTGCGATTTTGGCCCCCTAAGAAAAAAAACTACAAAACCGCCCCTTAAGTTTTGCAACTATAGCAGTTTTGGCCCCATAAGGCAAAAAAAATATAAAAAAATGACACGTGACACCTCACTTAGGGTGCCACGTCAGCGTAGACCGGGTCAAAATTGGCGTTGGGGCCAAAACTGCCACAATTACAAAACTTAGGGGGCGGTTTTGTAGTTTTTTTTCTTAGGGGGCCAAAATCGCAACTTTGGAAAAGTTAGAGGGCTAAAACTTCAATTAAGCCTAGATTAAACTATTTTGCAATGCTTATCACATAAAATAGTAGAATAAACTTTTTTCATATATTATCGTCATAATACATTGTTTTTTCCGTATATTTAAGGTAATTGAATAATGTTTTTTTTTTCTTTTTCAGTTTTGATACATTAAGTACTCCCTTCGTATTTATTAGATGACACTTTATAACTTTCACATATATTAAAAAATATAATTTTTGTAAAAAAAAAAAAAGAAATGTAGTTTTATAAATAAAAAATTAATTTTGTATGGGAATGAAAAATTATGAGTGATTTACAAAATTATTCTTCATTAATACCATGATTAAAAAAATTAAAAGAATTGAAAGAAGAAGAAGTAACAAGCAGTAAATGATATGATAGAAATAAAATTATATTAATATTTTTATTATTATTTTTTCGATATGTTTTGTAAAATAATACAATAAAATTCAGAGAGAGTATCATGCAACAACTTTCACATATTCATTGAACAAAATGATATTTTCGACCCATTATTTATTTATTTATTTTTTATATATTTTGATAAGATTGACCCAAATAGTATAATATAATATTTCTTTTCTTAATATAGTATAATATAAATTATTTTGTAAAAAGTAATATAATAAAAGTGAATTAATTTCTGTCAAAAAATAAAGTGAATTAATTCTTTCAAAAAGAAAAAGTGAATTAATTCTTGAAAGAAAAAAAAGTGAATTAATTTATTTTTATAGTAGTATAAAATGAGACCGAAATGTCTACATCACTAGCCACATGTGAAAATTGCCCCCAATCCGTGTCTTCTTCTATGAACAACTCTTCTTCATTCGGTTCTATTCCTCCTTCTCCCGCTTCTTCCAACTCCTCCTCGATGGCTTCTTCTGAACAACTCGTTCTCGAACTCAGCAATCCCGAACTCCGTGAAAACGCTCTTCTCGAACTCTCCAAGGTATCTTCATCTTCATCATCATCGTAACCATTTTCTCTTTCACCTTATTCTTTCAAACTCAAAACAATTTCAAAATTTTCCATTTAATTTTTTAAATACGTGATTAGGGTTATGGATTATGATTAGGGTTATGTTAGTTTAATTTTTGAGATCTATGAAGCACTGACACACGATACTAAGAAGCTGATACAATTTGAGAAAATGACATAATTCAATGTAATTACATATCTCTGTGTCCGACATTGACACATGTCAGACACCAAACACGCCTTCGATCAGAAGTGTTGAGATATGAGAATAGTACACTGTTTATTTGTGCTGTTATGTCATGTGTTGAAAGGTTGATTTGGTTTTCCTTTTTTAGTTGATTGTTTTGTTATGTTACACTGTTTATGATTAGGGTTTTGTTAGTTAATTGTTGGGATCGATGAAATAGAGAAATGAGCACTGGATATTACATGACATGACATGTTGACACTCGTAATAATTTGAGAAAATGACATAATTGAATGTAATATCATGTGGTAGTGTCGGCCACTAGAGATGAATTTGATTAGAAGCGTTGATGATATGTGTTGTTATGATAATTTTACACTGTTTAATTACGTTGTTATGTGTTGAAACTTTGTTCTGGTTTTTATATTTTTAGTCAATTGTTGTTATAATTTTGAATTGTAGTTTTGTTTTTGCTGTTTTGTGTGTTTGTTATGACATTTGTTTTTAGTTGATTAATGATGTAGTTTTTGGTATAGATTTATAATGAGATCAATTTTGTGGGAATGAGAATTCATTTCAATGGAATTTGATGTGTGGGTCATTGATTGATCGATTACTTTTGTTGAAATTAAGGTTTCACGGGGAGATGTAAATTTAGTTATTGTTTGTTTTGATGCTGAATCACTTCTTTTATTTTTTGTATTTACACTCAAAAATTGAAATTGTTAAGTTACTTCTTGTGCTAGGGTTTTTGTGGTTTTGTTAAACTTAATTTATTTTTTTTGACTGGATTTAAACCTAATTTATTCAGAATTATGATATGGCAATCTTGATATCTCAACAGCAGATATACTAGAGCTGTCTAGTCTTGAGTGTGAGAGCGTGCGTTACAGATTTTCAAAGGGTGTCTGTTTAAAAAATACAAATATCAAGTCTAGTATGTAAGTAAACTACAAATGTTCAGCTTGCGCGTGGGGGGCGCGTTAAAATGTGTGGAGTACTACACACATTTACGAAATTTACGGTTTTTACCCATTTATTGTGTGTGCTTTTGTAATTTTGAACGTGATCTGGATTGTCAAAATCGGTAAACTTTCTTAAAGAAAAATACAAATATCCAGTCGGATATGTAACAAAACTAAAGATGTTCAGCTTGCGTGTGGGGGGCGCGTTAAAATGCGTGTAGTTCCATGCACAATTACCAGTTTTGCGGTTTTTTACCCCTTTATTGTGTGTACTTTTGTGATCTTGAACGTGATCTGGATTGTCAAAGTCGGCAAACCTTCTTAAAAGAAAATAGATCAAAATGGTAAAAATATAACCGTTGTTACAAAACATGACAGTAAAATTGACATCGTGATGTTACATTAAATTGCTGTGTTGTGTTTAAAACAATGAGATAAATGATAAATCAAGTGAGAAGAAACCGAAACAGAAAATATTAACTGTCCACAAAAGTGACATGCCGACTACTCAGGGTGCCACTGCCCAGGGTTCAGCCGCCGCCAAAGATGGCACGATGCCTTCTGCTGCTGAACAACTCATTTGTAAACTTAGAAACCCTGACGACATTGAAAATGCACTTCGTGAGCTCTGCAAGGTTACCGTTTCCCCTTTATTTTAGAATACCAGATTAGAGTTTCAACAAATTTGGATCGAAAACAAAGTGCGGTGAAGAGGTATTGCGGGTTCGAACCTGCATCTCAACACATCAGATGTCCCCGCAACCTTTTACTTACCCTCTCAATCACATTTACTGGATTGTATTTACTTTTTTTTTTTGTTAATGCGCGGTTAGGTTTTCATTTAATTAATTTGTTGTTGCAGAGATGGTTTGGAACTTTGATCTGGCCTTCAAATGTTAGTTAATTTTCAAGATATGATATTGATATTATGTTTACGTGTTCTTGTTATGAGTTTGGTGTCGTGACGGACAAATTTGACTTTTTAATGTTTTTCTGTTTTGCGTGTTTTTCGAATCTCTGTTTTACTTTGTTGTTACAGTTTTTACCTTTGAGAGAAAAGTAGAAAGAGGTATGATCAATTTTGCATGAGTATTCCGGTTTGAGTGAGAATCTGTTTCAATGGCTTTGGTTTGTGCATTATTTCTTCCTTATGTTGAATTTGGGGTTACAGGGAGATGTAATCATTATTTGTTAATGGATTGATGCTGATTAACTAATTAAATTTTCGATTTGTGCTAAAAATTTAGACATTTATTGAATTATATCACGATGATTTGACTAGGTTTCTGTTTGTTTGGATTGCTACTGCACTCACATGGGTATCTCATTTTTGTTTTATGTATTGTAGAAGAGGGAGCAATTTCAAGATCTCGCCCCATTGCTATGGAATTCATTTGGTACTATTGCAGCACTTCTGCAGGTATGCTGTGTCACTTTTTTCCTATTTCTATTGTTGGGCTTATTTTGCTATAACCTTTCATATTAATCTGTTGTCAATAGAAGCCCCTAGTCACTATGCGAATCCCTGCCCTGTTGATTTGCATTTTTGAGTAGCAGCAAAATATTGTGGCCTCTACAGTGAAGCTCCTGTAAAATTCCAAATATGCCCTCAACTTATAGATGCTCCGGTGTTCCCTTTTGTTTCTTTTGAAACTTTTTGGTCATTTCATCCTAAAACTATGCTTTATGTTAGGTTTGAATATTGGTAACACTGAACTTTGATTATTAGTTTTGAATGTGTAAGATACTATGGTATAGATTTCTGAGCTTTTATGTGTATCATACTATGGTATAAATTTCTTGTATTGTTTTTCCAAACATTAATGTAGCGGTACCGATGATACCCTTTCTCACGATACCGCTATAGCATTTTGGAGGTCCACTGCTATGCTCCACTATCTGCCATTGATAACATAAATATACTTAGTTTTGAATAAATTGTGGCATTCACATTTTTCTCTTCTCCCCCTATTTCTTCGTTTTGGTAACCTGTTGTTATACTTGGTTCCAACTATTTTTCCTTGACTAGACCAACTTTGAAATTTGATAATTAGTCAAAACTACGCGATGTTGTGATTTAACTTCGATCTTTTCAAAACTGTACATCTAAAAATTGGTTAGCTTTAAAATGCTATAGTATCAGCATACTCTGTAAACTGTACTCAGTTTCTCCACATTTATTTTAGTTTAATATTTTATCCCCTCAGTCTGCTTTATATCTTCCTTTCAGTTTCCAATAGCAAGATTTCTCCGTTGTCCTCCACTAAGTTGGATTTGATATTTTGTTTTCTTTCAGGAAATTGTTTCAATATATCCTGTTTTGTCTCCTCCCAACCTCACTCCAGCACAATCAAATCGAGTGTGCAATGCTCTTGCCCTGCTCCAGGTTAGATGAGTTTGTCTAACTCAATTCTTTTATTTGTTTGTGAATAACTTGATTATGTGAATACTCATTTTAAATCACCAAACATTGAAATTTGGACATCTATATCACGCTTTTAGTAAAAATATTTTAGCAAAATTTCAAGGTGGGATACACATAAACAACAAAACACTTGTTAGAACTGTGTGTGTGTGTGGACTGTTACAGGATATACTTTGCGTGGTAGGTTATTTGTATCTGACAATTCCACCTGCGTACTTCGCAAGATAGGAGAAAAGAAAAGAAGACACCTATGTGCAGTGTTTCTTCAGTTTCTTAAATCTTAAGTTCAGATAATCAATTGATTAGGAAAAGAACCAGCCATAGATATTATACTTTTTCGTTTTTTTGTTGTTATTTTCTTTTGAGACATATCATTAAGAACATAAAAAAAATGACGGCACTAAGTTTTTTTTTTTCTTCACCTCTTATTTTCTTACAGTGTGTAGCATCTCACCCTGATACAAGGATGCTATTCCTGAATGGTAATGTTACTTTCTCCATTCATTCGATGAACTTTGAACTTCTATCTGATTTTTAATTATCATATATGCTTCAAATATTCTGATGGGTGTTGGACTAATATGTTCTTAAAAATCAAAGTTGGCATTTTATATTTTGCTGAAATGCTTTGGGAAATGGTGTTGGCTTCTCTAGATTTGGTCGGTGCCATTTCCATCTAAGTAATACAGTAATAGTAAATAGTGCTGTGGAGATTATAGGATTGAGGCAAGCATGGTAGGTACTAGGGACTTGATATACACCAAGTTGATGTGATTAATCATAGACTGCATATGGATGAAGGATTTGCTGGGGTGGTTTGAATTGTCCACATTTTTGGTTTATGCATGAATGATCGATGTTACCCTTTTAATTTGATCATTCTTTTTGATATATTTACTGCATGAACAAATGACAAATTCTCTCCTGCTCTGGGTTATTCGAAATCTTTATTTGACATATCTCATGCAGACTGATATAATATGGTCTGCTTAATGTCATACATCTAACAAATTGCTTCTGAGTAAAAATGAATGTTGCTAATAAACTTTAATTCAACTCGCATGCCCTTGCGATTACCTTACCCATCTTAGGAGTCTCCATTTTGCTCGAACCTTCTCCTATTATTTAAAGGTTACCCCATCTGATTCTCCGTTTTAGTTGGCATAGTCATGCCTTTCCTTGTTGCTTTTGAATTTTTTTACTTCTAATATCTATACACTTGTAAAACTGCTAAACCAGAAGCTTTTGGTAATTGGATGGTATAATACCTTTTCTTTTTATATTGAATATAAGGAGACTGCTTGAGTGTCAAAAGATCCATTGGTTTTTATTAGTTAAAGATAGTTCATAAGGTATGTTGTATTCTTTTAACGATTCTTTTCACTTGCTTTTTTCTTCAGCGCACATTCCTCTGTATTTGTATCCGTTCCTGAACACTACAAGCAAATCGAGACCTTTTGAGTACTTGAGGCTTACTAGTCTTGGTGTCATCGGTGCATTAGTGAAGGTACTTCTTCCTTACTCATTCTGATGTTGGGTGGAAATAAGTGCGAGATGACCTACATTTCATACGGTTACATTTTTACTGCAAAAATTAATTTGAAATTACAGCAAAAAAATTGTCCAATAGATTCATCACAAAATCCTCGACACAGCTCTTTATAATGGAATGAAAGTCCAACAACTTGCTTGGATGAATTCATAAGCTAGTGTTCCTCTATTTTTTCTTTTTATACTATTATTATTATTTTTATTTATTTATTTTCATCAATATATCATCTATGCTAGTGGTTTTCAATTTAGTCTGAATTTTCTGTTCACCAGGTTGATGATACTGAGGTTATTAGTTTTCTGCTTTCGACTGAAATAATTCCCCTGTGCCTGCGCACTATGGAGATGGGGAGTGAGCTCTCCAAAACGGTGAGTGTACTGATTCTTGATTGTCAGTCTTGGGTAAATTTATGCACACAGGCAAATAAGAGTTTATTACCATCTCTTTAGCCACATTTTTCTTGTCTATGTTCGATTAACATTAATATATGCATGTGAAGTTATTTTCGTATTTCAGTGCTGTGTTAGACATACATATAATAAGTGCTTGTTTGTTTGTGCGGTGAGTGACCTCTACCCCACGTTTAAAGTCAATCTCACCGTGGTATTGAGAAGCTAGCTGGTGTAGCTCTACGCCAACCTTGCCTCTTCACCGTTATTTTGTTAGTTTCCAAACACATGCTAAATCAGTTTATACATTCATACGTCATAGCACAAGATAAATAGATACTGTGAACCTATCACTTAAGAAGACTGCTGTTGATATTCTTGTTTTACCTTTTGGATAGCTGCTCCCAATCTAAGGGTCTGGCTATGGTCATAGGATTGTTTAAACTTTGCAGGGGATGTTTAATATTATCAATATGTTATTTGAGCAGTGGCATCTGTATGTATTTATACGGGTTCAATTTCAAATACTATTCTGTCATTAGGATAAATTATTGAATACAATTTTTGGTCATTAGGATAAACTCTTGATCTTTTGTTTTATAGATTTTAAGCCACCTGTTTATTTTATGTTGCCACTGTCTGGTTTCCCTATTAATGTATATGAGATAATAATAAAATTGAGCATGATAGTCTAACGAAGGCTCTGCTGCAACAGGTTGCAACGTTTATTGTTCAAAAGATTCTGTTAGACGATGTGGGCTTGGACTATATTTGTACTACAGCTGAGCGCTTTTTCGCTGTTGGTCGAGTTCTTGGAAACATGGTGGCCGCTCTTGCTGAGCAACCATCATCTCGTCTGTTGAAGCATATCATTCGATGCTATCTTCGTCTGTCAGATAACCCGAGGTTTGTTAATAGGATTGGAACTTAATGCGAGTTCCTCCTTCCCCTCCTCCCTTTCCGCTGAAATTGCCTCTTTCATGCCCTTTCCTGCCAAGTTTCAAATGCCATCATTAATCAAACTCTTGGTCTTGTTAAAACAGGGCTTGTGATGCATTAAGAAGCTGTCTTCCTGACATGTTAAGGGATGCTACATTCAGCAGCTGCCTTCGTGTAAGTATTCCTTGTGATTACTACTCCCTCCATTCTTTTTTTGGTTTGATTTTACGATTATTTATACAAGAAAACTAATAAATTGTTACTTTTGATTGAATATTTTGTTTTTGCCTACAATATCTAAACTATTAATTATCTAATTCCACCTGGTTTTTTCTCTGCAATATACACTTAAGAGTATTATTGACAAAACAAAATTAATATTTGAACTTTGAAAATGACAAGTAAATAAGAACAATTTTTTTCCTACATAAGTGACAAATAGAATCAGAGGGAGTAATTTTTAATCAATTAGGCCTCGACATCCAATGTAAAATTTTGTCGAATCTCTATGACTTGGACCAAATATGCAATAGTCTGTTGTTTGTTGAGTGAAATGGCATGAGCGAAAAAATCATTAACAATAGGTCCAAGAGAAAGGTCGTAACTAGAACAATTCATCTTGTTCTCCAAATCTTTAATGTTAGAGCTGAAAATTTTCCATTCAGTCACTTTGAAAAAACATTCAAGCTTTTAGTTTGTTTACAATACTTATTTTTGGTTTTGTTTATTCAGGAGGACCCAACAACTAGGAAGTGGCTGCAACAACTGATTCACAATGTTGGAGGGAATCGGGTTCCTGCACTGCAAGGTGGAGGAGGTTTTGATCATCTAATGGTGAATTGAGTATAAACTATGGAATTGTGTATTCGTGTACTAAAACTATATAAAAAGACTTCAATGTTTATCAAATAAGTTTATTTAGCCATTGTGTATTTGTGTACTAAAACTATATAAGAAGACTTTAATGTTTATCAACTAAATTTATATTTTTTCTAGTCACACCCTATACTTAATTAAAGTTTTAATTTAATACCAAAACTGCCATTTTCATATAAATTTTATCAAAACTCCGTTGTTGCACTCTAATCTTTCACCCCCTCTCACCTATAAACAATCATGAGTGTGCAACCCATCTCAATGAAAGATTAAAGATTCTATCATAACATCTTCCATCCGTACTGTACTCCATATAGGTAAATGGATTTCTTCTTTTCCAATTTTTCAAGGATGTTGAGTTTCTATTTTGTCTTTATTCTATGTCCTTGTCTTCTACGGGGAAGCAGTTATTCTATGGTGTGTGCCTTAACTAGGTTTAAGTGTTAATTGCAGGATAACATAAGTTAAATTTACATACTACATCACTTAGAACTTAAAATAAGCTTAACGTAAATTTAGTTTAGGTATGTACACTAAAACTTAATTTAAGTATGCACAAATTGTTAAGCTAACCCTAACCCAGAACTCAGTAGTAGTGTCCTTTATATGCAAACAAGAGAACAAGGGACCGTTCCTTTGACTCATGTTGATGATTATTATGATAGGACTCCACGCAACGTTATACAAAAGGCTTGGGACTTGTCCAGATTCTTGAGTGTATCAATGGAAATCGTTCCATATTCTCGAGTCTACCAATGGAAATCGTTGTATCTAAGAAATCATTTATTTTTTGTGTTTCAATGAAAATCGTTCCATATTCTCGAGTCTACCAATGGAAATCGTTGTATCTAAGAAATCATTTATTTTTTGATTTCTGTATTATTTTGTGTTCTTTATTTCCAAATTAAAGGAAAAAACAAACTTCCGAATTACAAATAAAAAAAGCGAGAATTGATTCTCAATTTATATTAAAAAAAATTAGAAATTGATACATATGCTACTATGCTAGGCTCTATTACTTGTATTTTTTTGTAATAGAACTTATGCTTGATAGAAAAATTATTATTCCATATAGTTGACAAATGAGATGAAACTGAGTTCATTAAAGACGAAAAATGGCAAAAAAGAAAGCATTCATTCCCCTTCTCTGTCTTACATCTATAGTCTTTTTGTCCTGGTGCATCTCATTTAAGTATGCACAAACTGTTAACCTCTGGCTAACGTAAATTTAAGTTTAAGTATGTACACTTAAACTTAGTTTAGGTATGCACAAACTTGTGTTAACAGAAAATTGCTTAAATTTAAGAATGACTACATCATTAAAAAATAAGATTCACTCAAACTAAGTTTAAGTCTATACATGTAAACTCAATTTAAGTATACATGTAAACTCAATTTACTTATGTTTGATTTTTTTTTTTATGGGCCACTATTTTTTTTCCTTTCTCCATGCTACTTAATTCAATTTTTTTCACTCAATTTTACAATTCTCTAGTAAATGGACATCAAAGAAGAAGAAAAAAATGTTAAGAATGATGACGCTTGTTAGGAAATGATTGGAACTTGAAAACACACGATTAATAGATTATACAGTTGTACAATTGAGTTTTGGAAGATGAAGATGAGTGGGGTTCAGTGAAAAGAAGAGAAGAGGTGATCATATTCTGAGTTTGGGAAGGAAGAACACGCAAATCAAATTTTAGAAGAGATGAAAGGATTTTGGTACAATTGAAAATTTATTTTATTTTAAGGGTACTTTAGTCATTTTAAGTCATGTTAGGATGTAACTTGGTTTTATCTGAGTGTAACTAGAAATTTCATAAATTTATTTAATCAGTTAGTTGAATCTCTTCACTGCGTGATAAGTACACTCCACTTCTTTGGGGAGTATGCACATTTGAATATCAAATAATTTTATAGTCTTTTTATAATGAAGGATTATTCAAACACACTTTTTATTTTGAGGTAATAAAACAACTTTGAGGGTTGTTAAATTATTTTTTAATTAACTTTGTCAGTTTCTGTAAGAGTGGTATTTTGTTTATAATAAGCTAAAAAGTGCAAAGGGTACTCAACCCTTACAACAAGCAAGGTCCAACATCATAGTGGAAAACAACTATCAACCTTCTATAAAGGGTTGTAGAAGATCGGTCGAATCCTGAGTTTGAAGTCGGATGAAGTTTTTGAATCCTAATACTTCACATGAGTTTGTATATTCTTTATGTTGAACATATGTCTTACCCTCCAATGACTTTTTGGTCGCCTACATCCCCGTGGTGTAAACATGCAGTTTGAGGATGCTTGAGTCGATGTGAGTACTGGAGGATGGTTTGATGCCTTCTTGTTTTTATGCTTATGCTTTTGGAGTTTTAGTAGCAGTGCTCTGATTAGGATATCAGTGATTCTATTTTATGTTTTGAATTTATGCTTGAAGAACCATCGAGTTCGTTATGTTGATTTTTTTTTTTTTGAGGAAGAGTTCGTTATGTTGATGAATTTGAGATTTGAAATTTTGAACTTATGTTGATTTAAGATATTATTTCCGCTGCGATTGTTTATAACTTTGATGATTCATGACTATTTTTGATTAATGATGAAGTAACACCTTGAAGATTAATACAATTATCGTTGGTTTATTATTTAATATTGTATGTGGGGTTCAAGGGTGTTACAGTTCCTTTTAAGATAAATTTTCCCTTCGAAAAATATAATGAACTTAAGAATATAGTCTCTTTCAATGTTTTATGCCGTTAGAGAAGTTAGAGGTTAGAATGGTGGAAACATCATATTAGAGTGGTCAGAATGCCATATTAGAATGATTCTATTACAATATTAGAGTGATCTTAGTACCATAATAGAGTGGTATTGTAACACCCTATTTCCCGACGATAAATATTAAATAATAAGAATTTATTTTATAATAAGGATGTTACAAAACTCGATATTATATCACAAAATAATAATAAAAAGTTTTCTTTTAAAATAAATTCGTTGTAGAAGTAGAAAATTATTCACTGATCACATTAATAAATTCATACTTGCCTTCCAACAATCATAAATAGATAATAACAAAGTTTCCAAGATTCAACTCAAAATGTAATTAAAATTAAATCGTCAATCCCAACCCTAGTGTTACAATATCAGAGCTCGTAGCGACTACATGCTTATTCAACTAGCAAATAACAGAACTAAACGGAGGACATCTCCTCATCTCCACCTACTAAAACGTCCCACATATACTCCTCGTCAACTTGGTTATCTGTACTCAAAGTACAACCACCATACAGAAAACAACAGAACAAAATAGGGGTGAGAAATCCTGCCATACCATAATGATAGGGAAAAACACTAACATTAAATAAATATCAAGAGGATATAATCCTCACCGTCTCATCACTTTCAACCGTTATTATGTATAATCCCTTCGTTTCACATATCACAGTAGCACATCATTTTCACACTTAAACACCAAGTACAAACATCATCATTTACATGCATATGGACTCTCCTAATGACCTATATGAATGTGGTACATAACCTATCAACACCAAGTTGCCAGAGATATGTTGCTGGACTTTTCAACACCAATTGCCAGAGATATGTTATTGGACTTTTCAACACCATTTCATCACCATTTTCCTAGACTCAATTCTAGTATGTATGCATGGAGACCGAATCGTCAAGTAAACACATCATCAACACATAAATGCACGACTCTCCCTAATATGCACAACACCACAACATAAACAATAACATCACCATAATTAAACATCACCACTCCCGTCACCAAATGTTATTGAACATCACCAAATTTCTCACCAAATATAAATTATATACCTCACTATTATCATCACCATACTTTCTAAGCATCACCATTATTGTCACCAATATAAATAAGCATCACCTCCCTCATCACCATTATAATACAAACATCATCATCATAATTTAAACGTCCTCATTTTTATTTTCTTAATATATGTACACATCGTCTTTTTCAACATCGTTATATTATAAACATCTCCACCCTCGTTGTATTTATTTATATACCTATATAATATTAATCGTCAAAACTTTTTGTCACATTTATAGGATTCCCCATAATTACCGTCTATCAACCATTTATATCACCACTTTATCTCTTCATTAATCCAACCCTTATGCGTGAATCATTTCTACGTCAACATCCCTCTATTTTATTTTATTAATCAGCTTATGGACATAGTCTATTCTCTCATCTATTATAGGCTCTCTACATATACTTTATTTCTGATATCATACCCTATTCCTCATTCTTAGTCTCAAGATGTAATCTTATTCATTATCATTACATATAACGTCTCCTCTCTAACAACTAGGTTCTTCCCCACCATCGTCATTAACTCTTCGTACTTATTCTTCCCATTAAAGTGACTTTATATCTTATTACCTCGTTCTTACATTCGTCGTCATCTATACATCGATCATTCTCCTAATTTTAACCTCGTTCTATTTTAAAATTAATGTCTCATCTTATCGTTACTTTCGAGACTTCAGCAACTTTTCTCACTAAGACTTCATTATAATTTAAGGAGTTCTCGATACCGGTTGTTATTATTATCGTCAAACATTATAACTATTATCTCTTATGTTCCTTCCTATTCATCTTCCTCTCTTCTAATTGATTCCTGTCTTATTCATCGCTATCATCATTCCTATTATCTTTCGTTACAATTCATCTTAACGACCCTCTCATTGCCTAACATCATCTAAATTCGACTTCTATAATCTTTGTTCATTTTTACACCTTATATGTTCTTATCTAGCATTCATTTTGAGTTCTTTAACTATCTTGACTCGTTTAATCTTCAACTTAATTAGTAATATCCCTAAACTCATTATTGGTTTAAGGAGTTTATTGTTTAACTTTACCAGTTACCTGGAAAGCACCTACTTCATATCCCTTCTCATCATCGTCACATTCACCACTTTATCTTTTTCATATTTTATTCGCTCTTAATCGACTTACCACACTAGACCTTTTAGATATCCCAAGGGATCACTCTCGTCGTTACCACTCCGTCGTGAACTACCTATCTACACTACTAGAAAAATGCAAATTAGAGAGGGATTTTAGGGAGGGACAAAATTCCGTAACTAATTGTGACGGATTTAGAGACGGATTACGGTATTAAAAACAAAAATTGAATTGCCAATGATTGGTGAGGGAATGGTTTAAACATCCCTCACAAAATATCCCTCACAAAATATCCGTCCCTAAATCCCTCAGCAAATTAACAAGTTTAACGTTTGTAACGGAATTTGGCATGGAAGTGATCCTTCTCTAACGATTCCCTCACTAAAGCCATCACTAATGTCCACTACATAGTTGGTGAGGAAATTAATCCCTCACTAACAATTATTGATATTAATAAGAAAACTAAATTATTCCCCTACCTTGTTACACGTTTTCGTTTTCCCTCTTCTTATACTGAAATCTTCCCCCTCTATTTTTCACAAACCCTAAAAATTTTTCCCCAAATTTTGGCTCCAAAGTGCAGACATCAAATTCCAAAATGCACAAATCGAACTCCAAACAGCTTATGAACTCAAATTTTTCTCCTCAATTTTTCTCACGATCCTAAAACAGCCTATGAACTCTAGCTCCAAAAATGCAGAAATAGAACTCCAAACAGCTTCACTGAATCTCCTCAAATCACTCCTAAATCCTCATATCCTCAAATCAAACCAAAATTTCACTGAATCTTTCTCAAATCATACCAAAATCAAATCTCAAATCTTCACTGAAATCAAACCTCAGTACCAAAATCGAACCTCCTTCCTTCTTCCAGAATCGTTCCCTCAAATCTTTCCTTTTCTCAAAACTCACGGTAATCTCTCTCTCAATCTCAGATTTTTTTTATTTTTTTTTTATTTTTTATTTTTTATTTTATTGTTATATGATTTGGGTTTTGTGGGGGGTTACAGTGAACTCACTCAGATTTCTGAATCCAAAATCGAAGTTGCTCTGAAACAGGTGAATACAAACCCTTCCTTTTGTTTGTTAATAATTTTGATTTTCAATTTTGTATTTTGAATGATTGTTGTTGAAGAATGGGTTTATTTCACTTTTGATTTTGTTGAAGATTGGTAGTATGAGACTTGTTTTAGATTAGATTTTTGAATGTCTTACACTGTTGGTTCTGTTCTCTGCTATTTTCTCTACCATTCTAGTATTTTGTGCTCACTTGAACGTTGAAGAAGAAGCACTCTTTTGTGTATTATGTTTTGACTGTGAAATTGGAACATGTGATTGTTCCTTATAATTCTTATTTTGGTTTTCACTTGGTTCTGTGCATTTGTAAGTTTTAACAAGATTTCAATTGAATGAAGTAACCTTTTCTGGTGAATTATGAATCTAGTTTATGCTATTACTTTTTTGTTTCTTTACGTGTTTTAATCGTATAATAGTATCCTTTTTAAAATAACTTTATTTATTTTATAGGTGGTTAATAAGTTGATGAGAAAGCAGCTGATTATGCATCCGCTTATTAAGTTTGTTATTGTCGCAGTGTTTGTAAGTTTATCACACTGGCTGGTATAGATGATACTAGAAATTTACATGTGCACAATTGAGATTAATGTTGGTTTTTGTCCTTGAGAATTATGGGACTTTGTTGCATATATAGTCATGATGTCTTATAATGTGTCTCATTTTTGACTCATAATTTGATAGAATGTCTTTTACAAACGATAGGAAACAGGACAGAAGCTGGAGTGTGTGCCAGACAGCGCCCCTGCACTCTCAAATCCGGACTGCTGTCAACAACAAGCACACATGCAACAGCCCCATTTCGTAGATCAACAGATCACAGCAGCAGGACGAACCAGCATCACCAAAAGAAAATGGAGGTAAATATTATATTTTTGCATTGAGTTTAATTAACTTATCCTTACAACATATGATAAAAGAGTTTTTTTTAAGGGGTTGCCATATGACAAAGGAGTTGAGAAGTTAAAGTTAGAGAGTTCAAATCCCAACAAAGGAGAAATTATACTAACATTATATCATTTATAATTTTTTTTTTTTTTACAAAATCAGTTTATAAGGTGATGAATGTCTATCTCTATAAACACTAATATATTTTCTACGAGGGACATGAATTTTTTTCCGATACACCTTCTCAATAATCATGAGTGTCGGTTGTGCTGTTTGCATGTGCTTGTTTTTTGTCTGAAAATTTGGAGTATTTCATATGTGAAGTGAAAATTGTTTTTGCCACCCTGCCCTTTTCAACCTTGGACATCAAATTCAACTTGTTAATTGTTATACTTTTTCAACCAAAATAATTGTATATTTTATAGTACAGTATGAATGATAATGATTGTCACATATGGATTTGTATATTGGAATGTGATGTATATACAATATTGTTACTACAAGTTGTTACTGAGAAAAGTGATTTTTCAAACCTACAAGTTGTTACTGAGAAAGGACTTAAGGTGTTCACTTTCAAGCAGCTGCATTCTGCTACTGGAGCCTTCAGCAAGTCAAATGTAGTCGGTCCTGGTGGATTTAGACTTGTTTACCGAGGAGTGGTCAACGATGGAAGGAAGGTTGCGGTTAAATTAATGGATCGGGCAGGAAAGCAAGGAGAAGAAGAGTTTAAATTTGAGGTTTGTACATTTTTGTATGCACTTGATTTGCCTTGTTATCAAACCAATAAAATTTGTAGAATATGGATCATAATGATTTTTCTTTCCCCGGCATTGAGTCGATGAATTCGATAGAGATCAGTGACCTGGGAAGACATTTTGTTTTGAGAATTGGTTGATTAATTGCATCTCATTGTAGGTGGAATTGCTTAATCGGTTGCATTCTCCGTATTTGCTTGCATTGCTTGGATACTTCTCTGATCATAATCATAAGCTGCTGGTGTATGAATTTATGGCAAATGGTGGTCTGCAGGAACATCTTTATCCTGCCAGCAATAACAGTAAGTAATAAAATGCGCACAAATTGTGTTTGCACCTTTACAGATGGTGCTATTTTTTTTACCAATTTATGTTATTTGTAATGTTGGAGTTGATTTTGATGAATTTTTTTATTGTAGATTCCAGTGTCATGTCTGTTAATCTAGATTGGGAAACTCGGTTAAGAATAGCACTTGAAGCTGCCAAGGGTTTGGAATATCTTCATGAACATGTCAGTCCTCCAGTGATTCACAGAGATTTCAAGAGCAGCAACATCCTCTTGGACAAAAAATTCCATGCTAAAGTTTCTGATTTTGGATTGGCAAAGCTTGGACCTGATAGAATCGGTGGACATGTTTCAACTCGTGTTTTAGGCACTCAAGGATATGTTGCCCCCGAGTATGACTCATAACTCACAATCTGTTTTTACATTATTTTGTTTAGTCTCTTAGTGTATCTTAATTATTTTTTTTTATATGTGTTGCTTTGAGTAGTTTCCTCATATAAAAAATTATTGTTTAATGGTACTAGAACCAGCAGCCCCATGAGGAGTAGTTTCCTTGTGACTCTTCATGTATTTTGAGAGTTGGAACAATGGTTGTAATTGTAAACTTCTTGACATTTTCCTTATGACTTTTATGGTGATGAATGTCTGTGATGGGTATGAAGACAATTTATCAAGTGTTTTTTATTGGATATTTCCAACATGTTCAATATGGTTTAATATAGTAAATGCAGTTAAAATATGAATATAATTAATTAATGAAATCTGGCAGGAAATTGAACATTACATTAGTGATGCAAATTTCTGTTTCAATTAGTGAGGGAATTCAGGTTCATCACTATTAGTGTTATATGCCTTCACAATTTGAGAGGGAAAACCAATCCGTGACTAATTACTGACGGAAATACTGGTAAAAATTGATGGAATAGTCCCTCACTATTAGAGAGGGAACCAGAATCCCTCACTAATTACTGACGGATTTGTCCAAGATTTAGCACATTTCTAGTTCATATTTAGTGACGGATTTATATGATTAGGGACGGATTGTAACCGTGTCAATTAGGGACGGAAACCAAAATCCCTCACAAAAATTTAGCAAGGCCAATATTCTTAAGGGATTGCCGGTCGTCACTAAATCCCTCACTAAATTCGTTTGTGAGGGAATTATGGTAGTTTAGTGACGGATTTCTACCCTCTCTAAAATTGATTTTTCTAGTAGTGCTATATCCCCTCTACTCCTTCTACTACTTAAACTACTTCACCTTTTTGGACTCGTCTCTATTCGACTTCGCTATTTACACCGTTATGATCTCGTACCATCATTCCTGAGTAACTCGACATTCATCCTTACGGCGGATGACATCTCTCACCATCCCTTTACTTAACCTACTCCCCTATATCATCGATTACCTACGCCTCATCATATCTTTATCATTACCATTTACCCTTACTCTTCTTATCTTCAACCTAACAACTTTCCTATGTTCTCTCTCTTCATATATACTCGTCGCTACATTTATCCTTTACTCTAATTTACTATTATTTTCATCTTTATTAGTTCATGAATTAACCTCTTACAACACTCTCTACTTTACCTTCAAGTCTTTCATAAGCATCATTTATTACGTCGTTCATCATCGTCATATAACATTTATACTATCATCATACCTCATCATATTACAACGTTATTCATCGATTAACATCATATCTACATATCATATATATAGTTTACGTCTTCGTTATTTCAACATCATGTTTAGAACACACATCCATCATTAGTTGTATCTCCATTTTCTACATCTTTTTCCCTAGTGACAGGTCTTACCATTTGTAACAGCCCAGGTGGGTCCCACACCTATTAGTGGGGCCGTCCCACTACCCCGGCACTGTCACTCACAAGCTTAATCACTACCCCCTTCTCTAGTAGTGTTTTTGCCTCCCGTGGGAATCGAACCTAGTACCTGGGGATAAGTACTACTTCAATGCATTCCCACTACCAATTGAGCTAGTTAGGCTCATTAATTTAGGTTCCTATATTCATATATAGTTTCATCGTTACTATCTTCTATTGTCTTACGCCACTATCACCAGTTCATGTTTTAGACTCGCCATTTCCTTAAGGTAATCACTTCTATTTATGCCTAAACATACTTCCTCCTTTAGATATATAGTCCAGGGATCCTTACTTTTACCTTTCACGTTAACACCTTTCTTAAATTCACTATTATTTTCTGGGGATGTTTTAAGGTCCATTGAAAGGATTGTGCTGAAGTTCCATGAAAACCACAACATGACCCATGTACGGTAATTCGATCATAACTCAAGTTATAGAAGTATAAAATGATTCTCTCCAAAGCCACATGAAAGCTGATATTCATATCTACAACTTTCATGAAGACATCTAAGTCTAAATCGATCCACATTTATATGAATCGATTGAATCAAGTCCAGAAACTTTATGTGATACGATTCAAGGAGTCTGTGAGTCGATTCAAAATCCCCATATGAAGATTGATACGATTCACAAATATTTGAATCGATTCAGAGACCTGAAAAACAAAGTTTCCAGCCTCGAGACCAATCCTAAGTCGTCCTAAACTCCCATTTTTGGAGCCTTAACTTACTCAAATCGTCCCTAAACATCACTCTAGGGTTATTGTACTGTTTGGACGTTAATTCTCTCTTAACCTATCCAATTTTACGCTATCTCAGGGTCAAATTCTTAATCCTAATATCTAAACTATGTTCCCTTAGTTTTACTCTTTCAACAACAATTTTACATTCATTCATCATAATTTTTCAGTGGAATTCTTCATCATAACAATCCTATCTTAAGAATTAAATAACCCCATCAACAATTTCATCACCATTATAACAACACTCATTCTCTAACCTCTTTACAACCCTACAACTAAATATTAAACCCTAGATATGAAGAGATTCTCCCCTTACCTCGAATCCGTAGAAACCTTCGGTTTGGCTCGATGGTTCTGCACTAGGGTTCCGCTTCTCACCCCTTGCTTCTCTTCTCCCTTTTCTCTGATCAGCAACACTGATTTCTAATCCCTAATATTCTTATTTATATCTGGGATCACAATTGCTACAATTGTCTTCCTTTCCTACGCAGTACTCTTTTACTTCTCCCCTCCTCCACTTATTAAAATCTTACATTCCACACCCATGACTCTTTATTTATTTTGTTAGGACTCTCCTCTTCGTTCCTTTTAATTTTCTCAAACCACCTCCCACTCCACATCATTATTTCTATTTTGTCAACAACAAAATAATACTCAAACACAAGCAACATCAACAATAATATATATTAATCAAAACTCCACCTATTAAACATCATTGAATTAATTAAAAATAGAAAATTAGGGAGTTACATATATCAATACCATATTGGAGTGACCTTGACACCACATATATGAAGGTGTATTTCTCGAACGGATCTTACAACAAAGTAGGACTCCGATACAATTGTAGATAGACTATTTTATCTTGGGGGCGTCGTGGTTAATAGTCTGTTTGCACAATTTTTGGCGTTGTCATGAAAAGTCTTAAAGATAACGATATAATCCACGACTCAGTCTAGTAATCTCTTCGGTGACCAAAAATATTTTCAACTTTTTTAAATATTGTTCCAACAAGTGCAAACTAAAATGGTTACTAATACTGAAAAAGAAAAACTAGTAAGGCAGTTGAGACTGTTGCGGAATCGCTGAGAACAGTGGCCTTTTCTAGCACCTTTGATATTGGTAATGGAGGAGGCAAAAAAGAGACTAGTCAAGCAAGGAAATGGACAAGGCAGGGTGGTGGATGTAAGAAGAGTATGTCTAAAGGGAGAAAACTAGAGAATGTACTATGTAAGTGAACACCTGCTAATGTAGAGTTTTTGTTGGTACACCTGAAGAATTCCAATCTGGGGACAAAAAAGAGAGGCCAAGATATGGAGATAGTTGAAAATATTGTAAGCAAACCAGATGTGGTGTTGGATGTCCAACACCACCTATAACAATGAAAATCATGAGTTGGAACTGTTGAGGGTTAGGTAACCCGAAGGCAGTTCGAGGCTTCGAGCCTTACTAAGGCTCCTCAGAGTTAAATATCCCCACCTCGTTTTCTTAATGGAAACTAGATTGAAAGTTGATGAGATTGAGCGGATTAGAATAACGTGTGACTTCAGTTCATGTATCACATTTTAATTTATACATACATACATACATACTAGTTTAGTTTAGTTAAGAAAAAAAAAGTTTCTACTTTAAGACTATAGAAATCACATTATTATAAGACTATCTAATAAATCTAAGATTCATCTTTCTGCAGCTTCAACTGTTTGTAGAAGTTCCTAATGTAAACCTCTGCTTTTTCATATAGCTCTTGACCATTAAGTCCATCAAACTCCTCTTGTACTTCGATATCATCATCCATTATCCCTTCATCATCCTCTTCACTACCTATAAAGAAAACACTAGATTTTGAAGAAACAACCCTCTCAGTCTCAAGTGCTGACTTTTCAACAGGTTTAAGCCTCTTCTCAAAATGTTTTGAGATAGAACTTATGGGAGCTTCTTTTTTCTCAGAATATCCTTCTGAGGGTATAATAGGTTTCTTGATAAGAGAAGAAGATTGCATTTTGTCTTCTAAAGGCTTATTAAAAAGGGAAAAAAGGCCAGCTTCAGCACCAAGTACAATGATGATGAAGTTTGTGATGAAATACAAGTAGGTAGATTTAAGAGAGGAAGGTAATAAAGGTATAAAAGCAAGAAAAATAAGGAGAACAAATAATACCAGCACTTGAGATTTCTTAAACTTGTTCATTGCTTTTGGTAAATAGTGATAGAAGAAAAAAGATGGATATAATTATGAGAAAACAAAGGTGATATATATAGTTGTTGATGGAAGTTGTAACAAAGGTGATATATATAGTTGTTGATGGAAGTTGTAGTTGTAACTTGTAAGAATATAAGTTGCTGAAGATTCTAAGAAAATTCTCAAACGGAATCTCAGTGTCAATTTTCGAAAATGCTAGCAACAATGTACAAAAGGTGAGTTTCCTAATGAGATTATTCTAAAAGAGTATCTGTACTATACTATCATGTGGATAACACAAATTGGTCACCCTTTGTCTTTCATGACTGTAGCCAGTTTTTAACTTCACTAAGTTGTAGTAAGGTTTGGTAAAAAAAAAAGTTGTAGTGAGGACTAAGGAAACTACTGCTTACTTTATAGATTTTTTTTTTTTGGAAAATACTACGTATGGATTTCTTTCAAAATACTTAATTTATATATCTAAGTCGTTCTTTATCCAAATTAACAAGTGAACTATCATCAGTTTTTTTCAAAAAAAAAAAAAAAAGTTAACTATCATTTGTATTAAATATAGGGTTAATTATGTTTCTAGTCCCTATAAAATAGCGACCTTGTAAGTTTAGTCCCTACTTAATTTTAATAGCATTTTTAGTCCCTATAAAAAAAAATTTACTTATAATTTTAGTCCCTGCTAAAACAAAGTTTGATTAATTATCATTAAACTCTTAAATTTTTGAACGATTTTTTTGAGACAAGATTAGAACACTATGAAAAGTTCGTTTACTAAAATTTAGAATTTTCTGACATGAAATGAATTAAATATGAATTTTTTAAAACGACAAAAGTTAAAGATAAAAAGTAATAAAATCTAGATGTAGAAATCAAATTTTGCAATAATTTTTTGCGGACGAACTTTTAGTAATGTTCTAAACATGTCTGCAAAAAATTGTTCAAAAATTTAAGAGTTTAAGCATAAATTAAACAAATTTGAATTGAGTAGGGACTAATACTCAGTGCAGAAAAACAAAATTAGGGACTAAAAATGCTATTAAAATCTAGTAGGGACTAAACTTACAAGGTCGCTATTTTATAGGGACTAGAAACATAATTAACCCTTAAATATATAGGGTTAAGTATTAAATATATAGGGTTAAATATGTTTTTGATCCCTATAAATATGTCAACTTTTCGTTTTAGTCCCTTTAAAAATTTTCTTCAACTTTTAGTCCCTAAAAAAATTTTCCATCTTCACTTTTGGTCTCTCCTTTAAAATAAAATCATATGTAGAATTCAAATTTTTAATAAAATTTTGCATAAAAATACATAATACTATAAGAATCTTTCCCAAAAAAAAATTAGAATTTTTTAACAAAACATGAATTTATTATGAATTTTTATATTTTCTTACGGTTAAAAATTCATATTTAATTTGTGTTTTGTTAAAAAATTCTAATTTTTTTTTACAATATTCTACACATTTCTGTACAATTTCATTAAAAAATACAAAAATTAACTTAAAAATAGAGACCAAAAGTAGTGATTGAAAGTTTTATAGGGACTAAAAGTTGAAAAAAAAAATTAGAGGGACTAAAACGAAAAGTTGATATATTTATAGAGACAAAAACCAATTAACCCAAATATATAGATATAGACACACGCGCATACTAAAATTATCATTAAATATACTAAAACTATAATGTGATTAATTTTTTTTTTATTTTTGTATGATCGTTTCGAAATTTCATTCATATTAGAAACAAAATTGTCTGATGTTATAATTTTTAAAAAATAATTTAAAGATTCATTTTCAAATTAACCTTGATATATAGTTCAATTAAAAAGAAAGTTGAGACCAATATAGATAGATACTTGAGTCCCTTGTATCCCTTAACTATTTGATTGGTCGGTGTGTACAAAAAATCATTTGTTTAGATATATCAATCCTTTAAAATGATCTCAATTATTTCGAGGGGATTAATCTCTGGTATAACTTTAGATGATATTTTTGGTTCTGTCCTTTCTTTACTATTTAAACACCGATTTTCTTAATCTTAACGAAGATGAACATCCGAAAGCTTATTTATCACAATGTCAGATTACCCAATGTAAAATATTATGTGTTACATTTTCTTCACTTGCTTTGTAATGGTCAAGGTTCTTCTGATTAAGTCATTTATGCTTAAGTGACCCTAACCGAAAGAGAATATTAAGTTTAAGATGCATTTAACTTATTTTACTGCGTTAGTGTTTTTTTTTCTTTCTTTCTTTCTATTTCACCTCCCAGCTACCATCAAATGTTGTTCTTTCTATGCATCACGCACTCATCTTGAACAACACATTAATAAGCTTGTATTTTATTTTATATGTTCAATTCTCACAAAATGTGGTTTGCTCAAATAATGTTTACATTCTGCTCAACTACGTAATATTTACATTTCTCCACTATATTTTAACATGGTTTTTACATTTTTTTTACTTTAAGAAATCAAACTGGTCTAACAAAATTGACACCAGAAAGAATTGAAAATGAGATCTTTAAATGTGCACACTCTAAAATCTAAAGTCAACACTACCAAATCAACATAAGTGGGTTCGGTTTTTTAAATTAATACATTAACTTTCATCCCTTTATTAACTCTTAAGATCCGATAATCAACTTTCTTTCTCGTTTTTCTTGAATCTAGTTTTTGTCATCTCCATGGTGTTCATCCGGATCATTTTTTCATTTTCAAAAGATAGATAAATTATTGTTTTTATTACTTTTTTAAAATCACACTTAACTTATTGATTGTAATAAACTTTTTGCACAATACAGTAAACTTTTTAGCTAATTGTTGACTACAAACTCTACATGCACTACAAAAGGATAAAAAAAAATCAAGAAAATTGCTTTGTTCACTTTCAAAATGTCTTCCAGACACGCTGAAAGTACCAAAGTGCCCAAAACAGTAGTTAAAAGTTGTTCGTTCTCAACGACAGTTAACTGCAAACTTGCTAACTGTTTCCAATGGCAGCTTACTGCTGTTCTTGTCATCTTCCGGTATAGGGTAATACCCTTCCACCTCACTTTTCAGTCACCAACTATTTCCCCCTTCATTCCAAAAACCCCAAATTTTGAACTTTCGGTGCAAAATTTTGGTCTTAAACCATTGGCGGATTGCTAGAAAGATTCTACACTCATTTCACGAAAAAAAATTGTAATGCATGTTTTAACCTGTTTACATTGTTTGTTTTTTTTTTTGTCATGTTTTCCTTTTCTGGCAGCCTAGTGGTAACGGCAGTTAACAACCGTTGGTGCCTAGTTTTGATTTTTCGGCAACTTTTTTCTTTTTTCTCATTGATTCTTTGAAATAATTATTGATAATATTTTTATTGTAATGTTTTATTCTTTATTGGTAGTTATGGTTGAAAATGCGGTCGATGGCGTTGTTGAGTTGATACTCCCTAAGGTTGAAGCTTACTTTAATGCCAAACCAAATAATGCTGAAACTTCCGTTGATGTGAAACCTTCTTTTGTAGCATATGTTGATGTGAAACCTTCCGGTGTTTCCAAATTTCATGACAATGAACTAAACACCGTGCTATTATTTTTGACTAATATTCTAAGCATTTAAATTGACGTATGGATCTTTTGCCAACACATAAATGACCCAAGTTCCAAGATCTCCCTTCAAAGTATCAACAGGCTATAAGCACCCTTTTGAGCTAAAACAACCAATTATGAACCGAATCCGAGTCATAGCAATCCAGACAGAGGGATGAACAAACGACAAAAATCTATCACAGTCCACCAACAACGCAAGAAGCAACTTCTGCGACTAAAATCCTTGCGACAAATATTTGTCATCATTGCAACAAAAAATAAAACAATTTGAGATTGAAAAATAATAGTCTTTCACCCGTGGATTGCACGGGTTAACACTGGTAGTAATATATATAATCCTTTTGAGCAAGTCTGCATATATATCACACATAGAATAACATGCAACTGTCCCGTGATGTATGTAATAATAAGGTTTTATGATTATGGTTTTCTATGATGTTTGAGTTTTAAGGAAATATCTACATGTTTGGTTTTCTATGATTATGTTTAAGATTGCATCACACCAAATAATTATTATAAAATAAATAAGGTAAAACTTCTATTGTTGGGGACATCCTCTAAATTGCTGAAGTTCCAAATTGCTTGTTCCATTGCTCAAAAGTGCCAAGTTCATTAGGTGAAACAGAAGGCCTTATCTCTTGCAGGGAATTCTTGAAGTCCTACACAAAGTGAAGAAATCATTTTAAAATTAATAATCAATTTGATAAATATTTTTGAAATTTGTAGTTTCTGAATGCACCCTTTTACATACCTGAAAAGTTACTGGCCTCATATCCTCCTTTTTCAGCTCCATAATATCTATACCTTGTCCAATTGCCTCTCTCAGTGGACCCATAGAAGCATCCTTCACTAAGTTTTTCATGTCAGATCCTGAATAACCTAAAAAGAAAGTTACCAAGTATAAATAAAATCACTAGAAACAAGAAAAAGTAAGAAAAACAAATTGTTGTGCATAATAATATACTGCTATTAACTGGAAAAATGTTCACACCATCAGTTAAGTTACATATAACATCCATTTCCTCATCTGATAGCTTGAATAATTCATCCTTCTCTAAAAGGCTACGTACAATCCAAGCTCTTCCCTCTAAAAGACCAAACAAATAAATTAGATGGTGCTATAAAGGGTTTGTAGAAAGATGGAGAATCATGATTACTACCTGAGGATGGTAGGGAAATGTATAGTCGTTTAGTAAATCTCCTTCGTGCTGCTTCATCAAGATCCTGGGGACGATTTGTTGCGCCTGTATAAAATCACATTTATGAATGATAAAATCTTAAATAATTTCGAACAAAAGCCATCATTGTCTAGTATCCACCCATAAGTATCACAAAGGACACTTTTTTTTACTGAACAAAGGAGACAGTTAGTGAGATGAAAATAAAGAAAAATAAAACGAAATTGAGTGTATTGCTCAAGAATTACCAATAACCAGGACTTGCTCGTTACCACCGTCAAAGCCTTCCATTTCAATAAGAAACTGTGTCTTGATACGTCTTGCTTCATGCTCATTACCATTTGACATGCGCTGCGCAACAAGTTACATGTATTAAATAAATAAGAGAAAATTTCATGCTCAATAAGTCAAACATGAACCTATTACAGCAATAATTATTAAAAGGGTCCTTTATTGGCCATGACAATAGCATACCTGAGACAAGAGTGAATCGATGTCATCGACAAAAATTACTGCTGGCTGACAACAACTGGCCACTCCAAAGAGGGCTCTTACTAGCTTTTCACCTTCACCATACTGTAATTATCATTGGTACAAGTATCAAGTATTGAAAACATTGTCACAAATACAACTGGCCATTCCAAAGAGGGCTCTTACTAGCTTTTCACCGTCACCATACCCATTTGCTAGACAGTGAACTTGCAGATATGTAAAAGAAGGTTGCCTTTGCCTCCCCAGCTACAGCTTTTCCAATCATTGTTTTACCATTTCCCTAGGGTTAGAAGTGTATAAGACTGATGAAAGAGAAGAGTCTTTGAAATTTACGACATTAGTAAGAGAAGTTTGGACTTACCGGTGGACCAAATAGCAACAAACCTTTCCCAGGAGAATAGCAGCCCATAAATAAGTCAGGACGCCGCAGAGGATATACGGCCATCTCATTGACATATTTTTTGGCATGGGCCAATCCAGCTAAAAATGTCATTAAACATTGAATGAGGATAACTAGTTTTCATAAGAACTACAAAATTGGTGAACAGTGGAAAGATGAACAACTAATTATATTACCAATGTCATCCCAGTGGACATTGGGAATTTTATTCATAATCTCGTTACAAACAAGTTCAATGTGATGAGGTGTTACATTCCTCAACTTCTCAGGAAGTTGACCATCAGGACCGCGTAGGGCATCCAAACTGCAAGAATATGAAGCATATTGAGAATAGTGCATAAATTATCAAACCAATCATTAATCATGAGATCAACTTACAGGGAATTTGAAGCGGGGAATGTCAAAAACACTAGTCGTATAAAGAGATTTCAAGTTTATCTTTAACTTGTAAATAGTGCAGAAGATCGTTGCAATTTCAGTTAGGGTTGATTCCGAGTTGTTTCAAAGTTCGAAAAATTTCTCAGTAAACACCTTAAACACCATGCCCTGAAACTGTTATTTTGGTCAAGTCTATTCAAATTTCATCCGAGGAAAACTTCTTATGTAAACACCTTAAAATTTTGTGCCTTGCCAACATCAACCTGCCAGTGCCACGTTGTTTCCAAGGAAACTTTCCTTGGTAAACACCGCAGCTAATAACCATTCAACCAATCTTTTTCTAACACATAGTTTGCGAGAAATATTTTCCCGGAAACTATTTGTTTTGCAAGGAATTTACTTTCCGAAAGAACTAATTTTCTTGTAGTATCTACGATAAAATTTGATACATTTTCTTTTGTAGTTTTGGAAAGTACAAAGAGAATAAATTTGAGAAATAGTGCGGATACAAAGTTAGAATTAAGAACATAAAGACTGACATGAAGATCTCATAACTGACCATTTATTATTTGTAGCACCATCCCATATGCTAGCAAATCGGGAAGCAAAATTTCCAGTATTGCTCAAATTGGAGTTAATAGGTCGTGGTCGAGTTATGGATTTTGCAATTTCAGTTGTTACAGCCTAAGTTCGAGTTAAATATCTCATTGTTTCTTCGAAATTTCATAACTGTAATTCTTTTCATAATTTTTAATGAATTTGTTTCATCTAAAAACCATATTAACCACTAATAAATTCAGGTTTTAATACTTTTAGAAGAGCCAAGAGCTGTAAAAATCAATTGAGACAATAAATTTGTTTCCTCGCATTTTCTGCGGCCATATTGGAGATTCATCGCGGCGTAAAGGAGCGCTGACACAGCAGTTGTTAATGTTAGTTTTGTTAGTTTCATCAAAACCGACGGAAACTGTAACAGACACTATCTATACCTTTACTGTACCTTCTTCTCACGACGACAGTTATCATGGGTAACCACCGACCGAGTTTCCAATATATATATATATATATATATATACACACACACACACTAGTATGCTATTATATTTTTCAGTTTTAATATTTATTTTTGGTGAACTTTATAGGATACTATATATTGACCTTCTTTTTTTTACTCAATATATTGTTTCTTAAACACCTAACTTTCTAGGCTTAATTGCACTAATCATTAACTAAAATCTTAAACATCAAAAAAGAAAGTAGATTTTTTTTCTACAATTTATAGAAGAATCTTAATACTTACCTAGAATTCTAATTTATGATTCCTTGTTACAATTTCTGGTAGAAACATCGAATCAATGCTTGCGGGTAACAGATCGTCCATATTTAAATCCTTGCTACAAACGGTAAGGACAATACCTCAGAAAATACTCCCTCCAGT
Organism: Medicago sativa; assembly: GCF_051527215.1. Taxonomy (NCBI): domain Eukaryota; kingdom Viridiplantae; phylum Streptophyta; class Magnoliopsida; order Fabales; family Fabaceae; genus Medicago; species Medicago sativa. The sequence continues at coordinate 52,911,662 of NC_140751.1, read as the reverse complement.
CTTAATTATAAGAGAAACTTGGGTCAACAAAAGTTGATGTATGTAGTTAAAAATTCAGTCTAAATATATTAACTTTTGTTGATCTAACTTTCTTTTATAAATAGGAAGGAGTATATGATAAGACTAATATTTCCTTCAATAGAAACCAGCGCGAGTAAAACCCTAATGAGTTTGGAAAATATATACGAGGACAAATACCTTAACTATAAGGAAAAAAGAAACTGATGCAATGATAATAATATCTGAAACATACCGTTTCTGCTGTCTGGGTTGGATTTGTTGGAAAATTTTATATATCGTTCCTCCTAGATAATGAATGTTGAGATCGCGATATTTATCCAAACATTGTAGCATCAAAATTGCTTCACGTTCAGTGCTGAAATTAAGTGGAGAATAGTTGTATGCTTTTAGTCTTGTTAAGGTTTCCTGTGAGAGTGGAGCCATGAAGAAAGCGTGAGAGAATTAGGGTTAGGGTTTTACTGGTTTGATTTGTTGAACTGAAAATAGGAGTGACTAGATTGCCGATCCGTGCGCCCACAGGTTTTTTTTTTTTTGAAGAAACAAAAATGGATTATATTAACACCGACAACGAATCCACTTCAGCACAAGATGTACCAAAGGGCCACCCCGCAATGAGAACAGGCAAACAATATTTACAAAAGTTCCGTCAGTCGATACCCAGACATAACATAGGATTCGACCACCACATCTAAGTGTCATGCACAAATGAGGCGTTATTAGCCTTTAGCCACCACAAAGAATGAAATTTAACCTTTTCTAGAAGCTGTTCTACGGTGGTTTGGATGTTATTAAATATTCTATCATTACGAGCATTCCAAACAACCCAGATACTAACTAACCAAACAAGCTGAAGGAAAGATCTACGCGTCCGTGAATGCCCTGTATAATGAATGAACTGATAGAAGTGGTCACAAATGTCATTAGGATCAAGACCTGCAACCCCAATCCAAAACCTGATATGCCACCATAAAGGAGCAAATCCGGCACAATGAAGGAACAAGTGCGCCGCTGATTCGTCGTGACTGCAACCCACAATACACCCTGCGTTGTCGGCGTTGATGATACCTCTTCTGACAAGATTGGTCTTGGTTGGTAACTTATCCCGCATCAACCGCCAATCAAGAATGGTCACTTTCAATGGTACCTGCTTATGCCATACAAGATCATTCAAGCCACCCAATGGGGGGTCATTCGGAGTAGTCAGAATGTGATAGACACCGCTCACAGTGTAACCCCCTTGGATGTCTGGGTTCCATTGCCACCTGTCTGAAACGTCAAACTGCAAAACAATATTATTAATAAGATTCCTACACTCCTCCACCAACTGCTCCTCCCACGCCCACAACCTCCTCCTCCAACTCCACGCCTCTCCTCCATCTTCGCAACCTAGATTAAACATTTCAGCCACCATACATAATTTATTATTAGATTAATCAAAAAGGCGATTAAACCTCGAACAAAACGGAACATCTCCTATCCACCTTTCATACTAAAAAAAAGTAGTAGTTCCGTCCCCCACCCTTTTCGAGACCCTCTTTGACAACCAACCTCCATCAGTGTCGCCTATCCCATCCCTAATCTTCACTATCTCCCTCCACCAAAAAGAACCACTCCGGCCCCCAACCTCCAACCTCCCTGCCTTCTCACCATACCTCGCCACCAGGACCCTATACCAAAACCCCTCTCTATCCACCAACATCCGCCAGCACCATTTCCCTAATAAAGCACTATTAAATTCTCTCAACTGCCTCACCCCCAACCCTCCAAACTCCTTTCGTAAACAGACTGAGCTCCAAGCAATCCAGGAAATTTTCTTGTTATCCTCACTCCCTCCCCAATTTTTTTTATTAAAAATAGATTCAATGATAGAGATTATACATGACGGAGCTTTGAAGAAGGAAAGAGCATAGACAGGGAGCGAAGTCAGGACAGACTTTAGAAGAACCAACCGGCCACCGAAGGAGAGAAAGCGACTTTGCCATCCCGACAATCTAGATTTAATAGTATGCAGCACAAGATCCCAAAATGCTAACCGATTTGGATTACCCCCAATAGAAAGGCCCAGATACAAGAAAGGAACCTGACCCACTTTACAGTTTAAAATCGAGGCTGCCTCATTTAAATGAGAGAACACCGCATTACGAATTGGTTGAACCCCTTCAACTAAGCTACCTTTCACCAATAATGCCACAATAGAATTACGTCTCCGTCGACTAGAAAGAACCGAATGGAAATACCTAGAATTGGCATCTCCATCCTTCAACCAATGAAGCCGAGACTGTTGCCAAGATATGCTTGTATTAACACGAGACAAGGAATGTAATTCTTGAGAGACCTCCCTCATTTCGACAATCTCTTCAGCTGATAATCCATCTTCTTCCCCTTTTTCATCAAGCTCAGACTGACGAATTTTCAAAGAATCAATTTTACCTGGAATATTTTTTGCATGCGCTGAATGCCACTCCTTCAATGCCCCTTTTATCAATTTCAACTTCTCACGTAGCACAAAGCCGCCCCATCCCTCTATCTGAAAGGAATTCCACTTATTTTTCACATACTATTGATAACCCGGTATATCTTGCCAACATCTTAGCATTTTCAACGGGCGAGGTCCCTAATTTTCCTCATCAACGAAAATCTGAACCGGACAATGATCAGATAGGCCCCTTAGTAGGGCTACCTGAATACAATTAGGCCACTGCGTACACCACTCTTCAGACAACAAAAATCGATCAATCCTACTCATCGACGTCCCATCACCTTTGAACCAAGTATACCGTCGACCACATAAAGGTAAATCAACCAATTCATTATCATCATTAAACTTGCTGAACTGATGATAGTCGTTAGCACACTCGCCTCCACTTATAGACCTCCTTTCCTCCGAGCATCTATCCGCATTAAAGTCACCACAAACACACACCTTTGCGCCCCGTAATAACTGCAAACGAACCGATAAAATAGCCCATGACTCTTGTTTTTCTCTCGCCGCACAAGGATCATAAATGTTGGATAAATAAAACTCCTCATTTGTTTTTAAGAACCGACCATGAACTTGAAGCATATGATCCCGACTTACCGTTGACCACACCTCTACTTTCATTGAATCCTACATAATTAACATGCCTCCCGATGCACCCACTGAAGGACGATAAGAAAAAGCATGGTTCGAATCACCCCACAATGAGTTACAAAGAAAGACATCACACACCGCTAATTTCGTTTCTTGCAAACACAAAATGAAAGGTCTTTTTTCCCCCACCAACTTCCTCACTTCCCTTCTCTTCTCCTCCCTCCCTAGACCCCGCACATTCCAAGACACCACCCTCATTGTTCACACTCCCCCCCTCCCCATCAACACCTCTCCGACCCTCCTAAGCATTCCCACCCACCTCTCCTTCGTCATTCACCACCGACGTCAACACCGGTCCCATTACCACTTTCTTGGAGCGAGACAACACACCAAAACTATTTTGATATAACCCCTTAAAAGAAACACCAATAGTCTTTCCTATGTCCTGAATGTCATTCGCCTTTGCCTCCACACTTCCTTTTAAGACAACCCAACTCTGCCAATCATTAGTCACCGACACCGCCGTTGAAGAGTCATTAGAAGATTGATGATGAACCTCCTCCAACGACTTTGTAACTCTCGCCCTTAGACGTTGTCGATTACATATTTTTTGCTTCAACATTTTCATCACTTTAGAGTCTTTCAACACTTTCATGACCTCTTCTCTATCTTTACTCGGTAACCTTGCAACCTTTTTTAAAGTGAGCACTGGATGTCGAATCACACCCCCAACTCTCTTTTTGCTAGCTGAAACTTTACTATTGACAACACTTCCAGCACCACCCTTCACAACTTTCTTCAGTCGCTTTTTGTTGGAAGAAATAAGACCAATATCACCCCATTGAACATTTTGCAACCAATCAACACTCCATGGACCTGATCGGAAAGACTTACCATCTTCAGTGGAACAAGGTGTTGCTCTAAATCTTTGCTTTCTTGGTGCCCCCAAACCGTTAACAAAGCTAGAGTCCTTACCCTCACAACCGTAACCATCCCCCACCTTTGTAAAGCCTTCAGCTGCTGTCTTAGTCAAAGGACAGTTAAACTCTGCAAGGTAAGCATGACCAAAAGCTGTGAGATGACATCTGTCAAAAAAAAAAGGGAAAAAGAGAACCAAAAAAAAAAAAGAAAAGCTCGCTAAGTCGAAAACCTGAAAAGGCGGCGTAGGCAAAAATGAGCGTCCCGGTGGATTGAAAACCCGAAAGGGCGATCCAGGCAAAAATTAGGGGCAAACAGAAAAGAAGTATATTCCCGGTGGATTGAAAACCCGAAAGGGCGGTCCAGGCAAAAATTAGGGATTCAAAAAAAAAAAAAACAATACAAAAAATGAACAAAAAAAAACACGCAAAGACAGAGGCATCACAATTTCAAGGGGGTTAAATGGAAGAATGCACTTTGTGCTAGCTTACAAATGGCGACTTCTGCCAGACTTTGATTGATGAGTTTTTATCCCGAGAAATGACAACTTCTGTCTGTGGTTTGAGAAAGGGCGTCATCTACCAGTGCTTTGATTGATAGTGACTGCTGCCTGTGGTTCGATCAATGACATCTTTTGCCTGTGGTTTGATTGATGGGTTTTTATCTCAAGAAATGGCGACTTCTGTCAGGTTTCTGATTGGCGGGCTTTACCCCAAGGAATGATTACTTCACCATCAACTGAGACGTCATATTGGGTCATATTCCCATCAGCAGTTTTGTTTGTTGGGTTGTATCCCATCAGCGGTATAATTAATGTGTCATTACCCCTTCGCGGTATGATTAATGGGTTGTTACCCCTCCAGTGGTCGGATTGACGGTATGTTACATCTTCAGTGACATGTTTAAAGAGTTCGTTACCTCTTCAGTGTTTCAATTAATGGGTGGGTATTTGGTACCTCTTCACTGGCCTGATTAATGGGTTGTTACCCGTGCAGCGGTGTGATCAATGTGTCATTCTCTCTTCAAGTGGTTTGATTATGGGTTGTTATCCCTTCAAGTGGTTTGATTATGGGGCATTCTCCCCTCAGCAGTATGATTAATGGGTTGTTATCCCTTCAAGCGGTTTGATTATGAGGCATTCTCTTTTCAGTAATTGGTTATTGGGCCCTTCCCCCCTTTCAGTAGTTGATTATGGGTTTTGACCCCATCAGTTGGTTTGAATATGAGCTTTACCCCATCAGCTTGGTTTGAATTTGGGTTTTTACCCCATCAATGGTTAAAAATGAGGGCTTTACCCCCATCAGTGGTTTGAAGGGCTTTACCCCGTCAGTGTTAGGTTCATCCCCAGTGATGTTATCCCCAATGAAGGGTGTCGGATGCTTGCAACATGATGTCGGGCCACTTTCTTCGGACCTGCCCAATCTGGTCTCAACAGTCTCACCATTATACTGTCAAATAAGTCTCATATGCATTCATTCATCCATGCATACATAGCACGCATACAAATATCATTCATGCATAGTTGCATTATTTTCCTGCGTCTTACTCCAATACACAAGATGTCAATCTCAAAGTGTCTAATCCATAAATGTCACCAATCAGTATGTGTTCAAGTGGCAGGTCCCATCAAGTAATCACTTTACCGATACCAATCAGTATATTCGTCTTTACCACGGCAGTTGGTAATAGACAAGCTTTATCTTCCGTTCTTTCGTCTTTACCACGAGCAGTTGGTAATAGACAAGCTTTATCTTCTGTATTTTCGTCGTTACCACAAGCAGTTGGTAATAGACAAGCTTTATCTTCTGTATTTTCGTCGTTACCACGAGCAGTTGGTAATAGACAAGCTTTATCTTCTGTATTTTCGTCGTTACCACGAGCAGTTGGGAATAGACAAGCTTTATCTTCTGTTTAATCGTCGTTACCACGAGCAGTTGGTAATAGACAAGCTTTATCTTCTGTATTTTCGTCGTTACCACAAGCAGTTGGTAATAGACAAGCTTTATCTTGTGTATTTTCGTCGTTACCACGAGCAGTTGGTAATAGACAAGCTTTATCTTCTGTTTTTTCGTCGTTACCACGAGCAGTTGGTAATAGGCAAGCTTTATCTTCTGTTTAATCGTCGTTACCACGAGCAGTTGGTAATAAACAAGCTTTATCTTTTGTATTTTCGTCTTTACCACGGCAGTTGGTAGTAGACAAGCTTTATCTTCTGTATTTTCGTCGTTACCACGAGCAGTTGGTAATAGACAAGCTTTATCTTCTGTTTTTTCGTCGTTACCACGAGCAGTTGGTAATAGGCAAGCTTTATCTTCTGTTTAATCGTCGTTACCACGAGCAGTTGGTAATAAACAAGCTTTATCTTCTGTATTTTCGTCTTTACCACGGCAGTTGGTAGTAGACAAGCTTTATCTTCCGCATTTTCATCATTTACCACGGGCTGTTGGTAATTGATAAGCTTTACTTTCCACCTCAAGCTTTATTTTTGTCTCAAGCTTTATTTTCTGTCTCAAACTTTATCTCCCATCTGAGCTTTATCTTCAGTTCAAGCTTTCTCTTCCGCATTCTCATCGGTTACCACGGGCTGTTGGTAACAGTCAAGCTTTTCAAGCTTTACTTTCTGTCTCAAGCTTTACTTTCCGTCTTAAGCTTTACTTTCCGTCTCAAGCTTTATCTTCCGCATTTTCATCATTTACTACGGCAGTCGGTAAAGGACAAGTGTTATCTTCCGTATGTTCGTCTTTACCAGGAAAGTCGGTACTAGACAGGCTTTATCTCCCCAGTGATACCTATCAGTTTGCTCCCCAGTCAGTTTATTTTTGTCAACTTTGCATTCATACTTGCATCACATGCATTCATATCATTATATTTATCGCATTCTTAGCTTTTTAGCTGGTCAAAATTTGGTGTACTTAAGTAATTAAGTCTCTTCGACCCATCGATTTAAAAGTCTTCTTTCAAATCTTCGTGACGAAGAAACTTAAATAGGGGCATCTGTCATACCCCAAATTTTGACCACTTTGCTCTGTTTTTACCTATTTTTGTCCGTATTTTAAAACGGCTCAATTTCTCTTCTTTTCGCTTTAACGAGTTAAAACCTTTCTCAGTCGTTGTTTAATAATTCAAAGTCTGTGATCTTGCAAGTAAAATTTTGTCCAGTTGAAATTGCTTTATTTGTCTTTTCAGGCATTTTAAATTTTTGCGCGTACTTTTAAAGTCTTTTATTCATTTCTTTGATAAATAAACTTTTTTTTAGGTAAATTCCTTTCGTCCGTATGATTAAACTGCTTAAAACGTTTTGTTCGTGTTTTAAAGCACCGCGAGTTTTGGTCGTCCCAGTCGAGGTTTCGACAGCTTTAAATTTTATTACTTTTTTTATTATTTTTATCTTATTTTACAACTCTATTTTATTTTATTTCATTTTTTACCATTTATTCCTTTTGCTTTTAATGTCATTTTTATTTTGTTTTTATCAACAATTTGTTTTGTCTTAAGTCCACTTGTTACATTGGTAGTGGTCCAAAGAGCATCCCAAACATTTTCTTTCTCTCCAAGTTTCATTAAGGGTAGTTTAGTATTTAGTCCATTCATCCTTTTTAACCTAGTTAGTCACTATATATAGTATCATTCCAATCATTGGCAAGGAGGCTGCATAGAATTTCACACTAACACATTCCATAAGCGGCAGTGCCCAAAAACTGGATCAAATCATCTTCTTTTTTCAATTCTTCCTCAAGAACATTCAAACCCAAAAATCCAGAATTTCACACTAACACCCTTCTCACATAATCTCATAAACCATTCAACAATAACAGTTTCTTTTTTATTCTTTCTACCCAAAACAAATGGACAAATTCATATAACACCAACAATATTCATCAACACTTTTTTTTTCTTCAACAACAACATCAAAAAAATTATTATCAACACATATATCACAAAACCGATCCATTACCATAACCTCCTTGTTTTTTTTTCTTTCTCTTTCTTGATTCAAAATTTCAGCCTTAACAGTACAATCACATATCAAATAAACAATACCATTTTCACAAACCAAATCGGCTCACTCACCCAAACCATTTGGTATTCAAAAATCTATCAACAACCCTCGCCATTGTTCATCGAACGGAATCAGTAGACCTTTGTCGAATCCGGAAGCAAGAGGACGCAACTAACAGTGAAGGAGGAGGAAGGCGAGCTGGATTCGAAAAGAAGGAGGATCCGAGCTCGTGAAGAAAGAAGAAGCTGAAACCGAGTTCGTCATAACTTAAATCGAAGGAAAGGAATCCAGATCGAGCGAAGGAGAAGAAGAGGAATATAACAACAATAACCGATCCAGAATCACGAAGTCGATCTCAACACAGTGAAGGTAACGGTCCTTTCTTCTAATTTTCGTAGTTAAATCTCTAGATCTACATGTTTGAGAATCATTTTTTTGGTGAAGAAACTGCTGTCTCTGCTTCTAGTATTGCTACTGTTCTGAAAATCTTGAGTAAAAAGGTTTTGAAAGTTGTTAAGGATAGGTGCTGGTCTGTGTTAAATTATTTTGAACTTGAGTGAAGAAGAAAGAAAGAGAGAGCAGCATCGTTTTCTGTTTAAGAAGAAGAAGCTTTTTTAGGACTGGTTTTGTGCAACTCTTGCTGGACCGGTTCGGTTGAATCGACCCGTTCCTGAACCGGTCCAGCTTGCTTTGATCCAGTCCAGCATTTTGAACCCATTTCATGTATACTGGTATTTGTTTGGTTTACTGTTTGCATCCTCCCAGACCTGCTTAATACACCCCCCCTGCATATTTGAAAAAAACTCACGCATCTTCTAAAAAAACTATGTATCCTCATAACATGTCTTTTTTTTTTGTTTGGTTTTAGTGTTTTAAAAACTTTTATTTGATGCATTCTAATATTTTTTTAGTATCATGCATTTCACTTAATAATTTATTTTTGGTATATGTTTGTTTCAAACTTTGCGATGTGAGACCTAGAATCTTGCTGTATTTTATCTTTTGCGTCATCTTTAATATAATCTCATGCACCTTTTTTTTTCCAAAACTCATTTTGTGACTATGTTTCAGGCACTATAATCTCTATGACTTTTTTCTATTCTTGCTTTATTATTTTAAAACATTATTTCATGCACTTTAAATGTTTTTTACTCCATAATATCTCTTGTTAATTTTGCTTTAGAATTTCAATTTCTATTCCATGCATTGCTTTAAAATTTTGATACCATGCTTTCTATTTGATGATTCATCATAGTATGTGATTCATTTAAGTCTATTATTATCTCGTTATATTTTGTTTGCTTTAATTTTAGTACCTATTCATGCATTTCTTTTCCTATTGCAATTTATTTAAGTTCCATGATATTTAGTGTGTATAACTAGGAAATGAATGTATATTTTTACCATTGGTTTGTAGCTTGGCAAAGAGGCCATAGAATGTATCTAGGAATTTTTGTAATAATGTAGGTAACACAAGCACCGACACTTGCACCGACACTATCACTTTATTTATCGCTTTACGCTCGCTTTAGTTTTCACGTTATTACGCTAGCTTTCCGTTAGTTAGAAAAATCATTTTTATCTCAAAATTCAAATAAGCAAAAGTCAAATTATTTTCTTAATAAACCTTGGATCCAAATCCAAGTTGTTTTCCCTTCTTATTTTCTTAATCAAATTCCTAAATGAATCTTAATTAAACTTAGACTCCCTTTCGCAAATAAAATGAAACAACCTCACTTCCATTTTATTCTTCTATACCTTTGAGGTCTCGCAACCCTTCTCAAAATCATTTTCAAAAATAATTAAAATCAACCCAACCCACAAAAATATTTTTTATAAGAGTGAACTACGACGGTTTTGATCCCTTTAAGGGTACGTAGGCAGAGGCTTTAATCCTTTCAAATCGATTAAATAAAAAATAACAAAAACTCCTACTTCTTCTCCCTCCATTCTTTCACTTCAACTTTAAACAATAAATTTTCAAATAAAAATGAAGTTAGAAAGAGGTTCTCACGGAGTACCGTGAACGACGCGGGTGCCTAACACCTTCCCGAATCGTAACCGACCCCCGGATCCAAAAAGGGTTTTTCAATCTCTTTTTCCCTTCCCAAGAATAAAATCGAGCAAGTCCGGTAGATTGAAGGTTCAAGTCCAATCAATGGCTTGACACCCGAAAATCTTGGTCTACAAAAATGGCGACTTCACTGGGGATCCTTCGCGGGTTAAGCCCACCTTTCTTTCTTTATTTCTTATGCTTTATCATTTGTATATATTTATACGAGAGTGGTGAGATAAGCTCTGTACCCGGGCTTGAGTGAACTTAAGATAGGATCGGGTATAATCATAGTATCCATGCCAAGAGTACTCTTCGGCATTGGTACATGTGATAACCCACTCAATGGAGGGACCTTGGAGGTATACCGTTGTTGTCGCGAGTACTCGCGTATGGCATGACACTTTCAAGGGACCGTCGAAGTTGAGAACCTTTAGTCACCTTTAACCCATCTTGGCCTTTTAGGACGTAGTGCGGTGGCTAGTCGAGAGTACTCTCGTATTGGTCGTCACGCGATACTACACCCAAACGAGACTAACCGATGAATATTGTTGGAACGAGAGTACTCTCGTCGCCTAACAAATATTCGGACGTGGTTGAAAACTTTGGGAACCTTGGTAGAACCCTTGTTACAAGTGCAAATGGAAACCTTTAGTCCTTACCAAATGGCGTTACCCTAAGCTCCAACATTGTATATCCTAAACCTCCTCATGTTTCCTTGCATAATCATACATCCATGCATTCATTCATAAAACTTTTTTCGCATTCATCAAAATATCGAAGGATTTAGAAAACTTTTTGTAAACATCAAAGGTATGGACTCTGTAAGAATGAACACCAACCAATACAACTTCAAAAATCTTGCCGAAGCTTTTGCTTTTGTTAAGAACTTCTTCCTTGGGTTCGTTCTTACCTTTTGAAAATGAAACCTATTGCAATATCTTTACAAATCTTCAAAATGAAACCATGTTCTCCTGCAATGTTTACAATCTACCTTGATAAATCCTTCGATAACAAAAAAAATTGTACATTTTTTGCATAAACATATCATGCATCATGTTGCATTCATAGTTTCTAGTCCGTGTCTCATACTTTATCTCTATGTACAAAAGGAATCCGTCAGTAAAGTGGTTCGATGTTTTCATCCAAGTTCGGCTCGCACATGCAAACACTCATGCAAACACAAAAGATTGATCAGCTTGAGCAAGAGGTCCATGAGCTTCGTGGAGAGGTAACAACACTTCGGTTTGAGGTAGAGAAGTTAACTAGCCTAGTATCTTCGTTGATGGCTGCAAAGAATCCACTGCTTGTTCAGCAAAGGTCTCAACCATTATATCAGCCAAGGAGCATGAAACGACCTCGACAACAGGTTCCTCAACAGCCTCAGCCGCTTACTACTCAGAATCAGGCTCCTCAGCTGTTTACTTCCCAGAACTGGGCTCCTCAGCAGCTTATTCTTCAAAATCAGGCTCGGAAAGCATCACAGTTTGACCCAATTCCTATCAAATACGCAACTCTGCTTCCTATCTTGCTTAAGAAGAGACTTGTTCAAACCAGGCCACCTCCTCGGGTGCCGAATCCGCTGCCATCTTGGTATCGTCCTGACCTCAAATGTGATTTCCATCAAGGGGCACCAGGTCATGATATTGAACACTGTTTTGCATTGCCGAAGATAGTTCAGAAGTTGATCTAGAAAGACCTCATACATTTTGAAGAATTTGAATTTGAATCTGCAAGTTAATCCGCTATCGTGTCTTGGATCATGATATTGATACATGGAATGTTTAGCTGCAATTGGGTCTTTGTTGATGTTTATTTCTACTACTCATCTGTTTAATTAATATGTTTGTTTGTTGCTTTATGTTTTTCAAAAAAAAAAAAAAAATCCTTTCGTCCCACCCGAGACGGAAGTGAACTTATTTAGGGCTTTTTGCTTTATGTATTTTCATCATTAATTAAAAGGTCGCTTTGATCCCGACTTTGTTTTTATTTTGTGCTTCTTCTGGAAAGATGGTAATACAAAAAACCAAAAATTCTTTTCTTTAAATCATTTCCACATATTTGCATAATCATAATGTTTATATCAATAATCAAATCATGCATTAATAAACCCGTTGAACACTTGAACCATGTGCTCTCTCTCGACTTTGAGTTCCTTGTATCCGAGACTGAAGAGGAGGATGATGAAGAAGTTTCCAATGTGATTTCTCGCCTACTGGGGCATCTTGGCCATCGAAGCTGCGAATATCAAGAAAGATTGTCCAGAAGAGGACTTTCATGTACAAAGACTGGCACGAGATGCTACCATCTGCCTTGCAGGGATGTTATACTTCAAGTGCACACTTCAACAGGGGCAACCCTCTCACCATCCCTCAGTATACAATATAAAGGCAATGCTTTACATGGAGGTCAAAGTCCCGTCAACGGAAGTTTCAATGAAAGCTAAGCTTGATTGAATTTAAAGTGTTCCATGGACAGTTATATCAAGTATTCGACAAAGAAGGCTCGTCCCCGTGAATGTCAAGAAAATGGCTTTGTGCTCAAAAATATGTTGTCTAATTCCAGGGGCAATGGAATGCCTAATTACAAAAGCATGGTGACAAACTTGTATGTCCTGTGAATGCCAATGCAGTCAAGAAATACTTTGTTAAAATGAAAAGCTCGATAAGTCGCAAACTTGAAAAAGCGGCTTAGGCAAAAAAGAGCGTCTCGATGGATTGAAAACCCAAAAGGGCGGTCCATGCAAAAATTAGAGACATGAAGAATGAAAATCAAAAATCAGCTCGATAAGTCGCAAACTTGAAAAAGCGGCTTAGGCAAAAAAGAGCGTCTCGATGGATTGAAAACCCGAAAGGGCGGTCCATGCAAAAGTTAGAGACAAAAAAAGAAAAATGTGTTTATCCTGATAGGTTGAAACCCGCAAGGGCGGCCTATGCAAAAGTTAAGGATTATGACAAAGTAACTGCATCTGGTCGAACATGACTCACTTGGGGCATTCCAGTCGTCAAAAGACTTCCGACTTATGGCAAGGCATCTTCATCAAATCAAGTATGATTCATCTGGGGCATCTTAACTGTCAAAGGACTTCCGATATGAAGCATCTGCAGATCAAAGACTCGGAACAGTGAAATTCAAAGTTGTTAGAGATTATAGCGGTTATTGTGTTCAATGTACCTTTTCCAATATAATTACCATTTTCCAAACTTTTAAAATCTGTGGAGCCATGCCTTTGGCAGGTCATCACTCTTTTACGTCTAATTTGAGCTTGTGCCCATTTATTTGAAATTCTCAGTTATTCTGTTTGCATAATTTTCTTCTATTTTTGATGTGAATACTCAAAGCAAAAATTTAAAACTTTTTTTTAATTGTCTTTTGAAAAGCATAAACAACAGGCACATCTTCTTTGAATTTATGAGTAGTAGAAACATACATCAGCATTGGTCTCAAGGACAGTTAAACTCTGCAAGGTAAGCATGACCAAAAGCTGTGAGATGACCTCTGTCAAAAAAAAAAGGGAAAAAGAGAACCAAAAAAAAAAAAAGAAAAGCTCGCTAAGTCGAAAACCTGAAAAGGCGGCGTAGGCAAAAATGAGCGTCCCGGTGGATTGAAAACCCGAAAGGGCGATCCAGGCAAAAATTAGGGGCAAACAGAAAAGAAGTATATTCCCGGTGGATTGAAAACCCGAAAGGGCGGTCCAGGCAAAAATTAGGGATTCAAAAAAAAAAAAAAAACAATACAAAAAATGAACAAAAAAAACACGCAAAGACAGAGGCATCACAATTTCAAGGGGGTTAAATGTAAGAATGCACTTTGTGCTAGCTTACAAATGGCAACTTCTGCCAGACTTTGATTGATGAGTTTTTATCCCGAGAAATGACAACTTCTGTCTGTGGTTTGAGAAAGGGCGTCATCTACCAGTGCTTTGATTGATAGTGACTGCTGCCTGTGGTTCGATCAATGACATCTTTTGCCTGTGGTTTGATTGATGGGTTTTTATCTCAAGAAATGGCGACTTCTGTCAGGTTTCTGATTGGCGGGCTTTACCCCAAGGAATGATTACTTCACCATCAACTGAGACGTCATATTGGGTCATATTCCCATCAGCAGTTTTGTTTGTTGGGTTGTATCCCATCAGCGGTATAATTAATGTGTCATTACCCCTTCGCGGTATGATTAATGGGTTGTTACCCCTCCAGTGGTCGGATTGACGGTATGTTACATCTTCAGTGACATGTTTAAAGAGTTCGTTACCTCTTCAGTGTTTCAATTAATGGGTGGGTATTTGGTACCTCTTCACTGGCCTGATTAATGGGTTGTTACCCGTGCAGCGGTGTGATCAATGTGTCATTCTCTCTTCAAGTGGTTTGATTATGGGTTGTTATCCCTTCAAGTGGTTTGATTATGGGGCATTCTCCCCTCAGCAGTATGATTAATGGGTTGTTATCCCTTCAAGCGGTTTGATTATGAGGCATTCTCCCCTCAGCAGTATGATCAATGGGTTGTTATCCCTTCAAGCGGTTTGATTATGAGGCATTCTCTTTTCAGTAATTGGTTATTGGGCCCTTCCCCCCTTTCAGTAGTTGATTATGGGTTTTGACCCCATCAGTTGGTTTGAATATGAGCTTTACCCCATCAGCTTGGTTTGAATTTGGGTTTTTACCCCATCAATGGTTAAAAATGAGGGCTTTACCCCCATCAGTGGTTTGAAGGGCTTTACCCCGTCAGTGTTAGGTTCATCCCCAGTGATGTTATCCCCAATGAAGGGTGTCGGATGCTTGCAACATGATGTCGGGCCACTTTCTTCGGACCTGCCCAATCTGGTCTCAACAGTCTCACCATTATACTGTCAAATAAGTCTCATATGCATTCATTCATCCATGCATACATAGCACGCATACAAATATCATTCATGCATAGTTGCATTATTTTCCTGCGTCTTACTCCAATACACAAGATGTCAATCTCAAAGTGTCTAATCCATAAATGTCACCAATCAGTATGTGTTCAAGTGGCAGGTCCCATCAAGTAATCACTTTATCTTCTGTATTTTCGTCGTTACCACAAGCAGTTGGTAATAGACAAGCTTTATCTTCTGTATTTTCGTCGTTACCACGAGCAGTTGGTAATAGACAAGCTTTATCTTCTGTTTTTTCGTCGTTACCACGAGCAGTTGGTAATAGGCAAGCTTTATCTTCTGTTTAATCGTCGTTACCACGAGCAGTTGGTAATAAACAAGCTTTATCTTCTGTATTTTCGTCTTTACCACGACAGTTGGTAGTAGACAAGCTTTATCTTCCGCATTTTCATCATTTACCACGGGCTGTTGGTAATTGATAAGCTTTACTTTCCACCTCAAGCTTTATTTTTGTCTCAAGCTTTATTTTCTGTCTCAAACTTTATCTCCCATCTGAGCTTTATCTTCAGTTCAAGCTTTCTCTTCCGCATTCTCATCGGTTACCACGGGCTGTTGGTAACAGTCAAGCTTTTCAAGCTTTACTTTCTGTCTCAAGCTTTACTTTCCGTCTTAAGCTTTACTTTCCGTCTCAAGCTTTATCTTCCGCATTTTCATCATTTACTACGGCAGTCGGTAAAGGACAAGTGTTATCTTCCGTATGTTCGTCTTTACCAGGAAAGTCGGTACTAGACAGGCTTTATCTCCCCAGTGATACCTATCAGTTTGCTCCCCAGTCAGTTTATTTTTGTCAACTTTGCATTCATACTTGCATCACATGCATTCATATCATTATATTTATCGCATTCTTAGCTTTTTAGCTGGTCAAAATTTGGTGTACTTAAGTAATTAAGTCTCTTCGACCCATCGATTTAAAAGTCTTCTTTCAAATCTTCGTGACGAAGAAACTTAAATAGGGGCATCTGTCATACCCCAAATTTTGACCACTTTGCTCTGTTTTTACCTATTTTTGTCCGTATTTTAAAACGGCTCAATTTCTCTTCTTTTCGCTTTAACGAGTTAAAACCTTTCTCAGTCGTTGTTTAATAATTCAAAGTCTGTGATCTTGCAAGTAAAATTTTGTCCAGTTGAAATTGCTTTATTTGTCTTTTCAGGCATTTTAAATTTTTGCGCGTACTTTTAAAGTCTTTTATTCATTTCTTTGATAAATAAACTTTTTTTTAGGTAAATTCCTTTCGTCCGTATGATTAAACTGCTTAAAACGTTTTGTTCGTGTTTTAAAGCACCGCGAGTTTTGGTCGTCCCAGTCGAGGTTTCGACAGCTTTAAATTTTATTACTTTTTTTTATTATTTTTATCTTATTTTACAACTCTATTTTATTTTATTTCATTTTTTACCATTTATTCCTTTTGCTTTTAATGTCATTTTTATTTTGTTTTTATCAACAATTTGTTTTGTCTTAAGTCCACTTGTTACATTGGTAGTGGTCCAAAGAGCATCCCAAACATTTTCTTTCTCTCCAAGTTTCATTAAGGGTAGTTTAGTATTTAGTCCATTCATCCTTTTTAACCTAGTTAGTCACTATATATAGTATCATTCCAATCATTGGCAAGGAGGCTGCATAGAATTTCACACTAACACATTCCATAAGCGGCAGTGCCCAAAAACTGGATCAAATCATCTTCTTTTTTCAATTCTTCCTCAAGAACATTCAAACCCAAAAATCCAGAATTTCACACTAACACCCTTCTCACATAATCTCATAAACCATTCAACAATAACAGTTTCTTTTTTATTCTTTCTACCCAAAACAAATGGACAAATTCATATAACACCAACAATATTCATCAACACTTTTTTTTTCTTCAACAACAACATCAAAAAAATTATTATCAACACATATATCACAAAACCGATCCATTACCATAACCTCCTTGTTTTTTTTTCTTTCTCTTTCTTGATTCAAAATTTCAGCCTTAACAGTACAATCACATATCAAATAAACAATACCATTTTCACAAACCAAATCGGCTCACTCACCCAAACCATTTGGTATTCAAAAATCTATCAACAACCCTCGCCATTGTTCATCGAACGGAATCAGTAGACCTTTGTCGAATCCGGAAGCAAGAGGACGCAACTAACAGTGAAGGAGGAGGAAGGCGAGCTGGATTCGAAAAGAAGGAGGATCCGAGCTCGTGAAGAAAGAAGAAGCTGAAACCGAGTTCGTCATAACTTAAATCGAAGGAAAGGAATCCAGATCGAGCGAAGGAGAAGAAGAGGAATATAACAACAATAACCGATCCAGAATCACGAAGTCGATCTCAACACAGTGAAGGTAACGGTCCTTTCTTCTAATTTTCGTAGTTAAATCTCTAGATCTACATGTTTGAGAATCATTTTTTTGGTGAAGAAACTGCTGTCTCTGCTTCTAGTATTGCTACTGTTCTGAAAATCTTGAGTAAAAAGGTTTTGAAAGTTGTTAAGGATAGGTGCTGGTCTGTGTTAAATTATTTTGAACTTGAGTGAAGAAGAAAGAAAGAGAGAGCAGCATCGTTTTCTGTTTAAGAAGAAGAAGCTTTTTTAGGACTGGTTTTGTGCAACTCTTGCTGGACCGGTTCGGTTGAATCGACCCGTTCCTGAACCGGTCCAGCTTGCTTTGATCCAGTCCAGCATTTTGAACCCATTTCATGTATACTGGTATTTGTTTGGTTTACTGTTTGCATCCTCCCAGACCTGCTTAATACACCCCCCCTGCATATTTGAAAAAAACTCACGCATCTTCTAAAAAAACTATGTATCCTCATAACATGTCTTTTTTTTTTGTTTGGTTTTAGTGTTTTAAAAACTTTTATTTGATGCATTCTAATATTTTTTTAGTATCATGCATTTCACTTAATAATTTATTTTTGGTATATGTTTGTTTCAAACTTTGCGATGTGAGACCTAGAATCTTGCTGTATTTTATCTTTTGCGTCATCTTTAATATAATCTCATGCACCTTTTTTTTTCCAAAACTCATTTTGTGACTATGTTTCAGGCACTATAATCTCTATGACTTTTTTCTATTCTTGCTTTATTATTTTAAAACATTATTTCATGCACTTTAAATGTTTTTTACTCCATAATATCTCTTGTTAATTTTGCTTTAGAATTTCAATTTCTATTCCATGCATTGCTTTAAAATTTTGATACCATGCTTTCTATTTGATGATTCATCATAGTATGTGATTCATTTAAGTCTATTATTATCTCGTTATATTTTGTTTGCTTTAATTTTAGTACCTATTCATGCATTTCTTTTCCTATTGCAATTTATTTAAGTTCCATGATATTTAGTGTGTATAACTAGGAAATGAATGTATATTTTTACCATTGGTTTGTAGCTTGGCAAAGAGGCCATAGAATGTATCTAGGAATTTTTGTAATAATGTAGGTAACACAAGCACCGACACTTGCACCGACACTATCACTTTATTTATCGCTTTACGCTCGCTTTAGTTTTCACGTTATTACGCTAGCTTTCCGTTAGTTAGAAAAATCATTTTTATCTCAAAATTCAAATAAGCAAAAGTCAAATTATTTTCTTAATAAACCTTGGATCCAAATCCAAGTTGTTTTCCCTTCTTATTTTCTTAATCAAATTCCTAAATGAATCTTAATTAAACTTAGACTCCCTTTCGCAAATAAAATGAAACAACCTCACTTCCATTTTATTCTTCTATACCTTTGAGGTCTCGCAACCCTTCTCAAAATCATTTTCAAAAATAATTAAAATCAACCCAACCCACAAAAATATTTTTTATAAGAGTGAACTACGACGGTTTTGATCCCTTTAAGGGTACGTAGGCAGAGGCTTTAATCCTTTCAAATCGATTAAATAAAAAATAACAAAAACTCCTACTTCTTCTCCCTCCATTCTTTCACTTCAACTTTAAACAATAAATTTTCAAATAAAAATGAAGTTAGAAAGAGGTTCTCACGGAGTACCGTGAACGACGCGGGTGCCTAACACCTTCCCGAATCGTAACCGACCCCCGGATCCAAAAAGGGTTTTTCAATCTCTTTTTCCCTTCCCAAGAATAAAATCGAGCAAGTCCGGTAGATTGAAGGTTCAAGTCCAATCAATGGCTTGACACCCGAAAATCTTGGTCTACAAACGTAATATATGTTACAACAAAAAAATATTTTTTAAAAACATACAAACACTAAAAATATTATTATTAAGGTCGCGACTTTTCTTTATTTAATACGTCATCATCAATATCCCTGCGAGCTTAACTCACTTTGTAAAGGACAATGCATAATATATACAAGGTACGGGTTCGAACCCGTACACCACCAAAAAATACGCCATCATCAATTTCAATTTGATAGCCAATTCTTAGGTAGGAAAAAAAAAATTACCTTTAAATTATCAGCTGTTTCATTACGTGTATATTACTAAATATATGTCTATTACCAAATTGTCTTTTGTGTATGTGTATATTACCAAATATATGTCTATTACCAAATTGTCCTTTGTGTATAGATATTTAATGTTAAATTGTCCTTTGTAGATAGTCTTATATTAAGGGACAAACACTTTTTTGTAGATGGCTTTTGTACCATGCAAAATCTTACACAACGATAATGATGAATTCAAATTAAAAAAAGAGTAGATGATGAATCATTTTCAAATTCTAAAAGACTATATCATTGCGTTTTTAAAAAAATACTCCTCCGGTCACTACTATAAGCAAAAATTAACTTTTTAGGTTCATCCATTAAATGATGTATTTGGTCAATAATATAGACTAAATACATCATTTAATGAATGAATCTAAAAAGTTGATTTTTGCTTATAATAGTGCCCGGAGGGAGTATATCATTAATTCCAACAATTTAAGGCACATACATTTGAAAATTATAGAAAATAATCATGGTCTATTCATCTGTTTTCTTTTCTGACATGGAAAACTCTAACCCTGAAGACAATTTCATCGATTACAGTTATGCATGCAAGACAAATTGTTTCATGCTACACTAATAATTTACAATAATAATTTAGTTTAGCCACAAATTTACAACATATTAAATGATTCGACTATAAATAAATATCTCTAACTTAAACAGACCAAATGCTACATGTTTTTGGTCTATGTGCCTGTTTGTTAACACGGTGGGATACCCACCAAACCGAGTTTTGACCAACTCTACAAATCCAAGCTTCTTAAAATCACAGTGGGATGTGCATTGGGAATCGTTTTTCAACACAAAAAAGCTAAACCAAACACATGCTATTTCTTTCGTCTTAAAAATTCTAATTACTAACCTAAGATTTACATGTCACTAATGGATCAAAAGTATATCTGAAAAGGAAACA
This sequence comes from Medicago sativa, assembly GCF_051527215.1. Lineage (NCBI taxonomy): Eukaryota > Viridiplantae > Streptophyta > Magnoliopsida > Fabales > Fabaceae > Medicago > Medicago sativa. The sequence continues at coordinate 52,891,320 of NC_140751.1, read as the reverse complement.
AAAACCTATACGGCAATAACATGGATGCCCATGCCTAAAGAATATTAGGAGAATTTTGGCCAGAAGAATCTCTTCAGAGGCCTTAAACATGCAAAGGGTAATTTCATTCTCATTAAGCTCTCACTACCAAACTGTAGAGAACTTATTTGCCTTCACTCATTTTCTTCATCATAGATTGAGTTGAATGTTGATAATTTTTCTGCATTAAATAAAGATCTTTATTAAGAATGTACTCAGATTAATAACAATCAAATTGAAAGACCAAATACAAAGATCAATTGAAAGCAAGGAGAATCAGTTATAGCAAAAAAAAAAAAAAAATCTAATATCGGAAATAAAGTTACCTCATGGTCTTTATATCAAATACAAATCTTGATCTCTCATATAATGCTTCAAAATCTGCCAAAACAAAGAAAAAGAAGAATTAGACCACAAAAAGCAATGACAGCTATAAACAAAAGGCTAAAATAAAACCTTTCATGGACAATTTTCTTAGTGATAGATCTTCTAATTTCTAAAAAGCAATGACCTCTAATTTCATGAGACCAATACAATTAATTAAATTAAATATAGAACAATCCACCTCATTTCATCGTTGACTTCATATTTTGATTGTCAGAACCATCTTCCTATTCCTATCCATCCTAAGAAACCAAAATACACAAAGTTTAATCAATCAACTACTACAAACAAACTGAATAAAAAGTTCAAAAAACCACCAAGATTTTTTCTTCAAATTAACAAACATCCTAGATCCTCAAAACTTCACCTCTTGTTGCTAATTAACTTCACCTCCTTATTAACTTCACCTCCTTTTCAAAATTTTGAAGTTGAACAAAAATTATAAACAATTAAGCAAACAATAACTACAAAGATTCTTAAAAGGCAAGATGGATGTTGGTTTATTACATACTCTAAAACGAAATTCCCTTTCTTCTTTGTTTCTCCTTACACCTGCAACTAAAAAAGCACAAATCAAAACATACAAAAAAATCAGAAACCTTTCTTAACTCAAATTCAAACTAAAAAGGCTGAATCAGAATACACATCACCTTGGGGGTCTGAAACCAAACCATCTACTTCTAATATTCTCAAGTGAAAACCTTAAACATTCATAACCCAAAAGAAAAAATCAGATGGAACGCAACAAAACATGAAGAAAAAAAATTGAATATCGAAAAAACAAAAATAAAAGATGCTGGATGGGAGCAGAAATCAAACCTGTCACAGTTAGGGTTGAGGGTTTCTATGAAAATCAAATAGGGAAAGTGAAAATGGATTCATTCTCTTTGTCTAGTGAGTGGGTCGAGATTGTAAAGAAGGGCATGATTGATTTAAGGAGTGAAAGAGAAAAAGAAGTGATTCAGGAAGAAAGAAAGAGAGATCGCGGAAGTAGAAATTAAGGAGGAAACAATTTTGAGAGATGAGGAGAGGAGAGAGAAATTGGACATTGAGAACCTAAAGGTTAACAAATATCACGATAAACAACATATACCCTAGTAAATGCCATCGATTTTTCACTTATTTTTGTAAAGGAAAAATTCGCAATTCAAACTGGCATGGATTTGGGAGGGAAATATTTTTTGGGTTAACCTGATTAGCATTTAATGCTGTGAAATTAGAGCCAAAAATTTAGGGTTTAGTGGTTGCAAACCTAATAACTTTTAAGAATAAGGGAAGGGATGAGAGAGTGAAGCAATGTCGTGTTATAATTGTGATGAAAGAGAGAGGCGTGCACCACCTTGAATTTTGAAAAAAATGCACCAATACTTCTATATTATTAAATAATTCGATACAAGCACCAAGTTCTAATAAAATTATTGACATCTATGGTTTACACCAACATAATCATGAATAGATAATCTACGATCATATATTTGTTAGATGTGGTTTTTCAATACATTAAAGATTCGTTATTAACAGGGCCCAACACCCCTATTTATCACAAAATATGGTAGCTTCACTGGACATGCATGTTTGCCACGTGTCATGAGTTAGTAAACGTCTTTGACACCGCATGGATGTCTGGCTTTGTTTCAATGTGTGTAAGTTTTAATTATAACAGTTCTTATCATCGATAACTTCTCTTATTCTTCAAGGCTTGCTGTTTTTTTAGGCTTATTTGATCCATTGGTCCTCTAAATAATTTCAAGTTTTCATTTGGTCCCACAATTAATAAAACTCACGTTTTAGTCCCTCACTTTTTCCTCCGTTTGCCAAATAAACCCCGACTGTTAAGTTTAACCCCCAAATGTCTATGGTGGACCAACATTATAGATAGTCCACCATAGACCTTATTAATTTTTTCAATTTTAACTCTTTGATTTTTTTTTAAGAAAGATGACCATTGGATTACGCATGTCTATTTTATCTTACGGTGAGTCAACACCACATAATTAATTTTTCCTTTATTCATCTTCTTCCATAAACTGCATCATCTTCACCAACATTCTTACAAAAATCTAGAAAAAAATTAAAAAAAAAATCATAATCAATTAAACACCATCAACAACAATATTCCTCATCATATCTTATAAAACTCAGAAAATTAGCAACTTCAAAATCTTAAATAAAAATTAATTGGACTTTAATCTCCCCGGTATCATTTTTTTTAATCCAACGGTCCTCTTTCAAATGCAACAAAATAAACATGTGCATTAAATGGGCTTTTCACTGAGACACTAGCAATGGCGGCGGTTGATGCTTCCACTAATGAAGTACCACTCAACTTTCTCATTTTAGCAGCAGCTTCTTTCTCATAAGGAAAGCTTATCCTTGAGAAGACACTAGCCTTCTGTTTCCGATCTGCAGCCGTTGGTTCTGTCGTCGTAGCTTGTGCTGCCTTAGACAAGGACTTTGTCATTGGTTCTGATGATTTTCTGGATTTGGATTTGATCTCTGGTTATGATGATTTCTTAGATGTGGATTTGGTGACTGCATATGTTGATTTCTTCGATGAATATTCTGTTTGGTGGTGATGACGACGGTGTTGGTGGCGTTCGCGCTCGTAGTCGCGATCCTGGTGACGGTCGTGGTGGTCATACTCACGATCTCTGCCATCGCGTTCAGGTTCAGAGTGGTGATCTGATTTTCTATTGGCCGGACGCGATGGTTCAACTTCACGGTGAGTTGAATCCGGGGACGGCCGTTCTGAACGGTGACGATGTTGATGACGATGACTTCCTAAAGACGGCAAAATTGATTTCTGCAACAAAATAGAAAAGCCCATTTAATTTGAAAGATGATAAAAAAAATGATTCGTAGATTAATTAGAAAATCCCATCTAATGCAACAAAATATAGATGGTTTATTATTCTTTCAAGTTGAAGAAAGAAATTGGATGTTTTGTTATTCTTCCTTCTATGTGATGAATGAATGAAAGACTAAGAAATTGGAATTTGAAAGAGAGAGGTTAATTATGTTATGTTTGTTTTGTTTTTTGTATCTAGAAATTTTTTCTGCGGCTGTTCATCTGTTCATGAGTGTGATGATGAAGGTGATGTTGAACTATGAAGAAAATGGAGGGAGAAGATGACGAAAAGGAAATTAAATTAGGTGTTGTTGGTTTACTGTCAGATAAATTAGACTTGCATAATATAATGGTAGTATTCCCTTTAAAAAGATCAAACGGTTTAAATTAAAAAAATTTAATAAGATCTATGGTGGACCACTCTTAAGGTTGGTCCACCATAGACATTTGGGATTAAACTTAACCGACATGATTTATTTGGCAAACGAAGGAAAAAGTGAGGGACTAAAACATGAGTTTTATTAATTGTAGGACCAAAATGAAAACTTGAAATTATTTAGGGGACCAATGGATCAAATAAGCCATTTTTTATGTGCTAAATCCACAAACCTTATCCTACACCTCACATGCACTTAATTACTCCCTTAATTTTTATTTATTAATGAAAATATAACTACATTTATCACGCCATCATCCCTAAAGTGGTGTGATTATCAATGCAAATCACCAAATCTTTTATGGAAACAAATTGTTAAATTATTTATATATCCAATGAAAAATAATGTGATATTATGATGCTAAGATAATATTATGCTAACCTGCATAATGTCTTTCTCCTCATGAAATGGATATTTACATGTCATTTTGAGCAAGGCAGTAATCTGTCTGTCGTTTTAGTCTTGGAAACCTGCATCCCATATATGCTCTTAGCTTTATTAACAGAAGCATGAAAGACCATTAAATATTGATTCCGGCATATGACACAAATCAATACATATTTATTTATATAATGAATTTTTTTTTGAAAGATAGAAGTTTTTTCTAACCTAATTAATCAAAGAAATCACACTTGTTGAGGTAAAATGATATTTTTGGAGAGTAACCCAAAAACACATAGTAGATGACAAAATAAATAAAAATTGATCCTTAACATGTTAGATCGAGTTGATATTTTGATCATCGATCTAGATGAGAGTAATAACATGTTGTAAATCACAACATAGATTGCAGATCAAAATATCACAATGACAAAGAAAATATATAGATGCAAAAAATGAATTGTGATGAGAAGTGAGTTGTAAATTTAAACCAAACTAAGAGTGAAAATTGGGTAGTTATATATGTAATGAACTCAAAGGATTAAAAAAAGTTTCATTCAGATTTGACAGTAGAATTTTAGAACATGAATCTTTATCGGTGAAGGAAAAGTTGATTGCAGTTTAAAACATAATAATAGAGTGGGTGTTGTATGTATGTATGTATGTGTATGTGTATGTGTGTGTGTGTGTGTGTGTATATATATTGAGAGAGAGAGAGAGAGAGAGAGAGAGAGAGAGAGAGAGAGAGAGAGAGAGAGAGAGGAGGGTTATGAAAAATGGTTGGTGACTTGATATGATGCTGATATCAATCAATAAATTGATACTTCAAAAAGTCATATTAAATGGTAGGAATATGACTTTGTAACCTTAAGAGATAAAGATCAAATATCACCTAAAATTTTTGTAAAATTGTTTGACTTTATACCCTCAAGGGAAAGAGTTCAAACTTCATCTGAGGCAACTAAAAAATGGTTGTTAATGCCATTGTTTTTTTTTTTTTTACAAAGTTAATGCCATTAATATTATAGTAAATTTTTCTTTCCACAATTTTTTAATTTAAAAAATAATCAATTGATAGAAACCATTAATTATTTCTATATATAACAATTAGAGTTTTTCTATATAAATTTATATTCTTAATTATTTATTATTTTAGCATTGTTGACTAGTTAGTTGAACACATTAATTATTATAGGATTGTGTACTTATATTTTTAACAATTAAAATTCTTTACTGTTTTATTATTTCAACTTTTTACTATTATAATATTTTCGAATAATTAATTTTTTTTGACCTAACTTCTTTTTAAATCAATATAGTATTGTACGTGCATTTTTTTATTGACATTTTTTATTTTGATTGTAGAAAAAGTTTTTTTTTTTTTTTTTTACAAATGTAGAAAAAGTATCTTTTTTTTTTTACAAGAGAAAAGTCCAAGTCTGGATAGAATCATAAAGACTCTGCAAATCACAAAGAAAACAAAAGGATAAAAATTTATTACCTCAAAACATTCAGATAAAACACCGGAAAACCACCCCTAAAAAAACGTTGAACTGGAATTTATTAATCAATTGTTCAACATCTATTTCCCTACCAAAGAACACCACATGCTCTTTTGACCCTCTATCTATATGAAAATACGTTCTTTTAACCCTCTGTCTTTAAGGAAATACGTTCGCTAGCCCCTGTATCTTTACAAAATATTGTGATTATGGCCCCTTGGTTTGGGACACGTGGTGTCCACTAAGCAGTTTTGCAACGTTTTGTAAAGTTAGGGGGTAAAATTGTTATTCTCTGTTAGGGGACCAAAATGATCACAACTTTTTAAAAGTTAAGGGGTTAAAAATACATTTAAGCCTTTTTCTTTTCAATTTAAAAAATACAAAAAATTATTATCGATTTTTAAGGCTTTGATTATCACTTTTTTTTTAAAGGAGAATGTGGAGTCCATTTCTTTTTCTATCAAATTAAAAAAAATGAGAAGTTGTATATGTGCTTATATTTAGGGGCAATATTTTCTTTCAAAGGGTGCTTATCATTATGGATGGATAGTGTATTATAATATTGTTGACTAATTGGTAAATGATATGCAACATTTAACAAAGGAGTTTCGAGTATTCGTGCATGCAATTAACGAATAACATATGAACATACTTAGGTTTCAATGCAACATTGGTAATACACAAATACATTAATGTCATTGCATTGGTAAAGTATAATCTGTATTTAAGAGAGAAGTATAGGTCGTACACAATTACTGCATTTGAGAGAGAAAAAAATACTTAGTTTCAATGAAACATTGGTGATCTATACTGACATTTAAGCGATGTTAATAAGTCGTGCACACATTAACTACACAACATTGAAAAATACATTAATTTATTACAGTCTTAATAATAGAGAGATACATTAATGTCATTTCATTGATAATTGATAAATTAAGAGAAAGGTCTCACCTGCACATGCAATTAATGCATAACATTGAAAAATTTGTAGACTTTTATGCAACCCTGATAACATACACATACATAAATGTCATTGATAAATGACAAACAATATTTAAGAGAGATTTATAGGGAATCAACACACTTATTTAAGGTAATTTATGGTAGATGACCAGTCACCTAAGCGATGAATAGAGAGAAAATGATATTTTGGTGGGATTAGGATTTAGGAACACTCATAGGTGTTTGGGCCTTAAAATTGTAGGGTTTGGGCCTTATCTGTAGGATTCAGAATAGCCCGTAAAAAATTTGTTTACTTTTTTATAAAAAAAAAATTCTCTAGATATATTTATTAACTCGGTCAAAGCTGACATGTCGCGTTTTTTGTTAGTTTTTTGCCACGGTGGATATTATTAAAATTAAAATGTTGCCAGCAATTATTATTGGAATAAATATTAAAAGAAAATTACAAAAATGGGAGACTCCTCGCGTGACTCATTCCATTCCAGAATAGAAACCCAAATCAAATTTGGATTAGGGTTAATCACCCTTTTGCTTTTGCTTTTGATTTTGCTTTATACTTACACATTGCATTCTAACAAACTTATCAGTTGTAAAATTTGACTGAGATACCCGATTTTCCTTTTTGTTTTCCCTAAACTTTCATTGGCCACAATTCTTGAGTTAATTATTTGGAAACTTTGTCATTGTAACAAAATATGACATAGATCAATTGTAAACACAACGTCTTTGAAGAAACATATACATGTTGAAAATATGGTTAGTATAGATATTTGAATTCAAGGAAAGATCAAATGAACAGGAAATTAAAAGAAAACTGACAAAATCATCATTGAATATAAAACTGTTCAACGGAAAAAGAAAAAAGAAAAAGAACAATACACCAAGTGAAAAATAAATTCTGCAGCAACAACAACGGTAACTTATGATCTCATCTCATATAGCTCTTAATGGTTGATATCACAATGGATCCACGATTTGAATAAAAATGCAGAATCTTCCATATTGATAATCCCCTGATAAAGATTGAAGCAAATGAAATGGATATAAGCTTTGCATGAAATTACAAAATAAAACAAGTACTCTATAGTCAGATCAATCAAACTGTGAAGTAGGTTACACTAACCTTAACTAGCAGGAGCTAAATTTCTGTGAAACCTGTTTAACTTTAGGATCAAAGTTACATAAAGCTTGTCACCCACTCTATAAATAAACCGAAAGTATGCATGCCTCCATTTCCTAATAAGAAACAAAGAACCACAAATCCCCCAGAAACCTACTGCAAATCCAACCCCCATGCCAAGATACAACGATTCTCTTATAGAGTCATCATCTTTATTCTCTGCAAATGACATTGCAGTTTTAGGATTTTCTTCTTTCATGGTACAATTATTGAGAGGAGCTCCACATAGTTTAGGATTCCCAATGTAACTCGATGCATTAAAACTTTGAAGTTGTGTTCCAATCGGGATTTTTCCATTGAAATTATTGCAAGATAAATTCAAATAACCCAAAAAGGTTAAGACAGACATGCTAGGAGGAATTTCACCACAAAACTTGTTATTAGAGAGATCGAGAGATTCCATGTTTATCATGCCTCCAATCGTCTTCGGTATTGTTCCTACAAAATTATTGTGAGATAAGTTTAACGTTTGAACTTGAACAAGCCAAAACAATTCTAATGGCACTTCTCCAGACAAGCTATTGGCTGAAAGGTCAATAGTTCGTCTTTCCGAACTGACTTGATACACATAATCTTGACCTTTTGTAAACAACTCAATTGTGGCAAAATACAAAGAAGGTTCATGTTTAGTAACCATATCACTCAAGTTGTAGACGCACTTTGGCATAGATCCTAAAAATTTGCTATGTGCAAGGTCTAAGTGAAACAAATAAGAGAGATTGAATAGTTGTTGTGGAATAATCCCTTCAAATTGATTGCCTCTCAATATGAACACTGCTAAGTTTTGTGACATCCCTACTGGTATGTTTCCTGAAAATTCATTTTCTCCCAAATTCATGAAAGTCAATTGTTTCCAATTAGAGAGGTGTACTAGAACTTCACCAGACAGCCTATTACTCCATAGGTTCAGGAGTGATAGTTCTCTCAAGTTCTTCCAACTATATGGAATTGATCCTGAGAATGAGTTGTAAGACAAATCAACTATTTGGGCAGTTGGTGATATGTTTGGCAGTCCTCCTGTGAAATTATTGTGACCGAAAGCTAACCTTGAACAATTTAGTGTTAGGTTAGATATGTCTGCAACAATCGAATTGTTTGACAAAATAAGATCACCAGGTATTCTTTCTATAAGGCTTGAGAACTTATTTCTATCTACCAACGAAATTCCCGTGCTCGATAAGTCGAGATATTGTAGTGACTTCTGTGTATATATCCAAGATGGAAAGTTTGGGCCTTGATTTGTATCGCTCAATGAAAGGTAATAGAGTTGAAAAGGAGGAACCCAATCCAAATCAAATTGGAATACAAAAGTTGAATTACTCAAGTCTAGTTCAATTAAACGAGAGAGTTTGGAAAATGTTAATTTTGAAATTGCACCAGAGAAATTATTAGAGCCAATAAATAAGTAATTTAAGGATGACAGGTTTCCTAGAGTTGAAGGAATGAAACCACTTAACATATTCATGGAAAGATCGAGGTAAATGATATTTGTTAGTTGGCCTATTCTATCTGGAATCGGTCCCTGTAATTGGTTATGAGAGAGACCAAGGTGTCTCAAATTTTGAAGGTTTAGCAAGCTTGAAGGTAACAGACCATATATGTTGCTCCATGAAAGGTCAAGATCGGTGATATCTTTGGTGAGATTAAAAAAGCCATCAGGTAACTTAGAGGTGAAGTTGTTATGAGAAAGAAAAAAAGTTACAAGTGAAGACAAATTCAAATACTCACCAGATGGAATGTTTGTCAGGTTACAACTATTCAACTCTAATTCTAACAGTGAAGGAAGTGTATTCACTATTTGAAGCCAATTGGTTTCCTTATGAAGATCAATCCAATTAAGGTTGAGATATTTCAAGGAAGAAACTGAAGAAAGCCAATTAAGATTATCCATGTGCCGATTAGTAGTACCGTAGTTGAAGGATAAGTCAAGGTAGGAAAGGTTAGATGCATGTGTGATGTTGTGTTGAATGGATGAAATTTTTATCACATCAAATTCATTTTGACTCAAATCCAAGTAATTGAGAAACTCAAGTTCTAGAATACAAAGATTCTGTAATATCCCACTTAATAGATTACGATGTATCATCTGGAAACGATGAATTATGCGCGTTTAAGACTAAGGGCATTATGGACTTTTGCGTTTGAGGAGTTTATAAGGAAATTGGACCCAAAATCTTCATATTATCTTTGTCTTTCTCTCTCTAGGTTAGAAAACTTTCTTGTGCTCTCTCCTCTCTCTAAGAATCGATTCTCCCTCTTCCTTGGTAGCAATCCATACTTCAAGAACTTGCAAGCAAGAGAACAAACAACCTTTGGGTGTGTAGGAGCAAGTCTCACCATCTTGTTTTCCCTTTTCTTCAAGAGTAGAGATTCTAGGGTTTGGTGTTGAGCTTAAGGAAACTTGAAGTTCACATCAATTGTGCAAGGTGAGTTCCATAGATAGATTACCACCCTTTGGGTTGTGTGAATTCATGTTATAAGTATAGATTGATGTTAATGAGAGGTTTTTAATCCTAATACCTCTTTGATCAATTCTTGTCAATCACTTGTTAGTTTGCCATGAAATATGTTTATAAATGTATACATATGTTGCTGGATGATTATGGTGCATTGCAGGATCAAACGGGACGAGTTTTGGGGTAAAAACTGGAAAAATTGTACCACAGACCCGAAGAACTACGCTATTAGCGAAATCCACGCTAATAGCGAAATTCTTCAGGCTGGCCACGCCTCAGGTGCGCTAATAGCGCAGGCTTCTGGACATGCCAACATGCTTTTGGCTTGTTGGCTCTATGTGGTGTCTGTGGTGCATTCCGGAGCTTTTCTTTCATCGTTTTACAACTTTATAACCCCAAAACAACATCTAGGCAATGCACATAACATCAAACGATTCTTGAAATGAAAATCATGGAAATCTTAACATGAATGGCAAGAGTGAATCAAGAGAGTTTAAGCCGATATTACTCGGGTAGCAATGAAATAGGAAAGGGTATGGATGTAGAGCCTCGACATAGTTGTTGAGAACTAGCAAGATAGCATGAATCCTTAAGCATGACATTAGTATATAAATGTATTAAAATTTGCTTGCTTATGAATGAAAGATTGTAGGTGTCGCGGCTCTCGTTATCCACATCAGGGGGATGCGAGGGATTTTCCTTCTTGGAAATGGGATAAGCTCCGTAAGGGGGGCCCCCGTGGCATTGAGGGAGTCCGATTACCTTAGCTAGGTATTTTCGGATATGTATGGGATTTGTTCTTGGGGTTACTCCACCCGGATCAATCCGTAAAACGAACTCAGATAATTGTTGTTACACACTAATATTATGTATGAAAAGATATTGCAAGCAAAGACATGATATGAATGTAGATGTAAAGAAGCGACCTAGTTTCCCCGCACGGTCGTTAAAGAATGAATTAAGCTCACACACGTATAATCAACCAATTGGTTGTAAACTAGACACGTGGTAACTATAAGTTTCCCCAAAGTTACCACTAGACTAGGAAGTAGGGTGAACTCACTGAGACATTATGTCTCACCCCTCTCAATATTTGTTCAGGTTCACAGGTTACTCGCGGAAAAGGTAAAGAAAAAGCTTTGGAATGATTATTCATGCATGGAACCTTTGGAGTGGAATTTTAAGTGATGCATATGTTATATTATAAGTGTACTTTTATGAATTGTACTAGACTTCGGATTGCAACTTTGTGATGTAATAATGTAACATAGAAGCTTCGGATGTTGATGTATCATATTCCACGACTTAATGTCGTTTCTGTATTGTATAATTAATGCATCCAATATCAGTTTAACGCACTTTTGAATATTCTAGATGTTTTCAAAGTGGGCGTTACAGATTCATTTCACCTTTCAAAAATTTGAATTGCTCATCTTCATAATTAGGTTTGAGATCAATTTCTGTAACTCTTCCGGTAATGTTGTCGCAGTGGACTCCTTCCCATACACAACAATCTTTTTCGGTTGACCACGTTGATATCCGACCAAGACTATCATTGATTCCCTGTTTGAAGGCTGCACATGGTTTTGTGGAATGTCGTTATAGATAAAAGTAGAAACAAAATAAGTGTCATTTGAGTAGTAAGAATGGTCATCTTGAATAAAGAAGTAAGAAGTTGTTGGTAGCTTAATGGCATACATTAGGAGAATCTAGTGTGATTATATGCTAATGGGAAAGCATGAAAAAAGAAGATGGCTTGGAAAAAATGGGAAGATGACAAAAGTGAGTTTGGTAGGGAAAAAAAATAATGTTAGCTTAATGAAAAAGGAAATAGCTCCGAACAAGACTGACTTTTGAAAAAGCAAAGACGACTTGCTTTTAGCAAAGACGACTAGGAGTTTTCAAGTATCTCTTTTTGTTAATTTAAATTTTAAGATTGAACTTGTAACTATGCAAAATACTGTAGCAATTTCCAGTTCAACATATGACAATATTGGCATTTTCACATATTTAAGAGTTGTAAGAAGCAAAGTTTTTCCACAAAATCATGTGATTGTTGGGATGAAAGAACGTTGAAATTATGCAATTTATAGTACTAAATACACATTAGAATAGTTATAATGTGATTGTTAAGAATCCAGGATATATTAGAGGCAATTTATTCTGAGTATTTTATGGTATAGATAAAGAACTCATCGAGAAATAATCTCATAGTTTAGTTTATGTTTACAAATGGGACGCTGAACAAAGGTAAGGATAAGGCTATGTGTGGATGTACTGATTGTGAACTATGCTGCTAGTTTGCTTTCATGATTGTATTTTGTATCTTATTTTGCAATATGGAGAAAGAAATTCTTCATCATGTATGTATGGAAAGCATGTATTTTGAGACAAGTACATGAACTTGTGATGTATAATATCAAGTGCTTATGTAATTACCGTATCAAGTTTAAACACTTTGTATATTATGTACTAGTTTATAATACGTGATGTTATATTTTTTATAAAGAAAAAGGAAAATCAAATGGACATGAAATAAAAGGAGAAGTGGCAGAATTTTTAAAGGATACGAATGATGTAGCAACAGTAACAATTACATATGATCTCATTTGGTCACAATGGTTCTGTATGGGAAATTCCACACCATCCACTTAAGGTTTGCGTCCTTTTTTTTTTTCACCAAACTAATTTAAATTTATAATCACATAATTCACAATTTGTGTTGGTACAAGGTACGGATTTGCGGTACGTATGATAAAAAAATCGATACATATAGAAGTATAGCTTCGATACGAGTCAGTTTTATGTACTAATATGTAGAGTACGCTATGAATAAATATTTACATCCCAAAATGTGAGTTTTTCCAACATCTCAATATTATATCCTAAAAGTTGCAGCAAAATTTTAGGACGACTAAAACAAAAAGTTGAAATATTTATAGAGACCAAAAACATATCTAACTTTTTAATTGATTAATTAAATTTATTAATATTAATAGTCCAGACAAGAAGAAGGATTAAGCAACAAAATAGTGCACATTTCTCAAAACTTTGTTTATATTCACTATTCTTTAACTTTTTTCTCCAAAGGTTTACCTGCAAAATTTATTTTCTCCACTAATGGTTTTCTATTCTCTTTTATCTTTCGCTCAACTTTTTTTCCTCATTTTTTTCCCGATCTTCTCCAACTTGTCTCGGTTCGTCGGTTTCCACGAATTAGGGGGAATTTGTGTGAACCAAGTTGTAAAAGTACCACGAACCGGTACGCGCGTATTAATTCGTAGTTTGTCAAGAAAATTTTGTGACTTTAAAAACGAGAAAAAAAAAATCCTAACTTAGCATGTTTTTTAATTTGGCTTGGATTTATATTTTTTTTTTGTGGTGTTCCGGGTTCGAACCTCATACCTTGTATATATTATGTATTGTCCTTACCAACAGAGTTAAACTCACGAGGACTGACTTGGATTTATATATGCATGTGTATAAAAGCTCTGTTTGGTAAAAAATAGCAGATAGCTGATAAGTTAATTGATAGTTTATAGCTTTTAGATGATAGCTGATGACTGATAGCTTATGACTGATGACTGATAGATTATAAACTAATTTAAGTGTTTGGTAAAATTAGCGGTTCAACTAACTAATAAATGTAAAATGACATAAAAGACAATTGGTAATTCAATTATTTTAATTTAGTACACATTTTATATATTATAAAATTAGTGTTTTGTTTAAGATTTATTCTAAAAATTTTCTTTTTTAGTTTTTATAATTTATAAAAAATTATTTTTAAAACAAAATAAAAAATAGTCATATATTTCTTATCAAAAAGAAAAAAATAATAATCGTATGTATTACCTAGCACAACTATATAAAAACCATAAGTCATGGCAAAAGATTAAAAAGAAAAGGGTTAAATATGTTTTTGGTCCCTATAAAATTGCGACCTTCTAAGTTTAGTCCTTACTTAATTTTAATAGCTTTTTTAATCCCTACAAAAAAAAATTTACTTATAATTTTAGTCCCTGCTAAAATAAATTTTGTTTAATTATCCTTAAACTCTTAAATTTTTTAACGATTCTTTTTATACAAGTTTAGAACACTATGAAAGGTTCATTTACTAAAATCTATAATTTTTTAACATGAAATAAATTAAATATGAATTTTTTAAAACGACAAAAGTTTAAGATATAAGTAACAAAAATATGGACGTAGAAATCAAATTTTTGCGATATTTTTTTCGGATGACCTTTTAATAACGTTCTTAACACGCCTGTAAAAAATTGTTGAAAAACTTAAGAGTTTAAGCATAAATTAAACAAATTTGGATTGAGTAAGGACTAATATTGAGTGCAGAAATTTTTTGTAGGGATTAAAAATGCTATTAAAATTAAGTAAGGACTAAACTTACAATATCACAATTTTGTAGGGACCAAAAACATAATTAACCCAAAAGAAAAATGTTAACAGGGTTTTGTTAAAAAAAATGTTAAAAGAATAAAAAAAAAGTACGTACGCGTAGTTTTTTTGGGTGGTGGTCAGGGTTTGAACCCAAAAAAAAAAGTACGTACGCGTAGTTTTTTTTGGTGGTGGTCAGGGTTTGAACCCTGGACATTGCATATATTATGCATTGTTCATACCAACTGAGCTAAGTTCACAAGGACACGTACGCGCATTTTATCAACCTTCTTTTTGTTTTAAATTAAGTCATGTACATTATTAAATATACATAAAATAATTTAAAGATATATAGTTAATAACCAGGAAGTTATATTTTCATTAAATAAAAAACACAAAAGTTATATTCTATACATATTTCTTTGACAAAAGGTTATATCCTATAAATGTACAGTGTAAATTATAAAATAAAAATAAAATAGAATACAAAGGTTAAGGAGACAATTTTTAAGGCACAAAGGTTAACGAGCCATTTGTTTTAAGGCACGACATTTATTACAATAATTAATAGGTTATTTTTAAGAGTGAATTACACTCCTGTCCCTTCAAAGATGCTTGAATTACACTCTCTTCCCCTCTTATGTTAAAATATACACTCCCCTCCCCTACAAGATGTTTGAATTACAACCCTCTCCTTTAATAATTAAATGCACTACATTTTAATCTGTTTTAACAAAAATAAATATTTTTATGATAGATGCTAATTTTGAACCACCATTTAAGAAAAATAAATTCATTTATTTATAATTTAAATGACAATGATAATTAAATTTAAATATTTTGCTATTTTTATAATTTATAGTATAAAATTAACTTTTAAATAACCATACTTTATTGTCTTTAGTAATTTTTCACATATATTAATTTTATCTTTGGTTGTTTCATATTTTATAATGAGGTTTAAAACTATATGTTAATAAAAAATATGTATTCAAATTATGATTATATTAAAATAGAGCCACATTATTATTTTTTTCGAACTGTGTTAGATTTTTTTCGCTGGATTATTAGAAATAAAAAAAAAATATTGAGGGAGTAAAGTATAGACTTTAACATAAGAGGGGAGGGAAATGTAATTCAAACTTCTCATAGGGGAGGAGAGTGAAATGTTTTCTAATATGTTGAACAAGAGAGGAGGGAAGTATATATTTTAACATAAAGGAGGAGGGGAGTGTAATTCAAACATCTTTGAGGGGAGGGTAGTGTAATTTACTCTATTTTTAATTATAGGAGTAATAAATTATAATAGCTAAAATTGGATTTTAGATAAAATAATAAGGGTATAAATGGAAGAACAATGATAAGCTCTAAACTCAAACACTACTTGAAATAGCGTCTGAAAAATAAGCTATAAGCTCGTTTGGTTAAAACCATTACCAAACGGGACTTTTTTGTCAATTAACTTATAAACTATCTGTAACGCCTATTTTTATTACTTATTTATTTATTTGAGTTTAGAGTCTTTTCCGTTATAATTTAATTAATATGTTTGATAAGTGATATTTTTATTATTATGTGTTGATATTTATTAGTAGCCCCTATTTATTATTTAGTGGAGAAATATATTTAGTGGAAGAATATATTTAGTGGAAGTATATATTTAGTGGAGAAATATAATTATTTAGAATAACGAGGCTTTGGGGCATAATTGGAATTAAGAGAAAATATATAGGTTAAGGTTTATATAAAGAGGAGAGTCAGAGTTAGAAAAGAGGGATTACGTGCAAACTATTTTTGGGAGAAAGAGGAGAAACCTAGAGAAAGAGGAGAAACCTAGAGAAAAGAAGAAACAGAGAAGAGAAGTCTATAGAATTCTTGCAATCAATCAATCTAAGGTAAGGGTGGGACTATCATTCAATAATCTTGAGTCTATGATTCTGAAATTTCATTTAACATGTTGTAGGTTTAGTTTTTGAGAATTGGAGAATTAGGGTTAAGAGTGATAATTGATTATTTATGTTATGTTGTTGTTGATTTGTGGTTGTTGATGATTGTTGTTGTTAATGTCATATTATGAATTGGGTATGAATTATGTTGAGTTGTTGTTGTTGATTGTGATGATTTTGAATCAATGTGAAGTTTGAATAATATAAGTTGTTTTTCCTGATTTTTTTTCTTATCTCAGTCCCGAATTTTGAAATAGAAATTGGTATTGATCGGTACAGAATTGGTCTCACGTGTAAACACGAAAGTTGTAAGTATTGATGTTAGTTTTCTAATGTCGTTGGTCTGACGTCAAAATGATTTATAAAACTTGAGTTATGGTCAAATTACTGCACGTAGGTCACAGTGAATTTTTATGGACTTTCTGCACAACCTTTTCGATTTTGAAACGAAAACTGGTATTGATCGGTACAGAATTGGCCTTGCGTGTACACATGAAAGTTTTAGATAATTTTTTTAGCTTTCCAGTGGTTTTGGTTTGACGTGAAAATGACTTTTAGTTTTTGAGTTATGATGAAAATACTCCGAGGAGGTCTTAGCGAAATTGTACGGTGACATCATTCTCTGTTTCATGTTTTTGCGTCTTTTTCACACGTCTCTGTTTTCAATTGGTCTTTGGTATAAACATGAAAGTTGTTGATAATTGTGATATCTTCGTAGTATCCTTGGTTTGACATGGAAATATGTTATGTATAATTTATTATGTTTTTACAAAGATGCATGATGAATTGTTGATGTTTGAATATAATATTAATGATGATCTGAAGTTCTTATAAGATGATTTAATATTGTTACTGATGGTATATATAATCGTATATGTATTATGTGAATTATAAGTGATGTTTTGAGATGAAGATTACATTTTGATATTGTTATATCTTGAGATTATTGATGTGCTGCCATGTTGCTGTTTACTATTGATTAAAGCTGCATGTGTCGGTCTAAGTTGTAAGATGTTGAGTCCATGCATACTCATTTAAAGACGAGGGCTCATGCCCTAGGAGCTTTTGCTCAATAAAGACGAGGGCTCATGCCCTAGGAGCTTTTGCTCAATAGCGACGAGGACTCATGCCCTAGGAGTATATTTATGCTCAAAAGCGACGAGGGTTTATGCCCTAGTATGGTACCACATGCATGAGTAAAATAATAGAGTTGCATAGTCGAGTTAAGTTGCATTGTCGAGTCAAGTTGTTAATTTGAGTTATGAAGTTGATATTGATGTTGATTATGAAGTTGATTATGATGATGATGATAATGATGCTACATGACTATTGTTATGATATGTTGATGATGTTTATGTTGTTAAATATAATTGTTGAATTATATGCTTACATTACTACAAAAGTGGGCTTACATAGCGCTTTTTTTGGGCTTTAGATAGCGCTTTTGAAGCGCTGTTGTAAATGGCGCTGGTATAAGTAATATAGAGCTTTTTTTTGTATAAAGCGCTAGCTAAAGCAAGGTTTATATAGCGCTTTGTGACAAAAAGCGCTAGCAATGGTTTTCCATAAATAGCGCTTTCCAAAATAAACGCCATCTAAGACAGTTTTAAAAACAGCGTTTTTGTTTTAAAAGCGCTACGTAACAATAGGTTTACAATAGGTTCAGATAACGCTTTTTATATGAAAAAAAAGCGCTAGGAAAATCATTTATTTATTTGTCAATTTTTTTTCGTATCGAGATAGTGTTTTATATATATAAAGTCGGAAATTTAAAGGGAAATATATATAAATTTGGCACATTATAATTGAGACTATTATTTATCAAATAATACTTAACCATATCTTAAAAAATTCTATGTATATATCATAAAAGTAAAAAAATGTATAGCCTCTAATATGGTAACATGGATATCTCTAAGAATTACAACTAATTAGTTAACATAAAATCAAAATCTTCTATGGTATCATGTAGTCTTCATCTATCTTCTCGTCTTCTCAACATTTTTATCCAAAACAAGCAGGCGAATCATCATTCAGTGCCAAATTTCGTTCACTCTCCTCCACCTGAATATATACCAGAAAACACCATTAAGCAATAACACTATATTATATTAGAGATAAATTCAAAGTACATCATGAGTACAAATTAAAGCAAGATTATAAATTAAAACAACTACCACTTCTAGCAAATATATTTAAAAACATTAAACTCACCTTATATTATAAAAAAATCGTATAACTTTTATGCTGATCAAGAACCGACACCATTCTTCTTGGATTTCTATTAGTTTATCTTTTGAGTATATCACACACTTGAAACCCTCAATGTGTACTGCATATATTATAACATAAAAAATAACCATGTTACTTAATAAACTCAATTATATACAAATATCATAATTTAATATTAAAAAAAAACATACCAGCTTTGGAATCTCATTTAGTTTTGAAATGAGAATCTCTTTCATAAACCTCATCACAAAGTACCCGCAATCTATACCATTTTCTTGGCGAGGACACTACAAAAAATAAAATAAGTAATTGTATCAATGAAATTATTTATATTATTTAGACACTAATTTTTTGAGGTTGTTATGTTATATTATATTAAACCTGTACTCGGATCCATGATATGTTGTTAAATTTATTCTTTGGTACTTGAGCATCCCTTGCAGAGCGAAATACTTTTACAACTCTACAAAATATAAATGTAAACTTAGATTACATACAATTGGCCATATATATATATATAGTTTTCATATAAATCAATTCACATGCCACCTAGCTAATGTACTAACCGGCCCTTCAGTGAAGAAGATGCAAAATAGTTCCAAATTAATGCTTGGTTATACAAGGCCAGTGGAGAAAGCAAGTACTTGAAGTACATCACAGATAACCAAGGTTGGAATCAGGCAGCCTCTGAGTGTAGCTGGGATAACAAATTTGTTGGAGTTCAAACATTACTAACACAGGTCTTTATATTTACACACACATATAACAAACTAATAATCTTTTACTAAACATTAGTTCCAAGGAAAGAATTAACTCAATAATTTTACTTGTTTTTTTACTACGAATTCGATGGTGGGAAGAAGGACTTAGCCAAGATTCATAGTGATGGTGAATCATTTATATGTGCACTGATGCAAGGAAGCTACGCTCTACATATTAAAACAACTCCTGGTATATATTTACTTATAGGTCAAAGTAACACCACATATATAACATAAATAGTCAATCTTATTTCAATCAACATTAATTCAATATTGATGGAATGAGCTGAATTAGCATTTGCTTTATTGTTAACTCAGGTGGACTTTTGTATACTAGAGATAGTAGTAACTTGCAATATACCACGACCTCAACCATGGTCCTATTCATTTTCTCCAAAATCCTAAACAAAAATCATATTGATGGAATTCATTGTGGCTCTACCAATTTCACCTCCTATGAAATTAAAGCCATTGAAAAATCACAGGTATTTTATACACTAATCTGATTTTGCATCTCAAACATTATACTAGGAAACAAAACTAAATTTAATGTGTGCATAACACAGGTGGACTATCTACTAGGAATGGCTGCTGTTCTATAGCAGGATCTGGTTTAGCAGTTTTTTTCAACTGTCTCTGCCTGTTTTCTGTTGCCAGGGTGCCTACTGCCCCCGGCTGGATTTCGGTTCTGCTATAGGGAGTTCTATGGTTCTGTTTGTTGTTTTTCATGGTTAGCAGCTCCTATTTTAGGGGTTTAGGTTCCTTACGGGACATTTATGTGGGTTGGTGTTCCGCATATTTTCGGCACCTTGTAATTGTTCCCTTTGTTCTTGCTAGGCGTGTCTTACGTCGGTAAGTCCTAATAAATTTGGCTTCTTCAAAAAAAAACATACAATCGTCATTGTAAAATTCTGATTCTCTATGTTAATGTCACCACAACAGAGCGTTCTAATACCCGTAAGCTATGACAAATAATATGATTGTTCAATAGGCATCTCAATTTCGCTCTCAATCGAATTGTAACTTCTTTGTAACTTCTTATCGACTATTTATATGTATCAGATTAGATTGTAACTCACAATTGACTTTTTTGGCAACGTGGGCAATTTTAAGGTGCCTATTGAACAATCATCTAACTAAACTCAAATGCTCCACCTTAAAACCGACTAAACCCATTCTGCTTTCCTCCATAGTTTCCAACCAATTTCATGCTGATAAAGAAACAAATTGTGTATAACAATTGTCCCTCAATTGGTGTAATTATTAGATCAAAAAAGGAGTACATGTAGAGCCGTTTCTAAACCAAGTACAAGTTAAGTTGTCCAAAGCTCAAGTGACAATAGGTTAGCATAAATTTTATAATAAAATTGCACCAAATTAAAAATTACTCTATCCTATCAATCATAAACAAAAGATATTGATAATTGTCTAAACACTTGCTGTACAGCTGCTTTGAATTTCAGCAGGGGTTTCAGACTTCTAATGTAGTTTTACAATGAATTTGAGTAAAAAATCAAACAACATACAAATCATAACTTCAAATTATAATCAATTATACGTCCAAAGTCAGTTCTAATCTAAAGTTTGTGAATTGCAGGGATTTAGCACGCAATTGCGGAATCGCGATGCCGAGCTTTGATCTGTTACGACGCAAATCAAGCTGGAATCTCACGACAAAGAAGAAAGGAAGGAAAATCTAGAGAGAGAGAGAGAGAGAGAGAGAGGGAGGGAGGGAGGGATACCTGGATGGAAGATACAGTTTCCAGCGGACGAGGAGGAGGTTGGAGATACAGTTTTCGACGGACGGTGATGAGTTTGCGTTTGGTGGAGTGTTCGATAATTGTGGTCGGTGAAGAATTCTTCGATTGTGCTAATGGATGAGATAGAACCTAGCACAATTGTGGTGAAGTGTTCGATAATTGTGGTCGGCCATGAGGGTGAAGAGTTCTTCGATTGTGCAGAGAGAGTGATGGGGTAGAACCAACTATTTGAAAACCAATTTTTTTTAGGGTACAAGGGATTTAGGGATTTAGAGAGAGGGAACCCAATTTTTTGAAGGGAGAGATTTTTTTTTTTGGAAAAGTTTGGAGAAAGTAATATTTTAAGTTATATATATATAGGACATTTCTAGTGAGAATGACAACTTTATATGAAAACGTGAGAATACATTATCAACCCTTTATATTAAAATGAAAGGCTTAGATTTAAAGTACCAAAATAAACATAACATGGACCATCGTTGCCTTCTTTTCATCTTCAGGTTACGGTTCTTCTTCTTCTTCTCACCGTGACTACCCTTTCTCATCGCTGCCTTCTTTTCATCTCCATGATTCTTAGCTGCGTTTTTAATTTAAAATTAAACCATCTCTCTCTCTCTCTCTCTCCAATTCTGCTTTGTTCATTTTATTAGTTTTGAAATCCCTAGTTTCAATTGCAAAGCTCTGAACAATTTCAATTGTCAATCCCTAATTCTTAACCGAAGAATTATTTAGTACGAAATTAATATCTAGTATGATTAGTTGTTCAAAGATCTGATTCCCAATTGTTTTTAGTTGTTATTTGTTTAATTAATAAACTATGAAAGATATAATTCATATCTTAAGAGGAATCTAGAACAAAATGTGCACATAAAATTGATTGATGATATCATAAAGGAGGGTAGCAGGTTGACGTGATGGTGAATCGGTGCTGGAAAGATGAAGCGGCGGTGGTGCTGGATAGTTGAACAGTTGCGAGAGTGTGTGTGAAAATTGGTCACATGATTATTTTAGTGGAGTGTTTTAATCTTATCCCTTCATTTTGAATCCAATGGTTCATATTATATTCTCACATTCTCATATAAAGTTGTCATTCTCACATGATATGTCCTCTATATATATATATATATATATATATATATATATATATATATATATATATATATATATATATATATATATATATATATATATATATATATATTAAAAATATATATTAAAAAAATGTGTGTTTTTTATACAGCAATTGATTTTTCATAAAAATTGAAAAAAAATTCAAAAGCTGTGTTATGCAGGGATCGAACATGGGACCATTAGTTCAAAGCGACTTTTATAAAAAAAAAACAAAAAACAAAAAACAAAAAATATCAACACAAGGAATCGAACAAGGGATTTGAAGGTCATAGTGTTAATGCTTACTTCATAACATAGCGCTTTTTGTAATCTATAAGCGTTATTATTCTCAAGCATACAGTAGCGCTTATTAAGCTCTATTTAATGTTGATTTATTAATAGCGCTTTCCATCAAAAGCGCCATATAAGATTAATCTTGTTTTTTTTTAAATATTTATTATTTTTATTGAACCTATACCGATGCTTTCAAAACAAAGCGCATATAGACTTAGACGTATAGGTAGCGCTTTTTCAAAAAAGCGCTAGCTAAGACCTCTGTGTTTTGATTTATAGCGCTTTAGTGTTAAAAGCGCTATTTATGGAGCGCTATATTTTCCCAATTTTGTAGTAGTGTTAACATTATTGTTTGTGAATCTCACCCCTTCTGCTTGGAAATGTTGCTCTTCGTATGAGAAACTTGCAGGTGGTCGAGAATAAGTAGCTGTTGATTGCTGTCATGAGTGGTTATCTCTCACTGTGTCTTTAGGTGCTCTGATACGTAACGGGATGGGAACTTTTGTGGCTATTTTCTATTCCTTACGTATTGCTTTTGATTTTACATGACTATTATTTAGTTTTTGGATTATTACGAGATGTTTGATGAGGCCTTTGTGCCAAGACTAATTATGTTGTTGAATTAAAATCCGCTGCGAAGTTTTGAATATTTATGTTGACCAATTTATGAAAGATAAATTGTTATTTATTCCATTTACGAATTTTAAGAAGCGTGACATTCCGTTTATGTTGAATGACTCTAATTTATATGTGAAATTTTTATGTTGGGAAAACGGGGTGTTACACTATCTGCTATAAGTTATAAACTAGCTTCTCGAGCTTCGAAGGATAATTTGTTATTGTGTGGTGGGGTGTGCCGATAATGAGACTACTCAACATTTGTTCCTTTCTTGTCTGTTTTCTGCAGCTTTGTGGGGCAAGATTCAGTCTTGGTTGGGTGTAGCTACAGCCGAGCTTTTTGGTGTGTCAGCTCATTTTTATCAGTTTGTTTTTTCAGCAGGTGGTTTGCGTGTCTGTCGTTCTTTTATGCAGCTTACTTGGATGTGCTATGTGTGGGTAATTTGGAATGACAGAAACAGTCGGGTCTTCAAAAGTAAGGAGAGTACCATCTATCAGCCGGTAGAAAAAGTCAAATTACATTCCTTCTGGTGGATTAAGGCTACTCATATTTTAATTAGGCCTAATTTTCATATGTGGTAGTCAGGCCTTTTTGTTTGTTTGGGCATTGGCTAGTCTGTTTTCTGTGGACTTTGAAACTGCGTACTTTTGAGGTTTCTTGAGCATACCTTATGCTTGAGGATCCTGTTGTGTTTCTAATATATTCCATTTTTGCTTGTAAAAAAAATATGAATAAAAATAATTGGATATGTGTGGTCGGGTTGGGCATGCCGATGATTACGTAGAAAATTTGAAATTCATCGCCAAACCGAGCAAGACCGCATTTGAACGGTTTGATTTGATTTTATGCCCAAGAAATAACGTTGTCCAATCCAAACACTGGATTAATTTGGATTCAGGTTGATATGTACCTCTAAGTTGAATTTACAGGACTACATGCTCTTTCTTTTATTTATTTTTCGACTTGATTTCCTCCTATTATGTGTTCCATCTAAGCTAAAATATGGATTAATTGAAGCAAAAGTCAAAAACTACCCGGCAGCCTTAAAAAATACTATGTTCTTCTCTCTTGCTTTCTCAATCTATTGCCATATTGTTGCGACCATCACTCACACACACAAAACCTCAGATTTTGTCATTCAGTTATCAAACTATATTGCTATAAGTGTGTGGTTACGAAACTGTGTCTAACACATCGGTTCGGTTCATATAATTTAGTTGAAAAGGATTACGAAACAAAAATATCATTTCCATAACATTCATATGAATTTTAGAAAATGTATCTAAGTTTGGTCCATATCAGTTTTGAGTATAACTTCAACCAAATATTCCGTTGTATACCGCACGTTAGGACCGTGGAAATGTCACTTGAACGCACTTTATTGGTGAACCACCGCTTTCCTAACTAGAGAATGTATTTTTTTCCTGAGAGAGAGAGACATATGGTTACTGAGTTTGGATCAGAAGCACTAGAGAAGCTTAACAGACTGTAGTAGAAGTTCTAAAGAAATGTCAACCAGAAATCAATATATTGGGTCAGAAGAAAAAGACTCCTCTCAGAAGCTGAATATTAAGCTTATCAGACTCTCTAGAGATCATTAGACTTAGAAAACCTCGTCAGACTCAGAAGACCCCATCAGACTTGGAAGATCTCCAGACTTAAGATCCTGAGGGACCCAGACTCCACGTCAGATTTGTCATCTTCTATAGCTGTCTCTATCAAGGATCTGAGTACAATTTCTATTCTTCTGACCATGTGTAGAAACAGACAAATAACTTCAAGGACAATAAGAATGAACGAATACTTTCAGTTTCAGCAATGAGTTTTGGAACAACCCATTTTTAGCTAGAATTGTTTTATTTATTTATTATATGTGTTTATAGGTGCTTAATTGCTTATGTGTGTATTTGGATCGGGATTAGTGGATTTGTAGCCTGCAAGGGTATTTTAGTCATTTTAGCATTTCATCATCAGAGTCCATTGAATTTCATAGAGTCCAATCTGGCTTATGAGATGTTCCTGATTCAACATTTGTATGACTGACAGAGGCTTTATCTTTACAAATAGGTTGAATGGGTTCCAAAATGGAAGTCTGTTTGTTGTATAAGTTTCTTAGTGCAATGGTAAAAGATATATTGGAATGCGTAGCACTAAGATAGCATGGTTTGTAATCAGAAAGAATGACCAATTCAATATATGTATTTGAAGTCATTTGTGATTTTGGTTCTTGTTGTTGTAGTCTTTCTGAGACATTGGAACTGGGTTCTGTCTCAGAGACTTTTTCTGAGTTTGGTTTGTAACCAGGTAACTCACCTCTATAGTGATTTGACAGTTCATCAAGAACAGATGAATCATTGGTTTGGGTTGAATGATTTGGTTGATATGATGTTGATGTTAGAATGTCAGAAGCTGCCTGATCTAGTTCACTAGAAACTATTGTTTGCAGAGGCCTAGCAAACTCAGGTATAAACCAATGATCAGTAGGAAGATTCTTACATAACCCAAGTCTCTGATCTACAAAGAATTAATCCTTTCATCAATGGATTTTGGTTCTGATGTATCAATATCATCAGGCTTTATAGAAGTATTGTTAGATGGTGATGGGGTAAAGGCTTTTTCTGAGTTGGTTGAGGGTGAGGAAGAGTCTAGTTCTATTATCTTATCAAGGATATTATGAGAAGAACTGTTACCTCTAGTTTAAGCAGTTTCTGAAGTAGCAGCTTCTGAGGTGCTAGATTCTGAACAAGCATCTCCTTCCCTCTTAACCTCCATTGCATCCTTTAGTAGCTCACCAGTCTTCTCAGTAGCTAAGTTCTTGACAGCTTCAGCAAACTTAACCACCTTTTTAGCATCTTTCACTGCAGTTTCCTTTACCAAAGTAGCTGCAGGAATTTCTATTTGACTTACAACAGTTAATGCTTGCTCAACAAGAGAAACTTCTTGATCAGCGTTGGCCTTTTTCCTTTTTTCAACCCTTGAAACTAGATCAGTTCCAGCGTCAACTTCAGCATCTTCTTGTAAAACATAGCTAGATACCTTCATCTTTCTTACACATCTTCTTTTCTTCTGAACCTTATGCTTAGGTTGAGAAGAAGCAACTTTTGAAGATCCAACTGAAGTTCCACCTCTGATCCTTTTGTCAATAACCTTGACAGGCTCTAGATCAGTAACCTCTTCCTGAATGGATGAAAGAGTTGATTCTACCACATTCAATTGATGAGTTGTCTTTGCTTTCTTAGACTTCTTCACCTTTCGTTCAGCATCATCAACAGCTTCTGAAGAGGCCTTCTTTGACTTTCTCTTCCTGGCAATTCTTAGAGGAGCTTCAGCCATAGTATCTGTTATAGAGTTGAGATTGATGATCTCTCCAGTTTCTTTGTAGTTCCTAGTCATAAACTCCACCAAAACCACTGAATTGTCTTCCTTTGAGATAGGTGGGAAATGAACCATCAGATCAAATACAATCATTGATTCTTTCAAGTCAGAATCCAGCTTGTCAACTTTATCCACCATCTTCATACTTTTCAAAGTATGTCCGTTAATGTACTCTCCTGATACTGTTCCCAGGTGTTGATCAGAGACAACACAAGAATGTCTGAGAGCAGTGAGAAGTCCTCCTTGGTAGAAGATTTCTAAAAGTAGTCTTCCATAAGGAATGAATTTTCTTTTTCTTTCTTGACTTTCCTTTAGTGCCCAAATCATGCGATGAAAGATGTATCTTGGCAAGTTTAATTTCTCAAAGTTTACCAGAAAGTAAAGAAACACCTTATGTTCTAGAGATAAAGTGTCAGCTCCTCCTCCCTTGGGTAAGAAGCATTCTTGGATCAGCTTCTGAAGAACCTTGTGCTCTTTTTGCATGTCCTTGTACTTGTCAGAGGCATTGTTTTTATACAAGGCATCATAAGTGGTTTTAATCCAAGAGCTTGTCTTCTTGTTCAAATTCCATTGAAATTTACCATCAACGTCACATCTTGTTGCCTTTCCAATGATTTCCTCTATAATGGTAATAGGGATTCCCATTACATTAGAGCAAATTTCAGTTCTTGTAAACTAGTTCAATCCCATTTCTGCTCTGGTTTTACCTTCCAGACTAGGGTCTTCATGAATCTTATGTTCTTCTTCCAGTTTAGCAGCATCCTTGTCATAAATTTCAGCCCTGACCCAGAAGTACTTCATAAGTTACTCTTATGTTGGTCCATTCAATATACCAAAGTAACCATCCAGTTCTTGATGAAGAATATAGTGGGAAAGATCAACCTTGTGATGTGTCAACGAAGCAAAATCCGCAGGACTTTCCACTTGAACGATCAACTCATCTTATCTGATTTCCATTGTTCTAGGTTTGATGTGGTAAGATTCATAGAATCTATTTGCATGGGGAGAGCTTGACTAGAACTTGATGAAGTCATGATGATTGATGAAGATTTAGGGTTCTAAAGGTTTGATTTTTGAAAGAGAAGAGTTTTTAGAGAAACAGTCTAAAATTAGAAAGTGTAGGTAGTGTTGTGAGAAGTGTGTGAGTATGTCTAAGTGTTTTTAGCAAAACGTTTTCAATTCAGAAAGGGGACAAACAAACATATATATTAATGACAAAGGGGGTGCGAGATAGTACATTCAAAGCAAAAATTCATCATAGCCCTCTTAAATTATAAACCAATACAAATAAACCACGTCAGAGGTTCTCAAAGTAACTGTTATGTTAGTGGGACAAGTATCACTAAAAAGTAACGTCCAACATTTCCACTAACACTGCTTTCAGAAGCAATAAGTCCAGAATCTGGAGTTCACATGTTGATGTCATCAGAAGCACATTTTCCTCAGAACCTCAGTGAAGAGCTTCTGATGGACTATAGCTTCTGAACAACTTCAAAACCTAAATTCCTATTCAGAGGCAAGCATTTTAATCAGACACATAGTGCATGTTCAAATTTTTCTTTATTAAATCAAATCTCTCAATAGTTAAAGGCTTAGTGAATATATTAGTCCATTGATGTTCAGTATCAATGAATTGTATATCCAAAATTCCTTTTTGAACATAGTCTCTAATAAAGTGGTGTTTGATTTCAATATGGTTGGCTCTATAATATAAAATTGGATTCTTTGACAAACAAATAACAGTAGTATTATCACAATAAATGGAAATATTGTTAGCATTAATCTGATAATACTCCAACTGATGTTTCATCCAAAGTAGTTGTGTACAACAACTTGCAGCTGAGATGTATTCTGCTTCTGCTGTAGACATAACAATAGTTGCTTGTCTTTTGCTAGCCCAGGATATCAGATTCTCACCAAGAAACTGACAGTTTCCACTGGTTGATTTTCTTTCAATCCTGTCACCAGCATAATCAGCATCACAGAATCCAACTAACTTATAATCTAAGGATTTCCTATAGAGGAGTCCAAGATTTGTTGTTCCATTCAGATATCTAAAGATTTTCTTACCATCTGTTAAATGAGATTCTCTAGGATCTGACTAGAATCTTGCACACAAGCATACACTGAATAAAATATATGGTCTAGATGCAGTGAGATATAACAAAGAACCTATCATACCTCTATACAGCTTCTGGTCAACATTTGTTCCAGTATCTTTTTTGCTTAAGGTGCAGGTAAGGTGCATTGGTGTGTTCATCTCTTTACAGTCTTCAAGCCTGCTTGAACTTCCTCAGAAGCTCCCTAGTATATTTTTGACTGATGAACATACACTCCATCTTTTCAAACTCATCCTGCATTAACTTTGAAAATTCCTTGTAAAGAGAGGCATTAATAGAACCAAATATTATATCATCAACATAAATTTGCACAAAAAGAATGTCTTTCTCAAGAGTTCTTCTGAAGAGTGTTGTGTCCACTTGACCTCTTTTAAATTCATTTTCAATCAAGAAATTACTCAGTCTATCATACCAAGATCTAGGAGCTTGTTTAAGACCATACAATGATTTCTTTAGTTTAAAAACATGATCAGGATACTTCAGATCCTCAAAACCTAGAGGTTGTTTAACATACACTTCTTAAGATATCACACCATTGAGAAATGCACTATTAACATCCATTTGATATAATATAATGCCATGATTAACTGCATAGGATAGAAGTAATCTGATTGCTTCTAATCTTGAACCTGGAGCAAATGTTTCAGTATAATCAATGTCTTCTTGTTGACTGTAACCTTGAGCAACAAGTCTGGCTTTGTTTCTGACTACTTCTCCTTGTTCATTAAGGTTGTTCCTTAATACCCATTTTGTTCCTATAATGTTCTTGTGTTGAGGCTTGGGTACCAGATCGCACACATCATTTCTTTGAAATTGATTGAGCTCTTCTTCCATAGCTAGTATTCATCCATCAACTGAAAGTTCTTCATCACCAGTAGCAGGCTCTATCACTGACAACAATCCCATCATAGACTCTTCTAGGACTCTCTTTGTTTCCAATGATCAGATCCTATGGATGTGAAGACTTGTACTTGTATTCTTGGATTGATTAGCTTGTTGGAACCATCTTGAGCTTCATCAAAAGTTACTTCATTTTGAGCATTGATTCTGGACTCTCGTCAGACTCTGGAGTCTGGCCAGGTTCTGAAGAATCTTCAGACACCTGTATATCTGCAAAACTTTCACCTTGCTCTGGAGTTGTGTTTCCAGGCCCTTTGTCATCAAATTGGATGTGCATTGATTCTTCAACACATAGTATTTCTGAATTATACACTTTGTATGCCTTTGAACTTTCAGAGTAACCTAAGAAGATTCCTCTTTGGGCCTTGGCATCAAATTTTTATAGGTAGACCTTATTATTTAGAATGTAACAGGTACATCCAAATTGATGAAAGTAAGAGATATTGGGTCTTCTTCCCTTAAAGAGTTCATATGTTGTTTTCTCCAATATAGGTCTAATATAGATTCTATTTTGGACATAAATGTTGTGTTTACTGTTTCTGCCCATAAATGTTTTGCCAAATTGTTTTCATGAATCATAGTTCTAGCCATTTCTTGTAAAGTTCTATTCTTTCTCTCTACAACCCCATTTTGCTGTGGAGTTCTATGAGAAGAGAATTCATGGACAAATCCATCTTTTTTATAAAAAAGTTTCAAATGGCTCATTTTCAAATTCTCCACCATGATCACTTCTTACCTTTAAAATTTTCATTTCTTATTCAGACTGTATTTGAGTGCAAAAGTTACTAAACACATCATATGCATTATCTTTGCTTCTCAGGAATTTAACCCAAGTCCATCTACTGTAATCATCAACAATGACTAATCCATATTTACCTCCATATAAAGATGCAGTGTTAACTGATCCAAATAAATCAATATGGAGTAATTATAAGGGTCTGGAGGTTGAGACAATGTCTTTTGTTTTAATAGATTATTTAACAATCTTCCCTTTCTGGCATGCACCATAAAGTGCATCTGAATGATAGTCAATGTATGCTAAGCCTCTGACCAGTTGTTACTTACTAAGCTTAGAGATATTATGGAGTTGTCATTTTTGTTGACTACTGTACAGTTGGTCTTATCAAACATCACATCATAACCATTATCACAAAACTGACTGATACTAAGTAGGTTATGTCTAAGACCATCTACCAACCACACATTATTAATAGAGATAGAAGAGTTACCAATAGTTCTTGTGCCAATAATCTTGCCAGTTTGGTTGCCTCCAAACTTCACATTTCCTCCCTCTTTCATTGTTAGGGTAAGGAACATAGACTTCTCTCCTGTCATATGTCTTGAGCAACCACTGTCTAGGTACCATGATCTTTGCTTTTCCTTTGCTCTTAGGCATATCTCATTTTCATTTTCAGAGTCTGATTCAGGTTCAGCTTCTAAAGTCACTATAACCGCTAACCCGTATCTTCATTTGCTTAATCTCTAGCTTCTTCCTTATCAGACCCACATTCACTGTCTAAATCTTCTCAAGTGGCCATTAAACTCTGCTTGATCTACTTCATGAACTTGATTGATTTGAAAGTTGGTTTCTTGGACTTCTCCGTTGATTTTTCCTTCTGAAGATCAGGACAATCAACAATAAAGTGTCCAGGCTTCATACAGTTGAAGAAACCTTTATGATCTTCCTTCTTTGAGCCTTTGTAACCACTTCTTCTGCTTAAAAACTTCTTGTTTTTCCTAGCCAAATACTGAAGCTTGTTGGAGAGCATAGCTATCTTCTCAACAACAATAGGGTCTTCATCAGAATCTCCATCAGGGGATTCTTCTTCGGACTCAATGACTTTGAGAGCTTTTGAGGACTTTCCCGTAGATGGCAGAGCAATAGATTTTGCCTTCTTAGCAGAGTCATGCTCATTAAGACTAATCTCATGAACCTTGAGAGAGCTCATAAGATCTTCAACACTTAGAGTGTTTAAATCCTTAGCTTCCTCAATAGCAGAAACCTTAGGTCCCCATCTAAAAGGTAAGCTTCTTAGAATCTTGCTCACATGATCAGAAGCTACATAACTTTTCTTCAGTATTTGAAGTCCAGATACTAGAGTCTGAAATCTTGAGTACATTTCCTCAATACTTTCATCGTCTTTTATTTTGAACAACTCATATTGATGAACAGGCATGGTAGCCTTTGCCTCTCTAACCTTCTTACTACCTTCAAAGTTTGCACAAAGTAAAGCAAACATTGCCTTTGCAGTAGATTTTTCACTCATCTTCATATAATCTATGTGAGGTATAGAAGCAACAAGAATTCCTCTGATTTTGTGATGTTTCTTGTACAGATTCTTCTGAGCAAGAGTATGCTTCTTTCTATCAATAGTAGCTCCTTCTTCATCAAGGGCCAAGTCACCAACACCATCTTCAAGAATATCCCAAAGTTCATCATCTAAACCCATGATGTGACTATACATATTGGTTTTCCACCAGAAAAATTCTTCAGGATTTTCATTAAACCTTGGACCTTTGCTGGAGTCAGATTTGTTATCATCAGAAGTACCATAGTCATAATGAACATCTTTGTTATTCTGATGAGAACTTGAGCTATCACCAGATGTCATGTTTTTCACAGATCCTTATATGTTACACTGTTAAGTGTTAGGACAACAGACCAAGGCTCTTGATATCAATTGAAGGTGAGAAAAACACAAGAAGGGGGGTTGAATTGTGTTAACTTTTTCTTCTCCTAAATGCAGCGGATAAATAGAGAGAGAGAGAGAGAGAGAGAGAGAGAGAGAGAGAGAGAGAGAGAGAAGATAGACACAAAGCAATTTATAGTGGTTCCTTCCACAATCCAGAAGTAGTCCACTCCTACTTGCACTTCCAAGGAGAGTTCACTAAAATCAATATCTGATTACAATTGCTCAAACAAAAGAGCATGAAACTTTAAACTACTCAAGCACAAAAGCAAGTGGTTTCCTATGCCCAAACACAACCGCAAGAGACTTTCTATGCGCAAGCACAAAAGCAAGAGACTTCTATTCAAACAGAATTACAAAGAAAATGTTTGAGGTTCAACACTTGATATACAATCAGTGGTGTTCACAATACAAATCAGATATGACTCTTAAGACTCTAGAATTTCTAAGATATGAAAGTTGTTAAGAAATTCTAAGTGATCTTTGATGTGAAACAATTTTAGTAGAGGTTTGGCACTTG
Organism: Medicago sativa; assembly: GCF_051527215.1. NCBI lineage: Eukaryota > Viridiplantae > Streptophyta > Magnoliopsida > Fabales > Fabaceae > Medicago > Medicago sativa. The sequence goes on along the minus strand of NC_140751.1, from coordinate 52,858,426 downwards.
TGAAATTGTTGTAAGAGTCTTGCCAATCTTTAGGTCTTCACTCCTTTATATAAAGGTGTGGGAGATACATTGGAAATTTCCAACACATCACAAAAGAGTCGTTGTTGAAGTTTGATCAAATCACCAATGATTTGTTGCTTGATATGGTTATTGTCCTGTGAAGGAACAGTTTCAAATCCATTCCTTGTATAGAGAAATACCAGCGTAGTCACAGTTGTTGTCTTGTACTATTGCAGACATGAGGAGTGGAGTAGTGGAGGTAGTGGTTGTACAATTGTACTATTGTCCTTTTTCTGCGTTCTTCAGTGGATAAGCATCCAATGCCTTCAAATTCCTCTGAAATAGCTGTTGCTTCAGGCTTCTATTCCTTCTGCAATGATGTGCATTCAAAATAACAACATTTAACTAACTTCAGCTGCAAGTCTTCAACTTCTAATGATCTTCAGTCTTCTGATCATCTTCAACTTCTGATGACGTCAGCTTCTGCTAGACAGCTTCTGATGAGACTGCTTCTGATAATCTTCAGAACCTCTTCTCTTCAGATGCTCTTTCTTGCAATACAAGCTTCCTTTTTGTTAATTTCATTGCTCTCATTTGTTCTTTCAGAACCTATGCTTGATATAAAGACATTTAATTTTTTTGTCTATGGTCCTACACACTTGAACAAATATTAGCATATCCAATTGACATTTTTAATACCTTGTTATCATCAAAACTCAAAGGGTAATGTTAAACACATTTTGTTTTAACATGGACAACTATGCGGTTTTTCAAAAGTTTTCTGATCTTATTTACATCTAATTTGGTTTGCGACCTTCTAGGTTATTTGGAAAGAATGGAGCAATTAGATCTTCAATAACAAGGTTGAACATATGAAGTTATTATTAGACAAATTTAAGTTATTATCCTTTGTGTCGTTAAAGTTAGGTAACCATACATTTGCTCTTAATTGTCACATTTGGTGGCTTAATTGTCTGTCGTGTATGGGAACGACCTTATAGATCTTTCATGTTTCTTTCGTTTTGTCTATTTTCTTCTTAGTTAGACTCATGTAACCTACACCTTCTTGTGATAGGTGGGCAACTTTTTCAGTGTTTATATATTCATTTTAGCTTCTTAAAAAAATAGGATTGACATTTCACTCACAATGATTTATTTATGGTAACTAGCTATAAGTTGTTTATCCGTAGGTAAATCTCTACTTTTTCATTGACTCGATTGATGGAGGTTGTATCAAGTATAAACTCGCATCTTTAATCCTTTTTATCACCAGTCAATTGTTACAAGGATTTTGATATTTATGAGCTAGTGTGCGCGTAGTAACGATCACCAACAAAAAAAAAGTTTTGACGTGGGTTCATGACAAATTAAAAGGTATGATTTTGACGTGTTCAACCAAGAAACGAGTAAATGCATGTGTTTTCCTGTTGCTCGCACATGTCGTGGAAATTAACAACATCAAACATTGTTTTGGAATACCCGAAAGTCAAACTTTTTGTGTGTTTTTAGTGTAGAAAAATATAGGATTTAGATGAAAACACCTTCTACATTACAATGAACTTGATAAATGTACAAGTAAAAAAAAGTGTAGAAAGAAAAATTTGCATAAAACTAAAGTTCTGGAAAGATAAATGACTTAGAAATTTAAACATAGAAAAAATGGCATACTCATCTGAAAAGAAATCACATTGAAAATAGATTAAACATAACGGATAAACGATTAAAATTTTCCTTTTCAGTGGATCCTTATGAATGGTCATGACCACATATCCAAATATTACCTCGTGAAGCACATAACCTTTGTAGTCTAAATCAGAAAACAATAATGAGCACTAGATGATCGAAAACAACTCTACTTAGTCCACACGAATAAAACCTTTCATCTAATGTGCTACCTTCCATAGGATCTGTTGGTCTATATGGCTAGATGGTTACCAAGCTAGAGGGGGGGTGAATAGCGTGTTTGAAAAACTTTTCGAAGATTTGTGAAAAATGATTTTAATAAATTGACTATTTGAAATTTCCTTGAACAGTCACAATCAATGCATCAACAAATACCAAATATATGTGGAATAAGATTTTATCTTAGAATTGAGAGATTCACGATACAAATCTTTGTGCACAATCAATTATTAACAATCCTTGAACATGGTACAAAACAATACACAATTTCAAACCAAACCTATGAACAAGAATAATATGCTATCAATTCAAAAACACAATGCAAGTGTAATTGAAAAATTGAATAGACTTTGAAATCAATTGATCTAAGCAAATTGTATGAAACCTAACTAAGTGAATTAGGTCAATTTTCTATGAAAAACTACTTAGATCAATACTAGCAATTAACCTATCAATTATTCAATTAATCACAAGCAATATTGATAAGTAAAAAGGATAGGGAAAGAGAGAGAACACCGGTGTTTATAGTAGTTTACCCTTTTTCGTCCTCGCTTAGGGCTACGTCTACTCTACTTGATGAAGTACGCCTTCACCAAGGTCATCCACTATGTAACAAATGTTGATTACAATGTTTACAAGAGTTCCTTCAAATTAAAGCTCTAATTATTCAACTCCTATGTAAATTACTCCCCCAAACTTCAAGTACCCCTTTAATTTGGTGCTCCTTGAATCTTTGGATCCTTGAATTACCCGTGCACTCCTTCGAACTCTTCACTCGAGTCTTCAATGCTACGTCTAGCAAACGAACCCCCTTCGACTTCAAGAACGGTTAGAAAGACCCCCAAGTCCTTTGGAGGTGGAATGAGATTATTCACTTACTTTGAAGCCTTGATTAAGCCCAATCAATCTTCTTGAGAGAACCAACTTACAATCCCTACTAGCACCCCAGAGAATCTACACACTCAATGACAAAGTGATTCCAAGAAAGAGTGTTTAATCTTGAAGAATGTATGAGCAATGAGTTTTTGAGACCTAGAGAGAATAGATGCAAATGATTCAATATTTTTGAAGTTATGAGGAGGAGACTATTTATAGAGATGATAAGACTAAATTTTCGCACAAAAACAACAGGTTGAATCGATTCACTAAATGTTTGAATCGATTCAGACAGCAAGAAGACAAACCAGAGAAGTATAAAGGATGATATGATTCAGGATAAATTTGAGTCGATTCAAGTGTGCCCAGATGAAGATTGATTCGATTCAACTTTGTGTGAATCGATTCAATGCAAGTCAGAAATTTTTGTGAGACGATTCAAGCAAAAAAGAGACGATGCATAGATGAATCGATTCAAATATATGTGAATCGATTCACATGAAGTCAGAAACTTTATTGAAACGATTTACACTGTGATAAGTCGATTCAAGCTGATTCAAAATGAATTTTGACACTTTTTCAAACAATACGAAACATCAAGATCAAACTATATAGACTCTAGGGTGCTTTAACATGTTACTTAATCAAAAACATAAAATTATCTAAACTATGCTAAAGAACATCAGCAAAAACATAAAAACTAAACAGTGAGGTCTTCAGGATCAAAACCAGAAAGAACGAAGGTACAAAATGCTAGTGTGACTAGGGTTTTTGTAACTGTGTTTTGGAAGTACGTCAAAACAAAGCAGCCCAAGGGTTATATTTATAGAACCCCTTTTGCACACAGTAACTTATGATGCACTGTGTTTTTGACTTACGTGTACCATACAGTGTACCAAATTATAAATGAATCTCATCCATTTACTATTCTCTCGTCTAATGGTCATTATATGTGTGACCATGTAAGTTTTCGTAATATTGACAATCATTTTAAATCATTCATTTAATATTATAAATAATGAGCAGTATTAATCAACACATCACATCTACCTAATTGATGAGAGTGTCATGCGCTCAGACGTAATATTCTTTTATAATTATTCTTATACCCTTATATCTAGAATGGATAATGTTTGAACAACAACTAAGAACTCGACTCCACATCAAGGGTCTAAAGTGGGTTAAGGTCAAAGAGTGATATACATCACTAACACTATGAGAATAACTTATGACACATACATAACACACTATGTAATATTTTTATGGAGGATCCATCTAATATAATATTACTCCTAATATTTATACCTATGTGAAAACTTGACATCTCATATCCATGATCCGTGAAATATGGTCATCAGTCTACTCACATATTAAATCTTGACTACACATACTTTAAGAATAGTATCCTTGTGCTTAACGGGGTCTCATGGTTAAGTTATACTTAATGTTCAATTAAACGTCCTAGATATTCTATTAACTTTATTACTTGAAAAACAAAAATAATGAAGAAATGCCTTAGGCATAATTGGTCCAATGGTTCCCTAACTAATTTCCAGTTTTCATTTTGGTCCCATAACTCGAAAAATCAACACTTTGTTCCCTCAACTTTCTCTCCGTTATTCAAAGAAGTCCTTGGCTATTAACTTTAACCCCAAATGTCTACGGTGGACCAACCTTAAGAGTGGTCCACCATAGATCCTACTAAATTTTTTGATTTAAATCATTTGATCTTTTTGTTTTGAAAGAGGATCATTAGATTACACATGTCTATTATATCTTATGATGTACCACCAACACCTAATTTTTATTTCCCTTTCTTTATCTTCTTCCATCCACCTTTTCTTGATCTTCATCATCATATATTCATACATTCATCAAAACAACCCATGTAAAAAAATCAAAGATACACATCTCCTAATTTCATTATACAATAAAATTTCCAATTCGACTTTCCAATTTTTTTACTTTCCATTAGATTCATAACCACTACCACTAGATTCCACCATCGCCACCCTCAACGGCACCATCACACCGAGTCATAACCCATAACCACCGCCATCATCATCCTCCTCATCACCACGACAACCACCAGCGAATGGATCCAAAACCTAAACCTGTCCTTTGATTGGTCTTCTAAGAATCTCCCTGCTTCCGAATTCAAATCCATTCTTCCCGTTTATGTTTTCAATTCTCTCATCCTCATCGCTTCCAAAATGCATCACAGGGAACCTAATTGTGTCCATGTTCAACCATTTCGTCCCGAACCCAATTCTTCTGCTTTTGTTGCGGTTGTTGGTGATGTTCATGGATAATTTCATGGTGGTGGTGGCGATGAGACGGTGGTGTTGGTTGTGGCAGTGAGACAGCGCATCGACAATGGTGGTGGTGAACGGTTTGACAGAAGAGGGAGTTGTGTGTTGTGGCGGTCTGGTCGGAGATGGCGGCGACAGATATGTGGTGTTGGGTGGTACTAGAGGCGGATACAGTGATGGTTGTGAGTTTTGATGTACCTGCGATAGTTGGTGGTGCACGTAGTGGTGAGAGGGGGTGAGTTTGACAGAAGAGGGAGGCGGTTGCTGGGTTTCCTTCTTTTTTCTTTTTGATTTTCTTTTGTTTTTGTGATGTTGATTAGTGGAGGTGATGATGGTTTGAAGATTGTGCGAATGAAAATGGCTGAGAATATGTGTGGTGTAGGTGGTTTCTACTGATTTTGAGATAAGATCAATATGATTTTTAAGGAACAGGAATAAATGATTGAATAAGAGTAGTGGAAGAAGAAGGATTTGAGTTTATTATTTATTAAAAAAATGAATTTCTATTTTTTAATTTAGATTTAAAGATGAAAATATGAAGATAATGATGAAGATGGAGAGGGAAGAAGATGAAGAAAATGAAAGAAATATTAGGTGTTAGTGGTATATCGTAAGATATAATAGACATGCGTAATATAATGGTTCACTTTAAAATCAAAAAGATCAAATAGTTTAAATCAAAAAATTTAATAGGATCTATGGTGGACCACTTTTAAAGTTGGTTCACCAATGACATTTGGGGTTAAAGTTAACAGCCAAGGACTTTTTTTAATAACAGGGCAAAAGTTGAGGGACAAAAGTGTTGATTTTTTGAGTTATGGGACCAAAATGAAAACTGAAAATTAGTTAGGGGACCATTGGATCGATTAAGCTTATTATTATTATTATTATTATTATTATTATTGAATAACTCGATACAAGCACCAAGTTCTAATAAAATTATTGACATCTATGATTTACACCAACATAATCATGAATAGATAATCTACGAACATATATTTGTTAGATGTAATTTTTTTAATACATTAAGGATTCATTATTAACAGGCCCCAACACCCCTATTTATAACAAAATATGGTAGCTTCAATGGCCATGCATGTATGCCACGTATCATGAGTTAGTAAACGTCTTTGACACCGCATTATTTGTTAGATGTGATTTTTTAATACATTAAGGATTTGTTATTAACAGGGCCCCAACACCCCTATTTATAACAAAATATGGTAGCTTCAATGGCCATGCATGTTTGCCACGTGTCATGAGTTAGTAAACGTCTTTGTCACCGCATGGATGTCTGGCTTTGTTTCATTGTGTGTAAGTTTTAATTATAACTGTTCTTATCATCGATAACTTCTCTTATTCTTCAAGGCTTGTTGATTTTTTTTTAGGCTTATTTGATCCATTGGTCCACTAAATAATTTCAAGTTTTCATTTACAAATAATAAATCTCACGTTTTCGTCTCTAACTTTTTCCTCCGTTTGCCAAATAAATCCCCGACTGTTAAGTTTAACCCCCAAATGTCTATGATGGACAAAGATTATAGATGGTCCACCATAGACCTTATTAATTTTTTCAATGTTAACCCTTTGATCTTTCTTTTAAGAAAGGTGACCATTGGATTACGCATGTCAATTTTATCTTACGGTGAGTTAACAACAACTAATTAATTTTTCCTTTATTCATCTTCTTCCATCAACTTCATCATCTTCACCAACATTATTACAAAAATCCAGAAAAAATTAGAAAAAAAAATCATAATCAATTAAACACCATCAACAACAACATTCATCATCTTATCTTATAAACTCAGAAAATTAGCAACTTCAAAATCTTAAATAAAAATTAATTGGACTTTAATATCCCAGGTATGATTTTATTTTAATCCAACCGTCATCTTTCAAATGCAACAAAATAAACATGTGCATTAAATGGGCTTTTCACTGAGACACTGGCAATGGTGGCGGTTGATGTTTCCATTGATGAAGTACCACTCAACTTTTTCATTTTAGCAGCAGCTTCTTCCTCATAAGGAAAGCTTATATTTGAGAAGACACTAGCCTTCTATTTCCGATCTGCAGCAGCGGCTGGTTCCGCCGTCGTAGCTTGTGCCACCTTAGACCAGGATTTTGTCACTGGTTCTGATGATTTTCTGGATTTGGATTTGATCTCTGGTTCTGATGATTTCTTAGATGTGGATTTGGTGACTGTATCTGTTGATTTCTTTGATGAAGATTTTGTTCGGTGGTGATGACGACGGTGCTGGTGGCGTTCGTCCTCGTAGTCGCGATCCTGGTGACGGTCGTGGTGGTCATACTCACGATCTTTGTCATCGTGTTCAGGTTCAGAGTGGTGATCTGATTTTCTTTTGGCCGGATGCGGTGGTTCAACTTCACGGTGAGTTGAATCCGGGGACGGCCATTCTGAACGATGGCGGTGTTGATGATGATCACTTCCTGAAGAAGGCATAATTGATTTCTGCAACAAAATAGAAAAGCCCATTAAATTTTAAAAATGATAAAAAAAAATTATATGTGGATTGATTAGAAAATCCCATATAATGCAGCAAAATAGACATGGTTTATTATTCTTTCAAGTTGAAGAAAGAAATTGGAATGAAAGAATAAGAAATTGGATGTTTTGTTATTCTTTCTTCTATGTGATGAATGAATGAAAGAATAAGAAATTGGAATTTGAAAGAGAAAGGTTAATTATGTTATGTTTGTTTTGTTTTTTGTTTTTGAAAATTTTTTCTAGAGTTGTTCATCTGTTCATGAGTGTCATGATGAAGGTGATGTTGAACTATGAAGAAAATGGAGGAAGACGATGAAGAAAATGAAATTAAATTCGGTGTTGTTGGTTTACTGTCAGATAAAATAAACTTGCATAATTCAATGGTAGTATTCCCTTTAAAAAGATCAAACGATTTAAATTAAAAAATTTAATAAGATCTATGGTGGACCACTCTTAAGGTTGGTCCACCATATACATTTGGGGTTAAACTTAACCGACATGATTTATTTGGCAAACGGAGGAAAAAGTGAGGGACTAAAACGTGGGTTTTATTAATTATATGACCAAAATGAAAACTTGAAATTATTTAGGGGACCAATGGATCAAATAAGCCTTTTTTTATGTGATAAATCCACAAACCTTATCCTACACCTCACATGCACTTAATTACTCCTTTTATTTTTATTTATTAATGAAAATATAACTACATTTATCATGCCATCATCCCTAAAGTGGTGTGATTATCATTGCAAATCACCAAATCATTTCTGCAAACAAATTGTTAAATTATTTACATATCCAATGAGAGATAATGTGATATTATGATGCTAAGATAATATTTTGCTAACCTGCATATGTCTCGCCCCTCATGAAATGGATATTTACATGTCACTTTGAGCAAGGCAGTAATATGCCTGTCGTTTTAGTCTTGGAAACCTGCATCCCATATATGCTCTTAGCTTTTATTAACAGAAGCATGAAAGACCATAAAATATTGATTCCAGCATATGACACAAAAATCAATACATATTTATTTATATAATGAATATTTTTTTTTTGAAAGATAGAAGTTTTTTCTAACCTGATTAATCAAAGAAACTACACTTGTTGAGATAAAATGATATTTTTGGAGAGTAACCCAAAAAACACATTGTAGATGACAAAATAAATAAAAATTGATCCTTAACATGTTAGATCAGGCTTATATTTTGATCATCGATCTAGATGGGAGTAATCACATGTTGTAAATCACAACATAAATTGCAGATCAAAATATCACAACGACAAAGGAAATATGTAGGTGCAAAAAGTGAATTGTGATGAGAACTGAGTTGTAAATTTAAACCAAACTAAGAGTTGTAATTGGGTAGTTATATATGTTATGTACTCAAAGGATAAAAAAAAGTTTCATCCAGATTTGACAATAGAATTTCAGAACATGAATCTTTATCAGTAAAGGAAAAGTTGATTGCGGTTTAAAACACAAGAATAGAGTGGGTGTTGTATGTGTGTGTGTGTGTGCGTGTGTATGTATAGAGAGAGAGAGAGAGAGAGAGAGAGAGAGAGAGAGAGAAGTGGGTTATGAAAAATGGTTGGTGACTTGATATGATGCTGATATCAATCAATAAATTGATACTTCAAAAAGAGTCATATTAAATGGTAAGAATATGACTTTGTAACCTTAAGAGATAAAGATCAAATATCACCTAAATTTTTTGTAAAATTGTTTGACTTTATACAAAAAGAGTTCAAACTTCATATGAGGCAACTAAAAAATGGTTGTTAATGCCATTGTTTTTTTTTTTACAAAGTTAATGCCATTGATATTGTAGTAATTTTTCTTTCCACGATTTTTTAATTTAAAAAATAATCAATTGATAGAAACCATTAACTATTTCTAGATTTTGTAATTACACTTATATAATAATTAGAGTTTTTCTATATAAATTTATATTCTTAATTATTTATTATTTTAGTATTGTTGACTTGACTACATTAATTATTATAGGATTGTGTAATTATATTTTTAACAATTAAAATTCTTTACTATTTTATTATTTCAACTTTTTACTATTATAATATTTTCGAATAATTAATTTTTTTCAACCTAACTTCTTTTTAAATCAATATAGTATTGTTTGTGCATTTTTTTATTGATTTTTTTATTTTGATTGTAGAAAAAGTTTTTTTTTTACAAATGTAGAAAAATTATCTTTTTTTTTACAAGAGAAAAAGTACAAGTCTGGATAGAATCATAAAGACTTTGCAAATCACAGAGAAAACAAAAGGATAGAAATGCACTGTCTTATAACATTCAGATAAAACACTGGAAAACCACCCCTCAAAAAAACGGTGAACTAGAATTTAACAATCAATTGTTCAACATTTATTTCCCTACCAAAGAACACCACGTGCTCTTTTGACCCTCTATCTATATGGAAATACGTTCTTTTAACCCTCTGTCTTTAAGGAAATATGTTCGTTAGTCCCCCGTATCTTTACAAAATGTTGTGATTATGGCCCCGGTTTGGTACACGTGGTGTCCACTAAGCAGTTTTGCAACGTTTTGTAAAGTTAGGGGGTAAAATTGGTATTCTCTATTAGGGGACCAAAATCACAACTATTTAAAAGTTAAGGGGTTAAATATACATTTAAGCCTTTTTATTTTCAATTTAAAAAATACAAAAATTATTATCGATTTTTAAGGCTTTGATTATCACTTTTTTTTAAGGAGAATGTGGAGTCCATTTCTTTTTCTATCAAATTAAAAAAAAAATGATAAGTTGTATATGGGCTTACATTTAGGGGCAATATTTTCTTTCAAATAGTGCTTATCATTATGGATGGATAGTGTATTATAATATTGTTGACTAATTGGTAAATGATATGCAACATTTAACAAAGGAGTTTCGAGAATTCGTGCATGCAATTAATGAATAACATAGGAAACATACTTAGGTTTTAATGCAACATTGGTAATACACAAATACATTAATGTCATTGCATTGGTAAAGTATAATTTGTACTTAAGAGAGAAGTATAGGTCGTACACAATTACTGCATAACCAGCCATTAATGTGTAACTTTGAGAGAGAGAAAAAAAAACTTAGTTTCAATGAAACATTGGTGATCTATACTGACATTTAAGCGATGTTAATAAGTCGTGCACACATTAACTACACAACATTGAAAAATACATTAATTTTTTAAGGGAAATGCTAACCGGTGCCCCCGGGGTACTGGTTAAGAATACTAAAAAAGAAAGTTATATAGTATTTAATGCTTTGAAATTGTATAATTAATATACAACAAGTCAAAAAAGGTTTCCTTTTATGGCCATAAGTTACCTTTTTGGTTTCCTTAACCCGTGCCCCGGGGGCACCGGTTAGCAAGACCCTAATTTTAATGCAGTCTTAATAATAGAGAGATACATTAATGTCATTTCATTGATAATTGATAAATTAAGAGAAAGGTCTCACCTGCACATACAATTAATGCATAACATTGAAAAATTCGTAGACTTTTATGCAACCCTGATAACATGCACATATATAAATGTCATTGCATTGATAAATGACAAACAATATTTAAGAGAGATTTATACGGAATCAACACACTTATTTAATGTAATTTATGGTAGAGGACCAGTCACCTAAGCGATGAATAGAGATAAAATGATATTTTAGTGGGATTAGGATTTACAAACACGCATAGGTGTTTGAGCCTTAAAATTGTAGGGTTTGGGCCTTATCTGTAGGATCCAGAATAGCCCGTATAACAAAAAGGCCCTAAAAATTTTGTTTACTTTTTTATAAAAAAATGCTCTAGATATTTCTTGACTCGGTCAAAGCTGACATGTCGCGTTTTTGTTTGTTTTTTGCCACGGTGGATATTATTAAAATTAAAATGTTGCCAGCAATTATTATTGGAATTAAAATTAAAAGAAAATTACAAAAATGTGAGACTCCTTGCGTGACTCATTCCATTCCATAATAGAAACCCAAATCAAATTGGGATTAGGGTTAAGTCCTTACACCAAAACTCACTCTCATCTCAATCGAACTGATAAGGTTAACTAAAGAAGATGACAAAACGTTCTCCAAAGGGAAAATCGAAAGCAAAAATTAAGAAGACGGATGCGAAGGTGGGGGTTGCGAAGATTTCCGATTCGAAGAAGTTGTTGAGTGACGCAATGCAAGAAAGTAATGGAGGGAAGAGCATAATGGGTGATGGAACAAGGCTGAATTAGGGAGAGAACATGGGTACAGTGAAGATGCCTGACAAATTTCTCTCAAAGTAAGTTTTTTTAGGGTTTTGAAATAAATATAGTTGTTGGCACTGTTAAATGTTTTATTTATGTTTTAGGGTTATTTCTTTATTCTTTTTTGCTTGGTCTTTTAGGGTATCCGTGGACCACATGCTACAATTTAGATTCCACCACAAAGGTTACTTCACATGTGACCCTATAATTGAGTATAAAAGAGGTGAAGTGTATGAGTTGGAAGGTGGTTGGGACATAGATTAGATTACACTAATTGATTTTTATAAACTTGTCCAAAAGAGACTAGGTGTCTCAGTTGACTATAAACTTTGGTATAGATTTCCTGAGAAAGAGTTGGTGGATGGTCTTAAGTTGCTCAAGACTAATAAGGATGTCATTAGGTTCATTAATGAATTCACAGGGTTAGAGTATGCTGATATATACATAGAGAATACATCACCAGCTTATTAGATACCTGTTGAAGATCTAGAAGTGAATGGCGAGGCTGATGTTGAGTTAGATGAAGAAGTTGCATCTGATGATGATTATGAATGTTCTGATGAAGGATATGTTGGAGGGATAGATGAAGGACCTGTTGGAGGGATAGATGAAGAAGCTGCATCTGATAATGTTTCAATTGATGACAGTGATTATGATGAGGAATGGCAATGATCTAATGTTTTTCCTGATGAAACTGTGAATCCTATTGTTGAGAAGATTAACAATACTGCTAAAGTTTCAGGTATTACGGATGTTCCTCAAAGCTCAAAAAAACCTAATCCCACAACAATATCTGACTTTGAAGATGAAGATGATGATTCTTCAGATCTACATAGCCAGGTTTCAAGTGAATAGGAAGGTGGTAAGAAGATTTATCCAAAGTTCAAGTTAGATTATACTGGTGTTAGGTTTAACTTAACCTAAACTTTTAGCACTGCTGATTTATTTAAGGTTGTTGTTAAGGAGTATGCTTTGCACTACAGAAAAATATATATTTAAAGAAGAATGAAAGTAAAAGAATTGTTGTGATGTGTATGAAAGAATGTCCTTTCCATTTGAGGGCTAGTAAGTATTCAAGGAAAAACTATTGGCAAGTTGTGAGTTACAATGTTGCGCAGGAATGTTATAGTAATGGAAAAAATAGATTGTGCAAGACAAAGTTGGTTGATGCAAAGTTTGTAACAATCATGATGCATACACCTAATATGAAATTAAGTGCTTTGCAAGAGGAGTGCATAACTAGGTGGGGTGTTATGTTAGCAAATTTCAGGTTTATAGGGCTAAAGTGAATGCTTTGTAGATGATACAGGGTGCTTCTATTGAGCAGTACAAACATCTTAGGATTTATGCAGCTGAACTGCAGAGAAGTCATCCAAATAGTACAATGGTTATTAAGAGTAAGGTTGGAGTTGATGGACTTGCCTTTGAGAGAATGTATGTGTGCTTTTATGCTTGCAAAAGAGCTTTTGCCACTACTTGCAACCCTTTAATGGGTATGGATGGTTGTTTTTTTTTTGAAAGGTACTTTTGTAATTTTTTTGTTGAAATTGTACATTAATACTTACATACCTCTAATGTTTATTATGACAATGCGTATTCTAATATACATATTTTTTGAAAGGTACTTATGGAGGACAACTACTTTCAGTTGTGGGAATGGATGGCAACAACCAGATGATGATATAGCGTTTGCTATTGTTTATGCATAAACAAAAGAATCATGGGTCTGGTTCATTAATATCTTAATTGATTATTTAAACAGTATTCAGTATAGGAAATGGTATTTCGTATCAGATCAACAAAAGGTAATTTTACATGACTCTAGTTATGTTAAGTGACTGTGTTATGGGCATGTGTTATGTTGAGTGACTATTGAGGTAATTTATGACTATTGTTGAGTGACCTTTTTAGGGATTGGTTACTACAATTGTTGGTTTGTATGAAAATATTGAGCATAGGTTTTGTGTCAAACATCTATATGGAAACTGGAGAAAGAGGTACCCAGGTGATGACTTGAAGGAAGCATTTTCGTGTGCAGCCAGGGCAAATACAATGACTGAGTTCACTAAGGCAATGGACAAACCGAAGAAGATGAGTGAACATGGATGGAAAGAATTATCTAAGTATCCACATGGTATGTGGTCTAGGGCAGGTTATAGCACGCACACATATTGTGATTTACAAGTGAACACCATGTGTGAGGCATTCAATAGTGCAATTTTATAGTATATGGACAAACCAATTATTTCACAAGTTGAGGGACTGGAATTTTACATGACAAATAGGATTGTGAAGCTTAAAGATTACATGGTTAGGTATGAAGGTGATATATGTCCTATGATTGAAAAGAGATTGAATTTCCATAGAAAAGATGGTGATGGTTGGTCTCCAACTTGGTCTAGTGATAAGGACTATTCCATATTTGGAGTCTCTAATGGAACAGATGCAAATGTTGTTAACCTGAAGAAAAAAAAATGTGCTTGTAGGAAGTGGGAACTTACTGGTATACCATGTTGTCATGCAAATTCATGTATGTGGTTTAACAACCAAAATCCAAATGAGTATGTTGTGAATTGGTAAATGTTAGTAACATTTAATTGATAGCATTTAATTGATAGCTGATAACATTTTATGTCTACGTTAAATTATAGGATTGTGTAACATTTAATTGATAGATGATAGAATTATAACATTGCGCATTGGTACTTGTAGGAATACAACTTTTCTTCATACATATAACAATCTCATACTGCCTAACAATGGACCTAAGTTGTGGCCTATAATGGATTTTGAACCCCTTGTGTAACGCCCCAAAATTCTAATTAATAGTTATATATGTCTAATATGAATATCTTTATAATTGTGTGAATAATTTTTTGTTTTATGTGCATTTTCTTTGATGTGATAATTTCTATGTGTGTGCCTTAATATTTAATTTAAATTATCAGCACTATATTTATTTTTCTTAAGATAAGTTGGGAGTTCTACACAAAGTTCTAAGAATTTCCGATAAGCTTTAGCATATCTACTGGTTAATTTTTATTATAAAATTATGCTAAAATAAAACGAAACAAAAATAGAGAGAAATTAGAGATAAAGGAAAACGCTTGTTATTGTGACTTGTTCCCCACTTCTTAGCACTAACTCACGTTACAGGTTATTTATAGTAGCATCTAAACCTAATTCTTAATGCTTGTCCTTTATGTTAGTGCCGCAGCCTTGACTCATGCGGTTAGATAGATTTCTTGTACATATGAAACCTAAACTCTTCTCAAACCAATAGTTACCCCCTTAATCATTCAAAGTACGCCAATCTCTCTCCTTAATGTTTGATCAAATCACTATGTTTACTTGACTTGTTGATTCGACAAGGAAAGACTACAGTACCTTAGCGGTAATTTTATATTCGCTTTAAGTTGCGGCACTTTACCAATCCATCCAATTATCTCTGTTATTTTCAAATCGTGATATTTTTAGAAGAAAGGATTATGCTTCCTAGCCTACCTCACAAATTCTGTTGGTATTTAATTGACTTGGTGCTAGTTGGTGGTAATTGCATATCATGTTTGGCCTTCGGATAGTAGTACAACAATGATTGACGGAATGGAAATGCTGACTTGTTAAGCTGTTTGATGTTGCTACTTCAGTTAGATTCTTTAATATGCAAGAACTTCAATTCAGGTATGGGGTGAGAGAGAAGAGTTCGAGATCATGAGTGTAAATTAATTGGGATGAACGGGAAAGCCGTATTTCCCAAAGTTCATTCGGGACTCACCGCGACGGTTGTAGCCCTTTGAGAGAATAATTAATTAATGTGCAAATTTAGATGTGGGAGGTTAAAAGAAGAATTAGAAACATTATTAAGGTGTTGCTTGATTTAAACTATGTGAATATGTGGTATTTGAAGTCATGGATAAATTTGTGGGTGCTTATGCTTGATTTGCTGCAACTATTTAGATTGATGACTTATTTAATGATTGATATAGACGTGATGTTATGTATTAGAAGTTGGAATTGTAGTGGTGCCGTATGCCTAGTATAAATAATAGTTTATTTTTTTTAAGTGATTTTATAGAGATAATAATTGAAATTATTCTTACTATCTTTGAATGTGTTTGAAATAAGATTTATTCTCCTTATAGATGTGTCTTGGATACCATAGTGCTAAATGTATTATTTTAAGATGTGTAAATGAAATATATTATTTGACTATGTGATATTTGAAGATGTATATGATTTAAAGATGTGGTATGTAAAGATGTGATATTTAAGAAGTATAGTTGATGTATTATTTGACTAAGTGTAATTTGTGAATTATTTGATGATGCGAAATTGATGTGTTAATTGATGATGTATAACTGAAGTGCTATTTAATGATGTGTATTTGATAATGATGCTATTTAAAGATGTGTTATATAATGAAGTGCTATTTGGAAGATGTGTGATTTAAATATGTGTTATTTATGATGCTTATGTTGATGCGATGTTTAAGATGTTGATGTTTATCGTTTGATGATGTTGACCATTAATGTCATAAAGTTGTAAGTGTCGATCTAAGTTGCAAGAATTTAAGAAGTTGTCCATGATTATGAAGTTGTATAAGATGTTCACGTTGTTGTCTAAGTTGTAGGATGATTGAGTCCATTGCATACCCATTAAAGTTGGGGGCTTTAGGCCCGGCAGCCATTGTGCTCATTAAAGTTGGGGGCTTTAGGCCCGGCAGCCATTGTGCTCATTAAAGTTGGGGGCTTTAAGCCCGGCAGCCTTAGTGCTCACATGTTGAAGAGCCTAATTACGCTCATTTACGTTGTTGAATGGTACCACATGCATTTGCATATCAAGAAGTTTCACGATGATTTAAGTTGTTAAGTTGTTAAGAGTGCATTGTCAAGTTGAGTCGTGTTGTCGAGTCAAGTTGTTAAGTTGTGATGTTTTAACGAATTACTTTGTGATGTCTATTAATGTAATTGTGTGAGACGATGAAGGTGATTATTTGTTGATGTCCTTATGAAGATGGTTATTGGTGACTACATGTGTTGTGACTAGTTGGAATTGAATTGTGACATTGTGTTTGTGAAGTTTTTTTGGTTCTTAAGTAATGATATTTTCTACTAATATAGATTGAGATGATATAGTATATTCTTCAAGGTTCTGAATATTATGTTGTGATGTGAAACGACTTTGACTTAATTGCTTACGTGTTCTTCTCATTTTTTTTATACTATTACATGTTCTCGGAACTCACCCCTTCGTTGTTTTTGTTTGCTGGCTTGGCCCTGCGGTTGCGAAACCGTTGTTATATAGGTTATGAGTCTTGGAGTCAAGTGCATGCCTTTCGTGAGGACTTGTCTTGTGTCGTCGATTATTTTGGGGAAAAGCACCGCTCTGATAGTGACACGGGAAAAGGGATATGTTTACTTATTTAATTTTGTGCAAGAAAACCATTGTCTATGATGTAAAATGAAATATTTTCAAAAGAAAAAGATTCGATGTTATTATTACTATAATTTTTAATGAAGTGAAATATGAATTATGTTTGTTATGAGTCAATGTGATATCCTAAATTTTGTGGAAGAATTCCTATATCATTAGAGAAGTTTTTATTTGACACTTTCCGCTGCGAATAAAACTCTATTTTTAATTAAATAATAGCAATAATTATTCTTGGGATTTAGGGTGTCACACCTTGTCCCACCATATGTCAGAAGAGCACCTGGGAGACCTAAAAAACTGAGGAAAAAGAGTAATGATGAACCCAAATCCTCAACAAGGATGAAAAGAGAGCAAAATACTATGAGGTGCAGTAGGTGTGGTATCTTGGGTCACAACCTAAGAAGTTGTAAGGGGAAGACCGCAGCAGATAGGATGCTTGCAAAAGATGGAAATAAGGTAATGAACTAACTTTTTATTGTATGTTTATTTCAACATTGTTAAATGTATGGTGATCTGATTTTGTGCTTAATAAGATAACACATAAATGAAGCATCCTGGTGAGACATCTGGCACCAAAGCATGCACCAAACTGGCACCAAAGCTGCCACTAAATCTAGTACCAAATCAAGCACCAAAAGTGGCACTGGCACCAAAGCAAGCTCCAACTGTCCAACCTGTTTAATCTCAAACTACTCAACTTGTGCAATCAAATTTAACTAATGTTGTGAATGTTAGAACCCCCCCCCCCCCCCCCCCCCCCCCCCCCCCCCCCCCGATGCAAGTTGTGTCTGCAATTGCTCAATCACCAATGAGAACTGGTAAGAAGAGGAAAATGAACTCAACAATTTGTCAACAAGCCTTAGTAACCTAGGATATGCTTATGCTTATGTAATCAACCATTTTTTTTTTGTTGAATTTCAAAGCACATATGATGGTTAAGACTCCTTATTTTGTGTTGTGTTAAGTTGGTTGCAAAATGCTTATGCTGCAAGCACTTAATTTATTTTGTGTTAATATGGTTGTAATATACTTTAGCTGCAAGCCTTTAATTTATGGTGTCTTAATCTGATTGTAAAACAGTCATGTTGCAATCACTTATTTGGGAAGCACTTATTATGCAACCAACTTTATTACTCTATTATGAATTGTCTTTATAGTTCCAAGCACTTATTTGTGTTGTCTTTCAAAGATTCAGATTGCAACACATATATGATTTGGATTGAAAAACATAGTTAGGAATCAACACAGACAGATTTTCATTCATTTGTTGGTCTAATGTTATACAATACATAAATGAGTTGATATTACAACAAATACAATGAATCAACACGAGCTAAACCTCAAACTACTTGAATAATATCACAAGAAGACATAAAACAACAATAATCCCTAACACATACAATCATGTGACCATATTTTTTTCCCTCTTAATCAACTCATCATTATTCTTCAACATGGCCATAATAAGTTTTTTCTGCCTTTCTAGAAGTTAAGTATCATACCAGTTAAAAAATTTACATTTTCTTGAGTACCCATTGTATTTTTCACACTCGAAAAATCTTCTCCCATGATTATCATATGTCCATGAAGTTACCAATGGAGAATCAACTCCACTGTAGCATACAATGTTACCTTTCCAATTTCCAGACGAAGATGTAGCTCTATAATCACTGGCTCGAGCCATCAATCACGAAATAGTGAGAAAACGATTTGAATCGAGTGAAAACAGGAAAATCGAGTGAAAAGGAGGATGAATCCATAAGAATGGAGGAATCCGTGAAAAGGAGAAAAATCAATTGAATCTAGTGAAGGAGGATGAATGAAGATTTGTGTGTGAAGAAGAAAAATGATGTTTGAGAAGAAGAAGGATGAACCAGATTTATGAGTGAAGAAGGAGGATGCAGATTTGTGTGTGAAGAAGAATGATGAAGGAGAAATGGTTATGGAGTGGGAAGAGGGATTGATTTATGGGGAAGAATAAAAGAAGCGTTGTACAACGGTAACGTGGGGAGATATTTCTTATTTTTTTTTTATTCTAAAATTCACGTAGACAGTCTATGTGCCAAAAACAAAACAAAAAAGCGACATGTCAGCTTTGACGGAGTCAAAATCAAGGAGAGCGATGGAAAAAAAAATCCAGGTCATATATTTTTATTCCTAAAGTTTTTATTCCAAGAACAATAGTATCTTTAGTGTTTAACTATCCTTTTTGGGTTACTAACTAAGTCATTGGTTTTATACTAAAAGTAGTTACAAAGGCACAATGGGAGGTTTATGGTTTTGTAGAGAGAGAAGTATGAAGAGAGAAGAAAGAAGAAAGAGGCACGTGAAAGAAAAAGAGAGAAGAGGAAGTAAGAATAGTGAAAGAGAATGTTCTATGTGAAGTGTGGTGTATGTATAAGCTACTTTGGTTTGGATATCTTTACACTATATATATATATATAAAGAAAATAACTCCTTTTAGCTTTTTTGATCCAACTTTTACTCTTTTCAAAAATACCCTCAATTTTCAATACAAATAACACATGTAATATATCAAATAGATAAAATTAAATTTAAATATTAAAAAAATGTAACAAACATGATATGAATATATATATATATATATATATATATATATATATATATATATATATATATGTATGTATGTATGTATGTATGTATGTATGTATGTATGTATGTATGTATGTATGTATGTATGTTTTTTCTTTTATCTTTTCGCTGTTTTTTCTTTTCACCCCTTAAACAACATTTTCTAAAATAAAGATTGTTGTTGGTGTCATTAAAAAAATAATTTATATTTTTTTTTGTTCAATTGTTGGTGTGATCAAAATAGATAATCATGTTTATAGATAAATAGAGTCTTTTAGATGTTGAGGGTATGACCGTAAAGTCATAATGTAACACCACAAAAAATTTCATGTAATTAAAAGTATTCTTGATTTTTATGATTATAATGATGTTAAGATGCTAAAATATTATGTTAGCTATGAAGAAATAGATTTATGATGATTAATGACGTGTTTGGATGGTTATTATGATGAAGGGAAAAAGTAAATAAAATATTACAGAGGCGGAAGGTGTAGAATAGAACTTTTAATTAAGTGGGGGAGGGAGAAGTAAAAATAACAGAAAATAGAATGGAAGGAATAATAGTATGAGGTTAGCCCAAATATAAATAGAGAATTAACAATTAGAGTTGTCACTTTTGCTGAAACGTAGAAACAAGAGACGAAGAGAGAAGCAGAGGAGAAAATCCTAATTCATGAGGAGAGAGCCAAAAAGCTGTGACTTCGGAGATTCGAGGTAAGGGGGAGATTTCTTTCACTTTAGGGTATTTATTCTATGTTGGGGGTTGTTTGAACTCTTTAGATGTTAATGTTATTATGATGTGAATTACGATGAGAAAATAATGACGAAAGTATATGATGATGTTGAAAGATTAGAATTGAAGGAATTTAGTTTAGGGTTTCGAATTGAGTCTATAGCCTTAACAATAGTATACAATCAGGTAGTTTAATGGAAAATTAGTGTTGGAATGTTAGGTAACCTTATGGTGAAGTTTAGGGTTGAGTTCGGCGAGTTCTAGTTCGAAGATGGGTTTCGGGAAGGTCTCCTCAAGCAAAATCGCAGGAAAACTGCGATTTTTAGTATCTAACAACCACGCACGGTCGTGCCACTTGTAGGAACGGTCCGTGCTCACCATTCGACGTTTTTGGTTGTGTTAGGGGCGCACGGTTGTGCCCCCAAGGCGCACGGTCGTGCATCCTGTCTCGACTTAGAAAAATCATTTTTTTGACCAATTTCTGCTCCAAATCAAGCTCAGGTGTCTTCATGAAAGTTGTAGGTATGGATGTTAGATTTCTAATGGATTTATTTTGACTTCATAATGGTGTTTTAATCTTGAGTTATGATCAAAATACTACACATTTGTCAACACAGTCGTGCACCCTGTCTAGGCTTAGGTAAAACCAACTTTTCCACCACTTTCTTTTCCAAATTGGATTTAGGTGTCTTCATGAAAGTTGTAGGTATGGATGTTAGCTTGAAATAGGGTTTAGTTTCATCTCAATAAGACATCCACAACCTGAGTTATAATCAAAAAACTGCACATAGGTCATGCTGCGTTTTTCTTGAAAATTCAGCACAACCCTCGCAATGGACTCTAAAACATCTATGAGAGCATTAGCGAGTTTAAGCAAGATAGTGGTGTGCAAATTAAATTAAGGTTCCTTTATCTATGCATCTAAATATAGAATTGTGTTAAGTCATAAATAGAAGCGATAACCTCAAGGTATTAGTGAGTCTAAAACTTGAACCACTGATAGTGGCTTAAGTCAATATAAGATAGCAATGATAAAACTATATATGAAGATAGGATCTTAAACTTAATGAGCCTAAAAGTATAGATGAAAAACATTATGAGGAATTACGAATGGAGTGATAAAGATCTTAAGACTGAGAATGAAGAATAAGACATGTCTCCAGGGCAAAAAGACGTAGGAAATGGGGGATAAAACTAATGATGGGTGTGGGTTCTAAACATGATGTTGATTTGACAAACATGTAAACTATAATATGTAGATATGATTTTAACTGACGAATGAGATGTTAACGTTATAAGATGATGAAGTATGATGATAGTATAAATGTAGTATGACGATGATGAACGACGTAATAAAATATGCTTATGAATGACTTAAGGGGAAAGTAGAGTGAGTTGTAAGAGGGTTATTTAGGAACTAACAAAGCTGAAAACGATAGTAAATTATAGTAAGGAATAAATGCAGCGATGAGACTATTTGAAGAGTGTGAACTTAGGAAAGTTTTCAGATTGAAGAGGAAAGGAATCGAGGTAAACTGGTAAAGATATAGACACAACGAGGCGTAGGTGAACGAGTATTAGTGAGGAGTAGGTTAAATAAAGGGATGTGGTAAAAGATGTCATTCGCGGTAAGGATGATAATCAAGTTACTTATGATTAATGATATAAGATCATAACGATACAAATAGCGAGGACGAATCTAGAGAACTAATTACGATGTTGGGATCGTTAGGATGAAATGTAAACGGAGATAGGAAGTTATGTATGAACTAAATGAACGACGTGAGGGGTAGTAAAAGCGGTGAGTCAGGATATGAATCAAATAGAAGAGAGTAAGAGGAATGCGAAGAAAGATAAGGGATAAGATAAGAAAAGATGACTGTTTTAGGAATAGTTCATAAACAGGGGATAAAGATAATAGAAGAAACTTAGAATAAAGATTGAGTCTAATGATGTAAACTATATTTTAAAGGTACAAACTACGATGTTAGAAGACTAAGGTAATAGACGATAATAATGATGAAATTAATAACTAATGATAGGGTCTTACGACTTAATAAGTCTAGTCATATATAAGGAAGTTATTATGAGGGAATATGAAGGGGTAGTAAAAATTGTAAAGACCGAGGATGAAGGATAAGGCAGGTTAGTAGGAGTAAAGGGTGCAGATAATGTAATGTAAAGGAAACCAATGATGAGTGTAAGTCCTAAACATGACGTGAGTTTTAACAAGAAAATGAGTTAGATATAATTAGACGAACATGTGGTGTTAATTAATGATAAGGTGTCAATGATGATGTAAAACGACGTTATGATTGTTAAAATGACGAAAGATGAAAAATGACGAATGACTATGATGTAAAGATGATGTGTTGTTTATGTGTCTTTCTAATAACACAGCTCTGAACTAATGAACGACTTAATAATGTATGATACTTCATGCATCATATCATACTGCATAATGACGAATGACGAAATGTATGTTTCAGTAACACAGCTCTGAACTACATTATTATGATGATAGGATCCGGTACTGGCATGCATGTAGGTCTAGGAATGAAGTATGTCGCATATAGGTCATGTTACGTATACTGTGATATGTGCTAATGATGTGAATATGATATGTGTGTTAAAGGTGTGCATAAGATGTATGTGTTAATGATGTTTATGAAATAAATTGTATGAATATCTAGATGAATGATTAATGATGATATGATGAAGGATTGATGATGATGTGATGAAGGACCGATGAGGATATGATTATCTACTTTATTATTAATGTATCCCAATATATGTTACGATGTGAATTCTCACCCCTTTGTTGTTGTTTGTGTATTTTGGTGTCTGTACCCTTGGGGTACAGATACTCGGGACGAGGAGCTTTAGCTTTGCCGGACGCTTAGAAGGTGGCGACGGGGATATACTCATGTAGCTATTATTTGTGATATTAAGTAGTCGAATAAATATGTGCTCTGATATGTAACACTGGGGTTGGGTTAAACATTGAATGTCCTTGAATTATGAAGTTTAAGCACTATGATGCTTTATGTTATTTTTCGTAAATAATGTTAAAGACAAGATGTTTTATAATTATGATATTTTTATGTAGTATCTTCTGTTGTTGTATCTGATTCTTTATTATTTTTTTTAAGTGAAAGATGAATGAATGTGTGTGACATCCTTTTTCATTAAAACCATGATCATTATTATGTAAAATTATCGTCAGGGAATTAGGGTGTTACATAGTTGTTATCAAAGCAGGTCAGTCAACCCGACCAAGTTATTTAATTTTGCTAATTCCCTACAGACGACATGTGTCCAAACACAGTCAATGCTTGAATCCCTTTAATAAGGTATCTAACTACTGGTGGGTATATAAGGAAGGTTGGGATAAAGTAGCTGAGCGAGGTCTGCTCACTACAAGGTTACGATAAAGATAGATAAATAGATAGATAGATAGACAAGAACTATAATTGAAAATTGCTTATTTGTATAGTTACAAATAACTAATTCTACATATCAATCACAGTTTTATAATCGACACATTGTTTATCAAACACTTTAATCATAATTGATATTGAATATTGCATTAATGCGACAGAAACTATAGGGAATTCAAAGAATCATAATCGTCGTCTAACCTCTGAAACAAACTCTTTATTTTTCCTGCAAACTACTAATCGTATTGAACACACAATTAAAAAATGAAACCACAGATGTTGTCAATTTCGAGCCGCAACAAAGCAATCATAAAATTAATTTTTTTTGTTAAATAAATGTCTCTATGATGCATCAAAGTGGATTCTTTATCGCTTAAGATCATTGAGTCGGTCAGTTAAAATTTATAACACATTTGATATAAAAACTTGATGAGGATCAAAGTTTATTAATTTTTTTAATTGTAATTTAATAATATTTTATTATTTCTCTTTTAGCTTTTCATTATAGACAAGGGAAAAATCCGAGAAGAGAAATATTTTTTTAGCTTTTCATTATAGACAAGGGAAAAATCCAAGAAGAGAAACAATTGAGATGAATTATGAAGAGAAAAAAAATAGTTGTATAAATTGATGACAAATTTGATAAGTACACCAAACTATAGCAAGTCATAAAATAATAAGTTATCGTTTTCACATAGATTGTCATCAGCTAAGCAATTAAGTATACCTATTTTAAATAAGAGAGCAATTAAATTTAATAAAAAAATTCGATTTTATGATTGCTTTGTTGCGGCTCGAAATTGACAACATCTATTTTTTTTTTTTTAGGAATACAACATCTATTTAATTGTACCTAACAAACCATATAACTTTTTCTCTAAAAATACCATAAAGTAAGTAACTTTTACTTATAAAGTTGTTTTGTCAAAAAAAACTTCTAAATTCAATTTATTACATCGAGAGGATGAAAAATATGGTTAAGTTTGTTTATGCTTTGATAATGTTTCTTTTTCCGGTTCTTTCTGATTCCGCTTACCGTTGGCGTAAGTAATATCAAACCATTTTCAATCTTTCTTTTATTCCATATATACACACTATTTGATCGACTTTTACTAACAATCTTATATTGTTATTTTTCTTAAAAAAAATATCTTAAATTGTTATTTGACATCACAGTGATTTGCAAAGTAAATTCTGATTGTCCAAAATATTCATGTATGAAACCGACAAAACCGAAGTGTGTTGATTCATGGTGTATGTGCAACGGTAAGATATATAATTAAAATGAAAAATAATTATATGCTATTATTACGTAATAATATTTTTATTTATATTAAATTTTTCTCATAATTTCATTTAGGTGAGAGTCAGTCAGGGTAGAAATATCTCGGTTCATTCGTTAGGGAGCTACGCCCCGACCTGCTTAAAGTGAATAACTCGTTTAGTAAATACATTAAACTCATACATTTTAAAAAGTTCATTAATTTTTTTGTCAAAAAGAAAAAAGTTCATTAATTTAAAAAGTCAGGCTAAGATTTATAAAAAAGTTTAATAGGCTACCACACCGGTTCGTTCTTATATGTGAAATTACATTAAGTTCATTATCTATACTATATATAAAGAAAATAAACATTTTCAACTTTTTTGGACTGACTTTTTCTCTTTCAAAAAATGCCGCCAAGTTTGAATACAAATAAAACATATAACATATATATATATATATATATATATATATATATATATATATATATATATATATGTATATGTTTTTTTCTCTTTATCATGCAAAAAGTGTAACAAACTAGATGATTATATTTATACTTACTTTTTCATTATCTCAACTAGCTAAAAGATGGGCACTCACGTGCCCGTCTTTCCTCTCTCTTTATTGCGTTAATGTTTAAAAATTATGAAATTTTTATTTTGATTAAAACTAATAATATAAATGTTTGTTGCTTTCAAGTTCTAACAAACTAAACTAATCATGATTATCTATTTCAAAGACATCAATACTATAAAAAAAATATAATATAAATTCTTTTTTTTAATGACACCAAAAACAATCTTTTTTATAGAAAAAGTTGTTTAAGGGTATAATTGGAATAATGAAAAAATAAGTATAAATATACTCATCCAGTTTGTTACACTTTTTAAGTGATAAAGGAAAAAAATCAAACATATATTTTTTTTAAGGAATCAAACATATATTTATTCACATCGTATTTGTTACATTTGTTTTAATATTTAAATTTATTCTTATCTATTTGTTACATGTGTTATTTGTATTGAAAATTGAGGATATTTTTGGAAATGAAAAATCCAACCCAAAAGTGTTGAAAGGGGTGAAAAATCCAACCCAAAAGTGTTGAAAGGGGTAGTTTTCTTTATATAGTATAGATTAAGATTATACCTTAAACAACTTTTTCTATAATAAAGATCGTTGTTGGTGTCGTTAAAATAAAGAATTTAGAATTTTTTTGTTGTATTGTTGATGTCATTGAAATAAACAATCATGATTAGTTTGGGGTATGTTATAACTTGAAAACAACAAACATTTATATTTTTAGTTTTAATCCAAATTAAAATTTCATAGAAAACCACCGTAAATATTTTTTAAACTTCAGCGCAATAAAAAGAGTGGAAAGACGTTCACATGACCTCCTATTAATTACCATTTCAATACTTTTTTTTTGAGTAAATTACAATTTCATTACTTAAAAGGGAAACAATTTATTATTATTATTATTATTATTATTATTATTATTATTATTATTATTATTATTATTATTATTATTATTATTATTATTATTATTATTATTATTATTATTATTATTATTATTATTATTATTCTTTTTTCCTCCTTTTTCTTTCTTTTTTTATTTATTTTCATTGCCTTAGGTACGGTAGAGCCCCTCAAAACTATGTATTTTTCTTCTGGTTATTTATATTATGCTTTTGGCTTAGAAAAAATTAAATACTTTCCAAAAATATAAATTAAACCGTAGATTTTTAAATCATAATATTAGGTTCCTTTCTTTTATTTTATATTTTAAATATTATACCATTTATAATTTGTATGATTTTTTTTTTTTGTAACTATAAGTGTTTTTATACTAATATCTGTAATGGAAAATTGATATAGTTTTTGTCTGTAGATGAAAAGGCATTCGTCAATGAGGGGTGGCGGGGGTGGCTCTGAGGATGGGCGGGAAGGGCGGCAAACCAAGGCACCGTTATTTTAGGGGTACCAAAGTATGTTTGAGAAAAGTGAGTTCTCTAATAAGTTTGAATTCATTAGATATGGGTTGTGATGGGAATTGTGAGTAAGAAGTATTAGATTAAGAATGAGAAGTTAAGTCATTGTGGAAAAGAACTCACCTCTTGTTTGTTATTTATGTTTTAATTGAATATATTATGAACTATTACTAAGTTGTTAACGTTCCATTGCATGGACTGAAAATTTGATTAAAGTAGACGAGTTGCTATATACAAAAGAATTATAGTTAACGTCAAAAAAAAAAAAAATTATAGTTATTGGTAGTATTCATGTAACGCTTAGCTTAACCTATGAGTAAATGAAATTGGTGTTTTGTTAATAACATAATGTACATAAATAAATTTTTATTGGGAAGTAGCCCAATTTTCCATTTCCATTCCTTTACCTTTATTTTGTGCAATTCACGGTTTTTCCATGTTTGATATTAATTAGAAATTAATTTTTTAGATAGGGTGATGGTTCAGTGAAATTGGGAACTTAATTTTTGAAACATTTAGTATCCTAGATCTTCCTAGCCAATTCTCCAAATTCTCATAGTTTAAGCTTTCACCCTTAATCACACAAATTTTCAGCGAAGATTATCTATTTTTGCAACAATAAGGTATGTTTTCATTGAAAAAAAATTGGTATCTTGTCATTAACAACAATTTGACCTAATTAGGTGAAATTGATTCTTATTTAAAGAGGTTTTCTTAAAATGAAGTTATTCAAGAATTGGAACTATATAATGAAGTTTGTTTATATGCATTGAGTTCAAACATGCATAACAAAATTAATCTTTCTATATATCACCATATCTAATTTGTGGATAGTTTTTGAAATCAACTTGTAAATAATTAGAGTTCACATGCATGCATTGTCCAATAATATTTTGTGATTTGAAGTAGTTTGATGCATGATAGAACAGGTAGAAGGAGATTTAATTTGTTACCCTAATGATAACCTGTGTGCATAATCAAAACAAGCTACTAGAGGGAAGTGGGACTTAGAAGTTGTGTCCCAATCCATTTAAGTATTTCCTGCATTTAGCTAATTGATTGATTAGGATAGGAACTTAAGTTTTATTTAACTGGGTTAGTACAGTTTCCACTAACTGTGAGATTTTCCAATATGGTGTCTGAGATACCCTCTCAGATTTCGCACAATTTCTCTTATTTATTCGTCTACCTGACCATGCATGTTTTGGAAAGCTACTTCAGACTTTAGCTATCATCAGCTTAATTGTGAACGATTTGACAATCTTACAAAAAACAACCTTGAAACCCTATATTTTGTTATATGGTTGTAAACACATCATGCTATGTTCTAAACACAAAGGGTTAATCCATCACAAACGGTTGTAAAACACGGTTCATATGTCACATTCCTTTAATACTAGATGTCGTACTCACGGAGTATGGGACAAAGCTTACAGTAATCTAAGTTATTGCTAGGATGCATTATTCCCATGATGATGGATTAGTCCAATCCATGACAATGAGATTTTCCAACACAGAGAAGATCCAGAAGCTTAAGGTTATCATATAAAAAATTAACAAGTAACAAAATAGAGGTTATCATAAGATAAAGACCTTAAAACCCTATAACAAAATAAAGGCTATCATATTTTAGGGACACAACTTCTAATCTCAAATTTTTGTTCAATCTTATTCTTCAATTTTCTAGTGCATATTAGATTGTTTATGATCTCATTCTGAAGTACTTCTGGTCATTTTGAAGTCCTTATTAGCACTTGGTGTTGTTAAGATTCATGTTGCTTGGATATATGTGCATTTATAATCTCATGTTCTAAAGAACACTCAAAGAAACTAATAAAACTGGATTATTAGTAAGCAATGGTACTTAATAAGGGTTTTTTTTTAAGCAACGAAAATAGATATTAAATAAAAGAAAAAGGAAGTACAAAAGCAGAGGGAACATCAACCTGACCCAACAACCACATATCAGCCCAAATAGGGTAATACAACACCAATAACAAAAAGTGGTATATAATAGCTAACTAGACGAAAATCTAGAAAAATTACACATCAACACAACCCAGCAAGCCCAACGCGGGACCCGAAACTAGGATTGCAAAATAAAGTGATATGTAAAAAGCCGCAGTCATTGATGAACCAAAGTAACCAGTGACACGCTTGATTATAATGAAACCCAAGAACGGTGTATGAATCGACTGTAAACACAAAGATTCAAGAACCAATATCCCCTGCAACAAAAGCATCAGCTTTACTGACCCTTTCGAGTCCAAACCAAGCAAGAAATATCGTCATTAAACCCGATCTCAAGCTTTGAAACTGGACATATATAGAATCCGACTGCCAACACGATTGCAAATCCATCAGTCCACCAGCTACCATGACGAACCTCAAGAACAGCAAGTCTTGACGGCCAATTGAATTAAACATCCCAAATAAAGGCCACGATCTTTCGAGCTAACAATCCAAAGTGAAAATTTGTCCAAGACAACGAAGCAAAATCGGATAATCACAGAACCAAACCAACAGAACACCAAAACAAGACGGATCGTGAGTGGCCATCTATCCCATCCCCTACTCAAAACCAGCCCTGACGCGAACCACAAGGGAAACACAATTTTGAATCACATAACAGCGACGCCAAATCTGTTGAAACAAAGCTCAAACAAATCCGTTTTTAGGACACCCAAATGAAACTGACGGCGTAAATGCAATGCACCCACGCCGTTTTCACACTCTATGCCAACACCACAGAGAAGGGAACACAGTGAATCACAATGGCAGAGCAAAACACGCTAGAGTTCACCTATAAACCGTCCCAAAAGGTTCTACCATGATAAAACTTAAATAAACCCTTATATTTGTTACCAAAAGCAAGCTTAAATAATAATACTTAAATAAAACCTTCTATTATAATAAAACTTAAATAAATCCTTTTTAGCGCTATAACAAAGGGTTGCAAAACACGGTTTAAATCTTATAAACAAACACGATTATATTATAATAGATCTTATAATAAAGGATAGATCATCCCAAGGCCCCAAATACAAAGAAAGTTGAATCAGGATAAATCTTCTAAGTTATATGCTTACGGATGTCCCATAACTTGTAAAGGAAGGTTATTTAAGTGTGATTCCAATTCAAATTCACATTAAGGTGATATTCCCATTACAACACCTAATAAGGTGGTCATGGAGACGATATGGACAACTTGAGCTCCATATGGTTGATTGATGCAGACGATCAACTTCATAGACCATAGGGTTGTATTTATGTGAACCCTAAATGGTTGACTTTGTATTGACCCCAGATGGTTGGCTTTTTGTTGACAGCAGATGGACGAAAACAAGATAATTTTGCTACATATGGAAACAAAACATCAGAGTGTCAATTGTTCTCAACTATTCTCTCCGGTCACATTTATAAGCAAAAAACCACTTTTTAGGTTCATTGAATACTTAATGTATTTGGTATATATTATAGACCAAATACATTAGGTGAACCTAAAAAATGTTTTTTTTCTTATAAATGTGACCGGATGGAGTATATTTTTTGTCATCAAAACTCAAACTAAGAGGTTATTGATCTTCAAACCATTTGGTTTAATCCGTTAATGTACCTTGAAAGAGGTCATGAATTACCTTAGAAATTACCTCGCATTTTAGCTATGGATCTCTATAACATTAGGGCAAGTTGGAATTAGGAAGGTTCATGATTGTGATGAAATCTAATAATCCAAGGCTCTTTAATTATATTGCATATCCTCCAAAATCAATCAATCATCAAACTTCCCAAAATACTTAAAACCATTCTAGCTAAACACTTAAGAAAAATACCCTCTGATCCAATTATACCTAAGAAGATGGTTAGTCGGCTAAGATCCGTTGTGTGGAGGGATCGAGCTTTGATCCATCGGTCGTGAGTCAGGTTATGTTGAGTCGTACGTTGATAGTCCTTCTCCACCTGGGGGTGGTGTACGTGCATGCACTCCGACACCCAAGTCAGTGGAGGATTCAAGAATTATGCGGAAATAATATGGGTAAGAAGTGTCACGTCTGACCCAAGGCTAGGCCTGGGTATAAATAGTGGCCATGTAGGGTTTGGTTGGCATGCCTTATCCTTCCAGTTGTGTTTAGAGGTACATACGTGAGCAACTCCCATCCTCGGTGAGTAACTATTGGCATGTGTGGGTGTGAGCAAACCCTGGCCCAATGAACGACTCTCGACTCGTGCCACAATCTGGTGGATTCTAGGTCGTGTCCATCACATCTTTAAAAATGAAAAGAAAATAAAATTGGTAAGTTCCAAAAAATTAAAGAAAGTGAAAATGGTTAGTACTTGAAAGAAAAACAAAACAGACATGAGAAAATAAATATAAACTACGCTAAAAAGAGAAACATTACAATTAGTAACAACTAAAGAAAAATAACCTACCTAATAATATTTAAACTAGACCCCTAATAACGACTCAATAAGGACTTATTTTTTTGGTATTTTTGAATATTTAAAACGAAAAATTAAATGTGAAAATTTAAATGACAATTACGAATAAGTAATTTAAATTGCTTAGTCGAAAATATCAACATTAACTGGCAAGGACGCCAAAAACTTGATGATTAGATTTAGGCAACTGTACCAAATCATCTACCAAGTAATAAAGTGTAAGTAGAGTATCGTATCCACCAGGATTGTAGTTCCAACTAGGTAATTCACGTTACTTACTTGGGAACAAGAAAATAAAATGAAAACAATATATAAAAGATAAAGGGGGTTTTTCAATTTAGTTTGTTTGCATCGGAGAAAGAGTTTAGGAATTAACCTGGTTTTTGTTTGCAGAATGTTAGCGGCGGTTAGAAATCCTCTCTATTCATTTGTTGGAATGACTTAACAGTCAAATCTTATTCAAATTTTAGCGTTTTCTATCTAAATGATGAGTTCGTGGGGTTTTACTACCTACCAGCTGTCAAGTTGCACCTCCCGATCACATGGGTACGTACGTGTAGGGTCGTACTCTCTTAGAGTTTTGGGTTCATTTCCCTCCAGCTTCCAGTTGCAACCTTCCACCGAAGTTTCTACGGGTTTCAGTGTTTAGGATTTTCAGTCCTATAGGTAGATACAATTACGCGCATAGAGGTACGTGTATGTTCTTACTTTCTCATAGGTATTTGAAACAATAACATATATTAGGGTTCCTAAATTCTTAGTGTTCTAAAGGTGCCCTCGTCTATTTAATCTTTGAATGACATCAGCACACTCTCCCTCTTGGTAGTTCTATAAACCAGCAGCCCTATCTCGTGTACCTTACAAGGATGAAAGGAGAATGAAGTTAATAAGCTGAGTTAAGTCATGAAGTCACTGTGTTTCGCTAATTATTGTACTCTTTATTATAGTTACTTCTTGATTCAGGTAGGTTTGCAACAATATTAGGTGTGTCACCTTCCTAAGTATTGTTATCTTAGGGTGGTTCACTTTAGAGAAGATGATAGACAATTTAGGCAAGTGCACCAATTACTATCGAAGTAATAAAATAAGATCGTTCCCACAAGGACTTTGTTAATCTCAATAATTCAATGGCGTATTATTTAGGATGTATAAAAGTTATTTTGTTTTGCCCTAGGCAGTTGATTGATTTGTTTGCATAAAAGTAATAAGCGAAAAGTAAAGATTGGTTTTAAAGAATAAGAGAGAGATGAGATCAGGTCTTTCGAATCATCTATGTTCCCCTAATTGGTATACTGCACTTATTCTTATGAATGATTTTCTAGTTCCACGATAGTTAACAAAATAGCCCTAATCAATCCCTTGACTTAGGACCCTCTTCTCAAACTACAGCCCCTAATCCCTTAGGTGGTCTAATAATCTTTGAAGGTTTTACGAACGTTAACTTATTATCATAAATAAACGATTATCCATTCCTAGACTAACCATGTTTATTTGAACAATTCAATTAGGTCTAAGTAGAAAGTTATGGTCAGTAGTCATTCATTCTCTCTAAATCATGTTTATATTTGATCAGGATATAAAAACATTAAGAACAATTGAATTGAATAAAAACTAGGTTGTCATTCACAATAAATAGAGTTTCACAGCAACATGGTTCAATTAGGGTTACAAAGAATCATCTCATACCTAATCTCTAAGAGATTTAGCTACTCATAATTGAGTTTACAAATAGCATAATCAATGAAAGAATTAAAACATACATAAACTGGTAAAGAATGGAGGAAATCGCCCCGTTCTTCAGTCTCTAGCTCTGCAAATCGCACTTTCTCTCTCCAAAATTTGCAATCCTTGTTTCCAGACTAAACTTCAGAATAAATAGGCTCAGAATTTCACCTAATCGTGTTACATTTTTAGTAAATCGTGACACATTTTTCCTTGTGTAACAAACCACAAAATTTAGGATTTCCAAAATCGTGTTACATTTTGGTCATCGTGACACGTTTTGCCCACTGTCGAATGCATGTTTTTGGCCTTGTGGAATCGTGTCACGTTTTGTCTAAATTGTGACACGTTTTATCTCTTGTCATTTTCTTTAGTTTTTATGCTATTCTTGTTGCTTAAGTTGCCTTGTGAACTCCAAAATGTGATAAAATTACATATTTACGTAATGACGAGATGTCATCACAACCCCAAACTTGAACCATTCCTTGTCCTCAAGGAATTCACTTGCAAAATTGACAATCGACAGTAAAATAACAATTACCTGATCAAGCGATAGTACCCAAAAGTTCAACTCATTACTAGCTAAAGATGAGCCAGTTTGACTTGTTGGCATCCACCAATTCACAACTCCACGCAACAAAATGAATAGGGTTCACAAACAATCGACATGCAAATCTACATATTACCATATGCTTGAAAAGTTTCTAAACGTCAATCAAAATCAATGTCAATGCACACTTTGAGGTCTTTAAGGGTTATAACGGGGCTTAGGAGAAGTTGGGATCATATTTGGATAAGTAGGCTACACAAAATCTTGAGTTAGGCATCCCTACGGAAATTAAAGCACAAATTTAATCCATCATTCACCTTTGGAACAACAATTCTTGTAAGGGTACTAGAGATTCTTTGTAACAATTGGGAGAATCGAGTATGAAGTTACTCGGATTTTAAATGTTTTGTCCCTTTTTCATTCTATTTTTCTCTTTTTTTTTTTTTGAATACACCCTTTTTTTTAACAACCTAAACAAAGGCCAGAATCTCCAATTCCAAATACACAGAGTCTTCATCACCTGCTCAACCTAATTCTGATATTAACACTTCAGTATCAGAAGCACAAACTCATGTTGTACAACCAATCGGTGTAGCTTTATCCATTGTCTCATCAGAAGCTATAACTGACCCTCTACCCTCTCATGAACTTACTATAGAACCTAGTATTACAGTCACATCAAATTCTGATGTTGAAGATGAGCATGTTGTTCAAGCTAATCTATCTTTAGACTCATCTTCTCCTTTTGTTCTAGAATTTGTTCATGACCCTCCTTATGTTGCACCAAACCAGTCTGCAATTACTCAAATCATACACTCAGATCTTTCTTGCTCTTCAAATCAAATCATTCATCAACCCATAACTACAAATGTCTCACCCCCACCTACCCTTTTACTTGACTCTGTTATATTAAAAGAGGTGTGTGAGAACATCTTTGAGGATCTGAACAAGCTAGTGAAGGCTAGAAACAACTTTGTTCATCTTGAGAACTATGAAGAGAAATGGACTGCCCTCAGAGAAAGAGTTGATACCGTCATGTGTGAACTTCAGAAGCTATCTCTAGAAGCTCATAAGGAGTTTATCAACACTCTTAACAACTGGTTCAAGAATGTTGTCTCCTGTAACAGCCCGATTTTCGCTAGTTTTATTTTATTATTTATTGATGTGTGTTATATGTGCTCTTATGTGATTGTTTGCCTCTGTGTGTTTTTGGTTGGGAATTGTAGAATTCGGTGTAGAAGGGTATTTTAGTCATTTTGGACTTAGGGGCATTTTGGTCATATTGAGTGTAGGGGTAATTTTGTAATTTTGGATGAGGATTAATTTTAGTGTTTATTAAGAGTATTATTTTACCAAGTTACTAGAGAGGGTGTAGTAATTATTTTAATTACCATTAAGTGACCGTTAGTGTTATAATTCACCATTAAGTGAGTAGTGACATTTTGGGTGTTAGAATAGAAATGGGTTAGGCCCATTAAGGTTTGAGAGATAAGCCTAATTGAGTAGAGCATGTATATAAACTCTAGTTGTTGGTGAAACTAGGTTTTACAAACATTATTCATTTCATTTCATTTGGGAAGAGAAGAGATAGAGACTAGAGACAACAACAACAAGGGTTAGAAGGCAAAGAGGGGATTCATCATCTAGGAGCTAAATTGAAGCTTGGGTTAGAGAATCTTGGTGTTAGAGGTAAGAGGGTTAGATTTCAACCATAATTCACATCTTTTCTCT
The DNA here is from genome assembly GCF_051527215.1 of Medicago sativa. NCBI lineage: Eukaryota > Viridiplantae > Streptophyta > Magnoliopsida > Fabales > Fabaceae > Medicago > Medicago sativa. The sequence continues at coordinate 52,822,667 of NC_140751.1, read as the reverse complement.
TTACCCATTTTTGTGAAATTGTTGAATTGAACCTAATTGCTTTCAAATTCGTGTTCATGTTTTGATGCAATGTTTGAGTATGTAATTTAAATGTTAATTGAGTTGTTAGTGATGAAATTACATGCTTAAGTGGTGGTTATATGTATACCTTGCATTTTTGTCCAAAAATGGTGATATGAGATGTTGTTGTGATGAATTGTTGGTGAATTCATGATGTTTAGCTGATGTTGTTGTTGATAGATGTTGTTGTTGATGATTAAAACCTTGGGTAATCATAATTGTGGAGTTTGATATGAACTTGTGTTGTTTTTGAAGTTTGATGAAAAATGGGTCAAATGATGATTTTTGTTGTAAGGATGTTTTGATGCAAGTTTCACATGATTTTGAGTGTCTTTTCATGTTTAGAAATGTTTAAACAAACTTTGGGATCAAATTTGAGCTTTGGGAAGTCAAAATTGGGGTTTTGGGGTGAAAAAGTGAGTTTTTCTCGTAACAGGACTGTCCCAACTCGCCACAGCGAGTGGGAGGCGAGCAGGAGGTGCTTTCGGTGAGCTTACTCGCCTCGCGAGTAGATTTACTCGCCACGGCGAGCTGCACAGTGGCAGCATCCCCTGTTTCGCGTTCTTGCGTCTTTTTCCCTCGTTTCTGTTTTGAATTGGCTTTCGGTGTAAACATGAAAGTTGTAGATAATTTTGTTAGCTTTCCAATGGCTTTGGTTTGACTTGAAAATGATTCTTGGTTTTTGAGTTATGAGGCAAATACTCCGAGGAGGTCTTAGAGAAAATTTTACGAAAAATCCGCATAACTATTTCTAAATCGACCCAAACCCTTTGGATTGTTTCCAAACTTCAAACCTATGTTTTCTGAGTTCAATTAAGGTGTTTAGTAGTATTTAAACTATGAGGTGAGGGATTTAACTTGTTTTGCTTAGAAAATGGAAAATTTCTTGAAAAGTGTTTCGGTGAGACGAACTTTGTGATTTTTATGAATTCATCATATTTGGCAGATGAAATGCTTATGTAACCTCTACTGCACATATGTGTGACTTGTGAGGATACATGGCATAAGCAATTGAGCTCGTTTACTTGGTTTTGGCTTAGGTGCTCAATTATTTTCAATGTTGTGATTTTTGGAGACGAACATGGTATAAAATGATTTTTTGAGAGCCAATTGCTTATGAACCCTTTATGAATAGATTAATATGATTATGAGATGATGTATGAATGGTTTTTGAGTGATGAATATGATGTTTGTGATCATATGTTGTATTTGTTCCTTTATTTGGATTGTAAGGAATTATGTGGAAATGTGGCAACTATATGTTGATTTATGTGGAGATGATTAATGATGTATGTATATGTCAAGTGGTGGTGAATTGTTGTCGGTGCATATGTGCTAATTGAATGGTGATGAACATGTTTATGTTATGTTATTTGTTGAACATGTTAAATGTTGATTGTTGGTGGTGTATATATGTGACAACTATATGTTGCTTGAATTATGGATGTTGTGGTGATTGTATGTATGTTAAATTGGTGGTGAATTGTTGATGATTGCATATATACAAATATTGGTGATGGTGAGGTGATTATTGTTTGTGTGAACATATGCATTTGTAGTTGAGTCATATGTTCATGCATATTCATGACTGATGGTGGTGGATTTTATATCCAAGACTGATGGTGGCGGATTTTATATCCAATTGAGGTGAGTACAATGTTTTTGTTGCATCGAAGGTAACAAACTTGAGGTGTTTTGGTACCACATGCATCTAGATAAGAGTCTAGAACATTGCATGCATTTGAATAGTTGATGAGTTGTGTCATAATTGAATATATGACTTGGTGAATTGTGTGTTGGTGAAATTTGGTGAATGTTGTGATTGTGTGGATTGATGTATAAGTACATTGGTGGATTTTGTGGATGGTTGTGAATAATTGATTTATGCTCTAATTGCATGTCTTATTTGTTTGTACTTATACACTTGGTGAATCTATTTGATGATAGTTGATTGGATGATAATGATGAGGTGAGAATTGTATATGTATATACATAAGATGTGGTGATTTCTTTGATGATGATGATTGATTGCTTGTAACTTGAAATGATGAATTGTACTTGTTGAATTAAGCATGTTGAATTGAGTAATGAGGTAAGTGATGTGATCATTGATTGATGTTGATAAATGATGAGCTTTTGTTGATGACTTGATTAGAGGTTGAATATGCATGCTATGCTATGATAATAATGTGATAGCTTGAAACGTAAGTGATGGGGGATAATAATAATCATGTGATGCTAGTATTCTAGGAGGGAGGGTTATGTATATGTGATACGTGTATGATACACTTGTGGAGATGAACTTGGAATGATAATATGCATGTGTTGTGATTACTTATGAATATATGTATGGATTGTTATTCTTGAATATATTCTTTCATTTCCAATTTTCATGATAAATATTTTTCGTGGATTATGATGATGTAATGCTAACCCTCAGTGGTCTGTGGTGGACCGCCTACCTTTCTGTATGGACGGGTAGACGGCGTGCAGGATGCTTAGTTGTTTGCTTTATGATGCCGAGGAGTGGAGTTCCTCTTTTATATGCAAGCGTCTAGATTAGGGCTCTGATCTAGGGTAGTTCTTGCATGTTGGTTTTTTTATTTTTGGACCATGTATTTTGGAGTTGAGATGTTATTTGTTATTTGAGATTTGGAGAATACAATTGTATTTGAGATCTGGAGATGTTTTATGATTTTTAAGTATGTCCGCTGCTATGTTGTGTAACATGATCTTTATGCATGTATGTATTGTGGTTTATTCGGTGACGTAGCATCTATTTCTAGAATATGTCTGATGTATTCGCGTGTTTTACCGCTTATTAGAAATAGGGTGTTACAAGTTGGTATCAGAGTCGTGGTCGGTCTTGTCCAGACCAAAACCCGTTGAATTTCCTGTTGTATGCGACATGTATGGAAGTACTGTCGGTACTTGTTTTGCTGTTCCGTTCTTTTAGGTGGGTTTGAGCGCAGTGGGGGAGTAGTAGTTTGCTTCAGGTTTGTTTGGTCTGGCAAGGGAAGGTATCTTTGGCTGTAGAGGATCAGTTGGTTGTGGTTTGTGTTAAGGTTCATGTTGAATTTGAGTTGGATCTTGTGTGTCTTCCGTTGAAGCATATGGATGTGATTTTTGGTATGGATTGGATGTTGACTTTTGGTGTTAACATTAATTGTTTGACCAAGAGTGTAACGTTTTCTAAGCCGGTAGTTGAGGAAGCTAGAAGGTTCTTGACCGCGGAACAAGTAAAGAAGTCTTTGGACGGTGAAGCTAGTGTGTTCATGATGTTTGCTTCCTTGAAGGAGAGTAGTGAGAAAGGAGTTGGTGATTTGCCGGTAGTGCAAGAATTTCCAGAAGTTTTTTCGAACGACATTACCGAGTTACCGCCGGAGAGGGAAGTTGAGTTTGCAATTGATTTGGTACCTGGAACGAGTCCTATTTCGATTGCGCCTTATCAGATGTTTGCATTAGAGTTGGGTGAGTTGAAGAAGCACTTGGAAGAGTTGCTCGAGAAACAGTTTATCAGGCCAAGTGTTTCGCCGTGGGGAGCTCCAGTGTTGTTGGTTAAGAAGAAAGATGGAAGCATGAGGTTGTGTGTGGATTATCGGTAGTTGAACAAGGTGACAATTAAGAATCGGTATCCGCTCCCGAGGATTGATGATTTGATGGATCAGTTGGTTGGTGCAGAAGTGTTTAGTAAGATAGATTTGAGGTCAGGATATCATCAGATTAGAGTAAAGGCAGAAGATATATCCAAGACTGCGTTCAGAACGAGGTATGGACACTATGAGTATTTTGTGATGCCATTTGGAGTGCCTAATGCGCCAGGTGTTTTCATGGAATATATGAATAGAATATTTCATCCTTTTCTGGACCGTTTTGTGGTGGTGTTTATAGATGATATTTTGGTGTATTCGAAGTCTGAAGAGGAGCATGCCGAGCATTTGAGGATTGTGTTGGGATTTTGGAAGGAGAAGAAGTTGTTTGCTAAGTTGTCGAAGTGTGAGTTTTGGTTGCGGGAAGTGAGTTTCCTTGGTCATGTGATTTCTAAAGGTGGTATTGTGGTGGATCCGTCGAAGATTGATGCAGTGTTGCAGTGGGAATCACCTAAGTCTGTTTTTCAAGTTAGAAGTTTTCTTGGATTGGCAGGTTATTATCGGAGGTTCATTGAGGGATTCTCTAAGTTGGCGTTGCCCTTGACGCAGTTGACTCGGAAAGGACAAGCTTATGTTTGGGATACTAGGTGTGAGAAGAGTTTCCAAGAGTTGAAGAAGAGGTTGACTTCAGCTCCAGTGTTGATTTACCGAATCTGAAGGAACCGTTTGTTGTGTATTGTGATGCTTCTAAGATGGGTCTTGGTGGTGTGCTTATGCAGAATCGTCAGGTTGAGGCTTATGCTTCGAGGCAGTTGAAAGTGCATGAGAAGAATTATCCGACTCACGATTTGGAATTAGCAGCTGTTGTGTATGTGTTGAAGATTTGGAGGCATTATCTGTATGGTTCTAAGTTTGAGTTGTTCAGTGATCATAAGAGTTTAAAGTACTTGTTTGACCAGAAGGAGTTGAATATGAGGCAGAGGAGATGGTTAGAGTATCTTAAGGATTTTGATTTTCAGTTGAGTTACCATCCTGGGAAGGCGAATGTTGTTGCTGATGCTTTGAGTAGGAAGTCGTTGCATATGTCTGCTTTAATGGTGAAAGAGTTGGAGTTGATTGAGCAGTTTCGAGATTTGAGTTTGGTTAGTGAGTTGACACCGGATGGTGTGAGGTTGGGAATGTTGAAGCTGACGAGTAATATATTGGAAGAAATTAAGAATGGTCAGAAGGAAGATTTGGAACTTGTAGATCGTGTGGTGTTGGTTAACCAAGGTAAAGGTAGGGATTTCAGGTTGGATGAGAACGGTGTTTTGATATTTCGTGATCGTGTTTGTGTACCAAGTGTTCTTGAGCTTAAGAGAAAGATTTTGGAAGAAGGTCACAGAAGTAGTTTGAGTATTCACCCAGGAGCGACTAAGATGTATCAAGATTTGAAGAGGTTGTTTTAGTGGCCTGGAATGAAGAAGGATATTGCAGAGTTTGTGTATGCTTGTTTGGTTTGTCAGAAGTCTAAGATTGAACATCAGAAGCCGTCAGGTTTGATGCAACCGTTGTTTATGCCAGAGTGGAAGTGGGATAGTATATCGATGGACTTTGTTAGAGCGTTGCCGAAGACTGTTAAGGGTTTTGACTCTATTTGGGTGATTGTTGATCGGTTGACAAAGTCGGCACATTTTGTTCCTATTAAGACCGGTATGTCTGTGGCGAAGTTGGCTGAGATCTACATTGAGCAGATTGTCAGATTGCATGGTATTCCTTCTAGTATTGTGTCGGATCGGGATCCGAGGTTTACTTCTAAGTTTTGGGAAAGTTTGCAAGATGCTTTGGGAACTAAGTTGAGGTTGAGTTCCGCTTATCATCCTCAGACTGATGGTCAGACGGAGAGGACTATTCAGAGTTTGGAAGATCTGTTGAGAGCTTGTGTGTTAGAGCAAGGTGTCAGTTGGATTGAATGTTTATCGTTGATTGAGTTTACTTACAACAACAGTTTTCATTCTAGTATCGGAATGGCACCGTATGAAGCTTTGTATGGTAGGAGGTGTAGGACTCCTTTGTGTTGGTATGAGTCAGGAGAAAGTGCTTTGTTAGGACCGGATGTTGTGCAAGAGACGACCGAAAAGGTTAAGATGATTCAAGAGAAGGTGAGAGCATCTCAGAGTAGGCAGAAGAGTTATCATGATAAGAGGAGGAAAGACCTTGAGTTTCAGGTTGGTGATCATGTGTTTCTAAGAGTGAATCCTGTAACCGGAGTTGGTCGTGCTTTGAAGTGTCGGAAGTTGACTCCTCGTTTTGTTGGACCCTTTGAGATTGTTGAGAAGGTAGGGGTTGTAGCGTATCGGATTGCGTTACCGCCATCTTTGTCGAATCTTCATGATGTGTTTCATGTGTCTCAGTTGAGGAAGTATGTGTATGATGCGTCTCATGTGATTCAAGTGGATGATTTGGAAGTAAGGGATAATCTGACCGTTGAGACTTGGCCGGTTAGGATTGAGGATGGTGAAGTGAAACGCTTGCGTGGCAAGGAGATCGTTTTGGTTAAACTGATTTGGGTTGGACCGACCGGTGAAAGTGCCACTTGGGAATCGGAGAGTAGGATGAGGGTTGCGTACCCGGAGTTGTTTCCTTCAGGTAATTTTCGAGGGCGAAAATTCTCTTTAGTGGGGGAGAGTTGTAACAGCCCGATTTTCGCTAGTTTTATTTTATTATTTATTGATGTGTGTTATATGTGCTCTTATGTGATTGTTTGCCTCCGTGTGTTTTTGGTTGGGAATTGTAGAATTCGGTGTAGAAGGGTATTTTAGTCATTTTGGACTTAGGGGCATTTTGGTCATATTGAGTGTAGGGGTAATTTTGTAATTTTGGATGAGGATTAATTTTAGTGTTTATTAAGAGTATTATTTTACCAAGTTACTAGAGAGGGTGTAGTAATTATTTTAATTACCATTAAGTGACCGTTAGTGTTATAATTCACCATTAAGTGAGTAGTGACATTTTGGGTGTTAGAATAGAAATGGGTTAGGCCCATTAAGGTTTGAGAGATAAGCCTAATTGAGTAGAGCATGTATATAAACTCTAGTTGTTGGTGAAACTAGGTTTTACAAACATTATTCATTTCATTTCATTTGGGAAGAGAAGAGATAGAGACTAGAGACAACAACAACAAGGGTTAGAAGGCAAAGAGGGGATTCATCATCTAGGAGCTAAATTGAAGCTTGGGTTAGAGAATCTTGGTGTTAGAGGTAAGAGGGTTAGATTTCAACCATAATTCACATCTTTTCTCTTTACCCATTTTTGTGAAATTGTTGAATTGAACCTAATTGCTTTCAAATTCGTGTTCATGTTTTGATGCAATGTTTGAGTATGTAATTTAAATGTTAATTGAGTTGTTAGTGATGAAATTACATGCTTAAGTGGTGGTTATATGTATACCTTGCATTTTTGTCCAAAAATGGTGATATGAGATGTTGTTGTGATGAATTGTTGGTGAATTCATGATGTTTAGCTGATGTTGTTGTTGATGATTAAAACCTTGGGTAATCATAATTGTGGAGTTTGATATGAACCTGTGTTGTTTTTGAAGTTTGATGAAAAATGGGTCAAATGATGATTTTTGTTGTAAGGATGTTTTGATGCAAGTTTCACATGATTTTGAGTGTCTTTTCATGTTTAGAAATGTTTAAACAAACTTTGGGATCAAATTTGAGCTTTGGGAAGTCAAAATTGGGGTTTTGGGGTGAAAAAGTGAGTTTTTCTCGTAACAGGACTGTCCCAACTCGCCACAGCGAGTGGGAGGCGAGTTGGAGGCGAGCAGGAGGTGCTTTCGGTGAGCTTACTCGCCTCGCGAGTAGATTTACTCGCCACGGCGATCTGCACAGTGGCAGCATCCCCTGTTTCGCGTTCTTGCGCCTTTTTCCCTCGTTTCTGTTTTGAATTGGCTTTCGGTGTAAACATGAAAGCTGTAGATAATTTTGTTAGCTTTCCAATGGCTTTGGTTTGACTTGAAAATGATTCTTGGTTTTTGAGTTATGAGGAAAATACTCCGAGGAGGTCTTCGAGAAAATTTTACGAAAAATCCGCATAACTATTTCTAAATCGACCCAAACCCTTTGGATTGTTTCCAAACTTCAAACGTATGTTTTATGAGTTCAATTAAGGTGTTTAGTAGTATTTAAACTATGAGGTGAGGGATTTAACTTGTTTTGCTTAGAAAATGGAAAATTTCTTGAAAAGTGTTTCGGTGAGACGAACGTTGTGATTTTTATGAATTCATCGTATTTGGCCGATGAAATGCTTATGTAACCTCTACTGCACATATGTGTGACTTGTGAGGATACATGGCATAGGCAATTGAGCTCGTTTACTTGGTTTTGGCTTAGGTGCTCAATTATTTTCAATGTTGTGATTTTTGGAGACGAACTTGGTATAAAATGATTTTTTGAGAGCCAATTGCTTATGAACCCTTTATGAATAGATTAATATGATTATGAGATGATGTATGAATGGTTTTTGAGTGACGAATATGATTTTTGTGATCATATATTGTATTTGTTCCTTTATTTGGATTGTAAGGAATTATGTGGAAATGTGACAACTATATGTTGATTTATGTGGAGATGATTAATGATGTATGTATATGTCAAGTGGTGGTTAATTGTTGTCGGTGCATATATACTAATTGAATGGTGATGAACATGTTTATGTTATGTTATTTGTTGAACATGTTAAATGTTGATTGTTGGTGGTGTATATATGTGACAACTATATGTTGCTTGAATTATGGATGTTGTGGTGATTGTATATATGTTAACTTGGTGGTGAATTGTTGATGATTGCATATATACAAATATTTGTGATGGTGAGGTGATTATTGTTTTTGTGAACATTTGCATTTGTAGTTGAGTCATATGTTCATGCATTCATGACTGATGGTGGTGGATTTTATATCCAAGACTGATGGTGGTGGATTTTATTGTTGGAACAAAATGTGTTTAACAATGAACCTTAAAGAGTTTTGATGATAACAAGGTATTAAAAATTGTAAATTGGACTAGCTAATATTTGTTCAAGTGTACAGGACCATAATTATAAAGTTACATCATCATTGGTTCTGAATGAGCAAATAAAGAGCAAAGGAAACAACAAAAATTTGAAGCTTGGACGCTCCTGAAGGCAACTTGTTACTGAAGAGAAAAAGCGCTCCTGAAGTTAAGTCGCTTCTGAAGTAAGGATAGTGCTCCTGAAGACAAGAAGTCCAGAAGTCATATCATCAGAAGCTGCATCATCAGAAGCTGCAGAAGTCATATCATCAGAAGCTGCATCATCAGAAGCTGCCTCATCAGAAGCTATTTCGCCAGAAGCTGAATCTCAACTGGATTTGCAAAAGATTCAAGAATTGAAGAATTATCAATGCAAAAGCTGTCTATTGGATTCGAAAACACAAACAAAGGATTAGTGGAATTTTGCAACGGTCATTTCAAAGGTGTTTGAAGGCTTGTGCTTGCAATTTGGACGAAAGCGTTGACATTGTACTTTGTACGAATTGTACAACCACGTTCTCCACTACTCTGTTTTGTGTCCACGCTACAAGACAAGAAAACAGCTCCAGAATACGGTTACGCCTGCATAGATGTTCCTTTGGATAAGGAATGGATTTCAAATTTGTTCTTCATAGGACAACAACCAAATCAGGCAAAAGATCATTGGTGAAAGATCAAGCTTCAACAACGACTCTTTGGTGTGCTGGCAATTTCACAACGTCTCTTTCACACCTCTATATAAAGGAGTGAAGACCTAGAGATTTGGTAATGCATGAACGCTGAACGAAAGACTCATAACATTTTTACAAGTATCAAACCTCTGCTGAAATTGTTCTGCATTCACTTAGAATTTCTTTGTCTTATAGTCATATCTTAGAAATTCTTAAGTCCATTGAGTCTGTATCTGATTTGTAATGTGAGCACCTCTGGTTGTATATCAAGTGTTCAACCTTAAACAATTTTCTGTGTAATTTTGTTTAGTTAGGAAGTCTCTTGCTTGTGTGCTTGAGCTAAGGAAGTCTCTTGCTTGTGTGCTTGAGCAAAGGAAGTATCTTGCTTGTGTGCTTGAGCAATTGTAATCAGATATTACTCTTAGTGAAATCTCCTTGGAAGTGCAAGGGGGACTGGACTACTTCCGGATTGTGGAAGGAACCAGTATAATTGCTTTGTGTCGTTCTTCTTCTCTCTCTCTGTTTTTTCCGCTGCATTTAGATTCTGATCATCACTTCAGAAGCTGTCTCACTTAGCTTCTGATCAGTGTATTCAGTTGTTTAGGAGAAACGAAGAATTTTTCAAAACACAATTCAACCCCCCCTTCTTGTGTTTTTCTCACCTTCAATTGGTATCTAGAGCCTTGGTCTGTTGTGTAACACTTAACCATGCAACAGTCAAAGATCTGAGAAAAACATGACTACTCCTCCTCCTAATGGTTCTGGTTCTAGTGATACTAGCTATAAAAATGTCTCACATGATTATAGTGATAGTAAGAAAACCAGTGTTGGAAAAGTTCCAAAGTTCAATGGAGATGCTGAAGAGTTCTCTTGGTGGAAGACCAATTTTTACAGTTACATCATGAGCCTAGATGAAGAATTATGGGATATTCTGGAAGATGGTGTTGGTGATTTAGTCCTTGATGAAGAAGGAGCTGCTGTGGATAGAAAGAAACATACTCCAGAACTGAGGAAACTCTACAAGAAGCATCATATTATCAGAGGAGCTCTTGTCACTGCCATACCCAAAGCGGAGTACATGAAAATGAGTGACAAATCCACTGCTAAAGCTATGTTTGCTTCTCTCTGTTCAAATTATGAAGGGAGCAAGAAGGTCAAAGAAGCAAAGGCTCTTCTGCTTGTACATCAGTATGAGTTATTCAAGATGAAGGATGATGAAACTATTGAGGAGATGTACTCAAGGTTTCAAACCTTAGTTTCTGGGCTACAGATTCTAAAGAAGAGCTATGTTGCTTCTGATCATGTAAGCAAGATTCTCAGAAGCTTACCTGCCAGATGGAGACCGAAGGTGACTGCCATTGAGGAAGCTAAAGATTTAAACACTTTAAGTGTCGAAGATCTTGTTAGTTCTCTCAAAGTTCATGAGTTAAGTCTTAATGAACATGAGTCTACTAAGAAGATTAAATCAATAGCTCTTCCATCCAAAGGCAAGTCATCAAAAGCTCTCAGAGTGGTTGAATCTGAAGAGGAAGAACAGTCAAGTTCAGATTCTGAACCAGATGCTGCTGAAATGGCCATGCTCTCAAACAGACTTCAATATCTGGCCAAGAAGAACAGAAAGTTTCTCGCCAAAAGGGGTAACTCCAGAAGCTCAAGGAAAGAAGATCAAAAGGGATGCTTCAACTGTAAGAAGCCTGGACACTTCATTGCTGAATGCCCTGATCTTCAAAGAGAAAAGTCAAAGGACAAATCAAAGAGGTCTACATTCAAACCAAGCAAATTCAAGAAGCAGATTAAGCAGAGTTTAATGGCAACCTGGGATGATTTGGGTAGTGAATCTGGATCTGATAAAGAGGAAGCTGATGAAGATGCAAAGGTAGCTGTTGGGTTGGTAGCAACAGCAACTTCAGAAGCTGGATCAGATTCAGACTCAGAAGATGAAAACGAGGTATATTCCAAAATTCCCAGAGATGAACTTGTTGAGTCACTTAAAGAACTTCTTACACATTTTGAAGTAAGAACCAATGAGTTGAAGGATTTAAAAGAAAAATATGCTGATTTGGTACAACAGCAAAAATCAACTCTATTGGATCTGAAAGCTTCTGAACAAGGACTTAGGGGTTTTGACTTCATGTGTAAAACATATGAAGATCAGCTCAGGTTCTTATGTCAGAAGCTACAAGAAAAGTGTAATGAAAAACCTTTAAGTAATCATGAAATTGCTCTTGAAGATTTCATTATATCTGGCATTGACAGAAGCAGAGTAGCTTCTATGATTTATAGCATTTACAAGAACAATGGCAGAGGAATTGGTTTTCCAGAGGTGAAACTTGAGAAAACCAATCTAAAGTCTTGTTGTGAATGCATCAAGGAAGGTCTGAAAACATTCTTTGTACCAGAAGGGGCTGAGTTGGAAACTGTTGTTCAATCAGAACCTGAAGCTTCTAGTTCTAAGGCTAAGGTTATTTCAAAGCCAAAGAACTCTAAGTCAAAGGCTATGGTCAAATCTGATTCCAAGACTTCAAAGGTTAGGATCCTCAAAAGATCAGAACCTATTCCTCAGAGTCTGGTGAAACCAAAATCTGGGGTTCTGAAGTCTAAGTTTCAGAAGAAGACAGTTACTGCTTCTGAAGTACCAAAACCTAAGGTGATGGTTAATCAGAAGCAACCCAACTCACAGCACAAGGTACAAGAAGTGAAGAGTAAAGCCTTAAGTACTAACCTTCCAGGACCCATAGAACAATGGGTACCTAAAACTAAAAATGTCAATGATGCAGGTATGTCTAAGAGCAGTGCCAAAGCAAAGATCATGGTACCTAGACAGCGGTTGCTCAAGACACATGACAGGAGACAAGTCCATGTTCCTCAGCCTAACAATGAAAGAGGGAGGAAATGTGAAATTTGGAGGCAACCAGTCAGGCAAGATCATAGGTACAGGAACTATTGGTAATTCCTCTACCTCAATTAATAATGTATGGTTGGTAGATGGTCTTGAACATAACCTTTTGAGCATTAGTCAATTTTGTGATAATGGTTATGATGTGCTTTTTGAAAAACCCAACTGTACAGTAATCAACAAGGAAGACAAATCCATTGTGTTCAAGGGAAAGAGAGTTGACAATGTCTATAAAATCAATTTTTCTGAACTGGCTGATCAGAAGGTGATTTGCCTACTATCAGTGAATGATAAGAAATGGATGTGGCACAGAAGGTTGGGACATGCTAACTGGAGGTTAATCTCTAAGCTTAGTAAGTTACAACTTGTGAAAGGGCTACCAGACATTGACTATCATTCAGATGCACTCTGTGGTGCATGTCAGAGAGGGAAAATTGTGAAATCATCTTTTAAAACCAAAGACATTGTTTCAACCTCAAGACCTTTAGAATTACTCCATATTGATTTATTTGGACCAGTGAGTACTGCATCCTTATATGGAAGTAGATATGGATTAGTCATTGTTGATGATTACAGCAGATGGACTTGGGTGAAATTCATAAAGAGTAAAGATGTTGCGTGTGATGTATTCAGTAGCTTCTGCACTCAAATTCAATCTGAAAAAGAATCAAAAATTTTGAAAATCAGAAGTGATCATGGTGGAGAATTTGAAAATGAGCCATTTGAAGCTTTTTGTGAAAAACATGGAATTTTCCATGAATTCTCTTCTCCTAGAACACCACAACAAAATGGGGTTGTAGAGAGAAAGAATAGAACTTTACAAGAAATGGCCAGAACCATGATTCATGAAAACAATTTACCAAAACATTTTTGGGCAGAAGCAGTGAATACAGCATGCTATGTTCAAAACAGGATCTATATTAGACCTATTTTGGAGAAAACAGCATATGAACTCTTTAAAGGAAGAAAACCCAATATCTCTTACTTTCATCAATTTGGATGTACATGTTACATTCTGAACAACAAGCTCTACCTAAAGAAATTTGATGCCAAGGCCCAAAGAGGAATCTTTTTAGGTTACTCTGAAAGGTCAAAGGCATACAGAGTGTATAATTCAGAAACACTTTGTGTTGAAGAATCTATGCACGTTAAATTTGATGACAAGGAGCTTGAAGTTAAAACTTCAAAGCAAGGTGAAAGTTCTGCAGAGATACAGGTTCCTGAAGATACTCCAGAACCTGATCAGATAGCTGAATCTGAAGATAGTCCAGAAGCTGAACCCACATCAGAAGCGCAAGATGAAACAGCTTCTGATGAAGCACAAGATGGCTCACATCAAGAAGATCCTCCCAGAAACACTTTCAAACACAAGTCTTCACATCCTGAGGAGCTAATCATTGGAAACAAAGATAGTCCAAGAAGAACAAGATCACATTTCAGACAAGAAGAGTCAATGATTGGACTAATCTCAATGATTGAACCTACAACAGTTGATGAAGCACTTTCAGATGATGGATGGATCCTAGCTATGCAAGAAGAGTTGAATCAATTTCAAAGAAATGATGTGTGGGATCTGGTACCCAAACCTCAGCACAAGAACATTATTGGAACAAAATGGGTATTCAGAAACAAGCTGAATGAGCAAGGTGAAGTAACAAGAAACAAAGCCAGGCTTGTTGCACAAGGGTATAGTCAACAAGAAGGCATTGATTACACTGAAACGTTTGCTCCAGTTGCAAGATTGGAAGCAATCAGGTTACTTCTTTCCTATGCAGTTAATCATGGCATAATATTATATCAAATGGATGTCAAGAGTGCATTTCTAAATGGTGTCATAGAAGAAGAAGTGTATGTCAAACAACCTCCTGGATTTGAGGATATTAAATATCCTGACCATGTTTTTAAACTGAAGAAATCATTATATGGCTTGAAACAAGCTCCCAGAGCTTGGTATGATAGACTAAGTAATTTCTTAATCAAAAATGATTTTAAAATAGGACAGGTTAATACTACACTCTTCAGAAGGACCCTTGAGAAAGATATTCTTGTTGTGCAAATATATGTTGATGATATAATATTTGGTTCTACTAATGCATCTCTTTGCAAGGAATTTTCTGAGTTAATGCAGGATGAATTTGAAATGAGCATGATGGGAGAGCTGAAGTTCTTCCTGGGCATTCAAATCAATCAATGCAAAGATGGAGTCTATGTTCATCAATCAAAGTACACAAAGGAGCTTCTGAAGAAGTTCAAACTTGAAGATTGTAAAGTGATGAACACTCCAATGCACCCTACGTGCAACTTAAGCAAAGAAGATGAAGGAGCTAAAGTAGATCAGAAGCTGTATAGAGGTATGATTGGTTCTTTGTTATACCTCACTGCATCTAGGCCAGATATTTTATTCAGTGTATGCTTGTGTGCAAGATTCCAATCAGATCCTAGAGAATCTCATATGACTGCTGTCAAGAGAATCTTCAGGTATTTGAAGGGAACAACTAATCTTGGACTCCTTTATAGGAAATCCTTAGATTATAAGCTAATTGGATTCTGTGATGCTGATTATGCTGGTGATAGGATTGAAAGAAAGTCAACCAGTGGCAACTGTCAATTTCTGGGTGATAATCTTATATCCTGGGCTAGCAAAAGACAAACAACTATTGCTATGTCTACAGCAGAAGCAGAATACATTTCAGCTGCAAGTTGTTGTACACAACTACTTTGGATGAAACATCAGTTGGAAGATTATCAGATAACTGCTAACAGTATTCCCATTTATTGTGATAATACTGCTGCTATTTGTTTGTCTAAAAATCCAATTTTGCATTCAAGAGCTAAGCACATTGAAATCAAACACCATTTTATCAGAGATTATGTTCAAAAAGGAATTTTAGATATACAATTCATTGATACTGAAAATCAATGGGCTGATATATTTACTAAGCCTTTAACTGTTGAAAGATTTGATTTTATAAAGAAAAATTTGAACATGCACTTTGTATCTGATTAAATGCTTGCTTGCTCCTGAATAGGGTTTTAGGTTCTGAAGTTAGTTCAGAAGCGGTAGTCCATCAGAAGCTCTTTATTGAGGTTCTGAGGAAAACTCGCTTCTGATGATGATGTCAGCATCTGAAGTCCAGAAGCTGGATTTGTTGCTTCTGAATAGTTGAATTAGTGGAAACGTTGGAAGTTACCTTTTAAAAAGTAACTTCTGGCGCACTAACTTGGTAGTTACTCTGTGAACTTCTTATGTGGCCTGTATGTGTTGGTGTATAACTAAAAGGGCAATGATGATTTAATAGCTTTGAAAGTACTTTTCACGCGCCCCCAATTTTGTCATTAATGTTATGTTTGTTTGTCTCTTTTGAATTGCAATCGTTTTACTTTTAACACTTTGACAATTCACACACTACTCACTCACAACAAACACATTTGCTCTCAAACCTCTTGCGAAGTAAGCGCATTCTCTCAACCTTAGAACCCTAAAATCTTCATCTTCTTCAAATCTTCGTCAATCATCAAATGGCATCATCAAGCTCAAAAGTTTCAGAATCTACATCAAACAAGCAAAGCGTATCAGAATCTGGGTCCATCTACAAAGAAAAGACCATGGATATTCCATGGAAATCCTTAATCGTCCAAGTAGAATCGCCAGTGGACTTCACTTCACTCAAGAAGTACGAAGTGGACATGGAAGGCTATGTAGAAACTCAGAAACTGTCTGGATACTTCAACATGCTAAATGGGCCAACGTATGTGAACTTGGTCAAAGATTTCTGGTTAAGGGCTGAAATCGTCAATAGAAAGCCTGTGAAGGCAGCAGATAAACCAGCTGGGTCGAAGAAAGGAAAGAAGGAGATTGAGTTGAATCCCACTTCCTTCAGTAGCCTTGAGATAAGGTCTGAAGTGATGGGTATTCCCGTAATCATCACAGAGGAGATAATTGCTAAAGCTTGTAGAATGGATGCAGAAGGAAGATTTCAAGAAATAGTTAAAAAGGATGATGTCCTGCTGCAAAACTACTACAACACTCTTCTGGGTGGTAACAAAGATGCTAAGCCTTCTGAAATGGAGATTCACAACAGAATGTTGGTGAAATTCAGTAACGATTGCTTCTTTCAAAGAGCAGGTGGGTCTGATCAACCCAACAACCAACAGAAGCTAGCAATCTATTTCATGACCAATCTGGAAAAGATAAACTTCCCAAGATATGTATTGGATCATCTCTGCTGGGCTATTAATGAAGGCACAGTCAAAGGAAGGAAACAAGTGCCCTATGGAAGATTGCTCTCTGAGATCTTTTATCAAGGGAGAGTGCTGGATTTATTGAGAAGAACAAGGGATGCTTCTGATAAATGCTTCGAAGTTTCTACTGCAGAAAAGACTATCAGTAGCAAGACTTTGCATTCAATGCACTTTTTCAAGACAGCTCCTAAAGATGAGAAGTGGTTGGAGATGACCACAGAAGAATCTGAGATTATCAGGGACTTTCCTTCCTTAGTTAAGGAAAGTAATCCTGAACACTTAGCTAGATTAGTAGCTAAGTACGTCTTGGAGGATGATGCAAGTTCTCAGGAGGAAGCTGCTCTTGCTAAAGGGAAAGGCAAGAAGGCCAAGGCAGTTGATGTGTCAGAAGCTGCTGTTTCTGATGCACCTAAAGGGAAGAGGGCCAGAACTAGTTCAGAATCTGATGCTGCTCCTACTAAAGGAAAGAGGGCCAGAACTAGTACTGAGTCAGAAGCTGCTATTGCTAAATCTGAAAAGCAAAAAGTTGCTAAGTATGAAGCTAAACCTGTTTCTATCAAGGATAAAGGAAAGATGCAGAAGGTTGGTGCTGCTTCTATTCCTCAGAAAAGAAGAAAAGGTAAGGCAGATTTAGTAATCACTGAAGAGCAGCTGCAGGAAGCTCTTGAAGAAATAGAGAAAGAAGAGGCTGATCCCAAGCTAAAGAAGAAGAAGGCTCCCCTTCAACTTGTGAGTCCTATGGTTGAGATGACTCCAATAAGGAAAAGGATGGCAGATGAACGTGTTTCTGATCTTATATCAGATAAAAAGGAACTAAAAGCACAATACATTCATCAAAGAGATGAAAAGCTCAAGGCTCTGGGTATGGAAGATTGTGATAGGTACTTCAAAGAGAAATTGGCTGAAGTAAGAGCCATTGCTGGTAAGTCTACTGAAGACAACGAGGAAGAAGAAATGATGATTATGATGGAGGATGCTCCAGAAGATGGAACTTCAGAAGTAGTTCCTCAAGCTGCTGGTCCACAGAAGATCACTTCTGAAGCTGGCCCTGCAGTTGAGGTAATCCAGATTCCAGTCACCTCTACCCCCATTTCACCCCTTTCACCACAAGCAACTGAGCAAGAAGAAGACACTTCTGTCTTAGACAATCTTGCTCTCCACTACTCAGGTGAGTTACCTATAGACAAATCTACCTCAGAAAAAGCCTCTGAAACAACTCCAGAAGCAGCTGCTTCTGAAAATGTTGTTTCAGAAAACCCCCATCAACACACACCTGAACCACATAAACCCACAACACCCCCACAATCACCAATAGCTACCATTGACCCCCAACTCAACACTCAAACATCAACTTCACCACAACAACCACCAACTGAAATTGAACACTCCCCAGAACCAACTCCTATGGATGTTGACATCTCTCAAGTCAATGTTCAAGCCTCAACCTCTACCACACACATTGCTTCTGACCAGCCTTCATCTTCAAACATACAAACACACTTTACCATTCCAGTTCCTAACCCTGTTCAAGATTTGGAAATCAGTGATTCTGATCTTGAAACCCTTGAACAACCACCCACAAACATCCTGGAATCTGGATATATTAATTCTGAGCTTCTGACAATCCTTAGTCAATTGCATAATCTGGTGGATCAAAGAAGGACAATTGATCTCACAAGTGCATATGAAGACTCCTGGGCATCTCTGCAGAACCGGGCAACCTAAATGCATCAGAGTCAAGCAGGCTTCAGTCAGAAGGCTAATGGAGCATTTGAATCAGAGTCTCAGAGTAAGAAGTTCTACACTGCTCCTGGCAAACCAGGCTTTCTTCTTAGAAACGGATTACTTAACCAGAGAATCAAGGTTGTGTAAGCTTCTGAAGAAACAGATGGCACAGCAGCAGCAAGAAGCTAGAGAAAGGGAACAAGCTCTTCTCCAGAGGCAACAACAGCTTGAAGAACTGTTGCAAAAGAAAATTGAAGAAATGGAGGAGATGAAGAAACAACAACAAACCAACCCTTAGTTGCACACCTTTGTGTTATTTTTGTTTGTTGTTTGTTTTCAAATTCTTAGTCCTTGCTTCTGAAACCATCTTGTTTTATTTTTATGCTTCTGAATGCTTACTGCTTCTGACTGCTTAGCTGCTTCTGATAATTGGATATTCATGTTCATATATTTTGGTCTGTTTTATTTAATTTCTTGTATACTCTCTTTTGTTTGAGTTTTTCTCAAATCTTTTTGTCTTTTATGTTTTTTTATCTTTTTTTGATAATGACAAAAGGGGTATATGTGACAAGTATTTAAAGGCTCTGAGCCCCATTAATGGCATTTGAAATTTTTGAAAAACTTCTATCATTTTTTTTACCTTATTGGTATAAGCTATGAACGAACGAAGAAGTATCAAAATTCAAGTAAAATTAATTGAACCATTCTTCTTATCTATAAGTTAATTCTTTCAATGATTCATTTTTTTTTAAAAGCTCTGATAATTTTTTTTGTGCGAAAAATGAATTTAATTAACCTGGATAGAACTTAGGGGGAGCTTACAAACCTCACCTTAAAGACTATCAGACTCAGGGGGAGTTTGAGCTTACAAACCTCAGACTCTGAGCTTACAAACCTCAGAACCCCAAAGTCAACTTGTTAATTAGATTAACAACAATTGATCAATTTTAAATACTTTTGTTTGTCATCATCAAAAAGGGGGAGATTGTTGGAACAAAATGTGTTTAACAATGAACCTTAAAGAGTTTTGATGATAACAAGGTATTAAAAATTGTAAATTGGACTAGCTAATATTTGTTCAAGTGTACAGGACCATAATTATAAAGTTACATCATCATTGGTTCTGAATGAGCAAATAAAGAGCAAAGGAAACAACAAAAATTTGAAGCTTGGACGCTCCTGAAGGCAACTTGTTACTGAAGAGAAAAATCGCTCCTGAAGTTAAGTCGCTTCTGAAGTAAGGATAGTGCTCCTGAAGACAAGAAGTCCAGAAGCCATATCATCAGAAGCTGCATCATCAGAAGCTGCAGAAGTCATATCATCAGAAGCTGCATCATCAGAAGCTGCCTCATCAGAAGCTATTTCGCCAGAAGCTGAATCTCAACTGGATTTGCAAAAGATTCAAGAATTGAAGAATTATCAATGCAAAAGCTGTCTATTGGATTCGAAAACACAAACAAAGGATTAGTGGAATTTTGCAACGGTCATTTCAAAGGTGTTTGAAGGCTTGTGCTTGCAATTTGGACGAAAGCGTTGACATTGTACTTTGTACGAATTGTACAACCACGTTCTCCACTACTCTGTTTTGTGTCCACGCTACAAGACAAGAAAACAGCTCCAGAATACGGTTACGCCTGCATAGATGTTCCTTTGGATAAGGAATGGATTTCAAATTTGTTCTTCATAGGACAACAACCAAATCAGGCAAAAGATCATTGGTGAAAGATCAAGCTTCAACAACGACTCTTTGGTGTGCTGGCAATTTCACAACGTCTCTTTCACACCTCTATATAAAGGAGTGAAGACCTAGAGATTTGGTAATGCATGAACGCTGAACGAAAGACTCATAACATTTTTACAAGTACCAAACCTCTGCTGAAATTGTTCTGCATTCACTTAGAATTTCTTTGTCTTATAGTCATATCTTAGAAATTCTTAAGTCCATTGAGTCTGTATCTGATTTGTATTGTGAGCACCTCTGATTGTATATCAAGTGTTCAACCTTAAACAATTTTCTGTGTAATTTTGTTTAGTTAGGAAGTCTCTTGCTTGTGTGCTTGAGCTAAGGAAGTCTCTTGCTTGTGTGCTTGAGCAAAGGAAGTCTCTTGCTTGTGTGCTTAAGCAATTGTAATCAGATATTACTCTTAGTGAAATCTCCTTGGAAGTGCAAGGGGGACTGGACTACTTCCGGATTGTGGAAGGAACCAGTATAATTGCTTTGTGTCGTTCTTCTTCTCTCTCTCTGTTTTTTCCGCTGCATTTAGATTCTGATCATCACTTCAGAAGCTGTCTCACTTAGCTTCTGATCAGTGTATTCAGTTGTTTAGGAGAAACGAAGAATTTTTCAAAACACAATTCAACCCCCCCCTTCTTGTGTTTTTCTCACCTTCATTTATATCCAAGACTGATGGTGGCGGATTTTATATCCAATTGAGGTGAGTACGATGTTTTTGTTGCATCGAAGGTGACGACCTTGAGGTGTTTTGGTACCACATGCATCTAGAGAAGAGTCTAGAACATTGCATGCATTTGAATAGTTGATGATTTGTGTCATAATTGAATATATGACTTGGTGAATTGTGTGTTGGTGAAATTTGGTGAATGTTGTGATTGTGTGGATTGATGTATAAGTACATTGGTGGATTTTGTGGATGGTTGTGAATAATTGATTTATGCTCTAATTGCATGTCTTATTTGTTTGTACTTATACACTTGGTGAATCTATTTGATGATAATTGATTGGATGATAATGATGAGGTGGGAATTGTATATGTATATACATAAGATGTGGTGATTTCTTTGATGATGATGATTGATTGCTTGTAACTTGAAATGATGAATTGTACTTATTAAATTAAGCATGTTGAATTGAGTAATGAGGTAAGTGATGTGATCATTGATTGATGTTGATAAATGATGAGCTTTTGTTGATGACTTGATTAGAGGTTGAATATGCATGTTATGCTATGATAATAATGTGATAGCTTGAAACGTAAGTGATGGGCGATAATAATAATCATGTGATGCTAGTATTCTAGGAGGGAGGGTTATGTATATGTGATACGTGTATGATACACTTGTGGAGATGAACTTGGAATGATAATATGCATGTGTTGTGATTACTTATGAATATATGTATGGATTGTTATTCTTGAATATATTCTTTCATTTCCAATGTTCATGATAAATGTTTTTCGTGGATTATCATGATGTAATGCTAACCCTCAGTGGTCTGTGGTGGACCGCCTACCTTTCTGTATGGACGGGTAGACGGCGTGCAGGATGCTTAGTTGTTTGCTTGATGATGTCGAGGAGTGGAGTTCCTCTTTTATATGCAAGCGTCTAGATTAGGGCTCTGATCTAGGGTAGTTCTTGCATGTTGATTTTTTTATTTTTGGACCATGTATTTTGGAGTTGAGATGTTATTTGTTATTTGAGATTTGGAGAATACAATTGTATTTGAGATTTGGAGATGTTTTATGATTTTTAAGTATGTCCGCTGCTATGTTGTGTAACATGATCTTTATGCATGTATGTATTGTGGTTTATTCGGAGACGTAGCATCTATTTCTAGAATATGTCTGATGTATTCGCGTGTTTTACCGCTTATTAGAAAAAGGGTGTTACATCTCCAGCATGAAAGAAGTAGAAGTTAATAGAGATCATGAGAAGCACAGACTTTACATATCAGACTCCCTTTTCTATTTGGATGCTTCATCAATTATCACTGCAAATGACGTGAAGATTTGAATCTGAATTAGTTAACAAAGTTGCAAGTGCACACTGATGCTCCAATTCTTGAGAAGCTGAAACATGATTCTGAACAAGAGCAGAAAATTAAGAAGCTTGAGAAGGAACTCTTTGAGCAGAAGCTAATGTATGAGAATCTCAAGAGGAATATGGCTATTCAGAAAGAAGAATTTTTAGCCAGATAAGAAGCTCAAGCCAGAGGTTATAATGAGCTAAAGGAAGCTATGCAGAAGCAATCAGAAGATATGACAAATATGATGAGAGAAATGATGGAGATGATTATGAACCAAGCCAACCCTTAGAATGCACACATTTTATCTTGTTTCTAATTCACTTTTGATGTTTCTTATATTTTGCTTCTGAACAATGTTTCTTTCCTTGACTGCTCTGTTATATTGCGATGTGCTTCTAACAATCTTTGGAATATTCTTGTTTATCCATATTACTGCACTTTAGAATTATCTCATGTTTTTCTTACTTCCCTATTTTGATCTTTATTTTTATACTTTTTGTTGATGACAAAAGGGGGAGTAGATATAGTATTTATTTAGGCTCTGAGCCCCACTAATTTAATTCAAAATAAAATTGAATTAGGAGAACCTACTTTTCATCTCTTAGTCTTTAACTTCATGTGAGATTATTCCGAGTGTTATTATGTTTTTAAAGATGAATTTAATTAACTTGAATAGAACTCAGGGGGAGCTTACAACCCTCATCTTAAGAGCCATTGGACTTATGAGGAGCTTACAAACCTCAGACCCTAAAAGTCAACTTGTTAATTAGATTAACAACAATTAAACTTTTTAATACAAG
This sequence comes from Medicago sativa, assembly GCF_051527215.1. Classification (NCBI taxonomy): domain Eukaryota; kingdom Viridiplantae; phylum Streptophyta; class Magnoliopsida; order Fabales; family Fabaceae; genus Medicago; species Medicago sativa. The sequence goes on along the minus strand of NC_140751.1, from coordinate 52,799,884 downwards.
TGTTTGTCATCATCAAAAAGGGGGAGATTGTTGGAACAAAATGTGTTTGACAATACCACTTGGAGTTTTGATGATAACAAGTTATTACAAAATATCAATTGGATATGCTAATATTTGTTCAAGTGTGCAGGACCATAGACAAAAATTTAAGTGTCTTTATATCAAGAATAGGTTTTGAAAGAACAAATGAGTGCAATGGAATCTACAAAAAGGAAGCTTGTGTTACAAGATAGAGTCTGAAGAAAATAGCATCTGAAGACATCATAAGCAGTTCATCTGAAGCTGCTCATTAGAAGCTGTTTACCAGAAGCTGAAGATCATTAGAACCTGAAGACTGGAATATTCAAAGTTGTTAAATGTTGTTATTCTCAAGCATATGATTGCAGAAGGAATGGAAGCCTGGAGCAACGGCTAATTCAGAGGAATTTGAAGGCATTGGATGCTTATCCACGGAAGAACGCAAGAAAAGGACAATAGTACAATTGTACAACCACTAATTCACTACTCCACTCTCCATGTCTGCTATAGTACAACATAACAACTATATCAACGTTGGTTTCTCTCTATTCTTGGAAGGGATTTGAAATTGTCCCTTCACATGACAATAACCAAATCAAACAACAAATTATTGGTGATTTGATCAAGTTTCAGCAACGACTCTTTAGTGATGTCCTGGAAATTTCCAACATATCTTTCACACCTCTATATAAAGAAGTGAAGACCTGCTGTTTGGACACTAAAGACTCTTACAACAATTTACTTGTGCCAAACCTTTGCTAAAATTGTTTTCACATCATAGTTCACTTAGAATTTCTTAACAACTTCCATATCTTAGAAATTCTAAAGTCTTAAGAGTATGTATCTGATTTGTATTGTGAACACCACTGATTGTATATCAAGTGTTCAACCTCAAACAATTTTCTTTGTAATTCTGTTTGAATAGAAGTATCTTGCTTTTGTGCTTGAGCATAGGAAGTCTCTTGCCGTTGTGCTTAAGCATAGGAAACCTCTGGCAGTTGTGCTTGAGTAGTTTGAAGTCTCTTGCTTTGGTGCTTGAGCAATTGTATTCAGATATTGATTTTACTGAACTCTCCTTGGAAGTGCAAGGAGGAGTGGACTACTTCCGAATTGTGGAAGGAACCACTATAATTGTTTTGTGTCTTTCATCTCTCTCTCTCTCTCTCTCTCTTAACTTAACCGCTGCACTTAGATTCTGAACATTGCATCAGAACCTGAACTCTATCAACTTCAGATCAGTGAATTCAGTTTTAGGACAAGAAAAAGAAAACACAATTCAACCCCCCCCCCCCCCCCCCCCCCTTTGTGTTTTTCTAACCTTCACTAGCTTCCATAGGATCGAAACCAGAAAGAACGAAGGTACAAAATGCTAGTGTGAGTTGGGTTTTCGTAACTGTGTTTTGGAAGTACGTAAAAACAAAGCAGCCCAAGGGTTCTATTTATATACCACTTTTGCGCACAGTAACTTATGATGCACTGTGTTTTTGAATTACGTGTACCATACAGTGTACCAAATTATAAATGAATCTCATCCATTTACTATTCTCTCATCTAGTGGTCCTTATATGTGTGACCATATAAGTTTTCGTAATGTTGACAATCATTTTAAATCATTCATTTAATATTATAAATAATGAGCAGTATTAATCAACACATCATGACTACCTAATTGATGAGAGTGTCATGCGATCAGACATAATATTCTTTTATAATTATTCTTTTACCCTTATATCTAGAATAGATAATGTTTGAACAACAACTAAGCACTCAACTCCACATCTAAGGCCTAAAGTGGGTTCAGGTCAAAGAGTGATATACATCACTAACACTTTGGGAATAACTTATGACACATACATAACACACTATGTAATATTTTTATGGAGGATCCATCTAATATAATATTACTCCTAATATTTATATCTATGTGAAAACTTGACTTCTCATATCCATGATCCGTGAAATATGGTCATCAGTCTACTCACATATTAAATCTTGACTACACATACTTTAAGAATAGTATCCTTGTGCTTAACGGGGTCTCATGGTTAAGTCATACTTAATGTTCAATTAAACGTCCTAGATATTCTATTAAGCTTATTACTTGAAAAACAAAGATAATGAAGAAATGCCTTAGGCTTAATTGGTCCAATGGTCCCCTAACTTATTTCCCGTTTTCATTTTGGTCCCATAACTTGAAAAATCAACACTTTCGTCCCTCAACTTTCTCTCCGTTATTCAAAGAAGTCTTTGGCTGTTAACTTTAACCCTAAATGTCTACGGTGGACCAACCTTAAGAGTGGTCCACCATAGATCCTACTAATTTTTTTGATTTAAACTGTTTGATCTTTTTGTTTTTAAAGAGGATCATTAGATTACGCATGTCTATTATATCTTACGATGTACCACCAACACCTAATTTTTTTTCCCTTTCTTCATCTTCTTCCCTCCACCTTTTCTTCACCATCATCATCATATATTCATACATTCATCAAAACAACCCAGGAAAAAAACTCAAAGATACACATCTCTCAATTTCACTATACAATAAAATTTCCAATTCGACTTTCCAATTTTTTACTTTCCATTAGATTCATAACCACTACCACAAGATTACACCACCGCCACCCTCAACGGCACCATCACACCGAATCATAACCTAGAACCACCGCCACCATCATCCTCCTCATCACCACCACAACCACCAGCAAATGGATCCAAAACCTAACCCTCTCCTTTGATTGATCTTCTAAGAATCTCCCTGCTTTCGAATTTAAATCCATTCTTTCCGTTCATGTTTTTAATTCTCTCATCCTCATCACTTCCAAAATGCATCACAGGGAACCTAATTGTGTCCATGTTCAACCATTTCGTCCCGAACCCGATTCTTCCTCTTTTGTTACGGCTGTTGGTGATGTTCATGGATAATTGCATGCTGGTGGTGGCGATGAGACAGTGGTGGTGGTTATGGCGCTGATACGGCGTATCGATGATGTGGTGGCAAACGGGTTTGACAGAAGAGGGAGTTGGGTGCTGCGACGGTCTGGTCGGAGATGGCGGCGACAGATACGTGGTGTTGGGGTAGTAGTAGAGGCAGAAATGGTGCTGGTTGTAAGTTTTGATGTACCGTCGATAGTTGGTGGTGCACGTAGTGGTGAGAGGGGGATGGGTTTGACGGAAGAGGGACGCGGTTGCTGGGTTTCCCTTTCTTTTTGCTTTTCATTTGTTTTTGTGATGTTGATTAGTGAAGGTGATGATGGTTTGAAGATTGTGCGAATGAAAATGGTGGTGAATATGTGTGGTGTAGGTGGTTGCTACTGATTTTCGGATAAAATCTGTATGATTTTTAAGAAATAGGAATAAATGATTGAATAAGAGTAGTAGAAGAAGAAGGATTTGAGTTTATTATTTATTAAAAAAATGAATTTGTGTTTTTTAATTTGGATTTTTTGGATTTAAAGATGAAAATATGAAGATAATGATGAAAATGAAGAGGGAATAAGATGAAGAAAAGGAAAGAAAAATTAGGTGTTAGTGGTACATCGTAAGATATAATAGACATGCGTAATATAATGGTTCACTTTAAAAACAAAAAGATCAAACAGTTTAAATCTAAAAATTTAATAGGATCTATGGTTGACCATTTTTAAGATTGGTTCATCAATGACGTTTGGGGTTAAAGTTAACAGCCAAGGACTTTTTTTAATAACTGGGCAAAAGTTGAGGGACAAAAGTGTTGATTTTTCGAGTTATGGGACCAAAATGAAAACTGGAAATTAGTTAGGGGACCATTGGATCAATTAAGTCAATGCCTTATTATTATTATTATTATTATTATTATTATTATTATTATTATTAAATAATTCGATACAAGCACCAAGTTCCAATAAAATTATTGACATCTATGGTTCACAGCAACATAATCATAAATAGATAATCTACGATCATATATTTGTTAGATGTGATTTTTTTAATACCCCTATTTAACGCGGCCCCAACACCCCTATTTATAACAAAATGTGGTAGCTTCAATGGCCATGCATGTTTGCCACATGTCATGAGTTAGTAAACGTCTTTGACACTACATGGATTTCTGGCTTTGTTTCAATGTGTGTAAGTTTTAATTATAACAGTTCTTATCATCGATAACATCTCTTGTTCTTCAAGGCTTGCTGTTTTTATTAGGCTTATTTGATCCATTGATCCTCTAAATAATTTCAAGTTTTCATTTGGTCCCAATTAATAAAACTCACATTTTAGTCCCTCATTTTTTCCTATGTTTGCCAAATAAATCCCCGACTGTTAAGTTTAACCCCCAAATGTCTATAGTGGACCGACATTATAGATAGTCCATGATAGACCTTATTAATTTTTTCAATTTTAACCCTTTGATCTTTTTTTGAGAAAGATGACCATTGGATTATGCATGTCTATTTTATCTTACGGTGAGTCAACAACAACTAATTAATTTTTTCTTTATTCATCTTCTTCCATCAACTTCATCATCTTCATATCATCTTCACCAACATTCTTACAAAAATCCTTAAAAAAAAATTTAAAAAAAAATCATAATCAATTAAACACCATCAACAAAAACATTCATCATTATATCTTATAAAACTCAGAAAATTAGCAACTTCAAAATCTTAAATAAAAATTAATTGGACTTTAATCTCCTAGGTATCATTTTTTTTAATCCAGCCATCCTCTTTCTAATGCAACAAAATAAACATGTGCATTAAATGGGATTTTAACTGAGACACTGGCAATGGTGGCAGTTGATGCTTCCATTGATGAAGTACCACTCAACTTTCTCATTTTAGCAACAGCTTCTTCCTCATAAGGAAAGCTTATCCGTGAGAAGACACTAGCCTCCGATCCGCAGCTGCGACGGCCGCTGCTTCCGCTGTTGTAGCATGTGCTGTCTTAGACAAGGATTTTGTCACTGGTTCTGATGATTTTCTGTTTGGTGGTGATGACGGCGGTGATGGTGGCGTTTGTGCTCGTAGTCGCGATCCTGGTGACAGTCGTGGTGGTCATACTCACGATCTCTGTCATCGCGTTCAGGTTCAGAGTGGTGATCTGATTTTCTTTTGGCTGGACGCGGTGGTTCAACTTCACGGTGAGTTGAATCCGAGGACAGCCGTTCTGAACGGTGACGGTGTTGATGATGATCACTTCCTGAAGACGGCAGAATTGATTTCTGCAACAAAATAGAAAAGCCCATTTAATTTGAAAAATGATTAAAAAAATGATATGTGGATTAATTAGAAAATCCCATCTAATGCAACAAAATAGACATGGTTTGTTATTCTTTCAAGTTGAAGAAAGAAATTGGAATGAACCATTAAAAAGACTTGCATAATTTAATGGTAGTATTCCCTTTAAAAAGATCAAACGGTTTAAATTAAAAAGTTTAAAAAGATCTACGGTGGACCACTCTTAAGGTTGGTCCACCATAGATATTTGGGGTTAAACTTAACCGATAGGACTTAGTTGGCAAACGGAGAAAAAAGTGAGGGACTAAAACGTGAGTTTTCTTAATTGTATGACCAAAATAAAAACTTGAAATTATTTAGAGGACAATGGATCAAATAAGTCTTTTTTTATGTGCTAAATCCACAAATCTTATCCTACACCTCACATGCACTTAACTACTCCTTTTATTTTTATTTATTAATGAAAATATAACTATATTTATCACGCCATCATCCCTAAAGTGGTGTGATTATCAATGCAAATCACCAAATCGTTTCTGCAAAGAAATTGTTAAATTATTTATCTATCAAATGAAAGATAATGTGATATTATGATGCTAAGATAATATTATGCTAACCTGCATAATGTCTCGCTCCTCATGAAATGGATATTTACATGTCACTTTGAGCAAGGTTGTAATCTGCTTGTTGTTTTAGTCTTGGAAACCTGCATCCCATATATGCTCTTAGCTTTATTAACAGAAGCATGAAAGACCATTAAATATTGATTTCGGCATATGACACAAAAATCAATTCATATTTATTTATATAATGAATATTTTTTTTTGAAAGAGAAGATTTTTCTAACCTGATTAATCAAAGAAATCACACTTGTTGAGATAAAATGATATTTTTGGAGAGTAACCCAAAAAACACATTGTAGATGACAAAATAAATAAAAATTGATCCTTAACATGTTAGATCGAGCTGATATTTTGATCATCAATCTAGATGAGAGTAATCACATGTTGTAAATCACAACATAGATTGCAGATCAAAATATCACTATCACAATGACAAAGAAAATATGTAGACACAAAAAATGAATTGTGATGAGAAGTGAGTTGTAAATTTAAACCAAACTAAGGGTCGTAATTGGGTAGTTATATATGTAATGAACTTAAAGGATAAAAAAAAAGTTTCATCCAGATTTGACAGTAGAATTTCAAAACACAAGAATAGAGTGGGTGTTGTGTGTGTGTGTGTAAATAGAGAGAGAGAGAGAGAGAGAGAGAGAGAGAGAGAGAGAGGGAGAGAGAGAGAGAGAGAAGTGGGTTATGAAAAATGGTTGGTGACTTGATATGATGCTGATATCGATCAATAAATTGATACTTCAAAAAGAATCATATTAAATGGTAAGAATATGCCTTTGTAACCTTAAGGGACCGTTTGATCGTCATGATAGGATAGAAGCAGGATATGATATAAAGCTGGATAGAGATAGGATATGATAATGACATGATAAATATTAATCCTATCATGTGCTTGATGCGCACATGATAACAAACATGATATCATTATAATTAAATGAAAAATTGCTCTCATAATTAATTAAATATTATAAAAATGGAATGTTATTAATTATAATAGAAAATACATGCTATCATTATTTTAAAAATGACAATATTTTAAAAATGGAAGAATATCAGGATAATAAATAAGAAATGATCTTCTAATCCCATTAGAATAATTTCTAACTCAGCATATACTTAGGATAGAAATTACAAAGGAAAGTCAGGATAGGATAGGAAAATGGTTTATTTTATCCTATCCCTTTGATGCATCAAACATGAGATTTAAGCAGGATATGATTAATGTATCATATCATGTCTCCCTATCCTGACCATCAAACACACCTTAAGAGATAAAGATCAAATATCACAAAAAAAAAATTGTAAAATTGTTTGACTTTATACCCTCAAGGGAAAGAGTTCAAACTTCATATGAGGCAACTAAAAAATGTTGTTAATGCCATTTTTTTTTTTACAAAGTTAATGACATTGATATTATAGTAATTTTTCTTTCCACAGTAGTTAAATTTAAAATTATTTATTATTTTAGCATTGTTGACTAGTTAGTTGAATACATTAATTATTATAGGATTGTGTAATCGTATTTTTAACAATTAAAATTCTTTACTATTTTATTATTTCAACTTTTTACTATTATAATATTTTTGAATAATTAAATTTTTTCAACCTAACTTCTTTTTAAATCAAAATAGTATTGTTCGTGCATTTTTTTATTGATTTTTTTAATATTGATTGTAGAAAAAGTTCATTTTTTTTCAAATGTAGAAAAAGTATCTTTTTTTTTACAACAGAAAAAGTACAAGTCTCAAAACATTCAGATAAAACACCGAAAAACCACCCCTCAAAAAAATGGTGAACTGGAATTTATCAATCAATTGTTCAACATTTATTTCCCTACCAATGAACACCACGTGCTATTTTGACCCTCTATCTATATGGAAATACGTTCTTTTAACCCTCTGACTTTAAGGAAATATGTTCGTTAGCCCCCATATCTTTACAAAATATTGTGATTATGGCCTCTTGGTTTGGGACACGTGATGTCCACTAAGCAGTTTTGCAACGTTTTGTAAATTTGTGGGGTAAAATTGTTATTCTTTGTTAGGGGACCAAAATCACAACTTTTTAAAAGTTAAAGGGTTAAAAATACATTTAATCCTTTTTTTTTTGTACAACATTTAAGCCTTTTTCTTTTCAATTTAAAAAATACAAAAAATTATTATCGATTTTTAAGGCTTTGATTATCACTTTTTTTTAAGGAGAATGTGGAGTCCATTTCTTTTACTATCAAATTAAGAAAAATGAGAAGTTGTATATGGGCTTATATTTAGGGGCAATATTTTCTTTCAAAGAGTGCTTATCATTATGGATGGATAGTGTATTATAATATTGTTGACTAATTGGTAAATGATATGCAACATTTAACGAAGGAGTTTCGAGAATTTGGGCATGCAATTAATGAATAACATAGGAAACATACTTAGGTTTTAATGCAACATTGGTAATACACAAATACATTAATGTCATTGCATTGGTAAAGTATAATCTGTATTTAAGAGAGAAGTATAGGTCGTACACAATTACTGCATAACCAGCCATTAATGTATAACTTTAAGAGAGAAAAAAAAACTTAGTTTCAATTAAACATTGGTGATCTATATTGACATTTAAGCGATGTTAATAAGTCGTGCGCACATTAACTACACAACATTGAAAAATACATTCCTTCAAAAAAAGCGTTGAAAAATACATTAATTTTAATGCAATCTTAATAATAGAGAGATACATTAATGTCATTTCATTGATAATTGATAAATTAAGAGAAAGGTCTCACCTGCACATGCAACTAATGCATAACATTGAAAAACTCGTAGACTTTTATGCAACCCTGATAACATACACATACATAAATGTCATTGCATTGATAAATGACAAACAATATTTAAGAGAGATTTATAGGGAATCAACACACTTATTTAATGTAATTTATGGCAGATGACCATTCACCTAAGCGATGAATAGAGAGAAAATGATATTTTAGTGGGATTAGGATTTATGAACACTCATAGGTGTTTGGGCCTTAAAATTGTAGGGTTTGGGCCTTATCTGCAGGATCCAGAATAACGCGTATAACAAAAAGGCCATAAAAAATTTGTATACTTTTTTATAAAAAAAATGCTCTAGATATTTCTTGACTCGGTAAAAGCTGACATGTCGCGTTTTTTGTTTGTTTTTTTCCATGGTGGATATTATTAAAATTAAAATGTTGCAAGCAATTATTATTGGAATTAAAATTAAAAGAAAATTACAAAAATGGGATACTCCTCGCGTGACTCATTCCATTCCAGAATATAAACCCAAATCAAATTGGGATTAGCGTTAAGTCCTTACACCAAAACTCACTCTCATCTCAATTGAACTGATAATGTTAACTGAAGAATACGAAACGTTCTCCAAAGGGAAAATCGAAAGAAAAAATTAAGAAGACGGATGCGAAGATGGGGGTTGCAAAGAGTTTCGATTCAAAGAAGTTGCTGAGTGACACAATGCAGGAAAGTAATGGAGGGAAGAGCATAATGGGTGATGGAACAATGCTGAATCAAGGACAGAACATGGGTACAGTGAAGATGCTTGACAAGTTTGTCTCAAAGTAAGTTTTTTTTAGGGTTTTGAAATAAATATAGTTGTTGGCACTGTTAAATGTTGTATTTATGGTTTAAGGTTATTTCTTTATTCTTTTTGTCTTTGTCTTTTAGGGTATCCATGGACCACATGCTACAAATTAGATTCCACCACAAAGGTTACTTCACATGTGACCCTATAATTGAGTGTAAAAGAGGTGAAGTGTATGAGTTGGAAGGTGGTGTAAACATAGATTAGATTACACTAATTGATTTTTATAAACTTGTCCAAAAGCGACCAGGGTACTCAGCTGACTATAAACTTTGGTATAGATTTCCTGAGAAAGAGTTGATGGATCGTCTTAAGTTGCTCAAGACTGATAAGGATGTCATTAGGTTCATTAATGAATTCACAGGATTAGAGTAGGTTGATATATACATAGAGAATACATCATCAAGTTATTCGATACCTATTGAAGATCTAGAAGTAAATGGTGAGGTTGGTGTTGAGTTAGATGAAGAGGTTGCATCTGATGATGATTATGAATGTTTTGATGATGGATGTGTTGGAGGGATAGACGAAGGACTTGTTGGAGGGATAGATGAAGAAACTGCATTTGATAATGTTTCAATTGATGACAGTGATTATGATGAGGAATGGCGATGGACTAATATTTTGCCTGATGAAACTGTGAATCCTATTGTTGAGAAAATTAACAATACTGCTAAAGTTTTAGGTATTATGGATGCTCCCCAAAGCTCAAAAAATCCTAATCCCACAACAATATCTGACTTTGAAGATGAAGATGATGATTCTTCAGATCTAGATAACCAGGTTTCAAGTGAATAGGAAGGTGGTAAGAAGATTTATCCAAAGTTCAAGTTAGATTATACTAGTGTTAGGTTTAAGTTAACCTAAACTTTTAGCACTGCTGATTTATTTAAGGTTGTTGTTAAGGAGTATGCTTTGCACTACAGGAAAAAAAATTCAAGAAGAATGAAAGTAAAAGAATTGTTGTGAACTGTACGAAAGAATGTCCTTTCCATTTGAGGGCTAGTAAGTATTCAAGGAAAAAGTATTGGCAAGTTGTGAGTTACAATGTTGCGCAAGAATGTTATAGTACTGGAAAAAATAGACAATGCAAGAAAAAGTTGGTTGATGTAAAGTTTGTAACAATCATGATGCATACACCTAATATGAAATTAAGATATGAAATTAAGTGCTTTGCAAGAGGAGTGCAGAACTAGGTGGGGTGTTATGTTATGAAAATTTCAGGTTTATAGGGTTAAAGTGAAGGCTTTGTAGATGATATGTGGTGTTTCTATTGAGCAGTACAAACACTTTAAGATTTATGCAGCTGAACTGCAGAGAAGTAATCCAAATAGTACAGTGGTTATTAAGAGTAAGGTTGGAGTTGATGGACCTGCCTTTGAGAGGATGTATGTGTGCTTCTATGCTTGCAAAAGAGCTTTTTCCACTACTTGCAGCCCTTTAATGGGTCTGGATGGTTGTTTTTTTGAAACATACTTTTGTAAAAAAATTGTTGAAATTGTACATTAATACTTACATACCTCTAATGTTTATTATGACAATGCGTATTCTAATATACATGTTTTTTGAAAGGTACTTATGGAGGACAACTACTTTCAGTTGTGGGAAAGGATGGCAACAACAGATGATGATATAGCATTTGCTATTGTTTAAGCAGAAACAAAAGAATCATGGGTCTGGTTCACTAATATCTCAATGGATGATTTAAACAGCATTCAGTATAGGAAATGGTATTTCCTATCAGACCAACAAAAGGTAATTTTACATGACTCTAGTTATGTTAAGTGACTGTGCTATTGGCTTGTGTTATGTTGAGTAACTGTTGAGGTAATTTATGACTATTGTTGAGTGACCTTTTTAGGGATTAGTTACTACAATTGATGGTCTGTATGAAAATGTTTAGCATAGGTTTTGTGTCAAACATCTATATGGAAACTGGAGAAAAAGGTACCCGTGTGATGACTTGACGGAAGCATTTTGGTGTGCAGCCAGGGCAAATACAGTGACTGAGTTCACCAAGGCAATGAACAAACTGAAGAAGATGAGTGAACCTGAATGGAAAGAATTATCTGAGTATCCACCTGGTATGTGGTCTAGGGAAGGTTATAGCACTCACACATATTGTGATTTACAAGTGAAAAACATGTGTGAGACATTCAATAGTACAATTTTAGAATATATGGACAAACCAATTATTTCACAAGTTGAGGGACTGAAATTTTACATGACAAATAGGATTGTGAAGCTTAGAGATTACATGGTTAGGTACGAAGGTGATATATGTCCTATGATTGAAAAGAGATTGAATTTCGATAAAAAAATATGGTGACGGTTGGTATCCAACTTAGTCTGGTGATAAGGACCATTCCATATTTGGAGTCTCTAATGGAACATATGCTAATGTTGTTAACCTGAAAAGAGAAAAAAAAAACATGTGCTTATAGGAAGTGGGAACTTACTGGTATACCATGTTGTCATGCAATTTCATGTATGTGGCTTAACAACCAAAATCCAAATGAGTATGTTGTGAATTAGTACATATTAGTAACATTTAATTGATAACATTTAATTGATAGCTGATAACATTTTATGTCTATGTTAAATTATAGGATTGTGTAACATTTAATTGATAGATGATTGCATTATAACAATGCGCATTGATACTTGTAGGAAAACAACTTTTCTTGATACATATAACAATCTCATACTGCCTAACAATGGACCTAAGTTGTGGCCTATAGTGGATTCTGAACCACTTGTCCCACCAAATGTTAAAAGAGCACCTAGGAGACCTAAAAAACTGAGGAAAAAGAGTAATGATGAACCCAAATCATCAACAAGGATGAAAAGAGACCAACATACTGTGAGGTGCAGTAGGTGTGGTATCGTGGGTCACAACCTAACAAGTTGTAAGGGGAAGACTGCAGCAGATAGGATGCTTGCAAAAGGTGGAAATAAGGTAATGAACTAACTTTTTTGTTGTATGTTTATTTCAACATTGTTAAATGTATGGTGATCTGATTTTGTGTTTAATAAGATAACACACAAATGAAGCATCCTGGTTAGACAACTGGCACCTAAGCAGACACCAAAACTGGCACCAAAGCAAGCACCAAAACTGTCACCAAAGCTGGCACAAAATCTAGCACCAAATCAAGCACCAAAGCAAGCTCTAAAACTGTGCAAGTCGGAAATGCTTGATTTGTCCAACCTGTGCAATCTCAGACTACTCAACCTGTGCAATCAAATCTAACTAATGTTGTGAATGCTGGAACACCCCCCCCCCCCCCCCCGGTGCAAGTTGTGTCTGTTATTGCTCAATCACCAATGAGAACTGGTAGAAAGAGGAAAATGGACTCAACAATCTGTCAACAAGCCTTAGTAACCTAGGATATGCTTATGCTTATGTAATCAGCCATCTTTTTTGTTGAATTTCAAAGCACATATAATACTTAAGACTCCTTATTTTGTGTTGTGTTAAGTTGGTTGCAAAATGCTTATGCTGCAAGCAATTATAGCTACAAGCACTTATTTTATTTTGTGTTAATATGGTTGTAATATACTTTAGCTGCAAGCACTTTAGCTGCAAGCCTTTAATTTGTGGTGTCTTAATCTGATTGTAAAACAGTCATGTTGCAATCACTTATTTGGGAAGCACTTATTATGCAACCAACTTTATTACTCTATTTTGAATTGTCTTTATAGTTGTAAGCACTTATTTGTGTTGTCTTTCAAAGATTTAGATTGCAACACATATATGATTTGTATTGCAAAACATAGTTAGGAATCAACACAAATAGATTTTCATTTATTTGTTGGTCTAATGCCATACAATACATAAATGAGTTGATATTACAACAAATATAATGACAATGAATCAACACAAACTAAACCTCAAACTACTTGAATAATATCACAAGAAGACATAAAATAACAATAATCCCTGACACATACAACCTGCTGGAACAAAATGTGTTTAACATTACATTTTTGAGTTTTGATGATAACAAGGTATTAAAAATTGTCAATTGGATATGCTAATATTTTTTCAAGTGTGCAGGACCATAAACAAAAATTTGAGTGTCTTTAATTCAAGCATAGGTTCTGGAAGAACAAATGAGAGCAATGAATTCTACAAAAAGGAATCTTGTGTTGCAAGGAAGCATCTGAAGAAAAGAGGTTATGAAGACAAGAGGTTCTGAAGATCACCAGAAGATGACATCATCAGAGGTTCTGAAGATCATCAGAAGCTGCAAAACTGGAAGCTTCAGATTTTGTCAAATGTTGTTACTATCATGCCTATGTACGCAGAAGGAATGGAAGCCTGGAGCAACGGCTAATTCAAAGGAATATGAAGGCATTAGATGCTTATCCACTGAAGAGCGCAGGAAAAAGGAAAATAGTACAATTGTACAACCACTATCTCCACTACTCTGTTTTGTGTCTGTAATAGTACAAGACAACAGTTGTGACTACGCTGGTATTCCTCTATACTTGGAATGGGTTTGAAATTGTTCCTTCATAAGACAATAACCAAATCAAGCAATAGATCATTGGTGATTTGATCAACCTTCTACAACGACTCTAATTTGATGTGATGGCATATTTCCAACGTCTTTTTCATACCTCTATATAAAGGAGTGAAGACCTGAAGAATGGCAAGACTCTTACAACAATTTTACAAGTGTCAAAACTTTGCTGAAATTGTTTCAAATCAAAGTTCACTTAGAATTTCTTTTCAACTTTCATATCTTAGAAATTCTAGAGTTTTAAGAGTCTGTATCTGATTTGTATTGTGAACAACACTGATTGTATATCAATTGTTCAATCTCAAACATTTTCTTTGTAATTCTGTTTGATTAGAAGTCTCTTGCAGTTGTGCTTGAGCATAGGAAATCTCTTGCACTTGTGCTTGAGTAGTTTGAAGTCTCTTGCTATTTTGAGAAGTGAGCAGTTGTAATCAGATATTGATTTTAGTGAACTCTCCTTGGAAGTGCAAGGGGGACAGGACTACTTCCGGTTTGTAGAAGGAACCTGTATAATTGCTCTGTGTCTTTCTTCTCTCTCTTTCTCTTTACTTATCCGCTGCAACTAGACTCTGATTATCACTTCAGAAGCTGCTATCAGGTTCTGAACAGTGAATTCAGTTTTAGGAGAAAGAAAAAGAAACCACAATTCAACCCCCCTTCTTGTGTTTTCTCACCTTCACAACCTTGGGACTAAAAATTTTTCCCTCTTAATCAACTCATCATTTTTCTTCAACATGGCCCAAATAATTTTTTTTGCCTTTCTAGAAGTTCGGGATCATACCAGTTAAAAAATTTACATTTTCTTGAGTACCCATTGTATTTTCCACACCCGAAAAATCTTCTCCTACTTATCATATGTCCATGAAGTAACCAATGGAGAATCAACTACACTGTAGCATACAATGTTACCTTTCCAATTTTCAGAAGAAGATGAAGCTCTATAATCACTGGGTCGAGCCATCAGTCACGAAATAGTGAGAAAACGGTTTGAATCGAGTAAAAACAGGAAAATCGAGTGAAAAGGAGGATGAATCCATAAGAATGGAGGAATCCGTGAAAAGGAGAAAAATCAATTGAATCTAGTGAAGGAAGATGAATGAAGATTTGTGTGTCAAGAAGAAAAATGGTGTTTGAGAAGAAGAAGGATGAACCAGATTTATGAGTGAAGAAGGAGGATGCAGATTTGTGTGGGAAGAAGAATGATGAAGGAGAAATGGTTATGGAGTGGGAAGAGGGATTGATTTATGGGGAAGAAGAAAAGAAGTGTTGTACAACGGTCAAGTGAGGGAGATATTTTTAATTTTTTTCATTCTAAAATCCATGTGGGTAGTCTATGTGCCAAAAAAAAACGCGACATGTCAGTTTTGACGGAGTCAAAATCAAGGACTTTGGAGGTTAAGGTGGGATATATTTGGGAAAGTAAGCTAACAAACACTTTGGAGTTAGTTCCTAAGAATTCCTTATTTGAAATGCTTTAAAAAACTTTGTCATCCAAACCTATAACTTCATTCACAAATTGTGTCACAACCATTGTTATGAGGTACTAGCATTATTGGAGCCAGTTCAAAGAACTGCTTATTTTCTTTTTTTAAGAGACTAACTTTTGTTTTTGTCTTTTTTTTTTGTAGACCATCATTTTGATGTTTATCTACATATTTTCATTCATTTTTTTATTGATAACCAAGTGTTACTAGTATCCCACCCCAAACTTAAGATGTTGTAAATTCCAAAGAGCAACCTCAAACTTAATTTCTAACCATGACAAGCATTTCACGAACCTTTCTAACTCCAAAAAGAAAATCAAACAGATATAATATATAAGGTTCATAACTTGTGACATGATGTAAAGTCACATAAAAGTAACCAATAAAAAATTAATGCATGGAGGCTCAAAGTGGTTTCACAAAGGATGTATAATGACAATCAGTGTGACTTGAAAAAGGCTCTAATTACCAAAATTAATGCCTCGTGTGTATGACAATACAATCCAATATGGAACACTCATTATGAAAGAAAAAAGTAGAAACAAATTGGAATATATATTTGGCTCAAAATCTCGCCGGTTATGCTATACAAGATTGTAGTGGTGACTTTTCCTGAGTATCTTCCGCAACAAGCTCCAAAAGTTATCATGCTCTTAAACTTCACAAGTAAGCTAGCCCTCTGCTGCTGACATAGTTTGGAACAATTCTCCAATACTAAAACAATTTTTTTTGGTTTTTGAAAGGGGAATTCTATGCAATTCATGTAAAAAAAACAACGCACCTAGTCGTGAGTTAGCAACAGTAAAAGAAAACAAATTATGAGATGGAGTGGCTATGTAAAATAAATGACTGAAATTAAAATTACTGAAAATAAAAATATGGGTTGCCTCCCATTCAGCACTTGTTTAGCGTCTCGAGCTTGACGTGTTTGTCTAAGTTGAGCTTGGGAACCCCAAACCTTCAAGTTCCATGTCTCCCTCTCTTCCTCTTCTGGCTCTTCCTTGTAATCTGACCATCCATAGTCTTCTTCTTCTTGGAATATTCTACTAGAGCTTTGAATTTCTCCCAATTGTTAGAAACCTTCACAACCTTGCTGTAACCATATGATGGTGGAGTCAACCTTGTAGCATTTGATAGTAACCATTGGATCTTATGAACACCTCCTTCTTCTCCAAGTCAACCAAAGTTTTAGCAGTTTCCTTGAATGACATTCCTAGAATCAGTGGACAGTCTTTCTATCCTTTATCATGTGCAACAATAACATCGATTTCGAATTGAAATCCATCAATGTCAATCATCATGTTTCTAACTATACCAACAAGTTTTATTTTCCTGTCATCTACAAGACCAACATTCATAAAACAAATGTTAGTCCTCCGATCCGGTTAAAGGTGGATAGCGGCATCAGATTGCCACTTGCCCCCGGATCACACAAAGCTTCTTCCACAAAAATGCCCCCTACAGTAACAAGGACATTAAAACATCCAGTATCAGTAGCAGGGACATTAAAAATGTCCCCTGCATTTAAAGGTTGTTTATTTTATAAATTTTAATTAAATTACTTTAAGAAATTTTGTCTAAGTTTCTGTTATGAATTATTATTAGCATAAAAAATAGTCTTATTTTTCTAAAAGAAAAATAAAAATAGACGTAATGTCTTCGATCAAAAACCGGGGCGTTATAGAAAACAATCAGTAATGTGTGTCATAATTTAAGAAACTAAATGAGAAACCCTATTTATCCCTAATGATAACATGTGCGGAAAGATAACATGGTTATAATTTGACCTAGTTATAATTACGGCGTTACCGAAAGGAAGATTTAGAAATTACAAAGTTTCATACCTGAGTTCATTAGCTATAAATGATAAATAGGCAATTGGAATTGTCATGAACAAAGTAAATTTGGGTTGGCATGCCTACTAATACCCTACAGGCCAATCTTCAAGATTACCGATACATTTTCTCAGTTGAAAAAGCATTAAGAACAGGCAAGGACGGATTAAATCGGACACAATAAAAAAATCATAACTGAATATAAACTTTTAATTGAATACATAAGACATTTTCCTTGCTTTTCTACACTCTTCACAAATTTTTCATCTTTGATGCGTCCTTGGAAGTTGGGACATAATTTTTCCAAGTTGTCTGGACTTCAATATCTTCAATGTGCTCCACCTTCATGCTTTCCTAACTTCCATAAGGTATCTTCTAATCGGATTTACCCAATGACCTACACCAAAAGGACGAAGACACCTTATATAGCTATTTGGTTAAGGAATTACAAGACACACAATGGCTTTCAGAAAATATTACAGACTTCTTCCCAAAACCATGAATAACCCACTCTAAATCTTTTAGAAAATCCTAAAATAAACGATAAAATAAAAGACTCAATAAAACACTAAAATACATGTTATGACGAG
The DNA here is from genome assembly GCF_051527215.1 of Medicago sativa. Lineage (NCBI taxonomy): Eukaryota > Viridiplantae > Streptophyta > Magnoliopsida > Fabales > Fabaceae > Medicago > Medicago sativa. The sequence continues at coordinate 52,781,968 of NC_140751.1, read as the reverse complement.
GAGTTATCAGTTAAGCCATGAGAATAGGAGTATCCGTTGATTTAAAAAATGTTTATGATTCCCAAAAGGGGTCATAGGTTATATTAGTTTAGCTTGCCTTTATAGTCTTGATTTGCATAGCAACATCAAAGGACCTGGGATTGAAATTTCTATCTATAGTGATGGAAACCACAAGCATATGTTTTGATCATTGTTAAAACCTTTTTCTTTTTCTTTCTGAAATGAAACCAAATCTAAAACTCCAATTTTTTTAAGTGATAAAATTGTGTAATTGTGAGCTTATCATCCACTATCGAAGACAATGTGGGTGAACATCTATAAATTTGTGTGTTCCTCTTTCTCTTCCATTATATCCTTGATTTTCAGATTAATTGATTCAAATCCAAGATTTACGAAAATTGTTAAGAAAACATATTTTCTTTGAAGAAGGTTCATAAACCAATTGAATCTTTATCAAAGGTTCAATATTTTTTAAAGGGGTTCCGAAATTCTTTGTTCACAAATATATCTTTGAATCAACTTTACAATTTGATTAGTTTCATTGTTTTTGACAAAGTTTGGTAATTTAATTTATCTAGTTCAAAGTTAATTTTGGTGTATTAATTAAATCTAGCAATTAATTTGTTGATTATTTCATTCAAACAAGTTAGTTGAATATTTGTGTTCCTCATTATCTCAACTATTATATTTTGCAATCCTTTACGGTAATTTTATATGATATCTCTATACGCATATTCTTACAAATGACTTTCATAATTATTATTTTTTAGGCTAAAGTGTACTTTTAGCCCCCTAACTTTCAAAACCTTGCGATTTTGGCCCCCCAAGAAAAAAAATATCAATTTTGGCCATCTATGTTTTCCCCCTTTTGCACTATTCGTCCAAATGTCCAATTTTGACCGGGTCAACGCTGATTTGTCACCTCATTAATCGCGCTGGCAGTCCACATGTGTATATACAGGTTTTTTATTTATTTTAATTGCCACGCGTGTATTAGCTGAATTAAAAAAAAAAGAAAAAGCGAAAATATAAAAGGCTTGGCACGTGAGAGATTAAGACAGATTTTCAGATTCTAGGGTTAACTTTGGGCTGCGATTTTAACCCCCTAAAATCCCTAAAATCAATCTCTCTTCCTTAACCCATTTTTCTTCCAAATCGAACCTTTAATCTCATTCAAAACGTTACCAAGTTTGCATTTGTTACAAAAGTAGAAATCCAGAAAGGAAGGGCTTCTATTTTCTGCGAAAATGCGGTGGGCTGAAGGTGAAAACGCGAATAGAAATGGAAAGCGAGTGAGTTCGGAGAAGACAACAGCAACGAGGGCGATGACTTGTACTCCTGCAACAACACGAGTAGGAAACGTGGGAAATGGGATGAATGGTGATAGCTCTGCATCAAAGTAAGTGACCCTTTGTATGTTTGTGTTTGTTTTTGTTTGTTTTATGTCTGAAAAGCACATGGCTGTTGTTTTGTTGTGAATAAAATAGGGTTGGTGGGTGTATTGAATATTGTGTTTAATTTTGAAAAACGAAAACCCCTAAAATGGAAAAAGTTAAAGTTAAAATCCTTTGTATGTGTCAAACCGTATAAGAATCTTGTTTATGGGGATGTTTAACTGTATATCCCGTATTTATACTGTATATAAATACCGTAGTTGTACAGTATTAATATACAGTATAAATACAGTATGATTATTGTATGAAAATTCAGTATTTTATAACAGTTGTAATACGAGTTTTTTACTGATTTGCTAAGAATTATGCAATTATTATAGGACTAGGGAGGACCACTACTTGAAGATAAGGTTTCACTACAAGGGTTACTTCACTTGTGACCCTTTGATAGAGTATAAGAGGGGTGAAATACATGAATTTGGGGGTGAGTTGAACACTGATGTGGTGAACTTAAAGGATCTTGACAATCTGATCAAAGAAATTGGGGTGGTAGGAGAGTACAAGTTGTGGTATGTCTGTCCAGGGTTTAATGTATGTGATGGTCTTAGGTTGTTGAAAACTGATAGGGATATCATTAGGTTCATAAATGACCATGAGAATGCAGTAGAAGCTGATTTCTATGTTGAGGCAAAAGATGTGGAAGTTATTGATGACAGGTATGATAGTGATGTGGAAGTGGTGGGTGTAGTTGACAAAGGTAAGCAACCAGCTGAGTCTGAAGGGAATGAATCAGATCCTGATTATAGTGGCGATGAGGATGGAGAAATTCCAGATTATGAGTTAGAAGATGAAAAAGGAGGGAGTAGTGATGATTGTGCATCTGTTGATGATAGTGACTATGATGAAGACTGGGAATGGACAAGTGTTCTGCCTAATGAAACTGTGAACCCAACCCCTGCTGCACAGTCAATTAATCAAGCTTTAGTTGGTGTTGAGGCATCTAGGAACTCTGAAGGGACTGGGTTGGAAGACTTTGAAGATGAAGACTCTGATGTTCTAGAGAGTCCTGATTCATCTGATGAAAAAGAGAGATCCAGAAGGAAGAAAGTGAATAGGTTTAAATTGGGAACAAACAATGAACCTGTTGTGTTTGAAGAGGGTCAGATATTTGCAAATGCTGAGTTAATCAAAACTGCTGTGAGGGAGTATGCTTTGCAGAACAAGAACAATGTGTACCTCAAAAGAAATGAGCCAAAAAGAATTATAGTAAAGTGCATGAAAGATTGTCCATACCATATCAGATTCAGTAGGGTACCTCCTCAAACTCATTATGTGTTGTCTAGTTTAAATTCTGCTCACAATTGCTTTCCCACTTCCAAGATCAGACTTTTAACCACAACCTTGTTGGCAAAAAAGTTTGTTCCTGTACTAAAGCATACACCTTCTATGACCCTTAAGGCTCTGAAAGAGGAGTGTAAGACTAGGTGGAATGTGATCAAGAGTTCTTTCCAGGTTTACAGGGCTAAGATAAAGGCTTTAGAGATGATTCATGGTGCTAGTGACTTGCAATATGCACATCTAAGGAACTATGCTGAGGAGTTGCTCAGAAGCAATCCTGGGAGTAGTGTCAAGATCAAAACCAAACCTGGAGCTGGGGGGTTGATTTTCCAGAGGATGTATGTGTGTTTCAATGCTTGCAAGAGGGCCTTTGTTACTAGTTGTAGGCCATTGATAGGACTTGATGGATGTTTCCTTAAAGGGAGGTATGGTGGACATTTGTTATCAGCTGTTGGTAAGGATGGTAACAATCAAATGATCCCCATAGCTTTTGCTGTTGTGGAAGCTGAAACCAAGGAAGTCTGGGATTGGTTTATGGATCTGTTGCTTTCAGACTTGAATGGAGTACAACCCAACTTCCACCACAGATGGTCTTTCATATCAGACCAACAAAAGGTATTATTTTGCTTTTTTATTACAGATTTATTATGTTTTTTTAATTTACATATTTACATATTTACATGTTTGATTTTTATTTGCTTTTTGAAGGGACTGGTGAATACCATAGCTGCTATCAGTGAGCATGTTGAACACAGGCTATGTGTCAGGCACCTATATGGAAACTGGAGGAAGAGGCATGCTGGAGAACACTTGAAAGCAGCTTTGTGGAAAGCAGCTAGGTCCAACACTATGCCAGAGTTTAACAAAGCAATGGAGCAACTGAAGTTGTTAAGTGTGGCAGCATGGGAGGAAATGAGCCAGTATGCTCCAGGTATGTGGTCTAGGGCTGGGTATAGCACTCATACTAACTGTGATTTGCAAGTTAACAATATGTGTGAGGCTTTTAACTTTGCAATCATAGAATTAAGAGATCTCCCAATTATATCACTTGTTGAGGGGTTGAAGTTTTATATCTCAAATAGGATAGTTAAGTTGAGGGATTATATGTTAAGATATCAAGGGGATATCTGTCCAATGATCAAGAAAATTGTGGAAAAGGCTAAGAAAGATGCAGTTGGGTGGAGTCCACACTGGTGTGGTGATAGGGATTATTCCCTATTTTCTGTCACTGATGGCATTGACACTTATGTTGTCAATCTCATTGAAAGAACATGTGCATGTAGAAAGTGGGATTTGACTGGGATACCTTGTTGTCATGTGATTGCTGCAATTTACTACAATCAAGCTAATCCTGAGGATTATGTGGCACACTGGTATAGGTTAGTGATCATTAACTAATCTCTGATTTTATATTTCCATTTTAAATTTAGATGTAAATTTAATGGTTTGTTTGTTTGTTTATTTGTTTCTGGACATGATAGAAAACAAACATTTCTAGACACTTATAACAATATCATCCTTCCATCTAATGGCCCAAAACTTTGGCCACAAGTAGACACTCCTCCAATACTGCCACCTTACATGAGGAGGGCACCAGGGAGGCCTAAGAAGGCTAGAAGGAAGGAGAATGATGAACCTAAATCAACTAGTAGGAAAGGCAAGAGAAATCAAGAAACTGTGAGGTGCAAAAGGTGCAAAAAACTTGGTCATAATATAAGGACATGTGGGGGAAAGACAGGTGCTGATAGAAGTATTCCACCTGGAGGGAACAAGGTACTGTTATATAATGTAAATATATATACTTAACTATTATGTCATTCAAATTTTTGATTAACACTGTTATGTCATTTAATGTAGGATAACCATGAAATGCAACACCCTGAGTCATCAACTGCACTGGCTACAACAACCAATGCTGCACCAACTGCTGAGGCTACTAACACAACTGATGCACAGGCTACCATAATCAATGTTGCATCAACTGCTGAAGCAACAAACACAACTGGTGCACAGGCTACTACTCAACAAGCTCCCACAACCACTGTGACAAAGAAAACAAGCAAACCAAGAAAGAAAAAGGCAAAGACTGCTGCTGTCAATGTTACACCAACAACTGCACTAGCTGCTACAAATGGTACACCAACAAATGCACCAGCTGCTACAAATGGTACACCAACAAATGCACCACCTGCTACAACTTCTGCTCTCAATGCATCAAATGCTGGACCTTCTGCTTCTGTCAGCAATGCAACAAATACATCTGGAACTATGAGAGGTGGCAAACATATTGTTGGTGAGGCTGCTTTGTTTGTGCCTACGAAGTCTAGAACCACTGGTGTGAAGAGGTCAACTGATGAAGTTGGAAATGTTGGAACTCAACAGTCAGTGAACAAGACTTGAGCTAGGAGGATATTGCTGAGACATGATGTTACCTATTTGATGTTTGGATTGTGTTATTTTGTTTGCTTATTGTAATGTCAAGTACTCTTAACATTTTGTTGCTTATGTTAGGTTAAGTGCTCTTAAAGTACTCTTAATTAACTTTTGGATATGCACTCTTAATTTTCTTTTGGATATGTACTCTTGATTTAAGTACTCTAAAGAGTATCTTTTGGTAATGTACTATGAATTAAGCACAATTATTCCTATGTAATGCTAAGTACTTGTTTGCCAATTATTCCTATCTTTTGGTAATCTTTTGATCTTATGTCATTATCTTTTGGTAACTCTTTTCTTTTAATCTTTTGGTACTTGTTTCACAATGAACTATGACAAGATTCTATCAAAATATCAAATCAAACTCATGCTAATTTCATTTAATTTCTTAATCCATACATTACATAAACCATTCCAGTGAAGCTTAAAACACAACTAAACCTTACATTACAGAACTTATCCATAACTTAACAAAGCTTCATGAAAATCACAAAGAGACTAAGCAACAACAACACCCCTAAAATCACAACCATCAAAACAAGCATTTTCTCCTTATTCTTCAGTGCATCATTCTTCTTTAACAAGCCTCTAATAATCTTCTTCTGCCTCTCAGGAACTTCTGGATCGTACCATCTAAAAAAACTACACTTCCTTCTTTGAAAATACTTTCCACATCCATGGAACCTCCTCCCTGGGTTTTCATCAGTCCAAGCTGTTACTAGAGGGGAGTCAACGCCACAGTAACAGACCAAATTCGATTTTCGCAACCTTGATGACCCACTCACGGTTGAAGATGATGAATAGTATCCTCCACCCATTTTTGTTTCTGCAGAAACACGAAAAAGAAACAAAACGAATGGAGAAGAAGAAGAAACGAAATGAAGAAGAAAGTGTGAGGAACAAAATCCAGGGACTGGATCGAAAGAAGAAAGGAAGAAGAAAGTGTGAAGAACAATGGAGATTGGGATAAAAATTGGGGGTTTTTAAACCCTAATTTGTTACCGTTGCAAATTCTCACGTGCCAACGTTTTTCCTTTTTTTTTTTTTTTTAATTCAAGAAAATCTGGCGTGGCATTTAAAAAAAAAAAAATTGTAAATACACACATGGCGTGCCACTCAGCGTTGACCCGGTCAAAATTGGACATTTGGACGAATAGTGCAAAAGGGGGAAAACATAGATGGCCAAAATTGATATTTTTTTTCTTGGGGGGCCAAAATCGCAAGGTTTTGAAAGTTAGGGGGCTAAAAGTACACTTTAGCCTATTTTTTACAAGAATTTTCATAAAAACTTATTCTTTTGAATTCTAATTAACGTGGAGTATATATCCACCCCTTCTAGATATGATTCATGCCTTCTAAGTGATCAACCACAAACTCTAAACTCGTTCTGTGTAGGGATTGAATGGATCGCATAAACATTTGAATAAATCATACATGAACATGAATATAGAAATATCAAAATTTGATTCCTTATATACACCATCTTATAAACAAAAATACAGTAATATTTATAATTGTTTGATAGATGAGTAAAGTTTAACCAATAACTGTTTCTTCCAATAATCAATTTGAGTTCTTCCAAACAATTAGTTGTAGCAACCCATAATAGAAATATTTAAATATTTTCTTTGTTAGTTTTCTCCAACCGTTCTAAATTCTATTTTCCCTAATAAAATAAATATTATTTTTTTACTAATTAACACTTAAAATTTAAATTAAAAAATAAATAAGAAAATGTAAGGGTGGTCCTAAAAAGGAAAGGCTTTCCAAGATCCACATATTCCTTCATATGCGATCCTATGAAAAAAGACACATACCAAGTTTTTTCTGAACAAAAAGACACACAACAAGTTAACAAACAACAAAGACTAAATCAATTCCTTAAAAAAAAAAAAAAAGACTAAATCAATCATCTTTATGAAGGAAAAAAAAAACTCAATCACTTTCTTCTAAAAGAAGAAACAAACTTTCTTCAAATAGAAGAAACAAACGCTCAATCACAACCACAATCACATTCAAATCCAAATATCCACCCTTTAGTGCCACAAATCAAAAACACCCTCTCTCTGACACGTATTTTATTTTGGGATTTACCTTTTCTATTTCTCACCAACCCTAATTTATTTCGAAAATGTCATTAAAGTTTTTTGGATTATAGATTTCAAAACGTGTTTTCTCCCTATTTTTAGGTGGAGAATGAGTTTTTCACTTATTTAAATTATACAATCCGAGCACAATCAGTAGTTTAGATTTGGTAATCCAAAACATTATATGGATAGGGCGCGTTCATTGTTTTTTACGAATTATAAAATCCAAATACCTCATATATCAGAATTGCAATAGCATAAAAACTGAGTCTATTTGCAACCGTGATAGCCAATTTAAAAATCATATTAACCATCATAACCCTTATTCTTACGTCATTGTTAGTTGTTTATGAGTCTGTTCATTGCTACTTGATCGAATTGCTCCAAAACTTGCACAAAAGATCATACAAAAAAAATTAAGGACCAAGACTGTCGTAGAAGGAACTTCTTACGGAGATGTCACCCCTCAAAATTCAAAATTATATCGTATAGACCTATTTCATATTCTCACAAAAATTCGAAAAAACTTGCATTGCCTTTATTTAATTTTTAGATTTTTTTCGTTATATTTTTTATTTTACTTGGCAGGTTATATATTTTTACTTTATTTTTATTGTTCTTAAAAGCAAAATTTATAAATATTGAAATGAGAGAATATAAAACTTACTTTTTTCTTCTAGTTTAGTGAATGCATATTGTTACTTATTTTATTTTATAAATTTAGATCAATCATAGCATTTAAGGTTTAATATGTTTTTTATCCCTATAAATATATTAATTTTTCGTTTTAGTCCTTTTAAAATATTCTTCAACTTTTAGTTCCTATAAAATTTTCAATCATCACTGTTAGTCTATATTTTTAAGCCAACTCATGTGTAACCTTTGTATTTTTTTAATGATATTGTGCAGAAATGTGTAGAATATTGTAAAAATATCCGAAAAAATAATTTTTTTTTTTAACAAAATATGATTTTTAACCGCCAAAGATATAAAAATTCATATTTGATTCATTTTTTTGTTAAAATGTTCAAAAAAAATTAGAAGAGATTCTTATTTGTTAAAATGTTCAAAAAAATTTAGAAGAGATTCTTATAATAATATACATTTTTCAGCAACATTTTATTTAAAAATATTTTTAATCAATGTTAAAAGTTGATTTATTTATAACAACTCTGGTTGTCCGGTCTCAAACCGATTTCTCAAGGTTAAAGAGAGAAACTCTCAACTAAGTGACTTCTTGCACACCGACATTAATTTTTTTTTGTTGAAGGGATGACATTCATTTATAACAAGTATAACGACTACAATCTACAAACATATTTAATCCTAAAATTTATAGAATTATAAAATTATAAAATAAAAAGTTTGTTCCTTCAAAAAAAAATTATAAAATAAAACCCCTATTCTCCTCCTCATATATATCCTCCACCAAAACAAAACAAACATCACCAACCCTTCACTCCAAAAAATCATCCCTTCTCTCACACCCAATTCCCAATCTTGCTTCTCTTCTCCACAAAGCTCCCAAATTTCCTCTCTTTTCACCGTTTCTTGAACTGGGTCGAACCCCTTTTCGTGTGTAGAACATTCTTGTGGGGTGTTTCAAACCCGAAAGGGTGTTGAAGAATTGTAAATCATCACGGCTATTCAAAGGGTTTCACGGTTTCTTTCTCATGCCCGTCGTTGTTCACGACGTAAGGGTTGTGTGATTGAGACCAACCCTTCACCACACGGCGGGCGTGGTGCTCTTCCTTCTGAAGGTGGTAGCCCTTCTGATCTCCTCTTTCTTGCTGGTGGTGGTGTTCTTCTTTTTCTCTTTTAGGTTTTAGTTCTTTAGGTTTTTAGATTAACTCGATTAAATTAAGATCTCGTAAAAAAAATTAGTTTTTGTTCTTGTTTCTCAATTGTTTCTCAAGTGGGTTGGTAGCTTTTGTTTTTAGTAGTTTTTGTTGTTGTTTTGATTTTGGTGAGAGTTTTATTGTGAGAGAGTGAGAAGATGTTGAGTATTAAGAGGGTTCCTACGGTTGTTTCGAATTATCAAAAGGATGAGGATGCTCCTGTTAATGGTTGTGGACGAAATTGTCTCAAGAGTTGTTGTATTCAAGGTAGTGTTTTTTTGTTTGTGATTTGATTTTTAAGGTTTTGTGTTTGTTTTTGTTTTTGAATTATGGATGATGATGATGTTTTTTTGTTGTTGTTGTGTTTTTTTGGTTAATAGAGGCGAAGCTTCCTTTGTATGGTTACAAAAGGGGTGAGGCAAAGGACTTGTCTCCCATTGCATGCAAGGAACGCCCTGTGGCTTTCTTGGACTCGATTATTCTTGGACAGGTAGTTATCGAATTTTTATGGTCACCTATGAAGTATAGACGGCAAACACGACACTGACACTGACACGTATACATCAGTCATAATTTAAGAAAATAGAGATGATTAAATTTAATTATTTATGTATCTTTGTCATGTACGTTTTAGAAACTTGAGTATGGACACCGAACATAACACTGACGTTGACACATACAGCTATGGTATTTTAAGAAAATAGAGATGATTGAATGTACTTATATTTATCTTTGTCATGTTGGCGTTAGAAACTGGCATATTCAATTTGAAGTGCCGATATATCATTGATGGTTATGAACAAGTTTTGATTATTTATTTATTGGTGTCTGTTATGTTATGTTTTTGAGTTTTGAATTTTTTATGGTGTAGTGGGAGGATCGCATGCAGAGAGGACTGTTCCGTTACGATGTTACTGCCTGTGAAACCAAGGTCTGAATCTCTCTCTATTTGAAATTATTGTTATTGTTGTTATATTTTCTTCTGATTTTGTTTTCGTTTATATTATAATTACTAGTGGACTTGGTCTCATGTATGTGTGGTTTTTTTTGTTGGTGGTAGGTGATTCCGGGTGAGTATGGTTTCATTGCTCAGCTGAACGAGGGTCGTCACCTCAAGAAGAGACCAACTGAATTCCAAGTTGACAAGGTTCTCCAGCCCTTTGATGAAACCAAATTCAATTTCACTAAAGTTGGACAAGAAGAGATCCTATTCCAATTTGAGGCTAGCTGTGATGGGGAAGCCCAATTCTTTCCCGACGCGCCAATTGATGTTGAGAATTCTCCAAGCTTTGTTGCCATCAATGTATGTTTATCGGATTTTTTTTCTTTGTATGATCTTTTTGTCGTTTAGTGCATGGTTTTAAATTGCAGTATTTATTCGGTTATATTCTGATACTTCATATTGGGGCAAATGCGACCATAGTTTATGTCGCGATGCGGTTGTAAGACCTCCAAAACCCTTACATTGCGGCTGCAATTTGCGGTTGCGTACTGTAATTTAAAACAATGCTTGATGGTTCAGTTGAATAGGTTTTTATATGATGCTTTTTGTTTATTTACTCGATTAACAGGTTAGTCCTATCGAATATGGGCATGTGCTTCTGATTCCTCGAATTTTCGAGTGTTTGCCCCAAAGGATCGATCACGCGAATTTTTCGCTTGCACTTCACATGGCAGCTGAAGCAGGAAATCCATATTTCCGATTGGGTTACAACAGCTTGGGGGCTTTCGCCACTATTAATCATCTTCACTTCCAGGTATCTTAACCAAACAAATTAAGAATCAATTAAATGACCACCTTATTGTTTACATTGATTATTGGTTTATTGCATTCCTTATCTAGTGTTCCAACAATGAATGAAAACGTGATTTTCTGATTTTTGACAAATTCAGGCATATTATTTGGCTCTGCCTTTTCCAATTGAGAAGGCTTCTACTAAGAAGATTGCCAAATTAAATGGTGGTGTGAAAATATCTAAATTGTTGAACTATCCCGTCAGAGGTCTTGTCTTTGAGGGTGGTCATGCACTGGATGATTTAGCAAACACCGTTTCTGAAGCCTGTATCTGCCTTCAACACAACAACATACCTTACAATGTTCTTATTTCTGACTGCGGGAGGCGAGTTTTTCTCTTACCACAGGTAAATTAGTTTTTCAGTCTATCATAAGCAAAATTTTAATATTTGGCCGCCTCTTACAATCCTTGATAATCCGAAATTTTTTAATTTGTGGGGCCTCTTAAATCGTAATCCTTGATAATCTAGTCAAATGCGGCCTCAAACACAACCTTAGTGGCACTAGTGTTATCAATATTCGCGGAAAATAGCGGTTTGTTCAAACTCTGCCACACAATAGTACTATAACCGTTATTTGACAACCATTTGTACTACATAGTTTATTGTAGAACAATAGTGATTTATTTAAATTCCACCATGATATAGCACTTTCCTGCTTCTATATCCAGTATTTAACAACACTGGATGTCATGGTTCATATTGCCTCAGACTATCTTATAACCCTCTTTAGTTGCTTGAAATCTTATTCCTTGATTGCACAATCAATATTTTTGCTAACCAATACAAATTGAAAAACAGTGCTACGCAGAGAAACAAGCTCTTGGAGAAGTGCGTGCTGAGCTTCTGGACACGCAAGTTAATCCAGCTGTGTGGGAAATCAGTGGACACATGGTGTTAAAGAGGAAGAAGGACTTTGATGAGGCATCTGAAGCCAATGCTCGGGAGCTTCTTGCCGAGGTTTCTCTCTCTAAAGAGAGGTTTGAAGAAGTCAATGCTCTTATTTTTCAAGCCATTACATCTGAAAAAATCGATGTCACACCTCAATGTCTAGAGGAAGTTGATGCAGTAAGCTCAAACACTAAGCCTGCTATGGTGGCTGGTTCGCATGAATGCCTTGTTCTTCAGTAACAAACAAGGCTGTGATGAATAAATGCATAGTGATTTTAATTTACTGTGGTTCTTTCTGTTATGAACTTCAAGTCTGAAGTTTTAGTATTATGATTGCTTCAAGAACTTGATAGAATAAGTGGCTTGTATTTGATATCTAGTGGCTCTCTATGATGATGCTTGAATATTATTGCTTCATGGTCTATTGAAACATATTGATGTAATAATTGCTCTTTGGAGCTTTAGGTTGAACATTGTTACCACCCTTTTGAATTGTATAATATAATTTTATTAGAACACCAGTAAAAGACTTTTTATTTGAGTAGAAAATTTCAATTTTGCTACATAATCTCAAACTAGCTATATAATAACAATATTTGTGTGGAAGGGGGCAAGATACATTATTGGGGTAATAGTCACTTTAGTCCCTGAATATGTAATGATTAGTCATTTTAGTCATTCATTGTATCAAAATTTCAAAATAGTCCCTGATTGTGCATTATGTTAGTCAAAATAGTCCTTGACACTAAAATAACCTCTCAATGTTTTCAATAACTCTTTTCGTATAGGGCCTAAAATGACAATAAACATGTGCTTATAAGTACTAATATGACAATAAGTAAGTATATTGGAGGACTAATCTGACAATATTAATGAAATATTTTAACGTTAAGGACTATTTTGACTAACAAAATGCACAATCAGGGACTACTTTGAAGTTTTGATATATTGAAGGATTATTTTGACTACTCATTACAATTTCAGGGACCAAAGTCACTATTACCCCTACATTATTAAGAAAACCAAATTTACGATTTCTCTGTTGTCTTTTGGACCACTTTTTTGTGGCAAAAGAATGGGTATTTAAATGTATCATATAGACTTTTGTCAAAAAAAAAAAAAAATGTATCATATAGACTGTTATATTATATTATTTAGCAGCAAAAAGAAAGAATCTCGTGGTTTAAACTAATAATGTGTTTGATATAGATGCAAGTTGGGCGGCCTTTGAATCTTATATTATTATTATGATATATCGTTGAAATTGGATTACATGAGTCACTTTTTTCAGACATTCATGCTCACATGATTTTAGTGGCCGTTTGTTCTTAAATCTTGATTTGATGGTTCAGAAAATTGTAATTATATTATAGTTTTTGAAGCCAAAAGGAAAATATATAAATACCTACCATTCGAGCGTGAGGCTTTCATGGAAAAATAAATAAAGTTGAACTAAGGAACTACAGAGTCAAACCGGCGAAACAAAATAGAAGAAAGACTAAGCAAGCATCTCAAGATAAACCAAATGATTTACCCATCAACAATGTAAATCAAAAAATAAATTATATGATGAATCGAAGCCTCCAAATCACGAAAGACACAAGCTTTCTTTCCTTTAAAACACTTCGAACACAAGCAAGCCAAATAAGATGAAGATAAGATTGAATCTTTTTTAGTTAACAAGCTTTTAACCTAACAAGATTTTGGTTATGTTTATCCAACAAAGTTTTTCTACACGCAAATGCATCCTTTGTTAAAAAAAATCATGTGAATTAGCGTGTGAATGTTTATCCAACAAGATACATTTCATCAATTGCCTAAAACAAAAACAAACACGTCTACAACGTGATACCCCAAGGGTCCAATGATGATGATGAAGAGCATCACCCAAAGTTTATTCAAGGAGACTCAAAAACATGATATGTAAGCAACACTAATCACTAAATTTTGATGAATAAAACCCACGTTAAACGTAAAAAACTAGCCAATTTTCTTGAGTAAACAACACTAATCACTCAATTTTCTTGAGTGAAAACCCACGTTAAACCTAAAGCATTTGTTAAAAAGCCAATTGGTGCTAGCTTTCACAATACAAGCATGATAACAATTTTAACTCCCCATAGCATGAGCCCACATAGTGGTCATTCATGTAAGAAAAACATGATTCATATTCCAAATCCAATGATTATCCTTTTGATTGTAGGAAAATCAAACGTTTATTGGCATAATCTCTCTCTCTATATAGCTTGGCCATTTATATTAAGTTGTCTTTGTAACTATGTAGTATTGGGTTGGAATACTTAAACTATCTTATTAATATTATTACATCTGCTATTAAAAAATAAACTCATGCCATTAATTTTCCCCATGTTCATCATGAATATAACTCAAGTGCATGGTTTAGCATTTGTGACATATCTAATGTTGGTTTTGATCTATATAGAGGGAAATTCAACACCAAATGCTAATTTGTCCCAAAATGTCACTAGTGTTTCATCATCAAATTCACCATGGCTAAAAAATGCTATGAAACTAAGGCCTTTAGGGTGCCGCCGAAGACCATGGATGTGCAGCAGAGGAGAATTTCCACCTAGGAGTATGTGTTGTCGAAACCGTTGTGTGAATGTGACATCTGATAGAAACAATTGTGGGTTGTGTGGTATTAGATGTCCTTTTAATTGGAAATGTTGTAGAGGTTTATGCAGGGATATAAACTTAAGTATTTTTAATTGTGGTAAGTGTGGACATAGATGCCCGTTTGGCAAACTCTGCTTCTTTGGTATGTGTGGTTACGGGATGAGATCTTCTCCATTTCTTGTGAAACCGTCGAAGCGGACGCGACCTAAGCCGCCACAAATACCATGGATACCATCTTATCATTATCTCCCACCACCTACTGATAAAAAGGAGGAATTTTAAATGGTTAAGTGTTTAAGTTGAATATATACAATTCATATGTGGATTGTGGAGAATCAGAATTTCATTTGTTTATTTAAAGTGATATTCAATTGGTAAGGAGTGTTATGGTGGTTAAATTTCCCTCAAAAACCTATTTCATTTGTTCCCAATGATATAGTTTGTGGGGGGTAAATGTGACTAGAGAGAGTTGGTTATTCTAAAATGTAGAAAAGTTAAAAATTAGTGAATTGGTGTATTTTTCTTCAAAAATGTGTCTAGTTTGTTGCTTGTGATGTAAGACATTAAATTATTGTCTTAGACATTGTTCTTAGCTAGGTCAAAGTGTAATATATGTGTACTTTATGAATAAAATGTGAACCCGTATTTTTTTTTGAGGTAAAAATTTGAATCTGTTTAAAGATATATCATGAGGTAATCATTTTCATTGTGTTGATTGTGTGTGGAGAAGTTCTCTTATCTTTGCAATGGTTTTACCTTTCTTAATTATTGGGTTACTTTGAGCTATAAGCTTTGAAAATCTTTTTGTATCTCTTTTTTAGTGTATGTTTGGTTTCACTTTTGGAGGAGCCAAAATTGATTTTAATATAATTGATTTTTATATATTTAGTTGCTTTTGAGTAAAATTGATTATGCTTCAAGAATTGATTTTTATAATCAAATTTATTGTTCAAACATGTATTTAATTATTTCTATCTATGTCAACGAGAATTGATTCGAGAACCAAAACCTTGAAAATATTTTTGTCAAAAAAAAAAAAAAAAACTTGAAAATATTTGAAGAATTTGTTAGATCTGAACTTTCTAAAACAAAGAAGAAAATAGTGAAGGTTGACGATATTAAACAAGTAAAACAACTGTTTGTAAAATAAATGAAGAAACAGACAACACCTTCAAAACAAAATGAAAATTGTTGTTGACACATATGCAAAGGCTGAGAAACACGAGTAATTTACCTAAATACCCTTCGACAGTTAACTGCCGAGTTTCTTCAAAACCGGCTGCAGTTAACTACTGAGGAAAACCTCGGCAGTTAACTGTCGATGATCTTCTGCTACAAATCTGGCAGAAGCTCTCTCATCCATTATTCATCTCATCTTACAAAATTTTTTCCAAATCTCTCTCAAAAATCTCTCTAAAAAACCCAACCAAATCCAACCAAATTAATTCAACAAAATCACAAGTAAGTAATTATAATGCTATTAACTTACATTTTAGTTGTTATAAATGTTTTTATTATTTAGGTTTTGAGTAGATTTATTTTATTTTAGTTTTTGAGTAGATTTACATGTTATAATTTATTTTTAGAGTAGATGTTAGTTGATTAATGTTGTTAAAATGTTTGCATGATGTTTATATTATAATTTAGAATTTTAGGGTTATTTTTTTATTTTGGTGTTTTATATTTATTTTTTTTATTTTAGTTTTTAAGTATATTTACATGGAAGAGTATATGATTTATTTTAAGATTAGATATAAGTTGAATAATTTTGTTATATTTTACATTATTTTTATGTTTTTTTTAGGGTAAAACATTTTAGGGTTATTTTTATGATTTTTAGGGTTTATGAAAAATTTACACTTCAAGTGTTTGATGAAATATTTGAATGAGTTTTTCATTGATTGTTTTCAATTTCTTATTGTGCAGATTTAAAACAATTGCCGGGTGGATCGACGTTCATGCACAATTCAACGGCGAAGAACCTCATAGGTTGAAGGTTCGGTGCCTTGGTGTAACGTTAAGAGGTCTCAAGGATGAACTGGATGAATTCAACCAAGGAGTCAACCCTGGAGACACAAGGAGGGTGCAAAACGTTCGGTATAAACGTCCAACGCTCGACGAGGGGAGAGTATCATTCACTTGGGTGGAGTTAATGAACGACAAAAACGTGACGAGCATGTTTTGGGAGCACAACATGTTCCAGTGGAACGATATGCGGGTAACGTTGCTGAGATCAACTGAAGATATCATCAAGAGTCTGATTCCACCAGAAGATCGTGATTAGGTAGGGAATGCACCTTCCAACTACATCAATTGTCTTCCTTTAAATGGGGTAATTCAAACTTGGCAAACGGCGGGACTCCAACATTCGACCGACATTCCCATTGTTCCTTTCAAAAGATTAAATTCTTGTTAGGCTGGTTTAGATAAAGGTATTGAAGTGTAAAGGAATGGACCTCATTCTTTTGACACTTCAATACCATTATTTAAACCAAGCCTAACAATAATTTAACCATGGGTATGCCGAACAAACGTTGGAGTCCTGCTGTTTGGCAAGTTTGAATTTACCCCATTGAAAGGTAAGACAATTGTTGTAATTGGAATGCACATTCCAACTACAACAATTGTCTTCCTCTGAATGGGGTAATTCAAACTCGTTAAACGGCAGGACTCCAACATCCGACCGGCATTCCCATTATTCCTTTCAAAAGATTAAATTCTTGTTAGGCTGGTTTAAATGAAGGTATTGAAATGTCAAGGACTGGACCTCATTCTTTTGACACTTCAATACCGTCATTTAAACAAAACCTAACAAGAATTTAATCTTTTGAATGGAATGATGGGGCTGCCGGTCGGACGTTGGAGTCCTGCTGCTTAGCGAGTTTGAATTTACCCCATTAAGGGGTAATATAATTGTTGTAGTTTGAAGGTGCAACCCGAATGTAATGTAATATAATGTAATGCAATGTACCTTTTTATTCGAATTTATTCAATACGCAATTTGACTAAGAATTCACGCTGTCGCAATTTTAATTAATCGAATTCACGCTGTCGCAATTTTAATTAATCGAATTCACGTTAGATTTAATTAGTTTTTATTCGAATACGCAATTATTCAAAACGCGATTTTTATTCAAAAGCACCATAATGTTAAGGAAAATGTAGCAAAATGTGTGCGACCTATTAAAAAAACATAAAAAAGATCCAAAACAATTAGGCATTACATGCCATTACATTCATTCATCTTCATCATCACACAAGTCAATCGGGTTGCCCGCTACAGTCCCAGCGGCACCTGCTTTTGGTTGAGGACCAAAGTAGCATGTCCTCCCGCTCCTCCTCAACCTCGACTGATTGTACACCGGTACCTTCGAATCCTTCTTTTTGACGGAACAATCACATGTGATTCCGTGCCATGTCATAGGAGAATTTTCATTCTTCTTCTCATCACCCTGAACGTTACCCTGATTCTGATTCTGAGACATGTCTACATAAGAAAAATTGACGATCAAAACCTAAACTAAACAACAATGAAATAAAATCATAAAATCAAAAAATCAAAACCTAAACTATCACGAAAACCTACACCTAAACCTAAACAATTCTAACAATTCTACAACATTTCCTAAACTATCATCAAAACCTACACCTAACCCTAAACAATTTTGACAATTCTACAACAATTCATCAAAACCTAAACCTAACAATTCTAACAATTCTAACCTAAACTATCCTAAAATCATAAAACATAAACCTAACAATTCTAACAATTCTAACCTAAACTATCCTAAAATCATAAAACATAAACCTAACAATTCTAACAATTTTAACAATTCTACAACAAATCGTCAAAACAATAAAACCTAAACATAAATCTAACATATCATAAAATCAATAAAACCTATATAATCAAAATTTAATATAAAAAAACAAACAATTCAACAACAAAACGATAATGCAATAAGATTCAAACAACGTACTTGTTTTTGTGATTGAAATTGGCTTGGAATGGCTTGAAATGGCTGAAAATCGCACCTTGGAGAATCAAAAACATAACAATGGAGTTTTGGAAACTCCTATGCCAGTTCTGTTCTTATAAAAAAAACTTCGGCAGTTAACTACTGAGTTTTTCCTCAGCAGTTAACTGCAGCCGGTTCCAGTAAACTTCGGTAGTTAACTGTCGAGGGGCATATAAGTAATTTACTCATGTTTCTCAGCCAAACCAAATGTGTCAACAACAATTTTCAAACAAAATACTCCTTTCCTAGTCAATTATAAGCAAATTTTTGTTTTTTAAGTTTATTCAATTAATGATGTATCTGATCTATATTATGGACCACATACATCATTAATTAAATGAACCTGAAAAATCAAAATTTGCTTATAATTGACAATGGATTATAAGGGAACTGATTCATCACATAAAAATATTTCTAAGATTCATTAGTTGTATTAGAAAAAGAAATTTCTTTTGAACTATTGACTTAACTCAGTTGTGAAGGACAATGCATAATATATGCAAGATCTGGGGTTCGAACCCTAGACACCAAAAAAAAAAAAACTAAAAAAACAAATGATTAAATGATTTAAGTTTAACGATGATGCCTCATTGAGGTAAATTAGTTTTACATTGACGGTAAATAAAAAAAACTAAAAAAACAAATGATTAAATGATTTGAGTTTAACGATGATGCCTCATTGAGGTAAATTAGTTTTATATTGACGTTAAAAACCCATCAAATAGCCTAATTCAATGTGACGTGAGATATGAAGCTTGAGGGTCACTGTGGATGTGTTGAGGGGTGTTATACATGTAAACTAGTGTGCTGCCCGTGCGACGCACGGGTGGAAAACGGTCAACATTTGACTGCATGTCGTCCATACGCTACATGACACATGATCACAAATTAATGTTACATGTGTTGCAGGCGACGACATACCACATACTGAACGATGTGCACACCACACGAATACAAAGCGAATGACACCAAAACTTGAAAAACAGTCGCCCAAATATTCTTGCATTAATTCTCATATTTTAAATGTGCAATCCACAATAATTCTTCTCCCATTGCATGTTCATTCACCTGAGTTAAACAAATGTTTGGTTCCAAAAAATATAGGTAATTTCTCTTTTAGTATTCATAAAAAAGTAAAATAATGTGGTCCCTAAATTTTTTCTTTCAACACGCAACTTTAGTCTGTATTAAAGTAACTTTGTTTAAATGTGCAAAAACTTCCAACCCTTCTAATGAATTTTTACACACCTGTTTAAAATATTATGAGAGGTTCCTCCATAATAAGTTAGTTTAAAATTTCGTTTGCAAGTTCATTATTTTATGGAATTAAGCCTCGTTTGGATTGACCATAATTTTTAGTGTGTGGCCCGTACGACGCACGGGTGGAATCACAGTCGGCCACAGATGGGTGGAAGAATTTACAGTCGCCCTCGGACGGGTGGGTGGATTTACAATCGACCGCATACTACACGATGACTTACGGGTGGAATTACTGACGTCCACAGACCATACGATACCACCACAACACATGGACTAAAAACTGAAACTACGAAAGTTGTAATTGTCTTCGATAAATTAATGGCTTAATTAAACCTTTGGTCCCTTAACTTATTTTTGGATTTCAATTTGGTCCCCTAACTTTAAACTGTCTCAAAGTGGTCCCTTAAGTATACCTCCGTTTACTATAGTGGTCCCTTCTGTTAGTTTTTGTCAAAAAATTGTTAACCTTTGCCACATGTCAGTTTTGATTGGAGATCAATGGTTGGATTTGAAAAGCACGCATGGCATACAGTGGACTCACAACATATGATAATTCTTATTATTATTATTATTATTATTATTATTATTATTATTATTATTATTATTATTATTATTATTATTATTCCTCTTCATCTTTCAGTTTCATAGCAATAAAAAAAATCCAGTGGCACAAAAATTATACCCAAAACTCAAATTGAAACAACAATAAAATTCATCATCCAACAACATATTAAAAATCTTTAAGTGAATCCTCTTCTTTTTTTATCATAACCATCAACAACAACAACAATAATTTCTTCATAATCATCAATAATTTCTTCATCATCTTCAATAATGATTCCTTCATCATCGTCTTATCATCCTTCTTGCTTAATTCTAGGTTCAATTCTAATATTTTCTCCATGAACTAGCTACGGCGCACAAGTTTTTTTTTTAAAAGTAACAGAGGGTTAATCATGCTAATAAGAGTGATGGCTTCTTATCCTGATTGTTAAATTGCCTCATTCATCCAAATCGATTTTGTCACGTTTCTTCATCAATTTCAACCGCAACTCTATCAGCAACATCTTCTACAGCAACAGCAACAACAACCTTAACAGTGAATCTTCATCAATCACTTGCTTATCACTTACATATTCATCGATCTGAGAAATAAAAAACCCATAAATAAAAATCAAGAAATAATAAAAAACAAAACCCCCTCTTTATCAATCTCTATTCTCCTAACCAAAATCAAAATCCACAAATTATTAATAAAAATCCACACTTAAGGTTAGAGAGAATATGTGAAGGGAATCGTGTGAAATCAATAATTGGTTGAGTGTTTTTGCAGATACAGGTGACTATTGAGGAAGAGAGAGTGAGCAAGAAGAGAAGAAAAGAGAGACCCAGAAATCAAAAATAAGTTAATCAACCCAGAAATCATCTTTCTCGAACCTAATTTGATGAAATCGAACCCAGAAATCAAAAGCTTCGATTTATTGTTTGAGATCGAATTTTTCCGTGTTCTTTAAATTTGCAATCCATCAAAGCTTCAATTTTGTGTTCGAATTGTATTTGAAATGGTTGGGATTTGATTTCAGAAATGTTTTACTGATTCAATTCGATAGCATCGGTTTTGTAATGGAGGAGGCAATGGTGGTTGGGTGGGGGCGGTGGTGGGAGAGAAGAGAGAAGGACGAAGACGGTAATGGTGGAGGAGCGTAGAAGAGAAGAGGAAAAGAAAATGATAGCAGGGGTATTTTAGTCATTTCGTATAAATCTGATGAAAATAGGAGTTATCATATGTTGTGAGTCCACGGTATGCCAGATGTGCTTTTCAAATCCAACCATTGATCACAAATCAAAACTGACATGTGGCAAAGGTTAACTGTTTTTTGACAAAAACTAACATAAGGGACCACTATAGTAAACGGAGGTATACTTAAGGGACCACTTTGAGACAGTTTAAAGTTAGGGGACCAAATTGAAATCCAAAAATAAGTTAAGGGACCAAAGGTTTAATTAAGCCATAAATTAATTGAGTAGTTCTTCTAGAATAACAATTATATTCTCTTGAAATCATATATGAAAATTACAAACTTCTTCAATATTTTCTAATCCTAATTATTTTGTAATATACATTTTATTTAGAACATAGAAGAAAACAAATAAGTAAGAACTATTCATCAAAAAAAAAGGAAGAAGAAAATTACATACAAGCTATATTTTTACGCATCTGTCATTCACCCCATCTCAAACGCTAAAACGGAAGGCTCTCCCTTGCCGCCGCCGCCGCTGCCACCACCCTTTTCTCCCCCGCATCATCGCCAAATCGCCCTTGTTTAGCCAAACAAACCACAATTTCTTCATCTGCTTAACCTTCTCTATCATTTTATCTCAACAAATCACAAAAAGAGCATATCTGAAAAATGGGTCATATCGTTTAATGGAGTTTTTTGAGCAATCCACGATTGTTGCATCAATCGAGTTCATTGTCCTTCATTATCTACCTCTCCTTAACACTTTCTTTGAAGAATCGCATTAACATAGGTATTCAATTTTTTTTTCGATCTTTCTTTCAATACAGTTTTGCATGTCTTATATTGTTTGCTTTATTCATATTATTTTTTTGCAAAATCCCGTGTTCCATACTTCTTCTTAATTTTCAAAATTAAATAATTTACTTTATCAAAAAAAATTAAATAATTTATTTTTGTGTGTGTGTTAGGTTTCTATTCCTTTTGATTGTGTTACATTTGAATTTGAAACTGATATATTGAAATTGGAAAATACATGATAAGCAGAACATGATACGCAGATCCTGTAAACTTGAGGGTTCTATTCATAGAATAGAAGTATATCGAAATTGAAAAAACATGATAAGCAGAACCAGTAAATGAATAGAAATGATATTATTTTGTAACTTACATGAATCTTGAAATGAGTAAATAAAGTAGTTTTTTTATTGCAATTCGGGTAGATGTCCATGTCCTTGCCATGCCCAAGAGTTTTTTGACTTGGACAATCTAACTCAAGTACTTTCATAATACAACAATCACATTGTATCATTTTCAATCATGTTGAGCTACAAATATTTACAAATTTTAAATAAAAGCATTTGTAAATTAGTTTTTGTGAAACTGTTGGCAGGTACGCAGGGATCATATATAATGGAGACAAATAGTGAGGTAAGACCATCAAAAGTTCAAGCAGGTGCGTGTTTTTTGTGGAAGTAGTCATGGCCCGAAAAGTAACTATTAAGGAGCTGCCACTAAACCTGGAAAATAATTGGTATGTGCTGATTATTAATAAGTTATGCTTATCTTGTTGATCTATTAAGTAGCTAAATTATATATAATGATCATATTCTTCATTGTTGTTTTTTAGTGTAGTGATCATGTACTTTTGCATAACAAAAGATGAATTGAGGAATAATACTATGACAATAATAATCAACACATATCATGGCTGACATAGATGGTTAGCCTACATGATTAAAATATATAAATGACAATAAAGCAAGCCATATAGGAAGCTGCCCCAAGCATTGCAGTGTTTATATGGATCACGTGCTTGGTTATCAAGTCAATGTACAAACACAAGATAAGATTCAAACCACCCAAATCCAATAAAAACAACTTAGCTAATGTCTAACGACCTCAAACAGAACAATACTCAAATAAAAAAGGAAATGGTATTCATGCGCATACGCACCGGTTAAAGTCAAAGATTGTTTGATTACATTATTACTGGTACAACATATTGAAAAATCATTGTCTTGTAATTTCTTCAAACATTAAATACTCGAAATATAGATCGTCGACCAACGTACACGTATCGAAACCTTAGCATGTCACCCTCTCTGAAGTTGTTGCATTCGCAAAATTCTTTCCAACGAACACCTATCTTTGTTGAATTACTTGGGCTTTCCTTGCAATAAACGCCGAACAACGTAAAATAAAGATTGTCACTGCACAGTGTCATCTGTCCCATTCCATGCCCTCTAACATAGTCTTCAAATCTACCACTCAGCTTCTACAAAAGTTATAACATCCAATGTCATTGGTGAGGTCATTAACATAAACATTGACAAATCAAATTATACTTTACATGACAGAATAATGAAATAGTTAAACGAAACTTAACCAATTTGCTCTTTTGAGCAGATATGCCTCTTAGCTTCAAATCAAAACATATGGTTGTTCTTTTGTTGTTACATCTGCTATGGAAAGTTGGATATTCATCGAAATTGTCCTTGTATTCTGTCGCTAGCAATTCAAACACGCCTTCCCCATAATATCCAATACGCATGGTCTCGTAAAATTCTCTTAGTTCAGGCCAACCCAAAGTTAGAATTGGATATGGACTGTGTCCTTCAAAGTCAACCATCTTATAATTTCCATCTGGTCGTTTGAACTTCCATTTGTTTCCTAGACCATTCCCATAAGATTTCAAAAAATCTAGATCCACTTCGCCGTAAGACTGGAAAACTCAGCGCAACAAAATACAAAGTTAATTACATGTCATTCATACACTACCCATTTTCCTTCATTAAGGAAAACTATTATATCATTAGGTTTAGAGACAGGCACGATCTTTACCTGTTTTGCCATGTGAACTGTTGTAAAACCTCCTACCGGGTACTGCTCGTCTCCACCCTCCATTGGATTCGGTAATGTTGTTGTTAATTCAAGAGTGCCTGATATTCAGGCTAACATGAGCTTTATAAATATAAATATCCCTTGGATTGGGATCTCTTGTTCTTGTTTGTTTATGGGGTGTATTACTGTGAGCAGAAATTGTAGTTAGGGACAAAATAGATGTAGTTGTCAATGTATAGTATGTTTATGTAAATTTATCAAACATCATGAAAATGTATTGCAGTACAACATTAAGGAAAAAGAAGCATAAACTTAATTGGCTAGCAAAATGTATGAAGGCTTTTTGGCATGATGGAGATGAGTGAATGAGATTGGAAGGCAGTGGTTTAAATACAGGGGAGAGGAGCGTGAGAGAGAGAAAGAGGGAGGAAGAGAAAAAAAATAAAGAAATAAGGAGCTTGGTGTGCAAGAAAGTTTAATTGCTGCGACGGATTATTCAATGGCTGTAGTATCCTATTTGTGATTGTGGTTGGAATGCATTATTGCAATGATATTATGATGTTACTGTGGCCATGTGAACTGACTTAATGTCAAGTCCTATCAAGTTGCATGTAGTCTCGGCCATATTGTTCAGTAAATAGATTGCAATTTCTAGTTTTACTTTCTATTTTCAGTAATGATGCTCCTGAAATGGTTTGGTGGCCTACCTGTTTAATACAACTGGACCTTTTTTATAAACTGACATACATTTTTGAATCCAATGGCCTTGAGTGGATTAACAAAAAACAATTCTACCGTGTCATTGACCTTAGGCCTTCACCATGATTCTTGTGAGAAATCAACCAATTCTAATGCCATGTATCAAACACGTATTATCGTTATGAATGTCAATCACGTAAATTTAATTGTTGTGAAGCCACTTTTTTTTTCTTTCAAAATCAATCAAGTATATGACTACAATACTTTCAATCTCCATTTTGCTACCAGTACTCATATTCAATAGTTACGTTATCTCTTTTCGGTTGGTGTTGTATGGCCTAATGGTCTCTTTTATGCATATATTAATGTTCATAAAAGGTACTCACAATTTTAATTAACTGTGCATTATTACATTTATCGCAGGATTTGGGATCTGATAGAAACATGGAATTTAGCGAAAAACCAAAGTACATGTCAATTTCAATATAGATGAGTTAGACGTTGTACATACCTCATTAAACTTGCTGGAGAAAATTCATGGTTTGGGTTTAAAAGAGGACATGCCAAACCCGGAAGAGGTGATTGTCCAAGAAGGGGATGACGTCAAACATAAACTGGAAAAGTAACTACAAAGTTATTTTGTTTTCTTCTGATTTATTAATTAGTGGACTGTGAAGGTTTTACTCGTAGTGTTCACTTCATACGAACATTTAATGTATTCGCCTCAATTCTCATACCTCAAACGTGGAATCCAGGAGTAATGTTGCTCGACAATAATCTAGTTTATAACATCATTTGTCTATCCTTTGTCCAAAAAAAAAATCATTTGTCTATCTATTTTTTCACTAAATAAATACGTAACACCAGGCCTTAAAAAAATTTAACAAATAATTCGAACATACAAAATAATGCATGTTTATGGTCTAAACAAAATAAAATAAAATTCGGACATACAAAAGCTTATAAGAAGGATTTGATACATATTTATGGTCTAAACTCGTAAGACCCCTGCATTAAAATTTTAATAACATCTGACTCTCATTCCTAAAATATAATAAAACACCAAAAGAATAAAACACCAGAAGAAGACTTTGCAAAGAGACAATTCACTGAAATACTCGCAATAAAACCAATGAGGCTATTCTCATAAACCACACACCAAAATTAGCTAACATGGTGCTGCTTTACATTATTTTTTCCAAATAGGCAACGGATAGCCACACAAAAGTAGTAAAGCCTGCAAACTTACTGCCAACACAACAATTGCTTTTGACTAAGTGGCCAACAACAGTAGCCAGTAGCCCATCCAATTAGGAAAAAGGGTAACATTGCCAACAGTACCAATGAAAAATAGTGATAAATACTATTCAGATCAGATTCTATAAATACACTACATAATGCAATAATACTCACACCATTCCCAAAAAAAAACTACATATTCATTAACCCAGTAATATTACAAAATGGGTAAAGCTTTCTTAATCTACATCACCATATTTATAGTCATCTACATCATTGTTAGCATCATCAATATCGAAGAAATAGGAGCGGATTTAGCGGGTATTATTATAATTATCATCCTCCCACTCTTAGTTATTGCATGGATCGTTACCATCTGCCTTGACAGATATCTGGATTAGGTCAGTAACCTCCATTACGTACTACTTACTATTAAATAAGATGTAGTTTCGATGGTTGTGATCGAAGATCATCAGCCCATGCAAGGTGGGGAACTTTTGTTGTTTCGGTGGTACATGTTACATGTAAGCATCTTCCATAATAGAGGTCCGGGGTTCAACTGCCTGTCAAGGAAGATAATCTGAAGTAGTATGTAGTAAACTTTATATTTACCCTTTACACTTTATCTAATTTAATGTCAACTGTTGTGCGTGGATTACCACTATGTGTAATTGTAATTGCTACCCTTATATGATATTATGCATCTTGTATCGCCTAATATATAAATGCAGTGTTTTAGTTGACCCCAAAATATCGTATATATCAAAAACCATTCAGGCAATTTAACACCCAGATAATTCCATTAAATGCATTCAGATATAGATACAACAACATAGATATCCAAAGACCACATTAATATACAAGGAATCCGGGATTATCCCAAGAACATACAAATAACATCGCGGAAAACACGTTCAACCCACACCTAAACACTAACAGTAAGTATTCAACAACAAAATAGACGAACTACATTATTGGTAATAAAGTATGATAAAGTAGGATGAAACGCACACCAGAGAAAACTTCTGTCATCAACCTCACAGATGAAATCCAAAGCAGCCTATATCTTCTGAAAGACCTCGTGGTAGACAACATTCATCGTCGAATTCGAAGGTTGGCCACTGTCATCAGTTATCAACATCTTCAACCCCCGCCTAGATTTTACTCTTGACAACGCAACATACAACTGACTATCCATAAAAACAGGCCTCGGAAGATAAAGCCCAACATTCGACAGAGTTTGTCCTTGGCTTTATTGATTGTCATGGAAAAACACAATCAAAGGAAATTGGTGCCGCTGGAAGGTGATTGAAACATTGGCATCAGATGGAATTAGGTTCATTCGAGTGATATACACCAATTCTCCGCTATGTGGACCAGTAACAATTTGAGCATCAATCACATTCTTCCCCAATGATTGTATAATCAGTCGGGTGCCATTACAAAGACCAGAAGAGACATCAATGTTCCTAAGCAACATGACTGAAACACCCACCTTTAAGCGCAATACGTGGTTGGGCAACCCCGAATATTTAATATCATTAAAAAATTCAGTCGTGACCCACTGTTTGTCAATACCTACATCCTCATCACACTTACAAATTGTATCGCAACTCAAGTACTATTTGCATTCCCCAGGCATCAAGTCAATTACATAGTCGTTAACTTTTTCAACCAGCTCTAGAGTTGGGGCCAATATGGCACGATCTTTGAAAAATCCCTCGTTTTGCATGTTTATCAACAAATTTGGACAAGTTGACTCAACAATGTCCCTTATACCATTGCCTGAATTTCTAGCCTGAAGATCCTCAGGGATTTCAACCATTCCTTCACCGTCACTCATATCACCAACCATACCGTCCCCAATGTCAAGAATCCACTTGCAAACTGTCTCATCGAATCCTTCTCGGTAGGATCTATCGGTGATTCCAACCTCATATTTTTTGTCAGCTTCAATACTTTGCAACCACGCAACAAATGTGAAGAATTGATTGTTGCATGAACCACGTCGGCACGTCCGCCCTTTGGGACAACCGGCAGAATCTGACGAAAATCACCACCTAAGACCAGTGTTTTCCCCCAAACGGCATACCAAGCGAATTTTCAACGACATTGTTCATGATATCTTGCATAGTTCTACTAAAAGCCTCGATCGCTAGCCTATTAACCATTGGGGCTTAATCCCAAATAATCAAACTTGCCATGACCAATAATTCGGCCTTCTTGCTTCCTTTCTCAATCATACAGCTCGACTTCTCCGTCAAT
This sequence comes from Medicago sativa, assembly GCF_051527215.1. Classification (NCBI taxonomy): domain Eukaryota; kingdom Viridiplantae; phylum Streptophyta; class Magnoliopsida; order Fabales; family Fabaceae; genus Medicago; species Medicago sativa. The sequence goes on along the minus strand of NC_140751.1, from coordinate 52,753,488 downwards.
ACCATAGGGATAGCAAACTGAGAATGAGCTATCTTCCCACCCGGAAGTAATATGGATGCAATCCCGCTAGATGCAACATTTAAGACAATCTTACCCTCCGAACGAAACCGAAACGACAATGCATTCCAGAGATATGTTTTACCAGTACCGCCAAAACCATCAACAAAGAACATACGACCCAAATCCCTCTCAACGATATCCACAATCTGATTATACGCAAATAACTGCTCGGGAGTCAATGTAGCATACAATTCATTATGCTTGGATAACATGTCACCTGTGTCATATGACAATTCATTCGCCAACAACACATTATTGAAGGCCTCAACAACAGGCGAATCTATCTACGACATACAATCATAATCCTCCAAACTTTTTCCATTCTGTCTCAAGAGCGTGTCTATCTCGACCAAGCAAAGTTGTTTCAGCTCATCATTTGATATGATCAGATCTTCAAGTAATCCACATCCATGAGGCCATTTAGTTTTCATCTAAACCCATTATACAATAAACTAATTAATTCAATAAATATAGTTAAACAAAATTGATGTACTTAAAATCAAACATATATACCTGGAGAATTAAGAATTCATCGTCTATTGTATAAAATCCCCTCTGATAGTGTTTCCCATGTTTGTTCCCATACATGCAAGGGATCACTAAGAGATGAACTGATCAAGTAATTCGTTAACACTTTACGGATGTAGGCTCCAGAAGCGAGAACAGAAATCTCATGTATAACGCCCACAAACTTCCGACATTGGCCAGCAATCCCAATGCACCGCAAGCCCCACGATAACAATCGTACACAATGCCATCAACAGTCCGTATATCTTCAAAACTGGCACAACCAACTTGAACTTTTAATAGTTACCGCATATAGTATAGCTCACGATTGCTTGGTGGGACAAATGTCAGTCTGCCAATGGAATGGCCACTTTTACGTGGATGCCACGCACGCTTGCCCGAATCATATGCGAACAACGTTGGAAAAAAGGATATGTGAGCCCACGACCAGATGGGTACTCTTTATTTGCCTCCATCCATGCAAGGAACATTGTGTTTTTACCCTTATTTCGTGCTAACACACCACCCAAATCAGATGTATCATTGAATAAGACCATTTGTTGATCACATAAATGAAAAGTCAACCTTTGCACAGGGGGCCACCTATCATGAATATCGAAGGCAAAAATCCTCCATATAGACTCAGAGGGGGATAAATATCTACAATCATAGTATTGCTGAATGTCATAAATGCATTCGTCATCACCAACCTATAAACTGGCAGTCTCCCTGTCAATACCTTTGGTGATATATTTGAAGAGATGATTTATGCAATTTGACCTATTGCACAATTCAATGTTGACATGGGCCTAATACTTCATAATCAGTGTCGGGTTATACGGAACGACATTCCGATTGTCCAATACAATATCTTTCTTGGAGACAGTAACCCCTAGATCTCGACGCCGATACATAGGATATCCACTTTCATCGAATGTAGTCCTGGGACAGAATTTTTTTGGATAAAACTGTGTACAGCGACGGTCCTTCATGTATGGTGAACTAAGACTGACAAATCCACACGGTCCATGAATCATGACATTGGTCACTGCAGCATACAATTTCAAAAATTTCCTCTCGTCGGGCAACTCAGCACAAATAACCGAATCAATTGCTTCGGGGGTCTCGAGTTTATCACGCTAGTCAAGCCATAGCAAAATATGAGCATGGGGCAAACCCCTCTTCTGAAACTCGATAGTGTACAAACCTGAGGCAAATAACACATACGGATGTCAACCTCCTCACGTTATCACAAGAAGGCAAGAGTGTTAATTGGAAACAAAATAAAAAAATAAATAATCAATAAATAAAAGGCTTAATTACACTTTTGGCCCCCTAAGTATCCAAAAGTTGCGATTCAGGCCCCCTAAAAAAAATAACTCTTTTCAGGCCCCTTAAGTTCACTTTTGGTTGCAATTTTGGCCCCCTAGCCCAATTTTGACCCAGTCAACAGACACGTCAGCGCCACGTGTGTAAATTTTTTTATTTTATTTTTTTAATTTATAAAAGATATAAAAAAATTTGTAATTAAAAAAATGTTTTTTTATTACAGAAATAAAAATGTTTTTTTTAATTACAAAAAAAATTGAAAAAAAAATCTGAAAATTAATAAAAAATTGGAAAAAAATATTATAAAATTCTGGAAAATTGAAAAATAAATAAAAAATTTAAAAAAATAAAACAATTCTGGAAAATTGAAAAATTAATAAAAAATGATTAAAAAAATAAAATAATCTAAAAAATTCTGAAAAAAATCTGGAAAAAAATTTTCTGAAAAAAATTAAAATTCTGGAAAAATGAAATTTTCGAAATTTTAATGAAAAATAAAAATTCTGGAAAATATTTAAAAAAAATTCGAAATTTTCGAAAAAATTAAAAAGATTAATAATTTTTAAAAAAATGAAATTTTTGAAATTTTCATTAGTATTTCTCGAAATTTTGAAATTTTCATTAGTATATATGTCGAGCTTAGGTTTTTTCAGTGTATTTTTCGAAACTTCTAAATTTTCGTTAGTATTTTTTCCGGAAAAATTTTCATTAGTATTTTTTCCGGGAAATTTCCATTATGTGTATTCCGGTTTACAAAAAATTATGTGTATTCCGGTTTATAAATACACAAAAATTCCCGGAAAAAATACTAATAAAAATTTCGAAAATTTTTAAATATTTTCCGTATTTTCCAGAATTTTCAATTTTTTCAATTTTCCAGAATTCCGTTTTCAAATTTTCCAGATATTTTCGAAATTTTTAAATTTTTTAAATTTTTTTCAATTTTTAAATTTTTTAATACTAATGAATTTTCAATTTTTTTAATCATTTTTTTTTATTAATTTTTCCTAAATTTTTAAATTTTTCCGTATTTTTTCAATTATTTTTCATTTTTATTAATTTTTCAATTTTCCAGAATTTTTTAATATTTATTTTCAATTTCTTTATTAATTTTTCAATTTTCCAGAATTGTTTTCAATTTTTTTTATTAATTTTTCAATTTTTCAGAATTTTTAATATTTTTTTCCAATTTTTTATTAATTTTTCAGAATTTTTAAACAAAAAATTCAATTTTTTATTAATTTTTCATTTTTTAATTACAAAATTAAAAAAAAATATTAAAAAATTCAAATATGCGTCCACGTCAGCGTTGACTGGGTCAAAATTGGGCTAGGGGGCCAAAATTGCAACCAAAAGTGAACTTAAGGGGCCTGAAAAGAGTTATTTTTTTTAGGGGGCCTGAATCGCAACTTTTGGATACTTAGGGGGCCAAAAGTGTAATTAAGCCTAAATAAAAACATAAACGATGAACTTACTGGCTATTACTCTCCCAAAAAACTGTCCCTTCCTGAAGTCAGCCATCATTTCCTGGAGTTTAACATGAAACACCCTGCAACATAGGCAAAGGCTACGGTGGGAGACCTCTTTAGGTCTCCTACCGTAGGAGACTTGAACTTTTTTTTTTGTTTTGTTTCCAAAATAGATGTCAACCATTGGATGTAGTTGAAAACTTTTGAATGGCTGAGATTCACATGTTAAATGATCCACTAGGATTTTATTATTTAAACATCTATATTCATTTTGAAAAGGGTGTTTTTGGCATTGTTGGTAAAACTGGAAAAATTCCCAGCAAGCTCATAGAAGCTCATGATCTTGGAAATTATCACAAAATAAAAGCACCAGATCAATATATGTAACTTCTGGGTTCTACGTGTAGCAGTGTTGGTTTTTGTTTTTAAAAGAAAAAAGGTTGGTGTTATATACATCATACATGGAACGCATATCCTAGCTTTAATTCACAAAATCAAAATCATATATATCCTAACAATTTATAAGATAGCAAAAGTATTTACAACAAATAATTATTAATAATCAACACTAATTTGCAGCTGATTTGATTCTCAAAAAAAAAAATTTGGAAAGAGGCAAAGTTGGGAATTAGGCAAAATAATCTCACAACTGTGATTTATTTTATCATAGAAAGTTCTAATTTACTGAGTTTCAATTTTCTGGGTTTGATATTTGTAAAAAAAAAAATTATGGGTTTGATAATTGAAATGGCTTTATCTTTCCTAAACCCAGAAACTCATCCACAAACAAAATATTCATTCTCAAATTCATCCCTAAACCCATAGTCCATCTTCAAATCTAATCTTCAAACCCAGAAATCCCTAAATCATGAAATTCTCAATCATTTCATCTCCTCAGTTTATCTAAATCACGAATTGCTCAGACCCATAAACTTTGAAGTTGGAAACGACTTTGGGAAGTGAAGAAGAAGAGCAAAAGGGTGATGAATTTCGAATGGAAGAAGAAGGGGGTTTATAGTACACTACCAGATCTAAAAATCTGATACACATCTTGGTTTGCAGTTTCACGTCTACCACAGTGAATTCAAGCAATACTGAAAGGAGATGTATGATGTTGTTGGATCCAAACTATGAAGAATGAATGTTTCTGCAAGCAATGTTTTTGTTGTAATGGTGTTAATCCAGATATAAGATCTAAGTGAGATAACAACATTTTAATTAATTGGAATTTCCAATATTGACCCTGTGGTTAAATGAAAATATTTAAATACAATTTACTTCCAATATTAGGTAACATGGTAAAAAAAAAAAAAAAAGTCTTCATTATGGTCTCCTATGGTGAGAGACCTATTAAGGTCATGCACCCTAAATGGAGCCCTGCAACATATATCTAGCCTGAATGCAGCATAATTACCAGACTTTGATAAATGACGCTGGATCTCGACCCATTTGGGATTGCATGTCACAATAAGGAATAGGTCAGGATATCCATACTTCTTGCAAATAGCCATTGCATCCTGGCAATTATTGAACATAATCTTCCTTCCACCTGTAAACCAAGACGGCAAGACCACCCTTGTCCCAACAGAAGAGGCCTAAAATCACCTCTGCCAATAACCTCCTCAACAGCTCTTAAAAAACCAGAACGGATTGAATCCTGATTATTTCTAACATAAGATAGCCGTTGAGACTCAATTATTGAATACAAATCCACGACAAATTGTTGAAAAAGTCTTCTACCCTACAGAAGAATAGAATCTTCTGTCGCCCTCTCTTGTATTCGAAATGCGACGAACTCACGCAAACTAATGCGCACACGCTTCTTTACCGATCATGTTTGAGTCATCTTGTTCAACTCAATATGCTCTTCATACTGATCCTCCTCATATGGAAACAATAACGGATATTGCAATGGAATATACTTGGAATGAGTCTCATGGATACATTGAAGACAAACATCCTTTTCTCGAACAACGATATCACGACCATCTTCGGAACTATCAAAGTCACCCACAATCAAGGTTGTAACCTCCCCAATCTCAGGGACATTGTAAGTCCGAGAATCATGCGACCTATGGCGAAACAACCGCAACCGAACCGGTACATCTTCGTTCGATCGTTTAAAGTCACGCACCATTCGGAAGCTCTTCACCAACACATTATGCTCGTCCATTACATTCAAATATCAGCTACCAGAGATGAATCAAGACCACATCCATCCGAATGCTCACTGAAAATTACAATTGAGAAATAATAGTAGTGTCCGTAATAAGTGGCGTAAAACAACAAACCAGATACAATTATTTAATACAATACCTGAAATGTGAAAGCCTATTCGCTAATTCATTTTCAGTATCATATATATATAGTTGACAGAACTTAGGTCGATGACCCTCTGGTGGAAGCAAACTTCCAATGCGATGATAATTTTGTCCTGAAATAACAAACTGAGGTGGACCACGTCCATCATTCCCCCTAGACTCGACACGACCACCCATGGAAGTAAAGGAGAACATATTGTTATAGGACTGAATATTGGATATAAATGCAGAACTTCGAGGATCAATCCTATTAAATAAATTTCGAAGCAATCGAGGGGGCACTATCATTAAAGGAATAAATATTTTTCCCTTCATACAACATATCGAAACCTTCGGCAGAAGAGCATTCCGAAACTTTTCAGTACGTTCCCCATACCAGACCAAAGCCCCACAATCCTGACAAACCGTAGTCATGCCACCAATATCCAGGTATTCTGCAGCAAATATGATTCAAAAAAGCAATATATCACTAAAAATCTCACCATGATTAATAAACAGTTACTCCTCACAATCCTAATTACCTTGATTCTCACTCAATAGGAGTAATTCGGCCATGGGTTCGTGTACGTCGACAATATCAGTTCCATTGTGATCTTCAGGAGGCAATGTAGCATTACATACAGTAATCAAGGTAAAATGATATAGTGTCAAATTATAAATGAATTCTAAACAACGAAAATTTACGAAATAAACCACACAATATAACCTAATGAAGGATTCTGTGTAGACTGTCTATTAAAGTCAAGGGTAAAACCAATACGCTGTCCTTGGCTCACATCTGCATACGAAAACAACACAAAACTCATAAATAAATAAATAAATAAACTCTGCACAGCATACAACACAAACAAATAAGTGCATTAAACTAACAGCTTCGTTCAGACCAACGGCGCGGTTGTGATCATCTCCTAGCCGCATTTAATTTTTGTCTTCTCTCGAGCCTCTGTTGTCTATATGTTTCAGCCCGATCGGGACCATAACCACCCTCCATTAACGCAACTGCACAAAAACACGATGAATATATGGAGGTAAGAACTACATAAAAGCAAAGTCTCAATCAATTTATCCACCCCAGTACGCATACAACAACCCAAAGAACCACTAAATGCATCACGTACCTTCAATTACAACATGTTGTGCCGCAAAGAAAAAACACAGGCGTGAACTTGAATATATCAGTGGCAGCCATGCAATCTTCCCAATTTATAGCTAACGATCCTAGAGTAGTGCACATCAGCAATGCCAAGTAGGCGAATTAAATTACAAAAAAACACCAATAGTCGTCGCTTACCGGGGGAGGCTAAATCAATACAAACCACTGTCTAATTCAATCACACTTTATTTCTGAAACCATTAAAAAAAACACCTGCTAGCGAAGCATAGGTCAGTGAACAAAATATATGCAAGTGGGGGCCATAATGGAATTGTCACAAACACCAGCCATATGTACTAACACACGAAAGCCTCAGATAATGAAGGACCATAAAAAACAAAAGAAACATGTAACTCATGTATAAAGGATAAAGGATAAATATAAAGAAAGAAAGGTATACATGTATACACATGCATATCTCAGGCGATGTACAACACATTTAAAGTGTATATATATATATATATAATATAGTTAAAGTAGAAGTATAAAGCGCACATATATAAGTCGTAGGAAGCAAGTATTGACATGCCCAGAGCGACATATATATCGTAATAGACAATTAGGCCAAAGCTGAGTGATTGTGACACAATATAATAAAATATTGTATGTAAACCAACATATTGGATGACAACGACTAATCACAGACAACTTAAAATAAACATAATCAAACAACAATGGCACACAGTTTATACGGAAGGGTGGACGATCAAATAGGAGAATTAAAAAAATGCTGAGATTGATAACCATGTATTATTGTAAATAAAATTATTAAACGGCGTCGAAGGCCACTTACACATACAATTACACCGCGATAGATCTATATCGAACGGATTGACACCACGAATATGGTTGTCGAATTTTGAGGGACTCATCGATGTATTAGATTCATATAATACAGTACATAACCACCAGAACCATCGAAGCTAATCCAACCATCGTACACAGATTCTCCGCACCAATCAAACTAAGTGTACATTCGTCCAAGATGTGTAAGCAACACCCCAATTACGGTGCGTACACTACCATCATCGCGACGAGAGCAAGGAACGATCATCCCACTCCCACCACACGTTCGCCATAATGTGAAATCTAACTCATGTCTATCACAACAAAACATAATTAGACATACCTTATTACGTTGACATTGATCATGCTCTATATCCCTTTACATCGATAAAATGCAGGCTCTTAATTGCATTTCGATTTTTTTTAGCGAAAAAAAGAAGAACTGGTTTCTATAAATTTATACAAATATATTAATACATTGTACCTGTAATATGAAGTTACTTAAGTCTCAGAGTCATTTTTTTCTGAATACAACTAAGTTCCTAGAAATTCAAACCTCAAGCACAAAGATCTATTCTAATTAATATTAAGTATTAATATTGAGTAATATATACACTATATTGAAGCTAATTATTTACTAATTAGGTAGGCTTGTTTGATCAAGATCACCATCTAATGACATAAAAACTTCATCAAGCCATGACACATATGTTCCATTATCATCAAAATCCTCATCGCTATAACAACAGCTTGCACCTTGTTGTGACATCTTCTTTTCCTTTTCATAAATTTCCATTAAAATCAAGCCAAGACCAACAACGGTAAATCCTTCATTGGTTGCATGCTGTGGGGGTGACAATTATAGTTAGACACAATAGCATCAAAACGTTTATTGCACCGTAGTCATCAAAATCACACATCCACCATGTCTTTTAATTGAATATAATATAGTATTAAAAAATTCTAGCCACAAAAATTAACTTGACACTAGAGATTAATACAATTGGTCATGCTTGGTACAAATATCATTCGATTCACGTATTGAAATGACACAATACGTTAATAGCATATACTTCAAGATGAGCATCATAACACAGGCATAACATCTAGCTCAGATGTTATAACTGCATATGAAAAAGCAGGTACTGATGTAATCAAACAATATAGGTAGTGAATAGCTACAACATATTAATGATGACACACAATTCTATACAGGAAATCCCAAAAATAAAACATGCAGAGGCAACACCACATGACTTCTACGCTCCAATACCCAACAGAATTGATCAACGCCTCCACCTACTTTGACATAGCCATCACCACAATCCACACTAAACCTAATTATACGAATGGATGCATTGCGGCGACTCAATGGGCCGTATCATATACATGAGAATAACGTACAGAATATATGTATTGCGAACTCACCAGACTAAATCGAGATCTATCACCAATCGTACGCAGGACCGATGTCCAAATTTACGACTAGAACAACGTAACATTCAGACCGATGTCCAAATTTTTTCTGTATACAGCATCAGATGCGTGCAAAGGAAATTGCGTCAGGACCATTAACTCAGATACACACCAGGCAACCGAAACCTGACTGCGTAACATATGCATTTTCGCTGGAATAGACCAAGCCAAAATCCAATCACCTTGAAAATTGTAATCTACCTACGACAGAAAACATTCATAGAACCAGCTTACAACTGCTCCATAGAACGTGATGCAGCCAAACAAATGAGCGCTTACAAAATATATCACATTACAATCCTAAAAATCAACATACATTTTGGAATTAACACACCAGCACAACATACATTATTCATTACAACAACATAACATGGTAACACAAATGTTACACATTGGAGCTGATAGTCTCCCACACATTGACCAAGCCACATTACAACCAATAATTTGCTGCAGACATAACAACCAACAACACATCAACTATTATTTATGGACCACAACACATGCATACAGTGGTCATGCTTACCAGCATTTTAAATCTTAAACATAAAAAAAGATAAAACAGTACAACGTACACCACACCAACAATCCATAGCAGCAAAATACAAACACTAAGAACACCTACGGCCAAGCTAACAGCCACATATATCACACAATTAGTTCAACATCAACATCCAACACAAGATTGGGAGTCTAAACGGGAGGCACACCAACACCACCCCCCCCCCCCCCCCCCCTTCTGCCATAGGTTCAATGGAAGTGGTTGGCACATCCATTCCATCATCCTCAGAAGCACTTCCTGATCCCAAGTTAACAGCAGTCTTGCCCTTCTTATGAGTAGTGGCATTTAGTTTGTGGAAGTCATTGCGCATTTGATGAGAAGGTTCACCATCGTCAAATGCAGGTTTAAACACCAAGTGAAACATATAACACATATAAATCCAAAATACATAAACAACACAAACACATATAAACCAATTGAGATAATATCACACCTTAGCAACACAAACACATATAAACCAAGTTTGAATTTACCCCATTGAAAGGTAAGACAATTGTTGTAGTTGGAATGCACATTCCAACTACAACAATTGTCTTCCTCTGAATGGAGTAATTCAAACTCGTTAAACGGCAGGACTCCAACATCCGACCGACATTCCCATTATTCCTTTCAAAAGATTAAATTCTTGTTAGGCTGGTTTAAATGAAGGTATTGAATTGTCAAGGACTGGACCTCATTCTTTTGACACTTCAATATCGTCATTTAAACCAAACCTATCAAGAATTTAATCTTTTGAATGGAACGATGGGACTGTCGGTCGGACGTTGGAGTCCTGCTGCTTAACGAGTTTGAATTTACCCCATTAAGGGGTAAGATAATTGTTGTAGTTTGAAGGTGCAACCCGAATGTAATATAATGTAATGCAATGTACCTTTTTATTCGAATTTATTCAATACGCAATTTGACTATGAATTCACACTGTCGCAATTTTAATTAATCGAATTCACGTTAGATTTAATTAGTTTTTATTCGAATACGCAATTATTCAAAACACAATTTTTATTCAAAAGCACCATAATGTTAAGGAAAATGTAGCAAAATGTGTGCGACATATTAAAAAAAACATAAAGATCCAAAACAATTAGGCATTACAGGCCATTACATTCATTCATCTGCATTGTCACACAAGTCAATCAGGTTGCCCGCTACAGTCCCTTCGGCACCTGCTTTTGGTTGATGACCAAAGTAGCATGTCCTCCCGCTCGTCCTCAACCTCGACTGATTGTACACCGGAACCTTGGAATCCTTCTTTTTGACGGAACCATCACATGTGATTCCGTGCCATGTCATAGACGATTTTTCTTTCTTCTTCTCATCACCCTGAACGTCACCCTGATTCTGATTTTAAGACATGTCTACATAAGAAAAATTGACGATCAAAACCTAAACGAAACAACAATGAAATAAAATCATAAAATCAAAAAATCAAAACCTAAACCTAAACCTAAACTATCACCAAAACCTACACCTAAACCTAAACAATTCTAACAATTCTACAACAATTCCTAAATTATCATCAAAATCTACACCTAAACCTAAACAATTCTAACAATTCTACAACAATTCATCAAAACCTAAACCTAACAATTCTAACAATTCTAACCTAAACTATCCTAAAATCATAAAACATAAACCTAACAATTCTAACAATTCTAACTTAAACTATCCTAAAATCATAAAACACAAACCTAGCAATTCTAACAATTTTAACAATTCTACAACAAATCGTCAAAACAATAAAACCTAAACATAAATCTAACATATCATAAAATCATAAAATCAATAAAACCTATATAATCGAAATTTAACATAAAAAACAAACAATTCAACAAAAAAACAGCAATGCAATAAGATTCAAACAACGTACTTGTTTTTGTGATTGAAATTGGCTTGGAATGACTTGAAATGGCTGGAAATCGCACCTTAGAGAATCAAAAACGTAACAATGGAGTTTTGGAAACTCCTATGCCAGTTCTGTTCTTATAACAAAACTTCCTCAACAGTTAACTGCAGCCGATTCCAGTAAACTTCGGCAGTTAACTGTCGAGGGGCATTTGAGTAATTTACTCGTGTTTCTCAGCCAAACCAAATGTGTCAACAACAATTTTCAAACAAAATACTCTTTTCTTAGTCAATTATAAGCAAATTTTTGTTTTTTAAGTTTATTCAATTAATGATGTATCTGATCTATATTATGAACCACATACATCATTAATTAAATGAACCTGAAAAATCAAAATTTGCTTATAATTGACAATGGAGTATAAGGGAACTGATTCATCACATAAAAAATATTTCTAAGATTCATTAGTTGTATAAGAAAAAGAAATTTCTTTTGAACTATTGAGCTTAGCTCAGTTGTTAAGGACAATGCATAATATATGTAAGATCCGGAGTTCGAACCCTAGACGCCACAAAAAAAACTAAAAAAACAAATGATTAAATGATTTGAGTTTAACGATGATGCCTCATTGAGGTAAATTAGTTTTAAATTGACGGTAAAAACCCATCAAATAGCCTAATTCAATGTGACATGAGATATGAAGCTTGAGAGTCACTGTGGATGTGTTGAGGGTGTTGTACATGTAAATGTTACGACAATCAAGTAAAAATGTGTCGAATATGTGAGATTTTTAAGGTTGAATAATGTGCATCTGGATAGAATTTGTAAGGTAGTCTTTATAGTGGTGGATTAGATCCCTCCCAAACTTTATTCCATGCAACTATCTTTAATGGACATATGTGAGTAGATTATAAAAAGTTGGTTTTGGATCTGGAATGGACGGTGCAGATTAATCTTTGTGACCCTGATCCAATGCTTTTAGAGCAAGTACATATGATAGCAATGTGACTGAACTTGTGACTTGGGAGGAATCAGTCCGGTTGAGGAAATGAGTTTTTGAACCGAAAACATCACACATATGTTCATTTTATAACCCTGATCCATTACGCTTGCGCTTTCTTCGTGATAAAATTGCAGTTGATTTTTTTAGGATAAATTGTGTCACTCTTTTTAGAAATAAGTTATTGAATGTAGGTTTAAAACTATCACTAATTTGATTCTTACTTGAAGCCAATGTAAAAGACATTTACAAATGTATTTAAATATCCTCCACAAAAAACATTTCACACTAACAGTGAGAGTTGAACTCATATATTAGAGGTGAGTCAATGAAAAATTATTTTTTTAATTATATTTTTTCATAATTTTTATTATAAAAAAAATGATTATAACAAAATCTAAGTCCCCCCTCTAAGAAAAAAACCAAAATCTAAAGTAGTTCAGTTTTTCCGACCAAACAAACCTTTCTGAATGAAACTTCGTTACAGTTCTAACTCCTAAACTTCCAACACATTCTCTCCGACATCAAACCCACCATTTCCACCACCGTCAACACCGCCACCAACGCCGCCACACCGAATTTCATTTCCACACAATCTTCCATGCCATCGAATGCTCAAACTCAACTCCCTCACCACTCTCCGCCGCCACTCTCCTCACCTTCTCTCTTCCCTCCACCACCTCACCACCAAAACACCACCAACTACACCCCCTAATTCTTCTCTCACACCCCACCTTCTACAACTTTCCACAGTCATCCCTGAAATCACCCGCCAATTTTGGAGAATCCCAGTTTTAAAACCCCAACAAGTCCTCCAAATTTTACTTGGTTTTCAATCTGAGTGTGCTAAAGTTGGTGCTCCTGTCGAAAAGGTGAAATCTTTGTATGAAATTTTCAAATGGGGTGTTGAGAAAAACGAAACCCATTTTTTGAAATCTTATGAGGTTATGATATTGCTTCTTGTTCGTGTTGGGTTGTTTAGGGAAGCTGAGAATTTGATTAGTTCGTTAGAGGGTCAAGGAGTTTCGTTTAATGCAATTGGTGGTGATATTTTTGAGAAACTAATCGAAGGGTATGTTGGTGTGAAGGAATTGGAAAAAGCTGTTTTTGTGTATGAGGGTATGAAGGAAAGAGGAATGGTTCCTTCGAGGTTGTGTTCTCGGGTTTTACTTGATTACTTGGTAAAGATGAAGAGAGTGCAGATTGCATTTCGCGTGGCGTTTGATTTGGTGGAATTGGGGGAACCTTTGAGTTGTGATGAGATGAGAAATGTGGAGGATGTTATGGTTTTGCTCTGTATCGATGGGAGGATTCAGGAAGCAAGAAGCTTGATTAGGAAGGTTTTGCATTTGAAAAACTACGAGTTTACTCAGGTTAGTAGCTTGGTTTTTGATGAAATGGCATTTGGATATTGTGAGAAGAAGGATTTTAAAGATTTGATTAGTTTCTTTGTTGAAGTGTATTGTGCTCCTAGTGTAATAGCTGGTAATAGAGTTATGAATTCTATGTGCAAAAGCTATGGTGTAGAAAGGGCAAGTTTGTTTTTGAACGAACTAGAAAGTGTCGGTTTTTGTCCTGATGAAGTAACCTATGGGATATTAATTGGTTGGAGTTGTCATGAAGGGAAGATGAAAAATGCATTGAGTTATTTATTGGTTATGTCATCGAAAAGCTTAGTTCCGCGTTTATGTACTTATAATGCTCTTATAAGTGGTTTGTTTAAAGTAGGAATGTTAGAGAATGCTAAGGATATTCTTGATGAGATGATTGATAGAGGAACAACACCTGATGTTTCAACTTATAGGGTTCTTATAGCAGGGTATTGTAAGTCTAGACGGTTTGATAAAGTGAAAAGTTTGGTTTGCGAGATGGAGAACCGTGGTTTGGTTAAACTTTCTTCGATGGAGAGTCCACTTTCAAAGGCGTTTCAGATTTTGGGATTGAACCCTTTGAGTGTGAGGTTGAAACGAGACAACAACAAGAAACTTTTCAAAGCGGAGTTCTTTGACGAAATGGGAAATGGACTTTATTTGGATACAGATGTAGACGAGTTTGAGAACCACGTTGCTTCAATTCTTGAAGAGTCCTTGTTACCGAACTTCAGTTCATCTGTCAAGAAAGAATGCAGCGGTAATAACCTAAAAAATGCATTGGTTTTGGTTGAAGAAATGCTTTGTTGGGGCCAAGAATTGCAGTTACCTGAACTCTCGATGTTAGTAAGACAACTTTGTTCGTCTCGCTCACAAATCATGTCAGTGATCAAACTTTTGGAGAAAATGCCGATTTCTGCCCGGGAACTCGATCATGAAACCCTGAATTTGGTTGTACATGCATACAGCAGGAAGGGATTACTGTGCAGAGCAAAAACTATGCTTGATGAAATGCTTCAAAGAAAATGTCACATCGAGAGCGAGACATATACCTCGTTATTCATACCTTTATGTAGAAAAGGAAACACGAAGGACTTCAATTATTACTGGAACATTGCTTGTACAAATAAATGGTTACCAAAGTTGGAGGAATTTAAACTTCTAATTGGTCATATATGCCATCAGAAAATGCTTCCAGAAGCATTGCAGTTGCTTAAAATCATGCTTTTATCATACCCTCACCTAAGGTTAGATATATATCATATATTTCTAGAAGTACTTTCTGCTGAGAGTCTTACAGGTACTGCACTTGTAGTCTTAAAACAGCTGCAAAATTGTTTATTCTTGGATCATGCTTGTTATAATAATCTTATAAGGGGCTTATGCAATGAGGGAAAATTTTCTCTAGCTGTTAGAATATTCGATGATATGATGGATAGAAATTTGGTACCTTGTTTGGATGTTTCAGTCTTGTTAATCCCTCACTTGTGTAAGGCTCATAGATATGACAAAGCTATTGCATTAAAAGATATTGTTTTGAAAGAACAGCCTTCATTTTCTCATGCTGCTCATCATGCGTTTATATGTGGATTTTGTAATATGGGGAATGTCACGAAAGCAGACTCTCTGTTCCGGGATATGTTATCGGAAGGACTAAGTTTAGATGATGAGCTTTGTAACCTGCTTATCCAGGGTCATTGCCAAGCTAATGACTTGAGGAAAGTAGGGGAGCTACTTGGTGTTGCGATAAGAAAGAGTTGGGAGCTCTCCCTCTCAAGTTACAGGAACTTGGTGCAATCAATGTGTATGAAGGGTAGAGTCCCATTTGCACTGAGCTTAAAGAACCTTATGCTTGCACAATGTTCAATTGATGACATTATCATACATAACATTCTTATTTTCTATCTTTTGTCAAGTGGAAATCGGTTGGAGGTTCAGAAGATACTGACTGAAATGGAAGAGAAGAAAGTTGTACTCGACGAAGTTGGTCAAAACTATCTTGTCTATGGTTTCTTGCAATGTAAGGATTTGTCCAGTTCTTTGCATTATCTTACTACCATGATTTCAAAGGGACTCAAACCGAGCGACCGCAGCTTAAGGAAGGTAATAAGCAGTCTGTGTGATGTCGGTGAGGTACAAAAAGCTGTGGAATTGAGTCGAGAAATGGGATTTAGAGAATGGAAACATGATTCTATCATCCAAACAAAAATTGTGGAAAGCTTTCTTTCCCGTGGTTTTGTGGAAAATGCGGAATGTTTTCTGGACAGGATGGAAAAAGAATCTCTAACTCCTGATAATATTGATTACAATTACTTGATTAAGCGTTTTTGTGAGTTTGGAAGATTAAAGAAGGCAGATCATCTTATGAACATAATGCTAAAGAAATCCAACATTCCAATTTCAACGAGCTATGATTTTCTCATTCGTGGATTCTGTGCTCAAAATGAGTTGGACACAGCTTCAAATTTTTATTATGAAATGCTAAACTGGAATTTCAAACCAAGAATCGACACTGTGGAAATGCTTATGTTTAGCTTCTGTGAACGTGGGAGGACAGAACAAGCAGAACAATTCCTAGTGGACATGATCCGCGGAGGCGAAACGCCGACGAGAAAAATGTATTGCACTGTAATTAAAAGTTATCACGTGGAAAAGAATCTTAAGAAAGCGTCAGAGCTCGTGCAAGCCATGCAGGGAAAAGGCTTCCAGCCTGACTTTGATATACATTGGTCTCTCATAAGTAACTTAAGCAATGCCAAAGAAAGAGATACTGATAATGGCAACAAGGGTTTTTTATCAAGGCTTCTTTCTAAAACTGGCTTTCTTCAAAGGAGATGATTCAAAGGCTAGGATGGACTTGCCATTATTTTTGTTGGTTGATTTTATATTTGTAGTACACCGATGTTCCTATTATGTTACAAGGTGAAGCAGCCAAAGGTCACTAGCATTTCATGTTACATTTTTCTTGACTATTATTGCTGATGACTCCCTTTCCGGCTCAAATGGTATCGACTCTAGAATCTTGCACTGCCAGTTTCTGCATTTGATTTGCAAGTGAAAGACAGAATGATTGCCCATTTGATCATCAAAAGTGTAAATAAAAGTGGTTTGGACTTTGCAAAACTACATAAATTTCAATTTCTCTTGGTGTTTAATTCAAGGGAAATGTTGAAGAGGGAGGGGAGAGTGGTTTTTGATGTAAATCCCTTATTTTTGTTCACTCTTACACTGTAAGTTTCAGTTCAATAGTTTATATGAATACAAGTCATATTAATTACACTTCTGTTTTTGTTTTTTTGTTTACCTTACAAAATGATATATAATAATGAGAGGATTATCTTTGATAATATCTAATGTGAAGAACTACTTTAATCTCTTTAATTTGTATTCTTGTATTGTATTGTACTATATTGTTTTGTGTTCCTTTGATGTTGATTTGTATACATTGAATGTGATTTCACCACTCAACTTTGCATGCTTAATCTGGTCTGAGGCATTGTGGATTTGGCATTTCGGAAACTTATGATGGTTGTCAATAGAACACTGATTTCACATGTCCTCCAATGTTCAGTTCCAACATTGCCATTTGTACATATTTTGTATGTTTTACAACAATTTCTTTTTCTTTTTTTCATCGTAAGTCACAACATTGAAAGATTTGTTTTTGTGATTGAGAGTTATTCAGCTATATGAGGCCTTTTATTACTGTAAATTTCATTTCCATTGTTTTATTTGAGACCTTTTGTGAATTTATAGCAAGTTAGTTTATTAATTTCAATGGCCTAGAGCCTTAGTGTGTAACTGTGTAGTAAATGGAATCAAGTTGAAAGTAATCTGGAATTGTGCATGGGTAATGATTGCAATATTAATTTTTGGCGAGATGATTGGATTTATTGTGATGGTTCTCTAAAGAGATATAGTCTGACTCCAATTAATCTCAAGTCTCAACACAGGTTTGCAATCGGTCCAGGATTTCGTGGATCAGCAAGGTGCTTGGAATCTGCAGAGCGATTGTGATGTCCTCTCGCTGAATATTATAAACTCGAACCTCAACCTCACCTGCTCCTGTCTTTCTGTCAAGAGTAATTCTGAAGATGCACGGTGATTTGGAATCTGAGCAGTGATGGTAGATTCTCAAATGTGTTTGCACATACATCACTTCTCAACCAACAGTTTGTGATGAACATGCAGATTTTTTCTCATATTTGGAAAGCTAAAGATACAGAACATATGAGATGTTTGCTATGGCGTTTTGTTAGAGGTGCGATTATGACTAACGCGGAACATGTGAGAAGAGGTTTTACTTTAGATTTGAACTGTCCGATGTGCAGCGGAACGATCTCTCAAAATGTAAAAAAAAAGTTCAAGTATTGGCCAATAATTCAATACATCATTTTTGTTTGAAACAAAACTATTTCATTTTCATGTGTTAATCAAAGTGTTTCTCAACAAACAAACAAACAAACAAAAGAGTTAATAAAGTCTTAGAGTTTGAAAAGACCACCTCTCAAATCCTTGAAAACCGTAGAGTAAGAATTTTGCTCTTCACCAATTTAGCAATAAGATAAATAAGCATCCCTTGTAGAGTAAAATATTTAGGTAAGAGATGATTAAGAAAACGCTTCTCTCTTTTCACGAATTCCATTTAATTTTGTTTATTTGATCCATTTTGTAAAAAAAAAAAAAATTTAAGAATCGTATTAAAGAGATTAATGTTCATTAGATAGATGGAATAATAATAATTATTTAGTGGTGATTCGAACACCATCAGAATGTTTGGTATAGGTTAAATTATACCGGAAATTTTTTAAGTTATTTAATTATATAATATATTGGTTTTTTAAGTTACTTAAAAAATAATTTATTACAATTAAATTTCTTTCAAAAAAAATTATTGTAATTAAATAAATTTTTTTTTTGTCAAGTAGCCTATTGGCTAGAACTAACACATTTTAAACGTGGAGAAGTGAGATGTCTGGAGTTCGAACATCGATCTCTGCATAAAATATGCAATAAATCTTGAGCTAAGTTTTTTAAAGAGTTACAATTAAATAATTTAAAACCTCTAGATTTTTTTGTATGTGGAAAAATGATGTGTCCAAGTGTCAGGACCCTACCAATATCCCTCTATAATATGCAATATCTCTCCCAACTCGTTAAGCTTATCCATGGTTAAAACCTCTTGTTCAATTTAACCTTTAGTATAACAAGTTTGTTTGACATTTTTTATTGCTTGATCTCGGGTTTTAAATTTATTTTATTTTATTTTATCTGGTCGATCACTGGGAAATACTTCAGTGACTTAGCTTAGGTGCCATTGGAGAAATCCTGGCCGTTGATGTGTGTGGGAATGTGTGTGTGATGTGTGTGTGTGGTGGATAGGGGTGTTCATGGTTTGGATTTATTGATATCCAATCCGTAACCACATGAAAACCAATAAAATGGATTGGATCTAAAACTAAATTATCAAAACCGGTTACAAAACAATTAAACCAGTTTAAAACCGGTTATTAACACCAGCCATAAGTCCTTCACAAAAAAAAAAAAAACAGCCATAAAGAAAAAAGTCACAGAAAAATGAAAATCGTGAAACTCGTAAAAAAAGAAGAAATTGATGCTTCAATAGCCGTCGTCGTGCAAGTTGTTAGCACCATCCACATATTTTGCCGCCGTCGTGCAAAGAGGTTATATCACCGCCGTGCGCAAAGCTTCTGTCGTCGCCGTGAGCAAAGTTTCTGTCAACGTCGCTGCAACATAGCTTTTAACATCAAATCTGTGTGTGAAGCTTCTATCATTGTCGCCGTCGTGCACACCTCGTCGGAGTCATCTCTGTGAGCAAAGCTTCTGTCGTCGTCGACGTGTGAATATAGAACAAGATAATTTGTACTGACTAGATCTGCATCTAGATTTTCTCTTCCTCCTCTTGCGTTTTCATCTCCGTCCATGTAACCGCCGTGCCACGTCATCGGAGTGAGTTGAAAGCAGAAAAATTGGTAATAGTTTTTTGGGCTTTTTCTTTTTAGGGATAACCGGTTAACAATGGTTTATAACCGATCCATTTTAAATGGTTTGGTTGATATTTGGTTTTAAAATTTATGGTTATTTTAGAATGGTTACGGGTATGGTTATGGATTTACTACTCAAACCGGTTATTTTGCACAGGCCTAGTGGTGGAGATGTAATGGTATGATGACATTGGTGCCATTAATGGCACCAAAGTGGTTCCCGTCCATCACTACAGCACTGCATTTTCTCCACTAACACCTTTTCTCTCCTTTCTGCTAAAAAAATCTAAAGTATAAACAAACCCTAGAAAACGTGAAGAAGTTAACCATTGAGATCCATCGTCTCTGTTCTTTACTTCCATCGTTCTCGATTCATTCGTTCCACTCTTACTTCAATCACAACTCTTCAGGTATTTCTTATTTCTCCCATTTTTTTTTCTCTGTTCCAAATTTAGCTGAACAAATTCCTCAATTACTTCTATTGCACAAATAATCTCGTTTTGTTTCTGTTAAATGAACTTTGATCTCATCCCAAAAGAGCTAGCACAAAATGAGGATAGTCAAATATATTTACACATTCAACAACCTTAGGAACCCGAGCAATCTGAGACAAATAACAAACTACAAACAACTTCAAAACTAACTTCAAATCCCTCACGCCTGGCGTGGGCCTCGGTCCAATTGCCATAGTGCAATCCTTAACCAGCTCTGATATCATGTTAAATAGGCTTGGAGGAAAATGTTGAAGTTGGTTTTAAAGTTGTTTCATTGTTTGTAGTTTGTTATTTATCTCATATTGCTTGAGTTCTCTGTTGAGTGTATAATTATAAATATGTTCGAGTACCCTCATCTTTTGAGCTAACTTTTGGGATAAGAGTCAAGTTTATTCAGAGCCGGGTTAAAGATTGTAATGTGGGAATTGGACCCAAGCACATTTAACAGTTTCAAACCTTTTTATAATTAATAGGTATATATCCAAATGTCTAATTCAGCGGATGAGATAACGATTCCGCAACAGCCGACGAAGAAACTTAAGCTCAGCAGCGAGTGTGAAAATGAAGACAGACTCAGTGACTTGCCTGAAAGTGTTATCCTTCACATTCTCTCCTTTCTGAACACCAAACACGCTGTTCAAACTTGTGTTTTATCCCCAATATATAAGGATCTTTGGAAACGTCTTCCTGCTCTTACATTGCATCATAGAGACTTTCGTACTTTCAAGATATTCACCAAATTCATGTCTAACATTTTATCTCTTCGCGATTCCTCTATCACATTACAGGCTCTTGATTTTCAGCGTCATAATGGCCGCTTTGAGCCTCAGCTTAAAAAGATTGTGAATTATGCTCTTTCACACAATGTCCAGCGGTTACAACTTGATGTCACTTGTGACATTGCGCAAATTCCTCCTAGCTTATTTTCATTTCAGAGTTTAACACATCTTAAGCTTTCTGTTGACCAAAGGGATAGAAATCGTAAAACACAGTTCCCAAACTCTCTTAGTTTGCCTGCATTAACACATCTAATGCTTTCTGGTTATTCAAATAATGAAAATCTGTTTCCGGATTCTCTTGATTTACCGGCATTAACTAGCTTGCAACTTGGGTATTTTACGTTTTGTGTTGGTGGTAACAATTGTGCGGAACCATTTTCGACCTTTAGTAGGTTGAGTAGTTTGCTCATTTCTCATTGTACCGTGAAAGGTAAAGAAAAACTTTGTATATCAAGTGCGACGCTTGTCAATTTTACTATGTACAATTACTCAGAAGACTTTTACATGATTGAGCTATGCACTCCACGTCTTTGTGTGTTTACTTTTAATGGTACTCCTTATCAGAGAATCATTGTGAGCGATATTTCTTCTCTTAGACATGTAGATATCCATGCAGAAGTACATTCAGATATTAAGGCGCCTCCTCTGATTCTATACAGCTGGCTCCTAGAGTTTGCTGATATAAAATCATTGACACTCACTGCAACTGCTCTTCAGGTACTTTAACCTTGTATACTATAAAGCACTGACACCGACAAAGATGATAACTTGAGAAAATGGATTAATTGAATTGAATGTAGTACTTGTGTCTATGTTGGTGTTTGACACCGGACACACCTTGAATCAAAGGTGTCAGTCTTGCAGAGCTTATATATCATGTTTTGAGGCTATTTTTACTTCTTTCATAAGATACATTTTTATTTTCTTCTAAAACTTAATAAAAAATCCGTTGACTTGTTTTGTATTACTAATCCTCTTGCATCCCTCGTTACTTAGGTTCTCTGCTTATTTCCTGATCTGTTAAAGCGTAAACACCTTTCCTTGGGTAAGTTGAAGTCGATGAAAGTGGAAATTGACGAATTTTTTTATGGATTTCGCTTGACACTATGCGAGGTCAAGTTAAAGACAGTGAAGTCAAAGAAAGAAGCTGCCAGGATAAAAAAAGCATATGAATCAGGATCCGAACCGTCTCCAGTACCTGATGGAATAGTGGACTTCTTGCGTCAAAATTCGCCCTCGGCAGAAGTTGACTTCGTAGATTGCACAAGAAAATCTGTTAGACCAAGACATTTATAATTGGTTTGTTTTATTTTTTATTTTTTTTCCTGTCGTTTTATGTTTCTGTTTATTGAGACCTCTTTGGTTATAACTAATTATTAAAGCATAAATTACAAGTCATAAATAAAGAAATTGTTCATATATACTAACATGATTGTCTGTTATTAGAGATACATAGTTTAGTTACAAGGAGTACTAGTTCTATTAGTATATATAGGTGTAACCTCCCCATAAGTGGGTTAACTTTCTCATTTGTAATATTGCATTTCACTATCAATAGAACAATTCTATAAGCTTTTCTCTCCTTCATCAATGGATGCCATGTTTCCTAACATCTGTAGCCTCAACTTAAGTGAGTGCTCTATAGTAAGACTTATATTGCTTGTTGATACTCTGAAAGTGTGTCTCTTTGCGTCTCTTAATTAGTCACTTGTACTGTAGTACCTATTTGAATTAACTTTAGCTTATAGGAGGTTCACACTTCACAGCCTGAGATTAGCCTTAGCTGCTAACATGTAATAAAAACCATTGGGCATCCTGAGTCAGATAGAGGACCATTTTGATTTATCTAGCTTACAGGAACTTATCAACTGAGAAAAGTAATAGTTTTTCCATAATTCCAACTAACAAAAATTGCCCAATACATTTATTGATATTCATGGACGATTTAATTAAGGGAACTTATGAAATATTTAACGAATATATTCATTTTAATTTGTGACTGAAGTTATATAAATATTTCAATCATTTATAAGATTATCTCAAAAAAAATTCTTTTTTAATAAGTGCTTGTTGAAAGAATTATACAAACTAACTTATAATATTCCATGCTATATTGTTGATCATACGATTGTTGATTATATGCAAGACTTGTCCGTACAATGCATAATATATGCAAGGTTCGAGGTTCGAAACCCGAAAAAAAAAAAAAACTTGTCAGAATTTTTAAAATCCTTTCTAATTCTCAACATTAATTCAATAATTTGTTGCCACACTATTCTCTATTTATATAGCTTACTGTTGATATATGGTGCCAATAAATAATGTCAATCTAAGTCCATATTAGTTACACTACTGTTTTTTCTTTCTTTCTTTTTCCTTTCGTTTATTTGGTATCTTAAGAAGAACACACTCCGAGACCAACCTCTAGGGATTGTTGGGTTGGAGTGTTCCACATATTTACGACACTTTGTGTATTGTTGTTGCTTTGCTTACTCTGTGCATTTTGGGCGGGTATTGTTTAATAAAATTTGCTGTTTTAGAAAGAAAAAAAAAACTAAGTGATGTGGACACTCTAATTTCTTTTAACTTGTTTAGATAGATATAATAAATGGTACTCCCTCCGTCCTAAATTAAGTGAGTCATTTGCTCATTTCACGCGTATTAAGAAAAATGTATAACTGAAATAGAGAAAAAATAGTTTTAAGTGTTTTTGTCAAGTTTTGTTGCATTCTCCACTATCGTAAGTGCAAAATGAAATATATTGAATTGTGAGTGATGAAAGGAATATTAATTAGAGTTATAATTGGAAAAGAAATAATTAATATTGCATTGAAAATTGAAATGAGTCAGTTTTTTTAGGACAATGTTTTTTTTTACAAAAAGTTCACTTATTATGGGTGAGTAATAATTATTGAAAAGAGGAGGTGTTATTTGAATAATCATTCGACAATTTTGAAACAAACCATAAATCTACAAATAAAAGTAGAGTAAAAACATAATATAAGTATGAGAGAGAATGATCGTACAAATGTCATTTATCTATTAAAAATTTACAACACGATTTAACAATTTTGATATTTTTTTACCGCTTGATTTTGGATTTGTGTACTTAATTTTATCTCGTCGATCACACTGCATTTTCTCCGCAAGGAATGTTAGCAACACTCATTTTTCAACATCTCTCTAACATTCACTTTTTTATTAGATGAAATTAATGTATGTCCTACCACTTTGCATGAGTTCAATTTTCAAAGTTTAGACCAATATTTAAACCAATAAAAAAATAATTATTAAAGAGTGTTTAAAAGGGTTATTGGCATTATTTTTTATCTGCTAAAACATTTTCTTTCCTTGTCCTCGTGAGCTTAGCTCACTTGGTATGGAAAATGCATAAAACCTTTTCTCTCCTTTCTGCTCAAAATCTAAAATCTAAAGGATAAACAAACCCTAGAAAACGTAAATAAGTTAACTATTGAGATCCATCGTCTCTGTTCTTTACTCCCATCGCTCTAGATTCATTCATTCATTCATTCCACTCTTACTTCAATCACAACTCTTCAGGTATTTCTTATTTCTACCATTTTTTTCTCTGTTCGAAATTTAGCTGAAGAAATTCCTCAATTACTTCTATTGCACAAAATAATCCCGTTTTGTTTCTGTTAATTGAACTTTGATCTCATCCCAAAAGAGCTAGCTCAAAGGATGAGTGTAGTCAAACATATATTTATACATTTAACAGTTTGGAATCCTGAGCAATGTGAGACAAATAACAACCTACAAACGACTTCAAAACTAAATTCAACACCCACCCTCACTCCTGACATGAGCCTGGGTCTAATTTCCACATTGCAATCCTTAACCGGCTTTGATATCATGTTAAATATGCTTGGAAAATGTTAAAGTTGGTTTTAAAGTTGTTTGTAGTTTGCTATTTATTCCACATTGCTCAAATGGTTCTTGTTGAGTGTATAAATATGTTTGAGTACCCTCATTTTTGAGCTAGCTTTTGGGATAAAATTCAAGTTCATTCAGATCCAGGTTAAAGATTGCACCCAGGCCCACCGTAGGCGTGAGAGTGGGTGTTGAAGTTGGCTTTAAAAATGTTTGTAGTTTGTTATTTGTCCTACCTTGCTTAGGTTTCAGGACTGTTGAGCTAACTTTTGGGATGAAATCCATGCACGTTTAACAGTTTCAACCTTTTTATAATTACTAGGTATATATCCAAATGTCTAATTCAGCGGATGAGATAACGATTCCGCCGCAGCCGACAAAGAAAGTTAAGCTCAGCAGCAAGTGTGAAAATGAAGACAGACTCAGTGACTTACCCGAAAGTGTTATCCTTCACATTCTCTCCTTTCTGAACACCAAACACGCTGTTCAAACTTGCGTTTTATCGCCAATATATAAGGATCTTTGGAAACGTCTTCCTGCTCTTACATTGCATCATAGAGACTTTCGTACTTTCAAGATATTCACCACATTCGTGTCTAAGATTTTATCTCTTCGTGATTCCTCTATCTCACTTCAGGCTCTTGATTTTCAGCGTCATAATGGCCGCTTTGAGCCTCAACTTAAAAAGATTGTGAATTATGCTATTTCACACAATGTCCAGCGGTTACACCTTTGTGTCACTTGTGACATTGCGCAAATTCCTCCTAGCTTATTTTCATTTCAGCCTTTAACACATCTTGAGCTTTCTATTGCGCAACGTGATAGACATAGTAAAACAGAGTTCCCAAACTCATTCAGTTTGCCTGCATTAACACATCTAAAGCTTTCTGTTGCACAAAGGGATAGAAATCTTAAAACACAGTTCCTAAACTCTCTTAGTTTGCCTGCATTAACACATCTAATGCTTTATGGTTATTCAAATCATGAAAATCTGTTTCCGGATTCTCTTGATTTACCGGCATTAACTAGCTTGCAACTAGGGCACTTTACGTTTTGTGTCAGTGGTAACAATTGCGCTGAACCATTTTTCTACCTTTAGTAGGTTGAGTAGTTTGCTCATTTCTGATTGTACCGTGAAAGGTAAAGAAAACTTCCGCATATCAAGTGCGACGCTTGTCAATTTTACTATGTACAATTTCTCAGAAGACTATTACAAGATTGAGCTATGTACTCCAAGTCTTTGTACGTTTACTTTTAATGGTATTCCTTATCAGAGAATCATTGGGAGCAATATTTCTTCTCTTAAACATGTAGATATTCATGCAGAAGTAGATTCAAATACCCAGTGGCCTCCTTTGTTTCTACACAGCTGGCTCCTTGAGTTTGCTGATATAAAGTCATTGACACTCACTGCATCTGCTCTTCAGGTACACTTTAACTTATATACTATGAAGCACTGACACCGAAACAGGTGATAATTTAAGAAAATGAATTTAATACATGTGTCCGTGTTGGTGTTTGACACCGGACACGCCTTCAATCAAAGGTGTCAGTCTTGCAGCGCTTATATATATATAAATCATGTTTTGAGGCTATTTTTACTTCCTTCTTAAGATACATTTTTATTTTCTTCTAAAACTTCATAATTTTTTTTTTTTTGACTTGCATTACTAATCCTCGTGCATCCCTTGTTTCTTAGGTTCTCTACTTATTTCCTGATCTGTTAAAGCATAAACACCATTCCTTGGGAAAGTTGAAGTCAATGAAAGTGGAAATTGATGAAATTTTGTATGGACTTCGTTTGTCACTATGCGAGTTCAAGTTAAAGACAGTGAAGTCAAAGAAAGAAGCTGCCAGGATAAAAAAAGCATATGCATCAGGATCGGAACCGTCTCCACCAGTTCCTGATGGGATAGTGGACTTCTTGTGTCAAAATTCGCCCACGGCAGAAGTTGACATCATAGATTGCACAAGAAAACCTGTTAGACCAAGACATTTATAATTGGTTTGTTTTATTATTTTTTTTCCCTTTCTTTCTATGTTTCTGTTTATCAAGATCTCTTCGGTTATAACTAATTATTAAAGCGTAAATTACAAGTCTCTTGGCTAAATAAAGAAATTGTTCATATATACTAAAATGATTGTGTGCAGTCTCAACTTAAGTGAACGCTCTATAGTAGGAATTATATTTCTTGCTGATACTCTAAAAGTGTGTCTGTTTACATCGCTTAATTAATCATTTGTGGTACCAATTTGAATTTACTTTTGCTTATAGGAGCTTCACAGCCTAAGATAAGCCTTAGCTTCTAACATGTAATAAAAACCTTTGGGCATCCTGAGTCACATAGAGAACCATTTTGATTTATCTAGCTTACCGGAACTTCTTGACCATATCAATTTTGCGTATATTGTTATCTTTTTACTTTTGTAAGAGTCGTGTAGGTACATAATTCTCTATAAGATGCATTCAACTTCTTGATTCTGACATGATTCTATTTGATCTACAGGAACCTGGTTGTTATAATCCTTCAGAGTTCAGATGCAATGCAAGTATGGACATACATACTAGGCAAAGTTTATTAGAAGATATGAAGTGATCCATTGTGTTGGGGGTTATGGACAATGGTCCCTTTGTCAGATATTATTCATGTAGCTCTAGAAGCAATGGTACAAGACAGTTGAGAAAGTTGTGCAACGAGTGGCAGTTCAGGACTATCAGTATTTAGTATTCAAAATTGATGTTGGTGACTTGAAGTGCCGAATTTTGTTTATGTATGCACAGATCAAATTAAGCATGCACAGTTCCATTGACAACTACTTTAATCTCAAATTTTTATTCTTGTATTGTATTATAATGTATTGCATTACTTTGATGTTGATTTGTATTCATTGAATATGACTTCACCTCTGAACTATGTATGCTTAATCTTTTTTTGGTGGTGGCCGGGGTTTGAACCCTGGACGTTGCATATATTATGCATTGCCCTTACCAGCTGAGCTAAGCTCACGAGGACATATCTATGCTTAATCTGATCAGAGGCATTGTGGGCTAGGGAATTTGGCATCTCAGGAACTTATGATGGTATTTATAGTGTCAATGGAACACTGATTTAATGTCCTCTAATGTTTCAGTTCCGAATTCCAATACTGCCATTTGAACGTACTTTATGCTTTACAACTGTTTCTTATATTTTTCATTGTAAGCTACAGTGTTCAAAGATTTGCCTGTGATTGTGAATTATATGAGGCCTTTTGTTACAGTAAATTCGAATTTCATTATCTTATTTGAGGTCTTTTGTGAATTATTGCAAGTTGAATACGAAATAAGCCTAACAAGCTCCACTGGAGGTTGGTGAATTCTATGCAACCCCGGATTCTTTCTAGACTCTAAGAACCCTAGATTCTGAGAGCCATGAGAGACCTTCACAGTCCAATCATACTTCAACCAGAAACCAATCCTCCTGTAGTAAGAGTTGAGCCCCCATTAAGTCCTTATCCATATGGATAGAGTTCACAAGCTAATCAGCAATGTCTATTTCCAGCTTGATATTCCTACAACCCGAATCCCAGGCTAATTTAAGGCCATAAATGACGCCCCAAAGCTCGGCGACAATGGCAGAGGAGTAACCAATATGAGCACCAAAACCAGAAACTCATTGACACAAATGATACCCCTCATAACCACTTTTATAAATAATTTCCTAAGGGAGTTATGAATGAAGCTTACTGAGATTCATTTTCCCTGCTCATCATCAATTCAGTCTCTGACTAAAACATGTTGGTCTTGTATGCTATCACACATTTAATCAGTTCAGGGCAATGGAAATGACAGATAATTTGTATCGAATGACACCGTAGGAACAAAACTAATATTTATTTACAAGCACATGTATAGGACATTTTTTGGAAATTAATTTCTATCACAAGACAAGAATATCACACCCCAAAACTACAAAACTGATATTCAAAATAGATATTCAAATTAGCATCAATCCTTAGTTAGTATGACACAGTTTATCAATCACCAAAGTTTTATCTCTAGAATTCATGCGGCGAAGCTTTGATCTCAATGAACAACCCAAATACTCAAGGAAAATCATCAAATAACCCATACATACATACATACATACATACATACATACATACATAAACAAAATTCAGCACTTCAAATCTTTAACCAGCGTCAATTTGAATACTATTACGCCTGAACTTCCACTCACTGCCCAACTTTTCCAACTGTCTTGTACCATTGTTTCTACAGCTACATGAATAATATCCGACAAAGGGACCATTGTCTATAACCCCCAAAAAATGGATCACTTAACATCTTCTAATCGAAGTTTCCAAGTATGTATGTCCATACTTGTATTGCATTTGAACTCTGAAGACTATAACAATCGGGTTCCTGTCGATCAAATAAGGTCATGTAAGAAGCAAGAAGTCAAATGAATCTTATAGGGAATTATGTTACCTACACAACTCTTACAAATGTACCAGAAGCTCCATTTTAATTTCATAAGTTAAGTTCAAGTGGGAGCAGGCATATTGAACTCAAACTAAGCACCAGTTCAGTGGTGCAAGTTGTGAGTAACAAAGTCGTATAGATAATAATATAACGAAAAATTGTATAATAAACGATAATAATAGAATACTATAAGTTAGTTTGTGTAATTATTTCAATTAGCACTTACTAAAAAAGAAGAAAAACAATGAGATAATTATAAATGGTTGAAATATTTATATAACTTCACTCACAAATTAAAATGAATTTATTCGCCTTAAATATTTCATAAGTTCCCTTCATTAAATTCTCTGTGAATATAAAAAAAAAAAAAAAGTGTATTTGACATTTTTTTTAGATTCAGTTGAGAAGTTCCTGTAACCTAGATAAAAATGCTCCTCTACGTGACTCAGAATGCACAAAGGTTTTTTACATGTTGGCAGCTAATTCTTATCTCAGGTTGGTGAACCTCCTACAAGCTAAAGTTAATTTAAAATGGTAGTACAAATGATTAATTAAGCGATGCAAACAGACACAAATGATTGATTAATTAAGCAACCAATATAATTCTTATTATAGAGCGTTCAGTTAAAGTTGAGACTACACAGAATCATGCTAATATATATGTATAATTTCTTTATGAGCACAGCTATATTACACGAACAAATTTCCACGGGATCCACGAAAATGCTGAGGTGTATGCATATTAGTTAAGGATAATGCAATCACTTGCTTTTTGGTGGAAATCAAGGAGGGAGAGAATTCAAATCAATGGTTCGTTATTGACTCGTGAATAAACTTTTCGTGGTAACAATCATTTCCCTTTCTTTATTTATCCAAGAGACTTGTAATTTATGCTTTAATAATTAGTTATAACCGAAGAGATCTCAATAAACAGAAACATATAATAAAAGAGAAAAAGAATAAAACAAACCAATTATAAATGTCTTGGTCTAATAGTTTTTTTCGTGCAATCTATGAATTCAACATCTGCTGAGGGCGAATTTTGAGCAGAGAGAATGGATTTCAAATCTCAATAGTTAATTTCTTCACGTTGTCTAGGGTTTGAGCGGGAGGATATGTAGTGATGGACAAATCTATAGTAGGTTAAGCATAAATCTCAAGCATTTAATATAATGTATAATTAACTAGATGATACATATGTATTAAAGTTTTTTCCTGATAAAAGTTTAGATTAACGGAGATGCACCTCATAGAAAATCAGAAAAAGAACCACTAGCCTCAAAGAGAATTTACAACAAAGTTTGGCTTAAATATGTCTATAGTTCCTCTAATGGGTCTCGTTTGAATTTTTGTCATTGTATTTACTAATCCTTCCATTTTATCCATGCAATTATTAATCATTTGAGTTTTGGTTCTAATTACATCTAAATGCTTGCTTATGTAGCACGTAATTACTGACGTGTCAATGATGTGGCACAACGTGACTGGGAGAGGACCTTGATGACTCAGCATTTTGTACATGAATGACCATTTTACCCTTAATGCATCCATACACATGAGAAAAGACCAAAACACCCTTGTCTTCTTTCTTCCCCGTTCCCTCTTCTTCTTCCCTCTCTGTGATTTATGTTTCACGATTTGGGAAAAAAAATTCAAATTAATGTTTTACTCATAGAAACCACAAGAAGAAAGTATATTGTTCCTTTCTCTTTGATATCTATCAGCTTGAAAACATGAGGTACTTGGTGGGACCTTTTTTACTTCAATTGCTAACCTTCCAAATCAGGCTCCCTTTGTTGCGGGGGCGGCGTCTCCGTTCGGGATGCGGGTTTCCGTGTTCGTTTCCAGCTTCGGTTGTTCCATGGTGGCGGCGCTTGTGAGGTGTTGTTTTTCATTTAGATTTTTGAAATTCTGGTACGTAGTAATAACAAAACAATGTTATGACCAGTCAGATGTCTTGCACGAAGTCAGAACATCGTGACAACAATAATCACAGATAATCAATATAATTAAAGGACAAAGAAAGTAACTCAGATTATTTGTTGACCCAGTTCGGTGCAACTTCACCTACATCTGGGGCTATCAAACCAGGAAAGAAATCAACTATAGTAGTATCAATTCAAAGCATACATAAAAGATTTCACAAGCCCACTAACTTCTCACTTAATCACTACCCGTGATATTTCTACCTAAGACTCTCACTAGTCCTAAATATGAGAACCCACTCACTTCCTCTTAGTCACAGACCAGTGACCGTCCTTGAAATCCTTATCAAATACGGAGACACTCTCCTATAAAAAGAATCAACCCGTGCTTAAAAGCTCAGAGAGATTCAGAGTATTACAACTCAATTACAAAAGTCCAACTCTAATATCAAAGAGATATAAGGGTGGCTCACAAATAACAACAACAAACTAAAACCTAGATGACTCTTTTCAATTGCGGCTTCAGTAGTGAATTAGGTCTTCTGTCTTTATTTATATAGCCTGAATGTAGAATAGGTGTGATGCGCAAGTCTTGGCTAAAGATTAGCTGAAATCTCGATATTTCAGCACAAGTTATTTGAAGCAGATCGGATGTTTCCTTAAATGTTGCAACAACATTCTTAAGGACTAAGATAAGCACAAACCGACTTTCTCTGCTTCTAGAACCTCGCTAACTTGATCAACTCTTCCCGTGATACAAATCTTTAGATATTATACGAAAATCTTCACGATTAAAAGCAAATCTCCAAGAAGCATATCAAGGCACGTTCAGATGTCGTATGTAACACCCACACTAAACGTATCTAAAAAGTTTAGCGTGTGCATTAGTTTAGTACTGGATACATTAATATTTACAACATTGAAAACTTCGAATGAATATTTTATACAACAATATGAGTTCGTACAATAATAATGCAACTCAACTTTTCTAAAGTATTAACAGTTCATCCTTGAATATCCACATCTTCCTGCAGCGGGTACGAACGAACACTTGCTGAAACATCCATTCGGCTACTAGCTTGCTAAACCATCCTGTTAATCTGAAACAAATAAGGATTGGGATGAGACATAATGTCTCAGTGAGTTTCACCTAATCCTAGGCTATAGGTAACCTCGGGGGAAACCTACGGTCACCACGTGTCTACAATACAACCTGACGGTTGATTATACGTGTGTGGGAACTTGCTTTCCTAAACGGTCGTGCATACTAGACCCGTCATAGGTACTTCTTAACTTGTTATAGGCTTCACTTCTTATACGTGTCATGGCGGTCGAGGGGAGTCTAACACCGCAATGCCAAGAATACGCTCTACGTATCAAGGCCTAAGCATAACATAATCATGACACGATTCTAAACCAGACGATTAGGGGAAACCTAAGATCGTCACCAGCATATCTTTCTTTACTTGCTTCTACTTGCTAGAATACGTTGTATCTAACAAC
This sequence comes from Medicago sativa, assembly GCF_051527215.1. Lineage (NCBI taxonomy): Eukaryota > Viridiplantae > Streptophyta > Magnoliopsida > Fabales > Fabaceae > Medicago > Medicago sativa. Next base: position 52,720,553 of record NC_140751.1, on the reverse strand, counting down.
ATATCATATCATATCTTATCACAAAAAGTGATTCTTTCTATCTTACTAGTTCTTGACGATCTACGTCAAGGCTCTATGAAATAACATATACATGTCTAATAAATATGCATAGTCAGATTCATTGATTATGTTAGCGTTTAACAAACAAACAATTATCTGAGTTCATTTTACGGATTAATTCCGAGTGGAGTAACCCCGGAAGTTAATCCCGTACTACCGGCGAAAAACCTAGCTAAGGCACACCGGACTCCTTCAGTGACATGCGGCTCCCTTACGGCTTAACCGTTCTCCTCGGAGAACCCCTTGAATCCAACCTCAGAAGGATTACAAGAGACACGACACCTACTCTTACTTGATGGTCTTGACCATATATGATTCTTGTCTTAAAACTTGCTTAAACTTTCTTGTGAATATGATATCTAATCGCATCACATCTTTAACAAAGTCTTGGTCTATAAATGCATGAGTATTATATCTATAAATATGCTAACTCTTTTACCTCGGATCCTTAAACGATCCCACTAGAGGTAAACTATATGCTTGCTTAACTTACTATGTGAAGAGATATCTAATCAATTCACGTCTTGCCATACTCGTATGACACTCTAGCTTCTATGCGAAGAGAAATACTCTATATCACCTCGCGTCTAATCAAGCATACTACTCATGCATAAGATTCTATTTCTTTACTAACTATTCTAGTTCTTGACAAACCATGTCAATACTCTACTTTCATTCCCCTTCTTAGTTCATCACTACCCGAACATATTGCATAACTTATCACTCTAGCGTATCATTTGTCAACAAGCATTGTTAATGATTTATCATGCCTTTCCTTTATTTAAAAACTTGTTTGGAATTGTATTTTAGACTCTTGGAATTGAGGGGTTCATATTTCAATAAAATTTTGCAAGAAACGAGGCTCGAACGGCATTTTTGGACCACCGAAACTTTTTGGAACATTTTCAAAAAGTGCTGTCTAAAGCTGTCAAAAGTGCTGTCTAAAGCTGTTCTGAGGCTGTTCACTTAAAGCGAACCCTAAGCGAACCTGTAAGCGAACAGCTCTGGTGGTTCTGCCATTCCTTCGCTTAAGCGAACGACCGTTCGGTTAAGTGAACATTCATCAGTCCAGACCTGCAGAATTCGTATTTTTGACCCAAAATCCTCAATTCAAGTGTTCTAATGCATTCTAATCATCCAAAACATCATAAAAACAGCTTATATCATGTGCATGGCATCAATTAACAATATTTGATCATAAATGGTACAAAGGGGGTACTAAAACCCTACTTTTCATAAACTAACATAACTTAGCAAAATCCATGTCTTCTCACAAGAATTGCACAACCCATAGGTAGGATAAACTATCTAAGAACTCACCTAAACAAGTTCCTTGCAATTCATCAAGCTTCAAGCTCAAACCCTAGCTTGTGATTTATTCTTGATCCTTAGCTTTCCAATCAACCCATGCTTTTATCCCCTCTACCACTTGTTTCTTGCTTGCTAAGCCACCAATTGCATGAATTTGGAAGAATTTGATGACTTAATGAGGGAGGATGGGGGTGGTCCATATAGAGAGAGAGAGAGAGAAGAGAACTCTTTTCTCTAACCTAGCGAGAGAAAGAAGATGGGAAAATGAGATATTTTGGGACAACACCAAATAAATATCCTTCTTTCAAGCAATTACCAAAATGCCCTTGTCTTAAGCGTGTTAAATTCGACACTGATACTTAACCCATAATTAGCTGGCATCACATACTAAATATTTCCGACAAACTTTCTTTCCGTAATATTAACCCTCTGACATGATCGACTGGTAACATTTCGATACTGACCGGCGGGATATTACATCGTACCAACATGTTAAGAAATTATGTCTGACATCTTGCTATAACTAAAGGTTTAACAAAATGCAGCCAACATATGTCTAAAAATCCAACAATTTTGAAGTATATTGTTGCGCCGAATTTGTGGTTATGTACAGATCCTGGTCGACACTTGTATGTTGGTGGCGGTAGTGGCGGCGGCGGCGGTGGTGGTGGAGAAAGAGAAGAGGACGAGAGATTGAAGAAGAAGGTTAGATAGAAGAGGGCACTTTGGTGATTTTTGATTCTATTGAGGGCCAAAAGGTCAATTCATGTTATATTTGTTGACTCATCATGCTCTTTTACCAGTCAGCTTATACCACATCATTGCCACCTCAATAATCAAATGTCACATCAATAATCAAATGGGTTTAGGGCCAAAACCCCAATGATTAATAATTGCAGGGAAAAATGGGAGGATTAGTAAGTACAGGGACGCAAATTCAACTGAGCTCTATTTGTAGGGACTATAGACATATTTAAGCCATAAAGTTTACATACAGTGAAGCCTTTAACAATGAATTAATTTTTTTAATTAAATACACCATCATAATGCTTAAATTACCAACGAGAGGTTTGGTTTAACGAAAGACATTAAATTAGCACTTTGTGGCAGCTAAAAGATGTATCCACATTTGTGTCTAACATATCTCAAATAGGATTATCTTCAATGGAATAAATTGTGGAAAACCAAAAAAATATGTAAGTTATCAAATAAATTTTAATTGATTTTAGCACAAATATAAATTGTTATCCTCTGATCCATTTTTTTTACACTTGAACATGATTTTAAAACTCACAACTGATGATTAAAAAATGACGAGGGAATGAAACAAATTCATATTGGACATAAAGAGATTAAATAAAATTTTGACGCGATATGGAAATATAGATAAATAAGATGCCCTTTATTCAAATAATAAATAATACAATACAAACAAAACTTCAACTTCTAAGTTGATAACAAAGACAATGAAATGCCCGATAACACTAAGATTATGCCTAACCAAGTCACATACATGAAACTAGGCTAAGCATGCAGACTCCAATCAAAATAAATTTAAAAAACATGAAACAAAAAAAAACATAAAAATAAATTGACACGGGCATCTTAAGGCGGATCTAAGGGCTCGGATCAAAAGAATCCGGAGGGTCCATATCCACCTCCTCCCCCCATATTGTTGAAGCCAAACCAATGAGGTTGCAACATAGGGTTCTGATAAAACTGTGCTGGAAGCATCTGAGCTTGTGGAGGATTTGGTTGATGATGGAGAGGCATGTTTGAGGATGAATTGTTTCCAAGAAAAAATGGAAATGTTTGAGTAGGAGCACCCTGGATTACAAGCCTATCAACATGATGATCAACAATTTTCTTAAGCTCATCCAGAGCCTTCTTGAATAATTCAAGTTGGGCCCGATTCATCCCATCAATGGGACCAGCCCACCAAAATTGAGTCTCGGCCGTCTTGCGCAAGTGGCTCAGCTCTTCAGCACGTTTCTTCTCGATGTCCAGTAGCTGGTTGATCTGAGTCAGGTGAGTATTGAGCTCGCGCACGTTGGCGCTACGGTGAGCCTCAATGAATTGCATGGTACCATTGTTTTGGGGTGGGATCCGAGATAGATAACGATCTATGACCGTATCAACATTGGGGTGGCCAAACGAAAATACCTTCTCTCCAGGTGAGAAAACAACGAGAGCAACATCTGCACCACAGAGGGTGCAAAGCTCACTGGCTTTCTTGAAGAGCCCACTACGGCGCTTCGAGAAAGTCACTTGCAAGTTGCTCTCGTTGCTCATTTTTTTCATCTCAATCTTTTGGCGACCTCGGCTTTTCCTTCCACTTGACATGGTTGAAGCACAAAAAGAGAGAAAAGAAAAGGGTGGGTGAGTATGTTTGTAAATTTGGACTAAGAAATGGTACATTGGAATTGGGAGTGAATGAGTCCTTTTATAGAAAAATTTTGTGAGTATATTTCCGCTCAAATTTTGTGAGTGTATTTTCAAGACGCGGTTCTTTTTCAAACGTCGTGTCTTTTCATTACATTAAAATATTTCCTGGATTGAGAGATTATCATGAAATCTCTTTTTAATGGCTTATATGGAAGATAATTCAATTATTTTAAAAAAATTGTTCTTTTTTTAATTATTTATACTTTACCTTATTCAACAATCGTTAGATAAATTGTACATGGATAATTCCAAGAATTTGAAATTATTATGTTCATATTACTTTATATATTTTAAAACTAAAAAGAAAGTCTAGTACAATGATAAGAACGATGATGTTGTACACAGTTGTAGTATCCATTGCAGTCTGTCTTTTTTTTACTTACATAAAAATAAAAAGGCAATATACTAAGTGATACGATAAATATGAATTGTCGGACATTTAAAATTATTATTTATGTTTATAAAATAAAAATGTTTTGTGAGATGGAAAATATTATATAGCTATTATGAATTTTCTAAAAAATGAATGCAAATTATTTAATTTTTACTATCAAATCAACGGCCAACGGTAACATACAAATTACGATTATTATTTTTTTCTATTTTTTTAAATGAAAAAATTATTATTCATATCGCTAAGATTCGAACCACAAAAGGACTGAAAAAACCCATAAAAAGACAACTCTTAGGTTATTGAATAGAAGAGTAAATATTAATTTGAAAACTTCATGATTTTTAAAAATATATGTTATTTATTGTATGTGTCATTTCTTACCTTGTTTTTAAATCTTTTCATAATTCTTTTGCTTATAATAGTGACCGAATGGTATATAAGTTTGAATTCTAAGTTAAAAATGAAGTTTAATTTGTGTCATAGACGGTGTAAAATGACAATTAGTGTTGGGTTAATTAATAATAATTTCCATCTTCCTCGATTCTTTTTTTTTTGTTTTGTGGTGGCCGGGGTTCGAACCCCAGACCTTCCATATTTTATGCGTTGTCCATACCAATTTGAATCTACTTATCACTTTAAAAAAATATTATTTAAATTACTATGAAATAAATCAAAACTATGACTCACCAAAAAATTATTTTAATTAATTATAATATATTATAATTTAAATGGAAAAGTATAATTTTGAAATAAATTAATTATTTAAAGTACTAATTATCTCTAATTTTATTTATTTTGATAAAAAACCATCTTTAATGGGAGATTAGTCACTTTAGTCCCTGAAAAGGAAAGGAGTCATCACTTTAGTCCCTGAATGCAGATAAATTGTAAAATAGTCCCTGAATGTAGCAGACTCCGATAGTCAATTTAGTCCCTGAATGTAGACTCGATAAGTCACTTTACTCCTTGAAATTGACCATCAGAGTCTACATTTAGGGACTGTTTTGCAATTTCTCTACATTCATGGACTAAAGTGACTACTCCTTTCTCATTCAGGGACCAAAGTGACTAATTCCCCCATCTTTAATTCATTACATTTCGTGTATGGTAATATTTTTTTTTGAAGTAATTGTGTGTATGGTAATTGTTATGTATACTCCGGAAATAATTAAGTACGGCTCATTATTTTTTTTTCTATCACTTAGTACCAAATGCCAGCTAACCCCAGGCTTTGATTTGTTAAGATTCGTGTTTATAATTTACAAACAAATATTTTTTTACATAAATAAATAATTATGCTTAATTCTCTATTGAACCTAGCTAATGGATCCGTTTGTCAAATAAAATTTTTTGGTTCTACCTTTCATAAAAATTTTAGTTCTCATTTTGTTTCGATTTAATAAAGCAGAAAATGAGGTATCTGGTTCTCATAAAATCACATTCTAATTATCTCCCCTAGGGAGAAATTAAGTCCCACATATAATACATCCGAGAAAAAAAATAAATTTCTCATATCCTCAAGATGTGAGAGCATCTGGTAAGACATCAGTTCACCAGAACGCACACACCCGCATGCATTTCAATCAAGCACATAGTAGCAATAATTCTATCATATATTATCGGGCTAGTAACAGATAATGCTCCCTCTCAATGGTAGATCAGAAAAATATTTATGCTCCCCCTCCGGCAATGCTTCCTTAAGATCATGTATAAGATAGTCTACCATAAAGAAGCTCTAACATCCAATCTAAACATGAGAACTACTTCCCCTTGGTTGCAGACCACATGCATATTATCAGAACATATCAGACAGACATACCAGAGCTTCTCTTCCTTTGTTGCAGAGCACATTCAAATCTACAGCCATTGTCAGAACAATCTCATGCTTAACATCTAATCATCTAGCTACAACATGCATGCATATAGTGCTTAAATTCTAGCTCTATCTATCAATCAAGTCCACTAGCCTACGAGACTACTACTACTCCCCCTTTTTAGCCATAAATTTTGACAAAGTATCATATTTATCAGAACCTAGATCCCAAATGTCTAAGGTACCAAAGTATTCAAACTGGAGAAAATAAAAAATGCAGAAAATAAAGTAGAAGGACATATAGAGTAGTTATTACAGACCAGGCACATACAATGCTCAAAATTTAGGGCATAGCCCACAAATAGAAGTATTAATCAAAGAATCAAGCCTCTACCTTGTAACACCCTATTTCTAATAAGCGGTAAAACGAGCAAATATACGTACATATTCTAGAAATAGATGCTACGTCTTCGAATCAAACCACAAAACATACATGCATAAAGATCATGTTACACAACATAGCAGCGGAACATACATATAATTCATAAAACATCTCTGGATCTCAACAAAATACAATTGTATTCTCCAATTCTCAAATAACAAATAACATCTCAACTCCAAATACATAGTCCAAAAATAAAACTAACATGCAAAAACTATCCTAGATCAGAGCCCTAATCTAGACACTTGCATAAACAGAGGAACTCCACTCCTCAACATCATCAAGCAAACAACTATGCATCCTGCACTCCATCTACCCGTCCATACAGAAAGGTAGGTGGTAAACCACTGAGGGTTAGCATTACATCATCATAATCCACGAAAAACATTTATCATGAATATTGGAAATGAAAGAATATATTCAAGAATAATGATAGAGCCAAACCGCAAGTGCACGGTCTATCGAAGTAATAGTAGTAAAAGAGTATCGTTCCGCTAGGGAGTTATGAATTCGATTAACTTTTAGATAATGATTAGGAAAGAGAAAAGTTTATAAAAAAGGGGTTTAATTGCTGAAAGTAAATAACAATAATATAAAAGAGCCTTGGGATCCTTGGTTCATCATAATAACGAATCTTTTCGCAAGCAAGCCTTAAACTTATAATTATGCGTTAATCTTAATTTCTAAGGACAAGTTTCTCTTTAGCATATCACAGCTTCTCTCGAAGTCAGTGAGTGTATCCCTCCAACAACCACACCTATTCTCATGGGTGATTGCCTTTGGGACCCTTGAAGATCGAAACTTTATGTGTCCCAAGGTTTGCTAGACTATTCTCATGTTTCGCAAACCTTGTCTAAATTCACTTGTTCGGATATCAAAGCTCCGCGTTCGCTTTATGAATTGATATCTGTGATGATGAATTAACCATTATCAAACCCTCCGCGTTCGCTTCCACAGTTTGATAATAATTAATTCATGTTAAAACGGTGAATTCAGATTAGGAATTAAGGTAACATATAATTAGGGTTTAAGGCTTGGCTTGATCCGGATTACGTCATTAGACTTATCCAACAATCCCAAGACAAAGAAGTCTACTCACTAACGTTCATTGTAGACATGGGGGAAGAAGAGAGAAAGCAATAAAGTAAAAGAACAATAATATAAAAGTGAACTTTTATTCCAAGAACAAAAGATGATTGTTTATGATGGAGTGTTACTCTATTTATAGCTTTACAATCGACTTAGAAACTAAGCAACTAAAAGGGCAAAATAGTAAAACTACAACAGAGTAACTTGGGCTCGAAGAAAAGCAGCAAAAGAGGCTTCTGGGAGGTGGCACGGCCGTGCCACATGTTGGCACGGGCCGTGCCACATGTTGGCACGGGCCGTGCCAAGCTTCTGGTTAGAAGGGATCATATTTTTGTCCCATATCTTCGTATTCTTGCACCGTATTTGCTCCAGTCCTCTTTCTTTTGCTCCAAGACACCTTCCACCATATATTTGTTCCTAAAATAAAATAAAAGACAATTTAAAGTAAAATATTCTAAAAGGAAATAAAATGCAATAAAATAAAACTAAATCTTAAATAAAACTAAAGTAAATAAAGATATAAATTAGACTATCTATGACTCATCAAACTCCCCCACACTTGAATCTTTGCTTGTCCTCAAGCAAAAGGCAATGGACATAGCAGCAACTAAAAGATTATTATGGCAATATTAAAAACATATGTCTCAAAGAAAGGTTTTGTTCCAAGTACACTAATTACAATCTCAAATATTCCTCATGAACCTTTTCTACCCAACATCAAGTCTTAAGTGAGTGTGTGTGTGCAGTCCAACCCTTTTCTTGCTCCTGTATAAGACAGATATTATGAGGAACATGTTCTATCCTTAAAGCTAAAGTAACCGAGAAAAGTCCTTTCTTCATTTCATATAAGAGTGATGGGAATTTAAGTTAAGATTAAATTAATTTAACAATTAAGCACAAGGGGCTGCAGATGCTTAGGGGCTATCTATCCTCATAGGAAGTCTTCTCGGATGTAATTGTCCTTTCCCCCTAGATTCAAAATCACCCTAAGCAGTGCTGCAAAATTTTCTTTTATTTCATCTCCGCGTAGGAAGTCTTTTTGGATGTAATTGTCCTTTCCCCCTAGCATTGATGAGTTTGTTTCACATTAAGTTCAAATCAGGGAGTCACCACCACAATTAGGAAGTTAGGGATTATCCTTTCCCCCACATGTTGGTGCCATTCTCCCGCCCCATTATCATTAACAATTTAAGAAGAATATAACAATTAAGAACAATTTGATTAATTTCCCACGCAAACTTATACTACTTTTACTCTTAAGACTTTAAAGGGTCTAAGTTAACACTAAAGATAGAACGTGCTCCTTAAAATACCTATTCATACATTTACTCAAGGATTGCAACCGGGTGCTTTTCTCTTTGGAGATTTTTCACAATAAAACATGACATGGGTATAGCAAGAACACAAGAAACACAAGAAACTACTTTCATGTACAAGAAACAACCTTTAAAGAAGAGACAAAACAAAAAATTTATGCCATATTTTACATTAAAAACAAGCTACTTAGTCATGCCTCTTGCTATAAAAACAAAACAAAAGAATAAAGTTCAAGGGAGTTTGGGAACACTACGACTCTAGACACTTTATTAGGCCCCCCCCACACTTAGGAGAAGCATTGTCCTCAATGATTCAAAAGAAAAGAAAAATTAAAATAGAAGAAGAAGAAGAAGAAGGAGTAGAAGAAAGAGTAGGAGAAGGAGAGAAAGAAGAGAGAAGAGATAAGGGAAGAGAGGAAGAGGAAAGCTCACAATTTATTGAGGTCCATATGGAGGACCTTGGAATTGTAGGTGTTGCATCATCCGGCGGAGCATCTCATTGTTTTCTTGTGTTAAGCGGTTGCCCTTTTGAACATTGTTCCTTAGTCCGATGATTTCAACACCTTGCCTTTGTTGCTCGGTGCTCATCCTTTCAACTTCATTGTGAATTCATGCCCATCTTTGATCTTCATTAAGCTCACCGGCTTCATGGCCATGGTATTCTTCCTCGTGGTGCAAGTTAGCACTTCCTCCCACATCATGGTGCAAGTTAGCACCTTCTCCTTCATCATAATCTTTCTCACCAAGAACCTGCACATCATCAACATACAACAAATTTGCTTCCACCTCGATGGTAGTCCGAGATGGATTAGGAAGTAAAAACATGATTGGCACACTTAGCTTGAGTTGGTGATGGAGGGGTGGACGAGGTTTAATGAAATTCATAGCAAGGAGGGTGTCTATGTTAAGCCTATTGTTTCCCTCAATTTGTTTGATCCCCTCATCCTCACTCACACCAAAACACCTAGCTATGTATGTGATGATGCCACCCACCACTATGTCTCCCTTACCGGCTGATCTAGTACCTACAAAGTCTAGGTAATCAATCAAATAGAAACAAGTGTTGATGGGGTGGTTTGTAGAGCATTGCCCCACAACATGAAGAGCTCATCGGTTCTAATGTTTCCTAGCTCGGTTCTACCTCAAATAGTGCAAGTCATTACCCTTTGAAGGTACCTAAGTACGGGGTTGTGAATGTTGCTAGCTTTATTGGCTCTAGTGACAAAGGAGCTAAGGTCGGTGATACGTTCCCAAAAGACAGCGGGTTGATAGTCAACCAGCTTAAGACTAGGATCCCAAGAATCATGGATATACCCCTCGTTTGCAAAACCTAAGGCATCACAAAAGTGCTGAAGAGACATATCATAATCAATATTCATTAGCCTAAAGGAAACTCTATGGTTAGGGTTATCATAATTCAGCCTATCTTTAGTAAAAATAATGGAACTCAAAAATTCATAGGTGAAATTCTCATAATCCCTCATAGGTTCTAACATATCAGTCCAACCTAACCTTCCTATCAACCTATAGACATCATTTATAAGCTCTAGCATATTCAAAGTATGAGAATCAGGATATCGAGAAGGATGCAAGGGTTTAAAGATTAGAATTTTATACCTATCCCTTTGTGAGTTGTCCTTAAACTTGATCCCATGATTCTTGACTTGTGCTTGCTTCTTTGAGGGAGGTCCTCCTTGAGACCTTGCTGGTTCCTTACCACTTCTTCTTGAAGCCATTTGACCTTGGATGTGGATTGGTTAAAGGTTAGGGTTGTGGAAGATTTGTGGTGGAAAGGATTGGTTTAGGGTTGGGGTTGATGTTTGAGTAAGGTTTATGAGTTTGATGATGAAGATTGGTGAAGAAATTGGGTTAGGGTTTAATGGTGTATGAATTTTGTGTTTGGTTGGATGAAGGTTGGCTTTGATTGGAGGGTTTGGTTTAGGATGAAGTTTAGAATTGTTTGGTGAAAGAATTGAGTGGATTGGTGAACTTTTGAGGAAGATATGAAGGTTTAAAGGTGGATGGTTATGGAGGTTTAGAGAGAAGTTTAAGAGATGAAAGAGGGTTGTGGTTTGAGAATGAAGAAGAAGAAAGAAAAAAATTGAGGTTATGGGAGGCTAGTAGTCGGGCACGGCCGTGCCAACCTTGGCACGGGCCGTGCCAACATTCTGGAACTTTGGTCCTTCTTATGTTGTAGAGTCTGGCACGGCCGTGCCAACCTTAGCACGGGCCGTGCCACCATTCTGGTCACGGAGGCTTCAAAATTTTCAGTTTTTCTCGAATCATACTTGGACAATTACCTACAAAACAACTTAAAAAAAACAAACAAAAGCAATTAAATACGTGGGTTGCCTCCCACGAAGCGCTCTTTTATTGTCATTAGCTTGACGGTCAATAGGTTTCTCTATCCTATACCCAATCTCTCACGAAGGGACAATGGCAGCAAACTGACACTATCTCCCAAGTCACACATGGCTCTTTCTATTTTCTCTGATCCTATGACACATGGTATGGAATAACGCTCTGGATCCTTAAGTTTAGATGGCAATTTATCTTGAATTATTTCAATTAGTTTCCTAAATTGCTCATCCAACTTGGACTCATCAAACCCTTGTGGTGAAGGAGTGTTTGGATCATATGGTGGTGGTATGTTAAGCTTTTCACTCTCTACTACAACTTTCTCACTTTTTGGTTTTTCACTCTCTACCCCAACCTCAATTGTCTTGGTTTCTACAACAGGGTCCTCTAATTTCTTATCATCCCTAAGTGTAATAGAATTTATCGGGCCTTTGTGGTTGGTTTCAGTTTGACTCGGGAAGACTCCGGAGGGTTGTGGGGAAGAGGTTACTTGTTGGGCTACTTGAGGGATTTGAGCCTCAAGCTTTTTGTTGTGAGTAAAAAGAGAATCCATTCTATTGAGAGAGTCATTCAAAATTCCAGCTTTGACTTTAAACTCTTGGTTATGCCTGATGTTATCTAATTCAAAATTTTCTATCAAAAGTTCCAAGTCGGATTTTTGAGGGACTCCTTGGTTGTTAAAAACAGGTGGTGTTGTTTGTTGTCCAAAAAAAATTTGAGGGTTTTGAAATTTTTTTTGACTATTCCTAAACCCTTGGTTAAATTGAGCAACTTGCTCAGGATTTCTAACAACACTACCCAGTTGACATTCAACACCGGTATGACCAAATATTCCATAAACTCTTGAAGGAGGTAAAACAGGGGTAGAAGTCCATTGATAGTAGTTTTGAGCCATGCCTGAAATCAAAATAGTTAAAAGATAAAAAATAAATTAAAAGAGAGAGAAAGATTTTTTTTTTTCTTTTTATAAATATATATTTTTTTTAGATGAAAATAAAATAAAATAGAATCAAATAAAGATTTTATTTTTTTTTAGAAAGAAATAAAACAACGAAAAAGATATTTTTTTTTTAGTCTAATCACTATTAAAAAGTTAATCAAATTACAACAACTCCCCGGCAACGGCGCCAAAAACTTGATAGAGCCAAACCGCAAGTGCACGGTCTATCGAAGTAATAGTAGTAAAAGAGTATCGTTCCGCTAGGGAGTTATGAATTCGATTAACTTTTAGATAATGATTAGGAAAGAGAAAAGTTTATAAAGAGCCTTGGGATCCTTGGTTCATCATAATAATGAATCTTTTCGCAAGCAAGCCTTAAACTTATAATTATGCGTTAATCTTAATTTCTAAGGACAAGTTTCTCTTTAGCATATCACAGCTTCTCTCGAAGTCAGTGAGTGTATCCCTCCAACAACCACACCTATTCTCATGGGTGATTGCCTTTGGGACCCTTGAAGATCGAAACTTTATGTGTCCCAAGGTTTGCTAGACTATTCTCATGTTTCGCAAACCTTGTCTAAATTCACTTGTTCGGATATCAAAGCTCCGCGTTCGCTTTATGAATTGATATCTGTGATGATGAATTAACCATTATCAAACCCTCCGCGTTCGCTTCCACAGTTTGATAATAATTAATTCATGTTAAAACGGTGAATTCAGATTAGGAATTAAGGTAACATATAATTAGGGTTTAAGGCTTGGCTTGATCCGGATTACGTCATTAGACTTATCCAACAATCCCAAGACAAAGAAGTCTACTCACTAACGTTCATTGTAGACATGGGGGAAGAAGAGAGAAAGCAATAAAGTAAAAGAACAATAATATAAAAGTGAACTTTTATTCCAAGAACAAAAGATGATTGTTTATGATGGAGTGTTACTCTATTTATAGCTTTACAATCGACTTAGAAACTAAGCAACTAAAAGGGCAAAACAGTAAAACTACAACAGAGTAACTTGGGCTCGAAGAAAAGCAGCAAAAGAGGCTTCTGGGAGGTGGCACGGCCGTGCCACATGTTGGCACGGGCAATGCCAAGCTTCTGGTTAGAAGGGATCATATTTTTGTCCCATATCTTCGTATTCTTGCACCGTATTTGCTCCAGTCCTCTTTCTTTTGCTCCAAGACACCTTCCACCATATATTTGTTCCTAAAATAAAATAAAAGACAATTTAAAGTAAAATATTCTAAAAGGAAATAAAATGCAATAAAATAAAACTAAATCTTAAATAAAACTAAAGTAAATAAAGCAATAAATTAGACTATCTATGACTCATCAAATAACAATTCATACATATATTCACAAGTATCCAGATCACATGCATATTATTCTTTACCATCATTCCAAGTTCATATCAACAAGTGTATGATACACATATCTCAAATTCACCTTGTCAATCAACAATTAACCCTCAATAATTCAATCCACAAATTACAGTTAGCAAATCAATCATCAAACACATTGCAATGCAATTCAATCCACCAACAGTTTATGCAATGATTCTAGACTCATCTAGATGCATGTGGTACCAATCACCTCCAGGTCGTCACCTTCGATGCAACAAAAACATCGTACTCACCTCAATTGGATATAAAATCCGCCACCATCAGTCTTGGATATAAAATCCACCACCATCAGTCATGAATGCATGAACATATGACTCAACTACAAATGCAAATGTTCACACAAACAATAATCACCTCACCATCACCAATACTTGTATATATGCAATCATCAACAATTCACCACCAATTTAACATATATACAATCACCAACAACATCAAAAATCACACAACATGAAGTTGTCACATAAATACACCACCAATCATCTTCACATAACATATAACAATTCACCATAAAGGATTCACAATCAATTGGTTCTTAAAAGTCATCTTTAGTCAAGTTCGTCTCTCAAAATCACTAACATTAAATTAATTGAACATTTAAGTCAAAACCAAGTAAACAAGCTCAATTGCCTATGCCTTGTATTCTCACAACCCACATGTGTGTGCAGTAGAGGTTACATAAGCATTTCATCGGCCAAATACGACGAATTCATAAAAATCACAAAGTTCGTCTCAATTATCATTTTTCAAAGAATTTCCCAATTTCTAAGTAAAAACAAGTAGGTTCACTACATCACAGTTTAGCCACCTTAGTTGCACTCTTAAAAATCAAGTTTCAAGGATTAAAATCATTCCACAAGGATTGGGTCGACTTAGAACTAGTTATGCGGGATTTTCGACAAAACGTTTCAAGAGTATTTTCCCCATAACTTGCAAACCAAAAATCGTATTCAAGTCAAACCAACACCCTTAGAAAGATAAAAATATTATCTACAATTTTCATGTTTGTACCAAAAACCAGTTCACGACTGAAACGAGCGAAAAAGATGCGAGAGTGCAAAACAGGAATCCTGTCCTGTGACAACTCGCCACTGCGATTAGATCTACTCGCCACTGCGAGTCACCAGTTACTCGCCGCTACGAGTAAGCTTGCTCGCAGCTGCGAGTTATGACAGTCCAGTCTCGGGAAAAGAGCCATTTTCACCCCAAAACCCCAATTTTGACTCCCCAATGCCCAAATTTGATCCCAAGGTTCATCCGAACATTTCTAAACATGAAAAGACACACAAATGCATATCAAATTTGTCCCAAAACATTCTCTAAACAAAAATCATCATTTGACCCATTTTTCATCAAAACTTCAAAAACAACACAAGTTCATAGCAACTTCATCAATTATGATTACCCAAGGTTTCAATCATCAATAACAACATCTATCAACAACAACAGCAACTAAACATCATGAATTCATCAACAATTCATCACAACAACACTTCATTTCATCATTTTTGGACAAAAATGCAAAACATACTTATTACCACAACTTAAGCATGTAATTTCATCATCAACAACTCAATTAACATTTAATTTACATACCCAAACATTGCATCAAAACATGTACACGAATTTACAATCAATTAGGCTCAATTCAACAATTTCACAAAATGGGTAAAATAAAAAAAAATGTGAATTATGGTTGAAATCTAACTCTCTTACCTCTAACACCAAGATTTTCTAACCCAAGCTTCAATTTAGCTCCTAGGTGATGAATCCCCTCTTTGCCTTCTAACCCTTGTTGTTGTTCTTCTCTCTAGCCTCTATCTCTTCTCTTCTCCAATGAAATGAAATGTGAAATGTTTGTAAAACCTAATTTCACCAACAACTAGAGTTTATATACATGTTCTACTCAATTGGGCTTATCTCTCAAACCTTAATGGGCCTAACCCATTTCTATTCTAACACCCAAAATGTCACTACTCACTTAATGGTAAATTATAACACTAACGGTCACTTAATGGTAATTAAAATAATTACTACACCCTCTCTAGTAACTTGGTAAAATAATACTCTTACTAAGCACTAAAAATATCCTCCAACAAAATTACAAAATTACCCATGCTCTCAAAATGACCAAAATGCCCCTAAGTCCAAAATGACTAAAATACCCTTCTACACCAAATTCTACAATTCCCAACCAAAAATACACACAGAGGCAAATAATCACATAAGAGCACATATAACACACATAAATAAATAATAAAATAAAACTAGCGAAAATCGGGCTGTTACATACCTCAGCTTCATAGTCCTCCTGGCCTTCATTTCCTTCCTCATCATTAGTGCTTCCATCTATTTCTCCATCATCACCATCAGTACTTCATGCGACTTCCTCTTCAATGTTGCTTGCAGCATCACCATTTTCATCTGCCATTCCCTCATCTTCATTGTCTGTGGCATTCCCTTCAGTGTTGCCTCCAACACCATCATTCCCATCTGCCACGGCCTCATCCTTGTTTAGTTCACCCTCTTTGTTTAACAGGGCCAGAATCATATTATCCACATTTATCTTTCTCTCAGTGCTAATTAAGATGGTTTCCTCCAAATTCTTGGATATTGCTTTCAGCTCCTCAACAATCCCTTCCTTTGATGTTGCACCAGTAGTCTCTTTCCCTGATGTCATGACAATGTCTGGGACATGTGTCCCTTGGAACAATTTATAGTGAAGAGAAAGAGGGGATTTCCTCTTACATACCACATCAGAGCTAACCAAAATATTCGGGTTTTGACTGAGAATGTTCTCACAAATTAAAGATGGAAAAGCTATGGGCATTTTAACAGCGAAGGAATGAGCATGTTTCTTAGTTTGGTCAAAGATATAGGTTCGAAAGTCAAAACTGGTCTTTGTGCCAACAACAACGATGAACTTACCTAATCTAATAGCAATGGTTGAGGTATGATTTGTAGGGACCCAATTTGCAGCTTCTATCATGTGGAGTAGAGCATACTTTCCACTTAGCTTGCTTGCAATTATCTTCCTTTTCATAGGCCATTTCCTCACATGTTGAGCAGTAATTTCTTGACAAATTTGATCATCTGTTACTTTCAGCTCCGTGTAGATACCTTCATTTCTTCCTAGAACCTTGTTAATCACTTCTGGAGAAAATTCTACACAACAACCTCTCACAAAGATTTTTTTTGAACTCCTTGCTTAATGAGTTGTCACAATCTTCAGGTATATTGACTATGAACTCTTTAATGAGCTTTTCATAACAACTCCTAAATCCACTGACACTTTTCTTTAATCTTGCTTCATCAATAAGGTTCATGACCTGCTTGCACTTAAGAGCATCCTTGCCTAATTCCCTTTCCAAAGCTAGTATCCTCTAACATATGAACTTCCATTTTTCAACACTAGACACATGATGGAATGAGATGTTGTCTATAGGAGTCTCATGAATATTAGCAGGAACTTTCTTACCTCCAACAGTCCTTTTCTTAGCAAGTGGAAGGTTGTCAAGGACATCTTGCTCAGCTTTATAATCAGAGTCACTATTAGGGACTTCCTTCCTTTTGAGATATTTTTTCTTGTTAACAGGAATACTCACCTTGCTCCAACCTTTAGTAGGTCCCACAACTTTTCTCTTTTTGGTGGCCTTGAAAGATTGACATTTAGTGAGAATGCTCATATCTTTCCTCTTCTTTAACCTATTTGCTATCCTTTTCCCACTAGCTTCATCATCATATTTGAGTTCTTCCATATCCACAACATCAGCGACTTGATTTTCTTCAACAGACTAACTCTCCTTGTTATCTTCATTTTCAGATTCCTCAGTATTCTCTTCTCCCTTTTCAGTAACGTTACCATCATCCTCTTCTTCCTCAGATGCACCTTCCTTATCTACCTTCTCAGTACTATCCTCTTCAATACTGGTTGCATCATCATCCTGACTTCTTGTTTTCTCGTTAGTCACAGTCTTTTTACTATAATCAGAACCCTTATGTTCTTTATCAGTACTCACCTCATGTTGAGAACTACTACTTTCAGAGACTAACTTAGGCTCAGACTCTTGGTAGGATTCATCTTGAGTGGTTTCATTATGGTTATCATATTGAATCAAATATATCATGACTTTTGGTGCAACATTTGACAGAGTTAGGTTTTCTTTAGGAGAATAAACCAAGAGAATGTCAGGAGTTTTGGACATAACAGATTCATGGTTAATTACTAAGTTTCCAGAGGGTGACTCTTCAGCGTTAGTAGCAACCAGTTTATCAACCATATTTGTTTGAACAGATTTCTCAACAGTTCTACGGTTTTCTTGATTCATAGAATCAGAGATGAGTCTTTTAGAAGTTTTGATAGAACTGACAAATTTAGACATCTTAGGATCAAGATCAGAACTAGTAACATTATGATTGACATTATCAGTACCTAAAAAATCATCATGCTGACTAGGCATGTCATTTACGGAGCTATTAGCTTTGGTCTTGCTAGTTGGAATATCAGAAGACACAGAGGGAGTTGTTGAGTATCTTATAGGGATCAACCCTTTTTACAACAGGATCCTTGTCTTCTTTTTAATAGGAACACGACCGAGAACAGATGAGACAACAATATTTTTGGCAACTTCAGAAGAAGCATCATTAGTATTTAAGAGAGTACCCTGATCCTTTTGAGAGGTTTGTGTTGTGTTTTTGAGACTAGGAGTTGACTCAGAGGCTCCTGACATCTTGAATTTTTGAGCTTTTACAAAAATCATGTTGATGTTTGATGGGTAGGAATGATTTACTAGAGATTGATGTGAGAAGAAGTTATGAGGAATGTCAATCAGTCTGTAAGGAGAGAGAATGTATAAGAGCTGAATGAGAGATTGATGAAGTGTTGGTAGAAGATTATGAGATGTTTCTAATAGTTTTTCTAAAACTGCGTGCACCAGTAAATTGAGGGAAGATAAAATGTCAGTTGCACGCTTAAACTGTAATTGCTACAGTTTAAATATATAAATTTCCCAAACTATCCCTAATTTCTTGACTCGATCAGTACTTATCGTCTTCAAGAATATGCTTCTAGCTTGCTCCCTTGGAGTTTTCTTCTTATGAGTAGTGATCCTCACCTCAGTTGTCTTTCTAATAGAGCGAGGAAGAATGTGAGATAGTGTTTTCTTACTGATTTTAAAGGAATCCTCAGTTATAATAATAACCATCAGTTTCTTGTAATATAAAGTCACAACATCCTGCTTGACATTGTTATATCCCTGAATGCTTCTACAGTCAGTTTTATAGGACCAAAAAGTGGTGGTCTATAGAGTATTTGTGTTCTTGGGATGAGAGCTCACGTTCCTCAGGTTTTCAATTATTTTTTGACGTATCTGATAGATATTTTCAAGAATGAGCATATTTCTGTCAAAGTCTCTTGATTCACGAAGCACTTGAGAACCTGCTCCCTTTTCAGCATGCATATTCTGATGCTCTTTATCATGGTTTGGACAATGTTTGCCAATTATTGAGATGATCTGATTTTCTTTCCTTAATGCTGACATGAATTCACAAGCCTTACAGACTTGAAATTCTTCTCTAGGTTTCCATAAGTAGCAATCATCTTTTGATCTTTCTCCTCTCATTTTAACACTATTTTCAGCATTAATGACTAAACATTCTAACTTGTTGAATATGACTTTTGCTCCTTGATCACACAGTTGACTGATGCTGATCAGATTAGATGTGAGTCCTTTCACATACAAGACTTGATCAAGATTAGGATACTTTGAACATCTTAACTTTCCAATCCCTTTGATTTGACCTCTACCTCCATAACCAAAAGTTACAAAGCCAGTTGGGCAAGGACCAACGTCTTCCAGGTAGTGTTTGTTCCCAGTCATGTGTCTGGAACATCCACTGTCAAAGTACCACTTTTCAGACATTTTTGAGTTACGGTGAACAACATGGCAGGTCTTGTTGTCTTTTGGCTTCATATGTTTGGTATTCAGGTGATAAGACTTAGGTGACTGATATTGTTTCGGATGACCATGCAGATCATAGTAGTAGGGTCTAGTGTGACCATTTCTGCCACAGTGGTGACACCTTCAGGGCCGAAGTTTTGCTTTGCCTTGTTTTTTGTTAGAATGATATGGATGTTTGAACATTATGTCTGACGTAGTGTTCTTACTTTGAGAAGAATTATGTTTGTTTGAGGACTTGCCTTGTTCAATGACAGGTTTAGGGATATGTCATGTTTTTGTAAAAATCTCAACCTCCTTTTTAACAAGATGGATGCCACTTTCTGCGTTATTGTTGGTCCTTTTGGCAGGTATATCCAAGTTTTCTAATTGATAGGTTAAGGATGTTGCCTGATTCTTTAATTCAGATATAGTTGATAGAAGTCTTTTATTCTCCCTTTCTAGCCAGAGAATTGTATTCTTCTGCTTCAACACTTCATGACATGTGTCTTCATAAGAATCAAACAACTCATTATAAGTTATGTCATCACCATAAAGGTCCTTGTCAGAGTCGCATCTTCCAGTGAGAGATGTAACAAAATTTGCATGTTCTTCATTTGGCTCCTCTTCATCATCATACCAGGACACATAGTGACCTTTTTGCTGCTTCTTGAGATGAGTAGGACATTCTGACTTGAAATTTCCATACCCTTCACATCCAAAGCACTGAGGTCCTTTTCCTTGAATAGGTAGTTCCTTTATTTTAGCCTTTTCTCTGAGATTCATTGATTTTTTTCGATGTCAGGAGAGATGTCTTTGACATTTTTTCGTCTACCTTTATCAAACTATTTCAGGATGTTGTTGAACTGTTTACTGAGTAGCACCACTACCTCTGCTATTTCTTCATCAGTCTCTAGTTCATAATCATTTTGACCACTACTCGCGCTTGACAGAAAGGTATTGCCTTTGCTTTTATTTTCAGAATGATCACTGATAGCCATTTCAAAGGTTTAAAGTGACCCAATTAGCTTTTCTACTCTCATATTTGCAATATCTTGAGCTTCTTAAATGGCAGTTACCTTCATATCAAACCTTTTTGGAAGGGACCTGAGAATTTTTCTCACTAGTTTCTCCTCAACCATTTTCTCTCCAAGAGCATTAGAGGCATTTGCAAGTTCAAGGATGTTCATATGAAAGTCTTGAATTGATTCATCATCTTTCATTTTCAGAGCTTAAAACTTTGTGGTGATCAGCTACAACTTTGACATCTTGACTTTTGACATTCCTTCATGTGTAGTTCTTAAAATATTCCAGGTATCTTTAGCCACAGTGCAGTTGTTGATCAACGTGAACATATTTTTGTCAACCTCATTAAACAAGACATTCAAGGCTTTGTTGTTACCAAGAGCCTGATCATCTTCCTCTTTTGACCATTCTTCTTCAGGTTTTAGTTCGGTGGTGTCTTTCCCATCCCTGCCTTGGACACGTGGGTGATTGTAACGCCCTATTTATCTATTTAATTATTTTATTGGGTTTAGAGTCTAATTATATGACTTAATTGATTATGTGGTATGTTGTTATTTTGTTAAATGACTTTATTTTATTATCTAGTAGAATATGATTAAAAATAGAATAATTAGAATTGAAGGGCTAAATTAGAATTTAGAGGAGTTTATTGGAATTAAATAGAATTAAGAGAATTGGTTAAGAACATAAGAATAGGAAAAACTAAGAGTCAGGGAGTTTTTCACGTAAAACAAGTTTTTGGGAGAAAAGGGAGAAATCAAGAGAAGAGAAGAGTTAGAGAAGAGAAAGCTTGTAGAACCTTGTAATCAACCAATCTAAGTTAAGGGTGGGATTAACTTTCTCTAATTTTAGGTTGTATAATTCTGAAATTGAGTTTAGCATGTTGTTGTTTGTGAATTTGGGAATTAGGTTTTGAAGTCGTAATTGGTTGTTAATAGAGTAGAAAATCCATTGAATTTGTATATAATTGATGTTCAGGTTGTAGAATAATCATAGGTTAAGTTTCCTATCAAATTTGGGGTTTGGGTAGATAGAATTTGGGTTTTTGGGTGAAAAAAAAAGGTGTAGAAATCGTAACAGCGGGAGAAAACTCGCTAAGAAGTTCGCTATTGGCGAAATCCTCTGTAACAATTTCGCTAATAGCCAGAAATTCGCTATCAGCAAAATATTGCACAGTGACAACATTCTCTATTTCGCGTTCTTGCATCTTTTTCACACATTTCTGTTTTGAATTGGCCTTTGGTGTATACATGAAAGTTTTAGATAATTGTGTTAGCTTTCCAATGGTCTTGGTTTGGCTCAAAAATGATTTTTAGATTTTGAGTTATGATGAAAATACTCCAAGTGTGTCTTAGTAAAACTTTATGAAAATTTAGCATAACTATTTCTAAGTTAAACCAAAACTTATGGATTGTCTCCAGACTTCAAAGCTTGTGTACTATGAGTTCAATTAAGGTGTTTTAGAGTATTCAACCTATGTTGTGATGAATCTAACTTGGTTTGACGTGAATATCTTTGATTGATGAATTATTATATGAATGTATATGTTGATGAATATGATGTTACATGTTGTTGTTCATAATTGATGAATTATAAAATTATGATGTGAAGTCGTTGTTGTTGTCGTTGCCGCTGTTGTCGCCAATGTCGTTAAAGTTGTAAGTTGTTGTCGATGTCGTTGAAGTTGTTGGTTGTTGTTGCATTTTTTGCTGAGTCCATGCATAATCGTTCATATAAAGTTAGGGGCTTGATGCCCTGTTGAATGTATAATCATTCATATAAAGTTGGGGGCTTGATGCCCTGTTGAATGCTTAATCATTGATACCACGTTGAGAGCCTATGCTCTATAAGTTAGGGGCTTGATGCCCTAATTGGTACCACATGCATAGTGCATTGTCGTTGATGTCGTTGTCGTTGCATTGACGTTGATGTTGAGTTGTCGGTGTTGTCGTTATGTTGTCAAGTTGTCGAAATAATTAATGAGTTGTTATTGAGAAATTATGTGAAGCATTAACATTGTTTAATTGTTGTTGGTTATGTTGTTAAATTCTGTTGATGAATTATATGCTTATTATTATTGAATGCGAATCTCACCCCTTCTATTTGAATGTTGCCTCTACGTGGGTAACGTGCAGATAACCAGGATTAGCTGCTGATGTGAGTTGACTCTCTCACGCGTCGTCTTATGGTCCCTCTGATACGTAACGGGATGGGGATATTCGCATTGTTTTCCATTTGTTACGTATTACTATGAATTATGTTGATGAACCATTTGAAATGGAATTTTTAAGAAGTTGTTTATGTTGAGGCCGTAGTGTCATTTTGTTGAATAATGAAATGTTTTTCCGCTGCGATGTAATTTGAATTATTGATAAGAGATGTTTAAATAAATAGTTATTTTACTCTATTTATCTTTTAAAGAAGTGTGACATCCTGTTTAAGTTGAATACTCTGATTTTTAAGTATTATTTTACATGTTGGGAAAACGGGGTGTTACAGTGATCACATCCCTTGATAACAGCCTTCCAAGTCTTGTTGTCAATAGACTTGAGGAATGCTATCATGCGTACTTTCCAATAGTCATAGTTAGATCCATCCAGAATAGGTGGTCTATTGACTTGACCTCCTTCCTTTTCCATGGTACCAGAAGATATCTGATGACACTAGGTCATATATCACTGTTGTTATAGTTTTTATGTAATTTTAGTCGAGTTCAGGTGATAATGCATGAGTTATGAGCTACAGAAAGTGTATTCAAGTGCACAAGCAAAGGAAGCGTCGTACTACAATTTTATGCATCATAGTACGATTTTGGAACGTCCTGAAGAATTTTTGTTACTGGAAAAATCGTAGTACGATCTTCAACAATCGTACTACGATATGAAGGAGCGTCTGAGGGAGATATACAATTAATGAGGCATCGTACTACGATTTTAAGCATCGTAGTACGATTTTTGCGAATCAGAATTTTTCTTACAAAAGCCCAGCTGCACTGTGAGCCAAGGTGTGGAGATTTTGGGAAAGAAACTGACTTTTGGAGCAGGAGATCTGGAGAGAAGGTTGGAGACCATCAAAACTCATATCCGGTTACCAATTTCATGTAATGAATCCTTCTTTCATATTAGTTATTTATGCTTTAGCCATGAGTAGCTAGATCCTTTGTGATTAGTGAAGGTGAGAAAAACACAAGAAGGGGGGGGGGGGGGGTTGAATTGTGTTTTGGAAAATTCTTCGTTTCTCCTAAAAACTGAACACACTGGTCAGAAGCTAAGTGAGACAGCTTCTGAAGTGATAATCAGAATCTAAATGCAGCGGAATAAAACAGAGAGAGAGAAGAAGAACGACACAAAGCAATTATACTGGTTCCTTCCACAATCCGGAAGTAGTCCAGTCCCCCTTGCACTTCCAAGGAGATTTCACTATGAGTAATATCTGATTACAAAAGCTCAAGCACACAAGCAAGAGACTTCCTTTGCTCAAGCACACAAGCTAGAGACTTCCTTTGCTCAAGAACACAATCAAGAGACTTCCTGCTCAAGCACAACTGCAAAAGACTTCCTAACTAAACAAAATTACACAGAAAATTGTTTAAGGTTGAACACTTGATATACAATCAGAGGTGCTCACAATACAAATCAGATACAGACTCAATGGACTTAAGAATTTCTAAGATATGACTTTGAGACACAGAAATTCTAAGTGAATGCAGAACAATTTCAGCAGAGGTTTGGCACTAGTAAAAATATTGAGAGTCTGTCGTTCAGCATTACCAAATCTCTAGGTCTTCACTCCTTTATATAGAGGTGTGAAAGAGACGTTGTGAAATTGCCAGCACACCAAAGAGTCGTTGTTTGAAGCTTGATCTTTCACCAATGATCTTTTGCCTGATTTGGTTGTTGTCCTATGAAGAACCAATTTGAAATCCATTCCTTATCCAAAGGAACATCTATGCAGGCGAAGCCGTATTCTGGAGCTGTTTTCTTGTCTTGTAGCGTGGACACAAAACAGAGTAGTAGAGAAGGTGGTTGTACAGTTCGTACAATAGTACAATGTCAACGCTTTCGTCCAAATTGCAAGCACATGCCTTCAAACACCTTTGAAATGACCGTTGCAATGTTCCACTAATTTTCTGCTATGTTTTCGAATCCAATAGACAGCTTTTGCAATGTAGATTCTTCAATCTTTGAATCTTTTGCAAATCCAGTTGATCTTCAGCTTCTGGTGAAATAACTTCTGATGAGGCAGCTTCTGATGATGCAGCTTCTGCAGCTTCTGTTGATGCAGCTTCTGCAGCTTCTGATGATGCAGCTTCTGCAGCTTCTGATGATGCAGCTTCTGATGATGTGGCTTCTGAACCTCTTGTCTTCAGGAGCACTATTCTTCAGGAGCGCTTTTACTATCTTCAGGAGCAGCTTGACTTCAGGAGCGCTTTCCACTTTCAGGAGCGTATTGCCTTCAGAATCGTCTAAGCTTCATCTTCTTTTGCTCTTTATTTGCTCATTCAGAACCAATTAATGATGTAACTTTTTAACTGTGGTCCTGTACACTTGAACAAATATTAGCTAGTCCAATTTACAATTTTTAATACCTTGTTATCATCAAAACTCTTTAAGGTTCATTGTTAAACACATTTTGTTCCAGCAATCTCCCCCTTTTTGATGATGACAAACAATAGTATTTAAAATTTGTCAATTGTTGTTAATCTAATTAACGAGTTGACTTTGGGGTTTCTGAGGTTTGTAAGCTCAGAGTCTGAGGTTTGTAAGCTCTAACTCCCCCTGAGTCTGATAGTCTTTAAGGTGAGGTTTGTAAGCTCCCCCTATGTTCTATCCAGGTTAATTAAATTCATTATTCGCACAATAATATCAGAGCTTATCAAAAAAATTGAAAGAATTGACTTATAGATAAGAAGAATGGTTCAATTAATTTTTATTTGAAATTTGATACTCCCCCTTTTTGATACACCGATAAAAAGGATAGAAATTTTCAAAACTTTCAAATATTAATTAATGGGGCTCAGAGCCTTTAAATACTATCACATATACTCCCCCTTTTGTCATTAGCAAAAAGACATAAACAAAAAGAAGAGATGAGAAAAACGTAAGATTAAAGGTTCAGAGCATAATTCAAATAAGTTTAAAGCATTTTAACCATCTTCAAAAATTAAATAAACAGTCATAGCAAGCATTATTATCAAAGCAAATAATAACACACAAGGTATAAACAGTTAATGATATTCAGAAGCAAGAAGAATTCAGAATCATATAATATCAGAAGCGAAAGACTAAATCAGAAGCAGAAATGAACATAGAATATCAAAAGCCTAAAAAGACAGAAAAATAAGCTAAAAGTGTGCAACTATGGGTTTGGCTTATTTTTCTAAAATCTTCTTCAGAAGTTCTTGAACATCAGCATATTTCTTGTCCATCTCTGTTCTGTAGGTGTCTTCTCTGATCTTGGCTTCTTGCATCTCAGTTTCCAATTTAGATATCTTCAGCTTCTGCTCTAGTAGCTCTGTTTCAAGTCTTTCATTTTCTTCTTTGAGCTTCTTGTTCTCCTGAGCTAGAGCCAGGTTAGGTGCATCAATCTTCTCCAGAATCTCAGAAGGAATAATCAGATGCAGCTCCTTAGGCAGGAATTCATCAGGTTCTCTGCCTCTAATACTGAGTGGATTCTTCACCCAAGTACCAAGAACTTCAACATCTCCAGTATTCTCTTCTATTCCATTCAACCAATCTTCCAGCTTCTGCTTGGCTAGCTCTTGAGCCTCAATGCAGGAATCATGCAAAGCTGAAATCAGGTTGACGACCCTTTCTTTTATCCTCTTCCATTGCTTCTGATAGCTTATTGTATGACCCAAGTCATTTCTTCCTGCTATCAGTCTGAGAACTTCAGAAGCAATATCTTCCCACACATCTTTTAGTACTTGAGAATCCAGGTTAATGGTGGGAGGGGAAGGTTGTTTAGAGGGTTTTGGAGGGGCTAAGTGTACAATGGGTAGGTTTGATGATGATTGGTCATTTGTAGTTAAGGATTGGCTAGTTGATGGTTGGTCAGGAGTGGGTTCAACTACCATATCAGAGGCATGATCATCTTGATCATCCTCAGAGTCTGTGTCCATATCACATACACCAGAAGAAGATATGGAAGCATGAGTTGGCTCAGGAACAATGTGTTCAGGAGCGGCAGTTTCAGATGCAGGTTCTGGTATGGATTCAGGTTCAGGAGTGGGTTTAGTAATTGGTTGTTCAGGAACAGTATGTTCAGGAACGGTCTTTTGAGGAGTGACTTGTTCAGGAACAGATGGTTCAGGAACAGTTGGGGGTGATGAAGTTGTAGGGGGTGAAAAGGCTTTTTCTGGTGAAGGTTTTTGTTGTGGGGGGTCTTCTGAAACAACTTTATCAGAAGCAGCTGCTTCTGGAGTTGTCTCAGAGGCTTTTTTTGAGGTTAAGTTAAAGCTAGATAGGGGTAGTTCACCTAGATAATGACTTTCTAGGTGATCTAACAAAGAAGTTCTTCAGAAGGAATAGAGGATGTGGTACAAGATGTGTGAGAAACTTGAGGTACCTTAGATAACATAGCTGAGTTATCTACTGCTTCTGAAGTTTCAAGATTCTGAACTTGCTCTACATTGTCAACATCAGCTTCATCCACGATTAGCATCCTTTCTCCTTCCTCTTCTCTTTCAAGTTCTTTCATGGCTTTCACTTCTCGCCTATTTGCTAAAAAGTCATCAGAATGTTCCTTAGCCATTCTCTTCATGGCTGGAGTCACTTGAACCATGGAGCTTTTCTTGTCAAGTGGAGCCTTCTTTCTTTTTAGCTTAGGCTCTGCCTCTTCTTCCTCTATCTCATCCAAAGCTTCATCCAGTTTTTCCTTGTAGTAAACTGTTTCAGCTTTCCCTCTCTTTCTCTTAGCATCCTTCTTTTGCTTGGGCTTATTATCAGTGGCTTCTGACGCAGTAACTCCTTTAACTTTCTTCCCTTTGGTCTTAATAGGAGTAGTTACTTCCTGAGAGCTTGCATCTTCCTCCAAGACATACTCAACTACATATTTAGCTAACATCTCAGGATTGCTCTTCTTAACGATGGAAGGAAAATCCCTGATAATCTCAGATTCAGCTGTAGTCATTTCCAACCATTTTTCATCTTTAGGGGCTGTCTTAAAATAATGCATGGAATGCAAGGGCCTGCTACTTATAGTCTTCTCAGCAGTAGAGGCCTTGAAGCATTTGTCAGATGCATCCCTTGATTTCTTCAAAACCTTCAGTACTCCTCCTTGGTGGAAGATTTCAGACAATAATCTTCCATAGGGTACTTGTTTTCTTCCTTTGATAGTGCCTTCATTAATTGCCCAACAGAGATGATCTAAGACATATCTTGGGAAGTTGATCTTGTTCTGAGTTGCCATGAAGTAAATAGCTAGCTTCTGTTGGAAATTTGGTTGATCAGATCCTCCACCTCTCTGAAAGAAACAATCAGTGCAGAACTTCACCAACATTCTGTGGTGAATCTTCATTTCTGATATCTTGGCTTTTGGATTCCCACCCAGAAGCAAGTTGCAGTAGCTTTGTAGAAGGATATCTTCCGTCTTTACTATTTCTTGGAATCTTCCTTCTGCATCCACTCTGCATGCTTTAGCAATTACCTCCTCTGTGATGGTTACAGGAATACCCATCACTTCAGACATTATCTCAAGGCTACTGAAGGAAGTGAGATTCAACTCTATCTCCATCTTTTTCTTCTTCGACCCAGGTTGTTTCCCTGCTACCTTCACAGGCTTTCCATTGATCATTTCAGCTCTTAACCAGAAATCTTTGACCAAGTTCACATCTTAGGCAGGATTAGAGGATTTAGGGTTCTAAGGTTTTTGCGCTTACTTCGCAAGAGATTTGAGAGCAAAAGTGTTTGTTGTGAGTGAGTAGTGTGTGAATTGACAAAGTGTTAAAAGTAAAAACGATTGCAATTCAAAAGAGACAAACAAACATAACATTAATGACAAATTGAGGGCGCGTGAAAAGTACTTTCAAAGCTATTAAATCATCATTGCCCTTTTTGTTATACACCAACACATACAGGCCACGTCAGAAGTTTACAGAGTAACTACCAAGTTAGTGGGCCAGAAGTTACTTTAAAAAGTAACTCCCAACGTTTCCACTAATTCAACTATTCAGAAGCACACAATCCAGCTTCTGGACTTCAGATGCTGACGTCATCATCAGAAGCGAGTTTTCCTCAGAACCTCAATAAAGAGCTTCTGATGGACTACTGCTTCTGAACTAACTTCAGAACCTAAAATCCTATTCAGGAGCAAGCAAACTTTAATCAGACACGTAGTGCATGTTCAAATTTTTCTTTATAAAATCAAATCTTTCAACAGTTAAAGGCTTAGTAAATATATCAGCCCATTGATTTTCAGTATCAATGAATTGTATATCTAAAATTCCTTTTTGAACATAATCTCTGATAAAATGGTGTTTGATTTCAATGTGCTTAGCTCTTGAATGCAAAATTGGATTTTTAGACAAACAAATAGCAGCAGTATTATCACAATAAATGGGAATACTGTTAGCAATTATCTGATAGTCTTCCAACTGATGTTTCATCCAGAGTAGTTGTGTACAACAACTTGCAGCTGAAATGTATTCTGCTTCTGCCGTAGACATTGCAATAGTTGTTTGTCTTTTGCTAGCCCAGGATATAAGATTATCACCCAGAAATTGACAATTGCCACTGGTTGACTTTCTTTCAATCCTATCACCAGCATAATCAGCATCACAGAATCCAATTAGCTTATAATCTAAGGATTTCCTATAAAGGAGTCCAAGATTAGTTGTTCCTTTCAAATACCTGAAGATTCTCTTGACAGCAGTCATATGAGATTCTCTAGGATCTGATTGGAATCTTGCACACAAGCATACACTGAATAAAATATCTGGCCTAGATGCAGTAAGGTATAACAAAGAACCAATCATACCTCTATACAGCTTCTGATCTACTTTAGCTCCTTTATCTTCTTTGCTTAAGGTGCACGTAGGGTGCATTGGAGTGTTCATCACTTTACAATCTTCAAGCTTGAACTTCTTCAGAAGCTCCTTTGTGTATTTTGATTGATGAACATAGACTCCATCTTTGCATTGATTGATTTGAATGCCAAGGAAGAACTTCAGCTCTCCCATCATGCTCATTTCAAATTCATCCTGCATCAACTTAGAAAATTCCTTGCAAAGAGATGCATTAGTAGAACCAAATATTATATCATCAACATATATTTGCACAACAAGAATATCTTTTCCAAGGGTCCTTCTGAAGAGTGTTGTATCAACCTGTCCTCTTTTAAAATCATTTTTGATTAAGAAATTACTTAGTCTATCATACCAAGCTCTGGGAGCTTGTTTCAAGCCATATAGTGATTTCTTCAGTTTAAAAACATGGTCAGGATATTTAATATCCTCAAATCCAGGAGGTTGCTTGACATACACTTCTTCTTCTATGACACCATTGAGAAATGCACTCTTGACATCCATCTGATATAATATTATGCCATGATTAACTGCATAGGAAAGAAGTTACCTGATTGCTTCCAATCTTGCAACTGGAGCAAACGTTTCAGTGTAATCAATGCCTTCTTGTTGACTATACCCTTGTGCAACAAGTCTGGCTTTGTTTCTTGTTACTTCTCCTTGCTCATTCAACTTGTTTCTGAATACCCATTTTGTTCCAATAATGTTCTTGTGCTGAGGTTTGGGTACCAGATCCCACACATCATTTCTTTGAAATTGATTCAACTCATCTTGCATAGCTAAGATCCATCCATCATCTGAAAGTGCTGCTTCAACTTTTGTAGGTTCAATCATTGAGATCAGTCCAATCATTGATTCTTCTTGTCTGAAGTATGATCTTGTTCTTCTTGGACTATCTTTGTTTCCAATGATTAGCTCCTCAGGATGTGAAGACTTGTGTTTGAATGTGTTTCTGGGAGGATCTTCTTGATGTGAGCCATCTTGTGCTTCATCAGAAGCAGCTTCATCTTGCGCTTCTGATGTGGATTCTGCTTCTGGACTTTCTTCAGATTCATCTATCTGATCAGGTTCTGGAGTAACTTCAGGAACCTGTATCTCTGCAAAACTTTCACCTTGCTTTGAAGTTTTATCTTCAAGCTCTTTGTCATCAAATCTAACGTGCATAGATTCTTTAACACAGAGTGTCTCTGAATTATACACTCTGTATGCCTTTGACCTATCAGAATAACCTAAGAAGATTCCTCTTTGGGCCTTGGCATCAAATTTCTTTAGGTAGAGCTTGTTGTTCAGAATGTAACATGTACATCCAAATTGATGAAAGTAAGAGATATTGGGTTTTTTTCCTTTAAAGAGTTCATATGCTGTTTTCTCCAAAATAGGTCAAATATAGATCCTGTTTTGAACATAACATGATGTATTCACTGCTTCTGCCCAAAAATGTTTAGCCAAATTGTTTTCATGGATCATGGTTCTGGCCATTTCTTGTAAAGTTCTATTCTTTCTTTCTACAACCCCATTTTGTTGTGGAGTTCTAGGAGAAGAGAATTCATGGATGATTCCATGTTTTTCACAAAAGGCTTCAAATGGCTCATTTTCAAATTCTCCACCATGATCACTTCTGATTTTCAAAATCTTTGACTCTTTTTCAGTTTGAATTTGTGTGCAGAAGTTACTGAATACCTCATATGCATGATCCTTACTTTTCAGGAATTTCACCCAAGTCCATCTGCTGTAATCATCAACAATGACTAATCCATATTTACTTCCATATAAGGATGCAGTACTCACTGGTCCAAATAAATCAATATGAAGTAATTCTAAGGGTCTGGAGGTTGAAACAATGTCTTTGGTTTTAAAAGATGATTTCACAATTTTTCCTCTCTGACATGCACCACAGAGTGCATCTGAATGATAGTCAATGTCTGGTAGCCCTTTGACAAGTTGTAACTTACTAAGCTTAGAGATTAACCTCCAGTTAGCATGTCCCAACCTTCTGTACCACATCCATTTCTTATCATTCACTGATAGTAGGCAAATCACCTTCTGATCAGCCAGTTCAGAAAAATTGATTTTATAGACATTGTCAACTCTCTTTCCCTTGAACACAATGGATTTGTCTTCCTTGTTGATTACTGTACAGTTGGGTTTTTCAAAAAGCACATCATAACCATTATCACAAAATTGACTAATGCTCAAAAGGTTATGTTCAAGACCATCTACCAACCATACATTATTAATTGAGGTAGAGGAATTACCAATAGTTCCTGTACCTATGATCTTGCCTGACTGGTTGCCTCCAAACTTCACATTTCCTCCCTCTTTCATTGTTAGG
Source organism: Medicago sativa (assembly GCF_051527215.1). Classification (NCBI taxonomy): domain Eukaryota; kingdom Viridiplantae; phylum Streptophyta; class Magnoliopsida; order Fabales; family Fabaceae; genus Medicago; species Medicago sativa. The sequence goes on along the minus strand of NC_140751.1, from coordinate 52,688,664 downwards.
CTGAGGAACATGGACTTCTCTCCTGTCATGTGTCTTGAGCAACCGCTGTCTACGTACCAAGATCTTTGTTTTGGAACTGCTCTTAGACATACCTGCATTATTGACATTTTTAGATTTAGGTACCCATTGTCCTATGGGTCCTGGAAGGTTAGTGCTTAAGGCTTTACTCTTCACTTCTTGTACCTTGTGCTGTGAGTTGGGTTGCTTCTGATTAACCATCACTTTAGGTTTTGGTACTTCAGAAGCAGTAACTGTCTTCTTCTGAAACTTAGACTTCAGAACCTCAGGTTTTGGTTTCACCAGACTCTGAGGAATAGGTTCTGATCTTTTTAGGATCCTAACCTTTGAGGTCTTGGAATCAGATTTGATCATAGCCTTTGACTTAGAGTTCTTTGGCCTTGAGGTAATCTTAGCCTTAGAACCAGAAGCTTCAGGTTCTGATTGAACAACAGTTTCCAACTCAGCACCTTCTGGTACGAAGAAGGTTTTCAGACCTTCCTTGATGCATTCACAACAAGATTTTAGATTGGTTTTCTCAAGTTTCACTTCTGGAAAACCAATTCCTCTGCGATTGTTCTTGTAAATGCTATAAATCATAGAAGCCACTCTGCTTCTGTCAATGCCAGACATAATAAAATCTTCAAGAGCAATTTCATGGTTACTTAAAGGTTTTTCATTACACTTTTCTTGTAGCTTCTGACATAAGAACCTGAGCTGATCTTCATATGTTTTACACATGAAGTCAAAGCCCCTAAGTCCTTGTTCAGAAGCTTTCAGATCCAATAGAGTTGATTTTTGCTGTTGTACTAAATCAGCATATTTTTCTTTTAAATCCTTCAACTCATTGGTTCTTACTTCAAAATGTGTAAGAAGTTCTTTAAGTGACTCAACAAGTTCATTTCTGGGAATTTTGGAATATACCTCGTTTTCATCTTCTGAGTCTGAATCTGATCCATCTTCTGAAGTTGCTGTTGCTACCAACCCAACAGCTACCTTTGCATCTTCATCAGCTTCCTCTTTATCAGATCCAGATTCACTTTCCAAATCATCCCATGTTGCCATTAAACTCTGCTTAATCTGCTTCTTGTATTTGCTTGGTTTGAACGTTGATTTCTTTGACTTGTCCTTTGATTTCTCTTTCTGAAGATCAGGGCATTCAGCAATGAAGTGTCCAGGCTTTTTACAGTTGAAGCATCCCTTCTGATCTTCTTTCCTAGAGCTTCTGAAGTTACCCCTTTTGGCTTGAAACTTTCTGTTCTTCTTGGCCAGATACTGAAGTCTGCTTGAGAGCATAGCCATCTCAGCAGGATCTGGTTCAGAATCTGAACTTGATTGTTCTTCTTCTTCAGATTCAACCACTTTGAAAGCTTTTGATGACTTGCCTTTGGATGGAAGAGCTATTGATTTACTCTTCTTAGTAAACTCATGTTCATTAAGACTTAACTCATGAACTTTGAGAGAACTAACAAGATCTTCGACACTTAAAGTGTTTAAATCTTTAGCGTCCTCAATGGCAGTCACCTTTGGTCTCCATCTTGCAGGCAAGCTTCTGAGTATCTTGCTCACATGGTCAGAAGCAACATAGCTCTTCTTCAGAATTTGTAGCCCAGAGACTAAGGTTTGAAACCTTGAGTACATCTCCTCAATAGTTTCATCATCCTTCATCTTGAATAACTCGTACTGATGTACAAGCATGAGAGCTTTAGCTTCTTTGACCTTCTTGCTACCTTCGTAGTTTGAACAGAGAGAAGCAAACATAGCTTTAGCAGTGGATTTGTCACTCATCTTCATGTACTCCGCTTTGGGAATGGCAGTGACAAGAGCTCCTCTGATAATATGATGCTTCTTGTAGAGTTTCCTCAGTTCTGGAGTATGTTTCTTTCTATCCACAGCAGCTCCTTCTTCATCAAGGACTAAATCACCAACACCATCTTCCAGAATATCCCATAATTCTTCATCTAGGCTCATGATGTAACTGTAAAAGTTGGTCTTCCACCAGGAGAATTCTTCAGCATCTCCATTGAACTTTGGAACTTTTCCAACACTGGATCTTTTACCATCACTATAATCATGTGATGCATTATTATAGCTAGTTTGACCAGGACCAGTAGGAGGAGGAGTAGACATGTTTTTCTCAGATCTTTGACTGTTGCACGGTTAAGTGTTACACAACAGACCAAGGCTCTAGATACCAATTGAAGGTGAGAAAAACACAAGAAGGGGGGGGGGTTGAATTGTCTTTTGGAAAATTCTCGTTTCTCCTAAAAACTGAACACACTGGTCAGAAGCTAAGTGAGACAGCTTCTGAAGTGATAATCAGAATCTAAATGCAGCGGGATAAAACAGAGAGAGAGAAGAAGAACAACACAAAGCAATTATACTGGTTCCTTCCACAATCCGGAAGTAGTCCAGTCCCCCTTGCACTTCCAAGGAGATTTCACTATGAGTAATATCTGATTACAAATGCTCAAGCACACAAGCAAGAGACTTCCTTTGCTCAAGCACACAAGCTAGAGACTTCCTTTGCTCAAGAACACAATCAAGAGACTTCCTGCTCAAGCACAACTGCAAGAGACTTCCTAACTAAACAAAATTACACAGAAAATTGTTTAAGGTTGAACACTTGATATACAATCAGAGGTGCTCACAATACAAATCAGATACAGACTCAATGGACTTAAGAATTTCTAAGATATGACTTTGAGACACAGAAATTCTAAGTGAATGCAGAACAATTTCAGCAGAGGTTTGGCACTAGTAAAAATATTGAGAGTCTGTCGTTCAGCATTACCAAATCTCTAGGTCTTCACTCCTTTATATAGAGGTGTGAAAGAGACGTTGTGAAATTGCCAGCACACCAAAGAGTCGTTGTTTGAAGCTTGATCTTTCACCAATGATCTTTTGCCTGATTTGGTTGTTGTCCTATGAAGAACCAATTTGAAATCCATTCCTTATCCAAAGGAACATCTATGCAGGCGAAGCCGTATTCTGGAGCTGTTTTCTTGTCTTGTAGCGTGGACACAAAACAGAGTAGTAGAGAAGGTGGTTGTACAGTTCGTACAATAGTACAATGTCAACGCTTTCGTCCAAATTGCAAGCACATGCCTTCAAACACCTTTGAAATGACCGTTGCAATGTTCCACTAATTTTCTGCTATGTTTTCGAATCCAATAGACAGCTTTTGCAATGTAGATTCTTCAATCTTTGAATCTTTTGCAAATCCAGTTGATCTTTAGCTTCTGGTGAAATGACTTCTGATGAGGCAGCTTCTGATGATGTAGCTTCTGCAGCTTCTGTTGATGCAGCTTCTGCAGCTTCTGATGATGCAGCTTCTGCAACTTCTGATGATGCAGCTTCTGATGATGTGGCTTCTGGACATCTTGTCTTCAGGAGCACTATTCTTCAGGAGCGCTTTTACTATCTTCAGGAGCAGCTTGACTTCAGGAGCGCTTTCCACTTTCAGGAGCGTATTGCCTTCAGAATCGTCTAAGCTTCATCTTCTTTTGCTCTTTATTTGCTCATTCAGAACCAATTAATGATGTAACTTTTTAACTGTGGTCTTGTACACTTGAACAAATATTAGCTAGTCCAATTTACAATTTTTAATACCTTGTCATCATCAAAACTCTTTAAGGTTCATTGTTAAACACATTTTGTTCCAACAATTAGGTCAAGAGATGATTCTGTTCTAGCTCATGTTTATATAACCTGCAACTCTTAATCTTTATGAATGCCATTCTAGTTTATTCAGTATAAATTGTTCTTAATGCTTTTATGATTCTGACCCAATATAACTGATTTTAGAGTTTGTATGACTACTGACACTAGCGTGTAACTCTGACATATTTATACTGTTCAATCTAACGGACAATCTAGAGATGGAGCGTTGTTAGGTTGTGATAATTGAATTAACGGACTCAAAACCTTTGATGATTATAGGTTCACCTAAGGAATTAGGGAATTATAATTAGAAAATAGGGTTTAGGATCAAGGGATTGACCTAAGCTATTTTGTTAATTTGTCGTTAACTTTATATCGTTCATAGACTTAAGAAACAGGTTGCTAATATGAACGATGAGCAGATGAATCGAATGACCTAGTCACCTCTCCATATCATTTCTCAAACCAATTTTACTTGAACCATTTTATTTTAACTTGCAAATCAAACCAATTGCCTCAGTGCACCCCCCCATTTTACAAACATCCTTAATAATAACGTTACTACCGAGTAGAAGTTGAAACAGTCCCTGTGGATACGAATCTTATAAATTTTATTACTTCGATATAAGTTAGTACACTTGCTAATTATGTATCAAGTTTTTGGCGCCGTTGCCGGGGACTGTTGAATCATTTCAGCTTGGAAATTTCGTTATTGTTTAGGATTTCTGTCATTTACATTTTTTGTCTATATATTTAAAAAAAAATGGAAAAAAAATATATCATGATTTATGCTCTTCATGTTTATCTCATTGTACTTTGCTGCTAAAAAGTTTATCCAAGTTTTGCAGCTATGATAGACAGGTTACACCTTTATGACACGGAGGAGATTGTTACATTGGAGTATGAAAATCATCTGCTTTCTTGGAAGATAAAACAATGGGACAATCAAATCTCAAGATTAAATGCGAGATGTGATCTTCATGAGGCGAATGATCAGGGGACAGATTGTGAAGGGCTGAAAGAGCTTATCAACATCGATTACAATACTCAGCTTCAAAATATTTTAGATGATTTCTTGATATTAAATCAAGTTTCAAATGAGAAATTTGAGGTTCAGTGTGGTGATCTTGTTGGGAAAGCGAGTGAATGTGAGAAGAAGCTGGTTGAGATGGAGGCCGAGTGTAATGTTGTGGTAGAAGAAAATGCACAAGTGAGGAGTGTTGGTCTCTGCCTAAAGTCTCAACCAATGGGGTTGAAAGAAATAATTCCTTTGCAAAGGTATATCTATTCCTCTTTATGGTCGGAGAGCTCAAATGATGAAAGTCTAGCAGTTGGATCATGGGAGCATATGCTTCTTTGTATGAAGTTCATGGAATTCCTACCAAACAAGAGGAAAAAAAAAGATGATATATTCTTTCTTTCATATTTGCCACCCTAACAGTGGCTGAGGCGTCAAGCTTAATGACGTAAAAGAAAGCGCTTGATGGGAGGCAACCCATCATATTTTCTAATTTCGTTTATTTGGTTGGTATTTCTTTTCAAAAAAAAATGTGTGTGACTGCTGCTAGTGTTATGAATTATGTATTCCCCTATGTTTGTAGTTGCATCTGCACTTGTTTATTATTAATGAATTTGCTTTTTTCTTGAATTTTACCAGTATAGTAGCATTTGTTCTTCAATGGTTTCTCAAAAGTTCAAGGAGGTAGAGCTTGTATGAGGTTCCTTTGTTGAACTGTACGACAATGTGAATTTTGACAACTTCCATAAACCTCAGCCAGTAAGTTCCAAAGCCAAATCTTTGTTTTTCAATTTTCACAAAATATGAGTGTTCCATGCTAATACTATTTCTGGGACTTGCGAATTTTCTTTATGTCAATTGGTTACGTTACTTACAAACTAAGGTAAAGTGCTTGTACCTTGAGCCTTTGAAGCCTACCTGTTGCATTGAATTTTTTTCCCATTTTTAAGCCAATTTTGAGCCAATAGGTTAGACCCCGTTGTTTCGGTGACAAACCATATTACAAGCCTAGAGACCTTAGGATTTTAACCCAATTTTTGGAGTTAGGCAATTATTATGTGTTTGCAAAAGTCTAAGTTTGGGGTTGCTCATGGGATAGCAACATTTTAAGTTTGGGGTGAGGGATATAGAGAACATGAGTAAATAGATCACATTGTCTCAATTCAAAAATGAAAATATATATATATATATATATATATATATAAAGAAAAAAAAATTTCAATCATGTTGATACAAAAAAAAAAATCAACTCAAAATAATGTGTGTATATAGTTATGAAATAAATTTAGACAAAGACTTGTAAATTGAGTGATCCGGAACTTCTGTTGTGTTCTCTAGTTCTCAAATTTAAGCAAATTATTTCAGCTTGTGGTGTTCCAAATTGCCAAAGTAAGTAGGAAATGCTTAACTCCAATTTGTTATTTTAAGCCTACTTCCCAAATAATCCCACCTGTGACCTTAGCCCCGTTACACCCTGAAAGTCCTTAAAAGTGTGTATTGTAATGTAACTTTGATTGATGTTTAGAAGCTTTTCAAGTTTTGGTAATATAGTGATTAGTATGTCGACTGTGTGAACCTTTTCAATGATGTTGCGTGAAGTTGTGGAATGAATGTTATGGCAAGCAAGTTAGCTCACTAATGCTAACTCTAGAAGATGAACTTTTGATTTACCATTGATGAGGTAGGTGCTATTTTACTGTTAAAGTCCATTTTTAAAGTAAGTTCCTTTAGGACAAGTAACGATGCAAGTTTGGGGTTGTGATGACACTAGGTCATATATCACTATTGTTATAGTTTTTATGTAATTATATTCGAGTTCAGGTGATAATGCATGAGTTATGAGCTACAACAAGTGTATTCAAGTGCACAAGCAAAGGAAGCATCGTACTACGATTTTATGCATCATAGTACGATTTTGGAACGTCCTGAAGAACTTTTGTTACTGGAAAAATCGTAGTACGATCTTCAAGAATCGTACTACGATATGAAGGAGCGTCTAAGGGAGATCTGCAATTAATGAGGCATCGTACTACGATTTTAAGCATTGTAGTACGATTTTTGCGAATCAGAATTTTTCTTAGAAAAGCCCAGCTGCACTCTGAGCCAAGGTGTGGAGATTTTAGGAAAGAAACTGACTTTTGGAGCAGGAGATCTGGAGAGAAGGTTGGAGACCATCAAAACTCATATCCGATTACCAATTTCATGTAATGAATCCTTCTTTCATATTAGTTATTTATGCTTTAGCCATGAGTAGCTAGATCCTTTGTGATTAGGTCAAGAGATGATTCTGTTCTAGCTCATGTTTATGTAACCTGCAACTCTTAATCTTTATGAATGCCATTCTAGTTTATTCAGTATAAATTTTTCTTAATGCTTTTATGATTCTGACCCAATATAACTGATTTTAGAGTATATATGACTACTGACACTAGCATGTAACTCTGACATATTTATACTATTCAATCTAACGGACAATCTAGGGATGGAGCGTTGTTAGGTTGTGATAATTGAATTAACGGACTCAAAACCTTTGATGATTATAGGTTCACCTAAGGGATTAGGGAATTATAATCAGAAAAGAGGGTTTAGGATCAAAGGATTGACCTAAGCTATTTTGTTAATTTGTTTTTAACTTTATACGTTCGTAGACTTAAGAAACAGGTTGCTAATATGAGCGATGAGCAGATGAATCGAATGACCTAGTCACCTCTCCACATCATTTCTCAAACCAATTTTACTTGAACCATTTTATTTTAACTTGCAAATCAAACCAATTGCCTCAGTGCACCCCCCCCCCCCCCCCCCCCCCCATTTTACAAACATCCTTAATAATAACGTTACTACCGAGTAGAAGTTGAAACAGTCCATGTGGATACGAATCTTATAAATTTTATTACTTCGATATAAGTTAGTACACTTGCTAATTATGTATCAATATCTTCCCTAGATCTCACCTAGAAACGGAACAGGGTGCCTGCTCTGATGCCAATTGAAATTCCGACACGTAGTAATAACAAATTATGTACACAATGTTATGACCAATCAGATTTCTTGCAAGAAGTCAGATTCGTGACAACAGTAATCACAGATAAGCAATATAAATAAAGGACAAAACGAAAATAACTCAGATTATTTGTTAACCCAGTTCGGTGCAACTTCACCTACATTTGGGGGCTACCAAGCCAGGAAGTAAATCCACTATAGTAGTATCAATTCGAAGCATACATAAAAGGTTTCACCAGCCTACTAACTTCTCACTTAATCACTACTCGTGGTATTTCTACCCAAGACACTCACTAGTCCTAAATATGAGAACCCATTCACTTCCGCTTAGTCACAGACCAATGATCGTCCTTGAAATCCTTATCAAATATAGAGACACTCTCCTAGGAAAAGAATCAACTCGTGCTTAAAAGCTTAGAGAGATTCAGAGTATTACAACTCAATTACAAAAGTCTAACTCTAATATCAAAGAGATATAAGAGTGGCTCACAAATAAAAACGACAAACTAAAACCCTAGATGACTCTTTTCAATTGCGGCTTCAGTAGTGAATTGTCTTATGTCTTTGTTTATATAGCCTGAATGCAGAATAGGTGTGATGCTCAAGTCTTGGCTAATGATTAGCTGAAATCTCGATATTTCAGCACAACTTATTTGAAGCAGATCAGATGTTTCCTTAAATGTTGCAATAACATTCTTAAGGACTAAGATAAGCACAAACCACCTTCCTCTTCTTCTAGAACCTCGCTAACTTAGTCAACTTTTCCCATGATACAAATCTTTAGATATTATATGAAAATCTTCACGATTAAAAGTGAATCTCCAATAAGCGGATCAAGGAAGGTTCTGATGTCGTACCAACATGTTAAGACATTATGTCTGACATCTTGCTATAACTAAAGGTTTAACAAAATGCAACCAACATATGTCTAAAAACCCAACAATTTTGAAGTATATTGTTGCGCCGAATTTGTGGTTATGTACAGATCCTGGTCGACGCTTGTATGTTGGTGGCGGCGGCGGCGGTGGTGGTGGAGAAAGAGAAGAGGACGAGAGATTGAAGAAGAAGGTTAGATAGAAGAGGGCACTTTGGTGATTTCTGATTCTATTAAGGGCAAAAAGGTCAATTCATGTGATATTTGTTAACCCATCATGGTCTTTTACCAGTCAGCTTATGCCACGTCATTGCCACCTCAATAATCAAATGTCACATCAATAATCAGATGGGTTTAGGACCAAAACCCCAATGATTAATAATTGCAGGGAAAAATGGGAGGATTAGTAAGTACAGGGAGGCAAATTCAACTGAGCCCTAGTTGTAGGGACTATAGACATATTTAAGCCATAAAGTTTACATACAGTGAAGCCTTTAACAATGAATTAATTTTTTTAATTACATCCACCATCATAATACTTAAATTACCAACAAGAGGTTTGGTCTAACGAAAGACATTAAATTAGCACATTGTGGCAGCTGAAAGATGTATCCACATTTGTGTCTAACATATCTCAAATAGGATTATCTTCAATGGAAAAAATTGTGGAAAACCAAAAAAATATGTAAATTATCCAATAAATTTTAATTGATTTTAGCACAAATATAAATTGTTATCCTCTGATCCACTTATTTTACACTTGATCATGATTTTAAAACTCACAACTAATGATTAAAAAATGACGAGGGAATGAAACAAATTCATATTGGACTTAAAGAGATTAAATAAAATTTTAACGCGATATGGAAATATAGATAAATAAGATGCCCTTTATTCAAATAATAAATAATACAATACAAACAAAACTTCAACTTCTAAGTTGATAACAAAGACAATGAAAGGCCTGATAACACTAAGATTATGCCTAACCAAGTCACATACATGAAACTAGGTTAAGCATGCGGGCTCCAATCGAAATTAATTTAAAACAACATGAAACAAAAAAAAACATAAAAATAAATTGACACGGGCATCTTAAGGTGGATCTAAGGGCTCGGATCAAAAGAATCTGGAGGGTCCATATCCACCTCCTCCCCCCATATTGTTGAAGCCAAACCAATGAGGTTGCAACATAGGGTTCTGATAAAACTGTGCTGGAAGCATCTGAGCTTGTGGAGGATTTGGTTGATGATGGAGAGGCATGTTAGAGGATGAATTGTTTCCAAGAAAAAATGGAAAGGTTTGAGTAGGAGCACCCTGGATTACAAGCCTATCAACATGATGATCAACAATTTTCTTAAGCTCATCCAGAGCCTTCTTGAATAATTCAAGTTGGGCCCGATTCATCCCATCAATGGGACCAGCCCACCAAAATTGAGTCCCGGCCATCTTGCACAAGTGGCTCAGCTCTTCAGCACGTTTCTTCTCGATGTCCAGTAGCTGGTTGATTTGAGTCAGCTGAGTATTGAGCTCACGCACGTTGGCGCTACGGTGAGCCTCAATGAATTGCATGGTACCATTGTTTTGGGGTGGGATCCGAGATAGATAACGATCTATGACCGTATCCACATTGGGGTGGCCAAACGAAAATACCTTCTCTCCAGGTGAGAAAACAACGAGAGCAACATCTGCACCACAGAGGGTGCAAAGCTCACTGGCTTTCTTGAAGAGCCCAGTACGGCGCTTCGAGAAAGTCACTTGCAAGTTGCTCTCGTTGCTCATTTTTTTCATCTCAATCTTTTGGCGACCTCGGCTTTTCCTTCCACTTGACATGGTTGAAGCACAAAAAGAGAGAAAAGAAAAGGGTGGGTGAGTGTGTTTGTAAATTTTGACTAAGAAATGGTACATTGGAATTGGGTGTGAATGAGTCCTTTTATAGAAAAATTTTGTGAGTATATTTCCGTTCAAATTTTGTGAGTGTATTTTCAAGACGCGGTTCTTTTTCAAACGTCGTGTCTTTTCATTACATTAAAATATTTGCTGGATTGAGAGATTATCATGAAATCTCTTTTTAATGGCTTATATGGAAGATAATTCAATTATTTTAAAAAAATTGTTCTTTTTCCGATTATATATACTTTACCTTATTCAACAATCGTTAGATAAATTGTACCTGGATAATTCCAAGAATTTGAAATAATTATGTTCATATTACTTTATATATTTTAAAATTAAAAAGAAAGTCTAGTACAATGATAAGAATGATGATGTTGTACATAGTTGTAGTATCCATTGCAGTCTGTCTTTTTTTACTTGACGTAAAAATAAAAAGGCAATATACTAAGTGATACGATAAATATGAATTGTCGGACATTTAAAATTATTATTTACGTTTATAAAATAAAAATGTTTCGTGAGATGGAAAATATTATATAGCTATTATGAATTTTCTAAAAAATGAATGCAAATCATTTAATTTTTAATATCAAATCAAAAAAAAATCAAATCAACGGCCAACGGTAACATACGAATTGCGATTATTATTTTTTTGTTCTATTTTTTAAAATGAAAAAATTATTATTGATATCTCATGAGATTCGAATCACAAAAGGACTGAAAAAACCCATAAAAAAGACCACTATTAGGTTATTGAATAGAAGAGTAAATATTAATTTGAAAACTCCATGATTTTTTTTATTTATATTTTGTATTAAATGATGTTATTTACTAATTAATATTATATTTTTTAAAAATATATGTTATTTATTTTTGTCAAAAAAATATATATGTTATTTACTGTATGTGTCATTTCTTACTTCGTTTCCAAATCTTTTCATAATTTTTTTGCTTATAATAGTGACCAAATGGTATATAAGTTTGAATTCTAAGTTAAAAGTGATGTTTAATTTGTCTCATAGACGGGTGTAAAATGACAATTAGTGTTGGGTTAATTAATAATAATTTCCATCTTCCTCGATTCTTTTAAGAACAATTTGAATCTACTTATCACTTTTAAAAAATATTATTTAAATTACTATGAAATAAATCAAAACTATGACACACCAAAAAATTATTTTAATTAATTATAATATATTATAATTTAAAAGGAAAAGTATAATTTTGAAATAAATAAATTATTTAAAGTACTAATTATCTCTAATTTTATTTATTTTGATAAAAATCATCTTTAATTCATTACATTTTGTGTATGGTAATATTTTTTTTTGAAGGAATTGTGTGTATGGTAATTGGTATGTATACTCTGAAAATAATTAAATACGGCTCATTATTGATTTTCTATCACTTAGTACCAAATGCCAGCTAACCCCAGACTTTGATTTGTTAAGATTCTTGTATACAATTTCCAAACAATTTTTTTTACATAACTAAATAATTATCCTTAATTCTCAATTGAACCTAGCTAGTGGATCCGTTTGTCAAATAAAAATTTCTGGTTCTACCTTTCATAAAATTTTTGGTTCTCATTTTGTTTTGATTTAATAAAGTAGAAAATGAGGTATCTTGTTCTCATAAAATCACATTCTAATTATCTAAGTAACTATAATGAGTAGACAATATCGTGGGGAAAATATTAAATAAATAGAAAATAAGCCTGTTTTTGGAGGAGTTAACTAAATTAATAGACCTCCAATAATACATACGTCAAATTTTACATTTATTTTCTAAGTTTTATGTTATCCTCCCTTATATCAGAAATTTTTGAGTTTTAACTATCTAGAATATAGGAAAAGTTTGCTTCAATTCTTAGAATATATATATGGATAGATTTATATAGACACACACTACAGACAACTTAGTAGGCCCTCGTGATTTTTTATATATATATATATGGTTGGAGTATTCATGATACTTATTGTCATATTATTCTTTACTTGGCGCAAAAATCAACATACAATATACAGAGAGATAGGATAAATATTAGTAATTATCAAACCTTTAAGATAATTATTTGATCAGTTTATAAAATAAAAAATTAAGTTAATCGATGATAGAAAATATTAGTTTTTAAATGTTTATTCTTATTCTTATTAAGTTAATCAGTTTTATAAAATATATTATTTATATTCTTAATATTATATTATTATAATTAAACTCGGATACATAGTACAGGTGGTGCAGATGTGATATACTGATAGGATGATTGTTTTGTCTCTCTTACTTCAACTATACAATTAGTTTAAATATCTACATAATGTGTTAGATCAATAGTATTAAAGAGTTTGACCTTGTAATTTCAAGGACGAAGTTCAAGTCTTTTAAATGACAATTGTAAAATGACTATATTATGACTATATTTAATAATAATTTTCCTCTTCCTAAATTCTTTAATAAACAGTTTGAATATTGTTGTCACTTTTATAAAATAGTATTATTTTTATGCAACAAATTAAAATTATGACATGCCTAAAAATATATTACCTTGGTTAATTAAATAAAATATGATTTAATTTAAATGGTAAAAGTATAAATTTTTAAATAAATTAATTTTTTAAAGTAATAGGTGTCCTTAATTTAATTTATTATGATAAAAAATTACATTTAACTTATTACATTACATGTATGGAAATTGGTTTATAGAAAAATTGGTTTATTTATTGTGAAAATAATTAAATACAGCTCATTATTGTTTATTTATCACTTAAGGGCCAGCTAACCCTAGACCTTGATTTATTAAGATTAAAGATTCATGTATGTAATTTTCTATACAAATGATTTTTTGTATAAATAAATAATTATTCCTAATTTGTTTTTGAACCTTACCTAATAGTTAATCAGTTTTTCAAATAAAAAAAAATGCACCAATCTAATATTTACTAGTCAAATGATACTCATCCCTAAAAAAAAAATAATAATGATACTCCATAATTCACTTTTTTTTTTTGTTAAAAATTGAGAATACGCAAATCCAAATTTGATTGGGCTACAATGGAATCATTTTTTTTTTGACAAGATGGAATCATTATAATGACTAGAATTAAGACGAGTATTATTTTGACTATCATTATGCTTTTCTATTATTCTTAACATGTAAATTTATTTTATCATATTTGATTATAATTGTTTTTTAATATACCACAATTTAATAAATATTTAATTAATTTTATTAAATGTTTGAAGTAAAGTTTCACAAAGCAACTTTTGTTGCATAGATTTGATTCAATCAAAATTATAAAATTAAGAATCAAATTATTTATGCGACCTGTTATAGCCGGTCAAAAAACAAACACAGATCGTCTAGATAATTACATGTTATGATAAATATGTGTTAATTATTAAGTTTTTTCATGTGGGTAGTAACGATATTAAAAGACATTCATTCTTTGACAGACTTATTTTTTTAAGGAATTATTTGACAGACTTATTAGCAATGTTTAATCATTACAGTGAAAACACCATATGCAGTTAATTCATCCAATCAGAAAATTATGAAATAATAGTGTGTTTGGTATCTTGTTTGAGTCTTTTAATTTAAAAAAACAAATATGTGCATGTGCAATATAGATGCACATGTGCAATATAAATATGTGTATGTGCAATATAAAAAACCATTGCAACATTTGATATTAATGATTTTAAACGAAGATGAATGCTAGCAACATTCACTTTTAAACACTCACTCTAGCACTCACTTTTGAACACTCACTCTAACACTTTTTTTGCCAAGCAGGGAGAGAGGACATGCATCAAGAGGGAACACCGACATCCCAACTAGGTTGGCAACCCGGGAAACCTCCATCCTATGCCGCCAAACTCTAAAGATTTATTAAAAAAAAGGGGGTAAAATTGTACAAGAGGGGGGGGGGGGGGGGGGGGGGGACTAGGGCAAGACCCTCAGAAAAAATGCAGACAACTACATGACCCTAAGGAAACCTGTAGTTAGGCAAGCCCACTCTATGACGAAAGAAATCAAGATGCAACTCCATGGGTAACGAATGACCCCTATTTGCTAACCAAACAGAGCCATGTAAAGAATGACCCCTATTTGCTAACTTGTTTGCACAACAGTTACTATTATCGGCTCCGCAATAAAAATAATAACAGGTTTATGTGACATAAATGAATTATTCCAATAAAGGACATTCATGATGAAGAAGGTGGAGGCGTACCCTTTGCCCGGGTGTTGTACGAAGCCTTTCCTAACACTTGCTTTTTTACTTCTTTTTGCTGCTTTTTGGATAGTACCTGTGTGAATCCTTCCTCCGCCATCCGTTTATCATATTCACGAATATGTGCCCAAAGGTCCAAGTCACTCTGGACATTCTTTGAAATCGGAATCTCTTGGTGCTGAACATGTGCTATACGCATAGGGGCAGTGACATCAACATTCTGGTCTGAACTGTTTTCAATTTCTGCGGTATTTGTCTGAGTACGTACTTCTAACTCCATGACATCAGTAAAGAGAGGCTGAGCTGTTGCAGTAGTGTCACCTTCCTGTGTCTCTGCACATTCTGAAATTTTCTCCAAGACATGAACCGAGGTGCTGGGAAGCATTTCTTGCCTTATGTCATCTTCAACAACCGGTACGACCTCAACATCATACTGAACTGAGGTGATGGGAAGCGTTTCCTGCCTTATGTCCTCTATGGTCTCAATATCATGTTGTTTCGTGGCAACTTCCTGAGCAGAAACATCATCCGAGCGTTGTGCTTTCTGACTCGGTGTGAACAGATTGTAATTGTAATGTATTGGCATCCGCTTTTGGTACTGAAATGTCATCTGCATCGTTGTTACTCCCCGGAGCTTCGAAGGCTTTTGATGACCCTATGCCGTCGGGGTTGTCCGTAGGTTGCCACTTCGGAGGCTGCTGTTTCATTGAAACAATACTTTTTTTCTTTTTGTCAGTAACGGTAGTTCCTTTCATGGGGTGCAGCCATCGACAACTTGAAATATGATGTCCAATGTTCCCGCAGTGTGTGCAAAATGCCGGCAAACGTTCATAGGTAATCTCAATTGAAAAAGAAAAGCATGTTCTCTCAATCATAACCTCATTGAAGATCTTCTTTGACAGGTCCATATCCACCAAAACGCGCGCATAGTGTCCAAATACTCGGTTTTGAGTGGCTGAATCAATAAGTATCGGGGTTCCAATAGCGCTTGCAATCTCTCTCAACGTGCGGTCCATCCAATATTCTTGCGCCAGCTCAAGTAATTGAATCTAAACTTGTGCGTGTGTTTGTCGCTGCGTGCGCGCACTAAAGTCCTTGGACCATTCGAAAAGCCGAAGCAAACCTGGCTTACGGTTTAGAGTTCCCTTGGACCATACTGATCGCATATCCTCATAGGAAGAAAAATAGAATTCAAAATACCCCTTGGCGTCATCTTCCATGGCCCAACGTTCGTCCAAAGTTGCTGAAGCTTTATCTGAACCTCCCGTGATCCATAGGGTTTGTCACCCTTACTTAAGATGAGTCTGCCCCGTAAGTTTCTTTTGCAAGCATTGATTCCTTGTGCGTAGGTCTCATCAGATATAGGGATGCATAGCGTTTCACCACGGATAACCGGAGTTGGTAACGGTGTCGATGTGTCTGTCACAGTTGCAGCAACAAGAGCCTGTGCAAATGATTTTTTTGGTGGATTACTATTTGTTGGGAGTGCAACCACGGTGGAGGGAGAAGGAGGTTTCCCCGTGGAAGCCAATTCTGATTGCCAATCAAAAGCCATGGCAGGGCTTGTGTAATTAGCCTAATAGATCACGTAAGCACAAAGATGAAGAAAATTGAATCACGTAATATAAAAGTGAGTACTGGTGTGAATTCAATTGAGGGAATCAAGTGATGAAAATTGAATCACGTAATATAATTCAATATAAAAGCGTGATTAATGAAGGAAAGGCAATGAAAATTGAGGTAACCATGAACTAATGGGGGATGGCGCTAGTAAGACCTAACGGAGCTCCATCATTCAATTTTTTATTATTATGACTCACTCTAACACTCACTCTTTAATACTTGATATTAATGGTGCACCGATTATTTTGGTGAAAACATATTTCTACTCTTGTTCTCTTCTAAGTTTTAAAAGCTAAACTTATTTCCGTGTCTATAAATTTGTTTAATTTTCATCTCTAAAAGTTCCGACTTTTAGGATTGAAAGTAAATTTTTAAAAATGGATCTGGACCTAAAATAAGGATGGTGAAACTCACACTCTCTAACAATTAAATACCTCTAAAGAGAGGGTCAAGTATGAAAATTGAATATGGTCCAAAAAATTTAGGTCATAAAGCGTGAAAATTGAATATGATCTTTGAATATGGTTCAATATTACTTGAAATTCATATTACTTTGAATAAGATCAATTATGAAAACTGAATATGAGCATGAAGTGTGATATTCCACAGACTTTGGGGTGTAATTTTTTTTTTAGGGGTTTAGAGTTGAATATATGATATAAATTTATTCATACTTTCTTTGCTTAAATTAAAGTACTCTTAAAGCAACAAAGCGAAAAACAAACGCTTATTGGAGGGCTTGTACTTCATTTAGTTATTAGGCGCAAAAAAAATATAGAGCACGTTATATCAATATTTAATCTTGCTAAGACGTTGTAATTTCCACTATCAAGGTGAAATTTTATTTTAATATTATCTTTACACAAATAGGTTTATAATTGGTATAGTTAGAAATGATCCTTTAATATGATCATTTCCTTGCAATAAAAAAAAGGTGAAGAAAGAGAAACTAAAATAGTTCTCATTCAGAAAATACATAAGAACAAAAAAAATAGTAGGAAAATACATTTTGAACCAACAAATGTTCAATCGTGTTGGAAGATACATCAACCTACAATGGACAAAGTCAGTAAAGATTGTGATTTTAAACCTCACTACCTTATATTTGTATTTACAAAACAATTTAACGAACCATTGATACAAAGTTTTATTTTATACAAAGTTTTATTTTATCTTCTTTTGAACAAATCAAACTGTTATGGGTTTTATTTTAAAACGATGAATTCAATTTTCCTTGTAAATTTAATTATTATTGGAGCTAATTTTTTTGACTTCTGACAATCTATAATTATTGAAATGTTTGAAAAATATAAATTTTGGTCCCAAGTTAAAGAATATTTTGAGACACTGCAAATTCTTATGAAGATATTGAGTTTACGGGAAAGATATTGTCAAAGAAAAAAATTGAGGGAGGGGGGATTTGTTTTAATCAATTCAGATAGTTGTTATTAATATAATAAATTTGGATCCTCAATCAAGTTATTTATATCAAACACAGATGGAAAATTGCTCTTCTCCTATCAAAAATTGCTCACTCCCAACCAAACTTCCCAAAATACTCACACGTGACTTAACTCACTCAGGTGTTAAACTCACTGTGACTTAAGTCATGTTGAAATACAACCTACGTGACTTGAGTCACATTCGGTCACATTCTGAACACCCGCGTGAGTTAACTCACGCAGGTGTTAAACATTCCTTTTTGCAATCTCTCTTTTTTAATGATGTAAAAGCTAGGCTATCCTCTTTGGTACAATAGGAATCAACTAGTTTTTTGGAATTATGCCTAAACAGCATTATTAAGGTCAAGTTTGAAGTTGAGTCATGTATGGCCAACATGCTAAAAAGGCGTTCAAGAGTAATTAGAGACTCAGACAGTAGTTTGAAATGTGGCTTCGTAAAAATTGTTGGAGTTTTGTCTATTACTAGATCGCCGACCCGTGCTATCGCACGGGTCAATAATAAGCAAATAAGCAAAATATATTAGCAATTGGGTTAATTATGTTTCTAGTCCCTATAAAATAGCGACCTTGTAAGTTTAGTCCCTACTTAATTTTAATAGTATTTTTAGTCCCTATAAAAAAAATTTACTTATAATTTTAGTCCCTCTAAAACAAAGTTTGATTAATTATCCTTAAACTCTTAAATTTTTGAACGATTTTTTTGAGACAAGATTAGAACACTATGAAAGGTTCGTTTACTAAAATTTAGAATTTTTTGACATGAAATGAATTAAATATGAATTTTTTAAAACGACAAAAGTTAAAGATAAAAAGTAATAAAATCTGGATGTAGAAATCAAATTTTGCAATAATTTTTTGCGGACGAACTTTTAGTAATGTTCTAAACATGTCTGCAAAAAATTGTTCAAAAATTTAAGAGTTTAAGCATAAATTAAACAAATTTGAATTGAGTAGGGACTAATACTCAGTGCAGAAAAACAAAATTAGGGACTAAAAATGCTATTAAAATTAAGTAGGGACTAAACTTACAAGGTCGCTATTTTATAGGGACTAGAAACATAATTAACCCTTAGCAATTTAAGAGTATTACTTCATATGAAAGATAGAAAATTAAAACAACGCCAAATATAATTTAATTAAAATATCACTACAACATCACACATGTAACATTAATCAAAACCTTTGTAAAAAAAAAATAAATAATCAAAACTTCAATATCTTTAACCTTTGGTAGGGTAAACATGCACAATTAGATTGCATTGTGATTTGTGGCGAAATCCTTAGATTGCATTGTGATTTGTGGCGAAATCCTTAGCATGAATGCAGTATGAGTTAACATGAGTGTACTATATAGGTTAAAGTAATGCAAGATGCATGTAATTATAGAAAAAAACTATTGGCGTTAGTATCTATGTAAATTGAGAGCACTGTATTTATAGAAAAAATTATTGGCGTTAGTAGAACTAAAATTTAATGTCTTACACGCTTATAATTGAAAGATTTGCATGTAAAATCATGTGGATAATATTAAATGAGCCTTTTTTTTCATTAAAGTGAGGTAAACATCATTAAAAGTTTGATTTATGCAACATCTTAGATTTACCTCCCTAATGCTATCTTGTATACACAATCAAATCTAACATTAATAGCTACGATGATATGGTATCAAAGATTGCTTGCATACTCATAAACTGCAGTGCAGCCATAAAGATCGTGTCTTCCTTGATTGAATCATTTAGGTTTAATAGCAATTTTCGTTCTCTAACTTTCACGAAGTTGCGATTTTTGCCCCATAAGAAAAAAAACTACAAAACCGCCCCCTAAGTTTTGCAATTGTAGCAGTTTTGGCCCCCAAGACCAATTTTTGGTAAAAAAAAAAAAAAAATAACACGTGGCCCCTCACTTAGGGTGCCACGTCAGTGTAAACTGAGTCAAAATTGGCCTTGGGGGCCAAAACTGCCACATGTGCAAAACTTAGGGGGCGATTTTGTAGTTTTTTTCTTAGAGGGCCAAAATCGCAACTTTAGGAAAATTAAGGGGTTAAAACTGTTATTAAGCCTATCATTTACTTAAAGAAGTTGTTGTGTCTTACTCCCTCCGCTCTCAAATATAAGAAAAGATTCCTTTTTTAGGTTCATTGAATAATTAATGTATTTGCTTTACAATGTAGACTAGATACATTAACTACTCAATGAACCTAAAAAAGGAATCTTTTCTTATATTTGAGACCGGAGGGAGTAGATTGTAAATCATGGTTTACAATCTAGACATGGTTAGGCTAGGTCTGCGCTATAAGAATGAATGGAGTGACCGTTTGAAACAAATCCAGTGAGTTGCCTTGCAGAGAAATCTAATGATGGGTGAGTGCAGCATCTAATACGTAGGCTTGCTTCATTTAAAAGCCTAATCATGTAGAAGTTTACATTCCTGTGAATTTGATTCCATTGGGCAATACCTATTATGAGCATGCTTATACCGAGTTGTTCAAGTAAAATGGCATTAGAGGTTAGGGTAAGTTTGTGCTATAAACAAAGATTTCTGCTCTCCCCCTTGCACTTTTCGTTCGCACCAGCTGAAAATACTATAATGCCTTTGCGCTAGTTAATTAGCGCAAATGTAAAATAATGCGCAAGTTAAGTTAAGTTAAGTGACGCGAGTTAAGTGGCGCATAGTGGCTACTTTTTTTAATTTATTTACTATATTCAAATTATTTTATTTACTTTATTCTAAATTATTTGTTCACTTTATTCTAAATTATTTATTTTCTAATTTTTTTTTTTTTGCTAAGCAGGGAACAAGTCAGACATCAGGAGACAACACCGACATCCCAAAGAGGTTAGGACCCCGGGAAGCCTCCGTCCTATGTCTTCCAAACTCTAAATTCAATAAATAAATAATAAACGGGAAAAAGGTATGTACAAAGAGGGGGGGGGGGGGGGGGGGGGCTAGGTCAAAACCCTCAAAAAAGAAAAGAAACAGAACAAAAGAAATAAATGACTAAGGAAATCTATAATTGGGTAGAGCAATTCAGACTCGATAGAAATCCATATGCAACTCAGCTGGGATCTTGTCTAACCAAATAGAATCTTGAACCTAGCAGGAAGATTGCCTAACCAAGGATCCATAATTTTTTGTGCCATCTTTTTAAATACTTCGTCGTCATTGTCTTTAATCAATGAGGTTGTAGTGGCTATCTCTTCTTGCTTTGCATTATTCGTGTTAGTAAGCAAGAATGCCATTCCATTATTATTAGTAGCCAAATAATAATCTAGAGAAAGTATAGAGGCTGTGATGAGAAACACAAACCAGAATCAAGTACTTCCTCAACATTGGCATGTCCATCTTCTCTTTGTGGTTGATTTCAAATGTTTTTTCGTCGGACATTCCAATATAACATAATCATTGGGAAGATGGAGGAGGACCACCCTTTGCACGGGTCTGATAATGCGGCTTGCCAATGACTTGCTTTTTACGAGCTTGCTTCTGCGACTTTGAGAGGACTTGCGTGAAGCCTTAATCAGCCATTCTTTGGTCGTATTCGCGAATTTTGGCCCATAAATCCAGACCATCCTGTATGTTTTTACTGCTGTGTGCTTCAGGATGAACAGAAGGGACCTGAAGCAATGCGTTTACCTCTGCATCATCAGTACAAGTGTTTGCTGCGTGTTGGGTTTGTAGGGCATCCTGTTCAAAGTCTGCAGCTATATATGGTGTCTTGCTCAATTTCATGATCAACCATGTCTACGTTCTCATCAGCCGATATCTCTTCCAGCACATATACTGAAGTGCTAGGCAGCCGGTTTGTGCGAGTTGTAGTAGCTTCTGATTGAACCTCAACGGTGTAATTTTCTTTGACAGTATGCTGAGATTCTGCCATTTGTGTTGTGTCATTTGGCACTGCTTTGTCTTTATTTTGATTTGTCGTTTCATCTGCCATATCCTTCACATCTGTACTTTGATCATACTCTTTAATTTTCTCAGCTGCCCTTTGATCATACTCTTTAATTTTCTGCCATAGGTCAAGGTCTCTTTGAATACGAGGGTTACTATGTGTCATACCCTCCGCACGTACCAAAGAGGGATTGTGCTCCCCATCAATAGCTGCAACATCTTCTTTAACATCATCAACAGACCCTTCAAGTTGAACATTATCTGAACCATCCCCATCAATAGTAACATGCGCCTCTACATTTTCAAGGCTAACATGATGGTTGGGCAAGCTTGCTGCAGGGTTAGTGACTTCTTGAACCTTCTCCTGCGCAAACAAAGAAACAGATGCAACCGGGGGACGAGTGAAAAACTTCTTGAACATCATTACGAATTAAAGTAAGAACAGGTTCAGTAGCCTGAGGCGGTGTGCACTGCGGGACCACATCCTCCACATGTTGCAATGGAATACTAAATGAAGAAGGTGCAGTTTCCTTCACAGTCTCCATTTCTTTCGTCATCTCCAAGGCTGCAAACGTATTGGAAGAGCCAATTACTGAGGGGTTTGTACGCGAAGGAGCCCATTCTTTCCTTTTCACCATAGTCTGAGCCTTCCCTTTATCACTAATTGCAGCAGGCGTAGAAACATCTTTCCGTGGATACAACCATCGACAGTTGTTCACCATATGCCCAAGGTTCTAACAATGAGTGCAATAGTCTGGCATCCATTCGTAAACAACTTCAACAGGAAAGGAGAACCCCTCTCTTTCAACCAAAATTTCGTAATACAGTTTCTTTGAGCAATTCATGTCAACCAAAATTCTGGCATAATGACCATAAAGCTGCTTTGATGTCACATTATCAATCACCAATGGAGTGCCCACCGCATTAGCAATCTCACGAAGAGTCCTATCCATCCAGTACTCTTGCGGTAATTCTATTAAACGAATCCAGACTTGTGCGTGAGTATTCTTCTGTTTGTGCATATTAAAGTCCTTTTCCCATTCGAATAATCGCAATACACCTGGCTTTAAATTTATAGTTCCCTTTGCCCACACGGAGTGCATGTCGGCTTCTAAATTGAAATAGAACTCATAGTATCCTCTCCCTAATGATGTCAGAGACCATGGAACTGCAGTGTTCCATTGTTGAAGAAGTCGTTGTTGGACTTCAGTTGATGAATATGGCTTGTCGCCCTTGTTCAAAATTAGCCTCCCGCGGAGGTTTCTCTTACAATATTCAATTCCTTTTTCATAGATTGCCTGCGAAATTCGAATACTAAGTTGTTCACCTTTAATAGATGGTTGCGGCAATGCTTCATTGATCGTGGGAATCTGGACAGTTGAGGTTAGCGCCTGAGCAAAGGAAGGACACATAATAGAAGCCTGCTGTTGTGATACCTGTCGCAGAACAGGAGTTGCAGCCGGAGAAGCAAGCTTGGCCTGCCAATCAAACGGCATGGCCGCGTCTAGGTGTAGAAGTCGAACCAGAATCAGAAGTTGTTCATTTATTTTCTAAATTATTTGTTCAGTTTATTCTAAATTATTTATTTGCTATATTCTAATTTATTTATGCACTTAAAATAAATTCAAAATTAGAAAATAAATTCGATTTTATTCTAAGTCAATATTTATTCTAATTTATTTATTCATTAAATACAAAATTAGAAAATAAATTCGATTTTATTTATTCAATATTTATTTATATACATAATCATAAACATAAAATAAATGCAAATATAAATACAAATAAAAAACAAAATTAATAAATATAACTCTCGTTTTATTAATATCATTCAAACATTACAATAATTAATACATATATTTTATTTGAATTCACTAATCTACTTATTATCTTTTTACCCTCTTGGGGTAAAAAGTTATTTTTACCCTCTTGGGTATATAGTGATTGCTCTTGGGGGAAATAGTGATCAGTCCTGTTGGGGAAAAAGACATCAAGATCCCTTGAGGTAAATTTAAATTTGGTTCCTTTTATACCGCCAGGATGATTCTTTTTACCCACTGTAAAAAGATTTTGGGAGTAAAAGGAAGCAAACCTAATTTTACCTCAAGGGATGATGTCTTTTTCCCCAACCCGACTGACCACTATTTCCCCCAAGAATCGACCACTATATACGTAAAGGGGTAAAAAGAGCCTAGAGACTATAGAAGCAAAAAAAAAAATAAAGAAGAGAAAGAGGGGGAGAGAGTGGGAGGAGATAATGTGAGATTGTGTGAGGAAATGATGAAGTTTGTGAGGGTATTTATAGGTAGGAATGATAACTTAGTTTGTATCTACCATAAATGTGGTAAAAAAAACGTGTAAAAGTGGTTAAAAACGTGTAAATTGAATGTTGAAAACCTGACCAAAGTGGAAAAAAAAACTTTTGTTCTTCAGTTCTAACCACCAGCCAACTTGCGTGAGTTAACTCACGCAAAGGCTCAGTGGTGCGTGACTTAAGTCACACAGAGATTATAAGGTGTGTGAGTTAAGTCACGCAGCGTGACTTAACTCACGCAAGGGTATATTTGGAAATCATGCTGGGCGCGAGCAAAATGTGATGGTGGAAGAGCAAAAATGATAAACAAATGGCATCTTTGAAATCATCACACTAATTAATAGAAAAGATAGCATTTGAGTCCCTATGAATCCAATCCTTTTCTTGAGCCCACTAAGCATATGATCGAGACGCTATCATATGGTTAGTTACTTCTTCAACAAATACATTTTTCGAGAAAGCGTTGAGCATGTCCTTAATAAATCATCAGTGTCTTTAAAACTTTGACATAAAACACGTTTTACAATTTAAGCTAGTGGTTAGGTTGGATCTACAATAATCATGGCTATATATAATGGCAACCTCTTTCTTGATTAATTTATATAATGACATAATGATGGCTATATTACTTTTTTCAAACTCTTCATAGGTACTCCCTCCGTTTCAAAATGAGTGTCGTTTTAGGTGTTTACACACATATTAAGAAATGCAATGATTAAGAGAAAGAGAATGGTTATTTTACCAAATTATCCTTATTAACTATTGGTTAGTTTTAAAAGTAATATTTTGGAAGTAGTGTGCAGAGTATTAATTGGAGGGTACAATTGAAAAGAAAAAGTTATTATTGCATTGGAAACCGAAAGCGACACTCATTTTGAAACAATTTTTTTTTGCTAAAGCGACACTCATTTTGAAACAGAGGGAGTAATACTTTTTTCAAACTCTTCATGTGCAAATTTAAATGACAAGTGTAGTGCTTTTTATTTTGGGAAACCTATGATTGCAAGTAATAAGATTTTTTATGATGGTCATAATTATAAAATGTACATAATGACACATCATATAAGTAGGATTTCTTAATCCCCGTGCCATTTGAATTTGGTGTATCTCATAGTAAGCCTATGGTTTTAGGTCTCGAACACATCGATTCATAATTACTTAGGCAATAATTACTCGAGCTTTATTGGCATGCAAGTAATAAGATTCTTGCAAGTAATAAGATTTTCTCTAATGGTCATGATTATAAAATCTACATAATGGGACATCATATACACATAATTTCTTGAGCCCCGTACAATATAGATTTGGTGTATCTTTTGTATGAAGTATTGCTCCTCCATTTCTCATGTGAAGTAGTACTCTCACATTGCTAATATATTGCGCTCGCACGGGTGACCGACTAGTTATTATATATAATTGGAGAGTAGTGTGCAAACCCTAATGCTCAACCCTATCAACCAATTTGTCTATTTTACCCTCCTTTTTTGTCACCTCATTCCAATTTCGCCCTCTCAAAAAAAACTCCTCCATCATTAAATTAAATTCTTAAAACTCTCAATTAGCTTTGCATGTCTATCCATATTCCAACCTCTCAATTATTGATTGTATGTTACATTACAACTCCTAAATGCACATAATTATTTTTTATTACTCAACTTCTATAATAAAAATGATATATAAAAAATATATATATCATCTGTATGATGTGCCCCAAAAAAAAAAAAACTAAGCTTGAGTTATAGAAAACTTCTCACCTTTTTTTTTATTCCAATGGTTTCCTTAAACGAGTGAGTTCAATTTTACTCACATAAACTTCTTATTTGTTGACATACCGTTAAATATCTATTACATAAACTTCTTATTTGTTAACATGCTTTAAAAAAACATGTGCTTATTTATCTCTAACATAAACGCATTCAAGTTAATTATTTTTTTCGGTTGCAGAATGTAGTTAGACAGATAGACATTCAATGGTTGGAACAATTAAAATATAGTAAAAATTACTTGATTGCATCAAAGCTTTCCACATATATAATCTCACTCTCAATTGCAAGTGTGCAACATTGATAATTTGTTCTATTTTATGAGTTTTCTTTTCTTCTATGATTTTAGTACCATTGTTAATTCATGAAATATTTTATTTTTACTTAATTTAACTTAATTTAACTTATTTCCTTAACTTAGTACCATTGATATCTAATATTTTTAGATATCATTAAATATTTTAGAGAATTCTTACTCCAAAAAAATAATTAGCCCGTGCGACTTCAAATTTTGTTTATAGAGAAGTTTTTAGGAATTTATAATAACCAATGATCTTAGATATTACATTTGGCTAATGTTTTTATTTAGGGATTTTGGATATGTTTTTCTTCCAATTGTTAATTTACCGTTTTTATTGTTTGTATCTATTTAATGAAATGTTTATTTATTTTAACATATATTAAAACATTAAGACCTGTGTGTCGCACGAATCGACCGTCTAGTAAAACTAGAATAAACACGAATCATTTTATAACAACTTTTAAACAAGGGCAGTCAATTTAGAATAAACACGAGAAAAGATATATGTGCAATCTTTAATTTGGAATAAATCAGAGCATTCAACTATTGATTCTAGATACTTAAGTGGGACTTGCATATATACATTAAACATTTTATAATTTTTAATATTATTATTTAATAAAAAAATTAGTCCATAAACTATTATTTTCACATAATATGATTTTTAAACTATTACAATTAATTCAAAGGTCCATAAATTATACGTTCATTGATCAATTTAGTCTTTCGGTTAGGACCAAATTGTTTCATTAGAGTATAATTTAGAAGACCTTTTAGTTGATTTACATAGTTTAAGAGCCAAATTGATGAGATATTGATAGTTTAAAACTAAATTAATTGTTTATTAATTTAATAAACATCTAATCTCTCCAACTTGATATCTCAAATAATTTTATAAAATGAGTCATATTTTTTTTTAAAATATTATATGAAGAGTCATAAATAATTTTTTATCGTTACTTTTTATCGTCACAAATTATTAAGTTAAATACGTGTTTCACCTAAATATTTTACTCTACATTGGATGTACTTATTTATACTAAATAAGTGAAAGAACAATGACATTTAGTAATAATGATAATAAGTTGAATACAGAATAAGACTAACAAGCTCCACCGGAGGTTGGTGCAATCTATGCAACCCCGGAGTCAATTCTAGACTCCAAGAAGCCAAATAATTTGTTCAAAACATAGTCACATAATTCGTAAATCACTTCGGTATATGGTACGGGTTTGGGTACGTGGTACGAAACCCTCAAAAGAATCCGATACATGGGAGGTATGCATAATCGGTATGTTATTTCAGTTCACGGTACGTTCTATGTGAACAAGGTAGAGCACAACTTGAAACTGAAACTTTATGTCACACATCGGTTATTATGTGAATAAGGTATATAACATTTCCTATAAATATATAAGTGATACGTGACCGATTGGACCGTCTCAAAAACAGGTAACTTGACCCTAACCGCGACCTGTCGGTAGAACCAAAGTTATCAAATAAGGAACTTGACCCTAACCGTGACCTGTCGGTAGAATCAAAGTTTTTAATTAAACAAAGTGCGACCCTAACCGCGACCTACCGGTAGAACCAACACTATAAAAGTTCTTGACCCAAGAACAAAAGAAAAGCTCTCACAATAGAGAAAACTCAAATATATTAATCTTAAAAAAAATGTGTTTTGAGAATTACATGAGCTTTTAATTTATAGCCTAGACTTGGAATACTAAAGATAAATTCCAACTACCATGCATTTACCGAATACATTGATAAATGCATGTTTATTACCTAGAAAATAGGCACTAACATGATTAAAATTTCCACTAGCCATTATAATAACTTAGAGCACTACTTTGAAGCATTGGAGAGGCTAGGAGAATACAAAAGACCATCTAAAAATTCACCCAAAAATAAAAACGAAAATTGCTTATTAAAATGGAGAAAATTGGACTTTTAATGCTTCTTGTCATGTGAATTTTTTATAGGTTTCCTTCCACATGCTTAGAGCACACACATCGGTTGAAAAAATGGGTGGTATCACACTACCCAATGCTACCATGTCATAGTATCATGGATATTTGACAATGAAATTGAGTGGTTAAACTTGCAATGGTAGCAATGCATTGCCACTTTGCTTTTGCTGTAGTTTGTCAGGTTTTAGAATACTTTTGATTTTTTTTCCTTCTTTTAATTACTATTTAAATAAGAAGAGGAGCCAACGGTTATATACATCATTCTTTCTTTTTTTTTTATTCTTTTAATTATGTGCATCATTCTTTTAATTTGAATGGAATGTTTGTGCATCATTCTATTAATGTATTTTCTTTTTTTTAAGGACTTTAATGTATTTTCTTATAACTTATTTGTGTCAAGTAGTACATTATTTAATATAATTTTGTATAATTTTAGTTTAATTTTATTTATTTATTAGATATTTTGATTCATTTTGAGTATAATGTGTGATACATTTTATATTTTTTTCATTATACATTTTATATATTAATGTAAAATATAATTTAAAGTATATTGTTATTGTAAAATAAGTGGGACCCATCTTAAAGTTTTAAAAGAGTGGTATGGATATTTAGAAAATGTAGTTGAGTGGTTTAAATAATTGGGAAGTGTAAAATATTATAAAAGATTAGGTGGGGTCCATTTATACCACAAAATAGAGTATCATGGATGTGTATGCTCTTAGTGAACTCTTAATCTCATCAATAAGTTTCTACTTTCTCATAGGAATTCATTGACAGATCACGTGAGTTACTCCCTATTGAGGAGGGACCGCTAGTGCAGTTTGTTCTCCCTAGAGGTGAGACTATTTAAAGAGTAATATATTTTGACATCCATTTGATGACAATTTTGTTGACAACCTTGTTTTTCTCACTTCTTATTGGTCAAAAACAATGGAGAGAGAAAAAGGAAGAGAGAGGATAACAACATCATGTGAGTATGAGAGAGAAAGTTATCCAAAAGTTATCAAAAAGTGGTTGTCAAAATATCATTTCTCTTATTTAAAGTGCTTCTCCATAGGAAGTTGGGACAACTTTTGGGTTGCACTTGGGTGTTCTCTGTTCCAAAGACAGTTAAAGTTTTTCTTTCACTATACTCCCTCCCTCTGTCTCACAATAATTGTCACTTTAGCATTTTTTTCTTTTTCTCAAAATAATTGTCACTTTACAATATCGATGCAGCATTTATTACTTTTTTTCACTATTATACCCTTATTTATTGAATTTCATCCAACTTAACTACTCCACTAACTACAATTAATAAGGATATTTTAGTAAATGCTACTAATTTTACCATTGAAATCAATACAATTAATCATTTCCTTAATAATCGTGCACAAACCTTAAACGACTAATATTGTGAGACGGATGGAGTAGTAATTAATACACCCTCCGGTCACTAATATAAGCAAAAATCTACTTTTTAGGTTCATTCAATAAATGATGTATGTGGTCTATTAAATATACCATATACATCATTCATTGAATGAACCTAAAAAGTGAAATTTTGCTTATAATATTGACCGGAGGGTGTACCTGGTACCGCGAACCGGTTTGCGCGAACCGGTTCTCGGTTCTCTGCCTAAACCAACGAATTATGTATCTTTGGTTCAAACATTCTGGTTCCGAGACACATGAGACCTTCACAGTCCAATCATGCTTCAACTAGAAATTAATACTCCTGCTATATCAGCATTGTATACTTAGAGCTTGACATTCCTAAAACCTAAATCTCAATCAACTTCAAGGCCATAAATGACACGGCAAAGCTCGGCGACAATGGTAGAGGAGTAACTGATATGAGCACAAAAACCAAAAACTCACTGACCATTTACATCACAAATGATACCCCCGATAACCAGCGTTACTTGGGTTACCTGTAAACGCGCCATCCACGTTCCCCTTGAACCAACCAGTCTCTGGCTTGCACCGTTTTAACTCTATCAATCCTGTTGAGATCACCGTTAATTTGATTTTGTCTAAAAGACTCCTTAACTTAATTAGCTTTCTCTATTACGAACAACTATGAGGCAGCCACTGCTCTTAATAATTGGTATCATGGATTCTATTATTCCTCCAAATGCAAAGCCAATAACAAGGCACAAAGAAAATATTGATCCAACTAACATTTTTCATGTGACCATAGGAGAACTTGATATTAAAATCAATCCAAACTAGAAGATTAAGAGAATAGAGTTTCACCAGCATATTGAAGCTTGTATAGTTTTACTTTTTGTGTTTTTGATGATATTCTTTAGATGTTTGTTCTAGCATATAGTCATTTTAAAGCACATAGCATATATGTCTCGTTGTCCTAGGATTCATTGGTATCGTGTACATTGTTTACATATATGAAACTTAACCAAAATTCACCTT
Source organism: Medicago sativa (assembly GCF_051527215.1). Classification (NCBI taxonomy): domain Eukaryota; kingdom Viridiplantae; phylum Streptophyta; class Magnoliopsida; order Fabales; family Fabaceae; genus Medicago; species Medicago sativa. The sequence continues at coordinate 52,658,238 of NC_140751.1, read as the reverse complement.
TTTAGTGTCTGAATCGATTCACTAGTGTTTGAATCATATCGTCAGAAGTCAGAAGTCTCTGACTTCTAATGAATCGATTCACAAGTTTTTGAATCGTATCACTGTCGAATCGATTCGATATTATCTGAATCGTATCATGATTTCTCTCTGACTATGTACTAAATTGATTCAAATTAGTCTGAATCGTATCAATCTTCATCCTGGGCTCAGTTGAATCGATTCGAATATACATTGAATCACATCAATCATCATATATTATCTGGCTTGTCTTTTTGCTATCTGAATCGATTCACACATTTAATGAATCGATTCACTATGTTGTTTATGGCCGAAATTTTGCACTTGCCACCCCTTTCTATATAAACTCACTTCCTCATAACTCCCAAATTATTGAAGCATTTGCATCTATTCACTCTAGGTCTCAAAAACTCATTGTTCATACATTCTTCAAGATTAAATACTTTTTCTTAGAATCACTTTGTTCTTTGAGTCATATGACTTGCTAGGGTGCTAATAGGGATTGTAAGTTAGTTTTTTCAAGGAAATTGGTTGGGCTTAATCAAGGTTCTAAAGTGAAGTGAATAATCTGATTCCACCTTCAAAGGTCTTAAGGGTTCTTTCTAGTTGTTCTTGTGTTCAAGGGGATCCATTTGTCGGACTTAGAGAGCTTGAGTGAATAGCTTGAAGGGTTGCACGAGTGATTGAGGATTCGAAGACATCATGAAGCACCAAATTCAAAGGTTATTTGAAGTTTGGGGGAGTGGAGGCATTTTTACCAAGAAGAGTAGACGTAGCTCGAAACGAGGACGAAAGAGCGAACTACTATAAAAATCTCGGTGTCTTTCTCTCTTCCTTATCCTCTTTAATTTTGATAATTGTATACGCTTAAATTGATAGGATAGAAATTGATTTTGATCTAAGTTCTTTTTGGTTAATTGACTTAATTACTTGAATTAGGTTTTCACTATTATACTTGGATCAATTACTTTCAATTCTCAACAATTCATCAATTGCATATACATTGTGTTTTTGATTGTTAGCTTGTTATATTTTCTTATAGGTTTGGTTTTGAAAATTGAAATAAGATTTAGCTTGTGAATCACTCAATTCTCTTGTAAATCTTATTAGTACATAGTCTTAACAATTTGTCATAGTTTGTGATTGTTCAAGCAAGTTTCCAATAAGTCAATATTTCAAAACGCTTTCGCCAAAACTCCGTAAATTTTTCAAATCGCTATTCACCCCCCTCTAATGTGCATCCTTATTGGCCATATAGACCAACACATATCCTTTTTGACTAAGGGAATCCGCAATCTGCTGGCCATGGGACAATCTCTTGAGATGTGCATACAGGATTTGGGGACAGCAGTATAGTTAAAACAATCAGCAGAAGTTACTCCATTTGCTTCTGTTATGGTTAGTTATTGGCTAAGAAATCATAAGATCAACTGTATAGAATACTAATAGCTTGTAAAACTGTTTAAATTAGCACTTGTTAAGAGGAGAACAAATTTGAAGCAATCTTACAATAACTGAAATTTTAAATTTAATTTATGCATCTTTTATATTATGTTCCTCTCAGCTGTGAACACAACATTGGTAAGACAAAATAAAACCTTGATATATATATTGTCACCATATATCGATAGTTAGCTATGTAAGCCGAGAATTGTCTTACAACAAATTATTGAAGTAAAGTTGAGAAACTAGAAGGTAACAATACGACAATAGCATTTGTAGATAACTATAAGAACGCAATCCAGGGCAACGTAAATGACAGATAATTTGTATCAAATAACAAAGCAAGTAGGAGATCACTCTTTAGCATTTCCCTTAATTTATAAGTACATGTGTGTGACACTTTTTGGAAAACTAATTTCTACACTAATAGTATAAAACTATTTTACACTTCTATCTAATAAAATTATGTCAAATAGATATTTTAGAAATTAACCTATAAAGTGGCATCACGATAGGATTTGATTGGTTGTATATGTAAAAAAGTTTTACAATAACAGCGTATATTAATTCCAATTTGATTGGTAGCACAAATGATTAATCAAGCGATGCAACAGACACACTTTCAGATTATCAGCAACCAGAAATTCTTAGTATAGATTATAGAGCACTCACTATAAGTTGAGGCTACACACAATCATGTTAGTATATATGTATAATTTCTTTATTTATCTGAGAGACTTGTGATTTATGCTTTAATAATTGGTTATTACCAAAGAGATCTCGATAAACAGAAAGCCAGAAACATAGAATGAAAGAAAAATAAATAGTAAAACAAACCAATTATAAATGTCTCGGTCTAATAGATTTTTTTGTGCAATCTACGAAGTCAACATCAGCTGAGGGAGAATTTTGACGCAAGAAGTCCACTATCCCATCAGGTACCGTTGGAGACGGTTCCGATCCTAATTCATATGCTTTTTTTAACCTGGCAGCTTCTTTCTTTGTTTTCACTGTCTGTAACTTAACCTTGCATAGTGTCAAGCGAAATCCATACAGAATTTCGTCAACTTTCACTATCAATGACTTCAAGTTTCCCAAGGAAGGGAGTTTAAAATATAACAGACCAGGAACTAAGTTAAGAACCTAAGCAATGAGGGGCACAAGCGAATTAGTCTAATTAAGTCAAATATTTTATGAAGTTTTAGAACAAAAAAAAATGCATCTTAAGAAAGTAAAAATAGCCTCAAAACATGTTATAGGTTAAAGTACCTGAAGAGTCGTTGCAGTGACGGTCAATGATTTTATATCAGCAAACTCTATGAGCCAGCTTAATAGAAAAAAAGGAGGCGAATCGCGATGAAATGAATCTACTTCTGCATGAATATCTACATGTTTAAGAGAAGAAATATCGCTCCCAGAGATTTTCTGATGAGGAGTACCATGAAAAGTAAAAGCACAAAGACTTGGAGTATGTAGATCAATTTCGTAATAGGTGTTTTTGTTATGACACTGATACAATGTTAAATTGACAAGTGTCGCACTTGATATGCGGAGAGTTTGTCCACCCCTCACAGTACAATTGGTAATGAATAAACTATTCAACCTGATAAAGGCCGAGAATGGCTCGGCATAGTCATTATCACGAACACAAAATGTGAAAAATTGTAGATGCAAGCTAGTTAATGCCGGCAAATCAAGAGATTCTGGAAACAGATTTTCATGATTTGAATGCATAGAAAGCTTAAGATATGTTAATGCCGGCAAACTGAGACAGTTTGGAAACTGTGTTTTACTCTCTGCGTCAGAGTAAACAGAAAGCTTAAGATGTGTTAAACTCTGAAACGAATATAAGCTAGTCGGAATTAATGCAATGTCACCAGTGACATCAAGTCGTAAGCGCTGGACATTGTGTGAAATAGCGTAATTCACAATACTTTTAAGTATGTCAGGCTCTAAGCGACCAAGACGATACTTAAAATCAAAATCAAGAGCGTGTAATGAGATAGAGGTATCGCGAAGAGATAAAATCTTAGACACAAATTTGGTGAATATCTTGTATGTTCTAAAGTCTGTACAATGTAATCTAAGAGCTGGTAGACGTTTCCAGAGATCGCTATATCTTTTGGATAAAACGCAAGTTTGAACGGCGTGTTGGGCATTTAAAAAGGAGAGGGTATGAAGGATAACGCTTTCGGGTAAGTCACTGAGTCTGTCTTCATTTTCACACCCGCTGCTGAGCGTAACTTTCTTCATTGGCAGCGGCAAAATTGTTATCTCATCCGCTGCTGAATTAGACATTCGAGTTTATTTATACCTAATAATCAAAAAACTGTTGAAACAAAAAGGGATTATTTTGTGCAAAAGAAGTAATTGAAAAATTCTAAGTAGTTTTAGAACAAAGAAAAATAATAGTAGAAATAAGAAATACCTTGGAGTTGTGATTGAAGTAAGAGTGGAATGAATAAATGAATGAATAAATCTGCAACGATGTGAGTAGTTTTCTAGGGTTTGAGCGGAAGGATCCAACAGAAAATGCCGTGATGTAGTGATGGACAAATAAAACTAGATTACATATAACTAGGTTACATATAAGCTCTATTTATAGAAAAATACAATGACTTGGGGAGCAAGCAAACACAATATGGACCAATAATATAACAGTATCACCCAATAACCCAATTTTCTATATGGACATCCATTTATAATATTCATAACACTCCCCTTTGGATGTATATTGAGGATATGCCTCATTAAAACCTTACTATAGAAAAACCCGGTGGGAAAAAATTCTAGTGAAGGAAAAAGAGTACAACATCCTTTTGTGTGATAATCTGCCTCGTTAAAAACCGTACCAAGAAAACCCAAAGGGATAAAACCCTGGTTAAGGGAAAAAGAGGGTAGAACATATTTTTGTCTCCCCCTCATAAAGATGATTATATATGAGACGAAGAGATTCAAATATATTTTATATTAGTTACTCAAAATCTTTATTTTGCGGTGACTATGTAGAAAGATATGATCTATCTTCATACTCTTCTCCAAATTAGCAGGTATTGAGATATCTTCATATTGAGTTGTTGAAAGAACATCCTTTTAAAATTAGAAAACCGCAAGTATGTGTAAAATCATAATCCTTAATAAAGAGCATTCTCCACTTCCTTGATGTAGTGCTAACATTTTCAAATGATCGGATGATATTGTTGTTTTTCTAAGATACAAATTGTTTGTTTGACTTTGCTGCAATATCTGTGTTTACTAATTTTGACAAAAATAAAATACCATAATATGTATAATAAGCAAAATACATTAGTGTCCACACCTGGCCAATTCAAGTTGTTCAAAAAATTTCTGAGGACATGATCTTTACTCACATCAAGTGACATCACAATCATTCTATCACATAATCAACTAGATTTGTCCATATTGACCTTTATAACAAATTTTAGAATCTCTTCAGGAGTTCTAATAATATTTATAAGATTATCACAAAATCGATTATAAGAAATTCATTTTCAATCCTTAAAATAGACAAATGATGTCATCTCTTCAATAGTTTTGATTGTATGTCTTATGCAAATGAAATCATTCGAGTTTCATATAATCATCACTATTAAGTGAACCATACAAATAAAGTGTAACACATTTTTCATATAATTTGGACCTTTCATGTGCTACTAAACTTAATCAAATATGAAAAAGTTCTTGAATTCACTTCAGGTGAATATGTCTCTAAACAATATATGTTTCTTAAAAATAAATGGTAGATATTTACCAATTCACTTTAGGTGAACATATCAAACTCTATATATATGTATTTTATCATACTAATTCCCTTTTCGCCCGAAAATCATATATATCCATTTAACTTCACACCTTCAAGTATGCGAACTATAAGTCCAAACAAATTATGCTTTATGAAGCGAGTTTGATTTCATTGGAATTGTCTCTTTCCATTTGTAGATATTTTCATTATCTATAATCTTTAATAGACGTTAACTCATGATCTTCATTATTACTTATCACATATAGCGCTATATAACATGCAAAAACACGTCAACGTTGACTTCATTTCGTCCATCTCATTCCATTGATATCTTTTATTCATATTTATCAATATTTCATAAGTTTCAGGTACCTGATAAGTTCTTATGGAACTGAAAAATAAATTATGTTAGAAAACTCTTTTAGAGTTTCTATATCCTCGTTTGGGTTATCTATCATTTAAGCTCATTTTCTTGTTCTAGGATTTTTTTATTTTTTTTTTTATATATTTGGAACCAAATTGTCAACCATGCTTCAGGCACGGTTGAGATTCATTTGCAATATTAGATTATCCTACATGGATATCTTTTTCATTTGGAGCATTAACAGCTGATATTCAATTTGTTTAACTTTGCAAATAAGTTATATTTTGAGGATCAAGATGAGACAATAATATTTTCTTTAAAATAATTTATTTGTACTCTAGGTTCACAATTTTTAGCTGTTTATTATCTCCCCTTAATATTGAGAAAACTAATCCATCAATTGATAATTAGCCTACTAAGCCATGAACAAATTGGCACAAGATTTATCTTAGTGCGATATAGTGGAACAATTATGACATACACAACACATCTAAAAATTCACTTAGATGGAAAATATTAGGTTGTTAAGCAAAAACCAATGATAAATTTAGGGGAGGACTTACATATAGTAATGTGTTGGCTTGATGCATATCAATATCTCAATATACAAGATTATTGATTCCCAAAATTGAGTTTATAAGGCATGATCTCATAACCATAGTAGAGTTTATAATGTATGGTCTGATAAGTATCAATCATACAATTAACTTTAGACATCTAAAGAATGGATCTTCAAGTCCATTTTTATGAGCATATGCTACAAGTTGTTCAATATCAATTTCAATTGACAAATGATATTTATCAAATGATTTCAAAAAATTTCAGAAAATAAACTCTTAGTTAAATTTGTTGACATAATAATATCACAAACTTCTGGTTGTGAATATACATGTGATTATTTAGTTGAAGCATCGATTCAAATCATACAATATCCAAGCGATTCACATGATCAGTGTATTAATTTAAATATCACCTTATATAAGTGAGAGACACATTCTTTTAAATTGTCAACTTTCTCTGGGAACTATTAACACACAATAGTTACTAGATTGAAGAATCTTCTGGCTCTTCAATATATATCCTTTTTTTTCAAATAGTTTATGCATCATAATAGATCCGGGATAACGTAACAGGTCTTGCCAACGATTTGTAAACTTCTGGTTTACAATAATATGTGCTTCAATTGCAGAAATAATATAATATGTAAACTTCGGGTTTACAATAATATGCGCTTCCATTGCACTAATATAAATGCAGTATAAATTAGAGATAAAAATAAAAAAATTCACTACACTTATTTTCTTGAGAGTATATCTCGTAATATAGAGATATTTAACAATTTAGATGGATATTTTAAATCTCAATAAAAATTTATGAGAATGTAATTTCATTATGTAACTTTGTTCCTCCATGTAACAATAAATTAGCTATTCAGGAACCTTCAATAATTTATTTATTTTAAAGTGCAATGCTAACATTGATTCCTTGCATTATAAATTTATGAAAAATACTCTTGGTTCCTCCAAAATGCATGATTGAAACCATATTATTGTAGAAAAATTAGTAACAATAAATTTCAAATATCATAATCTTGCTATAAACAAAATATTCAATTTCAAATGAAATAAACTTTTTTTGGTTACAAAGCTAATCAAGCAAAAGAAAGAAAAACGCAAAGAAAAGGAAAAGAAAGAGCAACTATGCCCTTGGGAAAAAGACTCCTGAAGCGTCACTGCTTAATAACCTAAGGAGGTCTGATGGAGGAGTAGGATGAATAATTATGTCAACATCCGAAGCCGCCCCTAATTTGGCCAAGAAATCCGCACATTGGTTGCCTTCTCTAAGAGTATACTGAAGAGAGAAATTACCGGTGGTCAAAAGGTCCTTAGTGTCCTGAACTAGAATAACATAAACATGATAGCACTGAGTGTCCCCCTGTATGAGATTGATGGAAAGGAGAGAATCCGAGTAACAAACCAAATCACTGATGCCCATGTTCCTTGCCAACCTAAGACCGTGATAGATTGTTGTTAACTCAGCCAATAGAATATCATCAGAATAAGTGATCGAACCTGACAAGGCAGAGAGGAAGAAATCAGAACTGTTGCGGAAAATGCCACCAAAACCGATACGAATAGGAGTCCCATTGCAACTTCCTTCTACATTCAGAATGGTACACATATAATTGCCACAATTCCACTTAACAAAACGCTCAGGAAAGACAATTGAATCTTCTTGATTTAAGGAAGAAATGATAGTGTCAGCAGAGTTGTTGATGCTATTGATAAAACGAGTTTGGGACCAAACTTCGTTGTTGAGGCACATTAAATTTTGATGCCTCCAAATCCACCAAAGACTAGATAGAAATAAAGAAGGTCGAGCCCCATTAGTGTTAGAACGGATCCAATCTCTTGCGCAAATAGAAGAGAAAAAATCATGATTAAAAAATCCAGCTTTGTGCCAAATGGTTTTTGAGTGAATACAATCTCGGACACAATGGAGGAAGGTTTCTTCATGATTACCACAACGGGAGCAAATGGCTAATTGCGCTATATTGCAGTGATGAAGCAAGGAGAGGGTTGGAACGACCTCATGACAAGCTAACCAAACCAGAAATTTATATTTTTTCGGGACTTTCATTTTCCATATCCAAGACCAAGAAAACTGGTTAATGGCGGAAGCTTGAGATTCGGAGAGGGAGAGGAGCCAAGAGTATCCACTTTTCGCAGTATAAACCCCATTTTTGTTGTGTGACTAAATGAATACATCTTCAACAGAGGCAATAAAAATAATGTGAGTGTTGTTGATGTAATTTTCAATTGCGGGAGGACGATTGGTGTATACATCTTGAGTGTATAATCCATTGTTGGAAAACACGTCTTTAAATGAAAGATGGAGATCATGAATATCAATAATAGGAGCAAGATTACCAAGGAAACCATAAGGACTCCAGTTGCTGAACCAGAATGAGGAGGATCCCGAGTCCACCCTCCCAGAGTAACCGTATTTTAAGATGTTTTTAGCACGGATAATGGAAGACCAAGAGGGAGAGCAGTTGGCTTGAGCATTAGCATGAAGAATGTTTGGACCACCTGTATATTTATTGGAAAGGAGGTTCACCAAAAGCTTATTTTTTGATTGGACCATATCCCAAACAAGTTTTCCAAGAAGACATGTATTGGCTTCCCTAGCTGCTCTAATATTCAAACCACCAAGATGCTTTGGCTTAGTAATCTTCTTCCAATTTACCAAGTGGACTCCTTTATTGTTCAAACCTCTCCAAACAAAATTCCGGGTTGTTTGATCAATGCTATCACAAATGTTTTGAGGAAGTCAATTAATCTGCATGTAATAAGATGTGATGGAAGATAAAACTGAAGTAGCTAGAGCCATTCTACCTGTCCTGTTGAGGAGTTTATTCTTCCAAGATGCTAGCCTAGTTTGCACTTTTTTCAATAATGAAGTTGAAGTCGCTTCTCTTAGGCCGCCCTTTAAGGATAGGGAATCCCAAATATTTGTCAAGGGATGTTGTGCTACGGATACATGAAATGGAAATGATGTTGTTTATTTTCCCTTGAGGAGTACCTAAAGAATAAAAAGCTCTAGACTTGGAAAGATTAATCTTCAATCCTGAAGCATGGCTGATCCTATCAAATAAATCAGTGACGAGTCTGAGTTGAGAATTTCTAGCTTTGATGAAGAGGAGAACATCATCCACAAAAAGAAGATGGGATATTTGAGGACCTCCATTTGAAATGTGTATATGCTCCCAGTTTCCTTGGTGGACTGCATTTGATGGATGCAGAGAGTTTTTCCATGCAAAGAATAAAAAGGTAAGGAGAGAGCGGATCACCTTGTCTCAGACCATGGGACGGCTTAAAAGGAGGCATTTTGTTCCCATTCCATAAAATAGAAAAGGTGGATGGGGAAACACAATGCATGATGAGGTTGATGGTGATGTCAGGGAAGCTGAAATCATGTAGGCAATTTTGGAGAAAATCCCAGTTAACATTGTCAAAAGCTTTCTCCAGATCAAGTTTGAAAGCCACATATCCTTTCTTCTTTTTAGATTTTCTCATGAAATGAACAATTTCCTGCAAAACAATTGAATTGTCAGTTGTTCCCCTACCAGGCAGAAAACTGCTTTGATAGGGGCCAATAATATTATTAAGAATTGGTCTAAGCCGATGAACCAAGACTTTGTGATGATCTTGTAGACAATATTGCAAAGACTGATGGGCCTGAACTCTTTGAAGGTATTGGGATAGTCACTTTTAGGGATAAATGCAACGAGAGTGTCTGAAATCTCCAGATCAAAATGACCAGTGCGGAAGGCTGATTTGACTAAATGAAATATGTCATCTCCAACAATATGCCAATATTATTTGAAGAAAATGCATTGGAAACCGTCAGGGCCAGGGGCTTTGTAAGGTTCCATGAAATTGAGAGCAACATAAACTTCACTTTTGGTAATCGGGTTGGTGAGTGATTGTTTACCTACGTCATAATAGTTGGGTGGTTACCTTCATTGAAGATGCGGTTTTGGTGAGGTTGGGTACTAGTAAACAAATTTTTGAATAAGGTTTGGGCTTTTTCTTGTAAGATGTTGCTATCTGATGTCCAGATTCCATTAGGAAATTGAAGCCTGTGAATCCTATTTCTCTTTCTTCTTATGATGGTTTGAGCATGGAAAAAAGAGTTATTTTTATCACCAAACTTCACCCATTTTTCTCTTGATTTTTGATACCAAAGCATTTCCTCTTGAAAAAGAATATGGTTGTATTCATTTTGTAATTCTTTTTCAAGGAGAGTGTGTCTAAGGGAATCAACTCTCTCAAGATAACTTTGAATCCCCTTGAGTCTGCTTTCCATATGTTTCTTGCGTTTGAAAATGTTACCAAAGACTTCATGGTTAAAGATAATGGAGTTTTCCTTAACATTTTTTAAGGCGGTTATAGTGTTGTGATTGGAAGAGTTCCGAGATTGACTGAACCGTCATAATATTCCTAAAGGCTTAGAAGCCCTTCAGAAAGGCTCTAAGACCTCCAGAAAGGCTCTAAAGACCTCTAGAAGGGCTCGGGCGCCCTCCAGAAGGGCTCCCGAGCCTATGGCGCGCTCATCTTAAGGCACCGCCCTTCTAAGCTTCTAGAAACCTCTAGAAACCGCCTCAAATACACAAATACCCCTGTTGCTTGGGAACCAAGCAACCAAAGCCCAAGCCCATAGCAGGCTATAAATACTACTCTTGAGAGCATTCTCAAGGCATCTAATCATCAGTCTAAACCCTAGCATACGATTCTTAACCCTAGAATCCCTTACCGTACTTTTTGCAAGTACAGTTGGCGCCGTCTGTGGGAAAAGGTAAAACTAACCTTGACCACGTTTCTGAATCGTACATCGCGATTTGGAAATCCTAAAACCCTAATTTTGAATTAAGCTCCTAGATCGCATCTCTCATCGCGATCTAGGAACCCAACCTTGCCATCTCTCCGATCAGTTATTGTTCCTTCACCGCCATAGGTTTCACCACGCCGTTCCTGCAAAAATTGTGTGGTCCGGTCTGTATGTCGTTTGTTCTATAGCAAGTTAGCCGAAGGATATAAAAATAATCTGGAAATTGTGAATCATGTTCGACAGTATTCGAATCTGGCGAGAAGGTTTGTAGATTCTTTCAAACGAAGGATAATACACGCCAACAGGTTTCATCCAATTAACTAATCGTTCATCGAATCTTATTTTTCTATCTTCGTATTAATTTTATTCTGTACCACTGTTTTTAATGTGCACATCGCTTTGGTTTTGAAGTCAGCGCAACATGAACCAAATTAGTCTATGATCTCATACGTTTTATTAATCTGTGTTGAATTTTATTAATAATGAAACATACTGTGGCAAGCTATTATTAGATTATAAGTGGTTATTGTGAACTGTCGTCACTTTGATCACTTTCTGCCGAGGAATAATCAAATAGACCTACTAACTATTATTGTTTTTACCAATTGAAGTCCATTAATTTGTCAATGTGGTTCTAATATACCCAATTTCGTTTGAATAATTTTATGAGATGCATATTCTACCATGTTGTAATTCTTGTAATTTAATTGCTACTAGTTCTCCATACAGATAGTTTTTGGCGACCTGTAAAATGAATAAATAATGTTAAAGCACATAGTATTGGTATGTCTCATAATTAAAGTATATCCCATGTTCTTTTATCTTTCTTAAATTCATGTTGTACTTGTATTCAAATTCCTAATGGAGACGTAGTCGGTACGTTTTCGTTTCTTTACTTGAAGAAGGATGAGTTATTTTATGCCTGCATGTTGTAGCATCATAATGATGGTTAATTCCTTTTGATTATGCTACTAATTAAATTCCTCTTACTAGTTATATTCCACTTGTATTACTATTCATATTGGCTTGTTTAGACAATAATGGAGAAATCAAGACGCTAAAGCATATGGTATTTGGTAGTTCGGCCGTCATAATCCTTCGCCTAAAAGCAGCACAATTTCTGGCGGCCATTTGTCTTTTATAAGGTCCAAGAGAGAAGCAATTAGAATACATATCCCTACTTACCATAACAGAGCTGCACAAAACGCCGCTGGACCTAGCGGCGATCTCTAAAAGACGTTGACTGGGGAAGATCAAACCAACATCAGGCCTCAAAATCTAGACGACGAGATACTCTTTCTCGAAGCGATTCTTCCATCCTCAAGCAATTCTCTTTCGAAGAAATATCAGGAATTCAACATAACAAGGTTGGGCGAGGACGTCAACGAAAGTGGCAGGTTGGATGAGCGGTTGGCTTGGTGAAGTAGCACTCATCCACATCAACATCAGTTTATAAATTGCAATAAAATTGGTTGGTGAATTAGCTCCAGCGGTGCGATAACATGGCGAGTTCTACAAAAACAGCTCCCTTGAAGCCATCTCGTATTAGGTACTATTGTTCCATTAAATTTCGTTGAGCACTACCTTTGCCAAGGTACTTCCTCTCTTTCTCTATCTTTATCGGTGATTTAAGGCCAAGATAGCACTTATTCAATTAGTTTCAAATTAACCATGTTCCCACTGTTACTGATTTTGGAGGCACGGTTCTACTTCTGCTATATGATAAAGGAAGCTTAGTTGTATTAAATTCGGTATTTCTACTAAAAGGTTTAGGAAGAGACTTTTTGTTGAAGTAAAGACATAGAAAATAATGGAGTGAGCGAGTTAGTTCGGATTTAATAGGAGAATGATAAGTTAATAGGCGAGGTATTCAATTAGAAGAGTGGAGAGGAAAAGGAAGAGGAGTACAAAGCATAGGCGAGCTAAATAAGAGCTAAATAAAAGAAGACAAAGAACAGTTAGTTCCCATTAAATATAATTGCATATGATTAAAGACTCCTTTATTCATGATACTAATTACTTTGGAAACGTGGAAGAATTGTTATGTTTCAGATAAATCAAGGATGGGATACTAACGAGCCCGCCAAGGGCTAGATGAACGAAATGGGATAACTCGCCAGACAACACGCCATAATTAAAAGAGCATGGAAGCAACAGTCCCGCCATTGAAAACACAAAGATGAAACGCGGAATTATATCCTAGAACAAGTTTTTCGACCTTTGAATTTTGTTTCGCAGGTTTTCTAGTGAGACACCTTAATCTCTACAAATACTTTGCCATTTCAGTTTGTTATTTTGTCTAGGTGCTACTACTACAATATCTGCGGAGATCTACAAATCGACTATGCGCCCAAAACGCCAACCCTGAAAGGGCTCTGGCGGGGTTCGACTGAAAAATACATCAACCCTGTAAGGGCTCTGATGCTCGCCCAAAACGTCAACCCTGAAAGGGCTCTGGCGGGGTTCGACTTAAAGTTCCGTCAACCCTGGAAGGGCTCTGACGTAGATAATTAACTCCAACCCTGTAAGGGCTCTGGTGCTCGCCCAAAACGCCAACCCTGTAAGGGCTCTGGCGGGGTTCGACTGAAAGCTCCGTCAACCCTGGAAGGGCTCTGACGTAGATAATTAACTCCAACCCTGTAAGGGCTCTGGTGCTCGCCCAAAACGCCAACTCTGAAAGGGCTCTGGCGGGGTTCGACAGATTGGAGTCTCAGAACTCGAAAGACTTAAGTAAATCATCCATGACGTCCATCATCGAAACAATTGAACTAAAAAAGACTTCGGTGAAATACGATTAATCAAAATCACCAAAATATGAAACATAATCTACGCAATTAAGCAATTCAAACACTTCGCCTTGTTCCAAGACACGTGCTTGGGGGCTGTGGACCATCAGAATAACTTCATAGGGATTAGAGAACCCTCATACGAAATACCTATCTAAAACTAAAACAAGATCTACGAAGAGTCGAAGAGTACGGATCGTCCAGACGAAGCAAAGGACGCCGTACCAAGTTAAAAAGAATGCCAAAAGTGCATCACGTCGCCTTCGGGCATTTTTTCACCTAAGACATAGTGACTATACAAAACTTGCTTCAGCCATTTCCCTATGGTGCTTACAAAAAGCGCAAATGGAGCATTCAAAGATTGACATACCCGTTTACAAACCATCTCGCCTTGTCCCAAGACTCATGCTTGGGGGATTACAAGAACCGGTAGTGCGTAATACATGCACCCTTGGGGGCTACTAAAAACATTGTGAGACCATCCGGGGAGGGTACCTTAAACACGGATCACATACATACCCTTGGGGGTCCCAGTACATTCCAAAGATCGCCCCAGGAGAATCCTCGAAAATAAGGGCAAGTGTAATCTAAAATTTTAAAGACAGCCAATCACTTCGCCTTGTCCCAAGACTCGCGCTTGGGGGGCTGTGAACCGCCAAAACCTCCCTAAAAGACTTGATGACCTCCAGAAGGTCCAGTCCCATGTTATCAACACTTCGCCTTGTCCCAAGACTCGTGCTTGGGGGGCTGTGAACCGTCATAATATTCCTAAAGGCTTAGAAGCCCTTCAGAAAGGCTCTAAGACCTCCAGAAAGGCTCTAAAGACCTCTAGAAGGGCTCGGGCGCCCTCCAGAAGGGCTCCCGAGCCTATGGCGCGCTCATCTTAAGGCACCGCCCTTCTAAGCTTCTAGAAACCTCTAGAAACCGCCTCAAATACACAAATACCCCTGTTGCTTGGGAACCAAGCAACCAAAGCCCAAGCCCATAGCAGGCTATAAATACTACTCTTGAGAGCATTCTCAAGGCATCTAATCATCAGTCTAAACCCTAGCATACGATTCTTAACCCTAGAATCCCTTACCGTACTTTTTGCAAGTACATTGACTTACCAAATTTGCATAATCTTGGTGGTCAATCCATGCAGCTTCAAAGCGGAAAGGTCTGGGTCCTCTGGCTAAGGGAAGGCCACCAAAGCGGAGCAAAAGAGGATTATGGTCAGAGTGAAGCCTACAAAGAACCTCTATGAAAGCTTCAGGGAAAGATATGCGTCAATCTTTATTCGCAAGACCTCTATCAAGCTTTTTAGAAGGAATGCGGATGCCATTTTGATTGCAATGCCAAGTGAACCGGCCTCCCGTGGTGGTGAGGTCAAGAAGGTTGCAATTGCTCATGAAGTTTGAGAAGAGGTCAGCCCTACTTTGATGGAAAATTCCCCATCTTTGGTCCCCCGGAAGAAGGGTTTCATTAAAATCACCAATAAGCAGCCAGGGCCCGGTAATGTTGTGACTGATATTAGAAAGGTAGTACCATAGGTTGGGGCGCATGGTATGGTTTGGACTTGCATAAATGTTGGTGCAAGTGGTGGTAGCATCGCCAAGGCTAATAGAGAAAGTTACGGAGTGTTGATTGGAATCAAGGATGGTTGAGGCGGTGTTTGTTGTTTCTTGCTTCAGTAGCCATATACCTCTAGAATGGCCAATAGCTTCAATTATATAGACAAGAGTATAACCATTGTTGCTCCAAAAGTTGGAAAGTCTTGCAAAGGGAATATGTGTTTCTTGTAGAGTCAATATTTCTCAAAATTAAAGAATCACCCTTTGTTTAATGTACTACCAAATTGAATAACAAAAGTTGAGATTCATTATTCAAATACAACAAATATTCCACAATATATATATATATATATATATATATATATATATATATCATAACCAAATATACAACATTTCTAATAACTGTGTAAAATTCAAAAAAGACACATAAATTGAGACAATGGGAGTACAAAAAATACATAAATGTAAGTAATGTTGAACTTTACAACCATTTGTATTTCTAATATCTATACTATATATAAAGAGAATACATGATGTATAATCATGAAGGAAAATTTCATGAGTGATTGCAACTGCTTCTCGTTTTTTCTCTCCTAGATAGACTGGACTCTACCATTGTCATCCCATTATCCATCACTTTTCATCTTATGCCATCATCAAATTAACCATATCTAGTCTAAGCATGTCTTGTGAGAGCCATTGTCAATTGTGTGATTTTTATCAGACTGATTGTAGTTCTATTTTCTATCAGTTTTGTGTGTTCAGTGTTTAGTAGCTGCGGTTTGGTTTATATCATACAGGAACGTGCTATTGCTAACTGATGATATGATTCCTGAAGTTTCAATGATCCAAGACCACCGGATGCAGGCGGAAAATTCCAAAGGTACCTGACACAGGAGTCATTTATCACTGTATCTGTCCACAACAAACATCACCAACGTCACCCTGCACAGATCCAGTCTTATGCGGCAAGTGGAAATTCAATCCCAGCTGGTTGGCATACTTCGAGGTTAGTCTCTTTCTCCATTGATTCCCAATGTGTTTTTCCCTGGATGACACAGTGTACCACATTCATTGCACCCCATCCTACGACACCAATCAGGGCCATTAGCCAGCTCATTTTAGGTACCCATAAGGTAGGGAAGGGAAGGCACGGAGGTTTGGGTTTCAGGAGTGAATGGTGGCTCTCCCCTTCCTTTCTTGTGGTGACTGTTAATGAGTTGCCTTTTGTGGGTATGGCAATTAAATCATTGTGTCCTGGGAAAACACGGAGGAAATCCCTTATTCATAGAAGCACTCACACTAAGTTAAGGAATCATGAGCAAAGAGGGAGGCGAGTAAGGAGTTTTTGGTGGTTTCATGTTTCCTTTTCTAGTGTGAATGTTAATGGAGTTTTAGACTGTTTTATGAAAATCCTTCATCAAAGGCTGCAACTCATACAATCATGTAATGGTGTTACTTACACTAACATTAAGGTGCGGCCTTTATGGTACAAGGTTTCCTATCTCAGCAAGCTAGTCAACTTTACAATATCAAAATTATTCATTTTACCTTTTATTACCCCAAATCAGCAATTGTTATTCTGGAATGGTTTTTATGTCACGATTTTAATAACAATTACTGGCTTTTATGGTAAACTTTACTCTCAAACTTGGCCAAACAGCATAAATAGCAGGACTCAGAGTCATTTCTATCATCACCACATGCCATCCTCTAGCATTGCATACAAACCAGTTATTATCCTCGTTGCTTTTTATATCCTTAGCATTATGGCCAACAACAAATCAACCCAAAATTCCCCTGACCTTCATGAGTGCTGTCTCATTGGTAGACTACTCTCAAACAAGCCAATCCGTTTCCAACCCATGAGAACTACACTTTCCTCTATTTGGAAGCCAGATAGAAAGGTTGAAATCTCACAAATGGATACCAACCGCTTTATGTTTCAGTTTTTTGTACCAGAAGACATGGAACGTATTTTCCAAACAGGTCCATGGTTGTTTGATAGCAGTATGCTGGTAACCAGAAAAGTCAGTTTTGGTGAGAATCCAGCAACCATGCCCCTGGACAATACTGAAATCTGGGTGCAGCTACACAACCTCCCTTTTGGGTTCATGACTGAGACTATTGGTGTGCTGATTGGGAACCACATTGGCAGATTTGTAAAATATGATTTTGAAAATAACTGCGGTTTATGGAGGAGGTTCATGCGTATAAGGGTGGAAATCAATGTCCTAGAACCTTTAAAGCAGAATTGGGCTTTTGAACGTGAAGGTGCTGAGGCAGTTACCGTTGATTTCAAATATGAAAGATTAGGCAACTTTTGCTATGTCTGTGGTATTCTTGGCCATACACATAATTTTTGTTCAAAGAAATTTGGTGGAAGCGGCTCGAGCAGTTTCAAAAAATGGGGACCTACACTCAGAGCAGAATTCCGTACCAACACAGGTAGCTTGGAGGACAACCAATGGCTGCGTGATAATGGTCCTACCGGGGGAGCAGATAGGACAAATGAAGAGCTTGTGCAGGCTGATATTTTTCACAAAATGTATGGCAGGGTGAAAATTGGAAGAAATGTAGAGACAAGGCTTCTAACATTTGCTCAACACTTTGGTGCTACATTTAACAGCAATGAGTGGATTTATTTTGATCCCCTGTCCAAAGCTGCATATGCCAACACACCTACACCAGCACAAAATCAGCAACAAATGTCTTTTCTAACTATTACAGGTGCACAACCAGTCCTGCAGAATACTGACACAGAAGGAGCCAGAATTGATAGACTTATTCAAGAAGCAAGATTAAAAAACCCAATTATGATTGAAGATGTACCAGAGCAATTAACTCTCAACAGTCCAAATCTGAACCCGACTCAGCCAATTTCTCAATTAGCCACCACACTAACAAAAGTGGTCCATGTCAGCTCTAAGCCAAGTAACATGAAGCCTAAAGCAGGAAAAGGCAAGGCGAGTTTCAAAAATGCTGAGCAGAAGCTTCTGAAGCGGTTGCGTACAGAGGAGAAAGGAAGTGCGTTGGAAGATGGCAAGGTGCAGAAACAGGAAGTTAGCTCAATCCTAGTTCCCCATGCTGCAAATGGTGAAGAGAAGCAGGACTCTGAAGTTACTATGCAGGATAGTGAATTAGGGGATAAAAATATTGTAATGGCGGAGCCTGATAGTCAGGCCCGCCAGGAAAAATGAGTATCATTAGTTGGAATTGTCGGGGTTCAGGTAGCCCGAGCACAATTCCAAACCTTAAATACCTTAACCGGACCTATAGGCCGGACGCAATAATACTGTATGAGACAATGACAACTTATAATAAAATTGAAGAATTGAAATACTTGTTGGGTTTTGACTTTTGTTTTGCTACTGATAGAGATGGGAGAGGAGGAGGAATTGCTTTCCTGTGGCGTAAATCTCTAAACTGTGTTATTTTTAATTATTCCCTGAATCATGTTGATGTGGAAGTGAATGATCCCAGCCATGGTAAATGGAGATTAACTGGATTTTACGGTTTTCCTGAAGTCAGTAGGCGGAAGGACTCTTGGAATTTTCTGCGTAAATTGTCAAAGTTGTCAAAATTACCTTGGTGTATAATAGGTGACTTTAATGATATATTGGCAGCTTCAGAGAAGAAAGGAAGAGTAGAAAGGGCGCCATGGTTGATTCATGGATTCAGAGAAGCAGTTTTTGAATCTGGACTCACAGATTTACACATGGAAGGGTATAATTATACATGGTTTAAAAGTCTGGGCACTGACAGAGCTGTTGAAGAAAAACTGGACCGAGCTATGGCAAATAATGATTGGTTCAACATGTTTAATTCGGCAACGCTAGAGTGTGTTACGGCAACTGCATCAGACCATTATCCTCTTAAGCTGGATTGTATCCCAAAACCGCAGGTTCAAAGAAAGGAGAATCAGTTCAGGTTTGAAAACTCTTGGATAATTAATCCTGAATTTGCCCCTTTTGTTCAACAATGTTGGGACAATTACAATACTGATTCCCTGGTGCATAAGCTTGATCATTGTTCAGAAGATTAGTCAAATTGGAATAGAGACCACGGGCAAAAAACTCGCAGGAAAATCGACAAGGTCCGCAGGAAGCTAGAAACTGTCAGAACTCAAGTAAATGCGTCCAATGTTGATTATTACCATTCTCTATGCCGCGACTTAGACAACCTGCTAGTCAAAGATGATCTGTATTGGAAACAAAGGGCCAAAACATTCTGGTATCGAGATGGAGATTTGAACACTAGGTTTTTTCACGCGGCTGCGTCATCACGACAAAAGGTGAATAAAATCCAACACCTCCAAGACAACAATGGGAGAATTTGCCGAGATGAGGATGGTTTGAAAGGAATTGCCAGAAATTACTTTATTGAACTGTTCCAAAGAGCTAATAGCTCACGTCAGAATGTCATTAATGTGGTACCTCAGTCGATCACCTTGGAAGACAATGACGCACTGACAGCACCATTCTCCTTGGAAGAATTTAAAGAAGCTACCTTCTCTATGCAGATAGACAAGTGCCCAGGACCCGACGGATTCAATCCTGGATTTTATCAGAAATTCTGGAACATGTGTGGTAGTGAAATCTATGAAGCAGGTTGCTCTTGGCTAGCACAAGGAATATTCCCACCAAAGCTTAACTCTACCAACATCACTTTAATCCCAAAAGGTGATGTTCAGGAAACCATGAAAGATTGGCGCCCCATAGCTCTGTGCAATGTATTATACAAGATAATCTCCAAGGTTCTGGCTAATCGCTTAAAGCTTGTTCTTGATAAATGCATTTCAGACAACCAGTCTGCCTTCGTGCCCGGAAGATCTATACTTGACAATGCCATGGCAGCCATTGAAATAGTCCATTACATGAAAACAAAGTCCAAAGGCAATAAATATGATGCAACCCTCAAGCTTGACATAAGTAAGGCCTATGATCGTATTGATTGGGACTACCTTCGAGACATTATGATTAAAATGGGATTCTCAACACAATGGGTGAAATGGATAATGCTATGTGTCGAGACGGTAGATTATTCTGTTTTGGTTAATGGTGCTGCGGTAGGGCCGATTGTCCCAAGTAGAGGTCTCCGTCAGGGTGATCCACTTTCACCATATTTATTCATTTTGTGTGCAGAAGGTTTGTCCGCGCTAATTAGAAAAGCAGAAAGTCAAGGTACTTTGCACGGTGTGAAAATTTCTGCAAATGCACCGGTTATCTCTCATCTCTTGTTCGCGGATGATTGTTTTCTCTTTTTCAAAGGTTCCGTTGGTGAAGCATCTGTTCTGAAAAACATTCTCACGTCATACGAGGCTGCATCCGGGCAAGCTATAAATTTCCAAAAATCTGAAATATTTTGTAGCCGCAACACGCCAACTGATGTGAGAAATGCAATAGCTAATATCATGGGAGTCAAACAAGTACTAGGCACTGGAAAGTATTTGGGTGTTCCATCGATGGTTGGTAGAAGCAAGTCAGGTACGTTTAAATTCATAAAGGACCGTGTGTGGGCTAAAATAAACTCATGGAGCAGCAGATGTCTTTCACAAGCAGGAAGGGAGGTCCTTATAAAATCTGTTCTACAATCCATCCCGTCCTATATTATGAGTACATTCCTGTTACCTAATACTTTGATAAAAGAAATTGAAAAAATGTTAAATGCTTTCTGGTGGGGGAATGGTAATGGTAGTAGAAGAGGTATGCATTGGCTATCATGGAACCATAAGTTTGATTACATCGCGTTCAGTTTCTCACAACTCCAAAAGGCTTCGGTGGCATGGGTTTCAAAAGTCTTAAAGCTTTCAATATGGCAATGTTGGGTAAACAAGCGTGGAAACTAATCACCAACCCAGACTCCTTGATCACTAGATTACTCAAAGCTAGATATTTTCCGACTAGTGATTTTTTTGCCTCGCGAGTAGGACACAACCCAAGTTACATTTGGAGAAGCATATGGAACGTCAAAGCTGTCGTTCAAAATGGTTTCAAGTGGAGTATTGGTTCCGGCACTAGCATTTCAGTTTGGGATCCTCATTGGATCCGAAGTGGTCACACCATCACACCTCCTGCGATGATGAATCCTGCCATGGCAAATCTGCGTGTAGCGGACCTGCTAGTTCCCAATTCAAAAATCTGGCACATGGAAAATGTAAGCATTTTGTTTGATGATGTTTCTGCATACCATATCAGCAGAACCCCTCTGCTTGCTTCGGTTCAAAATGATAGGGCAGTATGAAAATTTGAGAAAAATGGTGTTTATTCCGTCCGTAGCGCGTACAGAGACATTATGAAGAGGGATCTTAATACATACCAAAACAGAATAGTTGGTGATTGGCATCAGATTTGGAGATCTAAAACACCACCTCGGATTAAGAACTTCTTATGGAGAGCTGCTCGTGGCTGTTTACCAACGAGGGTGCGTCTCCAAGCCCGAGGTGTCAACTGTACTTCGCAATGCCCTTTCTGTGATGAGCAAGAAGATAGCCTGCATGCTTTGTTTTTGTGCTCGAAAAGCTCACAACGCTGGCAACGTATAGGGATTTGGAATACGGTCTCAAATGCTTTAACAAGTCCAGAAGACATTTCCCATAATATATTCAGAATATTGCGTCAGCTGGACAAAAATCAACATCCCATATTCAGCGCGTTAATGTGGAGCATCTGGAAGCACAGAAATAACAAAGTGTGGAACAATACTACCGAAACTTGTCAGTCTGTTTGTGATAGAGCCTCAGCTCTGCTTACTAGTTGGAGGAATGCTCAAATTGCAAAAACAGCCTTAAACCCGGTTGTAAGTCCACGAGAAACTACAAAATGGAGTAAACCATCACCGGGTCGGTACAAATGTAACGTTGATGCCTCTTTCTCTGACTCCCTAAACAGAGTAGGCATAGGCATATGTATTAGGGATGATCAAGGGGCTTTTGTTTTGGCTCGCACAGAATGTTTCACTCCCCTTCTCGAGGTTGATACCGGCGAGGCACTAGGCCTTCTAACTGCTTTGCGGTGGGTAAAGGATCTCCAACTATGGAATATGGACTTTGAGGTGGACTCTAAAACAGTAGTGGACAGCATATATGGAAAACAGATGGGTGTGTCAGATTTCAACGCAATTATCAATGATTGTTGCCACCTACTGTGCACAGATCTAATGAACTCTGATGTAAAGTTCATCAGGAGACAAGCAAACGAAGCTGCTCATAGTTTAGCTAGGGAGGCTCCGTCTGAAGCTAGTTTCCATATTTTCTATAACATTCCAACATGTATTGAAACTATTCTCATAAATGAAATGCATTAAGTTTGTTCTTTTCAAAAAAAAATATACAACATTTCTTTTGTATTATAACTAAATACAAAATTTATACACAAAAATCATGTGAATAAATTTTAATTTCAAAGTAGAAATTAAACAGTAAGATATAAAAGTTTTTTCCAAATAAAGATATATATCTTCTGAACAAATCAATTCGCCTGAATTAAATTAAATTCAAATCTTTAACAACATATTTGTGTGTTGTTGTTACCATGATCGAATAATCATACGTAATAATTCAAAACAAATATTTGTATAAAAGACATTCAAGTGCATATCAATAATGAATTTTAAATGCGTTTAAATCAAAAATCATAAAAGTTGCCCAAATTACATGAAAATACAACCATGAAAAAATAAAATACTTATTTGTCATAAAAACAAAACACAAATATTGACCAGACCAAATTGATGTACATATCTCCTTTATATTGAACTTCGGTTTTTCAAAAGTATAGAAAATTTCTAGACCAAAAAGATTTGGTCTACTATAGTTTAGAAAAGAGTTTAAGTGCCAAAATTCAAGAACTTAAAATAGATAATTTAGGTGTTTGGGAAATTTAAATTGACAAATATCATTGGATCCAAATTTTCTACTATGAAATCAATTTGCTTCTAAAAAAATGATTTTAACTAACTTTTCTGCATAATAGAAAAAATTGTGACAATTAATTAAAATAAAATACATGATTTTAATTGGTGTATACCAATCGAATTGACTTTGGATCCTTAACAAACACGGGTCGTATAGTTAGAAAAAAATTGAATTAGTTACATTATCTTTTTTTTGAATTAGTTTTTTTTTTGAAGAAGCTAAATTAACCCACCTAAATTGGCACCAGAGAGAATTAAGCCTTTTTGAATTAGTTTCTTATTTTGGAAAAGTAAAAAATATATCGAATTTAGAAAATAATTTTGGATCAAATCTTCAAATTAAAGATAATTGATACAATTTGAAATCCTTATTTTATAACAACTTTTATTGGTCATGGTCGGGTTTGAACCCCGGATCGGGTTTAAACCCCAGATTGCATATATTATTCATTATCCCCTTCAACTTGAACTAAACTCATGAATACATTTTATAACAACTTTTAAAACAAGGCATTCAATTTAGAATAAACACGAGAAAAGATACATGTGCAATCTTTAATTTGGAATAAATGAGCATTCAACTCTTGATTCTAGATACTTAAGTGGGACTTACATAATTTATAATTTTTAAAATTATTATTTATTAAAAAAATTTAGTCAATAAACTATTATTCTCTCGATAATATGATCTTTAAACTATTAAAATTAATTTAAAGGTCCCTAAATTATATGTTCATCGATCAATTTAGTCTTTCGGTTAGGAACAAATTGTTTCACAAGAGTATAATTTTGAAGACCTTTTAGTTTTTTTTTTTTTGACAAGTTGAAGACCTTTAATTAGTTGATTTACATAGTTTAAGAGCCAACTTGATGAGATATTGATAGTTTAAAACAAAATTGACTGTTTATTAATTTAATAAACATCTAAACTCTCAAACTTGATATCTCAATTTGTAAAAATAAAATAAAATTATATCTCAAATATTTTTATAAAATGATTAGTATATATTTTTTTAAATATTATAAAATGAGAGCCATATAAATAATTTTTTGTCGTTACTTTTTATCGTCACAAATTATTAAGTTAAATACGTGTCTCACCTAAATATTTTACTGTACAATAGATGTACTTATTTATACTAGATAAGTGAAAGAACAATAACATTTAGTTTTGAGTTTTGATGATAATAAGTTGAATACAGAATAAGACTAACAAGGTCCACTGGAGGTTGGTGCAATCTATGCAACCCCATATTCAATTCTAGACTCAAAGAAGCCAAATAATTGGTTCAAACATTTTGGTTCCGAGACACATGAGACCTTCACAATCCAATCATGCTTCAACCAGAAATTAATACTCCTGCTATATCAGCGTTATCTACTTAGAGTTTGACATTCCTAAACCCTAAATCTCAAGCAAATTCAAGGCCATAAATGACACGGCAAAGCTCGGCGACAATGGTAGAGGAGTAACAGATATGAGCACAAAAACCAGAAACTCACTGACCATTTACATCACAAATGATACACCTGATAACCAGCTTTACTTGGGTTACCTTTAGATGCGCCATCCACGTTCCCCTTGAACCAACCAGTGTCGGGCTTGCACCGCTTTAACTCTATCAATCCTGTTGAGATCACCATTAATTTGATTTTGTCTGAAAGACTTCTTAATTTACTTAGCTTTCGGGGATGTGCATACAGGATTCGGGGACAGCCGCATATATAGTTAAAACAGTCAGCAGAAGTATTACTCCATTTGCTTCTGTTATGGTTAGTTGTTGATCTATTGCTGATCAAAATTCCTCTGTTGGACACACTTTTCATCGAAAACTTCACTATTAGAATCACACCAGCATATCCCGTATTTCCCATCAAGGGGAGAAGGAGGAAAAATAGTATGAATTTTAAAAAAGATGATACTAATCTCAGTTGCAAACTTCATGTAAGCTAGATAGTAGATACTAACTCAAACCGGTCGTGCGTTGTGTTTCAAGATGCTCAAAAGATTTTTTGCAAGTTGGGAGTGCAGCTAACTCAAAGCTCAGCTTTAAACTTCATATAAGCTAGAAGTTAATTCATATTATCCATCATCTGATCAAGGAAGCGAGACACACTTTGGTGGAAAATCAACAAGCAAACTAATTTTTGCTATAGAGCATCCACTTATATTGAATCAACACACTTCCATTTACAAGTGAACCAGAAACTCTAGGTTTGAGCACCTGTAAAGTTGTGTGAGTAGTAAATATCATGGCTGTATAGTCTATTTTTCATATTATCCATCATCTGATCAAGGAAGCGAGACACACTTTGGTGGAAAATCAACAAGCAAACTAATTTTTGCTATAGAGCATCCACTTTTTAACAAGTGCTAATTTAAACAGTTTTACAAACTATTAGTATTCTATATAGTTGATCGTATGATTGTTGATCGTATGATTTCTTAGTCAATAACTAGTCCTTGAAGAGCAGGGACTTTTAAAATAGACTCTAGGTTTGAGCACCTGTAAAGTTGTGCGAGTAGTAAATATCATGGCTGTATAGTCTATTTTAAAAGTCCCTGCTCTTCAAGGACTAGTTATTGACTAAGAAATCATACGATCAACTATATAGAATACTAATAGTTTGTAAAACTGTTTAAATTAGCACTTGTTAAAAGGAGAACAAATTTGAAGCAATCTTACTAACTGAAATTTTAAAACAACAATCCGCACCAAGTTAAAATTAATTTATGCATCTTTTATGTAAGCCAAGAATTGTCTGACAACAAATTATTGAAGTTCAGAAACTAGAAGGTAACGATAGCATATGCAGATGACTATAAGAACACAATTCAGGGCAATGTAAATGACAGATGATTTGTATCAAATAACACAGCAAGTAGGAGATCAAAAAACTAATATTTATTTATAAGTACATGTCCGTGACACGTTTTGGAAAAACTAATTCCTACACTAACAGTATATAACTATTTTACACCTCTATCTAATCAAATTATGTCAAGTAGAAGTGGCATGACAATAGGATTTGATTGGTTGTATGTGTAAAAAAAAGTTTCACAATATCAGCGTATACTAATTCAATTTTATTTTTTGGGGTCAAAACGTTCTAGAATTTGATACAAGTCTATTTCTATGAATAATCAAAATGTTCTCACTTCTCAACAGTTATTACAAGCCAAGAATATCATCAAATGTGAAATTAGCACACCACAAAACTACAAACCTGATATTCAAAATAGCCAGCAAAACAATCCATCCTTAGTATGAGACAGTTTATCTCTAAAATTCAAGCAGCTAGACTTTGGTCATCAAATAACACAAATACTCAAGGAAGATCATCAAATAACACATACATACATAAACAAAATTCGGCACTTCAAGTCTTCAACCAGCATCAATATTGAATACTAAACACTGTAAGGCGTGAACTGCCACTCGTTACACAACTTTCTAAACTGTCTTGCACCATTGCTTCTACAGCGACATGAATTATATCCGACAAAGGGACCATTGTCCATAACCCCAACATAATGGATCACTTAATATCTTCTAATAAAAGTTTCCAAGTATGTCCATATACTTGTATTGCATCTGAACTCTGAAGACTCATAACAACCAGGTTCCTGTCGATCAAATAGGGTCATGTAAGAAGCAAGAAGTCAAATGAATCTATAGAGAATTATGTTACCAACACAACTCTGACAAATGTAAGTTCAAGTGGGAGCAGGCAACTTGAACTCAAACTAAGCACCAGTTCAGTGGTGCAAGTTGTGAGTAACAGAGTCATATAGATAAGATAAAAATATAAGCAAAAATTGTATGATCAACGACAAATAATAGAATACTATAAGTTAGTTTGTGTAATTAATTCAACTAGCACTTATTAAAATGAAGAAAAACAATGAGATAATCTTATAAATGGTTGAAATATTTATACAACTTCACTCACAAATTAAAATGAATTTATCTGCCTTAAATATTTCATAAGTTCCCTTCATTAAATTCTCCATGAATATAAAAAAATGTATTGGGCTTTTTTGTTAGTTTGAAGTTTGGAAAAACTACTGTATTACTTATCTCAGTTGAGAAGTTCCTGTAACCTTAGATCAAAATGCTCCTCTACGTGACTCAGAATGCACAAAGGTATTTTTACATGGTAGCACAAATGATTAATTAAGCGATGCAAACAGACACACTTTCAGAGTATCGGCAAGCAATATAATTCTTACTATAGAGCATTCACTTAAAGTTGAGACTACACAGAATCATGTTAGTATATATGTATAATTTCTTTATTTATCCAAGAGACTTGTAATTTATGCTTTAATAATTAGTTATAGAATGAAAGAGAAAAGAATAACACAAACCAATTATAAATGTCTTGGTCTAATCATTTTTTTTGTTCAATCTATGAATTCAACATCTGCTGAGGGCGAATTTTGACGCAAGAAGTCCACTATCCCATCAGGTACTGTTGGAGACGGTTCCGATCCTGATTCATATGCTTTTTTTAACCTGGCAGCTTCTTTCTTTGTTTTCACCGTCTGTAACTTTACCTTGCATAGTGTCAAGCGAAATCCATACAGAATTTCGTCAACTTTCACTATCAATGACTTCAAGTTACCCAAGGAAGGGAATTTAATCTTGAACAGATCGGGAATTAAGTTGAGAACCTAAGCAATGAGGGACACAAGCGGATTAGTCTAATTGATTCAAATATTTTTTTATGAAGTTTTAGAACCAAGAAAAAAGTATCTTAAGAAAGCAAAAATAGCCTCAAAACATGTATAAGTTAGAGTACCTGAAGAGTAGTTGCGGTGACTGTCAATGATTTTATATTAGCAAACTCTATGAGCCAGCTTAATAGAACCCAAGGAGGCGAATATTGACAATCTGATTCTACTTCTGCATGAATATCTACATGTTTCAGAGACGAAATATCGCTCCCAGAGATTTCTTGAAAAGGATTACCACAAAAAGTAAAAGTACAAAGACTTGGAGTACGTAGATCAATTTTGTAACTGTTGTACTTGTTATCATACAGAGTTAAATTGACAAGTGTCGCACTTGATATGCAAAGTGTATGCCCCCCTAACAGCACAATTAGAAATGAGCAAACTATTCAACCTGTTAAAGGCTGAAAATGGCTCGGCGCATTCATTTTCGCCAACAGAAAATGTGAAATGTTGTAGATGCAAGCTGGTTAATGCCGGTAAATCAAGAGAATCCGGAAACAGATTTTCATGAGTTGATTGCATACAAAGCTTAAGATATGCTAATGCCGGCAAACTAAAATAGTTTGGAAACTGTGTTTTACGCTCTGCATAAGAGTAAACAGAAAGTTTAAGATGTGTTAAACTCTGAAACGAATACAAGCTAGTCGGAATCAATGCAACGTCACTAGTGACATTAAGTCGTAACCGCTGGACATTATGTTTAATAGCGTAATTCACAATCCTTTTGAGTATGTGAGGCTCTAAGCGACCGATATGACGCTTAAAATCAAGAGCCTGTAATGTGATAGAGGGATCGCGAAGAGATAAAATCTTAGACACGAATTTGGTGAATATCTTGTAAGTTCTAAAATCTCTGCAATGTAATCTAAGAGCTGGTAGACGTTTCCAGAGATCGTTATATCTTTTGGATAAAACGCAAGTTTGAACGGCGTGTTGGGCATTTAAAAATGAGAGTATGTGAAGGATAACGCTTTCGGGTAAATCACTGAGTCTGTCATTTTCAGGCTCGCTGCTGCTGACCTTAACTTTCTTCGTCGGTGGTGGCAGAATCGCTATCTCATCAGCTGAATTAGACATTCGAGTTTATTTATACCTAATAATCACAAAAATGTTGAAACAAAAACGGATTATTTTGTGCAATAGAAGTAATTGAAAAATTAGAGCTAGTTTTAGAACAGAGAAAAATAGTAGAAATAAGAAATACCTCAGAATTGTGATTGAAGCAAGGGTGGAATGAATGAATGAATTTGGAACGATGGGCGTAAAGAGCAGAGAGAATGGATTTCAATAGTTAATTTCTTCACGTTTTCTAGGTTGATTGTTTTGTTAATATGAAACTACATTGAATATATATACACATCTTGTTCTGTCATAATGAAAGTTGTTCATGCAGCAGGCTAGGAAGGTAAAGTTTAATGTAGTATCTCGTGTAGTCCTCTTGTTTGGTACATAATGCAGCGAATTGCATTTGACCGAAACACTCTTGACGATTTGGATCCAATTATCTTTCATAAGATTGTAAGCATGATTTACTAATCATTGATCAATTATGCTTAAATTATGTATATAATATCTGTCATCTAATGGTACATAATGTGCAGAATCACTTGAAAGGCTTGAAACTACATAAAGCTCAAATTATGCTTATGAAAGTTGTTTATGCTGCGCCTCTTGTTTGGTACATAATGCATCAAGCTGAATTGACAGACACACTCTTGATGTTTGGATCTAATGATCTTTCATAAGATTATAAGCATGATTAACTAATCATTGATCAATCTTGGGGCTGTGTTTCAATTATATATATATAATATCTTGCATTTAATGGTACATAATGTGCAGAATCACTTGAAATGCTTGAAACTACTACATAAAGCTCAAATTACTCATGGATCGAAAAAACCACTCCATTGTCCTTCTTAAAGTTGTGTGTGGTATGATCAACAACCTGAACACAGAATACAAAACCATACATTAATCACAGCGACTGAGTCACACTTAAAAAAGAGCATCACATATGAATTCAGGTGCATGTAATGTAACACTACACTGGAAGGGAAGGTGAAAAACTTACATTTGTATTGCTGAGTTCTAGATTGTAAAAGTCCATTGTATCAGACTTAAATAGAGGACCAGCATGCCATGTCCCACGGTTAAGCTTGAGAAATTTGGAACCTGAAACCTTGAAAACTTGAACATCCTCAATGGCAGGAGGCACATAAAAATGACCGCTGTGTGACTTCACGACTGTCTTGCCCAAGTCATCCTTGATTTCATTTGCATCAACAATGGATGGCTTAGCCACTCCAACCTACCAAACATTACCACCAATGGACCCAAGGCACTGAGTCACACTTGCATGATGTGTGATGTTGGAAAACTCAAGTGGACGATTTTCAAGATGCATAATGTAGAACCTAACAAACACAAATTAATTCCATTCAGTTACAGGGCATAGCTAATAACTATCCCAGCTAAATTAAGCTGATAGAATATGTGTAGAGAAACAGATTTTGAGCACTTTATCTCAGGATAAATACAACCCAAACAGCGAGAAATTACTACAACCAAGATCTGATAAAACAATAAATCCATCTCTGTGAATCTAAACAATCAAAGTTTTTTTTTTTTTTTTTAAGAAGCTAAATTAGCCCACTCAGACTGCAGAATCGAACGTGAGACCTTGAAGAGGAGCACACTCACTCTCAGGTTCCACGTCAATACCACCGGACCAATACAAGCGGTTAACCAATCAAGATGATTGCAACTACTGTTGATAAGTGTGATTAAGAGGTGAGCATCGTTGATAAAAATTGAAGGTTGAATGAAAACCTGGGAATTCCTTGGCTAAGGTCAAGCTGAGCATCGTTTGGACCAAACCCCTCACCGTCCGATGAAGCCTCAATGACCTGACCGTACTCTTTGAAGGTCGCCGGAGTTGCTTCAATTGCCTTCACCTTCACACTCTCCATTCCCGATCAGATTACGTGGTGTAGCTTCAACAAAACAAAAATCTCTTTCTGCCACGTATATCAAGTCTTGTTGTTTTTGGTCAAGGTAGTAGGGTTTGAGCGGAAGGATCCAAGAGAAAATGCCGTTATGTAGTGATGGACAAATAAAACTAGAATAAACACCAATAAATTACTCCTACACACAAAGGAGTAGTATATAACAACTCTTCTTTTCTTTTTTTTTTTTATAGAACGACGAAATGACAAAGTCTCATAAACTAACACACACAAAGTGGAGGTGCTGGGGTTGAAACCCCAATCACGACTTCCGGCCCAACAATTTCGACATTTTTACCAATTAAGCTAGGAGTTATGAGATATTATACAACAACTTTTAAAACAAGGGCATTCAAATTAGAATAAACACAAGAAAAGATATATGAGCAATCTTTAATTTGGAATAAATCAGAGCATTCAACTCTTGATTCAACTCTTAATATTATTATTTAATAAAAAATATTAATATTATTATTTAACACCAACAGAAGAGGAAGCCCCGGGACAAACCCCCAAGGCAACCCCGCACCAGCAACAACACACCTGAAAGACAACAAGAAGAACAAAAGCAACCACCACCAAGCTAATCACCTGACAGAACAGAAAAACAAAAGCAAAGAAACATCCTCAGGAGCCGGCCAGGAGGGAGGAGGCAGAAACCCCCACCTAACCCCCAAGGAACCGAGATAAACCACCACCAAAACCCAACCGATGCCAGCAAAGGACGGGCTGCACCTCCCACTCATGAAAGGAGTAGGAACTAGCAGGGCACTTAGTCAGGAACCACTTCCAAGCTAAGAGTTTCGCTCTATCGACCACAGGATCCTGACGGAGAGAGAGCCACCAGAGAAGATAAGGTCGTTCCGGACATCCAGATGGTCCAAATAACAGCATGCCAAACTAAAAGGAGACCTAATCTCACCCCCCCAAGCCCGTAAAAGCAAGGAAATGCCGAGCAAGACCGTGGGGGCTCACAAACTCCCACCCCAACCACCTAGACACCTGATACCACACCGAAAGGGCCGCAGGGCAAACAAAAAACAGATGAACCGCGAATTCTAACGGCGCCTCGCAGAGGACGCAACCCAAATCTCCAACAGCCAGGGGGACATCACGCCTTTGAAGGTTACACCAAGTCGGAATCTTATCAAGGAGCAGTTTCCAAGGGAAGACAACAACCTTAGAAGGGGCTCAAGACTTCCACACACTAGCAATAGCATGCAGGGTATCACCATGAGGGACACCGTCAGACAAAGAGTCCTTAATAAGAGAGGAATAGGCGGACTTCACCGAGTACTTACCATCAAGGCTAAGCAGTCAAGACCAGGCATCCTCCCTATCCACTCTAGAGTGCCTAGTCGCAACCCCAAGCAGCTCATTAAAAAGACTCGCTTCGCAGACAAATAGCGGTCTCCTCCACCTCAGATCCCAGACCCAATCACTCCCCTCCCAAACACCTAACTCCCCCACAAACCCGTCCGCCTGGAGAGACAGCTGAAACAGGCGACGAAACCTATCCCTAAGAAGGACCAGACCACACCACGGGTCATGCCAGAACTTGGTCGAGAGACCATTCCCAATAACTCTAGACACACCAAAGGAGAACCAGTCCCCTGTAGCAGGCCGATCACTCCCCAGCAGGGAAATGTTGGACCACCACAAGGAGAACCCCCGCAGGCCGGAAGGTCTCCCTCCAAGGTGGGGGGAAGGATGACAGGTACCATAACGGGCCCTAATGATATCTCTCCAAATACCACCATTGCCCTGCAACAAGCGCCACCGCCACTTAGCCAAAAGAGCAAGATTAACAAGACGAAGGTCCCTGATTCCCAGCCCCCCCTCACTTTTTGGCTTGTAAACCACCGACCAGGACACCCAGGGGATGCATTTACTACGTGTCATACCCCATTTTTTGACCTAAGATACCACTGACACGTGTCGATGGACCCTACATTCATACGTCGCTTGACTCTGTTCGACCTCTGATCTTCAGTGAAAAATTCTGCAGAGAGGTATTTTAAAATACCTCATGTTTTTATTACGAGTCGAGCCCTCTTTTTCTTTTTATTTTGTTTTTAATTTCCATCTTTTATTTAAGTTTTTTAATTAACTTTAATTTTGTTTTTAAAATCTTAATTCTTTATTTTTTTTATTATTATTTAAATCTCATTCTTTTTTCTTACTCTTTATCTTATTTTCTTTTTTATTTCTTATTATTCATTTTTTAATTCATAAAATCCAAAAATATGCATATTTATCTTTCTTTATTGTTATTATTTATTTTATTTTTTTTATGTGATAAGTCCCAAAGTTTGTCCATATCCCAATTCCTTTCTAAATTCATCTGCGCCGAAACTCAGGAACAAAAACATGCTAGTTTCCTCCTCTCCAGGCCACTCTTTTCTGCTTCTTATTAACAGAAGCTAAACCCTAACACTGAGCCTATAAAAGGAATTGCATAATTCATCAGTAAGGGGGGCCAAAATTCATCAGAAAATACACAATTTTATAGCCAAAGTCGACAGCCATTTTCCAACACAAAACCTGCAACAATCTCAAACATCACAAAGAACCAATTTTTTAATCCAGTCACGACACAGACGTACAGTACCATACAAACACACAATTATTTTTTTCATCGAAACCTGTAACCATTTTACCAACAGTTCACTCGCATACAAACCTGCGACGGTGTCACGATTCCACAACACAAAAAACCAATCGGCCATAACAACCGTCATCAAACAATTTCCAGCCATCAATCTCAACAACCAAATCAGATTACACAATCAAATTCCAGCCACAACCGTACTGCCTCGACGAAAGCTCGCACAAACCATTTCAAAACCGGTGAACACGGATTTGATTCACCCTTACAATCACACAAGACCGTTTCACAACACCGGAATCACTCTCTCAAAGACGAACGCGGACCCAGAATCAACAACCACAAACCTCCAGCGGTACAAATCCGAAACAAGACCGGACAAAAGAAAGAAGAAGGAGTGAAACCGAATTCCACTTCAAGGCATCACAAATCCGAAATAAAGGTTTGATTTTTCTTTCCATGGATCTTATTTTGTTTTAATTCTTTTCTTTTGTGTGTAAAAAAAAAAGAGAAAAAAGAATGAAAGATGGAAGGAAGAAGAAGAAGTCAGGAACGTGAAACAAAGAAAGATAAAGAGAGAATGTTGGGTGAAGATCAAAAGAAATTAGGGCCACAACCTTTATGTACTAATCCATTCAAACCGGTTCGACCCACACCCATAAACCGATCCAATTCGGCCTGAACCTAACCCATAAGCCCAGCGCCCCTTTACAGTATTTTAGGCCCAATTCCGCTTTTCAATTTCTGCATACCCCCTGATCACTGACCGCACCCCCTGCCTTGCATAATATCATTTTGTTTCTTTTTTCTTCATGCATTTTAGTTTCCCTTGTGTATTTTTATTTCTTTGCACTTTATCATATTTTTTTATTTTTATTAGATTAGGTTGCATATGCATCATTTAATCATTTGGGTATACTCATTTTATGTCACTTACTTCTTATCATATGGCCTTTAGCTTGTATATTAGGCTTGAATGTAAATAATTCATGCATGTTTATAGTCTAGTTTATCATGCATTTTAATTTATTTTTATGTCATTGCATGAAATTAGAATGTATAAATTAGGCTTTAATGTAATTTAATTTATTTTGTGCATGGAACTTAGAATGTAAATATAGGCTTGTAATTTATTTATTCTTCATCGCAGACCATAGCATGTATAATAGGTTTTTTTGTAATAGCTTAGGTGCATGTGTGCGTGCGTGTGTGTATGCCTTTATCTCTCTTGCTAGTTTAGGTTAACGGTCCTTGTGGTGGTTCATCACCGCCATAAGGCCCCTACGCTTTTATTTTTTTTTACGCTCCGTTAGTTTATCATTCAAAAAACAACAAAAACAGAACACAAAAATATTTTTTAAATAAACCTTGATCTTAAATCAAGTGACGTCTCTTTTTATTTTCTTTCCTTAATTAAACTTCAATCAATTTAATCTTACTTCAAGTCTATTCCTTTCGATATTAAAAAATACAAACCAATTCCATTTTGCCACTTGGCTTTTATTTTAAAAACATTTTTCAAAACTAATAAAAAACACAAGAACAAATCAAACGTCAGTTTTTTAACCCCGAACTACGAGGTTTTGATCCCTCACGGGTACGTAGGCAGAGGACTTTGTCCTTCCAAATCAATAAAATGTAGATAATTAGGTCTCTTTTTTCTTTTAATCATTATTCTTAAATTCCTTCTTTTAAATAAAAAGCAAGTTTATAGCACATTAATTAAATAAAACCAAAAGGTTCCCGTAGAGTACTACGGACATAAAGGGTGCTAATACCTTCCCTTTATGTAACTAACCCCCGAACCCAAAATCTTTTCAAAATGGGGTGGTTTGAACTTTTTTCCCCTTTTTCTTTAAAAATTAAATGTTCGGTCGTGAAATAATCAAGTGAGTCAAAAGCTAATCAAATATCCTTGATCTCCGAAAAATGACGCGACAGAAATGGCGACTTCACTGGGGATACCTTAAGAGGGTTAAGCCTAACTTGGTTTTGTTTAAAATTTTGTGCTTTAAACTTGCTTAAAAATCAAAAAAATCAAAAATCAAAAAAATAAAAGATGGAAATTTGTGTATATATTTGTTCTTCCTTCTTCTTTCTCCTTTCTTAAACGTGAGTGGTGAGATAAGTCCTACACCCGGACTTGAGAGAAACATAAGATAGGATGGTGGTATAATCAAAGTCCCATACCGAGAGTAAGTTTCGGGATATGGCACATGTGATAACCCCACTCAACGGAGGTCTCTTGGAAGTAATTTATGTCGACATGAGTAGTCGTGATTGGCATTGCTATTTTCAAGTGACTGTTAATGTTGAGGACCTTTAGTTACCTTTAACCCATCTTGGCCTTTTAGGACGTAGTGCGGTGGCTAATCAAGAGTAGTCTTGAGTTGGTTGATACGCGATACTACACTCAGACGAGACTTTCTTACGAACGTTGTTGGACCGGAAGTAGTTCCGCAACCCGATAATGTTCGGAAGTGGTTGACAACTCTGGGAACTTGGTAGAACCCTTGTTACAAGTGAAAATAAAACCATAGTCCTTACCAAATGGTGTTGTTACCCTGGCTCCAACATTATGGACTTAACCTCACCATGCATACATGCATTCATTTCTTAAAATCTTTCTCATCAAAAAAATCATCGAAGAACCTAGATAAGTCCTTGTAAACATCAGAGGTGTGGACCTTGTAAATAGGGACACCAAGAAATGCATTTTCAAAAGTCTTAACCTTAGCTTTTGTTAGGGGCTATTGTCCTTGACTTTGCTTTTGCTCTTAACGAAACTGTTTGTAATATTCCAAAATTATCAAATGAAGCAATGTTCCTTATGATGTTTACAATTACTTTGACGAGTCCTTCGATAAATAAAAAATATGTCTATAACATCATGCATCATTTTGCATTTCACAGTATCAAATCCAAAGTCTCACAAATTTTCCTTCTCCATAAAAGGTCAACCAATCTCAAAAGTGTCATGGCGTCCTCGTCCGAAACCAACTCGCATGTGCAACACTCGAGCAATCATAAAGAGAAGATGGATTTTCTCGAGCAAGAAAATCAATTGCTCCGGGAGGAAATATCAGCCATGCAGACTAAAATGGACGAAATGACTGAATTGATGAAGACACTGACGGTTGCCCAAGCACCTCCACCTCATCCTCCTCCTATCAGGACTCAAGGTGAAATTGTTTCTACTGACCCTGAATGGATATTTTGTGCTGATACTCCGGGGTACTCTGCTCCACAACGTTCCGTGCCTTGGTTCCCGCCTCTTACTGCTGGAGAAATACTCCGTCCCATTGCTTGTGAAGCTCAGATGCCTACCCATCAATATGTAGCCCATGTTCCTCCACCTCCTATGAGAGCTCCTCCAGTCGCTATGACCTATTCAGCACCTGTGATACATACCATTCCACCAGATGAAGAACCCATCTACCATTCAGGGGATACGGAAGCCTATGATAGAGTGAATGACTTACAACAAAAATATGATGAAATTCAGCGAGATGTGAGAGCCCTCCACAAGAAGAAAGTATTTGGGAAGACTGCTTATGATCTTTGTTTGGTGCCAAATGTTCAAATACCCCACAAGTTCAAGGTACCAGACTTCGAGAAGTATAAGGGAAAATCCTGTCCTGAGGAACATCTAACAATGTATGTGAGAAGAATGTCTGCCTATTCCAAGGATGATTCAGTCCTTATCTATTTCTTCCATGAAAGTTTGGCTAGTCCTGCCTCAAAATGGTACATGAATCTAGATAAAACAAATATCCAAACTTTTCAAGATCTGTGTGATGCTTTTGTGGAGCAATACAGTTACAATGTGGATATGGCCCCAGATCGAAGTGATCTACAAGCTATGACTCAGGGAGACAAAGAAACGTTCAAAGAGTACGCCCAGCGGTGGAGAGATACTGTTGCCCAAGTCAGCCCGCGCATAGAAGAGAAGGAGATGACCAAGCTCTTTTTTAAAACTCTCAGTCAGTTCTATTACGTGAATATGGTCGGAAGTACCCCCAGGGACTTTGCTGAGATGGTTGCTACGGGTGTACGACTAGAAGAAGGAGTCCGAGAAGGACGATTGATCAATGAAAGTGTCCCCGCTGGCAGTTCAAAGGAGAAAGACCAGGGAGTGAATATGGTGAAAGGTCAGCAAGTCGATCCACATCGCCAGGCCCAAAAAATGCCGCAGTATGACCCGATTCCTATAAAATATGCGGTTTTGCTTCCACAGTTGCTCGAAAGGAATCTAGTCCAGACCAAGGCGCCTCCTCCGGTACCAACAAGATTACTAGCATGGTATAGACCTGACCTTTTCTGTACCTTCCATCAGGGGGCACCTGGCCATGATATTGAACATTGTAATGCAATGAAGAAGGCAGTTCAGAATTTGATCCGGACCAACCGCCTGACCTTCTAAGACTTAACACGAGGAGTGGTTAACTGTAATTGGGTCGCTGTTGACGTTCCTTCCGCTGTTTTTTTTTGTTCAAATAATGTTTGTTTGTTGCTTTTCGCTTTTCAAAAAAATATCCTTTCGTCCCGCCCGAGACGAAAGTGAACTTGTGTAGGGCTTTTGCTTCATATATTTTCCATCATTAATAAAAAGGTCGTTTTGATCCCGACTTTCATTTTATCTTGTGCTTTCTGGAAAAATGGTAATACAAAAAACCAAAAAAATATAATCATTCTCAAGTATCTGCATAATCATAACTTACACTTGTCAAAATCAATAATCAAATCATGCATTAATAAACCCGTTGAACACATTAACCATGTACTCTCTTCCAACTTTGAGTTCCCTGTGTCCGAAGCTGAAGAAGGGAATGAAGAGATTCCCGACGAGATCTCTCACATACTGGGGCATCTAGCCATCGAAGCTGCAAACCAAAATATCAAGAAGATCGTCCAGAAGATGGCAGTCATTTACAAAGACTGGTCTAAGATGTTACCATTTGCTATGCTCAGATATCGTACTTCAGTACACATTTCAACAGGGGCAACCCCCCCTCTTTCCCCAATATGCAACATGGAGGCCGTGCTTTCCGTGAAGGTCGAAGTCCCGTTAATAGGAGTTCTGCTAAAGTCCAAGCCTAATCGAATTTAAATGCATGACGACCTTTGTACAAATATATCAAAAGAGGTTTGAAACAAGCTTCTAACAAGAAGGCTCGTCCCCGTGAATTCAAGAAAGAGACTTTGTGCCCAACTTTGTATTACTTTCCAACCAGACTCCAGGGGCAAGTGGACGCCTAATTATGAAGACTTGTGAGCAATGACTCTTACAATCATGGATGGTGACAAACTCACATGTTCTAAGAATGTCGGTGCAGTCAAGAAATACTCTGTCAAAAATAACAGCTCGATAGGTCGCAAATCTTAAAAAGTGGCCTAGGCAAAAATGAGCGTTTCAGTGGACTGAAAACCTGAAAGGGCGGTCCATGCAAAAATTAGAGACAAAAAATGATGATTATCCTGATAGGTCGAAACCCGAAAGGACGATCTATGCAAAAGTTAAGGATCATGACAAGTAACTGCATCAGTCAGCACAGTCCACTTGGGGCATCCAGTCGTCAAAAGCACCTCTAATTTGAAGCATCAGCAGATGAAAGACTCGGAACTGGGGCATTCAAAGTATTCGGGGAGTATAACGGTTATTGTGTTCAATGTACCTTCCAATATATTTACCATTTTCCAAATTTTTCAAAGATCTGTGGAGCCATACCATTGGCAGGTCACCACTCAATTCATCAAAATTTGAGCCTGTGCCCATTATTTGGAACTCTCATTTATTCTATTTGCAAAATTTCTTCTATTTTTGATGGCAATACTTGAAGCAAATTTTTTTTTTTTTTTTTCAAAATGCAAAACTTTTTTTTACATCTTTCGAAAAGTGTGAACAACGGACACACTCTCTTTGAACTTATGAGTAGGTGAAGCGTACATCAGCATCCGCCTCGAGAACGGTTACATTCCGAAAGAGAAACATGGCTAAGCACTATAAAGAGGACCTCTGCTTCGAGCAAGATGCTTTCACAGTAAAAAAAAAAATATACAAAAATAAAAGCTCGCTAAGTTGAAAACCCGAAAGGGCGGCTTAGGCAATAGAGAGCGTCCCGGTGGACTGAAAACCCGAAAGGGCGGTCCAGGCAAAAATTAGGGGCATAAAAAAGGAATATACTCCCGGTGGACTGAAAACCCGAAAGGGCGGTCCAGGCAAAAGTTAGGGATTTTCAAAGAAAAATACAAAAATGACTGTCGAAGCATGACAAGGGAAAAGCATTCGGCGCTGATTTACAAATGGCGACTTCTTCCAGGCTGTTGGTTAAACAATGGGCTTTCTCCCCAAAATTCATCGGTTGCTATTCATCAATTGCAACCTTGTGCCGGGTTTTACACCGTCAACGACTTGATTTGTTCACAATAGCATCATCTCCAAGGAAGTTTGCCGAGTGTTTGTACTGCGATGTCAGTCTGCCTCCCATCTCACCTGTCTTGTCTCGTTTCATCGAGTCGCCTGCCATCCAGTTTATACAGTCATACAAATTACATTCATACATTCATACAATCATACATTTATACATTAATACTTTCACATATGCATACACAACATATACACAATATCAATTCATACATGATTGCATTAGTCACTAAAATCTTGTGTCGATCGTGTCTCTTCAGTTCGGTCTTTACTTATCATTGCGTCAAGCAGCAAGTTTCTACACATGAACATCTGACATTTACCTTCTTATCATCAGAAGTGTCATCCCCAGTGTGTCTGGTCCAGAGATGTCACTCGTTATAAGCCCGGTGGATTCCGGCGAACTCTTACAAAGCCCAGTGGATTCTGGCAAACTTTTATCAAAAGCCGAGTGGATTCTCGCAAAAGCCGAGTGGATTCTCGCAAAAGCCGAGTGGATTCTCGCAAAAGCCCAGTGGATTCTGGCAAACTTTTATCAAAAGTCGAGTGGATTCTCGCAAAAAGACGAGTGGATTCTCGCAAAAAGCCGAGTGGATTCTCGCAAAAGCCGAGTGGATTCTCGCAAAAGCCCAGTGGATTCTGGCAAACTTTTATCAAAAGCCGAGTGGATTCTCGCAAAAGCCGAGTGGATTCTGGCAAACTTTTATCAAAAGCCGAGTGGATTCTCGCAAATGTTTATCTTGTTTCAAGCTGCCAGTCCTAAACAACGGACCGCTTGAGTCTACTTTTTGCCTTATTTCAAGCTGTCAGCCCCAAACAACGGACCGCTCGAGTTTACCTTTTTCAATTGTTTCAAGCTACCAGTCCAAAACAACGGACCGCTTGAGTTTACTTTTCATCATGTTCCAAACGGTCAGTTCCCGGCCAATGAACAATTTGAAATCACATTTTATTTCCTCCGGTGTCATCCCCAGCGTCAGCTGTTCCAGTGATGTCATTAATCAATTTCAATTTCAAATGTGTCGTCCCCAGTTTATCCTTCAAGAGATGTCACCCCATAGTTTTTGTCTTTACACAACTGTCAATACGGTAGTAGACAATCTTTCCCCAGTGAAACTACATTTCCCCTTAGCGGAGTCGGATCCCTTTCTTCAACAAATTTGGGTATCCCGTCGTTATTTTCGTCTCAGTCAAGTCAACTTTGTCGTCCTGCATTCATACAAGCATTTCACGAGCATTCATAGCATCTTAGGTCCAAAATTGGTGTACTTTGTATTTAAGTCTCTTCGCTCCGATCGAATTAAAGATTCCATCTTCAAATCTCCGGACAAAGAAACTTAAATAGGGGCATCTGTCATACCCCATTTTTTGACCTAAGATACCACTGACACGTGTCGATGGACCCTACATTCATACGTCGCTTGACTCTGTTCGACCTCTGATCTTCAGTGAAAAATTCTGCAGAGAGGTATTTTAAAATACCTCATGTTTTTATTACGAGTCGAGCCCTCTTTTTCTTTTTATTTTGTTTTTAATTTCCATCTTTTATTTAAGTTTTTTAATTAACTTTAATTTTGTTTTTAAAATCTTAATTCTTTATTTTTTTTATTATTATTTAAATCTCATTCTTTTTTCTTACTCTTTATCTTATTTTCTTTTTTATTTCTTATTATTCATTTTTTAATTCATAAAATCCAAAAATATGCATATTTATCTTTCTTTATTGTTATTATTTATTTTATTTTTTTTATGTGATAAGTCCCAAAGTTTGTCCATATCCCAATTCCTTTCTAAATTCATCTGCGCCGAAACTCAGGAACAGAAACATGCTAGTTTCCTCCTCTCCAGGCCACTCTTTACTGCTTCTTATTAACAGAAGCTAAACCCTAACACTGAGCCTATAAAAGGAATTGCATAATTCATCAGTAAGGGGGGCCAAAATTCATCAGAAAATACACAATTTTATAGCCAAAGTCGACAGCCATTTTCCAACACAAAACCTGCAACAATCTCAAACATCACAAAGAACCAATTTTTTAATCCAGTCACGACACAGACGTACAGTACCATACAAACACACAATTATTTTTTTCATCGAAACCTGTAACCATTTTACCAACAGTTCACTCGCATACAAACCTGCGACGGTGTCACGATTCCACAACACAAAAAACCAATCGGCCATAACAACCGTCATCAAACAATTTCCAGCCATCAATCTCAACAACCAAATCAGATTACACAATCAAATTCCAGCCACAACCGTACTGCCTCGACGAAAGCTCGCACAAACCATTTCAAAACCGGTGAACACGGATTTGATTCACCCTTACAATCACACAAGACCGTTTCACAACACCGGAATCACTCTCTCAAAGACGAACGCGGACCCAGAATCCACAACCACAAACCTCCAGCGGTACAAATCCGAAACAAGACCGGACAAAAGAAAGAAGAAGGAGTGAAACCGAATTCCACTTCAAGGCATCACAAATCCGAAATAAAGGTTTGATTTTTCTTTCCATGGATCTTATTTTGTTTTAATTCTTTTCTTTTGTGTGTAAAAAAAAAGGGAAAAAAGAATGAAAGATGGAAGGAAGAAGAAGAAGTCAGGAACGTGAAACAAAGAAAGATAAAGAGAGAATGTTGGGTGAAGATCAAAAGAAATTAGGGCCACAACCTTTATGTACTAATCCATTCAAACCGGTTCGACCCACACCCATAAACCGATCCAATTCGGCCTGAACCTAACCCATAAGCCCAGCGCCCCTTTACAGTATTTTAGGCCCAATTCCGCTTTTCAATTTCTGCATACCCCCTGATCACTGACCGCACCCCCTGCCTTGCATAATATCATTTTGTTTCTTTTTTCTTCATGCATTTTAATTTCCCTTGTGTATTTTTATTTCTTTGCACTTTATCATATTTTTTTGTTTTTATTAGATTAGGTTGCATATGCATCATTTAATCATTTGGGTATACTCATTTTATGTCACTTACTTCTTATCATATGGCCTTTAGCTTGTATATTAGGCTTGAATGTAAATAATTCATGCATGTTTATAGTCTAGTTTATCATGCATTTTAATTTATTTTTATGTCATTGCATGAAATTAGAATGTATAAATTAGACTTTAATGTAATTTAATTTATTTTGTGCATGGAACTTAGAATGTAAATATAGGCTTGTAATTTATTTATTCTTCATCGCAGACCATAGCATGTATAATAGGTTTTTTTGTAATAGCTTAGGTGCATGTGTGCGTGCGTGTGTGTATGCCTTTATCTCTCTTGCTAGTTTAGGTTAACGGTCCTTGTGGTGGTTCATCACCGCCATAAGGCCCCTACGCTTTTATTTTTTTTTACGCTCCGTTAGTTTATCATTCAAAAAACAACAAAAACAGAACACAAAAATATTTTTTAAATAAACCTTGATCTTAAATCAAGTGACGTCTCTTTTTATTTTCTTTCCTTAATTAAACTTCAATCAATTTAATCTTACTTCAAGTCTATTCCTTTCGATATTAAAAAATACAAACCAATTCCATTTTGCCACTTGGCTTTTATTTTAAAAACATTTTTCAAAACTAATAAAAAACACAAGAACAAATCAAACGTCAGTTTTTTAACCCCGAACTACGAGGTTTTGATCCCTCACGGGTACGTAGGCAGAGGACTTTGTCCTTCCAAATCAATAAAATGTAGATAATTAGGTCTCTTTTTTCTTTTAATCATTATTCTTAAATTCCTTCTTTTAAATAAAAAGCAAGTTTATAGCACATTAATTAAATAAAACCAAAAGGTTCCCGTAGAGTACTACGGACATAAAGGGTGCTAATACCTTCCCTTTATGTAACTAACCCCCGAACCCAAAATCTTTTCAAAATGGGGTGGTTTGAACTTTTTTCCCCTTTTTCTTTAAAAATTAAATGTTCGGTCGTGAAATAATCAAGTGAGTCAAAAGCTAATCAAATAGCCTTGATCTCCGAAAAATGACGCGACACTACGCTTGACCCCTCCCCAAAGAAACTCACATTGAAGCCTGTTAGCTGTTGTGTTCAGAACTGCTGCCACGTCTGCAGAGTTTATTTTAATTATGTTTTGAATATTTTAAATATGTTTCCTAGTTTC
The DNA here is from genome assembly GCF_051527215.1 of Medicago sativa. Classification (NCBI taxonomy): domain Eukaryota; kingdom Viridiplantae; phylum Streptophyta; class Magnoliopsida; order Fabales; family Fabaceae; genus Medicago; species Medicago sativa. Next base: position 52,614,091 of record NC_140751.1, on the reverse strand, counting down.
TAGTTCAGTTTCTTTTCCTCCTGTTTTTCAGCAATCAGTTTTTTTCTAGTATTCCATCGTGGCCTAACTTATAGGAACATGATATCAGTGGGCAGTTATTTTTCTATTCTGTACTTTTCTATTTGTACGTTTGAATTGAATAAAAATTGTACTCTTGTTCTAGCAACTACCTTTAATCTTTTCCTCTGCAACTTTACAAAATAACAACAAATTGGTATCTAGAGCTCTCTTCTTGAGGGACCTGTGAAATTGAAATGGATGATGAGTCAGGTTTTTCAGAAGTTGCTCCTCCTCTCTTTGATGGGAACAACTATGACATTTGGGCTGTCAAAATGGAGGCATACCTAGAAGCTTTGGACGTTTGGGAAGCCATAGAAGCGGATTATGAAGTTCCTCCGTTGCCAGATAATCCAACTATGGCTCAGTTGAAGTATCACAAGGAGAAAAAAACAAAGAAGGCAAAGGCAAAATCATGTCTTTTTGCTGGTGTTTCAGAAACAGTTTTCACTAGAATCATGACCCTCAAAACACCAAAAGCAATCTGGGACTATTTGAAGGAAGAATATGCAGGGGATGAGAGAATTTGAAGCATGCAAGTGCTGAATCTGATGAGAGAATTTGAGTTGCATAAAATGAAGGAATCAGAGACAATAAAAGAATACTCTGACAAATTGCTTTCTATTGCAAACAAGGTTAGACTACTCGGCACTGGATTTGCTGATTCCAGAATTGTAGAAAAAATCTTGGTTACGGTGCCTGAAAGGTATGAGGCATCTCTAGCCTCTTTGGAGAATACAAAGGATCTTTGTAAGATCACTTTGGCTGAAGTCATTCATGCCCTGCAAGCACAAGAGCAACGAAGGGCCATGAGGCAAGAAGGAGTTGTTGAAGGAGCACTTTCAGTCAAGTATCAAGACAGAGAGAAAATGTGGAAGAAAAAGAGCAAGAAGAATTTTAGTGCAAGCGGTGATGCTACAACAAGCAACAATAAGAACAAGATCGTAAGTTCAAAGGGTAATTATCCTCCATGCCAACACTGTAACAAAATGGGTCATCCTCCTTTTAGATGTTGGAGGCGACCTGATGCAAAATGCAGCAAGTGTAACCAAATTGGTCATGAAGCTGTAATTTGCAGAACTGAATTTAAGGAGCAAGAAGCAGATGCTCAAGTTGCTGATCAAGAGGAGGAGGATGAGGAGGAACGATTATTTGTTGCTACTTGCTTTTCAGGCAGTGATTCAAGTGACAGTTGGTTAATTGATAGTGGCTGCACTAATCATATGACATATGACAAGGAACTTTTCAAGGTATTAAGGAGTTTAGAGACCTCAAAAGTCAGAATTGGCAATGGACAAAATATAGCTGTAAAGGGAAAAGGCACCATTGCAATTGTAAGTTGTTCGGGTACAAAACTTATCTCTGATGTTCTCTATGTACCAGAAATTGACCAAAATTTGTTAAGTGTTGGTCAATTGATAGAGAAAGGTTTCAAGGTACACTTTGAAGACAAACACTGCCTGATAAAAGATTCTTCTGGCCAAGAGATGTTCAAGGTCAAGATGAGGGGAAAGAGCTTCACACTTAATCCATTAGAGGAAAAGCAAACTGCATTTACTGTCAAAGAAAGTGTCACAGAGATATGGCACAAGAGGCTTGGTCATTATCACCATCAAGGATTACTGTTGCTTCAAACAAAGAAATTAGTGAGGGATTTACCTATGTTAGAAGATACTCTTCCTCACTGCCAAGCATGTCAATATGGAAAGCAACACAGAAAATCATTTCCAAAATCAGCTTGGAGAGCAACACGAAAGCTTCAGTTAATTCATACTGATTTATGTGGACCACAAAGAACACCGTCTCTCAACGGTTGCCTTTACTATATTGTCTTCATTGATGATTTTACAAGATTTTGCTGGATTTATTTCCTAAAATTCAAGTCAGAAGTTGCTGGAGTGTTTTTGAAGTTCAAGAAATTGGTGGAAAACGAAAGTGGCTGCAACATTCAAGTTCTAAGGTCTGATAATGGAAAAGAATATACATCTGGAGAATTTAATTCATTTTGCGAAGAAGCAGGTATAAAACACCAACTTACCGCTCCCTACACTCCACGACAAAATGGAGTTAGTGAAAGAAGAAATAGATACATAATGGAGATGACAAGATGCATGTTGCATGAGAAGAACTTACCAAAAAAGTTCTGGGCTGAAGCGGCAAATACATCAGTTTTTCTTCAAAACAGGCTTCCTACAACAGCAGTGAAGAATCAGACACCATTTGAAGCTTGGTATGGATACAAACCTTCTTTAAACTTTCTTAAAGTATTTGGTTGTTTGTGCTTCACTTATGTTCCTCAAGTTAAGCGTGATAAGCTTGACAAGAAGGCAGTACAAGGCATCTTCATCGGTTATAGCACAATATCCAAAGTTTACAAAGTTTATCAACCAGAAACGGGAAATATTGTCATAAGCAGAGACGTGCACTTTGTGGAAAATGAAGAATGGGTCTGGAATAATTTAAAAGTGTCAAATCAAGCTTCAAATCAGATTATAAATGTTGAGAGGCAGACTAGTGAAGAAGATTGGAAAAATGAGATGGTGGATGACATTCCAATCAGAGGAACTAGATTACTTTCTGATGTCTATCAAAGATGCAACATTGCTGTTTGTGAGCCTGCTAATTTTAATGAAGCAAAACTTGATCAAAAATGGATGGTTGCAATGAAGGAGGAGCTGCACATGATAGAGAAAAATAATACATGGCAACTTGTTGATAGACCTCAAGACAGAAAAATCATTGGTGTTAAGTGGGTGTTTCGAACCAAGCTAAATGCTGATGGCTCCATCAACAAGCACAAGGCGAGGCTGGTGGTTAAAGGCTATGCTCAGATTTTTGGAGTAGACTACTCAGACACATTTGCACCAGTTGCCAGGCTAGATACTATCAGGTTGTTGCTTGCTGTTGCAGTACAAATGGGTTGGAAAGTGTACCAATTAGATGTTAAATCATCATTTCTAAATGGTTTCTTGCAAGAAGAAATCTATGTTGAACAACCCGAAGGCTTTGTAAAGAAAGGAGAAGAAGACAAGGTTTATCTCCTCAAGAAAGCTCTCTATGGACTGAAGCAAGCTCCAAGAGCCTGGTACAGCAGAGTAGATAACCATCTGTTGAGTTTGGGCTTTGTTAAAAGTTTATCAGAATCTACTCTTTACATTAAGCAATGTGAGGTTGATATTCTTGTTATATCTCTTTATGTTGATGATCTTTTTGTCACTGGAAATAATGCAACCTTGATTGATGAATTCAAGATGGAAATGACAAAAGTATTTGAGATGACAGATCTTGGGCTGATGACTTTTTTTCTCGGAATGAAGATTAAGCAAAGTCAAGATGAAGTTTTCATTTGTCAAAAGAAATATGCAAGGGAAATTCTGAAAAAATTTCATATGGAGGATTGCAAGTCAGTAAGCACTCCTATGAATCAAAAGGAGAAGTTGAGTAAAGAAGATGAAACTGAAAAAGTGGACGAGGCATACTTTAGAGGTTTGATTGGGTGCCTTATGTATCTTACAGCAACAAGACCAGACATCTTGAATGTTGTGAGTATCTTATCTCGGTTCATGCACTGTGCAAGTGAAATTCACTTAAAGGCTGCTAAGAGGGTGGTTAGATACATCAAAGGCACAATCAACTTTGGCATCAAGTTCAAGAAAAGCAAGGAATTTAAGCTGTTTGGGTTCTCTGACAGTGACTGGGCAGGATCCATTGATGATATGAAAAGTACCTCAGGGTATTGTTTTTGCTTTGGATCGGGAGTTTTTTCATGGAGTTCGAAAAAACAAGAAACAGTGGCTCAATCAACTGCTGAAGCGGAATTTGTTGCTGCTACTTCTGCTGTAAATCAAGCTCTATGGTTGAGGAAGATATTGAGTGATCTTCATCTTGAGCAGAAAGAAGACACTAAGATCTTTGTTGATAATCAAGCTGCAATAGCTATTTCCCATAATCCAGTTTTTCATGGAAAAACCAAACATTTCAACATCAAACTGTTTTTTGTGAGGGAGGTGCAGAAGGATAATGTTGTAGCTCTTGTTTACTGCAAAACTGAAGAGCAGATAGCAGACATTTTTACTAAACCTTTACCAGCTAGCAAGTTTGAAGACCTGAGAACTAAACTTGGTGTCTGCAGTATCTAAAGCAAGGAGGAGTGTTAGCTATTGTGTTTAGAACTGCTGCCACGTCTGCAGAGTTTATTTTAATTTTGTTTTGAATATTTTAAATATGTTTCCTAGTTTCTAGTTCAGTTTCTTTTCCTCCTGTTTTTCAGAAATCAGTTTTTTTCTAGTATTCCATCGTGGCCTAACTTATAGGAACATGATATCAGTGGGCAGTTATTTTTCTATTCTGTACTTTTCTATTTGTACGTTTGAATTGAATAAAAATTGTACTCTTGTTCTAGCAACTACCTTTAATCTTTTCCTCTGCAACTTTACAAAATAACAACAACCTAACAAATTGTGTGAGTGTAAATATCATGGCTGTATAGTCTATTTTAAAAGTCCTGCTCTTCAAGGACTAGTTATTGACTAAGAAATCATAAGATCAACTATATAGAATACTAATAGTTTGTAAACCTGTTTAAATTAGCACTTGTTAAGAGGACAAATTTGAAGCAATCTTACAATAATTGAAATTTTAAAACAACAATCCACACCAAATTTAATTTATGCATCTTTTATGTGAGCCGAGATTTGTCTGACAACAAATTATTGAAGTAAAGTTGAGAAACTAGAAGGTAACTATAGCATATGCAGATAAACTATAAGAACACAATTCAAGGCAATGTAAATGACAGATAATTTGTATCAAATAACAACGCAAGTAGGAGATCACTCTTTAGCATTTCCCTTTATTTATAAGTACATGCACATGACACCTTTTGGAAAACGATTTTCTACACTATCAGTATAAAACTGTTTTACACATCTATCTAATCAAATTATGTCAAATAGATATTTGTGAGATATTTTAGAAAATAACCTATAAAAGTGGCATGATAATAGGATTTGATTGGTTGTGTGTATAAAAAAGTTTTACAATAACAGCGTATACAAATTAATTTCAATTTTTGAGGTCAAAATGTTTAGAGTTTGATACAACTCTATTCCTATGAATAATCAAAAATGTTCTCACCAGTTATCACAAGCCAAAAATATCATCAAATGCGAAACTAGCACACCACAAAACTACAAAACTGATATTCAAAATAGCCAGCAAAACAAATATTCAAATTAGCATCCATCCTTAGTATGACACAAGTTTTTCAATCACCCAAGTTTTATCTCTAAAATTCATGCAGGGAGACTTTGATCTCAATGAACAACCCAAGTACTCAAGGAAAATCATCAAATAACACATACGCAAACAAATTTGGCACTTCAAGTCTTCAACCTGCATCGATATTGAATACTAAATACTGTTAGGCCTGCACTGCCACTTGTTACGCAACTTTCTCAACTGTCTTGTACCATTGCTTCTACAGCTTCATGAATAATATCCGACAAAGGGACCATTGTCCATAACCCCAACATAATGGATCACTTAATATCTTCTAATAAAAGTTTCCAAGTATGTCCATATACTTGTATTGCATCTGAATTCTGAAGACTCATAACAACCAGGTTCCTGTAGATCAAATAGGGTCATGTAAGAAGCAAGAAGTCAAATGAATCTATAGAGAATTGTTACCAACACATACACGACTCTTACAAATGTACCAGAAGCTCCATTTGAATTTCATAAGGTAAGTTCAAGTGGGAGCAGGCAACTTGAACTCAAACTAAGCACCAGTTCAGTGGTGCAAGTTGTGAGTAACAAGAGTCATATAGATGAGATAATAATATAAGCAAAAATTGTATGATCAACGACAAATAATAGAATATTATAAGTTAGTTTATGTAATTAATTCAATTAGCACTTATTAAAATGAAGAAAAACAATGAGATAATCTTATAAATGGTTGAAATATTTATACAACTTCACTCACAAATTAAAATGAATTTATCTGCCTTAAATATTTCATAAGTTCCCTTCATTAAATTCTCCATGAATATAAAAAAATGTATTGGGCTTTTTTGTTAGTTTGAAGTTTGGAAAAACTACTGTATTACTTATCTCAGTTGAGAAGTTCCTGTAACCTTAGATCAAAATGCTCCTCTACGTGACTCAGAATGCACAGAGTTTTTTTACATGGCAACACAAATGATTAATTAAGCGATGCAAACAGACACACTTTCAGAGTATCAGCAAGCAATATAATTCTTACTATAGAGCATTCACTTAAAGTTGAGACTACACAGAATCATGTTAGTATATTTGTATAATTTCTTTATTTATCCAAGAGACGTGTAATTTATGCTTTAATAATTAGTTATCGAATGAAAGAGAAAAAAATAACACAAACCAATTATAAATGTCTTGGTCTAATCATTTTTTTTGTGCAATCTATGAATTCAACATCTGCTGAGGGCGAATTTTGACACAAGAAGTCCACTATCCCATCAGGTACTGTTGGAGACGGTTCTGATCCTGATTCATATGCTTTTTTTAACCTGGCAGCTTCTTTTTTTGATTTCACTGTCAGTAACTTGACCTCAAATAGTGTCAAGCGAAATCCATATAGAATTTCGTCAACTTTCACTACCAATGACTTCAAGTTACCCAAGGAAGGGAGTTTAATCTTGAACAGATCAGGATATAAGTTAAGAACCTAATCAATGAGGGGCACAAGCGGATTAGTCTAATTAAGTCAAATATTTTTTGATGAAGTTTCAGAACAAAAAAAAAAAAAAATGAATCTTAAGAAAGTAAAAATAGCCTCAAAACATGTTACAGATTAAAGTACCTGAAGAGTCGTTGCAGTGACGGACAATGATTTTATATCAACAAACTCTATGAGCCAACTTAATAGAAACAAAGGAGGCGAATCCCGACAATATGAATCTACTTCTGCATGAATATCTACATGTTTAAGAGAAGAAATATCGCGCCCAAAGATTCTCTGATAAGGATTACCACAAAAAGTAAAAGTACAGAGACTTGGAGTACGTAGATCAATTTTGTAACAGTTGTACTTGTTATCATACAGAGTTAAATTGACAAGTGTCGCACTTGATAAGCGAAGAGTTTGTCCAACCCTCACAGTACAATTAGAAATGAGCAAACTATTCAACCTGTTAAATGTCGAAAATGGCTCGGCGCATTCATTTTTGCCAACAGAAAATGTGAAATTTTGTAGATGCAAGCTAGTTAATGCCGGTAAATCAAGAGAATCCGGAAACAGATTTTCATGACTTGAATGCATACAAAGCTTAAGATATGTTAATGCTGGCAAACTGAAACGGTTTGGAAACTGTGTCTTACTCTCGACATCGTCAAAGTAAAAAGAAAGCTTAAGATGTGTTAAATTCTGAAACGAAAACAAGCTAGTCGGAATTAATGAAATGTCGCTAGTGACATTAAGTCGTAATCGCTGGACATTGTGTTTAATAGAGTAGTTCACAATCCTTTTAAGTATGTGAGGCTCTAAGCGACCAATATGACGCTTAAAATCGAGAGAGTATAATGCGATTGAGGGATCGCGAAGAGATAAAATCTTAGACACGAATTTGGTGAATATCTTGCAAGTTCTAAAGTCTCTGCAATGCAATTTAAGAGCTGGTAAACGTTTCCAGAGATCTTTATATCTAGGGGATAAAACGCAAGTTTGAACCGCGTGTTGGGCGTTTAAAAAAGAGAGTATGTGGAGGATAACGCTTTCGGGTAAATCACTCAGTCTGTCTTCATTTTCACACTCGCTGCTGAGTTTAGCTTTCTTCGTGGGCTGTTGTGGCGGAATCGTTATTTCATCCGCTGAATTAGGCATTTTGATTTGTGCCTAGTAATCATAAAAAGGTATAAACAAAAGGGATTATTATTTTTTGCAATGGAAGAAATTGAGGAATTCTAAAGCTTAATTTTAAACAGAGAAAAATGGTAGAAATAAGAAATACCTGATGAGTAGTTATTGAGAAATTTGATCTGAATTGAAGCAAGAGTGGAATGAATCTGGACGGACGAGAGTGATGAGCGGATACAACGGATCTCAATAGTTAATTCAAGTTTTCTAGGGTTTGAGCGGAAGGGAGAAGTTAACAAGTTTCAGTGGAGACTCCAAAACAAAATATGTTGTCTTGTAGTAATGGACAATTTTTATTTATTTATTTTTGACAAAAGTAATGGACAAATAAAAAACTTTGAATAAAGAGTTTAAAAAAAATAATTTTTTATCACAACTTTTTAAAACTAAATTAACTGTTTATTAATTTAATAAACATCTAATCTCTCCAACTTGATATCTCAAATATTTTTATAAAATGAGTCATATTTTTTTATAAAAATATTATAAAATAAGTCATAAATAATTGTTTATCGTTACTTTTTATCATACAAATTATTATTTCACCTAAATATTTTACTCTACAATGGATGTACTTATTTATACTACTAAATAAGTGAAAGAACAATGACCTTTAGTTTTGAGTTTAAATGATAATAAGTTGAATACATAATAAGACTAACAAGCCCCACTGGTTCAAACATTGTCTACTTAGAGAAGCCAAAACATTCTGGTTCCGAGACACATGAGACCTTCACAGTCCAATCATGCTTCAACTAGAAATTAATACTCCTGCTATATTAGCATTGTCTACTTAGAGCTTGACATTCCTAAAACCTAAATCTGAAGCAAATTCAAGGCCATAACTGACGTGGCAAAGCTCGACGACAATGGTAGAGGAGTAACTGATATGAGCACTAAAACCAGAAACTAACTGACCATTTACATCACAAATGATACCCCAGATAACCAGCGTTACTTGCGATACCTTTAAACGCGCCATCCACGTTCCCCTTGAACCAACCAATGTGTGGCTTGCACCGCTTTAACTCTATCAATCCTGTTGAGATCACCATTAATTTGATTTTGTCTGAAAAACTCCTTAACTTAATTAGCTTTCTCTATTACCAACAAATATGAGGCAGCCACTGCTCTTAATAATTGGTTTCATGGATTCTATTATTTCCTCCAAATGCAAAGCCAATAACAAGCCACAAAGAAAATATTGATCCAACTAACATTTTTCATGTGACCATAGGAGGACTTGATATAAAATCAATCCAAACTAGAAGATTAAGAGAATAGAGTTTGACCAGCATATCCTTTTTGACCAAGGGAAGCCACTCTGCTGCCGGCCATGGGACAATCTCTTAAGATGTGCATACAAGATTCAGGGATAGCAGTATAGTTAAAACAGTCAGCAGAAGTATTTATTACTCCATTTGCTTCTGTTATAGTTAGTTGTTAATCTATTGTTGAACAAAATTCCTGTCGTACACACTTTTCACCGAAAACTTCACTATTAGAATCACACCAGTATATCCCGTATTTCCCACCAAAGGGAGAAGGAGGAAAAATAGTATGAATTTTTGAATAGATGATGCTAATCTCAGATGCAAACTGCATGTAAGCTAGATAGTAGATACTAACTCAAACTGGTTGTGCGTTGCGTTAGATGCACAAAAGATTTTTGCAAGTTGGGAACACAGTTAACTCACTCAAATCTCAGCTTTGAACATCATATAAGCTTTTGAACATCATATAAGCTAGAAGTTAATTCTTATTATCCATCATGTGATCAAAGAAGCGAGAAACCCTTTTGTGGAATATCAAGAAGCAAACTAATTTTTTGCGCATCCACTTATATTGAATCTGGACATTTATATGCAGCTTATAGAGAATTATGTTAGCTAAAAGACTCTTCCATTTATATTTTGGTGATCACAACACACTTCCATTTACAAGTGCACCAGAAACTCTAGGTTGAGAACCTGTTAAGTTGTGAGTAGTAAATATCATAGCCGTATAGGCAAATATTAAGAACTTTGCTCTTCACACCATCAGCGTATACAAAATAAATTCTATTTTTTGGGGTCAAAACGTTTTAAAGTTTGATACAAGCCTATTTCTATGAATAACCAAAATGATTTTACCAGCTATTACAATCCAAGAACATCATCAAATATGAAACTAGCACACTACAAAACTATAAAATGAAACTTGCACACTACAAAACTATAAAACTGATATTCAAAATAGCTAGCAAATTAATCCATCCTTGGTACAAGACAGTTTATCAATCACCAAAGTTTTATCTCTAAAATTCATGCTAGACTTTGATCTCAATGAAAACCCAAATACTCAAGAAAGATCATCAAACAATACATACATAAACAAAATTCGGTACTTCAAGTTTTAAACCAGCATCAATATTGAATATTAAACACCGTTGGGCCTGAACTGCCACCGTTACACAACTTTCTCAACTGTCTTGTACCATTGCTTCTACAGCTACATGAATAATATCCGACAAAGGGACCATTGCCTATAACCCCCAATAAATGGATCACTTAATATCTTCTAATCAAAGTTTCCAATTATGTATGTACATACTTGTATTGCATTTGAACTCTGAAAGACTATAACAACCGGGTTCCTGTCGATCAAATAAGGTCATGTAAGAAGCAAGAAGTCAAATGAAGCTATAGAGAATTATGTTACCTACACAACTCTTACAAATGTACCAGAAGCTCCATTTTAATTTCATAAGGCAAGTTCAAGTGGGAGCAGGTAACTTGAACTCAAACAAAGCACCAGTTCAGTGGTACAAGTTGTGAGTAACAGAGTCTTGTAATAGATAACAACATAAGCAAAAATTGTATGATCAACGATAAATAATAGAATACTATAAGTTAGTTTGTGTAATTATTTCAACTAGCACTTATTAAAAAGGAAGAAAAACAATGAGATAATCTTATAAATGGTTGAAATATTTATATAACTTCACTCACAAATTAAAATGAATTCATCCGCCTAAAATATTTCATAAGCTCCCTTCATTAGATTCTCCATGAATATAAAAAAAATGTATTCGGTGTTTTTGTTAGTTCAAAATTTGGAAAAACTACTGTATTACTTATCTCAGTTGAGAAGTTCCTGTAACCTAGATAGATCGAAATGTCTTGGTCTCGATAAACAGTAATATAGAATGAAAGAGAAAAAAAAATAAAACAAACCAATTATAAATGTCTTGATCTAATCATTTTTTGTGTGCAATCTATGAATTCAACATCTGCTGAGGGCGAATTTTGACGCAAGAAGTCTACTATCCCATCAGGTACTGTTGGAGACGGTTCGGTTCCTGATTCATATGCTTTTTTTAACCTGGCAGCTTCTTTCTTTGTTATCACTGTCTGTAACTTAACCTTGCATAGTGTCAAGCGAAATCCATACAGAATTTCGTCAACTTTCACTATCAATGACTTCAAGTTTCCCAAGGAAGGGAATTTAATCTTGAACAGATCGGGAATTAAGTTGAGAACCTAAGCAATGAGGGACACAAGCGGATTAGTCTAATTGATTCAAATATTTTTTTATGAAGTTTTAGAACCAAGAAAAAAGTATCTTAAGAAAGCAAAAATAGCCTCAAAACATGGATAAGTTAGAGTACCTGAAGAGTAGTTGCGGTGACTGTCAAGGATTTTATATCAGCAAACTCTATGAGCCAGCTTAATAGAACCCAAGGAGGCGAATATTGACAATCTGATTCTACTTCTGCATGAATATCTACATGTTTAAGAGACGAAATATCGCTCCCAGAGATTTCCTGAAAAGGATTACCACAAAAAGTAAAAGTACAAAGACTTGGAGTACGTAGATCAATTTTGTAACAGCTGTACTTGTTATCATACAGAGTTAAATTGACAAGTGTCGCACTTGATATGCAAAGAGTTTGTGCACCCCTCACATCAGAATTAGAAATGAGCAAACTATTCAACCTGTTAAAGGCCGAAAATGGCTCAGCACGGTCATTATCGCCAACACAAAATCTGAAATTTTGTAGATGCAAGCTAGTTAATGCCGGCAAATGAAGAGAATCCGGAAACAGATTTTCATGATTTGAATAGATACAAAGCTTAAGATATGTTAATGCCGGCAAACTGAGACAGTTTGGAAACTGTGTTTTACGCTCGGCGTCAGAGTAAACAGAAAGCTTAAGATGTGTCAAACTCTGAAACGAAAATAAGCTAGTCGGAATTAATGAAATGTTGCTAGTGACATTAAGTCGTAATCGCTGGACATTGTGTTTAATGGCGTAATTCACAATCCTTTTGAGTATGTGAGGCTCTAAGCGACCAATGTGACGCTTAAAATCAAGAGCCTCTAATGTGATAGAGGGATCGCGAAGAGATAAAATCTTAAACACAAATTTGGTGAATATCTTGTAAGTTCTGAAGTCTCTGCAATGTAATCTAAGAACTGGTAGACGTTTCCAGAGATCGTTATATCTTGTGGATAAAACACAAGTTTGAACGGCGTTTTGGGCATTTAAAAAGGAGAGTATGTGAAGGATAACACTTTCGGGTAAATCACTCAGTCTGTCTTCATTTTCAGGCTCGTTGCTGAGCTTAACTTTCTTCGTCGTTGGTGGCGTAAGAATCGTTATCTCGTCCTCTGAATAAGACATTTGGATTTGTACCTAATAATAATAATAATAATCATAAAAAGGTTGAAACAAAAGGGATTGTTATTTTGTGCAATTGAGGAATTTCTTCAGCTAAATATCGAACAGAGAATAAATGGTAGAAATAAGGAATACCTGATGAGTTGTGATTGAGATATTTGATCTGAAAGAATCTGGAGCGACGACAGTGAGGACTGGAGTGGATACAATGGATCTCAATGATTAACTTCAAGTTTTCTAGGGTTTGAGCGGAAGAGAGATTTTTTTTTTTTTCTTGAGCGGAAGGGAGATGTAATGGACAAATAAAACTAATAAAGAGTGTTAAGGGGACTTTTTATCACATATTTTTTTAAGGCTCAGTTTGTTTAAGATTTTTAAAAAAAAAAAATTTAAAAAAAAACCACTTTCTTTTTATTTTTAAGTGTTTGTTTAGGATTTTAAAAAAAAATCATTTTATTAAAAAAATCTATTTTGATCTTAAAATGAAAAGCTATTAGGATTAACTTTTTTCAAAATCTATTTTTTTAAACAACAAGGAGGTAACACATGTACAAGTCGAAACTCATTTTTTCAAAAAAAAAATGGAATTTAATAGGTAGTAGGCAAACAAAAATAACTTCAGATTGTTTTTAAAATCTCTAAAAAATAAATCTCTAGATTCTTTTATCATATAATCTATTATTTTTTAAAGCTGAAACAAATGCACTCTTAGTTAGGCATGACAACAAAACTCATACATGTGGTTACCCACCCAAACCATACCCAATTTGACAGGTTTTCCTCGTTTTGACTAGGTTTGTGTATGTGTATGGGTTTCGGTCTAATAAATATTAAAGTGAATATATTGTTGGATAATCCATTACAATATTTCTCTAAAGATATGATTCAATTTCTCATCCCCGTTGGGTATGAGTAGGATAACAGGTAAGTATATGAGAATCAGATATGGGGAAGGGGAATGTAAAATCCGTCCCTATCCCGCCTTATTGCCATGCCTACTCTTAGTCAACAATCCTTCGTAATTTTTAATGAAATATTTCAGAAATTAGTAAAATATTATCACTCTGTTTTCATAAACTTAGTTTAATTGATAGAAAAAGTACAATAATAATATATATAAAGTCGATGTTTAAACTTCATACACTTCATTTATTCATCTTAGAAATGTGAATTTCTTACTATTTGACAGAAATAATATTCTCACAATGCCAAAAAAAATTAATTTTTTCAATAAAACATGAAATAAAAATATAAATTAAATTTTTTATTGCGTAAAAACACACACGTGGTGTGACACACTTGCAGCTGACTTTGTTTCTACTTACAGACCAAATCTCCCATTTCAGCTGCTAAAGCGACGCCGAAATTGTCTCACCTGCTCATTCAACAAACAATGGAGGCGCCGCCGTTAACACCGTCATACTCCCCTACTTCCCTCCTCCTCCGTCACAAAAACCCACTCTCCTTCACCACATTCCCACTCTCTCGCAATCTCAAAAACCCAACAAATTTCTCTATTCGTGCTTCATCTTCTACTTCCACTGATTCTGGTTTGTTTTCTCTTTCTATCAATACCCTTTTGAGAAAAAAATAGTTTTTTTTTTTATTTGTTCTAAACAATGATTATGTTTTTTATTTGTTTTTAGTTGTGACTTTGCTTGATTATGGTGCTGGCAATGTTCGGAGTGTTAGGAATGCTATCAAATTCCTTGGATTTGAAATCAAAGATGTAAGCTTTCTACTTCATTTGGTAGTGTGTGTTTGGTTTTGCAGTGATAAAAATTGATTTTGAATGATTCTGTTTTGTAATTGAGTTGAATGTGAAGTGTTTATGTTCGATTGAGTAAACCACTAAATTAGTCCGGTCGTTTTCAAATAGGTCTTTGTGATTATGAATATTCGAATAAGGTCTTTACTATGTCAAATTGGACTCAGATTAATGATTTGAGTAAACCACTGAATTAGTTTCGGAGATCTTATACTGTACTCATATTACTCCTTCTTAGAGGATGATAGGGACTAAATTGATTGATAGCAAGTGGTTAAAATATATATACATAATTGGTAGTAAATGGTTAAATACAGGGATCAACTTGACAATTTACTAGAGTTTGGGGTCTTTTGGAAATCTATATAATCTTAGCGACTTATTTTGAGAACACCTACAACGTTAAGGACTAATTTGCGGTTTACTCGTTCATGTTTGGACACCAACTAAAAGTTAGTTGGACAATAAATTTGAGTGTAAAAATCATGTTTGGACTTTAGAATCAAAAACTACAAGTCCTAGATTCAATTCTAGAGGCAAAATCAATTTCAATCAACATTAACCAAACATGTCATAATCAATTTTATGTATCTGGAAACAATTTTGGCTTCCTACTATGAAACCAAACGAATGGGTTGTTTTTTATGATGTGTTCATGAATTTGAAACAACTGTATTTGATAGGTTCAAACCCCAGAAGACATTTTGAATGCAAGCCGTTTAGTCTTTCCGGGTGTTGGAGCATTTGCACCTGCTATGGAGGTGTTAAGTAAAACTGGGTAATTTTTATTCTTGCCTTTTTTTCTTCTCAATTTATTTATTGATGATTTAGTAATTAGTTGTAATATTACGCCTGTGGGGAGATATATGTGCTGACGGGATTTTGAAAAGCGGTCGCGGATAATGATTGCGGTCGCATTGCGATCCCTGATATAATAGAGAGTCACAGTCTATTGCAGACGATGCAGCCTCAATTGTGGTTGCATTGCGTTTTTGTCAACATCAAAAACTGTTATGTCGCTGCTCAGATCGTAGTCTCAAATCTTTATTAAAAACACTGTCTATTGGATTAAAGTAGTAGGTTTGTGAAGGAAAACAAAGGACAATTACTTTAAATTATGCAATGCCACACAAATGTTAATCTTCACTCTTTTTTTATTTGATGTATATTTACTATGTACATTAAGAATGAGTTGGACCAAGACTCCTATTATGTGTTGTAATTTACAACTACTGTACTAATTTCTAAGTATGGTATGGTGTTGAATTTTTGGGGATAATCAGGTTAGAAAGAGTTAGTGGTTGTTGAATAATGCATACATTTAGTATTATACATTATGTATAAATGTATGAATCAAACTTGTTTTGTACATCTAACATGCCGTTCAAATAAAACAATGTCTCGTTGTGTCTGTACTCTTTATTTATGCTGAATTTACTCTAGGCATTGTTAGGTATACGTTCAGTGTTGTTTTGAAGAAATTTTAGTTTTGATCTTTGAGCGTTTATACTCTTAAGTTTTAGGCTTTTTGCACAAGTCCAATGTTATATTTTATCATTCATTTTAGTGTAGATCTTCAAGCAGTGTCGTAACTTTTGCAGGATGGGTGAAGCACTTTGTTCATATATTGAAAAGGATCGCCCATTTTTAGGCATTTGTCTTGGACTTCAATTGCTTTTTGAATCTAGTGAAGAGAATGGACCAAGTCAGTTCCTCTTTTATTATTATTGTTGTTGTTGTTGTTGTTGCTATTATTATTATTTTATATTTGATAATCCTTTAACTACTCTCTCAACATTTTAGTATTATGGCATAAATGGTTACCAAGATTTTGTCCAAGTCGATGTGAAATTACACAATGCTTTTGATCTATAAATAATATATATGCTTCAATAAAAAAAAATTATATGAAAGTGTAACTGCTATTTTCTTTCATCTCATATTTGAAAGATTTTTCATTTAGGCCAGTTCAAATGGATAAAATTTACGCTTACGATGCGCACAGAGAAACCTTGGAGCGATAGGATTTTTTATGGGGCGGGGGGTTAACTGGGATCAAATCATCCTATAATCAGTTCATGAATCTGGGATCAATCTGATTAAGAAATGGGAATGCTGTGTATGTCACACATAGGATTATTTTAAGCTAGTTGGATCTGATGGAAAGAATCTCAGGTACAATTTCGATCACCAATTGTCTTCAAATCGAAGTTAGTGAAATTATAGCGGACAACTATGTGGCCAATGGTGATGTTCTTTGATGGTCCAGTAATGAATATTGGGAAAGTGCTAGCAAGAGCAACAAAAAGTTTACTCATATGAGTAATGAGGCAAATGAGTAGATATACACGAATATATACGTTCAGTGTTGCAGCACCAATTGATGAGAAGATGGTTGAAACTGCATTAAGACGATTTGACCATGGTAAAACTCCATAGAGGAAAATCAAATGGAGACTTGCATAAGATGATTTAACTTTTTTTATAGTGAGAATATTGGATCAAATGCAAAATAGTTTGATCTAAATTGGTAGAGGAAGATCATAGTAAAATAAGTAAAAAAAGCCCGGCTTTGATATTAAAATTTTGTTATTTTGATAGAGTCCAATGGGGTAGATTATTTCTTGTAGCTGACTCCATTTATTGTGATATAATGATTGTTTGAATTCTTTAAGTACATGTTTGGTTTGGAGATATTATTATTCGTACTTGTCATATTTCATTAATTTTAATCAAGGTGTTACTTCTAAAAGTTTTTTTATCAATACATTTTTCTCTTAACTGAAGTATTGAATGGACAAATGTACTTGTGAATCAGTAAAAGGTCTTGGCTTAATACCTGGAACCGTTGGGCGATTTGATTCATCAAATGGTTTTAGAGTACCACATATTGGATGGAATGCTTTACAAATCACAAAGGACTCAGAAATTTTGGATGATGTTGGAAACCACCATGTCTATTTTGTGCATTCTTACCGTGCCATGCCTGTATGTTTCCACTTTTCTCTAGAAATCTCCATGTTACTCTGGCTGTCACATTCACATTCTTTGTCTTTATGGTTTGTGAATTGTTAAAGTAATCTGATTTGTTTCATTTCTCAGTCAGATGATAACAAAGATTGGGTATCCTCCACCTGTGACTATGGTGATAAATTTATAGCATCTATTAGAAGAGGAAATGTGCATGCAGTTCAGTTCCATCCAGAGAAGAGTGGAGGCAAGTTTTATCTTCCTAACCAATCTAGTTTTTTGGTATTTTTCTTATTTCTGTTTTTTCTTAAGGAATAGCTAGTGTTGTCGAGTATCAGCCATGGTCGATGTTTTGACAACCGCCATGGCCAATTTTAGTAGAATGTGTTTTATGGCGGATCAAAATGGCATATTTTTGGCTTTCCGCCATCCGTAATCGATAACACTGAATATACCAATCCTTAAATCACGTAGACCGCAATCGTTATTGAAGTTTATACTCTATTAGCTTTGTAATCAGTGTTGTCTAATAGCGGCGATATAGCACTGCAACATAGAAGATTTTGATGAACCCTCAACCTCAATGAAAACCACGACACTATCCTAGTTTCGCTATTAGGGTGATAGCGGTCGCTAGTTTCTACTAGCTGATGTAGCGGCAATAGCAGAAGTAGAGAGTTTTAGGGTGTTTTAAAATAATAAAACTGAAGAATCGGATTGTTTTCCAAATAGGACCTATTTGTAAAATAGAAAAACTAAAGTGTTAAAAGAGTATGTGTTACCTCTACATTCACTGTAATGCACAAACCTTTCAATATGTAAGCTATAGTCTGCATACATTCCCTGCTTTATCTTTATGCAGCATACTTTTTCATATGTGATTGACTTATTTCAACCGCTATGCAGCCTCCACTATTTATTTCACATAGTAGATATTTGGCATTCTTCTATTTATTGTTTACACTGCTTGTAATCGGATTCTGCTTGTGTGGGGAATAAATTTATGTAATCAACATTACATCATTTTTAAATTGAAGTCATACACTTGCATATAGTTTTGTATAATTTCTGCTCCCTTTAATTTGAAAGAATAATTGAAGGATGATCTTAGGTTCTAAATTAACTTGGAAAAAAAGTGAAATGAAAGCGGGAAAAATAGGAAACTCTAATTCAGTTCAAAAAGATTTTTTTTCTCAATGTTATTCATATGATTTGAGTTTCCAGTCTTTATTGGCTCTTGGAAGAATACTGAAATACACATCACTTCAAATTCTACGTCTTTTATTTGGGAGAATACAATAGTTCTAGAAGATATATTTATTTTTATATAGAGCTAAAGATAAATCATGTTTCCTCCTTTTCGTGGCTGGCTCATTCTTTTACTGATTTCTGAAATGAAACTTTCAGATGTTGGTCTCTCTATTTTGAGAAGATTCTTGTATCCAAATTCAAGTGTGGCAAAGGTGGGCTTCATACCTTTCTATGAACATCTTATGAATCACTATTATTATGATCATTTTGACTTATGGTGACTAACCATTTGTGATATTCACTTGAAGACAGAAGACTGGTGAGGGCAAAGCTTCAAAACTTGCAAAAAGGGTAATAGTCATCAAAATCCCTTTCTAATTTTAACTAATTTATATGTATGCTCAGCCTCTTCAATGTTTTCGTTATTTTGATTTGCTAACAAAGCATTGTCTATGAAGGTGATTGCTTGTCTCGATGTGAGAGCAAATGATAACGGGGACCTTGTTGTAACCAAAGGAGACCAGTATGATGTAAGAGAAAATACAAAAGAGAACGAGGTAACAGAGATAATACTCATTTTTTTCCATAAAATTTACAATATTTAGGGGTTTTCTAATAGAGCATATGTCAAGATATAAATGGAAACTATTATTTGGTTTGGATTATTAAATAATTTTCTATAAGTTGCGACATGAATTATTGTTATTAAAGAGAAAATTGTATGTTTATTTATCATCTAATGATACTGTTTTAATTTTCAGGTTAGGAATCTTGGCAAGCCAGTTGAGCTTGCTCAACAGTACTATAAAGATGGAGCTGATGAGGTAATAACACCTTTGACAATTTGGTTGTTTTCACATATATTACGAAGCATCTTCTTTCCAACTAACGTTCAACCTTCAATCCAGGTCAGCTTTCTAAACATTACTGGATTTCGCGACTTCCCTCTTGGTGATCTACCAATGTTGCAGGTTTGTGAAATGTTCCCAAATGCTGATTTTTAATTTTTACAGTCTGTGCTGATTGAATTTTATCTAATATTTATTGGAGTTTCATTCTCACTATGGTTCTTCATAGGTATTGCGATACACATCAGAAAATGTTTTTGTGCCCTTAACAGTTGGTGGTGGAATTCGAGATTTTACAGATTCTAAGGGAAGGTATTATTATTACTAACCTTTATACCAAATTAGAGATGTTTCACTACATTTTTTTCTCCAATTTAAATTGTCCGCTTTTACTGTTGTATGTTTGTGTTTATGCTCAGAAATTTTATAATTGTTTCCATGAAATACCTAAATTGTAGGCACTATTCTAGTTTGGAAGTAGCTGCAGAATATTTTAGGTCTGGGGCTGACAAGATATCCATTGGAAGTGATGCAGTTTATGCTGCCGAAGAATATTTAAGAACTGGAGTATGGAATTCAACCTATTGCTTATTTCTATTGATATCCTCTAAATCGTGCTATCTCTGATGTTGCAATGACTGTCATATTAGGTAAAAACAGGGAAGACCAGCTTAGAGCAGATATCAAGAGTTTATGGGAATCAGGTAAGCTAACAGCCAATGGTCATGCTTACTTCTATATTTCCCCCCTTATCCATGTAAATACAAGTACTTGATGAAACTCCCTGAACGTGCATGTACCATTATCCTCCCCTCTCCTTTTCATTATTACCGTGTTCATTCAAATTAATGTATATCAGTATATGTTACTGAAGCTGATCATATTTCATGCCAACTACTCTGTGTGTTTTTGTTCCATTTGATACTTGATGTAATGATGAATTGACCATATACCAATTTATTTTCAATTTGCAGGCAGTGGTTGTTAGTATTGATCCCCGTAGGGTTTACGTAAACAATCCAAATGATGTGCAATTCCAGACCATAAAGGTTTCAAGTCCAGGTGAAGTTTTTTCCATTTCTTCCTGCTTTTAATATTTTTGTGTAAGTTATCTAAATTGGTTGAATCATACCTTAATAATTAATGAGATACATAGGTCAATTGCAAGTAGGAAAATCTGGCATCTTTAGGTTTGGTCCTGAAGAATTATGCCCAGTACTTGTTTGAAGTAGGATGTCCTATGGATGTATTATATTCTCTTCTATTGTTACTTTGCCTCTTTTTCCTTGTGAGTGCACTTTAAGATGAAAAACTGAGATGATGTTTCATGAAAATTAATACTCAAAAACAACTTTATGTTGGTTTCAGGTCCAAATGGAGAAGAATATGCCTGGTATCAGTGTACAGTAAGTTTATTATCTCTCTTCACTAACTTTTTTGAACATGTTCACTAAGCTAGATCTCTTAGTCTTGTTTTTCTTTCATTTAAACATTGCACCGTTATAAATAGACATTGCTAGAGGGGCAACTTATAATTGATTCTTCCTGTCATACAAAACTTGACCAGACACAACAAGGGATATATAATTTCAGAAGTAGTAGTTTTCTAGGGAATAAAAATATTAAGGATGTCCGATGTAAAAAATAGAGGTTTCATGACTAAGTAACGGTTTTAGTACTTTAGAGATAACAAGAATCAAAACAAAACTTGTCATTAGAAATGTAAAATGTAAATGATATAAAATGAGTAGTAATCTAACATGAAAAAAATGTGAAAGTAACACCATTGAAAATATATATCGTAAATTGGTTTAGATGTGGTAGACCTCATTTTGAAATATTATTGCTTAACAAGAATTGGATCATCGCGAGATTATAATTCATGGGTCTCTTAGAATTTCGTCCGAGGGATATAATGAAAATAAATTCATTTGACTACTTGCTTCCTGAAATTCTTGTCTCACAATACTTCTTTTGTCTATTGTAAGGTTAATGGGGGGCGAGAAGGTCGGCCAATTGGTGCTTATGAACTGGCAAAAGCTGTTGAAGAACTTGGTGCTGGTGAAATACTATTAAATTGCATCGATTGTGATGGTCAGTCTCACTCTATCTTTTACCTGATTTTACTGTTTTGATAAGGTTTCATTAGCTGTTAAATTTCACTGTTTGGAAATGTTTAATTGTTTTCAATACCATCATCATCAATGAATATTTTTTTGACAGAATCATTATCGATGAATTTAAATAAATAAAAATGGCAATCTGCGCTGATTTCTTAACTAAATGACTGAGTCAGTCTTCCCGATTGAGGCAATCTGCGCTGATACCTCTAGCCGGCCTTTATACTTGTCATTCTTTCTAATTTGTGTATGTCTATTGTTGTTATCAATATTTCAGGTCAAGGAAAAGGATTCGATGTAGATTTAATTAAGTTGATCTCAGATGCTGTTAATATCCCTGTGATTGCAAGCAGTGGTGCTGGTGTTCCTGATCATTTTTCCGATGTGTTCACTAAAACAAATGCATCCGCTGCACTTGCTGCTGGCATTTTTCATAGGAAGGAGGTATAACGTCTGTTTTATTAATTTCTTATTGCGAGGGGAATTTTTGTTGCCGTAGTTCAGTGCATATGGCCAATGGCCATATTACTCTTCATCCTTCAACATTTGTTGCTTACCTTCTTTTTGGTGTCAATTTAATCTATTAGTGATCAATCATTCCATTAATAAGCTTTAAGGGAAAAACAAATACTTCTATGTTAATGTAATAGCATTTTTGAAAACTTTGTTTTTATTTTTACTTGCACAAAAGTGAGAACTTTTTTTATGCGAGAGGAGTAAATCATGACCATTAAAACAGCATGAGGTGACTTAAAAAAAGAGCCATGTGACCATTTAAACAACTTTAAATCTTGACCATCCATGTATGTGATAATGCGACAATTATATAATGTTATATCTTGACCATCTATATAGGGTGAATATGGCAAATATTTAACTTACACTCATTCAGAAAGGAAAAAAAAGTTATTTTCATTAATTCAAAGATGTTATTGAGGCACTGAATTTGAACTTTTCATAAACTGCAGGTACCTATTCAGTCAGTGAAAGAACATTTGTTGAATGAAGGCATAGAAGTCCGAATCTGAACTTTACTTATTAGTGATTATATTCAAGATGCACTATTTAATAAGCAAACCCTGTTGTATGTTATAGCATTTAAAATCTCAAAATTTTCAGAATGTGACATTTTTCTAGTATGATCTTTCATACAGTATTTACTTCTACCTTTTACCATTTGCTTTTACAAAATTTCTGTGACTCTTTGGTACAGGTTTTGATGTTTATCATGTATATCTGATCTTTGGTTATATATGATGATATGATAATGACGCATGGTTGAAAATATTCTTGAAATCATGTAATTTGCTGCTTTTTCATTTGTTTTGAATTTTCATAATTGAAACATAGTGCTACCTCCTCTGTACTTTTTTACAATAAACAATTTGATAACTATTTTGGTCTTAAATATAAAATATATACCATATGTTTCCAAATCTCTCACCAATGAAAATTAGATTTGTAGGGCAAGTATCGACGGCAACTAATAACTAAAATAACTACAAGCAACATCAAATCTGGATCTAATCTATTAACCAAGTGTAAAGCAAAACCACAATCAAACCAAAGAATAAACAAGATAAAGAGAATAGAGAAAAGAGAACAACACCAAATAACTGTTTACCCAGTTCGGTCCAATAATGACATACTTTGAGGGAGGGATTGATCTCTCCAATCTATTATCAATGAGGTCTATACAAAGAGATACAAAAGGATTACAAGAAATTAACTTCAACAAGCTCTCTAAAAACAAACCTAATTTCTACCTATTTTCCAATCTCTTCCTATGAACAAAAGACTCAATGATTTCATTCAAGGTGTTTCCCAATTATTTCTCAACTCTAGAATCTACTCCTAGAAGAGAACCAACCCTTATCTTTTGATTTCCTAAGAATCTTCTCTTTTGGTCTCCCAAAACTCACCCAAGTTGCTCACAATGACTCTCCTTTAGTGTGTTTTTTAACCCGATGAATCTCTCTGCAAAAGGCACCAACCCCTTCCAAAGAGTCCCATCTTTTCGTTCTCCAAGATTCATATCTTGAAGCTTTGAACCCCACCCAAAGGCCATCAACCTTTAATATCTAAGTACCCTAAAAGTTTCCGCCTTTTGTTTCCATGAGATTCATCAACTTACCCAACTAATGGGTCAAAGAGTGCTTAAATAGTGTTTCAAATCCTGTCAAATCGTGCCACAATTTGCACTCATGTGCCACGATTTCACGTTAGTACACAATACAGTACTGAATGTTATCCAAAATCGTGCCACAATTTTATCCTCTCGTGCCACGATTTTGTCATGACAAACCTCCAAATTGTTGATTCAAAATCGTGCCACAATACTACTGAAACATAAACGTCAAATTTTTAATAAAAACTCAACATATTTTAAACGTGTTCACTATTGAAATTCATTTTATATCCTTTAATTTACCGAGTTTTATTCCAATTTGGGTGAGCTTTAGCTTCTTAAAAAAAATTATTTGAGTTTTATTTTATCTAGAAATTAACCTTCCTATTCTTTTCATGAATACTATGGATTTTTTTTGTTTGAAAAAGTTTAGCATTAACTTCATTGAAGTACTTCTTTGATTTGATCTAAAAGGAGTGGTGCTTTGATCTAAAAAAAGTGGCACTTAGTGACATAATTTCTCATAATAGAAGAGGGTCTAGTATTTTATAGGGACCACCAGACATTATAAAGCCAATAGTTAGATATATATATAGTGCCTGCCGACTGCCCAATGTTTACCGAATCTAAAGTGCACTATATATCAACACATTAAATATTTTAATATCCACCGATACTTGTTTAGCGTATATTCAAATGAATTTAAGAACTATAATATCATTTTTATCAAACAAAAAAAGTTAACTACTACGTATACCCGTGGACTTCCATTGTCATCTCTTGTAATAGCATAGTAACAAAAACAACAATAAAAAATTATTATTATTATTATTATTATTATTATTATTATTATTATTATTATTATTATTATTATTATTATTATTATTATTATTATTATTACTATTATTATCTATACTAATACTATATATAAAGAAGATAGGGGTTTTGAGTTGACTTTTTGTTATTTAAATTATACATTTAAGCAAATTTTCATATAATAATGTTATATTATTGGTGTTATTAAAAAAATAATTTTTTGTCATATATTTTTTTTTTATTATTGTTGTTATTGAAAAATATAAATATGATTTGTTCAGTTTGTTTATATGCAAATCACAAATACCTATACTTATAATTTTAATCTATATCAAAAAAATTATATAAAATATCGTTTTTAATTTACACGCAGAATTTCTATCAAATATCGTTGATAATCTACACCCGTTAGCGCAATAAAAAGAGCGGAAAGACGGGCATGTGGGTGTCCATCTTTCCACTAGTATTAAATAATGATAGCAGCAGCAGCAGCAATTATTATTATTATTATTATTATTATTATTATTATTATTATTATTATTATTATTATTATTATTATTATTATTATTATTATTATTATTATTATTATTAAGTTACACTTCCATTAAAAAGAAATAATCTCAAAGTATAAAGAGAAGAAAAAAGTATATGATATAGTCCAAAGAATAATACACACCTTACGATAATTGATTCAAAATTGATAAACGTTTATTTGACATAAATATTAAAAAAAATTAAAAACTTCAATAAAATATTTAGTTGATAAGATCAAATATTAATTTTATAAAATAGAAAAAAATAATAAAAATATTGAGAATCTTACTAAAAAAAAAATATTGAGAATAAACGTGGAAGCGACATGTCGCATGAAAGCCCTACTTTATATATATACTTTTTTTAGGGAGGAAATTCATTGCATTTCATTAGCTAAAATGTGTCAATTACATGAGGGGACATTATCTATAACATGGTGATTAAATGGGGCTGCCTGAGCTAACTCGTGAGCAACCCCATTTGTTTACCTCCAATTGAACTCGACATGAGAGCTCTGAAAACTATTATCTAATAACCGTCTCCAAGCAAATATGCTACATCCAAACTCACTACTACCGTATATATGTGAATCTACACAATCAACAACCCTTTTAGAGTGAAGATTGAAATCCACATTGTCGAACAGGAGATCTGACACCCACTTCAAAGTTGTATCTAACCTGACAACCTCCCCCACATATATATCACACAGAGGGGCAAACCAATCTGTTTTCGCAAGGACAAAGTCATCTCTAAGACACATTCTCCAACCAACCCTATTAAGATAGGTGGAAAAGGATGCATCAATGTTACATTTGTACCTGCCAGGTGCCAGTTTCTTCCATACTTCCTCGCCTTCCCTCATGGAACGGTGTTGGGCCGTGTTGGACCTATCAGGGTTGCGAGATCTAATTGTTTGAGCCGCTCTCCAATCATCCAGTAAGTGGGTTGATATGCCTCGACAAAATAATGGAAGTTTTCTTAATTGTAATAATAATAATTATTATTATTTTAAATAAATAAATAAAAATTGGAGACGGTTGTAAAGTGGTCATTAATGTTACTTTAATTAATAAAAATAAAAACGTCTTTCTTCTTCAATATCTTTTTAAAATAGTTGTTATGATTTTATTTAAGTTTATCTTTTTTGCTTTTTGAAATGGAAAATATTCTAATGGAATATGTCCATTGGAGTTCATTTTTCACTTGTGTGAAGTTTTACTTGTTGCAATTAAAAGTTTTTGTTTAGGTTTAAATGCTCATGATGAGAGTTAATATTTTCTAGGTTAAAATCATGGTAGAATGGAGGAACTTTCAAAGTAATTTAAATTGATATGTTATAGTTATAAAAAATAAATAAATTGATATGCTTATAGATACATTAACATGGTAAAATATATAATTTAGATGTTAAAATTATAAAATCAGAAAGAAAGAAAAAAACTACACTGACACTTTTCTCTATTTTTTAATAGAATTTTCATTTCTCTATATGTGCATGTATATTTTACACATCTATTTCTCACTTTGACTTTCTCTATTCTCACATTTTCCTCTCTTCTATTTTTTCTTCTCACGAGTAATCACACCAAAAGATATTCCATGGCATTCAATTGAATTAAAAAGAAAAAAATTACTTGTATAGGAGGAGACCTATCCAATATTTTCGGTGCTGAGTTAATGAGTCCATCGATTATTATACTATAGTAGTACTATATTCGATCGATTCATTCCTAATATTTATGATGGTTAGGTAATGTTGTAGTACAGTAATAAATTATTTTCATCAATATGGTTTCACATCAATACCTTCACATTTGCAGCTAACTCATTCTAGCCTTTTGCATAAATATAGTTTTTTACATCAATGCTTTCACATTTGCAGCTCACTCATTCTAGCTACCGGCGGCGGAGCCACACTCTGTATGCTACATGGGCTTGACCACTACTTTTTTAAGTTATATTTATTATAGGTTATGCTAACTTTTTTCTAAGGACGCACATTAACAAACTAAAAAAGAAAATAATATTGTCTAACAATTGATTCAAATGATCTTCCTTATGATTTAAAATCATGTCAATTATTTCTTTCTAGATCACCCAAACACACGAAAATCAAATAAGTTGCAAAGAAGACCGAAGAGACCTTGAATAACCGCTTAATTGAACAAATTGTAACAAGTGATCCGATAACAGACACAAATCATTTGAGGAGATACATAACCAATTTCGAATAAGAGACAAAATATTGTTGAAGGGATTACACCATAAGAACATATGACCAATATTTTCATTCATCCCGCTATTGCTGACACACATATTAGAATCTATCCGAAGGATTCTACATCGAATTAAGTTATCAATTGTTGGAATCCGATTACGTAAGAGACGTCACACAAAAATCGAGACCTTCAAAAGAACCTCCTTATGTCATATGTTAACCGCCACATTAGGGTCAATAGGGACTTCAGAAGTAACTAATAATTTATAAGCGTCACTTACTAAGTATCCTTTTATAGGATCAAAAAGTCATTACCACTTGTCTACAACATCAACAATATTATAAAGCAAATCGCTATACTCCCCAACCAACTCATTACTCATCCCATGCAAACAATCTCCGCATATGATTTGTAATTTTCGTTATATACAGCGTTTTATATAAGTTGTTCAAACCTGTTTAAAAAATATACTACTATATGGTATTGTCTCTTGTTGCGGAACTTTGAAGTAGATCCCTACTTATTCATTAGAAGATGCTATAAAGGGTGCCTTTGATAATTTTTTGAGGGTGCGTTTGCTATTGTCTCTTCTATCAGAACATGCTTTAATTTTGAATTTATTAGACTACATTATTTTTTTCCCTTGTATTCGAATGACTTGTTGACAAGCATCATCATATATTTTAAAAATTTGTCAAAAGAAAAATCCTTGTTTCATAAATAATTATGTTTCATGAACAATTAAGGTCAAATATAGTCTAATTCCCTCCTAAAAAAGGTCAAATTATTTTTTTTGACAAAAAAAGGTCAAATTATTATTATTATTATTATTATTATTATTATTATTATTATTATTATTATTATTATTTATTTATTTTTATTTTTATTTTTATTTTTATTTTTGTAATGGTTGGTTTATTAGATTGAGAGGCTGCAGAGATGTCAGAGGGAGAGGATCCGGATCCCAAGGTCAATTATGATTGTCTCATTTGTACACCAAAATAAATAAAGAAGAGTTCTAACAACATTTATTTATTGGGAAATGTTAACCGGTGCTCCCGGGGCATTGGTTAAGGAAGCAAAAGTAGAAGTTTTTGCATTGAAAATTGTGTAATCAATGCTTCAAAAGTCAAAAAAGTGTCTTTTTCAATTTAATTTTTCCTTTTTTAGATACCTTAACCCGTGCCCCCGGGGCACTGGTTAACACAACCCTTATTTATTTTATTTAGACTATTTTACAACATTTATAGAAATAGAATCTACTTTTTATTTTAACTATTGCTTAAAGTGATACACTACGTAGTAGATAGCTTCATGGTGTCCGATATTGGATAAGAGGAAGATTGCATTGCAATACTAGCAAACAAGAAGATCGTTTCATAAAACAAAACAAGAAGTTTGAACAAAAAAATTATAGTAAACAAGAAGAGCTAAAAACAAGAACAAGGATGTAACTCATAATCAATTTAAGAATTATTTCCATTTTGACGAGTAATTAAGAAACACAATAAGCAGAATATGCTTGAAGAAAATTACAAGTGAAACTACACGTAAACACATAAACCTCATGCATTAATTCCAAAAGCATGCAAAATAACTTAATAATTAATTCTTTCATGGAAATCCACCTCCAACTCCACCTCCAGCACCACCACCAAATCCTCCACCGGATCCAGCACCACCAAGTCCACCACCACCACCACCTCCAAATCCTCCTCCACCACCTCCTCCGAGTCCACTACCAGCACCGGCACCACCACCAAATCCTGATCCTCCTCCAAACCCTGATCCTCCACGTCCAACACCACCTCCTCCACCAAATCCACCACCACCTCCTCCACCGAAACCACCTCCAAGTCCACTTCCTGCTCCTCCACCAGCACCAGCACCAAATCCACCTCCAGAGCCACCACCTAACCCTCCTCCACTACCACCACCACCACCAAAACCACCACCTCCTCCTGCACCTCCACCAAACCCTGGACGATGAAAGAAATTCTTCTCATCTCTTAACCCCTTATCACTGACCCCAAGCTTCCTTGCATCAATGGTGCTACAAACAAGAGCACCAAGAAGCACAAAAAGCAGAACACTTGAACTTGAAGCCATCTTGTGCTATAACTAGAAAGTAAAAGAACTTGAAAATATTTGGTGTGGAAAAAAAGAAGTTATGCTAGGGTTTATATAGCAAATGCCAAGAGCAAGGTTTAACCAAAACATTAATTAAGAACTTTGAAATTACTATGAGAACGCTTTAACTTTAGGGACAACTTCTTAACCATGCAAGAACGCGTTGGATACTTAAATGCTTTCAACTGTTTCCCTTTGAAAAAGAGAGAGTATAGTTTCCAATTGTTAATGTCTTATAAGGTCCCACCCTTTACTTAGTGAGCTATGATACACATAAAAATCATTATGTCGCAATACACCCCTTGACATCCACACAAAAATCTGACACGTAGTCAGTGGATCCCACTCAAACACATTTTCTCTTTCATCTCCTCTTTTCTCTTCGTAATACATGGGTGTACAAGAGTGTATGAGAATAAAGGGTGTTAATGTAACATTATTCTTACTTATTTTGCAATTGTCAGAGAAAAAGGATATTAACGTTCCAATAGTCCTTTTGAAAAGAGAGAAAAAAAACTAATAAAAAACGAAACCGTCGTTGAACAACTAACTGATTATCCAAACTAATAAAGGATGGATATATATGTATATTACTGTCTCTTCTTGCGGAGCCTTGAAGTACATCGCCAAATTTTTTTTTTAGAGGATGCTACTTATTAATTAGAAGATGCTATATAAAAGTTGATAGAGATGGACAATAAAGGGTGCGTTTGATATTGTCCCTTCTAACAGAACATATGCTTTAATTTAATTTTATTAGACTGCATTATTTTTTCCCTTGTATTCCAATGACTTGTTGACAAGCACCATCTTGTAAGTTTGTCAATAAAAATATTTGATTCATAAATAATTAAGGTCAAACGTATTTTAATCCCCCACTAAAACTAAAAAAAAGGTCAAATACATATTAATATTTTGCAAATGCAAGGTCAATATGATTGACTCTGTACACCCAAATAATTAAATAAGATTGGTTTTAATTTTCTTGATGATTTCGTCGTTTGAGTGTGTCGTTGTGTTGTTCATCGTCTTGTATGTCGTTGTTTGATTTCCTGTGTTGTTGCGATCTTCATTTGATTCACATTCAAAGATCGACTATTCTATCAATGATTTTGGTGTTAGCGTTGCAGATTATGAGACATGGGCTGATCTTAATTTTATATATTATTTGTAGACAAGTAGCTGGTTCCACTTAGTAGGATAATGTTTGGTTGTTGTTGTTGTTGTTGTTGTATATTTGTAGGTATTTTGACATTGTATGCTATTAACTTGGATGTTGTAAGTTTGTTCGCATATTAATCTTTTACGTTTTTAGTGATGTTGAATAATGCACTCTGTCTATTTGAATGATTGAATATTTTGCTTTTGTCAAAAAATAAAATTAAACAAATTGATTAAGACTTTATTTTTAAGAAGCTAAACTATCCCACCGAAATTGATATCGGAGAGAATTAAACATGAGACCTAAAAATGAACACACTCTGAGGTCCCAAACCAATACCACCAATCCAATCCAAATGGGTTAAGAATGATCATGAGTTGCTACAACATTTATAGAAATAGAATCTTCTACAATTATATTAACTTTTGCTTAGAGTGATACATTTTGTAGTAGCTAGCATCATGGTGTCCAATATTAGATATGTGGTTAGGAAGATTGCAATACTAGCAAATAACAAGACAGTTTCATAAAACAAACAAGTAGTATTCCCCAAATTGTTTGCTATGTCGCTCCAAAAGTTTTGTAGAATCCGGGAGATGAGATGAGTTGTGTGATAGAGCAATGGGAAATTATGGTGTTTGAGAAGAAAGGAGTGTCGGTGAGAATCAAAGAGTATTTCATTGAAAGTGAATATTGCATATATTCTATCTATCACAGTCTTATTTATAAAAAATTCAACATGCTTGTAACTAACTAGGAAGTTACTTGCTCGGCAAGTAAGCTCGCTTATTTCATATATTTTTTGTTCTCATAACCAAACAACAAACATTGGACGGGGCAAATGCTAATATGGCAAACAACTGTGTGGATGATCCGAGAGACAAGACATGGAAGAATTTTCTTGAGAAATGATACAAAAATTGAGAATCTTGTGAATGATATTAAAGTCACCTCTTGGAGGTTGTTTCTTGCTAGAAAGATAGGGGGCCTTGTATGTTTTAGAAATGGTTTTCGAACCCCCTCCTTAGTCTTATTTTTTAGGACCTATCTTTATATTTCGTTGGATCGGGTACCCTTGTACTTCTTCCCACTTGGTGGGTCATATACTACTTCTCTCATTATATCTAATATAATTCATTTTAAAGTTAAAAAATAATAATTAGAAGAGCTACAAACAAGGATGTTATTAATAATCAATTTGAATTATTTCCATTTTGAGGAGTAATTAAGAAACACAATAAGGAGAAGAATATGCTTGAAGCAAATTACAAGTGAAACCCACGTAAACACATAAAATCACATGTATATATTACCAAAAGCATGCAAACCAGCCAACATTAACTTAATATTTTTTTTTTCATGGAAATCCACCTCCAACTCCACCTCCAGCTCCACCACCAAATCCACTACCGGCTCCGGCACCACCAAGTCCACCGCCACCACCACCTCCAAATCCTCCTCCACCACCTCCTCCTAGTCCACTACCAGCACCGACACCACCACCAAATCCTGATCCTCCTCCAAACCCTGATCCTCCGCCAACACCACCTCCTCCACCGAATCCACCGCCGCCACCTCCACCCAAACCGCCTCCACCTCCAAGTCCACTTCCTGCTCCTCCACCAGCACCGGCACCAAATCCACCTCCAGAGCCACCACCTATCCCTCCTCCACTACCACCGCCACCACCAAAACCACCACCTCCTCCTGCACCTCCACCAAACCCTGGACGACGAAAGAAAGTTTTCTCATCTCTTAACCCCTTATCACTAACCCCAAGCTTCCTTGCATCAATGCTACTGCAAACAAGAGCACCAAGAAGCACAAAAAGGAGAACACTTGAACTTGAAGCCATCTTGTGCTATATCTAGAAAGTAAAAGAACTTGAAAATATTTGGTGTGGAAAAAAAGAAGTGATGCTAGGGTTTATATAGCAAATGCCAAAGGCAAGGTTTAACCAACACATTAATTAAGAACTTTGAAATTACTATGAGAATGCTTTAATTTTAGGGCAACTTCTTAACCATGCAAGAACGCGTTGGATACATAAATGCTTTCAACTGTTTCAGTTTGAAAAAGAGAGAGTATAGTTCCCAACTGTTAATGTGTTATAAGGTCCCACCCTTTACTTATCTTGCCATTGTCAGAAAAAGAATATTCACGTTGCTAAGAGTGCTCTTTTGATCTGTTTATGCATGGGCTTTCAAAATAGCTTATACTTTTCATGTTTCAAAGTTTAATTAAATTAAACATTAGTTCAATACAATAGCTTATATATTTTTATTACATTTTTCTATTTTTTAATCAATTGGTGACTAAACTTTTTAAGTGATTCTTTGAACAAAAAAGTTATTTAAGCGATCATAAATCATTAACTAACATTTAATATTTGTGTAATTTGAAGTGGTCAATTGAGTTTCTTATGTAAATATGTAAATAACTTTTTTGGAGGGTTCTTATGTTATGAAATGATACGCACATAAAATATAAGATGATATATTCATGGGTTTCTAGTGAGTAGGGACCACATGTGAATTAGTTAGTACAAGGGTTGAATTTTTGTTTTTTGTTTTTGTGATTCACATAATTCTTGCGCAACTTAATTTGCTTAGTAAAAAAACTATGAAATGTTGTTGGGATGATCATACGTAAAGAAAACCATTTTAAATAGATGAGAGAAAAATCATATAGTTTATCATGTCTATGATTTTTCAATCATATTAATGAAGGAAAAAAAAAAAAACCATATTAATGAAAAAGCTATTTATTATAACATGCATAGTTTTCAACATGAATACTTCTCTAAAAAAAACTTCGATACTTAATCAATCATGATGTATGATTTACTTAAAAAAGTCTAAAAAATAGTCTCTATACTATTTATATCAAAATCATTTTTATTTTAATCTATAATAAATAAACACTTAATTTGTTGATTGATAATAACTTAGAACATGCATTAACCTACTATATCAAGTTAACTTAAAAATATCTACATTTGAACCCATTATTATTATTTTTAAATGGGTTTGAACTTTGAATCTCATTCTAAAAGCTAACTTAAAGGGGTGATGTGATCAGACATAACTATTCATCAAACCATGTGATAACTTTAGCAATGTGAGACTTCAAACAAACTTTAATACCAATCCTTAGGCCTATCGTGGGTGTTGAGTTCAATTCTCATTGCAATCAAAACGACTTTGATATAATGTTAAGTGGGTTTGAATTTCATCACAAAAGTTAGCTCAACATGTGAAAACGTCCAAATACATTTATCCACTCAACAACCCAAAAACATTAACAATTAAAGACTCCAACAACTTCCAAAAAATTTATTAGGTCCATACACCTTTGGATTTGGGTATTTTTTTTATTCCAAATAAAATTTATTCACATGTCAACATAATTGACATATATATGCTCTTCTGACTTATCTATTTTATTGTTTGAGCTGGTTTGTTTTCTTCACAACTGGTGGAAGTTAAACGGTGGGGCTTAGCATTAAATGTAATCTATATACCAGAATTGAATTGAGATCAATATCACATATAGTGATAATAAGGGCAGACCAAAAAAAGCCTTTGTATTGGAGATGTATGCACGGATATGGAAGTCCACAACAAGTGGGAATTAAGTTTGGCGGGAGAGGACTTACTGTCGCATTCAATGAATACAAAAAAGAATAATGCTTGATAATAATAGAGATGCTAATCTAAACGGATGAAATAAAAAAAAAATGGATGTACAATTTTTTTAAGCAGGAAATTTACAATTGAAAATCTTTATTTTTGTAAGGGTTAAATGTTTGTTTTTTATTTAATTATATTCTAATATCATCACATGAACAAACATTTTTATATTAGCCATTTATAGATTAGAAATATGAATTCATTAGTGATCGAATTGAATAATAAGACCGATTAAATTTATAAATTTTTTAAAGAAGTTAAAAATGAAATATATTAACAAATCTTTCTTTACCGCACAAGGAAGTGTCAACAATACAAAAACCAAAGTGAACCAGTAAAGAAGTGAATAGAAAAAATCACATAGTAAATAAGCCAATACAAACCAGCAGATTACACCATTTCAAATAAAAATCAAGGAAAGAAATATGTTGTTCAATATGAAAGGATGCCACTTATAACCCATTTGAGAAGAATATGAATCGTTATTGGTCACACTTTATATATAAGAGTTAATCAGAAGTTGTTAAGCATTGGTTGATCTCTAGTTAGTTGGTTAACTCTAGTTACTTGATCTACAAGTCACTTAACCAACAAGTTACTTGTATATAAATAAGTTGTAATCTCTTAATTTTCATCAATCAATGAAATTAAACATTACAACAATCTCTCTCTCTCTCTCTCTCTCTCTCTCTCTCTCTCTCTCTCTCTCTCTCTCTCTCTCTCTCTCTCTCTCTCTCTCTCTCTCTCCATTCTTTCTATTCATTATTCGTCCAATTATAATATATTGCTTGTGATGCAATAAACACTTTTTGCGCTAACATCCAGTACATCACATAACATGTATTGTATATTCTTCCCATCAAAAGACTGTCTAGGCATAAGAAGTATGAATTGAAGAAGAACGATAAATTAGCGAGCACTCGTTACCTATCTCTTTTTCGTTGCTTTTGAATATACTAGCAATGAATACAGGTAGTGATAAATCAACATGTCGTGGATCCTAACGCATGCATGAAGCGTGAAATGAGAGTGTGTCGAAGAAAACGAGAAGCCTGATACGAGATGCAGGAAATTAAAACAAAAGGATGTGTTAAACACGACCATTCATTCTCATATTGTGAATCAAAAAACAATGGGGAATTAGTCACTTTAGTCCCTGAATGGGAAAGGAGTAGTCAATTTAGTCCCTGAATGCAAACAAATTGCAAAACAGTCCCTGAATGTAGACTCTGTAGGTCAATTTCAAGGACTAAAATGACTAAAGGAGTCTACATTCAGGGACTAAATTAACTAACGGAGTCTGCATTCAGGGACTCAATTGACTAACAGAGTCTACATTCATTGACTATTTTGCAATTTATCTGTATTCATGGACTAAAGTGACGACTCCTTTCCTATTCAGGGACTTAAGTGACTAATCTTTGAAAAACAATTCATTCATTCTATTTCAGCGTTAAACAAGACGATTCATTCTCTTATCGTTAAAACTTGAAATTTTACGATTTATTTTGCTTTTTTCTACTCCCTCCGTTTCAAAATGAATGTCGTTTAAGGTTTCCACGCACATATTAAGAAATGCATTAATTAATCGAAAGAGATATGTTATTTTACCAAATTATCCTAATCAACTATTGATTTTGCATTGACCTCCCTTGAGGTTTCATTATACTACACTCACACCCCCTCTAGTTTTTAAATGGGGAATTAGTCACTTTAGTCCCTGAATGGGAGAGGATTCGTCACTTTAGTCCCTGAATGAAGAGAAATTGCAAAACAGTCCCTGCATGGTCAATTTCAGGGACTAAAGTGACTAACGGAGTCTACATTCAGGGACTAAATTGACTAACGAAGTTTGCATTCAGGGACTAAATTGACTAACAAAGTCTACATTCAAGGACTATTTTGCAATTTATCTGCATTCAGGGACTAAAGTGACGAATCCCTTCCGATTCAGGGACTAAAGTGACTAATTCCCCGTTTTTAAATAGACACATACCTCCCTTATTTATGTTTGCAATTGACAGAAACCCCCCTCTCACTTTAACACCGTTATTCCTCCGTTAAAACCGAAACATTTGTTTTCTTCTTCTACCAGTGTTACTTCCCCTCCGACACTGTTATCGTCCCTCCACCTGTGTAACGGTCTTTCGATGGTTTCTTCCCGCTAACACCATCATCGGCATCCTAATAACACCAATTGAAAGAGACTCGTTGAGGTTGTGATTGTCCATTCACGACAGCTCTTTTTTCATTATTGGTGCCGCCGCAGGCTCCGCCGTTTCTAAGGAGATATATTGGTACCGTTGGTGTCACTTTCTTCATTTAAATCATTGCCTACGATAGGATTCACTTCCATCCTCCTGAACACAATTTAATAATAAGAAAATGAAAAATAAGAAATTCAAGCGAGACCCATTATTGAATGGTCGAAACCCAGATGAGAAAAACAAAAAAGATTTGAAATTTACCAAATTCATAATTCATAAGAAAAAATAATAATTCTTTTAGTGGTATATTGAGCGTTTTGCTAAAAAGCAGAGTTTTTTTGGGATATATTGTGCGTTTTGCAGGAAAAAATAACTAATGTTTTAACCGTAGTTTGGTTCGATTAGTTAGTCTTCTTTTTTTCAAGAGATATCTTGTTTGGAAAAGTTGATTTATGAATCTTTAACTCAATTTACAAATATTTGTTCCATTTTGCAACTTTGTGTTATGAAGAAATCTACTAAACTAGATAGAAAAATGAATGTCCGTACGTTTTACTATTTTGCCCCTCTGAGGGTATTTTCGTAAATTGGTAAATATCCATCTCCCCCCATATATATATGTGAAAAGGAAAAAAAAACAAAAGAAAAGAAAAGGGAGAGAGAAACGGGAACGGGAGAAGAAAGGGGGAACGGGAATGGGAGGAGAACCATTCTCTTCCGTCGCGAAAAACGGCGGCGCTTTCTCACTACTGCTTCATTTCCATTTCCTTCTTCAGCATGCTAAAAAAAACGCCTTCTCTCTAAAATAAAACACACCACCGCCGTCAACCTCGCCGTTGATCTTGCCGTCGCCGCCGTCGAACACACTGATCCACGGTTCTCCATCTTTCATCAGCATGCATGTCACAGATCAAGCCTCAATCCTCTTCTCCTCTACCCCTCTCCCTCAATTTTCACCTTGGGTTTTCATTTTTATTCAAATTCAAACAATAATTTTAGAGAATTGAATTTTTCAACTTTTTAATTTTTATTCAATCAATCTAATTGCATGCAAGTCTCCAGAAAGTTGTTTTTGTGATTTTAAGGGTTTGATTTTGTGGTTTTGGTTTGTTTTAGGTTCAGAAAAAGGTTTTTCAGAATTTTATTGTTCTTGGATGATTTTCGTTTTCTGGGTTTCTGTTTGTGGCTTTTTTTCATGCTTTCATGTGTATTTTGGTGAGTTGGTATCTTAATGAGGGTTTTGTATTTGTTTGGTGAACGCAGAAAAGGGAGGAAGCAGGACAATTTGTGACTGTAGCTGAAGACCCTTTTCAATCTTGTGTAACAGTTTTCATTCTTCTTTAGAAAGCGGGATGTGTCTGATATTGTGATCTTCAAAGCACCATCTTGGTTGAAGGTATATTTTACTGGCACAACAGTTCAATTATTGCAAGTTTTTGGTCATATTTTATGTTTATGAATTATGATGTTTATTGTTTGATCCGGCTTATGGTGTTTCATTTTGAATTGTTGAATTTGAATTCATATACTTATATATATTTCACTTGTGGTGTGAAATTGTTGTTGAATTTCATCAGGTTTATGTTTGATTTGAATTTAATTTGATTTGGAATTAGTTTTGTGCCCTAATTTTGTGTTTGCAATTTCAGTTTTGGCTTCAATTTGTTGTGTTAGTGTGTTTTTCTGCTTCCAATTTTCGATCTTTATCGTTTAATTAACATGGGTTTTGTTCATTCTTTTAAAATAATTGAGCTTTTTTCTCATCTTGATAGTTGAAGCCCCAAAATTACTTTGATTTTAATTGGTTAATCCCAAATTGGTGTTGTGTGGTTCA
Organism: Medicago sativa; assembly: GCF_051527215.1. Classification (NCBI taxonomy): domain Eukaryota; kingdom Viridiplantae; phylum Streptophyta; class Magnoliopsida; order Fabales; family Fabaceae; genus Medicago; species Medicago sativa. The sequence continues at coordinate 52,575,789 of NC_140751.1, read as the reverse complement.
TTGATTGTGCATTGTGAGAAATTTAGAAGCATTGTATAAGTTGATTCAATTCAAATCAATGATTTGTGTCCTGTTGAGAATTGTATGAGTTTATCTTATCACATTATTTTAATGATTTTAAGCTGCAATAGACATTTTCATATTATTTAAATAGCGATGATTCTATCAGATTTTAACTTGAGAAGTTCCATTAGACTTGATTCCTGGGAAGTTAGGTATTATTGGCTTCATAATGTGTGGAACAAATTTTCAAGCCGTGGATTTTGGACATGTCAAAGGTCACTGCTTGAAGAGTTGAAGTAAATTAGTTTTATTCTTTCTTTTTTTGATCATTTTGGTTTTGTTATTATATCATAGCAATTTTATTGTGTATTCCACTGTATGCATATTGTCTAAATACTGCTTTAATTAATCATTCTTAACCAAAATGAATTTAACTATGTGTTCCATACAATTTTTTTTGAAGCATCATTGACTAAAAAAGGATCTGCATCAACAATGGGCATTATTAAGATCTTAACAATTTGAAGTATTATGACTATTCCATAATTTTCTGTTTTTGTTTTATAACGATAATGATCATAATTTTGGTTTACCTTACTTATGCAGTCATTGATTGGTCATTTTGATTTGGATCCGAACCGGGTTTTTGATATTGTAAGTTGGATCTCTTCAGGTGTCTATTTTCCCAATAAACTCAGGTGCCTATCTGCATTATCATTTATTGTTGTATTTGGCTACTGACGAATGTTTCTTATCAGATACTTGAGTGTTTTGAACTTCAGCCAGATAAAGGTAGACATAAATCATATAGCTCATGCGGTACAGAAGCAACGAAGTGCATCCATCGGTGATTTTGAGATTTTTCATGGTAGCGGTTCAAATGTTTGGAGCGTAGTTGGATCTGGATTGCTGTAATATTTTTTTTAAAAAGTTATGCGAATTTTTGTGGGAGCTTCTAAAAATAGAGCTGCTAATTTTTGTGAACTTGGCCAGTTAATTTGGAGTTTGAATTCTTTAATCCTTTTGCAGATGTTCCTTTATCAAATGCTCTGTGGAGTTGCTTATTGTCATTCACATAGAGTTCTTCATTGAGACTTGAAACCACAGAATTTGTTGATATTTGGCGCACTAATTCAGTAAGGCTTGCAGATTTTGGATTGGCTAGGGCATTTGGCATACCTGTCAGAACATTTACACATGAGGTTTACTATTATTTACACATTTACACATTTGGCATTTGTTTTTTCTTAAAGGGTTTGATTATTGAGCATGCTTAATTATGATTGTGATAAAATTGATGATGTTTTGTTTGTATGCAAAACAGTTGAGCATGCTTAATTATGATTAGTACTAGATAATATAAAAGTGCAAATTATGATTGTAACATACATGTGATATAATTCATGCTTTCATTTTTCAAAGAGTATAAGTTCAAATGTATCTCTATTCTCTAAAATTTGCTATGTCCTATAATTGTACACACATTTGATATATGCCTACATAAATATGAATTTGTTGGTTGCGAAACCAATTAGATTGGAAAGCTTACTTTTACTACTTTAATACTGTCAAGTCTTATATTTTTATATTGGTTATGTGATTTATAGTGATTTTATGAATTGAGCTGTTCGATTTTACAAGTTATGTTGCATCAGTCAGCTTAGAAAGTTAACATCTTAAGCTTGGAAACTCCTTTTCAAGTGGGACCAGTTGCGTTTGAAAGAGGACATACAGTAGTTTCTTCATGTTTAATTTCATAATTTTATAATTTGCCTAAATGTCCCAGTTGCTATTTAAACACAGCTGTTCTGTCACAGAATTTTAAGGTACATGGTTGACTTTAGGTAATCCAAAACTTGAGTTATATGAATCGGCTTGAGAAGCTGTTTTTCCAAGTTTATGTCTATCTTCTCATCAATGTGTATGTTATGTTGCAGAGACAAAGAAACATCATGAAGAGTCTTAATGGTTATAAGGTCATTGAATAAACAAAAACTTAGGAACACTCTATTAGAACTTCTTTGATTTGAGTTGTGTTTTTTCTCTTCCATTTTAAGTCTTAACTTTTCTTTATTTTCATGATGCATGTTTTTATTTCCATTGCATTAATCCTTGGTGATGGACTATACAACTTTATCAAAATTATATATTTTAGTGCCTTAAATTTTCAGGCCGGCATGAAAAAGAGGGATCACAATGCAGGTAAATAAATGACCTTTTATCACTTTTTGCTGTAAAAAAGCGTATTAACAAAGCTATTTATGCTCTGATAATAAGTCTAAAAAATGAGTCACTTCAAAAGTGACAAGTGGTTTAGGTCATTATACAAGTATATGGATAATTAGTTAACAAAACCGTAGGCCATGATGCTAGATAACTTATAATTTTAAGATCCTAAACTCTCACATTTTGTCTCCTCTAGCATGGAAAAATTTTCTGCACTATTTTGCACAAATCATACTTGAATATGAGTGTTTTCAACCTTGGTGGATCAATTGAAGATGAAATAAGGTGGAAGTGCTAGGCAGCCGCCTTGAAACTAACCTTTGTTTGGAGGGAATATGAAATGTTGTTTTGAATGTGATTGTTCTCTCTTGGACATCCTTTGTCACCAATAGTGGTGATCAATTTCAGTGTTGCTAAGCTAGCTTCTATTATCCTTTTAACTCAACATGTTCTTACATATTTTAGGATAATTTCAAGCCTGCAATGCTCATGGACTTTGTTGTGTTCCTTTATATGATACCTTAGGTATGATCACCTTCTTTGGTATCTATCTACCTACTGAACAATATGAGAAGTGATTTTGCCTTTGATTTGTGATGACACAATTAGAATGAATAATGTTTAGTTGAATGTAACTTCTACGTACACAAGGAATTTGTGACGGGTTCAAGAATAACCAAGGCAGGTATTAACATAAATAATTAGTTATCAATTATCGCAACAGGGACTTGCTTTTTCGTTTGATTTTTGTGCATCATATCTGATTTCTTGCTTTCCTTGGAGTTCTATTTTTTCAACTATAAGTAGTTTCAATCAAAATTTAGGTGTCACTATATTGTTGATGCTTGCTTTTTCATTAATTATAGTCAATTGTTGCTCAACAATGAGTGGTTGTGGTTATGGTATCTTTGCATATATTAAAATGGTTTGGGAAAGATTTTGGAATCAAAATTCTTGACAAAGTTCGTTTAAGATGGATCATCAGAAGTCAAAGGAACACTTGATTTTTAAAGATGGGGTGAGAAAAAATAAAGCAGCAAAGGCTAGACTTCTTAGAAAAAATGTTCTCCAAGTTAAGAAAACAAGAAGGTTGAAAACAATGTCAAAAGAAAATGCTCCAATCTCATGTAAATGTTCTATTTTTTTATTCTTTTTTATGAATATGAAGTTTGCATTTTCACTCATATTCTAATCTTTTGGAAATTGTATTCTGGCATGTATATTTTGTATAATATTTCAATGACAACTTCACTTCGTGGTGATAATAACCAACTTCGAAATAATACTAACATGATCACAACTTCTACAGCTGCATTACCTAACAAACCATTAATATTTACTGCTGTGAATTCTAAGGTGAATCAGAAAATAGAAGAAAGTAATGTTACCTCATCTAAAGTCTCAGAGATTCAAATCTCTACTCCTCCGCCGAGTAACGAAGCAATGCAAGAATCAATCCACAACAGGAAGAAATGGATAAATGATGAGGAGAACTCTTCAAAAGTGGTGAGAGGATTTCGTAAGCTTATATTCTTTGGAAGAAGGAGTTGAAGAACCTTTGTGGATTGATACTTTTTCACAGAGGGGTTCACATGAACTTATGAATTGTTCATGGAAGTTATGAGTTCTCTTTATCCATGCTTTTGGTTATTCAATATTTCAAAAGAGAGTTTACTTTGTCCATTATTAGCTGAGTAGAAAGTGTTTGGCAAATTGAATTATTTGTTGTTACTGAACATACTCATTCATGTGACATGGTAGTCATGTGGAAGATTGTAGATAGTTTCTAGCTTCCCACACCTTATAAGAATAATACCATGTGGATTGGAATTGCTATCATACTAAGGAAGGATACCAAGTATAATACATTTTCCATGTTTTGGAATAATAATATTTTCCATTAGAACAAATTTCCTTCATTACTTTAAAAAGTTTATAGCAAAAAAGTTTTTCGGTTGGATCGAGGTCCACTTCTGGAACCGCACCCGCATTAGTAGATGTAATGATCCTTTTTAGTTTATAAATGTGCAACGTCTTTGACTGTTTATCATTTTAGAGTTATTAATCTGCAACATTTACATATATGTTCTTAGATAAATTTATCAACATTATTAAAAAGAGTAGAAACCTGAGCGCAAATACGAATCGGTTTTAGTAATAAACAGATTTTCCAAATTATAACTTATTCAAACATATAATAAAGAATTTCAAAACCATAGTATTCTAATTGCCCACGGGTACCCGTGGGTAAAATCCGTCACGGACATGGAGCGGGTAGCTAAACGAGCATCCACGGGTATAATAAACGGGTATTTGACTACCCATTTTAATATGAACACAGACACGGATTTGATTGTATCTATAACCACGGGTACCCATACCCGATAATAAATTAAGTAAATTATTAAAATATCTTTATATATCATATCTTATTACTTAAAGTTTTAACATTATTGAAGAAAATTTTACCGCCCACCTAAAAATCCTCAATAATAACCTATTTTTATTTTAAATTTTTTTAATTCAATCTTATTAGGTTTACCGTTTCCACTTCATTCACATCATAAAATATATAGATTATCTAAGAATCATGAATTTCATATGGATTATGTATGATTTATGAAATTTTGAACGAATTATGTATGGATGTTTAAAAGTTGAGGTTTTTTGGTAATTAAAAAAGTTTTTATTTGTACCAAAAAATAAATAAATTCAAAACTTCATGGGTACTCATAGATACCTGAATACCCACGAGTACCCGTATAGTGGGTACCCACGAGGTTAGATTGACTCTGCATAATGCAGGGGTGGTGGATCGGATCAAGTACACAGTTCACAATTATTCTACTAAATTAACTTTACAGTTATTGAGTTGTGGAAAGCCACTACTTTTCCAATGCACGTTTAGCCTTCTCAATTGTTGTCTTCGCTGCAACTTGCTTTGCATCTCTCTCTACAAAAAAGGTCCTTAACGTTTTCATTTGTTAATCGTGATAAGCCGTTTTGAACATTTCATTTTTTAACCCGTGATGCAGGAGTACTCTAAATATTGTGTTATGGTTTATAATTATCTGTTATTTTGCAATCTATCCGTCCGATATAATATTTTGTCAAAAAAGTAGCTAACCCCCGTGCGAAGCACGGGTTTGTAACTAGTATGAAGATTAAAAAAGGAACGAATTTTGTTCTATTTTGAAGAAATACGAAGAAGCAAATTAAAGTGTAGGGAATTCATATAATTTGGAAGATAGGGAAAAAGGAAGTTGTAAAAGTTAACGGTGATAACAGAGTTAACACATGAGGGGAGGTGGTTGTTTTTTTTCAAATTAGAGGGGATGTGAGTGTCTTTGAATAAAACTTTAGGGCAGGTAAATGCAATTTTCTCATTTGTTTTTCGTTAAAGAAAAAATAATACTTTGAAAGTAGTGCATATAATATTAATTGAAGTGTACAATTGAAAAGAAAAAGTTATTACTGCATTAAAAACTAAAAGTAACATTCATTTTGAAACAATTTTTTTAGCTAAAGCGCACTCATTTTAAAACGGATGGAATGGAGTATAAAAAAATGAGAGACTGATTTGTCCCCTTAAAAAATTATTTTTAATTTCACGTTTGCACTTAATGAAAAGCTAACGCCACATAGTTAAGCTAAATTTATTCAAGGACTAAATTGTCTCGTTTTAACTTTAATTAATTTATAAGGGATTAAATAGAATTCTTTTATTTGTGGAGGATTAATTCAACCCCATAGAATTTGTCAAAGATCAAAATGAATCTTCACTCAATATTATTAAAACAATAAATTTAAACTTTTTAAAATTATTAAATTAATTTATATATTTATCATCCTTGAAAACCAATTAAACTAAAAAAATATTAATCATTTCAAACTAAAAAAATTAGAACAATAAAAAATCTTGGTTTTCCTTCAAATTAGGAGTAAATAGGGATCAGATTGATTAAAAGAGAGTGCCCAATTGTCGTAACCAGGCTTGGGGCGAACACCCAACTTGCATTTTTTGAGCAAGATTCAACCACTCATCATATCCCGTTTCTGCCTGAAGGATCATGCTTTTCCACTAGTTAATCTTCTATTCTTATAGCTCCCAATTATTCCTATATTGTCATTTTACTCGATGTGGGACTATAAGATAACGTCACATGTATTGCATTGCAACAACTACATGTAAACAGCACCACTTGCTGCATTTCAAGTGCCTGAATATTGCTTTATATTTTGTCTCATTTCATGGACCAGATTCAACCTAATGTAATATACTTCACCTCATATTCATAATGCAAAGGGTCGAGTTAAACTGAGGTGTACAGTGCATCTCTAACAAGCTGAGTGGATGTTGACAAGTTTTAGCTTCAATCTTTTCTCTTCTGAAGTAGAGGTCCGGCTCAAAGTACCGCCCAACAATATATATATAGTACTAACGGTCCAGATTATAACAATATCCCTGAATCGTACAATGCAACAGCGACGATTAGGCCTATCACACGTTTGGGTCAAACCCAAGGGTAGGGGAGGAGGGAGCTCTTCACAATGCTCTGCTAGCTCGCAGCTCCGTCTCCGCCCCTTGCCCCTTTTCTGTGTATATATATGAGCCTTACTCAACACCCTCAAATTCAAAGCAACGGTTAATCCATTCCTAGAATCATACATCCAAATTACACACTCTTAATATCCTGACAAACTAAAATCATCATTTGAGGTTATCACCACATCAAATCTCGATCATTTTCATCATCACAAGTAAGAAATTTGCAATTTGACATTTGTATGAGAAAGAAGGAACACTTGTATAATTTACAGTTGTTGCTATCCTACATAGGGTGAAGCCGAACTTCATTTAAATTATTGTCCAATCATCTTCCAGAGAGTGAGTTGTCTCAGTAGGGGCCAAGTTTCCACCTTTGGGAGGCTTCTTTGAGAATAAAGATGACTTCCTGTCAAAGAAACTTGAAAAAGATTGCCGACTCCCTTTTTCTTCATCGTTTATTTGATCTTTCCGAAAAGGCCTTGACAACAGTCTATCTTTGCCAGCAAAGATATGGCTGAGCTTCTTGAACCGGCGCTTTGTTTCACCAGTAGTCACAGTTGATTCTTCTGAATGCTTCATCAACTTCAGTGCCTCCTCAGGATTCAGCAACATTGTCTCCACTGTTTCATATACCTACATTGGAACATGACCATCATTATTTTTCTTCTAGCATAGATGTTACTGCTGGATCACGGAATATAGCGGTTTGTACAAATTTCGCTATGCAACAGTGCTATAGTCCGGTTGTTTGACAACTTTTTATACTAAATAGCCTATTGTGGAGCAATAGCGATTTGTTCAAATTTCGCTACGCTTTAGCATTAGTCTCTATCTAACAACACTTCCCTTTAAATATGAGATGCCGCAAAAGAATTTGGTGAGAAACTATACAACTACATGATATAATTAGCCACTTTATCTACTAGTACTCACCTGAACAAGTTCAACAATTTTCTCACTGAATCTGATACTTTGACAAGTGGTAACTACAAACTCCTTGCAGTCATTGAACAACTTTGAGAAGTCATCGTTGCCAGACAGCAAAGGTTCAGCAATTGTAAATCCTAAACCAAGCTGTATAATTAATACAAAAAATTACGATTAGAAATGCATCAAAATTACACAATATAGATCAGTAGTATATTAATTTCGGTACCAGCTACCCTTGAAATATCGTCGAATAACTCTTGAAAGCGTGAAACTAGAAACTATTTCAGCATTTTAAATGATAATTCATCGTTTAATCATTTGGCTAATAAACTGTACGTTTCCTTGTGACAAAGGTGCTAATGGTTTAATCTTCATAAAACTTGAGTAAGCAAGACCTGCTGACTCCGTAGTGACAAGAAGCAACTCTTATATCATAAAATAACAAATAGAGAGAACTTACTAGTGACACAAACAGCTGTCCAAAAAGCTCAACTGGCTGAATGTCCTCAAATGCATCAAGGATGCCCTCCCTAAAATAAATGTAAAACGACAATGAAATGAGACGGTTTTGAGGTGAAAATCCAAGTCCATAACAAAAATGCTTATATAGACTTACACTGCCAAATCCTCATCAAAGAGAGGTGCTTGTTTCACAGCAGGTACTGGCTTAGATGTTTCCCACAATTCGCGCCACAAATTACCTACCATCAACATTCAATGATATTCAAAGAAATTTGAGTTTAAATATTAGAAGAACATGTTAGAAATAAAAACAGGTATCAAATCTTTTGTAATAGTTCATGACATGGCTTCAAAACTTCAGTACCGCCATTGACGCATACCTTCTTTTCGCATCCGTCGACTTAGATGACCTCTGTTAGACGACGAATCGCTACCACTACCATCAGAAGAACAACTATCCTCAGTACTTGCGTCAATTTCAGTCCAATCAGGAGGAGAGTACCATCTCACAAAGTCTTCCAAAATACAACCGGGATTTGCAGCCTAAAACATGATCATAAACTAAATTAACTCGGATGGAACATCACTACATAAGGCACATTCCAAAAGAATTAAGAATATTAGTAAATATTCTCGTCAAGGGAGAGTATGACCTTGAAAGCCTGCATATCAGACAGGAGTTGGGAGCACCCGGCACCAACACTGACCACAAAAAGGTAAAGAAAATTGTCAAGAAATAGTAACTATAGCCTATTAAATCATAAATCCAACATGCCGCAAAAAAAAGCTAACGTTTGCATATTGGATACATAATATACAGATAGATATTCATTAAAATATCATGAAATACACGAGATTTGGTTACTTCTGCTTGAAATCTAGGCATTATAGGCAAGAAAGGAAATGATCAAAGTAGACATTAAGGAATCTTTTTTAGTATGCAAAATCAAGTCAGCAATTAAGAAAAATGATCACACAGTGTGATCGTCCCACATTACGTCTAATATTGATGACAGCAATCCTTTTTAATCGAAGAAACATCTTCAAAAGGAGAAAACACAAAGTCTTCATCAACATGATAAGCTTTTTGATCTTTCTTAAGGTGGGTAAATAAGATCTGCATAGTGGTTTCCTAATATATCTCCTGCTTCACTTACCGTAACATAATAATCATATTCATACCAGCATATGGTTATCATATATAAACCAATAAAAGGGAAGTAAAAACTCATTCATTTCAAGGTACACATTTTTTTGGCATTTGCATTAATTGAAAACATGACAAAAACACAAGAATGTTATTTAAACAACAGTCTTATGGTTCAAAAAAAGCGAAAATGATAAAAATAAGTTTAATAAAAAGGCATACGTAATGCAAAATAACTATCAGGTCAAACGGATCTCAGTTAGTGAACAAACCTCCCCGTCCGCAGTATAAGCTCCTCAGTCTCTTTGATCAGATCTTCTGTAAGCAACGGTGCTTCCTACATAAAACATACATTAATGTTAATATTGGAATTTTGGAACAAATTTAAGTTGTGAATGTGTAGTGACGATATATGTCAAACTCAAACCTGGGTGATAGGAGAGTATGCAGGCTCGCCAGTTTCCAATAACGTAAGGTTTCCGGATGGACAATGAGCACCAAGTCGAAGAACAAGCTCTCCAGTACTTAATCGAGCATATAATAATCGACTTGCAGAAGTACCATCACAGCAGTTTGTTGATTCCAGTGTATTGTTTGAATTTACTTCCATCAACATAGAGTCCAGGGATTCACTTGCAATGATATGGCGCCTTTTCCGAGAGATGCAACAATTAATTACTTGAAATTGTTGATTGAGAAGACATGACTTCAGATCTGGAATGTCATCAAGGGGGACTCCAGGTAAATGCTTTTCTTCAGACCAAAGTTTTCTTATCTGCAAAAGTAAAAAATAATCATAAACAACCAAATTATCAATCTAACAGTTAATTATCAAAACATGAAATTTCATATTGAGCTAAACATACTTCAGCAACAACCCTGCACCAAAAAAATTCCATTTCTCGAAGGGTCTTCAAGTTTCCGATTACTTCAGCTAGTTTAACAACAAGGCTTTCAGAAGGAGCACCATGAATATCTCTTATTAAAGATGGTATCTCAATCTCCTCGTGATTGGAGTTGATCTTCCTTCTAAGGAAATACCCCTCTGCAAATATCACCGTAGAACCAAAACACCGAAAAATGTATGAGCATAAAATGGTTCATTGATGCAATTATATTGTAAGCAAGCCGCTCAAAATTCGCATACCTGGATTGAAAAGAGAACTAATCAAATACACAACTTTCTCATTGCTAGTGAATTCAGAGGTAAGTTTGTCCTCCTTCTCACGTAGCACTAACGCCTTCACTGCAGAGAGACGCGACCCTGCCTTCTCTATGGAAGGTGAAGAACCTCCTATTGAAGCTGCAAAATCTTTCATTGAATTCGCTTTCATACCAGCCCTAGTCGAAAAGACAATTTTGAGATTTTAAGCTAAAAATCTTTCAGAATAGCACGAACAAGACTCGTAAACATTTGTGCTACTATTGTTTTATTCAGGATTCGAACACAGGTTCTCCTGAACGATTCGATTTGAACTGAAGCTCATTAACCATTTGAGCTCATCATGACAAGATAATTTCAACAGCTACTATTCTTCTTGCTAAGAAAATGTATTGAATAATTGAGATTTTGATTTAGGCCTTTAATTTCCAAGAATTTGGTTGACAATATCTTAGTATATAACAACAAAGGATCGTTAAGAAGTTCATGGAATTAATAGGAAAAAGGTGAGCATAACTTACTCAACAGCTATAGCCAATTGCTTTAGGACAGTAGATGGAGGAATAGGCCTTCTGGCCGCAACAGTTAAACCTTCAACCGAGGAAAACGCTTCTGAACCCTAGGTTAAAGTTTTTCATCAAGCATCGTTAAAGCAATCCATTTGAATACTTGAATCAGAGAACCATTGAAACGGTATCAATATCAATATTACTAATCATTAATTCATCACAAGCATACCATGCATGGAGTATTCTTTCTATATTATGAGTAATGACAATGACCGTCAGAGACCGTGTTAGTATGTTTAAAACGAAAATGTTCGTCATTGGCATTTATTATCGAATTTTTCACACAATTGAAAGATTAAATCCTTGAGTTACATTCCATATCTTCTTACCTTGGTATCAAGATCATTTTCCATATGAAGGACACACATTTCATCGAAGAGTGGAACAACATCCATGCTTGCATCTTCAACTTTATCCGTATCTTCGGGTTCTTTTCTCCCTTTCCGAATATTGTTAATTCTATCTTTCCAGTCCTGCTTTGTTCCGAAATGTCGAGGTCTCCACTTTATCTGCTTCAGTTCAACGAGAAACTGCGCGATTCCATCACATTCATAAATATCAATTGTGTAAGTATCTACAACAACTCTTTATAGAATAAATATCACATAATAAACATTCACACACAACACAAACAGATAGGTGAACTTGTACGTAGTTGTCATCTTAGGGCACATGGTATTTTGGACTATAACTTTCTCAATATGCTAAGGATATGTTTGGAATTCCATTAGTTTGCCTCAAAGGAACTATGTAGATAATTTGGATTCACACATACAGTTGCAACTCAAAGTCAAACATGCAACTCAAACTAGTTTCAATATTAGAACTTCAATTAAAGCCAAACAAATTTACTTACAACAACAACAGAAAGAACAACAATCAAGCCTTATCTCACTAAGTGGAAAATAAATTTACGAACATTTGTTAATTTAATTTAACATAATTTTCTTTTGTTATAATTCACACGCAATGGATTTGGATGTTGTGCAGTCAAAGCACCATAAGTCGATAAAGTCACAATATTATGGTCTTTAGATCAAAATTGGACTGTTTATATCCTGACTATCAAATAACATTTTAGATAAAAACTCAAAATATAGATCAGACGATCTTAATATAATGACCATGATATTTCGACTGCACTCGGAATATGGTGTTTTGATCACACCATATCCAAATCCCACACACAATACCTAGAAGTAAATGCAACAGTTCCACGTTATCATCCTACAAATGCAATAATTCTAATACTTAAAACTTATTCAGCCAAAAAAAAAAAAACTTAAAAAAACTAAATTTAACTATTTATTTTTTGACAAAACACAACATTACCCAAAATTCATAGGAAACAAGTAAATGTAAAAACGTCACGTCATCAAACCTTTGACTCATTCTCAATCTTAGCATATTCATCTTCGTGATGTCTTTGCATTCCGTCATCCTTACGCAATTGCTTATCAAAATCTTCACCAGCTATTAAAAACAAAACCAGGGTCAATGCACTTTCCCCACAAACATAAACAACAACAAAAAAAAAGTGAAAATAATAAAATAATACATCAGCATTTTAGTCCATTAAATTGTAAGAGTTCGTCAACCTATTCCGTCAAACATGCGAAATACTACTCCCGTCTCAAATATAAACAAAAAAAAAAAAAAATCAATCAAAGTTAATGTATCTCGTTAAAAATTTGAATCAGATACGTCAACTTTGTTTGATTGTTTATTTTTGCTTATATTTAAGACATGAGAGTCACAATTTAGTTCTTTAAAATTAACAATGTCATTCAATTTAGTCCATCAGATGGATGTGTACTAAAGAGATATTTTGATAGAGAGACTAAATTGATCGAGGTTGTTGAGTTGATGGGACTGATTTGCTATTTTGTAAATATAAAAGACTAAATTGATCGACTCTTACAATTTCGAGTACAGAAGTGCAGATTCACAAAAGAAAAAAAAAATAAAAAAAAATAAAAACTCCATTACAAGTTTCAACACAATGAAGCACGTTAGAGAAACGTAAAATTGAAAAGGGTAACTGAAAAATGAAAGAAAGAAGCAAACCAAGATCAGCTTTGAAGTCATTGAGAACACGCTCAGCTTTGACAGCAGCAGAATGGAGAACGGTTCGAGCTTTGGAGACGAAGGAATTACCAACGTGAGGCTCCATTGCACTGCACAGAATATAACTGAAGAAAATTAAGAACATGCATGTATTTGTAGTATGATCAGAGAAAGAATAAGAACAAGTCCAAGATATAGATAATACGAACATAACACAAAAATATAGATAAAGTGAAGAACAAGTAGAATAATAATTATTATTTTAAGACTAAGTATACAAGAATTGCACGTTGAAGGTGGTGAAGACCAAGTAGATGGTGATGCTGAGTCCTGTGGAGTTGGTATTATGGTAGTAATGGAAAAAACATCAAATAAAATATATGTTTTGATTTTTTTTCTTCTAAGAATTTAAAGGATGGTTTTTTTTATTATTATTTTTGTTTCCTGTTGGTTAATTTATAATCTCATTCGAGACGTGTCTGACACACTTGCCACGTTGTAAGAGTCGGACCCCTGGATTCAACCACGTTGGTATATGGAAAGAAAGAAAAGTTACACATAGTCAGACAATTGAATCCTTGAAAATATTTGACTTCTTTTTGGTAAAGAAAAAATGTTTACCTTTAATTATAAATTCATGTAAAATCATAACTTATATTTTTTGGTCAAGTAATTTAGCAACTAAAATTACATCATTTAAGGTGAATAAGTGAGGAATTTGAAGTTCGAATCCAACCTCTACATAACGCAATATCTCTATCAACTGAGATATACTCACAGTTATAAAATCCCACCTTATATTGATAGTGTATACTCCCTCCGGTCACATTTATAAGCAAAAAACAATTTTTTAGGTACATTGAATAATTAATGTATCTAGTCACATTTATAGGTCAGGTACATTAATTGTTCAATGTACCTAAAAAGTTGTTTTTTGCTTATAAATGTGACCGGAGGGAGTACATGTTAAACTTTTTTTTTCTAGTGTTTTATATGTAAAAAAATCTAAAATTATTTTTTATTTTGACTTTGATTATTAGAAGTATGTTTAAAATAATATTTATCATAGAAATATGAAGGAATTTTTTTATAAAGGTATTTAAATAATTGTTAAACGAATACTTTATCTTATTTTTAAGTTAAAATCTTAAAGACAGACACTTGACTTACAATATTTTTTAAAAGGGTTAAGTATGTTTTTGGTAAGCAATGTTTTAGTGTAGTTTTATTCAATGTATTTAGTTTGAGTTATAATGGGTTTCATGAGTCTTAAGATTTATTGTAATTTAAGTCATTAAATATAAGATTAATTAATATACTAATTACAGTTTGGTCAAAAAAGAAATATTATTAATTATTGGATGTTAGAAATATATTTTATAATTAATTTGATTTTAAGTGTAGTCTATCAATCAACATTGAATGAAATGTTCACTATTAATTTTTTTAATATTATTTCCTAATTCTATTAATTTATCTTTTATATATCATTAATGAAAAATAATATTATAAATTAATTATTTCTTTTTTCATACAAATTAATTAAAATTATTATTTTATTTAATATTGAAAAATTAATTTATAATAATTTTAGATGGAGATAATAGTTTTTTTTTTTTAGTAAAAGTTGGAGATAATAGTTAAAAAGCAATTGAGCATTAGAAAGAGAAAAAGTCAAAAACTAAGTCTACCGTTAGGAATAAATGGATAAACAAGTATTGTAGGGTGTGTTTGATGGTCAGGAAAGGGAGATAAGATATGATACATTAATCATATACTGCTTAAATATCATGTTTGATGCACCAAAGAGATAGGATAAATTACACCATTTTCCTATCCTAACCTAACTTTACTTTGTCATTTCTATCAAGTATAGGCTGAGTTAGAAATTATCCTGATGAGATTAGAAGATCATTCCTTATTTATTATCTTGATATTCTGTCGTTTTTAAAATATTGTCATTTTTAAAATAATGATAGCATGCATTTTCTATTATAATTAATAACATGCCATTTTTACAATATTTAATTAATTATGAGATCAATTTTTTCATTTAATTATAATGATATCCTGTTTGTTATCATCATGCGTGCATCAAACACATGATATGATTAGTGTTTATCATGTCATTATCATATCTTATCTCTATCCAGCTTTATATCATATCCTGACCATCAAACGGACCCGTAACTTGACCCGCTTGAAAATGAAACATCAAAGGGGAATTAAAAGTGTGAATTTTTTACCCAAATAATTTAGGTTTGAAAATAATATATCTATTTAGCCCAAGCTAAGGAACCGACTCCAGATAGTCCTTACAAATGTTGATTGAGGTTGGATTCAAGATTTTTAAACCATGAAACGCTTAGTTTCCATTTCGGGTGTAGGTGTAACCAACCCGCTAGTAAGAATATGACACAAAGAGATCATAGAAAAGAGATCAAATATAAAGATCTTCATTAGTATGTAACCACCTTCCTTAACCTTCTGGAACTAGGCAGGTGTCCCCATACATGGTTAGTACTGTAAGTTCAGGGGCAACCTGAGAGAGAGAGAGAGAGAGAGAGAGAGAGAGAGAGAGAGAGAGAGAGAGAGAGAGAGAGAGAGAGAGAGAGAGAGAGAGAGAGAGGGGGGGATTAGGTTTTTAGAATTTTTATTATAATTTTCAAGATCGTTAGTAATCAAAATATTTTTTTAGAAAATTGTGTTGAAGGTATGAACAAATGCGGAAAAATAAAGAGGATGGGGAAGAGAAAAATAACACAAGAAATTATATTACAGTGGTTCCCCTTCTAACTTAATGGTTCATCCACTCCCTCCACACCATGTGAAGCAGTTCACTATGATAGAATTTTCGCTACAAGATACCTTAACCCAAAGCCCCTAACAATATTTCTATACACCAAGATAGCATCCTACTATCTTTTAAAACAATTACCACCAACAAATGATGAGAAACTTTTACAAAAGTAATCTAGAATAATAATGTACAACTGTTATTTTGATCAATATCACTTTAGCACAATGAAACTTAGTTCTCAGAAAACATTTTTTGAATATTAATGTATGGACGAAGTTTTCCAAACAAAAGAATGTGAGTTTGAGAATTCTAGTGATAATGAAAATGACAATTAAGAATATGAAAGTTGTTGTTGAAATTGTTATGATCTCAATTGATTTTATAGAGGCTGAAAGAATGTTTACGAAGTAATTCTACCTTTCAAAAAGTGTCCCTAATGAACCAAAGCGTATTTGAAATGATGCTCATTTGTAAAATTTGAATTTCTCAAAGAGGTAACTGATTATTGTAACGCCTCCGCTTGGTGGGCATGTAATGCCCGAGGCTGATGGGGGCGGGGATTGGTCCGGCTTCTAGCATGCTTCTAGCAAAACTGAATCACATCGGAATGAGATGGGATCCTATGGTCGTGCAAGTATGGGACTGCATGGTTGAAGGAAGGATTATAAGAATTGTTTGGTACTACCTATATCAACAAGATGCATCTTCTTTTTCGGTAGCTCATTCCATAAGAACTCCACGGTTAAGCGTGCTTGACTTGGAACAATTTTGGGATGGGTGACCTACCGGAAAGTTTCCCGGTAAGCGTGCGAGTGAGGACAAAACACGCTGAAAAGACTCGTGTTGGTCTGTGGGGTCGGTCGACAATCCTGAAAGCAGTCTAGGATGTCACAATTACCATAATAGGTGCAACCCGTTACACCTGAACGTTACATAAAAATTCGAAAATTCAACACTTGTAACTAGTTACGAGTCAAGGTGCAACCGATTACATATGCCTAAATTATTTTTCAAGTGTTTTAAATGCATTGCTTCATATGGACTTAATCCTTAACTTAGGAAAATGTTTGGAAATGTTTTCTGAGAATTCTAAGTTGTATTAAAAGTTAAGAATGATATATCACAAGATAAGTGTCATACTTACAAAATGAATAACTATGAAATCTAGGCCTTTAACATCATTCTTCAACTTGAGTCTCCATTAAATTTCTTCTTTCTGTGATGTGATGTTGTTATCATCAAAACACAGCCAAGTCAGAAGGAGATCTTCTTTAAAATCTCCCCCTTTTGGATTATGACAAACCATATCATTTGACATTGGTGCACAACATAAATCTCCCCCTATCTTGTATGTTTCCCCCATTGTTTTCCAATTGGATACCTGTAAAAAAATTATGCACAAAATACACAGAAACACAAACCTACACTTTCTCCCCCTTTTGACATCATCAAAAAGAAGAAGGATAGGTGAAACATATACAAATATCCAAGCAATATTTCACACAAGACAGACATAATAACATAAAACTAGAGAGAATTCAAACATACACCTACATATCCAAATGACATAATCCAAACATGTTACCATTAAATGACATAAACCAGAAATTGTTCAAAAGAAAATACAAGAACTAGAAGTAACATAAAAACATAAAACATAAAACATAGGAACATAATGAGTTATCCTTCTACTCATCACCATTTTCACCAACAACATCATCATCATCATTTTCTTCAGGATCGTATTCGTCATCTTCTTCAAAAACCATGCTCTCATCATTAGAAAGAGCATCCATGCTGATGACAGGTCATCTTACCTTATTCTTAGCATGTTTTTCAGTTTATTTTAGCAGGAAATAACAGCAAAAAGGAGGAATATTAGAACGATTGTCTATGATTTTGGGACTTTTGTAATATTTTCTATATTTGAGTCTGTAATTCTAGTTTTCCCAAAACATAGCAATTTGAGTGGGTTTTTGAAGTAATTCACGAAAAAATCATGCAAATCGGCAAATCAAGAACAACAGAAGAATTGTGAAGATTCAGGAGACAATAATAAAGATTGAAGAAGCCTCAAAAGACTTACAAGTGGGAGAAATTCTGGTCCCAAATTACCGATGCAGGTTATTTGAAGACGGAGACTAACGCCAAAAAATCGACGATTGAGCCCAGAAGGGAGGCAGAATGCGCCTAGGGCATTTGAAATGCGCCTAGGGCATGAAAATTCCATTTCATGCGCCAAGGGCATTTCTTGTGCGCCCCGTGCATGTATAAAAAATGCACTATGCGCCCTGTGCATTTGCTATGTGCCCTGTGCATGCAAAAAGTCGGGGCGCAACTATCTTTTCCTGCTTCTGAAATGGGTAAAGCCCGCAGTATTAGCCCAAACCCATGTAGAACCTCTCACTATAAATACAAGCCTTCCTCATTCAGAATTTCTTGTTTAGAACTGGAGCAGTTCAAGAGGAAGGCAACTTTGGAGCTTCGGGAGATTTTCTATCTTCTCCTTGATTTTCTAGGGTATGTTTTTATCTATAGTAATTTAGTTACCACATGTAACTAAATTGTTTTAGGTTAGAGTTCTAGGATGAACATCTGTATATTTTTGTTGGATATTTATTTAATATAATATGTCGTTATTTATTTTATTTATTCTTTTGTTCGCTATTAAGTTTTATTAGATTATAGTTTTATTTCCGTGAGAGGTGCAACCCTAGATTAGGTACTTAGGTTGTGACAGGACCTAACATTGCTATCACTAACCAGATGCTTATATCTTGATATTTATATCCCTTTACTGATAACTACATGTCTAGGAAGTAAGTGATTATTAGTTAGCCAAAGATACCACTGGAATTGTTGACCCTAGACGTAGGTACCCAATGGATGATACGCATTGGGTCGTGTGGTGCATAAATTAACTGGTTAGTAATTAGGGAAACAAACACCTTGATGTCCGACTTAAAGCTAAAACATAGTATGACCATTCTCTTGAAACCCTTAGTAAGGTAGACGTAGATTAGGGCTGCCTGTTTGTAGTGAGAAATCATGTAAATCGACAAATCATGACATCACATGAAGGATCAAGGATATGAAGATTGAAGACAATGGTTCTTAGAAGGTTTTTGAAGACAATAAAAATCAGGAAAATTCATTTCAAGTTCCAAGGCATCCCAAGATAGAAGAACGAGCTAAAATGGGTTGAAAATTGTTGAAAACGCATAGGAGGGGCTGCCTTATGCGCCCCTGCGCATGGCGGAGATTTAGTTGTTGTCCCATACTACCCTGCGCATGAAATGAAAACATGCGCACCGCGCATGGACACGGCCAACAAGTGTTGTTCTCTTGTTTTCCAAGCTGTTTTTTTTTTTGTGGAGAAATCATATTTTCACTCTCTTAACCCCTAAGTAATTATGCACTATAAATAGAGACCCTTGTACACTATTTTATTCATTCAAAAAGCTAGTAGTACAAGGCAAAGGGTCAAGCATCAAGAGCTTCAAAGGAGAGGATATCCATCCTCCTCTTGTTCTCTTTAAGGTGTGTTTTTCAATTGTTTTGTAATGATGTCGGTTGCCATGAGCAAACTAAACTTCTTTGATTATGGTTTCACGATGAACTCATTCTTATTTGTTGGATTCCGTAAATTAAGTTTTATTCAGTTTATAATGTAATGTCTAATTTAATTCGTATATGTCTGTTTTTATCAAAATCCTAGATGGAGAAATATTATGATTGACAAACCTCGCATCCATTCGAAGAAGACAATAGTGAATTGCTTAGTTTATAATATAATTGAATTTAAGTATGAATTTAGGGCTATAACTCGTTTTTAGAGACCCTCGTAATTTCCAAGGGCGAATTGCGGGTAAAGCTACGTCCACATATTCATCACAGGGTTATGTTTTACTTTCTTAAATCCAATATAAGGCAAATTATAAAATAATAATTTCTTAATTTAATTTCCATCAAAGACGTAGGGGGAATCAAGGATTCCCTAATTGTCGTTAAACATCTGATTCAACCTTGCAACCAAACATAATCTTGCATTGGGCAGGACAATTAAAATCCTGCAACCACTCAATCTCTTCTTTTATTTTCTTTTAAGTTCCACTAATTACCGAGTTGAACGACAAGCCTTGTGAAGACGATTAACTTACTACTTTATTATTTGGTACGATTTGGTGCACTTGCTAATTTCACTAAAATCACCATCAATTATTATGCATATGAAATCAGACTAAGACAAAAATTATATTTAGATATATAATCAGATAAGTCGTGCCGCTCGCAGGATCCAGATTAAGCTGGATGAGATTTCCCCGAAAAGGAAATCTACACGATGACGAGAGGAGTTCATGCGTTATCCTGATGTGATAGTAATTTTCGCTGGATATTCAGTGGTATTTTCTGGGACTACTCCACCCGACCATTTTATAAAATCAACTCAGATTAAATTTAATAATTAATTGAATATGATGAAATGATAGAACATGAAACTTATGAAGATTACAAGTTAGTGATCCTAGGTTTCCCCATATCACTATCAAGCCTAGGATATATGGAACTCACTGAGACCTTATGTCTCATCCAAATCCTTTTATTTTATTTCAGATAAGCAGGTTGCTTATGATGAGGATAAGCAGAAGAAGCTAGATGATATACACATTCATGTCTCGTATCAGTCTTAACAAACGTCATTTTGGATTTGTATACTAGTTAGTTAGTATACATTGTTCAGACGAGGATTCATTTATTATGTATATATTTATTAAAATGTACTTATTTGTCAGATATACGAGATTATGAATTTGATCTAATTCATTCGGACAAAATTGCTTATGCTATAAATTAATGTATCAAGTATTAAGTTTAACACTTATTCTAAATATTGTAGATAACTTTAGTATAGGCGTTACTCTAACACCCAAGGCCGACGAGGGCGGAGAGTGGTCACTGGTTCACAAGGCACGACAATGAGCGGGTCCCGACAACTTATAGAGGAACCGAATCACATCGGAATGAGAAGGATCCTGAGGCTGTGTAGGTTTGGGACTACATGGTCGAAGGGAGGATTATAAGAATTGTTTGGTACTACCTTTATCAACAAGATGCATCTTCTTTTCGGTAGCTCATTCCATAAGAACTCCACAGTTAAGCGTGCTTGACTTGGAGCTATTTTGGGATGGGTGACCTACCAGGAAGTTTCCTGGTAAGCGTGCAAGTGAGGACAAAACACGTTGAAAAGACTCGTGTTGGTTTGTGGGGTCAGTCGGCAATCATAAAAGCAGTCTGGGATGTTACAGTTACAATCTAAATCCATATAAATTCTCCTACATGATAACATTTACATGTATTTTTATATAAACTGATTTTTCTTTTTTCTTTTTTTTGAGGGACTGATTTTTCTTTTCTAAAATGAATAAAAACCATATTTTACACGATTAGTATATTAAATATTCAGAAAACTTATTACTAATTAACTTAAATATTCTTAACACATGTTATAATCAAACTCGTGCAACACATGCGTTTCATACCTAGTTTCTTTTTGTTATTCTACTATAGAACCCTAACATCAATAGGTTTTACAATATAGAATGTTACATTTGTCACATGTATGGTCTTGCGAGATTCAAAACTGATTTTCCTAAATTTGATTTTGCACCAAAATACTCTCGTATAATTTCTCCAAAAATTAATACGCCGTTGTATTGGTCCTTTTCGAGGGTGTAATTAAATTCAACGAGACTCATTCAAATCCCAGATCTATAATGTTGTTTAATTAGAGGCACATAATCAAAAGATGTGTTACTTTGAAGAAGAAAAAAAAAGGATTTAGGTACTGCTTACTACCTGCAATACCAAGAGTGCAAGTTTGTCTTCCTCGAGAAGAGAACAAATTATCACTTTGCAACATAACACATATTGTCTGCATATTTAACAAACATAAAGGGATAAAATATTCACTTATATTATCTTTTATCATCAAAACAATTAAGGTCTTTGTTCTTAAACCAGCTTGTGTTCATCAAAGTTAACACCACTTTTTTTTGCATAAATTTTCCCTTTTCCTCCCTTGTTGAGAGAAGTTTGATGTGTATAAATTTTGATACTATAATTAAAAAAAAACAATTATATTTTGGTCATCTCAATTTATAAAAAAAATTAAATGAGTTGCTGCCTCTTTAATGCACTATTTTTACAACTAATTTTTTTTTCATAACTCATCACAACTATTTCTATTTTGGGGTGTTTCCCTTGTCTATCATGAAAAGCTAAAAGAGAAAAAAAAATTATAAGAAAATCATGATAAAAAAATAATAAACTTTGATGATCGACAAGATTTTTATGTCAATACCTTTGCTAAGGTTTAATGATCGAATCATAGAGCTTAGGAGGTAAATATGACATATTGATGTATCTTTGAGACATTTAACAAAAACTACAATTTTATAGTTGGTTTTTTTCAACTCAAAGTGCTAAGATCTATTTAATTATAGTTAAAAAAAGCTATATAATTTTTACTTATAAAGTGATCAAGCAATTTTCAATTTATCACATGCAAAGACGTAAAAATACGATGCAAACTCTCAAATTTATTTATGCTTTGATAATCTTCCTTTCTTTGTTTCTTGCTATAACCGATGGCAGTAAGTCGTTTCTTCGCACCATTTTTAAATTTTATTTTAAATCACTTACACATTATTTGATCATCTATTAGTAACAATTAATCATTTGTTCTTATTTTACATTGCAGATCAATTCCCCTGCAAAATTGACGTTGATTGTCTAAATATAGATTGTTTTCGTCCTTTTAAACCGATGTGCATTGTTTTGAATTGTGAGTGTGTGTTAGAGTATTAATTAGGTGGAATAATAATAATATGTTACGAATAAGCGTATAATTTTATTTGTACGTATACTATTGTTACTTTAATAATTTACCTTATAGTTGCATTTATGATTCTATGATCTTTCAAGTTATTTTACAAACTTAAAAACGTCTTATTATTTTTCAATGTTTAGCTAGTGTACTGTCGGAATAAAATGAAAATGGTAGAGAGAGAGAGAGGTAGGTTAGGAAATTTGGGAAAATAAGGAAAATGAGGTTGAATAAAAGTAGTAGCATCATAGTTCAAAATAAAAAAGTAGTAGCATCATATTCTTTGATATTATTCCCTCCCGTCCTATTTACAAGAGACAATTTACTTTTTAGATACATTAAATAATTTATGTATTTGGTTTAGGTTCTTGACTGGATACATACATTATTCAATGCATCTAAAAAGTCAATTTTCTCTTGTAAATAGGATCGGAGGGAGTATGAGAGTTTATGAGCATGCAACCAAATTAAATACGTAAATTTGGGGCATTAGATCAATTACAATTGATAGGTACGATTTGATGTGAAAATTAACTTCATCGTGTCATCCATGATATACATACATATATATATATATATATATATATATATATATATATATATACATATATATATATATACAACATGGTTTTATATAGACAATCATAAGCAATCCTTCCTTTGTCAAAAAATTCTAATTTTATATGTGAGGCCCTATTGTAATGTCCTAAATATGCATGCAAAAAATCATGAAAAAATTCTACCTTTAGATTACTTTTCTAGCTAGACTTTATGTCTACGAAAAATATATTCTTGATTCCAGCCCCTCAATTAATGTTAGAAAACACACAGACAAATAGGCAAAAAAAAGTAGTGAGGAAATTTTTTTGAGGCAAAACAATGTCATGTCAGAAAAAAAAAAATCAAGTGGAGAGATTCTCTGTCACGTTAGCGTCTTATGTGTAACTGGGCTTCTGGAGAAACAAAAAGGGAAGAATCTGTGTTTTATTTTTTTATAAGAAGTAGGGTTAATTAAGTAAATAGTTCCTATAAATATTCAAAATTTTGTTTTTAGTCCCTACAAAATAAAATCGCACTTTTTAGTCCCTATAAAATTTTCCATCAGCATATTTAGTCCCTATAAAATTTTTCTATCAGCATTTTAGTCTCTGTCAAAAAATTTCATCAACATTTTTGGTCCCTAAAGTGCTTAAGAAAAATGTCACAGGGACTAAAAAGTGTGATTTTATTTTTGTAAGGACTAAAAACAAAACTGTGAATATTTATGGGGACTAAAAACTTAATTAACCCTAAGAACTATTTCAAGTCTTCACGTATATACGAGGGCTATTCCAACAATTAAACCTATAAATATTGAAGTTTTGATCATGGTTCCCTAAAGTTTGATTCCCAATTCCACCACTGTATAAATGTGACTTTGTCTATTCTTTTTTTTAAAAAATAACATTTGATTCATTTATTTTCTTTCAAGCCTTTTCAATTTACTACTACAATTTTTCTTTACAATTGCAGATTTCTTTCTACATGAAATATATGTGAATTTCTTCTAAAACCTCATTTGAAAAAAAAAAATGCTTTTGAAACTATGTGTGCTATGCAATGGTTAAGAAACACTTTCTTTCCATTTCTTATTATTTCTTGCCCCAAGTGTGATTCTTCCTTTATGTGTGTTGCTTCTCTAAGAAAACTATGTATTCTGCGCAAGCTCTTCTTTTATGGGAAATTTTGTTCTCTAATCTGCACGATTTTTCTCTCTGCACCATTCTCGTTTATACTTCATAGTTAATGTTCAAAAGAGGTATATTCCAACAATTAAACCTATAAATATTCTACCAATGATTTTTCAATTTCATAAAGGTCGTACAATGTCCACATAAGTCCACCAATGAAATGATCATTACATATAAGCGTAGCCTATTACAAGAGTAATTATATTTAACCACAAGTATGCTCATAACACAATATAATATTTGATAGAAGTACTGATATTATATTTATATTTAATATTTATGTACTCACAAAATTTGGAATATTGGTGAAATTGTAGCACAATATAATTGCATGTTGTTCTTGTTAAAAATGTTGGAAGGTACCTTGCCAACAATGAGTCCGAGTCAGAGTCAAGGTCTGAGTATTTTTGTTCTTTTGGGGGAAAAGTAGATATCACCTAGGGTTTCTGTGAGTGCTCCTATATATAGAGTGATGGTTCCGACGTTCCATTTACTGAAGACTTATTTGTGGCCATCAATTCATCGTAAACATGCTCCTTCTTGTAACTTATTTGATTCACTCTCCCTTCGCACATCTTTATCTATTATATAAGTTGAGCTAGTCATGCATTACTTGGTCTTGATCGGTTAATGGGTCCTACCACTAAGTGATGGTCTTATATGTATTATTTCGTACATGTCGAGTAGATATTTGAGAGACATACTAGTAAAGAGCCCCCCAAACATGAATTAAGGATGAAATGCTTAAGATGATACCTTTTACATATAAGAAAACCTCACTGGTTCATTGCCCTCAAAGCACTCCATATAGGTGTCAACATTCCAGCGTTTAAACATTCATGAAGGAGCTACCAACCCCCTCATGATGATTTCTTTTCTGGATAGCTTATTTAAGCGTAACTAGGTTGGTTACTTTCAAAGCATGTTAGTTTGGTCTTAAATTTATAGTTTGATAATAGAGAAATGCATTGTTTGATCATGTGACACTGTCACTGACTACTTAAATTCTTAAAAGATTCATATTCGATAGAATTCAGATTTTGGTTTTCATTTAATTTTCTTCTTATTTTTGGTAATTTTATCTTAGGGTGTGTTTGGGAAGAGGGTTTAGGAGGGGAAGGGAGGGGAGGGCTTACATTTCTTTTTTAATTTAAAGACATTATAAAATGATTTTTAAAAAATTGAATTAACAACATGATAAATGATCATATAATACTTCAAAAACACTTAATTTATCTTAAAAAGACATTTTACATTGTTCGTAATTTAAAAAATAAAAGTGAGTCCTCCCCTCCCTTCCCCTCTTAAACCCTCTTCCCAAACACACCCTTAGGATACTCTAGTTGCTAGGAAAAGAGTACATATTCTTTCTCCCCATCTCCAAAGCGTATTGTTTGTTTGTGAATTCATGCTCGATCTCGAATTGGACGCAAAAAATTTATTCTCAATCCCTCTTATGGAGACTTTCACAACTCTATCCCTTTTTTTGGCCGAGTTTAAACGCCATCCCTTTTTTTGGCCGAGTTTAAAAGCCAACCATTCCCCTTCATAGGAATTGGACACGAGGAATCTGTTGTTGATCCCTCTTGGGAAGAGTCTAATTGTTCGGTCCCTTTTTGGACGAGCACTCCTTTTCAAGATTATTGGATGTGACAAGTATGTACTTGATTCCTAATGGAGTCTAAATACTATGTTCCTATATTTTGGATAGTTTTAGTGAAAACCACTCCCTTTTAAGAGAGTTGGACTCGGAGAGTCCGTGCTAAATCCCTCCTTTTAGTTCTCCAAATAGCCATCTTGAGAATATTGTAGACAAACAACAACAACGGATGGATATAGTAAATGGAAGGGTGTGTTTGCCCCTACTTATTTTCCACTTCTCTTCTACTTCTAAGGAGAATTGGGGCAAAAAACAATTTTGATAAAGTTCTTAATTAAAAAAGTAATTTTTTTATAAGGAAGGAAATCAAATAGAAGTGACATTCAAAATAAGTTGTTAAAATGAACTTTTGGACAACTTTTGAGAACTAATTCTCGGCAGTCCAGCCTTCGAATCTCATATGTGCCATTTTTTATTTTATTATTTACTTGCACAAATCTCACATATGCTTGCGTTTCGTTTTATTGGATTTTTTATTTATTTGAGTTGCTGGATACATATTTTTTGGTCTGAAGGATGAAGCTACATATTCATTGCGTTTTATTTTTTTTGAAAGGACATTGCGTTTTATTAAAAAGCAATATTATCTTTTTTTTTTGAAAGATTAAAAGCAATATTATCATTTTGTTTATTAATACATATGTTGCATTTTACTTACATATATATTTATCATGATCAAACAACATTGATAGACCTTTCAAAAAAAAAAAAATATTGATAGACTGACAGGGGTTGTCTAATTTAAGGTGATTGATAAGAAAAAAAAAATCAGTAGGAATAGAAAAATAAATCACTCACTACTGATAAAATGAGTTGGTTAAAATAATTTTAACATTATAATTTTATGCATTTAGATTTATTTCTGAATGTTTTTTTAGTACCAATTAAAATATTAGTTGCTCTTAATAATTTATTACTTTTTAAAATATATTGTAATTAAAACTACTAAAGAAATTCCTTTACGTAAAACTCAAAATTTAGCAAAGTTGAATATTCCACGGAATCGCAATTAAGTTAAAAAAAACAACAAATACTAAACAACTTCAACTTCAACTTTAAAGTTTAAATTTTCAACTTTATTCTCAAAGTAACTTTTAAACCTCAAAAAAGTAGGGCCAAACACACTCGAAGACTCGTTAAAAAATCTTTGGGAAATGTTAACCAGTGCCCCCGGGGCACTGGTTAAGGAGTTAAATATAGTAGTATCTTGTATTGAAAGTTGTGCTGTCATTGCATTAAAAGCTTAAAAAGTGTTCTTTTTAACTTAAAATTTCCACTTTTAGCTTCCTTAACCAGTGCCCCGGGGGCACCAGTTAACATGACCCAAAATCTTTTCCTTGAAGGATAAAAGGGTGCATGTCCCACTATATTAAACATTAATAATGAAAATGTTAAAGGGAATATTCACGTCCCTTGTTACAATTTATATTTATGAAACTATTAGAGATAACTGAAATAGAAGCGAAAATTTCATGAGTTTCAAGTTTTTGGACATTCCTCACCCTTTAAAGTTTCGAACTTGTATGCTCGTGCATTGAACTTTTCCCTTATTTAATATGGCCCCTATGATTAAGGCCTAACTTTCTTCCTTTTACCGGACGCATCAGAATTTTGAGGACGATATCACCTTCTTTCATATATCTTGTTATGACCTTTGAATCATACTTCCTAACGTCTTAGATTTTAATTGTGTATTCTCATATGTGCATCATTTCCCTTACTTCATTAATCAGGTCAGGGTTGTTCTTTAAGTTAAGGTTATTTTAATCTTCCTTAGTGTGGTCCCTATGCCAACTAGAGGTATCTATTTCAACATGAATTTTGCTCATCTCACTCATGAAATTTCTTGTTAACACCTCAAAATTACCTATTTGACCCCAGAGACAGTTAACTGCCGTTCACCCCCAATGACAATTAACTGTAACTAGTACAACGATAGTTTACCGCCGTTGGCACCATCGGCTATTACTTGTCGCTCCGTTCTAGCAACAGAGACATAATATGAGTTTTTGTAAACTCAAGTTTTTAGCCTTCACAAATTCATTCATTCTTAATTCTTTTTTCATACATTCATAAATTCATAAAATAAAACTAAATTATAATTGAAAACAAATTCATTCATTCACACAAATTTAAAATATCTTACAATAAATCAAAAAAATAAAATCTAAAGTCAAATCAAAATCCATTATTTACAACCAAATACCAAAAACACAAGTAAACATAAAAACATTGCCTCCTCATCCCTTGTTGTCTACCCCTCCTTGCTTTCTAATACGTCGCGGTCGGCCGCGTCTTATCATGTATCCTTCTCAAAAGATCTTGGAAGTACTCCACCAAGTTACCATCATGAAGGCCCTCATGCGCCATGTCGTAGAAGAGTAAAATCCTTTCAACATGGAATCTGATTCATATCTTAACTTGAAAACCCGAACTTCACAATTGTAAGTGAGCTTCATGTAATATTTACCACTTAAAAATTATATCATTTTAAATTTAAATTATTGCGATTCATTTTATATTTTTTGAAAGGGTTTTTATTACGACTCATGAAAATCAAATTCTTCAAAATATTTGTGAAGTAAATAGCCAAGTCAACTGAAACTAAACCATAGTAGAAGTCAAAGAAACAGTGTGCATCCAAATCCAAAACTTTTAACACGTGGCAAATTCTAATAGGCCACTGTGTCGTGGTTCCATTCTGGTACCAAACCGAGTCTGTGCAAGAAGCATCTTCAACTTCTTCTTTCACGTGTGCAAGTTTCAATCTTTTTTTGTTTTTGGTTCGGAAATGGTTCATGATTCTTTGAAAAGTAACAACAGAATCTACAAGAACAATGAATAAGATTTTG
Organism: Medicago sativa; assembly: GCF_051527215.1. Taxonomy (NCBI): domain Eukaryota; kingdom Viridiplantae; phylum Streptophyta; class Magnoliopsida; order Fabales; family Fabaceae; genus Medicago; species Medicago sativa. The sequence continues at coordinate 52,546,746 of NC_140751.1, read as the reverse complement.
GTTTGGTTTCAACAATTTGTCGTGTTCTTGTTGCTTACAAGGATTTCTTCACTTCCACACACTGATGATGATGTAAGTATTATATATATAGTTTAAATAAAAATTCAATTTTTATGTAATTTTTTGCATTTTTTTCAAATTATTGTAAATACCCATTTTTCTTTGGTGAGAAATTTGCTGAATTTAATCATGGGCTGTTTTGATTTGCATGAAATAGGAGTTGAATTGAATTGGAGTAGTGTAATGACTTGGTTCTTTGTATAGAGTAATCAATAGTTTATTGTGTGATTTTTGTACTTGAGAAAAATGGGAATTTCATCCTTTGTTTCAATTGTTATATGTAGATGTTTTCTTTGGAATTTTGATAATGATCTGAATGTTTTTCAAAGGATCACTATACAACTAGTATTGTTTTATTTGATTTGATTATGATCCAAATTTTTGCATTTTTCTCCTAATTTTCGCGACTGTAAAAATGAACCTTTGATTGTTTCTTTGTTACAGGGCCATGTAGATTCAGATGCTGCAAGGTGAGTCAGTTTTAATGTCTGATTGGAAGTATTTTGGACTATGAGAACAGTATTATTAGTTTGTATTTCAGAGTTCACTACTTAATGTCTTGATGATTCTATTATCATCAATGGAGAAACGATAAATAACTTATGTGCATATGCTTTGTTCATTTTTCTTATTGTTTTCACTATGAAACTAAAGTAAACAAACACATTGGACACGACATTTACACGTAGACACCACTAATAAGTAAAGAAATTGAATGTTATTGAATGTAGCTATATAGGTCAGTGGCGTGTCAGTGTTAGACACCTGACACGCTTTTTTCAATTAGAAGTGTCGGTGCAAAATATTTTTACCTTTTCTTGGTTTATATGCTTGTGCTTTTCTTGCTTGTCGGAATTGGTATGGCTAATAGATAATGTTATTGTTCAGAATTCTGGATCAGGAGCAGAGTGGCGATCATCAAATACATTGCTCTAGAGAAAGAAGTAGAATAGCTTGGAAGATCGTTCAAGAGGTATTCAAATACTTCCAACTATAAAATGACTCAAATGAGTGACTTGCTTAATTCTACTCTTTGACCGACATACATCAATATTGGATAACTGATAAATGTGCGTTCTCTTGATACATGATTATTTCTGCAGTATTTGACGACATTTGTGGAGAAAGAAAAATATAATATCTCAAGAAGGTGCAGGCTTCACCCTGACAATGATATATATAGAGATCAGGAACAACATAAATCTCATATAGATATAAATGAATGGCAGTGTGGATACTGTAAGAAAACTTTCTACGAAGAGAAACATCTTGATCAACATTTCGACAACAGACACTCCAATTTACTTAATTTGGTATGATGCTTCTTGTCCAATAGAATCAATACAATTTTATTTTTTCTACCATTGTTGATCAAATAACTAGTTGGTGGAAAAACGGAAAAAAAAAAACCAGTTTGGATTAGATTGAAGTAATCGGATGGCCATCATTCATGATATAGTTAATAAATGTTATATTTTTTGGAAATATTAATATGGTTATTTTATGAGGAACTTGGTGTTGTGAAAGTGTCGATCTAAGCTGATAGTGTATGAAGGACCGATACCTCAGATTGAAGGCATGTCTGACATGTGTCGGACCGACACTGACACTTGTAATTAAATACTATCACCTCTATTTTCTAAAATTATTATTGGTGTCAACGTGTCAGCTCAGTATCGTATCCAATGTCCGTGTCAATGCTTCATTGTTGATAGTTGATAGCTGATAGTACTAAGTGCTAACTATTTCCTTGAGAAGGTACCATCTTGGACTTTTCTGAGCTCGCAGAAACCAAGCCTAATATTTAAGAACATGCTTGAGTCGTGTCCTGGACAAAACATGAAAACAATAATACCGAAACAAGTTGTGAGTTAGTAAAGTTGAAATAGTTCATTTAGTGATCCAAATCCTGAAATTTTACTTCCCTTAAAGCAACACCACTTTCATATTTAGCATCATCTTTCAAGTTTTAAATATCATTGTTTAAACTAGGCTAAGTTTTAAGGATTGCTGTCGAGAAACCTTTGTTTGATTGCTGTAGTTTGCTAGATCCCCTGTTGACCTAGAAATTTTAAAAGAATTTTAAGGATAAACACCTGTTGGAGTGATTTGTGGTTAATGATGTTTTATATCACTTGTATAATTCAGTATGATGTGAAGTTGTTAAACCTTCTGAAAATTTCGGTAGCTTTCTCTGCTCAATTTATCGTAATGGAGCATTAATAACTGAAATGAGATAATTGTGCTGAATCCAGAAAGAAAGCCGGTGCTTAGCAGATGTATGTGGAGCACTGCACTGTGACCATGAAATTAATTCTGGGTCAAAAAAATCAAAGTGCAATCCTGCTGCTGCAGCAAGAAATAAGCATATATGTGAGGTGTGTGCTTTTGTTTTTGTCTATTCATTTGTGTTAACCTAAAATTATATTCTAATTTCTCTATTTTTTTATAGACCATAGCTGATAGTTGTTTTCCAGTTAACGAGGGTCCTGCAGCGAGCCGGCTTCATGGTATTTCAATATTTTATTCATTCTTTTGCAGAATTTGTATATTTATGGAAATATATGACACTGCATTCTAACCTTAACAATTTGACAGAATTCTTCTTGCATCAATTCTGTGATGCTCACACCTGCACTGGACGTGGAAAGCCTTTCTCCAGAGGGCGCAGGGTAATTTGACTATAATCTAAAACTAAGTTGTGTTTTCTGTCTTCTTGTTAAATAGATGCTATAGTGGCGCTATATCGTAGCGAAATTTGAACAAATCACTATTGTTCCGTAATATGCTCTTTGGTATTAAATGATGTCAAATAGTGGCTAACGTGGCGTTATAGCCCTGTTGTGTAGCGGAATTTGAATAAAGTGCTATTTTCTGCGATCTGTGGTTGACGACACTTTGGTTTTATCAGTTCTTGTGATAGTTTTCCAAACTCTACATGTTATCTTGTATATTGATTTCCAGAAATCTTTATTTTTGGTGAAGGATTCAGAAGTTCTGAAGAACATACTTTGACAAATTGTGTAGATAATACTATGATGGAAACATAACCTAATTATCTCTCCTGAAGGATAAACTTGTAAAACAATGGACATATTTGGATTAGCTTATTTGAGCTTATCTACTTGCATAAGTTTCCTGAGACTATTTGGGAGAGCCTGTGAAAACGGCTTATGACAATTTTCATAAGCTTTTTTGAGCCTATTTTCATTAAGTTCTCCAATATAGCTTATAAAAACAGTTTATATCATATACAAAAACAACTTAACTTTGTTTTATTATTTGTTATAAAAATAGCTTATGTAAGCTTATACATAAGCGCTTATCATGATAACCACTTGTGCTATAAGCTGCAAATAAGTTGTTTATCCACACAGGCCCAATATCAATTATCAACGGATTCAATACCACAACAAACTTTTTTAATTCCAGTGATTTAGTCGATAGGATGTTATACTTAGGGATACAATTCCTGTGAAATTGGTTGCAGTTGTCTACTGCTTTTTGCTTAGCTGTAAGGATGAAATCAAGAGTCATTAATTGGTTTATTCATTTGTGCAGAAAAAGACAAATGTGTTCTACATAGTTGCCTCCATTTTTCTTGTGATGTTGTTGGTACTTTTCTATCTCTACATGTATTTATATCAAAGGTATTTGTTTCAAAACCTTCTCTGTAATAACCATACTTTAATAATAACTATTGTAACGGTTCCAACAAGGTTTTCACTTTTGTATTTCAGAGGATTGAAAAAGGAAAATCAAATGCTGAGGCGTGTCTCACAAGCCGGCCGAAAAAAAAGCCATCATAATCATTAGATCATTCCCTTTAGAAGCTCTCAACCTGTTTTTTCAGAAAGTAACAGTGTATCTGATGGGTTCAGCTAGAACTGTACTGCATTTGAAATCCAGTTTACACTTTTTTCTGCTATTTGCAAGTGACAGTTGGAGGAGGAAAGCGGCCACATAGCCAACTTGAAAATCATGTCTATCTGTTTTGCTAATTGAAAGCCGAATTCATTGTATACTTGGTGCCTGTTTAGATACGTTTTTTCACATTCTCACGTCCCAATGTGGTGTGGCCGTGGATTTTGTAAAGCTATAAATTCAAGCTTTGAACTAACCGCATGTTAGTAGCCTTTTCGACGTGGTTCCAAACACAGGCTTAGATTTTGTGAACACAAAGGAAAAAAAAATGATTGGATCCACGTTGATTGGCTATTTTCATTTGAGTGTGCATGACATCACTAACAAGGGAAATAACACGAACCTTTACAGTGTATTTCCTAAATTTGTTTACTAAGTTGATTAGTTAATCTTTTTTTGAACATTTTCACATCCTACCTGTATGTTTAATAAAGTTTTTGAAGTAGATTTTGAATGTCAGCATAGTTAGGTTGAGTAGAGGAACAGATACATAATCTCATTTCGTCTCTCATCTTAGAAATTAGATAACAAAACTGAATGTTAACTCAACTTTATTATGAACTTACAGTTACTATCTATCTGCACTCACACATCATTGACACGTTGATTTCGATAATAATTGCAAAAAAATAAAAATAAATAATTGACACGTTGACACCGGACATATCTTCAATACGCAATGCCGATGCTTTAGTATAGAGGTTACTGCACATCTATGCCAATTACTTTTGCACTGGTTTTTGCTTTCGGGATAGTTATGTAAAGAACACCATCTCTAACTTGTGCCTTAATTTTCTCGAATTCGATATTTTCCGGAAGGGAGATTCTATGATTATATCTACCATAGCTATTTGCAGGCCAATCATCATCTTCTGGACTTAATTCTCCACTACCATTTGTTTGACCTTCATGTTGCTCTCTGGTTACTTTTTCTGCTTTCACTACCAACATGTTCTCTTCAATCCACACCTTAACATCATTCTTGTTCATACCAGGCATGTTGAATCTAATTTTGTAATCATTTTGTCCTTCTTTTATTGCCCAAGGAATTTTTCCCTTGTTGTGTTCACCATTTTCCACAACTATCCAAGGGGAAGTGTCATTGTACACCAAGGGGTTTTCCACAATCCTATCCATTGTGTCCATCATTTGTTGCACTGTTCTGGCTACTGGAAACTGGTTCAACAACACTGTAAAAAAAAGTGTTATTTGTAAGTGGCACTGAACACAGTATCTGATGAAGTAATATAAAGATTTTAATGTATATTTTTATCCATGTATGTATCATATCCATTCTTTTGTTTGGTGTTTATATCTTTTTTATTACAAGGATTGAACCAAATTAATGAAGACTAAAATGAAAATAAATAATATAAAGTAAAAGTATTAGATTACGTGGATAAAAACTATGAAAAAGTGTATTCTTCAATTACCTCTAGGTGAAGTCTGTGAGACCTTCATCTTTGGTGGCAACTGATGCTGCTTTGCCCTTTGTAAGCTTGCTTCATCTCCTGCCATAGCCTTTACATTGCAGCAAAAAGTTTTATTCTTTGTTCTTGGCAATGTTGTCAATTTGACATTGGAAAATTTGTTCATTCTGCTAGATGAAGTGGGAGCATAGAATCTCATATTTGGTAGAGTTGTGGCCATTCTACTTAGCTGTTTGGCAAAGATGTTCGAGGACTGTTACTACTGTGTTAAATGTTGTGTATTGGTAAAGACACCAAAGTTTATGTTTGCAATGAAATTTATAGGATTTATTGGACATTTCTAGACCCAAAGATGCTTGACAAAATTTTGATAATGTGATTGTGACTTGGGAGTGTTCTAGACTTCTCCATATAGTTCTTTTATGACCCATTCTATTTACATTTAGAGGGGTTTGAGATAAATGTATCATTTGTCCTTATGTAGTACACCCTCCGGTCACTAATATAAGCAAAAATCCAATTCTTAGATACATTCAATTAATGATGTATGTAGTCTTTATTTTTTGAATAATGTATGTAGTCTTTATTATATGTCATATACATCATTAATTGAATGTATCTAAAAAGTGGATTTTTGCTTATATTAGTGACCGGATGGTGTAGTATAAACTGATATTGGACTTGTAGAGAATTTTGTTGGAATTAAATGATTCAATAAAAGAAAAATAGAAAATGCTCCATCTAAAGCATTTATGCACTATTTGTTGAAGTCCCTTCTTTTGTACACTCATCCCTTCCTTTAATGGAAGTTTAGTCTACTATAATTTCTTTTCTAATATCTTAATTTTAGTTCTCTATTTTAAATTTATCGAAATTGCAAACAAATCATTAAGTATCTTTTAAATTGATCATTTTGAACTCGAACTTCTTCGGTTAATCATTTTGGTTCTAAAATTTGTTTTTCAATAGTCAATTTTATTTATAAAATTTCAAATAAAAGAGACATTTAGAGATGTATTTGCAATTTTGATACACTCAAAGACTAAAGAGGTTATTGGCAAAGCAACTATTCACAAATTGTGAACTTCGATAATTTCAAAAGCAATTCTTGCGCGGACTTAGAGCATCTACAATGATGGGTGCTTCACCTATTTAGCATCGGAATAAATAAGTACCCCCATTGAGGAGAGAAAATGTTTGGTGCTTATAGAGAATAGTGGTTATGTAAGCACCCTCTCTCTTGTTAATTTTCGTGGGCAATACATAATAAATTATACACAAATCAATAAACTTTGTTGAAATACAATGACATTGAGTTATTAGTAGGATATATTTAGTAACTTTTTTCTGAAGTGTTGAGTTGAAGAGATTAAGTTCTTATTAAGTAATATTATTGAAAATTATGAAATAGATGATGTTTACATACATGACTCACTTAAGCACACAAAATAGAGTGCTAGACAGAATATTTCACCACACATTTATACAAATGCATATCATATAGCTATAGTTATTTAAAAAATACTTATTTTTTTGAGAGGTTAAAATATACTTATTATTTAATTATTAATTTTTTCTTCATGTTTTATTTTTTGTGAGTGTCTTCATATCTGTGTCCTAAGAATCATTCTAAAATAATCTTTGGTTTACTTTTTCAAAAATTGGAAGAAATTTACGGCCATTTCCCTGTTTTAGAATTTTTTTTTTTTCTAACCAAGTGGCTGGACATGGAAAAATCACAAGTTTGCAATAATTGCTATGGTTCAATATATTATAATATGTTTGGTAACAATTATCGCTGGTTTCTTCATTAGTTTGATGGTCTTAAAGTTATTATTTGACCTTACAAACAAGGGATCGAAACTGGCAAACCAAACTGGCAAACCATATGGGATTATGGGATAAAAGAAAAAAAATTGAGGTATTCTAAAATACCTTTTTACTTTTTATTTTCTGTTTTCCTTTTTAAATCAATGATGATACCATAACTTCCCTCAAAAAAAAAAAAAAAAGATGATACCATAACTTTAATCTATATGTATTTTTTTTTTAATTCTCTAATGAAAAAAAATCTTAGATTCTTTTTAATTTCTACAAAAAATCACTCGTATACCTTAACGAAAATTTATTTATTTATATAATTTTGTGGATGCTAATCTTATGTACTATTTTTTTTCTTCATCTGGTCATTATGAAATGTATTTTTTTTTTTTTAAAATTATAATGAGATGAAATGCATAATTCAAAAGTTTAAATTTAATCTTCAATATGACTCTCAATAAGTTTAATAAATAAATAAACGTACCACAATTATAATTATAATTCCTTTGTACAAAGAAATTTAACATTTTTCTTATAGAATTTTTTACAAAAGATCTGGCATTTTCATAAATTTTGAAAATGGAGAAACATTGTTTTTTTTTTTTTTTTTTTTGTAGAAAAATTGACAAACATCATCTAAGGTATATACACATAGTTGAAGATGTCAAACTTAACAATATTGATATTTTTAGTTCAACTATACCTTACACACGAGAAACCATTCCAAAATATGCATTCTTTATAGCCTCCCTACCATCTTCTCTCGATCACAATTGTTGACTATACGAGTCCTCCATCTCTTTGTTAATTCTTTTCCTTATTAAAATTTTAAATGAAGATATATTTTAGAAAATGAAAATCAAAAAATACTTTTTAATTCTTTCAAAAAATGGACGTGATCATTATTTTACATTATATGTAAAATAGATGGGACCTAAGTTAATCTTTCTATATATGTATACAATAGTTTGATCTTTATATTGATCATAAGAACTCTTTTAACGTAATTTTTCTTATTTGTATTATTTTTCTCCGCCATTTGAACTATTTTTTCTGCGCAATTTGAATATAGGATCTGTTATCCACTTTTCATGTTCAAGGATGAAAATCATGTTTATGGTTTCTACCTATAGTCAATCAAAATGGACTCTGGAGCATTAAAATGATTTGGAAGTTGTAGAGTTTTAGAAATGTTACTGCTGTTAGGTGGAGAATGATTCACCATTTGCCAGAGATAGATTGGGAGGTCGAGATCTATCATATTTATCGTGAGGCGAATAGGTGTGCTGATGATCTTGCTAATATCGGAGGTGATCGTGGTATTCATTGGAGTTTGTATGAAAACTGTCCAGTGCAATTGAGTCATTTGATTTATGCTGATGTCATTGTAGTTTTTATACCACCATCAATCTCTCCATAGTTTTCCATTCCTAGGCTTAGACCCTTTTTGATAACAGAAAATAAATTGATCCTTACTCATTTTAAATGTTCAGATGTTGAAAGAATATCTAAAATCTTTTGAAAGTGGATCCAAAACCCTGAAGCTAATTTGAAGTATCAAGTCTAAACCCAAATAAAAAAGGAATTCGCACAAGGGAAAACACAAGTTATGCAGCTAATATATGAATACTAAGTGCATAAGAAATTATAATAAATAAAGCCACTGCCCGGCCATGAGGGGGTGCAAACAGCTCAACAGAGCTGGGCCTCCCTCAGCCATGGGCCTCAAAAAAAAAATTAATACCCACTAGTACTACTGCCTTCCAATTTTTTTTTAATACCCCCAGCCATTTTCTGTCCCCTTGTTTTAGCCTTTCAGGCCTATTACAATTAGGTCCTCTTGCTTTTGGTGTTAGGTGGGGGTTCCTCGTGTATACGGTAGTCATTTTCACCTTTGGGTGTACCGCATATATACGACACCTTATATTTATCTTTTAAAAAATATAAATAGAACATTGCTCTTTTAAAAAAAAATACGTTTTGATTTTATCACTGGCCTCTTTTCATTCCCAGAGCCGAGCCTCCGAATTCTTAGGGAGGCCCTGATAAGAATTAAAATAAAATCTGATCCAAAATGAAATCAGTAGCTTTAAAGAAAATAAAGAACTGCCTTAGCAGATAATGAGATGATACTTTCCTCATCACTGGTCAATGAAGTAACAAAGTTAAGAAAAAAAATAATGCAAAGAAGTCTTTTATTTTCCCTTCTCTTCTTCCAAGTTCCAAGTGTAGACTCGTTATATTGATGCCCATCATTCAAATTTCAATCTACAATATCACAAGTTTCAGTTTCAACAAATGAAGTTACCAGAGGGTCATTCAGTTAAGTGACAACTGCTAAATACATCTCAAACTATATTTGGGTAATCAAACAAAAGCCTGCATCACTTTCTTCCTCGGGGATCTCGACTAAGCCCATGTTTCTTCAGTGTTTTAATGTAATTTCTCATGAGGGTAAACTTGTTGGTTCCTAGATGATAGAAATAATCCCAGGAATAAATACCAGTTTTATGCAAGTCGTCAAAATTGAGCCTGGATCATCAAATCCAACAATCAGAGGTTTTAGTTGAGAGTGAATGTTAGATTTAGCAAAGAATTTTATCTCGAGTCAGAAATTATTGTACCTTACCCCATAGTTTCCTACTGGTTCTGCAGACATAATTCCCACATGGCTTCTTCCAGATATCACCTAGTCAATAGGGTTATTAACAAAGAAGGTATCATTAGAAATGAATCAACTGAATTCAAATCAGAAAAGGAGAGGTTAGGAAGTATAATAATGTTAAGAACCAAACTGTTATAAGGAAGATGAATCATGATTTTGTTTGGATAAACAACTTAATTAAGCACTTATAACATAAACACTTATCATATAAGTTCTTAAGTATAAGCTATTTCTGTAACAAAAGCTAAAATACAATATAATTGTTTTCATATAAACTATAAGCTGAAAACAACTTATGCCAACATGTATTTGCTGTTTCTATAAGCTCTCGGAAACCGTGTCAAAAATGTTTATGTCAATATATAAACTCAAATAAGTCAATCCGAACGGACTCTATATACACTCCACAAACAACATTGAAATGGTGAAGTTACCTTTTCACCTCCAATTGATCTGATTTTTCCATCAACTGCAGGGCTATTTATTCTGAGAAATTCAGCAGACAGCTTGAATACATTACCATTGGTAAATTCCACTTCTACCTGTAACAATTATGTTCAATATCTGAGGCATGCTCCGAACTCCAAAAACTTGATACAGTAAAGGAAAAAAAATTAAGGGGACTAAAGAGGGAAAAAGCTCACATATTTAGGGGCTTGAAGAGAGAATTTGGTTAGGCGTGCAGTTTGTTCTGCTGCTGTGTTGAATCTCCGAATGGCTGCCAGCATAGATTTAGTTATTCTCAAGGTTTCAAAAAACGGACCGGTACCGGGATTGCGGCCGTTACAAATCGGTATCGGCAGCCACCGTGACCCTTTTTGGACGTTTTTACGTTGAGAATGAAAATCACAGAAAAATCGCCGTTACGGCCGTTACCGACGCCGTTACGGCCGTTATGGACGCCGTTACGGCCGCGAAACTCCGTTACAGACTTGAACATACAGAAATTTGAACAGGAGAAGAAGGAATCGAATCTCAGATTAAGAAAAAAAGCACAAGAATACTTCTGGTGTTGTGTGATTCTTTGATCCTTCCTGCTTGCGATTTGCTATTTGCGATTCTTTGTTCATTCTCTTGTTGTTACTCTTCTGGTGTTGTCGCTTCTTGCTTCTCCATACGTGTGTGCGTTTGCAATTTTTTTAGTTCCTGCTTGCCCTTTTTTCTCCATACGTGTTCAGGTTTGTTGTGTTTTTGTTTTGTTTCAGTGGATAAGGTTTGTGATCACTTGGCTACCAATACACACACGTATGCTTCACTCTTCATTCAATAATAATAATAATAAATTAATAATAATTACTTTTAGTTTAGATGGTTGATTTTGTGTAGATTCAAAGAGAGTTATTTTAAACCATTGATTTTGTTTATTTCTTTTTTCATATATTTATTTATTAAACTCAAAAAAAAAAGTGTACATTCATCTCTTATTTATTAAGTTTAAGGTAATTTTAAATTGACACTCTTAACATTCTATCTTTTCAAAATGTAGTATATTTTTATATGCTATGAAAGTAGTTATTTATTAGTTAATTTCTTTTTAATCTGTCAAACATTCTATCTTTACTAAATTTAGTCTATTTTTATTATTATATTTACTTTAAACATATTATAATTATGGAAAAAAGTATTAATCTAAGTTATTATACATATTATATGATAATATAAATAGTTTTAATAAGTTTTGTGAAACGTTTTGATTAATTCACACCGCAACGACCGTTATTTGTATCGCAACGTCCGTTACAGCCGAAATCGTGACAACCTTAACGCGACCGCGATCGCGACCGTTATTTAGAACCTTGGTTATTCTAGCTCAAGGGAGTCAAATTATACAACTTTCAGGCAATGAAATATAACAAGAAAATGAATAAGTGACACTGATTTGTGTGTTTTGACTAGAAGTTATAGAAAATGAACATAGATCAACCTTAACAAGTTATTTATATGAAGTAGGCATTTTATCAAGCATCTTATGTGCAAAGTAGCAAAAGGAATATGCCTGAGTTATATATTTAGCCACAAGAACTGAACTTACTTTTGATGATGTTGTCGCTTATCTTATATTGAAGGAATAGAGTTCAACATTGCATTGCTTTGGTTATAGGAAATTAGGAATAGGCATTAGGAATTTGATATTTTTTTTGTTTGTTATGTGAATGGTATATCCTTGCGCACAACTAAGACCAATTCCTTGAGTTAGGAATATTGTATCTCTAGAGCTGAATTTCAACTTTCAACTCATGAAAACAAAAAATTATAATTATACTGTCGAAAATAATAGAAGTGTTCAATAAATTTTTCGTTATTTCTTTCAAAAAAAAAATATATATATGTAATGCCGATTGACACGTTAATATCGATAATAATTGCAAAAAAATAAAATAAAATTGACTCGTTGACACGAGACATATCTTCAATATGTAATGCCGGTGCTGTAGTACAGAGGTTACTGCACATCTATGCCAATTACTTTTGCACTGGTTTTGGCTTTTGGGATTGTTACATAAAGAAAACCATCTCTAACCTGTGCCTTAATTTTCTCAAATTCGATATTTTCCGGAAGGGCGATTCTATGATTATATCTACCATAGCTATTTGCAGGCCAATCTTCATCTTCTGAACTTAATTCTCTACTACCATTTGCTTGACCTTGATATTGCTCTGTGGCTACTTTTTCTGCTTTCACTACCAACATGTTCTCTTCAATCCATACCTTAACATCATTCTTGTTCATACCAGGCATGTTGAATCTAATTTTGTAATCATTTTGTCCTTCTTTTATTGCCCAAGGAATTTTTCCCTTCGTGTTTTCACCATTTTCCACAACTATCCAAGGTGAAGTGTCATTGTACACCAAGGGATTTTCCACAATCCTGTCCATTGTGTCCATCATTTGTTGCACAGTTCTGGCCACAGGAAACTGGTTCAATAACACTGTCAAAACAAAAATGTCATTTGTAAGTGTCACGGAACACGGTATCTGATGAAGTAATAAAGATTTAAATGTATATTTTTATCCATGTATGTATCATATCCATTCTTTTGTTTAGTGTTAGTGTTTATATCTTTTTCATTACAAGGATTGAACCAAATTAATGAAGACTAAAATGAAAATAAATAATATAAAGTAAAAGTATTAGATTACGTGGATAAAAACTATGAAAAAAGTGTATTCTTCAATTACCTCCTCTAGGTGAAGTTTGTGAGACCTTCATCTTTGGTGGCAACTGATGCTGCTTTGCTCTTTGCAAGCTTGCTTCATCGCCTGCCATAGCCTTTACATTGTAGCAAAAAGTTCTATTCTTTGTTGTTGGCAATGTTGTCAATTTGACATTGGAAAATTTGTTCATTCTGCTAGATGAAGTGGGAGCATAGAACCTCATATTTGATAGAGTTGTGGCCATTTTATTAGCTGTTTGGCAAAGATGTTAGAGGACTGCTACTGCTGTGTTAATGTTGTGTATTGGTAAAGACAGCAAAGTTTGTGTTTGCATTGAAATTTATAGGATTTATTGGACATTTCTGGATCCAAAGATGCTTGACAAAATTTCATCATGTGATTGAGACTTGGGAGTGTTCTAGACTTCTCCATATAGTTCTTTAATGACCTTCTATTTACCTTTGAAGGGGTTTGAGATAAATGTAGAATTTGTCCTTATGTAGCATAAACTGATTGGACTCGTAAAGAAAATGATACACCCAAAGCATTTATTTTCTAGAGTAATTCTTCCATAGTCACAAACACAAATAAATAGTATTTGATCACACACATATAAAAATGTCATTTCTTGAAATACTAAATCATTTCATTATCAATTTCTTTTTCATTATTTAAAAAAATCTTGTAATGTGTGTTTGCCCAAACACTATACATTTGTGCTTGTGACTATAATAAAATTTCTTTTATTTTCTACTACTCCCTCCGTTCCTTTTTAATTGTCATTTTTTGATATTTTACACAAACCAAGACAATCAATAAATGTTAGTACTACTTTTGATACAATTGTTTTTACTTTTACTATAATAGTCTTATAATTTAATATTTCATTTCATATATTTCTCTCTCCGCAATAAATATCTAAAGGTAATATTGAGAAAACAACATTTAATGTTACATTGAACTTTAAAAGTGATAGTTAAATAGGAACAAATTTTTTCTCTAAAAGTGACAATTAAAAATGAATAGAGCATTAACTTCAATTATTAACTTATCAACAAAATCAATACATTAAAAATCAAATCACGTCACCCTGAACGAAACATAACATAGGTACAATAAAAATCAACAATCATAGAGGTGGAGAAAAGCAAAAAATCAAAAGAACTCAACATCCGCCAGAATTACAGATTAATAGTAGATAATTTCGGATCATGTTCTTTAAGCTGGTTAATTAATTAACCAATAGGAAAAAAGAAAACAAAAACTCAAAGCTAACTTATTCACATCAAAGGATGTAATTAACAACCTTTATCTTCCTCAAAATAATGGGAGATTAATCTTCCAAAATAAATAAAAAAACAGTAAACTTTGTCCTTCCTGCTTTTTTCTAATTTTCATCTAAATATGGTGAGATAATATTTTTTTTAAACAAAATTAAAGGGTGTTAATCAAATAAATTAATAATCCATTGGTGGAGCTAAGTTAAGATCAAGATTGAGAGCTCTCTTCGGCTGACAATCAACAACAGAGGACGAATCCGAATCACTCTGGACCCCACCACCACCACCACCTCCAAACCCGATGTTAAACTGAATCGGTTCCGGTTCAAACCTGCTAGTAAACCGCTGGTTCAAAAACTCAGCTCGACCCGCTGGATCGTAAAAGAAAACCGGCACCATTCCATCAACAGCACCAGCGCCGACACCTACTCCGGCACCGGCACCAGCAAACGGCATGATCTGTTGCTGAATCGAGAGAAACGGGAACCGATCCATGACGCCACCGCCGGTGGCAACTTCTCGCCGCGTGACCTCACGCTCAGGTGCAGGGACAGATGATTCAACGGTGCTGCTTTGGCTAGGGCTATCTTCTTTGACATCGGAAGGAGGAGGAGGGAAGTTGGTTTTGGCTTTTGGGCCACGGAACTGACGAGCGGCGTTGTCGTAAGCTCTGGCGGCTTCTTCGGCGGTGTCAAAGGTACCTAGCCAGACACGGCTCTTCTTACCGGGATCGCGAATCTCGGCGGCGTAACGACCCCATGGTCGCTTTCTTACGCCGCGAAAGTGAATCTCGGTTGCATTGTTGTTGTTGTTGCTGCTGCTGCAAGGTTTCTTGATTTTGAGATGATTTGCGTTCTTTGTTTTGGTAACCATTGATGGTGATTGCGATGATGTTGGTGTGTTTCGCATGTTAAGGATGAGAGAATAGCGTAACTTGAAGTACGTGGGTAGTGGTGCTTGCTTTGGTGAGAAGGGTTGAGGCTGGGAGGGTATATATATACGCAAAGAGTGGTGATAGGCATACCACCTTAGGTGGCATACCACTCCTACACCCTCTTATGTGGCAAATTTTATTAATAAAAAATTTGGCCAAATTTTTGCCAAGTCCATGTCAAACAAAAAGAGTATTGATTAATTAAAAAAAGGAAAAAACTGTAGCAATTGAATCGGGCATCTCACTCTCCCACGCCATTACCCTCTTCTCCCTATTCTCCCTCGCCGCCGTCGATAACCCATCGGAGCAGCTCACGAAATTTCACCGTCGCCGCTGTCGATCTTCGATTCTCTCCGCCGACAATCTGTCTTTGCTCTCTCTCTCGTCAGCGTCGTTCAACTGAGGTATATTCATTCATCTCCCTTTTGTTTGATTTGGTTATTCAATCTGGTAATTTTGATCTGTGTATATATGTAATTAAGTAGCCTCTTAATAAGGAACCTATCAACTTCATACTGGATTGGATTGGATCTAAGGACTTTTGTTTGTGCCAAATTGCATGTTTTTACTTTCACGCTACTGTTATTGAAAATCCATGCTGACATGCTAGTTCTTTGATGTTATTCATCTCAAATAATAGCTTATAACTTTATTTTAAGTGGTAATATAAGGATAATTGTTATAATGAAAATTATTCTACTAGTTTTATAAGCTTTCAAATGATGAATTGAATTGGTTATGTGAAAATAGACGATTTCGAGAAATAGATGGACTTATGTCTGAGATTTTGGCAGTACTGAAGTTAAGAATGGGTTGAATTTTATGTTATGTTTGTTTATTGATGGATAAAATTTGTTTAAAAAGGTAGTTTTTTGTCGGGGTTGGATCGGACGAGTCTGCTGCTGTTAGCAGCTGTTGCTGCTAGCCGAGGGTGCTGCAAGGACTGTTTTGCTGTTGTGTTAGCAGCTGCTGGTGTTGGTTTGGTTTTGGTATTGGCTAGTTTCTAGTGTGTTTTATGTCCTAATATTATCCTGTTGTTTTTCTGTTTTTTTTTTTTTGCTCGTTCTGTCTGCTGTTTTTGTTCTGCTATATTGCCCTTTTAGGTACAGCTTGTACCAGGGCTGTTCTAATATATGCTGAATTCAAAAAAAAAAATTTGAGACACTAGCAGTGGGATCCAAGACTCAGGGACCTTTTAATGAACACAAATTGGACCTATCTAAGACTCAGGGACCATTGGTAACATGTACCAACATCTTTGTGATTGATATTGTCTAATATGTGATTGATACGTCTTCTAATAACTTATTGATATTGTTGGTACTTTAACTTATGCGGTTATATCTATAATTATAGTCAATAAATTATTGCTAATTAAGTCTTTCGTAGAACATTTTTTATACTTTTTGGATTGGTGTTGTTTTGAACAGCTAGGTTAGTATCTCACTTGAATTTTGTGGTTTATTTGGTTGATGCTTGATAGAAATGTTCGTATTATTTTTTTAGATTGAGCCTGTTGTGGAAAAATTTCAGATTTTAATATTGCTACTTGAAAGCATTGTTGTTTTGTATAAGCATGGTTTCAAGCCAAAGTATTGGTGTTGGGATTCACATAGGGAGAGTTCTTTAAGCTCATGTAATAGAAATACAAATAACATGATTAGAGCCTAAACGTAGTTCTTAAGCTCATGTACACTTGATATATTGAAGGACCTGCACAGAGCCTAAACGCCTAAACACAGTTGTATTGTCTCCATTGTGAATAGAGCCTAATTGTTTTTCTAGTTTTCTCTTATCCTATTATGCTTAGCTATTTGCATAGTTTTGACTTGTTTATCATCAATGCTTGCAGTGTGAGTGTGTTTGGAGCCTCAACCTTGTGAAAAAGATGACACCTTATGAGGAGGAGCGGGAAAAAAGAATTGCAGATAATAATAAAAAGATCAACGCTCTCAATCTACAAAATCTCGCCCAATCCCTTGTCGAATCCTCTTCTGCCACTAATGAACAATTTAGTCATGTTATTTTGTGATATATTGTACTAGAACATGGAACACACATATTAATCTAGTTTGTTTAATTTTGTTTCAGACAATGAGCATTTGCTTACTCTTGAATTATTATTTATTTTCATTTGAATCTAGTATGTATTATTGAATATAAATTTTAGGATTTGAATTTAAAGCAAATTAAATTATTTGTTTCGGACAACACCCTTTCTGTCCGAATTTCGTCCGAAAACATGATTTTGTCCGAAATCCGTGGGAAATATCCGTAAATTTCGTCCCAAAACCGTCCGAAATTCCGTTCGAAAATGACAATTTTTTAGTAGTGTACTTGTTGTTGTGTACTTGGAATCGGAAATCTCCGCATGTATATATTTTGCCTAAAACGATATTATTTACTCATCGGAAAGATAACTAGCCAAATATATGGTCTCTATGACCACATTTTTACAAATACGTGACCACTATTTTTTCATAAATTATGATTTGTCCGTCCTTAGGCGTGATAAACTTGCCGATTGTAAAATAGATTATTTATTGTTGGAAATGCTTTTAGTGCAGTGATCAAATGAGATTATGCGTTTGATTCGCCTAAAACAAAATTATTTACATCTGGGAAATATAAACTAGCCAAATATATGGTCTGTATGACCACATTTTTACAAATAAGTGACCACTATTTTTTCATAAATTAGAACTTGTCCGTCCTTAGGCGTGATAAACTTGCCGATTGTAAAACAGGTTATTTATGGTTGGAAATGCTTTTAGTGCAGTGATCAAATGAGATCATGCGTTCGATTCGCCTAAAACGAGATTATTTACATCTGGGAAATATAAACTAGCCAAATATATGGTTTGTATGACCACATTTTTACAAATATGTGACCACTATTTTTTCATAAATTAGAACTTGTCTGTCTTTAGGCGTGATAAATTCGCCGATTGTAAATATGGTTATTTATGGTTGGAAAGACTGTTAGTGTAGTGATCAAATGAGATCATGTGTTCAATTCGCCTAAAACGAGATTATTTACATCTGGGAAATATAAACTAGCCAAATATATGGTCTGTATGACCACATTTTTACAAATACGTGACCACTATTTTTTCATAAATTAGAATTTGTCCGTCCTTAGGCGTGATAAACTCGCCGATTGTAAAATATGTTATTTATGGTTGGAAATGCTTTTAGTGCAGTGATCAAATTAGATTAGGTATGTTGGACCGTTAACATAAGTGATTAACGATTGCTAACCATGAATTATGTGAATTATTTTATATCCATGACAATCTTTAGGAAAACTAACCATATTTCTGATGTAGTTAACCACTAAATATCAAAGGTGTAACCACAATTTCTTTCCCTAACCAATTTGTCTTTCTCATTATTCCTCCACGTGATATGAGGGAAGATAATATATTTGGACACACTTGTGAGTAGACTGATGTTAATAAAGTGCGAGGTGAAGTATCTTGTAAGTTTGACAGACTTTACAAATACTAACCAAATCGAGGAAGCATTTAACCAATATTTATCAAATGTGTATCTACTATTAGTTTTCAAGAAAAACTTAATTTTGTGCCATACAAATAGGAAATCGTAAAACTTATGGGCCCTCCATGTTTCTTGGAGTCTAAAATGCATCTTTGATATCATCTAAGGTTTGCACGCTTAAAGTCAAACACTTTGAAAACCTGAATATAATAGTGGTGACGCCTCTTAATAATTGTGGTCACATTGTTCATTGTTTTGGTTATCTAAAATTTTAAGATGGAAAAACTTAGTGATTGAGACTATTTACTAAGTATGTCATTAAACAAGCTCGTAATTTGAGCTAATAATACATGGTTACACTTTCTAGTATGCTAATACACCATATAGAAGTAACCTCTAGTACACATGTAATGCTAAAATACCACAAGACAAGTACTTAAACTAACACCATTGTTTGTAAAGCTACTTCAACCTCTACCTTGCATAAACCAATTCTATAGAAATTAAATCTACAAGAAATTAATTGTAGCAATGCATATTATCTACAAGAAATTAAATCCTCATGCTCAGGAAAAACATAGGTGTTATTCCATTTGTGATCCATGCTTTGCGAATTTATTTGGCCTTGTAGACAGCTAGATCATCATTAATCACCGAAAAACCCATGCAATCTCTCTTGTGAGGTCTCTCCTTAATTCATGACTCAATTTCTCCCCGTGAATGGCTGATTGGAAAGCTGGATGAGTTTCTATTATTGTGTAATAAAATTGATATGCAATGGCAAGGCTTGTGCTCTGTCTTGGGTTTCTTCCACACTAATACAAGAAAAATATCCAATGAACAAATGACTAGTTTTTATCAAACATAGAAGTATTTCAATCAGCAATTTTTAAAGTCAAACATTTATGCAACAAACCAAAGCATCTTATTAAAGCCAAGCAGATGATAAATTCTAGATTACTAACATCATACATTTCAATTGCTGGTGGAAATTTCCATAGAAACTCAAAGCATGTACTTTCGGTAGAGACTTGCATGATAACCATTGATTTCAATATAAAGTTGGATAGATGGATTTTAGTTATCCTGTAATAAACAACAAGCACAAACTACATATGAGAAGGGTTAAAAAATCCTAGATAATCACAAATTGTAATGTTTTTTTGATGGAATGTTTCTTGTAATGTTATGAAGTGATAAAAAAAAATTACAAATGTTAATTTCTACCTTCTATAAGTTTATCAACCTTACAACAAAATTAATGGAATTAGAGTCTAAGAAACATAACAAATAGTCACTTTTGGTATTTCACTGATAAGTTGTATTAAAATTGTATAGTTTTAACAAGATAACTCCAAGTAACCAAATAATTGAAGCATATAGTCACAATTTTACATAGGTATGTCCATCTTTTTTAACTATTCCCCATCAATTATATGCTTGCTCGAAAAAAAAAAACTAGTTTAATGCACTTAACCATATCGTAACAAATAATTAACCACACTTTTTTTTTCCAAAATTCCCACACTTAGCCATTTTTTAACATAACTCACCACAAATCACTAAAGACATACTAAATAATTTGAGGAGAACTTGTGAATTTTGACTGAGAAAATAACAATGAGAGGTGAATGTTATTTTATGTATAACATGTTTCACACAAACTAACTAAAGAATGACATAACTTAACCAACACAAATTATCTTTGAACTGAAATAAAAAATATTGAAAACATATATACCTGTAACGTATCACCAGAGGAGTCAGAGGTGCATCGAGGCTCATTCATTAGCTCCCAAGCAAAAATTGTTGGATCTTCCTTATAAGTGATATTTGTGAGTGTGTTAACTCTACTGAACACAGTCTACACAGCGATCAATCAAGAAATAGTATAGGAACCAAATTAGTTTAAAAGAAAAACAGGAAGAATTAAGTTTTAGGTACATCTCAAGGACCTTACCTTGACATGGTCCTTGTAGTAGCCTCTGAGAGTTGGATGTGAGAAAAAGTCATCATCAGAGGTCAAGTTAAGGCCAGCAGCATTGCCCCACTTGACATACTGTGCTTTGCCACCATATGCCTCCCAATTGTTAACCAATGATAATATGAGTCTGATTTTGTATTTATTTGCTTCACGCACCACAAAATCCAGGGCCTTGAATACTACTTCATCATAAAGTGATGGTGATTTCTGAAGGGCTCTCCATTGGCCATCATTGAAGGCCCAAGTCCTACAAACTGTCATACCAACTGAGGATGCATGTTTGAACACTTAAGTGACCCTTCCTCTTGTCGACTCATCCGCAGCAAATACCATCAACCAATAAGTGTTGAATCTATTTACATAGAAAGGTTGGCCATTCACTACAAATTGGTTTCCTTTCTATTGCACCATCTGCCATTCATCTTCCTCCATTTCACTCCTTAAACCAAAAACCATATATATTTAATTAAGTGCCTAAAGTTAATTAGAATTAACAACCTGAGACTCTAATAATATGATTAATTTCTACACCATGAAATTCTAATTCCTTTAAAGTTGGTCACAAATAATTTCAAATCAACACAAATTACCATCTCATTAGGGTTTAACAAATCATTTAAAAATACATTCAATTTTGGAGAAAAACATTCAAAATGCACACAGATAAACCATAAACACAAATTCTAGTCATAAAATGAAATGAAAATTTGAGATTAACCTCACCGAAGAACATAGAGATTGCGGGAAGAAAGCAGTTGCTGGTTGTGAACCGACAGTGGCAGTGGGTGGAGATCACTGAAGGAGACATGGCGGTGAGTGGAGATGTTAGAACAAGTATCATTATTATCTAACAAGATGCGACACTTGAGAGTATGCAGGACACCATGTAAAGTAAGGTTTGATGAAGTAAACAACAAAGTTCTTCAAAAGGTCATATGAGACGTACAAGTTCATGCTGAAAATATTCAAATGCAAGTGACCTAAGATAGAAATTTTAATAGCATGTGAGCTACAAGATGAGTAATGTAAGTAAGAAACATGTGTCTCAATGTATAGTAAGAAAATATGTATGGACTATGTGTATGCATGATAAGATGTTTTAGATGCTATCGAGCACTACAGGGCAAACCTGGAATCCAGTAGGACTCCAGTTAAAAGGAAAATCCTGAGTGTTCCAGTTAATGATAAGTTACTTATGAAAATAGTAAATGCTAAGCGGTTAAGATATGGATCTGAGATTACCAGTCCACATGTAGCAAGGATAAGTTATAACCATGATGTTTTAAGTTAAGCCTAGACGACATTATGAGGATTACTTCAAGATGTTATGCCGCTTTTCAGCTAAAGGAATTCTTACCAGTCAATCGTGTTAGAGGACTAATGTTCATGAAAGTGAGTATGATGAAGAATGTTAAGTACGACGGAAGACATTATTATGTAATATCAGTCAAGTATGGACTTATGTATCAGTGTCAAGTTAGAAACGATTAAAATGAAGGGCATTTTGGGTATTCACATGCAAGGAGTATAAAAGAATGTTTGGTCACAAAATATTCATTTTTCCTTGCTCTTTCTCTCTCTAGGTTTGGAGCAAGAGAATTCTCTCCTCCTTCTCTCTAAAAGTGGCCCCTCTTTCCCTCTCTAAATCATCAATCCTTCCAAGTTTGTGTGATTGGTGAATCAAATATGAACTTTGGTGGCTTAACAAACAAGAAAGTGACAAGAATTGGAATGGAAATCCTTGGAACATCACAAATAAGAATATCAAGGGCTAGGGTTTGGTTTGAGAAAGGATGATGTTGAGGCTTGAAGATGTTACAAACACCATGTGAGTTCTTAGATAGAACCCACCATTGGGATTATGTGTTTAATTTGCAAGAAAAGCATGAATTATGATAAGATTAGGAAAAATATGATTTTGTATCCTTGCCTTTGATCTTACTTTGTTCATGTTAAAATTGTCATGAAAGATGTTTTATAATGATATGTAAGTTGCTGGATATTCATAGTGCATTGCATGATCGATTTGGATGAGTTTTGGGTCAAAATTGCAAAATTTGCACCACAGACCCGAAGAAACTCGCTATTAGCTCAATTTTCGCTAATAGCGAAATCGACCAGATGAAAGTCGCTATTAGCTCAATTTTCGCTAATAGCTAAATTCCAGAACCTGCCCAGAAAAGTTAGCTAATAGCGAAATTCTCTGTCTTGGCTAACTTTCTTTCTTTTGGCTTGTTGGCCTATTTTAGGGACGATGGTGCAATATGAAGCCTTTCTTTCATCGATATACAACTTTATAACCCCAAAACATCATCTAATCCATGCACATAACATCAAATGATTCTTGAAATGAAAATCATGGTAATCTTAACATGTATGGCAAGGATAAGCCGAGATAATCGGGTAGATGATGAACTAAGAAAGGGAATGAATGTAGAGACTCGACATAGTTGTCGAGAACTAGAATGATAGCATGAATCCCTAAGTATGGCAAGTATATGAATAAGAATGCCTATGTATGTTAAGATGCGAAGTGTATTCCCTTCGCATATGATTAAGTAAGAGTATGCACGCATGATAAGTCGTGGATTGATAAGTTAATCTCTCCACAATGATTAAGTATGAACATGAATGAACAAGTAGGTAGTTTACCATTAATTGGTTCGACCCCGGATCCGAGGTAAACGAGTATGCATGTATAGGTTAGAAACCTTTCATGAATGTTTAAGACTATGATTAAATGAATGATGTAGGTGGCATGAGAAACGGGATAAGCTCCACAAGGGGGGCCCGTATGTCACTGAGTGTAGGTGTCGTGTCTTTTGTATTCCTTCCATGGATGGATGCAAGAGGTTCTCCAAGGGGGATGTATAAGCTGTAAGGGACCCGCACGTCACTGAGGGAGGTATGGGATTGTACTTGGGGCTACTCCACCCCGGGGCTTTCCGTAAAATGAATCAAGACAATGAATGTTTGTTCAACGCTAGCATAATGAATGTATGAATGATTATGTTTATGTATAATATGAATATGTTATGATATGATGTTAGCTATGAACAAGTCGTGCATTAGAGCATGTTATGAATGTTATACCGATGACGATCTTAGGTTTCCCTAATTGTCCGGTTTAGGACTGTGTCATGATTATGTATGTTAAGTCTTGATGCGTATATTGTATATTGAGATTGCGGTTCTAGGATCCCTTAACCGGCATGACACGTATAATGATAGGAAGACCTATGACAAGTAAGATGAACCTATGACGGGTCTAGTATGCACTACCGTCTAGGAAAGCATGACCGCACACGTATAATCAACCGCCAGGTTGTATTGTAGGCACGTGGTGACCGTAGGTTTCCCCCGTGGTTGCCTATAGCTTAGGATTAGGTAGAACTCACTGAGACATTATGTCTCATCCCAATCCTTATTTGTTTCAGATAAGCAGAATGTTATGCAAGCTTGAAGCCGGATGGATATTCCAGCAAGTGCGTGTTCGTACCTCCGCATGATATTATGGATTTCAAGGATGCATTTTTATGTATGGATGAGACGTTTTGTATTTTGATTGTACGAACGCAAATTGTTGTATAAATATTCATTCGTATGTATTTTATGTTGTAAATTTTAATGTATCCAGTACTAAAGATAACGCACATGATATACTTTCTAGCTACGTCTAGTATGAGCATTACAATTGAGTTCCTATGATATCCACATTCTAAATTACATTGGTACAATATAGAGCATTTCTATTCAAAGTTTAATTCATCGGTGTTTTTATGGGCTTTATAAGCTCTAGTGATCTGAAGTTTCGAAAGGTAAATAAAATCTAACCAATAATTGTTCATATCAGGATTTGACTTGAGTTTTCTCAAACAATCTGTGTTATGATTAATTTATTAATCATTTAAGTTTAATCATTTAAGGGTCATACTAATCGGTGTTTCTAGGACATTGGTTAAGGATATAAAAAAAAGTTATTAAAAAAGGATTTTTTTTTTATTTTTAATCGATTGATTACAAATTTTTTAACGTAATAATTACTATATACTACCTCCGTTCCTTTTTAATTGTCACATTTTGACATTTTACACAAACCAAGACAATCAATAAATGTTGCTACTTTTGATACAATAATTTCTATTTTTACTATAATAACCTTATTTATTTAATACTCCATCCGTTTCAAAATGAGTGTCATTTTAGGTGTTTACACACATATTAAAAAATGCAATGATTAAAAGAAAGAGAATGATTATTTTACCAAATTATCCTTATTAACTATTGGTTAGTTTTAAAAGTAAATTTTGGAAGTAGTGTGCTGAGTATTAATTGGAGGGTACAATTGAAAAGAAAAAGTTATTATTGCATTGGAAACTGAAAGTGACATTCATTTTGAAACAAATTTTTTTTTGGCTAAAGCGACACTCATTTTGAAACGGAGGGAATATCTCATTACATATATTTCTCTCTCCACAATAATAAATAAGGGTAATATTAGTAAAATAACATTTAATGTTGCATTGAACTATGTAAAGTGACACTTAAATTGGAACAAAAAAATTCTGTAAAAGTGACACTTAAAAAGGAACGGAGGGAGTAATATCTTAAGAATATATGAGTATATTTTTTCTCTAAAATTGATCATTTTGAACTTGACCCTTTTTTTTGATCATTTTGGTTCTAAAATTTGTTTTTCAATAGTCAATTTTATTCATAAAATTTCAAACAAAAGAGATATTTAGAGATGTATTTGCAATTTTGATACACTCAAAGACTAGAGAGCGCATTGGTAAAGCAACTACTCACAAATTGTGAACTTCCATAATTTTTTTTTTTGAAGAAGCTAAATAGCCCACCTAAATTGGCACCGGAGAGAATTGAACCTGAGACCTTGCGGAGGAGCACACTCCTAAGACCCAAGCCAATACCACCAGGCCAACCCAAGTGGGTTGAACTTCCATAATTTCAAGAGCAATTCTTGTGCAGACATAAGGGTTTAGACACAATATTTCACCACACACTTGTTCAAATGTATATCATATAATTATAGTTATTTTAAAAAATACTTAATTTTTTGAGAGGTTAAAAAAATACTTATTATTTAATTATTAATTTTTTCTTCATGTTTTATTTTTTGTGAGTGTCTGTGTCCCAAGAATCATTCTCAAATAATCTTCGGTTTACTTTTTCAAAAATTAAAAGAAATTTGCGGCCATTTCCCTATTTTAATTTTTTTTTCCCTAACTAAGTGGCTCTACATGGAAAAATCACATGTTCGCAATAATTGCTTTGCTTCAGTATATTAAATAATATGTTCGGTAGAACTTATCGCTGGTTTCTTCATTGGTTTGTTTGGTGGTCTTTGAGTCATATTTGTTTGGACCTCCCAAACCATCGATCGAAACTGGCACAGGAGATGGGATAAAAGAAAAAATTGAGGTATTCTAAAATATCTTTTTTTAAGAGGTACAAGACCATCTTCTAAAATATCTTTTTTTAAAGAGATACAAGACCATCGACCCGTGCGTAATATTTGACGGTAATAGATAACAAAATAGTTTAGATGAATGTCATGATTGTCATATAGTATTTCATAATATTAAGAATCATAGACGTTGGTACTGTACCATAACATAATTTTCCATGACATCGTCCTTGTTACCGTATCGTAACATCATATGTTAAGTACAGGGACGAAGCTAGGTACTAATGAAAATGGGCAGCCGCCACCCATGAAATATATAGGACCCCTATAGGACTCATGTGCATATTAACCGTTCGCCACCCATGCTTTCATATCCACTTGGTTCACTTATACTAAATTTTATTTTTTTAATTAAAGGTCCACTCATGTTCTCTTTTTTCTTACCATCCACTCATATTATTTTATAGTAATAAATATAGCATATTGAATTGACCAGTCTATTAAGTTTTATTCATATTTCCAAGTAGAAGCCAACAACATTTGGGAAATTAGGGGTGGTAGAGACACCCTAAATCATACATTCAAGAACAATTATATTCTAAAGTTGCAATTTCTAAAATAGGAGCAGGGAAACAAAATAGGAGGAAACTGTTATAGGATGGACTCCGTTTAGTAAAAACAAAGTAGCAACGATGAGTTGAAAATAGGAGCAACGATTATAGGATGAAACATTTAGCGTCCGGGTTAACTTTAATAAATAAGAGATAAGAGATCTCTCCGTTTGAAAATAAGATTTTGATTAAATTGATTAAATTAATTAAATTAAATAGGTTTAATTAAACAGGGGTAATACAGTAAAAGTAAGCGTAGAATTTAGGTTAAAATTAGGGCAACAGTTAGCGTCCAGGTTAACTTTTATAAATAAGAGATAAGAGATAAGAGATCTCTCCGTTTGAAAATAAGAATTTGATTAAATTAACTAAATTAAATAGGTTTAATTAAACAGGGGTAATACAGTAAAAGTAAGCATAAAATTTAGGTTAAAATTAGGGCAACAGTTAGCGTCCGGGTTAACTTTAATAAATAAGATATAAGAAGATAATAATAATAATAATAATAATAATAATAATAATAATAATAATAATAATAATAATAATAATAATAATAAGAGAAAGAGTAGGAAGCAGATAATGTTAAACCAGAAAATAAGCATTAAGGTTAAAACAGTAAATCTATGCAATAAGTTTAGGTTAAAATTAGGGCTAAAATATTCATCCGGGTTAACTTTTATATATAAGAAGATAATAATAATAATAATAATAATAATAATAATAATAATAATAATAATAATAATAATAATAATAAGAAGAAGAAGAAGAAGAAGAAGAAGAAGAAGAAGAAGAAGAAGAAGAAGAAGAGTAGGAAGCAGATAAGGTTAAACCAGAAAATAAGCATTAAGGTTAAAACAGTAAATCTATGCAAATAGGTTTAGGTTAAAATTAGGGCTAAAATATTCATCCGGGTTAACTTTTGTATATAAGAAGATAAGAGATAATAATAATAATAATAATAATAATAATAATAATAATAATAATAATAATAATAATAATAATAATAATAATAATAATAATAGTAATAATAATAATAATAATAATAATAATAATAAGAGAAAGAGTAGGAAGCAGATAAGGTTAAACCAGAAAATAAGCATTAGGGTTAAAACAGTAAATCTATGCAATATGTTTAGGTTAAAATTAGGGGTAAAATATTCACCGGGTTAAATTTTATATATAATAATAAGAAGATTCTTGCATGAACTCTTACCCAATACATCATTTTTACACCCAACAAATAAAAAAATGACACATGTTATTAACTTTAAAAAAAGTGTGATTTTAATTAAGGAGATGGAAACATAAACGATGGTGGGTGGTTCTTGTTGGTTAAAGAAAGTGAAAAAAGGATAGAGAAAGATTAAAAATAATGAGAAAAAATTCTTATATTAATTCTTTTTATTATTTTAATGAGGTGTTAGATTTTAATTGGTTAGGTGTAAGAATGATGTGTTGGGTAAGAGTTCAGGTAAGAATTTCTCTTTTTTTAATATTTTCAGTTTTCCTTTTTAAATATTCTAAAATACCTTTTTTTTAATATATTTTCAGTTTACCTTTTTAAATCAATGATGATACCATAATTTTGATTATATATATAGTTTTTATTCTCGAATGAAAAAAAAATCATAGATTCTTTTTAAATTCTACAAAAAATTTATTCTTATACGTTAAGGAAAATTTATTTATTTATGTATTTTCTGAATTCAAATATTATATACTAATTTTTTTTCATTTAATTATGAAAACGTTTTTTTAAAATTGAAAAGAGATGGAATGCATAATTCCAAAGTTTAAATTTAATCTTCAATATGACTCATAATAACTTTAATAAATAAATAAATGTATCAGAATTATAATTATAATTCCTTGTAGGAAGAAATTTAACATTTTAACGGAATACCACCATTTTCTTATATGATTTTTACAATAGATCTAGAATTTTCATAAATTTTGAAAATGGAGAAACATTGTTTTTTTTTTTTGTAAAAAATTGACAAACATCATACAAGTACACGGATAACACTTGAGTGACATTGTGGTTGGTGACATTGATCAACCACAATGACCTTGTAGTTGATCAATGTTATCAATGTCACCCAAGTGCTACCCCATACACACAACCGATATCCTAGTTGAAGATGTCAAACTTAACAATGATATTGCTAGTTCAGCTAAATCGTACAAACCAGAAACCATTCCAAAATATGCATTCTTTATATCCACTTTTCATGTTCAAGGACGAAAATCATGTTTATGGTTTCTACCTTTTTTTTTTTGAGAAAATTTATGGTTTCTACCTATAGTCAATCAAAATGGACTATGGAGCATTAAAATGATTTGGATGTTGTAGAGGTTTAGAAATGTTACTGCTGTTAGGTGGAGAATGATTCACCATTTGCCAGAGATAGATTGGGAGGTCGAGATATATTATATTTATCGCGAGGCGAATAGATGTGCTGATGCTCTTGCTAATATCGGAGGTGATCGTGGTATTCATTGGAGTTTGTATGAAAACTGTCCAGTGCAATTGAGTCATTTGATTTTTGTTGAAGTCATTGTAGTTTTTACTCCATGGTCAATTTCTCCATAGTTTTCCATTCCTAGGCTTAGACCCCTTTTTGATAACAGAAAATAGATATACAAGTTATGCTGCTCAAGAATTTTCCTCATCCCTGGTCAATGAAGAAAGAAAGTTGAGAAAAAAAATAATGCAAAGTCTTTTATTTTTCCCTTCTCTTCTTCTAAGTTCCAAGTGCAGACTCATTATATTGATGCCTATCATTCAAATTTCAATCTACAATATCACAAGTTTCAGTTTCAACAAATGAAGTTACCAGAGGGTCATTCAGTTAAGTGACAACTGCTAAATACATCTCAAACTATATTTGGGTAATCAAACAAAAGCCTGCATCACTTTCTTCCTCAGGGATCTCGACTAAGCCCATGTTTCTTCAGTGTTTTAATGTAATTTCTCATGAGGGTAAACTTGTTGCTTCCTAGATGATAGAAATAATCCCAGGAATAAATACCGGTTTTATGCAAGTCGTCAAAATTGAGCCTGGATCATCAAATCAAACAATCAGAGGTTTTAGTTGAGAGTCAATATTAGATTTAGCAAAGAATTTTATCACTAGTGTCAGAAATTGTTGTACCTTACCCCATAGTTTCCTACTGGTTCTGCAGACATAATTCCCACGTGGCCTCTTCCAGATATTACCTAGTTCGGTAGGGTTGTTAATAAATGAAGTATCATTAGAAATGAATCTACTGAACTCAAATCAGAAAAGGAGTGAGTAGGAAGTATAACAATGCTAAGAACCAAACTGGTATACGGAAGATGAATTTTGATTTTGTTTGGATAAACAACTTAATTAAGCACTTATAGCATAAACATTTATCATATAAGTGAGTATAAGCTATTTCTAAGACAAAAGCTAAAATACAATATAATTGTTTTCATATAAACTATAAACCTTTTCATAAGCTATATCCTAAAGAGCTTATGGAAATAAGCTGAAAACAACTTATGCCAACATGTATTTGCTGTTTCAATAAGCTCTTGCAAACGGTGTCACAAATGTTAATGTCAGTAAATAAACTTAAATAAATCAATCCAAACAGACCCTATATATACACCACAAACAACTTTGAAATGGTGAAGTTACCTTTTCCCCTCTAATTGATCTGATTTTTCCATCAACTGCAGGGCTATTTATTCTGAGAAATTCAGCAGACAACTTGAATACACTACCATTGGAAAATTCCACTTCTACCTGAAACAATTATGTATAAGGATGTAAGAAAAACAATTGATGAAATAACATTTCCATTAACTCTAGTATCCAACTTAACAACCAATTAAAATTTCAACCTAAAGACAGGTTTCTATAGACATGTAGGTGTTCAATACTCGCCTTAATTGACAATTGATCAATTCCATTAATTGAGGCATGCTCCAAATTCCAAAAACTTCATAAAGATAAAAGTTAAAAAGAGTAAAGAGGGAAGAAGCTCACATATTTTGGGGCTTGAAGAGAGAATTTAGTTAGACGTGCAGTTTGTTCTGCCGCAGTGTTGAATCTCCGAATGGCTGCCAGCATAGCTTTCGTTATTCTAGTCACGTTATCTTTACTTCTAAAGGAGATCATGAAGCTCATGTTAGCTCAAGGGAGTCATATTATACAACTTGCAATGAATTGACAGAATATAAGAAGAAAAAAGATTAGACAATAACAAAATGGTAGGGAATTCTTTTTTAAAAACGGTAAACTTTAGTGTTGTTTTGTTGAGGTAGGGACCAAACTCGAACTCAAACTCATTATCACTCTACTAGTCTACTCTTTTAACTCTCTCACCCCAGCCACCAAATCATCCTATTATTCTCAAATGATATGGAAATAACAAAAGCAACATAGGAAGAAATTTCAAATGTATAGTTCAACACTAAAAGAAAGTTAGTATTCATAGAAATTACACCTCGTTTTGCCATATTGTATATTTTCTGTAATGAAATGTGTTACAAAAGGTAACACTGTATAGTGACTTATTTATTTTGACTATGTCTTTTGGCAAGTCTTATTTTTACTAGCTTATAGCGATTTTTTTATAAGCTAATTCAAGTAGCTTATAGCTTATCATTATTTATCTCAATTTTACCCATGTAATCTTAATTGGAAAAAAATTTAAATATTAATTAAACATGTTACTATTTTTATGTCATTTTATATGTATAAGCTACTTCAACCGCTGATTTTACCAAACACTATAAATTCAATGAGCTAACTTATGCGTTATCAGTTATACGCTATTTTTTTTCTTCCGAAATACAGTCTCTAAGTTACTTACAAGTTATGATTGATAGAAAATAAATACTATGATGAACATTAAAAAAATATTGATATGAAGTAGACATTTCATCAAGCACCTTGTGTGCAAAATAACAAAAGAAATGAACATTAGTTAGATAGAGTACTGTCAGAAGAAGTAAGCTTACTTTGATGATGCAAAACAGCTGGAGATTGAGCAAAATGGTATGCTTATATCAGAGGAATGGAGTTCAACATTGCATTGCTTTGGTTGTGGTTGTTATTATGCAATGTGTGAATCTTTCAAAGCTGATGGGAATTTATATCCTTTTAATACTAACTAATAGTATAACAGGATAGTATCTGCAACGTAATGAAATGAAAGAGATGGAACCAAAAAAATAATCTGTTCGATTTCGATTTTTACGGTAAAACCCAAATAAAAAAGAGTTTAACGACTATGCACAAGGTAGATGTAAATCCTTTAAAAGAATAAATTCTTTTTGAGTTTAAAGCAATGTTTTAAAACCTGGACCGGTAGTTGAAAGCTACTGGGTCACTGGGTCGGTAGTCGGAACAATGGGTTACTCGTCGGACCGCATGACTATTGATCCGGTCTTTATAAAAAAAAGTCATGACATAGAGGGACACAAATCGAAAAGAATCCCTCTCTCTCTCTCTCTCTCTCTCTCTCTCTCTCTCTCTCTCTCAGCTGAACACTAATACGAGGAGGGGTAGAAAATTCCTTCTTGAATATCACTCTCTAATTTCATCTTCCCATTAATTCAGACATACCCCATTTCAAGAGATTCATTATCTTCCTTCATCCTCTTCAAAATTCGACCTAAAAGGGGGGAAAAGAGAAAGTTGTTCCAATTCTCGCATGCAATTGTCAAGGTGAGTTCTCTATTTAAGCTTGAATTTCATTATATAGAGATGTATTTGTTGTTTAATAGCAATAGCAATCTATATTACGATGACATGGGGTAGTTTTCATGGGTTCTAGGATCAAATGTATTGTTCATTATATTCAACGCTTTAACGATGGGTGGATACTATAGAGTACCCTCACACTGAATAGTATTCACATGAACTAAAATGCCAAAATAATTAACGTGTTCCACCTTCATATTTTGTTCAAAAACAGATTATTATTGATTCTGAATTTGTTTGGTAATTAAATTGACGAAGTTCAGATTTATGGCAGATGGTTATTAGTGACCATACAGATGCTTACGTAATTAGTTTTCAATGAGCTGATTGAACAGGGAATAATGCAGTTAGTTAGAGGCTACAATTATGGTTATAGTTAGAGAATCCACTGAGATAAGTAGATCTCATCCCACTCCTTTTAATCTTTTTTTACGTAGACAGGTGAATGTTGTTGCGGACTTAAGGATTAGTTCTTGAAGAATAGACTTCAGAACTCTATTTTGGATTTTGTTGTGTAAATGTTTGAATTTGAAATTCATGTACATCCTGAGATTTGTATCTTGTTCTTATAAATAAGACAAGAATTTAACTTACCCTCTAATTCGATTCAATTATTTTAATTATCCAGTATCAGTTGTAATGTTCTGTATAAAATTCTAGAAAAATTATATGGGATGTTATAGTTGTGCTTGTTAAAAAATTTCCTCTTGGCTTGGTTGTGTAGACATAGTTAATCAAAGGGTAACTAAAATGACCATTCAGTGGGAAAATGAGGGAGGGCAAAAGGGGGGGACTGACAACTTAAATGTGCTTCCTTGGGGGAAGGTGTGAACCAAATAATAGATGGTAGTAGAACTATCTTTCATTGTGTTTATATGCTCGTATACTTTACTTATTTTTATTATTTTTTGTTTTACAATCTTTGTAGCACCAACACATTTGATCGAAAATGTGTTCAGTGTTGGGCAACGAAACTTTATCGACACATTTGATCGAAAATGTGTCCAATGTCAGACACCGATACAACATCGACACATTTGATTGAAAATGTGTTCGGTGTCAGACACTTATACAACATCGACACATGTGATTTCATTCGATTAATCCATTTTTTCAAGTTGTCATCAGTGTCGACGTGTCAGTGCCGTGTCTAGTGTCTGTATCACTATTAGTGCTTTATAGTTTGCAATTATGTATTATTGAGATTCATTGTTTTCTAATTGAGCTGAAATTGAGTTATATCTTTTTGTTACTTTTGTCCTTTTTCTTCTAAAGAATGCATTTTATTACTTCAGGGAAGTGGTTCTTTGAATGAGCTGGCTTGTGTTGAAAGATTTCTTGTGGCCTTGGATGAACTGAGATATTCAAGATTTGAATTGTCAGACTTGGAGTAGGTATAAGAAGTTCTTTCTCTATGTGCAATGCGATTTGAAAACTTTTCAATTTATGTCTTTGGTTATCCATTATTGAATTTGAAGGGTTGGCTAGATAAATACCTCAATTGTCTCTGTGTTGGAAATAAATGGTTATTTTCATCTTTTGTCATCCCAATGAAGGAGAATCACTGTATAATTTGATTGCATTTGAAAACTTGTCGAGTTATAACAAGCTATTTTTTTATGTGTGATGCAATTTGAAAACTTGTCGAGTTATCTCTTTGATTTGTCGTTTATTTATTTGAAGGGCTGGCTAGATAAATTTCTCTCTTGGAAATGAATTGTTTAGTTTCACCTTTTTTCGTCCAAATGAAAGTGAACCGCTGTATGATTTGATTGCAATGTTTATATTTTATCTTTACGAGGTCAATATATACTTCTGTTGGATTTCGTCGATGTTTTTCACGTCGCCCCACCCTGTTACCATGCCTAGTTTATTAATATTGAATGGTTATTTATGCCTGACGTATGTCTAACTGTTTTTAATATATGGACAGGTAACTCCCACAATCATATTTTGAATGTATTTGTCATGTTGGAACATGTGAGAAGACTAACAACCTTAAAACCAACCATAAACCTCTCCATCTTAGAGTCAAAGTTACATAGATGCCAATGGATGAACCAATTCAAGCAGATTCTGTCACAAATGATCCTCACTGGTTATATCACAGACACGTACGCCGTAAGCAGGCTTGTCAACTTCTCTACTCACTCCAATTTCATTCCTTTTCAGTATTCCCTCAAAATTTTCGACCACCTTCACAACCCCAACACCTTCATTTGGAACACTATCTTGCGTTCCCACTTAGAACTTAACAATTCACCTCATCAAGCTCTTAACTTTTACAGGCTCTTTCTCTTTCAAAACACTTCACCTGATCATTATACGTATCCGATTCTCCTCCGATCCTGCACTGCCCGTGTATCGGAACCCGAAGGAAAGCAAATTCATGACCATGTTGTTAAGTTTGGTTTTGATTCTGACGTTTATGTTAGGAACACATTGATAAACTTGTATGCTGTTTGTGGGAACATGATGAGTGCACGTAAGGTGTTTAAGGAAAGTCTTGTGTTGGATTTGGTTTCGTGGAATACCCTTTTGGCTGGTTATATTAATTCAGGAGATGTTGGGGAGGCGGAATGTGTGTATGACAAGATGCCAGTGAGGAACACCATTGCTTCGAACTCCATGATTGTGCTATTTGGAAAAGAGGGCTGTGTTGCGAAGGCGCGAAGTCTTTTTGATCGGATTGAAGGGAAGGATATGGTGTCATGGAGTGCAATGATTTCTTGTTATGAACAAAATGGGATGTGTGAGGAGGCATTGGTTTTGTTTGTGGATATGAATGCTAATGGAGTTATGGTGGATGAGGTGGTTGTGGTTAGTGCTATCTCTGCTTGTACGAGCCTCTCGGTTGTCCGGATGGGGAGGTCGGTACATGGTTTAGCATCAAAAATTGGGATTCAAGATTATGTTAGCCTTCAGAATGCAATGATACATTTGTACTCAAACTGTGGAGAGATATTGGATGCTAAGAAACTTTTCAGTGGCAGTGTCCTGTTGGATCTGGTTTCTTGGAACTCAATGATTTCTGGGTACTTGATGTGTGGTTTGGTTGAGGATGCTAAGAAATTGTTTGATTCCATGGTTGAGAAGGATGTTGTATCTTGGAGTGCTATGATATCGGGTTATGCTCAACATGGATGTTTCTCAGAGGCCGTGGCTTTGTTTCAGGAAATGCAGCTTCTTGGAATTAGGCCAGATGAGACTGCTTTAGTGAGTGTCATCTCAGCCTGCAGCCATATGGCTGCTTTGGACTTGGGCAAATGGATTCATGCATATATAAGTAAAAATAAATTCAATGTTAATGTCATTCTGGGAACGACACTAGTAGATATGTATATGAAATGTGGATGTGTGGAAAATGCATTAGAGGTTTTCTATGCGATGGAGGAAAAGGGAGTTTCTACCTGGAATGCTCTCATTCTGGGGTTGGCAATGAATGGTTTGGTAGAAAAGTCACTTAACGTGTTTGCAGATATGAAAAAAACCAAAACTCTTCCTAACGAGATAACATTTATGGGAGTTCTTGGGGCATGTCGACACATGGGCCTAGTAGACGAGGGGCGTCGCTACTTTAGGTCTATGACCCAAGAACACAAGATAGAACCAAATGTTAAGCATTATGGGTGCATGGTTGATCTTTTAGGACGTGCAGGCTTGCTTAAAGAAGCAGAGGAACTTATTGAGAGTATGCCAATGGCCCCTGATGTGGCTACCTGGGGTGCTTTGCTTGGGGCTTGTAGAAAGCACCATAACAATGAAATGGGAGAGAGGTTGGGAAGGAAACTCATCCAGCTTCAACCTGACCACGACGGTTTCCATGTGTTATTGTCAAATATATGTGCTTCAAAAGGAAATTGGGGTGATGTTCTGGAAATTAGGGGAATTATGGCACAACATGGGGTAGTGAAGATGCCTGGTTGTAGCATGATCGAGGCAAATGGAATAGTTCATGAATTCTTAGCGGGAGATAAAACACACCCTCAGATAAAGGATATTGAGCATATGTTAGATGAAGTGGCTGCAAAATTAAAGATTGAGGGCTATGCACCAATCACAAGTGAGGTTTCACTAGACATAGATGAAGAAGAAAAGGAAACTGCCCTTTTCAGCCACAGTGAGAAGCTAGCTGTTGCTTTTGGACTAATCACTATTCCCCTACCAGCTCCAATCAGAATAATCAAGAATTTGCGCATATGTAATGATTGTCATACTGTAGTGAAGCTAATCTCCAAAGCATTTGATCGTGAAATTGTTGTAAGGGATCGTCATCGCTTTCATCACTTTAAAGATGGTTCTTGTTCCTGCATGGATTTTTGGTAGCAAAATCTGTAAAATTGCATGTGTGATTAAAGTAAACGGGGATCCCATGCTATGCTTAAGGAAAATGCACTGAACTCATAACCTTTACAATGTTTTGGACTGAAATATAGAAGCATGTAGCATTTTCTAGATTTGGTACATGTCGTTGATGTTGAATCAAATGATTTTTGTTCTTATGCTGGGCAGCAGAGTAATAAGAAAAAGAAGAGCAATCAACCATCATTTATTTTCATCCATTTAGAGTAGCATTAAAGATTCTTACTCAGATATTCTGGAGAAATCTTCCTGGCTGTTGGGAATAGGGGATCAAATTAACTTTTGTACAGATGAATGGTGTGGGCAGCCTCTCTGTCATTCTTTGAATATCCCAGCATACCTTCACAATCTGTTAACTGAAAAGGTGGAAGATTTCATTGCAAACAACTCTTGGTGCATTCCCACTTCTGTGCATCAGCTTTTTCCCAACTTGGGACAACTTCTTTCTCAAGTAATAATTCCTATGGAGCCAAAAGAGGACTATCTGCTTTGGAAAACCTCACCATCAGGTTTGCTTACCTTCAAAGATTCTTACCTGTTCCAATCTGTAAGATCCGGGTATTTTATCATATTTTTATACTAAAAGTATATTTTGTCAAAATTAGATATGAAAATATTGTCCATGGGATTTCTTGAGCAAAGGTAATATTTTGTCCATGGGATTATCAGGGTGTCTACTTATTAAGCTGGTCTTATTTTATTTTACTATAGCAAAGTGTGGGAATATTTATTTTATTATATTAGGAGTATAATGAGTAGTAAATTATCAGTTGAAATGATAATTATATATTTGAGTAAGGAAAAGCGGATGACACTTAATTTTGTGACTAACTTAAATTTATTATCCTATTTTTGTTTTATGCTAGTAGGCACATATTTATATTTTTGTTTATAGTATTGAAGTTGAAAAGTTGCTTACTTAAAGGAAACATGGTTCATTGTTTTTCTACAAATTTCAAAATTTAAATAAAAATATAAATAAATAATTAGAGGAAAAATAAGGGAGACTTTTTTTTGTAGGAAACACGTTCAATTACTAGAAGTAGTAAACACTTTTTTTTTCCGGTTATGAAAGTCTAAAGTCCAATGAACAACTTCTTTTCCTAGTCATATGACCACAGCACATCACTTCTCATTATTTTAGTCCCACTCATTTAGGAAGTAAGTTTTTTTTTTTTTTTTTTTGAAGGAATTTAGGAAGTTAGTGGAGGAGGTTACTTCTCTATTAGTATAAGGAGGTTACTTCTCTATTATCTTCTCTATTAGTATAACAAGATGCATTTCACTGAGTAATACACACTTGTGAACGATAAAGAGAACCGTAGAAAGAGTCTTGCAGGAGAAAGAAATGAGAACAAAGATCAACTCTGACTAAAACTAGCATTTAGACCTATCACAAGTAAGAATATTTTTCTGTCTTACATTCTTTCTCTCATTATTAATTTGTTCTTAGGAATCAATTTCTGTGTTTGAAAATTAAAGAATGATAAATATAGAGTATATACAGATTGTCTTTTAGAAATGTTAAATGCAATTTTGAGAGATTTTGAGTCAAACATTGAGTTGAAGTAGAGACCTTCCTACGAATTTATTTCAATTGAAATAGTATATCTTAATTTTCTATTCAACGTCTAGAATATGTTTGAATATAGCTGCTTGTACCGTGGGTGTTTGACAGCACTAGTTCTTAAGTTCATAGCCTAGTTTGAAATTATTAGAGGATTGAAAGCTTTCGGTTTGTTAAAATAAATTATGAGCACCAAATATATATTAGTGGCTATGCAAGATATAGAGCGGTGATTCAAGAACCGTAACTCTTGACTGGATTTAGAATTTGAAAACAATACTTTATCTCTACTTCGAAGCTAGTTTTCAATTTTAAAAAGGTTCCGACTTACTAATGTTTTAAGTCTAAAATGGTATTGAATTTTGAATAAAGTGCTACTAATATATATATGTTCATTTTCTAGTTAAGGAATGAAGAATACTGTGATGAGGTAACTATGATTTTCTTGAGTAATTAAGTTAAGTTACAAAAGAAAAAGAGTCTTAGTTTAATAACAAATAAATTGAATAGGAGTTGGTCGTAAATTTTACCTTAACCAAACCCAAGTCTTGAGTAGGAATTACGAGCAAGAGAAATTGAAACTAAGTTAGTAAATATTTAATTTTGTATATGTAGATTTGGTGGAGTAAAGACGGCAGATTGAAATCCTAAGGTTTGCTCTTGCTGAGTACGGGAAAGGGCACTCCATTTTTTTATTTTATATATGTATTTACTTGTTGTTAAAATGATGATGTTTTGAATTGTACCATGGTTCCATACTATGTGAACTTGATTTTGTATTGCTTGGTTGTGAGTATAACTTGTTGTTTTCATGCCTGAAGTGTGGTCCTGCATATTTTGTTAGTCGGAGTTCTTGTCGGTGTAATCAGTGTCTCTAGCAGGTGGTTAAGTCAATGATTAATTTAGTCGGATACTCATTGTGAGTGATCTATTTTGTGGAGTTAATAACCAGGTGTCACATGCATACATTCATTGTCGCGTGGTGCCCATAATTGGTTGGGGCCCGATGTCTTGAGTGCCCATAATTGGTTGGGGCTTATTGTATCCTTTTGAGCGCTCATAATTGGTTGAGGCTCGTTGTCTTCTTTTGTTGCCCATAATTGGTTGGGACCCGTGGGGTATGTGGTGTCCATAATTTGTTGGAACCACCGTGGAGTGTTCATAATTGGTTGAAGCCCACAAATATCTACGAAGAACTTTTGTTGCCCTATAAGGGAGGTGATATCCGGATCATTTGTCGTCGCATATAGGTCAACCTTTAGGGTGTCATGCATTTGTCGAGTCCACTAGTGTTTTAGGTGTTGACATTTTGAGTACTTTATATTAATATTTGTATTATTTGCATGCCATAAAATACATGTTAAATATATGTATAACTTGTATATTTGTTGTTGTTTGGGAGTTGACCCTTTTTCCGTATTTGAAATCAGATAATGATCATGACTTATAGATTGAGGCTCCGAGATATGTGGACCTTTGGTGCGCCTTGGCGAGTTTTTATCTCAAGCGTCCAAAGTTATGACTAGCTAGGTTGTGTCTTTGGGTAGTAAAAGGCCAAGAGCATTGCTCTTAAGAATTTTATATTTTGATGTAAAACAATACTGAATTACTATTTTGAAAGTTCAATGAGAAACTTATTTTTTTTTTTTTTAATTTTAATTTGAAACCAAGGAGTTTTAAGTTACTGTTATTATTTTAAAAAAAAATATATGCACCATTTAAGAATTACATAAGCACATAGCTTGGGTTAAGCTTATTTGGTGCAAGGAGAGGTCTTCCTAATAGACTTCCAACAGATGAAAACCTTACTGATAGAAGAGGTCTTTCTTTTCCCTCTCTGTGTACTCTTTGCATGTCTCAACAAAAAACATCTCAACATTTATTTTTCGATTTCCCTTTTGTGCTAAAGCTTTGGAATTGGCTGCAAGCTATTGTCAACTGTCAGCTCTCTCTGTCTGTGAATGATATTTGGAACATCTGCAATAGAGGATGGTCCCCTCAATGTCATTTTGTGATTCTATCTGCAATTATCAATGTCATTGATTCTATATGGTATGCAAGAAATCAAGGAAGATTCAACAACTCAAAGGTACCTTGGCAAACTGCTATTTCTTTGGTCTATTCAAAATTCTCCCTGTCTGGAAATAATAAGAAAGCGGCCTTTACTTCAGTTAGAGACTTTCAAATTATGAAAGAATTCAAGGTGGTTTTATTAAGGTGGTTTTGTGGCATCCCCTCCATTGCGAACTGGATTAAATGTAACATTGATGGGGCAGCTTTAGGCTCCCCTGGACAATCTTCATGTGGTGGCTTGTTTAGAGACAGCTTTGGTGATTGCATTGGTTGTTTTGCAGAAAATCTTGGTGTTCAGACGGATTTCTATGCTGAGTTAATGGCAGCTATCAATGCAATAGAGATAGCTAATAGTAAAAATTGGCAAAGTTTATGGTTGGAGACTGACTCAAAGTTGGTGCAGATGGCTATAGCCTCTACTTCTTATCTGCCTCTACTTGGCAGATAAGAAACAGGTGGCTTAATTGTATGATAAAGATTTGAAGCATGAACTTTATGGTAACACATATCTATAGAGAAGGCAACTCTTGTGCTGATAAACTTGCTAACATTGGCGTATCTCTTTCATCTTTCACTTGATGGAATGAACCTCCTACTCAGATTCTAACTGAGATATTTTGTAATAGATTGGGTTTTCCTAATTATAGATTTTCTTAATGCTTTGAGGGTTTAGGCTTCATGTCCCCCCCTCTTTTGTTTCCCCTTTTTTCTTTAAAATATTATGGTGCTGCAGGTTTTCTGCACACCAGTTTATCAAAAAAAGAAAAGAAAAGAATGAGGGCAGCAGAGCATGATATACTTCACAAGATATCTATCCATTTTTTATGATGTTGATTACAATCTATTCAACTCCTGGACTCTGAAAATAATCAATATATAAAGAAATCAATTACAAAGGCTGCAGATATCCTTGTATTTTTATCTTCTTTACATGTGTAAAAGTGGCTGAGTCTGAGGTAACTATTTACAACCCAAAATAGTGGTGTATATTTTGTTTTTATTTGATGTTTATTAATAAGGAATGTGTTTATAAATATTAATGGCTTATATTATTTGACCACTACCAGCCACTGCTTTTGCTGGGTTATTATCAAGTAGCTTACACTAATCAACTGTAGCTTTTCAATTGCTCAAAATTACAGAAACCAAAGAGTCTTGGCACATACAGAATTGAGGAAAACCAATTCTACAAATTGGTATTTAGATATGCCATTGAAAGAGTATGATCCTTTCCACTGTTTTTGGCAACAGTACAGGTTCGGCCTCTCTTTTTCAATTGCTTTCTCTGTTTGAAGAATCCGTTCTCTTTTTCAATGACTTTCTCTAGTTTTTCTTTTCTGATTTGAATACTGATCTTCCTCTATGGGTTTTCCGTCTTTGGTGTTCAGCATAGTTTAAATGAGTAGGAGTTTGCTGACAAGAAAACCATAAAGATGCCACAGTTGTTATTTTTCCCTTTTTCTTTTTTTCTTCTTTAATTGGTATTTAGCAGAGTTTGAATTAATAAAGGGAGTGTATGCTTGCTGTTCATTAAAAATGATGCGTAAGTATCCCATGTTATATTACATTTTCAGTACCACTGTGGTGTATTTCTTTCCTAAAAGGTTTACTAATGGATGGACTTTGTATCAATCAAATTTGGTTGACAGTTAACAAGGAAACATAGGATTTATATATGGTAGCAGCTGATAGAGCTCCTGCTTGCTAGTGCAAGGAAATTCACTCAATTGGAATTTGTGTTAAAATAATCCATTCTTATGACTTACAGAGAAAGCAATCACATTGACAAGGTTGATTTTCATAATTTATTTGGATGAAACAAAGCATTGTAATAGAAATCATAATTGGTTTGACAAGTAAAATAATACTCTTGAGAGAAGTTCAAATGTCATAACATATAAAGTAAACAATTGAAGAAATTAAGCAAAACATTGTAACATACTTTTTTAGACTCCATTAAATAAACAAACTTGAGAAGACAAAAACTGAGACTAAAACAAAACAAAGTAACATACTTCAATTAATTTGAAGTTGTCAATCCCGGTGAAAAGGTGGAAGTACCCATAGTGCAGGTGGCATCCGTGCAAACCAATTTTGGTAAGGGCAATGCTGACTAAAGCTTCCATCTTTAACATTATAAATTTTCATATCAAATGGTTCATTAGGATAAGGAACTGGCTCATCGTCGTAAAAATCATCAGTGTAATATATTGAATCCTTTTGCAGATAATTAGAGAAATATGAGGCAGACATAGATACAGAATCACTATCACCCACAAATAGAACATTG
Source organism: Medicago sativa (assembly GCF_051527215.1). Lineage (NCBI taxonomy): Eukaryota > Viridiplantae > Streptophyta > Magnoliopsida > Fabales > Fabaceae > Medicago > Medicago sativa. The sequence continues at coordinate 52,503,918 of NC_140751.1, read as the reverse complement.
TCTCCCAAACTATCAAGTTTTAACATTTGCATAAGCTTACCACTTTGAAGTTCCAATTCCAACTTATATACTTCAAATCCTTCGGTACCACTACTAGACAAGCTACTCTTTTCATCGTCATCGTCTGGAAAACCAATAAATTTTCTCACAAGCCACAATTCTCCCTCCAATGATTTCACAAGATAAACGCGATCAGCATAATCATCCCCCTCAGAAGAAACAACATTTGGAATGACCTTCTTATCTTTCAAGTAACTCAAATCGAAAGAGACAATGTTACTCCATTGTCCCACGACATAGACTAGACCTTTATAGAAAATAACATCATTGAAGCTATGATAGTCCTGATCAATATAAGTCCAAACCTTTTGTCCGGCTTTTATGAAAGCAAGACAATTACGCATACTATAAATTGCTACAACAACGTAATCATGTGGCATAGCTGTAGGATTAGCCGATAAAATAACCTTATGCACATTACACTCATAATTTTTTCTTCTCCTAAGTATATCCAACATGTAGATAGGTGGTAGAGGGATGGAAACATTTTTGAAAGGATTTAGCAGAGTTATAATTGTATTTGTAACTTTGGAGTACTCCACCTTTGCTAGCCAACCATGACTGGAGCCACAAAACCTCTTGTTATAAGGCACATGAAGTTGCAACTTATAAATTGTTTTGGATGAAATCCCATATAAACTTCTCTTTGTTCTACACTTTCTTTTTGTGGGAATCATTAACATCGGCAATACATTATTTCTTATTTGCCGGTTTTGATAATTACCCTTTGCAATGGAATACCAATTTTTACAGACCACACTGAAATAAATGTGATCTATACGTTCTACCAATTTGTCAAAAATCAAACTTAGAGGAAGTGCTTCTAAATTTCCCCAATTTACCTCCATTGACAAGAAAGCTATTGAAACACAAGTATTGAAAAAGGGGAAGTTTTTTTGGTACGGAAAAGTGGGAGGTTAAAATCAAGATATTCAAATCAAGTATAAGAAAAGGAGAAGGTTTTTATTTTTTTGGTATGAAGCAAAAGGTAAAACGGGGAAGGTCAAAACTATGAGAAAATCAGGTGCACAGAGGGGTTGCAGTTTGATGTATTTAAATAGAATTAAGAAGACGGTATTTAAACTATGAGGAAATCTTTCTTGTTTGGAATTGAAATATTGATAAGTTGTTACATGTTAATTTTGCTAGTATGTGATTCCAAAATTTGTTATTAGTTTCTTTTAAGGAAAATTTGTTATTTGTTGTTACATGTTAAGGTTCTTATCAAAATAATTTTGACTCAAATATATAACAAAATCTTTTTTTATTTAGATCAGGAAAATAAAGATTTTGGAATCCAGTTTTTTTTTATTGATAAGGTTACATTTTTACGATCAAGATAAAGGGAAACATATCTTTATTTTATTTGAAAAAAAAATAGTCATCGTGTATCAAACAATTTTTTTCATCAAAAAAAGATGTATGTTTATTCTTTGTCAAAAAATAATTTATTTTTATAAGATCAATTTATTTTTGTTACCATGTTATCGATACAAAAATTTTACCATCATTTATCAGTAATTAATCTCTATTAGAAGCATATGTGATAAACAAGGTGTGTTTTTCTCTTGCTAAAAAAAAAGGTGTGTTTTTCTCTTTCATCCGGATTTTTTTCCATCTATAAGAGTAGATCGAATGTCTTTTCATTTGACAAAATAAGTAAAACTATACTTATTTTTTTCAATGATACCCACAATATAACAAATATAGTATCCTTCAAAACAATATAAAAAACATGATATAATTTTTTATTTTTTCGATGACACTAACAAAATAGGATCAAATTTACTTAATGGTATAATTGAATGGAGTCAAAACCAAGCCATAATCTCTTACTACTTTTAGTAATCCACATTTGTTAGATCCACATTTGTCAGAAACATTCAAGTCAAAATGTAGTTCACATGCGTGTCATACAAATACCATACTTTGCCCAAAAATTCACATGCATGTCATACAAATAATCCTTGATAAAATGTTTATTTTTTCCTGCATTCGTCCTTCTTCAAATGGGCATCCCCAGATGCTTTTGAAACAAAAGCTTGTTTGCACTTATGGCATTCATACTTGCCTCCTTTGTGAGTTGTATTATGATGATCTTCAAATCTTTTCATAGACTTGAAGGTTTTACAACATACATGACATGTGTAGTAAGGCATGCTGCAATATAAGAAAAATATAAGCTTGTTAAAAAAACTAATATTTCCTTTTTTGTTCTACTAATAGTCTAGTATGATTTTTTTATTTTTTTTAAGGAAGTCTAGTATGATATTTATTATTAGTTTATAAATAATTATTTTTACTTATATGTACTTCAAAGAAGCATTAAAACAGACCACTTGATATATTAAGAAGAGAAAATAGTTAATGTGATAGTGTTATAACAAAGAAATGGTTGAAATAAGCTCACATCAAATTAAAAATTGATTTATTTTATCAAAAAAAAAGTTGCAAATAAAAAACCATCAAAAGTGTGAGTTTCATAAAAATTGTTTAAATTTTCTATCATTGAAACAAAATATGTTTAAGTTACATAAGTGTGATATGACATTGTGAAAACCATTTAATAGTGGTTATGATACCAAATTTAAGTCTTTATAAATTTGCAATTGAAAATGCTCTAAGAATGTGTATCAAAGTTAATTAACAAATCCTGAAACTAAATCATAATAACACTATGATTTCTACTTTTTTGGACAAAATTGACAATTTTATTGCAATTTTGTATTATCAAGGGAATCTTTCTGGGACTTTAAATTCACATATAAATCCTTAAAAAATGTATGTGCATTACGAATTTTTCTACAATTAAAATAGATTTTTAATGTTAATTTCATAACAAAATTCAGAGAAAATATAAAATAATTAAAAAAATTAAAGGATATATAAGTGAGAGTTTTTTATAAGGAAAATTGATTAATGGATATAAACGAGTGAAAGATGCTAGAAATGCACCGACTATCGTCCAAAATCTTGTTTCAGATTCGTCCTCACTACGAACAAATCACAACCAATCTTCACTACTAGAAATATACAATTGAGAAATGATATTTGTACAACCATTTTGGTACAATTTTTGTACAACTTTCTCTCTCATACTCACATTATGTTTTTATTCTCTCTCTCCCTTTTTCTCTCTCCATTGTTTTTGAATAATGAGAAGAGAGAACAACAAAGTTGTCTCAAAAGTTGTACCAAAATGGTTGTCAAAATATCACTACACTATACAATTTTCATGCGGAAATGAATCCCCATGTAATAGGGGTAGACAAGCACCCATGTCCCGGCTAAAAACCGACATGACCATTTTAAAAAAAAAGACACAACGAGCAGGTGGACACTGATAATTGGGGTCCAACACTATTTTTCAGTATGTGTGGGTAGTATTAGTCGGGTTCGAGTCTCAAAAATCATAATAAACCATCATTTTGGTTCCTTGAGTATCACACTCTCTTTAATTCTTGCAAACATACTCACAATTACTATCACAACAATTGACACAGAAAAATCTACATAAATTATTCCGTAGATAAAATTGTAGGAAAATCTACATAAATTGTCAATAAGCAACATCAAAGTTCCCACCATATAATAAAAGAAGTAATTCAAAGTATCGATAGGTTTATATATAACTTATTATAAAATTGTGTGAAATAAACAAAAAAATATAAAACAAAATTATAAACTATTATGTAATTACATAACAAGAGTTACAAATAAAAAACATACTAATCAATATGATTATTTGCCTCTAATCTCTATTGTCTTTGCAATTGTTGCTTCGTCTACAACTTCTCTTGTTCCAGTCATAGCAGCGAGATCATTTAGACCATGAACTTGACTTCTCAAAGCATTAATCTCTACTTTATTTACTTGATCAATAGAGTTGTCGCTCTTCCACCGCCACAAAAAACTGTCCGAACAACCGGACACGTATTTACAAATGTGGCGGGGAACGGAAGCTCAATGGAGTCATATGTTACTCATCAGGTATGTTTCATTGTTGTTGCGGTTGGGAATGTTCTAGAGAAAATAGGGGCAGAACTTGTAATATTTAATTTGGGTCTAATCAAATGGACCAAAGCCGTTACACCTAAAACAACTAGTTGGGAATGCTTTGGAGAAAGCAAAACGGGTACACAGGCAAGAGGAGGAGCAGGAAGACTAAATCCAAGCTTTGAAGGTGAAAATGATACAGGATAAAGAGGTTTTGATATTTTCTTTTCTTTCAAGGCTAGTGAGGTGAAAAGGGAGCACACCCACCCAAAATATATTAAAAAGAAGATTGTTACAAAAAGAAGGGGTTCAAGCCAACCCTCCTTAAAGAAAAGAGAACCTGAAACTAGGCAACCCTAGTCTATTGTGAACATAAGCTTCTCTAATTTCCATATGCAAAGTATAAAAGTACTGAAAAGAGGCTAAGGATAGATTTATGTTTTCAAATCTATCATTACAAACATTTCCTTCTCTGTAAATATGAGACACTATAAGTTAATGCTGGAAGTGTACTCCATACAATTGAACCATCTATTTATTATCTGCCAAGGCACTATTTCTACAGATTTGAAACCAAGTATTGTTATCTTTGAGTCAGACTCCAACCAAAAGTGCGTGTAATTCCTTTGTTTTGCAATCTATAAAGTTCTCATTATCCCACACAGTTCAGCAATTAAAGAGTGTCCAACACCTAAGCCTTCAGCAAAATAACCTAAGAATTGACCATTATAGTTTCTAAAGATTCCACCATAGGAAGTGGCTCCATAAGTAGCTGCACCATCACAGTTTGCTTTTATCCAATGCATAGTAGGAGGAATCCAAGAGACTTCCTTGACAATACTAGTTCTAAGAGGATTAATTTTGCAATTGGAAAGCCTTTAGAACAGTGAACTCTAGCATGGAGAAACTGACAGAAAGCTTTGAGTTACTAACAGATAAAGAAACTCCAGAGATAATGGTGGATATTGCAGATCTCCAAGGGATAATTCTGTTGTTGAACAATGCTTTAGAAAGATACATGATAAATTCTTGTGGGATGAATTGATCCAACTGCACAATATTAGAAGAGTCTTGAACTTGAACTATGAAGCATTGACATAGACACTGGACACGAGTCACACTTTTGCTGTGAAGCACGGTCACAGACACTGACACCGTACACGACATTGACACATCGGCACCAATATAATTTCAGAAAATGACAAAATTGAATGCAACCACCGGCACCAGTATAATTGGGCGTGTCAATGTCTGACACAAGTCGCGCCTTTGGTATGAAGCACAATCACAGACACAGACACAAGACACGACATTGGCACGTTAGCACCAGACACGACATTGGCACATTAGCACCAATATAATTTTCAAAAAACGACCAAATTGAATGTACCCACCAGCACCAGTATAATTGTGTGTCAGTGTCGGACACATGTCACGCCTTTGCTGCAAAGCACAGTCACAGACACGACATTGACACATTAGCACCAATATAATTTTCATAAAGCGACAAATTGAATGTACCCACCAGCACCAGTATATATGTGTGTGTCAGTGTCGGACACATTTCATGCCGTTGCTATGAAGCAGTCACAGACACAACATTGACACATTAGCACCAATATAATTTTCAGAAAGTGAACAAATTGAATGTCCACCAACAACAGTATAATTGTGTGTGTCAGTGTCGGACACATGCCATGCCTTTGCTATGAAGCACAGTCACAGACACGGACAAAGAGGTTTTGATCTAATTGAGAATGCTTTAGAAAGATACATGATAAATTCTTGTGGAATGAATTGATCCAATTGCACAATATTAGAAGAGTTTTGAATTATGAAGCATTCACATAGACACCGGACACGACACTGAGATGTCGACACCAGTATAATTTCAAAAAGTGACCAAATTGAATGTATCTGTGTCGGTGCAGGACATCGACACAAGTCACGCTTTGCTAATGAAGCACAGACACCAGACACGATATTGACACGTCGGCACCAGTATAATTTCATAAGATGACAAAGTCGAATGGCACCAATATAATTGACAAAATTGAATGTAACCATTTGTGGCAGTGTACACAACACTAACATCGACACGACGCTGACCCTAATGGACACGACACAGACACAACACTGACACCGATAAAATTTTAATCGATGCAAAAGTTTAGAAAATACAAACAATCAGATATTAACAATTTGCAAAAAGGGTGTAAAATTGATAAGAATTTTCCAAAACTAAAAGAAAATAATTTTCTAAATTGTTCCATCCGAAATCGAAGAATAACGGTTTGCAAAAAAGGTAAAAATTTATCAGTTTTTCAAACCCTATCAAAAGAAAAGATGACAAACCTGATCGGGAAATGGATCTTGAAATTCGGCAACGGACGGTGGGAGCAGTTGCTCCGGTGGGTGGACCTACAGCGCGCCATTGTAGAAAGTGAGGAGAGAGAAGAGAAGAGAAAGAGAGAGAGAGAGAGAGAGAGAGAGAGAGAGAGAGAGAGAGAGAGAGAGAGAGAGAACCAGTGTTCTGCGATAGACGTTGAGGTCGGCGAGACGGCGAGACGGAACGGAGAGAAGAAAGAGAAAGAGAGAAAACCAGTTTTTTTTTCCCGCTTTCTGATTTCTGAAGTCTGTTCTTGCCTGAAATAATTTTGGTTTAAATGCACTTTTTACACCCTATGTTTATCATCGTAGCAATTTTTACCCTCTAACCAAAAAAAAAAAAATGCAATTTTGACCCTCTAATTTTGCCATGTTTAGAGAAATATGCTCTTTTGATCCCTTATTTTTACAAAAAAGTTGCGATTATGACCCCTTTTTTGGGACACGTGGCAACTTCTCAACATAGTTGGGAAAATTAAAGGGTCAAAATTGCATTGTTTTTGTTAAAAGACCAAAATTGCTACGGTGGCAAACATAGGGGTCAAATGTGCGGTTAAGCCAATAATTTTTTTGTTTTTTTGCTGAAAAAGAAACACTTCATTTTTTTTAGATGTTTAATTGTATGATTGATTGATCTCCTATTTTAATAAAATTGCAATTCTAATACTCTATTTTTAATTGCGCAATTTTGATCTCAATTCAAAAATATTGATCAACTCATAACTTTGATTATCTAATTTGACAACGTGACATTAGATTACTTACCTGAAACAAAAAGAATGACTTAATTGTTGGGTGTCTTTTAAAATGGGAGATTGAATAGAACTACTAGTTCGAACCCCGGACCTTGCATATATTATGCATTGTTCCTACCAACTGAGCTGACATAATGACTTGCCGGAATTCAAATGATATTATTTCATTAGATAAATAAATTAAAAATAATAGAAAATAATTTAAATTGAAAAAAAATATTATATGAAAGTCATTAAATTAAATAATTAATTAGCTTAAATAAAGTTTAAACTTACATAGATGAAGAAAAGCATACAAATTAATCAAATGAAACAAGATACATAAGGTGATATCCACAATATATTAAAACTATTAGAATATTAAAATTGAAAACTAATCAAAACTCTAAAATTAGTAGTTAAGATTTAAGTTGAAGTAATCAATTATACTCCTATATATTAGTCTAGAGAAACATATTATCCTTATGAATAAAAAATTACATATTATTTATTTATTTTATTGTTAAAATTGTATAAACATATGGATTGGGTCTGCCCAGTCTGGAATAGTTAGTCATAAGCTTGCTACATAAGCAAGTTTGTTACTTTGTTGTAATCGGTTAGTTAATCATTGAATAAAGTTTTTGATTTCTCATCATTCTTACCCTCTCAATCCTTTCAATTTTTTCCAAAACCTTGATTCCCAAATTCAGTTAATTTCATCAAGTTGTTCTATCAAATTGGCATCTAGGGTATGGTTAGAGATCACAATTGTTGAAGAATATGTGAAAGATGGCAACTTGCACGTGCATTTTCAAAATGAAGGTGATGTTCATGTATCAAAATGTTCTTGCTATCATCATGAAGGCTTACGATCAATAGAAAAGCTTACGATCAATGGATCGTGAAGATGAAGCTTACGAGCATGGTTAGACTAACAACATTATATTGTTTAATTCAGTGTACCTTGTTTTTAAATGATCTCTTTCCTTAATTGTTCATTTTACTGAAAGTAGCTTGGTATTGAAGTCATTTTGTTTCTCTGATGTTCTTTCTTGATCGGTTTGTGTTTTTTGGATCAATTGTTGTTAAGGCTGTGCTTGTTAATTTTTTTTTCCTTTGGCTTCGATTATGAACACAGTTAATAAAAGTGTAAAAGTAATGTTGCCAATTGCATATTACAGAAAATAGCGATATGTTCAAATTTCGATATACAACAGTAATATAGCATCGCCATTTGACAACATTTTGTACTAAATATCCTATAACGGAACAATAATGGTTTGTTCAAAATATATTACATTATAGTGCTATAGCCACTATTTAACAACACTTGTAAAAGGTATCTTTTTTTTTTTTTTTTTTTTTAGGCAAAATAGAAAATATAATAAATAAAAAGAAGGAAATACAAAGACTGGGGGACATGAAACCTGACCCAGGAATAACCCAAGCGGGAATACAATCGTGATAAATCAATCCAAGTGGATCAACTCTAATCTATCCTAACAAAAATTCACTAATCAAAGGCGCAACCCAGCGAACCCGCGTATGAGCTCGAAACCAGATTACAAAAAAGAATGAAAAATGAACATCTGCAAGGACAGTTAGAGTATAAAAATGGCGAATGGATCGACCGTCAACACGGTAACAAAATCCAAGTGCCAACAGCTCCCTGATAAACAGCAAGCATAGATGCTCTTTCGAGCAAAACAACGCGTAAGAACTCAGATCGAGGGATGAGTCCAATACGTCCAGTAACCAACCCTTTCGGGTTTTTAAACACACCACACCCTTACGGGTTTACGAAACAGTCCACCGCAATAAGGCCAATTTCTATCCCACCAGTCTAAGAACAGCAACAAACACAACACCTGCAACAAAAACAAAACAAAACACAACATAACAGAAGCAACGAACATAGCCTCCAAGAACTCCGACGCAGTGGCAGTGAAACAACAACCAAGAAAACTGCAGATCTCAACAGATCCGGAAGAATCAGAGATCGAAGGTCGGACATGGTGAAAACGAAGAAGCAGAACAGAGCCGGAAAACACCACCCTGTTTAGCTACGACCCACCACCATGGAATCCACAAACCACCGCCGCGAAGCTGCATGAAGACCAGACAGCACGACGGCAACGCCACCAGCCATCTAAAAGAGCCCCGACCCTCCGGTAAGGCCTACGGATCTGTGTTGCATAACCATGAACCACACAGTCAACAACTAAACCAAGCTGATGTTGATGAGAAACCGAGGAACACACCGGCCGGGAAGAGGCGAACTGGTGGTGCGGAGAAAAGATCTCGTCGCACCACCACCTGAGAGGTCTACATCGGAGAGAAAGGCTTTGGATTTGGTAGGGGAAAAAAAAGTAAAAGGTATCTAAAATGAGCATTCAGTAGGAAAATGAAGGAAGGAAAGGGGGAACTAACTAACAAATTATAGGGGAAGTGTGAACCACATAAGAGAGAGTAATATTACTAACTAACAAATATAATTTGCTTATTTTTATTTATTTTGTTTTGCAATCTTCGTAGCACAGTCACTTTTGATCAAAGTGTTTGATGTCCAATACACATTGGTGTCGGTCATCGATACAACAACGACACATGTGAATACATTCAATTCGTTTATTTTTTTCAAATTATTATCATTGTCGTGTTTCTCTATGTTATGATCATGTTTAGTTTGGTTTTTATACTAGTGTGCAACCCGTGCGCGGACGCACGAGTAAAATAATCTTCGGACAACGCAAGCCAGAACAACATACAATCGTACCACGATGCTTGACAAAAGGTGTATCGACAACGTACATTTGCATCTCAATTTTCGGATGACGCAGGCACCAACAAATACATTAATATCAAATACTACATTGATAAATATTCAAAGTAATTACTATTGAATTTAATCTATAAGATAAAAATAACTACATAGATAAAATTCCACCAATATATATATATATATATATACTATAGCATTCAACATTTTCAACAAAGGGGAATATTATATCATGAACATCAAATTCACAACACTAAGACTTTCTTACCAACGAAAACTAAAACATTCCTAGTACTTAGACATCTTTAAAAACTTCTTCATACATAACATCGATGGTTTTAAGCATTATGTTCTTGTATCCTTCTTTTACAACCCCACCATTATCCAAAGCTTCATCCAAACTATCCATGGTCCTTTGTATCCATTCATCAGAATGATCCAAAAATCAATAACTTGTTAATCTTTGGTAACATTGCATTTTTTACCTCTACAAAAACAAATAGAATATGAATAATAGATTCATATAAAAAAGAATTATGAAAAATATACATGGAAATTTGATGAAGAACAATACCTTTTTGATGAAGAAGCCATTGGAGAGCATGCAAAGACACAAATAGAAGGTCATTTTGGAATGGGGATAGATAAGTAGAAAAAAATACAGTAATTGTTACTCATGCCCATATTAATTTATTGAATAAATACGGTTAAATTAGTAGAAAACTTATAATAAATTATGATAATACATGACACCGCAAATACACAAATAAATACACAAATATTATTTAAAAATTTATTTAGAAACGAAGAACTTCAGTGATAACAAAGATTTTAGAACCCCCCCAATTATTCAATACTTTCACAACTAAAAAAAAGTAATCATCCAAGCAAAGCCTAGTAATGGAAAAACGAACAACAGAACTATTCCCATATAAATGGTTCCCAATTCTTCAAAATTAACAACAATAATAACAAACAAAATGAGGACAAGTAAGGTGATTATTATTGTAATTGAAGAGTGGTAATTATTACAAAATGAGGTCATTATTTAATGTATCCGCTATCAAACAATGTAATTTGAATAACACATAATAAACAATGAGACCAAAATTAAAGATGACTTAAAGGCCGAAACAACAGAGCAAATTGAACATACAAAATACAATAGATGTTAAAACACATGACATACAACTTACAAATTAGGAATACAAATTCTTTTGTCAAAAAATAAATAAATAAGGAGAACAAATTCTTGTTAAAAAAATAAGGATTAAAAATTACAATACAACCATGAATAAAATTTTTAGCGACACCATCGATATGAAATCAAGATTCAAAGGTTGGTAATCAATTGTGGAAAATTATTTATAAGAATGAATGTCATGGAGGTTGATACATTAAGTGTTAACATTAATTTTTTATTATTATTTTGAATTACAAAATATTTTAAAAAAATTCTTGGAGATATATTTGAGGGTGTATGTATCTCGAAAATTAAATGGTATAAAATATGGTTTGAAATTGTTTGACTTTATTAAACTAAATGAAATAGCCACTGCCAAAAAAAAATTAATACACACTACCAAAAAAAACTAAATGAAATAGAAATTTTGGATCTATTACTATTCACACCACTGTTTAGGTGTACACTGCCTGAATCAGCCTGAATTGGGTTAAGACTTAAGCCCAATCTTCTTCATCAAACCCGGCCCCTCTCCTTTCACCCTCATTTTTTCATTTTTCTGTAATACACGCATAAGCGGGAAATACTTGTGTGACATTAATGTCACGGTGACATTAAATCTGGGCCACACATTGGGTGACATTAGATGTATTGTGTGGTCCAGATGCAATGGCAATGACAATGTGTGGTCTAGATGCAATGGCACGGTGACATTAATGTCACCAAAGTGCCACCCCGCATAAGCGCTCTCTACCTCTTCCCCCTCTACCGCCGTCGCAAGCTACCTCCCCATCCACCGTCGAAATCAGCCTCGATTGACCAAAACAACCATGTATTCTTTATCTCCTCAACCTTCTATGTCTTTGTATCCAAACAAAATCAATAAATGAGAAGATCGAAAAATGGGTATATCCTACTCCTGTGCAAAAACATGGAAGGAACATAGCAAAATAAAGGTAATCTAAACTATTTTCACCTTCCTTTCTCTAGATCGTTTTGCATGTCTTATTCTTTTGATTGTGAAGGTATTCTTAACCCAATTTCAGGTTTGGTGAAGAATTGATCATGTTCACAAAGTTTTAAAACTTTTGAAGCCTGTAGTTTTGCTTTAAGACCGGTCCTCCCAAGTCTAATCTCTTTCTGGGAAATTTTATTTCATTGTAGTTATTAGGTCTTGTAAGTTTGTGGTTTTTTAATTAACAAAAAAATCTAACAAACTTCAAGATGATTACTCAAGCTTTTCTAAAAACAAAACTGAAAACCCAAAAAGAAACATTTTTAATTAATTTTCATTACAAATTACAAAAAGTGTAGCATTTTCCCTTTAAAAATTTATTCACATTATCATGGTGTTATTCCCATCCACCATGAGATAGATTGGCAGAAACTATTGATGACGATGACACCTTCTCCAGAGTCTAGATAAGTTTTATAGTTCTCACCTTGAGAACATATGGTTAAGTTAGATGTCTTCTTCACTTAAGAATTTTCATTGTACTGTATTATGTCTGTGTGTTAAAGGGGCATATGATCCGAACTATATGCTGCTCTTATTTTCAAACTCATTTTTGTATAAATCACAATTTTTCATTTCCTAACTTGATATCCAATTCCCTCTTAGAATTCAAATTTGAAATTTCATTGCTTTAAATTTCATTTAACTTTCTAGTATGATGCACGCAAGTATGCATTGTGTTATGAATGTTTTCTTTTTAACATGGTCTTTTGATAACTACTAGTGTGGTGCCCGTGCGATGCACGGGCATAAGTAATGTTGGATGCAAACCTAACGGCATTAACGCAACGAAAGAAATACGGACATATTACGTACACCTCATATTTTAAATTTTAACCACAGAATATCATAAAAAATAAGAATACTAAAACATGTGATCCACGGATGAGATTAACGTCGACAACTGAGCACATGACAGTAACGTCATGTCTGATGTTCCACCACACGGTTGATTCAAACATTGACATCACACAATTCTGAATAAAACGGTATACAATAATATTGAGGAAACGTCATACTACGGGATTCAAGTATACGATTAAAACGACGAATTAAACAGAAACTACACATGTCATAAGACAAACATTACAATCAAGTAGTCTTCCTACCTATAAAAAGATATGAATACGAAGATAACGGATCAAACGGAAATCAACACACTTTTTTGTTTTTGAGTAGAACAACACTAAACATCACAAACCACATTAATAGCTCATCAGATTAGTGAGACTATCCATAAAACACAAAGTCCTATACGATTACAACCGAATTGTCCGTGGTCTATCCTATCCCATCATGAGGTTGATCCAAAACCAACATCATGTTAATCTTCATGAACACTGCATTCGGTCATCTACAATTGGAGATAAGATACAAAGTCAGAATGCATATAAATCAATTTAAATCAAGAATGTCAAAAAAAAAAAAAAAAACATCACCGGGACAAATATTAATTTTAAACTTCACCAAGATTCAAAGAAAAATGATTCTTATGGATCCTATAACTGAATACAAACAGATACAATTTATCTTTTCTAGTCATCGAGATTTCAAAATGAATGGAAAGAAGAAAAATATATAGGCGAGAGATAGCGTAGAACAATACCTTTTTGATGAAGAAGCCATTGGAGATAATGCACAGCTATGAATAAACGGTCCCGTTGCCAAGGCCATTGCCATTATGCATCAATTTTCTCAGGCCTATGTCTAGTTATACAAAGCCCAAGTTCAATCCAAGCAGAAGATGGAACCTCTATATATTACTTAGAAACAACTAAAAAAACGATGACAAAAGTGTTAATGTAAAGGTGCTCATTGAATTTAATCTTTATGATTAAGTAATGTTTCTTAATAGCACATGGTGGTTATACTATTCGACATGTTCATGTATGTGGTATGACTTTTTTACTTTTAAATAGGTATGCGATTTCGGTTTATCTCAAAGAAAGTACAATACATACCTTACTCATAAAACAGACATGGGAACATTAAGCTATCATAATTTTATTCTTAATAATCAATTCATTCTTTATATCCTCATGATTGAATGTTCGTATTGTTACATATGATACAACAATATATGTACAAATATTAATTCTGACACTTAACCTTAATAATCAATTCATTCTTTATATCCTCATGATTGAATGTTCGTATTGTTACATATGATACAACAATATATGTACAAATATTAATTCTGACACTTAACATAATATACGCAAGTATCGATCAATTTCATTTTGAGCCTTCCTAAATTGATAAACAATGTTCCATCCCATGGCGAGCAAATAAAGATAGATGCGATCCTGACAACTATTGACCAAAATAGAAGACCTTCTCAAAGCATCTTCTAGTTGTTCTAGAGGCTCTCGGGTTTCAGGGTACTTCTTAAGCTCTGAGATCTTGAGCTGATCAAGCAAGTTCCCAATCAACTTAAGATGTTGTGCAAACTGTCTGCAGTTCTTCTTATGCATCCTTGCTGTATTTGCTGCTTTCGCAATCATCCTAATCAACTTTACTGCATCTAAGCCTATTAATTGGGCTACATTTGCAATCTCTCCAAATTGTTCCCATGAAGATGCCATTCTATATCAACTCACACAGTTCCAACCTTTAAAATTACATATTCAATCGTTGATTTAATTAGAAAAATTAGGAGAAAATGTATATGAACCAAGATTCTATATTTCCAAAATATTTGCACTGTGGACACATTACAGTAGCAAAGAACTCCAATTTATCCATCTACTATCAAAAAAGCTAAAAATGGTGTAATCAATTTAAATATCTGTAACCCCACCCCTTGTTGATCAACATTTCATGCTCAACCTTGAATCTACGGTGTGTGGAAGCAGATAAAAAAAATCATACATTTGACTGAGTTGTCTGACACAGCTCGTATGAGTGTTATATAGGTGTTGGACACCGGTCCAATAAGTAAAGAAGAATAGAAAAAAACACAGTTTTTTTGTTCAAAAAAAAGAAAACAAAACAGTTTTTTAGGACACTTGTTTGAGTTGTCCGACACGTGTCGTACGAATGTCATAGGTGTGCCGCAGACATCGACGCGTGTTAGACACCGCGACACGCCAAGTCCTAAAGGTGTTTGTGCTTCATAGACAATACACAACCATGAATATGAATTTGATTTATATTTTTTTGGTGCAGACAAATATTATCCATAACCGAAGGGTTGAAATTTGAAAACCATTTTGATTTGTTAAGTTATTGATATAGCAAAGTGAATGATCATTTATTTACCTATGGTTGTACAAATAGCATTGGTATCTTAAGCCTTTGAAATCATCCCCTGCATGGTGTAGATTTTCTCACTTCTCAGAGACAGCATTGCCCTTCAAGATCTTGAGTTTACAAAGACAGAGACACTGCACTGCAACAACACATGGCAAATGAAATTTAAGCACATGAGAAAAGAAAGAAAAATACTGAAACCAAGTGAATCTTAAAAGTGTTATTTTTTTTTTTGGTTGCATCTTAAAAGTGTTATTTGATTCTTGTTTCATTTTTTAACAAAAAAAAGTTATTTTATTAAATAATAATAATAATAATAATAACAATAATAATAATAATAATAATTTCATCAAAAATAGTTCAGAATTCATATTAATCTAGGTAATTTATATTTTTGCATAAGTAAAAGAAAAAGAAAAGGACAATAAGTGTGCTGTTGGTTAAGAAATTTATGCATGGTCACAAAGCATTGTGAGTCAAAACAACAAAGAAAAAGCAAAGTAATTAGATACTTAGATACTGCAGGTAAAAAGAAATACAGACATGCAACATAAAAATACCAAAATAGGAGGAAAAAAGAATCTACTTCTACCAAAAAAACTCAACTGAATCTACACACACAAGAAATGGCTTCATAGTAAAAAGAATAGACAATGACAACAACCTCAACAACTCATACTACCACAATAATCCCATCACCCTTTAGATGTACACAATCACTTCCCATTCCAAATTACCCTGCAATTCAATCAACCACCCAACCACAGTCATATTCATAACTCTCATTATCAGTTGCACTTACAATAAAAGTTCCATCGTCAGCTATATCAGTCAGCTGAGCAATGGTTTTCTTTGCATACAATCGCAAAAACACTTCATCAAAAGACAACCTTACACGGGGACCAAGTTTGGGAACAGTCCTGGATGTCTCAACTCCATCAAAGCCCACCCTGAAATATAGCACTCATGTCACAACAATTGATATACAATGACATCTACATCAGAAAATTCCGAAGTTATATAGATATACAATAAAAAACATACCCATTCTTCAGTTGAAGAGCCTGTAGAATGTCAGGATTGATCAAGAGCCTAGTTATATTCATCGCATTCTGCACAAATGCCTTATCTGCAACTCAGACAATAACAAACGCATAACAAAAGTAATATCAGTGAGGTTTTGATACTTGAGCAGATCCATCCCAGATGCAAATATTTACAGTAATTAACAACAATAACAAATGCCTTATCTGCAACTCATACAATAACAAACAACAAAATCAAATTGATATCATTCTGACAAAATGCAACAGCAGAAGTACAACAGATTTTTGCAAAAAAAAAGGCAATTGAATATGACAAAACCAAGTTAAACAATCAAGTGAAAACCAAACTCACTAAATTGGTGTTTCAATAGTTAACAATTTGGCTATTCTCTTTTGAAAGAGTTATTGAAATTCAAAATCTAAAAAGCAGCATTATTTTATCACTTATCTACACTAACAAATATGAAATTTAAAATACATGACGTGGATTAGTTTTGCCAAAATGAAGTCTCTCAACACAAATGGGCAGAGAACAAAATCTGTGAATTCCCTTTGATTTGTACTAATCCCCAACCTCGATTTCTATCTTGTGTTATTCAAACTCATTATCTAGAAGGTAGAAAATGAAAATAAAGATATAATAAGTCTCCATGAAATTCAATGCTAGTTATAAATTATAAATAAATAGATAAATCAAATAAGCTGAAGTCATCACTTTAGAGAAATCACTTGTGTTTATCAAATAAGCTAGTTATAATACTTCATCACACTTGTTTGTAAAGCTCTTGAGTTTGGTTGTCTGCTTCAAAACAAAGGGATCAATAAATTTTAATACTAAAAAGTATATGCGGTACTAACTCAAGGAGAAGTGTAAAAGACCTCTGAAATTCATAATTGGAATTTTATTTTTGTTTCTATGAGGAAATAGACATGTCATTTGTACATGCAAAAAAATGGTGAAAAGCTCCTCATACTAAAAAGAAGAAGAAAAAAGGAAGACAGGTGAACTTAAGCCTGTTCCTCTATTAAGATCAACAATTGTAAAAGTCATCTTTCATATTTCTTATCTCATTTACATATTTGATTGTGTCAAACAAAATTGGTGTTAAGTAAAAAGTCAAAGTACTATTAACTTAAATAAACAACGAAACATTGAAACAACTTTTTAACTTCAAAGCCTTTAAAAAATGACATAAACAAATAATAAGAGGTTCTACGGCATAACTCAAACCAGCCTTCTTGAATTGCATAAATTATTCTCCATTTTTCATATGTAGCTATAAATTCATAAGTTGACAAAACCACACCTAAATAAAAATTCTTCAACTTGAATGCTTTTAGGAACTGCTCCACCTGTCATATGTAAAGTTTGAGGAGCTTAAAAATACTAACCAAATAAAAACAAAGGATTAAGCAATGCAAATGACAGTCCATTGTAAGAAGATCAGCACTTACATGATAATCTAGAGAAATGAAAAATTTGCAAAAATTATTTGTGTAGATTCAACATTAGCTTCTTATCCTTATGCAATTTCACAAACATGTTATGAGCATAAAATCAAATATAAAAAATGATAATGACTTGAACAAACCCAATCCCTAAACCCACCTTCTTTGACAGCAAGAAACTTACCTGCAATACAGTAGCTCCATTAGTATACAATACTGTATTTAGATTACTTTCCATATTTAGGTCCTAATCCTTCTGGAAAACATACATCAATTGTTTTTGTGGCACCCTATAACAATAACAGAGGGTACGATTCACAAGTACATAATTCAAAGAGGAAAATCACTACCAAGTATGAATAACAAAATGAAAGTAATTACCTTCTCATCAATCAGCAAAACTTGAACAGATTTTGGTTGATCAGGTTTCAAAAAGGTTGGGACTTAATCCTCCATGTCTCTCTACCATGAACCACATCAGAGTTTCGACAAACAATCAATGGATTTTTCCATCGCAAATTCAAAATCAGAACCAAAATGATATCAGTGAGGTTTTGATATTTGAGCTCAGAAATTCAATCCACCAAAATCTCACAGAATGAACCTAAAACTCAATTGACGATGAAACCAAACAACGAACACAGCAACCAGCTTTAGGTTTTTTCCAGTGACAAATTGAAACCTGCTCAGCTCGGATCACAAACACGTCCTTATATAGTCCTCAAAACAGAGGGGTAAAATAGAGATATTAAGTAAAATTATACCCTCCCCTCGACAATTTCTGCGATGAATGCACCAAATCCTTAAAAGTTTGAAACAAACCTGCTATTTATCAAGGACAACACCACAAACAAACAAAAAATTTGAATTTCCTGTCGGCAATTAATGGATTTTGGAACGCTGACTGAACCAAATACATCATCTACGATCCATGAAAAGGGAAAAAGACAAATTAGAAGAACCCTTTAAGCAAAAAGAATGAGACAAACCTGACAAAAGCAGACCAAAAATTTTAAACGAAGACGCTATCACCATAATCAGAATTCAACAGTAAAGAGAGAGACTATTCTCTTTTGTAAGATTTATTGATTTCAGGTGAGGGGAAGAGTTGGTTACCTTTAGAATTTTCTGATGGTTCCTTCCCAACCAGTTGTCTACTACCTAAAAATTTGCTAGGTACTTTGTGGTTGAGCTAAAAGGGGAAACTCACATGATTACTATGTGATGGATCCATTGTAAGCTGCTGAAATGGTAGATGAGAACACCATCTGTGTGGCAGCAGCTATTTTGGGTTCAAGGCTGACCTGAGAATCTTGGTGATGGCACTATACGGCCAAGTTAAATCAGGGATCTCTCTGCAACAAATTAGGGCTTCTTTCTTCTCAAAGGATTACTCTTCAATGCTCAATCCTTGCTCCTTCCATTTCTCAGGTCAATAACCCCTTCTCAATTTCAATCTCATATAAGAAATATCTCTTTTCCTTTATTTTTGTATTTATTCATTAAAATCATTGTTACATGTACTCGTAGGCTTTGCAGGTGTACTTTTATTTGTATCTCAGATTTTATTTATATTTATGACCAAATCAAGATTTGATCTGATTTGAAAAATGTTTCGAAACAAAATGATTACCAGCAGATTGCAATATTTTTTTTATTATATAAAACAAAATATTTCATCAGAATGAAATATTTCAAAATGGGACATACATATAAATAGCTCTTGAGATGGTATAAAGTGAGTCCTGGAATCCCCATAACCCTCATCGGGTCTCATTATGTCATTCTTTTCTTTAAAGAGATATGAATTTCCATGCAACTCTCTACCCAAATTTGAAATGGGTTACTAACACTATTTCTGTTGACATGCTGAACTTAGATGAAATGAGAAAGAATGGAAAATGTTCTTATTCTTCAAGGAGTAACTTTCAAGAGTCTGTTGAAAGGTGATAGAAGAAGCAATAGTTATGCAAGTAAGGTGATAAGTGTAGAAATGATGGGAAAAAAACTTATGTAAGTTTTCCTTTACTATCTAATACATCTTTTTCTGTTCCTTTACTATCTAATACATCTTTTTCTGTTGTTAGATAAGCATATAACTCCTTCTAATAGTTGGTTTGAACATGTTTAAAGAATGCATAGGGGTTAAACCACATCCAATAATGATTCGAATGTAATAGACATGAGAAACAGAATCTTAACTCTGCAACATTTTCCATGCTATGGTTTGTCACATGTTTTTTTGTTTTCTTTTATTCCTCTGCCTGAATCTGGATAATATAGCCGTCTATGGTCCACATTTCAAACTTTGCTAATTTAAAAAGATAAGAATTAGCATGCATTGTTAAATGAGGGAAATTTCTTTCATGCTTTGTGATGTTTGGGTATACTTTCTTCGAATATAATGATCATTAGTATACAATCTCTATTGATGATCCTTAGTAACACTCATTTCTTCTATATTTCTTATCACAAAAATTTCAACCTCAAACTACTTATGACAAAAGTAGTTAATTGAAAAAATAATTTGTTAAATAGAAATTCTAATTCAAACATCCTTACAGAGCAACAATGAAATTGAAAAGTATTTTGTAGGTTAGTAGGCTTTTTGACTTTTCTGGCTTTATTTTGAACTCCACAATTTAAGACTTTTACTATGTCTTGGAGCTGCATTTTTCAATTGACTGTACTTTTAAAATCCCCCCAAAATTTGGATCTTGTCCAACCATTTTTTAACTTTAATGTACAACAACAACAACAACAACGCCTTATCCCACTAAGCGGGGTCGGCTACATGGATCAAATGCCGCCATAATGTTCTATCAAAGACCATATTTGGATCCAACTCATTGACCTCTAAATCTTTTCTAATGGTTTCTCTAATAGTTTTCTTAGGTCTTCCTCTACCTCTTTTAACCTGACTCTCCTCCATTTGATCTACTCTTCTTACCACGGCGTCTACGGGCCTTCTCTCTACATGTCCAAACCATCTAAGCCTATTTTCTACCAACTTTTCTACTATAGGTGCTACCCCCACTCTCTCTCTAATGATGTCATTCCTAATCCTATCATGTCTAGTCTTACCACTCATCCAACGCAACATCCTCATCTCCGCTACGCTTACTTTACACTTGCATGAAATTTATGGAAAGCCTCCCTAGTTGGCAAGGCATCCACGTGGATACCAAAATATGCATGAACATTGGGGTTTCAGAGAGGTTTCCCTTGTAAGTATTACGGATATCATAATTTTTTTAGACAATTAATTTGGTTGCACTCTATTCTACGTAATTCTTGAAATTTTAGCATAACCTAAATGAAATTTGTGAATCTGAAATGCTTTGACTGCATGATTTGTTATTGAAGATTATGAGTATGAATCACTGAATGAAATAGAATGTAGAAATTTTGAGTAGGTGATGAAGAGATACAACATTATAATCAATGTTGATTTAATATTTTTTTCTCAACTCTTAGCCAAACACTGTAAAGTAAACTTCTCAACTTTTAAAATAAATAAAATGATTTTAAGGTAATAGACATGGGATAACAAATTCTAAACTTTGCACATTTTTTTTCCTTCCTGTGATGTATTCTAGTGGTAGTTGTTTATTGTTGTTGCGTGTCTGAACCCAATTGGCCAAATTTTATGTTGGGTTTTCCTGTCTTGGAAGCTCCATTTACCTTGAATTTCATTGCACTGCACAACACATCATCATAAAATTTATTCAATAACATGATAAGAAGAAAAAGGAGATAAAGTAACGTTGTATTATTACTTGAGTATGTACTGTACAACACATCATCATAAATTTTATTCAAGAACATGTTAAAAATAAAAAAGATATTAATTTGTTGGAGCTAGAAGAAGCAAAAGTTCTGCAAAGAGTTAAAAGTACAATTAGTGAAACAAAAGCATGTGAGTTTTCCTTTTCTATCTAATAATAACAGTGCAGTTAGAAGTATTATACCTGTGCAGTGAGAGGTTAAATGAAATTGCTCTTCACCTGAACGTATTATACCTGTGCAGTGAGAGGTCAAATGTAAGATATTTAAATTGACTGCTAGTTAAACACATTTAATTTAAACTGAAAATAACCCGTCTATCTTGCTTGTTTCATAAGAAGGGGAAAGACATAAAAAAAGAAGGGGAAACAGAAAAATGCACAGAAACTATATGCTTCATGTCACTAAATTTATCTGTTTATGTTGTCACAATTGTCATTACCTCTTCATCAAGATCCCTTTTAGGCATTTTCATAACAATCTTATAAGGGTAACATCTGAACGGATTATACCTGTGTAGTAAAAATAAATTGTAAAAAGAACATTAGACATCATTGCTAGTTGGAGACATTTAAAAGAATCTGAAAAGAACTAATCTATCTTGCTTGTATCATAAGAAGGGGAAAACAGAAATATAGAGGGAAATTATATGTTGCATGTCACTATTTTTTTATTTTCATTCTTTTACTAAATTTCAGCATGGATTAATTGTAGGTTGAAAATCAGAAGCTTGATGATGAAGATGGTGGGGATTGTTTCAGCATGGATTAATTGTAGGTTGAAAATCAGAAGCTTGATGATGAAGATGGTGGGGATTGTTTCAGCATGGATTTATTGTAGGTTGAAAATCAGAAGCTTGTTGATGAAGATGGTGGGGATTGAGAAGGAAGGAAGGGAAGGAAGGAAGGAACGGGATGTGTTGGTTTGGCAATGATCAAAACAATGCTTGATATGTATTTATAGAGAATATGATGAATCCAAATTAAAATATGTATAATAAATTTAAATTGATATGTGATTTGTAGGCATATAGGCCTTTTGACTTTAGAAAAAAACATTGTCAGAAAATCTGTCTTATATCCCTTGTTTTTAGGATGTCTGCCACTTGAGCCAATGAGTTTCTCTGTAACCCACGTGCAAATGTTTTGCAACCCCACATGCAAATGTTTGCTCCAACAAGGATGGTTTTTGTTTTATACGGCGCCTTTGGAAAAAAATAATTGAAAATTCGTAGAAAATTAGAAAACATCAAAAAATGAAATAAACAGAGGGAATTTTATGGCTCTTCTTTGTTAAGATTATAGATAGATAGATAGGTTACATCTTTTTCCTTCAAAAAAAAAAGATAGATTACATCTTCAGTACCACTGTGGTGTATTTCTTTCCTAAAAGGTTTACTAATGGATGGACTTTATATCAATCAAATTTGGTTGACAGTTAACAAGGAAAAATAGGATTTATATATGGTAGCAGCTGATAGAGCTCCTGCTTGCTAGTGCAAGGAAATTTGCTCAATTGGAATCTGTTTTAAAATAATCCATTCTTATAACTTACAGAGAAAGCAATCACATTGACAAGGTTGATTTTCATAATATATTTGGATGAAACAAAGCATTGTAATAGAAATCATAATTGGTTTGACAAGTAAAATAATACTCGTGAGAGAAGTTCAAATGTCATAACATATAAAGTAAACAATTGAAGAAATTAAGCAAAACATTGTAACATACTTTTTTAGACTCCATTAAATAAACAAACTTGAGAAGACAAAAACTGAGACTAAAATAAAACAAAGTAACATACTTCAATTAATTTGAAGTTGTCAATCCCAATGAAAAGGTGGAAGTACCCATAGTGCAGGTGGCATTCGTGCAAACCAATTTTGGTAAGGGCAATGCTGACTAAAGCTTCCATCTTTAACATTATAAATTTTCATATCAAATGGTCCATTAGGATAAGGATCCGGCTCATCGTCGTAATAATCATCGGTGTAATATATTGAATCCTTTTGCAGATAATTAGAGAAATATGAGGCAGACATAGATACAGAATCACTATCACCCACAAATAGAACATTGTCTCCCAAACTATCAAGTTTTAACATTTGCATAAGCTTACCACTTTGAAGCTCCAATTCCAACTTATATACTTCAAATCTTTCGGTACCACTACTAGACAAGATACTATTTTCATCGTCATCGTCCGGAAAACCAATAAATTTTCTCACAAGCCACAATTCTCCCTCCAATGATTTCACAAGATAAACCCGATCAGCATAATCATCTCCCTTAGAAGAAACAACATTTGGAATGACCTTCTTATCTTTCAAGTAACACAAATCGAAAGAGACAATGTTACTCCATTCTCCCACGGCATAGACTAGACCTTTATAGAAAATAACATCACTGAAGCGATAATAGTCTTGATCAATACAAGTCCAAACCTTTTGTCCGGCTTTTATGAAAGCAAGACAGTTACGCATACTATAGATTGCTACAACAACGTAATCGTGTGGCATAGTTGTAGGATTAGCCGATAAAATAACCTTGTGCACATTACATTCATAATTTTTTCTTCTCCTGAGTATATCCAACATGTAGATAGGTGGTAGAGGGATGGAAACATTTTTGAAAGGATTTAGTAGAGTTATAATTGTAACTTTGGAGTACTCCACCTTTGCTAGCCAACCATGACTGGAGCCACAAAACCTCTTGTTATAAGGCACATGAAGTTGCAACTTATAAATTGTTTTGGATGAAATCCCATATAAACTTCTCTTTGTTCTACACTTTCTTTTTGTGGGAATCATTAACATCGGCAATACATTATTTTTTATTTGCCGGTTTTGATAATTACCCTTTGCAATGGAATACCAATTTTTACAGACCACACTGAAATAAATGTGATCTATACGTTCTACCAATTTGTCAAAAATCAAACTTAGAGGAAGTGCTTCTAAATTTCCCCAATTTACCTCCATTGACAAGAAAGCTATTGAAACACAAGTATTGAAAAAGGGGAAGTTTTTTTGGTACGGAAAAGTGGGAGGTTAAAATCAAGATATTCAAATCAAGTATAAGAAAAGGAGAAGGTTTTTATTTTTTTGGTATGAAGCAAAAGGTAAAACGGGGAAGGTCAAAACTATGAGAAAATCAGGTGCACAGAGGGGTTGCAGCTCTGAAGCCCCGATACTCCAAAAATGGTGAAGTATCGTATCCGACACGTATCCGATACCGATACGCCCCGATACGTCCCGATACGCGTATCGGAAAAGTATCGGGCAATTAATATTTATTTTTTTGAAAAACAATGACCGATACGTGTCGGATACGTCCCGATACGCGTATCGGAGAAGTATCGGGCAGTTAATATTTATTTTTTGAAGGAAAAAAATGACTAGTACGTGTCGGATACGACTAACTTGTACTCCGACACAGCTTACTTATACTCCGACACCTATACTTCTGTCTTACATATTTCCTTTAAAAAAAAGAAAGATAAAATAATAAGAAATAAAACTACAAGTCTGGCAGCGCTATCAAAATCATATTGTCTCTTCTAACCTAAAAAAATAGGGTTTCTCGTCACCACATAGCAATAACTATTCTCTCTTCTAACCTAAAAAAATAGGGTTTCTCGTCACCACATAGCAATAACTATTCTCTCTTCTAACCATTACCACTGATTGAATTCTACTCTGTTTCTCTTCTCTCTAATGTTATGTTTCTTCTGCTGTTTGTTTTCGATATAAATTAGTGTTAATTGTTAAGTAGTCAACATTAGACAAAGATGTTCTTTTTTTATAGTACTTATGATGTTCTCTTTGGATGGTACTAATGATGTTTAGCTATATTCTATCTAATTTGTGCGGAAAAAATATGTAATTGTCACTTGTTTTGATCATTTTCATTAATGTGAATGTTTGTTTATTATCATTTTTAGTTATGTTTATACATTGTGCACTTATACTATTAATTTTAAATTTAATTTTTTAATAACGTATCGAGGCCGTATCGTATCGGGAATTTTGAAAATTTTCCCGTATCACCGTATCGGTATCGTATCGTATCGGTATCGTGTCAGGTATCGAGGCTTCATAGGGTTGCAGTTTGATGTATTTAAATAGAATTAAGAAGACGGTATTTAAACTATGAGGAAATCTTTCTTGTTTGGAATTGAAATATTGATAAGGTTGTTACATGTTAATTTTGCTAATATGTGATTCCAAAATTTGTTATTAGTTTTTTTTTTAAGGAAAATTTGTTATTTGTTGTTACATGTTAAGGTTCTTATCAAAATAATTTTGACTCAAATATATAACCAAATCTTTTTTTATTTAGATCAGGAAAATAAAGATTTTGGAATCCCGTTTTTTTTTTTTTTGATAAGGTTATATTTTTACGATCAAGATAAAGAGAAACATATCTTTATTTTATTTGAAAAAAAAATAGTCTTCGTGTATCAAACAATATTTTTTTCATCAAAAAAAAGATGTATGTTTATTCTTTGTCAAAAAATAATTTATTTTTATAAGATCAATTTATTTTTGTTACCATGTTATCGATACAAAAATTTTACCATCATTTATCAGTAATTAATCTCTATTAGAAGCATATGTGATAAACAAGGTGTGTTTTTCTCTTGCTCAAAAAAAAGGTGTGTTTTTCTCTTTCATCCGGATTTTTTTCCATCTATAAGAGTAGATCGAATGTCTTTTCATTTGACAAAATAAGTAAAACTATATTTATTTTTTTCAATGATACCCACAATATAACAAATATAGTATCCTTCAAAACAATATAAAAAACATGATATAATTTTTTATCTTTTCGATGACACTAACAAAATAGGATCAAATTTACTTAATGGTATAATTGAATGGAGTCAAAACCAAGCCATAATCTCTTACTACTTTTAGTAATCCACATTTGTCAGAAACATTCAAGTCAAAATGTTGTTCACATGCATGTCATACAAATACCATACTTTGCCCAAAAATTCACATGCATGTCATACAAATAATCCTTGATAGAATGTTTATCTTTTCCTGCATTCGTCCTTTTTCAAATGGGCATCCCTAGATGCTTTTGAAACAAAAGCTTGTTTGCACTTATGGCATTCATACTTGCCTCCTTTGTGAGTTGTATTATGATGATCTTCAAATCTTTTCATAGACTTGAAGGTTTTACAACATACATGACATGTGTAGTAAGGCATGCTGCAATATAAGAAAAAAATAAGCTTGTTAAAAAAACTAATATTTCCTTTTTTGTTCTACTAATAGTCTAGTATGATTTTTTTTATTTTTTTTAAGGAAGTCTAGTATGATATTTATTATTAGTTTATAAATAATTATTTTTACTTATATGTACTTCAAAGAAGCATTAAAACAGACCACTTGATATATTAAGAAGAGAAAATAGTTAATGTGACAGTGTTATAACAACGAAATGGTTGAAATAAGCTCTCATCAAATTAAAAATTGATTTATTTTATCAAAAAAAAGTTGCAAATAAAAAACCATCAAAAGTGTGAGTTTCATAAAAATTGTTTAAATTTTCTATCATTGAAACAAAATATGTTTAAGTTACATAAGTGTGATATGACATTGTGAAAACCATTTAATAGTGGTTATGATACCAAATTTAAGTCTTTATAAATTTGCAATTGAAAATGCTCTAAGAATCTGTATCAAAGTTAATTAACAAATCCTGAAACTAAATCATAATAACACTATATGATTTCTACTTTTTTGGACAAAATTGACAATTTTATTGCAATTTTGTATTATCAATGGAATCTTTCTGGGACTTTAAATTCACATATAAATCCTTAAAAAATGTATGTGCACTACGAATTTTTCTACAATTAAAATAGATTTTTAATGTTAATTTCATAACAAAATTCAGAGAAAATATAAAATAATTAAAAAAATTAAAGGATATATAAGTGAGAGTTTTTTATAAGGAAAATTGATTAATGGATATAAACGAGTGAAAGATGCTAGAAATGCAGCGACTATCGTCCAAAATCTTGTTTCAGATTCGTCCTCACTACGAACAAATCACAACCAATCTTCACTACTAGAAATATACAATTGAGAAATGATATTTGTACAACCATTTTGGTACAATTTTTGTACAACTTTCTCTCTCATACTCACATTATGTTTTTATTCTCTCTCTCCCTTTTTCTCTCTCCATCGTTTTTGACTAATGAGAAGAGAGTACAACAAAGTTGTCTCAAAAGTTATACCAAAATGGTTGTCAAAATATCACTACGCTATACAATTTTCATGCGGAAATGAATCCCCATGTAATAGGGGTAGACAAGCACCCATGTCCCGGCTAAAAACCGACATGACCATTTTAAAAAAAAAAGACACAACGAGCAGGTGGACACTGATAATTGGGGTCCAACACTACTTTTCAATATGTGTGGATAGTATTGGTCGGGTTCGAGTCTCAAAAATCATAATAAACCATCATTTTGGTTCCTTGAGTATCACACTCTCTTTAATTCTTGCAAACATACTCACAATTACTATCACAACAATTGACACAGAAAAATCTACATAAATTATTCCGTAGATAAAATTGTAGGAAAATCTACATAAATTGTCAATAAGCAACATCAAAGTTCCCACCATATAATAAAAGAAGTAATTCAAAGTATCGATAGGTTTATATATAACTTATTATAAAATTGTGTGAAATAAACAAAAAAATATAAAACAAAATTATAAACTATTATGTAATTACATAACAAGAGTTACAAATAAAAAACATACTAATCAATATGATTATTTGCCTCTAATCTCTATTGTCTTTGCAATTGTTGCTTCGTCTACAACATCTCTTGTTCCAGTCATAGCAGCGAGATCATTTAGACCATGAACTTGACTTCTCAAAGCATTAATCTCTACTTTATTTACTTGATCAATAGAGTTGTCGCTCTTCCACCGCCACAAAAAACTGTCCGAACAACCGGACACGTATTTACAAATGTGGCGGGGAACCCTAGTCTATTGTGAACATAAGCTTCTCTAATTTCCATATGCAAAGTATAAAAGTACTGAAAAGAGGCTAAGGATAGATCTATGTTTTCTAATCTATCAGTACAAACATTTCCTTCTCTGTAAATATGAGACACTATAAGTTAATGCTGGAAGTGTACTCCATACAATTGAACCATCTATTTATTATCTGCCAAGGCACTATTTCTACAGATTTGAAACCAAGTATTGCTATCTTTGAGTCAGACTCCAACCAAAAGTGCGTGTAATTCCTTTGTTTAGCAATCTATAAAGTTCTCATTATCCCACACAGTTCAGCAATTAAAGAGTGTCCAACACCTAAGCCTTCAGCAAAATAACCTAAGAATTGACCATTATAGTTTCTAAAGATTCCACCACAAGAAGTGGCTCCATAAGTAGCTGCACCATCACAGTTTGCTTTTATCCAATGCATAGTAGGAGGAATCCAAGAGACTTCCTTGACAATACTAGTTCTAGGAGGATGAATTTTGCAATTGGAAAGCCTTTAGAACAGTGAACTCTAGCATGGAGAAACTGACAGAAAGCTTTGAGTTACTAACAGATAAAGAAACTCCAGAGATAATGGTGGATATTGCAGATCTCCAAGGGATAATTCTGTTGTTGAACAATGCTTTAGAAAGATACATGATAAATTCTTGTGGGATGAATTGATCCACCTGCACAATATTAGAAGAGTCTTTGAACTTGAACTATGAAGCATTGACATAGACACTGGACACGAGTCACACTTTTGCTGTGAAGCACGGTCACAGACACTGACACCGTACACGACATTGACACATCGGCACCAATATAATTTCAGAAAATGACAAAATTGAATGCAACCACCGGCACCAGTATAATTGGGCGTGTCAATGTCTGACACAAGTCGCGCCTTTGGTATGAAGCACAATCACAGACACAGACACAAGACATGACATTGGTACGTTAGCACCAGACACGACATTGGCACATTAGCACCAATATAATTTTCAAAAAACGACCAAATTGAATGTACCCACCAGCACCAGTATAATTGTGTGTCAGTGTCGGACACATGTCACGCCTTTGCTGCAAAGCACAGTCACAGACACGACATTGACACATTAGCACCAATATAATTTTCATAAAGCGACCAAATTGAATGTACCCACCAGCACCAGTATATATGTGTGTGTCAGTGCGGACACATGTCATGCCGTTGCTATGAAGCAGTCACAGACACAACATTGACACATTAGCACCAATATAATTTTCAGAAAGCGAACAAATTGAATGTCCACCAACAACAGTATAATTGTGTGTGTCAGTGTCGGACACATGCCATGCCTTTGCTATGAAGCACAGTCACAGACACGGACAAAGAGGTTTTGATCTAATTGAGAATGCTTTAGAAAGGTACATGATAAATTCTTGTGGAATGAATTGATCCAATTGCACAATATTAGAAGAGTTTTGCATTATGAAGCATTCACATAGACACTGGACACGACACTGAGATGTCGACACCAGTATAATTTCAAAAAGTGACCAAATTGAATGTATCTGTGTCGGTGCAGGACATCGACACAAGTCACGCTTTGCTAATGAAGCACAGACACCAGACACGATATTGACACATCGGCACCAGTATAATTTCATAAGATGACAAAATCGAATGGCACCAATATAATTGACAAAATTGAATGTAACCATTTGTGGCAGTGTACACAACACTAACATCAACACGACGCTGACCCTAATGGACACGACGCAGACACAACACTGACACCGATAAAATTTTAATCGATGCAAAAGTTTAGAAAATACAAACAATCAGATATTAACAATTTGCAAAAAGGGTGAAAAATTGATAAGAATTTTCCAAAACTAAAAGAAAAGAATTTTCTAAATTGTTCCATCCGAAATCGAAGAATAACGGTTTGCAAAAAAGGTAAAACTTTATCAGTTTTTCAAACCCTATCAAAAGAAAAGTTGACAAACCTGATCGGGAAATGGATCTTGAAATTCGGCAACGGACGGTGGGAGCAGTTGCTCCGGTGGGTGGACCTACAGCGCGCCATTGTAGAAAGTGAGGAGAGAGAAGAGAAGAGAAGAGAGAGAGAGAGAGAGAGAGAACCAGTGTTTTGCGACAGACGTTGAGGTCGGCGAGACGGCGAGACGGAACGGAGAGAAGAGAGAGAAAGAGAGAAAACCAGTTTTTTTCCCGCTTTCTGATTTCTGAAGTCTGTCTTGCCTTAAATAATTTTGGTTTAAATGCACTTTTGGCACCCTATTTTGTCATGGTAGCAATTTTTACCCTCTAACCAAAAAAAAAATGCAATTTTGACCCTCTAATTTTGCCATGTTTAGAGAAATATGCTCTTTTAACCCCTTATTTTTACAAAAAAGTTGTGATTATGACCCTTTTTTTTGGGACACGTGGCGACTTCTCAACATAGTTGGGAAAATTAGAAGGTCAAAATTGCATTGATTTTGTTAAGGGGCCAAAATTGCTACGGTGGCAAACATAGGGGGTCAAAAGTGTTGGAACAAAATGTGTTTAACAATGAACCTTAAAGAGTTTTGATGATAACAAGGTATTAAAAATTGTAAATTGGACTAGCTAATATTTGTTCAAGTGTACAAGACCATAATTAAAAAGTTACATCATCATTGGTTCTGAATGAGCAAATAAAGAGCAAAGGAAACAACAAAATTTGAAGCTTGGACGCTCCTGAAGGCAACTTGCTAACTGAAGAGAAAAAGCGCTCCTGAAGTTAAGTCGCTTCTGAAGTAAGAATAGTGCTCCTGAAGAATAGTGCTCCTGAAGACAAGAGGTCCAGAAGCCATTTCATCAGAAGCTGCATCATCAGAAGCTGCATCATCAGAAGCTGCCTCATCAGAAGCCATTTCACCAGAAGCTGAATATCAACTGGATTTGCAAAGATTCAAGGATTGAATAATCATCACTGCAAAAGCTGTCTATTGGATTCGAAAACACAACAAAGGATTAGTGGAATTTTGCAACGGTCATTTCAAAAGTGTTTGAAGGCATGTGTTTGCAATTTGGACGAAAGCGTTGACATTTGTACGAATTGTACAACCACGTTCTCCACTACTCTGTTTTGTGTCCACGCTACAAGACAAGAAAACAGCTCCAGAATACGGCTTCGCCTGCATATATGTTCCTTTGGATAAGGAATGGATTTCAAATTGGTTCTTCATAGGACAACAACCAAATCAGGCAAAAGATCAAAGGTGAAAGATCAAGCTTCAACAACGACTTTTTGGTGTGCTGGCAATTTCACAACGTCTCTTTCACACCTCTATATAAAGGAGTGAAGACTTAGAGATTTGGTAATGCTGAACGACAGACTCTCAATATTTTTACAAATGCCAAACCTCTGCTGAAATTGTTCTGCATTCACTTAGAATTTCTGTGTCTCAAAGTCATATCTTAGAAATTCTTAAGTCCTTTGAGTCTGTATCTGATTTGTATTGTGAGCACCTCTGATTGTATATCAAGTGTTCAACCTTAAACAATTTTCTGTGTAATTTTGTTTAGTTAGGAAGTCTCTTGCAGTTGTGCTTGAGCAGGAAGTCTCTTGATTGTGTTTTTGAGCAAAGGAAGTCTCTTGCTTGTGTGCTTGAGCAAAGGAAGTCTATTGCTTGTGTGCTTGAGCAATTGTAATCAGATATTACTCTTAGTGAAATCTCCTTGGAAGTGCAAGGGGGACTGGACTACTTCCGGATTGTGGAAGGAACCAGTATAATTGCTTTGTGTTGTTCTTCTTCTCTCTCTCTCTGTTTTATTCCGCTGCATTTAGATTCTGATTATCACTTCAGAAGCTGTCTCACTTAGCTTCTGATCAGTGTGTTCAGTTTTTAGGAGAAACGAAGAATTTTTCAAAACACAATTCAACCCCCCCTTCTTGTGTTTTTCTCACATTCAATTGGTATCTAGAGCCTTGGTCTGTTGTGAAACACTTAACCGTGCAACAGTCAAAGATCTGAGAAAAACATGACTACTCCTCCTCCTGGTTCTGATGATACTAGCTATAAAAGTGTCTCACATGATTATAGTGATAGTAAGAAATCCAGTGTTGGAAAGATTCCAAAATTCAATGGAGATGCTAAAGAATTTTCTTGGTGGAAGACCAACTTTTACAGTTACATCATGAGCCTAGATGAAGAATTACGGGATATTCTGGAAGATGGTGTTGGTGATTTAGTCCTTGATGAAGAATGAACTGCTGTGGATAGAAAGAAACATACTCCTGAGTTGAAGAAACTCTACAAGAAGCATCATATTATCAGAGGAGCTCTTGTCACTGCCATACCCAAAGCAGAGTACATGAAGATGGGTGACAAATCCACTGCCAAAGCTATGTTTGCTTCTCTCTGTTCAAACTACGAAGGCAGCAAGAAGGTCAAAGAAGCTAAAGCTCTCATGCTTGTACATCAGTACGAGTTATTCAAGATGAAGGATGACGAAACTATTGAGGAGATGTACTCAAGGTTTCAAACCTTAGTCTCTGGACTACAGATTCTGAAGAAGAGCTATGTTGCTTCTGATCATGTAAGCAAGATACTCAGAAGCTTACCTGCCAGATGGAGACCAAAGGTGACTGCCATTGAGGAAGCTAAAGATTTAAACACTTTAAGTGTCGAAGATCTTGTTAGTTCTCTCAAAGTTCATGAGTTAAGTCTTAATGAACATGAGTCTACTAAGAAGAGTAAATCAATAGCTCTTCCATCCAAAGGCAAGTCATCAAAAGCTCTCAAAGTGGTTGAATCTGAAGAGGAAGAACAGTCAAGTTCAGATTCTGAACCAGATGCTGCTGAAATGGCCATGCTCTCAAACAGACTTCAGTATCTGGCCAAGAAGAACAGAAAGTTTCTCGCCAGAAGGGGTAACTCCAGAAGCTCAAGGAAAGAAGATCAGAAGGGATGCTTCAACTGTAAGAAGCCTGGACACTTCATTGCTGAATGCCCTGATCTTCAAAGAGAAAAGTCAAAGGACAAGTCAAAGAGGTCTACATTCAAACCAAGCAAATTCAAGAAGCAGATTAAGCAGAGTTTAATGGCAACCTGGGATGAGTTGGGAAGTGAATCTGGATCTGATAAAGAGGAAGCTGATGAAGATGCAAAGGTAGTTGTTGGGTTGGTAGCAACAACAACTTCAGAAGCTGGATCAGATTCAGACTCAGAAGATGAAAACGAGGTATATTCCAAAATTCCCAGAGATGAACTTGTTGAGTCACTTAAAGAACTTCTTACACATTTTGAAGTAAGAACCAATGAGTTGAAGGATTTAAAAGAAAAATATGCTGATTTGGTGAAACAGCAAAAATCAACTCTATTGGATCTGAAAGCTTTGGCATTGACAGAAGCAGAGTGGCTTCTATGATTTATAGCATTTACAAGAACAATGGCAGAGGAATTGGTTTTCCAGAAGTGAAACTTGAGAAAACCAATCTAAAATCTTGTTGTGAATGCATCAAGGAAGGTCTGAAAACCTTCTTTGTACCAGAAGGTGCTGAGTTGGAAAATGTTGCTCAATCAAAACCTGAAGCTTCTAGTTCTAAGGCTAAGATTACTTCAAAGCCAAAGAATTCTAAGTCAAAGGCTATGATCAAATCTGATTCCAAGACTTCAAAGGTTAGGATCCTGAAAAGATCAGAACCTATTCCTCAGAGTCTGGTGAAACCAAAATCTGAGGTTCTGAAGTCTAAGTTTCAGAAGAAGACAGTTACTGCTTCTGAAGTACCAAAACCTAAGGTGATGGTTAATCAGAAGCAACCCAACTCACAACACAAGGTACAAGAAGTGAAGAGTAAAGCCTTAAGTACTAACCTTCCAGGACCCATAGGACAATGGGTACCTAAATCTAAAAATGTCAATGATGCAGGTATGTCTAAGAGCAGTGCCAAAGCAAAGATCATGGTACCTAGACAGCGGTTGCTCAAGACAGATGACAGGAGACAAGTCCATGTTCCTCAGCCTAACAATGAAAGAAGGAGGAAATGTGAAGTTTGGAGGCAACCAGTCAGGCAAGATCATAGGTACAGGAACTATTGGTAATTCCTCTACCTCAATTAATAATGTATGGTTGGTAGATGGTCTTGAACATAACCTTTTGAGCATTAGTCAATTTTGTGATAATGGTTATGATGTGCTTTTTGAGAAACCCAACTGTACAGTAATCAACAAGGAAGTCAAATCCTTTGTGTTCAAGGGAAAGAGAGTTGACAATGTCTATAAAATCAATTTTTCTGAACTGGCTGATCAGAAGGTGATTTGCCTACTATCAGTGAATGATAAGAAATGGATGTGGCACAGAAGGTTGGGACATGCTAACTGGAGGTTAATCTCTAAGCTTAGTAAGTTACAACTTGTGAAAGGGCTACCAGACATTGACTATCATTCAGATGCACTCTGTGGTTAGGGCTGGAAATGAGTCGAGTCGAGTCGAACTCGTCTGAGCTCGACTCAACTCGATAAGAATTAGTTCGGCTCGAAACTCGACTCGAGTTCGATACGAACCTTTTTTTAAGCTCGAGTTCGGCTCGTTTAAAATTAACGAACAACTCGGCTCGGCTCGTTAGGTTCAGTTCGTCATTTCAAATCATTTTTTTTAGCTTTCAATTTTTTTGAAGGGTATATATTAAAATAAATTAAAAGCTATAACGCACAAATTTGTGCTGAATATAAAAACAACAAATCATAAACTTGCCACTCAAAGATAAAATAGCGCTTAACAAATGCTACTGTTGAGTGGTTAATACAATGAAGCACACACACTTCCGTCTTTTTATATAGCTTATCTTATCTCTATTGTTTTAACCCACCGATGTGGGACTATTTTAACTTATGTAAAATCTTAGACTACTACAATGCATATGTTGTTAATTTTCAATGTGGAGCCTTTTTTCATCATTTTTTTTATTATTGTTAGTTGTTTGACATATTTCTTTTTTATGTTGGTGTGTAATTTATTATTTAATTAGAAAATACTTGAAATTATTAGTAGAACATACCACAAACCAACAAATTAGTGTATATAAGAGAGACAAAATCCAATAAAATTCAACCATTTAAATTGAGAACATACTCTTTCACTTTTAAACTATATATATATATATATATATATATATATATATATATATATATATATATATATATATATATATATATAATCGAGCCAACTCATGAACCAATCGAGTCGAACTACATATAGCTCAAGTTCGGCTCATTTATTTAACGGACTTAACTTTTAACTCAAGTTCAGCTCGTTTGGTTCATGAACCAAGTTCAACGAGTTAATTGTCGAGTCGAATTCCGAACTATGTTCGAGTTGGTTCGGTTCATTGCCAGCCCTATCTGTGGTGCATGTCAGAGATGGAAAATTGTGAAATCATCTTTTAAAACCAAAGACATTTTTTCAACCTCAAGACCTTTAGAATTACTCCATATTGATTTATTTGGACCAGTGAGTACTGCATCCTTATATGGAAGTAAATATGGATTAGTCATTGTTGATGATTACAGCAGATGGACTTGGGTGAAATTCCTGAAAAGTAAGGATCATGCATATGAGGTATTCAGTAACTTCTGCACACAAATTCAAACTGAAAAAGAGTCAAAGATTTTGAAAATCAGAAGTGATCATGGTGGAGAATTTGAAAATGAGCCATTTGAAGCTTTTTGTGAAAAACATGGAATTATCCATGAATTCTCTTCTCCTAAAACTCCACAACAAAATGGGGTTGTAGAGAGAAAGAATAGAACTTTACAAGAAATGGCCAGAACCATGATCCATGAAAACAACTTGGCTAAACATTTTTGGGCAGAAGCAGTGAATACAACATGTTATGTTCAAAACAGGATCTATATTAGACCTATTTTGGAGAAAACAGCATATGAACTCTTTAAAGGAAGAAAACCCAATATCTCTTACTTTCATCAATTTGGATGTACATGTTACATTCTGAACAACAAGCTCTACCTAAAGAAATTTGATGCCAAGGCCCAAAGAGGAATCTTCTTAGGTTACTCTGAAAGGTCAAAGGCATACAAAGTGTATAATTCAGAGACACTCTGTGTTGAAGAATCTATGCACGTTAAATTTGATGACAAGGAGCTTGAAGATAAAACTTCAAAGCAAGATGAAAGTTTTGCAGAGATACAGGTTCCTGAAGCTACTCCAGAACCTGATTAGATAGCTGAATCTGAAGATAGTCCAGAAGCTGAACCCACATCAGAAGCGCAAGATGAAACTGCTTCTGATGAAGCACAAGATGGCTCACATCAAGCAGATCCTCCCAGAAACACATTCAAACACAAGTCTTCACATCCTGAGGAGCTAATCATTGGAAACAAAGATAGTCCAAGAATAACAAGATCACATTTCAGACAAGAAGAGTCAATGATTAGACTAATCTCAATGATTGAACCTACAACAGTTGATGAAGCACTTTCAGATGATGGATGGATCCTAGCTATGCAAGAAGAGTTGAATCAATTTCAAAGAAATGATGTGTGGGATCTGGTACCCAAACCTCAGCACAAGAACATTATTGGAACAAAATGGGTATTCATAAACAAGCTGAATGAGCAAGGAGAAGTAACAAGAAACAAAGCCAGACTTGTTGCACAAGGGTATAGTCAACAAGAAGGCATTGATTACACTGAAACGTTTGCTCCAGTTGCAAGATTGGAAGCAATCAGGTTACTTCTTTCCTATGCAGTTAATCATGGCATAATATTATAACAAATGGATGTCAAGAGTGCATTTCTCAATGGTGTCATAGAAGAAGAAGTGTATGTCAAGCAACCTCCTGGATTTGAGGATATTAAATATCCTGACCATGTTTTTAAACTGAAGAAATCACTATATGGCTTGAAACAAGCTCCCAGAGCTTGGTATGATAGACTAAGTAATTTCTTAATCAAGAATGATTTTAAAAGAGGACAGGTTGATACAACACTCTTCAGAAGGACCCTTGGGAAAGATATTCTTGTTGTGCAAATATATGTTGATGATATAATATTTGGTTCTACTAATGCATCTCTTTGCAAGGAATTTTCTAAGTTGATGCAGGATGAATTTGAAATGAGCATGACGGGAGAGCTGAAGTTCTTCCTTGGCATTCAAATCAATCAATGCAAAGATGGAGTTTATGTTCATCAATCAAAGTACACAAAGGAGCTTCTAAAGAAGTTCAAGCTTGAAGATTGTAAAGTGATGAACACTCCAATGCACCCTACGTGCACCTTAAGCAAAGAAGATGAAGGAGCTAAAGTTGACCAGAAGCTGTATAGAGGTATGATTGGTTCTTTGTTATACCTTACTGCATCTAGGCCAGATATTTTATTCAGTGTATGCTTGTGTGCAAGATTCCAATCAGATCCTAGAGAATCTCATATGACTGCTGTCAAGAGAATCTTCAGGTATTTGAAGGGAACAACTAATCTTGGACTCCTCTATAGGAAATCCTTAGATTATAAGCTAATTGGATTCTGTGATGCTGATTATGCTGGTGATAGGATTGAAAGAAAGTCAACCAGTGACAATTGTCAATTTCTGGGTGATAATCTTATATCCTGGGCTAGCAAAAGACAAACAACTATTGCTATGTCTACAGCAGAAGCAGAATACATTTCAGCTGCAAGTTGTTGTACACAACTACTTTGGATGAAACATCAGTTGGAAGACTATCAGATAACTGCTAACAGTATTCCCATTTATTGTGATAATACTGCTGCTATTTGTTTGTCTAAAAATCCAATTTTGCATTCAAGAGCTAAGCACATTGAAATCAAACACCATTTTATCAGAGATTATGTTCAAAAAGGAATTTTAGATATACAATTCATTGATACTGAAAATCAATGGGCTGATATATTTACTAAGCCTTTAACTGTTGAAAGATTTGATTTTATAAAGAAAAATTTGAACATGCACTTTGTGTCTGATTAAATGCTTGCTTGCTCCTGAATAGGATTTTAGGTTCTGAAGTTAGTTCAGAAGCAGTAGTCCATCAGAAGCTCTTTATTGAGGTTCTGAGGAAAACTCGCTTCTGATAATGACGTCAGCATCTGAAGTCCAGAAGCTGGATTTTATGCTTCTGAATAGTAGAGTTAGTGGAAACGTTGGGAGTTACTTTTTATGGTAACTTCTGGCCCACTAACTTGGTAGTTACTCTGTGAGCTTCTGACGTGGCCTGTATGTGTTGGTGTATAACTAAAAGGGCAATGATGATTTAATAGCTTTGAAAGTACTTTTCACGCGCCCCCAATTTTGTCATTAATGTTATGTTTGTTTGTCTTTTTTGAATTGCAATCGTTTTACTTTTAACACTTTGTCACTTTGCCCCCAATTCACACACTACCCCCAAGTAAGCGCATTCTCTCAACCCTAGAACCCTAAAATCTTTATCTTCTTCAAATCTTCTTCAAACATCATCAAATGGCATCATCAAGCTCAAAAGTTTCAGAATCTACTTCAAACATGCAAAGCGCACCAGAATTTGGGTCCGTCTACAAAGAGAAGACTATGGATATTCCATGGAAATCCTTAATAGTTCAAATAGAATCACCAGTGGACTTTGCTTCACTCAAGAAGTACGAAGTGAAAATGGAAGGACTGATAGAAACTCAGAAGCTGTCTGAGTATTTCAAGATGCTAAATGGGCCAACGTATGTGAACTTGGTCAAGGACTTTTGGTTAAGAGCTGAAGTGTACAATGAAAAGCCTGCAAAAGTCGTAAGCAAACAAGCTGGGTCAAAGAAAGGGAAAATGACCATGGATATGAATCCTACATCATTTGATAGCTTAGAAATAAGGTCTGCAGTGATGGGCATTCCTATAACCATCACTGAAGATGTTATAGCTAAACCATGTAGAATGAATGCAGAGGGAAGATTTCAAGAAATAGTCAAGAAGGAAGATGTCCTGCTACAAGGTTACTACAACACTCTTCTGGGTGGGAAGAAAGATGCCAAGCCTTCTGCAATGGAGATTCACAACAGGATGTTGGTGAAATTCAGTAATGATTGCTTCTTTCAAAGAGTAGGAGGGTCTGATCAACCCAACAACCAACAGAAGCTAGCAATTTACTTCATGGCTATTCTGGAAAAGATAAACTTCCCAAGATATGTAATGGATCATCTCTGCTGGGCTATAAATGAAAGCACTATTAGAGGAAGAAAACAAGTACCCTATGGAAGATTGCTTTCTGAGATCTTTTATCAAGGAAGGGTGCTGGATTTCTTGAAAAAGACAAGGAGTGCTTCTGATAGATGCTTTGAAGTTTCTACTGCTAAGAAGACTATCAGCAGCAGAACCTTGCACTCCATGGGTCAGTTCAAGAACGCCCCTCAAGATGAAAAATGGTTGGAGTTGACCACAAAAGAAACTGAGATTATCAGGGACTTTCCTTCCATCTTTAAGGAAAGCAATCCTGAAATCTAAGCCAAATCAGTAGCTGAGTACGTCCTGGAGGAAGATGCTAGCCCTCAGGAGAAAGCTGCTCCTAGAAAAGGAAAGAAAGTCAAGGGAGCTACTGCATCAGTAACTGCTACTGATAAGGGCAAGCAACAGAAGGTTGCTAAAAGGAAGAAAGGGAAAACTGAAACTGTTTTCCACAAAGAAAAGATGGAAGAAGCTCTGGATGAGCTGGAAAAAGAAGAGGCTGAGCCCAAGCTGAAAAGGAAGAAGGCTCCTCTTGATATGAAAAGTTTTATGGTTGAAGTGAATCCAGCCATGAAGAGGATGGCTAAGGAACGTTCTGATGATTATCTAGCAAATTGGCGAGAAGAAAAAACTTTGAAGGAATTTGCTGGTGCTGATAATGTAGAGCAAGGACAGATGGATCAGAACGAAAATCTTAGAACTTCAGAAGCTGATGCTTCAGAATCTGATGCTGCAAAGTATAAAGGAAAGAGGCAAAAAGTTGGTGCTGCTTCTATTCCTATAAAAAGAAGTCAAGGCAGATCAGAACCTATCATATCTAAGAAAGCATCTGGGCCTATCTTCACTCCAATGGTGGAAGTTACTTCTGACATGAAGAAGAAGGCTGATGAAGAAGCTGCTCAGATGCTAGCTGAACTGCAGGAAAGGGAAGCTCAGAAGAGAAGGGATATGGATGAAAAGCTTAAAGCCTCAGGCCTTGAACATTGTGATGAGTTCTTCAAGGATAAATCTGTAGAAGTCAAGGAAGTGGCAGTTCAAGCTTTGAAGAAAGTTGGAACCTCAGAAGCTGTTCTAAAAGCATCAGATGCTACCATGTCAGTAGCTGGCTCTTCAGTCAAGGTAATTCAGATTCCAGTTACCTCTACCCCCATCTCATCCTCTTCATCACAACCACCTGCACCTGAACCTACAGAAGACACTTCTGTTTTAGACAATCTTGCTCTCCATTACTTAGGTGAGCTACCCAAAGTTGTGTCTACCTCAGAAAAAGCCTCTGAAACAACTCCAGAAGCAGCTGCTTCTGAAAATGTTGTTTCAGAAAGCCCCCATCAACAAACACCTGAACCACATAAACCCACAACACCCCCTCAATCACCAATAGCAACCATTGACCCCCAACTCAACAATCAAACAACAATTTCACCACCAACTGAAACTGACTATCAACAACCAGAACCAACTCCCATGGATATTGACAATTCTCAAGTCAATGTCCAAGACTTAACCTCTACCGCACACATTGCTTATGACCAGCCATCAACCTCAACCCCAACTCAACACATCACCATTCCAGTTTCTAGCCCTGTTCAAGACCTTGAACTTAGTGATTCTGATCTTGAAATTCTTGAACAATCACCCCTAAACACCCTGGAATCTGGATATATTAATGCTGAGCTACTCACTATTCTTTCTCAAATGCATAATCTGGTGGATCAAAGAAGGACAATTGATCTCACTAATGCATATGAAGACTCCTGGGTATCACTTCAGAATCGAGCTGCTGAGTTTATTGAAGATGTAAAAGACAAGTGCATCAGAAGCAAGGACGCTTCTGTCAGAAAATTAATGAAGCATCTGAAGGAAAGTCTCAGAGTTAGAAGTCCTACACTGCTCCTGGCAAACAAGCCATTCTTCTCAGAAATGGACTACTTGACCAGAGACGCAAGGATGTTTAAGCTTCTGAGACAACAGATGGCAAAGCAGCAACAAGAGGCTAGAGAAAGGGAACTGACTCTTCTCCAGAGGCAACAATTTCTTGAAGAACAGTTGCAGAAGAAAATTGAAGAAATGGAGAAGATGAAGAAACAACAACAAACCAACCCTTAGTTGCACACCTTAGTGTTATCTTTTGTTTGTTGTTTGTTTTAAGTTCTTAGTATCTGCTTCTGAAATTGTCTTGCTTTAATGTTTATTGCTTCTGAATGCTTAACTAATTCTGATTCTGATTGCCTGGATAGTCTAGTTATTTACTTATTATACTCTCTTCATGTTTGAGTTTTTCTCACATCTTTTTGTCTCTTATGCTTATTTACTTTTATTTCAATTTTTTTTTGATAATGACAAAAGGGGGAGTATATGTGACAAGTATTTAAAGGCTCTGAGCCCCATTAATGATATTTGAAATTTTTTGAAAAACTTCTATCATTTTTTTTACCTTATTGGTATAAGCTATGAACGAAAGAAGGAGTATCAAAATTCAAGTAAAATTAATTGAACCATTCTTCTTATCTATAAGTTAATTCTTTCAATGATTCAATTTTTTAAGCTCTGATAATTTTATTATGCGTAAAATGAATTTAATTAACCTGGATAGAACTTAGGGGGAGCTTACAAACCTCACCTTAAAGACTATCAGACTCAGGGGGAGTTTGAGCTTACAAACCTCAGATTCTGAGCTTACAAACCTCAGGACCCCAAAGTCAACTTGTTAATTAGATTAACAACAATTGATCAATTTTTAAATACTTTTGTTTGTCATCATCAAAAAGGGGGAGATTGTTGGAACAAAATGTGTTTAACAATGAACCTTAAAGAGTTTTGATGATAACAAGGTATTAAAAATTGTAAATTGGACTAGCTAATATTTGTTCAAGTGTACAGGACCATAATTAAAAAGTTACATCATCATTGGTTCTAAATGAGCAAATAAAGAGCAAAGGAAACAACAAAATTTGAAGCTTGGACGCTCCTGAAGGCAACTTGCTAACTGAAGAGAAAAAGCGCTCCTGAAGTTAAGTCGCTTCTGAAGTAAGAATAGTGCTCCTGAAGAATAGTGCTCCTGAAGACAAGAGGTCCAGAAGCCATTTCATCAGAAGCTGCATCATCAGAAGCTGCCTCATCAGAAGCCATTTCACCAGAAGCTGAATATCAACTGGATTTGCAAAGATTCAAGGATTGAAGAATCATCACTGCAAAAGCTGTCTATTGGATTCGAAAACACAACAAAGGATTAGTGGAATTTTGCAACGGTCATTTCAAAGGTGTTTGAAGGCATGTGCTTGCAATTTGGACGAAAGCGTTGACATTTGTATGAATTGTACAACCACGTTCTCCACTACTCTGTTTTGTGTCCACGCTACAAGACAAGAAAACAGCTCCAGAACACGGCTTCGCCTGCATAGATGTTCCTTTGGATAAGGAATGGATTTCAAATTGGTTCTTCATAGGACAACAACTAAATCAGGAAAAAGATCAAAGGTGAAAGATCAAGCTTCAACAACGACTTTTTGGTGTGCTGGCAATTTCACAACGTCTCTTTCACACCTCTATATAAAGGAGTGAAGACTTAGAGATTTGGTAATGCTGAACGGCA
Source organism: Medicago sativa (assembly GCF_051527215.1). Lineage (NCBI taxonomy): Eukaryota > Viridiplantae > Streptophyta > Magnoliopsida > Fabales > Fabaceae > Medicago > Medicago sativa. The sequence continues at coordinate 52,460,420 of NC_140751.1, read as the reverse complement.
GACTCTCAATATTTTTACAAGTGCCAAACCTCTGCTGAAATTGTTCTGCATTCACTTAGAATTTCTGTGTCTCAAAGTCATATCTTAGAAATTCTTAAGTCCTTTGAGTCTGTATCTGATTTGTATTGTGAGCACCTCTGATTGTATATCAAGTGTTCAACCTTAAACAATTTTCTGTGTAATTTTGTTTAGTTAGGAAGTCTCTTGCAGTTGTGCTTGAACAGGAAGTCTCTTGATTGTGTTTTTGAGCAAAGGAAGTCTCTTGCTTGTGTGCTTGAGCAAAGGAAGTCTCTTGCTTGTGTACTTGAGCAATTGTAATCAGATATTACTCTTAGTGAAATCTCCTTGGAAGTGCAAGGGGGACTGGACTACTTCCGGATTGTGGAAGGAACCAGTATAATTGCTTTGTGTCGTTCTTCTTCTCTCTCTCTCTCTGTTTTATTCCGCTACATTTAGATTCTGATTATCACTTCAGAAGCTGTCTCACTTAGCTTCTGATCAGTGTGTTCAGTTTTTAGGAGAAACGAAGAATTTTTCAAAACACAATTCAACCCCCCCTTCTTGTGTTTTTCTCACCTTCAAAAAGTACGGTTAAGCCAATAAATTTTTTGTTTTTTGCTGAAAAAGAAACACTTCATTTTTTTTAGATGTTTAATTGTATGATTGATTGATTGATCTCCTATTTTAATAAAATTGCAATTCTAATACTCTATTTTTAATTGCGCAATTTTGATCTCAATTGAGAAATATTGATCAACTCATAACTTTGATTATCTAATTTGACAACGTGACATTAGATTACTTACCTGAAACAAAAAGAATGACTTAATTGTTGGGTGTCTTTTAAAATGGGAGATTGAATATAACTACTAGTTCGAACCCCGGACCTTGCATATATTATGCATTGTCCCTACCAACTGAGCTGACATAATGACTTGCCGAAATTCAAATGATATTATTTCATTAGATAAATAAATTAAAAATAATAGAAAATAATTTAAATTGAAAAAAAATATTATATGAAAGTCATTAAATTAAATAATTAATTAGCTTAAATAAAGTTTAAACTTACATAGATGAAGAAAATCATACAAATTAATCAAATGAAACAAGATACATAAGGTGATATCCACAATATATTAAAACTATTAGAATATTAAAATTGAAAACTAATCAAAACTCTAAAATTAGTAGTTAAGATTTAAGATGAAGTAATCAATTATACTCCTATATATTAGTCTAGAGAAACATATTATCCTTATGAATAAAAAATTACATATTATTTATTTATTTTAGGCTTAATTAATGATTTGGTCCCTTAAGTTATTTGTTGGTTACATTTTGGTCCCATAAGTTATTAACGTTACAATTTGGTCCCATAAGTTATTAACGTTACAATTTGGTCCCTTAAGTTATTTGTTGGTTTCGTTTTGGTCCCATAAGTTATTAGAGTTAAGGGAGTAGTTTGGGACCAAAACGAAACCAACAAATAACTTAAGGGACCAAATTGTAACGTTAATAACTTATGGGACCAAATTGTAACGTTAATAACTTATGGGACCAAAATGTAACCAACAAATAACTTAAGGGACCAAATCATTAATTAAGCCTTTATTTTATTGTTAAAATTGTATAAACATATGGATTGGGTCTGCCCAGTCTGGAATAGTTAGTCATAAGCTTGCTACATAAGCAAGTGAGTTAGTGAAATATAACCAATGCATGGTGTACACATTAAGTTTGTTACTTTGTTGTAATCGGTTAGTTAATCATTGAATAAAGTTTTTGATTTCTCATCATTCTTACCCTCTCAATCCTTTCAATTTTTTCCAAAACCTTGATTCCCAAATTCAGTTAATTTCATCAAGTTGTTCTATCAAATTGGCATCGAGGGTATGGTTAGAGATCACAATTGTTGAAGAATATGTGAAAGATGGCAACTTGCATGTGCATTTTCAAAAGGGTTAAATATGTTTTTGGTCCCTACATTTTACCCCCTTTGAAGAATAGTCCCTACATTTCAATAAATATTTTTAAAATCCCCACATTTTAACTCCGTTGGTAAAAATAGTCCTCGCTGTTAAATTGTTAACGAGAAGCTGACGTGGCAGTGGGAGTGGGCCCCAATTTATTATGATATAGCCAAAAATCAGATTTATTGAAATGATTAGTGTTAATGTGTAGTTAAATTAATTGATTAACAACAAAATACAATTGAAATAAGAATTTTTCAGCAGCTTTTTAAAAAAAACAACACAGCAACAATTTCATTTTAGAATAAAGAACAAGAATACAAGAACAGCAATAATAACACAACAAAGCAACAAGAACAACACAACAACAAATTCTTCATCTTCTTCATATATTTCTCTCATGTTCATCTTGATAATCAACACAAGAACAACAACACAGCAACAACAACACAACAACGATAACAACACATCAACAACAAACATTCATAAAGCAACATCATCTTCATAGGTTGTTCATAAACCAAATCTGGGTTAACCAATTCAACATCATCTTCGTATCATAAAAAAAAAATCAGAAATAAAAAATTGGGTTAACCCATATTAATTATCATCATCATCGTTTTGTCTCCCTCACTTTCTCTCTTTTAGTACACTCGTTCCCTTCCTTCCTCCATGATTTCCCCCAAATATTCAGTACCAAATTGACAAAGCATGATATTCAAAATTTGATCTAGTAACAACAACCGTGATGCTCTTTATATGATTATGAATGAAATGAAACAAAAATAAACATTGATAAATGTTTGATTGTGGTGGTGTAGGGTTAATGAATTTGTCTTTGTTATTGTTGTTAGAAAGAACAAAGAGAGAAGAGAGGGAGGAAGTGAATAGAAGGATTAGAGAGAAGAGAGAAGAAAATGGTGGAAGTAGAGGAGGGAGGAAGAGAAGGGAAGGGTTTAGAAGAGAGAAGAGTAAGAGTTTTTGGGAAACAAGAGAGATCGCAAAAGAAGGAAGGAGGGGAAATTTGGATCCATGGGCCGGGTCTTATTTGACCCATTTTGTTAGCCCAACCCATTAAAAAGTTATAAATTTTTTTTTGCCACGTCACCATTCCGTTTGGGGATTAGGTATAAATTGACGCAGCTACTATTTGTACTAACAAAGTAAAAATGTGGGGATTTTAAAAACATTTATTGAAATGTAAGGACTATTCTTCAAAGGGGGACAAAATGTAGGGACCAAAAACATATTTAACCCTTTTCAAAATGAAGGTGATCTTCATGTATCAAAATGTTCTTGTTATCATCAATGAAGGCTTACGATCAATAGAAAAGCTTACAATCAATGGATCGTGAAGATGAAGCTTACGAGCATGGTTAGACTAACAACATTATATTGTTTAATTCAGTGTACCTTGTTTTTAAATGATCTCTTTCCTTAATTGTTCATTTTACTGAAAGTAGCTTGGTATTGAAGTCATTTTGTTTCTCTGATGTTTTTTCTTGATCGGTTTGTGTTTTTTGGATCAATTGTTGTTAAGGCTGTGCTTGTTAAAATTTTCTCCCTTGGCTTGATTGTGAACACAGTTAATAAAAGTGTAAAAAGTAATGTCGGCAATTACATATTGCTGAAAATAACGGTCTATTCAAATTTCGATATACGACAGTAATATAGCATCGCCATTTGACAACATTTTGTACTAAATATCCTATAACGGAACAATAATGGTTTGTTCAAAATATATTACATTATAGTGCTATAGCCACTATTTAACAACACTTGTAAAAGGTATCTAAAATGAGCATTCAGTAGGAAAATGAAGGAAGGAAAGGGGGAACTAACTAACAAATTATAGGGGAAGTGTGAACCAAATAAGAGATAGTAATATAACTAACTAACAAATATAATTTGCTTATTTTTATTTATTTTGTTTTGCAATCTTCGTAGCACAGTCACTTTTGATCAAAGTGTTTGATGTCCAATACACATTGGTGTCGGTCATCGATACAACAACGACACATGTGAATACATTCAATTCATTTATTTTTTTAAAATTATTATCATTGTGGTGTTTCTCTATGTTATGATCATGTTTTGTTTGGTTTTTATATTACATTTTCAGTACCACTAGCTGTGGTGTATTTCTTTCCTAAAAGGTTTACTAATGGATGGACTTTGTATCAATCAAATTTGGTTGACAGTTCACAAGGAAACATAGGATTTATATATGGTAGCAGCTGATAGAGCTCCTGCTTGCTAGTGCAAGGAAATTCACTCAATTGGAATTTGTGTTAAAATAATCCATTCTTATGACTTACAGAGAAAGCAATCACATTGACAAGGTTGATTTTCATAATTTATTTGGATGAAACAAAGCATTGTAATAGAAATCATAATTGGTTTGACAAGTAAAATAATACTCTTGAGAGAAGTTCAAATGTCATAACATATAAAGTAAACAATTGAAGAAATTAAGCAAAACATTGTAACATACTTTTTTAGACTCCATTAAATAAACAAACTTGAGAAGACAAAAACTGAGACTAAAACAAAACAAAGTAACATACTTCAATTAATTTGAAGTTGTCAATCCCGGTGAAAAGGTGGAAGTACCCATAGTGCAGGTGGCATCCGTGCAAACCAATTTTGGTAAGGGCAATGCTGACTAAAGCTTCCATCTTTAACATCATAAATTTTCATATCAAATGGTCCATTAGGATAAGGATCCGGCTCATCGTCGTAAAAATCATCGGTGTAATATATTGAATCCTTTTGCAGGTAATTAGAGAAATATAAGGCAGACATCGATACGGAATCACTATCACCCACAAATAGAACATTGTCTCCCAAACTATCAAGTTTTAACATTTGCATAAGCTTACCACTTTGAAGATCCAATTCCAACTTATATACTTCAAATCTTTCGGTACCACTACTAGACAAGATACTATTTTCATCGTCATCGTCCGGAAAACCAATAAATTTTCTCACAAGCCACAATTCTCCCTCCAATGATTTCACAAGATAAACCCGATCAGCATAATCACCCCCCTTAGAAGAAACAACATTTGGAATGACCTTCTTATCTTTCAAGTAACACAAATCGAAAGAGACAATGTTACTCCATTCTCCCACGGCATAGACTAGACCTTTATAGAAAATAACATCACTGAAGCGATAATAGTCTTGATCAATATAAGTCCAAACCTTTTGTCCGGCTTTTATGAAAGCAAGACAGTTACGCATACTATAGATTGCTACAACAACGTAATCGTGTGGCATAGTTGTAGGATTAGCCGATAAAATAACCTTGTGCACATTACATTCATAATTTTTTCTTCTCCTGAGTATATCCAACATGTAGATAGGTGGTAGAGGGATGGAAACATTTTTGAAAGGATTTAGTAGAGTTATAATTGTAACTTTGGAGTACTCCACCTTTGCTAGCCAACCATGACTGGAGCCACAAAACCTCTTGTTATAAGGCACATGAAGTTGCAACTTATAAATTGTTTTGGATGAAATCCCATATAAACTTCTCTTTGTTCTACACTTTCTTTTTGTGGGAATCATTAACATCGGCAATACATTATTTTTTATTTGCCGGTTTTGATAATTACCCTTTGCAATGGAATACCAATTTTTACAGACCACACTGAAATAAATGTGATCTATACGTTCTACCAATTTGTCAAAAATCAAACTTAGAGGAAGTGCTTCTAAATTTCCCCAATTTACCTCCATTGACAAGAAAGCTATTGAAACACAAGTATAGAAAAAGGGGAAGTTTTTTGCTATTGAAACACAAGTATTGAAAAAGGGGAAGTTTTTTTGGTACGGAAAAGTGGGAGGTTAAAATCAAGATATTCAAATCAAGTATAAGAAAAGGAGAAGGTTTTTTTATTTTTTTGGTATGAAGCAAAAGGTAAAACGGGGAAGGTCAAAACTATGAGAAAATCAGGTGCACAGAGGGGTTGCAGTTTGATGTATTTAAATAGAATTAAGAAGACGGTATTTAAACTATGAGGAAATCTTTCTTGTTTGGAATTGAAATATTGATAAGTTGTTACATGTTAATTTTGCTAATATGTGATTCCAAAATTTGTTATTAGTTTCTTTTAAGGAAAATTTGTTATTTGTTGTTACATGTTAAGGTTCTTATCAAAATAATTTTGACTCAAATATATAACCAAATCTTTTTTTATTTAGATCAGGAAAATAAAGATTTTGGAATCCCATTTTTTTTTATTGATAAGGTTATATTTTTACGATCAAGATAAAGAGAAACATATCTTTATTTTATTTGAAAAAAAAATAGTCATCGTGTATCAAACAATTTTTTTTCCCTTGCTCAAAAAAAAGGTGTGTTTTTTCTCTTTCATCCGGATTTTTTTCCATCTATAAGAGTAGATCGAATGTCTTTTCATTTGACAAAATAAGTAAACCTATACTTATTTTTTTCAATGATACCCACAATATAACAAATATAGTATCCTTCAAAACAATATAAAAAACATGATATAATTTTTTATCTTTTCGATGACACTAACAAAATAAGATCAAATTTACTTAACGGTATAATTGAATGGAGTCAAAACCAAGCCATAATCTCTTACTACTTTTAGTAATCCACATTTGTTACATCCACATTTGTCAGAAACATTCAAGTCAAAATGTAGTTCACATGCATGTCATACAAATACCATACTTTGCCCAAAAATTCACATGCATGTCATACAAATAATCCTTGATAGAATGTTTATCTTTTCCTGCATTCGTCCTTTTTCAAATGGGCATCCCTAGATGCTTTTGAAACAAAAGCTTGTTTGCACTTATGACATTCATACTTGCCTCCTTTGTGAGTTGTATTATGATGATCTTCAAATCTTTTCATAGACTTGAAGGTTTTACAACATACATGACATGTGTAGTAAGGCATGCTGCAATATAAGAAAAATATAAGCTTGTTAAAAAAACTAATATTTCCTTTTTTGTTCTAGTAATAGTCTAGTATGATTTTTTTTATTTTTTTTAAGGAAGTCTAGTATGATATTTATTATTAGTTTATAAATAATTATTTTTACTTATATGTACTTCAAAGAAGCATTAAAACAGACCACTTGATATATTAAGAAGAGGAAATAGTTAATGTGATAGTTTTATAACAAAGAAATGGTTGAAATAAGCTCTCATCAAATTAAAAATTGATTTATTTTATCAAAAAAAAGCTGCAAATAAAAAACCATCAAAAGTGTGAGTTTCATAAAAATTGTTTAAATTTTCTATCATTGAAACAAAATATGTTTAAGTTACATAAGTGTGATATGACATTGTGAAAACCATTTAATAGTGGTTATGATACCAAATTTAAGTCTTTATAAATTTGCAATTGAAAATGCTCTAAGAATCTGTATCAAAGTTAATTAACAAATCCTGAAACTAAATCATAATAACACTATATGATTTCTACTTTTTTGGACAAAATTGACAATTTTATTGCAATTTTGTATTATCAAGGGAATCTTTCTGGGACTTTAAATTCACATATAAATCCTTAAAAAATGTATGTGCACTACGAATTTTTCTACAATTAAAATAGATTTTTAATGTTAATTTCATAATAAAATTCAGAGAAAATATAAAATAATTAAAAAAATTAAAGGATGTATAAGTGATAGTTTTTTATAAGGAAAATTGATTAATGGATATAAACGAGTGAAAGATGCTAGAAATGCACCGACTATCGTCCAAAATCTTGTTTCAGATTCGTCCTCACTACGAACAAATCACAACCAATCTTCACTACTAGAAATATACAATTGAGAAATGATATTTGTACAACCATTTTGGTACAATTTTTGTACAACTTTCTCTCTCATACTCACATTATGTTTTTATTCTCTCTCTCCCTTTTTCTCTCTCCATTGTTTTTGACTAATGAGAAGAGAGAACAACAAAGTTGTCTAAAAAATTATACCAAAATGGTTATCAAAATATCACTACACTATACAATTTTCATGCGGAAATGAATCCCCATGTAATAGGGGTAGACAAGCACCCATGTCCCGACTAAAAACCGACATGACCATTTTAAAAAAAAAAGACACAACGAGCAGGTGGACACTGATAATTGGGGTCCAACACTACTTTTCAATATGTGTGGGTAGTATTAGTCGGGTTCGAGTCTCAAAAATCATAATAAACCATCATTTTGGTTCCTTGAGTATCACACTCTCTTTAATTCTTGCAAACATACTCACAATTACTATCACAACAATTGACACAGAAAAATCTACATAAATTATTCCGTAGATAAAATTGTAGGAAAATCTACATAAATTGTCAATAAGCAACATCAAAGTTCCCACCATATAATAAAAGAAGTAATTCAAAGTATCCATAGGTTTATATATAACTTATTATAAAATTGTGTGAAATAAACAAAAAAATATAAAACAAAATTATAAACTATTATGTAATTACATAACAAGAGTTACAAATAAAAAACATACTAATCAATATGATTATTTGCCTCTAATCTCTATTGTCTTTGCAATTGTTGCTTCGTCTACAACTTCTCTTGTTCCAGTCATAGCAGCGAGATCATTTAGACCATGAACTTGACTTCTCAAAGCATTAATCTCTACTTTATTTACTTGATCAATAGAGTTGTCGCTCTTCCACCGCCACAAAAAACTGTCCGAACAACCGGACACGTATTTACAAATGTGGCGGGGAACGGAAGCTCAATGGAGTCATATGTTACTCATCAGGTATGTTTCATTGTTGTTGCGGTTGGGAATGTTCTAGAGAAAATAGGGGCAGAACTTGTAATATTTAATTTGGGTCTAATCAAATGGACCAAAGCCGTTACACCTAAAACAACTAGTTGGGAATGCTTTGGAGAAAGCAAAACGGGTACACAGGCAAGAGCAGGAGCAGGAAGACTAAATCCAAGCTTTGAAGGTGAAAATGATACAGGATAAAGAGGTTTTGATATTTTCTTTTCTTTCAAGGCTAGTGAGGTGAAAAGGGAGCACACCCACCCAAAATATATTAAAAAGAAGATTGTTACAAAAAGAAGGGGTTCAAGCCAAACCTCCTTAAAGAAAAGAGAACCTGAAACTAGGCAACCCTAGTCTATTGTGAACATAAGCATCTCTAATTTCCATATGCAAAGTATAAAAGTACTGAAAAGAGGCTAAGGATAGATCTATGTTTTCTAATCTATCAGTACAAACATTTCCTTCCCTGTAAATATGAGACACTATAAGTTAATGCTGGAAGTGTAATCCATACAATTGAACCATCTATTTATTATCTGCCAAGGCACTATTTCTACAGATTTGAAACCAAGTATTGCTATCTTTGAGTCAGACTCCAACCAAAAGTGCGTGTAATTCCTTTGTTTAGCAATCTATAAAGTTCTCATTATCCCACACAGTTCAGCAATTAAAGAGTGTCCAACACCTAAGCCTTCAGCAAAATAACCTAAGAATTGACCATTATAGTTTCTAAAGATTCCACCACAAGAAGTGGCTCCATAAGTAGCTGCACCATCACAGTTTGCTTTTATCCAATGCATAGTAGGAGGAATCAAAGAAACTTCCTTGACAATACTAGTTCTAGGAGGATTAATTTTGCAATTGGAAAGCCTTTAGAACAGTGAACTCTAGCATGGAGAAACTGACAGAAAGCTTTGAGTTACTAACAGATAAAGAAACTCCAGAGATAATGGTGGATATTGCAGATCTTCAAGGGATAATTCTGTTGTTGAACAATGCTTTAGAAAGATACATGATAAATTCTTGTGGGATGAATTGATCCAACTGCACAATATTAGAAGAGTCTTGAACTTGAACTATGAAGCATTGACATAGACACTGGGCACGAGTCACACTTTTGCTGTGAAGCACGGTCACAGACACTGACACCGTACACGACATTGACACATCGGCACCAATATAATTTCAGAAAATGACAAAATTGAATGCAACCACCGGCACCAGTATAATTGGGCGTGTCAATGTCTGACACAAGTCACGCCTTTGGTATGAAGCACAATCACAGACACAGACACAAGACATGACATTGGCACGTTAGCACCAGACACGACATTGGCACATTAGCACCAATATAATTTTCAAAAAACGACCAAATTGAATGTACCCACCAGCACCAGTATAATTGTGTGTCAATGTCGGACACATGTCACGCCTTTGCTGCAAAGCACAATCACAGACACGACATTGACACATTAGCACCAATATAATTTTCATAAAGCGACCAAATTGAATGTACCCACCAGCACCAGTATACATGTGTGTGTCAGTGTCGGACACATGTCATGCCGTTGCTATGAAGCAGTCACAGACACAACATTGACACATTAGCACCAATATAATTTTCAGAAAGCGAACAAATTGAATGTCCACCAACAACAGTATAATTGTGTGTGTCAGTGTCGGACACATGCCATGCCTTTGCTGTGAAGCACAGTCACAGACACGGACAAAGAGGTTTTGATCTAATTGAGAATGCTTTAGAAAGATACATGATAAATTCTTGTGGAATGAATTGATCCAATTGCACAATATTAGAAGAGTTTTGAATTATGAAGCATTCACATAGACACCGGACACGACACTGAGATGTCGACACCAGTATAATTTCAAAAAGTGACCAAATTGAATGTATATGTGTCGGTGCAGAACATCGACACAAGTCACGCTTTGCTATGAAGCACAGACACCAGACACGATATTGACACGTCGGCACCAGTATAATTTCATAAGATGACAAAATTGAATAGCACCAATATAATTTCATAAGATGACAAAATTGAATGTAACCATTTTTGGCAGTGTACACAACACTAACATCGACACGACGCTGACCCTAATGGACACCACAGAGACACAACACTGACACCGATAAAATTTCAATGCAAAAATTTAGAAAATACAAACAATCAGATATTAACAATTTGCAAAAAGGGTGAAAAATTGATAAGAATTTTCCAAAACTAAAAGAAAAGAATTTTCTAAATTGTTCCATCCGAAATCGAAGAATAACGGTTTGCAAAAAAGGTAAAAATTTATCAGTTTTCCAAACCCTATCAAAAGAAAAGATGACAAACCTGATCAGGAAATGGATCTTGAAATTCGGCAACGGACTGTGGGAGCAGTTGCTCCGGTGGGTGGACCTACAGCGCGCCATTGTAGAAAGTGAGGAGAGAGAAGAGAAGAGGAGAGAGAGAGAGATAGAGAGAGAGAGAGAGAGAGAGAGAGAGAGAGAGAGAGAGAGAGAGAGAGAGAGAGAGAGAACCAGTGTTCTGCGATAGAAGTTGAGGTCGGCGAGACGGCGAGAGCGAGACGGAATGGAGAGAAGAGAGAGAAAGAGACAAAACCAGTTTTTTTCCCGCTTTCTGATTTCGATTTGTTCTCGCCTTAAATAATTTTTTTTTTTTTGCTGGAAAAAAAAAAACACTTCATTTTTTTTAGATGTTTAATTGTATGATTGATCTCCTATTTTAGTAAAATTGCAATTATAATCCTCTATTTTTAATTGCGCAGTTTTAATCTCAATTCACAAATATTCTCAACTCATAACTTTGATTATCTAATTTGACGACGTGACATTAAATTACGTTAACTTGAAACAAAAAGAATGAGTAGTTTTCTTTTGTGGTTGCCAGGATTTGAACCCTGGACCTTGCATATATTATGCATTGTCCAAATCAACTGAGTTAAGCTCACGAGGACAAAGAATGAGTAGTTTAACATAAAGGAAAAAAAGTTAGAGATCCTGAGTTTTTTTTTTTTTTTTTTTTTGTGGTGGCTGGGGTTCGAACCCTGGACCTTGCATATATTATGCATTGTTCCTACCAACTGAGTTAAGCTCACGAGGATAGAGATCCTGAGTTTTACATAATGACTTGTCGGAATTCAAATGATATTATTTCATTAGATAAATAAATTAAAATAATAGAAAATAATTTAAATTGAAAAAAAAATATTATATGAAAGTAATTAAATTAAATAATTAATTACCTTAAATAAAGTTTAATCATACATAGATGAAGAAAAACATACAAATTAAACAAGAGACATAAGCTAAGGTGATATCCACAATATATTAAAACTATTAGAATATTAAAATTGAAAACTAATCAAAACTCTAAAATTAGTAAGATTGATGCATCACATTTTAAGTTAAGATTTAAGATGAAGTAATCTCAATTTTTTCTGAGGGAATGAAGTAATCTCAATTATACTCCTATATATTAGTCTAGAGAAACATATTATCCTTATGAATAAAAAAATTACACATTATTTATTTATTTTATTGTTAAAATTGTATAAACATATGGATTGGGTCTGCCTAGTCTCGAACAGTTAGTTATAAGCTGGCTACATAAGCAAGTGAGTTAGTGAGATATAACCAATGTATGGTGTACAAATTAAGTTTGTTGCTTTGTTGTAATCGGTTAGTTAATCATTGCATAAAGGGGTAAAGTTTTTGATTTCTCATCAATCTTCCCCTCTAAATCCTTTCAATTTTTTTTTTCCAAAACCTTCATTCCCAAATTCAGTTAATTTCATCAAGTTGTTTTATCGAATTGGCATCAAGGGTATGGTTAGAGATCACAATTGTTGAAGAATATGTGAAAGATGGAAACTTCCTTGCGTATTGACCAGTCTTTGATGGAAAAGCTTATGATCAGTAGATCATGAAGATGAAGGTGATCTTCATATATCAAGATATTCTTCATACAGTTTTTGTGCAACTTTGGTCTCAGTTCAGAAATTTTGACCAACTCATCACTTTGATCATCTAATTTGATGATGTGGCAATATATTAAGTGACATGAAATAAAAAGAATGATGGAGGGTTTGTACCTTAATTGAGTAGTGACAACCTATTTTTATTATAATGGTGAACCGTGCTAACTTGTCGGAATTCAAGTAATATTATTCATTAGATAAATAAATTTAAAATAATATTTAATAATTTAAATTGAATAAAGTATTATATGTTAGTAATCAAATTAAATAGTTAACTAGCTTGTAACAAAAAAAAAAGTTAAGTAGCTAAGATATAGTTTAAACTTACATAGATGAAGAAAAGCATAAAAATTATCAAATGAAAAAAGATACAGGGAATATCCACAATATATTAAAAATATTGGAATATTAAAATTGAAAACTACTCAAAACCATGATATTAGTAAGAATTGTTCACCACAATTTAAGTTAAAATTGAGGAAGTAATCAATTTCTTTTTTTAGTAAAATGTATCAATTATTTGTTAGTCCAGGAAAACATATTATCCTTATGATTAAAAAAATACATTTTTTTTAGTCCCTAAAAAATTATCCTGCATGCATTTTTAGTCCTGATTAAAATCAAAGTTATTTAATTATCCTTTAAATTTTAAATTTTTGAAATATACTTTTCCAATTATATTTATTACACTAGTTTTCTCTATATTACTAAATTCTATGTTAGGTTATGGAATCATTTTTTGTTAGGTTGACTATAGCCGTAAAACTAACACAAACAAAAGCTATGGTATATACAATTTTTTTTTTTTGTTGAAAGAATGGTATATACAACTTAAAAAGTCCCAATAACCTTTAATAATATTGAAATTCAATTGCAATACCTAAATGAAAAGCAAATCGACCCTGTTATAAAATACCAATATATAAAGGATAAATGAAGAAAAGAGAGCAGTTAAAAAGTAAGTTAATTTTGTTCTGAAAGTTAGATAGTTGTTATAAGCTTGCTAAACAAGCAAGTGAGATACAACTAATGTATAAATAAAGTTTTTGATTTCACATCATTCTCACCCTCTCAAATTCTTTCTAAAACCCTAATTCCCAAATTCAGTTAATTCCATCAATTTGTTCAATCAAATTTGCATCGAGAGCTTGGTTAGAGGTCACTATTGTTGTTGAAGAATCCGTGAAAGATGGCAACTTGCATTTTCAAAATGAAGGTGATCTTCATGTATCAAAACATTCTTGATATCATCAATGAAGGCTTACGATCAATAGAAAAGCTTACGATCAATGGATCGTGAAGATGAAGCTTACGAACATGGTTAGACTAACAACATTATATTGTTTAATTCAATGTACCTTGTTTTTAATTTATCTCTTTCCTTAATTGTTCATTTTACTGAAAGTAGCTTGGTATTGAAGTCATTTTCTTTCTTGATCGGTTTGTGTTTTTTGGATCAATTGTTGTTAAGGTTGTGCTTGTTAAAATTATCTCCCTTGGCTTGATTATGAACACAGTTAATCAAAGTGTAAAAAGTAATGTTGCAAATTGCATATTGCGGAAAATAGCGGTCTATTCAAATTTCGATGTACAACAGTAATATAGCATTGTCATTTGACAACATTTTGTACTAAATATCGTATAACGGAACAATAATGGTTTATTCAAAATATATTACATTATAGGGCTATAGTCACTATTTAACAACACTTGTAAAAAGTATCTAAAATGAGCATTCAGTAGGATAATGAAGGAGGGAAAGGGGGAACTAACTAACAAATTATAGGGGAAGTGTGAACCAAATAAGAGATAGTAATAGAACTAACTAACAAAAATACTTTGCTTATTTTTTATTTATTTTGTTTTGCAATCTTCGTAGAACAGTCACTTTTGATCAAAGTGTTTGGTGTCCGATACACATGTGTCGATCATCGATACAACAACAACACATGTGAAAACATTCAATTCATTTTTTTTTTCTTCAAATTATTATCATTGTCGTGTTTCTCTATGTCATGATCATGTTTAGTTTGGTTTTTATATTACATTTTCAGTACCACTGTGGTGTATTTCTTTCCTAAAAGGTTTACTAATGGATGGACTTTGTGTCAATCAAATTTGGTTGACAGTTCACAAGGAAAAATAGGATTGATATATACTAGTGCAAGGAAATTTGCTCAATTGGAATTTGTTTTAAAATAATCCATTCTTATAACTTACAGAGAAAGCAATCACATTGACAAGGTTGATTTTCATAATTTATTTGGATGAAACATAATTGGTTTGACAAGTAAAATAATTAAGTAAAATATCTAATGCTAGTTTTTTTTTTTTGCTAAGCAAGGAGAGAGACAGACATCAGGAGACAACACCAACATCCCAACTAATTGGCACCCCGGGAAGCCTCCGTCCTATGCCTGTCAAACTCTAAAATTCAATAAAAAGGGGGAAAAAGTTTGTACAAAAAGAGAGGGGGGACTAGACCAAAACCCTCAAAAAAGAAAAGCAAACAATGCAAAAAAATAAAAAATAAAATAAAATGTTTAAGGAAATCTAAAAAAGGGATAGAAATCCATATGCAACTCGGCCGGAAGAGTTTCTAACCAAATAGAACCAAATAGAACTTTGAATCCCATGACCCATATGCGCCAATTTGTCCGCACAGCTGATACCTTCATGAAATAATACGGACAATCCAATATAACAGAATCATTTGGAAGATGGAGGACCACCCTTTGCACGAGTTTGATAGGGCGTACCAAGGACTTGCTTTTTGCGATTTTGCTTCTGCGCCTTTGTAAGAACTTGAGTGAAGCCTTCATCAGCCATTCGTTGATCATATTCACGGATTCTGGCCCATAAATCAAGATCATTCTGTATGTTCCTGCTGCTGTGAACTTGTTGCTGTACAGGTGCATTTCCCCGATCAACTATGTTCTCCTCAACATCTATCTCCTCTAACACATGTAAAGAAGTGTTAGGAAGCCGGTCGGTGCGAGTTGAAGTAACTTTTGTCTGATCCTCAAATGTGTAAGTAGCTTCAAACTCTTTATTGACAGAATTCAAATTTTCCTGAGGAGAAGATGTATCCCCTTGTTGCTCCAAATTTTCATCTGCAATGGTATGTTCTGCGACATCATCCGCTTGCAAAGTTGCTTCCAAAGCTATAAAAGCCTCGGTTGATGTGTTGTTTTGCTCGGGCACTTCCTTCTCGAGTGATTCTTGTTGCGGTGTATCCTGAATAACCGGGCTAAGCGAAGTAGTGATTACCAAAGGTGTCGGTATGGCTGCAGGAATAGCATATGTGCTTTCATCGTTGTTAATATCCTGTGTTTCAATCGGTATTGCTTCTGAATGATCATCAGTGCTATCCCTTTGATACTGGTTCGGTAAATCAAGCTGAGGAGCGGATTGCACTGGCTCAGCATCTGTTGTCTTTTGTACGTGAGCAACTGAGTTACGGTGTGGTTCAGCTTCAATTTCCTCTTCAACTCGTATCTGTTCGGGAATAGTAGTGGCACCAAAAGCTAGTGAGGAGCCAGTAGCTGAGTTGTTTTGTGTTTCAGTTTCAAATTCCTCTTCAACTCGTGCCGGTTCTGGGATAGTAGTGGCAACAAAGGCTACTGAGGAGCCAATACCAGTTGGATTTTCCTTTAAAGGAACCCACGTAGTCTTTGTTATAGGAACCTGCTTCTTCCCCTTATCAATTCGTTCCTTAGGGGCAGATGTTTCCTGCCTGGGGTATAGCCGTCTGCAGTCCGTGACGTCGTGACCAATATTCTGACAATGAGAACAGAAATCAGGCAACCATTCATAGGCCACCGCAACCGTGAAGGCAAACCCTTCCCTTTCGACAACAATCTCATGAAATAACTTACGGGAGAAATCCATATCAACAAGAATTCTTGCATAATGTCCAAACAAACGCTTTGTTGTCGCGTTGTCTATCACAAGAGGTGTCCCCAACGCTCCTGCAATCTCTCGAAGAGTCCGTTCCATCCAGTACTCCTGAGGTAGTTCGAGTAAGCGAATCCACACTTGAGCATGTGAATTACGATGAGTGTGCATATTGAAGTCTTTGGACCACTCAAACAGCCGAAGGACACCAGGCTTCAAGTTTACGGTGTCTGCTGCCCACACAGTACGCATATCCATCTCTGAAGCAAAGAAAAATTCGTAAAACCCTCTTCGTAAAGACATCATGCGCCAGGCACCTGCTGTCTTCCATAGCTTCTGCAATCGCAATTCAATTTCCCTTGTAGAAAATGGCTTGTTCCCCTTGTTCAACACAAGTCTGCCCCTCAAATTTGACTTACAGAAATCCGTTCCTCGGTCGTAAATTTCCTGGGTGATTTTAACACTGAGTGTTTCTCCACGTATCATTTGAAGCCGCCCTAGTTGACCCTGTCAGAGCCTGAGCAAACGAAACCACTTGCTGAGTGGAAGGTGGTGGTGGCATGACAACCCTTGCAACCTTGGGAGCGGCTGGAAGAGCGGACATCTCAGCCTGCAGTCAAACATGGCAGCTGAGATAGTGAAAAAAGATGGAAGAAATTGAAAGCTGGTCCAAAAGAAAGCTAATTGAATTGACGGTGGAGGAAGCTTTCACGTAACAAAGAACTTTACACTAGACACGTGATCCCAATACAATTTGTTTGCAAGTACAAGGAAAAAATTGGTGTTGTTGCTAACTTACGTAAGCCAATTGGATTGGTGTTGAATTGTTGTAAAAAATTGAATTTAGAGCAGTCAACAACAAGCACAATCAGTAGACAAGCAATTGGATAATTGAATTAGGCAAGCTGTAACGGTGAACAATGGAGGGGCAGCGCTCATGCTAGGCAAACCCTAGCAGAGCGTCATATCAAAACTATTCAACAAAACAAATTCTCTAATGCTAGTCAATAGCAATATAATAAACAAACTTTTTTAGACTCCATTAAATAAACAAACTTGAAAAGACAAAAACTGAGACTAAAATAAAACAAAGTAACATACTTCAATTAATTTGAAGTTGTCAATCCCACTGAAAAGGTGGAAGAACCCATAGTGCAGGTGGCATCCGTGCAAACCAATTTTGGTAAGGGCAATGTTGACTAAAGCTTCCATCTTTAACATTATAAATTTCAATATCAAATGGTCCATTAGGATAAGGATCCGGATCATCGTCGTAAAAATCATCGGTGTAATATATTGAATCCTTTTGTAGGTAATTAGAGAAATATGAGGCAGACATAGATATAGAATCACTATCACCGACAAATAGAACATTGTCTCCCAAACTATCAAGTTTTAACATTTGCATAAGCTTACCACTTTGAAGATCCAATTCCAACTTATACACTTCAAATCTTTCAGTACCACTACTAGACAAGATACTATCTTCATCGTCATCGTCTGGAAAACCAATAAATTTTCTCACAAGCCACAATTCTCCCTCCAATGATTTCACAAGATAAACCCGATCAGCATAATCATCCCCCTTAGAAGAAACAACATTTGGAATGACCTTATCTTTCAAGTAACTCAAATCGAAAGAGACAATGTTATTCCATTGTCCCACGGCATAGACTAGACCTTTATAGAAAATAACCATCACTTAAGCGATAATAGTCGTGATCAATATAAGTCCAAACCTTTTGTCCGGCTTTTATGAAAGCAAGATAGTTATGCATACTATAGATTGCTACAACAACGTAATCATGTGGCATAGTTGTAGGATTAGCCGATAAAATAACCTTATGCACATTACATTCATAATTTTTTCTTCTCCTAAGTATATCCAACATGTAGATAGGTGGTAGAGGGATGGAAATGTTTTTGAAAGGATTCAATAGAGTTATAATTGTAACTTTGGAGTACTCCACCTTTGCTAGCCAACCATGACTGGAGCCACACAACCTCTTGTTATAAGGCACTTGAAGTTGCAACTTATAAATTGTTTTGGATGAAATCCCATATAAACTTCTCTTTGTTCTACACTTTCTTTTTGTGGGAATCATTAACATCGGCAATACATTATTTTCGATTTGCCGGTTTTGATAATTAACCTTTGCAATGGAATACCAATTCTTGCATACCACACTGAAATAGATGTGATCTATACGCTCTACCAACTTGTCAAAAATCAAACTTAGAGGAAGTGCTTCCAAATTTTTCCAATCTGCCTCCATTGAGAAGGGGAAGCTTTTTTTTTTTTTTTTTGGAATAAAGCTATGAGA
Source organism: Medicago sativa (assembly GCF_051527215.1). Taxonomy (NCBI): domain Eukaryota; kingdom Viridiplantae; phylum Streptophyta; class Magnoliopsida; order Fabales; family Fabaceae; genus Medicago; species Medicago sativa. The sequence continues at coordinate 52,441,439 of NC_140751.1, read as the reverse complement.
AAATCAGATGCACAGAGTGGTTGCAGTTTGATGTATTTAAATAGAATTAAGAAGACGGTATTTAAACTATGAGGAAATCTTTCTTATTTGGAATTGAAATATTGATAAGGTTGTTACATGTTAATTTTGCAATTATGTGATTCCAAAAGTTGTTACATGAATTAAGGTGCGTTTGGCCCTACTTTTTTTTAGGTCTAAAAGTAACTTTTAGAATAAAGTTGAAAATTAAAACTTTGAAGTTGAAGTTAAAGTTGTTTGGTATTTGTTGTTTTTTTCAACTTATTTAGTACTTTTAAGTTAAAATTTGTTTGGCAAAATATTTTTAAAAGAGCTTTGAGATTTTATTACAAATTATCATAAATAAAATAAAAGGCATTTTTTTATAAATAAAATTATATTTTGCAAAGCCCTGTTTTTTTTTTTTAGACCAAATGAAAATTTATAAATTATTATATAAAACATTATCATAAATTAAATTGAAAGAGTTTGGAAATAATCCAATATTAGAAACATAACACATCATAAACTTGAACGATTTTTGTTTTCCAACAACTTAGTGGCTATTCGATTTCTAGCTCTATTCTTGTAGCTCCCATCTTGTACTCTTAAATTATTTGAACTCGAATCTTCATTAATGTTTCTTTCTTCTTCTCGTTCAGACATATATCAATGATATGCTCCCATTTATTGAATTCCTCATCTTGAACGCCACATATTCGAATAAAGTTATGAAGTGTTGTTGTTGCAACTATGATCTTTTCTTGTTAGATTAGTGGAAATGGTCTCATATCACATAAAATATGCCACCTTTTCTTCCAAACACCAATTGTTCTTTCAATGACATTTCTAAGTGACGAATGTGCATGATTGAATACTTCACGAATGCCTTGTGCTTGACTTCCATCTCTAAAATCAGGAATGTGATATCTTTCACCTTTGTATGGTGATAGATATCCTTTCGTGTTTGGATATCCTGCATCAACCAAGTAATACTTTCCTAGAAATATTTATAAAAAAATATCATTGTTAGTTTACATAAAAGTTATTGTCAGAACTATATAAATCACAAACTTTATTTATAAAAAAAAAAATTAATCGTACCTTCAGGAGGATGAGGGAACACATTTTTCATTTCTTCAAGGACTGACGTAAGAATACGTGTGTCATGCGCAGTACTAGGCAAGCCAACAACAACAAAGTGATTAACATGTTTAAGTTACATACTAACATGACATTTTGCGTTGGATATCCTTTTCTGCCAATATAACGAATTTGATCTTTAGTGGGAACAATGGCAGGAATATGCGTTCCATCTATAGCACCGATGCATCCATCAAAATAAGGCCAATACCTTTTATCATCCTTGATTTTGGACGGAATTTCTGTGAAGTTAAAATCAGGAGGCCTCGCAATTTCTTTTGCTAGTAAACATAAACTTTCTAAAACTTCACTAAACTTCCTACTTACGGTCTCTCCTGATTTTCCAAATTTATTTTGAATATTTCTATTAGTCTCGCTATGCGCACAACTCCAAAGAAACATAACAAGTGCCTCCAAGGATGTCATTTCATTTGATGGGTGTAACCATCCCTTACTCACTAATAACTTTTCAAATTTCAAGACAACATGAGTTTCCATTCTAAACATATTATAACTTTCACCTGGAGTGTTAAGAGTTTCTCGAACCCAAGTCCATCAATGAGAATAAAGAAATCTATTACCTTGCTTTAGTAAGTACTTCATATGATAGTCATATGCAATCATCACTGTCCCATAACATATTTTATAAAACATGTATTTTCTTTTTTTAACTTTTCTTGAATGCTCATTGATCTAATTATAAGATAGCTGTAAACAATTTAAAAAAATGACAATAGTAGCCATAGCTGCAATGTGTTTTGAAAATTATAAATAATTAAACGTTTATTCTAAATGGAAGAAAAATAGATCTAAAAAAACTAAGACATTATGCTGCATGGTATTCCTAGCTCCTTAATCAGTGATAGGGATCCTTTGTTTGTAAGTCATTTTTGGATGGAGTTATTCAAGCTGCAGGGAACTAAGCTTAAGATGAGTTCAGCTTACCATCCTAAGACCGACGGCCAAACTGAGGTTATTAACAGGTGTTTGGAGAGTTATTTAAGATGTTTTGCTGCTGATCATCTGAAGACTTGGTCTAATTGGATTCCGTGGGCTGAATTCTGGTACAACACAATGTATCACAGCTCAATTGGGAAAACTCCTTTTGAAGTAGTTTATGGTAGGTAACCCCCTACTATATTCAAATTCTTGTCTAATGAAACTAAAGTTGCTGCAGTGGCAACAGAACTCAGTGAGAGAGATGAAGCCTTGAATCAGCTCAAACTACATATGTTGAAAGCTCAGGAGCAGATGGCAAGATATGCTAATAAGAAGAGAAGAGATTTGTGTTTGAAGTGGGAGAGTGGGTTTTTCTCAAATTAAGACCTCATAGACAACAATCAGTTGTGAAAAGAATCAATCAAAAACAAGCTGCAAGGTTCTATGGCCCTTTCCAGATTGAACAGAAAATTGGGGAAGTAGCTTATAAGCTGAAGCTGCCAGCTGCGTCTAAAATTTATCCTGTGTTTCATGTGTCCCTGCTCAAGAAGGTTGTAGGAGAGTATCAGGTGCAAGGTGATTTACCTAAAGAACTGGAAGTTTCTGAGGATGGTGATGTGTATCCAGACAGAGTTTTAGGCTCTAGAATCATTGTGCAGGCCAGTACTGAAGTGCACCAATGCTTGATCAAATGGAAGAACAAGTATATGGATGATGTTACTTGGGAGGACAATTAGTTTCTGCGTGGCCAGTTTCCCGAATTCAGCCTTGAGGACAAGTCTGTCTCTAAGGAGGTGGGAGTTGATGGGAATGTGATTAATGAGGTGGGCCTTCACAGTAGGTCCAAGCCAAAAGTGTGGAGGGTTTATACCAGGAAAAGGACAAAAGGAATAAAGAATGCTGACGTGGATAGAAAGGCATGAGGTTTATGTGCATATAAGGCTATATAAGGAATAGAGGGGAAAAGAGAGTGGCAGCTAGAAATTCTGTTATTGAGTGAAGTCACTGTTTAGTGATTTTCTTGGGGAGCACTGCGTGCTTGGGGGCTGATAACCCTTTGTTATCAGTTTGTTATTTTGTCTTACTCTTTTGTTACTCTTGTAATTGAACTTCTTCATTAATACAATTACAAACTTCCTCCATTTTTCTATCTTATTCCTCTGTTACTTTCATTATTACACACACAAACTCATCAGAATATAATGGGACACCCAATGACTCTTCAGAGCAGTTTATAGCTGGTCTGGTTCTAAACCATCAGTATTATGCTCTCGGCCACAGGTATTACCCACTCCTTGCAATTTTAATCAGCCGGCATGTTCAAGAAATGGTGAGCTAAATGGCAGGAACAAAAATCCTCATGTTACAAAATCAGCCTTTGTATTTCCTTTCTTGCAGCCTGCTGCCAATGAACAGGCCAAAACATATTGGAGTCAGGGGCCTTATAGAAGTGATACAGTTTGGTTGTCAAGCTCAACATATGGCATGCTAAGCGGGACCTATTCTCAGCAATTTTCTGGCATAGCTAATCAGAGTTTTCCACAGAATCGATGGGGAAATAATTTTATCACGACATCTCTTAATCATTCAACAAAAGTTCTCTACTCTTCTAATCCTTTGATTTCTCGGGGTCCCATGAAGACGACCCCTCTTTGTCCAGCATCAATTGTTCAATCTCCACAAGCTTTAGTTACACACACTACCATGAATAATTGTTTTAGAAACATAAATAAGGTCGTTGACAGAGTAATGTTGGATGGTATGGTTGTCAAAGACCATCATCCATGCACAAATATCAGGAAGAGACCTGCATATAATTTTGATGATTCCAGAAAACCTATCAAGGTATCCAATATAGAAGTGAGAGAAAACATGAGTCGCATGACAAAGTTGACTCGAGAAAACTCAAATGTAGAATTGCAATGTAACAAAAGAGCAGTGGTACTTGATCCACAAGTGGAGATTGCGAAAAGTAGGTGTTTCCAGAATGTGGCACTAAATCTAAATCCTACAAGTTATCCTGATGTTGATTCTTTTAAACCGAACGGCACGATAAGAACTAGTCCTGTTCGACTTGGTCCTAAAAGAGCTAAGCATATCCTAAAATCCTCTTGAAATATGGATCAAGATAGCTAATAAAAAGCGATCCATTTTGCCATGTTCTCATTTGCAACTACTGACTTCGATAGGAATCTAGAAATTCAAAGATAATAGACTAAAGTATACTGATTTTAGGCGTTAGTCATATCGTTTTATCATATCTGGTTTTTTCCTTTTATAGTATATATCCATTTGTGAACATAATAAACAAGTTTGTCCATGTATCAATATTGTCAGGTTGCTGAAACTGGCAGAAAATTGATATAATTCCATCCAAGCTTTTGATCATCCAACTCAGTTTTGAAGTGTTTTGCTCTTTACAGAATTTTATCATCAAAGATGATGCTTTTGATATCTATATTTGAGTCTGGTACTCGCATCTGTTCAACGATCTAAGAATGAGAACCGCCATGGAAGTAGCCATGGAAAAGCTTGAAGCTCTTAAGAGAGAAGAGAAAGGTGAAAGAGAATTGTATTGATTCATTGATTGAAAAACACTTACAAGTTCAGCTTTTATAGAAGCTGTGAGATTGTAACTAACTACATGCAAATGAAATGTAAAATGAAATTACAAATGAAATGCATTTGAGTTAACTTGGCGCGCAAGTAACCGCTTTTGCTTCTCTATTCTCTAAGTGCATGTTGTGTTCTTCTTTGCTCTCTAATACCCCCCACAAGATGGAGGTTGATAAATGTCAAGCATGCCTAGCTTGTTGATGCACTCATAAAACTGGCGTGGTCCTGAAGCCTTTGTAAAAACATCTGCTGTTTGATTGTGGGAAGAAACAGGAAGCAATCTCATAACACCAGCTTGCAGCTTCTCACGTACAAGATGACAATCAATATCCAGATGTTTGGTCTGTTCATGGAACACCGGGTTAGCTGAGATGTGCAAAGCGCTTTGATTGTCACAGTAAAGTACAGGCAAACGAGAGGGTGACTGCTGCAAATCACGCAGAAGAAAACACATCCATTGCAATTCACGGGTTGCTGAGGCCAAAGCTCTATATTCTGCTTCTGCAGAGGAACATGAGACAGTGCTTTGTTTCTTTGATTTCCCAGAAACCAAAGATCTACCAATGAAGAAGCAATAACCAGAAATGGATTTTCTGTTATCCAGGCAACCCCCCCAATCAGCATCACTGAACCCTAACAACTGAAGATCAAATGATTGAGAAAAGAACAAACCACGCCCAGGGGATCTCTTGAGGTATCTAAGAACCCTAAATGCAGCTTGATAATGAAGTTCAGAGGGTGAGGCCATAAATTGACTCAATTGCTGCATGGCATAGGCAATATCTGGTCTGGTGGTAGTGAGATACAATAATCTGCCCACCAATCTTCTATAGGCAAACACATCATGATGAAGAGAACCTCCATCTTGATGTAATCTAGTAGCAGGATCAAGAGGAGTGCTAGCAGGTTTGCAATTGGTGAGCTTTGCATCCTCTAAGAGCTCCAGACAATACTTCCTCTGACACAGAGTAATGCCTTTGGAGGAACGTGCTACTTCAAGCCTAAGAAAAAATTTAAGCTGCCCTAGATTTTTAATCTTGAAAGTATGATGAAGAGCAAGCTTTAATGCATCAAATTCAGTGAGAGATGTACCAGCAAGAATAATATCATCTACATACACTAAAAGTGCAGTAAAAGAGGAAGCAATGGTTTTAATGAATAAAGTATGATCAGAGGCTGCTTGAACAAAACCTTGTGCATGAAGGAATTAAGTGAGCTTTTCAAACCACTGCCTGCTTGCTTGCTTCAGACCATATAAGGATTTGAGGAGCTTACAAACCTGGCCTGATTTAGGAGCATCTACTCCTTGTGGCACTCTCATGTATACCGCCTCATTCAAATCTCCATGCAGAAAAGCATTATTTACATCCAATTGATGGAGATGCCAGCCATGAATGGATGCTAAAGCCAGAAGTACTCTGATAGTTGACATCTTGGCAACAGGAGAGAATGTCTCAAAATAATCCAAACCTTCAGTTTGTGTATATCCCTGTGCCACAAGTCTGGCTTTGTACCTTTCGACACTCCCATCAGCATGTCTTTTAATCTTATACACTCATTTACTTCCAATGGCAACAACATTAGGAGGTAAATCTACAAATTTCCAAGTATGATTAGCATTGAGAGCCTCTATTTCATTCTGCATAGCTACTAACCATCTAGAATCTTTACATGCTTGATGATAAGTAGTGGGTTCAACATCATGTGAGATAGAGAAAACATAGCTTTGATGATGGGGTGCAAGCTGAGAGTAACATACATAGTTTGTCATGGGGTAATTATTGGATTGACAAACATAGTCTTGCAAGTAGGAGGGAAGCTTGCTGACTCTTTGTGACCTTCTAACAGATGAAGGTTGAACATCTTCAACATTATTGTTTAAATGCTCAACTTCATCAGAAACATCATTATTATCACTGACATCTTCAATGAATGAAGTGTCTGCAACTGGTTCTCTTGTGACAGTAGGTGCCTTAGCAGACAAGTCATAACTGCTGTCTATGTAAATGTGATTATGTGGAAGAGGATTTAGTGATAAAGAATGAAATGGAAATTCTAAATCAAAGAACATCACATTTCTAGAAACCAGAATCTCAGTATTATGGACATCAACTAGAATATAACCTTTCATGCCTGACTTATAACCCATAAATGCACATTTCCTTGCTCTGGGGTCAAACTTATGTCTGTTAACAGGCAGAGTGGAAGCATAGCTGAGACACCCAAACACTTTAAGATGACTCAAATCAGGAGCATGTCCATATAAAAGTTCATAAGATGACCTATTTTGTAAAAGTTTGGTTGATATTCTATTCAAGAGATACACTGCATGTAAGACAACATATGACCAAAACTTCTTTGGCAATTTGGACTGAAACCTCAATGCCCTGCTGATGTTCAATATATGTTGATGCCTCCTTTCTACTCTTCCATTTTGTTGAGGTGTGTAAACACAACTCCTTTGGTGTAATATCCCTTTCTCTGCATAGTATTCTTGCAACAAGAACTCAGGTCCATTGTCACTTCTAATGGACTTAACTTTTTTTCAAACTGATTGTCTATCATAGACACAAAACTCTTAACCTTTGATGAGGCTTCTGATTTAGATTTCAGCATAGCAACCCAGACATGTCTACTATGATCATCCAAAATGGTCAAAAAGTATCTAAAACCATGTATACATTCAGTTGAAAAGGGACCCCAAATATCCACATGCACAAGATCAAACACATGCTGTGCATTATTTTGACTGATAGAATAAGGCAATCTTTTCTGTCTAGACAATTGACAGACATCACAGGCTACATGAGAACTAGTTGAAATGTAACTATACTTTTTATTCATACATTGCATTCTATCATGAGATAGATGCCCAAGTCTAAGATGACATAAAATTCCAGAAGGAACTGAACTACTATCTTTATTATGCAAAACAGAAATACTTGAAATTTTGGCTACTCTTTGTGTTTCTTTCTTAGCCTTCAAGTAATAGAGTCCATCCACTTCTTCAGCCAAACCAATCCTCCTCATATCCTTCTTGTCCTGTATAATACACTGATTTAGCCTCAAAATTCAGAACACAGTCTTGTTCTTTGCACAACTTTGAGACAGATATGAGATTGACAGCAAACTGTGGTAAGTATAGGACATCATGAATATGTAAAGTATCTGACAACTTCACATTTCCTTTGTAACATGCCTCCACAACACTCTTATTTGGTAAAGTTACTTTAATAGGATTAATTTCATAGTAACTAATGAACCAGTTCCAATCATGACAAGTGTGATGTGTGGCACCAGTGTCAACAATCCAACTAGTATCATCAAATTTACAACTAGCACTACTGGTAAAGAATTTACCTGCAGCATTCATAGTTAAGCTGCTTGCCTTCATCAAATTTGCAGAGCCTTTGGCTTCAATGTTGCTCTTCTCTAGTAATGCAATCAAATTTTGATACTGATCTTTGGTCAGCATCATTCCACCTTCTTCATTTTTCATAGTGGAAGCATTGCCTTTAGACTTTATTTCTTCACCTTCATCAAAATTAGCATTATCAAATGTATTTCCTCCTCCTCTTCCTCAATTAGGAGGATAACCATGCTTCTTGTAACAGGTTTCCACAGTGTGATTAGTTCTATTGCAAAAACTACACACCCTGGGATTTCCTCTTCCTCTTCCTTGAGGAGAATATCCTCTACCTCTTCCAAATTGTCTCTGTCCATCCATAGCATTAACAAGACCAGAAGCTGTATCATCTATAGGAGTAGCAACAACATTATATTGCATCTTCCTTTCTTGCTGCAAAACCATAGAGAAAACTCTGTTGATTTGAGGTAAAGGATCCATTAACAACACTTGTGTAGTTACACTTTGATAATCATCATTCAATCCCATCAGAAACTTGATGATTCTATCTTCTGCTCGAAAAACTTTGTTGTTTCTCATAGCAAAGCAAGTACATTGAATTGGACAAATACATTGTGGCATAGGCCTGAACTGATCCAACTCTTCCCACAAACCTCTCAAATCAGTGAAGAATTCAGTGACTTTCTTAGTTCCTTGTTTCAGATTAGCAATTTCTTCTTGCAATTGTGCAACCCTAATTCTATCTCCCCTCATGAATCTGTCCTTAAGATCGTTCCACATATCAACAACATTTTCTATAAACACAACACTTTGTGCAATTGAGGGTGAAATAGAATTGATTATCCAAGTATGTACCAGATTGTTGCACCTTTCCCAAGCTGTGTATAACAAATCATCTTCGTCTGGTATAGGTATGGATCCATCAACAAATTTGAACTTGTTTTTCATAGCAAGTGCTCTTCACATCTTCATTGACCAAGCATGATAATTTTCACCGGTTAATTGAGGCGTAACCGTAACCGTTGAAGAGTTTTCTGAAGGATGAACATAGTAAGGATCAAGAGCTTGATCTTGATTGTTATTGTTATTTCTCACCATTGTTGAATCACAGAATCGAAAGAAAAATCAGAAGAAAAACTCCGATGAAAAACAGGGTAATCAAAACGCAACAAAACGCGAATTGAAGAAGGATAAAGAAGAAAATTGAACAGAGTAAGATTCTATCTTTATTGTGCGGAAGCAGAGCAAGATTCACTTGCTCTGATACCATCTAAGAATGAGAACCGCCATGGAAGTAGCCATGGAAAAGCTTGAAGCTCTTAAGAGAGAAGAGAAAGGTGAAAGAGAATTGTATTGATTCATTGATTGAAAAACACTTACAAGTTCAGCTTTTATAGAAGCTGTGAGATTGTAACTAACTACATGCAAATGAAATGTAAAATGAAATTACAAATGAAATGCATTTGAGTTAACTTGGCGCGCAAGTAACCGCTTTTGCTTCTCTATTCTCTAAGTGCATGCTGTGTTCTTCTTTGCTCTCTAATAAACGACTTTACAAAAATCTTGAATAAGGGTATAATACATCTCTCATAAATTCATAAGATTTCTAAACCTATTCAATAAATCTTGAACTTTTGTCTTTATAAGTGAATTTAATAAGCTATTGGGTACCACTGAAGTCTGAAGCCACCATATAATTAAAGTGCCATTGTTTTAATTACATTCTGATACTCCCACATTAACGTGAACTGTCAAAAATAATTATGCTTTTTTTTTTTTGCCTAGTATTTTATTTTTTAGTTTTTGTATTGAGAAATGAGAAGTTAATCACATGTTTAAAAAGCTCTCAAAGAATTTGGTTAAGCTGTTATGAGAACAAAATATGCTATAATAGATACACACACTTTCATTGTCAAAGAAGATACACACACTAATTAAGTTCTGATATAAATATATGAAAATAAACCAATCTCTTTAATTGATTTAGTGCCAGATATTCTTTCATACTGCATTCATAATGTAACACGAAGTAAGCATAAAATTTTATCAAAGTCTAACAAAAAAAGTTGACATGCAAAGTGTTGCAGTTAGCCCTCATTCAGTTATAATTTTGCCATATACTTCTAGTCTTCTACAAATATTCTCTCAGTCTAACCCTTGTATACCAGTTAGTCCACTCATGACTTTCCATTGTCATCATTAATTTTTAGTTTATGCTAATTTTATATAAAAAAGTGGTCTTTTTGATTCCTTAAACAATGGACCAAGGACTTGTTATTAATTTTCTATGTTTTATTAATTAATACATGTGTTGACAAACCTATCATTTTTTGTTGTTGATAATCTACACTCTTACCGTCTAATATAAAGAAAATTCTTTTTATGTTAAGTGAACATAACATATAAGGATAGAAGTTTTTCTGAGAGAGAATTGAAGTTGATAATATGTTGATTTGTAAATAAAAGGCAAAATGTATGGTACCTAAACTTCAATGAATCACCCCAAACAACGATGATTCATGATAACTATCGGAAGTAAAAGCTCACAGTCATCGTCATTTTTATGAGTGAGACAATGATCTAATATATTGGTACACAATTCTAAAAAAGAAAAGAAAAATTAATATGAGTGTATAAAAACTCAACTCATTAATTAATTTTCCGTTGTTTTCCTTGAATTGATGTAAGTCACAATCACACTCATGAGAAAAGGGATGACAATGAGCTTCCAGCTTTAAAAGACGACATGGGTCATTGTTGGTATTTAGAGTGATTTTCAAGTTTTGGTCCACTTTATAATCCATTTATTAAAATTTTGAAATCTGAAAATAAATTATGACACTTCTTATTATATCATATTTTTTATGTTAGTGCTAACACTGTAATTTTCGTTGGTTCAATCTTATAGTGTAATTTATATACTATATGTAACTATTACTTCATAATAATAATATCAATGTGGACTCCAAGTTGGGTTATGAAGTCTTCCTTGCACATGTTATTATGTTTCAGACTGACCTTAATTTTCTGTTCTCTAACTATAAATCTGGAAATATCCGAAACAAATCAATAGATCAAATTGAAAGTTTTTTATTCTTAATCAATCCAAGGGACGTACATAGAAAAACATATTGATCATAGAAAATAAGACTGCTCTCGTTTAACTATAATAACTAATTCTGAAGAACTGAATATAACATGTTTAAATTCTTCTTCCCATGCCAGCTTGGTTAAATTGACGCTCACTCAATGCTTCTTTGCTTCTTTCTCAGCCTGAAATATAAAGTGAAAATAGATTACGAAAAAAATAGTAAAAGATGAATTTTTACAATAATTAAAGATATATATATTTATAACTTTGGCTTAATATATAGTTGTTTGTAACATACTGCTCTAATCACTCTCTCAAATGCATCTGGGCCAAATCTATCAATATAACGTTCAACTGCTTTTCTTGCATCGAAAGTCATCATATGAAGAACCTTCTTGTACTCCTCAGGATAATTGTAATTTCCATAGTTACCAAATTTCTTGACGTATGTCCTTGCATAATTCTCATATATGTAAGCTGCTCCATTGAACATTGGCAGTACCAACCATACGCAGAACACAAGCTTCATGTATGGCCAAATGGGAAACCTATTGATATTTGTCATTAAGCCATACATTGGCGGATCTCTTCAGTGGCCGGCGGGGGCCACGGCATCCCCCAGATTTTGCTTATATAGTATATTAGATGTAAATTGTCCAACAAATTCTATTCGCTGCAGTGGTTGACGGGTGCCACAATGTTGTAAAGGTCGCAGGTTTGACACCTGCATGGCTTCTTTTTCACATATTTATCTTTTACTTTTACAAACTGTATTAAAAAAAACGATTTTGATGGGATTCGAACCCACATTCTCCTCCTACTTTCGAACAATTCATACCACTAGGCCAGTTGTTAATTATTGCTATTGGTTGAAACCATTTAATATATATTTCATAGAAGTTTGGCACCCCCAAATATTTAAGTCAAGATCCGCCACTGAAGCCATAGAAGTATTATCAGATTGTTTTGTGTCTATGTATTTATATATAGATAAAAAAAATTGTGAGAATTGCTGAACCTACCAGTATAGGACCTTGTAAGTTGAAAGCTCGAAGAGGGTTATGAAAGAGTATAAAACCCAATATGTTAGCCACTGTTGGTCATCTAAGGTTGAAGGACTTTTTTTTTTTTTGGTTACAAGGTTGAAGGACTTTAAATTGCCCTCATTGATGTTTGGTGAACAAAAGTTTAGGTGGGTTCGGCTCCGGTCACCATCAGGGTCAGGGCACGCCTCCGGGCCCAAAGGGCACTTATAGAGGTACTTACAGATCACCCACGAACACTGTCCTCACATCGACAGAGGGAATCGAACCCACAACCTTCTGCAAGGAAGTGGCCCGTTCCTTACCAACTGAGTCAACGTCTGTTGGTAATTGCCCTCATTGATGCGTATCTATGATATTTAGTATTTACACCCAAGTCAAACATATATTTAATAATTATTCATTACATATTCGTTGTAACAATATGATTAATCATGGCATATTAGTTATAATAAAATGATACTAGCTACGTGATATGTCTATTACTTACAAAGGATAAAGAAGCATTACTCCGGGCCTGGTACACAAAAAGTAGGATGTTATTAAGAGGAAACACATAAAATTAAGAGCCTAAATTTAGCGTGTCCCATGTATTCCGGGCCTGGTACACAAAAAGTAGGATGTTATTAAGAAGCATTACTCCCCCTATATTTTCTCTCTTAAATTTTTTTTTTTTTTGAACAAGCAAAAATGAAATATATTAAAAAGCCAAAGAGAGATTTCAAGCACTAAGGTGTGCTAGAAAAAACTCAACAGTAAAACATTACAAACAAAGGCGCCGTATATAGGCGGAACACCCAAAATAAACACCTCCTAAATAGGACCTACTTTCAACATCAATAAAAAACAACCATCAAACGCCAAAAACACCGCCTAAATTAAACCCCAACGCAAAAACAACCTCTGAAAAAACAAAATCCAAAAAACACTCGTCACCCACTACTCACCTCAAAACTCCTTTAAAAAACACCAAACCCAGAGAAAACATCCCACCAAACCAAACAACCACTATTCCTCGCCATAGCTGAGCACAATTTGACACCTGAAAATGCTTCTTTGGATTCCACCACCTCTCTACTCCAGAGTCACCGAAGACAACACCATAAAACCCAAAGCCAACTTGAGTCAGAGTCTAGCTTCCGATCACGAATCCAAAGCGATCGGCCCACCGAACTGCAAATCCAAATCTGCAAGGTACCCCTCATCTCCGATGCACTGAAGACGACACCATAACCAATCAAAAAACTTGCAACTAGACTCTAACTCCCGATCTCAAAACAAGAGCAATCGGCCCATCAAAATCTAGAAAACAAGCTTGATCCAAAGGAAAAGGCTCAGGTGAAAAGGACTCGCTTCCTCCCACCACCATAAACACCTAAACGACCCCAAAAAACACATTCAAGAGCTAGTGACGACGAGAGAGGATCCAAATAACAGACTACCTATAAAAGAAAACACCCTCAAACAAACGCCCTCCTCCACACCTGAACAACACCAATCAACCCCTTAAAAAGCTCTTGTTTGCCATCCGTTTCGACACCTAATCCGAGTCCAAAACAAACCTGACCACCCTACCAAAACTCATTAAGACAACCCCACTATATCCCACACAAATGCACCACCACCACCACCTAAACCAAAAACCCCACCACCACGTAGCTCCACACATCGCACCCTCCACACCACACATACGTCACCACTGCCACACCTCACCATCACACCCATCACCACCACCATATTACAACCTCCACCGCCGCAGCCTCACCCCATCACCACCTACACTCCAACCGAACCACCCACCAACACCACCGTAAGACCTCTTAACCCGGTTAAAGCTGCCTTAACTTCCACCTCTCTCGTGCCGATGTGATAAAATGCTTCCTCCCACCACCACCCACCGCCGCCGCCACTGCAAAACCACCACCATGAGAACCTCCACCACGTAACACCACCACCACCTCACACAGCACCTCCAAATGGATTCCGAGACAGATCCACCACCACACCAAGCCTCACACCACCGGAATACCAACTCCTCACCACCTAAAACCACCTAAACCGCGACCTCTTCTCCTCCTCCAACCAAATCTGATCCAGATCGGGCTACATCTAAAACTGGACAGGAAACCGGAACTCAAAAACGGAGCACAAACGGAGGCAGACCGGAGACGAATATGGTGCGGAGACCAAAGTCTCGTCGCACCACCGCTGCTAGATCTACATCTTGAAACGAAAGGATTTGGATTGTAGGAGAAAAACGAAGGAGGAAAGGGCGAAAGAGTAGAGAGAGGTCAGCTGTTCAAAAAGTTAGAGGTGGTGGATAATAGGGTATAGAAGATGTAGATTAGGGAGAAGGAGAATCTGTATGAGAAGGAAGAGGACGGAGGTTACTGCCGTGTGCGGCGGAGAGATAGAGAGCGTTTTGGATCTGCTAGTTTTGATGCAGAGAGAAACTATTAATATATCTATCATTTAGGATTAACAAAAACATCCTCTCTTAAAAATAAATTAAAACAAACTCACTTGATAAAACACTCTAATTTTGTACCCAAAAATAAAACACTCTAACATGATCTTTTTTTAAAGAACAAACAAACTTAATATTAATCCCAATCAAAATAAATTTTTCTATAATTCAACTTCTAAATATCTAAAGAGTTAAAAACAATTTACAATCTATTACCTTTCTCAAATTATTAAACTTAATCTTTCTCTAATTATTAAAGTTGATGTAGTTTTGTAACAAAAAATCCATTTTTTTTATAGTTGTATCCTAACAAATTAAATTATTTAAAACATGTGATTTTAATTACAATAACCAAACAAAATAATTTGTGATTTGTTTTATAAATTCTCTTAAATAATATATATCGAAATCACTTTTATTTTAATTTGTAACAAAACGGGTTCCGAATGGTTCTTTTTAAAGAGGTTTTTGTTTTGGTACAAAAGAGGGTCAAAGGCCCTAAAGAGGTGGTTTTTATCATGATAAAAATATCTATAAATTATTGAATGACGTTTTTTTATTTCGTATCAAATTTGTCATATATTTAATTTACATTTACTAAAAATAAACTATATGACGTACAAGTGATTTTATCTCATCGTGTGTTTCTAATAAAAAACATTAATAAATATATTTCACTTATGGATAATATAAAAAATATTGGAGAAACATTTTACACCGATACTTAAAAAAACACGGAAAAGAGTAAATAAAAAAGAAGAAAAACACAAGACTTTTTTTGACAAAAAAAACATAGGACTATTTCTCACTGATACATGTTTTTACATCTAAATTTATTCAAGTATACCCAATTGAATGAGCATAAATAACAGAATTTTGAGGAGTTACAAAATCTTTCTCATTTATAAATTATACACGGGTTAGTATTTATTATGAGAAATACAACTAATTTACATAAAATTACACATCTTCAAGATTACTTCTTTTGTATAAATGATTTTCATACGTTTTTTGGTTTATCTTAATATCATATTATAAAATTATTATTTTTAATCGTTATTCATTACTAATCATTATATCCTTTCAAAGAATGACTATATAAAAAAATATAAGACAAACGTTACTCTCTAATTAATTAGACACTAACTAATATTGTTGTACAAATCATACAAGGGACAGCAATCAGTCACATATTAATTAGTTAAATTGATTTTTTTTTTATGTATTGTATCTAGGCATGATGTAATGCCATATTTCTATTAAAGCGATAAAACACGCGAATATAACAATATTCAAGAAATAGATGCTACGTTTAACAAAATCCAAAACAACATCATGCATATATATAATATCTCAACAGTCGCAGCGGATACAAAACATAATCTCCAAATATACATGTCATGGTCAAATTACATCATCATGTAAAAATCCTCCAAGTCCCGACATATGAGAAAAATATCAACAACATAACAACAAAATTCAATAACAACAAACAGACACTAAGCCTAATCAGAGCCTAGACCTACGACTCTGACACGACAACGGAGAAAGCTCCCGTCGTCCAAACATCCACCAAGCATACTCACCAAGCGTCTAATCCTGCACAACGTCTACCCATCCATACAGACAGGTATGCGGTCGAAACCACTGGGGGTAAGCATTACATTAATCATAATCAAATAATAATAAGTTGATATATGAATTCAAACAATTCTCAGACAGTTGCATGAACGATTAACTTCCAAATATCCAATCATACAAGCAATCCAAGTACACAAGCAAGCACTCATTCAAGCATACTTTTCACCAATAACCATCATTCACATAACACATCCAACTAACATTTCAAATTATGTAATGCGTCTATACTCGACACATAGATGCATGTGGTACCATAACAACAACAATAGATGCCAACCGCACATCTAAGTACGAGTACACCTCCTCTTACCACAACTATGTAAAAGTACACCTCCTTTTACATTTCAACATATGACTCAACATGATATGATGCATGGACATACAACACCGACCCGATAATGCACAACTTCAACATAACAACTACAACGACAATGTAAAAGTACACCTCCAATTACATTGATCATTTCAACAACATTGCATTATCAAGTATTCATGTCCACACATTCATCAATCACATTTCAATTAAGAGTCATCAACATACATCAACATTGGCTCACAATTCATTTCCATATACTTCACATAAACCAAGTAAAATGGAACAACACAACAAGTTATGATAACATCATATTCAACCATCAACATTCATCCAAATATCCTCAATTAATCATATAAAACCATTCATGAAAGATTTACAAAGTAA
The DNA here is from genome assembly GCF_051527215.1 of Medicago sativa. Classification (NCBI taxonomy): domain Eukaryota; kingdom Viridiplantae; phylum Streptophyta; class Magnoliopsida; order Fabales; family Fabaceae; genus Medicago; species Medicago sativa. Next base: position 52,424,435 of record NC_140751.1, on the reverse strand, counting down.
TTGGTTTAAAAGATCCATTCCCAATGCCTCAACTAAGCATACTGCTAAACTACATATAAGTGCAGTAGAGTATATGATAGATAATTGGCAAGTGTACCAACGTCTATCGAAGTAGTAAAATATCGATCCACGAGGACTGTATTTAACTTCAACTTAACAAGTTCGTTATTCGTTAGGATGTAAAAGTTTATAAGGTTGCCCTAGGCAGTTGGTATTTGATTGTAACAAATGGTAAAGTAAATTGCGACAGAAATTATATAGAGATGAATGATTAAGCCGTTGAATCCGCTATTGCTTTAAATGAGATAATTGTCCTCTCTCTACTTCTCAAATATTAATCTTTCTTTACGACAAGTTAACAAAATAGTGTTGATCACTCTCGCGCATCAACACCCATCCCTAAGCTAGAATCGCCTACTCTATCCCGAGTCTACGTGGCAGCAATAACATTAGGAAGTAAATATGGAACGTTAACTTATGTGTCATAACCCTCAATTTCCCATCTCTGGGCTCCTAATGTTGAGTTAAACAGAGTTACTAGATCAAGATCAAAAGCCAGGGTTAGTGGTCATTTGGTTCCTAAGATCAATTCTTAATCATAATTGAAGTAGTTATGGTTAGTGGTCCTCCAACAATTACTTTAGAAAGGCAATGAACGCAAGTAAAACTGAATAAAGACTGATTAACATTGATAATAGAGAGAGTACAACTACTGGTTCATATATTACAATAGCATCATCATGGCTCAATCAAACTATAGTTTAGCTACTCATAACTAAACTATCATAAGCATAAATGATAGAAGCATACATAAATTCTTACCAACTTGAGAGTTGGTATGACTCTAAGAGCTTGCACCTTCGTTTCCTTGTTCCTCTATGCTTAAAATCCCATAAAACTTCTGTGTCTAAAACATTCTCCCAAGCTTTCCTTTTATAAGCAAAATATAGTGGCCAACAGACTGTTCCATCGTGCCACGTTGGGGAGTCATCGTGGCACGATTAGACATCAGATGCACGCTTGTCAGTAGATCAATCGCACTCACAGGTTGTCAGATCGCACCATCGTGGCACGTTGGGGAGTCATCGTGCCACGATTATTCCAGTGAGGGCAGCATTTGTTTTGACCTAGCATCGTGGCACGATGGCTGGGCTTCGTGGCACGATGGCTTGCAATTTTAGGAACTTTTCTTCTTTTATCCTCTTTGAGCACTTGTTCCCAATTTCATCTGATTTCGCCATGAATTATAGGTAGTTGTCTCTCTTTATGTTACAAAAACAATACAAATAACAACTAAAAACATGTAATGACAGACAGTCATCACAACCCCAAACTTAAATCATTCCTTGTCCTCAAGGAATCAACTTTGCAAATGGAAAAATCACAGTAAGATAATAGTTACCAGCCAATGATATATTCAAACAGTTCACTTCCTTCCGGTGTAATGATGTACCGGATGCCTATCTCTTACCTCCGAAGTCACAACTCCACGCATATGTTTGAATAGGTCACTCAATCATCATGCAGGTCTGCTGTATTACCATAAGCTTGAAATATTTCTAAACTGTCAATCAAAGTCAGAGTTAAGTACACACTTCTAAGGACTTCCAAGGTACAAATGGGGCTTAGGTTCAAGGTGGATGTATATTTGGAAAGTAGTGTAAAAGAACAATGAAGTTAAGCTCAAACTACTTTGGATATTATCAGTTTAACACAATTCTACCATTGAACATTTAAGAGAAATACTAGAGAACCTGATTTACGAGACATATAAGCATTGTTGGTCTCATACAAAATTTTCTTTTCATCTCATCTTGATCTTTTTAATTTTTTCTGCACAATTACAAGTGCTTTTCATGATATGAGATGTATTCATGTAACAAAATCTTCTTAGTTCTCTAGTACCCCACCCCAAACTTAGAAAGTTGCTAATTCCAGAAGCAACCCCAAACTTGAACATTTCATACAACCTAGATGGCTTAACTTCATTTGAAAATGGGACATTCATGCCTAAAGCTTGCTAAGGTTGTAATATGTTTCGTTACCGAACAAGGGGTCTATACCTAATGGCTCAATTTGGCTTTACAAAGGATTCATATCAGTTAGATAAGGTAGGCTCAAAAAGGCTCAAGGTACAAAGCAATTTGCCTAAGTGTGTACATAACAAGACCAATCAACACATAAAGAAATATCGCAAGTTCTAGAAACAACAGTTGCATGGAACACTCATATATGTAAAATTGGAAAAAATTTAGGCTATGACCTTACAAGATGAGTTATCTGGGAGTTGTGTTCATATGCTTCGTTTTCCGTACACTTCCCATTGTATCCGTTTGGCATCACCCTCCTTTGAACTCCTTGATATATCATTGGCCTTTGCACTGTTATGAGACTGATAGATTTCCACAAACAAACAGATCCATTAATAACAAACAATGGAAAATAATTCAAACGGGAAATTGAAATTTAAATCAAACCACACAAAACAAACCAATTGAACGACAGAATTTCAAAGTGCATCAAAGTTAAAGAAACGAAAACAGAAAACAGAAAGCATAAAGTCTGAAACATAAAACATAAACATAAAACAGCAGCTCCAACTGTAGGACACCATCACTCTTCGTCCTCCTCGGTCTCCTCATCATCATCAGCAACATCATCCATCTGCTCACTAGCCATCTTCCCTCGTGCAAAGTCTGAACGAACACGACCTTCCCTCTCACCAGCACGTCTCCTCTGCTCTATGAAGTAGTTCTCCATGGTTTCCTCTGTTCCAAAGCGTTGATAAGCATTGCTTTGAAGAGGTCTCTAACGTTGCTGATCAGCAGCAAGGGAAAGCTCTGCACCAAAGAATGGACTGTCCACATACAGCTGTGATGAAGTGTCTTGGGCCCAGTTGGCCATACCACATATATAGTCGAGCATCATCGGGTGTAGAGGTGGATGTTGAGGCACGTCTTCCTGCATTGGTTGTGCCTGAGATGGTCCTGCATCAGCTTGGTGCCCTTGTTGTCCTTCACGGCCTTTCTTCTTCTCAAACTTCACCATGGCAGTGTCATTAATCACTCCTTTGGATTTGAAAATGATGTCTCCGAGTTCTTCCGGAACACCCTCCTTTTTGCACAAAGCATTGATCAAACAGCAATGCCCCAAAGTGACTGATGATTCACAATCTGCCATTTCTTGAATGCTTAAATTGATCAATCTTCCCACATTGATCCCATACCCAAAGATAATAGCCTCCATAATGAACAACCTATCCATAGGCAACTCAGAAGTAGCAGAAACACTCTCCACATTAGAATGGATAAATGAAGCCCAAGTCTTATAGAGTGGCTTGAGATCCACCACATCCATCCGGGTTGGAATTCCAGTGGCCTTGGACCTCACATAGTCAGCACCTATTTCACCAATTTCATACAGAATTTGTTGAAGATCATCATCAGATGGAAAGTTGTTGGTGCTCTTTTGCCTTCTAAACTCCACATGACAATCTCTTGGAGCTTGCAGCCCTAGCAATGCATTGATGGCTCTAGGGCTATAATCAATTTTCTTCCCTCGAACAAAAGATCTATTGTCCTTTCTCCCAAAAGCATTTGGGAAAAATTCTAGAGCAATGGTTTGGTTACTCTCCTTTGTGACCAAATTATTCAACTTCACCCACCCAAGAGCCTTCATTGTTGTTTCAATTTGCGGGTAACGTTGAAGATTGACAAAATCAAACTTCCTTTCACCCGAAAATTTGAAACCTTTGATGTACTCAAACCTCTCCGAATGTGCTTCATCCTTAAATTTTTGGTAAGTGGCTTGTGATGATTGTTGAGTTTGTGGAGTGTTTTTGGTTCCCCTAGCACGTTTGTGAGATGATGAAGCCATTTGTGTGGTTATGAAAAAGGGTTAGGTTTTGGGAAAAGTGGGTAAGGTTTGAATTGGTGGAAAATTTTGATTGTTATATGAAATTGATGGTTAAGGATGGTTGTATGAATGATTGGGATGAAGTTTTGATGATTGAAGGATGAATTTGAAGGGTAGAAGATGAATGGACGAAATTTGGGCAGAGTTTGGTTAAGGTGAATGATGAAAAATGAGAGAAAAGGGTTGGTTGTATATATATAGGAGCATCCATCGTGACACGATACGGGGTCATCGTGCCACGATGGTGGTTTTGTAACGGTCAAAAATTTTGAAACTGCTACCAACGTGCCACGATGATACGCAACGTGCCACGATCATATGTTCTGGGAAGATGATCGTGCCACGTTCATATGTGATCGTGCCACGAAGAATCCAGTGGCAAACCCTTTTGGCTTGGTCTCCCATCGTGCCACGTTGAAATGTCATCGTGCCACGATGGTCACAATATTGAACCAAGTTCCTCTTTTCAAAATCATATTTTTGCTGTTTTTGTTTTGTTTTCAAAATAAAAAGTAAAAAGAACAGATTAACAATACCTGAGTGGATGTAAATCCGATGGGTTGCCTCCCACCAAGCGCTTTCTTTCACGCCATTGAGATTGACGCTTCAACCACTGTTAGGGTGGCAAAAATGATAGCAGGAATATATCACCCTTTTTCTTTCTTTTACTCGGTAGGAATTCCATGAACTTGGCATAGAGAATCAGATGCTCCCATGCATTCACTGTTAATTTTTTTAAATTTAAGCTCTCCCACCTTAGATAAGGGAATGCATCCCTTTTCACATGAGTTATTTCTTCAACCTCCATTGGTTCAGAGGTGGTGAAATTATCAATACTCATTACTCTGGATTTTTCTTCCACCACGAGATTGTGATATTCTTTCTCCATCTTGACCAATTTCCGTTGACACTCATGTGCCTTCTCAACACGATAAGGGAATGCATCCCTTTTCACATGAGTTATTTCTTCAACCTCCATTGGTTCAGAGGTGGTGAAATTATCAATACTCATTACTCTGGATTTTTCTTCCACCACGAGATTGTGATATTCTTTCTCCATCTTGACCAATTTCCGTTGACACTCATGTGCCTTCTCAACACGATCACCACACTGAACATCATACTTCTCAAATAACGCTTGATTTGAAATCAAGAAATCATTTACAGAATTTTTCAGATTGCAATCGTTGTCGATTTCCTCCTTTTCCCCTTCACCAGGACTAACTGGTTGTTTTGCCTCATAAAGACTACATCTCTCTTGTATCATCAAGGTTAGACTGTCTAAAACGTTTATTTTCAAAGACAGCATATATCTTTCATATCCCCCCTTGATACTTTCTTCAGTGTCTAAGAGGCGTAACCTTTCTGCTAAACCGCCTATCATAGCTACAAAACTTAGATAAACTTTTTAGTAGCTTAGTACCATGAGCAGAAGATAAGGAGCATGATTCATAATAAAACATATATACATATAAATATATACAGAAAATTTAAATGACTGAAATCCTAAATAATAACGATATTGCCTTGTTGAAATGATTCAACAGTCCCCGGCAACGGCGCCAAAAACTTGATAGATAATTGGCAAGTGTACCAACGTCTATCGAAGTAGTAAAATATCGATCCACGAGGACTGTATTTAACTTCAACTTAACAAGTTCGTTATTCGTTAGGATGTAAAAGTTTATAAGGTTGCCCTAGGCAGTTGGTATTTGATTGTAACAAATGGTAAAGTAAATTGCGACAGAAATTATATAGAGATGAATGATTAAGCCGTTGAATCCACTATTGCTTTAAATGAGATAATTGTCCTCTCTCTACTTCTCAAATATTAATCTTTCTTTACGACAAGTTAACAAAATAGTGTTGATCACTCTCGCGCATCAACACCCATCCCTAAGCTAGAATTGCCTACTCTATCATGAGTCTACGTGGCAGCAATAACATTAGGAAGCAGATATGGAACGTTAACTTATGTGTCATAACCCTCAATTTCCCATCTCTGGGCTCCTAATGTTGAGTTAAACAGAGTTACTAGATCAAGATCAAAAGCCAGGGTTAGTGGTCATTTGGTTCCTAAGATCAATTCTTAATCATAATTGAAGTAGTTATGGTTAGTGGTCCTCCAACAATTACTTTAGAAAGGCAATGAACACAAGTAAAACTGAATAAAGACTGATTAACATTGATAATAGAGAGAGTACAACTACTGGTTCATATATTACAATAGCATCATCATGGCTCAATCAAACTATAGTTTAGCTACTCATAACTAAACTATCATAAGCATAAATGATAGAAGCATACATAAATTCTTACCAACTTGAGAGTTGGTATGACTCTAAGAGCTTGCACCTTCGTTTCCTTGTTCCTCTATGCTTAAAATCCCATAAAACTTCTGTGTCTAAAACATTCTCCCAAGCTTTCCTTTTATAAGCAAAATATAGTGGCCAACAGACTGTTCCATCGTGCCACGTTGGGGAGTCATCGTGGCACGATTAGACATCAGATGCACGCTTGTCAGTAGATCAATTGCACTCACAGGTTGTCAGATCGCACCATCGTGGCACGTTGGGGAGTCATCGTGCCACGATTATTCCAGTGAGGGCAGCATTTGTTTTGACCTAGCATCGTGGCACGATGGCTGGGCTTCGTGGCACGATGGCTTGCAATTTTAGGAACTTTTCTTCTTTTATCCTCTTTGAGCACTTGTTCCCAATTTCATCTGATTTCGCCATGAATTATAGGTAGTTGTCTCTCTTTATGTTACAAAAACAATACAAATAACAACTAAAAACATGTAATGACAGACAGTCATCAGTATACAATTGCGTCTCACCGGCTAAACGTGACGGAATCATGAAAATCACAAAATTCGTCTCACTTTATCACTTTTCAATAAATTACCATTTTCAAACCAAAACAAGTTAGATCCATCACATCATAGTTCAAAAACCTCAAAACACTTTAATTGGACTCATAGAAAACAATCAATAAGGTTTGGGTCGACTTAAAGTGGTTATGCGGAGTTTTCGTAAAATTTCCCTAAGACATCCTTAGAGTGTTTTCCTCATAACTTAAAATCCAAGAATCATTTTCAAGTCAAACCAAAACCATTGGATGTGTAACAAGATCATCTAAAACTTTCATGTTTATACCAAAAACCAAATCCAAACAGAAACGATAGAAAAAGATACAAAAATGCGAAACAGGAGGTGCTGCCCTGTGCAGCTCGCCGCGGCGAGTAACATTACTCACGAGGCGAGTAAGCTCCAGGGAGCCCTCCTTGCTCGCGTCCAACTCGCCTCGCGAGCGCGGTGGCGAGTTGTGACAGTTCAGGCTCGGGAACAACCTCATTTTCACCCCAAAACCCCAATTTTGACTTCCCAATGCCCAAATTTGATCCCAAGGTTTATCTAAACATTTCCAAACATGAAAAGACACTCAAATTCATATAAAATTTGACCCAAAACATTCTTCCAACAAAAATCACCATTTGACCCATTTTTCATAAAATTTCATAAACAACACAAATTCATCACAAGCTCAAAGATTATGAATACCCAAGGTTTCATTCATCAACAACAACATCTCCCAACAACAATAACAACAATCAATCATGAATTCACCAACAATTCATCAACAACAACATCTCATATCATCACTTTTGGGCAAAAATGCAAAGCACACATATAACTACAACTTAAGCATGTAATTTCATCATCAACAACTCAATTAACATTCAATTTGCATACCCAAACATTGCTTCAAAACATAAGCACGAATTTCACAATTAATTGCACAATAATCAATTATTCAATTAAGCACTTAAGTAAAGAATTAGGGTAGAAGCTACAACTAAGTGATTATGACCAAAGATTAACCCCCCTTACCTTAATTCTTCACAATCTCAAGCTAGTGCTTCACTTTAGTTCCAATCCTCTTGAATTCTACCTCCCTTTAGCTCTCTCTAGCTTTCCTTCTTCAAACCCTTTTCTTCTCTTGTCTTTCTCTCTCTACCTCTTCTCTTGAAATGAAAAATGATGGTAAACCTATTTTCTCTACAAACTAGAGTTTATATAGGTTCTACATAATTGGGCTCAACTCACAATGTCTTAATGGGCCTAACCCATTTCTATTCTAACCCAAAATGTTACTACTCACTTAACGGTAAATTGTAATGATAACGGTCACTTATCGGTCAACGAAATAATTACCACACTCTCTAGTAACTTAGTAAAATAACAACTCTCACTAAGCACTAAAATAATCTCTCAACAAAATTACTAATTTACCGCTACTCTCAAAAAGACTAAAATGCCCCTAAGTCCAAAATGACTAAAATACCCTTCTAACACCGAATTCTACAAATCTCAACCAAAAACACATACATAGGCAAATAATCATACAAGAGCACATATAACACACATAATAAAATAATTAAGATAAATATAATGAAAAATCGGGCTGTTACACATGACAACAAAACCTATACCCGCGAGTATCCATCCGAACCGAACTAAATTTGATGGATTTTTCCCCTCTTTGACTCGGTTTGGGTTTTCCTCGATTTTAAAACACGGGTACGGGATGAGTGACGGGGAAATAGGTATACCCACCCTAAACCCATACTCAAACTCGTCCCAAATGCAGAAAAACATTTTATTGCCCCCTTTTATATAAAAAGAAACTCAAATCATAAATCATTTCAGTCACACAATCAGAGTCTCAGTCTATCAAATGATACTCACTTCTCAGAGTTCTCTCTATTCTCCATCACCATAGCCATGATCTATCGTCGTCATTTCTTTGCAGGGTAAGGCATTGCAACATTGCGTCTGAGGCAGAAAAATACATCTATTTTATTAAAAAAAATTATCCATTGCGGGGATGGGGCTGGGATACCCGAACCCGTCGGAGACGGGGATGAGATTTGATTTGTTATCCCCATTGGGTATGAGTAGAAAAGCAGGTAAGTATGTGGTAGTAGGGTATGGGGACGGGGAAGGTAAAACCTATCACCACCCGCCTTATTGTAATGCTTAATTGTATCTTCTAAATAATAGTGGGAGTAATTATAATATACTAATTATAACTTGATATAAGAATCTTGCACGATATACATAATCATTGTTTATAAATTCATATAAAAATAAAAAAATGCTAAACAAATTACAAATATTTTTAATGATATATAAAAATCACGGTGTTTCTTAACGTCCCTGTTATCATTATTGTGATTTTATTATTTATAATATTTTCACATATTTGTAGTCTACCACTTTATATTATTTAATAACAGCTATTTCAATGTTTTTATTATTATCTTCATCTTTATCAATAATTTTTTTCTTATTTCTCAATGTAAGTAATATTGTTTGTACCAAAAAATAATAATATTGTTAATGTGTTTTGACGCATAAATCGTGATTTAAGGATTAGCCCGTGCGGAGACGGGTCTGTTGCTAGTTTTAAGATATATTTAAAATCAGTAACTAGGGAGAGATGAAATTTATTACCCTATTGTTGTGTCCAAATGTCTCAGTATTGCTCCAAGAACACCCATGATGATTTTTCCAGGTGGAAAGATTAATGAAGTTTTGGAAAGATTTGGAGCAAAAGATGATGGAATCAATGTTGTATTGTGGATATATATGGTAGATAGATATATATTAAGGTAAATGAACCAAGCAAGGAATGTTTGATTTGTGGGAAGACCCAAAAGTTTTATTTTCTCTAAGAGGGATAACATAAGATGCCAAAAGTTAGGAATTTTCATGTGGTTTTGAACTGATATATCGGAGAAGTAAAATATCATAATATGCCTTGCCTTTTTCGATTGATTTAAGTTTTCGTGGCATAAATGTTAATCATGCATGCAAACAAGTATATATGGAGCCTACTTGTCTATTTTTTGGCTTAATTTTTTCGAAAAATGTTGTTTAGTACGTATGAAAAAATCCACACAGAGAAGAACGTTTGTTACATATTCCAACTCTTAAATTATTTCCTCGAAGATTCGATCCTTTCTTCTAAAAAAATTTCTTTCTAACTTAGAATAATATTTTATATATATTCAGCATGGGTTACTTTAATTAATAATAATAGCAAACGATTCAATTTCAAACCAGGTGTCAAATAAAATGACATAGTTATTTTGCCCTCACCTCACACAAACAATGTCAATATGTATGCCCCGCCAAAAAAAAATGTATGCCCTGCCAAATTAAGAATATGTTGACGTGCTTATTCTGACTCACCACCACATGCCAAGAAACTTTGCATGGTCCCAACAGCATGGCCTTGTTTTTCAACAAGCACCGTCATCAAACAATTGACCTCACTTCCATTCCATCACATTTGCATCCTTTTTTCCCATGCTATTATACTAATTCATGTGTTACCTAACCTTGCATGACCCTTTGCAGTTTCTTTTTAAAGCTTGAACGCACATCACATTTTTAGTTCACTATAACTATTGCCAAGTATAGTCAAGTAAGAATAACAAAAGTACGATTGAAAATATCACTAATTAATGAGAATTAATTTTTCCACACTGTCTTTCTTGCGCGTGCGTGTCCCTTCAAACTTTCAATTTTTCTCCGATTTAGATTATATAATTCAAATAAAAAAACATGTTTCACATTATATAATATGAAACATGTCTATATATAAGTAACGCTCATAATCTTCACTCACTGCTTAATAGGGTTTATGGCTTTATGTATTTTGTATGGCTTTTTGTGATTTGAGCATGCATGTATGACTTGGTCTTGACCACCTCATATGCATATTTTTGACCCAGTCAACACACATGTGACACTTAACTTAAGTGAGTAGGATGTCATATGTGCAGTTTATTAATTAAAAAATAAATAAAAAGCCACGCGTGTATTTGGAAAAAAAATCTTCATCCAAATCATGCCCAAATCACGATCAGCCTTTCCTCTTCCTCTTGTACCTCATAAACCCAACCACCAGTAGACAAATAATATAACACCAGATCGATGTCATCCTCAATTCGATCATTAATGCAATCTGTGAGAGTTAACTTAAAATCAGGATCTGCAGAGCAACGTGGCACGATGGAAGGGCAACGTGGCACGATGGAGGTTTCAGTTTTTGAGGCAAGACACTGGTTTTTTCGTGGCACGATGGGGTCGCATCGTGGCACGATGGTGCGTTGGCAGCGAAAAACAGAAACGTATTTTTGGGTGCAGATTTGTTCCAAATTTTAAGCGAAACTTTTACTATAAATATAGACCTTGTATCAGACTATTTTGTGAGAGATAGAGGGGCTGAAACAAGGGTTTAGAAAGGCAACAACAAATCTAGGGTTTGTGTAGAGTTTGTCTCTTTGGAACAAACACTAGGGTTTGAGGGTTGATTCACCTTGGGAAACACTATTAGGATTGAGTCTCTTGGTTACGGGAAGAGGCTGGGATTTGGGTAGAATTAGGCGGGAGACTTATTCTTGTAACCCATCTCTTTTGTAACGTTACTCATCATATAGTGAAACGGAGGGCTGCTCTCTCCCCCAGACTAGGTCAATTTGGACCGAACTGGGTAAACAGATTCTTTTGTGTTCTCTCTTCTTCTATTCTCTCGCTGTTGTTTTTCTACTTTTGGCTTGTGATTATAACTGTTTCTATTCACTTTGATTTTGATTGCTTGACTATCCCTTGCTCCACACATCAAGTTTCTTATTGGTGTGGTTTTCTCATCGGAATCCGCAACAATTGGCGCCCACCGTGGGGCAAGGGTCAAAGGATAATCAAGTATCATGGGTTCAAAGTGGGATATTGAGAAGTTTACCGGAAATAACGATTTTGGGTTATGGAAGGTAAAGATGGAAGCGGTTTTAATACAGCAGAAGTGTGAGAAAGCTTTGAAGGGTGAAGGTTCGTTACCGGTCACCATGTCACGAGCGGAGAAGACCGAGATGGTGGACAAGGCCAGGAGTGCCGTTGTCTTGTGCCTCGGGAATAAAGTTTCGAGAGAAGCAACAAAGGATACAACCGCGGCATCGATGTGGTCAAAGTTCAAAGATTTGTATATGACAAAGTCTTTGACTCGTCGGCAATTCCTAAAGCAACAACTTTACTTATTCAGGATGGTAAAGTTAAAGGCCGTCATGGAGCTACTTGTGGAGTTCAACAAAATCATTGGTGATTTGGAGAACATTAAGGTGTGTCTTGGGGATGCAGGTGCTCTGATGGTGTGGTGTTGTTTGGAGGATGAAGGTGATGTTGGTCACCTTGGGATTGATGCCTAGTGGAGCGGTGATCGTCTGGAGAGACGTTAAACACTCAACATCAGCCTGGAGAGGCGGTGGTAAGAATACTCATGATCAGTCTGGAGAGGCGGAGGCAACAATACTCATGATCTACCTGTGGAGGTGGAGTTTCAAGGTTGAAGACATAGTGGGATGTACGCATTTGCTAGTTGAGGTAGAGTACGCTCAGCTTGAGGTGGAGTTGAACACACCGGTAATGGTATGACTATGGAGGACCTTGGGTGCTATGCTCTATGGTGAGCAAGGGATTTCTTCATAAGGTTGAAGAATGTATAGCACGACTTGCGGGATTACTCTAAAAGAAGGCCAAGGGTGATTGGATGCAAGGTGATCTTCAAGGAAACGGGAGATGTCCTGTGTTGAAGATGTCATGGTGAATGCTTGTGGGACTACCTAAAATACCTAGCGTAGTCAGACTGCAAGGACCTTCGAGAAGGTGGAAGACATTCTGAGGGCTGAAGGGATGGGAGGTGTATACTTGTGGATTACTCTAAAAGCCAAGGGTGATTGGGAACAAGTAGATCTTCAAGGAAGCGGGAGATGTCTCGTGTTGAAGAGGTTGAGGTAAAGGCTTGTGGAACTACCTAAAATTCCTGGCGTAGTTGGACTGCAAGTACCTTCGAGAAGGCGGAAGACATTCCGATGACTGAAGGGGTTAGGGTGTAAACTTGTGGAGCTACTTGGTGTAGTGGGAGCAAGGGAAAGAGCAGCAATGGTGGTTGATGGTTGCCATCATCACTGATTTGAAGTCAAGGTGGAGAATTGTGAGAGTTAACTTAAAATCAGGATCTGCAGAGCAACGTGGCACGATGGAAGGGCAACGTGGCACGATGGAGGTTTCAGTTTTTGAGGCAAGACACTGGTTTTTTCGTGGCACGATGGGGTCGCATCGTGGCACGATGGTGCGTTGGCAGCGAAAAACAGAAACGTATTTTTGGGTGTAGATTTGTTCCAAATTTTAAGCGAAACTTTTACTATAAATATAGACCTTGTATCAGACTATTTTGTGAGAGATAGAGGGGCTGAAACAAGGGTTTAGAAAGGCAACAACAAATCTAGGGTTTGTGTAGAGTTTGTCTCTTTGGAACAAACACTAGGGTTTGAGGGTTGATTCACCTTGGGAAACACTATTAGGATTGAGTCTCTTGGTTACGAGAAGAGGCTGGGATTTGGGTAGAATTAGGCGGGAGACTTATTCTTGTAACCCATCTCTTTTGTAACGTTACTCATCATATAGTGAAACGGAGGGCTGCTCTCTCCCCCAGACTAGGTCAATTTGGACCGAACTGGGTAAACATATTCTTTTGTGTTCTCTCTTCTTCTATTCTCTCGCTGTTGTTTTTCTACTTTTGGCTTGTGATTATAACTGTTTCTATTCACTTTGATTTTGATTGCTTGACTATCCCTTGCTCCACACATCAAGTTTCTTATTGGTGTGGTTTTCTCATCGGAATCCGCAACACAATCTAAAAGTAATCTATAGTATTCACTAGTACTTAGTACTCGTTTTCTATGATATGGTCTGCTTTCAATAAGGCAAGTTCTATCTGATAAAGCTGATCTCCACTTTTGCACATTCTCACATTCCTTTCCAAATCTATCTTCATGTGCTTTCATGGCTTTACCATAACTTTTTGTTTGATTGCTTAAATCTGATTGTTCTTGCACTCCATAATCTTGACAACTTCATCAAGACACCATGTGGAATATCCATAATTTTCGGATAAAACAACAATTGAAATCCTTGATTTTTTAATTGCTTCCAGAAGAATTTGTGAGATTTGGTTTCCACCCTCCAATCCCTCATTATATATGAAAATCTTGAACCCCTCACGATGCAAAGCATTATAGAGAAATCCTGTAAAAGAGCAGTGAGTATCTTCCCCATTAAAACTGAGAAAAATATCATAGCGGGTAGTGAATAGTGATTGTACTGTTGAGTCCACAATCTTCAAGGTCTTACATCATCCACTCCCTTTGAAGTTTAGGCGAGTTGGATCTTTTTTCAACTCCCTTATGAAAATCGGGGAAGTTGATGGACAATCTTTTTCAACTCCCTTATGAAAATTGGGGGAGTTGACCTCTTTTTCAAGGTCTTACATCATCCCCTCCTTTTGAAGATTAGACGAGTTAAATCTTTTTTTTAATTCTCCAATAAAAATTAGGCGAGTTGATGGATACTTTTTTCATACAAATGGAACTTTCTCATACACATTTTTGTTTCGCATTTAAACTTACTGATATATGAGGCTAACAAACAAGTTTAAATACATATATGATTGAAGCATTGAACTCGAAAATTATAATAGAATTTAATATATGATGATTATTGGTAGTTGAGGATAATGTAAGTGTCTAAAAGTAGGATCCTATAACTCATGAAAACTTATGAAATCATGGCGAATTACAGTTTTCAAACTATCGATTGTCTTTCTCAATTTATGCACAATATAAACACATGAAACTTTTTTTTGGTAGTGATAAACACATGAAACTAATCATATAATAATAATTACAATAAAAAAAGATAACAATTTTCTCATTATATTTATTAACATGTATAATTAATATTAGGATGCGTACAAGTATGCAATCAGGATCATTACTAGCGAAATGCAGACTAAATTCCAATAAACAATATCAATGGTAAAATACAAACAAAGGCTAGAGAAAAGAAGATGGTGTGTCCAACGTGTACAAACATTAGTTTTTGAATCAATATGAACCTCACGTACCGTGACACTCCTAGGCCATTTTCCTCTCTTAGATAAAATTTCCTTCATCTAATTTTTATGTATTCTAATGTGCATTTAAAATAAAATCTGATAAAACCAACATTTGCATATGTCATAATGCAGGTTAACAAATTCAATTTGTAGAAAACTGCTACACAAAGAGAACAAAACGGTTGATAAATAGAACCACCATACTTTGTATGTATGTTTATTTGAAAGTTGAAAACAAAACCAAATTCACGATGACAGCCACAAAAACAGTAACCGCTCGTACTTAGATCAGAAATTATGTAGATGCTAGTTGTCTTGTCAAAGTTCATGACAATCAAGTAAATTGAAAGTTAATGATTTTGTAAATATAAAAAATGTTTATAATCACAAGTACAAGCAAAGTGTAAAATATTTCAGCCACTTACATGTTCTGGAACCACTAGGAGTTCTGGAGAGGATATCTGGAGGTTATTACAACCAGCGGCGAAGCTAGAGTCATTTATACGAGGGGGCCAAATACAAAGATTTTTTTTAGGTAAAGAAATTTTTTTTTTTTTTTAAGGTTATATATTAAATTTAAGGGTTAAATATGCTTAATCTCTATAAAATTAGGCTTCATGAGTCAAATATATATATTCATAATTGGATATTTGAAAATAGACTAACAATTTCTTTTTCGATGTAAATAAATAAACAATTTGTATTAATCTATTGTCCATTTTGTTTGACTATTGATAATTTTGATTGCTAAAAATACTCTCTCTATAGTTGTTGTAGAGACCGAAATGTCAAAATAAGACAAATATGTTTATTAATCAAATATTAGTTTGTTAATCTTTTTATTTGTGCTAATATTTTGCGAATAAACTTGTTTGAGGTGGCCAAAAATATATTATTGGGGTAGCTAGCTAGGATAATACACTTAATCATTCAATGAAAATACAAATTTTGGGGTAGCCAAAGCTACCCCACCCTTCCCCAAGCATTCGCCCCTGATTACAACACTTTCGTTTTGTTTATTTGATCAAGGCTGCCTTACGCCTTACGGTGTTGTGGTCGTGGACCATGCAAATATGCTACTTTTACTAACTGTCATTCATTCATTGATTGGTCTTTCTTTGTAGCAATCACACTTTTCTTGTTCTTTTTACAATGATGGGTGACTTTATTAAACAAAAATTAGATATACTCTGATATACTCTACATAATCAGCAACAGAACCCCATTCCTAATCTTTAAGTAAGCAAAAATACACTTTACACACACCACCGCCACACATTAAGAAGCAACTCCAAGTCCCTTCAAAATTCTAATCCTCAAATGTCAAAATCTCAAATTGGCTTTGATTCCCAACTAGAAAAAAGTAAATGCACAAAACCATAAAGAAGATAAACCACCTAAGATTCTAGCACCAGAGATAGTTGCAAATTAACTGTTAATGAGGTCTAGACATCAACATCAGAATTTAAACTCACATCGTGAAATATGAGCTGAATCAGAATTTAAACTCACATCAGAACATGATACATCCTAAACCATTTTCTCACCACAAATACAAACAGCAATTATACCCTCTGTAATCAGCAACAGACCCCCATTCCAAATTTCTAAGTAAAGCACAAATGATAAGCAGGTCTCGAATAAAACAGGCATTGATTCAATTCAAGGTTTTTCTGATGAAATGAGAAATTGAAACGAGTTTTTCTCTAAATTTTCATAGGGCACCAAGTCATACATGGTAATATCAAGGGCACCAAATTGACCTTTAGAATGAAAACTATACTTTGCCATTAAAAAGAAAAAAATATAATGAAAACTATACAGGAGTCTAGCATAAAATCAAGGGTTAATGACTTCCATTTTAGTAGTTAATGAGAAACATGACCCAGCAAAAACTTAAAACATCAGACCAAGGAAGTTGATATTCTACAGAAAATCAGCAGGTCCTTGCTTACAAAATCCAAGTATTCACACTAGACAATGTAATCATAGCATAAAAACGAAATAGAAACTATCCTGCCACCATCGATCTAGAAGCTTGTTATGGGAACAAAAGCTGCAAGACGATGGTGCAGAATTCACACTTAACCTACTAAACAAGTTTCTACAAGATGAGAAATAGACATAAAACGGGTAAAAGACCATATTGATAATAGACTTCCCTAGATAGATCATCCTACAAGATTCACTCCTCCAATGCCTTCTTCTTCTTCTTCTTCTTCAACTTCTTCAACGCCGTCTTACTGACGATCTTATAATCCTTCGTAACAGATTTGATGACTCCAAAAGCCACAGTTTGACGCTTGTCTCTGACAGCAAAACGGCCGAGTGCAGGATAATCTGAAAGAGCTTCTACCACCATGGGTTTGGTGGGAATCATCTTAATAATACCAGCATCACCTTGCTCCAAGAATTCGGGATACCTCTCAAGAGTCTTACACTTACCACAACGCCAGTCGAACTTGGTAACAAGCTTAGCAAACTTGACAGCAACGTGGGAGGTGTGGCAGTGAATAACAGGTGTATAGCCATTTCCAATCTTACCAGGGTGATTCGTTATGATAACATGAGATGTAAATTCAGCAACCTTCATGGCTGGGTCGTGCTGGGAGTTTGAGGCAACATAGCCTTGCCTGAGTGGCTTCTTAGCAGGCACATTCGTCACATGAAATCCCACCATGTCACCAGGAAGGGCCTCATCGAGAGTTTCATGGTGCATCTCCACAGACTTTACTTCAGCATTCAGCCAAATTGGGGCAAAAGTCACTGCCATACCAGGTTTCAAGATACCAGTCTCAACACGCCCCACAGGCACACTTCCAATTCCCCCAATATTGTAGACATGATTAAGTGGTAATCTGAGAGGCTTGTTTGATGGCCTCTTGGGCCTTTCAATTTGGTCAATAGCTTCAAGAAGGGTGGGACCCTTGTACCAGTCAAGGTTAGAAGAGCGCTCAAAGAGGTTATCTCCCTCAAAACCAGAGATAGGAACATATGGAGTTTTATATCTGTCATAGCCAATCTGCTTCAAAAAGGGAAAAAGTAGCTTTACCATTTCATTATACCTATCCTCAGAGTATTTGGGTGTAGTGGCATCCATCTGTCAAAATAGATGATAATTAGTACTTATATAAATGAAATTATAAAAACAATCAAATACAAATTAAACAACAACATCCAAGCCTTATCCCGCTAAGTGGGATCAAGGAAGAAAGTAAATACCATGCTTTGGTATGTGCTCACTCAGTTCACAAAAGAATCAAATACAACTTTAAAAGGGCCGAAAATATAAATACCTTGTTGCAGCAGCAGATCAGTTGCCTCACACCTAGAACGGAAGCAAGAAGCAAGTGTTCACGGGTCTGACCATGCTCAGACATACCAGCTTCAAACCCGTCAGTTGTGGAATCGAGGATTAGAACAGCACAGTCAGCAATGGAAGTCCCAGTGATCATGTTCTTGATGAAATCCCTGTGTCCAGGGGCATCAACAAGAGTGCAGCAGTACTTGGTTGTCTCAAACTTGGTGAGAGAAATGTCAATTGTGATACCTCTTTCACGCTCAGCCTTGAGCTTGTCAAGCACCCAAGCATACTTGAATGAACGCCTGTTCATCTCAGTAGCTTCTTTCTCGAGTATCTCAATGTCATTCTTGTCAATACCTCCAAGCTTGTATATCAAATGACCAGCAGTGGTTGACTTCCCAGAGTCGACATGACCAATAAACACGATATTAATACGAAACTTTTTCTCCTCACCCATTAGTAGTCCTTAAACTTGAAATCACAAAAGGATCTGCCAGAAAACAAGACACAATATAAGTAATAAAAACAACAACACAGCATTCTGACAACAACAACAACAACAACAAATGGGCAGATAGAGCAGGCACAACATAGTCCAAAAACAAACAAATATACACAATTCAAAAAGAACCTCTTTATCATGATCACGTGAATAGTGTAGGATATAATATGTTATTATTATTATTTTTTGAATCACGTCGATTATACTAAAATCGTACCACTCGCGGATAAAACGAAAAGGGACAAACAAGCCGGTGCCGTACAAAGGTGGAACACCGAATGAAATCTAAACAACTACAGGAACTGCAAAATTCCAAACCAAACAGCCCACCTCCCAACTTTGGCAGTACACTAGAACCCAACCAAGCATACTATTGCTTCAAACACTAGGTCCCAAACTAAAAAACAGGCACCGACTGAGCATAACAGTTCACCAGAAAAATAAACCAAAGCCAACTAAACCACTAACAGAAACAAAACACCAAGTGCAAACCCACCAAACCTCCAAACACGCACACAAACCACTGTCATAGTGCAAACACGTTTGCATATTTATAATCCAAAAACATAAACGATTAACAAAGTAAGAACATGAACGATGCCAAAAAAGAAAATACCTTAATAACAAGAAAACAAAGTTAAAGAACAAGAAAAATTAAAACATTGCAAACTTAAAACTTATGGATAATAGGCCAGAAGCCACCAAGGAAGGACATACAAACTAATCCTAGCTTGTGAATTTACACCTAAAAACTTACAATGGAGACCTCTTCTCACCGTAGAAGGAGTTAATGAATTGGGACACAAAATATAACCAGGTTAAGCTTCATGAATCAGGCACATCTTCCTAACCATTGAAACAGCAAAAAATAGAAAGAGGAACTTACTGAAAGAGGAAAAACAAGCAGCAATCCTTTCAATCCTGGAACTCCTGAACGACGAACCCTTTAAGCCAACGCTTGATTCTTGAAGCTTGAAGCAGAAGAGGAAAAACGCGTTATAAATATCACATGTACACAAAAACAATAGGCTAAAATGCCCTAAGTTTGGCCCCGTAGCAATTACTAAAAAAACCAGTCTTTTATACTCCTACCATATGAGACCTATTCATGTCATGTATATTAGACGGCGCCGTTCTTATCATCAATATCACCAATTCGTAGGTTTATAGCACAATTTTTTGTAAGCATGTGATTACATAGGATCATTTTTTATATTTATTGTTTTGGCTAAAATGCACTTTTGGCCCCCTAAGTTTGGCACCGTAGCAATTTTGGCCCCCTATTAAAAAAAACAACTTTTCAGCCCCCAACTTCACCCCCTTTTGCAACTCGGTGGCCCCCTTCAATTTTGACTCGGTCAAAGCTCAGGTGACCAATAGATGGACGCCACGTGGCATATAATAAATTAAAATTAAAAAAAACCAATTAATTATTTACATAATTAATTAATTAAATAAATAATGGCATATAATAAATTAAAATTAAAAAAAACCAATTAATTATTTACATAATTAAATAAATATAAAAAAAAAGAAATAAAAAATAAAAAAAGCCATCTTCTTCCCACCACCTTCCAACCCCAACATTCGCCATCTTCCAAACCCAACATACCATGGATGCTTGGTCTGAAATCCAAATCAAGAAAATGGAAGTTGGTGGTAATGACAATCTCAACGATGAGTTGCAACCCACACCACCATCCTTCTTCATCATCATCCCATTCTCCAAACCCAGAATTACTTCACACACCTCCACCTCTCAATATACCCCACCGTAGCACACCTCCCTCCCAACAACCACCTCCATCCTTTTCTTCTTCTCTTCACAAACCAACCTAATCACAACACTAAAAATCCAATTAACTAAACATTAACACTAAACACCAAAGCTTAAATAACATTAACACTAAAAAAACAGCTAATCAACAACGATGTTGAACAACAATCACAAACATGTGCTGAATTTGTGGTTGATATTCGGTGGTTGTGATCTGGTGAATGGTGGCATTGACGAGTCCGGTGGCGCCGAAGGTGGAGAATATGGTTGTGGTTGTGGTGTTGAGAACAGATCCAGAATTCATATGAGGATGTTGGTAACTACATCGGAGCCGAAACCAGTGACAATGCCGAAGGCAGTAGAGGAGGATGATGGTCTTCGTCTTCGCTTTCTCCTTTAACTTCGTCTTCGCTTTCTCTTCAAGGTGTGGATGTTGCGGTGCCGATTAGTGCTTCTCCAGTGAGTGTTGTAACGGTGAAAGCTTCTGAAGAGGATGGGATTGGAGCTTTGAATTTGAGGAAGGAGGTTCAGGTGGTGATGTGAGGAGTAAGTCGACGAGGGATTTTAGGAATTTGAACGGCGGTGGTGCACCGGCGAGATCGAGGTCGACGGAGGATATTTATACGCGGTCACAATTGGAAGCTTCTGCGGCGGGTAAAGTTAAGAGGGATTTTTTGCGAAGAAGATGGCGGAGAATGAGTTGAGGCCGGAGGGACTTCCACCATCGCAAGGTGGGAAGTATGTTGGGTTTGGAAGAAGGTGGGAAGAAGATGGTTTTTTTTATTTCTTTTTTTATATTTATTTAATTATGTAAATAATTAATTGGTTTTTTTTAATTTTAATTTATTATATGTCACGTGGCGTCCATCTATTGGTCACCTGAGCTCTGACCGAGTCAAAATTGAAGGGGGCCACCGAGTTGCAAAAGGGGGTGAAGTTGGGGGGCTGAAAAGTTGTTTTTTTTAATAGGGGGCCAAAATTGCTACGGGGCCAAACTTAGGGGGCCAAAAGTGCATTTTAGCCAAAACAATAAATATAAAATACGATCCTATGTAATCACATGCTTACAAAAAATTGTGCAATAAACCTACAAATTGGTGATATTGATGATAAGAACGGCGCCATCTAATGTACATGACATGGATAGGTCTCCTATGGTAGGAGTATAAAAGACTGTTTTTTTTAGTAAATAGTTTTTTTTTTGACGTTTAGTAGATAGTTGTACATTGGTTACCGTGTTAGAGGTAAATTTTATTTAATATTTAAGTAATTTATTCAATTGCATGGTCAATTTTGGTATTTTCTCTTAAATAAAATATTGTTTTTCAATCCAGATTTTTGGATTAACACCGTTACAGTGTTACTTGCAAAATTACTCATCCTGCACTGTTTGGATCAAGAACACCATATGCTTTCACTTTCTTGCTTTCATCTGTGTTGATACCAGAAAATCCTTAATCATCATCATTATCAATTTCTTCTTCATTATTTCCTCTTCTTACAATTCCAGATTTAAATAGTCACCATCACTGTCATCATCAACACCTAGCATCAATTAGATCCAAATAAAATAAAACAACTATCATTATCAATTATTTCTTCATTCTTCTTTTGTAATATCCCGCCTGTCAGTATCAGAATATTACCAGTCAATCGTGCCAGAGGATTAAATTTAAGGAAAGTAAGTATGGATAATATTTATTACGCTATGTCAGCAAAATACGGATAAAGTATCAGTGTCGCTTAAAACACGTTTAAGGCAAGGGCAATTTGGTAATTGCGCGTCTATGGGATATTTAATTGTGTTTGGACTCAAAATATCTCATTCTTCAATTCTCTTTCTCTCTCTAAGCTTGGCAAAACTTTTCTCCTTCTTCTCTCTTCTTCCTCACGCCCCCATCTCTCTTTCTCACCACCAAATCTTCCAAATCTTCTTCCTTCCATGGCAAGTGAATTCATCTTGCTTCCTCTTGATTCTTAAACTTCTAAAAGCTTGGATTTTTGTTAGATTCCTTTATTTCTCTTCTCATGGATGGATCCAAGAAGTTAGGGTTTGGGTTGATCAAGAGGATAAAGCTCTTGATTGATGATTGGGAGCTTATGTTGATTATTGTTGCATGGAATTGGAGAGTTAAGCAAGAAACAACCTAGAGGTTTTATTGGAATCAAGAGCTAGGGTTTTGAAGATGAAAGTTTGAATTTGGATGGGAATTGAAGATTGATGAACAAGCAAAGATCAAGGTGTCTTGGAGTTCAAGAGAACATCAAGATTGAGTGGCATAAGCTATGATTGCAAGAGAAACAAGTTGGAGTTTTGTTGCTTGAGCTTGGAAGCTTGGGAATCAAGTTTATGTCTTGCTTAGGTGACTTCCTTAGATAGCTTACTACCCTTGGTTTATGTGTTTTATGCGTGTAAGGAAACTATATGAATTCTAGGGTTTAAAGTGTAAGTTAGTTGCCCCTTTTCTTGCCATGCTTGCTATACTTGTATGTACTTGTTCCATGACTATTTTACAGGTTCCAAATGATCTAAGGGTCATATAACACTTAGTGATGCTTGGTTTGAGGATTTTAAGTCAAAAATATCAATTTTGAGGTTGCTGGACTGTCATAACTCGCCCAGGCGAGCAACTGGCTGCCTAGGCGAGCAAAATGGCAGCCCTGGAGGTCTACTCGCCTCCTAACTCGCCTAGGCCATCAATCACTCGCCTAGGCAAGTAAGTGAGCTCGCCTAGGCGAGCAGCACAGTGAGGAGACCATTGTTTTGTTCGCCTTTGGGTTGTTCCGGGGTTTCGCGAGCAGATTTCTTGTGCATCTTTGAAAGAAAACTTCTTTATAAATGAAGCAAGTGTTTGGCAAGTATAATAAAGCATGGTAAACGAGAGATGATACGATAAGAATCGGGTAGCAAGATATTCCTTAAGAAAGGGGAAAACTAGAGCCTCGACATAGTAGTCGAGAACTAGAATGATAGCAAGAATTCCTAAGTATGACTAGTATATTAGATGAATAAGTAAGAATCCTAAGTAAGGATAAGACGCGAAGTGAAATCTCTTCGCATACGTTTAAAATGATTAAGCATTATGTTAAGACGTGAATTGATGATTAATCTCTTCACATATGCAAGAATGAACAAGTATGAAGTTTACCACTAATCGGATCGAACAAGGTTCCGAGGTAAACAAGCAAGCTGAATAGGTTTAACCTATCACGATATGTTAAGATTAAGATTTATGATTAAAAATGAATAAGTAGGTGACATGTCTCTTGCAATCCATGAAGGAATGGATTCAAGGGGTTCTCATGATGAGAACGATTCAAGCCGTAAGGGACCCGCATGTCACTGAGTAAGCAAGATGTAGGTGCTCGTGTCTCTTGTTATCCACAACAGGGGGATACGAGAGGTTCTCGACTCAAGGGGAATGGTTCAAGCCGTAAGGGACCCGCACGACACCGAGGGAGTCCGATGTACGTACATCGGTCATGATGGGATTGTTCTCGGGGTTACTCCACCCGAGACTCTCCCTAAAATGAACTCAGATGATAATGTTTGTTCAACGCTAACCAAGTATAACCCTGACTTTATTTATGTTATGTTGCAAGAAATGAATTTATATAAGATTATGTTTATGAGCAATAGCACGAGATGCTATTAGACAAGTATAAGATATGAAATAGATCAAGTAAAGAATGTTATGCCGATGACGATCTTAGGTTCCCCTAATCGTCCGGTTTAGGATTGTGTCATGAATATGTTAAGATAAGTCTTGATGCGTTTAACGATCTTGAGTTGCGGTCCTAGGATCCCTTGACCGCCATGACACGTATGATAGTAAGCCTATAACAAGTAAGATGAGTTATGACGGTCCTAGCATGCACAACCGTCTAAGTATGCAAGTCCCCACACACGTATAATCAACCGTCAGGTTGTAATGTAGACACGTGGTGACCGTAGGTTTCCCCTGAGGTTACCTATAGCCTAGGATTTAGGGGAACTCACTGAGACATTATGTCTCATCCCAATCCTTATTTGTTTCAGATATCAGGTGGATTAGCAAGCTAGTAGCCGAATGGATGATGCGACAAGTGTTCGTTCGTACTCGCAGCTGGATGATGTGGATTTTAAAGGATGTTTTTATTATGCTTTAGAAAAGTTAAGTTGTATTATCATCGTACGAACGCCCTTGTTGTCTTTTATATTCATTCGAAGTTTTTTGTTGTAAATTTTTAATGTATCCAATACTAAACTAATGCATGTGCTAGACTTTCTAGATACGTCTAGTATGGGTGTTACATTTGGTATCAGAGCAGGTCGATTCAGACCGTGCCTTGGGTCATTAAGTTACAACAAGGTAGTGGGACCATTGGGTTCCGGGTAAAAGTTCTAGTTGTCATTGTTTGTTGAGCCTGATCAACTCAATTTAACATTTGACGATTAGGATGGACACCTGAGAGCTGAAAAGGACCCAGGAGGAATGAAGTAAGAGATGAAGTTGCACCGAAAGGTAAGAACTCAGAATGAGTATTAGTAAGAGTTTGTCGTGCCAGAAAGTGGCCGGTGAACTAAATAGTAGAAGTATAGATCCTCCGGGATGTAAGGCATGTTAAGAAGGGACGTTCTGACACTGTTGGGTAAGAAGTTAGTGATACTTCGTGTACCCGTAAGTGAAGAAGCTGGATATATATATATATATATATATATATATATATATATATATATATATATATATATATATATATATATATATATATCTAAGCATGACCGAAAGTTTCAGTAAGAGCTGTTGTTTGAACAGATTTATTGTACAGGAAGGAATTGTATTCTGGAGCGTAAGCGCAAGGCTACAAGTTAGAAAGAAGATGATGTAGGCTCTCAGGGATATCGTTATGTGAAGGAGGTTATGGATTTGTAAGCTCAGAGTGGACAAGGTTCTAGTGTTTTGAAAGTGTGTTAAGTCGCAATGTATCGAAAGTTTATGTCGTCAGGACTAAGACGTTGATTTCCGACGAGTTGAGAACTGTATTGGAATAGGTTGATGGTTGCCGTGCATATATTGTAGAATATTTTATGATGATAGGAATGAATGATATGCATTGGATTACCTGAGAAATAAGAATTTTCTTGCAAAGTATATTTTAAGGAAATTGAGCTGAAGAAACTCGCCAATAGCGAACCTGGAACAAAATTTCAGTTTTTTTTCAAAAATTGTCAATTCGTTCCTAGGATTTATAATGGCTAATGGGGAGTTGTCTTCACAATCTTTATGCAACGAAAATCTTTTATGACATCAAGTAATGAATGCATATCACATCCTAAGATTTTCAAAGGAAAAGGCATGAGCAACTATTAACGAAAATTGATACGGTTAAGGTAACTTTGGAAGTTAATGTGTCAAAAGTTAGAAAGGAGTTTAAACCAAGAGTTTAAAGGTCCCGGTATATGGAACAGACGTTATGGACGTGAAGACAGAAAGTAAGGAGTAAAGTGGTTAAGAGTTATGTTTGATCACAAGATTCTCAGGTTTTGTGGAGTATTAATTACCCCTAAAATCTATGATTTTCTTAATCAATATACTAAGGCTCGTTACCATGACAAATTTTAATATTTGTGAAATTTATAAGACTTTAGAAAAGATATACGCATATGGGTGATTGGAATTGGTGTTCATAAATTTTAAATGGAATTCTGTAGGTACCGGTTGGTTACAACACATGTAAGATGAGTTATAGCACGAGATGCTATTAGACAAGTATAAGATATGAAATAGATCAAGTAAAGAATGTTATGCCGATGACGATCTTAGGTTCCCCTAATCGTCCGGTTTAGGATTGTGTCATGAATATGTTAAGATAAGTCTTGATGCGTTTAACGTATCTTGAGTTGCGGTCCTAGGATCCCTTGACCGCCATGACACGTATGATAGTAAGCCTTTAACAAGTAAGATGAGTTATGACGGTCCTAGCATGCACAACCGTCTAAGTATGCAAGTCCCCACACACGTATAATCAACCGTCAGGTTGTAATGTAGACACGTGGTGACCGTAGGTTTCCCCTGAGGTTACCTATAGCCTAGGATTTAGGGGAACTCACTGAGACATTATGTCTCATCCCAATCCTTATTTGTTTCAGATATCAGGTGGATTAGCAAGCTAGTAGCCGAATGGATGATGCAACAAGTGTTCGTTCGTACTCCCAGCTGGATGGTGTGGATTTTAAAGGATGTTTTTATTATGCTTTAGAAAAGTTAAGTTGTATTATCATCATACGAACGCCCTTGTTGTCTTTTATATTCATTCGAAGTTTTTTGTTGTAAATTTTTAATGTATCCAATACTAAACTAATGCACGTGCTAGACTTTCTAGATACGTCTAGTATGGGTGTTACATCTTTCAATTCCAGATCAGATCCAAATAAAAAGCTCAAATCTTCTTTAATCCATTCATTGCCACACTTAATTCATGTCCTTATTTTTACAGATCCATATATACCATATTCAAAGGAGGTTCACTTCACCTTTGAAATCCTCCCTCGTCAAACTCCTTTCAGATCTCTCTCTTCATATTCCTCTTTTCAAATCCAACTCAACATCTTCAAATAATTATTCATGTTTCCTTACTACCAAATCTCCCATCGGTTTCTCTACGGTTTCAATTCCCCTAAAAAAGGTGAAAACAAAATTCGGATTTGGGGTTTGTGTTTTTTCAGATTTATGTTTTTTTTTTTCTGGATTTGGGTGTTTTTGAGTTTGAAGAAAATGGATAAGATGAAGAAGAGGATGATGATGTTTATGGTGAAGGAGAACAATTGTTCCAATAATACCGAAAACACCCTTTATAAAATGTAATTCCAGATTTTTAAAATTAATATTAATGTTTATTTAATAAAATGTTAGCAGGTTATAATTCAAAGAGATCACAACCATTGATTGCATTATATGTTTATCCAATGGTTCCATTTCAATTTGCAACAAAAAAAAAACAAAAAAGGGTCTCTCACGGTGACCTATAGAGATCGCGTACCAGAGACACAACCTGATAAGAACACATCAATTAGAAACAAAATAGGATAGATTTACCTTTTTTTTTGTCAAAGAAATATTTCATTCATTCAAGAAGCTATAATAGCCACAGATTACACCATGTGTAGATCACTACCCACTATTGGGGCAAAGTACAAAATTTTGCAAAATCAAAACAAATAGACGTTTTAAGGCACAAGACTTGCTCCTGACTTATACATCTACTGAATCATGGCTAACTTGGCAAGCTAGGAATGAAGATAAGTAGCTAAAACACACCACTACAAAGCAAAGAACAATACACAATACCCATATAAAAATAACATCCAAAGCGCAAGAAAACAGTGATAAGACCAAACAAAAAAGGTAACCCACAAGGAGATAGAGAGTAGTCTCTAACACAAACAACACCATAAAAACACAGCTGAGATTCAACTTATATTAAAGTTAACACTTGGAAAGGGAACTCTGTTAATAGCTCCACTCCTATCCCTTAGCAGCTGCAAACGGAGAGAATCCGGAGGTTTAACTGTCCAGAGGAGCGGAAGAGAACCATCAGCTGCAAGTGAAGCAACCATGTGAGCCACTTTGTTACCATCACGAGCCACCCAGGTAAACTCACAGCTTGTAAAACTTTCTTTTAGAATGAGAATATCATTGATTATAGCAGTGATCTGACCTCTCACTAACTTTCCTTTACAACATTGCACCACACTCAATGAGTCACTCTCCACCACAATACAAGATAAATCAAGGTTGTAAGCCAGAACAAGTGCATCTCTAATAGCCAAAAAGAAGAAGAAGAGAATTAGGATTAGAGACTTTGAGATGATGATGTGAGGAAATGGTGAAGTTTGGAGGGTATTTATAGGGGGGACGGTAACATAGGTGTTAACTACACTAAATGCAGTCAAAAAACATGTAAAAATAGTGTAAAATCAAGGTTGAATAACTGACCAAAGTCCAAAAAACGTGTTCTTGAGTTCTGACCACCAGTCAAAGTAGCTTGAGTTAACTCAAGCCACAGGCCAGAGGTGCGTGACTTAAGTCACGCAAAATCATAACTTGCACGAGTTAAGTCATGCTGCGTAGAGAGAAACAATATGCAACCTTTTTGTATTGGTCATCTTTAAAAGAACTAGCAGTTTTCGTTCATGCTATGTGATTCCATGCAAATGGTCATTTGATTTGATGTACTTTTTGTTTGTATGTGGTATAAGTTTATGTGTTCATCAAATCAATTTTATACACATTATGAGTTTGATTCACATCTGTTCCGTTTAGAATATTTTTTTTGTTTTTTCGTATATTTCACTAACATTCATCTTGCACACATGGTGAAAAAAAAACATGAATCTGTATGTGCAATTTCAATAAATTAGTGTTGTAAAATCAGTATATTAGGTTCACCTTATAGGTTCAACAATTCATTGGGTGTATATCTTTATATTTGTATGAAAAATTGTGATTCTCATGAAGTAGATGTTCAATACCTTTTTATGATGCGACTATAATGCTTTACATCAATAAATACGCTTCACATATGATCCTGCTTATTTGTAAAGGTGCTGCAATACTGAGAATGCAGAATAGGTGGGGAGTGGAAGCAATACTGTTTGAGTATAATTTGACAATTTTTCCCCCATGGTGATGAATATTTTAAGTTTATAATTATTTTAGGATTATGAATATCCATAACACTATTTTAAGGTTGTAATTATTCACATTGTGTCAACCCACAATTGGAAGCCAACAGTGTCTTGGTGCAGACCAAAAACTATGATGGAGCGCTTAATTTTCATAGAGCAATGCTACACACAGTCTCTCTTGCACTCTCGGATGGCCGCTCTCTCATATGCACAGCCACGTCACTCATTTTTTATTCTCTTAAACATGTAACCGGTATAACAAGTTAAGGAAATTACTAGCGCTTTTTTTTTTAATTAGATTTTTTCTCAAAAAGCTGACACCACCGATCCAACCTGTTGCTGCAAAAAGAAGAAGAAGGGCCGAAGAAGAAGATCCCATAGCAACATAAAGAAGAAGATCCCATAGCGCTTTTTGTTTTCAATATTCTCTTATGTGTACCTGGCCCATTGACTTTGCATTCTCAAATGCCCCAATTACAAGCTCTCTATTGTTCTTCAGATTAAAGAGTGAAGTGGTAACATTAGGAGGAGATGGTAATTTGTCATTACAGATTGAAAAATTGGATTCATAGTTATGGGCATGAGAGAATGAATTTATTAAGGATTGATTGTTTATGGGAATAATTTGACTTGGGCATTTAAGAAATTTGGGAAAAGATTTGTTTTTTAGTTGATTTAGATGCTGAACTTGAAGGTTGATGTGATGATAACGTGATGGCGGTCCAGATCCTTCCTATTTACATTACATATCCTTCCTTCTGTGGTGGCAGATTTGCAGATAACTATATGAAAACTTAGGTAACCTTAAATGGCATAAGAGTGAAATCTTGGTTGATGGATTCATAGTTAAGGAAGGTGTAACACCCTAATTCCGTCGATAAATATTAAATAATAATAATAATGTATTTAATAATAAGGATGTTACACAACTCGACTTTATATCACAAAAATAATATAATTTTCTTGCTAATTAATAATTTCAGCCGCGGAAACTTTTCACTATTCTCATTAATTAATAAAACTTATCATTGTCCTTCAAGATCATAAATTGAAATAACATTAGTTCCAAGATTCAAATACATATCTAATCATTGCTAACATAAAATTAACGGAAGATAATTTTTGTCGTATCCTGCTAAGCGTACCGCAACTAGATCTCTTCGTCCTAAGTATTTGTACCCCACGGGTACAGACACCATAAATACAGCAACAAGAAAGGGGTGAGAAATCTAGTCATAACATATTATTAGGAAAAGCATGCACATTAAATAAATTTCAAAAGAATATAGTTTTCTCTGTCTCATCACTCTCAGCAGTTACTATGTATAATCTCTTCATTTCACATATCACAACAGCGCATCATTTTCACACTCAAACACCTGATGAGTAAAACCGCAAGTGCACGGTTCTACCGAAGTAGTAATAAAAGAGTATCGTTCCGACAGGGAGTTATGAATTCAATTAACTTTCAACAATGATTAGAAAAGAGTTTTGAGTTATAAAGTTTGGATTTTTAATTGAAAGAAAATAACAATAATAATAAAAGGCGCCTTGGGAATTGTTGATTCATAATAACAAACCCTTAAACCTAGAACCTTATGTTAGACCTAATTTCTAAAGACAAGTTTCTCTTTAGCCTATCACATCTCCTTTCGGTCTCAGTGTGTACGTTTCTCTAGCAACCACGCCTATTTTCATGGTTGATTGCTATTGAAATCCTTGAAGCTCGAAACTTTATTGTCTCAACGTTTGCTAGACTATCTTCATGTTTCGCAATCCATGTCTAAATTCACTTGTTCCAATATCAAAACTTCCACTTTTGCTTGATGAATTGATATTTGGGATGATGAATTAACAATTACTAAACCACCACTTTCGTTTCATGAGTTTGGTAATTGTTAATTCATGTGAATACGGTGAATTTAGATTGGAAATTAGGGTTACATAAAATAAGAGTTTAAGGCTTGGTTTGATTAGAATTATGTCATTAGACTTATCCAACAATCCCAAGACAAGAAGAGTTTACTCACTCACGTTCATTGTAGACATAGAAGAGACGAAAAAGAACATAAAAGTAAATAATAATAAAATAAAGGTGAATTTTTATTCCAAGAACAAAAGATGAATTGTTATGATAGCTAGCTACTCTATTTATAGTCTATATCGGCTTAAGCCTTAAGCAATACATCACTAGAATGTTCCACAAGAAACCATGGGCTTTTAGGTCAGAAATAAACTAGTAGGTAGCTTGTCTTTGAAGAAGAAGCAGCAAAAGGACCAAAGGGGACGCGCCTCTTGTCATATTATTGTACAAGATCTTCAAATTCTTTGCACATGATATTTTTGTATGAGATATTCATATTTTTGACATGAATCCTTGCACCAGATATTTTTGTATAAGATCTTTTATATTTTTGGCACGAGTCAGCTCCAATTCTCCTTTCTTTTGCTCCAAGACTAAATCTTTTGAATATTTGTTCCTAAAATTAAATAACTTGCAATTAAAGTAAAAGAGTTCTAAAAAGGAAATAAACTTAAATAAAATAAACTCAAATATAATTAAAACGGACTCAAATATTATATTAAAAACACTAATTATTGACTCATCAACACCCAATACAAAATCATATATATATATATATATATATATATATATATATATATATGGACTTTCCTAACGACTTATATGATTGTGGTACCACTCCTACTCATCATTTTTCCAGAGCTATGTTACTGAACTTTTTTCATAATAGTTTGCCAGAGATATGTTACTGGACTTCTCCATACGACCTATATGATTGTGGTACCATTCCTACTCATCATTTTGCCAGAGCTATGTTACTGGACTTTTCTCATCATAGTTTGCCAGAGATATGTTACTGGACTTCTCCATCAGTCATGCACTCCATCAGTCTTAGACTCTATATGAATGCATAGAAATAATTTCGACAAGTAACACAAGTATACACATATTCAAATAATTCACGTATTAATGCAAGACTCTCACTAAAATGCACGACTCTAATGCAAACACACAAATCATCAACATACTCATCATCATCATATATCACTCTCGACATCGTTATATATATATATATATCACTCTCATCATCATTATATACATCACTCTCATCATCATCATCAAAGATAAGCATCATCACTCTCATCATCATAATGATATAGTTATCGTCATCCTCATCATCACTAAAATATAAACATTATCATCCTCATATTCATCATAAATTAATCATCATCACTCTCATCGTATTTATTTGTTATATATATATATATATTTATTTATTTATTTATATATATATATAATATTAATCATCGACACTCTTTGTCATAATTATAGGATTCCTCATCAGTACTCTCTATCAACCGTTTATATCACCATTTATTCCCTTTATTAATCTAACCCTTACGCGTGACTCATTTCTATATCAACATCCCTCTATTTTATTTTATTTTATTATTTATCTTACGGACATACTTTATCCCATCATCTATTCTAGGCTCTCTATATACTTTACTTCTGATTGCATAAGCTATTACTCATTCTTAGTCTCAAGATGTATTCTAATTCATTATCATTACATATAATGTCTCATCTCTATACAACTAGGTTCTTCCCCACCATCGTCATTAACTCATTCATAATTATTCTTCTCATTTACAAGGACTTTATATCTTATTACCTTGTTCTCACATTCGTCGTCATCTATACATTGACTATTCTCCTAATCTTAACTTAATCCTAATTTAAAGTTATTATCTCACTTTATCAATACTTTTGACTTCAAAAACTTACCTCACTAAGGCTTATTATAATACAAGATTTTATTCTCTCGATACCGGTTGTTATTATTATCGTCAAACATTATAACTATTACCGCCTATCCGCTTTCCTACTCATCTTGCTCTCTTCTAATTGTTTCCCGTCCTTTTCATCGCTATTATCATTCCTATTGTCTTTAATTACCTAATTCACAACTCCCTATCTTTCTTTACATATCGCCTACGATCATCTAACTCGACTACCCTATAATCTTTATTTGTTTTTACACTTTAAACGTTCCTATATAACATTCGCCATAAGTTATTTAACTACCTTGGATATCTCACTCTCCAATTATCAATACTCCTAAGATCAATATTTTTCACGTCCTATTGTCAAGTCATCTTTTAACATCATTAAATTCACTTAGATCAACTATCACCAGTTTATGTTTTAGACTTGCTATTATCCTGAGGTAATCGCTTCTATTTATGCCTGATCACACTCCCTCATTTAGATGTAAAGCTTAAGGACCCTCACCTTTACTTTACACGCTAACAAAATTATTAAAATCACTAATACTATCATGGATGGTTTAGAGTCCACTACAACGATGGTGCTAAAACTTCATGAAAAACGCAGCATGACCCTCTTGCGACATATTAATCATAACTCAACTTAGAAATGTCTGAAAGAGGTAAAACTAAAGCTAAAATACATATAATATCCATATCTACAACTTTCATGAAGGAACTTAAATCCAATTCGATACAGAAAGAGGTGCAAAGGTTGGTTTTCCTAAACCTAGGCAGAGTGAGCGTCCATGCTGACCTCTGTGTAATATTTTGATCATAACTCAAGTTTTGGACGTCCTATTGGGGTCACTCCAAATCCAGATGAAAGATAATATCTATATCTACAACTTTTATGTTTACATCGAAACCTAGTTCATAACATAAAATAGTCGAAAGTTGGATTTGCTAAGCCTTAAAAAAGAGAACGACCCTGCTAACCCATGTGTAGTATTTTGACCATATCTTGAGTTCTAGATATTGGAATGAGGTAAAACCAATGCCGAATTAAAGCTAACATGCATAGCTATAACTTTTATGAAGACACCAAAGTCTAATTCTCAACCGAAAAGTGCCAGTTTTTATGTTTTGTTTCGGTTATAGAAATCACAGATTTTCTGCGATTTCGCATGTGCGATTTAGCCTTAAGGGACCTTTCCTAACTCCGTTTTCGACCCTAAACTCACCAAAATCGACCCTAATATTCACTCCATGACTTCCCTATCATTCAAACACTAATTCTTCGTTAACCTACCTGATTATCCACTCTTTTGAAGACATGGTTTTTACAGTAGCATGTTTTCAAGTGAGAGAAATTTTGATGGTATTGATATTGAACAAGTGGTTCATAAGAGAGAGAAGAGAGTTCATTGGGAACGTAAATTAAAGTAATGGCTATTAAAGAAACCGTGTTTACATAGGAGAGAAGATAGGACATAGTAGGATAAGACTGTATCAGCAAGTAGACTTGAAAGCATAAACTGCAATATTATTTACTAATACTAAGTTGAACGGACGGATTTCGGGTACCGATGACTTTGATTTGGAAGACCGAATCCGACCGTTGGAAATCGTGCAGAACCGAAAAACTAAACTATTTAAACCCGCGGTTTGACTCGAACCGCCCCGAATGGTTACGGGTTGTTCGAATTGGACGGTTTTCGGGCGGGTAAGGTGATTATATCCAGCCATAGGTAAAAGTATGTGTTAGCATATGTTTGGAACCACGTCAAGTGGCAAAAAAGCACATGTTTTTCTTGAAGCTACAAAACTTAGCTTCACAGATTTCACGGTGAATGCTTCTTGGGACACGAGAAATGGTTGTGCAACGTGTATAAAGATTTAACACAATTCAACCCCCTTATTGTGTTTTTCTCATCTTCAATTGGTATCTAGAGCATTGGTTTGTTGTCCTAACACTTAACAGTGTAACAGAAAAAGATCTGAGAAAAACATGGCTGATGATTCCTCCCATGCTGGACCTGCACACAACCATTATGTTCCATATGACTATGGTGATAACAAGAAATCTAACTTTGGAAAAATTCCTAAGTTCAATGGAGATCCTGAAAATTTTCTTGGTGGAAAACCAACTTCTACAGCTATATCATGGGTTTAGATGAAGAATTATGGCATATTCTAGAAGATGGTGTTGGTGACTTAGTTCTAGATGAAGAAGGAGCTGCTGTTGACAGAAAGAAACATACTCCTGCTTTGAAGAAACTTTACAAGAAGCTGTTGGAACAAAATGTGTTTAACAATGAACCTTAGAGAGTTTTGATGATAACAAGGTATTAAAAATTGTAGATTGGACTAGCTAATATTTGTTCAAGTGTACAGGACCACAGTTAAAAAGTTACATCATTTATTGGTTCTGAATGAGCAAATAAAGAGCAAAAGAAAATGAAGCTTAGACGCTTCTGAAGGCAATACGCTCCTGAAGATGGAAAGCGCTCCTGAAGTCTAGCTGCTCCTGAAGATGGAAAGCGCTCCTGGAGTCCAGCTGCTTCTGAAGAGAGAATAGCGCTCCTGAAGAAAAACGCTCCTGAAGACTAGTGCTCCTGAAGACTGGAAGTCCTGTAGTATCACGTCATCATCAGAAGCTACAACATCAGAAGCTGCCTCATCAGAAGTCATTTCACCAGAAGCTGAAGATCAACTGGATTTGCAAAGATTCAAAGATTGAAGAATCAACACTGCAAAAGCTGTCTATTGGATTCGAAAACACAACAAAAGATTAGTGGAATTTTGCAACGGTCATTTCAAAGGTGTTTGAAGGCATGTGCTTGCAATTTGGACGAAAGCGTTGACATTGTACTTTGTACGAACTGTACAACCACCTTCTCCACTACTTTGTTTTGTGTCCACGCTACAAGACAAGAAAACAGCTCCAGAATACGGCTTCGCCTGCATAGATGTTCCTTTGGATAAGGAATGGATTTCAAATTGGTTCTTCATTGGACAACAACCAAATCAGGCAAAAGATCATTGGTGAAAGATCAAGCTTCAACAACGACTCTTTGATGTGCTGGCAATTTCACAACGTCTCTTTCACACCTCTATATAAAGGAGTGAAGACTTAGAGAATTGGTAATGCAAGAACGTTAATGCTAGAACGCTGAACAAAGACTCTCAACATTTTTACAAGTGCCAAATCTCTGCTGAAATTGTTCTGCATTCACTTAGAATTTCTGTGTCTCAAAGTCATATCTTAGAAATTCTTAAGTCATTGAGTCTGTATCTGATTTGTATTGTGAGCACCTCTGATTGTATATCAAGTGTTCAACCTTAAACAATTTTCTGTGTAATTTTGTTTAGTTAGAAGTCTCTTGCAGTTGTGCTTGAGCAGGGAAGTCTCTTGATTGTGTTCTTGAGCAAAGGAAGTCTCTTGCTTGTGTGCTTGAGCAAAGGAAGTCTCTTGCTTGTGTGCTTGAGCAATTGTAATCAGATATTACTCTTAGTGAAATCTCCTTGGAAGTGCAAGGGGGACTGGACTACTTCCGGATTGTGGAAGGAACCAGTATAATTGCTTTGTGTCGTTCTTCTTCTCTCTCTCTGTTTTATTCCGCTGCATTTAGATTCTGATTACCACTTCAGAAACTGTCTCACTTAGCTTCTGATCAAGTGTGTTCAGTTTTAGGAGAAACGAAGAATTTTTTAAAAACACAATTCAACCCCCCTTCTTGTGTTTTTCTCACCTTCAATTGGTATCTAGAGCCTTGGTCTGTTGTGTAACACTTAACCATGCAACAGTCAAAGATCTGAGAAAAACATGTCTACTCCTCCTCCTACTGGATCTGGTGATACTAGCTATAAAAATGTCTCACATGATTATAGTGATAGTAAGAAATCCAGTGTTGGAAAGATTCCAAAATTCAATGGAGATGCTGAAGAGTTTTCTTGGTGGAAAACCAACTTTTATAGTTATATCATGAGCCTAGATGAAGAACTATGGGATATTCTAGAAGATGGTGTTGGTGATTTAGTCCTTGATGAAGAAGGAGCTGCTGTGGATAGAAAGAAACATACTCCTGAGTTGAAGAAACTCTACAAGAAGCATCATATTATCAGAGGAGCCCTTGTCACTGCTATACCCAAAGCAGAGTACATGAAGATGAGTGACAAATCCACTGCTAAAGCTATGTTTGCTTCACTCTGTTCAAACTACGAAGGCAGCAAGAAGGTCAAAGAAGCTAAAGCTCTCATGCTTGTACATCAGTACGAGTTATTCAAGATGAAGGATGATGAAACTATTGAGGAGATGTACTCAAGGTTTCAAACCTTAGTCTCTGGGCTACAAATTCTAAATAAGAGCTATGTTGATTCTGACCATGTGAGCAAGATACTCAGAAGCTTACCTGCAAGATGGAGACCAAAGGTGACTGCCATTGAAGAAGCTAAAGATTTAAACACTTTAAGTGTCGAAGATCTTGTTAGTTCTCTCAAAGTTCATGAGTTAAGTCTTAATGAGCATGAGTCTACTAAGAAGAGTAAATCAATAGCTCTTCCATCCAAAGGCAAGTCATCAAAAGCTCTCAAAGTGGTTGAATCTGAAGAAGAAGAACAATCTAGTTCAGATTCTGAACCAGATGCTGCTGAAATGGCCATTCTCTCAAACAGACTTCAATATCTGGCCAAGAAGAACAGAAAGTTTCTAACCAAGAGGAGTAACTCCAGAAGCTCAAGAAAAGAAGATCAGAAGGGATGCTTCAACTGTAAGAAGCCTGGACATTTCATTGCTGAATGCCCTGATCTTCAAAAAGAAAAGACAAAGGACAAGTCAAAGAGGTCTACATTCAAACCAAGTAAATTCAAGAAGCAGATCAAGCAGAGTTTAATGGCAACCTGGGATGATTTGGGAAGTGAATCTGGATCTGATAAAGAGGAAGCTGATGAAGATGCAAAGATATCTGTTGGGTTGGTAGCAACAGAAACTTCAGAAGCTGGATCAGATTCAGACTCAGAAGATGAAAACGAGGTATATTCCAAAATTCCCAGAAATGAACTTGTTGAGTCACTTAAAGAACTTCTTACACATTTTGAAGTAAGAACCAATGAGTTGAAGGATTTAAAAGAAAAATATGTTGATTTAATGAGACAACAAAAATCAACTCTATTGGATCTGAAGGCTTCTGAAGAAGGACTTAGGGGCTTTGACTTCATTTGTAAAACATATGAAGACAAGCTCAGGTTCTTATGTCAGAAGCTACAAGAAAAGTGTAATGAGAAACCTTTAAGCAACCATGAAATTGCTCTTGATGATTTTATCATATCTGGCATTGACAGAAGCAGAGTGGCTTCTATGATTTATAGCATTTACAGAAACAATGGCAAAGGGATTGGTTTTTCAGGAGGGAAACCAAATGAAATCAGTCTCAAAGCATGTTGTGAATGCATCAAGGAAGGTCTGAAAACAGTTTTTGTACCTGAAGGTGCTGAGTTGGAAACTGTTGTTCAATCAGAACTTGAAGCTTCTAGCTCTAAGGCTAAGATTACTTCAAAGCCAAAGAACTCTAAGCCAAAGGCTATGATCAAATCTGATTCCAAGACTTCAAAGATCAGGATCCTGAAAAGATCAGAACCTGTACCTCAGAGTCTGGTGAAACCAAAATTTGAGGTTCTGAAGTCTAAGTTTCAAGGTAATGGTTAATCAGAAGCAACCCAACTCACAACACAAGGTACAAGGAGTGAAGAGTAAAGCCTTAAGTACTAACCTTTCAGGACCCATAGGACAATGGGTACCTAAATCTGAAAATGTCAATGATGCAGATATGTCTAAGAGCAGCACCAAAGCAAAGATCATGGTACCTAGACAGCGGTTGCTCAAGACACATGACAGGAGAGAAGTCCAGCTTCCTCAGCTTAACAATGAAAGAAGGAGGAAGTGTGAAATTTGGAGGCAACCAATCTGGCAAGATCATAGGTACAGGAACTATTGGTAATTCCTCTACCTCAATTAATAATGTATGGTTGGTAGATGGTCTTGAACATAACCTTTTGAGCATTAGTCAATTTTGTGATAATGGTTATGATGTGCTTTTTGAGAAAACCAACTGTACAGTAATCAACAAGGAAGACAAATCCATTGTGTTCAAGGGAAAGAGAGTTGATAATGTCTATAAAATCAATTTTTCTAAACTGGCTGATCAGAAGGTGATTTGCCTTCTATCAGTAAATGATAAGAAATGGATGTGGCACAGAAGGTTGGGACATGCTAATTGGAGGTTAATCTCTAAGCTTAGTAAGTTACAACTTGTCAAAGGGCTACCAGACATTGACTATCATTCAGATGCACTCTGTGGTGCATGTCAGAGAGGGAAAATTATGAAATCATCTTTTAAAACCAAAGACATTGTTTCAACCTCAAGACCCTTAGAACTACTCCATATTGATTTATTTGGACCAGTGAGTACTGCATCCTTATATGGAAGTAAATATGGATTAGTCATTGTTGATGATTACAGCAGATGGACTTGGGTGAAATTCCTAAAAAGTAAGGATCATGCATATGATGTATTCTGTAACTTCTGCACACAAATTCAAACTGAAAAAGAGTCAAAGATTTTGAAAATCAGAAGTGATCATGGTGGAGAATTTGAAAATGAGCCATTTGAAGCTTTTTGTGAAAAACATGGAATTATCCATGAATTCTCTTCTCCTAAAACTCCACAACAAAATGGGGTTGTAGAGAGAAAGAATAGAACTTTACAAGAAATGGCCAGAACCATGATCCATGAAAACAATTTGGCTAAACATTTTTGGGCAGAAGCAGTGAATACAGCATGTTATGTTCAAAACAGGATCTATATTAGACCTATTTTGGAGAAAACAGTATATGAACTCTTTAAAGGAAGAAAACCCAATATCTCTTACTTTCATCAATTTGGATGTACATGTTACATTCTAAATAATAAGCTCTACCTAAAGAAATTTGATGCCAAGGCCCAAAGAGGAATCTTCTTAGGTTACTCTGAAAGGTCAAAGGCATACAAAGTGTATAATTCAGAGACACTCTGTGTTGAAGAATCTATGCACGTTAAATTTGATGACAAAGAGCTTGAAGATAAAACTTCAAAGGAAGGTGAAAGTGTTGCAGAGATACAGGTTCCTGAAGCTACTCCAGAACCTGATCAGATAGCTGAATCTGAAGAAAGTCCAGAAGTTGAACCCACATCAGAAGCGCAAGATGAAACTGCTTCTGATGAAGCACAAGATGGCTCACATCAAGAAGATCCTCCCAGAAACACTTTAAAGCACAAGTCTTCACACCCCGAGGAGCTAATCATTGGAAACAAAGATAGTCTAAGAAGAACAAGATCATTCTTTAGACAAGAAGAATCAATGATTGGACTGATCTCAATGATTGAACCTACAACAGTTGATGAAGCACTCTCAAATGATGGATGGATCTTAGCTATGCAAGAAGAGTTAAATCAATTTCAAAGAAATGATGTGTGGGATCTGGTACCCAAACCTCAGCACAAGAACATCATTGGAACAAAATGGGTATTCAGAAACAAGTTGAATGAGCAAGGAGAAGTAACAAGAAACAAAGCCAGACTTGTTGCACAAGGGTATAGTCAACAAGAAGGCATTGATTACACTGAAACATTTGCTCCAGTTGCAAGATTGGAAGCAATCAGATTACTTCTGTCTTATGCAGTTAATCATGGCATAATATTATATCAGATGGATGTCAAGAGTGCTTTTCTAAATGGAGTCATTGAAGAAGAAGTGTATGTCAAGCAACCTCCTGGATTTGAGGATATTAAGTATCCTGACCATGTTTTTAAACTGAAGAAATCACTATATGGCTTGAAACAAGCTCCCAGAGCTTGGTATGATAGACTAAGTAATTTCTTAATCAAAAATGACTTTAAAAGAGGACAGGTTGATACAATACTCTTCAGAAGGACTCTTGGGAAAGATATTCTTGTAGTGCAAATATATGTTGATGATATAATATTTGGTTCTACTAATGCATCTCTTTGCAAGGAATTTTCTAAGTTAATGCATGATGAATTTGAAATGAGCATGATGGGAGAGCTGAAGTTCTTCATGGGCATTCAAATTAATCAATGCAAAGAAGGAGTCTATGTTCATCAATCAAAGTATACAAAGGAGCTTCTGAAGAAGTTCAAGCTTGAAGATTGTAAAGTGATGAACACTCCAATGCACCCTACGTGCACCTTAAGCAAAGAAGATGAAGGAGCTAAAGTAGATCAGAAGCTGTACAGAGGTATGATTGGTTCTTTGTTATACCTCACTGCATCTAGGCCAGATATTTTATTCAGTGTATGCTTGTGTGCAAGATTCCAATCAGATCCTAGAGAATCTCATATGACTGCTATCAAGAGAATCTTCAGGTATTTGAAAGGAACAACTAATCTTGGACTCCTCTATAGGAAATCCTTAGATTATAAGCTAATTGGATTCTGTTATGCTAATTATGCTGGTGATAGGATTGAAAGAAAGTCAACCAGTGGCAATTGTCAATTTCTGGGTGATAATCTTATATCCTGGGCTAGCAAAAGACAAACAACTATTGCTATGTCTACAGCAGAAGCAGAATACATTTCAGCTGCAAGTTGTTGTACACAACTATTTTGGATGAAACATCAGTTGGAAGACTATCAGATAACTGCTAACAGTATTCCCATTTATTGTGATAATACTGCTGCTATTTGTTTGTCTAAAAATCCAATTTTGCATTCAAGAGCTAAGCATATTGAAATCAAACACCATTTTATCAGAGACTATGTTCAAAAAGGAATTTTAGATATACAATTCATTGATACTGAAAATCAATGGGCTGATATATTTAATAAGCCTTTAACTGTTGAAAGATTTGATTTTATAAAGAAAAATTTGAACATGCACTTTATGTCTGATTAAATGATTGCTTGCTCCTTAATAGGATTTTAGGTTCTGAAGTTAGTTCAGAAGCAGTAGTCCATCAGAAGCTCTTTATTGAGGTTCTGAGGAAAACTCGCTTCTGATGATGACGTCAGCATCTGAAGTCCAGAGGCTGGATTTTACGCTTCTGAATAGTAGAGTTAGTGGAAACATTGGGAGTTACTTTTTGTGGTAACTTCTGGCCCACTAACTTGGTAGTTACTCTGAGAACTTCTGACGTGGCCTGTATGTATTGGTGTATAACTAAAAAGGGCAATGATGATTTAATAGCTTTGAAAGTACTTTTCACGCGCCCCCAATTTTGTCATTAATGTTATGTTTGTTTGTCTCTTTTGAATTGCTATCGTTTTTACTTTTAACACTTTGTCAATTCACACACTACTCACTCACAACAAACACATTTGCTCTCAAACCTCTTGCGAAGTAAGCGCAAAAACCCTAGAACCCTAAATCTTCATCAAATGGCATCATCAAGCTCGCATCAAAATCCTTCAGAATCAATTTCAAGGATACAACTACAAGCACCCGGATCTGGATCTGTTTACAAACAGAGGACAATGTTTATTCATCATAACTCTCTGATAGTTCAGTCAGAATCACCAGTGGACTTCGTTTCACTCAAGAAATACAAGGTGGATATGAAACCATTGGTTGATGCTCAGAAGCTGACTGGGTACTTCGAAATACTAAATGGGCCGACGTATGTAAATTTGGTTAAAGATTTCTGGGTAAGGGCTGAAATCTTCAATGGAAAGCCTGCAAAGGTTGCAGGTAAACAAGCTGGGTCGAAGAAAGGAAAGATGGAGATGGAGATGAATCCCACTTCCTTCAGTAGTCTTGAGATAAGGTCTGAAGTGATGGGTATTCCTGTAACCATCACTGAGGAAGCTATAGCAAAAGCATGTAGAGTGGATGCAGAAG
Source organism: Medicago sativa (assembly GCF_051527215.1). Lineage (NCBI taxonomy): Eukaryota > Viridiplantae > Streptophyta > Magnoliopsida > Fabales > Fabaceae > Medicago > Medicago sativa. The sequence goes on along the minus strand of NC_140751.1, from coordinate 52,381,561 downwards.
GAAGATTCCAAGAAATAGTAAAGAAGGATGATGTCCTTCTGAAAAGCTACTGCAACTTGCTTTTGGGTGGGAAACCAAAAGGCAAGACCTCAGAAATGAAAATTCACCACAGAGGAGGAGGATCTGATCAACCAAATTTTCAGCAGAAGCTAGCTATCTATTTCATGGCAATCCATGATAAGATCAACTTCCCAAGATACGTCATGGATCATCTATGCTGGGCAATTAATGAGGGCATTGTTAAAGGAAGGAAGCAAGTGCCCTATGCAAGATTGTTGTCAGAGATCTTTCATCAAGGAAAAGTGCTAGACAATTTGAAAAAGATAAGGGATGCATCTGATAAATGCTTTGAAGTCTCTACTGCTGAGAAGACTATCAGTAGCAAGACCTTGCATTTCATGCATCTTTTCAAAAATGCCTCTCAAGATGAAAAGTGGTTGGAAATGACTACAGCTGAATCTGAGATTATCAGGGACTTTCCTCTCATCATTAAGGAAAGCATGAAGGAAAATCGGATCCTTAACAGAACATGCAGCGGATAAAATTTCCGATTTTCTTTCCTTAGATCATTACGAATTCAAGCATGAATCAGTGATTCGATTGTTACCTCTAGCTGTGGAATCTGAAAGCTGGAAACTGGAAACCGGAATCACGATCACAGCAAAGCAAGCAGCAAGCAGCAAAGCCTCTAGCAAGTCCACACGAACGGTGCTCCTCTAAATCTTGGTGCTAGCCAAAGAATCAAAAGCTGCAGAGAATTGGGTGGCTGCAAAGAACTAGGGTTTCTGTAAAACAAAGCTTGCCTCTAGCTCCATCATAATGGTTCTATATATAGAACTCTTGCAGGCCTTAAGCCACTATTGGGTTTCCTTAAGCCCAATAACGAATTCAGTCATTTGCTAACTAATTAGCGTTAATTACTAAATGCACCCATCATATAAGTCTTACTTATATTTCTCTTTTGACCGTTCTTTGTGTGTGACCCCATAGGTTCAAGTTACGTTGGCAATAATATTAAATCCTATATTTAATATTATAAACAATGAGCGGTATCTAGCAACACAACATTGCTACCCAAGTGACAAGAATGTCAAGTGATCTGACGAAACCTTTTCCATGATAATACTTATGTGTACAAGTACTCCTTTGCCTCTATATCTATATTGATCCCAAGGCATAGTTATTGTCATCCTTGTATGGATCAATTTTTACATTTCTTGATTCCGAAATATACTGAATAATGAATAAGTCCAATATCTTATATTGACTTAGTTCGGCATGGCCATGCAGTTTTACAGTTGTATTTCATCAAGAGGCCTAAAGATATATCTCCTGTTTATGAGGAGGGACAAATCCCATCTAGGACACTCATGTCCCTCAGCATGATTCATCAAGTACCCATCAACCAACGTTATGGTTATCTTTTTACAGACAACGTTAGAATGGCAATAAAGCACTTGAGTCCACATCTAGGGATCATAGTGGTTTCAGGTCTAAGAGCGATATACACTATTAACACTGTGAGAATATCTTATGACATGATCATAACATACTATGTAGTATTCTCACGGTGGGTCAATCCAGTATAAATATTACTCCTAATATTTATACCTATGTATAGACTCAATATCTCATATCTATGACCCATGAGATGCGGTCATCAATCTACATACATAATAGTCTCGATGCTTTATTATTATCCTTTATTCATATTAAAGCTTTGACTATGGATACATTTAAGAATAGCGTTCTTTACGATAATGTAATCTCATGATTAAGTCTCACTTAATATATTATTACATGAACTATCTATTCTAAGGACTTTATTAACAATATATAAATATAATATAGAGTGCCAATTATTATTCAATAATAAAAGTCATGATACATAATATAAGTTTTAACATAAACTATTGGCCTCTAGGGCTTACACCAACAATCTCCCACTAGCACTAGAGCCAATTAGGCATAAACCTAATGCCCATAGATCTAGTATGACCATCATGCTTCTGCTGGGCTAGAGCTTTAGTAAGTGGATCAGCAACATTCTCTAATGTTGGTACTTTGCATATTTTAACATCTCCTCTTTCGATAATCTCTCGAATGAGATGATAGCGCCTTTGTATGTGTTTGGATTTCTGGTGAGATCTAGGTTCTTTAGCTTGTGCGATTGCCCCATTGTTATCACATAGTAATTCAATGGGATCCACAATATTTGGAACTATTCCAAGATCAGAAATAAATTTCTTAATCCAAACAGCTTCCTTTGCGGCATTAGATGCAGCAATATACTCGGCTTCTGTTGTAGAATCAGCGACTGTTTCTTGCTTCGAACTCTTCCAGCTCACAGCACCGCCATTTAAGCAAAACACATATCCAGATTGCGATTTAAAATCATCATGATCTGTCTGAAAACTAGCATCAGTGTAACCGATTACAGAGAGCTCTTCTTGACCTCCATAGATCAAGAAAGTATCCTTAGTTCTTCTCAAGTACTTAAGGATATTCTTGACAGCAATCCAATGATCATTGCCAGGATTAGACTGGTATCTGCTCGTAGCACTTAATGCATACGAGACATCTGGTCGAGTACATATCATAGCATACATGATAGACCCAATTGCTGAAGCATATGGAATATCACGCATTCGATCCCTTTCTTCGTGAGTTGAAGGGGATTGATTCTTTGATAGATTTATACCTGACGACATAGGGATGAATCCTTTCTTGGAATCATGCATATTGAAACGTCTCAGGACTTTGTCTATATATGTACCCTGACTTAAGCCAAGCAATCTTTGTGATCTATCTCTATAGATCCTAATTCCTAATATATAGGAGGCTTCACCTAAGTCTTTCATAGAAAAGCATTTCCCTAACCAAGTTTTGATTCCTTGTAATGTAGGGATGTCATTTCCGATTAATAATATGTCATCCACATATAAAACCAGAAATGAGATTATGCTCCCACTAACCTTCTTGTAAACACAAGGCTCATCTTCATTTTTAATGAATCCATACTGTTGTACAGTTTCATCAAAACGAAGATTCCAACTTCTGGAAGCTTGCTTCAATCCGTAGATTGATCGCTGTAATTTACATACTTTCTTTAATGCTTTAGGATCGCCAAATCCTTCAGGTTGTGTCATGTACACATCCTCAAGAAGATTTCCATTAAGGAAAGCAGTTTTGACATCCATTTGCCAGATTTCATAATCATGGTATGCAGCGATAGCAAGTAAGATCCGAATGGATTTAATCATTGCAACTGGTGAAAAGGTTTCATCATAGTCTATACCATGAATTTGTTTGAAGCCTTTAGCAACCAATCGTGCTTTGTAGGTATTAACCTTTCCATCCATGTCGATTTTCTTTTTGAAAATCCACTTGCATCCTATAGGATTAATTCCTTCAGGTGCTTCAATCAAGTTCCAAACTTGATTTGTGTACATGGAATCCATTTCAGATTTCATGGCTTCAAGCCACTTCTCAGATTCAGGACCAGTAATGGCCTCTGTGTAAGTAACAGGCTCATCTTGGTCCATGATCAATACATCACCCTCTTTTGATATGAGATACCCATATCTCTCGGGTTCTTGATGTATCCTGTTAGACCTACGTGGTTCTTGTGTTACTGGAATAGGATTTTCTGTCACAACAGTTTGTGTATCCTGTTCCTGTTCCTCCATTGGTATGTCATCTCTTTGAGGGTCTTGAACTTCTTCAAGATCTACTTTGCTCCCACTGATTCTTTTGGAGACAAAATCCTTTTCAAGGAAGACTCCATTTCTGGCAACAACAATTGTTCCCTCAGAAGGTTTGTAAAAGTAGTATCCTCTAGTTTCTTTAGGATATCCCACAAAGAAACATTTGTCAGATCTTTGTTCAAGCTTAGTAGACATAAGTCGTTTTATATAAGCTTCACAACCCCAAATCTTTAAATGTCCCACATTGGGTTTTCGACCATTCCATATCTCATATGGTGTCTTTTCTACCGCTTTAGATGGAACTCGGTTAAGTGTATAAGCTGCAGTTAATAAGGCGTATCCCCATAAGGTGTTTGGAAGTTCAGCATGACTCATCATTGATCGGACCATGTCTAACAAGGTTCGATTTCTCCTTTCAGAAACACCATTCCATTGTGGCGTTCCAGGAGGTGTAAGTTGGGACAAGATCCCGCATTCTTTTAGATGATTGTCAAACTCTAAGCTCAAATACTCTCCACCTCGATCAGATCGAAGCATTTTGATTTTCTTGCCTAGTTGGTTTTCTACTTCATTTTGAAATTCCTTGAATAAAGTAAATGATTCAGATTTATGTTTCATTAGATACACATATCCAAATCTACTAAAGTCATCAGTGAATGTGATGAAGTAGTGAAAACCTCCTCTAGCAGTTATGTTTAGAGGTCCACACACATCAGTATGTATAAGACCTAAAAGATCACTAGCCCTTTCACCTTGGCCGGTAAATGGAGCCTTCGTCATCTTTCCTAACAAACAAGATCGACATGTTTCATATGATTCAAAATCAAAAGAGTCCAAAAATCCATCTTTATGGAGTTTGGAAATGCGATTCTCATTTATATGTCCTAAACGACAATGCCAAAGGTAAGTCGGATTTAACTCATTTGGTTTCATCCTTTTAGTATTAATGTTATAGATAGGCATATCAAGATCTAAGATATAAAGTCCATTACTCAATTTTGCATTAGCATAGAGAATATTATCCAAATAAACAGAACAACATTTGTCCTTTATTGTAAAATAAAAACCAGCCTTGTCCAAACAAGAAATTGAAATAATATTCCTGCTAATGGCAGGTACATAATAACAGTTTTGCAAATTAAGTAAAAGACCACTAGGTAAGGTCAATACATAAGTTCCTACAGCTAAAGCAGCAACCTTTGCTCCATTGCCAACTCTAAGATCGACCTCGCCTTTTGCCAATGCTCTACTCGTTCTCAGCCCCTGCACATCAGTACAAATATGAGAACCACATCCAGTATCTAATACCCATGATGTAGTAGTAGACATATTAATTTCTATAACAAAAATACCTGTAGAAGTGGATGGAACATTTCCATTCTTCTTGTCTTCCAGATACTTTGGGCAGTTACGCTTCCAATGCCCCTGCTTGTTGCAGTAGAAGCACTTGCCCTCCTTAGCCACACCTCCAGTAGGCTTCAAAGCTTTGGTTGATGGCTTGGCAACAGCTTTGCCTTTACCATTTCCTTTAAACTTATTAGGCTTCTTATTATGCTTTTTGAACTTGCCATTATTAACCATTAAAACGGCAGCAGCCTTTCCCTTTCCCTTCATATTTTTCTCAGCAGTTCTTAACATTGCTGCAAGCTGTGGAAGTGTTTTGTCCATGTAATTCATGAGGAAGTTCTGGACAAAACTGTTGAAGCTTTCAGGCAACGATTGCAAGACAAGATCAACAACAAGTTCCTGCTCAAGGACAAATCCCAATCGAGCTAGGTTCTCAGAATACCCAATCATCTTGAGTGCATGAGGTCCTACAGGACTTCCTTCTGACAGCTTGGTGGAGAAAAGGGACTTAGAGACATCAAACCTTTCATGCCTAGCTTGCTCTTCATAAAGAGTCCTTAGATGTCCGATCATATCGAACGCAGTCATCCCTTCATGCTGTTTCTGCAGCTCGGGAGTCATGGTAGCTAGCATGATGCAAGAGACTTCTACAAAATCATTGAGATGCTTGGTATGAGCATTTCTCAGAGTCGCAGAAGCTCCAGCAGGTGGTGCCTCAGGAATGGGTTCATCAAGCACATACAGCTTTTTCTCGTGGGTGAGGACAATCCTCATGTTACGGAACCAGTCTAAAAAGTTTGTTTCAGTCAATTTTTCTTTTTCAATGAGTGATCGCAAAATGTTGTTTGAAGCGTTATTGGCCATCTACAATTTTAAAATATACAAAATAAGTATCATGAAAATAACATATTTAATTTGGCCTTTAATTAAATACGCTCCCACTATTTTACTCAAATCAAATGACCTTCAAACATTTGACTCGGAAAATCCCGTTGGAAGATTTTCTAGTGGATTGAAATCCTTATTTTACCTTGCCTTAAGTCAACTGGGGCTGTACTTAAAACTTAGTTATTTAGGTAGGAACATTTCCAATTATATCATATACAACTTTCAAATCAATTTGGTGAATAACTCTTTATTCAAGTCTATCATATAGACATTACCAATTATAGCTTCTAATTTTATTCTAATCTTATTAAAATCAAATTAGTTAAGTTAAACCCAAAAGAATAACACTTGGGTAAATTGGATTACCGCACCGCAACTTACTAGTATAAAATATGCGCTTCACGGAGGCAAAACCCACATATTTGATATTAGTCTTGAAGGGTGTTAAACTTTTGGAAAGCATTAAACTTAATATTTAGAATTGAAGGATTTTTATAAAGTTTGATCTCATCTCACCACGGCTTATATATCATATATATTCGCACTCCAATCATAACATGCATAACAATTATACAATAATAAAATGACATGATTATGGCCATCCTAACGCTATGACTCTCTCAAGCCAATGAGAGAATCTAAACTAATCCTAGAAACGACCTTGCTTCTCCAAGCTTGACTTCCAGGACTATCCTAACGTCTTGAGCCTTATTTCCTCCTTGTATTCTATTTACATTACATATGTCAGAAACTCGTTTTACATACGAGGGAGTGGATGAGAAGAGAATGTACAATAGAGATATAAGAGAGAGGCACGACACGCAGGCCGTATTTTAATATACAAAAGAAATAAAATAAAAGGACTAAGGCCATAATCATTCACATGACAATAATAACAAACACACTTTTATTATTATTAATTAAACCTTATAATTAAATAAATTAAATTAAAATTCGACATATGATCGCCTTACGCAGATTAGCCGGATTAGATCTGTATTTCGCATCAACACTTGATTACTCTTACAGTTTCGGCAAACCCAAATTCTGTCATAACAATCTGATCTTATTAAGTAAGTACTCTGATTGTTTATTCACATATCATGATCGAGTCTAGGATGCTTCACCAGAATCGGTTACGGAGCTCCATACATCAGATCATAACATATGAAAAAATATCATCTGACTTATTTAAACTATGATCAAATCCAGTATATCGTATATACTGTTGTTATACAGAATTTACCAATCATGCTTCTGTCGATATGTATAATCGAAAAGTTTGATGTTTCACCAGAAACGGTATCTGAAACATCAAAACAGATCGAAAAGCCATGCACATAGACATGATTGATATTATTATTAACTGCGTTTTATGATCTATCAATTATGTTCCTGTCGATATGTATAATCGAAACGTCGATGTTTCACCAGAAACGGTTTCTGAAACATCGAATCAAATCGAAAAGCCATGCACAGAAAACATAATATGATACGATGCCAATTTTAATTCTCTTTATTATTTAATTTCGTTCAACATGTTTAATCAAATTAAAACATAAAGCAGTAACAAAGCAATCTGATTCAAGGTTTCGTAATTGGCTCTGATACCACTGAAGGTAAATCGGATCCTTAACAGAACATGCAGCGGATAAAATTTCCGATTTTCTTTCCTTAGATCATTACGAATTCAAGCATGAATCAGTGATTCGATTGTTACCTCTAGCTGTGGAATCTGAAAGCTGGAAACTGGAAACCGGAATCACGATCACAGCAAAGCAAGCAGCAAGCAGCAAAGCCTCTAGCAAGTCCACACGAACGGTGCTCCTCTAAATCTTGGTGCTAGCCAAAGAATCAAAAGCTGCAGAGAATTGGGTGGCTGCAAAGAACTAGGGTTTCTGTAAAACAAAGCTTGCCTCTAGCTCCATCATAATGGTTCTATATATAGAACTCTTGTAGGCCTTAAGCCACTATTGGGTTTCCTTAAGCCCAATAACGAATTCAGTCATTTGCTAACTAATTAGCGTTAATTACTAAATGCACCCATCATATAAGTCTTACTTATATTTCTCTTTTGACCGTTCTTTGTGTGTGACCCCATAGGTTCAAGTTACGTTGGCAATAATATTAAATCCTATATTTAATATTATAAACAATGAGCGGTATCTAGCAACACATCATTGCTACCCAAGTGACAAGAATGTCAAGTGATCTGACGAAACCTTTTCCATGATAATACTTATGTGTACAAGTACTCCTTTGCCTCTATATCTATATTGATCCCAAGGCATAGTTATTGTCATCCTTGTATGGATCAATTTTTACATTTCTTGATTCCGAAATATACTGAATAATGAATAAGTCCAATATCTTATATTGACTTAGTTCGGCATGGCCATGCAGTTTTACAGTTGTATTTCATCAAGAGGCCTAAAGATATATCTCCTGTTTATGAGGAGGGACAAATCCCATCTAGGACACTCATGTCCCTCAGCATGATTCATCAAGTACCCATCAACCAACGTTATGGTTATCTTTTTACAGACAACGTTAGAATGGCAATAAAGCACTTGAGTCCACATCTAGGGATCATAGTGGTTTCAGGTCTAAGAGCGATATACACTATTATCACTGTGAGAATATCTTATGACATGATCATAACATACTATGTAGTATTCTCACGGTGGGTCAATCCAGTATAAATATTACTCCTAATATTTATACCTATGTATAGACTCAATATCTCATATCTATGACCCATGAGATGCGGTCATCAATCTACATACATAATAGTCTCGATGCTTTATTATTATCCTTTATTCATATTAAAGCTTTGACTATGGATACATTTAAGAATAGCGTTCTTTACGATAATGTAATCTCATGATTAAGTCTCACTTAATATATTATTACATGAACTATCTATTCTAAGGACTTTATTAACAATATATAAATATAATAAAGAGTGCCAATTATTATTCAATAATAAAAGTCATGATACATAATATAAGTTTTATCATAAACTATTGGCCTCTAGGGCTTACACCAACAAAGCAATCCTGAAATCTTAGCTAAATCAGTAGCTGAGTATGTCATGGAAATAGATGCAAGCCCACAGGAAGAAGTTGCTCCTGTTAAGACCAAAGGGAAGAAAGTTAAGGGTGTTATTGCATCAGAAGCAGTTACTGATAAGGGCAAGCAAAAGAAGGATGCCATGAGAAAGCGAGGGAAAGCTGAAACTGTTTTCCATAAAGAAAAGTTGGATGAAGCTCTGGATGAGCTAGAGAAAGAAGATGATGAACCTAAGCTGAAGAAGAAGAAGGCACCTTTACAGATGGAATCTTCTATGGTTAAAGTAACTCCAGCCATGAAGAGGATGGTTAAGGAAAGTTCTGATGATTTTTTAGCCAACAGGCGAGAAGTAAAAGCTATGAAAGAATTTCAAAGAGATGAGGAACGTGAAATGATGATAATTGTGGAAGAAGCTGGTGCTGAAAATATAGAGCAAGTTCAAATAAATCAGGAAGAGAATCCTGGAACTTCAGAAGCAGTAGATAACTCAGCAATGTTATCTAAGGTACCTCAAGTTTCTCACACATCTTGTACCACATCCTCTATTCCTTCTGAAGACACTTCTCTTTTAGATCACCTAGAAAGTCATTATCTAGGTGAACTACCCCAATCTAGCTTTAACACAAACTCAAAGAAAGCCTCTGAGACAACCCCAGAAGCAGCTGCTTCTGATAAAGTTGTTTCAGAAGAACCCCCACAACAACAACCTGAACCAGAAAAAGCCTTTTCACCCCCTCAAACAGAACCTACAACTTCATCACCCCCAACTGTTCCTGAACCATCTGTTCCTGAACAAGTCACTCCTCAAAAGACCGTTCCTGAACATATTGTTCCTGAGCCAACCCCTGCTTCTATAACTCCTTCACCAGTACAAGCTATCAAGATCACCCACCATACTGGTGTATGTGATATGTACACAGACTCTGAGGATGATCAAGATGATCATGCCTCTGATATGGTAGTTGACCCCACTCCTGACCAACCATCAACTAGCCAATCCTTAACTACAAATGACCAATCATCATCAAACCTACCCATTGTACACTTAGCCCCTCCAAAACCCTCTAAACAACCTTCACCTCCCACCATTTTCCTGGATTCTCAAGTGCTACAAGATGTGTGGGAAGATATTGCTTCTGAAGTTCTCAGACTGATAGCAGGAAGAAATGACTTGGGTCATCAAGTTAACTATCAGAAACAATGGAGAAGGATCAAGGAAAGGGTCATTAACCTGATTTCAGCATTGCATGATTCGTGTATTGAGGCTCAAGAGCAAGCCAAGCAAAAGCTGGAAGATTGGTTGAATGGAATGGAAGAGAATACTGGAGATGTAGAAATTCTTGGTACTTGGGTGAAGAACCCACTCAGTATCAGAGGCAGAGAACCTGGTGAATTCCTGCCTAAGGATTTGCATCTGATTATTCCTTCTGAGATCCTAGCGAAGAATGATGCACCTGACCTGGCTCTAGCTCAGGAGAACAAGGTGCTCAAAGAAGAAAATGAAAGACTTGAAACAGAGCTACTAGAGCAGAAGCTGAAGATATCAAAATTGGAAGCTGATATGCAAGAAGCCAAGATCAGAGAAGACAACTACAGAAAAGAGATGGACAAGAAGTATGCTGATGTTCAAGAGCTTCTGAAGAAGATTTTAGAAAAATAAGCCAAACCCATAGTTGCACATTTTTAGCTTATTTTTGTCTCTTTAGGCTTTTAATATTCTATGATCATCTCTGCTTCCGATTCAGTTCTTTTCGCTTCTGATATTATATGCTTCTGAATTCTTCTTACTTCTGAATATCATTAACTGCTTATATCATGTGTGTTGTTATTTGCTCTGATAATAATGCTTGCTATGCACTGTTTATTTAATTTTTGAAGATGGTTAATATGCTTTAAAATAATTTGAATTATGCTCTGAACCTTTAATCTTACGTTTTTCTCATCTCTTCTTTTTGTTTATGTCTTTTTGCTAATGACAAAAGGGGGAGTATATGTGATAGTATTTAAAGGCTCTGAGCCCCATTAATAATATTTGAAAATTTTGAAAATTTCTATCCTTTTGTTTTACCTTAAAACGGTGTAATCAAAAAGGGGGAGTATCAAATTTCAAATAAAATTAATTGAACCATTCTTCTTATCTATAAGTCAATTCTTTCAATTTTTTAAGCTCTGATATTATTGTGCGAAAAGTGAATTTAATTAACCTGGATAGAACTTAGGGGGAGCTTACAAACCTCACCTCAAAGACTATCAGACTCAGGGGGAGTTAGAGCTTACAGACCTCAGACTCTGAGCTTACAAACCTCAGAACCCCAAAGTCAACTTGTTAATTAGATTAACAACAATTGATCAATTTTAAATACTATTGTTTGTCATCATCAAAACGGGGGAGATTGTTGGAACAAAATGTGTTTAACAATGAACCTTAGAGAGTTTTGATGATAACAAGGTATTAAAAATTGTAGATTGGACTAGCTAATATTTGTTCAAGTGTACAAGACCACAGTTAAAAAGTTACATCATTTATTGGTTCTGAATGAGCAAATAAAGAGCAAAAGAAAATGAAGCTTAGACGCTTCTGAAGGCAATACGCTCCTGAAGATGGAAAGCGCTCCTGAAGTCTAGCTGCTCCTGAAGATGGAAAGCGCTCCTGGAGTCCAGCTGCTTCTGAAGAGAGAATAGTGCTCCTGAAGAAAAACGCTCCTGAAGACTAGTGCTCCTGAAGACTGGAAGTCCTGTAGTATCACGTCATCATCAGAAGCTACAACATCAGAAGCTGCCTCATCAGAAGTCATTTCACCAGAAGCTGAAGATCAACTGGATTTGCAAAGATTCAAAGATTGAAGAATCAACACTGCAAAAGCTGTCTATTGGATTCGAAAACACAACAAAAGATTAGTGGAATTTTGCAACGGTCATTTCAAAGGTGTTTGAAGGCATGTGCTTGCAATTTGGACAAAAGCGTTGACATTGTACTTTGTACGAACTGTACAACCACCTTCTCCACTACTCTGTTTTGTGTCCACGCTACAAGACAAGAAAACAGCTCCAGAATACTGCTTCGCCTGCATAGATGTTCCTTTGGATAAGGAATGGATTTCAAATTGGTTCTTCATAGGACAACAACCAAATCAGGCAAAAGATCATTGGTGAAAGATCAAGCTTCAACAACGACTCTTTGATGTGCTGGCAATTTCACAACGTCTCTTTCACACCTCTATATAAAGGAGTGAAGACTTAGAGAATTGGTAATGCAAGAACGTTAATGCTAGAACGCTGAACAAAAGACTCTCAACATTTTTACAAGTGCCAAATCTCTGCTGAAATTGTTCTGCATTCACTTAGAATTTCTGTGTCTCAAAGTCATATATTAGAAATTCTTAAGTCATTGAGTCTGTATCTGATTTGTATTGTGAGCACCTCTGATTGTATATCAAGTGTTCAACCTTAAACAATTTTCTGTGTAATTTTGTTTAGTTAGAAGTCTCTTGCAGTTGTGCTTGAGCAGGGAAGTCTCTTGATTGTGTTCTTGAGCAAAGGAAGTCTCTTGCTTGTGTGCTTGAGCAAAGGAAGTCTCTTGCTTGTGTGCTTGAGCAATTGTAATCAGATATTACTCTTAGTGAAATCTCCTTGGAAGTGCAAGGGGGACTGGACTACTTCCGGATTGTGGAAGGAACCAGTATAATTGCTTTGTGTCGTTCTTCTTCTCTCTCTCTCTGTTTTATTCCGCTGCATTTAGATTCTGATTACCACTTCAGAAGCTGTCTCACTTAGCTTCTGATCAAGTGTGTTCAGTTTTAGGAGAAATGAAGAATTTTTTAAAAACACAATTCAACCCCCCCTTCTTGTGTTTTTCTCACCTTCAGAAGCATCATATTATCAGAGGAGCACTTGTCACTGCTATACCTAAAGCAGAGTATATAAAGATGAGTGACAAATCCACTGCTAAGGCAATGTTTGCTTCTCTTTGTGCAAACTATGAAGGCAGCAAGAAAGTCAGAGAAGCAAAAGCTCTTATGCTGGTTCATCAGTATGAGTTGTTCAAGATGAAGGATGATGAAACTATTGAGGAGATGTACTCAAGGTTTCAAACCTTATTCTCTGGACTACAAATATTGAAGAAGAGTTATGTTGATTCTGATCATGTCAGCAAGATACTAAGAAGCTTGCCTGCTAGATGGAGACCTAAGGTTATGATGAATATACTAAGACCACTTACAATGATGTTTAATGGGCATGTTGAAAGCAACATTAAACAAGTAAAATGCTGCAATGGTGATGTTTAATGGTGATGTGGATGAAAGAGAGGATGAATGTTTTAAACATTGTTGAATCTGCCGCAGAGGGACACGTGGCGGGCTATAGTTGGACTGAATTGGAGCGTGCAGAACACGCGGGGATAGAAGCGCGTGAGGCTGCAGAGGGTGGAAAGAGAAAAGCAAAATTGGATAGATGATGACACGTGTGGCTTTTTGATTGGCTTTCCGGAATCTTATCATTTTAATAATTGGACTTAAATTATTTCGTTGTAAATTAATTTTTTTTAAAAAAAATATATACTAAAATTCATGATTTTTTTTTCTCTATAAATAGAGACTTGGTTCATTTGATTTGGACACAGGAAAAAACCAAGTTTTTCACTATCTTCATCTTATTATTATCTTTTATTCATATCTACTTCCAATTTCACAAATCTCGTTCAATCTACTTCGACAAAAACTATCAATGGACCATTTTGATATCGAAGCCTACTTCCAAAAACGTGATATTGAAGACACTTATATCGTCAACTGATTTATTCAGCGTCGAAAACAATTATAAAAACAAAAATATAAAATTAAATAAGAATAAGAAATAAAAGGTGGTGGGGTAGAGTGTTGAATGAAAAAACCATTGGAGAGGTAAAAATTGAATGGGTGTTGAATTAAGAGAGAAAATGAGGTGAAGTGTTGAAAATTGAAAAAGTGGGTGTTGAAGGTTGTTGAATGTTATAACCAGTGTAAATGGTCTAATAGGTAAGCAACTGAATAGACTTACCGAGATAAAGATCCATATGATATCATATGTAATCAAACAATATAATAAACAAAAAGCAAGCTAGTACTAATAGACAAAACACATACTGAATTTAATATGGGTTTTTAACAAGATTATCACTAAAGAACAAAATGTGACATAATTTGAATCTGATGATGACAGGAGAAAGCAACCAAAGTATAAAAACTATGTACAGTAATATATCATAAGGAAAGGTAAGCAACAAAAGGATAAAAATTAAACAAGATCTATTTAAATCAAAAGAATAAGATATAAAAATGTACCTGCACCAATGGTCAGCGGCGGCAGCAAGCATAGGTGTGGCAGAAGGCATTGAAATGGAAGAGATATCTTATCTTACTTAATATAAATGTTATGCAGTCTGATGAGCATAATTGAAACCCTAATCTCCAATTTCCCTCTCAAATCTCAGCACAGCTCAAGGAATGCACATTAATTGTATAACTACCCAATTGTCTACGGCTCAAGGTGGCTTATTGTCAGGTACATTAATTGCCACCCACACTCTAAAAAATAAACCATGATATGATATTGTACCCAAAAACATCCTGAACCAGAATTAGAGCCAGAACCAGAGCTTCTTCTTCCTCTTCTGGAAACCCATTTCCAGTTTTCTCTTAACAGACCATCTCTCTCTCTCTCCTCTACTTTGCAACTTCATCTTTTCTTTCTTTCTTCCTCAACTTTCTTTCTCTCTCAACATGAGTTAAGAGAGAACAACCATCAACAATGAAAATCCAAAACTCAGATCTCTTCTTCAACGGCAAACTTAATATAAATATTATGCAGTCTGATGAGCATAATTGAAACCCTAATCTCCAATTTCCCTCTCAAATCTCTACACAACTCAAGGAATGCACATTAATTGTATAACTACCTAATTGTCTACGGCTCAAGGTGGCTTATTGTCAGGTACATTAATTGCCAGCCACACTCTAAAAAATAAACCATCATATGATGTTGTACCCAAAAACATCCTGAACCAGAATTAGAGCCAGAACCAGAGCTTCTTCTTCCTCTTCTGGAAACCCATTTCCAGTTTTCTCTTAACAACCCCCCCCCCCCCCCCCCCCTCTCTCTCTCCTCTACTCTGCAGCTTCATCTTTTCTTTCTTTCTTCCTCAACTTTCTTTCTCTCTCAACATGAGTTAAGAGAGAACAACCATCAACAATGAAAATCCAAAACTCAGATCTCTTTTTCAACGGCAAACAACCAAAATCATAAGCAAGGAAAAAAACATCAAAATCCATTTCGTATCTCTATTTCTCTGCGATGTGCATGGCTGAAAACTTGAGATGGCATTGACATCATAATGAAGCGAAAGCGTAGGAGATCGAGTGTGGTTGATCAGATTTCTTGATCACTGGGTTAAAGGAAGCGAATGCGGTGGCTGTTCCTCTTCTCTATGAATATGCGATTGTTCTATTGAGAAGAGAAATCAGAGGTATTTTTAAACTTCTCCTCTTCTACGTGACAAAAGGTTTACTACCAACTGAAATTGCAGTTTATTTTTTCCCTTTCAATTCATTTGCTGTTCAAAATAGCTTTTTAGGTTTCTTTCAAAATAAGGTAATTGCTGCTCATATGATTGTTGTGGGTTTGCTCTGTTGATTTTGCGGTTTTTGAGTTTTGTAATTGGCAGTTGAAACAAAAGTAAGAGCATTTGTTTTATTTTATTTTTTGTTATTTGTAATCTGATGAGTTTTCTAATTGTGTTGTTATCTAATCTGAATCAACTCGAATTCTTTGAATTCTCAGAAGAATAAGTTTGGCTTGGGTTGACAGATAAGTTTTAGAGGTAACAAACAGATTATCAAATTTTACTATTGTGTATTGTAACAGGTTCTTTACATGGTTGGAATGATGATAATAAAATGATTGATACTCTTCTTCAAAAATAAAATAAAATGATTGATACTTTATAATCATGATTTACTATAACCACACATGGTCTTTTTTTTTAAACACCAATATGTGAATTGACTGCTAACAATTAATGTAGTGAATAACATACTTGTTGAACCACTGCAGATGAATATGGAAGTAGTACATTAATAGATGATGTTGCTGATGATGACTATGATGATGATGAATATGAATGAAAGCTATCGAGGAATAAAGGTAAAGGGTTTGCCAGACGAATAAAGGTTTTTAATTTTTCTTTCTATTTTTTTTTTTTTAGAAAAGGACCTTTTGTTTAGATACTTAGATATTGATTTGTTGATGTTGATTATGCTTGATATATTGTTACTATCTTAAAAAATAAAGTATCGATTTATTGCTATGTATATAGGTGTTGATACCCTTTAACTCGAAGCCATTTTACATATGGATCCTTAGCTTTGGTTTATTGAAGCATGTTACTTTATAGGCATAAAAAACCTCTGGTATATATCTAGCTAGCATGCATATGAATATCTTCAATTTATTCCTTATTCAGTATGATTTTGATTATTGGAGTTTTTAAGATCTTGCTTTGCATCCATCCTTACTGTGCAGGTTTATTGGTATTGGTTGGTGTTCAATACTTGCTTTTGCTGATACTCATGGGTGTTATTTGGGTAAGTAGAGTTGTTCTATCTATCAATTATTTCATGTATTTCACCCTTGCCATGAGACTATAATAAAATTGAAATCAGATTGTGTCCACTACATATTATCTTACTTCTTACTTACTAAAAATGAAATTAAGTCTGATGGGCATAATGCAGGCCCTAGCCCGTCAAATGCATGCTTACTCCTCCACATTCACTTTAATTGCGCATGTTTAACATGTCATTGAAAAAAGCACATGCTTCTAACAAATGCCGACTATATTTTGAGCATGTAATCTTCCAATACAATAACTTTAACCCTGGCCATAACAATACCTTTTACTCAATATTTATTTCTGCACATGTTACTAACACTGCTTTAATGAATTGTGAGGCTCGCAGTTATCTCTATCTATGTAGAGAGTGCATGCATTATCCAATTAGTAATAAATTGAGAGGCTCAAGGTTATCTTTTAAGACAAAAATATAGTGTATGGCCAATTAGTAACAACTTCTGAGATTATTTAGCTAACTAAATCCGTTCTCCATTTAATGTAACTAATACATCGTATAATCGCTCAAAGAAAATTCCAATGAAAATAGGCAGCGCATTAATGAGACACGGTGCTCAACAGGTCTGTGAAGTTTTCTTGATATACTATAAAGGAAAATCCTTCGGAGGAAGAGAACTTACTTACTTGCAGCTATAGAAAATATAGTCGAAAGGCCATCTGCCTAGAACTCAATTTGGTGTCAATAAATTCGGTTATGAACAATTTTATCATGGCAAGCAACATGCAAGAAGCAGCAGAAGGATTGCTTAATTTAAAATGTTTGCAACTCACTTATTTTCTCCATTCATTCATGTTTTTTACCAATGTTTTTGTTGTTGTTTTTTGTTCTGTTTGTGGACTTTTTCTTTATTTATGCATTATGTTAAGATATACATCGAGACTGTTTGTGAGTTTGCTGATGAAAATGTTGTGGTATATTTTCATTTCCAATTCATTTACATTTCTTTTATCTATAAATGATTTGCTTATATATATATGAATCAACAGAGTAATAAAGTGCACCCTTTTTTCTCTTATAGGAAAATGTTGAAGGAGTTGATTCAAGTAACAAGGATGAAGTTACTGTGGTTGATTCTGTGTAATTCCAACTAGCAAGGCATTGGGAAAGATGGTTGTTTGTGATTTGACTGATCAAAATTCAGCGGTATATAATTATATTAAATTAGATCACATTATTTTGATTTGTTAATGAATTTAGTAGCAACAACCATCTAAAGGAATGCACCATTTTTTTGTTTTAGGAAAAAATATGTGGAGCTGATTCCACTGATAAGGACGATGTCGCTATAGTTGATTCAATTGTGACTCCGACTAGCAAACCTTGGAAGAGAGCTGTTGCTATGGTGGAATCATTGGATGACCTCTCTGTTGATGGATTTGATGCATCCGCAACAAAGGAGCCAAAACTGGTGCGTGCGAGGATTGAATCCAAATATTGAGGTCTTTTACAAGATTGTGGGGTAGCAGTTCTGTAGTTGATGTCCAAGTCCGTTGTACTTTCGTTTTCATTTGTTTTTTTGTTTTTGTTTTGCTGTGTCGCACTTTTAAGTTGTGTTATGTTCTCAGACTTATGTTACTTATTTGTATGGTGTTGGGTGTATTGACCATGGAAAGAACCAGCTGATCGCCTGCCTCAGAGAGAACGCTGACCTATTCGGGTGGAGCACAACCGACATGCCCGGAATCGACCCTAGGTCGCTTGTCACCAGCTGACAGTAGATCCCAGAGTTAGCGTTGTAGCCCAGCGGCGTAGAAAGCAGTCTCCTGAAAAATCAGAGGCTGCAAAAAAAGCTGTAAAAGACCTCCTAGAGGCAAATTTTATTTCTGAGGCCAAATACACTACCTGGCTCTCCAATGTTGTACTTGTCAAGAAATCTAATGGAAAATGGTGTATGTGTGTTGACTATAGCGATCTTAATAGGGCCTGTCCTAAAGATGCATATCCTCTTCCTAACATCGATAAACTCGTTGATAATTCCTCTGGCTATAAACTTTTATCCTTCATGGACGCCTATTCTGGGTACAATCAGATACCCATGGCTGAAGAAGATAAAATAAAAACAGCCTTCATGACTGAATCAGGGAACTATTACTACAATGTAATGCCCTTCGGTCTACGAAATGTTGGGGCTACTTATCAACGCATGATGAACAGAGTCTATGACAAGACACTTCTTGGCGACATTCTCGAGGTCTACATGGACGACATGATCGTAAAATCCCAACTAGAGGTGGATCATGCCGCCCATCTCAGAAGAGTGTTCGAACAAACTCGGAAGTACAACATGCGACTCAACCCAGAGAAATGTACCTTTGGAGTCCAAGCGGGTAAGTTCCTTGGTTTCTACCTGACAGAAAGAGGAATTGAAGCGAACCCAGATAAATGCCGCGCATTTACTGAGCTTCCAACACCCCACTCCAAGAAGTGCATCCAAACGCTCAAAGGAATGCTGACCGCTCTCTACGTTCGTGGCCAAATCCGCTCAACACGCACTTCCTTTCTTCAAACTCTTGAGGAAAGAAACGAAGTTCGACTGGACGGACGAGTGCGAGGCAGTCTTAAAACACCTCAAGGAAACGCTATCTGCGCCACCAGTGCTATCGCGACCAGATCAAGGTGAAGTACTATACCTATACCTCTCCGTTTCCTCTGACACGGTAAGCGCCGTCCTCATCAGAGAGACGACGGAGGGTCAGAAACCGGTATACTTCACCAGCAAAGCATTGTTAGGACCTGAAACAAGGTATCAGAGAATTGAAAAGGTAGCTCTCGCACTCCTCACCGCAGCCAGAAGATTGAGGCAGTACTTCCTAGCACATACGGTGATAGTCCGGACATACCAACCCATCAGACAAATATTGGGTCGCCCAGACGTGGCCGAACGGATGATGAAATGGTCACTCGAGCTATCCGAGTTCGACATACATTACGAATCCAGAAAGGCACTGAAGGCAAAGGTGTTCGCCGACTTCCTTGCCGAGATGACCTTCCCACCCGAGGAAAGTTCTGACCAATGGACAGTTTTCATTGACGAATCGTCCAACTCTAAGGGAAGCGGAGCCGGAATAATCGTAGAGGACAACAAAGGTATCGTTGTCGAAATTTCCCTCGCTTTATCTTTCCCTGTTACAAATAACATTGCAGAGTACGAAGCCTTCCTGGCTGGCTTGCGAACCACCAAAGATATGGGGGCCAAAAAGGTGAAAATCTTTACCGACTCGCAACTAGTGGCTTCCCAAGTCACAGGAGAGTTCCAAGTAAAGGAAGACCACCTCCAAAAGTACGTGCAGTTAGTACTAGAGAAAATGAAAGAATTCGACACTGTCGAAGTGACTCACGTTCCCCGCGAACAGAACACTCGGGCAGACATTCTTTCAAAACTCGCAAGTACGCGAACTGCGAACGGAAACAAAACAGTAATACAGGAGGTCCTCGGCGAGCCAAGCATCCAGAACATCGAAATTCTGCATCAACAGATCAACTCGATCATCGGGATGGAAGACTGGAGAGGACCCATATCTCGATACATAGATAATGGCGAACTCCCTACCAATCCTCAAGAAAGAACAAGGTTGAAACGAAGGGCCTGCTCATTCACATTGGTGGAAGGGACCCTGTACAAAAGAGGCTTCATCATTCCACTAATCAAGTGCCTAGGACCTAACGAGACACAATAAGTCCTTGCCGACATCCACGACAGCATTTGCGGACAACACCTTGGTGCAAAAGCTCTCGCGAAAAAGGTCTTACTAGCAGGTTACTACTGGCCTACTATGTTGAAAGACGCCCAAGACTACGTGAACCTCTGCGATAAATGCCAGCGACACGGGGACATGCACCTAGCACCCCCTGCTGAGCTGACATCCTTGGTATCCCCTTGGCCTTTTTGCATGGTGGGGCATCGACCTTTTGGGACCGTTCCCCAAAGCCTCCGGGCAGCTTAAATATTTGGTCGTCGCAATCGACTACTCAACCAAATGGATCGAAGCAGAACCATTGGCCAAGATCACAGCTAAAAACGTACTCCGTTTCTTCAAAAGAAACATTTTAGCAAGATTTGGAGTACCAGCATTAGTGATATCCGACAATGGTACACAGTTCACGGACCAAAGGTTCCAGGACTACCTAAGGAATATCGGCATCAAGCAAGGCTTCACCTCCGTTGAACACCCTCAAGCCAACGGCCTCGCCGAGGCTGCAAACAGGGTAATTCTGCGAGGGATACGAAGGAGGCTAGACACGGCCAAAACTCAATGGGCTGAGGAGTTACACGCAATCCTCTGGGCCTACAGAACTACTCCCCATTCTACAACTGGTGAGTCACCCTTTCGACTCACGTATGGGACAGAAGCGGTCTTGCCCATTGAGTTAACTGAGCTCACATGGCGCACTGACTACAGCACTGACTTCCCCGCCAACACGGCGAATCTACGTGAAGAGCTCAAATTTGTCAACGAGGTCAGAATCGGGGCGACCTTACGAGAAGCAGCGCTAAAACAAAAAATAGCCGCTCGACACAGCAAAAAGGTCATAAAAAGGGGATTCGAAGTAGGCGATCTTGTCCTCCGGCGAAACCAGAAGGATTTCGAAGAAGGGAAACTCGCCGCCAACTGGGACGGCCCCTTCAGGATCTGGATGAAGACCGGGACGGGAGCTTATGGACTCGAAGACCTCCATCAAAACGCAATTCCAAGGACTTAAAATGCAGAAAAACTCAAAAAGTATTACACTTAGATGGCAAACAACACCAACTTACTCTAATGTACTTACTTAGTTCTACACAACGAACTCACCGCTCCCTGTCGAGCAAATAAACAGAAGAGGAAAGTCGTGCCACTCCGAATCCAAAAAGAAAAAGGATGAGAAGAATTCACACAACAAATTCTCTTACTCCTCAGTATGTACGATTACCGCTGCGACACTACTGCTCGACATGTTAGGTAGAACCTCAGCTCGCGATGGGTGTTTCACGCCTCAGTGTGTTGAACTTAGAAAAATTCTCTCGTTCATCCGCTATTACACGTCCATAACTTTGGGCACACATTTAGATAAACAATCTCTTGGATGTGCAATGCTTCTAACTAATACTCAGCATAAACAGTTGGAAACCTCCTGCCGAACTCTTCCTTGCAAAAATACGCAAAGGTAAAACTTTTCAAACAAAGTAAATTACTACCTAGGAAGAGAAAAGGGCAAAACTTTGATTTCATCAAGTCAAAGAAACAAAAGCTGAGCGGGCAAGCTAAACTCTCCAGTCATTAAGTCACTTCGTCGAAATAATGACTGCGGGTGGTAGTCCACCCCACCACACTTCGACTTAAGGACTTCGCAAATCAAAAGCGAACAAGTCCACAAGTTGAACAGTTTAAGAGCATACGAATTATTGCACTCTGTCAAAACACAAGATAGATAATTCGCTCTCGACAAATACTTCAAACAGTATCAAAAAGCCTCACACAACGAGCACGTATATTCAAAACATTATACTTGAAAGTAAATCATACAAACAGGTGTAATTGAGAATAATACAATTATATATAAAGGTGCTAAAACCACTAAGGACGCACAATGTCATTACAAGATTTTGAAGAAGATATTAATTACAAGGCCTCATCAGGCCTGGGCTTCATCAACATGCCCGTCATCTTCCTCATGATCAGGAGGCGGAACGATCACCCCGTCTTTCACCTCGCTAAGAGGGTGAATTCCTTCGACATTCAGCTCAATGCCGGGGTTTACCACCTTCAGCTGGGCCACCGCCCGATCAAAGCCAAGCTGGACGGCCTCCACCAAGCTTCCTTCCAGCTCACCAATCCTGTCCACAAGGCTGGCACGCCGCAGGACAGCAAGATCTTCCGCCTCATCCTCCCCCGGGAGGTCCGCCTTCTTCAGAGTCTCCTCCAAGGAAACCTTCTCCTCAGCCAGCTTCCGAGAAGATGCGGTCGCCTGCTCCAGAGCAGCCTGAACCTCTGACAACTGCTCCTTCAAAGAAGCAAGTTGGCGATCACGCTCCTCAGCGACGGACCTCTTGCTCCTTTGACCCTCTTCTAAAGCAGCGACCCTGGCGGACAAGGCGTCCCTCTCCCGCGCCAAAGCATCAACCCTAACTTCACTGTCCAGCGAAGCGTTGTTCAGAGCAGCGGCGACCTCCAAAGCCTTCATAGTAGCAATAACCCCATCAGTTATCGCCTTACTCCGGCCAGCTGGACCCAGATCCTGGATAATCCTCAGTTCAGAATCATCCAAGAAAAGGGACGACTGGGGGCCGCACAGCTCCGGCTCAGACCAGACTTTGGGAAGCTGGAGGAAGTCCCCTTTTTTAGAACGGACAGGGACAGTCTTGATCGGTGTGATTGGGTCCTCGGAAGGCACTCTCACCCTCTGCCTCTTAGTAGATTCCTGCACCAGCTCCTCAGAAGGCCCATCACCTTCCAAGTCCACCACAGGACCAGAGGTTGAGCTAGGGCCAGGACCAGCTATAAGGTGCTCCAGGGATTGAACGTTCTTGCATTTCTTCTTGGTCGAGATCTTCTTACTCGCCGCGTTCACAAGAGCCCCCAAATCTTTCATCTTTCCTGCAAAACATAAAAAGGGAAGCTTCGTTAGATCAAGGGAACAGAGCAAGGATATAACAAGAAAGCAGGAATATAGCAAATGAACAAACAAATGGGAAGATAAACTACCGAGACAGTCCTCGAAGTCCTCTGAAGTCAACAAATCGTGGGTATTGATGAGGCGGGGTTCTGTTACTGGGGTCCCATCCACACTCATCAATGAGTTACCTCGTTTGTCAGTCTTAACCCTCGGCGGGAGAGACTGAACAAAAGCCCAAAGTTGTTGACGAAGGCTTTTCTCTTCGTCAGTCAGATTGGCAATGGTTCGGCCGAAATCCTTCGTTTCGTATGCAAAATGGTCCTGAGACCAGCACAAGTGGAAGAAAGGACGGCGCTCTTGCACGCCATCCTTAGCAACCTCCAACAGGTTGTTTAATGCGACCTCACTTGTTGGCCAAACCAGAAAGAAACGCTCTTTGAAGTTCCGGACCTTCCCGGTAAAAATCTCAAACATCTTCTGGGTCTGACGGAAAGAAACCAATCTGTGCCCCATTGCACGGTGAAGAAGGAGAAAAAGACGTTCTTAGAGGCAGGGATGCGAAGGTAATCGCATAACAACTCAAAAGCCCTCATAAAAGCATAAGAGTTTGGATGAATCTGAGTGGGTGACAGCTTGGTCCAACGAAGCACTTCCCTCTGGAAGTTAGAGAAAGGGAGCCGGAAACCCATGTCTTTGAAAACCACCTCATACATGGGAAAGACATAATTTCCATACTCCAAACACACCCTGTTAGATGTGCTCGGCAAAACCAGCTCCCAATCCCTCACCTCTCCGATGGTGCTAAAGGGGACTTCACCCACGCCATCGGTAGCAAACACAGACTCAGTTTCCAAAGGCTCCTCTCCAGGCCGAGAAACGACAGACGCGGCAGCTCCCTTATTAGCCATGATAGACCTGAAAAAAGCAAGGGAAAAAGTGAATCTAACGTTCAGATCCACCCTTCCTTCACCCATCAGGTCGGTCACGGCAAGGAAGGGATCAAGTCGCTACCATTAGAAAATGGGATCTATAAGCTCAGTTCCCTCGTTGAGAACACCAAGTCCCAGCGAATAGACTTCAAGCTTATAGAAGAAGCATGCGCCTGTCGCCAATGTTTTCTAGAACACTAAACAGAAAACAGACAGCATAACTACAGAATCTTTTGATGCACGGCGGAAACCGCCTCAACAAACGGCGGAAACCACCGAGTCAAACCTACGTCTACCCTAGAAGCATGCATTCCTACAGTTTCTAAAAAGAACAGAAACTAAAAATGCAGGAATAAAGAGATAAGTCATCAGTACTTTACCTATGAAGAAGAAGGGGGTTGAAGTTGCGATTGAAAGGCGAAAACTCGGAAAAACTTTGCTTTTGGAAAACTGTGGAAAACCTCTAAGTCTCTCAGAAGTTTGAAACACAGTGACTTTCTAAACAACAGTGGAACTATTTATACTCGTTTCATAAATCACCCAAAAGCTACGAAGTTTATCCAGTGCGTCCCTTCACCCTCAACTCTTCCTCTAAAGCACCGCTTCTACGGTCCAGATTCAATCAAACCTTTTCATCCAAGGGCTCTGATCCTTCACTACGGTTCCCCAAACGTCAGGATTCAATCAATGGTGATGATGACACCTCAGGAGTTCAAACCGAGAATACATTGGAAACTATAGGTACTCAAGTGCTACTAATAGCTTTCACACGTGTCACTCAGAAACCAAAGGTCATGTCTCCTCAACCTCTCACTCGAGACGTTGGCATTAATTACGAAATGACATCCGACCAAACTTCCTGGCGAGGGAATATTCCCATCCGATCTCATAAGGACGAGCACGCACATGCCGGACTCCGCCACACTTTCAGGCGAACTTACCTCGTTAGAGGGAGAGCAAACGCTTCGAGACAGGCGGTCATATTCGACCCATACTCTCAGCGCTCTCATCTACCTCACAAACGATTCTCCAAGTCAAGGCATGCATGGGCCCGGCAAATAAGATCTGTCCCATCCTCGAGCAAGGGGACACATACAAACTGAACTTCCCTCAGGATCGGCTTCAAACGAGCATGATGCCCACACTTAAGTCATCACTCTTCATCAAGAGCAACGACTTGGGGGGCTACTGTTCTGGACCGGTCAAAAGGATTATTGGCCCATTAGCTTAGGCCCAATACCTTCTAAAGCCCAAACTCCACGTCTGGCATTATTGCTCGCAACATACCCTCTCTCTGGCGGGGGGTGCACGAAGCAAACGAGACCGGTTCGAACGAAACCCAACGTCTCTTTGCACATTCTGCACGTTCCCACAATAAACTCTCCGGCGGTTACACTTCCTACGATTTCGTAACCGCCGGAGCCAGGTGTGCCTCCTCAACGGCTTTGCAGCCCTCCACCTCTATAAATAGGGGACTCAATGCAGTCCCCAAGGTAGAATTCTTTTCTTCCTCTAAACCCCCACTCTCTAATCTCTACTGACTTGAGCGTCGGAGTGTCTGCAGGTACACATCCCCCATCCGCTCCAAGATGCACTCTGACGTATTCCACCACCGTCACAACCACCGCATTCAAAGCACCGGCAGTCTCCTTCTGATCAGGTACGATCACATACCTTCCACCTCCAACCCTGTACAACACAGGTTCTCTGCCGCCTTCTGTTATGTAAGACCTGTTGTAATAATCATCAGTAGCGGAGCACCACTTGGGCCAAGGTGGGCCAAGACCCATCCCCCGACTTTTAATTTTGTTTTATATGTGTAAGTATAAATATAGCACTAAATTTAAATACTAACTTCAAGCCGGCGCTTCCAATTATCTTCACCTCGTGTATGCTTTGTGATTTGTTTACTTTAAGTACAAGTACAAATATACTTTTGGATCTAATCAAATGGTTGATATTTCATTTGTTTGAAAAGTATATAATACGTTAATTTTAAGATATTAAATATAAATATAGTATGACAATTTATATTGAAAAAGAAGTTAGTGTAAGTATTAGTTTTGATTATATTTTATATGATTTCAAGTATTTTAGAATGTGTAGAGAATATATTATTTTAAATTTTTAATATATGTTGTTTAATTTTTTTTATTTTCAACGTTATGTTTAATGCACACTACAACATAAATTTTATTTTCCTTAAAAAAAAAACATAAATTTTATTTTATATATCATTGTTTATTTTGGTGGCCCACCCAAAAACTTTTTTGGCTCCGCCACTAATGATCATTAGCAAGCAAACTATTATTTTTCTACCAACTTCCATTCTCTACAAAACTTTCCTAGTTCCTATACTTCAAAAGAATTTTGAATTTTCAAATGGACAAAAGGAACTTAATTTAGTTGCAAAATTCATGTCACAAGTGTGACGAAAATTGAAGCCAAAATTTATGTGTTTGTAAAGTTTTGCCCATCAAAATGTACCCATCATGCTTTTCTAGTTTCAAATTAACATCCGGTAGTTCATCTTTGATTTACTGCGTCAAAGTGAAACAAATTTTCGATCATGCATTCAGATTTGCTACAATCACACACGGACTTGGTCGTTTTTTCTGTCGTCTCAATCATATGTCTCAACAATTTTAGGGTTTTCCAATAATTTTTAATAGGAAGTGGGACTAACAAATTTAATACTATATGTAATTTTTTATCTTCATATTTGGCCATTTTATTTATAAATCTAATAAAAAAAATATTTTACTAGTAGGCCTAAATATAAATCATGGATAATCTTGACTCTCGTTATGAAATATAATATTTAGTGAATATAAATAAATAGTAAATAAATATATGTGTGTAAAATAAATATAATGGTATAATTATTTAAACCTCATATAGTCTATGAGAACCGATTGAATAGAATGTGATTTATGTAAATTGTTAATTTCAGGGAACTATTTGAAAACCCACGTTTTTACCATAGGTGTGTCTATCTTATGATAGATCAACACAGTATTAGGATTGCATTTGAAACTTGAATAATTTCCTACATGAATTTTCATATGGTCCTTAAGCCTCATTTTGGATTTTAAGATAAATCCACACGTATAGCATTTGAATTCTGTTCTGCTGCAATTGTAACGTATAACATTAGAAGAATTGGACTTTGATTGCACATGGCCTGTTATACTTTGGAATATAAATGCAGGTATGACGAAAATTGTTGTTCTGACATTAAGAACTTCCTGTAAACACATGAAAAATATCAATTTGCCCTCAGAGATAGTTAACTATCGTTGGGAGATCCGGCAGTAGTTAACTGCCGCTGAATCCAGCGGTAGTTAACTCCTGCTAGAGCCAGCGGCAGTTAACTACTGCTGCGTTCCTGGTTCAATTTCCAGCAACTTTCTCCTTCCTTTTTTCCCCACATTTGAACATGTTAAACATACTATTTTTGAAAACATTTTTTCAATCATTTTCATCCAATTTCACATTCATCAATTCTAAAACATATAAAATGTAAGAAATAATTTTAACATGATAAAAATAAAACGCAAGAAAGAATATAAAAGGTACGTACGTAAATGTCATAGAAATATCACAAGGTACAAATAATGTCATAATAATACATCCATCATCAAAGTCAAAATGTACATAAAAAAACCTAATGCTAATCAACCATGCTGCCTACGATGCATGTGCCCCCTGCGTTGCGTAGCAATCTGATACGTTGATAGGGCCAAACCGCAAGTGCACGGCCTATCGAAGTAATAGTAGTAAGTAGAGTATCGTTCCGCTAGGGAGTTGTTCAATCTAATTAACTTATAGAAAATGATCAGAGGAGAAAGAAATAAGAAGTTTGAGAGTGCAGTTGTTTGAAAGTAAATAACAATAATAATAAAGAGCCTTGGGATCATTGGTTCATCATAATAACGAATCTTTTCACAAGCAAGCCTTAAACTTTATAATTCTATGTTAATCTTAATTTCTAAGGACAAGTTTCTCTTTAGCATATCACAGCTTCCCTCGAAGTCAGTGAGTGTATCCCTCCAACAACCACACCTATTCTCATGGGTGATTGCCTTTGGGACCCTTGAAGATCGAAACTTTATGTGTCCCAAGGTTTGCTAGACTATTCTCATGTTTCGCAAACCTTGTCTAAATTCACTTGTTCGGATATCAAAGCTCCGCGTTCGCTTCCACAGTTTGATAATAATTAATTCATGTTAAAATGGTGAATTTAGATTAGGAATTAAGGTAACATATAATTAGGGTTTAAGGCTTGGCTTGATCCTGATTACGTCATTCGACTTATCCAACAATCCCAAGATAAAGAAGTCTACTCACTCATGTTCATCGTAGACATGGGGGAAGAAGAGAGAATGCGATAAAGTAAATTGCGAGAAAAGAAAGTAAAAGGAAATAAAGACTTTATTGAAATTGTACTTAAAATATTCAAAGGAAAGGTGAATGTTTATGGTGGAGAGCTACTCTATTTATAGCTTTACAATCGACTTAGAAACTAAGCAACTAAAAGGCACTACAAGAAATTTGTCATTTTGCGACACTTACTTTGCGACCCTTGGCTTAGAACTGTTGCAGATTACACTTTTGCGACAGTTATTGCGACTTTTAGGCTTAAGGGTCGCAGGTTTTACAACCTTTTTTAAGCGCCCTTTCACAATAAAATTTTTGGCCAAATCATACTTATATCTAATCTTTGTTAACAATGCTAAATACCTTGCAAACCCTAAACCTAAGCATTTTGGGCGCCAATCAAGCAGGACCGTTTGATCAAATCAGCAAGCTAAGCATTCATCTCATCCTTTGATCTAATCTGATTGCATTTTACGTTAAATTCCCCATGCCTTTTAAGTTCAACGCTTTTGGTTGTGGTTTTCCCCATTCCATGATTGCATTTAATGTTGTTATTGATTCCAAAGCCTTTGATATGATACCAATGTATAGGTTATTAAAGGATAGACATTCATTATAATATTTTGGCATTTAAAGTATGATATCTCAGTCAACACCTATTCATCAGAATATGATTATACTAGTATGGACACCCGTGCCAAGCACGGGCTAGAATTTCGTCTTCCTCAATATAGAGAATATTGTGATGCATCAAGTGTCAGTTGAATCTCAACATTGTATAAAATATTGGAGGTTGAAGAACATATAAGTGAAAAATAAATCATATACTTAAGTCTTAAAATTTTGGATGAAGGTGTAACATCATTTTCACTTGTGTGATTGCTTTTTCTACATTGTGTTGATTCACACAAGTGTTGGCTCGCCATAAGTCCCAATGGTGATATCATATTCGTTTCAACAT
Source organism: Medicago sativa (assembly GCF_051527215.1). NCBI lineage: Eukaryota > Viridiplantae > Streptophyta > Magnoliopsida > Fabales > Fabaceae > Medicago > Medicago sativa. The sequence continues at coordinate 52,352,016 of NC_140751.1, read as the reverse complement.
TTTTGGGGAGCGAAAGTGGTTCGTGGTGGTGGATCGCAGACACAGAGAGTCTCATACTTAATGGAGAGATGCTAATGTGTCATGTGTGAGTTAAAATAACACATTGAATGCAATAGTAGATGTTGAGAAACATATAAGTGAGATGACTCGTATATCTAATGTCTTAAGATTTTGGGTGAAGTTGCGATGTCAATCTTACTTGTGTGCTTGCTTTTAACCTAATGTTATGATACAACCGAATAAAGGTTCCCACGAAAGTCTCAACATTATGATGATTTGTTTTGTTAGCTTTTGGTGTCATTTGTTTAATTTTTTTTATCTTAAATTTTGGTTTTGGGATGTCATTCACTTTCAAGCAATTTTTTATTCAACCACTATTGTATTAAATTCCTTCACTTCTGGTTTTTGGTGCGATTTGACAATGAAAAAATGTAGACGTGTTCTGCTATGTTAATAAAATACATGCTTATTATGGTAGCATAATTACCCAATAATTTCCAACTCCTTCAACAAATTCATAAAAATACCAACAAATCATTTATCTCGTGCACAAATTCTTTTTACATCTTATTTCTTTTTCTAATTTACTTTCTCTTTTCTATTAAAAAAAAGGAAAAAAGACACCCCTCTATTAAACCACCACCAACCATATTTTTTTTACCTTGTTGTGCCTTTATGCTTATTTGATTATCTCATCATATCATAAATACAAATAGTCTCACACTTGAGGGAAAGACGTTAATGTGTCATGTTTGATTTAAACTTCTCCATTATATGAAAGAGTAGATATTGAGCAACATATAAGTGAGAACACTAATATACGCAAAATCTTAAGGTTTTGAGTTTAGATGTGGTGTGAATTTCACGTGTGGGGTGTCTCTTGGTCAAATGTGATCATTAAACTCATTGTAGGCACTCTAAGAACTCTGGACATCGTGATGAATTTTTGTTAGCTTTTGGATTTCGTTTGCTTAATTTTTTTTATATTAAATATACGTTATTGGAAGTCATTCAATATTATTTAAAATACATTCACTTTCGCTTTTTGTGAGATCTAACAATGAAAAAAATGCATGTGTTTTGCTGAGCTGATAAAGTGATATTTTAAAATTATGTGACATTTTCTTATTGAGTTTATTTATTTTTGGGTAGAATAATCACTCGTAAATCTCAAACTCCTGCAACTAAACCATAAAATTACCAATAACTCGATCTATTTTCAATACTTCCACGGATGAAACACTCACTATTTTTTTCCTATCATTTCTCTGATTTTCAACTTACTTTTTCATATTCTTTCTTTTTCTAATTTCATTTATCTCTTTTCGTGAAAGTTAGAATTATAAACCCCTCTCCATGAAATCACCATCAATCCACCTGTTTAACCATGTTACGCCTCCTTCTGACCTTATTTGGTTATGTTATCAGATCAGAGACGCAGACAGTCTCACACTTAAGGAAGATATGTTAAAATGTCAATTGTGATTTAAAGTTCCACATTAGATACAATAGTAGATGTTGAGACACATAAATGAGATGACCAATGTAAGAGTATATGTTTAATTTTATATTAAATTTAAATTTTTTTGTTTTTCATTTTTATGCAATTTTTTTTATTAATCCCTATTATTTCGAATTTCTTCACTTTGTGTCTTTGGTGAGATTTAACCATAGAAAAACTCAAATGTATTATGCTGAATTAACAGAATATGTGCCTAATTATTAGAATTTCTTAAATGTTATTGTGTTTTTTTTATTAAGTCTAATTTTTGGGAAGTGAATTACTCAAAATTCTCCAACTCATTTGACTCACTTTATTCTTTATAACCTCAGGGACAAAACACACTTTTTTTTTTACCGGTGTCATTTATCTCAATCTCAAATTTCTTTTGCATCATCTTTCATTTTCTAATTTTCTTTCTCTTTTCTCATGAAAGAAAGGAACATAAATATCTCATCATTAAATCACCACCAACCCACTTTTTTATCTGTTGTGCCTCCGTTTGACCTTATTTGACTATGTCATATAATTACGGACATAGAGAGCCGCACACTTGGGGGATAGGTGTTAATATGTCAAGTATGAGTTAAAGTTCTAGAATTGATGGAATAGTAGATGTTGAATAACATATATGTGAGATGACTCATATATATGTGCCTAGATATTTTGAAAGAAGATGTAATATTAATTTCACTTGTGTGGTTTCACATATAGTCTAATACGATGATACAACCCAATGTAAGCTCCATGAGAATTGCCAACATTATAATGATTTATTTTGTTATTTTTTGGATAATATTTGTTTAACTTTTTTTTATCTTAAATTTTATATTTTTGATTTCATTCACTTTCGTGCAATTTTTTTTATCAAGACAATATTTTTTTTAACATCTATTATTTCAAATTTCTTCGCCTTTTTTAGAGTATGGGCAAAGAAGAAAGTTAGTTATCAAGTTCCAATCTAGTTGAGACGTCATGCCTTTCTCTTTTATGCTTTACATTCTATTCATTTATTAAAAAAATCTTCACCCTTGGTCTTTTGCAAGATCTCACAAAAGGAAAACGTAGATGTGTTATACTAAGTTAACAAAATACATTTGCTAAAAAAAAAAAAGTTAACAAAATACATGTTTATTATACATTTAAAATTGATATGGAATTTTTTTAATAAGTGTAATATTTTGGTAGTATAGTTACCGACTAATCTTCAACTCCTTCAACAAACCCATAACACTAACATCAAGTTATTATTTTCCCATATTATTTCTCTATGTTCAAATTCCTTTTTCATCTTATTTCTTTTTCTAATTTACTTTCTCTCTTCTCATAAAAAAATAAAAAAACATCCCTCTTTGAAACCACTACCAACCCACCAAGATTCACACCTTTCATTTTATCTTGATTTAATGAATTAAATTATATCATTAACAACTCTTATATTTGAACACCAATTATTTTCAAATACTCATTCAACACCACATTTAATTTTCTATCTCTATTTATCTCTTCCTCCCAATATTTTTCGTACTATTTATTATATTCTTCTTCCCAATGTTTTTCGTACTATTTCGTATTATGTGCTTGTTTGACACTTCAATAACTGAAAATGAAGAGAAACATGTGTACTAACGAATACACAGTGACAATAGATGTCTAGTAAAAATAGATGCTTAGAGCATCGCCAACGATGAGGTCCTCACCATTTAAGATCTGGTAACTAATAGGTATCCCATGGGGAAATTTTTTTGAGGGTCTTCTAATACCGAGAGTCTCACTTAAGACCCCCAATTCTTAATTGGACCCGACAATACTTTTTATTAAAATAATATGTTAGTGTTGAAATGTAAATGATGAAGAGTTATTGCTGGAAACCATTTAGACTTTTTGTCATAGGATCCCCATTGGAGTACTTATTGTGTACTTTTATTAAAAAATTATAAATGAATGATATGTACTTGGGAGACTCGTTTAAAACCTCAAAATTGGGGGTCTCCATTAGGGATGCTCTTACAGTTTGATACATCAAAAACAAACAAAAGACGAACAACGAAACTCTAAGATTAATGGTTTTGGGCCCACTGAAAAAATGAGAGTAGTAAGTTTTTTTTTTTTTTACAAATAGTGAGTATTGTTGAAAACTCATAAATACAATAAAATGGAAAATAATTTTGAATTATTTGGTTCAATATCAGAATTGTGTGAAGAATGGTGAAATTAGAATCAACATCTATAGAAAAAATTCAAGAAAATCACTACATTAACGTATGGATCCAAAATTTGCTGCAAAATTAATTAATAATATATTTTATAAAAAAATTACATCATGTGAAAATGAAAAAAAAGTATTAAGTTGTTTTTAAAAACATATGAGTAGATAAAAAAAGTATGAGTAATTTATTTTTTTCTCATCACAAATGTTTTTATTTTTTTTCAATAAATAATATGAACTTAAATAATGTTTTTATGTAACATTAATTCAATCATTCCTTATATATAAATAAAAAAAAACTTTTTTCTTTGACCCTTCTTATCACCCTTGTTTTTTATTTTCTTGCTTCTACAAATAATATGAACTTTTTTATGGAAAGAAATAATATGAACTTAATCAATGCTTTTTATACACCACCAAACTATTCCTTATAGAGAAAAACAAAAAAGCCTTGCTTTGAATGATGTTTCTTATGTGGAACATAGACATCGATTCTATTAATTTTTGCTCCCTTATTAAATTATAGCTGCTATGTTGGTACATGTTATCCTTAAAAAAAAATGTTGGTACATTTAATATATTTGTTTTTTTATCTCTTATTTGCATATCTTGTGCTTAGTTTTGATGCTATCAATATTTTTTAATTTTTTTAATTTTATAGAGAGAAAAAACTTTAATTTTCGCACATAAATTTTTCAAATCACATGAAAAAATACCGCCCAAATTTTATATCAATTCTCATGATGCAAAACAAAAAATATGTAAGCTATAATTAGTTATGATATTAAATGTCATAATATCTTTAAATGAAATTTAAGGTGACAGTAAAGATAATTGGGACAAAGACAATCACTGAAATTAATGGAAAAAATTATGTTGTCTCTTTCTTTGAATTCGGTTTATGTCCATAATTGTTTATTTGGCTAGGTTTATGTCCATTAGTTTTTTATTTGTCATTTTTTTCTTAATAAATTTTAGCCTAAAAAGCTTGTTAAAAAATATGCTTAAAATATCTATAATTTGCTATTTTAAATACGAAAAACTATCTTGAATATTATTTACAAATGAAAGATATAATATTTTATTCATTATCATAGTTGAAAAGTGATATCTTTAATATATTGAATTGATAAAATAAGAACATCATTAAATGTAATATCATTAAAAAATAAATTAATGATTTTGTAATGATAAATGTTAGTAATTAGTTGCAAAAGGAAGCCATTAATTACATTAACTGGAATATTCATTTAGAGTTAGATGTCGTGATTATGCGTCACGAGAAATGAGTCATGATTCAATTTGATTGGATGATAAAAAAACATTAAATGAGATGAAGAATGTGAAGATGTCACATGTACTCTTGATTTAAAGGAAGGCAAATGTTTATAATAAAGATTGGTTTATATTCGAACAATCATAACTCGTCAATATTACTGCTAGCATTTTTACAATCTCAATGCAGATAAAACTACTTAAAATTCATATAACATCAGACACTTTAATCAAATTTTTAATATATACAACTCTAAAAATATAAAGCTTGATTAAAATATACAACTCAATGTAATTTTTTTTTACAACTTTTATTAGTTTTGTAAAATATTCAACTCTACAGATCCTTTCTATTGTTGAGAGGAACTCTACAAATCCATGTAGTCAAACTTCAGTTATTGCAGCCTTGCACTTCATCTTTGATTGAATCCACATAACTGGAAAAATAAGAAATTAATAAAATCTAGTCAAAACCAAAGAACAATTGGTCGAAGAGCAACCCATATATTTCAACTGTTGCTAAAGAAGAAAAGTTGATCAATTTTTTTGGCAAAAAGACTATAAAAATATAGAGATAGAAAGAGGATTAAAAAAATAAAATAATGGGTTTAAATAAATTGCAATCTGAGAGTAGTCAAGAACCAGAAACAAATATGTGATATTTAGAGAATAAGGATGAGACACTATTTATAAGCACTATGAAGAAAAATAATACAAATATTTTTTATAAAAAAATGGATACAAATTATAAATGAACAAACATGATTGTTTTGAAATAATTTTGTATTCTTTAACTGAATATTGAAATGATGTGAGGAATGGTTATGGTTGAGGTAATATTTATAGGAAATTATAAACAAATCTCTATTAAATAGTGGTTAAAACTTTCTGTACACAAATACTAATGCAAGAACGATCAACACGCATCAATGAACATTTACACAAACACGGGCTTCAAACCAATACTAACACGTTGACACCGTCAATAATCTAAGAAAATAAAATATTTGAATCCACTTACCTTGTTACACTTGAGACTATGATTTTCATCTAATTGATTTTTACTATATCATATTTTTGTGATTGAAAATATGATCGTGATTTAAAATATGCTCCCTAACAACCTGAAGAGAAAAAAAGAATGGTGTTAAAGCTTGGAAGGAACATATGGAAATGAAGAAGATAAAAAATATGTTCATTTTTTCATGTTTAACTATGAAACAAATTAAAAAATGCAATGAAAGTTAATTAATAGCATTTACACGCCATTAAACCATTCATTTTTCAGTCACCATTTACGTTTTTAATCACAAAAAAATAAGAAGAAATATTCTTTGATGAGAGATATTCTGTCTTGTGTACATGAGAAAAACATTAAATGAGTCTCTCACTAATAGGTTGTCACGTGTACTTTAAAAAAAAATAGCGCAAATATATATAATAGAGATTCAATTAGTATGTATTACTGTCATTTACTAGGATATAATGTTAATTCATAGAATAGAGTCTCGGTCAACTATAGAAGTAATTATCTTTCCATTTACTGTAAGGTATTCTTATGTATATATGTAAGCTACTGTACATCAATGAAAAGCACTCAAAATCAAATACTCTCTTATCTTATATAGGTATCATTTCCATGATACATGATGAATGAATCTGAACGTGTATATATACCATACCATGGAATCACATGAATCACATCTCATTCTTTTTCAAATTCAATCGAATCCCTTGGCAAATAATGGAATCCAGGTGCTGCTTGCCTACCATGATTTGATAGATATAAGTCTTCCATCCTTTGATGTTGTTGTTTCCAGTTTTGTACAAATCACTTATGTTTTTGTTATTTAATTTTATTGTAGGACTTCACTCACTCACGTCTGAAACTGCTTCTGAAACTGGTGTCGTGCCTGTTTGAGGAGTAGCTGAGTTTTGGATGCTGTTTTGGGCTAGCAGCTGTAGTTGTTATGCTGGCTTCATGTTTTTCTCTTTTCATGTTTGCTGTCATGCCTTTATCAAAACCAGCTAACATAACTATTACTTTTTTATTACTACTATATTCGAAAATGTAGTTTATTGGTTTATTAAGCTTCAAATGTATCAGCACCACTTCAAATGTAGTTTATAAGGAGATATTCGAAAATGTGTGACCCAATATTTGTACGCCCTTAAATACTTTTTATGTTTATTTATTTTATTTTTTATGTAATGAATAATATCAGAATTTTTTTAGCTTCTCCATTTTTAATGTCCCGGGCGGTAGCACGGGGAAAAGATCTAGTATTTTGACACTCCCGCTCCTGCAATTTGAGTCTCCTCCCATAGCTTCAAAACCCTAAAATCCAATTTCATTCATCAATTTCATTTTCCCCAAATCTGAAACCACCACTCTCCCCCACAATCCACTTTCCCCCAAATTGAAAGCTACAATCTCACTCTCCCCCACCAAAGCATCACGTTTCTCATTCTCCCCCATTCAAACGTGAATCTCAATCTCCAACCCATGGCTCAATCTCACCATCACTAACCCCGGCTCAATCGAAGCTTGCTGTTCCTCACCCTCAATCTCATATCCAGTGAGTCTGCACCGTCTTCCTTCATTTTAGTTCTTCCCATTTAAAGTTTAATTTTTACGTTCGAAAGCTTCTTTTTTCTTATCGATTATGATTTTGCTACTACTTCTATCTATGCTAGTTTTTTCAACTATTACATTAATTAATTGTTATGGTTATCAGATTATTCCTTTTTCAACAGCTGGGTTCCTTTTCCACTCGCTGTATCTCTTCATTTCTAGGTTATAATTTCTTTTCTCCTTTTGTTTATTTAAGAATTTTATTTTTTAAAATTTTCTGCTTTTAGATGTTGATTCAACTTTGTTAGTGTTGTCTAACCAATTTTAAATTGGTTGAGATCAACTCTGTTATGTTGATTCGCCGTCGGGTGCCGCCGTCGTGGTCATGTGAGAGCTATGAATTGTGGGCTGAGAGTTAACACTTGTTGACCGATTTTCTATGGCATGTAGTTATGTGTGGGTTATAAATTGTAGTTTGAGAGTCAGTTAATGTGCGTTTATCGATTTTCAACAATGTGTGGTTATATGGGAGGTATACATTGTAGGTGAGAGTTAGTTAACGCGCGCTGGCTGATACTCTACGGTGAATACAAACCGGTGCCAAGTGGTTTTATTGAGGGAAGTTTTTTTAGTAGCTTGGGGTTTGTATTTATGCCCCTTTATTTTAGGATCTGAAGAGAGATTGGTTGATTTATAGTATGTTTCATTATAAGCTTCAATTGGATTTGATTCCGCGTTTCAAGACGTGTTTACTGTAGCTAGAACTTTGAGTTTTCGTAGAAACTTGAAAGTGAGAGTTAAGTGTTTATTACAGTGTAACGAATCTGATACAGAGAGCTTCATTTGCATGGTTCAGACTACACTTGAACTCAAAATTTAGTGATCAAAATGTTTTGTTGATGTGTATTCAATTGATATAATATGTAAGTTGTTAAGTTTTTCATGTAAGGAATGAATATTTGTGTGTTATTGACTGCAAAACGATTTCGTAGTGTTATGGTATATTAACAAAGAATAACATTTCATGAACTGATTTGAGTTGTTTTTAAGGTTCCTGTCAGATAAAAACTGTTGATTTTAAGAATAACATTATTGTAACCTTAGCTTTCTATAGCTTGCTTTTTTATGTTACTTTGATTAGATTCTGATAGTTGATTGTTTTGTGCCTTTTTTTTACCTTGATGTTCAACTTGTGCTTGTCCGCATGCAAAGAATAAGAAATTTTCTGGACTCTTTTCTTTTTAGTAATGTTTGCAATTTCAATTTGTTTATTGACAAAGTGCAGAGGTCTCATTTTATGATCTCACAGAACTTATACAGAAGATAATTGATTTTTACATGAAAGTATGATCTTATAGAATTCATTTTACTAAAAAGATGTTATTTGGAATATTGACACAACATGATTTGATAGAAGTTAACATGATTTGCAGAGATGGATTTGCTCGACTGTCACTGAATTTGATCGATTTCTCATTGGATTTGGTCGATACTCTGCATGCTTATGGCCAGGTTAGTGAAATTCTTTCTTATTTGATTATTTCGTTGTTATATTTTAAGTTGTGTTTTGAAATTTGCGACAGTAGCTGAACCTGTTTAAGCTTTTTGTTCAAGAATGGTTTGACCAATATTGTTAAAAGTATCATTTTCACAGTATGTACTTTGTTTGATAGTTAATAGCTGAATCTGTTTAAACTTTGGAATGCAATGTTGTTGTGTTATTATAGTTTTGATTTCATTATATTTTAATTTCAATTTCATTGCTTATTGATGAGTTGTTGTGGTTTGTGTTGATGATTACATGATGATATAGCTCTAGTCCCTTCATTGCCTCTAATGTTGGCTAGTTATTTTGCTTTTCAGCCTTTGTTGAGATTGATAACAGGAAATTCTTCTTACAACTTGAATGAGGAGACTGATTTAACACCTTTTGAGGTAAGCATAATGAAAATTGAATTTTGATGTTGTTAGCTTTGGGCCCTGTTTGACTAAGCAAGTGTTTATAACATAAATGCTCATTATATGCTTATGTATAAATGTGCATTATATGCATAAATGTGTCAGATGCCAACTCTGCACTTGCACAATTCATCCTTGATTTGGCCTGATCATAATGAACTTTGTGTGGCTACTTTATCTGATATAGGTGTTGTTTGGTACTTTACTTCTAGTTTACATTCTAATTTGGTTCCATATTTTGGTCACACAACAATACATGCTGAGGTACCCGAGAGTGGTGAACATGAATTATGAATCACTTTGTGGAGCTTTCTTGGACTGAGATATTTTGCAAATAGACCTTGTGGAGCTTTCTTGTTCAAAAACTAGACCTTGTAGTCACCCTCTTTTAAATGCAAGTGCAATATTTCTTTCATTCACTTCACTAATTTTTTTATTATTGAGTTCCTTCACTAAATTTGTTTACATTTTCAATTACCCGTTAACATATGACTTTAATCACTATTTCTAAATTTCCAAAGTTATTATACATATTAGTAACTTAAAACCCCACCTTCATCTTAAGAGCTAGTGACTTTGCAGGTTTAGCAACTACCTATAAGTGCTCTTAACTCATACAAAGAATGCTATCAACACTCTCTCTAATACACACGTTCTATCCCTCTTGTTGATTGGTTACAATTCACGCGTGTTCTACCAAATTATGAGTTTCATAAAAGTTTATAGATGTTGTTATACCATTAAGAATTAAAATTGAGAATGTATAAATATGTGTACCAAAAATTAACCTTGTTTAAAAATCCGGCGGTATTGTGTGTGTGTTTTGGATTGTTTTTGTGTTAGTGTTTTGGGAGTGAGGGGCAAAACGGTGTATTTTTTACTTAAGAGTTGCTTCTGTAGTTTAGTGAGTAAAAATATTTTAGATCATTCTCCTATACCTTATCCTTTGTTTTGCTCTGTCCCATGATCAAATTTTAAATATAATACTAAGCAAATTTTTTTGTGCTATATTCCTATCTTTTTTAGCAAATCAAATGAATCCTAATACATTTTTGAGAACGGGGAACTTTTGATGGCTTTAGAGGCATTTGCTTGAATATATTAATAATCTATCTCATATATGAAGATCTACTTCAACTTATATTTAAATTTATCATATATTCTGGTTCAGGCACTGCTTGAGGCCATCGGGTCCAGTGGATCATCTGGACAGGAAGCAGTTACAAATGCAGAAATAAGTGCGGCTATTTGGATAGCAAGAGCCGGTGCTCAGGATTCGTCGGCAATTCCATCAATATGCCAAGTTTCAGCTGCACTTGAGTATACTGCTGGTGGTGAGTATACTATTATTGTTCATGTGCTGAAAGTCTCTTTCCTGGTGCACAATCCAGTGCTACCATAGATGTTTGATATGGAGGGGATGGAAGTTCTTGTTCTTGGATGAAATAGATTTTTCTGAAACTTGTCTAATGCCTAACAAAACTATTGAATCTGTTAGTTTTGATACATTTTAAAATGAAATTCCGTTATAAAATATTTTCGATTCATTCCTTACTCAATATTTGTCCTCTGCATTACTATTGAATATTAATTTCGTCAACTTACAAACGTAGTTTCAAAGGTATTTACTATTGGTGGTATGCATATATGTGGGCTCAAATCTATTCTAATGTAGTAAATGATTTTCTTAATGCACAGGCTTGGAGGGTTCAGATGCTGGTCTAGCATCCATACTGGAGTCCCTGGAGTTTTGCTTGAACTCAAGACTGGTGTTTTGAATGAAAGGGTAATGATTTATTTGTTTCACATTGAATGCAATTAATTGATCTTGTGAGCTTCTCTGTAAGAAATAGCTAAAATTCCATAGTGGTTATTTTTGACAGATATATCAGAAAGTAATTATAAGTTTAATTGCGCGATAAGTTAGAATCATGACTTGCGTGACATTATTACTTATTTTTGTTAATTGATGTGTCTTATATAATCTTTGACTTATTTTTAGGCGGAAGACTTAGAATCACCAAACAGAGCATAGCATTCTTTGGAGTCTATTCATCTCTAGTTGATCAAAACAACTTCCTCGCCAAATATCATCTACATAATTGATTAAATTTTTATGTTAGGAACTCAAGAAACCTTATTGTATCACTTGTTTGTATTTTATATGAATGTAAAATTCATATTTTAGTTTATGAATTTGTTCATATTTTTTATTATGAATTATTTTAGTTTTATATATTTTTTATTATGAATTATTTTAGTTTTATATATTTTTTATTAGTAAATAGTTCTATTAAAAATTCAGGAAAAAACTGATTTTTTTTTTTTTAAATTAACTCAACATCTGCGACCCTTGCAAACTGTCGCAATGTTTTTTTTATAAATAAATTTTATGCATCTGCGACCCTTCACCAACTGTCGCAAGTCCCTTGAAATCCATTTGAATCTCCTCATTTGCGACCCTTAGCAACTGTCGCAGTGCCTTTTGCGGCAGTTGGTGCGGCTGTTCTATGAAGGGTCGCAAAAGACACTTGCGACCCCAACATCCGTGACTGTTGGGGAAGGGTCGCAATTGTACATCTGCGACCCTTCTAACAGTCGCAATCTGCCATTTTAAAGGTCGCAAAATGCAGTTTTTCTTGTAGTGAGGGTAAAACAGTAAAGCTGCAACAGGGTAACTTGGGCCCGAAGAAAAAACAGCAAAACAGGTTTCTTGAACGGGCACGGGCCGTGCCAAGCTTCTGTCTTGGTGGGATTATATTTTTGTCCCGTATCTTCGTATTCTCGCACTGTATTTGCTCCAGTCCTCTTTCTTTTGCTCCAAGGCACCTTCCACCATATATTCGTTCCTAAAATATAATAAAAAGCAATTTAAAGTAAAATATTCAAAAAGGAAATAAAATGCAATAAAATAAAATCAAATCTTAAATAAAACTAAACTAAATAATGCAATAAAATAGATTAATCTATCACTCATCAAACTCCCCCACACTTGAATCTTTGCTTGTCCTCAAGCAAAAGGCAATAGACATAGCAGCAACAAAAGATTAATCATGGCAATATTAAGAACACATGTCTCTAAAGAAAGGTTTTGCTTCAAGTACACTAATTACAATTTCAAACATTCCTCATGAACCTATTCTACCCAACATCAAGTCTCAAGTGAGTGTGTGTGTGCGGTCCAACCCTTTTCTTGCTCCTGTATAAGACAGATATTATGAGGAATAGGTTCTATCCTTAATGCTAAAGTAACCGAGAAAAGTCCTTTCTTCATTTCATATAAGAGTTATGGGAATTTAAATTAAAATTAAATTAGATTTAACAATTAAGCACAAGGGGCTGCAGATGCTTAGGGGCTATCTATCCTCGTATGAAGTCTTCTCGCATGTAATTGTCCTTTCCCCCTAGATTCAAAATCACCCTAAGCAGTGCTGCAAAATTTTCTTTTATTTCATCTCCGCGTAGGAAGTCTTTTTGGATGTAATTGTCCTTTCCCCCTAGCATTGATGAATTTGTTTCACTTTAAGTTCAAATTAGGGAGTCACCACCACAATTAGGAAGTTAGGGATTGTCCTTTCCCCCACATGTTGGTGCCATTCTCCCGCCCGATTTAACTTTAACGATTAAGAATATAACAATAAGGCACAATTGATTAATTTTCCCACGCAAACTTATACTACTTTTACTTTTAAGACTTTAAAGGGTCTAAGTTAACACTAAAGATAGAACGTGTTCCTTAAAATACATATTCATACATTTGCTCAAAGATTGCAACCGGGTGCTTTTCTCATTGGAGATTTTCACAATAAAACAAGACATGGGTATAGCAAGAACACAAGAAACACAAGAAACTACTTTTATGTACAAGAAGCAACCTTTAAAGAAGAGACAAAACAAAAAAATTTATGCCATATTTTACATTAAAAACAAGCTACTAGTCATGCCTCTTGCTATAAAAACAAAACAAAAGAATAAAGTTCAAGGGAGTTTGGACACTACGACTCTAGACACTTTATTAGCCCCCCCCCCCCCCCACCACACTTAGGGGAAGCATTGTCCTCAATGATTCAAAGAAAAAGAAATTAAAAGAGAAGAAGGAGTAGAAGAAGAAGAAAGAAGGAGTAGTAGAAGAGAGAGAAGAGAGAAGGGAAGAGAGGAAGAGGAAAGCTCACAATGTCTATTGAGGTCCATAATGAGGACCTTGGAGTTGTAGATGTTGCATCATCTGGCGGAGCATCTCGTTATTTTCTTGAGTTAAGTGGTTGCCCCTTTGAACATCGTCCCTTAGTCCGATGATTTCAACACCTTGCCTTTGTTGCTCGGTGCTCACTCTTTCAACTTTATTGTGAATCCATGCCCATCTTTGATCTTCATTAAGTTCATTGGTTTCATGGCCATGGTGCCCCTCTTGGTGCAAGTTAGCACCTTCTCCTACATCATGGTGCAAGTCAGCACCCTCTCCTTCATCATCTTGTTATTCAAGAACCTGCACATCATCAACATACAACCAATTTTCTTCCACCTCGGTGGTAGTCCGAGATGGGTTAGGCAATAAAAACATGATTGGCACATTTAGCTTAAGTTGGTAGTGTAGTGGTGGACAATGTTTAATGAAATTCATAGCAATGAGGGTTTCTCGGTTAAGCCTATTATTTCCCTCAATTGGTTTGATCCCCTCATCCTCACTCACACCAAAACACCTAGCTATGTATGTAATGATGCCACCCACCACTATGTCTCCCCTTCCGGGTGGTCTATTACCCAAGAAATCTAGGTAATCAATCAAATAAAAACCAGTGTTGACGGGGTGGTTGTAGAGCATTGCCCATAGCATGAACAAATCATCGGTTCTAGTGTTTCCTAGCTCGGTTCGCCCCCAAATAGTGCAAGCCATTACCCTTTGAAGGTACCTAAGTACAGGGTTGTGAATGTTGCTAGCTTTGTTGGACCTAGGGACGTATTCATCAAGGCCGGTGATACGTTTCCAAAAGGCAGCTGGGTCATAGTTATCCGGTTTTAGACTATCATCCCAATGATCATGAATATACCCCTCATTGACAAAACCTAAGGCTTCATAAAAGTGCTGGAGAGACATATTATAATCAACATTCATTAACCGGAAAACAACTCTATGGTTAGGGTTATCAAAATATAGCTTATCTTTGGTAAAAACAATAGAGCTCAAAAATTCATAAGTGAAATTCTCATAACCCCGCATAGGTGTTAACATGTTAGTCCAATCTAACCTACCCATTAGCCTAAAAACATCATCTCTAAGCCCTAGCACATTCAAATCATAAGAATCAGGATATCGTGAGGGATGTAAGGTTTTAGAGATAAGAGTTGTGTATCTGTCCCTTTGAAAGTTGTCTTTAAACTTGATCCCATGATTCTTGACTTGTGCTTGCTTCTTTGAGGGAGGACCGGAAGAGCTTGTTGGTTCCTTACCACTTTTTCTTGAAGCCATTTGACCCTTGTTTGAATTGGTTTGAAGGTTTAGGGTTTGGGAAGATTTTTGGTGGAAAGGATTGGTTTAGGGTTGGGGTTGATGTTTAAGTAAGGTTTGTGGGTTTAGATGTGGAGATTGGTTAAGGTTTTGTGGTGTTTGGGTTAGGTTTTGAAAGATTAGGGTTTTGGTGAATTATGGGTTTGGGTGGATGAAAGTTGTTTTTGATTGGTGGTTTATGTTTAGAATGAAGTTTGTGATTGATTGATGAAAGAATTGAGTAGATTGATGAAGATTTGAGGGAGATATGAAGGTTTGGAGGTTTGAAGGTTATGGAGGTTTTAGAGAGAAGTTTGAAGGTAGAGAGAGGTTTGTGTTAGAGAATGAATGGAGAAGAAGAGAAAAATTGGTGATATAGTGCTCCAGAGGTCGGGCACGGGCCGTGCCAACATTCTGTGGGTCTGGCCTTTTTTTGTTCACAAACCATGGCACGGCCGTGCCAACCTCAGCACGGGCCGTGCCAACCTTCTGGTAAAGGGGACTTCAAAATTTGTCAATTTCTTGATTTTTTTTCTATTCACACTTCGACAATTACCTACAAAACAACTTAAAACAAAGAAAAACAAAACAAAAGCAATTAAATGTGTGGGTTGCCTCCCACGAAGCGCTCTTTTAATGTCATTAGCTTGACGGTTAGAAATAGTCCTTAGAATGGATCAAAGATATCATATTGTGTAGATGACGCTATAAAACATTCTTTCACAACATGATCGTTAAGCATGCAACAAGAATAAAGAGCGGGACCTTTCATAACGTTGTCCAACTCAAATCCTACCATCTTATCACTCACTTGAAAGACTATCCTACCGTTCTTGACATCTATAAGAGCTCCCGCAGTGGCGAGGAAAGGTCTACCTAGGATTATAGGGACGTCTTCGTCCTCTGAGATGTCAACAACTACAAAATCAGTTGGGATGTATATCCCTTCTATCTTAACAGGTATGTCCTCGACAAATCCTACAAGTTTCATGGTAGAACGATCAGCTAGCTTCAATTCTATTTCGGTAGGTTTCAATTTTCCTATCCCTATCCTTTTAAGAAGAGACAAAGGCAGCAAACTAACACTAGCTCCTAAGTCACATAAGGCTTTGTTTATGGTTTCATTCCCAATTTCACATGGTATGGCAAAGCTACCTGGATCTCTAAGCTTAGGGGGTGCCTCTTGAATGATTGCACTAATGTCCTTAGCCAAGGCTATTGTCTCACTATGCTCAATAGGCCTTTTCTTTGAAAAAATTTCCTTTAAAAACTTGGCATATAGAGGCATCCTAGACAAAGCTTCTGCAAAAGGAAGTTTAATGCAAATCTTCCTAAGTATGTTGACAAATTTTTCAAACTTACTCTCTAGTTTAAGCTTATTAGGATTTAAGGGGGATGGAGTTTTGTTTTCTTCAAGCGGTTTTGCTTCTTCTATCACAATTTTATCACCTAAAGGCTTGACACTTTCCTTCCCAATGTTTTTAACCTTAGCAAAAGTTTCTCCTAACTTACTACCCCCAAAAGATATGACATTAACTTGGGCTTTGGGATTGGCTTCGGTTTGACCAGGAAAGACTCCCGGTGTTTGGGAAGAGGTAGCCACTTGTTGGGCTATTTGGGCGATTTGAGTTTCAAGCATTTTAGAGTGAGTAGCAATAGAATCAACTTTGGTATTGAGCTTGGAAAGAGAATCATTCAGAAATCCGGTTTGGTTTTTAAGTTCTTGAAGTTGTTTATTTTGGTTGGCAATGGAATTTTCCAACAAAATTTCCAAATTGGATTTCTGAGTGAATCTCTGGTTGTTTGCATAACCGGATGGTGCTACTTGTCCATAGGGATTTTGGTTTTTATAAAATTTTTGATTTTGTCTCATCCCTTGGTTGTATTGAGCATAATTCATTTGCTCAACACCGTTAATAGCACTACCTAGTTGGCAATCAACACCAGCATGACCAGCTATACCACAAATTTCACAAGAAGGAGTAGAAGCAGAATTGATAGCACTACCATTGAGTTTTTCAAGTTTTTCAGTTAGTGTATCAATTTTAGAAGCAAGGTGGTCATAGTTAGAGACTTCGTACATACCTGCCTCCTTTTTGGAGGATGAAGAACTAGTGATGGCTCTCTCGTCGGTCCATTTGTAATGATTTTGAGCCATGTCTTCAATCAAGGCATATGCCTCCGTATAGTTCTTGTTCATAAGTGCTCCACCTGCAGCTGCATCAACAGACATCTTAGTGGTATAAGATAAGCCATTATAAAAAGTGTGGACTATAAGCCACTTCTCTAGGCCATGGTGGGGACAAAGTCTTAGCATTTCTTTGAAACGCTCCCACGCCTCATAGAGAGATTCCCCATCTTTTTGGTTGAACCGTGTGATTTGGTCTCTAAGTTTAGCGGTTTTAGATGGTGGAAAGAATCGGGCAAGGAATGCTTGCCTCATCTGATCCCATGAAGTAATGGAACCGACTTCGAGGGAATGGAACCAAGCGCTAGCTCTATCCCTTAAGGAAAAGGGAAAGAGATGAAGTCTTACGGCCTCTTAGTTCTCCTTCATGGTTCCACTAATTCGTAGAAAAACGGATATGTGAAGATTGGGATCCTCGGTGGGGGATCCCGAGAATTGGTTTTGCTGCACCAAGTTAAGTAGGGCAGGCTTTATTTCAAAGTTGTCATCCTCAACCGTTGGGTACACAATAACAGCTTGTGGCTCAGCCATAGACGGCGTTGCATACTCATTGAGAGAGCGATTGGCCATGGCGGTATTATTTCGTGCGTCTCTCTTTCGTTTATGCAAATACCTTTTGATCTCGTTGATTATTACAACTCGATTCCTGGTTTTTCGCATAAAAAATTGAGAACCCAAGAAGTTAACGATAACAGAAAAACAAAAAGTTAAAAATAAAAAGAAAAAGAAAAGAGAAAGAAGAAGAGAGAATTCTAATCACTAAGAAAAAGTTAATCAAATTAGTTAACTCCCCGGTAACGGCGCCAAAAACTTGATAGGGCCAAACCGCAAGTGCACGGCCTATCGAAGTAATAGTAGTAAGTAGAGTATCGTTCCGCTAGGGAGTTGTTCAATCTAATTAACTTTTAGAAAATGATCAGAGGAGAAAGAAATAAGAAGTTTGAGAGTGCAGTTGTTTGAAAGTAAATAACAATAATAATAAAGAGCCTTGGGATCATTGGTTCATCATAATAACGAATCTTTTCACAAGCAAGCCTTAAACTTTATAATTCTATGTTAATCTTAATTTCTAAGGACAAGTTTCTCTTTAGCATATCACAGCTTCTCTCGAAGTCAGTGAGTGTATCCCTCCAACAACCACACCTATTCTCATGGGTGATTGCCTTTGGGACCCTTGAAGATCGAAACTTTATGTGTCCCAAGGTTTGCTAGACTATTCTCATGTTTCGCAAACCTTGTCTAAATTCACTTGTTCGGATATCAAAGCTCCGCGTTCGCTTTATGAATTGATATCTGTGATGATGAATTAACAATTATCAAACCCTCCGCGTTTGCTTCCACAGTTTGATAATAATTAATTCATGTTAAAACGGTGAATTTAGATTAGGAATTAAGGTAACATATAATTAGGGTTTAAGGCTTGGCTTGATCCGGATTACGTCATTAGACTTATCCAACAATCCCAAGACAAAGAAGTCTACTCACTCATGTTCATCGTAGACATGGGGGAAGAAGAGAGAATGCGATAAAGTAAATTGCTAGAAAAGAAAGTAAAAGGATATAAAGACTTTATTGAAATTGTACTTAAAATATTCAAAGGAAAGGTGAATGTTTATGGTGGAGAGCTACTCTATTTATAGCTTTACAATCGACTTAGAAACTAAGCAACGAAAAGGGTAAAACAGTAAAGCTGCAACAGGGTAACTTGGGCCCGAAGAAAAAGCAGCAAAACAGGTTTCTGGAACGGGCACGGCCGTGCCACATGTTGGCACGTAGGGATGGC
The DNA here is from genome assembly GCF_051527215.1 of Medicago sativa. Classification (NCBI taxonomy): domain Eukaryota; kingdom Viridiplantae; phylum Streptophyta; class Magnoliopsida; order Fabales; family Fabaceae; genus Medicago; species Medicago sativa. The sequence continues at coordinate 52,333,041 of NC_140751.1, read as the reverse complement.
AATTGGACCCAGGCCCGATGGATACCCGCAAAAAAAACCCGCAATGGGTAGGGTAAAACCCCGTTTTTATGGGTATGGGCATGGGCATGGGTCCGGGTAATTACCCGCAAACTTAAAAGGGTACAGGCACGGGTATGGGCACTATACTACCCAGCCCCGCAACCCGCATATATGTATTTATATATTCAAAAAAAAAAAAAAAAAAATTATGTATGTTAATTAATTAATTTACCTAACTATTTAAGCTTAAACCTAAACCTAAAAATTGCTTATTACAGTAACCTAAACCTAGCCTTCTGTTGCGTTGATTCTTTGCTGCTGCTGCTGCGTGCCTTTCGTTGCTTTCTGTTAATCCTTCTCTTCTACTTCTAGGTAACATCTTCTTTCCCGTTGTTTTGTTTTCTCTTTTCCAAATGTTTTACCAAATTCAATCCAATATTTTTATAAAATAGTATTTACACTTTTCTCATACTTCAGTTTTTTTCTCATATTGTTTTCCATCCTATTTCAGTTTTTTTCTATGTTGATTGATATAAAATCAATATTACACTTTTGTGTTGTTTTTAATATAATCAAACTAACATTGGAAATTTTCAATTCACTTTTGTGAGTGGGAAGGAAAACACTTCTTAAGCCATTCAGTCGTGACTCAATGGCTGATTTGATTTTCTCTTGTTTTTTTTATAGTTTGAAAAAACAGACATAGTCAGGTGCCTACTGCGTTTGCAATTTTGGTAGGGACAGTTACGTGTTTGGGACATAATACTCGAGAGATTAGGTATTGAATGAAACCTCACATTCTAATCTCAGTAATCTCACCAAAAGTAATAAAGAAAAAACATGTCTATAGTCTATACTCTCCCAAAGGATCATGATTATTTTTTGGCTGATTATGGTGGCACTTATATATGTAGTTTTTTTTTAATTTAAATGCAAAAGAATAAACAATTTACTCCATATACTATAATTGAAACATGTTTGGATATAGTTTACCAAGTGCCACTGCATGGTATAGGTTAATGTCTCATATTTGGGGTGGACGTAGTGCATGGTTTTCTTTGAACTTTTTTATTTGTTAACAATTGCTTTGAATTTTTTATTTGTATATGTTTCAAGTTGTGGTGGCTACTCAAATAATTTTTCCTTATAATACTTAATATTACATTATTTTTTTCATTAGTGTGATTCTAAACAAAGTACCACTTATTAACAATTGTATTGTTTCTAGATGGAATCTGGGAGTGGAATGATTCAATCAAACGATTCTGAAAGTTCCCCTTCTCTCACACAACCTGGAATCACTCCTAGTGATAATGTGGACAATTCTGACAGAGATCAATCTCAATCCCCAACTGACGTTATTCCTCCTCTTACTGATGATGATGTTGATGCATGTGAATTGACTAATGAGGGCAAGAGAAAAAAGACATCTGATGTTTGGGACCATTTCAAAAGAAAAACAATTAAGGGGGAGGAAAAAGCTATCTGCAATTATTGCAACAAAGCTTTGACAGGTAGAAGAACCGATGGAACTAGTCATTTGAAGAAACATTATATGTCTTGTAATAGAAAACCGTATAGGGATATAAGACAAGCAATCTTGTTGAGAGAACAAAAGAAAACAGACGGGTCATCTTCTTATTTGAGTAACTATCACTTTGATCCTGAAAAGTCAAGAAAAGACCTTGCTAGTATGATTATAATTCATGAGTATCCACTTTCAATAGTTGATCATTTGGGATTTAGAGCATATTCAGAAGGTCTGCAACCTTTGTTCAAGGTTCCTAGTCGAAACACAGTTAAAAGTGATATTATCAAAATCTATGAAAATGAAAAGTTGAAGACCATGGGACTCCTAGACAAGATTGAGAGTAAGATTGCTTTAACATCAGATATGTGGACAGCTAGCAACCAAAAGAAAGGGTATATGGTCATTACAGCTCACTACATTGGTGATGATTGGAGTATGCAAAGTCGCATTTTAAGGTATGATATTTACTTGAAATTTGTTAACATTACCTTACATATAGAATTTGCATTGTCTTCATATCTAATAAATATCTTGCATGATAGGTTTGTGTATGTAGAATGTCCACGTACAGCCGAAGTTATTTCAGACAAGTTGTTTAAATGCGTGATAGATTGGAATATTGATAGAAAGTTGTCAACCATCACTTTGGATAACTGTAACACTAATGATTGTGCTATTGGTATGCTATTAAACAAGCTTGACTGTTCTACTCTTATGCTTGATGGTCAGTTGTTTCATATGAGGTGTTGTGCTCATATTTTAAACATAATTGCTCAAGATGGTTTGAGTGTTCTTGGAGATGGTATTGAGAAAGTTAGGAATAGTGTGGCTTTTTGGACAGCCACGCCTAAGAGAGAACAAGGTTTTAGAGAAGCAGCACGCCAAATAAAAGTTACAATCACAAAGAAACTCATTCTTGATTGCAAAACCAGATGGAATTCTACTTATCACATGCTTATTGTTGCATTGGCTTATAAAGATGTTTTTATTCGTTTAAGAACAAAAGATCACTTGTATACATCTTTGCCTACAACAGCTGAGTGGGAAACTGCAAAAGAAATTTGTTCTAGATTGGAAGTATTTAATCGTGTAACTGAGATGTTTTCAGATACACAATATCCCACAACAAACATATTTTTTCCTTTAGTTTGTGAAATAAAACTATCTTTGAAGAAGTGGGAGACTTGCTCAATTGAATCTATTAGAAATATGGCTTCAAAAATGATTGTTAAGTTTGACAAATATTGGTCTGTTATTCATGGAATTATGGGAATTGCCATTGTTTTGGATCCAAGATATAAAATGAAGTTATTAGAATACTTCTATCCTTTGCTTTATGGAAGTGCATCTTCAAATGAAATTAGCAGCATCAAGCAATTATGCTTTTCATTGTTTGAAGAATATCAAGCTAAAATCAATGAAATGGTTGAAGGTTCAACTGAAAAGTCCAATGACAAGGATTCAAATATTGATGATGTTCATGGTAACAATTATCTTAGTGGTTATGACTCGTTTGTCAATGATACCAGTGATATACAATCAAAGTCTGAGCTAGATAACTACTTGGAAGAGAAGTTACTACCTAGAAATACTGCATTTGATATACTAGGATGGTGGAAAACAAATGGAATTAAGTATCCCACATTGCAAAAACTTGCTAAGGATATTTTGGCCATCCCAGTTTCAACTGTTGCTTCAGAATCTGCTTTTAGCACAAGTGGTAGGTTGTTATGCCCTCATCGTTCTAGGCTTCATGAGGATACTTTGGAGGCGCTTATGTGTGCACAAAGTTGGATGAAGCAGGAAAAGAAAGGTAATCAATAATACAATTATATATTTTTTCAATGAAATTATTTTTAGCCTAACTATTAATTATTTTTTGGTATAGCTTCTATTGGTATAATTGGACCAATGCAATATTTAGAAGTGAAGGACAAGCGCTTGCAAACTTTTCAAGACTCTGATTCTGAAGATGAGGTAAAATAATATAAAAACTTTAGCAACAATTTATTATAACTTGAACATGCAACTGCAACTTTTTAATGTATAACTAATGGAATGTATCTGTTTTTTCTTTCTTTCTAGGATATGGAGGACATAGGCTCAGGAGCTACAAATTGATGATTTAAATCAATTTTATGTTTATTTTAGTATGCACTTTTTTATATGAATTTTGAATGTTTTTATTTTAATTTTCGAGGGATATTTTGGATGTTTTTTTATTTCGCTAAATACTACGATTCGTACTATTCTATGAGTTGATTCGAAATTTTTTGGATCATAGTTTTATTTCAATTGTTTTGCTTTTTTATTGTCTTTTCGTAGTTAAAGTGCGGGTAATGGGTACGGGTATGGGCACTTAGGTGCCCATAGGGTATGGGGAAGGGCACTAAAGTTGTTGCCCAAGAGGGTACGGGCACGGGTACGGGCATTTTTTACAAACGCGGGTATGGGGATGGGTACTATAGTACCCTGCCCATTGGGTACCCATTGCCATCCCTAGAAGAGAGAATGCGATAAAGTAAATTGCTAGAAAAGAAAGTAAAAGGATATAAAGACTTTATTGAAATTGTACTTAAAATATTCAAAGGAAAGGTGAATGTTTATGGTGGAGAGCTACTCTATTTATAGCTTTACAATCGACTTAGAAACTAAGCAACTAAAAGGGTAAAACAGTAAAGTTGCAACAGGGTAACTTGGGCCCGAAGAAAAAGCAGCAAAACAGGTTTCTGGAACGGGCACGGCCGTGCCACATGTTGGCACGGGCCGTGCCAAGCTTCTGTCTTGGTGGGATTATATTTTTGTCTCGTATCTTCGTATTCTCGCACTGTATTTGTTCCAGTCCTCTTTCTTTTGCTCCAAGGCACCTTCCACCATATATTCGTTCCTAAAATATAATAAAAGGCAATTTAAAGTAAAATATTCAAAAAGGAAATAAAATGCAATAAAATAAAATCAAATCTTAAATAAAACTAAACTAAATAATGCAATAAAATAGACTAATCTATGACTCATCATACGTAAGGGCAGGGCGACCAGTACTGCCAATCCGGATCATCTCCTGCAACAGCTCCTCTTTAGTCATCTCGGCGCTCATGGCCACAACATTATGAGCCATCTGCACGACATCCCTGATGATCGTCAGTGTGTCAGGCAACTCTCTGGCATGCTCTTCCTCTATAAGTTGTTCCCGAATCGCCAGCCTGGGAGGAGATCCTTCATCAGGTGGGATAATCCGAGGGTGAGAGACTTTGGCATACCAAGCCATGTAGCCATGCTGATGCTCCCACACTCTCTGACACCTCTGTCCCCAATCAGTGTAGAACCATGCACTGGGGTCTATCAACAAAGTAGCCAACATCTCCTTAGGCATCTAAGGGACATCTGACGGATGTCAGGGAATGTCTTGTACAAAGCTAAACTGCCTCTTAACCCGCTCAGATAAATGACGGTGCACCCTCTCCATCCCGTACATCAGTCATCCCGAGTAAGTGACAATAAGCTGAAAAGGGCGCATCTTTCTGTGATCATCATATGTAGACCACCTCACTTCATCCACCTCTACGCGATCCAGGAGTAGGCGGTAATGTGCACAATTGTATGCCCTCTGGTAGTAAGCTATCTCCCCGCACATGGTCTCTCCGACTTCCAGCTCTTGGTTTTCTTCCTTTGGTATGGACCTGGCAAATGCTCCAAAATTCATCCCTGCAACAAAAAAATAATACACAAATGAACATTCGAGTTAAATATTAAATAAATATAACAAAATGATAAATACAATATAAAAACTTCACAAAAATATTAAAATAAAATCCAAAATAAATGTAGTCGAACTTAGGAAAAAAATAATCTAACCTGATGATAAAAACTATAAAATAAATTCATAAATAAATGAAGATAAATATTAAATTATTACCATAAGAATGGTCACACAACCAGCCATCGTCTTGTTACTCGGATGAATAGAATCATCAAGATAATCATATTGGTAAGCTAAGGTCATCCCTCCCCATGACCACTTCCCAATCACATTCAAGTCTGTCATACAATCAAGATATATCAAGTCGATGTGTCTGTTCCTTTTGTTAGTGAACAGCGCACTAACGACGAGATATAAAAGAAAACTCCTCACACACCAACTCCTCCTCCTATCTCTCTCCAGCATCTCCTCCCTCGTCTGTGGGTCATGCAGTTGTCTAGCCTCTGTCAGGTGCTCCTCATAAAGTATCTCCTCCAGCTCTTTCCGAGCGGTAGTCGCCTGTTTACCTTTGCGCATCATGGCCTCTCTATAAAGCCGCTACTGCTCATCCTCCTCCCCAGCCATATCTGTACTAAAAGGAATTAAAAATAACATAAATAAGTGGGCAATGTATTTAGCCATTTCCTAAAAACTATACACTTTTAAGGTAACACAACCTAAGGCATGGAACTATGGATCTAACACTCACATTATACACAACACCAAAATGCAAGTATAACATTTTGAGCAAATGCATTCATCAAACTTAATATAACATATATACATTCATCATATTTTATGTAACGTATAACATTATGTAATTCTTCAAACTTGCCAAAAAATGTAAAAAATTCAAGCTTAGAATCATTATAACATATAAACATTATAAAATTTAACATATTTGCAAAAAAATTACACAAAAAAAGCAAAATTATATCACCTAGGCATTTCATCAAACACCTTAAGTGCATTCTAAATAGTAGCACGATTAGTGTTATTTGAACATCTAAACAACTACATTATACCTAAACCTACTCTAAATAACAATGATAGCAATAACCATACATTATAGCATAAAATTCTATCATAATATGCAATTTTTAAACCTAACCTAAACACTAACATTTTGCTAAAATTATCAAAATAACACCCTAAACAACCTACATTGCATGTAAATAGGATTAAGATGACTTACTTGTGATTTGCTTGAAGAAATTTGGATGATTTTCGTGCAATTGAAGTTTTGGTGATTTTGGATTAAATTTGTGAGTGTTTGGTTTATGTTTCTGTAAACAGAAAATGAAGTTTCTGTTCTTCTTTATTCCCAGATCGCATCGGTAGTTAACTACCGTTGAGGCCAGCGGTAGTTAACTGCTGCCGGTTTGGCAAACGGTAGTTAACTACCGATGGGGTCAATTTCGTACTTTCCATGTGTTATTAGAAACATCTTGAAGTCTGAACAGCAATTTTCAGGTATGACATGGTAGGAAGGAAGCTTATATAAGGCTATATCACACCCCTTCACACACTTAGACTCTACCAAAAAAACACATTCCAGAATCGCATGTGAAAAACAATAGTAAGTCATTTTCGAGTTGCATTGAGCCAATAAGAGATATAAAATCAAAATGGTTTTCGAAGGATAGCAAGAAGCAGACAAATTTGCATATGTCCTTTAAATTACATCATGGTCCTTTAAGTTATTTTAGTTATACATAAGTCATTTAAGTTTGTAAACGTTTTCGATTTAGTCTGTAACACCCACTGCTGACGAGGGCAGGGGAGTGATCGCCGGTGCACAAGGTACGACAATGAGCGACTCCCGACAGCTTATAGAGGAACCGAATCACATCGGAATGAGAGGGATCCTGAGGCCGTGTAGGTACGGGACTACATGGTTGAAGGAAGGCTTATAAGAATTGTTTCGTACTACCTATATCAACAAGATGCATCTTCTTTTTGGTAGCCCATTCCATAAGAACTCCACAGTTAAGCGTGCTTGACTTGGAGTAGTCTTTAAAGGATCATTAGAGAATATATTTCTCTGACAAATGTTATTTTATACATATGGAGCAAGTATCAAATTGATAACCTTATACTTAAGGGCCCCAATGCATTATTAGTTTGGTTTGTTATGTGTGTTGCTCTTGTAGGGCATTCATGTAGGCATAAAGCAACCAAATACACCAACGGAAATTACGCTTGCATTTAATACTAGTTTTTCATTTTTGTATTTTTTGCAACTTTTGTGATCAACCACGACCTCAAGATTGGATTTTTTTTTTTTTTTTAAGCCAAAAGGAAAATAAATTAAAAAGAGAAACCAGGAAGTACAAGATTGGGGGGCATGTACCTGACCCAATAAACCACAAAACAACCTGAAACAGGTGATACAACAATAAGGTACAAAAGTGGTATAAAAGAAACAACCCTAAACAATCACAACCACGGACAATCCAGCGAACCCACGTGTGAGCATGAAACCGAATTGCAAAAAACACGCAGAGTGAGCATTCAGAGCTTTTGAGAAGGCGTATGAATCGTCTGCCAACACAGAAACGATCCAAGGTCCACAACTCCCTTCTAGATGAAGCAAGTTAAACGCCCTTTCAGGCCAATCCAACCAAACACGAACCAAAGACGGAGTCGCATAGGTCTTGAAACTTTAGTCGAAGTCCAGATCATGGGATGAACAACCGACGAAAAGTCATCACAGTCCACCAATGGCGCGAAAAGCAACCGCGGCAGATAAAGTCTAAAGGTACGATAAACGATAACTACCGTCAACACGGAGTATCTACGCACCTAGCTCTTTCGAGCAGAGTTAGACTATAGAACCAGATCCTAAATTTATAAACCAAATTTAAGATTATCAAACAGAAACATAGGATCACAACTATACCACCAGCCATCTTCATCTTCCTGTAACAACCACAAAAGTAAAAACAAACGAAAATAAAAGCAAAAACAGAACCAGATACCCAAGAGGACAAGAAGCCTGCCGGCGGCAAGGATCCGGTGACACAAAAACCGGCAACACAAAATCGACCCTCATCCCATCAGCGTAGGCGAGAGCCAGATCCGTCACGACCAAGATCACGGCTGCGTAACGAAAACACAACCTGTGAAAACTAGATCAGCAACAGGAGGACCGCCTGATAGAGAAGAGGATCGACGGTGGTGCGGAGGCTGAAGCTCAAGATTGGATTGATTGAGGGGTAAATAGTTGGGTTCTTTTTTCTTCATAAATTGTGTCACTATATTTTGTCCCATTTCAATCATTTTACACAATATAAAATAAGATGGTAAATGAATGAAAGGAAGTGGTGACTTTGTTGAATTATTCATGTTAATTATTGATGTATTTTTGTTGGTAAATGTAAAATGAAAAATAATATCTTGAGAGAAAGGCACATTAATTAGAGGGTACAATTGATATTGATAAATAAAAAATTAAAGTTTCATTGAAAATTAAAAGTGATTATATTTTGAGACAATTTTTTTTCCTTCTTTCAAATGTGATATGAACAACCGAATAATTAGTCCATGAAATGTTAATTCAGTAGCAAGAACTCAGCCTTATAATCTCAATTTGGGACGGCTCGAAGGTTAAGACAATACTTCTTGGCACATATTATCGTCATTAGAACCAATCAACCGATAAGACAAATTCTGGGCCGCCCCGACGTTGCCAGGTTCAAACTTTCAATATCACACTTTAAGTAATAAATATTTCTCCTTCGCAATTATTTTTTATTTACAAAAAAGAAATGATATTTTAGTATAATCGTTTTATGATAATTTTTGGATAATTTTCTCTCATCCTGACATTATGTTTTTACTATATTTGTTTCTTTTCCTCTTTATTATTTTTGACTAATTAAAAAAATATTCTAAAATTATCATAAAATAGTTATACAAATATCGTTATTATTAAAAAAAATAGGGAATAAACAAAAAGACAAGTTTATGCCTTAAATGGTTCCTCAATTTGAGTTTATCTTCCTGTCCAAATTTGACTTTAATGTATAGCGGATATTCATAGGTGGAGCGAGTCTGTGGCCATTGAAGGCATGAATTAATTTTCATTTTTCTCTCGTTACAATTGGTGTCAAGTTATTTTCTTCTTATCTTTTATAAGTGAAAAAATATATTTTTTTTGTCAACTAATATGGTGATTAGAGAAATTCATTCTTAATATGAATAAGTTGAATAAGTGGAGAATCTGAATTTGAACCTCGGCTCCAGCATACATTATGTGATATTCTTATCAATTGAGATATGTTCACAAAAACAAATATTCTCCTTTTATATGCTCGTAAAACATATTTTAACAAATGAATTAAATTGATTATCTCGTCATATTGATAGTGTAGTGGTTAACACTATTACTATCTTCGACCACTATCATAAATAAGTATTACTTTTTTAACTTTATTTAATAAAATAAATATTTGATTTATATCATAGATCAGATGCATTAATTATTCAATTATTATTAAAAAACTATTTTTCTTATAATTGAGATCGGAGGGAGTAAAATATAGTGTAGGCTCGATCCTACAACAATCCTCCTTCCTCCTCATATTGGTGTATTGGTTGAACCTTACATATGATAGTACAACACACCTAACATAACCAACAAAACAAATAAGGGAAATATTAACGAATGTTTGTGGGACACTCTTCAAAAACTTTAAATGATAACTTTTATGAAATTTTGTGAAATCAATGTATTGAAAATCAAAATATTTGACTTTCTTAAAGAATAATTTCTTATTTTAAAATCTTTAAAAAAATGATTCGAAGATATACATTAACAAGACCCACCAAATAATATAGTGTGATCGACATGAATGCCCTACAAGTGATAGTACATAACACATAACCAATATTTATCCCGTTTCTTTTCAAGAATCAATTATTTAGAAATTTTGTGTTCCTTTTTATTTTTCGTATTCAAAGTATATAAACTATGAAAAATGATATCTATACAATCATTTTACGATAATTCTCTCAAAAGTGTATTGTGTTTTTACTCTCTTTACTTCTTTATATTGTTTTTGTATAAAAAAGAAGAAAAAGAAAATTGTTTAAAAAATTGTCAAAAATTGTTCTATAAATATAGTTACTTTAGAGATGATTTCTACTTGAACATTTGGTCATTGAAGGCTTGAAGCAAACTTCTATTTTCATCTAGTTAGAATTTCATAAAAGTAGCTAGCTAGTTATATGTCTATTTTTTTTTTTAAATATAAAAGACAATTTCTACTTTAATTTGTGGTTATCAAAGGATTGAAGCAATTTATAATTTTATCTAGTTAGAATTTCGTAAAGGTAGCTAGTTAGATCACAAATATGTCTTTTATTGTGAAAGAAGTTGCAAATGGACCCTCCATTGATGCTATGTTAATTCTTATCCAATTCCTTTGTGGTTGGAAGTTAGCATCCACTTTGAAGTTGATTCAAAAGACAGCTACTAGGTCCACATGACATATTCAATACCACAAGAAGTAATTCCGTGGGCCAATTAACTTATTTGATTGATTAAAACGAATCATGTAATTCACACTTTATTTTTGTATACATGTGATCATGCATATATTTTTTTTTTTTTAAGCACAAAGAAAAATACATTAAAATAAAAAGAGATACAGAGACTGGGGGACATAAAACCTAACCCAGGTAAAACCCAAAACGGGGATACATCGTTATAAATCAGACCAAGCGAAACAGTCCTAAAATATCCTAACAAAAATTCACTAGTCAAGAGCATAATCCAGCGAACCCGCGTACGGGGACGAAACCAGATTACAAAAAAAATATGAAAAGTGAACATTCGTCAAAAACAATTAGGATTTAAATTTTAGCGAATGGATTGACCGCCAACACAGTAACAAATCCAAGTGCCAACAACTCCCTGCACAAGCAGCAAGCATAAAGCTCTTTCGAGCTCGACGAACCAGAGTGTAAGCGGACAAGTTGCCTTGAAGCCTGCAGATCTCAACAGATCTGGAATCATCAGAGAGTCAAGCAAACATGCCACCAAACACAACAAGTTACAGTCTGACGCGTAAGAACTCAGATCGTGGGATGAGTCCAATACGTTAGTAACCAAACAGACCCTTTCGGGTTTAACGGAACCGGACCCTTTCGGGTTTATGAAAACCATTCACCGCAAGCCTTCGGCCACCCCCAACCTCTGCTAAACCAACACAAACCAAACTGTCATAAACCCAAACACGAACAACTCGTAGGCGCCGAAAACAAGCCACCCACTAACGCCACCATCGACCCAAACCAGAACAAGAAAACACCAACAAGGAAAGCACAAAAGACCCCGGAGGGAGTCTGCCACCAAATCCTGCAAACAGTCACCATCAAAACCAACAGGAACCGACACAAAACTTGTTCTCAGACTCCAACGAGGAAAGCTCCTGCTTTGTGCATCGACCCATCCTCCTCTGTCTTCTCTACTACATCGATTGGAACAAGCAGATCCAAACCATCTGCAACTGGACGGAATCCGACAGTCCGATGACGAAGAAGAACGAACAGAGACAAAACAGCGACGAGCAACCTCCAAGCTGGAGCGTGATGGTGATGCCGCCATGAAGGCCGGGCATACCATCACTGACGTTGGATCTACATCCTGAAGGAACAAGTTTGGATTGTCAAGGGAGAAAAGATAGGTTGCGGCTGGAAGAAAAGGTTAGGCTTAGAGAAACGCTTTTTGAAAAGCTATCATATGTGAGTTGGCGAGTGTTTAGTTGTACGTTGGAAAGAATTGATTTTGATAGAATTGATTATATAGAATTGATTTTGGTTAAAAGTAATTTGAACTAAAAGTGGTTTATGTTTGGATACGTCCATATAAAAGTGAGTTGAAGCATAAACATATGTGTGAAAATCAATTTTAAAATCAAAAGCTACAAAACTTATCTTCAAGTATAATCAATTCTAAAGACATAATCAATTCTACTCGACGGCAACTAAACATGTCAGAATCAATTCTACCTACCATTCAGAATCAATTTTGATCACTCTAGAAGTGAAACCAAACATACACTTGGTTAGTTTCATAAAAAAAAAAAAAAAAAAAAAAAAAAGTGAGTTAGTTAGCTCTATGGCAACATGACTGAGAGTCTCTATGAAAACAAACAATTCTAACATCAAATTTATAAGTCAAGTTACTTTTATTGAATATTTCTAAACCTAAATTATTATTTTTAACTCATTTTTAATTACAATTAATGTTTAAAATATAGTTATTGAAAATTATTTTTTATGGTCGTAGAATTAAATTGTGTCAAATTCGAGTTTCTACCGCAACTCCTTTTGCTTAGATGGGATCGACTCGTAAACTCAACTAGTAAAATAGTATCAATTTATCTAAAATTAAAATTATGTTAAAATGGTTATACACATGACATATATAGACTAATATGATATTAAATAGTTTAAGAAATCTAAATATTAACTTAATTATAAAACACAAATATACTTAATCACTAAAATAAAGCGTCATGATTAACCTTGTATCAAAATGAAGTGTCCAAGACTTGCGACCTTGTCAGCATCGAAGCCTCGCTGACGTTAGGGTTTCACTGTTTAAGATTACTATGTTTGGTTCATTTCTCTCGTTCAATCGCTTGAGGTAATGTGTGGGAAAAGAGTCGTTTGGTTATTGAAAACGCGTTAAATGAGCTTATGGATCAGGAAAAAAGAAGATTTGAGCTCAACAAAACAGTTTTTTTAAAAGTAAAATTGCAAACTCGCTTAAAATCAAAAGAGTTTATTTAATTTCACCGATTTTAGTCCAAATCAAATTGCTCAAACTCGGTTCAAGCTCCGATTTCACTAAAAATGAGTTTACCACCAAATTAATAATAGAGTTTATGAGTTAATACTAGAGTTTCAGAACACTAATTAACACATTCAAAGAGTTCTCGAGTTTCTTTTTCTCCTTGTTATTAACTACCTTGACTAATTCCTAATTTATGCCATATGACATGAATATATTGTGATTTGTTTGGTTTTGGAGGTTTGACCGTGTAGAGTGAATGGTTCTTCTGGAAAATGTGGAGAAAATGCTTCACTAAATTACAATGAGAAAAATTGACATGCACCGTCAATATTAAAGCTCACATGCAACTGTCAACATAATTTAATTTTAAAGTTTTTGTTTAAAAAGTCAAAAATATACTAACATCAAACAATCCATATTGAAAGGATCATAAGAGAGTTGAACTCTGAATATTTTATTTATTCATCTTTAAAAAATGAATTTTTAGTTATTAAATTACTAAAAAAATAAAATATAAATATATATATATATATATCCTACCACTTTATATCAATCTCATGTATTTCATAAAAAAAGTTAGTTAATACTTCATGATAAAAAAAATGAATGAGTGTTGCTAACAATGTACTAGTAATTTCCTTCAAAAAAAAAAAAACAATGTACTAGTAACATATCTTGTTGTGAGACCGAAGGACCGAAACAGTGCTTATCAACTGCAGCCAAAACAATACCCTCTTATCGTAACTTAGGGAATACAGTATTAATCTTGTTCTTATCGAACCAAGTATCCTGTTGCATTCAGATGGACCACAAAGTTAATGCAAAGTCAAAATCAATCAAAGAACTTGCAATTTGTTGGCATATCTATAATCTATAATATATTTTAAAGGATAAAATTTAATTGCATTATTATATATGGGCGTTTTTGTGTTTTTTCTTTCTTTCTTTTTTTAACAAAAGGGGTGTATGCGGTGTTATCTACTCATAGTATGTTATTCTAATAGTTTATTTCATTTTAATCATTTTTTATAAATAAAATTTAAGGTGAGATGGTGCCATGGTGGTGTTTCAGTCCGAAAAGAAAAAAAATATGTTTAGGCTTAAAATCCACTTATCATTTATTATAAAAGCTAGAGTTGTCAAGCTATGTTTGTCCTAATCACTCCTTATTTTTCCCTCCTAAGCATTTATATGATCTCAGTCATTGATGTGAATTCACTGCTAATCTAATCTCAGCCGTTGATTCAAAGGCTATGTTTCAAACTACTCATTTCCTATCTCATACAGATGCGTCATAATGTCCATTAAAATCGTAGTTAATGTCAATCAAATCACCATAACTCCCAACGATTAGTAAACTTTTCTATTCAGGGAATCATATCGTATGTATTCATTTCGTGAATAAAATCGTAGTTAATGCCAATCAAATCGTATGTATTCATTTAGCGAATAATACATGCAATATATATAAGATAGTCCATTTTTCTATTTAAAAGGATTCCGTAAACTTTTTCTATGTTGTCATATAGAATTAGTAAACTTTTTCTATGCTGTCTATAATTTGGTTAGGTATGATATGATATTCCGTAAACTTTTTTTCTATTTAAACGGATTCCGTAAACTTTTATGTATTCATTTAACAAATCATACATGCAACAAAAAAAGTGTACAAATTGCCAAAAGAGTTCAAATAAAAAATATTAACAGGATTGAATGCATTTAAACTCTTTTATGCAACATGTTTGATCTAATCGTAAACTCTTTTATGCAGTATGCACTAATTGCTCTGTCAATTAGTGCGTATTGAATGCATTCATGACTGCAATGATCATATTAACAAAATACCTTTCTTAGAAGAATACATTTAATTTGCACTAATTGTTTTTATGACGCCAATAAATATGTAGTGATTGCATTTAATAACAGTTACTTTTAATAGAAAAATTTTCTATGTATAAATTTCCTATGTATACACGCGAGTGAATATGCCAATATTTAATTCCTTTACTGTTAAAAATACAGTAATTGCTACTCGAAAATTCAGGTATGAAAGCATAACAAATCAATTCGCAGTAATTGCATTTTATGGCTACAATGAATAATAATTAGTACCAGTAGAATCGACATTTAAAACTTTCAACTTGAGCTTGCCAATTACCTGTTTAAATACCACTTAGTTGTGGGATTAAATCTATTCTGTTTTGTAAGCAAAAATATTTGTTTTTCTCTTTAAGATGGCCAACATTTTCACCCCCATTTCAGCCATCAAAGGTGGGAAGAAGGATTTGAAGTTGCTTGTGCGTGTGGCCCATATCTAGCTCATCCGTGATAAGGAGAATCCAGATGACATCATCTTCATGAACATGATATTGGTTGATGAGAAGGTATTTTATATGAATCTAATGTCTTACCATATACAATAATTTAGGTTGTCACTGCTATTAGGTTTATTCTGATTTATGTTAATGACATGTTATTTTTGTTTAGCGAGGACGGATCCATGCTACGGTTCATAAATTCTTGGTGCCAACGATGCAAAATATGGTTGAAGAAAGAGGAACATATAAGCTTGAGAATGTCCTGGTCGGATTCAACGCGGGGAATTACAAGGTGAGGAGGAACATATGCTACCATTTCATTTTGTTATGTATGATATAAAACTTCTATCGCCAATTATGGTTACATTATTTTTATTGTTCCGATCAACTTTTACGTAGTTGGACCCGTGCGGTAGCACGGGTCATTGGTCTAGTAATAAAAACAATCAGCTTTGCAGGTGTATATATTCAGTTGACCTAGGCGAAGCATTGTAACTTCATCATGCTCTCTAATGGGCGAGTGATATGCAACTTGATAGCATTGATTTTAAAGTATATTTCAAAACCACGAAAGACGTATTGGAACAAAATGTGTTTAACAATGAACCTTTGAGAGTTTTGATGATAACAAGATATTAAAAATTGTCAATTGGACTAGCTAATATTTGTTCAAGTGTACAGGACCATAGACAAAATTTTACATCTTAAATAGGTTCTGGATGAACAAAAAAGAGCTAAAGTATCAACAAAAAGGAAGCTTAAAGCGTCTGAAGAGAAGTGCTCCTGAAGTCAAAAGTGATCCTGAAGACAAAGTGCTTCTGAAGTGATGACGTCATCAGAAGCATCTCATCAGAAGTTGAAGATCACCAAAAATTGTAGTTCATCAGGAGATGCAAGACTTAAAGCTTCAAGGGTTGTTCAATGGATTTAAACTCGTCTAAGCATTGCAGAAGACTGGAAATATAAAGCAACGGTCAGTTTGAATGGATTTGAAGGCATTGGATGCTTATCTTCAAAAAGCGTTGACAAAGTACAATTGTACGAAGTGTACAACCACTACCTCCACTACTGTTTGTCTCTGCTACAAGACAAGAAAAACAACTCTGCCTGCAACGATGTTCCTTCACAATGGGAATGGATTTGAAATTGATCCTTCATAGGACAACTACATATCAGGCAAAAGATCATTGGTGATTGATCAAAGCTTCAAACGACTCTTTTTGATGTGCTAGCAATTTCACAACGTCTCTTTCACACCTCTATATAAAGGAGTGAAAACTTAGAGATTGGTATCAGACTCAACAACAATTTACTAGTGCCAAAACTCTACTGAAATTGTTCTGCATTCAAAGTTCACTTAGAATTTCTGTTTCAAAGTTCATATCTTAGAAATTCTAGAGTCTTAAGGGTCTGTATTTGATTTTTATTGTGAACATCACTGATTGTATATCAAGTGTTCAACCTCAAACATTTTTCTTTGTAATTCGGTTTGATTAGAAGTCTCTTGCAGTTATGCTTGAGCATTAGAAGTCTCTTGATTGTGTTCAGGAGCATAGGAAGTCTCTTGCAGTTGTGCTTGAGCAATTTGAAGTCTCTTGCTAGTTGTAGCAGTGAGCAGTTGTAATCAGATATTACATTATAGTGAACTCTCCTTGGAAGTGCAAGGGGGACATGACTACTTCCGGCTTATGGAAGGAACCTGTATAATTGCTTTGTGTCTTTCTTCTCTCTATCTCTCTCTCTCTGTTTTTATCCCCTGCAAGTTAGTTATGAACATCACTTCAGAAGCAGAACTCTATCTGCTTCTGACCAAGTGTTTTCAGCTTAGGAGAAATCGAAGAAAAAGTAAACACAATTGAACCCCCCCCCCCCCCCTCCGCCTCTTGTGTTTTTCTCACCTTCAAGACGCACTTTATTTTGAACGGGAAGATATTTTTGAATTTGGCAACATTATCACAGCTTCCTGAGTTGTCTTTTCTTCCAAATTCATCAACTCTCGGATGAAGTTTATTAGGAGACACACAAATGTGGTTGCTCATACTCTTGCAGGAGAGAAGCCACATTTCTAGCTAATCCAGTTGTTTATTTCCATAAACCCGTTTGTATTGAATCTTCGATTAATAATGAAATGCTATAAGCACATTTCTTTCAAAAAAAGTATTTGTTTATCTACCTCTAGATGTTAAATAATAAATTAATTAACTCACGTTGGATCTTTTGGATTTCTAAGTTTAGTATGGTCCTCTTAGCTTTTACAATATATTTCAGTGTAAGTCTTATTTCGATAAGTTATGGTAATGATATTTATATTTGAACTCTAGTCGTTTTTGTTGTTTTGTTCTTTATGATTCTTTATACTATTAACATGGTATCTAGAGCATGATTCGATCCACCTTAAACTATTGGTCACTTCCCTCCTATGTTTGGTTTCTTCTTCTTTTGTTTGATTGATCATCCCCATATTGATTCTATTGTTTGATTGACTCTTTCTTAATTGATTCTTCTATTTGATTGATTCACTGTGTTGATTCTTATGATTGTTTGATTGCTCATCTTCTTATTGGTTCTTATGTTTGATTGATTATTTTCATATTGAATTTTTTGTTTGATTACTTCTCTCCATATTGAATTTTTTGTTTGATTGATTCACTCCATGTTGATTATTTTGTTTGATTGATCATCTCACTGCTAATTCATCTCATTTGGTTGTTTCTCTCGCTATTGACTCTTCTATTCGATTTTGATTTGATTTGTTATGGTTTCTCTTTGATTGCTTTTATCTATAATGGTTACTCGCCTTGGTTGGTTACTTCTCTGAGTTGGTTATGCTATCAATTGGTTTGGTTTATTTTCAGGATTAATTTTGTAAAAGGCTTAAGACTTACTAAGCTTTAGCCTCAGGGATAGTGTTAAAATACTATATGTTTAGAGTGTATATTATTGAGTATGTTTTTTTTTTGTTTGACAAACTTTTGATGCTTCTTGATGATGCATCGCGAGTTTGACGAGAAGCGTTAGATAATAAGACATAGGGTTTATGTTGTTGGACTTATTTATAAGTATAGTCTAGTCCTTTTAGGTTTTACTATTTTTTCGCTTGTAACCATTATTTTGATAAGTTATGTTAATGATATTTATAACCCCACCGTATTTTCTCGTGAGTTTAACTCAATTGATAGGGACAATGCATAATATATGCAAGGTCTGGGATTCAAACTCCGACCATAAAAAAAAAAAAAAAAAATCCCCCAACTGTCTGTTATTTTGTTCTCTCTTCTCTCATTCTCTATACTGTGACCACTAAAGACACATTTTAATCATTAATTGTCCAGTTGTAGTTATTTTAAAAATGCATGTGAATTAACATCCTGTAACTCTAGATTTCACCTATGCAAATGCTAATTATCCTCATTTTATATTACTTTTATGTCTCATATATCAAGTATCACATTAAAATATTTGTTTGTCGCATTATTTATCCTTTTTATTGCACACATTAAAAGACCTTCCAACACCTTAATGTGCTCACTTAAGTCACAAGCTTGCATGACCAAACTGACCTTTGTCATTTTAGATTATCAATAAAATATTTATTATTTTTTTCCAAAGGTATACCTTTGTTGTATCTTAACTCCACTCTCTGCGTTTTTAACAAGAGTGTCTATTCCATATTCGACGTCGACCGCTCCACTATCTAAATTTAACAATATATTTGTTCTGTAAGTGTAGCACAATTCGTGGCTATCAGAGACATTATTTGCTGGGATCAATGTTAGAACTCCGGATTTCCAATTTCTTCACACCCAAAGCATATCAATCTACCCAATAGACTAATTCACAGTAAAAAAAAATCCACGAAAGGAATATAATAATTTGATTTATATAACCATTCTTTGAAAAACTGAATCAATCTTGAACTAAAGACAATTCAGATGCCTAATATTGACACTTAGGCATGGATAAAGGTTATTCTATTAAAGGTGTCTATCATATGTTAATTTATGTGGAGATGCCATGTACTCTTATTGAAAGTGTCGGTGTTCGTTTGGAGGCCTTTACACAATAGAATTCCAGCTAAGGATATCTTGTTACGTCGTGAAGTCTTACATGAGGATTCTCGCATATGCATGAGAGGATTAGGGGCAGATGAGTTTGTTGATCTTTTTTTTTTATTGTGATAGATTTGGTAAAATTTAGGACCTAAGTTTAAATTTGCTCAATATTTATAGGGTTCTCTCTAATTCTGCTTCTGATCATGCCACCTTGTTTGATGGTTTGATTTTGTGCTTTAAAAAGATACGAACAAGTTTTAATGTTATTTTGCTTGGTTATGTTTGGAGTGTTTGAAAGGAGAGAAACGCTTGCGTTTTTGCAATAAGGAGATTTTGATCTACCATATGTTTGATAAGGTGAAAGAGTTAGTCCTTTTTTAAATTAAAGCTAAGTTTTATAATTTATCTTTTCATTTGCATCTTTGGTGGGTTAATCCCTTAGTTTGTCCTGGGAAGCCCGCTTAGCTATCCATTTGCTTTCATTTTGTCGATTTTGTTGGTTATCCATTTGCTTTTGTTTTGTTGATTTAGTTTTGAGGTACTTTAGTATACCTCTTATTTGTTGGTCAAGACATGGAAGCGGATCCAAGTTCCTACTCAAATCTTGGCCGTTAATTTCAACTTATTACTAACTGGACTTTCATATCAACGCATGACAATAAATATGACGGAAAGTGCAAGAGATGAACCGGGCCTTGTGCACGCACCATAGACATGACCTATATTTAAAATTGGCAAAATTATATCAGAAGTCCTTTAAATTATTTTAATAGTAACAAGTTTGTCCTTTAAGTTTTCTTCGTACCACTTAGGTCTTTAAGTTAAATAACCGTAATAATTTGAGGGATTTCAAATCTTAAAAATATAAGTTAAACGAAATAATTTGAAGACATAAGTGATACGAAAAAACGCTTAAAGGACTAACTTGTTACAGTTAAATAATTTAAAGGACTTAAGTATACGAAAAAAAACTTAAAAACCAACTTGTTATAGTTAAATACGAAGAAAAAAAAACTTAAAAACCAACTTGTTATAGTTAAATGACTTAAAAGACCGACCTCGTGAGCTTAGCTCAGTTAGTATGGACAATGCATAAAAATATGCAAAGGTCCGGGGCGAACCCCGGCCACCACAAAAAAAAATGACTTAAAAGACCTTTCATGCAATTTTGCCTTTAAAATTTAAACAGATTTAAAAACGAGTAAACCACCGATTGAGTCACTCTCAAATTAGTTTCAACTCTGTTAACATTTAAAATAGTCGCTATTTTTGTCAAATGTTTCATAGTTAGGTCCCTCTTTTCAAAATGAGACAAAAATATAAAAACAAACTAGTTTGATATATTAACAGAGTGAACTAATTTGAGAGCAACTTTCAAATACATAGAGCGACTTTCAAATACATAGACCAATTTAGTGGTTTACTCATTTAAAACTTAGTGGTTTACTCATTTAAAACTGAGCTGATTACTCTAGATTTTCACCGTAACTCATGCCTCTTGATTCATGTGACAAAAACATAAACCAACTCTCTTAATTCCCAGTCTTGTAAATGGCAACCCATTTCCAACGCAATATCGTAATTCACAAATCAATTTCAGAACCAAAAAAACGCATTTCTGAAAGGACGAAAAGCATGTTCGCATTCTTTGCTTACATGAGGATAACACAACACAAAGCCGATTCATAGGAATTTCATCGTTCAGTACCTCACAGTCAGATGAGCAAGTTTTCCATGTCCAATATTCTTCAGAGAAGAACAATGGCCATGTCTCAAACAACACTTCACTTTCGCCAGTTTGTTTCTTAGTTTTAACCGGCTTATGTACAGAGATTTTCTGGCTTAAACAGACAGACAACATGGCCCTTTCCAGTTCAACCGGCCGGTCTGCTATTCATAACATCGGTATTATTATGGATTTAGAGACAAGTAAACTTAGAAACGGAAAAAAAAAAATTAATACCCATCACAACCATGAAGGGATTTCATAGTCAAATATGGTCATAACAATATTAACAAACTGCTATAACCTGCAATCAATCAAAATTAAAAATCATACATTCACATGCACATACATGATTATGATCAAGTTTAATCACATTAAGCCAAGATGACATGAGCAGAACATCCAATAAACCCTTCAGAGTTGAAATATATTCAATAAATGCTTCAGAGCTGAACAAGCTCGAGACAAATGAGTATAAGCTTTCACAGGCATAAATATTATAAAACCACTCATAATCGTATTAACAAAGGAAGCATCGCCTTTACAAAGTCCAGCTGCAGCAGCTGTATGATATACTAGTAGATAATAGAAGATGCATTATATGCATTAGCCTGGCCCTAGGTTAAACTAATTCTATTCACGCACATAAACGATTATTATCTAGTTTAATCCCTTTAAGCCAAAAGGACAGAGCAGAACATTCAATAAATGCTTCAGAGTTGAGATATATCAACCACCACCCATATGGATTTATTGAACAAGCACAAGACAAACGAGTATTACCTTCACTGGTATATTGTAATCCACTCATAACCATATTAACAAAGGAAACATCGCCTTTACAAAGTTCAGCTTCAATGGCTGTATGATACACTAGCAGATAGAAGATGCATAATATGCATTATAGCCTAGCACTAAGTCACAAACTAATTCTATTCATAATATGGCATAAATATCATCGCTTCTTTCAGACAACAGAACCTCCTGTCTGATGAAGCATGGCGTCAATTTCATCCCCATCTTCCATCTCCAACTGAAACAGGACATATTTACATGCAATAAAACATGAATGTTAGACAATTATTATCAAAAAAATATATTTGGTAGAGATAAAGTAGTGAAGAGATGTCATATTCACGAACCTCATCGGGAGTCTGCTCAGCACGGAGACGACGCCCATCAAAGAGAAAAGCAATGGAGTTGAAATCCACAGACTGACGATCACAGTAAGCATTCATAAGTTTTTTCAATTGAGTGTTCCTCTTGATCCTGAAAAACACTTCGTTACCATCCTACAACATCCAAAACAGACCAAGATTAGCATATAATTCCAATGTTTAGTTTCATGTATCCACCAATTTACGACAGTAACCAAGACTAGTTCCATGTAACCAATTTACAACAGTAACCAAGACTGATGATATGAAAACTACTCATATCAAGAATTTAAAGTATAACTTATGTTTTTGATATTTATCTCGATAATAACACTTTCAATGGCCATCAAATCCAACACCAGAGTAAAACTCTTTAGAAAATCCAGTTCACTTTGAAATGTCCAATTTTGAGTATAGAGATATAATTGATCTAAAAGGCAAACCATCAAACAATAGAAACAAAAAAAGCTACAATATAAAATTTAAGGAACCTCTTTGTAAGCCAAACTTATACAGATTGCAGACATGAAGGGATGCACAAAACAGTGAAACATTCCGACATTAAAAAGAAACACATTCATGCATACTTTCTTTTTAGAAAAAATAATTAGAGATGTGGGGAAAATGATTGTTGTGATTTTCAACCATAAAAGATGAAACACAACTGCCCATTCTCTCCAATTGATATTGCAAGGGAACACTTTCGGAAGAATGCATTGATCATAGCACAACACCGATACACACTATCCCTGCTCTCTAATTAAACATCACCTATGTTTTTCTGAATAAACCAATAGTGCCACTATAAAATTTAGATAACCAAAACAGATACAAAGATATAAAACAAGCAAAATCTCAGATTATAGACATGAAATAATGCAACAACAATGAAACGTGCAAACATGAAAAGTGGAACCAAAAGATATCCTAATGAAAACATGAAAAGATATCCTAATGTTTCCATATCACCCAAAAGTGGAACCAAAAGATTTGGCTATCACCCGAATGAACAATAATTCATAGCATGTAAAGCTTAATGAAAACAAAAACCAAAAAATAACCACGAACATAGTTTTTTGAAGTTTCTTACCAAAAGCAATACATATATCCCAACTCATCAACAAGATACCACATAAGCATTCCAGCATTCATTATTAAAAAAGAGTACTAGTGATCCTCTTTTTTCACACATGATTTATTATGTAAAACGAATAATAATCAATTTGAGATTGTTTTCGTCTTTGGTAAAAGAACTTATTTTGCAACTAATAATCGATAGAAATTAATTCCCTCTTTGGTAAAAGATCTTATTTTGCAACTTATATAAGCACTTATAAACAAAGCTAATTTGATAAACATAAAACACAGCAATAGTATAGCCAAATTCATTTTATACTCTATAAGTTGGTTTCATACACTGTCGTGTGGATCATACTGTAACAAGTTGAAACTAAGTTGTTTTTACAAGTTCGTTCAAACATGTCACGAGTGCTTATAGCAGTATATAAACTCAAACAAGTCAATCAAAACAGAGATTATGAACACACAAATAAGGGTTCAGAACAATAAAATTAAATTCCAAATCCTAAAGCATAGTAAAAAATATTAACAAAATTAAAATAATAAAGAAAAAAATCGATCCATGAATCCAAAAAAAAAAAACTTTAATCAAACCTATCAAACGATCAAATCAAAAAAGTGAAAACCCTAATGCTTCAACAAACAATAATAAACAACACAAACAAATATTTTATATATCATAAGCCAAGTAACCGAAGTTAAAAATCACCGATCCACAAAGTCTAAATCAAACGGAAACCCTAAAAATTGAAATTTCAAAAACGAAACCCTAGAAATCGAAGGAAGAAGCAAACGAACCTGACCCTTGACCTTGAGGTTGATGTGAGCACCACCTGCTTCTGGCTTCTTGTCTTCCTCAGTGTTGGGAGCAGCTGCACCTGACGACATCTTCAGAATCTCCGATTATGCAAACGCAAACGCGCTTTTCTGTGGAATCACGGCGACGATGGGTATTTATATGATGAGAAAATCGACGGATCAGATTCTCTTGCTTTTGTTGTTTCTGGGCCGGGTTTGGGCTTAGGCCTGATAAGTTTCTTTTGACTGAAATAATTTATTTTTGAGAGCTTCTTTTTCTAATTATCAGTGCTTTTGACGTGGTTTTTATGCATTATTCGTAAGTTTGTTAATGTAATTTACGAAAAAACAGTTTGAATAATTTATAAATTAACGTAAAAGTTAATTTATTTGTATAAGTTATTTTCCGTGAGCTAAAAAAAACTAATCCAAACAAGCTCTAAAAATACAATTTCTTTTGTCATAACAAAATTTTAGACAATTATGGATTTGAAGAAATCAATGGATAGTTTGTTAAGAATCATATGAAAAATATTTTAAAAAAAAAAAAAAAGAATAGTTTAGCTAAGACCCATAGTTTTACTGTAGTTGGAGTTAGTAGTTCTTGTTTCTTTTTTGTCTCTTTATTTGGTTTTCTAGTTGTTTGTTTGTTGAGAGAACTTTTTTGTAAGTAATCTTGTTTTGAATATATTTGAATAAGTTGATGTCATTGAATTTTCAAAGGTGTTAATGCACTAATGTAAATGTTGCTGAAAAATGTGAAGTTGATTTTAGTTCAATTTTAGTGAAATTAAGTTAAATGTAACACGTTGTTTCAAATTTTTACGAACTTTGAGTTTCACAAAAATTTCATTGAGAAACTTATATATTGGTTGTGAAAGAACCATGTGATACCATTGTTTTTTTTAAATGAAGTATTAGAATTTTCATCGGATGATATTTTTGTTAATCAATGAAAATTTATTATCGATGATTTATTAGAAATTTTATCATCAACCTAAATCCTTAAACGTTGTTCTTTAGAACTCAGCATAAGAAAAAAAAACTCATGTCAAAATTAAAACATGTCGCTCACAACAATCCATATCTATCCAAAAAATCAAACATAAAAAACTAGAAAAAATCTAACATAAAGAAGGTGAAACAAGCATATGAGTTGCATACCTGCGTTCCTCGCCAAATCTTACAAACTTAGAAAACAACAATTTATTAACAAAGGTGTTAATGCACTAATGTAAATGTTGCTGAAAAATGTGAAGTTGATTTTAGTTCAATTTTAGTGAAATTAAGTTAAATGTAACACGTTTCAAATTTTGACGAACTTTGAGTTTCACAAAAATTTCATCGAGAAACTTATATATTGGTTGTGAAAGAACCATGTGATACCATTGTTTTTTTTAAATAAAGTATTAGAATTTTCATCGGATGATATTTTTGTTAATCAATGAAAATTTATTATCGATGATTTATTAGAAATTTTATCATCAACCTAAATCCTTAAACGTTGTTCTTTAGAACTCAGCATAAGAAAAAAAAACTCATGTCAAAATTAAAACATGTCGCTCACAACAATCCATATCTATCCAAAAAATCAAACATAAAAAACTAGAAAAAATCTAACATAAAGAAGGTGAAACAAGCATATGAGTTGCATACCTGCGTTCCTCGCCAAATCTTACAAACTTAGAAAACAACAATTTATTAACAAAGGTGTTAATGCACTAATGTAAATGTTGCTGAAAAATGTGAAGTTGATTTTAGTTCAATTTTAGTGAAATTAAGTTAAATGTAACACGTTTCAAATTTTGACGAACTTTGAGTTTCACAAAAATTTCATCGAGAAACTTATATATTGGTTGTGAAAGAACCATGTGATACCATTGTTTTTTTTAAATAAAGTATTAGAATTTTCATCGGATGATATTTTTGTTAATCAATGAAAATTTATTATCGATGATTTATTAGAAATTTTATCATCAACCTAAATCCTTCAACGTTGTTCTTTAGAACTCAGCATAAGAAGAAAAAAAACTCATGTCAAAATTAAAACATGTCGCTCACAACAATCCATATCTATCCAAAAAATCAAACATAAAAAACTAGAAAAAATCTAACATAAAGAAGGTGAAACAAGCATATGAGTTGCATACCTGCGTTCCTCGCCAAATCTTACAAACTTAGAAAACAACAATTTATTTCCATTCTTCAATTCATCTTGTATAGTCGAATAAGCCACCAACAACACTTCTACATCTTCAACCCTTTCATTTTTTTTCCATAAATTAGGGTGTTGTCTTAAGTTCGAGGGAAAAAAGATGATTGTTTGTCTTTTAAACAGATATATGATTGGTTTGAGAGAAAAAAACTCAGATTTACATGCAACAAAATTTCAAATCTAGCTATCAAAAAAATAAAATCCCAAATTTTAAAAAAAATTGATTGGAGGTGGAGATATAGTTGATACATGTATGAGTTTGCATAGGAGATGTGAGGTCTAGTGAAAGATGGGGTGGGGGGTGAAGAATGGGTTTGGTGGGACGACGGAGGGGTATGTTGAAATGGGTGGGAAATAGGGAGCGAGTAATAATATAAGTTTATGAAGATGATGAAGGAAAACCTAATTTTAATGTTATTTTTATTTTTTATTAAAATTATGACTTGATAAGTGGAAAATACACATGTACAAAAAAAAAAACGAAAAAACAAAACTAATCATACAATCAGTGCATCACATAATTTAACTTACACAGTTAGATGGGATCATAATTAATATCCAAAGAATATTAAAAAGACAAGGTTGGAATCTATTTTTCGTAGTGGGGGTAAACCATATTTCTCTTAAATGGCAGGGGGTAAACATTATTTATCCATTGGTGTGTAGTTATGTTTGAACTTTCCCACAAATTATTCTAATAGTCAAGTTAAAAGGTTTTAAAAAAGTAAACTATTGTGTTCTACTTTAAAAAGGACGACTATTTTCTCTGAAAGTTGGTACAAGACGAAGGCTTAGAGATAAAGGCGGATTAGGGTTTCTGAAGTGGTATCAGGTTTTCAACAACTCTTGTTGCTACGCAAGGGTTCTATTTATTAAACCCCTTGTGTGCTGACCAAGTCAGACGTTATTGGGCTTATGCAAGCCCAATAACCCAATCACTTGATCTGCTAATTAATTAGCTCCACTTACTAAACGCACCCTCAAATAAGTCTCACTTATTTCTCTCGTTCAATTGTCATTTTGTGTGTGATCCTGTATGTTCTTGTAATGTTGACAATACTATTAAATTACATATTTATTACTCCCTCCGGTCCTAATTTATAAGAGAAAGTTGGGTCAACAAAAGTTGATGTATCTGGTTAAAAATTCAATCCAGATACATCAACTTTTGTTGACCCAACTTTCTCTTATAAATAGGACCGGAGGGAGTATTATAAATAGTGAGCGATATCTAGCAACACATCACAACTACCCAAGTGACGAGAATGTCACATGATCTGACAAACCTTTCTGTGATAAATATATTGGTTATAATTACCCTTTTTCCCTTATGTCTATATTGAACACAAGACATGGTATGTCTCCCTTGTCTAGTTTAATATTGGGCCCTTAAACATTTATTCTGTTATGTAGGAATGGCAAATATCATCTAGGACACTTGTGTCCCTCATCATGATTCGTTGAGTACCCATCAAGTGACTTTATAGTCATCCTGTTACGAACAACGTTTGTACATCAACAAAGTATCTGACTCCTACATCTAGGGTACACAATGGTTTCAGGTCAAAGGGTGGAATACACCACTTATCACTATGAGAATGACTTATTACTTTTACATACGCTATGTTATACGTTTGAGACATGTGGCAACCTTATTGTACGTTATGTTATAAACTAGCATGTTGCTCGTGCATCGTACGGGTGGAAAAAGTATCGACATTTGCCTACACGCCGTCCACACCCCACACGACGCATGATCATAAATTAACGTTACATACACTGCAAGCGACGACATGCCACATATTAAACGATGTACACACCACACGGACACGAAGCGTATGACACCAAAACTTAAAAAAAAAAAATTAACTACATATTCTTGTATCAATTCTCATATTTCAAATATGTAATACATCGGTAATAATTCTCTTAGAGTATAGTCATTCATCTGAGTTAAATAAATGTTTGTTTCTGAGAAATATAGTCAATTTCTCGGTTCGTATTCTTAAAAAATTAAAATATTTTGGTCCCGAAATTTTTCTCCAACACGCAGTTTTAGTCTATACCAAGGTAAATTTGTTTACCTGCGAATAAGCTTGTAAGCCCTATAATGATGTTGTACACACTTATTTAAAATATTATAAAAAATTCCTCCACAATAGGCTAGTTTAAAACTTCTTTTGTAGGTCCATTATTTCTTGGAATTAATCTCGAACATTAAGCTTTTAAAAAAAATTCACACATACCTCACTACTGGTTGCAAAAAAAAAAAAATATAGGGACTAAAAAATAAATTCGCCATATTTATAAGACTAAAAACAAAATTCGTATATTTAGAAAGGTAAAAATAAAAATTCAATATATTTACAGGGACTAAATACATAATGTATCTTTATTGAATTTCTAATGACCATTTTCTCTAATTACCAAATTATAATAAAACGAAACAAACACAATAAAAAAAGCAAAAACACATGGGATTTTTCTACAAAAAAATGTGAGACTATTCTCATATTGCAACCATGCAAATTTATTTCCTAAAATGGTAATTTTTGGCATTACATTTTCCCTCATTGGGCAACGGTTAGGAGAATAAAAGTAGTAAAAGCTGCAACATCACTGCCAAAACACATCTAAAGTTGTTTACCAGTTGACCAACGACTATGAACAGAAACCCACACAATCACAAAGACTGGTAACCCACACAGTCACAAAGACTGTAACATTGTCAGGCTGATAAATGCCAAGAAGTGTTAATTTCATGTTGTATTTTATGCACTTTTTGTTACTTGTTTTGCAAGTTATTGAAGGAAAAGCCGAGAAATAAGTGTGAAATGCCTTATTACGCTTTATATATCTTACTCTATCCTTTTATGCAGGAATTTACCCCAAGACACTGAGCAAAGACCAAAAATCATGAAAAAGTGCAATTGGGCAGAAGCTGATCCAGGAGGAAGTGTGTGCTCGCAACTGCGAGCTCATTTACTCGCATCTGCGAGTAAGGGCGGTTTGACCAGATACGCCAATAGCGTATCTCTCTGGAGACCTTTGTATTTTCTCAACTCGCAATTGCGAGTGGAGTAGCTCGCAGATGCGAGCTCAGGCAGAGCAGACCTCTATATATAGCCCACTTGCTATTCTTGGAGATATTATCATATGATCTTAGGAAATATCTTAGATATTCCTTTTCTCTTAGTTTTTCTTAGCTTTTCACTTGTAATATCTTAGAGAGAAAATAGGGTAGATCATATAGAGTGAGAGTGATTTTGGAAGTTGGATTCTTATTCCTTTGTTGAGACATCACAAGGGTAATGAATCTTTCCTTTTCAATCCATCCTTGCAAGGCTTCCATGATGATGTGTAGCTAAATACCCTTTGTTGGGATGAGAGGTACTTGATACTTGTAAACATGTAATCTTTTGATCTTGCAAGTTATGGTTCTAGCAATTTATATTCAATATTGTTGTTATTCTCGTGTTAATGCTTTCAATGAGATTCAAGATGCTTTGGATACGAACTCTTGAATCTAGAGCTAGAGTAGCAATCTATCTTAGGTTATATCATTCTTGACAAGTTTGTTAATCTTTGATAATCACCATAATCAAGAGTTTAATGCTTTCAGATACTTAATCAGGCTGGACACGGTCGATTAAGTTATCTGATCGACTTTGTTATCGTTTAAGGGATTTGGACACGAATGTTTAAACGATACCTTAGAGTTAATTATATCGCTTTGGACACGAAGGATAGTTTAGAATTGATTGTGATAATATTGTTTATAAAGCTAGAATTTGTATGGATCATTAGGTTATGTGTGACGCTTGGTTAAGGAACTCTATTCCTAACAAGTTTCAATCCTTATTAATCTCATCTTTTACTTTTGCAATTTAGTTTAGCTAGTTACATTTCAAACAAACAAGTACTCTTAATACTTGGAATGATAATTGATGTTAAACTGTTCTTGATAACGCACTATTCTCTATGGAGACGATACACAAATACTTATCTTGTTTGATGCAAAACTACATTCGTCAAAATGGCGCCGTTGCCGGGGAATGGTGTTTAGTTATCATAGATAAAACGATTGATTTATTTAAAAAACAATTATTTTATTTAATTTATTTTAATTCTGAAATTTTGTCTTTTAGTGTGCCACGTGGCATGAAATGATTGGACCACGTGACACTCCGTTAATTATTTTTTTTTAAAGGTTAACAGAGGGACCAATACCAATTTTTTTATAAAGTGCAGGGACTAAAGCCAAACAAAAAAAAGTGTAAGGACTAATAGCAAAAAATGATGAAAGTGCAAGGACTAAAGACATATTTAAACCTTTATCTCACGATCAAACTCTAATTGACCAGAGCTTTGACTCTGAAACCGAATGATTAAAAAAAAAATAGCAAACTTTTTTTTATCTTTCTTTCTTTTGACTTCTTTTTCTCTCCTTTCACATCATTTCCTTTTACTTTTTTCAATAAAGAAGGTGTAATATATGCTTTTAAAAGTGTAAAATATACTCTTTTTAATACAAAAATTATTTACTTTTATTTAGAGGGGTGCCCCTAATATGGTCCCTATTTTTAAGGGTGCACCCATGGTCCCCTCAAAATGACTTTCAATTACAAGTTATACAAACAAAAATTGTTTCATGGTCCCACATAACAAAAAACTATTTTTTAAAAATAAACATGAGTAATTATTTTTACACCCTTTAGTTGAAGCCTAAAATCCCCAAATGGATAAATTTGTCTCCTCTCTTTCTCTCTTCAAGACCGCAGGATTGTTGCTGGAGTGGGATAACACTATGCTGTTAATAAATCCAGGGAACATGATGTTAATGCTTTTGAAATAAATCCTACAATGGTGGAAATTAAAGGAATACTGGTGTAGAGGTTCAAACTTTGAGCCTCCTGCAAACTGAATAAATAAAACACTCCAAGTGTCCATGAAACTGGTGTATGACCTGATTAGGTAGTTGTGATAGTCTAGAACCAGACAATTCCATACGGGTGCAATAGTGGTGGTTAAGAAATTGATGAACTAGTAATTTGATGCTGAAGGTGATTGAATCACGAATTCGGACGAGAGGAGAAATTGCTCTGAGAATCGCGTGTGTATATGAAGGAGTAATAATTATGGAGCAATTAACAGAGAGAGATAAGGAGGAAAATAAATGGGTTTCTACTAAGATTTAAGGTTTTATGAAGGTGAAGGAGAGATAAAAGAAGAAGAGGAAGAAGAAGAAGAACTACGGTCTTGAAGAAAGAGAAAGAGAGGAGGAAAATGCTTCTCACATGGGAATTTTTGACTTATACTGAAGGGCGTAAAAGTAGTTACTCGTGTTCACTTTAAAATAATAATTTTTTGTTATGTGGGACCATGAAACAATTTTTTGTTTGTGTGACCTGCAATTAAAGGTCATTTTGAAGTAGACATGGCAACGGGGCGGGGCGGGGCGGGGGCGGGTTTTAATACCCCCGGCCCCGGCCCCGGCCCCGGCCCCGTTTCACACTACCCAGCCCCGCCCCCGCCCCCAGACCCGACGGGGATAGAATATTTACCCCCAGACCTGCCCCCAACGGGGACGGGTTTCCCAGCCCCGCCCCCACCCCCACCCGCGAACAGTGAAGAAAAAAAATGCAGACCCTCTTCTCTCTTTCTTGTTCCTCCACTTGTATATTCATCTCTCTTCATTTCTTCAGTACATAAATTATATGCTTGTTTTGATTAGGATTAGAGGAGAGGGAGAAGAGAAAGAAGTAAACCAGGGTTTGAAAAAAAAATTCACAAAACAAAATGGCGGTGACAACTCACTCTCTAACCGCTACAGAAAAGAAATCATTTAATTGAAAACCACACAACAAGAAATTTGCAGATATGCGGACAACCGCTATGAGGCATTATATCAAACAGGTTTCGTGTTTGTTCAACGTAACCATGTTTAGCGTAGTTGGTGAGTATGGAAGTCCAATGAACAACACAGGAGTGGATGTTTCCGGATGGGAAAGAGTGGAAGCGACGGTGCCGGAAGACAGCGAACGGATTGAAGAGGAAATGGAAGAGTGAAACTGTGGCGGCTGAAGAGTGAAGAGGAAAAGGAAATTAGGTTTTCAGTTTTTTTTTTCTCTTTATATACCCCCTTCTTCTAATTTAAGGGTAGTAAGGTAAATACTCATATACGGGTGCGGGGCGGGGGCGGGTGCGGGGCGGGTGTGAGTATCCCCCGTCCCCGTCCCCGCCCCCGCATTTAGCCTACGGGTTTTCCCCGGACCCGGACCCGGACCCAGTTAATTCGGCTTTTCCCCGTTAAAATTCGGGTGCGGGGGCGGGGGACCCGACGGGTCCGGGTTCTTTTGCCATGTCTATTTTGAAGGGACCATGGGTGCATCCTTAAAAATAGGGACCATATTAGGGGCACCCTATTTAGAGAAACAAAAAATATATTTTTTTTCCCCTTAACTCATTAATGTTTTTTAACAAAGTACCAAACAAACATACCACAAAGTACAATGAGCAGCTCTATGTACTAATCCGATCAATGGAGAGATTGAGAAGAGTGGTAAACGAAATAGCGTACACCAACAATCCCACTAAACTCTCACCACTTCACATCTCTCTTCTCCCTTTTCTTTCAATCTCTTCTTCTTTCTACAAACTCGCTCTCTCACTTCGTCACTCTCTTTACAAACGCAACAGTTTCTTCCATTTTCAAATCCACCGTTTACCACTTCCTGTTATCAGTGTTGGAAATTTGACTTGGGGTGGTAATGGCAAAACACCAATGGTTGAGTTCATCGCTCGCTACTTTTCTCGTTCCGGAATTTCACCTCTTCTTCTTTCTAGGGTAATTCTTTTACTGATTTTGTTTTTACTGACGTTGCAACACATTATTGGATGGATGCATCTAGTTTATTTTCTTTTTAATTATATGAAATTGAAAATGAAATAATTAATGTAAGATGGAAAATTTACATGTGAAATGTTTAATTTAATTGTTCCAATGATTTGGATTGGTTTATTTAAGCTTATCTACTATCAATACCACTTATAGCTTATATCCATTAGTTTTCCAAGATAACTTATTAAAACAACTTATAGTTTATAGTATAAGAAAACAGTTTGACTCTGTTTTATCTCTTAGCATGTAAATAGCTTATGATAAATATTTGTATATGACAAACGCTTATGTAAGATGTTTATCCAAACAGAGCCTAGAAGCATATTTGTTTTCCTGAGACGGAAATTTCGATTTTAGGAGAGAAACTGAAAAATCCAGTACTTCATAGCAGAGAATTCAATGAGTGAATGAGGTGAATGTGTTGTAGTGGAAAATGAGTGCTTAATTGAAGAAACTATGTTTAGTGTAATAAACTAGAACTAGATTCATTTTGCAAATGGCAATGTGTCTTTCTTTGAACTTCAAAGCCAGCTAAATACCAGATGATCAGAAAAGTATTATCAAGAAAACTAATGGATATAAGCTACCTAGGTTACACTTCACTACCCCTCCCACATGATCAGAAAAGTATTATCAAGAGCTTAATAATGTAAAATGATAACATCTGAAGCTCTTAACATACTTGAAATATGTTAACATAAGGTGAGAAGTAATACTCAAAGTCAAAATGTTATTAAGATGTTGTGGTAAATGCTGTAAAATTCCTTTATTTGTGAGTCTTGGTCAGAAGGAGTATAGGTCCTTTCCATTTTTCAAAAGAAATGGAGAGATCCATTACTATGGTTTCGGGATGTATAAAATATATAAAGAAATGTTTCCAAAAGAGTACGGACCCTCTCCATTTTTCAAAAGAAAATGTGAGCTCCATTACTAAAAATTTGGGTATATAAACGTTTTTATGTATTTTGTATAATTGGACTTTTATATAACTGTTTCTTTATACACTAAAATCATAATAATGGAGATGTCCATTTCTTTTAAGAAATGGAGAGAATCTCTTGCTCAATCAAAAGGTACCAAACTTACTGTTAAGATATGCGTGTACTCTTTTTTGTTTTATTGCAGTTTTCTGGGATAGGGTTATACAAAAATGC
The DNA here is from genome assembly GCF_051527215.1 of Medicago sativa. NCBI lineage: Eukaryota > Viridiplantae > Streptophyta > Magnoliopsida > Fabales > Fabaceae > Medicago > Medicago sativa. The sequence continues at coordinate 52,298,563 of NC_140751.1, read as the reverse complement.
TAATACTTAAGGGGGGAAAATCTGAAATGAATTGCTTGCTAAGTGATAAGTAGTTCTTTGGCTTGAATATATTGTTAGTTGTTATTACAAGTGTATAAATGATCACTTAGTATGATTATTGTCTAACAAGTGAATGCTATAAAGGCTAACTAGTCCATGTCACCTATAGCATATGACCCTTGGTTATGGTTCATTTTCTTGATTTTGAATGCCCCAAGCCCCCAAGTTATTGAAGATATTGACCCTCCATGTCAAATTCTAACTGAAGTACTCAAATCCTGTTCATTTAATAACGTTTTACCCAGTAAGTTGCTTACTTAGATTGACTAATTTCTATATTTCTTTGACAGGGTTATGGTGGTGGTGATGAAGTTAACATGCTTCAGAGGCATTTACTTGGAACACCAACTAAGTTTGGTGTTGGCGCAAATCGAGCTGCTGTTGCAAGTAGTTTGATCCAAAAATATGGCTACATTGATATTCGCAACAGTTCATTGTATGAGAAGCAAAACCATGATCAGAAGGCCCAGAATTCTCTTGACTCAGAAAAAATTGGAGTTGTAGTTCTTGATGATGCAATGCAGGTAACAAACTCTCCCACGCACTATCCTTATTTGTTTTCCCATGTATTAATATACTGTTTCACGATTTACTTCTTAGTTACTGTTAGAACAACAACCTCAGTTTAAGAGACAGCAGATATGATTGTGCCTACATTTCCGACTGCAGAACAACTGCAGTATCTTTCTTTTATCACTGAGATTTTAATAGTACGATCCAATTCACAACATTACCCCTGAATTGGAGCACGGGGGATTCACCCCCCACCCCAATTGCAGCCCAGCAATCGAGCGGCATGCCCACTTTATGTTTTCATTAGTAAACTATGAACGATATCCAATAGTTACGACCCTGGAAAACAAATAGTGCCTACAATTTAGATATTGTCATTGGTCAGTTAGTTATGTTCATCATCATTTTGTTAGAGCTACTACCGGTGACTTAAGTGCATGGAATCTAGTTTTTTTTTTTTTAAAATATTCTTTGACATGGCATGTGCTCTAAATCAAACCATTCATATGCAAGGTAGCATTGGAGTTTATGGCGAGATTTGGATATTGTGATGATCAACGGATTAACTCTTTGGGGTAACGGTAAACTAATGCCACTTGGACCTTTAAGAGAGCCTTTGACTGCACTCAGACGAGCAGATGTAGTTGTAATCCATCATGCAGACTTGGTATGTTAATATGGTATTCATTGTTCTGCTTTAAAGAAAACAATTTGTAATTTTTTTTGTGGCAAGTTTTTCTTCATCAGTCAGCATTTACTTATATATAGGTGGCGTGCCTGTATGCAAATTTATAGAACATAACATCATTCTGAAAATTGTGCTTTTGGAGATTCTCAGGTTTCTAATCATGTTCTTGAAGATATTATGTCTATGGTCCACGAAATTAAAAAGTCTGTTCCTATTTTCTTCACAAAAATGGACCCAACTTACTTATTTGAGGTGGGAAGCATGAATTCTAAAATACCGTTGACGGCTCTTCACGAAGCTGCTATTTTATGTGTATCTGCTATTGGTTCTGCAGATCCTTTTGTGAAGCGGATTCAAGAGGTATTCCTTCCTAATCATCTCCCGCCAACTAAATAGATTATATATTTTTATAATCATTGGAGAATATTCTAAATACAAACACATTAAAGGACTATTTAATTTTCACATGTTAAATACTATCTACCATTTTGTTTTAAATCATGAAATTCTTTGAATGGGAAGGATTCTGATAGAATTAAAATTATTTGATTCTAATATATGTTAAGCCTAGTGATAATGTTGTGAATGTTTTAAGTGGATTTTCCCTTTCTTTTCCTCTTACTCTCTTTCTATGTATCATCTCTAAAGTGCAGATGGGAGCTCTTTATGTTGATCGAATAGATTTCAGTGATCATCACATATTCCATTCAAGGGTACATTTTTATCTTTCCTGAACTAAATAATTTGTTGACCGATTACACACCATGTTGTTTCAAGTAAACTTTTAAATCTGTCATTCATTCTCTTTGACACTGATTTTTTTAAAGCCAAAATTTGATTCCAATGGCATCGTGATGGAAACTAATATCCCAACTATGTTGGCGCCTCAGAAACAAACAATTATTTGCAGCAAACCAAAATAATTATTAAAAAAAATACTGCCTCCGGTCCTTATTATAAGAAGAAAAAGCGAAAAACATCAAAACCAATGCAATAATTAATAAGTGTAACTTTTTGAATATTTTTACAAATACAGCCTCATAAAAAAATTGTGAAGCATTAAATACACCCACTAATATTAAAAAGACAAAAATTAAATAAGGGGTATAAAAGTTTTTTAAACAATAACTACACCTTAAAAGTTGTGATATTTTCTTATAAATATGACCAAATTTTTTTTTTCAACATTTTCTTAGATAGAGGACCCTGGAGGGAGTAACAAAAAAGACGGGGGACATAAAACCAGACCCTCCATAAATACATTACTTAAACTGATAAAGTTGAGCATAGTGTCCTGCTGGGCTGTTAAAAAAACAGTGGTATGTGAGTAAAATCATGAAGATCATATTGAATGCTGTGCTGCCATTATATCTGTGCCTGCTTTCATTTATTTGTGTATTTATTCATTTTGAATATGTGGTTTAGTTTTACATTGACTAAACTGATACTATAATATATATTCAATTAATCCAGGACATTAGTATGATCAGAGCCAGACTTAAAGAACTAGAGAGGAAGTTTGGTTTCAAACCCTTTGTTGTAATAACTGAAAAGGTAATTAGACTTGCTTGCACATTTGTATTGTTGTTTATATACGAAATTATCGATATATATGTATCTCTATTTTTAACACCTTAATTTATCTTTCCACTTTGCAGGATTATGATAGGGACCCTGAGATTCTTAAGCAACTTTATCCATTTAAAACTTTTGTTCTGTGTTCTACACTGAAGATTTTGCCCTATAGAGGAAACAATGAAGATAGCTTTAAGAAATTTCTAAAGGACCATTTGAAATTAGAATTTTCTGCAGCAGATTAATCCTAATTTATTGTAAGCTCTCCCTTCCAATCATGCGGCTAACACACTAAATATTGTTTGCTAAGCCCTCTGTTTTGCAATTATGTTCCTGGTTATTGTTATATTGTTGATGACATTTTTTCCTGAATTACACAAGATGCATTACAAAATTAAGAAAAGGGGATCCATACCCAATAATTCTCACACTTAAACGGGTTATCACACTGCATTTTATCTATGTTCAATAATGTTTGAATTGACGATGAGTTTGTCATAATGATGGTGTACTATTGTGATTTCAGTAAAACTACATTTCGTATCTTCGATAAAAACGCGCCACCGTAATTACTTAAAAATTAATGTTACTGTGTTGCAGTTATTTTGTCAAATTAACTGTGAATCAAGCATACATCAAGTAGCTCTAAGTGAAACTCCTTGTCATATGGATTTTATATATTCCGGAACAAACCCATTTTAAAATATGTTTTTTTACATAAAATCAACTCAACTTTTTTATACTCCACTCACTGTAACAATACAAATTCAATCAATTTAATTTCCCTATCTGTGCAACATACACAAATATATCCTGCTTTACTTGAATGAATGACAGACACGTAGCAAAAGAAATAAATAATCAACAAGAAATATCTTTTCCCTTTTAAATGCACTTGCCAAATGGGTTGGTATATGTGACTATTAGTTGGTTTGGTTCTCAAAGTTTACACCTATACACCGTTTGCCACATAATAATTACAAAGCTTGTGTGTTCAAATTGCTTTACACCACCGTTAGCCTCTCTATTCATTCAATTAAACCAAAAATGTACAATGCACTTCAACATAATTATGTGTCTACTTGACTACATTGATCAGCATGATCAGAACTTACCTTACCTTACCGACTCACAACCTATGTAGCACCGATACTTTATTTTAAAGGCGTGTTTGAGTGTTCGACACTCACACTTACGATTACAAACCATCTTTTTTATTTACTTAAATTATTATTAGTGCCTAAGAGTTATTGAATCATGTGTCTACTTTCCGTTAACTTGACTGCATTGATCAACATGGTCAGAACTTACCTTACTGAATCACAAACTATGTAGCATCGATACTTTATATTGAAGGTTTGTCTTTATATTGAAGGCGTGTTCGAGTGTTCGACACTCACTTACGATAAGAAACCATTATTTTTATTTACTTAAATTATTATCGGTATCTATGAGTCATTGAATCATTGTTGAATCAGTGTATTTTATGGCTTACACACATGTCTCTCAACCGCTTTCTCTATTGACAGTGACAATCTACATACATAGCATCACAATAAATCATAGTGGGTTGATAATAATATCTAGAGAGTACCCTTGGCTCCACTATCTTTAACTACTTAGCAAGCAAAATTCTTTTCCCACCTATCGTTTTACATAAATTCAGTATCTGTATCATTAAATCTCTAACCGACTCTTTTCAACCACTACTACACACTACAAAGACAAAAAAAAAAACACAAATCAAATCATAGTATACTCATTACAAAACAGACAACATAGGTATGATGAGATTGAGAACTTCCTTTCTCTTTATCTCTTTCTTCATCTTAAGTTTAGGATTCTTAGAAGCTCAAAAGGTTCCTGCTGTTTATGTGTTTGGTGACTCACTTGTTGATGTTGGAAACAATGATTACTTGAATGGTACCTTTGCAAAAGCTATTTTACCTTACTATGGTATTGATTTTCCAACTAAGAAACCTGCTGGGAGGTTTTGCAATGGCAAGAATGCTGCTGATTTGATTGGTAACTCTTTCTTTAATTTCTTTATTAGCACTTTTCTTATTCAACACACAGCTTAATTAATTGCTTAAAGCATAAACACTTATCATATAAGTGTTCATGTATAAATCAGTTCATTAACACGAACTGTTTTCATAAACTATCTTGGATAATTTATCGATATAAGTCGAAACTACTTACGGATATGTCATAAGTTGTTTTCATATTTTCTCGCATTTTTGTTTGTTGCTACTGAATGTTAAGTTAGGAAGCTAGGGAAACTGAACCAGTCGTTAGAATTGGATAAAATTTACTGTTTTATCAAATATCTTTCTTGGACAATTTTTTTAGCAACACTTTTGACATATATACCTTATTTTCTGCAATGTTTTTCTCATGGAAGAAAACTATGTTTATTGGATGATTTGATTCCCACAAAGCATGAAAGAGAGACATCACAATTGGAATCTGACATATATATGTTCTCATTCGTGCACTAACTTTAGAAAAGTTCATTTTTGTAAAACATATACTTTATGTTATGTGAGAAAGAAAAAGGTAGGAAAAAAAAGATTGAGTGACACTTTAGAAAAGATTGTGCAGTGCATTTCAAGGACCAGAAGTTAATATTAATAATGATAATATAAGTGATATTTTCCTAATTTTTGCATTAAATCAATGATTGTTACAGCTGAAAAAGTAGGCCTTGCAACTTCACCACCATACCTCTCTCTAGCATCTTCTAAGGTAAAAAACAAGAATGTATCCTTCTTGAGTGGTGTTAACTTTGCCTCTGGTGGTGCTGGAATATTTAAAGGCACAGATCCAAATTATGTAAGTGCAGTTCTTATTCTTTCTTTTCTTTTCTTTCACCAACTTTGCTTTTGTGTTTGTACGATAAACATGGGGTCCAAAATGCAATTTTGTGGTCTATTTCAACATGGCCAAAAAGGGAACCACTTGTGTGACATTGTGGTGGGAATGTCACATGACATTGCCCAACCACAATATGACATGTGGTTTTTTCATCTTGAAATAAAATAAAAAAGTCTTGTGAAAGAGAAAGAAGAAACCAAAAAAACTATGTGTCACATTGTGGTTGGACAATGTCATCTGACATTCCCACCACAATGTCACACAAGTGGTTCCCGCCAAAAAGTGAGGCATTGGACTGAGCAGCCTGACCCGCCGCAGTTCAATGGACCAAATTGAAAAAACAACCCATATCGGCCTAGACTGAGTCATGTCCGAACTTTTAACAAAGATATTATTTTAATTTTCCAAATAAAATATACAATGGTTGCGTCCAGATTGACCCAGAGAGTTAAAATGACCCAATTATATCTGGGCTACGAAACATACCGGCCAATCGAACTAGCTCATTTAACTGGACCAAAATTGACGGCTCTACTTGCGGACAATGAAGTAGGGCTAAATATGTGAGCTCCACTTGAGACAAAAATGAAAGTTCTTGACAGAAAAAAGATACAATCATACAAAGCAAAAAGACCCAAATGTAGTAATAGTTGTTATCCCTTAAAGTCAAAGTGATTAAAGAATGGAAAAATTTCTCCCAACTGGTGACATTTTTTTGTAGATACGATCAATACATTTAACAAAGCAAGTGGACTACTATTCACAAATGTATGAAGAATCGACAAAGCAAATAGGAGTATCAACACTTCAGAAACACCTCTCAGAATCCATCTTCTTTGTTGTGATTGGCAACAATGATATCTTTGATTACTTCAATTCGAAGGATCTTCAAAAGAAAAACACCCCACAACAGTTTGTCGAATCCATGGCTTCTTCATTAAAAGTGCAACTACAGGTAAACACAATGGTTGTATATTGTAAGTTAACATTTACTATAACGATGTATAAAAGCGTGGTTCTAAATTGTGTTTGCGGTCATGATTTCAATAACACTACAAACCTTGATATTGCGGCAAAATGAAAGCAAATGCAACCGTAATTGAGCTGCAATGTTGTGGCCGAAATCTCTAAAATCTTTATATTGTGGCCGCATATTTAGAACTATGCTCAAGACTATATGCTTAGAAGCGTCAAAACTTATGTTATGTGCATGCATTTTTATTTGGTATGGTAACTTTTTTCACAGAGATTATACAAAAACGGTGCAAGGAGATTCGAGATTGCTGGTGTGGCTGCAATCGGATGTTGTCCTACATTGAGGCTTAAGAACAAAACAGAATGCTTCTCAGAAGCCAATTTATTGTCAGTTAAATATAATGAAAACCTTCACTCCATGTTAAAGAAATGGCAATTGGAGAGCAAGAACTTAAGTTACTCATACTTTGATACTTATGCTGCTATCCAAGACCTCATTCAGAATCCAACTTCTCATGGTATTATCAAATTCTCATGTATCTCTTTATAACATTAAATAAGTTTATTGGTCTAAGTGATTTTGCAACTTATTTTTTTCTATTTTTTGCAGGATTTGTAGATGTGAAAGCTGCATGTTGTGGAATTGGTGAACTGAATGCTGAACTTCCATGTTTACCAAGTGCAAACATTTGTACCAATAGACAAGACCATATCTTTTGGGATTCAGTCCATCCTACTGAGGCAGTAACTCGCATAATTGTCGATAGACTTTATAATGGACCATCACAATACACATCTCCTGTTAGTATGAAAGAGCTACTTCATGTATCAATTGCTAAATCACCTAGTCCCTTTACATTTTTCATTTTATTGAGTTTGTTGGTTACTTGTTATCAAACACAAACAAATTAGAAGAAAGATAAGAATTACCAAGAGAAAAGTGTGGCACAACATGTATGTTAATTAACAGAAATATAGAATCAGATGATTGTAAATGAATATATGATCATTTATTCATTTTCATCATCTTTTTCCATCAATTTCTTAATATGAAGCTTTATGAGTATTGCAGTTACTCTATATCTCTCTTATGAATATGATTTGGAGCCATGACACCCTCTAATCAGTAACATAAACAATGGTTGAAAAATAAATAAAGGATCAAATGTTGCATGTGTTTGATAAATTAGTGATAAATTAGTCAAACCAGTGAAGAATTGATTGTAAAGTGGAGCAATGTTTACCAAGACAAAGATTCATAATGTGATGTTGAGGCCATTATAATACTGTTAGCAAGAACGTTTACAGAACAATTTTAGTATAGCTTTGCATTAGTCCCACATCGTTGAGTTTTGAATGAATAATTTGCAGTATGAGATATAAAAATAAAGTTTGTGGCACTGAAAAACATACTTACCTGGATGGGGTCAATGGGTGATCAAGAAGGCCCATGGCCTAGGCAAGCGACCTCCATTGCACTTAGGAGGGGTGCTAGCCTAAGGTCTACCCAAGTGGTGGAGCCTACATCATAATTTGTTGCAAGTGGGGGCTTACGTTCGCGCAGCCCCTCCTAATTTAGTCAAATCTTTTTATTTTTTGTTTTGAAAATTGATTTTTTTTAATATTAAAAGTAAAAGGGAAATTCTCTCGTGAAATCTCAACCCTTTAAAATAGAAGATGAAAATCATTTAATATTGAAAGCATTAGAGAGAATACATTTGTTGGTTTAGGTTTTCATATGAGGTAAGGCCACTGAGGGAATCTCTTCCTTTGCATAGAGGGTTTGTTTGTCCTACTATAAACGAGCGGGGCATATAACACTATAAGGTCCCGACTTTTAATTATTAAATAACAAATATAATTAATCAAAAAGGTGTTACACATGCTCAACGTTTCACTATTTCATAAACAAAAATCATAAGTAAAACAGTGGAATAGTTCATCAACTCCAAATAAAATAAGTTAAGGTCTCAACACCATAAGAAAATAAATCGTGATTCCAAAAATCAACTCCAAGAAAACATAAACCAAAAACGACGAAACCCTCGACCATATTGTTACAGATCAGAGCACGTAAATCGTCTACATAGTTTTTCTTAAATAAAATAAAGTGGAAGAAACTTCCATCGCCACCTTTCAATTACCCCGCAGCTAGAGCTCCTTAACCTGAGTATTTGTACCCCACGAGTACATACACCACAAGCACACAACAATAACAAAGGGGTGAGCATACAATTCATAACATATATCTAGTGCACATAAATAACATTGAATAATAGTAGTATTTCAGCTATGAACATTTACGTACATCATTCATAATTCTCACCACGTTAAACATCAACAATTTACACACCATTCACATCACACACTATTTTCAAACACCAACATTAATATGCAAAATGCACTTCATTCCTATCAACTATATGCATGTGGTACCAATTCTACTCATCAATTTTGTATGTCAGAGTTATGTTACTGGGCATACACTCACCAATCTCACCACATTTTCTAATAATGATATGATGTATGAAGAAACTCACCAATACATATACACAATAATTCATCACCAGTAATCAACACCATAGTAGTCAATCTTGGATAGCGGTGCGTAGCGACCAACCCCAAAAATGGGATAGCGTATAGCAGTATGACAAATAGCGGTCACCGATATTTGATCATTTTTTGGACAAATTACATGAATAACAATATAAAGTATAAACAAACTTATATATTTCTCAAAGAAAAAATGTTATATTTAATAAAAAATATAACACTCAAATCTCATAAAACATTCATAAATCAAAACACCAAAAAGCAAAAGACAGAGGAACAAATAAAAATAAAAAATCATAAAACAAGATAAACCATAAAACAAAAGAAAACAGAGGAAGAAAAAAAGAACAAAGAAATCATACAACAGAGGAAGAAGAAAAAAAAAAGAAAGAGAGAAACCATCACACAAAAGATAGAGGAACAAATAAAGAAACAACAGAGGAAAAGAAAACAAAGGAAGAGAACAAAATGAAGCTAAACAATGGAAGAGAGGAAGAGACCGTATGTGAGAACAAGAAAGACTTGAAAAATGTTAGGGTTTACGGAATCCCCAAAATGCCCTAAAAAAGATTTTAAAATTAAGGTCAATTTGGAAATTTCTTACTAAAATCAAATAGTGGCTGAAGCGGCCGCTATTTGGTTATGCGCCACTATGCTACGCGCGGCCGCTATCAGCCACTATTGACTACTATGATCAACATTATAAACAAGATTCGTTTCGCCAATATTCTACACCATTTCACAACATACATCTCACCAATATTTCAACACCATTATACAATATATAACTCACCAAATATCAACACCAAAATAAGATTTATCTCACCAAAATAAAATATCATTAACAAGAATTATCTCACCAAAGTTCAACATCATTAACAAGAATTATCTCACCATCGACATTACACTTAACATCGTCAATTATCATAAACAACATTATCATATTCTTCTTTTATATTAGTCTTATACTCGTCTATCAAAAATCTATCTTAGACTCACCATTCCTTTAAGAGGATCACTCCTAAAACACCTAAACACACACCCCTCACCTAAGTATAGTACTACAGGACCTTAATTTCACCTTCCAAACTCAAAACACGAAGAAAAACAAATTTCTCCCATGCTGCACAGGGAGCACGACCGTGCGACCCCATAGCACGACCATGCTCGTGATCAGAGTACAAAAATTGGATTTTGGGCAGAAAATTTAGCACGGGTCGTGTTTCCTAGACGCGCGACGGTGTACATGTGTTAGGGTACATAAATCACATTTTTTTTTTGCGATTTCACTCATGGGAGCATTCTCAAGCTCCGTATTCAATCCCAAACTCACCCGATTCGTCCCTAAACTTCACTCTTAGGTTACCCTAACATCTAAACACTGATTTTCACATAATTCACCTAATTATAACAATTTCTTATATGATTAATTCTCTAATCACTTTACCTAAATATTGGTTTCAAAATTTCAATCTTCTCCTCACAACCCCAACCACACCAACATCTCTCACTAGTATTATTCATCATCATTACACTCCATAATTTCTATGATAACAACATCAAATTCACAAAATCATAACAACTCTAAAATTTGGAAAATCAAGGACACAACAATGAAGGTTTTTGGCACCCTCTTCTCCCATTTCAAAATTGCAGCATTTTGGCTTGATTTCCTTACCTATGGTTCTTTTCTCTTCCTCTTATCCTTTCTCCTAGTTTTCACATTTCGTGTTCTCTGATCTGTCTCTCTATTCTTCTTTTATCACAATTACCAAGAGAAAGGAGTAAATTGACTTTATAAATCAAGACACTCCTTATAAAGTCTTTCGCAAAATCCACCACCTTGTCAATTACCAAGTCTGCTTCCACCAAATTCATATCCTTGAGGAAAGTCGTCTGAGAATCCGAAATGATTGGATTCATAACACCCAATATTCTTTTCGCTAACACCTTCCTTCGTCTAAACCACTAAAACACTACACAACTTACTACTTACATCCCTTTTCTACTTAGTTTTACTAATGCACCTCTATTTGAACTCTACATTCTTTTTCTTGCTAAAAACGCTATTTCCTTCCTAAAATTATTTTCTACCATTCTCTAACTGACTAGTTAACTCCTCTGTTTCCTCATTATTCTTAACATCCATAACCACAAATAATTTTATTTAATAATATCGAGCAATCAATACTAACAACAACAACAACAACAACAGTAATAATAATATCCAATAACAATACTAATATTATTTAATAGTAATACTAAAAGATTAATATTAAAAATCGGGGTGTTGCAACTCTGCCTCACTTAAAGAATTTTCGTCCTCGAAAATCACCTGAAGAAACAACCCCAGATATGACTCCCTCATCCAACTCTCCAACCTCACGCTATATTTTTCCTCGACATACAATCATTACCTATTACATACCCCATCTTCCAACATTTACTTGTCTCTATAGTAATTCACTTTTGGTCCCCATTTAACTCGCTACCTATTATTTAATTAATCAATAAGGTCGTCTACACATCATTTCTACTCAGTAACTAGGATAACCCAAACTGATCAAAGCCTATATGACCCAACTGTAACTGAATCCTATCTAATATATACTCCCTAAAAGTATTATTTCCATCAACATCTTATAACTATCTATCTAAAATATGTTCCAACAAATGATTACCATCCAGCTCATAGCTAATCTAATTCATATCCATACTTTTGATATAACTCACTTACTCACAACTAAGCATAAAAGGTCAAACTTAAAATTTTCAAACCATATTATTATCTTAACTTGCTAAGCACCAATACCAAAACTCATGCTTCCTAATCATTCAATTTATAACTAGCACTAATCTAATTTCAAAGGTTGTTATCCCAACATTTAATTTCTCATTTCGAGGACTAAAACTTCCCTTCAAAAAAAAAAAAAAATCCCAGAAAATGAATCACAACTTACCTATCTATCTAATAACCCCAACACAACAATTTAATTCAAAACATTAAATTTGTACTCTTCACTTCACAATCAGACACAAAAACGCTAACAAAATTCAACCAACACCAGAACATCATCAATAAAACATGTACCTCGAATAAGTTACATGAACCCAATAAAACTTATTTTTAGTAAATTGAATACGTAAAATTAATTATGAATATAAAAGATTTGAAGATAACATAATTTGTGTTTAAATACATTCATATAAAAGTAAGTGAATTCAATATAAATTATATGTTAAAATCAATTACAAAATAAAAAACTAAATCTTAGTTTTAAATAAAATCAATTTTAAATAAAAAAAATTATATTTAAAAATAACCAAATATATCATAATCATCTTTAAAAAAAAATCATAATCAATTTTGACATTTTCAAAATCAATTTTAACGTATTTAATTTTTAAAAGTGGAACCTAGTACTTGACATTTTTCAGAATCAATTTTAACATATTTAATTTTTAAAAATGGAACCAAGTACGAAAGTAAAACAGTGTTCACTTCTAAAAACTTCTAAAATAAATGAAACAGTGAACAACGTGGGGTTACTTACGCGAGTGCAACTACTTCTACTCACAGCAATCATTATTAATGTTAGGTTTTCCCCACTAGCCCCAAACCTCAGCTTCGGAAGAATCCGAACCTATCCCAAATATCCGAACCTCAGCCACAACAAATACAAAACGAAACGAGAGAGAAAAAAAAAACACTACACTTTCTAGAGAGAGAAAAAAAGAACAAAACAAAACCAAACCCATTTTCTCTTTCTAGTGAGAGAAAGTAGTTGAATTCTAGAGAGAGAAACAATGGTTCAAGTCGCTAAGAGGAAGAAAGGAAGGCCATCAAAGGCGGATCTAGCTCGCCGCGTCGCTGAATCTCAGGCCGCCGCCGCTACGGAATCCGATTCACGGCGGAGCCTCCGCCGCAAGAACGTGAGGTATAATATAATTGAATACGACGGTGATTACGTCGATGATGACGAAGAAGATGAGAGAAAGCGCGAGAAGAAGAAGTTGAAATTGATGGCGAAGCTGCAACAGGAAGAACGAGAGGAAGAATTGGAAGAGAATGAAGATCACGCGGTAATGGAAGAAGATGAAGAAGAGATTGGTGAAATTGAAGGTGGAGAAGAAAATGAAGATGTAAAAGAAAAAGTTGAAGCTGAAGAAGATAGTGCGGTAATTGTGCTTAATTTATAGTGTTTCTGTTTTCTCTCTCTAGATTTCTGTTGAAAATTTAGGAGAGAGAAAGTATAACTAACAAACTTAACTGTCAAACTATCTTCAACAGAATCTGATCTCTTTCTCTCTCTATATATAGATAGATAGAGAGACAAAGTTATTTATTATTTATTTATTTTTAGAATAAAAAATAAAATTTCTAGGACACTGTCTGTATCTTAATCTATCTGTGTTGTTAAATAGCGGCTATAAAAGGTGAGTAACGTTGTGTAGCGGAATTTGAACAAACTTAATTTTTGCGTAATTCACGGTCTTTGATAAAAGGTGTGTCCGACACTGACATGACACTGATACATGTGATTACATTTGATTGATTTGTCTTTTTCAAGTTTTTACCGGCGTTAATGTTTTAGTACCGTGTCTGTGTCAGAGTTTCAAAGTTCGCGATTGACATCAATGGAGTCTATATATATTTTTGGTATTTTAATGAAGTCTATGTTTGTTTGTGGCTGTATCAGTTTTTTTATTTTTATATCACTGTAATTTTGGGGATTTGAATGTAAATAATTGAGTATTTTGTGTGTGTGTTTGTTTCTAATGATGACAGATAAAGGGTACAAAAGTTGATTCAAAAGGGCTCCACTTTGTTTCTGTTTCAGGTTTGTGTGATTTTAATGGGGTACTAGTTGTTGTTATTGTTGTTTAGGGTGCAAATTTGTCTTTTTTATTTAAAATTGATTGAAAAAGAAAAAAGTGATGTGTACTGAAAAGGGTATTGAATTTTAAGATTCTGTTTCTTTATTACCTTTTGTGTGTTTCTGAAACTTTACTATAATATTTGTTTAACTTTTTACTGTTAGGAACACCAGCCAATTATCCGCACGGGATTCCGTTGCCTGATAGGAAGATTTTGGAAGTGATCCTTGACAAGCTTCAGAAGTATGTTTATTTTACATTTTGCAGTTTTTGTTTTTGTGTGTATGATTACCTGTATAATTGCTTAGTGGTGTGTTTTTGGGTACTGTTTTGTTTTCTGATGACTCAGCACTGTTATGGGTTTGAATGATTGGCAGGAAGGACACGTATGGTGTTTTTGCGGAGCCGGTTGATCCGGAAGAGGTGTGTAGAATTTTCTTAATGTGAGTTGGTAATTTTGCTTTTTGAAACCCCACTTGAGTTGGATGTTCAAATTCTGTTTTGAATGCAGCTTCCTGATTATCACGATGTGATTGAGCATCCCATGGATTTTGCCACGGTGAGGAAGAAGTTGGCAAATGGAGCTTACCCTACATTAGAGCAACTTGAGGTATACAAAGCTGTTAATGAGTACATATTTTATTTTTTCTTGAAATTGGTTGTTTTGCGATGGATTTGGGTGTTGATTTTGTTCTTCTATGGAGACATTAATTGGAATTGATTGTTTTTTTTTTACTCAAATACAGGCATAATTTCCTGTCTTTTCTTTAATGAATTTGTCAAAGATGGCTATTGTCAATGATGTACCAGTAAAAATGTGGTTTGTTAGCTATAGTTTTGTCAGGATTTATGAATACATACTTAAAATGGCATGCTACTGATAGGAACAGGAATTCAATCACAGGGTATGCTTGTAATCCCCAATTACTGATAAAAAACTAGAAAAAGAAGATACCTTGCAGAACTTTGAAGGTCTACAATCTCTCTACCCTACGGCCCATGATACTTGCTTGGTGTCTGCTTTCCTTTCTCTCAATGTCATGTCTTTCCCTCTTGTTGCTTGCTTCTAACCATTCCTTCTTCCTACCCTCCTTGCCATGTAGGCGAGGCTGTGACAACAACCTAATTATTCCCTTTGCTGCCTCTTCAATTATTTCGCACATGTTGTCTAGCATAGCAGTGTCTAACAGATACATTGTAGTCCTTCATGTACTTTTGAGGGTTTCCAAAAGTAATGCCTACAGGAGTATAATATGAATTGCATCATTTGGGATTTAGTGCTTTATATAATTTTATTTTAGCCTTATGATAGTTGTGTTTTCACCCACTGAAAGATTGGATTTGGCAACGTATGTGTTAGTAAACAGGATCTACCTTAACCCATGAAGTGGAAGGAAATATTTTTCATTTCACCTTTGGTTGTTTCTTGACTGACAATGAATTGTGACAGTCTAACTTGGTATCAATATTGCATTTAGCTCTTGGGGTAGTAGGACCTTAGAACAATTTTATCCTTGCAATGTGATCTTGCTTAAATTAACTTGTGAGCACAAGATTCCGAAACTTTTTCTAGTAAAATATTATGTCCATTTGTTACTGGCATCGTCATGTATTTATTTGTATATTGCTGCCCGTGTAGATAAAAGATATCTGTTGTCAAAAGTCTAATATGCATACAATATTTTGCGTTTGGTTCTTGTTTCTGGCTTCCTGTTCTTCATAGGTGTGTTACTCAGGCGGTAATGCCTGAAAGATATGATATACTGAATCCTGTGTTCTAAATATTGTTTGCCCATGAATCAGTGGCAGTATCTTTGTTTTATACCATATGAAAATCTTATATTAGTTTATTTTATAAAAATTGTAGTTGAGCTGTCAAAGAGTTCCCTGATATCACGGTTTATGCTTCATGAAGTCCTATGATTTATAATGATTTTTAATGGGCACTGAGGCATCGTTTTTCTCTCTAACTAGTATGGCTTTTCTTCATACTGACAATTTATTAATGCTTTTTGATCTATGGAAATTTAGTAATTAAATTGCATCTCTAATTGATTCCACTATTGCATAAAATTCCTGAATTTTGCTTTCTTTATTATGTTTTTTTCCGTCTCTGTGAATGAATTACTCCCATAAAAATTGCAAGACAAAAGGTTCCACGATTATCAGACTGACTTGTGAGTGGAATTGTTGAATGCAGAGTGATATATTTTTAATTTGCTCAAATGCAATGAAATACAATGCACCGGAGACTGTATACCACAGACAGGTATGAAACTCGATGCTTCTTTGTGTTCTACGAACAAATGTGGCATGTTTTTTTTACCGTTATATTTGCTTCAGGCACGAACAATACAAGAACTTGGGCGGAAGAAGTTTGAGAAGTTAAGGATTAAATTCGAACGTACTCAGGTTGAGTTAAAATCAGAACAGAAAACACGGTCTAATTCTTTGGTTAAAAAGTCATTGAAAAAGCCACCGAGTTGTGCCTCACAAGAATCTTTTGGCTTTGATTTATCCTATGGAGATGTACAGCCAAGTTCCTATCCGATGCAAGGTGGTAGCTGTGAGAGGCCAGGCAATGTTGACGGTACTGTGGAGGGGAATGCTTTCTTGATCGATGCAAATCAAGATAAAGCTGAAGATGTTATGTCAGGTATCTCAAAGAAGATAACATGATATGATATGGTTTTCCTGTAAGATACTGATGTTAGGACCTGGTTATTCCGTTTTAATTTGCTTTTCTTCCATTGTTACAGGGAAGAATATGGTCTCCAAGATGGGAAGGAAGTCATTTGTGCTTGACGATAATCGCCGTGCATCTTATAATATGTCTAATCAACCAATCATTAGAACAGATTCGACATTTATGACCTTTGAGAGCGGAATGAGGCAGCTGGTTACTGTATGTTTCAATAGGATACAATTCTAATTCTTGAATAGTTAGCTTTATTCTACTCGTATTGTTAAAGCATTATAATTGTATTTTTTGAATACAGGTTGGCGTCCATGCTGAATATTCCTATACTAGGAGTTTGGCTCGTTTTAGTGCATCTCTAGGACCTGTTGTTTGGAACATTGCTTCCAACAGGATTCAACAGGCACTTCCTGCTGACTGTAAATTTGGTCGTGGATGGGTTGGAGAGTATGAACCGATTCCAACCCCGATATTTATGCTTGGTAATCATCTCCAGAAAGAAACTAGTTTGATTATGAAGTTGAACGGTGAAACAAATGGTAAGGGTGTAGAACCCAAAACTGAACATCCTGTAAATGGACAGAAGCTTGAGGGAAAACATTCTTCAGATTGTCCTACCAATGGTACTGCATACGAAGGAAATCCTTCTAATGGTTTTAATGGAGTGAAGCTCAATGCTCCTCTCAACAGCCCCAATCAGCAGAATTCCCAATCTAGGAATTTTGGCAATTCTGAGAATAAGAGCTTGAAAAAAGTGGAGCTAAAGTCTTTACCCTCTAGTCATCAAAATAATTCCAGTCTGGTTGCAAAGTCTGGAAGTAGTACTCCTACAGCAGAGTTTAATCCCAAAGAGAGTGCGCCTAGGAACTTGAATTCTTTGCCATCTACAACTTTCAAGCAGCCAGATACAAATGAAGTTGTTAGCGGAGAATTGTCTGACGGAAAAGTCACGAATACAAGCTTGAATAGACGGTTGACTGGTCCATCATCTGAGAGTACAACAAACCAAACAATCAGAACAGCTCCTTTTGTTTCCCGTGGGCAGGAGCAGGGTCTCAGTGAACCACTTCAGTCCATGAGAATGTTCACAGAAGAGGCTCAAAAGCCACAGGCTTCTAATTATTCACCCGTTGATACTCTGCCAGATAAACCATCAGCTCAATCTGGACAAAGAGATACCCCAGGCAATGCTTCAGTGGCAGCTGCTCAGGTATGGATGTCTGCAGGAGCAGGAGGGTTTAATCTAGGACCTGAGAATACTGGTTCATCCAAAAATCAGATTTCTGCAGATTCTTTTCGCAACTCAACGAGAGAGTTCCATCAGCATATTTCACGAATTCAGGGTGAGTTTCCGTCTAGTGGAATGTCTTTCCAGTCTAATAAGAACAATCTTCCATTTCATTCACCTAGACCTCAACCTATTCACACAGGTGCCGTTTCACAGTTCCCCAACCAACCTATGGTATCCCCTCAATCAACAACCGCGGGCCGACCTACATTTCAAATGCAGTCCCCTTGGAGAGGTCTCAGTCCTCGAAGCCAATCAAGGCAAAAACAGGGAACCCTTCCGCCTGACTTGAATATTGATTGTCAATCTCCAGGGTCACCTGCAAAATCTTCTAGCTCACAGCAACCAGACCTAGCTTTGCAACTATGAAGCGTCATTGTGTCATGGTTTGGATTTATTGACAGGAATTGGACTGGTGGGATTTGCAGATCCTGTTATCTGATGCTGAGTTTTGATCCTAAAAGGCTTGAATAAATGTGAGAAAGCAAATAGTTTGCCTGGATTGGGATTTAGCACAAGATGGTCCTGAATCAAAATGAGTTTGCAAGTTCAGAAGACATTGGTGAATATGTTTAAAAATAACATAATGACATGCCATCAATTCAAGATACTGCATGTCAATTGATTATGATCAGTAGGTAGCAGGCAAAAGTATTAATGATGCCTTGTATATTGTGGATCTGGATTGCCGGCTGGCAGCTGTAGTATAAGCACGCAGTTGCACGCTGTAAACGGTCTCAGCCATCAATTTGAGATCGGACGACTCAGATTACCCAATAACAAAATCAGCTTGAAACAATCTCGTCCGTTAATTTGAGATCAAACGGTTGAGATGCAAAACTGTGTCAGTGACGCAATAAATGCACCAAATCCAAATTTGTGTATTGTATACTAATTGATGAAATTAATTTGCCTAGATATTTCTTCATTTGATGATTAGTACTTTGTACTACTACTACATTTGTATCATAATTGATGGTAGGACATCTTAATTATGTTATTAATTTGTACATGTGAGTTAGTTGTTACTAATGGAAAGCCACTGATTGTTTCTTTTGGCTAATTTAACTTTATTGTGTTGCTTCAACATACAAATTATGGTTAAATTCCTGTAAGTCATGATTGTGATCCTAAATAGGATCAAGGATCTGGACAACCCATTGCTAAAGCTATAAGTAAATATCAGAAGGTATTCTGAGAGAATTTCAGCAAAATATATACTTATTTCCATTTTTTTACTCACGTTGTATTAATTTCTTCTCTTTTAGTAAATCACTCTTATCTTTCAATCTTTGATCAATTTCTCCTCACCTCTTTTCCCACAAGGCTACAAGGAAGACATTGAAGCAATTTTAGATTACATGAAACCAAACAACAGCTATTCCAAGGCTTTTGTTTTTTGAATAACAAGTTGTTAGAAATGTTAATGTGAGACCTAAGCTTATCTCTTCCACCCTTTATAAACCACCAAATCACTTTGGCTTTTAAGGCACAAATTGACATGGTAAGGATCACAAGAACCTGAAATTATTGGATGCTTCTCCAACCCTATTCCGAACACTAAGAACAAAGATCAATATGAAATTTTATGCAGGTTCTTGTGTTTAAATATCTGACGTGGAGGCCATACAGAAAATATGTTAGATTCTATTGTTGGAGTAGAAATTATTATGAATTACATAAATCTTATGTGACATCATAAGATCCATAAAATGAGATTTGATAAATCATGTGACATCATAAGATCCATTAAAAATCGAAGATACTCAACTAGCTGGGTATTTTTTTAAAATAAAATCAACTTGCTGGGTATAATGTTCTTGGTTGGATTTTTACTCTGTAAGCATGTTTTTATAATGCAATGTCCCTGCTAACTGTGTTATGTTCACGTATATATAATGCAATGTTTCTGACAACTGAGTTATGTTCGAAATATGTTTTTCTATTGTATATATCATAATAAAAATGGGGAATTAGTCATTTTAGTCCCTGAATGGGGAACGATTCGTCAATTTAGTTCCTGAATGCAGATAAATTGCAAAATAGTCCCTGAATGTAGACTTTGTTAGTCAATTTAGTCCCTGAATGCAGACTCCGTTAGTCAATTTAGTCCCTGAATGTAGACTTCGTTAGTCACTTTAGTCCCTGAAATTGACCATGCAGGGACTGTTTTGCATATTATCTGCATTCAGGGACTAAATTGACGAATCGTTCCCCATTCAGGGACTAAAGTGACTAATTCCCCTAATAAAAATGGATATCCTTACTACTACACTCATCCCAAAATATAAGCGAAATTTAATCAACAAAAAATAATGATGTATTTGATTCAAAATTTGTACTAAATACACCAACCTATGTTAACCCATTTTTGCTTATATTTTAGAAAGGAAAGAGTATTTTCTAAGGTTTAATCAACTTTGATGTCAGAGTTGGGATCATATAAAGAGTAAATTAAATAATTTTTTTTAATGTCATAATTTTAATCTAACTTATATGGTAATAATAATTTAGAGTGTCATGTTCACAAATCCTTTAATATCTTCACATAATAATGTGTCATCTCTTGTCTATGGAGAGTATACCCTCTGGTCACTAATATAAGCAAAAATTAACATTTTAGATTTATTCAATTAATGATTTTTATGGTCTTTATTATAGACCACATATATCATCTAATGAATGAATTTAAAATGTTAATTTTTGCTTATAATAGTGACCGTAGGGTGTATGTTAGAGTTGGTTGTTTTTTCTAAGCTACCATTATGAGGTTTTTTTTTTTTTTTGGTTAGGGTCGGCATCTCTGTGTGTGAGGTTTCCTCGCCTATTTGATCTTTATGAGAACAAATTCATTACAGTGGCGAGTTTGTTCTCTCTTGGTGTTGAGCAGGGAGGGGAGGCGTGGAAGTGGAGGCGAAGATTGTGGGTGTGGGAGGAGGAGGAGTTAGAGGAATGTAGGACTTTATTCCTTGATGTTTCTTTGCATGCTAATGTTTCAGACATGTGGGTTTGGTTGCCGGAGCCTTCTGAAGGGTACACAGTTCGTGGTTCCTATCATTTGCTGACTACAAAGGATACTCCTATTGCGGATCCTGCAGCATCGTTGATTTGGCATAATCAGGTGCCATTGAAGGTCTCTATCTTTGCCTGGAGGTTGCTTCATGACAAATTGCCAACTAAGTCCAACCTGGTTCATAGACGGGTTATTTCTTCAGAGGCTTCTTTGTGTGTTTCAGAGTGTGGCTTAGTGGAGACATCACAGCATTTGTTTTTATCTTGTAATATATATTCATCGTTATTGTAATATCCCGCCTGTCAGTATCAGAATATTACCAGTCGATCGTGCCAGCGGATTAATGTGCATGGAAAGTAAGTGTAATGGAAAATATTATTATGTGATAACAGCTTAATACAGGTTAAGTATCAGAGTCGTATTAAACACGCTTGAGGCAAAGGGTATTTTGGTAATTGCACACAAAAGGATATTTATATGATTTTGGACACAAAATATCTCATTTCCCTTATCCTTTCTCTCTCTTAAGTTGTTTGCAAGACTTTCTCCTCCTTCCCTCTCATCTCCCACGCCCTCTTCCTCTCCTCTCTCCACCAATCCTTTCCAAAATTTCTTTCTTTCTTAGTAAGCTTTTAGACCTTGATCCTTCATGATCTCTTGAGCTTAAGGAAACTTGGATTATGTTTAATCACTCTATTTCCCCTCTCAAGAAAAGATTCAAAATCAAGGGTTTGGTTTTGATCAAGAAGTTAGAGCTTTAGATTGTTGTTTGGAGCTTATGTTGAGCATGTTTCATGGAGTTGGTGAACCAAGCAAGAAACAATAATGGTTTTGAATGGGAGCTTGGGTTTATCTTGGAATCAAGAGTTAGGGTTTGAAAGATGATGATGTGAAGGTGATGTTGAAGCTTGAACTTGTTCATGAAGTGGTTTCTTTAGAGTCAGGAACCAAAGAGAAAGATGATATGAAGATTGGAGTAACATGAGTTAAGGATGCAAGTGGATCAAGCTAGGGTTTTGGTTGCTTGAGCATGAAGCTGTCACAAGGACTTTGTTTAGGTGAGTGTTACCGTTAATCCGCAAGTGCACGGGTTTACCGTAGTAGTAATAAAGAGAGAGTATCGATCCACATGGAGTTATTTAAATTCCAATCAAAAGTAGTAAAGGTTAGGGAGAAATCGATAATTAGGGTTTCAAGGTAATCTAAACGACGGTTGAAAACAATAGCTAAAGGCAACCTAGGGATTATTGGTTCATCCTATGGTTGACCTAACATCCTAATCCTAATCCTTGTTTATGTAAATCCTAGTTTCTAAGGACAAATCTCTCTAAAGCCTATCCCCTTCTTCGTTCGATATCCGGGGAGTGTGTCTCTCAAGGTGTTAGACCTATTCTCATGGCTAACTCCTATATTAAGATCCTTGATTGTACGAGATTCTATAAGTCCCAAGGTTCACTAGGCTATTCTCATGCTTCGCAATCCTTGTCTAAATTCACTTGTTCGGTTATTAAGACTTCTTCGTTCGATTCATCACCTTAATAACTAGGGTAACGAATTAAGAAGTACTAACCCTCCGCGTTCGCATCCAAAGTTTGGTACTTGTTAATATCGTTGTGAAGAACGGTGAATTTAGATAAGAAAAGTAGGGTTACATAAACTAGGGTTTCGGATTAGGATTGTTGGATCAAGCCATAGGACTCTCCCAACAATCCCAAGGTCTAAGGGAATTACTCACTCATGGTTGGTGTTGCCATGAATGAATAAGAAGAAAACAATAAGAACAATTGAATAAAAACGAGAACTTTTATTGAGAAATAGTATTCTGTCACAATACAATATTCAGAATTCAAGATGATAAAACAAGGAGAACAAGCTCTCTATTTATAGCCTACTAATGACTTAAGCCCTAAGAAATAACTGAAGGAATATTCTCTGAAGATCCATGGGCTTTATCGTCAAAGCAGGCTACGTAGAAAACCGCTGTTCGGAGCAAAAAAACAGCTAAAAGGGATGCTGGCAATCGCGCACGGCCGTGCGCCTTGCAGGCGTGGGCCGTGCGCCCTTCACTGACTTGGGGGAGCGAATTCTGATTTCTTCAAGTGCATATTTCGGTCCCAAATCTTGGAAATCTCCTATTTTTGTGCTCCAAATCCCTTTTCTTTAGCTCCAAGCCTTGCAAATCATATATTTGATCCTGAAATATAATATTGGATTCTTTGAAGTAAAAAGCTCTTAAATATAAATAAAAACACATAGAATCTAATTAAATCTAAATAGAATTAAACTAAATAACTTAATTAAAATACGTAATAAATCTACTTATCAAACTCCCCCACACTTGAATCTTTGCTTGTCCTCAAGCAAAAGGCATAGACATAGCAGCATAGAAAACATTTAAGTATATGACAAAATTAAAACACATGTTCCCTCCAAGGCCTTGTCCTAAGCATACACTAATCACAACCTCAAGAGCCCCTTATGATTCCTATTCAACCCAACAAGAGAAACTAAGTGAGTGTGTGTGTGTAGTGCATCCCCTTTGCTCCTGTATAAACAGGTATTATGAGGAAACAGGTTCTAACCCCAACAGTACATCAACCGAGAAAAACCTCATTTTCATTCCATATAAGCAAGGTGGGAATTAAGTTTAAGTTGGTTCAATTTTAAATTGTGGACCATATTTTTCTTTTCTTTTGGTCTCTTTTGGGGCTACAGATGCCTAGGGGATATCACCTTTTCATAGGAAGTCGGAGAGGGACTCACTCCTTCCTCCACTACTCCGGCAATCACCCTAAGTAGTGCTGTAGTTTGTAACTTCTTTCATAAAAATTTTTTCTTTTTCTTTTCTTTCTATATTTTTTTTTCTTCAGAAGTTTGTAGAAGCTATACAATCACTAAGGAGGTACCATCCTTCGCGTAGGAGTTGTTCGAGTACACTATCCTTCCCTCCATGCTCCGGCGGTGTTCTCAACTTAGTGAAAAAGTGAAAATCATGCTTCCCCCCATATTATTTCAACGTTAAATAAAGTTAATTAAATTTCCCCACACAAGCTTATACTACTTTTACTCCTAGAGACTTTAAAGGGTCCATGTACCATTAAACTTAGAACGTGGTCCTTAAAATACCTATTCATACACTTACTCAAAGGATGCACTGTGAATTTTCTCATTGGAGAAGTTTTGTTCACCTAGAATCAATGTGGGTCTATTGGAAAAACTTAAGGCAACAAGAAGCTATTTTCATGTACACAACAAGAACATTATCTAGCCTATATTGGAAGAGAACTTAACAAAAGATTATGTCATATTTAACAATTAAAACAAGAAAACTATCTAGCCGCTTACATGCCTTTCGCAATAAAACAAAACAAAAGATAAAAATTCAAGGGAGTTTGAAACACTACGACTCTTACTACCTAGACACTTTATTGGCTCCCCCCCATACTTGGGAGAAGCATTGTCCTCAATGCATAAAGAAAACAAGAAATTAAAAGGAAGAAAGGAAAAGAAAAGAAGAGAAAGGAAGAGGAAAGCTCACATTTTTATTGGTTCCCCGGTGGAGGATATCGGGCGTTGAGATATTCTTGCATTGCTAGAAGAGCATTATGGGTCTCCTCACGCCTTTGGTTTGTTCTTTGCACCTCCTCTTGCATACCGGAGAACTCTTCACCAAATTGTTGTTGATTGGTGTTGATCTTTTGGAGCTCACTTTGCATCCAATTCCATTGCTCATCATCCATTTGTGTTCTGGCTTCATTAGGCAAGTCAGAACCTTCTTCACTTGCATCTTCATCATCTTCGGGTACCTGAGGATTAACAACATACAACAAATTTCCTGCCACCTTTATGTCGGTGCGGGCAGGGTTAGGCAATATAATCAATGTTTCTCCTCGGCTGCCTCGAAACTCAAAGGTCCCTATATCAGTTTCATTTCGGATAAAGTTCATTTGCACAAGATCGTGCTTGCTCAAAGTGTTGTCTCCCTCTATCCTATTGAGTCCTGCATATCTTACCCCAAACTTATTTGCTATGCATGTTATAATACCACCGGCAACAATCACACTATCACTCTTGGTGATAGAGGATAAGTGATCAAGTAAGTAGTAGCATGTGTTCACGGGGTGATTATTAAGTGCAGCCCAAAGAATGAAGAGCTCGGGTGCTATAACTCTATGTAAGTCCGTCCTACCGAAGATAGTGCATCCCATAATTCTTTGAAAGTAACGGAGGACAGGGTTTTGGATAGCACTAGCTTTGTTGGACCTAGCAACGTAGTTATTCAAACCTGTGATTGTGGTCCAAAAGGCTTTAGGGTCATAGTTCACGGGTTTTGAGTATTGACTAGTTGAATCATGGATGAGCCCCGCATCGGCGAAACCCATGGTTTGGCAAAAGTAATCAAATGTCATGTCATAGTCAGTACCTAAAAACCGAAACGAGACCTTATGTTGGGGGTAATCCGACTTTGTCTTATCTTTTATGAAGCAAAATGAACTTAAAAACTCATAGACAAGGTTTTCATACCCCGGGTAAGTTCTCATCAAGCCGGACCATCCTAGGTTTTCAATTAACGATTCTACTTGCTCTTTTATACCTAGGTCCAACATAGCAAAGAAACAAGGATAACGATTCGGAAATAAAGGTCGAGAGAGAAGTTTGTTATACCTTTTTCTTTGCTCGGAGTTCTTAAATTTGATGCCATGGAACCTTGGTGATGCTTCCTTCCCTTGCTTGCTTGAAGACATTTTTGACCGAGTTTTTGTGATGGGTATACGTTGGAAGTAAGGTTTTTGAGTGGTTGGTTGGATTTGGTTGGAAAATTTGTGGTTTTTGGTTTAGGTTAATGGGGTATACGAAAATTGGGGTTAATGGATTGGATGGATGGAAATTGATTTTGTTTGGGTGTTTGTTTTTGGAATTGATTTTAGATTGGTTTGGGTGAAAGTTTTGTGTGAATTGGTGGAGTTTTGATGGAGATATGTGAGGTTTAAGGTTGAGGAAAAATGGAGGTTTAGAGAGAGAAGTTGGATGAGAGAGGTTTTTGTGTGGTTTGAATGAGAAGAAGATGAAAAATTGATGTTTATGGGAGGGGAAAGTCGCGCACGGCCGTGCGCCTTGGAGGCGTGGGCCGTGCGGACCTTGCTGTTCTGGCTGGGCAATTTTTTCAAAAAAATCGCGCACGCCCACGCGTATTGAGGCGTGGGCAGTGCGCCTGTTTCTGGTCCTCTGGGTTAAAATTTTTTCAAGTTTTCTATATCATATCGGACATGTACCTACAAAACAAGTAAAAACAACACAAAACAAACGAAAACAAAGCGGTAAAAATAGGTGGGTTGCCTCCCACGAAGCGCTCTTTTCACGTCATTAGCTTGACGATAAGAGGGGACCCTCAGATAGGATCGAACACAACATTTTGTGTGGTTGATGCTAGGTAGCGTTCTCTCATCTCATACTCAGCCTTGATGGAGGAAGGAGAGATTTCCTTCAGGTGGTTTCCTAATTCAAACTCCATCCTCTCATTATTCATATGGAACACGATCCTACCATTCAACGCGTCAATAAAAGCACCTGAGACCACAAGGAAAGGAAAACCAAAAAGGATTGGAAATTGGGGGTCTTCCTTCGCATTAACTACCATAAAATCAACCGGTATGATAGTGCCTCCAATTTTTACCGGAAGATTTGAAACATAGCCAGCTGGGTCAACGGTGGAATGGTCAAACAATACTAAGGTATGCTCCGCCGGTTCTAATTTTCCTACCCCAATTTTCTTAAAGAGAGATAGGGGCATTAGATTTACGCTAACCCCTAGATCACACCTAGCGTTTTTTATACTTTCCTTCCCTATGGTGCAAGGGATGGAAAAACTACCGGGATAACGGTATTCTGGGGTTGATCTCTCTAGAAAAATGTCGCCACTCTCCTTAGGTGATGCCGGCGTCTCCTTATCCTCTTTGCGTCCTTTAGACAAAATATTTTTCAAAAAATTTGCATAAAGAGGAATTCGGGACAAGGCCTCAACGAATGGGATTTTGGCACATATTTCTCTCATTATCTCAATGAACCTTTGGAGTTGTGCTTTCTTACTATGCTTGGCTAGTCCTTGTGGGGAAGGGTTCATCTTTCTACTAAACTTTAGGGTCATAGGGTTTTTGCTTTCTACCCTAGCATCGCTAACCGCTTCACTCTCAATGACATGGATATCTAAGATGGGTCCTCCTAAAGATTTTTCTTCCACAAGGCTAACAGCATTCACGTGGCTCTTTTGATTAGTCTCAGGTTGGCCTGGGAGGGCTCTAGAGACTTGAGAGGATGAAGAGACTTGTTGGTTCAATTGGGAGATCTGAGTCTCCAACATTTTGCTGTGTGTGGCAATAGAATCTACCCTATAGGAGAGTGTGGAGAGGGATTCCTTCAGAAGTTCGGTTTGTTGCTTGAACTCTTGGTTTAGTTTTTCTTGTCCTAGGACAAAATTTTCTATCATGAGTTCCAACTTAGATTTCTGGGGTGCCCTTTGGTTGGTACCGTAGCTAGGCGGTGTTGCTTGTTGCCCAAAAGAGTTTCTGTTGTAAAAGTTTTGCCCTTGCCTAATACCTTGGTATTGGGCGTAGTTCATTTGCTCTTGGGTGAAAGCAACACCTCCCAGCTGGCACTCATTGCCACTATGACCAACGATTCCACATAACTCACAAGAAGGAGAAGGAGAAACAGCATTAACATTGATTTTATCAAGTTGAAGGGTTAGTGACTCTACCTTAGCAGCCAAATCATCATAAGAAGAGACTTCATGCACACCTGTTTCCTTCTTTGATGATGCTCCAGCAGTGTTGGCCCTTTCGTTTGTCCACTGGTAATGATTTTGGGCCATATCCTCTATCAGCGCATAGGCGTCGGCATAATTTTTATTCATGATTGCTCCACCTGCAGCTGCATCAACGGTTAGTTTGGTATTATACAAAAGACCGTTGTAAAAGGTGTGGATTATGAGCCACTGTTCTAGACCATGGTGAGGACAAACTCTCAACATCTCCTTATAGCGTTCCCAAGCTTCATATAAAGACTCTCCATCCCTTTGGTTAAACCTAGTTATTTGGTCCCTCATTCTAGCGGTTTTGGAGGGTGGAAAGAATCTAGCAAGGAAGGCTTGTCGCATTTGGTCCCATGAGGATATGGAACCCCTTTCTAGGGAGTGGAACCAAGCACTCGCTCTATCTCGAAGGGAGAAAGGGAAAAGGTGTAGCCTGACGGCTTCTTGGTTGGCTTTAATGGTTCCACTAAGCCTAAGGAAAGTAGAGATGTGTAGATTGGGATCCTCAGCGGGGGATCCCGAGAATTGGTTTTGCTGCACAAGGTTTAAAAGTGCAGGCTTGATCTCAAAGTTGTTCCCTTCGACGGGTGGATAAACTATGATAGCCGTCGTCTCTTCCGTTGAAGGAGTAGCGTACTCCTTGAGGGTACGATTGTCTGCCATGGCTGCAAGCTATCAGAAAGTCAAAAAGAACAAGAAGAAATCGATTAGAGGAAATAAAGACAAGAGGAAAGTAAATACAGAAAGAAAACCTAACCGTCACCAAAGTTGATCGGAATTTGGTCAACTCCCCGGCAACGGCGCCAAAAACTTGTTACCGTAAATCCGCAAGTGCACGGGTTTACCGTAGTAGTAATAAAGAGAGAGTATCGATCCACAGGGAGTTATTTAAATTCCAATCAAAAGTAGTAAAGGTTAGGGAGAAATCGATAATTAGGGTTTCAAGGTAATCTAAACGACGGTTGAAAACAATAGCTAAAGGCAACCTAGGGATTATTGGTTCATCCTATGGTTGACCTAACATCCTAATCCTAATCCTTGTTTATGTAAATCCTAGTTTCTAAGGACGAATCTCTCTAAAGCCTATCCCCTTCTTCGTTCGATATCCGGGGAGTGTGTCTCTCAAGGTGTTAGACCTATTCTCATGGCTAACTCCTATATTAAGATCCTTGATTGTACGAGATTCTATAAGTCCCAAGGTTCACTAGGCTATTCTCATGCTTCGCAATCCTTGTCTAAATTCACTTGTTCGGTTATTAAGACTTCTTCGTTCGATTCATCACCTTAATAACTAGGGTAACGAATTAACAAGTACTAACCCTCCGCGTTCGCATCCAAAGTTTGGTACTTGTTAATATCGTTGTGAAGAACGGTGAATTTAGATAAGAAAAGTAGGGTTACATAAACTAGGGTTTCGGATTAGGATTGTTGGATCAAGCCATAGGACTCTCCCAACAATCCCAAGGTCTAAGGGAATTACTCACTCATGGTTGGTGTTGCCATGAATGAATAAGAAGAAAACAATAAGAACAATTGAATAAAAACGAGAACTTTTATTGAGAAATAGTATTCTGTCACAATACAATATTCAGAATTCAAGATGATAAAACAAGGATAACAAGCTCTCTATTTATAGCCTACTAATGACTTAAGCCCTAAGAAATAACTGAAGGAATATTCTCTGAAGATCCATGGGCTTTATCGTCAAAGCAGGCTGCGTAGAAAACCGCTGTTCGGAGCAAAAAAACAGCTAAAAGGGATGCTGGCAATCGCGCACGGCCGTGCGCCTTGCAGGCGTGGGCCGTGCGCCCTTCACTGACTTGGGGGAGCGAATTCTGATTTCTTCAAGTGCATATTTCGGTCCCAAATCTTGGAAATCTCCTATTTTTGTGCTCCAAATCCCTTTTCTTTAGCTCCAAGCCTTGCAAATCATATATTTGATCTTGAAATATAATATTGGATTCTTTGAAGTAAAAAGCTCTTAAATATAAATAAAAACACATAGAATCTAATTAAATCTAAATAGAATTAAACTAAATAACTTAATTAAAATACGTAATAAATCTACTTATCAGTGAGTTCCTAGATAGTTTTCCACCCTTGGGAATTATGTGTTTTACTCTTGAAAGATAATATGAATTTCTAGGGTTTTTAAGTATAAGTTTAGTTGCCCCTTTTCTTGTCATGCTTTCTATGCTTGTGAATACTTGTCTTGAGGCTGTTTTACAGGTTTTAAATGAGCACTAGAGTCATAAAATGCATAGAGACACTTGGTTTTGAGGTTTTTGGGTCAAAAACACCATTTTTACAAGTGCTGGACTGTCACAACTCGCCACAGCGAGCAGACAGCTCGCTAGGCGAGCTAGACGACCAGAACTGGGGGTTTGCTCGCCTTGAACTTGCCACAGCGAGCAAGGTTACTCGCCTCGCGAGCAAGGTTACTCGCCTCGCGAGTAGACAGTGTGGCAGCACACCGTTTGCTCGTTTCAGGCTGTTTCGATGTTTTTCGTACCGATTTTTCTTGTGCAGTCTTTTATGAAAGTAAACCCCTCAAACCAAGGTCCTATTTGATAAATCTTGAGCAAGGTTTTCTTGAGAAGAAAAGCAAGTATTTGGCAAGTTAACAAAGCATGGCAAATGAGAGAATAGTACGATAAGAATCGGGTAGCAAGTTAATCATTCAGGAAGGGAATGAAAGTAGAGCCTTGACATAGCTTGTCAAGAACTAGAATAGTTAGCAAAGAAATAGAATGCTATGCATTAGTGATATGCTTGATAAGACGCGAAGTGATTTAGAGTATTATTTTCGCGTAGGAGCTAAGAGCCATACGAATATGGCAAGTTGTGAATTGAGTAGATATCTATTCTCAAAGTAAGTTAAGCAAGCATATAGTTTACCTCTAGTGGGATCGTTTAAGGATCCGAGGTAAAAGAGATAGTATGAATAGGTTTAACCTTCATGCATGCATAAGACCAAGACTTTGTTAAAGTTGTGATGCGATTAGATATCATATTCACAAGAAAGTTTAAGCAACTTTTAAGACAAGAATCATGTATGGTCAAGACCATTAAGTAAGAGTAGGTGCCGTGTCTCTTGTAATCCTTCCAAGGTTCGATTCAAGGGGTTCTCCGGGGAGAACGGTTAAGCCGTAAGGGAGCCGCACGTCACTGAAGGAGTCCGGTGTGCCTTAGCTAGGATTTTCACCGGTAGTAAGGGATTAACTTCCGAGGTTACTCCACCTGGGACTAATCCGTAAAAATGAACTCAGATATGTTTGTTTGTTAAACGCTAACATAATCAATGAATCTGACTATGCATATTTATTAGACATATATATGTTTTGTCATAGAGCCTTGACGTAGATCTCCAAGAACTAGTAAGATAGCAAGAATCACTATATGTGATAAGATAGGATATGTTGTTAGATACAACGTATTCAAGCAAGTAGAAGCAAGTAAAGAAAGATTTGCCGATGACGATCTTAGGTTTCCCCTAATCGTCCGGTTTAGAACCGTGTCATGTTTATGTTATGTTTAGGCCTCGATACGTATAGCGTATCTTGGCATTGCGGTATTAGTTTCCCCTTGACCGCCATGACACGTATAAGAAGAGAAGCCAATAACAAGTTAAGAAGTACCTATGACGGGTCTAGTATACACGACCGTCTAGGAAAGCAAGTCCCCACACACGTATAATCAACCGGCAGGTTGTATTGTAGACACGTGGTGACCATAGGCTTCCCCTGTGGTTACCTATAGCCTAGGATTAGGTGGAACTCACTGAGACATTATGTCTCATCCCAATCCTTATTTGTTTCAGAGATCAGGATGCATGGTTTAGCAAGCTAGTAGCCGAATGGATGTTGCGGCAAGTGTTCGTTCGTACCCGTTGCAGGAGGATGTGGATATTCAAGGATGCATCTAGTATACTTTAGAAAAGTTGAGTTGTATTATTAAAGTTGAGTGGTGGCAGAGCAAAACGGTCATTCCTTTAGGTTATTTAGCTATTGTGCGTTTGGGTCTCATGGAATGAGCGCAATAATAGGTTTTTCAATAATGTTGTAACCCCTATTCCCAGGTTGTTAGATAAAATATGTCTTTAGCCTGGATGAAAGCCAAGAAGGCTGCCTTTAGGTTTGGCACATATAGGTGGTGTTCGAGCCCGTTTCAATGCTTGGGCATCACATAATGGTTTGTTTGGTGGTTGTGTAATTGAAACTTTGTTCCTTCCGTAGTTCTTTAGGCACATCTTGTGCTAGAGGAGTTGCTTTTTATGGTTAATATATATTCCATTTTTGCTTGTTCAAAAAAAATTATAATTTTTTTTTCCTTTGTAACCAAAAAAATAATTATAAAAATGTCATTCTGTTTATTTTATTATTTAATTTTCGGAATAGTATATCAACCAGTTCTTACTTTTTTTTTTGAAGGAATCAACAAATTCTTAATTAAACTCTAGATAGTAGCTTATTCAATAACCATTTAATTAAATTGTTTATGCAAACGCTTCTAGAGACAAACATAATGATAGGAATGAAGTACAAATTATGAATCAGTTTACCATCTATTTCTCAGCTATATATCCTACATAAACGAGAATTCAGGTAAAGAAGTGAAACAAAAATAAAAATCTTTATCCATCTCTATTAATTGCATGTTTAGAATTACGGTGAATTTGACAAAACTACGATAAACGATAACACCTCGTAATTTTGTTAAAACTCAAATATAGTTTTTCTTTCCAAAAGAATTGTACTACAAATCAACTTGAGTAACCCTAAACAATTGAATGGTTTATTGGATCATGATAATGGCAAAATCCATATTTCCCAAATAGGCCTTTTGCTATTGCTTTTGCTTGCTCTTTGACTTTTTGGCTTGGTACTTATTCCGATCTCTTAGCATACAAACATCACCATGGCATACAAAGTCTTTGGATTCTGAAGATTCAGAGAAACAACAGAAGAAAAACAAAGCCATTATTGATTTTTCACCTTTGAGGAACCAAGAAAGAAAACAAAGTGGTTTAGCTGAATTTGCATTCATGATGATTGATTATTTATATATAAGGTATGAACAAACACACACATTTTATTATGTACTAGTGGGAAACAAGTAACATAGGAAAAATATTAAAATATTCGTATAGGTCAAAGATTTGCAGAAACTGTCCGTGTGACAACAATCAAAACACGTCTTGTTTTTGTCGACAACTTGTCACGTACAAACAAGAGTAGTGGCCATGAAACAATTTGAGCTGGCATGGTAGTGTGGAGTTGAGGAACCTCACAAGAAGCATATGAACCAATAATGATATATTCATGTAGATGTAGTGTTTGGTCCCTTTCAGTTATGCTTACTGCTTAAGTGATGACCACTTGCAACGAAAATTGTGACTTTTCAAAAAACAAAATTAAAAAAATTAAAAATGAACTTTGTATATCGAGATTTACAACACTCACACACTCTTCGGTTATCTGCGGTCTAAACTTATGCATGATAAAAGTCATAAGACTCAGATTGGATTTTAATCAGAGTCTAATTTGACACAATATTTGATACTCCTTAGTCCCTTCCGTTTCTTATTGCTTATCACTTTTATAGAAAAAATTGTTCTTACTCCGGACTTATTTATAAGCAAACGTCTTCATAATCATCAAACATAAGCAAAGATCACTAAATTCAACTTTATTTAATATAATTATTCGAAAAATGTTCCTTATTAATTCTCCTATTTATTAAGATGAGTGCATGGTCCTAATGTAAATGTAATGTGATAATTTATTGCAACAATTTAATACTTTAGGCCATGTCAGTCTTGACCATGATTGTCAAAATCGCGACTTAAGTCCCAAAGTCGAGGTTTTTGCGACTTTGCGTAACTTCAACGACTCAAATCCATAGCAGAATCCCAAAAACAGGCAAAATTTTATCAAAATCGCACAAAATCGCAGGATTTTGATGGATTTTGTTCATTTTTTGATAAGGGTCAATTTTTGACTATATTCATAAATTGACCCGATTAGAATCCATGACCCGGTTCTATAAATACCCAAAAGGCCAAATTTTTTCATTCTTTCACTTCCTCAATAGTTACACGGTTCATCTAGTTCAAAATGAACTAAACCTAACTAGATTGTCTCCTTCCTTCAATCCATCTTCCTTTCCTTCAATCCATCATTGTTTCATCTTCAATCCATCATATTTTCCATTTCTTTTTCACATTGATTTCATATTCGTTCAAAATGGTGAATGGTTTAATCTGCTTTAACTTTCCAGATATGTTGTTCGCGTTTTTGCATTTTTGGGTTACTGAATACTGATTGTGCTCTCTGTTTGTGCTCTCTGTTTTGTTTAGAGATGGCTAGTACCTAGGATTTTCCTTTAAATATTTTGTTAGGCATCTAATCTTTGCCTTGAAACTTAATAGCCTAACTCACTTGTGATCAAGTATTTTGTTAGGCATCTAGGATTTGCCTTTAAGTATTTTGTCTAGGTTGTTTAGCATTATTATGACTACTAAAGAATATTTGCATATAGGCTTTGAGTCATTTATGTATGTATTTTGTGGACTTTGAACTTTAGTCATCTTAGAACTCTAACCTAAAAAGATTTAGTTACACATGGTAACTAAAAACAAATTACTAAAGATAAAAACATACCCTAGAAAATAAAGGAGAAGATAGAAAATCTCCTGGAGCTCCAAAGTTACCTTCCTCTTGAACTGCCACAGTTCTGAATGAGAAATTATGAATGAGGAAGGCTGGTATTTATAGTGGAGATTTCTAACTAGGTTTGGGCTAAAAACGCGGGTAAACCCACAAAAACAAATAAAATTACACCTGCGTCCCTCGCATTTGAGATGCTCGGGGCGCATATAGCATGCCCTAGGCGCATCTAGTGTAATTTTTGAGATGCCCTAGGCGCATGCTATATGCCCTAGGCGCATCTAGCAAAGTTGCCATGCCCTAGGCGCATGGCATATGCCCTTGGTGCATGGCATATGCCCTAGGCGCATGACATTAGCTTCCTGGGCCCAGTTTCTCCGATTTTCCATTGTTTTAGGTCTTCGTCTTCAAATAACTTTCCTCGGAACTTGGAAATAGAATTCCTCCCTATGTAAAGTCTCTTGAGGCCTCTTGAATCTTCATTCTTGGTCTTCCCCAAGTCTTGACAATTCTTCAGATGTTCTTGATTTGCCGATTTGCATGATTTCTTCGCGAATTACTTCAAAAACCCCCTAAAATTGCTATGTTTCGGGAAAACTAGAATTACAGACTCAAATATAGAAAACATTACAAAAGTCCCGAAATCATAGGCAATCGTTCTAATACTCCTCCTTTTTGCCGTTAAAACATGCTGAAAATGACTGAAAAATATGTCAAGAATAACGTAAGATGACCTGTCATCATCGTCAATTTAAATTATGCGTTTAGATTTAAATTACGCGCGTCAATTTAAATTTTTATTTAAATTTAATTTTATGAATTTATATTTATGTTAAAATATTTAATGTTTATTTTAATTATTGTTTTTTTAACGATGTGTTGTTTGTTTTTTATTTTATATTTTATATATTTTAGTTTTAGAAGGAGCATAAGTTGAACATTGTCTCTAATGTATATTTGTTTGTATGATACTTGTGTTAGTATTATTGTGTCTCTTTGTGTCTATTGGGATGAGTTATGGAGCACTTCCCGAAGCTCATTCTGTTGAGGCTTTGTTCGGACTACGAGTGTGCTAAAACACTTTTATAAACACTTGTTTAGAAATCTGTATTACAAACATAAATATAGCTACGTGCGGTCTCTGTGGATTCAATATTTTATTTTTATGATTCAAACCGATGTACTTACCACTTTGCTGACGAAAGCAGAAATCCTATATTTTCAGTGTCATTGAAAAAGATAAATATATTTTTTACAACATGAAAATGCTAAATATATATAGTTATAGTTTTAATCAAAATCAAAATAATTTTAATCAAAATAATTTTTTTTATAACTACTATTTATAATTTTTACGTATTAACGTAATAAAAGAGAGGACCAACAGGCGGTCTTTAAAAAAAAGAGCAGACAAGTGAACGGACACAGGGTGCCATTCCTTTAGGATAATGTGAGACTAAGTTGGAATCTTGTAAAAAGAGCATTTATTTTCTATTGACTCAAAAAGAGCATTTATTATACTGACTATATGAATATGAAAACATATTCTATAAGGAAAAAAAATTAAAAATTGAAAACCTATTATTGTTTTTCGTATATTTAGGAGAATTAAATATATTTGTCCTTCTTGCTAGTTATTATATAATTAATCTTTTACTCAAAAAAGAGCATTTATTATATTGACTATCTAGAATTGAGAACAACCTTTATATGGACAAAAACTTAAAATTAAGAAAATCAAGTATATTGCGCTTTCTTGTTGGTTATTATATAAATGTTGCATTAGACATATCATTTTCACAAAATTCTCATAAACTTTACACAAAAGTGTAACACCTTTAATCATTTGTATCATTGCCTTCTTTTCTCTATCAAACCCTCTCCATCACCAGTATTATTCCAGATAGCTAGATATGGCACAAAACTTTGACATGATCTGTTTGTTACCAGACTCATTGCTTTTCATCATAATCTCACTCATTCCATTCAAGGAAGCTGTAAGGACATCCATCCTTTCCAAACATTTGTTGCACTTGTGGAAAAACACAACACTGGTCATGTACGAACTAGTTGTTGCAGGTTCGATCCTCGGCATCCCAAGTCTAATTTTTTTTTTAATCTAAAATTGTTTGATAATCTTCCTTAGCCTCAAACCATATTATATATTAAAACACTACAAGAAATCTTGCATATTGCCAGGGAACAATGCCAGGAGCAAGAAGTCCTGGCAAATTTGCCAGGAGCTATGCCAGGGAAAACTCCTGGCAAAGTTGCCAGGGGCAACCCCTCACAAAAGCCGTGGCAAAATGTATGGAGCAGAAAAGATTCTTGTGTTGTCAGGAAAAGCAGGACGGTACAACACTTTGCCAGGGGTTGTGCCACCAAAAACCCCTGGCAAATTGCAAAGCCTGCAAATTTGTCAGCACAGCCTGCAAAGGCTACGTGAATAGCCTGTATTGTAATGCTGTAAATACAATATTGTCCTTGGTTTTTAAAAAAAAAACAAGGGTTTTTTTGACTTTTCATCAAACCCTAAAGTACCTAAAAGCTTCAGCTTTTCTCTTCCTTCCTTCATTCTTACCAGCCGCGCCTTCCTTCAGCTTTTCTCTTCCTTCCTTCACTCTCTCAAGAGCGCAGCTTCCTTCCTTCACCGTCAAACGCCGTCGTCGTTCCTCACCGCTGCCGTTCATCAGGTTTGTCACTTCTTGACCTCGTGTTTTCTCTCTTTCCGAAATCTTCTTTAGATCTGTAACTTCTTGAACCCATTCAATGTGATGCTTATTTTGTTCATAGATCTGTAACTTCTCTAACTCACTGCCGCAGTCGTTCCTTGTTTACTGTGATGCTTATTTTGTTCATGATTTCTCAATTGCTTTATTTTGTAACTTCTGTAATGTTCCTCTTTTACTGTAATGTTTACTCTTACTGTTATCTCAAGCTTTTTGCCCTAAAAATGTGATCTGAACTGCCCTAAAAATGTGATGTTTATTTTGTAACTGAAAAGCTCTGTGTATGAGAAGTATTGTAAATTCCCAAATACTAAAGATAAGATTTTAGTTCCAAGTTTGTTTAGGAGAATGTAATAGTAATGTTAAAAAATATTTCAATGAAATTTGACATATTCTTTAATTGAGACATGTTCTTATGGTTTGTGTTTCAGGTCGCCCCTGTTTGAGTACTTGTGTTTATGAAAAGAATTAGAATTGCTTGAATTGAATTTGAAGGTAACTTCTGTTTTAGTTGATTATATATAGAGGGGAGGATTGAGAGGCTAATTAATTCAACTTGATTAAAATTGTAACTTAGTCATAGCAAGACTGAGTATTATATTTTTTGTTTAATTAAATTGTTAAGAGAGTTGTTGGGTCAAAGTTTATGATCCAGTAATTGCTTGAATTGAATTTGAAGGTAACTTATGTTTTAGCATAAACATGTTATACAATAGTCTTCATTACCAATTTTCCCCATATTAAGTTATGATGCAATGTCAACTTCCTTTCAGTTATATCGTGACTACAAATTCTAGCTCACATTATATTCATTACAAATTCATTGCTTCCTCTCAATTAATCATTACCAATTCTGATATATGTTCTTCAAAAAAAAAAAAATTCTGATATATGTTGTCATGTATAGGGTTCAAGTGTTCCCTTAGTTGTCAAATGGGCTGATACTGAAAAGGAAAGACAAGCCCGAAGAGCTCAGAAAGCACAGTCTCATGCTTATAATGTGGGACATTTTTTTTTTTTTTTGAAAGAAGCTTCTAATGTGGGACATGATTCTCAGCATCCTTCATTATTTGGAGCGATGCCTATCTATTTAATTTATTGGTCGGTAATATTTGGGGAAGTTTCTTACACTTCCGGTTACAATTTCTACCTATTTGATACTTATGTATGTAATATTCTGCACAATTTTAATTTCAATGTTGCTAGACCTATTATTTTATGTGTGCTATTACTTTAATTTGCATTGTTAACTTCTTTTTCTAAACCAATTAAATTAAAATAACATTTTAAAAACGTTTTTTAAATAATTTTTATTATTAAATCAATTTTTTAATAATAAATAAAAAAACAATTTAAAAACGTTTATTTTAAAAAATTTAATAATTAAATTTAATTAATTTTCGAAAAGAAAATATAAATTCTTTTTTAAAATTATTTTAATTATTAAATTTTAATATTTTTATTTTTTTTAACGAATAAAAAACGTTTTTTTTTTATAAAGTCGTACACAATTTGCCAGGGGTTAACCCCTGGCAAAGCGCCTAACATGTTTTTGAAAAGGACTGACACAGTCTGCATTGACCAGAATGCGTCAGAAAAGCCTGTGTTCTACCAGACACATTTTGCCAGGGGTTGTGCCAGGGCCTGTGCCAGGAGCGCGTTTGCCAGGAGCTAAAGCCCTGGCAGGGTCATTTGCGATGAGCGGATTTGCTGGGTATTCTGCTCCTGGCAAAACTCCTGGCAAATGTCCATTTGCCAGGGCTTTCTGCATTTTGCCAGGGCTTCTGCCCCTGGCAAAATGCAAGATTTCTTGTAGTGAAATCACATCTAATCTCTTATGCCCAAGCTCATAGTCCTTAACCCTAAAATTGAGTCCCCTCTCTTACTACTTGTTAGATCTCCATTTTATTTATCTCTTGTTTTTTTCCCTTCATGTTATTTCATTATTATTTCTTGTGTTTCTAGGTATTCTTTGTTTTATCATCATTATTGTCTAAGTGTGTCTATGAGTTGAGCAATTGCATACGCGATATGGATTTCCAAGTTGCTTCATTTTAATTAATATTCTACCTGGTCTAACAATTTCAACATAATTCTAGATCTGATTACTTAACAAGGCCGACTATGTGTTCAATTCTAGGTCAAGTTAGTTCATGTTTGAAATTCATATCACTCGACGATGATGAAGGTGAAGATCATGTTGAAGATGATGATCTTATAATTAAAACAATTATCAATCATAAAATCAAATCGACGAGTGATCTTCACCTTCATAATCGTCGAGTGATATGAATTTCAAACATGAACTAACTTGACCTAGAATTGAACACATAGTCGGCATTGTTAAGTAATCAGATCTAGAATATTGTTGAAATTGTTAGACCGGGTAGAATATTAATTAAAATGAAGCAACTTAGAAATCCATATCGCATATGCAATTGCTCAACACATAGAGACACTTAGACAATTCTGATAAAACGAAGAATACCTAGAAACACAAGAAATAGTAATGACATAACATGAAGGGAAAAAAAAGAAGAGATAAATAAAATGGAGATCTAACAAGTAGTAAGAGAGGGGGACTCAATTTTAGGGTTAAGGACTATGAGCTTGGGCTTAAAAGATTAGGCGTGATTTTAATATATAATATAGTTTTGGGCTAAGGAAGATTATCAAAAAAATTTAGATAAAAAAAAAAAGAAATTAGACTTTGGATGCCGAGGATCGAACCTGCAACAACTAGTTCTTACATGACCAGTGTTGAGGTGCGAAGTTGGCTTAAATTTTTGTTCCTGGTGAATACTACTACAAAGAAGTTGATGGTGATCATAAGAGAACTTGGTTAAACAATGGAAATAGTTGTCAATGCTTGACATCAACCTTGAAGGTGGTAGAGATGAATAATTTTACAGGAGCTGTGAATGTGATTTTAATGCTTCACTTTCTTATCTGCAATGGAACTGTTTTAAAAACGATTAATATCAATGTACAAAACGAAGAGACTGAGGTCGAGGAAAAATGTCGTAAAGTAGAAGAACTTATAATGACAACACCAAGGGCTTCAAATGATTTAGAGATATTGTTCTGTTATTGAACAAAGAATTATTATTGTATTATTCTACTATGTATTTTGTTTTTGAATATTAAGACACCTTTTGACTTATTTTGGAAAAAACATCAATCAATGATATGACAGATTTTGGTTTTGGTTTTATTAATTAAACACTAATATGTGTATTT
Source organism: Medicago sativa (assembly GCF_051527215.1). Taxonomy (NCBI): domain Eukaryota; kingdom Viridiplantae; phylum Streptophyta; class Magnoliopsida; order Fabales; family Fabaceae; genus Medicago; species Medicago sativa. The sequence goes on along the minus strand of NC_140751.1, from coordinate 52,258,000 downwards.
TTATTTTGTTTGCATACTTCATGGTTTTTATTTACAACTAGTTTATTAAAGATATTTATTGCTATACATTAATATAGTATGTCAAACTTTTTAATACGCTCATACAATGATATTAACAAAATACTATCTACATGCAGAGATATGATTAAATCCAACTCTAAAATTCCTTAATATCATAGCAAAGAACATTAGTTTGATTTTTCTTCCACGTGACTTTATATGTCATTTTAAATGCCTCTCATTCTTATTACACTTTGAAGATATATGGAAAGTGAGAACCCTTTTTTTGGCAAAATAGAAAATATAATAAATAAAAAAAAGAGATACAAAGACTAGGGGACATGAGACCTGACCCAGGAATAACCCAATCGAGAATACAATCGTTTAAAATCTTCTTCTAAATTAAAACTAGTAATTGATATATGTATAGGCATGGATCACATATTGTATAATTATATAAAAACTATTTAAATATGTAAGATTGTGAGTTTTTTTTTAAAGATATTAAATAAAAATTATCAGGAAAATAAAATATTAGTCAAGAGGATCACTTTTTTTGTGAAATGTTTTCTCTGCTAGGGTTTACTTTGTGAAACCTCAGAGGCAACATTGTAGTACATAAACGGCTACACCTTTCTTTTTCTAGTTGCTCCGGACAAGCATCCTGATCATGAGGCCACAATAACAATCATCTATTATCTACAACCAAACCTCCCAAATCGAGGTCACCTTTAAAAAAAAAATCATTGGTTTTTTCTCTTCTTTGTGTTCCACTTTCAAACGCCACCATGTCGTCGGATTCTTGGTTGAACTTGCTTGTTTTGCTCTTGCAGGAAATGGTCAACTTTGTTCCGTTTTGGAACTACTCATTCTCGCCGGAATCTGGGTTGGAAATTGTTTTGTTATGAACTCACCGGCAAAGCGTAAACCTTGTTACTGATTGGCTCATGTCTGGATAGTTCTACGTTTACTTATATTCTCCCTGTAGGATGTTCGAAACGCCACCAGCTCGCCGGAATATGGGCTGTGTATTGCTCATTTTTCGTACTCCCCGTAAAGTATGGGTTTTACCACATGTTGGTATCGAAGATGACAAATTCGAGGGTAAGGAACACAAACTCCCAACTTATGTGAGGGATAGGATTAAAAATCCACCTTTTTCTTTGTGTCCAATTTTCCAGAAGAGTCAACGGATGTGTCTCTTTGCATCTCTTCAAAGGTTATGCCACGGTGATATATGTTTTCATTTTGAGGTAGAGAGACAAGATGGGGGAAACTTTTTGGATTTTTTTAGACTCGCAAGGGTGCAAGACGTGGATGATTTCCATAAACTAGACTATATTCATATAGGTTCATGAAAATTAAGGATTAATCCTCCCTCATTTGTTTTTAGTCGGTTGTGGCACTCAAAGACTCATTGTTGACTAATAAAGAATGGTGGTCTAAATAGTTTAAGGGTTTTACACCATAGGTGTCAAAGTTTATTTATTCTGTTTTTGTTAATTTGATTCACATCACTAAAATGATTTTATAAACACTTGTTCAGAAAATCTGTGTTACAAACATAAGTCGAGCTAAGTGTGGTCTATGTGTATTTGATTTTTTATTTTTAAATAAAATCCGACGTACTTACCATTTTGTTGAGGAAAGCAAAAATATTATTTTTGTCAGTGTCATTGAAAAATATAAGTATATTTTGTTACAAAATGAAAATGATAAATATATAAACTTATAGTTTTAATCTAAATCTAAATAATTTTAATCAAAGTAAAAATTTCATAAAAACTACTATTTACTACCTCCGTCCCTAATTATAGGGCCCTTTTGAAAAAATAACGGGAATTAAGATAGTGGATATTTGTATTAAATATGTTTGTAATTACTATTGTTTTTACAATTTTATCCCTTAAGAGAGAGAGGGTTGGTTTATGTTTTCAACATGTTATTTATTGTTGATTGAAGAAAAATATGTATAATAAATAGGGGCATGTATGTAAAGAAATAATTAATGTAGTTGGAAATAGCAAATGAGTCTTATAAAAAGGGACAAAAAAAATTCTCAAAAGGGTCTTATAATTAGGGACGGAGGTAGTATTATTTTTACGCATTAACGCAATAAAAGAGCGGACCGGCGGGCGGGCACGTAGTGCCCTTCGTTTAGTATAATGTGAATACATTAATAATATTCATTAAGACTAAGTTGGAATTTTATAAAAAAAAGCATTTATTTATTTTTTACTCGAAAAAAGCATTTATTATATTGACTATATGAATATGAAAACATATTCTTTAAGGGAAAAAAAATACAAAAATTTGAAATCCTATTATTTTTTACATATATTTTGAGAATTAAATATATTTTACCTTCTTTCTGGTTATTATATAATTAATCTTTTACTCAAAAAAGAGCATTTATTATATTGACTATCTAAAATTGAGAACAACCTCTATATGGATAAAAACTTAAAATTAAGAGAATCAAGTATATTGCGCTTTCTTGCTAGTTATTATTATATAAATGCTGCATTAGACATATCATTTTCATAAAATCCTCATAAACTTTACATAAGAGTATAAAACCCTTAATCATTTGTATCATTGCTTTCTTTTCTCTATCAAACCCTCTCCATCAAAAATATTATTCCAGATAGCTAGATATGACACAAAACTTTGACATGATCAGTTTGTTACCTGACTCATTGCTTTTCATCATCATCTCACTCATTCCATTCAAGGAAGCTGTAAGGACATCTATCCTTTCCAAACGTTGGTTGCACTTGTGGAAAAACACAACCAACATTGAGTTCAATGAACACTTTTTTGTTGGATCTGAATTCCAAAGATGGGATTTTCTTCATTTCATTACATTATGTATTGAAAATCACCAAGAATATCCCATTGTTGAAAAATTATCTTTGACATTAGAAGATCCTGGTCATGTAACTAGTTCAGAGATTGTCGAAAGATGTGTTGATTTTGCTATTCAACAAGTGGTTAAAGATTTGGATCTAGATTTTTCTAGTCCTTATTGGACTGAAGAGGATATTGAGGAACCTGAAGCCTTTGTTTGCATTGAGAATAAAGGTATATGAAAATAAAACCCTAAAATCTCTCAAGTTGTTTTTCTTGCAGTTTTTCTGAAAATGAGTTGATGAAGTTCCATGCACTCAAAGAAGTTTCTTTAGGTTGGATGGAATTGAAAAACAATGCAATCAAAACTCTTTTATCCAATTGCAAGATGACTGAGATTTTAAACATAAAAAAATGTTGGTCATGGAATAGACTTGATTGTGTTGGAGTTGATGAATTACGTTTGAAAAAGCTCATTGTTGATAGTTGCTTTTTTATGGAGGGTGGATTTTTATTCGATGTGCCAAATTTAACTTATTTCAAGTTTTATGGGAATATAATGTATTTTGATATAGAATATTCCTCACACTTGGAAGAGGTTGATCTATACTTTGGCCTTGAATACGAATATATCCTGAAGAAGATGGCTTTTTTTATCCCTTACAAATTTCAAACATGTTAAGGTTCTCACCGTCTGCGGTTTCATTCTCAAGGTAATACAAATTTCCGTTTTCTTTTCTATATGAATTTTCTTCTATAGAGTTTTAGATATATATACTAGAAGTGCAAGTGAAAACACATTTTTTTTGTTACTACATTGTATGCATTGATGAGCTCGACTAAATGCAATTTTTGTACCAAAATATGACAAAACATTAGAATTAAAAACACTTACCTTGAGGAGTTATTATTTTGTAAGTAATTGATACTTATATATTAGTCATTTCTATTGAGTAAATTTATTCAACATATGTGTTTATTAATCATGTATATTCTCACTTTGTTGGATTGGATAATGCGAGATTTCTTCCAAAATTTGGTTTATCTATAACTGTTGTTATATCCATACCTGATTCTCTAAAAAAATATAAATTAAAGGATCTGTTAGATATTTAATATGTATTAGTCTCGATTACATGAAGCAAACAATCTCAATTAAATGCATTAAACATTTATTATTTCGTATGCAATGGACATTGCCATTTATTGTAGGAAATGAAGAGGATCTCAACTTCTTTTGAACGAAGGCATTTGAAAATGAATACGAGACATTTGAAAATGATGACAAACTTGCAAAGTGATGAATGTCTTAGAGTCAGATTCTTCCTCAATAGCTGTCCTATGTTGGAGCTCCTCACCTTTGACTTAGGATCAGGAAGATTAATTCATGTAAGTAGATTTTTTATATCTTTATGCATGTGTGTTATTTAGTAACAGAAAAGATACATTATTCATAAAATTTAGGGACAGTTAGAGTTTTTCGGTTTTAAATTCAGTTTTTTCTAGCAATTACTATTTGGTTTTATTGATATAGTGTGTATTTATATGATTGTATTCATTACACAAGGTTCCTGGTGAATACTACTACAAAGAAGTTGATTTTGATCATAAGAGAACTTGGTTAGAGAATGGAAATAGTTGTCAATGCTTGATATCAACCTTGAAGGTGGTAGAGATGAATAACTTTACTGGAGCTGTGAATGAGATTTTAATGCTTCGTTTTCTTATCTGCAATGGGACTGTTTTAAAAAAGGGTTAATATCAATGTACAAAATGAAGAGACTGAGGTTGTAGAAAAATGTCGTAAAGTAGAAGAACATATGATGACAACACCAAGGGTTTCAAATGATTTAGAAATTTTGTTCTGTTATTGAACAAAGAATTATTATTGTGTTATTCTACTTTGTATTTTGTTTTTGAATATTAAGACATCGTTTGACATTTTTTTCACAAAACATCAATCAATGATATGAGAGATTTTGGTTTTGGTTTGATTAATTAAACACTGATATGTGTATGTTCTTTTTGTTTGCATACTTCATGGTATTTATTTAGGGTTATCTGTTAAAATTGACCCTATAATATATGTAAAGTCTAAAAAATGACTCTGTAAAAATAAAAGCACATATACTAACCTTTTAATTTTAGATTTTTCTTATTTTTTACCCTCTAATATACGCGAAGTCTAGAAAAGTGACTTAGTGGTTGATTTTTTTCATGATTTTTTGCATGCATGTTTAGGACGTTGAACTACGGTTTTCCACAAAAAAAGAGAATTTTTAGAAAAGGAAATAATTTATCATGAATTTTTGTTCCTCATAATTATGAATTTCTTAAAAAATTCATAGTTAATTTACCCCTCATTTAAAAATTCTAAAATTTTATGATGAAGGTTCTTATGATGTTCTAACTATACCTACAAAATTAAAGAACAAAATTCGACCCTTGAGTATATGCTTGCTCGAAACAAAATTGCAATTTTGCAAGTTTTGGTTAAAAAATCAAATAAATTGAGGCTTATTCCAAATGCTATTAAAAATCAAATTTCCGTTGTTTTCATTTTTGAATTTTTTGTGCCTTAAAATTTATAATTAACTGGTCTTTTGTTTGAAAGTTATAATTTTTTGTGGAACGTCATATTTTAACATCGTAAATGTCCACAAAAAATCATGAAAAAAAATTCAACTTTGAAGTCACTTTTCTGGATTACGCGTATATTAAATGGTTAAAAATAAGAAGAATCTCAAATTATGTGTTTTTATTTTTTCTTTCCAAATTTCGTGTATATTACCGAGTCAATTTCAACAATTAACCTTTTTATTTACAACTAGTTTATTAAATATTTTTTTTTTAAATACATTGATATAGTATGTCAAACTTTTAATACATGCATTAAATACTATCTACATGCAGATATATGATTAAATCCAACTCTAAGATTCCTTATCATAACAATGAACGTTGGTTTGATTTTCTTTCACAGGAGATGACTATGTCATTTCCCTAATGGTTTTTGCACAACGACAACATTTACTAACCTTGTAGTGAACTTAATCTCATTAATGAATCGTGCCCTTTCAGATTCTTAACATCTTCATCAACAACTTTTCTTCTTCTTCTCCCATTTTTTTTTGCTTTTTTTGCACAACAAGCTTGGAGTTGGGATTTAGGGCAAGAGAATGACATATGACCCTGACGTCAATTCTCGGAATGTTCAATGCGTTCTAGTTGTTCTTCCTCAAACTTTGTAAGGGTGGTGCCTATCTTTTTAGTTTGAGAACATTGAATACCTATTTGGATTTCTTTAAGGTCATTTTTAGTTTGGGGAAATTTTTTGATTTTGATTTGCCACTCTAATTCTAAGGCAATCCTGGTAACACACCGAGCCATGTCTTGATTTCCACATATTCTTGGTTTCCTTCGGTCTGATGGTCTTGTTATTGTTGTGAATATAGTGAGGGTATCTTGTAAGGTTTAAATTTGAAGATGTATTCCGTCCATGGCTGTGTGCACTACTGCAAGGGCATTTTCATCGGTAGTGGGAGGTGCTATGTTGCACTGGGCTACGTCCTACAATTGTTCAACGTTGAGAAATTACTCGGGAATAGTTTGTTCGGGGAAAGGTGTGGCCCATGTCAATTTTATCGCATCTCACGTTGGGCGCAAGATGTACTTGTTGTGAGTATGATTGTTACTACACAACTTTCTATTTTCCTGCGAATCTCTCCTCGGCGGTTACACTTCCTACGAATTTGTAACCGCCGACCATACGTGTGCCTTACAACGGCTTTGCAAACACCCACCTCTATATAAAGGGGACTCTTTGCAGTCCCCAAGGTAGAATATATCTTCTCTCTGAACCTCCATTATGATCTCTTACTGACTTGAGTGTTAGAGTGTCTACAAGTACAGACCCCCCGCCATTTCAGTTGTCAACTAAAGCATTCCACCACCGTACAACCACCGTACTCAACAACACTGATAGTCACCTTCTGATCAAGTACGATCAGTGGCGCCGTATGTAGGAAATAACAAGTTATCCCCATTTTTTACATACAAAAAACCAAAGCTTTCCAAACTAAAATACCATGACTGCCAATGGTGCCAACCCGTTCATCCAGAGTTAAATCTGCCGTGTCAACCGTGACGGACAGACCGTCATTCCATCTCCTGCAAACAGCTCTAGACGAGGAAGCTAGCAACCGAGTTCCCAACCAGCGATGCACGTGCATGAACCACCTCTCAACGTTCCTCCACGATTTGACAAGGTGGAAGACAATTCCACTCGTACAGAGTTGTGGGTCAACTACCTGCTCCGCACGGTTCAGCGACAAACATTGATAACTAATGCGTATCGGATGTGGCAAGTGTACCAAATCGTTTAGCAAGTAATAAAGTGATAAGTAGAGTATCATATCCACGGGGATTGTCGTTTGGTCCAAACAATTTGCGTTACTTATTTTTGTAAGTTGACGATATAAAAGATAAGGGTTAGAAAGGTTGCAATTTTAATCTGTTTGCAACAGAGCAAATTTACCTGTTTTGGTTGCAGAAAAGTAAGCAGCGGTTAGGATTCTTTGAATCCCCCCTGTTTATATTGTAGGATAATAAGTAACAGTAATGTCGCATTTATTTATCTTAGGTAGACTATACAAGTGATGAAGCCGTTGGGACGTTACTAACCTAATTGGTCTATCCCTCCGACGGCTAACTGCGTCTACTGATCGCACGGTGATCCTTACGTGTGGGGTCTTGCTAATTCAAAGGTAATTGAAACATAAACTTAAATTGGCGTTCTAGGTTTTCCAAAGGCAATTATGGTCACACTAAGGTTATACAGGTGTTACGGTATAGGGTTATTAATCCTATAAGATTCTGCCACCTTCGTAAGAATTATTAGTGTGGGTCCTGTCCAATGTTCCAGTAGGTCTACCCATTTATGAATCTTAGGACACTCATAGCACACCCTCTCTACACTCTTATTAGTTCTACAAACGGGAAGCCCTAATCTACGTCTATCTTACTAAGGGTTTCAAGAGAATGGTTCGATAAAAGGTTAATCCCTGTAGAAGCTTGTTTCCCTAATTAATAACCAGTTACATCCTAGGTTCAGTAGAGTTACTACTCAGTCTTAGTAATGTCACTTACTAAGCACTTACTACTAGGGTCAACTCTCTTTTGGTATATTTCGCTAGTTAATAACTACTTACTTCCTAGACAGATAGTTACTAGTATAATACTATAAACATCAAGATATAAGCAACAAGATAGTAATAACAATGTTAGACCCTGTCACAACCTAATTACCTAATCTAGGGTTACGCTCCTTTGAAATAAATAACTAAATCAGGAACTTAATTGCGAACAAAAGAATAAATAAAATAAACAACATTATATTAAATAAATATCCAACAAATTTAAACAGAGGTTCATCTTAGAACTCTAACCTAAAAAGATTTAGTTACACATGGTAACTAAAAACAAACTACTAAAGATAAAAACATACCCTAGAAAATCAAGGAGAACATAGAAACTCTCCCGAAGCTCCAAAGTTTCCTTCCTCTTGAACTACCATAGTCCTGAAAGAGAAATTCTGAATGAGGAAGGCTGATATTTATAGTGAGAGTTTCTACCTGGGTTCGGGCTAAAAGTTTGGGCTTACCCAAAATAAAAGCAGGAAAAGATGGTTGCGCCCCTCATTTTTAGATGCACGAGGCACATGGATAGCATGCCTAGCGCATGAGTGTATGGCAAAAGAAATGCCCTAGGCGCATGGATAACACCCTAGGAGCATGTCATGCCTTTCCATGTGCTAGGAACATGGTACATGTGCTAGGTTCATGGCTCATCTCCTGGGCCCAAGTTCTCTGATTTTCCGTCGTTTTAGGTCTTCGTCTTCAAATAACTTGCCTCGGAACTTGGGAACATAATTCCTCCCTGTTGTAAGTTTCCCCGAGGCCTCTTGAATCTTCATTCTTTGTCTTCCTGAATCTTTACAATTCTTTAGATGTTCTTGATTTGCCGATCTGCATGATTTCTTCGTGAATTACTTCAAAAACCCCCTAAAATTGTTATGATTCAGGAAAACTAGAATTACAGACTCAAATATAGAAAACATTTACAAAAGTCCCGAAATCATAGGCAATTGCTCTAATACTCCTCCTTTTTGCTGCTAAACCCTACCGAAAATAACTGGAAAACATGCTAAGAATAACGTAAGATGACCTATCATCACAACTCCAAACTTAGATTGTTGCTTGTCCTCAAGTAACGAAAGAAAATATAATTTACTCTTTGCATTTTTTTCCAGGAAAAACATATCTTTACGGAAGTTGTGCTTAGGAATCCTTCATCACATTTATAGCAGAGCAACAACTAACTTACCACAGTACATTCAAGCGGGTCTAGCCTGGTGAAAAGAACCTATGTTCTTAGCCATACTCTTTTCTAATGATACACGTATGTATCTCCTAAAGCCAGTAGGGCTGTTCACGACATTTTCCCACTCCAGTCGTCACATGAATGTACCTTGCTATAAATTTGAAACAATGCTAAACAGACAGTCAAGTTAAAGTTATTCACACATTTAGAGGACTTTGAGGGTTATAACTTGACTTAGGTTAAGGGTGAATATAATTTGGGAAAGGAGGCTAACAAAATAACTTGGAGTTAGTTCCGTAACCTAGGGATTTCTACTAAAACATTATGTACTACCATCCTTCCTTCCTTGATTCAAACAAGATGGGTAAAAGAGTAGAAATTTTGGTCTTTATTTTTGACAGAAACATACTTTTTTTTAAGAGACCATTTTTTTTTGGCTCTTGATTTTTTTTTTTGTAGATCCATGGTCATCTACATTTTTTTCATTTTTTTTCTTTTTCTGACAAATGTGTTCTACTGTTACCCCACCCCAAACTTAAAATGTTGCTAATTCCAAAGAGCAACCCCAAACTTAGTTTCAAAGCATGTGCAGTCATAATAATACCTATCTAACTCCAAGTGAAATCAAACAGGGTGAATTTAAAGTGTAGGACTGTGACATGATTCGTCACTAATAAAGAAAGAAAATTTTCGTTTGGAGGCTCAAAGTGGTTTCACCAAGGATAATAAGAATATAAAAAAGGGTGGCTTGAAAGGCTATAGGTACCAAAGAAAAATTGTCTCGTGTGTAATATAACGTAACTGATCGTCTGTGAAGAACAGCCGCAAATTCAAGATCGTCCATAAGGAGTCTTTTTCCAGGAGCCCCTAGTAGCTCCTTCCCTGATGTCATCTCCTCGTGGTTGTTCTACTCGTGTATCAATGTGACTCAATGTTCAAAGTGATTCTAAGAAAAAGTGTTTAATCTTGAAGAATTTATGGACAAAGAATTTTTGAGATCTAGAGAGAATAGATGCAAATGATTCAATGATTTTAGAGTTATGAGGAGGAGACTATATATATAGTGAGGAGTGACAAGAGTAAATTTTCGCACAAAAACAACATAGTGAATCGATTCACTAAATATGTGAATCGATTCATACAAAAAAAATCCAACCCAAAGATACATGAAGAATGATACGATTAAGTGCAAGTGTGAATGGATTCAAGTGAGCCCAGGATGAAGAATGATACGATTCAACCTTTGATGAATCGATTCAGTGCAAGTCAGAGAGTTTTATGATGCGATTCAACCTGTGATGAATCAATTCACATATGATACGACTCAAAGAGTTGTGAATCGTTTCATTTGAAGTCGGAGACTTCAGATGATACGATTCAAGGTATGTTGAATCGATTCAAATAATGAAAAGATGAAATTTGACAATTTTTTCAAGTGAGTGAGTAATGCACACGAGACAAGTGAATCCTAAGACCAAGAAACATAGATGTTGGGTGCTTTAACATGCTAAATACTAGACAATCATCAAGAAGGTAAAGAAAACTAAAGAACATCATCAAAACATATAAAGTAAAACTATGTAGGCTTCAAGTCTCTCTCTCAATAATCTCTTTGAATCATAACAACTTCACCCACAAATAAAATTATCAAAGTATCATCTGTTGTTCGCGGATGACTGAAGGATCACAACCTGCAAAACAAGAAAATAAAAACTGGTCGACCAATAACTAATTATCCGCAGAATTGCGCAACTCTCCCAAAATACAACTGGGTCATCTCAGCGGTAATCGTGCCGACGCTATCAAGACACAAGAAATAATCGTAACTCAGGCAGTTAGTATTTTTGTGTAAAATGAAGGAAGAAAAGAAGAACAAAAACAAAAATGCTTTTTCTCATATAATTGTTGTAGCCCAGTAGCTGAGTTTATAAAGCAATATTATATATTAATTAATAATTAATAATGATAATAACAAATCAAGAAAAAAATAGAAGATGGAACAGGTCATATTCGGTTATCACACTTAAAGCACATTGAAAATAATTAAGGATAACCATTATTACCTATTAAATTGGTAAAGTAAATCAAAAGGAGTTACCACAAAACCAAAACGTGACGATGATATACATCATTAGACAAATTGAGCTTTTAATGTATATCATACATAACTCAACAAATTTAATTTCTAAATAAAATTAATTAAATTAATTAGAATAAAATAAATAACTTTTAAAATATCTAAAATATACAACTATCCCCCACATATATCAAAAGTTTTAAATTAAGAAAATAGTTAGCCTGAGTCACCTTTGAATGTAATGCATCGGAACGGTGTAGCAAGTTATGGAACCTGTCCTAGACTAATGAGGCTTAACACACAGTGAATTGGTTTAGTAAGCTATGGAACCCAATACACTTGATGTATGCTAGATGTCTCATAATCACATTACACCCCCACAGTTCTCGTGTTTGCGCATTTAGGCCGTGCGCGTGTTTGGTTTTCATAAGTGCTCTAGAGACTCGCCACGGTCTCATGCAAACGGCCCCACTTGACACTCATATAGGTGATTCCATCTAGTGCATGCTACAACCACACACCACCCTAAAGGCTTATGGTAATCATTAAAGGCATTAATAGCCTAACCCTCAAATTTTAATTTAATTAGCACTTCTCTTTTCATTGTCATAACACTATAGGAAAAGAACAAAACAGTTTAGTGCTAACATAACTAACAAGTGACTTGTTTTTCCCATTGAACCTTTTTCATGGGATCTCTAATCATAAAGGTTGGGTTACCATCACTTGTCGTTTTCGAGTGGCATAGTCTCATTTCCTTCGTTTTCTTCCCGGGGTTTTTGTCTACGAATTCGTTAAATTCACAAATATTGACTAAGACGTCTCTAAGTCAATTAATCTCATATTTCGTCGAGTCTATAAAAATAAACTTGGTTTTCGTAATAAATTTATACAAATTTGCTTTATACAAATTTGCTTATACGAAGTAAGCAACGACATATTCATCAATAAAATAAATCTATTTATTTTATTGGTTAAAACTCAATTATCATCATTGTATTATTTGAATACAATGGTTTATCCTCTCTAAATAATATTACATGTGCTGTCAAATCAATTTCCCTAATATGGTTTATCAAGTCTACCTAGATAAATCCAATGGACAACATCTCCGCAAAAGGAAAAACTAAATCTAAAGATAAAGTTACTATCAAAGTCTACTTAGAAAATGTTCAAACAACAAACCCCCACATTGGATTAATATAATGCAATGTGTAAATTTATTGAACAGATTAACTTGAATGATTAGTGACAACACTCTAACAATGGAGAAAACAAATTCCCGTAAATATATATTTTCATGTAAACGAATTTTAATAAACATAATTTTTGTGGTATCTCATGATTAATTCAAATAGCATCATTACAAAATCTCATTTGTACATCACATTTAAAAACTACATAGAAATTATCATATTTAGTATAGAACTTTGCCACATCCTTCTCATACAAGGATAGCAAAAGCAAGGTAAATCAAGTTCATCACGGTTTCCAGTTAAATAAGTTAATGTTCAATTCATTCCAATTTATATGAAATTAATTTTTCACTCCACTCGTGCCAATGTATTTCTAAAATTAAAGCTAAACTTTCTTAAATCACAATAACAGATAACTTCACAACAGTCCACTTAAACATTGCATACTATGACATCCAAACATTAATTCACATATACTCCAAAATTTTCACAAAATTCATACATATACATATATACATATCATCTGTGAAGCCCGGATACGAGATACGTTACGAATACGATACTGCATCGATACGCCGATATGGGAAAATTTCAAAAATCAAGATACGAATTGTAGCGCAGTAGCTGAGTTTATAAAGCAATATTATATATTAATTAATAATTAATAATGATAATAACAAATCAAGAAAAAATAGAAGATGGAGCACGTTCCACTACTTTTAAGGATATGAATTGCACATATATGGAGACCAAGTCATATTCATTTATCACACTTAAAGCACATTGAAAATAATTAAGGATAACCATTATTACCTATTAAATTCGTAAAGTAAATAAAAAGGAATTACCACAAAACCAAAACGTGACGATGATATACATCATTAGACAAATTGAGCTTTTAATGTATATCCTACATAACTCAACAAATTTAATTTCTAAATAAAATTAATTAGAATAAAATAAATAACTTTTGAAATATCTAAAATATACAACATCATCTCATGCCATATTATAATTCAATCATATCACAAATATTAATCTCATCAGTTACCTTGGTTGATTTTTCTTACTAAAATAAAAAGGAACGAAAAGAGATTTATCAAAACAAAGATAGGAAGTAAATTGCAAGGGAAACAAAGGACAATAATGACGGTAAACAACCTAGTTTTTCTGTGTGAAAATTCATCCATTAGAGAAACAATTCTTTAGAGAGAAAATATTCTTAATTATTTTCATATCCTTTGTTACTCTCTATTTGCATAGAATACTATGAGAAACCAAAATTAATTGGGCAATATATTTTTCCTCTCATGTCGGTTTGTTTAGAACCATCATTAGCTAGGTTGTGAACGTTTACTCTCTATTACGCGTATGAAGAAAACGAGTGTTTTGCCAAAATAAGAATTTGAATGCTTTAGTGTTCTTTTTTGATGAAAGACTAGTTATAATGCTTTTGTGTTCAGATTATACTTATGATGAAGCTTTTTCTTTAATAATTTTTTGATATAATAAGCTTTTCCTTGTTAGCCTTCCTTTTTGTTTTATTTTTATAAAATTGGCCTTCAAACTTTCACATTCATTTTACATAACAAACAAATTTCTTGTACACTAAACTTTTCTTACACTTGCAACACTTGGATAATCACATAGAAAATTGTGGTTAATTCAATTGAATATATAGTTAACTTATATCGCGTTGAAAATTGTATTTTTTTTTTTTGGTTACAAAAATTTTATAGTTGAAAATTGTATAATTATAATTAATCATATAGTTGAATTAATCATCTACTGTAAATTGAATTAACCAATATTTTAAACGTGATTAACCAAGTATCGCAGGTTTGGAGAAAAAAATAAGTGTCTCATTAAAACATTTTTTTAAAATCATATGATATCATTTAAATACTTGATGTGACAATTATTATTTGTCCCACCACCGTTATTTAAGAAAACAGATAACACTATAAATCATAATGGATTCTTGGCAATGCATGACTAGTCACTTTGCTCCACTATCTCATACTCACAAAGCTGCAATCAAATTTCTTGTTTCCACACATATCTTTTACACTTGTCCACATTTTTGCATCTATAAATATCTTACCAAGCCTTCTTCTAAACCTAAACACACTTGCAAAGAAAAAATGAATTCCAAAATGGATTCCATAGTTATGATGAGGAATTCATTTCTATTTATCTCTTGCTTTATCTTCTTCAGCTTAGGGTTCTTAGAAGCTCAAAAGACTCCAGCTATTTATGTGTTTGGAGACTCACTTGTTGATGTTGGCAACAACAACTACTTGAGTCTTTCCCTTGTAAAGGCAACTCTTCCTCACTATGGCATTGATTTTCCAACTAAGAAACCAACTGGGAGGTTTAGCAATGGCAAAAATGCTGCTGATTTGATTGGTAAGTTATTCAAAATGAACATCACACACACACAACTACATATTAATTGCTCATTATTTCCAATCTTCTTTTGCTATAATACAATTATTAGCTTCTCTGATTACCTATTTAAATATAGAAACTAAATTAAAGATTTTCAATGAGTTGCTTTCTTAACAAGTAAGTTAATTATCATATTTATGAATCATTAATAAAAGAAACACAATTTCATTTTCTACATGAGCATTTTGCTAATTTTTTTACATTTTTTCTTAAAATATGGTAAACATTAATTATTCTTTTTTTTTTGAGGGAAAGATTAATTATTATTATTATTAGTAGTTATTATAATGTTTTTAAATAACTCATTTATCTATTGATTCAAAGACCAACTATACTATAACATGTGGATTTTGCACATGTAGGCATGGCAACAAAACCCATACCCACGGTTACCCGCCCAAACCAAACCCAATTTGACGGGTTTTCCCCTTTTTGATTGGGTTTGGGTATGAGTTTTGGTTTTCCCCGATTTCAAAACACGGGTATGAGACGGGTAACAGGTATATAGGTACCCACCCTGAACCCATACTCAAACCCGTCGCGAATGTAGAAAATTATTTTATGTTGATATGCCATGTTATTTTGTTTCATAATTGTCATATTATAAAAACTACCATTGATATTTAAAGGAGCAACTAAATCATTCAGACTAACGAATGTTGAAGTGAGCATATTATTGGATAATCTATTACAACATTGCTCTTGGGGTTGCAAAAAAAAACTGCTATTTTTTATTAAAAAAATATATTCAATGCGGGGATGGAGATGAGGCAGGGATATCCGAACTCATCGGGGATGAGGATGGGATTCAATTTTTCATCCCCGTTGAGTATGGGTAGGGTAACCGTTGAGTATGGGTAGCCTATGCACATGTACCTTAGAAGCCACCAACTTTGAGAATGACAATTTTCTTTTTCAAACACAGATTAGAATTTAAGTAGTTTGGAATTGAGCTTAGAAACCACCAATTTGGAATTTAAGATGATTTGTTATGCTATGGTAAAAAAAAAAAACTGAAATGCATTATATGTTTGGAATTAACTCAAAGAGCACATTGGTTATAAAAGGGTAGGAAAAAAAAGATTGACACTATTATTTCATTTTTATTGGAAGACAAGAGGAATAGAGGATGTACGCAAACATGTACTATAAAGGACCAAAGTTTAATGCTATTAATTTATTGTTGATATGTTGATAATTGGTAAGAGTAAAACAAAATTTGTTTTGCTAATATTTGCATGAAATGAATGGTTGGGTTGCAGCTGAAAAAGTAGGCCTTGCCACGTCACCACCTTACCTCTCCTTAATATCCAAGATCAAGTTCAACAAGAAGAATGTATCATTTTTGGATGGTGTTAACTTTGCATCTGGAGGTGCTGGAATATTTAATGGCACAGATGAAAATTTTGTAAGTTTTGTTCTAATTCTTTGTTTTCCTTCACCATTTCTGTTTTTACATATTGTACAATAAATTTGTAGTCCAAAAAGGAATTTTGCACTCTAACTAAAGACGGACTAAAGTGAAGATTTGGATTATATACAGTAAAGAAATTGACACTGTTAGATCAAAGATCAGATGACTTACGTCAATCGTTCCAATCTTGATCCATCAATGTCAATATCTTGACTATATGATTTTAAGTTTTAATTTTTTTTTTACTGGAGAAACTTTTTTCATCTCAACATGATTTGAAATTCACACATCCGAAAGAAAGAAAGAATATGCACTTGACCAAGAAATTCAAAATGTTAAATAAAATGACTAAGTAATTGAAAAAATATATTACATTTCTTGCAGAGACAATCAATACCTTTGACAAAGCAAGTGGACTATTATTCACAAGTGCATGAAAAATTGACACAACAAATAGAAGCATCTACACTTCAGAAACACCTCTCAAAATCCATATTTGCTGTTGTGATTGGAAGCAATGATATATTTGGTTACTATAACTCAAAGGATCTTCAAAAGAAAAATACCCCACAACAATATGTGGATTCCATGGCTTCTTCACTAAAAGTGCAACTACAGGTAAACACAATGGTTTCAAATTGTAATTATGTTATTACACATTTCTACTCCTTCGTTTCTTTTCATAAGCTCTTTTTGTCAATTTTCACTGGTATCAAGAAAAATTAGTAGGGTAATTAATGAGTATATTTTGTGTACGACTTTTATTAAATTTATATATAAATGTATTCAATATTTTTCTGAAGAATAAATGTATTCAATACTGACGAAGATAAATTAGTAGTATTAATAAAGAATAGATTTATTAAAAAAATTAATAAATGGAATTAGTAATTTGAAAGGATGCTTATATATACGGACAATAACTTAGACCATATTGCAAAAGAGTTAAAATTTATGTTATTTACATGCATTTTAATTTTGGTTTGGTACCTTTTTGGCAGAGATTATACAACAATGGTGCAAGGAAATTTGAGATTATTGGTGTTAGTACAATTGGATGTTGTCCTGCATTGAGGCTCAAGAACAAAACAGAATGTTTTTCAGAAGCAAATTTAATGTCAATGAAATATAATGAAGTCCTTCAATCCATGTTGAAGGAATTAAAATTTGTAAACAAGGACTTAAGTTACTCATACTTTGATACTTATGCTGCCCTCCAAGACCTCATTCAAAATCCAAAATCTTATGGTATGATTCATAATCACATAATCCTATGTCTCCTTGCATTATATATACCAAAAAAATATTATATTAGATGGTCAAAACAACTTCTCATTTGAAACAATTTTTATATTTTTTTTCTTAGAATTATCATTTTGGTAAAATAAGGGAGATTAGTCAATTTAGTCCCTGAACAGGAAAGGAGTCGTCACTTTAGTCCCTGAATGCAGATAAATTGCAAAATAGTCCCTGAATATAGACTCTGTTAATCAATTTAGTCACTGAATGCAGACTCTGTTAGTCAATTTAGTCACTGAATGTAGACTGTATTAGTCACTTTAGTCCCTGAAATTGACCAACAGAGTCTCCATTCAGTGACTGTTTTACAATTTCTCTGCATTCAGGGACTAAAGTGACTACTCATTTCCTATTCAGGGACTAAAGTGACTAATTTCCCGTAAAATAATTATTGGATTGTTGTGAGGAGGATGAAACTTGTAAATGACTTTTATATATATTTTTCAGGATTTGCAGATGTGAAAGATGCTTGTTGTGGACTTGGTGAATTGAATTCTCAATTTCTGTGTACACCAATTTCAATCATTTGTACTAATAGACAAGACCATGTATTTTGGGATCAATTCCATCCAACTGAGGCAGCCACACGCAGTTTTGTGGATAGACTTTATAATGGACCTTCAAAATACACATCTCCTATTAATATGGAACAACTACTAGCTCTTTGAATTGTTAAACATTAAACTAGTCCCTTCAATTCCTTTTTGAATTGTTTGGCGTTTATTTGTTATCAAACAACAATTAAAAAAGATTCTCGAAGAAATTAGTCTATGTAGTAGTTGTTTGAGGATATTCTAAAAAAAGTATTTAAGAGGAGAAAAACATAATTGTAATGCTAATAGCTAAAAGGAGAAATATGTGATTGTTTTATGTCAATTATTTTATTGGCAACTTTATTCTTCTCTTAGTAATTTTTTTGGTGGTGATTGACCTACACTATCTTTGTATTTCTATTTAGTTGAGCATATGCAACTCACTTTTATAGTTATACCGATCATTACTACATAAAATTTCCTTCTTTATATGGTATCTAACCAGGTTCCAATTATTGGACATGTCTTTGTGCTTCATTACAAATCCTAACTGTCCTCTTTAGAAACTGCAAACTTATATTGTGTTATGTGCAAGAAGCTCACAAGTAATAGTAGGAAAAATTGTGGTGGCTTTGGATTGTGTTTTTTTTAAACAGTTTTTTTCTTCTTTTCAATTTTCAAAATTACACATGAGTGCAAGACAAGCGAAGAACATGTTGCACCGCTAAGCAAAGATTATAACATAAGTGCGTGAACCTAAGATAAAGGTACAAGAAGGATCTTTAATACGATTCAATTTAATTTTTCCAAACAATTTTTCAAGAGCTAACCCTAAAAACAAAAATCAAGATAGAAATTGAAACTTACAAAGCGGAATAAAATAGAAGATGAAATGGAAATGAATGATTGCAAATTTCATGATAAAGATAAGATTAAAAAAAAAAAAAAAGCAATCGCCAGAAGAGATTTGAAAAACCTCTTGATAAGGCTCACATGGTTCAATCAAGAACCCTAGGAGGGATATTATGTACCTCACACACAAGTCTCAAACTTGTAAATTCTATTATCATCAGAAACTCCTAATTAGAAACAAACAATACTTGGAATAGTTTGTCTTCATTTGGAGTCTTTTAGCTTTACTTCTAGTAATAAGCACACCTCTTGTTGTCCTTAAGCTCCTCATCAAGAAGTCTTATGTCGCATGCACCCGCAACTCCTATGGGGGATTGTACCATTAATCTCGACTGAGCTTTGCAATATTCCAGAGTTAAGTTGGCTTTGGATAAAAGTTATAATCAGATTATTATTATTGAATCCGTTTCAAAGGAAGTTGTTGAGTATCCTCAACGCGGAGCTTTAATCTTGAGCTCGTTCATTACTCTCCCTGTCATATATTTTAAGATTATTGCCATATAAGACTTTTTGTAATAATAGAATAGACGAAAATGAGGTTGTTTGAAGTTTGATAACTTAATGAATAATTTGATATAAAAAACAACGAGTATGTCGACACACAAAAAGTTAAATAGAAGACTTCTGACGGAATATTATCCTTCTTTCCAATAATACGTATAAATTATTTTGAGGCAAATAATATATATATATATATATATATATATATATATATATATATATATATATATATATATATATATATATGTATGTATGTATGTATGTATGTATGTATGTATGTATGTATGTATGTATGTATGTATGTATGTGCAAATATAAGTTTTTTTTACCTTCAAGTTTTTTTTTTTTTTTTGATTGCATACCTCCAAGTTTTATTGGAAATTTTTTTAGTGATAATTACGAGTTTGGTCCAAAGGCAAATAAAGTATATCCAAAGATTGTTTCATGTAAGATTTGAGTTTGAGTTTCCTGAACAATTCACCATGAAGTTCATTAATCATATATATTGACTATATGTATATATATTTTTTGTAAATCTAATATTTCCACACATAACAAGAGTAATTGATCTCTTATATCAAATAAGACCATATAGGTCCTCGTGAGCTTAGTTCAGTTGGTTAGGACAATACATAAAATAAGCAAGGTCTGGGGTTCAAACCCCGCCACTACCAAAAAAAAAAAAAATAAGACCATATAAAAGGCAAATTCTTCCTCAAAAGTTTTAGCACCTTTACATTTTCACAACTATTATTCAAACTCAAAACCACTTATTATCTTGAAAGAGTATTGTAATTTTGTCGGAGCAGTTAATTTGATGGCATCACGTAGACATCGTAATTTTTGTTGGAGATACAAATAATGACTTTTGTCAAAATCACAGTGAGTCACCATGATTCGACCCTTCTCAATATATATTTGTGACGATATATATTTGTCCCACCACCGTTATATAAGTAAACAGTTTACACAACGAAATCATAATGAATTGTTGGCAATATCTGAAGAGTACTCTCTTTGCACCACTATCTCATACTAGCCACCAATCAAAATTCTTGTTTCCACACATATCTTTTACAATTGTCCAATTTTTTCATTCATAAATATCTTCCCAAAGCCATCACAACCTCCACACACACACAGAAAAAACAAATTCCGAAATGGATATTTCCATAGTTATGATAAGGAATTTCTTTCTATCTTTCTTCATCTTTATAAGCTTAGGATTCTTAGAAGCTCAAAAGACTCCAGCTATTTATGTATTTGGAGACTCACTTGTTGATGTTGGCAACAACAATCACTTGACTCTTTCTCTTGTAAAGGCAATTCTTCCTTACTATGGCATTGACTTTCCAACTAAGAAACCAACTGGGAGGTTTAGCAATGGCAAAAATGCTGCTGATTTGATTGGTAAGTTATTCAAAGTTCACTCTCTTTGATTTTCAAACAAGTGTTTGTTGTTATTATTATTGGAAGATGACAAATTGACACTCTTTTTTGGAACATTACACAACCACTTATTGGTCATTTGCAATCTTCTTTTGCTTCAATATTATATTAGCTTCCTAACCCACATGGGTTGGCCTAGTGGCATTGACTTGGGACCTGAGAGTGTGTTCCTCAGGTCTCAGGTTCGATTATCTCTGGTGTTAATTTAGGTGGGTCAATTTAGCTTCTTTAAAAAAATATTATTAGCTTCTTTGTTTGTCTATTACAAATTCAACTTTGAGAATGTTTTGCCTAACATGCACAAGCAAAATGGTCTTACACCGCACATAAGTGTCTTTTCACCCATTGGTTCAAAAAGTCACATTATATTTCATTTAATATAATGATAATTGATCCGATGATGGAAACTAGCTTATGCATCAATATTGGACCCAAGCATCAAATTTATAAAAGTTCATATATAGTTAAAACATTTATGCATGCATATGGTTAAAAAGAAACCTTTGTAAAAAGAAAGATAAAAAAAACTTAAAAGCATGTTGGCTATCAAAGGGTAGGAAAGAAAATATTTGCACAATTTTTATATATATTTTTTATTGGAAGAAAAGAGGAAATGGGTGAATATGTACTATAAAGGACCAAAATTTAATGCTTTTGTCTTGTTGATATTATGTTGGGACATGCATATTGATTATTGATATTTGGTAATAGTAATATACAAAATTTGTTTTGCTAATATTTGCATAAATTCAACAAATTTTGTTTGACTTGCCATGGTATATTTGGTTGCAGCTGAAAAAGTAGGCCTTGCCACGTCACCACCTTACCTCTCCTTAGTATCTAAGATCAAATTCAACAAGAATATATCATTCTTGCATGGTGTTAACTTTGCATCTGGAGGTGCTGGAATATTTAATCGCACAGATCCAAAAATTGTGAGTGTAGTTCTAATTCTTTCTTTTCTTTATCCAATTCTGTATTTACGTGTTTGTACAAAAAAATTGTAGTCAAAAAAGAAATTGTGCAGCATGAAAAAAGTGACAATTTGAATTAAAATTAATGAGTTTTTCTATCATGTGGAAATTTGCACATGTTAAAAAATTTAGCATGGTAAATTTGTCTTAGAATTTGTACATTTTATATTAAACATATAATTTTTTAATAAATAACTTGCGTTTTTCAATAAAAAGTGACTATTTAACATGTTAGACAAACCCTAAATTATATACATTTTCGGTAAAATAGGTCTAGATCTTAACTTATTCTCAACCTTATTGACCAAAAAAGGAGAGCATTAGATAAAATGAAAAATGCCAAAGATGAAAACATAGGAAAAGTAGCAACCAAAGAGCTCAAAATGTAAAGAAAATGATTAAGCAATGAGAAAAAATATATCATTCTAACTGAGATTCCCATTGGTGGAAATTATTGCAGAGACAATCAATATCTTTGACAAAGCAAGTGGACTATTATTCACAAGTGCATGAAAAATTGACACAACAAACAGAAGCATCTACACTTCAGAAACACATCTCAAAATCCATATTTGCTGTTGTAATTGGAAGCAATGATATATTTGGTTACTATAACTCAATGGATCTTCAAAAGAAAATCACCCCACAACAATATGTGGATTCCATGATTTCCTCACTAAAAATACAACTACAGGTAAACACAATGGTTTGTAAATTGTTATTAAATTACTACTCCCTCCCTCCCAAATTATATGTCGTTTTGAAGAAAAAAAAGTGTCTCAAATTATATGTCACTTTACAATATCAATGAAACATTAATGTTATTTTTCCTATTATATCCTTAAGTATTACTCCATCTGGTCCTTATTATAAGAAACAATTGACTTTTTAAATTCGTTGTGTAAGTGATGTATCTAGTCTATATTTATAAATTATAACGAGATACATCAATTATTCAATGAACGTAAAAAGTCAAAATTGTTTCTTATAATAAGGACCGGACTCTCTTTTCATTCAATTCTTTAATTTATTTTTCTCATACCATTTGTCAAGGACAATTTTGTAAAACAACTCATAATATCTCTTTCTCATACAAAATTAATTACATTTTATAATACGTATAAAATGGCCAAAACGTCATATAATCTGGGATTAAAGAAGTACTGATTCCTATAATTCTATATAGTGAAATATATCAAATGCATACAAGGGTTAAAATTTATGTTATTTTGCATGCATTTTAATATTGGATCGGTACCTATACATGGCTCAATGGTAAACACATGATCTAGTCTAGTAATAATTTCAAAAATGAGTATTGGTTTCATTTTAATTTTATATCCCATTTTTATATCCCATTTGCTCAAAAAAAAAAAAAAATAATTTATATCCCATTTTTCTCAAAATAATAATTTTGGGTTGGTACCTTTTTTGGCAGAGACTATATAACAATGGTGCAAGGAAATTTGAGATTGTTGGTGTTGGTCCAATTGGATGCTGCCCAATAAGCAGGCTCAAGAACAAAACAGAATGTTTTTCAAAAACCAATTTATTGTCAATTAAATATAATAAAGACCTTCAATCCATGTTGAAGGAATGGAAATTGGAGAACAAGGACTTAATAAGTTACTCATATTTTGATAGTTTTGCTGCCCTACAAGACATCATTCAGAATTCAATTTCTTACGGTATGATTCATCATCACATAATCCTATATCTCATTTTACTTTAAATGGAAAATTTATCTCTTTATCATCTACTGTTATTTGAAAAAAAAAATTAAAAAAATTAAAAATAAATACATTTTTTCTCTTAAATTTTGTCTCATATGTATAACAAGAGTTATAGGATAGCATCCACATTTTTATTTTTATTTATTTATCTTCAAGCAAAATATAATGGGGCGTCTAATATGGACCCGGTCTAAAGGTGGATCTCCTTATATCTAGTAAATTTTACTAAATATTTATTTTTTGTTTTATTAATATAAAATTATTTTATTAAAAAAAAAGATAAAGACTAACCTTTGAACAATTACTGAGAGATCTATATTAAACACACTTAAATATAATATCATCTTCTCTACTCTTCTCTTTTTGGTGAAAAAAGAGGGCAAAACCTAAAAAAGAAACTACACAACTACACTAACATTTCTAGGCACGCAAGCCCCAAATATATCATCAAAGAAGAGATTTTGGAGTTCTCATAGGAGGAACCTCCAAGATTGTAACATAATATGAACTCTAATTAAGATTATAATTAGCTAATTAATCGGTACATATGTTTCCTTCACACAAGGTATGCCTGAAAATGACGTGTCATTATATTGCAAATTAGTAGAATCTTGTATCCATTAATACAATATTATAGGGATGTGCCCATTAAACCTACAACTCCCGGTAACCATATCAATCAAAATCTTAAAATCACTTCCAACTATAATATGAAAAGAAAAAAATAAAACCTTGTTCTCTGTTAATTTGCAACCCTGTATACAATCCCCGCATTTCTGCATGAAGGCAGCAGCTTCTTTGCTCTTCTCTATGGCTCGCTTTATCAAGTTCCATGTACTAACTTAAAATAAAGAATTCTTTAATAAAAAACCTTATCCCACTAGTTTATCTATAACATGTTTTAATGGTTGAAGTATTTTTCTACTAACTTATAAAATTAAAGTGAGCGGAAGACACATGACTTTGGATCTGCACGTTGACATCCAAATAATTGAATGAATATCCTACTTTTCAATAGAAAGCAAATGAACACCGCACATGAAATCAAATAGCAACGCATAAAACGACGAACAACACAATGTCGCACTGAGACAACGAAATCACGAAGAAGAAAAACTAGATGATGCGAAAATAACTTATTTTGTTTGGAATAGAGAGAAACAGATGATGAGGGGTGATTTCTAGTTAAAAATTGACTCAATCACCCCCTCAATGAAGAAAATGAAAGAGATAACCTAGAGAGAGAAAAATTAGGGCCAACTTGTTGGAGAGGGGGAAATAGAGAGGAGAGAATATATAATTAATTAGTTTATTAGTTAGTTTATCACTTATTTTATTTTTCTTTTGGGTAGATCTGTTTATCACTTATTTATTGTTTCTTGTCAAATAGAGCTTTTATTTTCATTCTATTAACTTTCTATATCCTCTCATTCCCTTTTTGGAATTTAAACAGACCATTAAAGAATATATGAAGTAAAATGTTTATTGGATTGTGGTGATGAGAATGACATTTGTATGACTTTGGTTTTATACGCCCTTTTCAGGATTTAAAGATGTGAAAGATGCTTGTTGTGGACTTGGTGAGCTGAATGCTCAATTTTTTTGTACACCAGTTTCAAGCCTTTGTGCCAATAGACAAGACCATATTTTTTGGGATCCAGTCCATCCTACTGAGGCAGCCATGCGTATCTTTGTTGATAGACTTTATAATGGACCTTCAAAATACACATCTCCTATTAATATGGAACAACTAGTAGCTCTTTGAATGGTCAAATGTTAAACTAGTCTCTTCAATTTTTACTTTTTTGCGGTTATTTGTTAACAATTGAAAATATTTTTGAAAGAATTAGTTTATGCAGTTGTTCGAGGATACTCTAAGAACCAAAAATTGAAACAGAAGAAAAACACAATTGTAGCGCAATCTGGTAGAAGGAGAATGTATCTTTTAAGAGTATGAAAATATGCATCTGTTTTATGTAAACTAATTTCTTAGCACTTCTATTCATCTTTTAGTGGTATTTTTTTCATCAAAGTAATGATATGTTTAGTTGTAGTTGAGGGGAGAAATTTTATGAAAAGAAATAGAAGAGGGAAAAGAATGATATAAATTTTAATGAATTAATTAAGTACATTTTTTTTTTAATGGCAAAATATATATGTATGTATGTATGTATGTATGTATGTATGTATGTATGTAAAGAAGGAGAAATAAGAAAAGTACAAGATACACCAACAAGGACATCCAAAGACGCCACTAATTAACAAACACCCCTAGGAGGAAACTCAAGCTCCACAACCGGGGTAAGAGAACCAACCTGAAGGCACCGAAAAACAAACACCCGAAAAGAAAAAAGAAAACAAGGAACAACTACCAGGAGCACCTATTGAGGAGAAAGATACTAAGCATAGTGCAGTAACTTGAGCCACAAGTTACTTAGTTACTTGAGTTTCAAGTTATCATATTAGAATGTATCTTAGGCCATTGTAATATTTCATATCTGCCTGTAAATACTTGATGTAATAGCACTTTTTCATTAATGAGAATGAGACTATTATTCATTTGTTGATTTTCATAACATGGTATCTAGAGCCTTTTCTCCCATTTCCATGGAGAAAGTTAGTTACAAAGTTTGTTACGGTTTCATTTCTCATCTTATTCATTGATTCTTCACTGTTTTTTGCAGAAATTTCTTGCGTTGTTCTTCTTTTATTCTTCGTAGATTTTCTTGCTTGTTCTTGATTGTTTCATCTTCATCTTCTTCGTTATTCTCTGCAATTTTCTTCATCTTCTTCGTTTTTCACCATGCCTCACCAAAATCAACTGAACACTTAATCCGTTTTCTATGTTCATCCAAGTGAAGGACCAAATTCTGTTCTTGTTACTCCTCATCTAGATGGTTCAAATTACCTCGCATGGAGTCGTTCCATGATTCGAGCTTTTGGCGCAAAAAACAAATTGAAATTCATTGATGGATCCATGGAGATTCCTGATGAAGATGACTTGAATCGAAGTGTGTGGGAGCGATGCAATCATCTCATTCAATCATGCATAATCAATTTGGTTTCACCGCAAATTGCGCAAACTCTTGTATTTCATGAAAACGCCATGGATGCGTGGTCTGACCTTAAGGAACGTTTTGCTAAAGTTGATCGAATTGCTACATTGTGATCCAAAATCAACAACTTGAAACAAGGTTCTAAAACGGTGTTGGAATATTTCACTGAGATGAAAACTCTTTGGGAAGAGTTGAATTCACACCAGCCTCCATGTCGTTGTGCTGCAATGAGAGAAGTTAGAAATTTCAAACTTAAAGATCAAGTCATTCAGTTCCTTACTGGTTTGAATGACCAGTTCAATGTTGTGAAAACTCAAGTGCTCATGCTTGATTCACTTCCCTCTATCAACAAGGTTTATTCATTGGTTGTTCAAGAAGAGAGTAATAATAAGTCCCTTTCTTCTCCCATTGATGAGCCTATGTCTATTGTTAATGCTGCTGAAGCACGTAGGTCACTGATGGGATAAAACCGCAAGTGCACGGTTCTACCGAAGTAGTAATAAAAGAGAGTATCGTTCGGACAGGGAGTTATGAATTCAATTAACTTTCAGCAATGATTAGAAAAGAGTTTTGGGTTATAAAGTTTGGATTTTTAATTGAAAGAAAATAATAAAAATAAAATTGCCTTGGGATTATTGGTTCATCTAAATAACAAGCCCTTCACAAACAAACCCTAAACTAGAATTTTATATTGGATTTACTTTCTAAAGACAAGTTTCTCTTTAGCGTATCAAAGCTTCTCTCGAAGTCAGTGAGTGTGTTCCTCTAGCAACCACGCCTATTCTCATGGTTGATTGCTATTAGAATCCTTGAAGAACGAAACTTTATATGTCTCAAGGTTTGCTAGACTATTCTCATGTTTCGCAACCCTTGTCTAATTTCACTTGTTCCAATATCAAAGCTCCGCGTTCGCTTTATGAATTGATATTTGAGATGATGAATTAACGATTACAAAACCCTCCGCGTTCGCTTCTTAGTTCGGTAATTGTTAATTCATTATAAAAACGGTGAAATTAGATTAGAAAGTATATTTACATAAAATTAGGGTTTATGGTTTGGTTTGATTAGGATTACGTCATTAGACTTATCCAACAATCCCAAGACAAGAAGAGTCTACTCACTAACGTTCATTGTAGACATAGAGAAGAAGAAGAAGAAGAAGATCATTGTCGCGCCATTTTTTGGAGGTCAAGCTATTTGATTAGTATAGACTCACTAATTTTATTTCACGACTGAACTTTTAATTTTTTCAAAAGAAAGTGGAAAAAGGTTCAAATACCACATTTTTAAAGATTAAGGGTTCGGGGGTTGGTTATATTCAGGGAAGGTGTTAGAACCCTAAATATTCGTAGTACTCTACGAGAACCTCTTGATTTTATTTAACTTTTTGTGCTTAAACTTGCTTGATTTTTAAAAGAAGGAATTAAAGTGATAAAAGAAAAGGAACATTTTTATTTACATTTTTTTATTGATTTGGAAGGACAAAGTCCTTTGCCTACGTACCCGTGGAGGATCAAAACCTCTTAGTTCGGGGTAAAAAATTGGCGTTTGATTTGTTGTATGTTTTTTATTAGTTTTTGAAAAGGTTTTAAAATAAAAGCCAAGTGGCAAATGAGTATTTGTTTGTATTTTTTATATTGAAAGAAAAATGACTCAAAGTAGTATTAAAATTGATTTGAAATTTGATTAAGAAAGAAAATAAAAAGAACGATCACTTGATTGAAAATCAAGGTTTATTATGAAAATATTTTTGTGGTTTTTGTTATTTGAATGTTTTTGTCGTTTTGGAATAATAAATGAAAATTAAACTAACGGAGCAATAAAAATAAAAGCGCGTGGATTTTTGTAGTGACGTTGGATCACCACAAAATCCCTAATCTAATTTTTTTGCATTTATATTGTTTACATTGAACCTAGATACATTCTAATTGCTGGAAAACAAATAATGACAATTAAAATGCTAAATAATAAATAGAAATAAAATGAAACGCAAAAAAAAAATGCTAGAAAGAAATAAAATGCAAGAAAATAAAGAAATAAAAGAAAGGAACAACCGAAGGGACAAAATTACCGAAGGGACAGAAAAAGAGGGAGAAGAAAAGAATAGCAAGAAAAGAATAGCTCGTCAACACAAACTAAATGAGGGAGAAGAGAGAAAAGTTCTTTGACAACTCAAGAGAACTTTTTTTGTGTTTTGAAGTGTGGAATGAGGGCTCTATTTATAGGTGAGGAGGTTGATGAGAATGGAAAAGTGGTTTAATGGTTTTTGATGGTGATTTATGGAATGGTACACGTTTTGGCTTGAAATGGAAAGAAAAGAGGATGACTTTGGTGATTGCCTATGATTGTGGCATGGGAAAGAAAAGAAAGAAAAATAGGACCTCAGACACTTTGGATTTTTGGACTCATTGACACTTTGTTTTTTTTTTTTGCACTAATTAATTAAAAAGAAATGAAAAATAAAATAAACCTAATACAAAATAAAAACAAATTAAAATAAAATAAAGTAAAGTAAAATAAAATTAAAAGATGGAAAATAAAAGGTAAGATAAAACTAAAAAACTAATAAATAATAAAAATAAAAAAAAGTGAGAAGAAGGCCCAAAATCGGTACAAAAATGAGGTATTTTAAAATACCTCTTTGCCGAATTTTCCTCTGAAAAGACAAAGAATATTCGGGGTCAGAGACTGTATGAATGTAGGATCTTGGGTCAAAAATTGGGGTATGACAAACATAAAATAAAATAAAGAAAATAAAGATGAACTTTTATTCAAAGAAACAATTGTCACTTATTATTTCAGAGAACAAAAGATGATTTGTTGTGATGGCTAGCTACTCTATTTATAGTTTACATTCGACTTAAAACCTAAGCAATACATCACTAGAATGTTCCACAAGAAACTGCAGGCCTTTTGGTCAAAACTAAATAGAGTAGCTTGAAATCTAAGCAAAAGCAGCAAAAGGAGATCCTGGGAGGTGGCACGGCCGTGCCAAGCTTCTGACTTGGGGGAGACATATTTTTGTCTCCAAATCTTCGTATTTTTGTTCCGAATCAGCTCCAAACTCCTTTCTTTTGCTCCAAGACTCAATCCATCAAATATTTATTCCTGAAATATAATAATATGCAACTGAAGTAAAATAGCTCTAAAAGGAAATAATATTAAAATAAAATAAACTTAAATCTAATTAAAAAAGAATTAAATATTAAATTAAAACTACTAATTATTGACTCATCAAACTCCTCCACACTTGAATCTTTGCTTGTCCTCAAGCAAAAGGCATAAACATAGCAGCATAAAACAAGATTAATGAATGACAATACAATTAAAACTCATGTCTCCTCAAAGGCTTTTATTTCAAGCGTACACTAATCACAAACTCAAGCATTTCTTATGATCTTTATTCAACCCAACAACAAGTTTCAAGTGAGTGTGTGTGTTTGTAGTCCAACCCTTTTCTTGCTCATGTATAAGATAGATATTATGAGGAAACGTGTTCTAATCCTAGCACTAAGACAACCGAGAAAAGTCTTTTCTTCATTCCATATAAGAGAGATGGGAATCAGTTAGATTTAATTTGACAATTTAAATGCTTTGGGGGCTTGCAGATTGCTTAGGGGATACCATTTCTCATAGGAAGTCAGCGAGGGGGTATCCTTTCCTCCATGTGTTGGTGATCACTACTAGAAAAACGCGATTTAGAGACGGATTTTAGGGAGGGAAGACAATCCCTCACTAATAGGGACGGATTTAGGGACGGATTTTTGTATTTTCCACAAAACATGAGTTGCCAAGCATTAGTAACGGAAATGTTTAAATACCCGTCACAAAAATTCCGTCACAAAAATTCCGTGACTAAATCCCTCACTAAATTCTTTAACTGTATGTTTGTGACGGAATTTGGCATGGACTTTATCCCTCTCTAATGGATCCCTCACTAAAACCCTCACTAATATCACTTACATAACTCTATCCAAGGCATCCCTCACTAAAACCCTCACTACTATCAAAACTGAATTATTTCCCCCTCAATTCTTTTCACGTTTTGGTTTTTCCCTCCTCTCTACTAAAATATCCCCCCTCTTTTTTTTTTTTTTTGGCTCACAAACACCCTAAAATAATTATCCAACAAAATTTCATACTCAAACCCAAGAACTCAATATTCACAAACCCTAAATTAACCAAAAAAATTTCCCAAACACTCAACCACTCTTCAGATAAAAAAATTTCCCAATTCACGTCAAATCTAAACCAAAGCTCTTCTCAATCCAAAAATGAATCGCTCCAAAGTTCCAAATCTGAACCAAATCTATCGATCCCAAACAGCAAGCTCTTCTCAAAAACTAATCGCAAGCTCTCATCTTCTCAGAATCGCACACACCTTCACGGAATCGCTGTCATCTTCACGGAATCGCATTCATCTTCACGAAATCGCAAAAGCTCTTCTCAGTCCCAAAATCGGTTAGTTTCAGATTCTTTTGTCAAGGTTTCAATTTTAAATTTCTTCCCATTCTCATCTTTACTAATTTATGTGTTTAATTTGTAGATTCTTCTGAATTTGATGTTGAATTTCTCCTCACTGTGCTCATGCTCTCACAATACAGATCTTCACTGAATCTCACTCCCAAAAGTGAATCTTCTTCCTTCTCCCGAAATCCTTTCTCAAATCTTCAGTGAATCTCAGAATCACGGTAACCACTCTCTCAATCTCAGAATTTATTTGTTATTTATTTTTATTTTATTTTTATTTTTTTCAGAGTTTTTTTCTTCAGTGAAATTGATGTTTGTGATACTGATGTTGTTTTAATTTATATATATTAACTGTGATTTTCATCATGGCCTTACTTGAAGTGACACTTGGATTTTGGGTTCGAATTTTGTTGATATGTGATATGGTGTTGATACAATTTAGAGCAGGGTGCTGTCCCTGATATAGGTCATTTAATTTTAAGAAATCGTCAAATTTGTACTTGGTTAAGCTTTTATGACTTTAAACTTAGTTATAAAGATACGACTTGTTGCTTTAACTTTGATAGCATTTTGATATTTATTTGAATTTATTTACACTCAAAACAGAACATACAGCGCATAAAAATGTATGTATTGTACATTATGTATGAAAACTGCTTCAGTTTTTGTATATTTGAATAACACAACTCGTTTTCTATTGTGTTGACTAATTAGCTAGTAATCTTTATGGATTAGTTATTATTAGCACTGACCCTCTTGCTTTTTTTTGGCTTTGCAGAGTCAGAAACTTCCTTTGAATTTTCTATAACCCTTCCATGTAACTTCTTTGTAAATATCATTGACAAAGATTACTTGCTATTCATTTTTAGACAAACACAAGTGAAAAACCAAATAATATATATTTTGACAAAGAAGAATATCGAGAGCAGCATCAGTATTGATTAGTGTACATTTTCCAACTTCCACCTCTTGATGAAATGAGTTATGTTTTGTATGTACACCTGTTATTTCCCTAAAAAATCAACAACTTTTGATATAGCCACTTTAAGTAGGTCACTGTGCTCTTTTAGAGAATGAACTAATCTGTTTTTTTTTTGTGTATGCAACTTTTGATATATGCCCACTTTTTGATGGGGCATGGGAGTTTTTTTTGGTGCAAACAAGCTGCTGGTTTTTGGCTGTTCTGTTGCTTTTGGTGGATTCTATCTGACCTTAACAGCACCTTCTGCTGTTCTTCTGTGCTGAGGTACCTGCGCAGCTGCTTTGTAATTGTAGTTTGGCCTGCTGTCCCAGCCTTTTATGTTTGTTCCCTTGGTAGTTTTCTGTTTTTGCATTTGGTAGGATAAGAAGTACTCATACCGACATGATAAGAAGCTTTTCTTACAAATAACCATTGAACTTTCTTCTGACATCTGTGTTATATGTTTTAGATATGTCCAGATTTTGATGTGTTAATCAAATATATGTTTTTTTATATGTATATATAGATGGCATGAAATGTTACTATGACGGGTGGAGGAAGAGGTACTGGTATAGGTATCAGTAGAGGTAGGAGAGTTGGGGGTACCACACTCATCTGGGAGAGGTATGGCTGCCACTACTCCATCACACTCTATTGTTGGGCAAGCAACAAATCCTTCCACATCTCATACAACAACAAACACACATAAAAGGATGTTGCTGTAAGGAGAGTTCTCACTACAACATTCTCCTTTTCCTCTCTTTATATTAGTCTATCTCAAATCCACCTTCCAACAAGGTAGCGATGGAGAAAACATTGCTCCTGAAGCTACTCACTCTTTTAGCTTATTTACTATGTTTTGTTACCTTATCAACATCATCATCATCAGCTACAGTGAAACATATAAATGCATCCAAGCTGAAGATGTTTGTTGATGACCTTCCTAATATGCCCAAAGTATATGGCTACAAGGTTGTAGATGGCGTTCCCAAATCAAAGTGTCTCAAGATTGGCATGTTCAAGAAGAAATGGGTATGTTGCTGTTTTTGTTTAATTTCCTCATTACATGCGAATATCCTCTTATTTTGTTGTCTTTATTGTACCATTCCAAATTCATTCTTTACTTGTTTCGATAGGACTATACCACAGTTCTTGAATTTCAGGAGCTAGATAACTTTCTTTCTTATCTTGAAGTTGTGTGTGATAAACTATCTCTAGATAAAATATCCTCAAAATCAAAGGATATTGCTGTAAGTTAATACTTCATGACCTTATTGAACTTGATGAATATTTAGTATTTAGTCTATTGTTAAGAACTGATGCTATTTCTAATTGTTTTAATAGATCTGCACTGAAATAATTGTTCATTTATGCTAGTTGTTGGGAACTAGTTATACACTGATGTTATTTTTATGGAGGTTCTACACTGATGCTAAATGTTAAGCACATATGTAGCAGTCTGCAAGTGTATGTTTAATCAATTAGCTTAAAAGATATTAAGAAATAATATAAATGTACCTATGACTTAGACTGAGCACTGACATTTCAATTCTTTTTTTTTTTATTCCATACCAATCCTAACTCCACTTGATGCTTCAGTTTTTGTAATATAGGCAAGCAGTGAACACAGTATAATAATGTTGCTTGTGGGAAAAATAATGAATTGTCTTGACAAGAAGATATATCAGAATGTTAGTTTGTTTTTGTTGACTGAATGAAGTATGAAATTATTACTTGTTAGTAAAATATTATTATTTTGCAGGATGAGTTTGAAAAAAGGATTATTGAGAGGGATTCACATGAGGAGGCACTAGGGGATGATGTTTCTAGACATGAAAGTGACAACATTATCTTCTTAGATGTTGTTGGAGTAAATAAGAAGGGTCGTATATATGGTTTGGGCCCGGAAGCTGGGAAATATAAGCCATTTAGATCTTCCATATCTGATGGCATCTTACATTCTGAATTTGAACAAATGAGGGCTGAAAACACATCACTTAAAGAGAAATTGAAGGCTCATGAGAAGTTGATTCGTGCATCGCGGGAGCAAATGACTAAATTGATGGAAATGATTTCTCAAGGTCATCTACACCCACCTCTACCTCCATCTACTTGATATATAGATATATAGTATGTATAACATATGGTTATTTTGATAGCTTGGTTGCAAACTTAGTTAATGTGCTACTTCTAGTACCATTAAAAATGTTTATGCGTTTCTTATGAAACTTATTTTGAGAGTTTCCTTATGACTCATGTATTTTGAGAGTTGAACAATGGTTGTAAACTTATTAAGTTTCCTCATGACTTTTATGGTGATGGGTATGAAGACAATTTATCAATTGTTTTTTATTGTATATTTATAATTTTCAACAAGTTTAATATAGTAAATATATTTACAATACTAATATAATTAATTAATGAAATCTGGTTTGAGATTTGTCATTAAATTTCTGTTTGAATTAGTGAGGGAATTTAGTTTCATCACAATTAGTGATGAAATATGCCTTCACAATTTGAGAGGGAATAGCAATCCGTCATTAATTAGAGACGGAAATATTGGTAAACAACTATGGAATAGTCCCTCACTATTAGAGAGGGAACAAGAATCCCTCACTGATTACTGACGGATTTGCCAAAGTTTTCTGGTGCATATATAGTGACGGATTTATATGATTAGTGAGGGATTTTATCCGTGTCAATTAGGGACGGAAACCAAAATCCCTCACAAAAATTTAGCAAGGCCAATATTCTTAAGGGATTACCGGTCGTCACTAAATCCCTCACTAAATTCGTTAGTGAGGGAATTATGGTAGTTTAGTGACGGATTTCTACCCTCTCTAAAATTGATTTTTCTAGTAGTGGATATTGATTCCGCCCCATTTTGGTTTAACATATTATTCCCCACACAAACTTATATTACTTTTACTCTAAAGACTTTTAAGGGTTAATGTATGATGAAATGTTTTTGAAATCAAACAAGATAAGTATTGTATATCGTTTCCACAGGGACTAGCGCGACATCAAAGACCATTCAACATCAAATATCATTCTAAGTTATAAGAGTACTTCTTTGTTTCATTTGTAACTTATGTAAACTATTTTGCAAATAATAAAATGGAGATTAATAAGGCGTGAAACTTGTTAGGACTAGATTTCCTTAACCAAACGTCACACATAACCTAATGATCATAAACGGATTCTAGCCTTTCAAACGATATTATCACAATCACTCGACAATACCATTCGTGTCCAAATGATATCGTTAGTTCTAAGGGATCGTTTAAACATCAATTTCCCAAACATTTAAACCATCACAAAGTCGTTCGGATAATCTAATCGACGATTTCCCAACCGATTAAATGTCCAAAAACATTAAGTTCAAGATTACAAGTGATTATCAAATATTAACATCCATGTCTAGAGTATTAACTTAAGATAGATTGTTATTCTATGTCTAGACTCAAAAGTTCGTGTCCAAAGCATTTTGAGTCTCAATAAACATTTAAAGCAAGAATAACAACAATATTGAATAAAGATGCTAGAACCATATATTTATAGATCAAAAGATTACATGTTAGCAAAGATCAAGTACCTCTAATCCCAACAAAGGGGATTTAGCTACTCATTGTCATGGAAGCCTTGCAAGAATGGATTGAAGAGGAAGGATTCATTACAACTTGTGATGTCTCAACAAAGGAAGAAGAATCCAACTTCTAATCACTCTCACTCTATATGATCTACCCTATTTCTCCCTCTAAAAGATATTACAAGTGAAAACTATGAGAAAAACTAAGAAAAACTAAGATCTAAGATGCTAACCCTAATGGAAAGGCAAGTGACCTATTTATAGAAAATTCAATCTGCCCTAACTCGCCTCGCGAGCTACTTCACTCGCCATTGCGAGCTGAAGTTTCTTCACCAATAAGCTTTTGCCACGTCACCTCTGAGGGGCTAAACCGCCCCTACTCGCCATTGCGAGTGAATGAACTCGCAATTGCGAGTTGCTTGCTTTTGTTACTCGCCATTGCGAGTAGGATGCGAGTAGCTACTGCCTTCTGGTTCAACTTCTGCCATTTTTCACTTTTTCATGATTTTTCTTCTTTGCTCAGTGTCTTGAGATAAATTCCTGCATAAAAGGGTAGAGTAAGATAAATAAAGCGTAATAAGGCATTTAACGCTTATCTCTCGGCTTTTCCTTCAATAACTTGCAAAGCAAGCAACAAAAAGTGCTTAAAATATAACATGAATTTAACACTTCTTTGACACTTATCAAACTCTCCCCAACTTAACTCTTTGTTTGTCCTCAAACAAAAGATTGAAAATCAAACAAGTTAATAGGACAAGACACAAGTACAAAAAGGCTTTTGAAAACTACTTCAGATGAATGATTCAAATTGAATGCGCGGGCAAGTCTCAGTTTCCAACTAATCTAAAATTCTACTACAAATATGAAATGAGTGTTATGTACAAAGTTCATGTCAAAAAGTTCAAGTCAATAATATATCCATTCACGAACCACACCTAACACACTTCTTTGAAAGTAGATAAACAATTGAAATTATATGAATGAGGGTTATGAGCACACATCCAGTAATCAAGTTAACATTCCAATCAAGTTATGTGTCCATCCAACTATCATTTCAAAAGGCATAAAAACATGGATCAAAAGGTCTTTGAGGGTTATAACTTGGCTTGGCTACAAAAGAAAGGACATTTGTGGGAAAATTGAATTCAAAAGGCCAAGCATAAGGGAACATTCCTTCTATTTGTATTCAAAAGACAAAATTACATGAATCCCCTTAATTCTACACAAACCCTTGGTGTTCAAACATGAAACACTTTGATCTCGACAACTTATTCTATTTTTGGATTTTTCTTTCTTTTTCTCTTTTTCTCTTTTGCTTTTTCTTATCATGTACACATTGTTTTCTTTTCTTTTTCTTGTTGTATTTACAACACCGTGTTGTCTTGATCAAGAATAAAATTACACCATTGTACTTGACAAAAGATTTACATCTACCTTTTCTCCCCAACTTGAATCAAATCATACCCTATTTGAATGTTCCCCTACTCTATGGCAAAAGGGACAAATAAACAATAAAAGTTTAGGGTTCAACAATTAAAAACAACTCAGAGTCCTAAAGTGCGTCAAAAATGAACTGGATTTTGAAAAATTTAAGGGCAAATTCATCAAGCATTGTGCTTATGAATTGACAGTTCATAATTGATGATTCCGATTCATTTGGCTCAAGTGGGTTAGCAAGTATGCGCTCTTCTCACAAGGTAGGTTATTTGTGGTCAAGTATGTTTCACTCTTTAACAAAAAATGTGCCTTGATCATTTCCATGCCTTCACACAATTCAAAACAAATATTGGATTTAACATAACACGATCGAGTTAAACAATGAATGCCGGTCTCCTTGCATATAGTACAAACAATTGAGGTTTCCTCACTTTTTGGCTAGAACTAAGTGGTTCACAAACAAACATATTATTGCGGAGAACTAAATGCAATGAAATTTGTAAAAAGTACCTGTTTCATCTTCGAGTAAAAACCTAGAAAAACTGGAAACTTGTACCTTGGCTTTGCGCTTTAATCACAACTATGTATCATAATCAATCATTTGAGATTTGAAAATTAAGCAAGAGTGATACAAAAGAAACTTCCACAATTTTCAAATTAAAACAAAATGAAGTACTTATTCAACCAAAAGTGCTAACACATTATTTTAACACACCATACAACATAAAACGATACGAACATCACGATACATAAAATGAAACAAATGTCACCATACACCAATATCCAAAATGATTAAACAAAGTACTGATAAAACAAAATACGAGTGATAGACGATTGGCAAGTATACCAATAACTATCGAAGTAGTAAAAATATCGATCCCACGAGGACTGTTTTTAACTTCAATAATTCAATTACGTTATATAATTAGGATGTATAAAAGTTATTTTTGGTTTGCCACTAGGCAGTAGATTTGGTTTGATTTTACGAAATCAAATAAAAGAAATAAAGTTGATTAAGAAAATATGGAGAGAGAGAGAGAGATGAGATCAGGTCTGTCGAATCCTCTATGTTTCCCCTAATTGGTTACTGCACCTATTATTACTAATGATTCTCTAGTTTCACGATAGTTAACAAATTAGCCCTAATCAATCCCTTGAGTTAGGACCCTCTTTTTAAACTACAGCCCCTAATTCCTTAGGTGGTCTAATAATCATCAAAGGTTTAAGCACGTTAACCTAATATCACTAACAAACGATTATCCATTCCTAGACTAACCATGTTTATTAGAACAATTCAATTAGGTCTAAGTCGAAAGCTATGGTCAGTAGTCATTCGTTCTCACAAAATCATGTTTATATTTGATCAGGATATAAAAAGCATTAAGAACAATTGAATTGAATGAAAACTAGAATATCATTAATAAGTAATAGAGTTTCACAGCAACATGTATCAATTAGGGTTACATAGATTCATCTCTGAC
Source organism: Medicago sativa (assembly GCF_051527215.1). NCBI lineage: Eukaryota > Viridiplantae > Streptophyta > Magnoliopsida > Fabales > Fabaceae > Medicago > Medicago sativa. Next base: position 52,219,236 of record NC_140751.1, on the reverse strand, counting down.
CTAATCTCTGAGAGATTTAGCTACTCATAATCGAGTTTACAAATAGCATAATCAATGAAATAATTAAAACATACATGAATTGGTAAAAGGTTGAAGAAATCGCCCTTCTAGCCGTCTCTGATGTCTCAAAATCGCACTTTTCTCTCCAAAATCGTAACCCCTTGTTCTTCAGATTGAGTGCAGTATTTATAGAAGTCATGGGCCTGACCCATCAAAATTGCGTCGCGCCTTGTATAATGGCGTGCCGCGATTTCCTCTTTACAGGAAGTGTGTAATTTTGCTTCAAAAATCGCAGCACGGCTTGAAATTGGCGTGGCGTGATTTCCTTCGAACAGACTTCAAATTTTAAGCTTTTTGCACTCCAGAACAGTATAAATTGCATGAGAACTCTATCAAAATGTCACAATAAGTCCCTAATATTACGTAATGACAGGATGTCATCACAACCCCAAACTTAAACCATTCCTTGTCCTCAAGGAATTTGCTTGCAACAGTGACAAACGACAGTAAAATAACAGTTACCTGACAAAACGATAGTACCCAAAAGTTCATTCTCCTTCTAGCTAAAGATGAGCTAGTTTGACTTGTTCGCATCCACCAGTTCACAACTCCACGCATCAATATGAAATAGGGTTCTACCAGTCGACATGCAGGTCTACATATTACCATACGCTTGAAAAGTTTCTAAACATCAATCAAAGTCAATATCATTACACACTTTTGAGGTCTTTAGGGTTATAACGGGGCTTAGGTGAAAGGTGGGATATATTTGGATAAGTAGGCTACACAAAATTTGAGTTAGGCATTCCTACGGAAGTTAAAGCACAAAATTCAATCCTTCGTTCATTCACCTTGTGGAAATACAATCAATGCAAAGGTACTAGAGAACATTTTTAACATTTAGGGACAATCGAGTTTGAAGTTACTCGGATTTTCAATGTTTTGTCCCTTTTTCATCATTCAATTTCTCTTTTTTTTTATACACCATTTTTGTGTGTATTTTGCATGACAATTTCATATTTCTTTCATTTTTGTTCTCTAATTCTCTAGCACCCCCACCCCAAACTTAGTTGGTTGCAAATTCCAATGGCAACCCCAAACTTAATCTTTAGCAACATACTACAATGCCTTAACTCAGAAAATACATTAAGGGACAAATCCTAAAAGTCTCTAGGCTTGTAATGTAGTTTGTCACCGAACAAAAAGTTCTAATCCTACCGGCTCACAATTGGTTAAGAAAGGATAAATTTAACAATTTAAAACAGGGTAGGCTTCAAAAAGGCTCACAGGACCAAGCACTTTTGCCTCAGTGTGTAATTGACAAAGACCAATCAATAATAAAAAAACAATGCAAGTTCTAGAAATGTAGTTGCATGGAAAACTAATCTAAATATAAGTAAATTGAAAAACAAGATTTGGCAATGAACCTTATGGCTGAGATTTCTGGGAGTATGTGACTACCTAGCAACGCCGTACACTTCGCCTTTGAATCAAGTCACCCCTCCTTTAGAACTTTTGGAATACCGTTTCATCAAACAACTGTTACTAAACTGGAATAAGTCACATGAAACAAAACAAATTCATTAATAAAACAAGTGCAGGAGCAATTACAATAGGGAAATAGTTCAATGGACTTCGACATTAAAAAGAAAATAAAGAAAATACATCAAAAGAAAAATGACTGAAAATAAAATACAAAGCAGAAAATGCTAATCCATCAGTAGATCAGCCCATGTTCACATCATCATCCGAGTGTCCAGCCCCCGGTGTCCTCAATCCTTCAAAGATGCCCTCCCCTTGATCTTGCTCGGTGGTATTGAAATCATTAGTGATTTCCCTCCTCATGCGCAGCCCATACTCTTCTTGATGTGTAAAATATTGTTCCATGCGCTCACGGGAGCCTCCAAACCTCTCATAAGACCCACTAATCGGACCCATATGCAATTGAGCCTCCGCAGCAAACGCAGCTGAGAACCTAGGACGATTCACCCACAGCTGGTCCGAAGTCTCATTCATCCAATTAGCTTGCACATGCATGAATTCCTCAAGCTTTGGGTGAAGAGGAGCATAACCCCCTTGGCTACTACTCCCTCCTTGCTCCATTTGTTGTTGCTTTGCTGCCTCCCTCTCTCTCCTTTATATAGCCCTCATATTTCTTCACAAATCCATCCATTACCGAGTCGGTGATTGGCTTCATATTGCTTGTGTTGAGATCACTATCATAAGCCGGCACCAACTCTTTCTCACACAACCAATTAATTAGACTCCCATGCCCCAATTGTGTGGTGTTTCCGGTTGCTAGATCATGAAGACTATTGGCCAAGAGGCGGCCAATATCTATAGGGTGCTCCTTGATGATGGCGTAGGCAGCAAGCACCCTCTTGAGAGGAATTTCAGAAGTGCAAGATGCACTCTCAAGAGTCTGGACCACATAAGACACCCATGCCTTGGGTACCGGCAGCATCTCCGCATAGGTAAGCATCCGAGACTTTTTCCAAGTCGACCCAGGCCTACACATGGTGGTGATGATCTCATCAAAGGTATCCTCCGTAATAGCAAATCTCTCCCTCCTCAATTTTTCAACCCAACACTCCTCCGGTGCTTGAACATTCAGCCATGCATTGAGAGCATCCGGGCTGAAATCAATGTATTTGCCTCGCACAAAAGATTGAAAGGGTGTATCGGACACCCTTGCATTTGCAAAGAATTCGACGATCACCGTTTTGTTGTTTGCTTCGTCGATCATCTCATTCAACCTTGTCCACCCCCTCCTTCTTAATTCAGACTCAAAGAAAGGATATTTCACAAGCTTTGTGAAATCAAACTTCCTCTCCCCTATGACTTCGAAACTCTTCATAGATTTGTGGAACTCTTGGGCTTGGTCATTGATAAAATGAATGGCGTTTTCGGGTGGTTCGGATGCGGTACGAGGGCATTTGGCTTTGCTTGTGGATGGCTTGGGGTTGGTGGCTTTCTTTGAGCGGGTGTTTCGTGGATTGGAGGCCATTTGTGGTTAAGGAAGATGGTGAAAAGGAAGTTTTGTGAAGTTTGGGAAAATTATGATGGATTGTGAATGATAATGGTTTGGATTGATGAATTTGTGATTGGATTGTGGTTTGATGATGTTTAGGAAGTGATAAGGTAGATTAAGATGGGAAAAATTCGTGAATGGGAAGTCTAGGGAAATTTTTGGTAGAGAAAAGTAGGAAAAATGGAATGAAAATGATGATGAATAGTGAGGTTTTTATAGGCTGAGGAGAAAAATCGCGCTGCGGCCATATACAGGCGCGGCGCAATTTTGTAGAAACAGGGAGTTCTCTCATGCCAAAACTTGTTTTCTTGAAAAATGCCTGAGTCTTATTGAATTTTTGAAAAACTTTTGAAGAGAGATTCATGCAAGACATCAGTACCTTGCATGATTTTCTTGATAGGAGGTACTAGAACAATTTTTCGAAAACTTTCCTGCCTCATATTAAAAAGAAAAGAAAAATATTTTTGTGTTTTTATTTTTGAAAGCAATAAAATCATACCTGAAAATTAAACAGTGGGTTGCCTCCCACCCAGCGCTTTCTTTTACGTCATTGAGCTTGACGCTTCAACCACTGTTAGGGTGGCAAATATGTCAGAAAGAATATATCATCCTTCTTCTTCCTCTTGTTTGGTAGGAATTCCATGAATTTGTAGCAAAGAAGTAGATGCTCCCATGCTCTCACTGTTAAACCTTTAGAGTTTAAGCTCTCCCACCGTAGAGAAGGACGTGCATCCATCTGCACACGAGTGATTTCCTCAACCTCCGTTGGTTCAGACTTTGGGAATATATCAACACTCCTCACTTTGGGTTTTTCTTCCACCTCAACCTTGTGACACTCACTCTTCATCTGAACCAGCTTCCTCTGAGACTCATGTGCTTTCTCAACAAGATCACCACACTGAACATCAAACTTCTCAAATGAAACTTGATTTGACACCAAGAAATCATCTCAAATATTCTGAAGTTGAGTATTGTAATCGATGTTGATCATCTCTTTCTTCCCTTCACCATCACTACCTGGTTGATTCGCCTCATAATGACCACAACCCGAGATTTTGTTGTCCAAAATTTTGATCTTAAAAGATAGCATATATTTTTCATACTGCAACTTAGCAATCTCTTCTGTGTCATAGAGGAGTAACCTGTCTATCATAGCTGCAAAACTTGGATAAACTTTTCAGTAGCACAGTACAATGCAAAGTAATCAAATGAATATGAAAACAGAAAAATAAAAATTAAAAACAGAAAATTAAATTGCAAAAACCCTAAATTACAACGTAATTGCCTTGTTGAAATAATTCAACAGTCCCCGGCAATGGCGCCAAAAACTTGATAGACGATTGGCAAGTATACCAATAACTATCGAAGTAGTAAAAATATCGATCCCACGAGGACTGTTTTTAACTTCAATAATTCAATTACGTTATATAATTAGGATGTATAAAAGTTATTTTTGGTTTGCCACTAGGCAGTAGATTTGGTTTGATTTTACGAAATCAAATAAAAGAAATAAAGTTGATTAAGAAAATATGGAGAGAGAGAGAGAGATGAGATCAGGTCTGTCGAATCCTCTATGTTTCCCCTAATTGGTTACTGCACCTATTATTACTAATGATTCTCTAGTTTCACGATAGTTAACAAATTAGCCCTAATCAATCCCTTGAGTTAGGACCCTCTTTTTAAACTACAGCCCCTAATTCCTTAGGTGGTCTAATAATCATCAAAGGTTTAAGCACGTTAACCTAATATCACTAACAAACGATTATCCATTCCTAGACTAACCATGTTTATTAGAACAATTCAATTAGGTCTAAGTCGAAAGCTATGGTCAGTAGTCATTCGTTCTCACAAAATCATGTTTATATTTGATCAGGATATAAAAAGCATTAAGAACAATTGAATTGAATGAAAACTAGAATATCATTAATAAGTAATAGAGTTTCACAGCAACATGTATCAATTAGGGTTACATAGATTCATCTCTGACCTAATCTCTGAGAGATTTAGCTACTCATAATCGAGTTTACAAATAGCATAATCAATGAAATAATTAAAACATACATGAATTGGTAAAAGGTTGAAGAAATCGCCCTTCTAGCCGTCTCTGATGTCTCAAAATCGCACTTTGCTCTCCAAAATCGTAACCCCTTGTTCTTCAGATTGAGTGCAGTATTTATAGAAGTCATGGGCCTGACCCATCAAAATCGCGCCGCGCCTTGTATAATGGCGTGCCGCGATTTCCTCTTTACAGGAAGTGTGTAATTTTGCTTCAAAAATCGCAGCACGGCTTGAAATTGGCGTGACGCGATTTCCTTTGAACAGACTTCAAATTTTAAGCTTTTTGCACTCCAGAACAGTATAAATTGCATGAGAACTCTATCAAAATGTCACAATAAGTCCCTAATATTACGTAATGACAGGATGTCATCAACGAGTCAATGTGGTAAAATGAAACAAACAACAGAAGCAAAATATTGTTCAAAGGTATTTGAAAGAAAGCAAATTAAAGATAAATGAGAAGGTAAGAATTGACTGAAGCTTTGATAAAATAACACTCAATTAAGGACAAGCTTTCAAGTCTCTTCTTCCTTCTCAACCCTGCATGTCATCATCTGATCCATGGTGAGTGGAGGTAGCACTGTGCACATGTACTGGATCATCTTGCTCTATGCCTTCCTCATTGCCATCACCACCAACATCTTCAGCCGCACCTTCATTTTCACCTGCATAACATCCAACCCCTTCATAAGGACCTGGCATGTCCTCAGGCCAGTTGACATAAGTCTGAAATGCGGGAGGGGTCATAAACTGATCCATGATCTCCTGAGGGTACCCGGCATGTTGCTGCATCAGATACTGTGATTGCTGGAAGTACATATTTGCACGGTTTTGGGCTGCCAGCATATTCCAGGTGTGCATATTGCTCTGATGTTGCCATTGAGCATAGCTTGCAAAGTCAAAAGCAGCCGTGGGCTGCTCGGAGTGCGAGGGAGGTGCCCGAGAAGAGGAAGCTTGCTTGCCTTTACCCTTGTCTTTGTCACTCCAAATCCAGCGGGTAATGAAAGCGTCATCAATGGGGTTTTTGATGACTTCATGAACAAAAGAGGGCAACCGCATATTGGTGTCTTTGATAAGTCCCATGATTAATCCGGGAAAGGAGAGGCGGGTTTTTGGTTGACCGTGACCTTGAAGCACAACCAACTTCAGTTCCCAAGCAATTGTCTGGGCAATGTCCACCTTAATGCCCTTGAGAATGTAGTAAATTAGGGGACAAACATCTACGGTGCAATCGGCCAAATGGCTGTTGGGTTTGACATTATGTAGGATGAACCTAAGGACAAGCTTGGCCGGTTTTGTCATGAGCTTGTATTGGGCCCTATGCTCTTTCCCCACATCACTTAGGTCATAATTTGTGCCATCTAACATTATGAACCTCTTAATCTCTTCATGGATTTCATCAAGGAGAAAGTGACCCTTGTTTTGTTTGTCATGGAAATCATCTATCACACCCTCAGCCTCTAGATGGAATGGGTTTCCCAAGTAAGTATTGATAGCCTCACGATAGAACCGAATTGTCCGACCTCTCACAAAGGTTTCAAAGGTGAATGGGTCAATTTGGGGATTCTCTGGAAGGGCGTTAGCATAAAATTCACGCACCAACTCAGCATTGATGTTGGTTATAGGGTTAAGAAGTCTGGTCCACCCTTGTTCCATGAAAAGTTCGAGAATGTGTCTGTATGGTCCCTCGGGGCTGATTTGAAAGACTCTCTCAGTCCACGTGGACTATTTGAGCAACTCATTATACCTGTTCTGGTGGTACCTAGACCTAAATTTTTCCCTGTCAAAGGATTGGTTTCTTGGTGGGGGTTGGGGTGCGGATGTTTCGCCTTTCTTACGTTTACCGATATTGACTGGTTTCTTTGGTGCCATACCTGCAAAACAACCAGGAGATACCACATACAAAATGATATAACAGTTAAACAATAGAATTGGATGGAAAAATTATCAACAGTAGGTGCAGTCATTTGATTTCAGAAAAGTATGACAGGTCCTGATGCAACTCGCCTCACGAGTAGTTTTACTCGCAACTGCGAGTTGTGATGAATTTCTGGGTTTCCAGATGAACACTCGCCGTTGCGAGTAACTTCACTCGCAATTGCGAGTTACCCAGAAAATTTCAAAAACGACCCTTTTTCAAGCTTCCAACAGTTTTAAGACTTTAGCATGCTTTTTGATTCTAAATAGACACAGAGATGAATCTAAATCACAACTTGTTCCATGTTTTACAGAAAACCCATTTGATTTTTCAATTTGATAGGATTAGGGTTGTTTCAAAACGCTGTTGTTCTGAAACTAACAAAGATTTAGTGATTCAGAATCATCTTAAGTCTATGATGGTTCGAAATTGAATAATCAAATCACAGAAACCAGTTCTCTACCCTAGGGTTTGTATACATTCATGAATTAGAGTTAAAAGTACAAGCAAACGAACCTGAGTATGAAAGAAATACAAGCACAGAGATGATAAGCAATGAAATCGACTTGATTTGATTTAAATTAGTCTCAGAAGCTTTTAGGGTTTGTGTTTTTGTCTTTGAGAGAAAAATTTGGAGTTTTGGGAAGAAAGAGAATTGAAACTGAAAATGATAGGGTAAATGTTGGTAAAGGGTGGTTACAAGCAATTAATGAGGGAATTAGTGGCTTTGAAATTTGAAACTGCCAGAACTGCTTCAACTCGCCTCGCGAGTAGTTTTACTCGCAACTGCTAGTACTTTGGTAGTCAACGCAGTCAATGACCAAATTGTTCGCAGTTGCGGGTTATTTTACTCGCCTCGTGAGCAATGACATTTCAGAATTCTGCTCTCTGTTTGGCTTCTGTTTTGGATGTTTTGATGTATGCACATGACTCTAATACCTAATATGCCTTAAAAACAGTAAATAGACTTACAAAGTTGGGTTGCCTCCCAACAAGCGCTTGTTTAACGTCGTTAGCTCGACGCCTTTTTCGTTAGGGTGGCCAAAATGAAACGGACAATACATCATCTTTTGTATTCCTTCGCTTTGGGAGGAATTCCATGAACTTTAGGTACAGCTGACGTGGAGTCCAAATCCTCCCTAACTTTGATTTGTTAAACAAGGCACATATTTCGTCTATGACCCGATCAATCTCTGCCTTGCTCACTTTCTTCCCCTTTCTTCCATTAATTCTTTCTTGCTTAGTAACCGTTCATGTTTCTATGTAACCATCATCACTTATCCATTATCAACAGTCTTGGCCTCTTCATTATATGACCTTTCTTGAGGAAGTTCTATTTCATGTAGTGGCTCTGTTTCTTTCATTATTTTCATTGGGCCACATCCTTCTAACATTATATCTTCCTCAGTTTCAACAACACCTTCTCCAACAATCTCTCCGGCTTTCTCACACATATTTGAATTATTATCTTGTTCTCCGTGAGTGGATTGAATGTTGGCTTGGTTATCCATGATTTGTGCTTGAATCATCTCCATCAGAAATGATAAATTCTTCAATCTTTGGTTGGTCTCTTGGATGTTTATCATGGATTGCTGCATGAAGATTTTCAAAGTATTTTCCACATTGGTTATTCGTTCATCTTCAGAAGGATATTGTTGATGTTGTTGATATGGTTCATACTAAAATTGAGTGTCAGAGGTGAAACAACCATGATCAGCCATGATTTCTTTGATGTGGAGAATCTGAAACGGATATTACTTAACAAGAAACATTTCTTTCTATACCAAAGAGGGGTTAGTACAAACAACTATAAAGTAAAGAAAATTATTTACGGAATATGTACAAATGCTTAAAATGATAAATCAATCGTACTATATATGATATCTAAACGCTAGTCCCCGGCAACGGCGCCATTTTGATGAAATGTTTTTGCATCAAACAAGATAAGTATTGTATATCGTTTCCACAGGGACTAGCGCGACATCAAAGACCATTCAACATCAAATATCATTCTAAGTTGTAAGAGTACTTCTTTGTTTCATTTGTAACTTATGTTAACTATTTTGCAAATAATAAAATGGAGATTAATAAGGCGTGAAACATGTTAGGACTAGAGTTCCTTAACCAAACGTCACACATAACCTAATGATCATAAACGGATTCTAGCCTTTCAAACAATATTATGACAATCACTCGACAATACCATTCGTGTCCAAATGATATCGTTAGTTCTAAGGGATCGTTTAAACATCGATTTCCCAAACATTTAAACGATCACAAAGTCGTTCGGATAATCTAATCGACGATTTCCCAACCGATTAAATGTCCAAAAGCATTAAGTTCAAGATTACAAGTGATTATCAAATATTAACATCCATGTCTAGAGTATTAACTTAAGATAGATTGTTATTCTATGTCTAGACTCAAAAGTTCGTGTCCAAAGCATTTTGAGTCTCAATAAACATTTAAAGCAAGAATAACAACAATATTGAATAAAGATGCTAGAACCATATATTTATAGATCAAAAGATTACATGTTAGCAAAGATCAAGTACCTCTAATCCCAACAAAGGGGATTTAGCTACTCATTGTCATGGAAGCCTTGCAAGAATGGATTGAAGAGGAAGGATTCATTACAACTTGTGATGTCTCAACAAAGGAAGAAGAATCCAACTTCTAATCACTCTCACTCTATATGATCTACCCTATTTCTCCCTCTAAAAGATATTACAAGTGAAAACTATGAGAAAAACTAAGATCTAAGGAGGAGGAGGAGGAGGAGAAGAAGAAGAAGAAGAAGAAGAAGAAGAAGAAGAAAGTAAAGGAAGAGGAAAGCTCACAATTTTATTGAGGTCCATAAAGTGGACCTTGGAGGTGAAGGTGTTGTATCATGTTCCGGAGCATTTGAGTATTTTCTTCATTTATGTGATTGCCCCTTTGGACATTGTTCCTTAGCCCGGCCATCTCAACACCTTGTCTTTGTTGCTCTGTGCTTATTCTTTGAATTTTGGTTTGGATCCATGCCCACCGTTCATCATTTTAGTTTCCAACGGCTTCTTGTTCATGGTGTTGTGCACCTACCTCCTCTTCATCACCACCATCATCACCATCCTCTTGTACCTGTGGGTTAGTACCAACATAAAACAAATTTTCCACCACCTCCGGATTAGTTATGTTCGGATTCGGTAGAATAATCAAAATAGCTCTAATAATTCTCCGTTCATATTGGTAATTACGAGTAGGGCCATGGGTTCTAAGGAATGACAAAGTAGTGAAAGTATATAAGTCTAGATAATAGTTCCCCTCTATCCTCTTGATCCCTTGATTCACACTCACCCCAAACTTCCTAGCAATAAAAGTGATGATTCCACCTACCACTATATCACCTTCATCATCCGGTTTCTTTCTAGCAATTGAAACAAGATAATAAGCGAATAATAGCAAATGTTAACATGGTGGTTATAAAGCATAGCCCACAACATAAATAGTTCATCAGTCCTCATCATTCCTACCTCTTTCCTACCCAGATGGTGCAAGCCATAACCCTTTGAAGGTACCTAAGCACAGGGTTGTGAATTCAACAGCCTAATCACATGTTCTTCTATTCTATCCATAGCATTAGCATCAGGGTATCTACAAGCAGAAATAGGTTTAGAGATAGGAGATTTATACTTACTCCTTTGCTTGTCATTTTTAAAATGGATGCCATGGTTGCGGACTGTTGATTGCTCTTTGCCTGCTACACTTCCAGAGCCTTCAATTTCTTTTCCCTTCCGCTTGGATACCATTGACCTAGTTGACTTTGTTTGGGTTTTGGGGAGGGTTAGGGTTTTGGTTGGAAAAGGTTGGTTTAGTGATGTGGTTGGGGTTTAAGTAAGGTTTTTGAGTTTAGTGATGAAGATTGGTGAAGAAATTGTGGTTTTTGGGTTAGGTTTTTAGGGATTACGAATTTGGTGAATTTGTGGTATAGGTGGATGAAAGTTGATTTTGATTGTTGGTTTATGTTTGGAGATGATTTGGGTTAGAAATTGTTGAGTTTGGTGGAGTTTTGGTGGGATTATGAAGGTTTGAAGGTTTAGGTTATGGAGGTTTAGAGAGAGAAGTTTGAAGATGAAAGAGGTTGTGTTGTTTGAATGAGGTAAGAAGGGGAAAATTTTTTGGTTTTTGTGTGCTGATGGGTTGGCACGGCCGTGCCACCACAGGCACGGGCCGTGCCAAGCTTCTGGTCATGGCCTCCAAATTTTTTTCTTTTCGAATCATGTTTGGACAAATACCTGCAAAACAAATTAAAATAACACAAAACAAACAAAATAAAAGCAATAAAACTCATGGGTTGCCTCCTACGAAACGCTCTTTTAACGTCATTAGTTTGACGATTAATAGGTTTATCTATCTTATACTCAACCTTTCACTAAGGGACAATGGCATCAAACTGACATTCTCTCCCAAATCAGACATGGCTTTTTCTATAGTCTCGGATCCTATGACACAGGGTATGGTAAAACTCTCTGGATCCTTAAGTGTGGATGACAATTTGTCTTGAATGATTTCAATAAATAACCTAAACTGCTCATCTAACTTGGACTTATCGAACCCTTGTGGGAAAGGAATTTTTGGCTCATATGGTGGTGATATGTTAGGCTTTTCACTCTCTACTACAACTTTCTCACTTTGTGGCTTTTCACTCTCTACCTCAACCTCAATTGTCTTGGTTTCCACAACTGGGTCCTCTAATTGCTTAGCATCCCTAAGTGTAATAACATTTATCGGGCCTTTGGGGTTGGTTTCAGTTTGACTCAGAAGGACTCCGGAGAGGAAGAGGTTACTTGTTGGGCCACTTGGGAGATTTGAGTCTCTAGCATTTGTTGTGAGTAAAATATAGAATCTACTTTTGAGGAAAGCCTATCGAGAGAGTCATTCAAAATTCCAGCTTGGATTTTAAATTCTTGGTTGGCCCAGTGTCATCTAATACAAGATTTTCTAGCAAAAGTTCCAAGTCGGATTTTTGATTGACTGTTTGGTTGTTTGCAAAACCAGGTGGAGAGTCATTCAAAATTCCAGCTTGGATTTTAAATTCTTGGTTGTGCTTAGTTTGATCTAGTACAAGACTTTCTAGCAAAAGTTCCAAGTCAGATTTTTGAGAGACTCTTTGGTTGTTTGCAAAATCGGGTGGTGTTGTTCGTTGTCCAAAAAGATTTTGAGGGTTTTGAAAAAAAAAATTGACTATTCCTAAACCCCTGATTATATTGAGTATAGTTTACTTGCTCAGGACTTCTAACAACACTACCTAGTTGACATTCAACAATAGTATGACCAAATATTTCATAAGCTTTACAAGGTGGTGAAACGGCGGAAAAAGTCCATTGCTAAAGGTTTTGAGTCATGCCTGAAATCAAAGCAGTTAAAGATAAAATAGAATAAAATAAAATAAAATAAAATAAAGAGAGAGAGAGAGAGAGAGAGAGAGAGAGAGAGAGAGATTTTATTTTTTTTATTTTTTTAGTTAAAGGTAGAAAAATAAAAAAGGAAAAGAAAAAGAAATAATATATTTTTTTTATATTTTAATTATATATATATATATATATTATTCTTTTTTTTTGTCTAACCACTACTAAAAAGTTAATCAAATTACAATAACTCTCCGACAACGGCGCCAAAAACATGATGGGATAAACACGCAAGTGCACAGTTCTACCGAAGTAGTAATAAAAGAGAGTATCGTTCCGACAGGGAGTTATGAATTCAATTAACTTTCAGCAATGATTAGAAAAGAGTTTTGGGTTATAAAGTTTGGATTTTTAATTGAAAGAAAATAATAAAAATAAAAGTGCCTTTGGATTATTGGTTCATCTAAATAACAAGCCCTTCACAAACAAACCCTAAACCAGAATTTTATATTGGATTTACTTTCTAAAGACAAGTTTCTCTTTAGCATATCAAAGCTTCTCTTGAAGTCAGTGAGTGTGTTCCTCTAGCAACCACGCATATTCTCTTGGTTGATTGTTGTAACATCTCAGACGACTTTAAGCATTGTCGACTGACCCTACAAACCAACACAAAGACAAGTTTCTCTTTAGCGTATCAAAGCTTCTCTCGAAGTCAGTGAGTGTGTTCCTCTAGCAACCACGCATATTCTCATGGTTGATTGCTGTAACATCCCAGACGACTTTAAGCATTGTCGATTGACCCTACAAACCAACACGAGTCTTTTTAGCGTGTTTTGTCCTCACTCACACGCTTACTGGGAAAATTCTCGGTAGGTCACCCATCCCAAAATTGCTCCAAGTCAAGCACGCTTAACTGTGGAGTTCTTATGGAATGAGCTACCGAAAAGAAGATGCATCTTGTTGATATAGGTAGTACCAAACAATTCTTATAAGCCTTCCTTCAACCATGTAGTCACATACCTACACGGCCTCAGGATCCCTCTCATTCCGATGTGATTCGGTTCCTCTAGAAACTGTCGAGAGCCGTTCATTGTCGTGTCTTATGCACCGGCGATCACTCCTCTGCCCTCGTCAGCCGTGGGTGTTACAATTGCTATTAGAATCCTTGAAGAACGAAACTTTATATGTCTCAAGGTTTGCTACACTATTCTCATGTTTCACAACCCTTGTCTAATTTCACTTGTTCCAATATCAAAGCTCCGCGTTCGCTTTATGAATTGATATTTGATATGATGAATTAACGATTACAAAACCCTCCGCATTCGCTTCTTAGTTCGGTAATTGTTAATTCATTATAAAAACGGTGAAATTAGATTAGAAAGTAGATTTATATAAAATTAGGGTTTATGGTTTGGTTTGATTAGGATTACGTCATTAGACTTATCCAACAATCCCAAGATAAGAAGAGCCTACTCACTAACGTTCATTGTAGACATAGAGAAGAAGAAGAAGAAGAACATAAAATAAAATAAAGAAAATAACGATGAACTTTTATTCAAAGAAACAATTGTTGTGATGGTTTGTTGTGATGATTTGTTGTGATGGCTAGCTACTTTATTTATAGTTTACATTCGACTTAAAACCTAAGCAATACATCATTAGAATGTTCCACAAGAAGTTGCTCACTCTTCCTTCAAAATAATAAGATCTTGGTCAGTTGAAGTACTTCCTTGGTTTAGAAGTTGCTCACTCTTCTCAAGGAATCTTTTTGTGCCAAAGAAAATACTACCTTTATCTTCTTACTGATACAGGTTACCTTGCATCTAAACATGTTTCTACACCATCTAATCCATCATGCAAGCTTCACAATGATAATAGTGCACCTTACACTAATGTGCCTGGATACAGAAGATTAATAGGGAGATTGATTTACTTGACCAACACCGGACCAGACATTACTTTTGCTACTCGACAACTTAGTCGATTTCTCACTTCTTCTACTGAGAAACACTATTTGGCTGCCACTAGAATCTTGAAGTATTTGAAGAAATGCCCTGGTTAAGGTTTGTTCTTTCCCAGACAAACTTCATTGTTCTTATCTGCCTTCTCAGATGCAGATTGGGCTGGTTGTTTAGACTCTAGAAGATCAATTTCTGGCCAATGTTTCTTCCTTGGAAACTCCCTCATCTCTTGGAGAACTAAGAAACAGTTAACTGTCTCTAGGTATTCATCAGAAGCTGAGTATAGAGCATTAGGTGCAGCAACTTGTGAATTGCGGTGGTTGCTCTATTTACTCAATGATCTTCATGTTACAACTATCAAACTTCCAGTTCTTTACTGTGACAATCAGAGTGCTTTGCACATTGCAGCAAATCCAGTGTTTCATGAAAGAACTGAGCGTCTTGAGATTGACTGTCATTTGCTTAGAGACAAGCTTCAAGCTGGAATCATGAAGCTTCTTCCAGTCTCCTCCAAAGACCAGTTAGCAGACTTTTTCACTAAGCCTCTGCTTCCTCAACCATTCAGCACTTTGTTATCCAAGCTGGGAATGCTTAACATCTATCATTCTCCAGCTTGTGGGGGGATATTAGAGAATGAGCAGAAAGATACTAAGCAATGCAGTTATACTTGAGCCACAAGTTACTTAGTTGCTTGAGTTACAAGTTATCATATTAGAATGTATCTTAGGCCATTGTAATATTTCATATCTACCTATAAATACTTGATGTAATAGCACTTTTTCATTAATGAGAATGAGACTATTATTCATTTGTTGATTTCCATAACACACCCATCCAACGACGAACGCCACACATGGTCCCTATAAATATTCATAATTTTCCGACAACATTTTTAGTCCCTAAAATGCTAAAGAAAAATGTCACATGGACTAAAAGGTGTGATTTTATTTTGTAGGGACTAAACACAAAATTATGAATATTTATAGAGAGCATTTACTTAATTAACCCAATTTTAATTATACTTTCTGTTTGATCAGAGAGTATGGTGAAGAAATTATTATCATCTCTTTGTTTGGTTTTCAAGAAAACTTCATAAAGTCTTCTCTAATGTTTATTTTATGATTAAATATTAAAACAGGAAACACTAAAAATAAATGGATCCTAAATTATTGAAAATTACAACAAACTAATCACAGTCAATAGTAAAAATAATATGTAATTAAGGTGGAGCATAAGTGATTGATGAAATAATCACACAATACCAAAATTTGGTCGTAGTGTAAAAAATAATATAAAAAAATAAACAATGAGAGTGAAACTAGAGAGAGGAATTCTAGGGGAGCGGGGGGGGGGGGGGGGGGGGGGGGGGGGATGGGACCACGCATGAGTTTGAAAAAAGAGAGAGGGGCACACAGCAGCCAACGCGGCGGATAGGGTTACAACATCCTATTTCTTCACCAACTTCGAAGGCATGAAATAATGGCACTTTGGAGACTTTTCACGAAATACGGCAAGGTAGGCGAGGTCTACATTGCGAAAGGTTGATAAGTGGGGTAGACTCTTTATTTTCATAAATTTCAAAGATGCAGAGGGGTTGGAGGGGAGATTGGGGGAGGAGTAGATGGGAGATTTGCTGCTAAAAGTGAACTAGACCCGCTTTGGGAGGGAGGAGAAGATCTGAAGGTTAAGGGTAACCATAAGGTGGGTAACACAATGAGGGTGGTGGTAGACGCAAGGTCCTTTTAAAACTTGGTGGTAAACTCAAAGGCTTCAGATGAGGAACAACAGGCATTGGAAATGTAAGTTCATGAGGATGTGATGAAGGAGCTGAGAAATAGTTTCGTTGGGTTCCATAAGATTCTGAGGGAGGCCAAAAGCTTGCATATTACTTTGTTTATGGAGGGGAGGCAGGGTATAAAGGTGGTGGAGATGGGTGATAATATGGTCATGTTTGCCTTTTGTAATCTCTCCCACCACCTCACTCTTCAAAAGTACCATCTCCTACAGGTGATTATTACCCATCTCCACCACCTTTAGCTATGGGTGATAATATGTTGGGAGGGGATGTTCAGCTAATTGAGTCCTTGGTCACCACAGCTTGTGGCGGCGAGGAGGAAGACTTGGGTTCAGATTTTCGGTGTCCCTCTTCAAGTGTGGGAGGAGACTTTTTCCAAATTGGTGGGTGGGAAGCTAGGTGATTTTATCGATTTTCATGAAAATATTGTCGGAAGAAAGCGGCTAGATGTCGTGAGGGTAGAAATTTCAACTAATACGATATGAATAATTGATGAATATATGAAAATTAGAGTCATGGGGGCGGTTTATACCCTATTGGTGGTGGAGGAGATGAGGGGAGGGGCGGAAGAAGTGGCAGGTGAAGTAAAATATTTTCACAAGAAAGGGGGGTTGAAGTGTGAACTGTTAAAAAATTTGCCAATAAAAATTCTCCAATTACAATTCACGATTGGTTTGTTAGTTAACAATAATAATTGTGAAGTGTGTGAATATGAACAAATAAAATAAGGAGAGAGAGAGAGAGAGAGAGAGAGAGAGAGAGAGAGAGAGAGAGAGAGAGAGAGAGGAAAAACACACAAAAGTTTATCCTGGTTCACCCAAATTAGGCTACTTCCGGTCCCTGGACAAGTGTGAGATTATCCACTAGGTAGTTGAGTTATAACTTAACCTCAACTCCTCTTGTGTCTTGATCTTCTTTATCTTTCTTACAAACGAGTAACTTTACCCTTGCGTGATCTTTCTTGCAAACGAGTAACTTTACCCTTGTGTTTTCAACAAGCTAATTTCTTTTACAATCCAACAAGAATTAAATTCTTACTTGGACCAAATAAAATATTTGTGCTTTACTGAAAGAGCTCAAAACAAGAGCAATTTTTAGTATTCTAAACGAAGAACAAAAAGAGAGCTTTGGAGTATTTAGATTTTTATGCTTATGCTTCTCTAAAAATGGCATGTGTTTCCTTTGCGGAGAATGTGGCTATTTGTAGGCACTTGGAGACTTCATGCTTCATTTAAAATATTGCACATGCCTTTCCTTCTTTTCTTGTACGTGTGGCACTTTAGGCAAGTGCATATCCTCATGTGTGAGGTTTAAACAGCTAGCAAAGCTTTTTGGATTTTATCTCAACAGCAGACGGAGGAAGATTCAGTGCTTGATGATTTAGAAGATGAAAATATTGATTACGGTGAAAATCGCAAATGTTAAACCAAGTACACCAATTTTCTTTGACTAATTTTTGCTTAAAAATAAGAACCGAGGAAGTACATAAATTATATTTTTTTGGTGGTGTGTACATAAATTATATAAATTAATTAGACTATGAAATTTTTTAATACGTATAAATAGGGATATATAATAATAGCTTTAATATTCAAATTTCCAACCCATTTTATGTCGCTTGCCACCTCATATAGAAAAAACAGCTTGTACTATCGTGTGAACAAAGAAGTCAAAATGCATGCCAGGTATTTTATTCATATTTACATGCATAAAATAAGATACATTGCAATATAGCTGCACTCTGGGATGATGAATTTTCTATTTTGAGCTTATCCACAAGACAATTCTTGTACACTCTGTTCTCTTTTCATTCCAAATTAAGTCTCATTGTAGTAGCAAAAAATAGTGAACACAAAAACTGAGTTGTTATGAGTATGAAATATAATAGACAACTACTACAAGGTTAAAAACATGTGTACAATTTACCACCATTGGCTATGAGTACTACTCGGAAGCGTAATCTTTGTAACGTCTCTAAATTGGTTCTTTTTACCACTTTTTTCACATTGCAACATAATTCAGTTTTTTTCATAACACGTTTTTAGATTTTATTGTCACCTCCCAAACTCATATCACCACCACCCTTTATCAATTTCATTTTTTTACCACCTTTCACCGTCACCGCCTCCACCATAATAACTTCCTAATTCCTACTCTCTTCTTTTATCTTTAGAAGAAGTTTAAAATATAAACTTCTTTGATTTTTAATGAAAAATTCTTATACAAGGAAGATTGTAAATTGTAATAAAGTTAATATATAAATATTAATTTTATTACATCACCATTGAAAGGAAGAAATATTGGAGGGTTATTGAGAAAAAAGAGAATAATAAAATACATAGAAGATTGAAAACTTCATGTATGTAATACAAACAAAGGAGATAATTTAAACTAGCTAGCCCTCAAAAAAAAAATTGGACTAGCTAGTGTGTCAAATTTTGGCAAGATGGAACACATGACAAATATTGTTGATGCAGTAAATGATGAAAATTTGTTCTTTGGTATGATGGAAAGAGGCGGTGACGGTGAGGGTGGCAGTAGTGGTGGTGGTGGTTGTAGTGGAGGTGGTGATGAGGCAAATTTGAAAAAGGGTCCTTGGACAACAGCAGAGGATACAATTTTGATAGATTATGTGACAAAACATGGTGAAGGGAATTGGAATGCAGTTCAAAGAAATACTGGTTTGAATCGTTGTGGAAAGAGTTGTAGGCTTAGATGGGCTAATCATTTAAGACCCAATTTGAAGAAAGGTGCATTTTCTCCTGAAGAAGAGAAACTCATTGTTGAACTTCATGCTCAATTTGGTAACAAATGGGCTCGAATGGCTGCTTTGGTATGTATGCATTTTTCTTCTTCATTTTTTTTCTCTTTCCTTTAGTCTAACCTAAACTAAAATGTTGTTATAATGCATACAAGCTATAGAACTTTAATTAAATATTAAACAATTGAGATTTCAATTTTTTATTTGTGAAAGTCATGATGTAATCGATCTTTAAAAATTTATTTAGAATGATTGCATTTAAGAAATATTCATCATACTAAACTTAGGGACCAAGGTTGCATGCAGTCACAATTGGACAAAACAAGACTATCAATTCAAGATTATACACATCACATTGTAAATTCAATAATTTGATCTAAACCATCCAATTTCGATCAATAATCATTCATACAATCAACTTTTTTTCTACAAAATCCAAAAATGTGCATCTTGATCACATTTGTAACATAGACTAATGCATCTTTATTAATGAAACTAATTTGATTATTAAACAATCAAATATTAATTGTTGTGTATTGTGGCATAGTTACCTGGAAGAACAGACAATGAAATAAAGAACTACTGGAACACAAGAATCAAACGTCGTCAAAGACAAGGTCTTCCTCTCTATTCAGACGAACATGATCGTCCCAACACACCAACCACACCAACAACACCTTCACAATGCGTCACACCAACAGGAACAAACCCTAACAACATTACACCAAAGTTTGAGTTTTTCAATCAAAACCACCACCAATATCAACAACAACAACATCAACACCTTCACCCTTTATCCCCAACACCAACTCATCATCATTCTCCTCTCTCTTCACCACTCCAACATAGACAACAACGACAACATTCTTATTCTCCTCACACATTCATAGAGACTTCACCTACACCATTGTCATCTTCTTCACCTTCACATCTCTCTTTCACTTTCCAAAGACCTGCACCACTCTTATCTACACCTTTTCGCTTCAAACGTTATCGTTCCAGTCCCAACTTTAGTCTTCAAGTCCCTTCCGTAACACAAAATTGCGCTTCACTCCATGATCCTTCTTTAACCTCTCATCAAGATAGTTTTAGGTTTCCAATTCAATACAACTCAAGTTTTTCTCAATACTTTCATACTCCCTTGTTGGAATCCGATCGAGGAGTTTCTTCATCGTCTTTACCTTTCTCCACAAAGTTGGAGCTACCTTCAAACCAATATTCAAGACTATCATCAGAGCAAGATGTTAAGGCTAACAATATTGAGTTCAATGATCCTAATTCTTTTCAGACCAATAATAGTGGCTTAATGGGAGATCTTTTAATGGAAGCACAAACACTAGCATCTGGTCAAAATTCAAAGAAAAGGAGTTACTTGAGCTTAAATGAAGGAAATGATATGTTTAATGGTTGCCAAAGCCTAGATGATTTCCCACTTAGCTCTGTTTACTGGTCTTCTAATTCAGGTTAATAATGTTAAAATTTCTTATAATAATGATTTCTTTATAGAAAATTTATTTTGTATATTTTTTTTGCATTTTTATTTGGTCATTGAATTTTCATCTTAATTTATTTATTACATTAAATCTGGTTCTTTTTGTTTGGCATAAAAAATTAAACTTACTTGATATGAACTGGCATTTTAAGGATGGCTTGTGACTTGTGACTTGTGTGAATGTTATATTAATTCATATTCTTTTAACATGCTTTGAATTCAATTAAGTAATGAAACAACTTGCACTAATCAGCAACTTATTTTCCCTGATATCAAATATAAAATATGATTGGACTAGATTTGTCTTATTTCTATTTTTTAGTCAACAATGCTAATCGACTATCTTTTATGTGTTGTGTGATTCCATAAATTGATTTTTCATTTGGTCTGTAAATTGTAAATGTTATTCTTAGATAGGGTCAAATTCTATTTAATTACAATTAAGTTGGTTGTAATTAGCAATATTTTTTAGTTGTTGAACATGTTGAAAATAGAGTGTATAGTCTTGAATATGTTAAAATAAAAATACATTAATTTATAAGTAAAAAAATAATTTACTATTTTTAAGTCATTGTAGTTACTACATGGCCTACATAATACTAACACTTGAAATTAAAGACATGTTCGATGTCCCACACCGGCATGATACTGACACATATATTATCGATATCTAGCTAGTATCATTGATTGGATTTGATTGATTTATATGCAGGACAAAAACCAAAGGAAGAAGCACCAGACTTAAGAAAATTTATGAATGATGACATCTCAACAATGCTAACTGTGACGCCTTCTTCCACAATGCAAATTCATGATTGGAATAATAATAACAATAGCAATGCATCAGAAGTAACCAACGTTCAGTCTTCTAGTGGTGTGGTGATGGCAGATGAAAATTTTGGACTTGATATCAAGCCTATAGCTTCATTGTTTCCTCTCACAAACACAACAAATAATAGTAATGATGATAATAATAATAATAATGAAAACAACGGTTGCTACACTTGGGACAATTTACCTGAACTCTGTTAATTAAGGTTGATGTGTCCACATTGTAATGGTTTGAAATTTGTGTAACAATATAACTTTAGAAAGTATTGATATTTTTTAATAAAGTTTGGTGTTTGAGAGTAATTAAATTGCAGTTGATATCTATTCATGTTTGAAACCGTGTGACAAGCCATCAATTATGTCTATTTTGTATAGCCTATCAAAACAATTTAATGTGTAATTATAAATAAGGATTTATAATAGTGTTGACGTTTCAATTTCCAACCCAATTATATGTCATTTCATAGAAGAAGAAAAATGTCTAGTACTATAATATGAACAAAGAAGTCAAAAAACATGTAACATATTTCATTCACAACAAAGATCATATATACCACAACATTAATAGGTGATGAATTTTCTTTTTTTAGCTTATTCACAAGACAATTCTTGTACACTTTGAGTTCTCTTCTCATTCCAAAATAAGTCTCAATATAGTAGCAAAAAATAGTGAACACAAAAACTGAGTTGTTATGAGTATGCAATATAACAGACAACTACTACAAGGCTAAACACACATGTACATTTTACCACCATTGGCTATGAGTACTACTCGGAAGCGTGATCTTTGTAATGTCTCTAAATTGGTTCTTTTAACCACTTTTTTTCAGATTGCAATATGATACAATTTTTTTATAACACACTTTAGATTCTATTGCCATCTCCCAAACTCATATCACCACCACCCTTTATAAATTTGATATTTTTAAAACAATCCTCCACCGTCGCCACCACCATCATAATAAATTTCTATCTCAAATTCTCTCTTCCTTTACTTTTCTCTTTGGAAGAAGTTTATAATCTAAAGTTTTTTTTGGTTTAGTGAAAAACATTGTACAACGAAGATTGTTTATAACTTCATTTTTACCAACATTGTACAAAGAAAAACATTTTTATTTAATTAATATAGAAAAACGCTTCTTGGGCAGCAATCCACGTGAATCAAATCTTCAGAGAATATTCAGGAATCTTCACGTTTAAAATAAATCTCCAAGTAAGCGGAATCAAGACACGAAATCAGGGCACACTGAAGTCGTAGTCACCTGTTGAAACATTGGGTCCAACATCTTGTTTGTATATTTGTTTTAGCAAAAATGAGGCCAACATACAAATATCCAACAATCTCCCCCTTTGACAAACTTTTGGCTAAAACAATCTGAGATCATACAGACAAACTAGAGGGATACCCCACATACATTTCTTCAAAAACAACATATACATTCAGCTCGAAAGAAGATAACAGAAGAACTTCAACATTATTTAAAAAGAACAACTTTAAAAATAATGCACAGATGGACATGTTGAGACATCATCCAACACATCAGAGGCATATGCAACGGAGTAGGATAGAATCCAGCCTTACAGATAATATCAGGAGAAATAAACTGCACAGAGAGAAATAAACTCTCATTCATTTATCAGCCCAAGGAGAAATAAACTCTCGCATAGAATGCATCAGAGAAAAAAATAAATTTCTCAAATCATCAAGATGTCTGAACATCTAGTAAGACATCAGTTCTCCAGAACTCACACACCCACATGCATTCAGTCATCAAGCTCATACTAGCATTTATTATGTAATCATGCAATCATCAGGCTAGTAAACAGATAAAGCTCCCCCTCAATGGTAGATCAGAAAAAAAATTATTCTCCCCATCAGGCAATACTTCTTTAACGAACATGCATAATGACAATCTACCATAACAAATGAGTCATAACATACCATAAGAGCTACTCCCCCTTAGTAGCAGATCCTCGACAGCAGATCAAAAATGTAAATTACTCCCCCTCGGGCAATACTCCCCCTTAATAGGCATATAAAAAAACATCAAATACCTCCTTCCTTAGATCTGTTCATAAGTCCAAAATTTATTTTTCCTGGAGCTCACCCAATAGATGAACAGGGTTCATGCTCTGATACCAATTGAAATTATGGCTTCCTGATGTTGTATGCAATGTTCCAACACTGAGACACAGGTGGTATGTTGCATTTAATGTTTCAACATCGAGCTAACGATAAACATACAGATCAAGGAAAATATAAATGACAGAAACGTAAATGACACAGGTTATTTGTTAACCCAGTTCGATGACAAACACACCTACTCTGGGGGCTACCAAGCCAAGAAGGAAATCCACTAGTGTAGTCCTAGATCTAAGTTCTCAGCAAACTCTAAGTTTACAACTTATCACCTAGACACTACACGTACTAACTTCAACCTAGGAACTCCTAGACCTGAGATCTCATCTCACTTCCACTCAATCACACTCCCTGCGATTACACGTTTACAATCAATATAATGAAGACACCTTCAGACACAAATTAACTTCGTACTTCAAAGCTTAGGAGTAGTTTACAAAATTACAACTCAATAAACACAGTCCTAAACTTGCATCAAGGAGACAAAAGAAAGGCTCACAATTAACAGAGACTCAAAACCCTAAAAACTCTTTTATCAATCGATGGTTTTGATCCGTTAAAACTCGACTACAGGTCCTGCTCAATGTATCAAGATGATATAAAGTGAGGCTCACAAATAAAGCACAAGTCAAAACCCTAAAAGTCTCAATTCAATAACATTGAATTGGTGAATAAAAATGGGGTCTGAGTCTTCCTTATATAGCCATTCAGCAGCATGGGCTTTTTCGTCACGGGCTAAAAAATCAGCAGACAAAATCATATATTCAGTCTCCACAATATTCTAGAAGCAAATATATTATTTCCTTAAATGTCGCAACAACATTCTTAAGGACTAAGATAAGTATAAACCGCCTTTCCTTGCTTCTAGAAACACGCTTCTTATGCAGCAATCCACGTGAATCAAATCTTCAGCGAATATTTAGGAATCTTCACGTTTAAAATAAATCTCCAAGTAAGCGGAATCAAGGCACGAAATCAGGGCACACTGAAGTCGTAGTCACTTGTTGAAACATTGGGTCCAACATCTTGTTTGTATATTTGTTTTAGCAAAAATGAGGTCAACATACAAATATCCAACATATTATTTTTACTACATCAGTATTGAAAACAAGGAGCATTGGAGGTTTATGGAGAGAAATGAGAATAATAAAATACTTAGGATAATTTGAAACTTATATATAATAGAAAGTGTGGGAGAATTTGAACAAACTAGTGTGTCAAATTTTTCTAAGATGGAATACATGACAAATATTGTGGATGGAGTGAATGATGAAAATGTGTTGTTTGGTTGGTATGATGGAAAGAGGCAGTGGTAAAGAGGGTGGTGGTGGTTGTGATGATGCGAATTTGAAAAAGGGTCCTTAGACAACAAAAGAGGATGCAATTTTGCTAGATTATGTGACAAAACATGGTGAAGGGAATTGGAATAATGTTCAAAGAAATGCAGGTTTGAATCGTTGTGGGAAGAGTTGTAGGCTCGGATGGGCTAATCATTTAAGACCCAATTTGAAGAAAGGTGCATTTTCTCATGAAGAAGAGAAACTCATTGTTGAACTTCGTGCTGAATTTGGTAACAAATGGGCTCGAATGGTTGTTTTGGTATGTATGCACTTTTCGTCTTCATTTTTTTCTTTCCATTAGTCAAACCTAATCTAAAATGTTGGCATAACGCATACAAGTTAAAGAACTTTAATTAAAGATTGGATGGTTGAGATTGTAATTCTTTGATTTTGTCTGAGTCATGTAATTTTTCTTTAAAAAATTGTTTTGAACAATTGCATTTATGAATTAATGATCGTAGTAAACTTAGGGGCCAGAATTATCCATTCAGTCACTTTTGGTTGAAGAAAATAAAAAAATGTGCATCTTGTTCACATCCTTCATATAGACTAATGCATCTTTATTAATGAAACTAGTTTTATCATTGAACTATCAAACATTAATTGTTGTATGTTGTGGTGTAGTTACCCGGAAGAATGGACAATGAAATAAATAACTACTGGAACACAAGGATCAAAGATCGTCGAAAACAAGGTCTTCCTCTCTATTCTGACGAACACGGTCGTCCCAACACACCAACCACACCAACAACATTTTCACCATGTGTCACACTGACAGGAACAAACTCTTACAACATTACAACAAAGTTTGAGTTTTTCAATCAAAACCAATATCAATATCACCACCTTCACACTTTATCTCAAACACCAACTCATCTTCATTCTCCTCTCTCTTCACCACTCCAACATAGGCAACAACTACAACATTCTAATTATCCTCACACATTCGTAGACACTTTATCTGCACCATTTTCATCTTCTACACCTTCACCGCACTCCTTCACATTTCAAAGAGCCACACCACTCTTATCTACGCCTCTTCGCTTCAAACGCTACCATTCGACTCCAAACTTTAACCTTCAAGTCCCTTCTGTGACAAAAAATTGTTCCTCTTCACTCCATGATCCTTCTCTAACCTCTCATCATGATAGTTTTCGATTCTCAATTCAATACAACTCGAGTTTTTCTCAATACTTTCATACTTATTTGTTGGAATCCGATCGAAGGGTTTTGTCCTCTTCCTCGTCTTCACCTTTCTCCACACATTTGGAGCTACCTTCAAACCAATATTCAAGACTATCCTCAAAACAAGATGTTGAGGTTAATAATATTGAGTTCAATAAAACTAATTATTTTCAGAACAATTATAGTGGCTTTATGGGAGATCTTTTAATGGAAGCTCAAACACTAGCGTCTGGTCAAAATTCAAAGAAAAGAAGTTACTTGAGCTTAAATGAAGGATATGATTTGTTTAATGAATATCAAAGCCTTGATGATTTTTCACATAACTCTGTTTATTGGTCTTGTAATTCTGGTTAGTAATAATGTTATATTTTATATTGATTTTGTAATATCCCGCTCTTTTAAGTTGAGACTCAATACCTGTTAACGAAAAAATGTGTGCGATCAAGATTAAGGGCGAAATCGGAATTTAAGCTAGAGGTGTATTTAAAGAATTTTAGTCCAAAATATTCATTATGTTTCTAGCTTTCTCTCTCTAGGGTTTTCAAACATTTTAGCTCTCTTCCATCTCTAGAAATTTTGACCTCCATCCTTGTTTCAATCCATCCTCACTTTGAAATCTCTACTCCTAGCAAGCAAGCAAGCATAAGGATGGTTGATTAGTCTTTGATTGAAGCAAGCTATTTCCTCTTGATCACTACATGTCTAGGGTGTTGGTTTGAGCTTAGAGTACTTGAGTTTCTTTTCTTTTGAGCAAGGTGAGTTCTTAGATAGAAAACCTCCCTTTGGGTTGAGCTTTCTTAGTGTGGAAGTGATGTATTGTGTTAAATTTTGCTAGATATGTTTATGGTACCCTAAAGCTAATTCATGATGATTATCCGTTAAAATTGCCATGGAACATGTTGTTTATAGCTTTTGTATGTTACTGGATGTTTTGGTGCATTGCAGGAACCATTAGGATGTGTTTTGGGTCAAAAATTGCAATTTTGGTACCACAGACCCGAAATTAGCGCTATTAGCGCAGCCCTCTGGTTTGGCCAACATGCTTTTGGCCTGTTGGTCCTTGTATGGGTCGGTGGTGCATTCCAAAGTATTTCTTTCAACGTTTTACAACTTTATAACCCCAAAACAACATCTAGGCAATGCATATAACATGTAACGATTCTCGAATTAAAAATCATGGCAATCATAACATAATTATCAAGAACGGCTTATGGGAAATTCACTTGAAAGTGAAGGGGCAAGCAATAATTCATTAAGGGGAGAAACATAGAGACTTGGCATAGTTTGTCGAGAGTAGAACATCATCATAGAGACGATGTATGATAGAATGTGATATGATTAGATATCTTTTCACTAAAAATGTTTAAATAACATGAATGTGTCGTGTCTCTCGTGACCACACTAGGTTGGTCTCAAGAGGTTTCCATTAGGTGAAACGGGATTAGCCGTAAGGGACCCGCACGTCGCTTAGGGAGTACCGTTGGTTATACCTTAGATAGGTTCCACCGGTTAGATAGGGATTGTGCTCGGGTTTACTCCACCCTGGGACTTTCCGTAAAACGAATTCAGATATGATATTGTTCAACGCTAACTTCTAACTTAATTATATTGGGTTACAAGAAGACGTTAGATACGTTCAAGCTTATGACTAGTATAGTTAAAGATGGATATGTCGATGGCGATCTTAGGTTTCCCTAATCGCTCGACTTAGAGGTGTGACATATGTATATTTATATACAGGCCTTGGTATGTAGAGCATATCTTGGCCTAGCGGATTTAGACTTTCCCTTAACTGCGATGTCATGTATAGAGATAGCAAGCCTATAACAAATAAGAAGAAATATATGACGGACCTAGTATGCACTACCGTCTAGGTAATCTTAACCACACACGTATAATCAACCGTCAGGTTGTATTGTAGACACGTGGTAGCCGTAGGTTTTCCCCAAGGTTATCACTAACTTAGGGTTAGATAGAACTCACTGAGGCATTATGTCTCATCCCTCTCATTATTTGTTCAGGTTCTCAGGTTTCACGTGGAAAAGGTAAAGAAAAAGCTTTGGATTGATTGTGTTCACGGGAAGCCAGCTTGGTGTTGGACTAGTAGAAGCATATGTTATATTTGTTATGAACTATGTAGTCAGACTTTGTTCAATAAACTCTATGTACTATAATGTAACATAAGACTTTGGGATGTTTTGGCTTATGAAACTTTGACTTGATGATAATTCAGTATTGTATAATTAATGTATCCAATATCAGTTTTAGCGCACTTTTGAATATTCTAGATATTTTCAAATTGGGCGTTACAATTTGGTATCAGAGCAGGTCGTTTCAGATCGTGCCTTGGGTCATTAATATTACAATCCAAGTAGTCGTTCTTTTGAGTTTAGGATATTGTCCTCATTGTTATATTTGGTTGAAATTGATCACTTTGACTTAAATATGACAGTTTGAGCGAAAATGTCCGAAGCACGAAGAGGACGAGGCCGGCCAAGAGCTAATCAGAATGTAGAGGAGAATGTTAACCCTGAAGCTAACATGTGGGCACAGCTGATGCAACAGAATCAACAGATGATGCTCATGATGCAACAACAGATACAGCAGAATGCTCAGTCCCACCAGCAATGGGCAGCAGCTATGCAGCAAGGTCCGGGAGTGCATCAACAGCATCCACCACCTCCAGTTGTGGGAAATCCAGCTTTCCGAGAGTATAATCGGAACCATCCTCCAGAGTTTGATGGTCGCGGTGAACCGCCAGAGGCCAAGAGGTGGATTAAGCATATGGAAAAGATTTTCCTTATGGCTAATTGTACCGAGGAAGATAAGGTGATCTTTGCAACTAATCAATTCCGAGGTGCAGCACAGGATTGGTGGGAAACTGCACGGCGTAGAATGGTGGCTAACGGAATAGAGCTGAATTGGGAGAATTTCAAACAAGAGATGAAAGAGAAGTATCTCCCTTTGACATTCAAGGTCAGGAAAGAACAAGAATTTTTTCACTTGAAATAGGGTAACATGTCTGTAACAGATTTTACCAGAAAGTTCGAGGAGTTGTCACATTACTCGACTCACAATGAGTATGCGGGTAATGAGATGTTGAAAGTTAATCAATATAAGCATGCTTTGAGGGGTGAACTTTATGCGGTGGTCAGTCAACAGAGGTTGACAAACTTTGATGAAATGGTGCATAATAGTTTGGAGGCTGAAAGAGGTTTTGACAGAGCTGTTAAAGAAGGTACCACTGCTTTTGATAGAAGAAAAGGTAATTTTGTTGATAGACATCACGAGAAGTTGAAGCCAAAGGGGTCTCCACAGAGGGGGAAGCAGTCGGGTTCATTCAGAACTTATCCAACTTGTAGGAAATGTGGAAAAGCTCACACAGGGGAATGTAGACTGGGTGACAACTCTTGTTATGCTTGTGGTCAGACGGGACATTACATGTCGAATTGTCCAAATAGAGGAGACAAAGGCAAAAGTGCAAACACTACTATGACGAGAGGCAGGGTGTACTCACTGGATGGGAAGAAGGCTCAGGCAAATGAAGATTTGATCGGTGGTATGTGTTTTCTTGGTCAGAACCCCATTAGAGTTTTATTTGATTGTGGTGCATCGTGTTCCTTCATTTCTTTTCAATGTGTAGAAACTCTTCAATTATCTATTTCATTACTAAGTCCCCCTATGTTAGTGACTACGGCCACCGATGGAGGAATTGTAGCAAATTATATTTGTGAGAATTGTCCAATCACCGTCTCTAGCAAGACGTATTATATAGATTTAGTATGTCTTCCTATGAAACAACTTGATGTGATACTAGGCATGGACTGGCTTTCAGCAAATCATGTTTACATCGGGTGTGCGGAGAAAAGTATTTACATGCCTACTTGTAACACGGTGGAAGGAGTAGCCTTGTCAGAATTAATTAAGCACACGTATCAGATGGTTCAGTTTATTTGTGCTCAGGATAAGGGTTTTTATGTTATGCTCACAGTGACTCCAGAATCACATTTAAACCCCAGTGATATTCCAATTGTCAGTGAGTATCTGGATGTTTTTCCAGCAGATATTACAAGCTTACCTCCAGAAAGAGAAGTTGAATTTTCAATTGATTTGATTCCAGGAGCAGAACTAGTGTCTGTAGCACCTTATAGAATGTCACCATTGGAACTTAGAGAATTGAAATCACAATTGGAAGAACTTATTCAGAAGCATTTCATCAGGCCTAGTGTGTCTCCTTGGGGTGCACCGGTATTGTTAGTCAAGAAGAAAGATGGTAGTATGAGATTGTGTATTGATTATCGCCAGTTGAATAAGGTGACTATCAAGAACAAGTATCCTTTACCAAGAATTGATGACTTGCTAGATCAACTTAAGGGGGCGTCAGTGTTCTCGAAAATTGATCTCAGATCGGGTTACCATCAGATTCGTATTAAGTCTTCAGATGTGTCCAAGACAGCTTTCAGAACGCGTTATGGACACTATGAATTTTTAGTTATGCCTTTTGGTGTGACTAATGCTCCAGCAGTTTTTATGGACTATATGAATCGGATTTTTCAGCCGTATCTAGATCAATTTGTCATTATCTTTATTGATGACATTTTGGTTTATTCCAAGAACCCGCAGGAACATGCTCAACATTTGAGGATAGTGTTGGATATTCTTCGAGAGAAGCAATTGTATGCAAAATTCAGTAAGTGCGAATTTTGGTTGACAGAAGTTAAATTTCTGGGACATGTTATTTCTCAAGGAGGAGTGGCAGTCGATCAATCAAAAGTGGAGGCCGTTCAGAATTGGACTAGACCAAAGAGTGTGTCAGAAGTTCGAAGCTTTTTGGGACTAGCTGGTTATTATCGTCGATTTATTATGAAGTTTTCCCAGATCGCTTTACCCTTAACCCGACTCACAAGAAAAGATGTACCTTTTGTGTGGGATAAAGAATGTGCGAAAAGTTTCAGGATCTTAAAGAAGAAGTTAACTCAAGCACCAGTCTTAACTATTCCTGATCCGAAAAAGAAATATATAGTGTTTTGTGATGCATCGTCCAAAGGACTCGGTGGAGTACTTATGCAAGGAAGCAATGTGATAGCTTATGCATCTAGACAGCTCAAGACACATGAAGAAAATTATCCCACTCATGATCTAGAATTGGCAGCCATAGTTTTTGTTTTGAAGATTTGGAGGCATCATTTGTATGGAGCACAATTTGAGTTATTCAGTGACCACAAAAGTTTGAAATATTTGTTTGATCAGAGAGATCTAAACATGAGACAGAGGCGTTGGATGGAGTATTTAAAAGACTTTGATTTTGAACTAAAATATCATCCAGGAAAGGCCAATGTTGTAGCAGATGCGTTGAGTCGCAAGGTCTTAGCTCAAGCTGAAGTCATGATGCATACGTGTAAGTTGTATGAAAATGTTCGAGATCTTAATCTTGCAGCCACAGAAGATGATGATGGTATTTGGTTACACAAATTAGAAATCTCTTGTGAGTTGCGGCCAAGGATTGTGCAGGCACAGGAAGCAGATAATGAATTGCAAAAGAGAATCGGTTATCCGGAATTTTCTATAGCTTCAGATGGAGCAATTTTATTCGAAGGAAGAATTTGTGTTCCGAATGATTCAGAACTCAAAAGGATGATTTTAGAAGAAGCACACAAAAGTAGTTTCTCAATTCATCCTGGTGCTACCAAGATGTATCAAGATTTGAGAAAGGATTATTGGTGGCCAGGTATGAAAATAGATATTGCGGAATTTGTGGCAAGGTGTATAGTATGCCAACAAATCAAGATTGAACATCAAAGACCAGCGGGTTTGCTGCAATCGCTTGAGATTCCTCAGTGGAAGTGGGAGCAGATATCTATGGATTTTGTGGGAGGCTTACCCCGTACTCAGAAAGGACATGATTCAATTTGGGTAATTGTGGATAGATTAACCAAGTCGGCTCATTTCTTACCAGTTAAGTCTACATACAAAACATCACAGTATGCCGAATTGTTCATCTTAGAAATAGTTAAGTTGCATGGTGTTCCAGTGAGTATTGTGTCGGATAGGGATCCAATTTTCACTTCACATTTTTGGAAGGCTTTTCAAAGAGCATTAGGGACTCGTTTGAAGCTGAGTACGTCTCATCATCCACAGACTGATGGTCAATCAGAGAGGACTATTCAGACCTTAGAAGATATGTTACGTGCTTGTATTCTGGAAGATGGTGGGAGTTGGAATCATCACTTACCTTTGATAGAGTTTTCCTACAACAATAGCTATCACTCGAGTATTGGAATGGCACCTTATGAGGCATTGTATGGTAGGAAGTGTAGAACTCCTTTATGTTGGGCTGAAGTTGGAGATAAGAGTATCCTTGGGCCAGAAATCATTCAAGAGACAACTCTGAAAATTAAATCAATTCAGGAGAAGATGAGAACAGCTCAGAGTCGTCAGAAAAGTTATGCGGTTAATAGACGAAGGCCTTTAGAGTTTAGTGAAGGTGACCACGTGTTCCTAAAGGTTACTCCTAAATTGGGTTTGAGAGGAGTCTTCAGAACTAAGAAATTATGTCCAAGATATATAGGACCGTTCTTGATACTTAAATGTATCGGACCAGTGGCTTATCAGTTGGCCTTACCTCCATCCATGTCAGGGTTGCACAATGTATTCCATGTATCTCAATTGAAGAAGTACGTACCGGATCCTTTCCAACCAGTTGAGTTAGATTCTATAGAGTTGAAGTCGGACTTAACATTTCAACCAGAACCAGAAATGATAGTAGACCGTGATGTCAAGTCTCTCAGAAACAAAGAGATTCCCATAGTAAAGGTTGTATGGAAAGGTTCGCCGGATGGTGAAGCCACATGGGAACTAGAATCAGAGATGTTGAACCAGTATCCGCATTTGTTTTCAGGTAAATTCTAAATTTCGAGGACAAAATTTTTTAAGGGGGGTAGAGTGTAATATCCCGCTCTTTTAAGTTGAGACTCAATACCTGTTAACGAAAAAATGTGTGCGATCAAGATTAAGGGCAAAATCGGAATTTAAGCTAGAGGTGTATTTAAAGAATTTTAGTCCAAAATATTCATTATGTTTCTAGCTTTCTCTCTCTAGGGTTTTCAAACATTTTAGCTCTCTTCCATCTCTAGAAATTTCGACCTCCATCCTTGTTTCAATCCATCCTCACTTTGAAATCTCTACTCCTAGCAAGCAAGCAAGCATAAGGATGGTTGATTAGTCTTTGATTGAAGCAAGCTATTTCCTCTTGATCACTACATGTCTAGGGTGTTGGTTTGAGCTTAGAGTACTTGAGTTTCTTTTCTTTTGAGCAAGGTGAGTTCTTAGATAGAAAACCTCCTTTTGGGTTGAGCTTTCTTAGTGTGGAAGTGATGTATTGTGTTAAATTTTGCTAGATATGTTTATGGTACCCTAAAGCTAATTCATGATGATTATCCATTAAAATTGCCATGGAACATGTTGTTTATAGCTTTTGTATGTTACTGGATGTTTTGGTGCATTGCAGGAACCATTAGGATGTGTTTCGGGTCAAAAATTGCAATTTTGGTACCACAGACCCGAAGAACTACGCTATTAGCGAAATCTACGCTAATAGTGAAATTCAACAGCATGTGCCACGCTCCAGGGGCGCTATTAGCGCAGCCCTCTGGTTTGGCCAACATGCTTTTGGCCTGTTGGTCCTTGTATGGGTCGGTGGTGCATTCCAAAGTATTTCTTTCAACGTTTTACAACTTTATAACCCCAAAACAACATCTAGGCAATGCATATAACATGTAACGATTCTCGAATTAAAAATCATGGCAATCATAACATAATTATCAAGAACAGCTTATGGGAAATTCACTTGAAAGTGAAGGGGCAAGCAATAATTCATTAAAGGGAGAAACATAGAGACTTGGCATAGTTTGTCGAGAGTAGAACATCATCATAGAGACGATGTATGATAGAATGTGATATGATTAGATATCTTTTCACTAAAAATGTTTAAATAACATGAATGTGTCGTGTCTCTCGTGACCACACTAGGTTGGTCTCAAGAGGTTTCCATTAGGTGAAACAGGATTAGCCGTAAGGGACCCGCACGTCGCTTAGGGAGTACCGTTGGTTATACCTTAGATAGGTTCCACCGGTTAGATAGGGATTGTGCTCGGGTTTACTCCACCCCGGGACTTTCCGTAAAACGAATTCAGATATGATATTGTTCAACGCTAACTTCTAACTTAATTATATTAGGTTACAAGAAGACGTTAGATACGTTCAAGCTTATGACTAGTATAGTTAAAGATGGATATGTCGATGGCGATCTTAGGTTTCCCTAATCGCTCGACTTAGAGGTGTGACATATGTATATTTATATACAGGCCTTGGTATGTAGAGCATATCTTGGCCTAGCGGATTTAGACTTTCCCTTAACCGCGATGTCATGTATAGAGATAGCAAGCCTATAACAAATAAGAAGAAATCTATGACGGGCCTAGTATGCACTACCGTCTAGGTAATCTTAACCACACACGTATAATCAACCGTCAGGTTGTATTGTAGACACGTGGTAGCCGTAGGTTTTCCCCAAGGTTATCACTAACTTAGGGTTAGATAGAACTCACTGAGGCATTATGTCTCATCCCTCTCATTATTTGTTCAGGTTCTCAGGTTTCACGTGGAAAAGGTAAAGAAAAAGCTTTGGATTGATTGTGTTCACGGGAAGCCAGCTTGGTGTTGGACTAGTAGAAGCATATGTTATATTATAGATGCTTGTTATGAACTATGTAGTCAGACTTTGTTCAATAAACTCTATGTACTCTAATGTAACATAAGACTTTGGGATGTTTTGGCTTATGAAACTTTGACTTGATGATAATTCAGTATTGTATAATTAATGTATCCAATATCAGTTTTAGCGCACTTTTGAATATTCTAGATATTTTCAAATTGGGCGTTACAATTTCCCCCCCCCCCCCTATAGTGGTGTTTTTGCCTCCCGTGGGAATCGAACCTAGTACCTGGGGTTAAGTATTAGTTCAATGCATTCCCACTACCAATTGAGCTAGTAGCTCAATTAGCTCAATTGGTAGTGGGAATGCATTGAACTAGTACTTAACCCCAGGTACTAGGTTCGATTCCCACGGCGCGCCTTTTATTGTAACAGCCCAGGCGGGTCCCGGCTAGGCACTGTACCCCCCGGCACTGTTACTCACAAGCTTAATCACCACCACCCCCCCTATAGTGATGTTTTTGCCTCCCGTGGGAATCGAACCTAGTACCTGGGGTTAAGTACTAGTTCAATGCATTCCCACTACCAATTGAGCTACTAGCTCAATTGTTTATAAAGGGAAAAAAGAATTTACTATTTTTTTAAAGGGAAAAAAGAATTTACTATTTTTTTATTGCAATGACTACATGTGTTAGACTATGTAAAACTAACACTTTGCATTAAAAGCATGTTTGTGTCCAACGTCTATACATATAATTACAATCAATCACTTCTATTTTTTTTATTATTATATACATATAACTGATTTCATTTGATTGATCTATGTAGGACAAAAAGCAAAGGAAGAAGCACAAGAACTAAGCAAATTTATGAATGACGATATGTCAACAATGCTAACTGTGATGCCTTCTTCCACGATGCAAAGTCAAGATTGGAACAACAACAACAACAATATTGCATCAGAAGTCACCAATGTTCAATCTTCGAACATTGTGATGGTTGGACTTGATATCAAGCAATGACAGATCCAGGAATTTTGAATAGTAGGGGCACCTTATATATAAATTTGTAGCACCTGTGAACATATCTTAGTTGGTTGTGACATGAATTTTTCATCACTAGGCTACTTGACCGGAAAAAGAAATATAAATCATAATTGTCCTTTATAATTGTTGATATTCTCAAAAACATTAAATGATTTGTGATAATTTTATTTCATAATAATAAGTTATTGTTTTTTAATTTTAGAAACATGAAGGTTGTGTTGTTACTTGTTGTGTCAAGTGTGATTGTATATGTGGGCCAAGAGAGAAAAGGATTTGTAATATGTGTAGGATATATAGTCAAAATATCAATTTTTACTATATTCTACTACTATAAAGAAAAAAAAATTAAGAACATAGTGCATGCCCAAGCCTACATAGGCTTGAACCTACATCCGTCCCTCATATCAAGCCTGTAAATTTGTTGTTTCCTGTCACAAACACAACAGACCATACCAATAATAATAATGATAACAATGGTTGCTACACTTGGAACAATTTACCTGAATTGTGCTAATTAAGGTTGATGTGTTTATATTTATTTAAACTGTTTGAAATATGTGTAACAAGATAATTTTAGAATGTATTGATAATATTTTAAGGAAGTTTGGTGTTTGAGAGAAATTGCTAATGATATTGTATTAGTGCGGAACTTTTTTTTTTTTGAAAAAATGTTATATGTTTGCAAGTTGGAAGAATGTGAATGGATGTACTCACTCATGTGATGTCTTTTGTTGGATTTTTGTGAAGAGTACAACACTTTGTGGAGAGATCATACTCTTGTTGCTATGTTGATTGCCATGAGGAGGAGACATGTAAATTTTAACCAAATAAGTCCTATGTTGGTTATGATTTGTGAACATAGCCTCTAATTGATTTAATTGGTAGTCTGTTTCTGGATTTTTCTCTTAACAAAACCAACCAATTCCATAAATGTAAATAATTTTCAATTAATTTTTTATTATTAGAAGTCTATCTTTTTAATAATATGGTCTTCTCTGTATTAGTAAAATATAGCTTATGAGGAAGGAATGTTGCTTTAATTTCAAAATTATACATCTCATAATCCTTAAGCTTAATAAAAAGCTACAATTTTTTTGTGGAAATAAAATGTTACAATAGCACTTACAAATTTAGAGAAAAAATATTTTCTAACATAAAAAATTGACATCTCAATTATGAAAATTGAAACATGAAAAGAAGAAAATGTTTCTTCTATCAAACATCTAGTGGCATTGAGAAAAATACTATCAAAAAGCTTGACATTGTAACCTATCAAAAGTGAGGATCCCATCAATTATGTTCACTCCTTCATAAGGTTACTTCACTCCATTTATTTATATAGTAGTCCATATGTCTTATCTATAAGTGCCTTTGTATTTAACAATTATTGGGACACTTAAGCATTGAGCACTAAAATTGAACTTTGAAAAAGGTTAATAATGTTAATATGGAATGCATAGGTAAGAGATTAAAAACCATTAAACAAAGTTTCAAGAAAGCCAATTCTATACGTAGCTTCTATGAAAATGATATTTCTCTTTATATGGAGAGATCAACATCTAGAATTGATAGAGACTAGTCCCTCTTTTCTCCCCTCTCATCACATATCATTAGATATTAACATTGTTACTTTCAATAATAATTAATTAATTAAATAAAGATGTTGAGTTGGTGCCAAGTCTTTGTCAATTCATTGCACTATGATTCAATAATTGTACTAGTGTAATTAATACATTAGTCACTTTGCTTATTTATTTATTAAACAGAAATAAATGTTTATGTAAATTGGATTTACATCAAGTAATGTCATAGTTTTCAGACTCGGCTCGGTCATCGACTCGGCGGGGGTACTGGGTCACTGGGTCAATGGTCGAACCACTGAGTCGTTGGTCGAACCGCATGACTGAACCGGAACCACTCGGATGACTCGGTTAGATAACTCGGTCCTTAGATTAAATTTATATAGTTATTTAACCGGATAAACTCGGATTGAATCGGTGACTCGGTCACTTTAAAAACTAAAATAATGACCCCTGTAAAATAAGATAAAAACTATCCAACAATAATAATTTCATAGGCTAATTGCTCAAATTCAAAACATAGTCATAACTCAAAATACATCTTGGTAGTAATCCAAATAGATCCCAAAAAAGTATGATTCCAATTCCAACATAAATTCAAATAAGAGATTGCCCCGGTTATAAAAATCCAAAAAGATCCCAAGAAAGTATAATTCCAACACAAGTATTATCATCAATAACATTTAATTCCAAAGGAGTCAAGATTGATCGAGCAAAACGACGTCGTTTCAGACTTTCAATTAAGCAAAAAAAAAAAAAAAGCAAAAAAAAAAAAAAAAAAGAGAGAACCGGTCTGACCCATGACTCGGCCGAGTCACCGGTTTTGACCGGTTTTGACCGAGTCAACTGCATGACCGATCCAAATGTTGGCTCGAACCGGCTGACCCACCGGTTCACGGTCCGACCGGTCCGACCGGTCCGACCGGCCGGTCCGAGCCGAGTCTGAAAACTATGAGTAATGTTAACTTAAAAAACCACAAAGAATTTTATTCAAATCTACATTAAAATTCATCTTAACCCATCCATAAATTTTTGTTTTGTAAGCTAGTTAGTACTGTACTTTTTAGTTTTTACATCAATTATTTGTGTCATAACTCATAAAGAAGCAGGTTGTACAGAAATTATTTCAGTACTATTGATTTCCAGTTCTGTTGAGTCACAAATTGTTCAATTCATATAAAGACATTTTCCTTTTGTATTAATCCAGCTAACATGCCACTATATGGATTATATTCAACTATGGTTTCTACAACAACAACAAAATTGAGACAAGAACCGGAAAAGATACTATCCTAAAGTAACTTGTCTTACATTTAATTAAATCATAATTAAGTAACTAAAATTTATAAATAATCCTTTTTTATTTACTATATATAGATAAACTCACACACTATTGAGTATTGAAGGAGTTTTCTTTTAAGTGGATATAAACAGAATGGTCAAAAAGAATTTTGGTCTGCGATGAACCAACTTTATATCGCTCCATAAGTTATAAAATAACAATTCATAATTATTTTATAATATATCAACGATTATTAAATTTGGTACATCGTAGACCAAAATTCATTGAAACATACTATATTCAAACCAGATCCAAGGAATACCTTAAGACATTTGTTATTGTGTTGGTCTCTACTCTCTACCATTCACATAGAAAACACAGGATATAAAGTTAGAGGAAAGTATGCCTGGGAGAAAGATTTTGACTTGTTCATTAAAAGCCAAAGTTCAATTTTTGTTCTTATAAATGTTTAATTTCTTTATGACTCAATTTAATCAATACTTTTTTTTCGAACAAGCCAACAAATTTTAATTTAATCAATATTTAATGACACATCCATCAATATTTTTATATGGATGCTCTAAATAACATACCAAAATTCTCATTGAATTTCACATATTTTGACATTGAAATCACTTTTATTAAGGAATTTCATTGATTTATTTTCATAGTAAAAGCAAAATTGATCGAATCATTCATTTGATACCCCTAAAAAACACAACATGCAAACAATCTCAATAACTAAACTATCACTAACTACGGTTTTAAATTACGGTCAGCAACCCTAATTGCGATCACAACATAAAAAATTTTGCGGTAGTACAACCGCAATTTTGACGGTATTAAAGGTTTGTAGCGAAACCACAACCGAACCGCATTCGCAATTTAAAACCATGTACATAACCCCTATACATTACAAATTAAATTCATGAAAAACCCTTGATCACAATGATTCAAGGAAACCAGTTT
This sequence comes from Medicago sativa, assembly GCF_051527215.1. Taxonomy (NCBI): domain Eukaryota; kingdom Viridiplantae; phylum Streptophyta; class Magnoliopsida; order Fabales; family Fabaceae; genus Medicago; species Medicago sativa. The sequence continues at coordinate 52,179,747 of NC_140751.1, read as the reverse complement.
TTATGAGGACAGAATTCCTCATTTTGCTAAGATCCCTACCTTTAAGTGTCCTCCCAACACCTTCAAAAACAGAAAATGAAGATATTTGACTCCTTGCAAGCCTTCTTGAAATAATTTCATGTGGTGGAACCCTAGTACTATACTCATCATCATCATCATCTTCTTCATCCCCACCACCATGATAAACAACTTCATCATCACCTTCATAGTAACCATATTCATTATACCTAGAAACCTTCTTAGTACTCTTGTTTTGTTTATTATTATTACCATAAATCTTTGACCAATCAGGAATGTTAACTGGTGCTGATTGCTGAAAAGCCATGGTTTCATGAGAGAAATTAGCACTACTACTTCCACTACTAGTCCTTGGAATTGGAATCATTCTTGCAGCTGTTGGAATTGGAAGAGAAGATAGTTCCTTCTTCTCCTTTGGCTTGTGAACTTCAGATATGTAATTTGGTCTTTCTTTCACTACATCCCAAATTTCTTCTTCTTCAAAATCTTCATCTCTCAATGTCCTCCATAGCTCACTATGCTTCCTAATTAGACTATATTTATCCTCCATTATTTCACTTCCTACACATCCCACATTAGAACAAAATTTTCACAAGAAAATTAATTAGAATTTCGGTTCGAGGATTTACTTTATATACAATTTCAATCATTCATAATCGTCAGATCATTAAAAATGTTTAGCTTTAATCATAAATAGTTATAGCATAAAAAATTTAGCTGGTTGTGATTTGTTGACGATGTAAAAAGTAAACTTTCATTATAATAGTATTGAAGAAACTAGAAGATGAAGAAGGAGGAGGAGGGATTAGAGAAATATTCAAAGATGCATACATAAAAAAAATTCCCAATAGAATGAATTTTTGATAATATACCTTTCTTGGAATCAAAAGCTTCAAATACAAAACTTTATGTTGAATCTAGTCTCACCTGAAATATGGCATAAAAAAAATTTGAAATTAGAGAAGAGACACATTTGATAATGATACCATACCATAATTTGAGAAGTTTTTCTTACCTCTAAATGTTGAAGGGAGGGTCTAGTTTATGATGTATTTTTATGGAGAGAACAAGGACACCCCACAAGAGATGATGAACAAGCAGCAAGGTCCCAAGAGGCAAGAATAAGACAGAACTGACTTCTGCCTCTAGAGGTCATCTAAATGATGGACCCTTTCATCTATTTAACTCTTCATACATAAGACTAACTTTTTACAATGAAAGGTAAGTGGATTTGGATTCCACTCAAGAAATATGTGACGTATTTATTGATCAATCCAAATAAATGATAAATATTATTTAATGTTAATAATTTAGAGAATGTGTAATGTGAAATCGATCTTAAATTAACGGTTGAGATTGATTAAATGTGTTTTTTTTTTTTTTTGTGGATTATGGTTCAATAGAATAGGTGAAAACCTCATTTTACTATTAATTGTAGTTAGTATGAATAGTTAGACATTTGTTTTGTATGTGATTTGGATTATAGTATGTAATTTTTTAATTTTTAAATTATACTTATATTTTGTTGTAAATGTTGATTGAGGTGCTGATAGCTTTTTATAATCATCCATTGGATATGCCTCCACTAATTAATCTAAACTTTTTTCATAAAAAAATAATAATAAATAACTCTTTTTACTGACTTTATCGGACAAAGTATATCTATTGGAATCTTTAATGCAAAATGAAAGAAAAGGAACAACAGATGTTGATTTTCATGTGACCTAAGTGGTGAATATAGTGGATGCTTTTTAGTTGGGTTTTTTTTTTAATCTTTTTAATTTTAATTAATTATAAAGTTATGTATCATTACTTTCTTTGTGGGGCTAAGGCTAGGGTTTCCTTTTTTTTCATGTATAGTTTTCATCACAATGCCACTTGTCATGATCACATTCATATTGCACTTTTTCCCCCTTCAAAATTTACCTTTGGTAATTTTTATAGACTATAGGCAAATTGGCTTTTAATGGAGTATAAGGGTAAAAACTCTGAGTTAATTATGGCTTTGTAATAAATTTTAAAAGGGTAATGTAAAACATAGAGGTAAAATAAATGATGGTAAAGGTACAGTCATTCCATTGTGAATGGATGGCTAATGGATAAAGACTAGTTATTATCAAGGAACCCTACAAAGTGCCAAAATAGTTTTCAATGGAAGAATACAAATATTGTGAATTTGTATTAATTAAGAAAGTGCACCCAATCATCTTTTGTTTTTTAAATTACACATCCGTGTCAAAGCTTAAGATTGAATCATGTTTTTTTTTTTTTTGGAGGAAGATTGAATCATGTTGATGTCTCGATGAGTAAATGTGTGTATTTATATATACATTAATTTATTTTAATCACATTCATCTCTTGATAAATAATTCCCTAAAAAAAATATCTCTTGATAAATAAAAGTGATATTTTGATTAATTTTAACGTAAACAAACATTTAAATAGAACAAATGATGTTGTGCCCGTAAGTATAGTTCAGTTGCTAGGGACCATGCATTGTATAGAAATTGGAGTTCGAACTCCAGGTATCTCATTTACTCATCTTAAAGATGAACTCTAACCACATTAAACTATTCGGGAAGAAGAAGAAAGAAAAAAAAAAGACGAATGATGTTAAAACATTATTTTAGGTTTTTTTTTGTTTATATGACTTTTTTATACTCTGTTATGTAACTAATTTTTAGCTTTTTTTTTGTTTTGTTTACGACTTTTTTTTAAGTAAGTTTATATGACTTTTAATGCTCTATTAAAACCCTTGTAAAAAACAAAATGCTCTATTAAAACGAAGTATTAAGCATTGTTATAAGAAAATTGATTCACGCAAATTCTTTGGTTTGGCACATATATTAACAATATAAAACATAAAGCCAAAGAGAAACCTTAATTGTAATTGAGTTCTTCATGTGTACGATAAGTTAATAACAATTGGCTCACATGGACTAATTGCCTATAGCTAACATTCAACGTACTTGGATATACCTATTGCCAAAGTTTGAAAATAAATAAATTGTATAAAAAAATGTTGGAAAATTATACAATAGGTGTATGTAATCCAAAAATAACTACTAAATTACTTAAAAGATTAAAGTTAGAATCACGTTGACTAAAGAATCATGTTTCTAATTTGAAATCTCTGCACCGTGCATTAGAATTGCGGCTATAAATTAAAGTGAATATTGTAGGAGTTGGAGTTGGTTAAAATTGAAACACTTTGAAACATTCTCACATTGTCTACTATCTTAAAGAAAAAGAGAGATCTGGATTATACATTTGGATTCTAGTTCTTTTTTAAATGTAAGGTCTTGTTCGGATAACACAACTTAATTTACGTGTATAGCATCGTATATAAACATTTATTATAAGCTATTTTCGTAACAAAAATTAAAATAAACTCAAACTTTTTTGAATAAGTTATATGTTATTTTCATAAGTTATCTTAGAGAATTTATGGAATAAACCAATTTTGGCAAGTTCATCTAAACAGTTTCTAAATATTTGTGTCGGTAAATAACGTTTAAATAAGTCAATTCAAAGAAACTTTATTTTAAAAATTTTGGATGTATTGGAGCCCTAGAGTATTTGAGAGAGTTTATGTGTTGTAAAATTGTCTACCAAATATTATTTTCTAATTATCATTAGACAACAATCATAGTTTTTTTTCCCTGTTTTGAAATTTTTTATAGGATTCATGTTTTTTAACTTCTCTTTGGTACTTGTTTTAAAAGTGGGCCAGAAAATTAGTGTCACCAAAATTGTCTAACGTTAAATTTAGTATAATGAAGCACAATTGAATAATCATGTAAAGCACGACATCTTTTATTTTATTATTGCTCAAGAAAAATTATATAATCATGTTAATGTTGATTTCATTTGGTGTTGGTGGGAATAAAGAATGAAACTTTTTCCTTTCTTTTGTGATCTTCAACTTTAAAATAAGGAAAAGATAATTATCATTGACCCCATGTGGCTAGCAATTTCCCTTTTGCTGCAAGTTGGTGTTAAATTAATAAAAATCATAGGAGAGCATTTGTGACTATAATACGTCAAGTTATTGTTGCACAATGTGTGCATTATAGAATTTGATAGAGACATCCCATCTTGATTTTGGATCCACCACTTTAAACTAATTATACGGTTTTTTAATTAAGGGGAGAGTATACCCATTTTCTTTCTACTACAATATTAGTATCACAAGAATTCTTTAGAGTTTGTATATGTTGAGCATAACCCAGTCTTTATAAAACTGGCTTCTGGAGTGTGAACCGAGTAGTCTGATGCAAGTGGCATGATAGTTTTATAAATACTCTAAAACAATTTTAGAATTTAAATTTGGCTTAGCGTAACTCTTAAAGTTGACGTGTAATGTGAAAATTGTCATCATTTATACACTTATTTTTAGGTCTATCTCATTCAATATGTAAAGCTCTTAACATGAATAGAATGAACCTCAAGATGACTCCACAATGTTGAGATGGTGTTATATACAACACCAATAGAAGAAAAGTCATGCTATCAAAGTGGGACCACTAAGGATAGAGAAAAGAGAGACATTTGTTATAGTTGATTCAATACCCCTAAAAATAAAATATTTGATCAATAATTCAAGTTTGGTTACGTACAATTTGAAGGATTTTACCATTGTATTTTTACAAATAATGTTGAAATAAATCCTTTAATTATCCAACAAGATAAATCTTCTATTTATTTTAGTCAAGCTTTGGTGTGCTCAACATTATAAGAAAAATTCTTAATAGTATAAGGCATTTAATTATCCAAAAGTTCAATTTCTTCCACTCTTCAATTTCTTTGTTAATAACTAAGTTGTATTTCTTCTTTAATTTTCATTGAACATATGATATCAATTTTCAAACTATTTAAAATTCTTAATATTGATAGATTTTATAGTAGAATTTTAAACTATTTTGAAGCTATCGATAGCTTTTATTTTTAATTTTTTATGTGTAATTTTAATTGTGTTTTGTCAACAAAAAAAATGTATAATAATAATTGTTGTATACTCATGAAACCAGCCCCCATGTTCATCCAAAAACCTACATAGAAGCTTCCATGTATAATTTAATTTGATACTTACGAATGCTTTTGTATTTGAAAAATCTAAAATCTTAGTTTGGACAAAAATTAATTTCTTTTTTTTTTTAAGGAACAAAAATTAATTTCTAGTAGCTTCTGTCCAAATGTGATTTACTAAATCCAAATATCAAACGAAAACATACTCATGAAACCAGCCCCCATGTTCATCCAAAAATGTTAATATCTCATATAAGGAAATTAATGGGTCCTAACCACATGAATCGATGAGGATAGATTTGTTTCAATATGTAAAATTGTCAATTTTGGATACGGGCTATTAATATCATAATCTACATGCAAAGAATCAGCCCATTCTTTCACCCTTTCATGTGGTCATCAATGGTGGGTGCTTATATGTGTAAAAGTGTGGGAGAGGCAAAGCATGAATAAAGTCAAAATTGTTCTAAAATCTAAATACCAACATAAGGGTATCTATTACTTCAACAAAACAAAAAAAATACACAAGGGTATTACAAATTTGCAAGTTATTGAAAGAGGAATTGTATTTTGACATGTAAATTTCACATCAAAATTCAACAACAATTTTAAATGTCATTAATTAAGCATAAATTTGAAGTGTATACCTAAAAATTATGTATCTTTAAACACGATTTCTATGGTTAAGAATATGTGTATATTTCATTGAATGACTAATGAGTTGCCGCATCTTTTTTATATTGATTAATTATCTATTGAACATAGTTAATGATTAAATCACCAATTTTCTTGTAACCAAAAAAAAAAAAAAAACACCAATTTTCTCGCTAAAATTGCATGGGTCGGACATTTTACCCCCTTAAAATTTGAGAATAAGCAAAAATAGAAATTGAATGACGTCAAGCAATTTAGTCATTTCGTTAACTTGTGCCGTTAAAATATATAATTGACATGTTAACTACACATGTGACACTCTACGTGGATGACACATATATAACAGGTAGCACACACGCAAATCACCCCCTCTATAAGCAATCACCTCATGATGAAAGATCACGGTAGGAATCTCTCAATGAATTCATCGAGATTTAAGCTATTTCACCCATAATTTCTACTATAAAAGAACATATATACATGCGAAGAAAGATACACATTATTTTGAATACCTCTTGCTCAGTTCAATCATAAACTGACTTGAGCGTACGAGCGTTTAAGGTAAAACACCCTAGTTGAGGTGCTTCATTGTCTTCCTCTGTCATGTTTCCACCACTTCGATCATTGTTTGAAATACCCTCAGATTGTATTAGGAATCTCTCCACTTACAAATCTAAATTGTTTTAAGAAAAAGTTCAAACGGCTAAACCAAATCTCTCTCAATGCTGTAATTTTCTTTGTCTTATACTCTTTCATAGGAGATGTCATAACACCTGATATTGTGGTCCACCAACTTCAATTTCATGGTAAAGGGAGTAATTTCTTTTTTAAGCCCTTCTGCTACAAGTACTTCCACCATGCACACGTGACCTTTAACCTATCTCTAAATCTAAAATGTACCCTCCAATATTAAAGTATAGAGTACTAGAAGAGTTACCTCTAAAATCATAATGTGTGGACCAAGCATCGTTTGATATCACATCACGCGTGAGGATCCTGTCATCTCAAGGGGAACTATGTTGTGATTCATCAATTATAGGTCCTTTGCTTCATAGAAAGTTTTAGCTTTTTCCAATCAATGGTACTTATATCATGCGTAGACTAATTTCATTGATATGTTTTATCATTGCACCAATAATTCAAACAAAAGCAACGTTATCTCTTTTTTTTTTTCTGAATTATTTTGTTATTTTATATTGGAGTTAGACCCTTCTTTTCCCATCCTATGAGCTTCTTGCGCGCTCAATGCAGTTCAAATTATAGAATTCGAACGACATAAACACTCCATAAAAATCTCCAAAAACACGTTGAAACATTTCAGATTTTAAAATTCGAATAGAATACGCGAGAAACTCACTGGAAGGGAAAAGTAAGAGTTAATGCATGGCAACCAACATAGGCAAATGAGGGCCCAAAATTTTGCTAGTAGTTCCTGAAAACCAGGGCCGGTTGAACCGCAAGGTTAGACAAGCCATATTTACTCCTATATGTCCTATGATAAGGAGCATTTGAAACTATTTCACATAAATTTTAAATAATAATAACAATAATAATAAATAAACTAGTGTAATTCCTTCAAAAAAATAAACTAGTGTAATAATTTTACATAATTATCGCGATAGACTATAGATACAGTATGTATTTCTTTTGTTACATTAGAGAAAAAAATAAAAAGAAATGAAACTAGAAAAATAGTGTAATGAAGTCCAACAACTATAGTCAATTAATTTACAAAACATCTTAAAAAATTAGTTTATTTCTAGTGCATCAACTATTTTAGAATTGAGGGGACATTTTAGATCCACGTAAAAAAACTCCCACCTCAAATAAAAAAATATATCGTATTAGATTTTTGTATCGGATTAAAGACAAAAGAATAACCTCAAATAATCATTCAAATCATATTAAAGACAAAAGAATAACCTCAAATAATCATGTTATGTAATGAAAACATCTTTTTGATAAAATCAAGTGTTTTTTGGGTGATTAAACGAGGATAATCCTAAAAAAAGATACAAACAATAACAAAAAAACAAGCTCGAGAGTTAACCACGCATGAATACTCATTGAATAATATTGTTGATGATATCTCCTATAATAGCACAATTGTTCGAGACGCTGCAACATCTACCATGCATGACATCTCCATTTCTTGATTGTGTAATTGACCTGTTTGTTGTTTCTCTTTGCTTTAATCTGTCTTGATTTGTAATATGAGTTTGAGTACCCTTTATATTCAATCAATATATTATAAAAAAACGAGGATTGGTTGGATACTCGAAGTTGTCTTGATGGACCTTGTTATTACGCTAATTCGACAACCATAAACATTCTAAATTGATATGATTATAAGGGCATTCGAAAGCTTAAGGCTCTCCTTATATAGTTTGGAACGAATATAATAGAATAAAATTAAAAAGAATGTATTCACGAAAAAAAAAAACAATATTCACCAACAAAAATTCTTAAGCCAAAATATATATATATATATATATATATATATATATATATATATATATATATATATATATATATGTGTGTGTGTGTGTGTGTGTGTGTGTGAAAGAATAATGAAATGAAGTTGATGAGTGACTACAACTTTTTTTTACGGAAAGAAGCTTATTGCATATCATTCAGGATAATATTCTCAATACATGGTCGTATGTAATCATAATAAGTGGGACTAGCATATAAACGAGATGTCCGTGCTAAACTATTAGTGACTCGATTAATTTGCCTCCTAATGCAACAACTTACCCTAAAGTTGTTAAATTATATCCCTGTGAGCTTAGCTCAATTGGTAGGGATATTGCATTTTATATGCAGGGGCCGGGGTTCGAACCCCGGACACTCCACTTCTCCACAATTAAATTGTGTGACCTCTAACCACTAGGCTACTTGACAAAAAAAAAACAGTTGCTAAATTATGATCGACTCGATTAGTTTGCCTCCTAATACAACCTAACCCTAAAGTTGCTAAATTGATAAAGAATGAGTTTACAATTATAATGATAAAACCCAACTCATTTTGATTCTGCCTAGTACTTTTAATCACTTCCACAACTTGCCAGCTTTTATCCTTCAGGCAGAGAACAGGGCATAGCAGGCCTTCTGCTTCGGCCTCTACTGGTGAGGGGATGCCTTCAAAATATGCAGAACTTGCATGAACAAACCAGCCTTCGGCGTCTCTAATACACATTCCATACCAAAGCAGTTGCTTTCTGAGAACAATGCAGCGTATACATTATTACATTTCATTGTTCAGATTACTGGTTTTTTCCATCTGTCATTGTGAGTTCCTTCTCTGCGTGTTTCTGCTGCAGCGCATCTGATTTGTGCCTTCTTGCAGTCATCGAGCTTGTAACAGCAGGCCTAGTGACTTCCATTGAGCTACGGACTGTATTCTCCCAAGCTGTCTCGTTCCATCTCCACCAAATACTCCAAATTGACATGGCTATCAATTGTTACTGTTGTGAGGGTCTGGTTTGACAGCACTTCAAAAACTGCTTCATTGAAACCATCAGCTTTGTCAAGATGAAGCTGTATAATATGCAACAATCCCAGCTCCTGCCAAACTTCTTTCGCAGCTGTACATTCCAAAAAAGTATGTCATTCGGTCTCATGATGAACACCTTTCTATATTATCCGCAAGACTCTCCATGGTGTAATGGTAAGCCGATTTCATCGTGTACACACCGTCTCGACTCTGCAGCCACGTTATTTGATCTCTGTCTGAATATGCCAAAGAGAAATTTTCAGAATTTCCTTTATATCTCGGTTGCTACAACATGGTTGATAACACATCTTCACGCCATTGAGCTCTTGCATGATCAATAAGTTCAGCCACTCTCATATAGTCATTACCAGTGGGAGGTTAGGTTGGGAAACCACATGTGCACCATTAGTATCTCATATCTTCATTAGTGACTACACAACTTAATTAAATAGTTTTAACAATAGAACCCAAAAAAAATAGTATTAACAAACTAAATAATAGAAATTAATGCATGTTTGGATTCTGTTATGGATTTAATTCATATTCACTGTGTAAGGGAAGATGATAGATTTAATTCACATGGATTTAAACAAGAGAAAGATGATGGAATCATGTCCCACTTCATTCCAGTCATTTTCATAAAATTCCAACAGTGGAAAATTACTTCATAGCACTTCATTTCATCCTATTCCGTCAATCCAAACAAAGTCTAATTTATTTAGTAAGGGAAGTTGAACAAAAACATCCTGAAATCAGATGACAGAGCAAGGTTTTGCTATTACCCTCCTGAAAGTTTTCTCCAAACCAAAGTTTAACTCAAGCAACACATTTATTTCAATTACAAAACCAAGCATGATGCAACTAACAAATGCACAACCATTTGATAATTAGATACAACAAAGCAAAGCAATTCCCATTTCATCCTATTCCATCAATACAAAAACAAAGTTTTTTCTTTGTAAGGGCAGTTGAACAACAAAAACAAGCTAAAAATATGACAGACCAATGTTTTGCTATTACTCAAAAAGGTTTCTTTAAACCAATATTTAACTCAAGCAGCAACCATTTATTTCAACTACAAAAGCAAACATGATCATGATTTTACAACAAATGCACAAACCATTGATAACAAAGATAAATTTAAGCAAAGCAACTCTCTTTTCTTGAATCACAACAACTATATGAATTAGGGGTCAAAATCCCCCACCTACATTCTGTATTTCTTGATCAACTTTTCATACATAACCTATAAGTGAAGTTAAGAAACTATATAATCCCATATGTTGTGCATATTAACAACAACAATCAAAATTTCAACATTTCTCAACAATACAATGCTGAAAAATGAAACGAATCAATCAATTGGTCTTAATGCTTCAGCTCCAGCAACAATCTCCAAAATCTCACCAGTAATCTTAGCTTGTCTTTCTCTATTATAAGCAACAGAAAGCTCCTTCGTCAACTCAACAGCATTATCCGTAGCATTCGACATAGCACCCATTCTCGCAGCAAGTTCACTAGCCAATGATTCTTGCAATGCCTTCAAAACTTGACTATTCAAATAAAGTGGCATCATTGCATCAAGAATCTGCGCAGGATCTTGCTCAAATTCCATAACCGGAACACACCCATCTTTCATTTTCTTCTTCTTCTTCACATCTTTCTTCAAAGCCAATTTTCCATCTTTCGAAGTTAACCTAAAAAACTCATCTTCTAAAACATCAACACTATTCCCATTCACATCAAAAACTTCGCCTTTTTTCGATAAAGGTAACAACGTTTGAATCACCGGATTAAACCTAACTAAAGAAACAAACTTTGTGTAAACAAGTTCAACTTTATCAACTTCCTCAGTAACGAAAAGCGAAAAAACATCATCAGCAATAATTTGTGCATCTTTTGTTGTCGGAAAACCGACATTGTCGATAAACCTATCAACCTCAACAAAACTCCTACGGTTAAAATAAGAACTACCCTTTTTTCCAACACTGATAACGACACAATTGATACCAAGATTCTTCAATTCCGCGACTCGGGCTTCGGCTTTTTTAGCGACGGAGTTGTTGAATCCGCCGCATAAGCCACGGTCACCGGTGATGACGATGAGTGCGACGGTTTTAACGGGACGGACGGCGGTTAAAGGGACGACAACGTCGTCGTTTTGGAGGGATTGGTTGATGGAATGGAGGGTTTCGGCGAAGGCTTCGGAGAAGGGACGGGAGTTGATAACGGCTTCTTGGGCGCGACGGACTCTAGCGGCGGCGACGAGTTTCATAGCCTCGGTGATTTTTTGAGTAGTTTTGACGCTGTTGATTCGGTCGCGGATTTCGCGGATTCCGCAACGGATTTGGAAGGGTTTTGGAAAGTGGGGTTTTGAGGGGATTCCATTTGTGAGAGTGGTGGAAATGGAAAACATTGGGGTTTCTGAGATGGGGTTTCTGAGATGGTTTTTGGTTTTGGTTTGGTTTCAGAGTTGGGGATGGACGGTTGATATTGCTTGCAAGAGTCACTGTTTGGGAGAAGAATGAAGTGGTGGGCTTATGAGATTGATTGGGCTTTCTAATTGCCTTGTTAAATTGCTCTTAGGCACTCAGAAATGATCTATTTAGTTTCAACTGCAGTTAACTAACGTTCACTTCGTACCGATCACTTCGTAGTTGATTGTGGTTCGTTAATTGTATTTGTCGTTGAATTATGTCTTATACCAAAACAGAAACAACAACCTCCATTCATCAAACAATGTCTTTGTAAGTTGTGTTTTTCTGAGTCCCTTGTTTACTCTTATGCTAAAAAAAGTTCTTCGGAAGTTATCTTCTGAAGGTTTTACAACAAAAATAAAAATGTCGATTGACAGCTACAAGCCTAAGGTTTTAGAATTTTTTTTCCATGTTCGATCGAATGAATTTCACCTTGTTTAACAAGTTTCTCTTAATTGCGCTTTTCTTATTTTGTTACGAAGCAAACCTTTTCCAAGCCTTTTTCTATACCCTTAACTTCACTCTACGCATCAAGAAACCCTCACAAAACACACATATACCCGTCAAAGCATAAGAAGATATATTGCGCACAATTGTAAAGACTGATATTTCAAGTAAGATGAAACTATAATGGACGACAAAACTCTCTCATAATAGACTTTTATGTTGTTACATTTCATGTTAAATTTGAACTCATGACCTCTAATTAAGTTAACAAAGATTCGAATTATCTCGTTTAAGTGTTTTTAAGTAAATTTACACTCCCTAAAAAAAGTATACTTAGGCACATATACCAACTATAGAAATTTAAAATATAATTGATTACTAAATAAAAAATTATTGAAAATCAATAATATCAATTTGAAATAATCTATGCATGCGTGAAAAAAAAAATTGAGAGTAAAAAAATAAGGGTTAAATATGTTTTTGGTCCCTATAAATATACCAACTTTTCGTTTTAGTCCCTCTAAAATTTTCCTTCAACTTTTAGTCCCTATAAAATTTTCAATCACTACTTTTGGTCCCTATTTTTAAGTTAATTTTTGTATTTTTTATGAAATTGTGCAGTAATGTGTAGAATATTGTAAAAAAAATTCCCCAAAAAATTAATTTTTTTTTATCAAAACATAAATTAATTATGAATTTTTAATCGTCAAAGCTATAAAAATTCATATTAAATTCATGTTTTGTTAAAAAATTCTAAATTTTTTTGGGAGAGATTCTTATATTATTATGAATTTTTCTGCAAAATTTTATTCAAAAACATATATTCTACATATGAGTTTACTTTAAAAGAGGGACCAAAAGTGAACATGGAAAATTTTTTAAGGACTACAAGTTGAACGAAAATTTTATTTTAGAAGAACTAAAACGAAAAGTTAGTATATTTACAGTGACCAAAAACATATTTAACCCAAATTTTTTAAACAAATAATGACATTAATTAACCACGAGAGAAAAACCAAAGATAAAAAACAAAACTCAGATTTTGTGTTTTCCCTGTTTCTCACACACATAGATGCTCCAGAATCAACGTTATATTCCAAACTTGTTGTGTGTTCTAATCTCTAACGTTGTATTGTTACAACCATGATGCTGTCACTGTACCACAATTGAATTTCTTTACCCCCAATAAATAAATAAATAAAAATGCGGAGGGTACTTGGGAAGATTACTGGGTTGTTCACCAATCGAACTATGGCTGGTGTGGATAAAACTGGGAATAAATATTTCACCAGAAATGAACAAATTGATGGTATCAGTAAGTGTTTTTTTCTTCATCTTTTCTCTATCCTTTAATATATATATATGCTTGTGTTTATTGGATTTATGGGTTTTATTGATTTTTGGTGTATGCCAAAAGGGTGTTTTTGCATTGCAATGATCAGCTCATTGTAATTGTAATACTTTACATACTAAGCACCCAATTAGACACGACACTGATACGTAGACACCTATGAAACACATACTCCTCGGGTTTGGCGTGTGTCTGACACCGACACATGTGATTACATTGGATTATGTCATTTTCTCAAATTATTATCGGTGTCGACGTGTCAATGTCGTGTCTGTGTTTGAGTTTGTGCTTCATAAGTAGACTCTGATAGGAATTTAAGAAAATGGAAGTGATCGAATATAACTGCATAAAGGTGTGTTGGAAACATGATACTCTTTCAATCATAAGTGTTGGTGCTAAAATATACTCATATGGTATACTTTGTGTTCTTAATTTGTTTTATAAATGCTGAGCTTGGAGACTGGTGGGAAAGGCAAGGTTTTTTGTGGTTAATATTTTCAAAATATCAAATTTTCGTAATTTTTTCTACTAGATTATTAAAGAAATTTAAGTTTAAAATTGTGCATTGGCATACGTGACAGAGTCAACTAGGTCAAGTGATATGGGACGGAGGGAGTAGTAAGTAGTAACAGTGGGCGTTTGGAGAATCGAAGTGAAACGCAGCCTTAACCGAGGCCGCATTGTGGTTTTGCAAGATGAAAAACTGTCGTGGCTCAAATCGCGGTCAGGACCTTTATTTAAATCTGGGCGTCGTAGTCCAATCTTAGTGATCAAAGAGAAGTCGCGTAGAAATTTTATTCACCTCACTCCGAGGAGATAGTGGGGGTTTGAACTTGTGATTTGTAAGTTGCAGGTGTTATGCTCCACTTGGCCAACCCTATTGAATTTAAACTTTTAAGAAGGGTGAGATTAACTTGAATTTAGAAAAAACAAGAAAAAAAATTTGACAGCTATTTTCTGCTGCTAGATTGGTTCATTCATAATATCATTTGGTGCACTTTAGTATGAATGTAACATTTTAAAACCATGGTTCTTACTTATTTTACTGTTTATTTTTTTATTTTTTTTCTGTTGCATTTGTAGCTCACTTTATAAAGAATCTGTCTGATTATACTTGTTTTTGGTTTCCTAGTGAAAGAGAAGAGATGGGTGGTGTTTAAGGGAGAGCATGATCCTACATCCATTCCAGGTATATATTTTATGGTAGCTATCGTTCAACTGCTAAAATTATTGGTTTTTTGTCCACATCTATTAATACATGTGATTCTATTTCGTATTATTGATGGATTGCTGATGTTAATTATTTTAGTTGAATGGATATGTTGGTTGAATGGGCAGCGTAAAAGGGCTCCAACTCCAGAGGTAAATTGAAATGCATTTATATATACATATTCATTTGCTAGTTCTGCGATGTTATCTAAAGTTGTTGATGTTTGTTAATATTTTCACGTCATAGCCAGTGTTGTTAAATAGTGGTTACAACGTCGTTATATTGCTATAACATAGGAGAATTTGAAAAAATCGCATTGTTTGGCAATACACTATTTACAGCAAAATGTTATCAAATAGTGGTTATAGCATAGCATAGGGACAACATTTTTTCACTATTTAACGATTTGTTCAATAAGGACAAAATTTTGGCTAAGATAGGGACAACTTTGTAGCGGAGTTTGTTCAGAAAACAGTGGTTTGTTCAAACTCTGCTACACAGAAAATAGTTAGCTAAGATATATCACTAGTCACTACTGAGTAGCGGAGTTTGAACAAACCGCTATTTTCTGAAATCTGCGATTGCTAACACTGGTCATAGCAAGACTAGATGACATTATATGCAATTATTTTTTATTAAAGTGTTGTGCGTGTATGAATTCGTGTTTCTCTGAATATTACTTAGAGGGCAATGGTCGACTCATGACATATTCTTGCAGACTAAGGAAACAAGGAATGCAGTAGGTTATCGTAATTCTTTTACAAGAACATTCTGTTCTTGTAATATTCGGTGCAATCTCTTCAAAGAAATATTGATATTATTTTTTGTCTCAACGCTCTGGTTCCTATGGGAAAGGGACCCTAGTAATCCGGAATTGGCCCAGAAGGAAGTTGATTGCAATCATGGTCATCACTTATCAAATTGTTTCTGAGATAATATATTTGGTTAGAACCAATTACCGTTCATTCTGAAATTAACTTCACCTTAATTATCTTTAACAAATTATACATTTCATCATAAAGAGTTCTAAAGATTTCTTTAGAAGTAGATTATTGCGAGCATTAACAAATATTCCACCGTAGCAAATCCTGTTGAAACAGTTCTAACATTAAAACCTATTAGAGGTATCGAACATCCGTGGCATTAGGTAAGTCTGACTAGATTTTCCTTTTCTCAGGGGATCTCAAGCACTCTCGATTCTCTTTGCCTTCATAACTTTCCTCAGTTCATATGAGGTGCATTATAACTAATGCTTGGGAATATCTCTGTCTCCCCTCTGTCTCTTTGTATAGAATCCCAAATGTCCTCTTTGTATCAACTATTAAATAGTGTTTTTCAAGTTGAAGAATTCGCCCATGGATTGACTGTGACCTCATAAAAGTTGCACCACCATCTTTAATTTATTTTTCAGCCCCTTCTTGCTTAACGAAGGGGGACAATGGGAAAGAAGCTTTAAAATGCAATGCTTTGGGGATGTTTGGAATTTCAAGCTATATTCTTTCAGATATGAGAACAATAAGATTAGTAGGGATGAAGCACAGACACTCTTCGAATAAGCCGTGTCCCAGTGTCGAACATGTGTCGTGTCCGACACCGACACGACACCGACACATATAATTACACTGAATTATATGATTTTCTTAAATTATTAACGGTGTCGGCGTGTCAGTGTTCGTGTCCATATCTGTGCTTCATAGGGGAGACTTGAAGGAATTCGTATGCTAGTATTGATTTACTGTCGAGTGAGTTGCAATTTCATCACTCCATGTATCACTTCATCCTTGGTGATGGTCATCGGTTGATAAAAATATAGTGTTCCGGTTTGATGATACAATTAGGTGGGAATTGATATGACTGTAAATGCACATGGGTTGGACTTTGTAGGCATGGATGTGATTTTAAGGGTAGCATGGTTGGAGACATTAGGTAGGTGTTTAGTGAATTGGAAGAAAATTTCATGGCCTTTAATCATAGGAATCATAGGACTAGTCTTAAGCTATTGTGATGCAAAACTTATTCATGAATTGGTTGCTCGATTTTGTAATGGGGTAGTAAACTGTTAAACTAAGCTTTAGAATATGAATGTTTCCAGCTAAGTGAAATTATTATTTATAGTCTTTGCTTGAATTGCTTTTTTATTCGTTTCAGGAACAGATGGAATTGGACGCAAGACGTGAGCAAGTCAAGCAAAATGTTGCTCGTATGTGTCACTTATACTTCCACCTTATCTATCAAATTTTTTGAATACTTCACTCTGATTTAGTTAGATTCTTCGTGTATATTTTTTGTCGCCGTTGCATGAGATGGTTCTCATTATCATAAATAAAATTATTTTTGGCCAAGTTTAGTTCTATACAGAGATCTTAACACAAACTGTTTTTTCTTTCACAAAGTTCTCAAGAAAGAAGAAGAGGAAAGGAAAGCCAAAGAAGGAAGTAGAGTCAGGCGTGTCGTCAACACTGGTAAGATGCTTAAATTTTGATTGTTACTATTGCAATATTTTTCTTTACTTACTCTTAGGAATTATAACTAATTTATATTTCCATTGTAGGAAACGCTAGTGGTCCAGACTTGAAAAGTTTTATGCAGCAGTTTCCGGTTTCTTCCGAAGGTAGTCATCTTACTGTTGTTAACTTTTTGACAGAAATAACGAGTTCTTTCTTTATTTTTGTTTCCTTTTTCCAAAGTTAAATTATTTAGATAAACTTGAATCACACATATACTGGAGATCTATTTTGACTTTTAGTTGTTTTAAATTTGAATATAATGTTTGACACATTTACTTTCTTTAATATAGGTAACGAGGTTGAAGAATCACCTGGCACAAGGGATGACTTGAGGTTGGTCTTTTGAAATTGATAGTTTGATGCATAAACATCTCGTTTGATGCATGTTCTTATGGACACCCCCACTCCGAACACAGACACGCGCACAAAAGCTCTTGTTGGCACTTACTTTGTAGTTTGTGGCTAACGTAACAACTTTTATTCCTTTCTCATGTCTTTTTTCCTTAATTTAATGGATTTTCATTTTTATTTTTTTCTTCCAATCCTTTTGTTTAGATATTTTCATGAATTTGTGAATCAATCTTCTCTGTGTTCCTGTAAATCCCTAAGTAGAATCATTACTAAGAATAAATCCAGTCACTATATTGATTTTAATACTTGTGATTGTGTACTCTGGAAATGACATTCTTTTGTTGAAGGACTGTGATCCTCAGTGCTGTTGTTTTGAAATCCATGTGTTTCTTTGTGCTATTTTAGATGCTCTTTGAACTTTAATTGTTATTGGTGTCTTCTGTTCTCTGTGGAATCATGTTTTTTCTTTCCTTTATAAAATAGTTCAGGAGTAACAATTCAAGTAACCATTTCATCTTTCTGCAGGAGTTCTCAAGACAGCAAAGATAAGAATGCAGAAGATGAGCTTGAGTATGTCCAAGTGTTTATATTTGGCCAGTTTGTTACATATTACTAAAAAAAAAATATTTTGGTATCCAATAATTTTGATATAATCTTTTTAGGGATTTTTAAGAAACTAACTTCTCATTAAAACAGTTCAGTTTTTCGATTTCTATCATATTAACATTTTTATTAAAATATGTAACAAACAGATAAAAACTCTTAAAACTTATTATTATTATTTTTTTTTTGAAGGATAAAACTTATTATTATTTTTATAAAAATTAATAATTTAAAAAAACTGCACACTAATTGAACATAGCTTTTATAATAATTAATAAAACAAAATATATGCTCGTTCATAAATCTGGAGTAATAATACTAGCATTTTAAACATATTAGATGACTTTATCAGAGATATTTCTCAAGTTCTAACCCTCATAGTTCATATCATTACTCTATCAATTGTAATCTGTTTGTAAAATTTTGCTTTCAGGACTTCAGAGCCAACTGGGTCAGGTGTATCTTTTAAACCTGGAACCTGGCAGCCTCCAACTTGATCTGGGAGGACCTTACTGACACCAACATTCCTGATTTTGCCTCATTCTGATTCGAAAACCGTGCGTGATGTTTTATTTATTCCTCAAGAATTTTGGTATAATTTATGTGTGTGATCAAGTTTTTCAAAATTGTAATTCATTGATTCACCTTTGTTCGACGAATATGACCACAATGACAACTTGACGCGTTATGCATTTGCAGTGCATATTGCGCTGCGGAGTAACCTAGTTCTTTCCAAATAATATCTTAGTTTTGATGCATTTTGATGTTTCAAATCTAAACATTAACAAAGGTGACCTTGCAAGCAAGGAGCACTTACTGGCGTAGTTATTTGTCTGAAAATATGGATGTATTGGATTGTTATTACAATCTTATCCATATCACTTGGAGCAATTAGTTATGAGCTGTTGTAACTTACAATTCACATTATCATAGATAACAGGATTCAGTTATCCTTTCCTTTCTATTGGACTATCCTCTTATATATCTCAGGTGCAACTACAATTAATTTTGAATGAAGACATTATTCCTCAATCACTTTTTATATGCTATCAATGAGCCTGTAAGGACTTGTTTAGATCGACTTATTTGAGTTTATCTATTGGCATAACTACTTGTGAGACTTTGGGAGAATTTATGAAAATAGCTTATGATATATTCGTGAGTTGTTATCAACATATTTCTCATAAGTTCTCATATGCAAACATATTATAGTTTATAATTTATATTTTATATAAAAACAATTTAACTTTGTTAAAAAAAAAAACAAACATATTTTTCATATGTTCTCATGTATAAATAGATTATAGTTTGCTCAAAAAAAAAATAGATTATAGTTAAGTCTAATGCATTCTTGGAATAAAAATAAATAAAAAATAAAAAGTCTAATGCATTCTTATGCGACACCCCCTCCCTAGTGTCTAAGAAAAGAGCGTCACAAATTTTTAAATACAATTTTTAGTATCTGAATAAGGTACTCTATTTTAATTTTTTATTTTATTAAATAAATAATAATTGATTTAATTGCATGCTTGGTGATGTACATTTATTTTAGACTTTAAGTTGGTCTCATACGATTAAAAAGTTTTAAGTTGATCCCTTACGTTATTGATGTAGCATAAACACATCATTTTTGTGACATTTTGAGTTAATTTTGTCTAACATCTAAAGTTATTCACATATGCATCTCTGTTAGCCATGTGGATATTTTAGACGAAAATTTGACTAAATTGACTAACTTATTGTAAGGTTAGTAGATAAAGGACCAACTTAAAAAAAAAAAAAAATTAAATATAAAGAACCTAAAATAAACTCGTAAAACCTATAGCCATTTAACCATAATAATAATTAGAGATTGGCTTATAAAAAAAAAAAAAAAAGAATTGTTGTAAACACTAAAGCAATCGGTTAGAAGTTCGATCTTTGACTTTCGTCTACGAAGAAACTCTCAAGCAACCGGTTACAAGTTTGATATTTGACTATTGTCTAGGGGAAAAAATAGACCAAGGGGTGAGAATCCATCTAATGTATCTAACATATTATCTTCCTATTTCCTCTTGGGAAGGTGCCAGCCATTCATTTGCGTTGCTCAGTTGACACAAAAAGGAGTCTCCTTCATTTTCTTTTCCACTTGTGCTGCTGCCTCTAAACCTTTCTTCAGGAGATCTTATTCTTTCTTCCCAAGTAATCTTCTCTATCTCTCTCAATTAATAATCTTACTTTAGTTTACTTAATTTGGTTGTATAGTTAATTAATTTGTTCCTTTTGAGCCAAAGTCACTTCTATGTGTTCTTATGAATAACTTTTTCATGAATTTTTTAGATGCTATTATCACATTCTATGCTTAGTTTCGTCTTGTTGCTGGTCCACCCCCGCTCGACACATGTCCTCCCTCAAAGTTGAGCGGGAATGGACTCAAAATAAAGAAGACATTAATTTGTTGCAGTCATAATCTTTTATGATATTCATTGCATGCATTTAATTCTTGAGTGTTACATGGTAATATGTTTCATTTATTAACTTTATATAATATGGAGTGGGAGAAATATAAGTCACAAATGCTTTAGATGTAGAAACCAGTGATCATTCTTTGTTGTTTACAATGCAGATATTCGACAGTTGTTATGAGTTTATAATAACTGCATAATGTGTTGTTAATCAGATAGACCAAAATTTTCAATCTAAGTTTTTGATAATGGAGAATGCTTGTTATAGCGAATTTTTTCCTTTCGGACTCATCACGACCAGTGTATATCTATCTTCGAGATACTGTAGCAAAATCCCTCTTTTCTATCCTACCATTTTTTTATTCCGCCAAATGAGAATCTAAGGTCAGGACAGGCACAGTTCGTGACAGCTTCGCGATGCTATACGTCGCGAGGAATAGCAGAATAGATAATTCTTGTTCCATTAATTTCACTTTACTAACTAAACTACACAACATCTTGCAGAGAGCCTCTCAGGCTTGTGTATCACGCTCACATCTCGAGACCCTTCATTTGTGCTCAATATCATGGCCGAGCTGATTGCGGGGGCGTTTCTTTCATCTGTTTTTCAAGTGACTATTGAGAAATTGGCTTCAAAAGATTTCAGAGGCTGCTTGCGTAAAGGGTTGGTGAAAAAACTTGAAATCACACTGAATTCTATCCATCAATTGCTAGATGATGCAGAAATAAAGCAGTACCTAAGCTTAAACGTGAAGAATTGGCTTGATGATCTAAAACATGAGGTATATGAAGTAGATCAACTATTGGATGAGATTGCTACAAATGCACAACAAAAGGGCAAGATGAAACACTTCCTTTCAGCTTTTACTAATCAATTTGAATCTAGGATCAAAGATTTGCTAGACAATATAGAATTTCTTGCAAAGCAAAAGGGCGCGTTGGGATTGAAAGAAGGAACTTGTGCTCGTAATGAACTTGAAGTCGGTTCGAAATCTTCAAAACGATTGCCAAGAACGTCTTTGGTGGATGAATCTAGCATATGTGGTAGAAATGACGATAGAGAGGAAATAATCAAATTTTTACTTTTAGACAATGGTAGCAGAATCGGCGCACCAATAATCAGCATAGTGGGTCTTGGCGGGATGGGTAAGACCACCCTTGCCCAGCTTGTGTACAATGACCACAGGATTCAGGAAAGCTTTGAACTTAAAGCTTGGGTCTATGTTTCAGAATCTTTTGATGTTGTTGGACTCACTAAAGCAATGCTCGAGTCATTTGATTCTTCACTAAACAGTGAAAACTTGCAAGTACTCCAACATCAATTGCAGCAGAGGCTAACAGACAAGAAATATTTGCTTATTCTAGATGATGTTTGGAATGGAAATGGGGAATGTTGGGAGCAGTTAATACTTCCCTTTAACAAAGGACATAAAATCTGCGAAGTTATTTGATTTAGAGAGATTGGGGGGAGAGTGATTGTTGGAGTTTATTTGCAAGACTTGCTTTTCGCAACAGAAATGTGATTGAATATCCAAATCTTGTATCAATCAGCAAGACTATTGTAGAAAAATGTGGAGGGTTGCCAATAGCAGTAAAAACATTAGGGAACCTCATGGGAAGAAAATTCTCTCAATGTGAATGGATTAAGATACTGGAGACTGATCTGTGGCGTTTATCGGAGAGTGATAGTAGCATAAATCCAATATTAAGATTGAGTTATCATAATCTTCCTTCTAATCTTAAGTGTTGTTTTGCTTACTGTTCCATATTTCCCAAGGGATATAAGTTTGACAAGAAAAAATTGATCAATCTTTGGATGGCAGAAGGTTTATTGAAGTTTCGCGGAGGAGACAAAAGCGAAGAAGAGTTGGGTAATGAATTCTTCGATGATTTAGAGTCCATTTCATTTTTCCAAGAACAACCATATTTGTGGGGTGATAAGCGTTTCTTCATGCATGATCTTGTCAATGATTTGGCAAAATCAGAATCTCGGGAATTTTGCTTGCAAATTGCGGGTGATTTAGTGCAATACATATCTGAAAGGACACGTCACATTTGGTGCTCTCTTAGTTTGAAAGATGGTACTATAATACTAAAGCGCATTTGTAAGATTAAGGGATTACGCAGTTTGTTGGTACTAGGCTATGGTGACAAATGCTTCAAGATAAGCAACAATGTACAACACGATTTGTTTTCAATACTAAAGCATTTGCGTTTGTTATCATTCAACCGTTGTAATCTCACAGAGCTAGCTGATGAGATAAGCAATTTAAAGCTTTTGCGTTATTTAGACCTATCTCGCACAAGTATTAAAAGGTTGCCTGATTCCATTTGTAAGTTGTATAATTTACAAACACTGATATTGCAAAGTTGTCCATTGAGTGAGCTGCCTTCAGATTTTTACAAACTTGCAAATTTACGCCATCTTTATCTGGAACACACTCGTATAGAGAAGATGCCAGAGCATATAGGGAGACTAAACCATCTTCAGACGCTGACTACTTTTGTTGTCGGAGAGCAAGGGGGTCTGATATCAAAGAGTTGGCTGAACTCAACCATCTTGAAGGGAAAATTTGTTTTTCAGGGTTGGAAAATGTCATCGATCCTACGGATGCTGCAAAAGCAAATTTGAAAGATAAGAAACATCTTGAAGAATTAAACATGGAATCGTGTTACGGTTACAACAGAAGAGAAATGATTGTCTATGAGGCTCTTCAACCAAGTAGCAACTTGAAGAGGCTCACCATTACATGTTACAGAGACACTAGCTTTCCAAATTGGTTAAAAGGTTGTCATTTACCCAATTTAGTGTTTCTTAAACTACTGCGATGTGGACTATGTTCCAAGTTGCCACCACTTGGGCAGCTCCCCTCTCTCAAGGAGCTTTCTATTTCACGCTGTGATGGAATAGAGTTCATCGGCGAAGAGTTTTACGGCCATAGTTTAACAAATGTACCATTCAGGTCACTTGAAGTTTTGAAATTTGACAGGATGCATGGTTGGCAGGAATGGTTATGTCTTGAAGGGTTTCCTTTGCTTAAAGAGCTTTATATAAAAGATTGTCCCAAACTGAAAAGTGCTTTACCTCAACACCTTCCTTCTTTGCAAAAATTGGAGATTACTCGTTGTGGAGAGTTGAAGGCTTCAATTCACAAGGCTGCTAATATCTTCGAGTTAGAGCTAAACGGATGTGATAGCATTTTGGTAAATGAATTGCCGTCCAACTTGAAAAGGTTCATCCTTCACGGAAATCGGTTCGTAGAATTCTCCCTTGATCAAAACTTTTTCAACACTGCCATTCTTGAAGAATTGAAGTTAGATGTTAGTGGCTTCATCAAATGTCCATCTTTGGATTTGCGCTGCTATAATTCTCTTCGCAAACTTTATATTAAAGGATGGCGCTCCTCCTCCTTGCCCATTTCACCACACTTGTTCACCAATCTCCATTATCTTGTGTTGTATGATTGTCAACATCTGGAATCGTTTGCCGTGGGAGGTTTGCCTTCTAATTTGTACAGGCTTGAAATATACGATTGCCCAAAACTAATCGCTTCAAGAGGGGAGTGGGGTTTATTGGAACTCAATTCTCTGAAAGAATTTAGAGTTAGTGATGACTTTGAAAACATGGAGTCCTTTCCAGATGAGAGTCTGCTGCCACCAACTCTTCACACTCTTCATTTGTATAAATGTTCAAAGCTAAGAATAATGAACTACAAAGGTTTTCTCCATCTCAAGTCTCTCAAATCTCTATATATTGAAAACTGCCCTAGTCTTGAGTGCTTGCCAGAGGAGGGTCTGCCCAACTCCCTTACTATGTTGTCCATTACCAATTGTCCATTACTCAAGCATCCGTACCAAAAGGAGAAAGGAGAGCGTTGGCATAAAATTCGTCACATCCCTTATGTGAAGATTGGTAAACGTAGGCATCCAAGGCACCTTTGACCTCTTTCTTACGTGACCTGAAATAAATCATACTCATGTGGCCGTCTACTCTCACGCACAAGTGCAAGCGCAACATTTAGACGCCAAGTTATTTCACTGTTGGTGGAGGTGCGAAGTTCTCAAGAAAGAAGAAGTTTAGTTCTATACAGAGATCTTAACACAAACTGTTTTTTTCTTTCGCAAAGTTCTCAAGAAAGAAGAGGAAAGGAAAGCCAAAGAAGGAAGTAGAGTCAGATGTGTTGTCAACACTGGTTAGATGCTTAAAATTTGATTGTTATTATTGCAATATTTTTCTTTACTTACTCTTAGGAATTATAACTAATTTAGATTTCTATGCAGAAAACGTTAGTGGTCCAGACTTGAAAAGTTTTTAGCGGCAGTTTCCGGTTTCTTCCAAAGGTAGTCATCTTACCGTTGTTATCTTTTTGACAGAAATAACGAGTTCTTTCTTTATTTTTGTTTCCTTTTTACAAAGTTAAATTATTTAGATAAACTTGAGTCAAACATGTACTGGATTGAGCAAAGCTTTTATGATAGTTAATGAAACAAAATATATGCTTGTTCATAAACCTGGAGGAATAATACAAGCATATAGTTATAACCCTCATATACTCATTACTTTATTAATTGTAATCTGTTGGTAAAATTTTGCTTTCAGGACTTAGGTGCATCTTTTAAACCTGGAACATGGCAGCCTCCAACTTGAACTTGAAATGGGAGGACCTTACTGACACAACATTCCTGATTTTGCCTCATTCTGATTCGAAAAGCCGTGCGTGATGTTTTATTTATTCCTCGAGAATTTTGGTATAATTTATGTGTGATCAAGTTTCTCAAAATTATAATTTACATTTGTTCGACGAATATGACCACAAAGACAAGTTCACGCGTTATGAATCTGCAGTGCATATTGCCCTGTTGAGTAACCTAGTTCTTTCCAAATAATCTCTTATTTTGATGCATTTTGATGTTTCAAATCTAAACATTAACAAAGGTAGGATGTGAATGTACAAGTACTTTTGGATGACCTTGCAAGCAATTGCAAGCAAGGACCCCTTGCTTGAGTCTCAACTGTAAACCTGAAATGGCACATAATTGTTATCAAAATTACTGGCTAAGCTATTTTTCATTTAATGCTTCCAAACAAACGTGGAAGGAATATATAGTTGTTGCATGACATATTTCATGATGAGGTTGTGGAAATTAAGGATTTTGAAATTGCCTCTTCATGATTCATTGGTAGATGAAGAAATGATGAGGTGAGAAAATCAACAACATACCAATGGAAATGGTCAAGTTTACTTCAACATACTCCCTTCGTTTCACAATACTTGTCCATTTTGAAGAAATTACACATACCAAGAAATCAAATAAATGTCATTTTTTATGAAATTCTTGGTGTTTTTTCTATAATACCCTTACTCATTTATTATTTCATTCTATTATTTCTCTCTTTATAATAAATAGGTAAGGATATTATTGATAAACAAATAATTAATGTTGCATTGAAACTTGAAAGTGACAAATAATATGAAACAAAATTATTCTCCAAAATGGACGAATATTGTGAAACAGAGGGAAATCTCAAACTTGATGGTGAGGTTTTCTATGAAAAAATTAATTGTGATTGCTCATAAATGGCACGTCAACCACATTTAGACTAGTTATTGCACCTTTTATTTCAAGTCGGATGAGTTTTGTTTCTATTAATAAATTTAAAACTTTTTATACTATCAATCGTAACATCATTAAAAAAATTTAACTTAAATTCTACATAAAAGCCATAAATAAGATAAATTGTAATCGTAACATCATTAAAAAAAATTAACTTAAATTCTACTTAAAAGTCACAAATAAGATAAATTGTAATATAGTATAGAAGTATAAAATAGATGGTAAAGATAAAGTTAATTATAAATTTTTAGAATGTACGAGAATCAAATAAAAATGGAGAATGTTACCCCAGGGGCATTGGTTAAGCACCAAAAGAAGCAAGTTTTTGTTAAAAAGTAATTTAATTATTACTTGATGAAAAGTGACAGTTTATAGTTTCAAAACAGAAAATTCTATTTTTGGATTCCTTAACCAATGCCACGGGGGCACTGGTTAACAAGACCCAATAAAAATTTAACTTATATTGTTCTTCTTAAAAAAAACACTTATAATGTTTCTACTTCTCAAAATAGATTATATTGTTTATATTATAATATAATTGTTCATGAGATTTAACTAATTTTTTAATTAAAATTTAAATAATTTTATTAAAAAGATAAATCGTAATTACAATAGTTTAAACAAATGATATAATTGTGTATGGAGTTTAACTCCATTGGTAGTGACATTTATAATATATGCAAGAGTCGGGTTTCGACTGACACTCCACTTAGGTGAATTTCTAACTAATAGACTATTTAATAAAAAAAATAATAAATTATATAATAGGAAGAAAATATTACCCTAAAATTATATATTCTTTTTTTTTTGGGTTTTAAAAATTATATATTCCTCCCCTCAAAAAAAAGTAAATTCCTCTCTCAATTTTTTTTATATATACTAGTATATTTACCCAGCGTTGCCCGAGTTAGACATATAACTTTGTATAATTGAAAATTTATATATCCACTGACAAATATAATTAACTGGATTTAGAAAAATTATTAACATATATAGAATAAAATAAACATTTTTTAAGTATCCGGACTTGCAAAAATTTAGAAATGACTGTGTGTTCCTATAGACTATTGGGTTCACGGTGTCCACTATAATGGCATGTGCCAATTATGAATGGATGTCAATCCCTACTGCTATAATGACACTCACCAATTATGAATGTCCGCTATACTGGGTTCACACACAAAACAACATAAAAGATCAACATAAGCAAAAATACCTATTGCTAAACTACGGAACTGGTGAAATAATAATAATAATAATAATAATAATAATAATAATAATAATAATAATAATAATAATAATAATAATAATAATAATAATAATAAAACAAAATAAGAATGGATGCCACAAACTCAATTATGAATTATGAGTAAGAATGGAGAGAAGAGCGGTGCTGTTGAATCAGAAGAAGAAAAAATAGTATAGGTGTTAGTTCAAGGACCTGAAACAGAAACAATAGTATAGGTGTTAGTTCAAGGTCCTGAAACTTGTAGTTGTTTGTAATGGATGCCAGAAACAATAGTTCAAGGACTTGAAAGAAAAAAAAAACAATCAGTAAACTTACTCGTAGGTGCTAGTTCCATCTTATATTATATATATAAAAATAAAAATCTAAGCATAATTAGAAGAAATAATAGTATAGGTGTTTATGTCAAACCTGAAGAAAGAAAAAACTTAGATCAAAAGAAGATTTGAGTTTCGGTTTCTGCTCAAAATATGTGATTATGGTGATTAACAAAATCTCATTTATTTATAGTTAAAAAAAAGCCTTTTTTCCTCAATGAAAAAACTAATTGAATAATATGGTGTGAAAAGATTAGATAGTAACTAATAGAAACTTCTTTTCCTAAAAGAAAAAAATAAAGGAAGATTTAATGGATAATATTGAAAGTATTATATATAGTTTGTTGAGATATTTTGGCTACACAAAACATTAGGAATTAAATATAAAATTAAATAAAATATTTAGTGGATAAGATCTAAAGTTTGTTGAGATTTTTATGTCAAATAAAATATAGAAAAAATATAAAAATATTGAGAATAAACGTGGAAGCGACACGTGGCATAAAAAATCTTACTTTATATATATACTATTGATTTAAAGAATATATATATATATATATATATATATATATATATATATATATATATATATATATATATATATATATATATATATATATATATATATATGGGTTTTGTTACAAGCCACCCTTTGGTGGTGTCTTTTATCAAGTCACACCTTAAGGTGTGATTTTCACTTTTTAGTTATAACTTTGCTAAAAGACACCTTCATAAAAGTAAGTTGGTGTCTTTTCGCAAATGCTCATAGAGTAACTTGATAAAAGACACCTTCACAAAAGGTGTCTTCTATCATAACCCTATATATATATATCACCAAAAAAAAGAAGAATATATATAGACACACACACGCGTATCCGTATCCCTTTGTTCCAAATCGTTTTCGTTCAAAATAGTTTGATTAGCCCTAAACCCTACACAGACTCATTCACTCTCTCGCAAACAATGTCTACGCTAGAAATCGAAGCTCGAGAGTGAGTTTTCTTCTCTATTCAATTCAATTCAATTCTACCATTATTATCTTACTTTCATTCATTCTTCCTAATTCTTTTCAATTTTCATTGTTTTTTTTTTTTTTTGCGATTTTTCAGTGTGATTAAAACCGTGCTTCAATTCTGCAAAGAAAACTCGTTGCATCAAACGTTTCAAACACTACAGAATGAATGTCAAGTTTCTCTGAATACTGTTGATAGTATTGAAACATTCGTTGCTGATATTAATGGTGGAAGATGGGATGCTATTTTGCCTCAAGTTTCTCAACTTAAGCTTCCTAGGAATACGTTGGAGGATTTGTATGAGCAGGTATTTTGCTTTTGAGTTTTTGGGTCGGTTTGGATTGACTTATTTGAACTTATCTGCTTGCGTAAGCACTGGTTAGACTTATTTGGATGGGGACCCTGATAATCTAGAGTTCGGTTGTGAGTTAAGTATAGTCCGACCAATAATTGTGTTTGAGTTGTTGGCCCGGTTTGCATTGGCTTATCTGAGCTTATTTACTTATTGGGCCGGTTTGGATTGACTTATTTGAGTTTATTTACTTATTGGGCCGGTTTGGATTGACTTATCTGAGCTTATTTCTTGACATAAACATATTTTAGACTGTTTGGAAGAACTTATGAAAATAGCTAATGACATGTCCATAGGGTGTTTTCAGCTTGTTTTCACGAGCTCTCTAAGATAGCTTATGAAAACAGATTGTAGCTTATATGAAAACAATTTAACTTAATTTTGTATATTTTGTTATAGAAATAGCTTATACACAAGTGCTTATCATGATGATTGCTTTGTGCTATAGGCTGCAAATTATGTTATTTGAGTCATTGGGATTGGATTGGATTGACTTATTTGAGCTTATCTATAAGCGTAAGCAGTTGTTAGATTGTTTGGAAGAAGTTATGGAAATAGCTTATGAGACCGTTTGCCATAATTGTAAAAAAATAGTCACTTTTGGAAGTTTCCATCCAATTGTTATGGATTCTTAAGAAAATGAGAATCTGAAATTATCTAGAAACTGCTTCCTACGAGAAGCTGTTTTTTGTTGCTTCCCTTGAAAATCATTTTCTATAAAAGTGGTTTTTGTTTCATTAAATGAGCCCTTTGCCATGTTCATAAGCTGTTTTCAGCTTATTTTCATAAGCTCTCCAAGATAGCTTATGAAAATAGCTTATATGAAATTTTTTGACTTTATTGTATATTTTGTTATAGAAATAGCTTATACATAAGTGCTTGTCATGATCAATGCTTATACTAAGCTGCAAATTAAGCTCTGCAAGATGGCTTATGAAAACAACCTAGCTTGTACAAAAACAATTTAACTTCGTTGTATCTTTTGTTATTGAAATAGCTTAAACATGATAAATGCTTATGCTATAAGCTGAAAATTAAATCATTTATCCAAAGAGGGCCATTGTATGTAACTACGCCCAAATTGTGATTATCTATTGATAATACGATGGTTCTGGTTGCAGATTGTATTAGAAATGATTGAACTTAGAGAACTGGATACCGCACGTGCTATATTAAGGCAAACACAGGTGATGGGTGTCATGAAACAAGAGCAACCTGAAAGATATTTGCGGCTTGAGCATCTTCTCGTTAGAACGTATTTTGACCCAAATGAGGTCAGAATGACCCTTTTCTAATTCTTAATCTTTTTACAATTTTTTGTTTTCCAAATCAAACAACTCTCTGCTTATTTCAGTTCTTGTTATTTTGTTTCTGCACTCCGCTGAAATTGTGTTATCATTTAGCTGTAATTCCTCATATAAAATTATTATTTTGTGATAGGCCTATCAAGAATCAACAAAAGAGAAGCGACGTGCGCAAATAGCCCAAGGTTTTTGTCTTTCCTTTTTTTTTTTCCTTACTGCATCGTATTGTGATATGGTTACTAGTTTAATGATTATAATAAGAGGTGTGTTATTTTGACACAAATTTGACATCAAAATTTGACAACACTTTAGATGGTCAGGTTAACACAGTTCATGAACATTGTTAATCACGCTTGACAGATGGTTAATGAATATGACAAGGTGTCGCAACTCATTAACCATTTAATGAACACAATTAACCATGGTTTTGAATATCGTACACCATGATTCTTAGTCATTTTGTATGATGGACGTAAGATACTTATATTGTTGGACTTGTATGATATGTTCTCCAATTCACATTTTTTAACAATAGGATTTCTCTGTGTTTGTGTTTTCAGCTATTGCAGCAGAAGTGACTGTGGTGCCACCTTCCCGATTAATGGCTTTAATTGGTCAGGCTTTGAAGTGGCAGCAGCATCAAGGTGGACCTGGCAATGCTATTTAATTTATTTTTTTCTTTTGGCTCAAGTACCTAGGCAATGTGAACCATTGTTCATATCTGCAACTTACCAATTCCTAAGAATGATTTCAGTTTTTAAATTTTCAGTAATAGGAATGCATCATTCATTTCTCTATTGATAATTAAGCAGAGAAGATATTTCTTTTTTATGTTTTGGCATCATTAAATTTACCATGCATGGAAATGATAGAATGCTTGGTTGTCACATGTGAAGTTCTGATTCATGGTTTTCCATCCTGTATCCATATTTGGTATGCATCGGATACGGATACACTTTGATATAGTACATATCAGTGTGTGCCCTTGATACGCTATACAATGCTTTGTTGATACACATGCCATGACTCTTAGCCTTATTTTGTAACTATTCCCTCTTTTTTTCTTTGAATATTGAAACTCCCAATTAATTGCAATGTAGTTCACTACTTCAGTCTTCACTTCACTTAGCCTGCCTTTGCATAGCCACAGACTGATTGACATAGTTTTACTTACCACCCACTGGTTTGTCTTTTACTTAGCACCCACGTCATTTCTTTATCAATCTAGCTTTTTCACGTGTCCGATATTAAAAATCATTGGTGTACCTTCGTTTAACCATTTACATTTATAGAATATTTGATTCTTAACAGTAATGTGTATTCTTTAATATAAGAAATGGTGTATCTCCGTATCGTGTCAGTGCATCTTACGTTGCCACCTGGTTACTTAGAGGATAATTTATATCTTGATGGGGATGATTTCCTTCGGGATCTTGCAGGTTTACTTCCTCCTGGAACACAGTTTGATTTGTTTCGTGGAACAGCTGCTATGAAACAAGATGTGGATGACATGTATCCAACCAATCTTTCTCATACTATAAAGGTATGCTTTTTGTATATCCTTCAAGGCAGTGTATCTGTTAAGTTTTAATAGATAATGACATGTGAACATTACTTAAGGAGACAACAACAGATGTGCAGAGCCAAATATAGTTTTGCATGGTCATTTTAATTGAAGAATAAACTTTCTGCCATCGAATTATTTATTGCTTTCATTATAGTTATATTTTTTTTTCCTTGTGATGTAGAATCTTACTTTAAAGTTGATTCTCTTTGTTTATGGTATTCTTCTTTGTGACACTCTTGCTTCAATAGAACATGTTTTCTTCATTTATCTATTTCCCTTCTCCTTACCTTATTGGTTATTGGCTTACACAGAATGGCATATGGGGGTTTTGAGAGGGGTGTGATTAGGATGTAGTTTTTGCTCCTCTTTATACTGTCACAAGGATATTATATAAATATAAATCGGGACCTAGGTACTCAATCCCGGATAGAAGAACAGAGTGGCCATCCCCAAAAGTGAGATAGCAGGATTACTGCTATTTGATAATATTTTGGACAAAAAATAAAAATATAACCACATTTAATGTAAAATTATACAAATATCTCGAAGCTCAAAATTATTCATAACTGGCAATAAAAAGTCATAATGTTCATAAAATAAGCAATAAAAGGTCATAAAGCTTAATCAAAACTCACACTTTAATCACCACCAAAAATAGCAACAAAAGTTAGGGAAACAAAGAAGCCCAAGTCTTCAAGACTTGAAGTAACAAAACAGAGAAGTAAAAAAAATTCGAAAAAAGGAAACAAAAACGAAATAGAGGTTGGAAAAAAAAAAAAAAAGGAGCAAAAATAAAAGTAAAAACAAGAAGGAAAAACAAAAGAAAAAGACAATGAAAAATAAAATAAAGAACAGAAGGAAAGTAGGAAACTGGAAACTAGGGAGAGGAGAAAACAAGAATCTGGCGGCTTGTGGACTGTGGTGATGATCTGCTGAATTGCTGAAAATGGGACGCAGAGAAGGAAGCTCGCAGAAGAGGGAACAGAAATTTTATCAGCGAGCGCAAAGAAGAGAATAAGACTGGGGTTCGAGTGAATACCCCCCAAAATATCCCTATAATGTTTTAAATCATAAGGATAAATGTGGGTTTCCCTCTTGCCTTTAGTGTCGTGGAAGAGAACATCACAGATCTCTTCTGCTGCGGCTGCACCCTTATTCCGCATTGCCCCTGCCTTCACCGTTGCGGCCAGATGCCGCTCCACTCTGATCCAGCGCAATCGCGGTGCTACCTGTCACTGTTAACTTCCTAGACTGGGACAAGGATGACTCGATTGTGTGTACATTGAAAATCGATGGCTTGCAGTGATCACAGTTGGTACATTATTTCTGCAATCATCCGTTGATATGCAATCTGATTCTTTGTTATTGACCTGGTATTTTTGTGATCTAGATTGCATTTGCATTGATATGTGACAGTGATCTGGTACATTTATGGTCGTATCATACTGGGCCATTAGTTGTCAGTTAAACAATTAAGTTAATTTGACCTCCTATTTAGCTTCTTAAAAAAGAATTTGACCTCCTATTTATGTTGCCTTCTAGATGTTTTCTTATTTTATCTGTCTTATATTTCTCTACTTTCTTTTCTATAAAAAAAAAATTTAGCCATCACTGGTTACCCTTCTAAGTTGGAGAATACATAGCCTGATCCTTTTCTTGTGTCTGCTGATGTGCTTCTAGTTTGGGGCAAAAAGTCATGCGGAATGTGCTCGCTTTTCACCAGATGGGCAATATCTCGTTTCGTGTTCGATTGATGGGTTTATTGAGGTATGCATAGTTGGATTTTTCGTGTTCGATTGATGGATTTATTGAGGTATCATAGTTGGATTTGAAACTTTCATCACCGGCTGCTTTTTTGCTGATTTGTGGACATATTTCTAGGTCTGGGATTACATAAGTGGAAAACTCAAGAAAGATCTCCAGTACCAGGCAGAAGTGAGTTAGTTTTTATTTGATCTGTTTTATGTATCAAGAATTAATGTATTGCATGTGATGATGAACTTCCTGGGAAAATTCTCTTTGCTTATTGGTCTTCAAAACACAGTTTTTCCCAGCATCTATAGGTGCAATCAAATTCAAAACTATAGAAAAGAAACTTCATGCTATCAGATCTCTGTTGCCAATTTGGGACTAATTTAAACTTGATCATGAAATTTTGTTTTTTTTTTTCTTTTTCTGCATCATTAATTATGATTTGTTGTTCACATGTTATGTATAAGAAATCTAAGCATAAGACTCTATATGCTGATTACATTTTACTTGCGAGATAGAGATTTAAAAATATCAAAGTGAACGTGGTTTCCACTCGGAAAACGTTAGTTGTTTGATAGTTTATCATTTCTTTAATAAAAGGAAGTTTCTTAAATTTACCCCAAGTCTTGTCATTTTTTCTGTGGACATTTTTTGATTATGAGAATTTGCAGGAAACATTCATGATGCATGATGAGGCTGTGCTTTGTGTAGACTTTAGCAGAGATTCAGAGATGATTGCGTCTGGGTCAACAGATGGAAAGATTAAAGTGAGTATTCTACATCTTTTGATCTTTTCAAAGCTTGCACATATGATTGTTCAACGTTACTGTGAAATTGAACTTAGCTATAGAAAATCACTTGGTTAGTGAATATGATTTTGTACACCATTAAATCACGGCGGAGTTGTTAATAGTGGTAAATTGTGTCACTCTAGTATTTGTGTGGTGCGGAGTGGCCTATGGCTGCTATAAGTTCTCTGTCGCATATTGTGGCCTTTTGTGGATGAAACTTTGAGGCATTGGCAACACCGTACACGCTCTGTTTTATCCACAATTTGAGGGAAATTTTTGCTATTTACACTTATTGTTTTGGTAAGTTTTTGAGTTAGAATCCCTTCACCAGGAAAAAAAAATCTATAATTGGTTATAGTCGTGAAAACTGCATTGCAAATAGAAGTGAAATTTTTTTTTTTTCATGGTGAATAGATCTTAACTCAAACACCCGCCTTAACAATGAACGTAAATTCAAAAGTCTCCCTAAAAATGAATACAAAACTATGAAGCACGGACACTCATCGGATTAGGCGTGTCCCGGTGTCCGACACCGACACTTGTAATTACACTGAATTATCTAATTTTCTCAGATTATCGGCGTGTCAGTATCCGTGTCGTGTCTGGTGTCCATGCTTCATAGATACAAAATGACAAAAATGTGAAGAAAGTAGGGATTTTGGCTGTGTCAGTGTTGTTTCTGCTTCAATAGTGATCCACAAAAGGCCACAATCTCGATTCTCTGTTTTTTTCTGTGTCCTTCGCTTCACATTGCATAGATTCCCAGATTTCACGTAGCTATGCATTTTTTTCCCTTCTGAGCCAGTTGCGCCGAGAGACTTAGGTAGTCAATTGCAGCCAGTTGCGCCGAGAGACTGTTATGGCGATGGCAAGAGTGTCGTGGCCACCACACATGTGTTCGTGGAGAAAACCACAGCACACATCATGGCCATCGTGTCCACAACAGTGAAGGTGTATGAGAAACCCATTTGGCCAATTGAAACGGTTGAGGGTAATATGGGTATTTTGTGTGCAGCCCGTATTTACTTCTCTGCAAACGAGTTCTCGTCTTCTCCCTTTTCCCCAAGCCTTCTTCCATCTTGTTCCCTTTCATTTTCTGCCATTCAACCGCGGACACCACCGTGGAAAAACCGCATGCCACTGTCGACCAGCCCCATGCTGCTGTTGAACTATCACACACAACTAGTTTGTTGTCTGCTTTGTTTTGTTTATTTTTCTTGTTTTCCTCCGTTTTTCCTCCTCTGTTCCTCTTATTCGGTTTTCCATAATGTTATTGATTTTTATTGTATTTAACTTATTAATTATGCCTTAGATTGATGGCAGTTTGTGTGTCTAGACTATATATTTTAATGATGAGTGTATCTTCAATTTTGGGAGATTTTTTTCGTTTTTAACCATTTTACAGGATGCCACTTGTGTACATAACAATTCCAGTTTATAAAATCTTAAAAATAATTTGGAAACAAAGAACCAATGAGATGAAAATTCAGGTGTTTCACACATATATACAAATCTGATACTGATAGTTACTTGCTCACTCATTTCAAAACCTGTATTCTCGATTCCGCTTACTTAAAACTTGTTATCTATTCTTATGGGGGGAAAAAAACTTTAGGTTTCATTGCTTTTGCACTGAACTCATCTAAATTCTCAAGGGAACAAATATTTCTTTGGCAATACTAGTATTATGGTATGGCATTTTTAATTGTCATGAATGCAAAGCTTTTTCTTGAGTGGAAATGGTCTCCGGCCTCCGCATGGTTGCTTCTTGCTTTGTAATTTAGTGATTTATGATACTTATAGCTTGCAGGTTGCAGCATTTGCTTGAATTTTGTCTAACTGGATAGTTTTATTGAAAGCTAGCTATTAAATGCCCAATGCATGTATGTATAGAAATGTAATGTTCGTGATTGTTTTATCTTTTAAGTAATATTTATAATTTTGTCTGTTGATTGAACGGCAGTTCTTATTAATGTTGCAGTTGTAAAGTGATTCTATTTTCACCTGAAGCTATTAATGTTAAACTTTAAATTGTATAATTCACATTTCAATTTAGGTGTGGCGTATAAGGACTGCTCAATGCTTGCGGCGTCTTGAGCATGCACATTCCCAAGGTGTCACAAGTGTTTCCTTCTCTCGTGATGGAAGCCAATTATTAAGTACTTCATTTGACAGCACTGCAAGGTTTGTTATATTAATTTTACTTATTTTATGTAGTCTCTCAAGATAATCATTTGACGGGCCTTGATCTTTCACCCGAAACTTCAAATTTATACTGAAAATGTTATGTAACATGTTATACTGCATTAATAAGCAAGTGAGTGGAAGCTAGTGTCGCTAATTATAGTTGGTGGTAAGACAAAAATCAAACTTGCGGTGTTTTTGTTAATTATTGGTGGTAAGACCGCAAATCAATCAGGCCCTTAGAGTAACTCTTAGCTTAGTTACTCTTAAAAACTCTAGAGGGGTTGCTAGTGAAATTACGGATTTCTGTGCAATTCTTTATATTTGTTTTAATTGTAACACTTTAGAGCGGCTTGAAATTTATGTTTTAACCTTACAAATCAAATGTTTAGCAACTGCTGAGTGCAATGGTTCTTTATGTAATATAGAATCCATGGCCTCAAATCTGGAAAGATGTTGAAAGAGTTTCGTGGCCATACATCTTATGTGAACGATGCAACTTTCACCAACGATGGGAGTCGTGTTATTACTGCATCCAGTGATTGTACAGTCAAGGTCAGTTACTTGACAACATGTGACAGGTGTCTTGTTTTCTCTTATGTTCGTGATCGTGAGGCATATTTTTTTTTTTTTTTTTTCCTCCTTACAGGTTTGGGATTTGAAGACTACAGACTGCTTACAAACATTTAAGCCACCTCCTCCTTTAAGGGTATGTCTTTTAAAAAAGTCCATTTTTTTTTTTCCATTTAGTTTTGTGCTATCATTTCCCCTAAATTTGTTTTGCCTAATTTCTGGTTCCTTTTTTTGGCTGCTAGGGAGGAGATGCTTCTGTTAATTCTGTTTTCATTTTCCCCAAGAATACTGAACACATTGTTGTTTGTAACAAAACCTCATCAATATACATCATGACACTTCAAGGACAGGTAAACTTTAAAGAGTTGATCTCTGGATGTCATTATATTCATACTTAGTTCTACCGTGTCTCAATATTAGTGTTAAGGCTGTTTGCATTGTTTTCCTTAATGAAAAATGACTGTTCTGATATCCGACCAGCATAAGTTTTTTTTTGTTGTTCAAGACCAGGATGAGTATATCTAATTCTTCATATTCATACTGGTTAAAATTTAAATGTGATCGAGTTTGTTGCTCTAAATGTCCATTTGGTTTGATATGCAAATATATTCCCGACATAATGTTTATACTTAAACCTAGTTTGATATTCACAAGGAGCAACCACGTATCGAACATATGTCTGACACACTTTACAATTAGATGACACTGTAAATTTTACCTGTTCCGGCCCTATTTTTATACAAATAAACAAATTTTTCTTTGAAATTTACATGCAAAGTAAATGCAGAAGTGCTGCATCTTTTGGAAATTGTAATTTAAAAATTTTGAGGTTTAATGAAGTTACTTTTAAATTAATGCTTTTTCCGAAATATATTTGATGATCAATCTCAACAATTTTAAAAATTGTTTGAAAATCACCATTGTAATTACGACTAATAGTCAAGAGGTTTGAGCACAGTGTTGTTTCATTGTAAGAGGGACCAAACATTGTTTTTAGCTGTATGTGCTAATATTCAGTTGGAAAAGGATAGGGACCATTCTTATGAAGTTTCAATAAGACTAGACTGTTAACTAGTAGTTTTTAGATAAGTATTCGTCTAAGGTATAATTGGAAGTATTGTCAGTATTTGAGCCTGCTTTTCTCTTCCAATTGGTGTAGGTTGTGAAGAGTTTCTCATCCGGTAAAAGAGAGGGTGGAGACTTCGTTGCAGCCTGCATTTCACCTAAAGGGGAATGGATTTACTGTGTTGGTGAAGACAGGTACCCTATCCTAATTTTAATGGATAACTTGAAACTGCTCCTTCGTGCAATATGGTTGTCAAAGATGTTAAGTACATTATAAAAATTGACTAATCACAGACTATTCAACAATAACTAGTCTTTTCCCACTAGTTGGGTTTGGTTACGTGGATCAAATGATACCATAATATTCTATCATCATATTATTATTCATGTCTAATATTCGATGATTTAAATATGAATCCTTAATAGTTTAGTACGACTTGTTTGATCTTTGCATCCACCTTGCTTAATGGTTGAGAACTTGAGATATCTCTTTCTCTAATATTCTCTATGGTTCCAAAATCCCAAATGGTATGATTTGTTCTCCGATTTTCACCTTTAGTTTAAGGTAAAATTAGCGTGCCTTGTTAAATGCAAATTTGCATTGACCATCAGAGTTTAGCTTAATTATACAGCACTTTACATAGAGCTCCTTGAGGTTTTCCTAATCAGCCTCTTATTTTTATTTTTAAGTAATCATTCTAATCCTCCCAGATTATAATTTGAATTTGTCATATTCTTTGTTCATAATGGAATCTATGAATTAAATGCAGGAATATGTACTGCTTCAGCTATCAATCTGGCAAATTGGAGCATTTGATGACGGTATGTTTGTTGATTTAGCGTGAGATTAGATCTATAAATATCTCTGAATCTGGTTTTATTTTCTAGTACTGTTTTTATATATGCAATTATGTTATTTGATCCAAATTAGTGTTTTTTTTTTTAGACACTTGGATATGCCAACCCTATCTCTGAACTGAATGTAGTGTAAAAAAAAGGGGATCTGTGTAAAATCTGTAAAAACTGAAATATAAATGAAATCGGAAAACCTCTCGATGTGTCCTTTTATGCAGCCACATTTCAAGCTTATCTAGGCTTTGTTTGAATAAACACCTTAATTGTTTTTTCAGTTAGCTATTTTAAGTAGATTAATGAAACACTTACTCACAAAGTATTATGGATATTTTTTTGACATAAGCTGATAATTTTCTAAGATAAGGTTTTATGTGTCCTAAGATAAGGTTAAACAAACTCTTATAGTAATGGTCTTCAATTGATGTTATGCATTTAATTTTGGATCCTGTGGTTAAATGGCCATGTAGCTCCATTTAATTTTGGATTTTATTTTCTTGTATGGAGGATGTTTAATTTTTTTAGGATTTAATAAATATCTTTGATTAATGGCAGGTTCATGATAAGGAAATTATCGGTGTCACTCATCATCCCCATAGGAATCTTGTTGCAACTTTTAGTGGCGACAACACAATGAAGTTGTGGAAGCCTTGATTTTTTTTTTCTTCCCTGTATTTCTTTGACATGAACATCTGTGTAGTTTGAGTAATGTATATTCTGGAGCTTAATTTAATGGATTTGCTAGGAAATTGTTGTATACTATTTGAACTGTAGGACATTCACAACTCAAGACATGCAAGTTTCAGAGAAACAACACCCAAGATTGTTCTTCACTAGAACTTTGTGCGACTAAATTTAAGTGATTGAGTAATTAATCTTAAGATTGTTCTTCACAAGAACTTTGTGCGACTACTCAATTTAGTGATTAAGTAATTATTAATCTTAATATTGTCAAAAAATAAAGTAATTGCTCTTAAAGAATTAACTATATTTTGGAGTAATCAATTATATAAAATAATATACTCATCCAATTCAATTCATTAAAGATTCTTCAATCTACTTGTTCATCTCTCATTTAGTTTGCTCCATTGTGTCACATCACATTTATACAACAAACAATATTTTTACTCCAATGGTGCATATTTAAGCAATTCATAATTACAATTAATTAACTCATTTGTATGGAGTGATTGTTTAAATAAGGTACTCTGTAGTTTCGTATGGAACTTGGATTGCTAGCCAGTGTTTGAAACTCTGATAAAAACCTCGTTTGAGATGCCCTTATAGTTTTTGGTTTCAATCTAATTAAGAGACCACAATAAGTGCACAGGTTTTCAATTAAATTAAGTTTTAAAATTTGACGAGCATGTAACCTAATGATTCTTTTCTCTTCAATCATGCAAATTAGTCATCTCCTTGTGGTTAATAAACTTCTTGGTTATATTATGAGAATCGACGAATGTCCTCCACACAAAACTAGCTTGGAACACACTCATTGCAAGCTATGCTTTTAGCTTCATTGGAGTTTGAAGCTCAAATAATAAACAGCGTTGTGATTCATCTGCTGTTGCTTGCTTCATGTTTCTCAAGGAAAGCTTATCCTCCATAAGAATGAGCTCATCCACCATTGTAAACTATCTTAGATTCATCAAATTGCATATTACTGCTTTAAATGGCTTAGGTATAACATTTCGAAAGTTCATTGTGTGGTCACTCTTGATTTAGAAAGCTATCACTATATATTGGAAATAACTAATCTATTGATTTACCCGATAGTCTAATACGTTTTTACACATGCATCCAATCGAAATATATCTTAATGCCACATTTTTCGGTTAGTTCTTAAAATAATTCTAAAAATATCCATTTGTCATGATTTGATTGGAGTTTTGTTTTACACCATGAGTGCATGAATATTAAACACACATGCATTCCGTCAAAACATTATGAATTGTCACATAAATTAAAAACATTAACTGATGTGCCAATTCTAAATCCCTTTATCCCGTTCATTAGCTTTCATAGTTTCATTGAACCTTCCTTTCGTTATTAAAAAAAAAAAAATATGTACATATAAAAAAATGAATTGGATGAAGAAAAAGAAAAGATAATCTTTTTTTTAAGTGACTAATGAGCTTCTATCAAAATAAATCATTTAGAAAAACACGAAATTGATTTCAAATAGAACAATTGAATTTATTCGTCTCTGATCGAATTTCAAACCCTAACAACCACGAAAAAGAATTTCAAATTACTAGACCTCCTCTTAACACCCCTACTCAAGATTAAAAACAACAATTGTTGCCATGGAGAATTTATTTATATGGTTATAAATTGAAAAATAAATAAAAAAAAGGGAGAAGAGAAAAAACAACAGAGTCTCAGTGTTCACGACAATTCATTTCTGATTATTCTCTCCGATCCATAACATGCCCTCAGCTCAGGATCCTTTCTACGTTGTCAAATCCGAAATTCAAGAATCTGTAAGTTCTTTTTTTGAACTTTTTTTCCCCCAAATTACATAGGGTTTATTTTATCTCTAATTCGAATACGCAATTTCAATTCCCCCTCATAACACTTAATATGTAATTCTTGAAAATGCTGTGAATTTAGGTGAATCATTGCTATCAAGTGTTTTTTTTATTCAATTTTATTTGATGGTTTTTTTAGTATTTGGAATTTTTTTTTTTGACAAGAGTATTTGGAAATTTATTTCCTAATTTCTTTGGTTATTAATCTGATTACGGTTTTTGGCGCATGAATTTTGGATTTTGAGCAGAACCCAATTGAAACCTGTGAATTTGAAGTGTTGCACACAGAATGATTTGTTATAGAAGTATATGAGTAAGATGAATCACCGAAAATAAATGCAATGTGAAAATTTAGGGTTTTGTGTTAAAATTGAATTGCAATTTTAACCAGATTACGCTTTTTGGTGCATAAATTTGGGATTTTGAGAAGAACTTGATTGAGATTTTCCCCCTAATTTTTTGGTTATTTATTTGATTATGCTTTTTGGTGCATAAAGTTGGGATTTTGAGCAGAACCCAATTGAGATCTGTGAATTTGAAGTGTGTACGCTGTATGATTTGTTATTATAGAAGTATACGAGTACGAATCACTGAAAAGAAATACAGTATGAAAATTTAGGGTTTTGAGTTAAAATTGATTTGGGATTTGAAACCCTTCTTGGAATGGTGCATAAATTTGATAATTTGAGCAGAACCCAATTGTGATGTAGTATGAGTTTGAAGTGTGTACACTGCATGTATGAATCACTGAAAAGAAATACAGTATGAAAATTTAGGGTTTTGAGTTAAAATTGATTTGGGATTTGAAACCCTTCTTGGAATGGTGCATAAATTTGACATTTTGAGCAGAACCCAATTGTGATGTAGTATGAGTTTGAAGTGTGTACACTGCATGTATGAATCACTGCAAAGAAATACAAAATGAAAATCTAGGGGTTTGAGTTGAAATTGAATGTAAAATGGGATATTTCTAAAAGAAATGTTCAATGTTGAATTGATAAGATTGGTTCTTGGTGGTTTGAGTTCATTATTGGTTTTGTAGGATAAGTGTTTGATTGTTTGATTATTTGATGATTTCAGATTGATAATCTGCAATCTACTTTTGAGCAATGGAAACGTACTTCTGATGCTGCGGAGAAAGTACGTGTTACGAAGGAGGTTCTTTCTGGATGTGAAAGCATAGAGTGGCAGGTAGATTCATTGCTTGCATATGTAGAGTCATTGAAAAAATGGCTTATCTTTAAATGAGCTTTTCTGTTCTTGTTTCACATTGTTCTTGCCCTCATTTGCATGAGCACTGACTTTTGGATGGTTTCTGTTGGGAAAAAATTTGAATAATTTGTACATAACCCTAAGTTATTTTAAAGCTTACTTTTCTGGGTTCATTTAATTTTGGTTAATATTTCAAAAGAGAAAAAAATCAGTGCACTTCTACATGTTTCCACTTCTACATGTTTCCGTGTTTATTATTCTAAATACCACTGTTGAGATATAATTTAAACTTTAATATGACTGATTATTAATAAATTTCTAAACATATTATGCTTAATTCATTATTTTCATTTAACTCTCTTTTTTTACCCCTTCCCCTTGTCTATTTAACACATCTAAGTATAACTCAAGGATAGGAAAATCATTGTCTATCCTCTTACCCTTTGCTTTCCCCTCCAAATCCTGGAGATTTCCCGGGTATGGTTGCCGGGGAAGCTGTAAATTATGAAATGAAGTTAAAATTTAATATTAAAATATTGATTTTCATTCACATTTGTTCGGTAAAGCATAAAGAGTTGAGAATGGATACAATATTACTTTCAGCTTATTTTCATGCTACACAAGTCCCAAAAATGCGGGCGGAGTGAAAATCAATCACACTTCACTTTTAATCATAAAATAATTCTGTAGTATTAAGCTTGTCTAATTAAATTTTCAATTCAAATTTTCTACATGTTTCATTTCAGTTCA
This sequence comes from Medicago sativa, assembly GCF_051527215.1. Classification (NCBI taxonomy): domain Eukaryota; kingdom Viridiplantae; phylum Streptophyta; class Magnoliopsida; order Fabales; family Fabaceae; genus Medicago; species Medicago sativa. The sequence continues at coordinate 52,136,036 of NC_140751.1, read as the reverse complement.
ACAAAATTAAACCTACTCTGTTTTCCACCTTAGGCTACTTTCGTCACACATAATACAGAGCTAATGTTTGCATCGATTCCTTTCTTCGTCCTACTCGGTTTTTAATTCCACGATCTATTCTATAAACAAATGCTGAAGTATTTTGTTTTGATAGAAAGGTGGATGAATTGGAAAAAGCAATTGCTGTTGCTGCTAGAGAACCTTCTTGGTATGGCATTGATGACGCTGAGATTGAAAATCGGAGGAGATGGACAAGCAGTGCTCGTTCTCAGGTATTCATAATGTATGCCCAATTTTAGTTGGGAAGATGCAACCATTTTTTTCCCAACTCATTGTGTAGTAGTTGTATATTTATTTTTATATTTTGTACTTGTATAATGCATAAAGAATAATGATTCCTTTCTTGCTTAATAGGTTGGCACAATGAAGAAAACAGTGGATGCCGGAAAGAGCTCAAGTACAACAAGCATTAATGGGATGCACCGAGAACTAATGAGACTACCGGATTCCTATCAACCTTATGCATCCAACCAGAATGCTGCCAATGATAATGATGATTTCATTCAGTCAGAATCAGATAGGCAGACGCTTCTTATAAAGTACTTCTCTTCTCTCTCTCTAAATCATATGTAACTGGATTATGCATCTGTCTTTTCTTTACTTTAGTATAACACATTCCTCATTTAAAGTGACTTTTGCTCGTCTTCATGAGATTACACCGTGTCTGTATGTGTGACTATACAATCTTGTACTGTAATAATTTCATTAGTTTGACATTTTATTATGCACATCAAAAACATTCTCATTAGCATTATTTGCAAATATTTAGTTCATGTTTGGATCTATCCTCATTATTTATTAAAACTCATAACCGAGATGGTTGAATTCCTTTTTTTTCTTTCGTTATGGAATCAGGAAAAAATATAAAGCCACCTTACATAACCATAATGTAAAAAACATGAAAATACAATGCTCAATAGTTTAGAAATTTGTCTGGACATGCTTATGATTTCTGGAAATACAATTAGCCTTTTTGGTTGATATTTTAGTTTTGATTTATTTTATATCTATTTGGGCTGATAGGCAACAGGACGAGGAGTTAGATGAACTTAGTTTAAGCGTACAAAGAATTGGAGGCGTTGGACTCACCATACATGAAGAACTCCTTGCCCAGGTTTGGATCCGAGAGATTTTACATTTTATGATTGTTGATATTTTGCTTCTAATTATAGAAGACTAGATAAAACTTGTGCTCTCTTTCAATTTCTTAGATAAAAGTAGTGTTCCTATGACTTTGTAATTTTTTCTTTGTCAGAATTTCCCATTCTAAAATTGTCAAAATCTTATTGCTTCAGGAAAAGATTGTAGATGAACTTGGTAACGAGATGGACAGTACATCAAATCGTCTAGATTTTGTCCAAGTGAGTGTTTCTTCATCTAGTTTTCATTTTCTCTTCTAGAAGTAAAAAATTTAAAAGATAATTTTCATTCTTAAGATTACTGTTGTGAAATAATGGTAATTAAATTGATAAATTATAATGTTTATTGTGATACTACTCATATAATCTTGTAAAGAGGTAAAATGTTGCTCTTTTATTATGGTTGCAGAAAAAAGTGGCAATGGTTATGAAGAAAGCTAGTGCAAAGGGCCAGATCATGATGATATTGGCCTTGTTGGCCTTGTTCATTTTCCTATTTTTCTTAGTCTTCCTTACCTAGTCAGTGTTACTGTGCTGTTTGTATATGGAAAGGGATAACATTTTTGTTTGGAAATACACGTTTATTAAGTAGTTGGAAGCCTTCTTGTCCATGGTTTCTGATAGACAGTAGAAAATTCTTCTTGTAATGGAAAGGGGGGGTATTGTACTTCATGATTGATAATAGTTTTTTTTTTTGGAACTATTTTGATAAAATTTTGATTTTGGACAACTTTGATTCATAAATGATGTTAGGGGATTCCGTGTTTAGACCATTTTCTGGAACATGTGATGTTTATTTTTAATTTTGTAAAGACAAAAACCATGTTTAACTCTTATATTTTATACATTTCTTACCCAATTATTTTATATATAACTAGTTACAAACCCGTGCTTCGCACGGGTTGAATTACATATTTTTTTAAAAAAATTGCTCTAAAGGAGAGATGTTCAAATTACAGAGCATTGCTATTCTTCGTAAATTTGATATTGGCTTTAAAGTTCACACAAGTAGACACCATTGTGATGATTTTAGTGCTAAGAGAAATGCCTCAAATTCAAGTCCTTGTAAAGAGTCAAACTAAAAAAATTATACTTTGATGTTCAAACCGTAAGCAAACAAAGTGAAAGTACACAACACATTACAAAAATTCAAAGTGACTCTAAAATAAAATAATGTTAATGAAGTAATGAATGGAAAGAAAAACTTACTTTAAGTAACTCCAGAAAGAAGTGGGGAAAAAAAAACTCAAGCATAGAGTTCATAGTAAAAATAAAAGATTAAGATGTTAACTTACAAATTCTAAGTTGCCTACTACTTTTTTATTTTTTTGAAGAAAAGTTGCCTGCTATTGTATTCCAGAGATTGACATTTAGTTACGGAGTATTTTATTGGTGGCATATATACAATAAGACTTCATTCACTGAATATAATGCACAAGTCTATGTACATTCAATGCACAAGTTATATGATGACTAATGTAACTTTAAAGTAGTTTTCACTAACATTAAATTTTTTGAATGGAGCCAGTATAGAAATAATGGAAACAATCACTAATTGTGTGATGAATATAATTTGAAAAGGAAAATCGTAGTTATATTAGAAACTCATTAAACTTGTGAAATCAGAATATCAATTAAGACATACTGATCATGAGCCTTCAATCTACTTGACCTTCAACTTTGAGTTGTTAATGTAATGAATCAGGATTTCTTGAGCTGCAATCCATTGCCAAAACTAATTAAACTGAGAATTAGGCCTAACTTTTTTAGCTATGTACAATAACTGTCTGATTGTCTACTACTGCTGCCGCTATGTTATTCCTTCTGTTTTTCCTCATGCTCTTATCTTTTTTTGCAATTACTTTGGGATGATCTTCTCAAAAATTCCGACACCAACTTTGAGAAGGAAGAAGAATTGTCTTGTAGCAATTGAGGGTCTTGCTTTCCTCGATCAATGACTTCCAAAGCTCAAAGTCTCTAAACCGAGTTATGACATGAATTCGATCACCCTAAACCCATGAACAAAACAAAGATGCGGAGGTAAATCCAAATGCACAACATCAAACAACGTAAATAAACCATAAAAGATTTTGCAACAACTGCGACCAAATCCTTCTAACCTTTGCATCGCCGATAATCAGTTTCACGTGCTGATTTCCATTATTTCCAATGACAGTCCACGACTCAAGCAGCCTAAAACCAATTTTCCAAATGTCGGAGTCCTTGTTCAAACCCCTGATATAATTATAATCCCTTGACATTGAAAACCCTACATAAAAACAAAGCAACTCATCACCAGACCATATTGCAACACCTCACAAACTTGTGTTAGCACTAATAATAGAATTTTCGTCGATTATTGTTGTGAAAGGATGCATAGACACAATCAGAGGCAACAAATTCAGTACATATGATTAATCACATGTTGTTGCAAGGAAAATGACATTTTCATCAATACAAATTAGAGATTGCAAGAAATTGAGTAAATTGCTAATCAATTGAGACTGAGATAGGTAAGAATAAATGGATGAACAAAATTAGCTCGTTGTGTTTTTGCAAGACTAATAGTGGCGCACTCATTCCCTACTATTTTTGCATCAATCACCAATTACTTCTAGATTCTTCTTGTTAAGGAATATAATTGTCAATACAAACCAACACAAATCAGTTGCAATCTCTAGTATCTATACTCATAATTACTGATACACTCTTTCAATAAAGAGCTGAATCCAAGTGACTGAACAAAGTATAACCCTTTAAAGGAACCTCAACTTTTATTGTCCTCAATACATTGTGTTTCTACTGTCCTCGGTCACATAAACCAAATCTAGAAAAAAAAATGGCTATATCTGCGCCAAGGCCACAAAAAAATCTTGTGCATTAACAAACCTCACTCCACAAAAAAGAATTATGTGCGTTGCATAATGTGAGAAGAACCAAACCTTTGAGAATATGCCAAATAAATTTTGCAAACCATGACTTGTTAAATATTAATTTGAATAGGAGAAACAATTTAAGGAGCCTGAAATAATAACATAAATAATATCAAAATAGTTGGTTTTTTCTATTTCAATTATAAGAAATAGAAAGAAAATAAGAATTTATATTATATGATATTATATTTGTTACATTGTTGGTGTCATGGAAACATATATGTTTAGTTTTTTTTTAATAAGAAAAAGATATGCATAGTTTGTTACAATATAAAGGTGCATATATATATATATATATATATATATATATATATATATATATAAGTATAATTTTTTTAGGCATCTATACCGTTTTTGAAGAAAAGACATCTACAATTTTAATTTTAATTAAAATCAAAATTTTATAAAAATAATCATATGCATTATGCAACGCAAAAAAAAAAATATACGCATTAGCGTAACAAAAAAACAGACACACATAAAGTATTACTCAAAACGCTAATGTGTGTGTGTGTATATATTTGCGAGGTTGAAGAAAGAAAATAAAAATATTTGGTATCATTAAATGACAGCGTGAATAAAAATATTTTTGAGGTTGTGATGATCAAACGATATTGAATTTTTTTTTTTGAAGAAATCAAAGATATTGAATTTTTTTTTTTTGAAGAAATCAAAATGAGATATATTAACAATAACGGTGATACTATTTAGCACAAGGTGTACTAAAGAGACCAAATTAAATATATAAGTGATAAAAAGATAATAAAATTCCTTTGAAAAAAAGGGAATAAAATTAAATGGAACCTCCTTAAAAAAATTAAATGGAACTGTTCCAAAAAAAAAAATTAAATGGAAGAAAAAACATATTGAAATATAATATTAAAAAATAAAAGAAAAGGTTCCCAACGTGAATTAAAGAGAGATGCTTGTGAAATAAATTGTCGAGAAGTTGTTTTTTGAAGTAACATTCAACAACTTTTGGCCAGAGCTCATTCCATTCAATTTTATGCATTCAAAAAAAGTACCTTTTTTAGTAAGTACTTAATTTATATTGTATTTGGCCTAACTTCTCCTTAAAAATGTAGAGAAGTTGAAAAAAAAACCAGGTCAAACGGTATCTTAATCTCCCACAACGGCAGTGTAGAAACAACTGAATTTAGGAGAAAAAATTGGAAAATAGTTAACAAAAAAATTGGAAAATAGTTAAAAAAATCGGTGAGGTATCACTCAACCAAGCAACACTAAAAAAAAATTATATGCATTAACGTAACAAAAAAGCAGACAGACGGACATAAAATATTACTCTAAACGTTAATGTGTGTGTGTGTGTATATTCGCGAGGTTGAAGAAAGAAAATAAAAATATTTGGTATCATTAAATGACAGCGTGAATAAAAATATTTGTGAGATTGTGATGGTTAAACGATATTGAAATTTAATATATAAGTGATAAAAAGATAATAAAATTCCTTTGAAAAAAAGATAATAAAATTAAATGAAACTTGCTTAAAAAATTAAATGGAACGGTTCAAAAAAAAGTTAAATGAAAAAAAAACATATTGAAATATAATATTAAAAAGATAATAAAATGTGATGGTTAAACGATATTGAAATTTAATATATAAGTGATAAAAAGATAATAAAATTCCTTTGAAAAAAAGATAATAAAATTAAATGAAACTTGCTTAAAAAATTAAATGGAACGGTTCAAAAAAAAAAGTTAAATGGAAAAAAAACATATTGAAATATAATATTAAAAAATAAAAGAAAATGTTCCCAGCGTGAGTTGAAAATAGGTCCTTGTGAAATAAATAGTCGAGAAGTAGTTTTTTAAAGTAACATTTCAACAACTTTTGGCCAAAGCTCATTCCATTCAATTTTATGCATTTAAAAAAAGTACTTTTTTTATTAAGTACTTAATTGATATTGTGTTTGGCCTAACTTCTCCTTAAAAATGTAGAGAAGTTGGAAAAAAGTCGGGTCAAACGATACCTTAATCTCTCACAACAGCAATGTAGAAGCAACTGAATTTGGGAGAAAAAATTGAAAAATAGTTAAAAATATAAAAATTGGAAAATAATTAAAAAAATTGGTTAGGGGCAAAAATGGAAATTCATAGGCCATTGGTGAGTTGGCACTCAACCAAAGCCATGAATTATAAAATTACCAAATTACCCCTCCTAGGGGCAAAAATGGAAATTTACATGGCATCAATTTTAATAAATAGTATATAGAAACCAATATTTATTACAAACTTTTTTTGAAGAAAAATATTTATTACAAGCTTGCGGACAAAGTTATACAAATCCTAATAAAAAAACATGATCGCTCATTCCTAGTAACAAACGATGTTGTTTATGCAATGTTTTTTACTATCTTATATAGAATACTTTTTAATTGTGCAAGAAAATAAAATCATAATTATCCAATTCCCAAGTTATCTATCATCCAAAAGGATAAATAACAGGGTCAAGAGATGATAACTGAATTTTAGACTGGAAAATAGTGTTTATTATAATTGAGATATTACATTGGGTATTTATAGATGCATCTGAGATATAAGTGACAGATTTTCTTGTAGTGATTAAACACTCCAAGTAAAGCCGTTACAAAAATTTCTTGAAAAACATTTTAAATATTTAATCATTTAAATTTTAGGGTACAGATTCATTTAAGTAAAAAAATAAATAAACAAAGGTACATAGTTAGGGGTCTAATGAGTTGGTTTTGTTCAATTTTTTGGGGAAAAACTTGAACCAAAACAAAACGATGAAGAACGAGTTTGTTTGGCACATTTAAGTTCCTATTTTCAAATATTAATAAATTTAATTTATAATATCTACAACAACAAAAATTAACATTTTTAAACATTATAAATTTTTATATTATTTTTTGTGGTGGCCGAGGTTAGAACCCGAACTTCGCATATATTATGTATGGGATTTGCTAGAACACACCCACTAATTTTTATGTGGGAGTGTTTTAGTAAGTTATAACTAAAAAGTTAATAAATACACCTTAAGGTGCATGTTGCTATAACACACCTTCTAACAAAAACAAGTGGGTGTGTTCTAGCAAATCCTATAGGGGTTTGCTAGGATACACCCACTTACTTTTTAGAAGGAGTATTTTAGCAAGTGAATAACTAAAAAGTGGTTAAATTCACCCTAAGGTGTAGCTTTGCTAAAACACTCCCACATAAAAACTAGTGGGTGTGTTCTAGCAAATCCCATTATGTATTGTCCCTAACAACTTAGTTAAGCTACAAATTTTTATATTATTAAAACTAGTAGACAAGTTTCCTTCAAAAGAAAAAAAAATTACAATGAGGAAAGTAATATTATAAAATCTGGTAGAGTACAGAGAGAAATATCTAATAGATCTAACTAACTTTTTAACCGAATCTAAATTTTCATTGAACGGATAATTTATGTTACATCCCATCTTTTATAGATGGATTGAAAGAACCTACGATAGCCGGTCAAGTGTAAGGTTTTACTGACACTTGTCAGTTACAATGAATCAGATGCCAGCTATATACAGATGGCTTAGGCTAAGATATACTAAACAAGCTATACAAGCTTAACTATCAGATACAATCATAGAGAGCTTCCTAGACAAAACCTTTTCCCTTACAAAGAAAATGTTTATTTCCATATGTTTGGTTCTGGTGTGTAGGATAGGATTGTGAGCAAGTAGAACTGCTGATTGATTATCACAGAAAATAGTAGGAGTAGAAAAAGGAATTGTGAGTTCTTGAAGTAAAGTCTGAACCCAAAGTACATCAGCAATTGCTTGTGCAAGGGACCTGTACTCAGCTCCAGTGTTGGATCTAGCTACAACTGGTTGCTTTCTAGACCACCAGAAAATAAGGTTTGGACCAAAGAAAACGGCAGCACCAGATGTTGATCTTCTGTCATATGTCATCAAGGTATGCTGCCCAGTCAACATCACAGAAGACTTGAAGAGGGAGAGGCTGATGAATATCTTATAAAACCTTAATTTTATAAAATCTGGTAGAGTAGAGAGAGAAATATCTAATAGATCTAACTAACTTTTTGAACTGAATCTGAATTTTCATTAAAGGAATAATTTTTGTTACATTCCATATTTTATAGATGGATTAAGGAAACCTGCAATAGCAGGTCAAGTGTAAGGCTTTACTTACACTTGCCAGTTATAATGAATCAGAGACGCCAACTATATAGCAAGCTTAGATACTAAACAAGTTAAACAAGCTTAACTATCAGATACTCTAATAAATATATAACGATTAGAAATACATCTATACTTTTTTTTTAAGATAACACTACTAAAATAATGTGATATAAAAAAAAAGAATTGAGTATTTTATTTTTAATATTATGTCTAAATAATTAAAGTTGTACCATTTTTTGCCTTAATACCAGTAAGATACCCCGTGTTTGCATAAAGTTCTTTAATTTAAGCGCATTTGTGCAAAAACGGGAAAGTAAAAGAGAAAAAAAGCAATTGAGTATGTGTATAGCGATGGGAGATTAAAGGGATGCTTAACGTTGATGGTGTTCTTTCTATAAGTTAAAAGTGGGGTAACACCAGAGAGAGAGAGAGAGAGAGAGGGGCCACTTGTGATGACCAATGTTACCAACCACTATGTCACCCAAGTACTACCTGTTAAAAGTGATATTTGATGAGATTTATAATTTATTTTTTTGGTGGTGATGAGATTTATAATTTATAAAAAAAAAGGATTGTCACAAAAAATTAGGATTATTTAAAAAATTAATTATTTGATAGGCTTAAAATACACATACATACTATACATAAATAAAATAGGCTTAAAATACACGAGTTTGGGCTGATTTTTTCATTATCTATTTTACCTTTCATTTAAAATACTTTATTTTACTATTTTATCTTTTAATAATATTATTTTAAATTTTAATTAAAATAAATAAATCCCATTAAAATAGAAAATAACCCCCCACATTAGGAACAATATTATATGAAGGGGATAGATATTTTCGGCTGATTTTTTTATATTCCAATTATACCCTTAAACAGTTTTTCCTGTAATAATGTTATATTGTCGGTGGTATTAAAAAAGATAAGGATTTTTGGTCAAAGAAAAAAGATAAGGATTTACGTTATATTTTTTAAATTATTGTTGTTATTGAAAAAAAATGAACATGGTTTTTTTGGGCTTGTTACAATTTGAAAGTCATAAATATTTGTACTTATAATTTTAATCCAAATCTTTGTCAATTTTTTTAATCCAAATCAAAATTTCATATAAAATACCGTTCATAATTTATACGCGTTAGTATATATAATGCAAATATGGGTTAGAATTTACAACAACTTTACATCTATAACATATATAATATGCAATGTCACATGACATGAATGACTCCAAATACAATTAATAAATGAAAAATAAGGGAGAATGAATTCTATTCCAAAATATATTGGATTTGTCATGCATAAGTAGTTGGTGTCATGCATAAGTAGTTGGTGTTGTTATTGATGATTGACATGCATGACTCCAAAAAGTCATATTTAATACATGTAAATGAGGGAGAATCAATTACCTATGATCTATCTAATATTATAAATTAATCTTTTTGATTGCTTTGTTTAATTTAAACTTAATGATTAACTAATTTTTTTTCATCCTTTGTTTAATTAAAATTCCTAAGCTTAAGTTTCTAAATTCATAGTAAACTTAATTTTATATAACATTCAAAATTAAATTCTATAAGTATCCAAGTTTTTTTTTAAGGAAGTATCCAAGTTTGATAGTTTAAACGATATATGATGAATTTTACTTACCTCTTAACTAATTTTTAAATTACCAAAATAACTTTTCCGATGGGTGAATTTCTAGAACTATCATGCTTTAGATAAGTCATTATACATATTTTAATAGTCGAATTAAAATCAAATTTTATGATATTGTGATCTTTAAAGACATTTCATTGTTTTGACATTGCATCCATATATACTTTATAAAATAATATTAACTATCATTGTTGCCATTACATGTGCTGAGAGGCGGTTTTTTAAATTGAAATTATTAAAATTTTATTTGCAATCTACTAAGTCTCATGATAGATTAAGTAGTCCTGCTTTTATTTTTATTAAAATATTTCTTTTAAAGAACATTAATTATAAGTAGATTATTACTGTGACATTCCCTGATATATTTTTATTTATATTTATATTATATAACACATGACAATGGCATGCAGGGCTTGCAACAACGACTGTGTGAGGTGGCTGCTCAATTTTGCAAAGCGATAGGTTGAGAGTTAGCCTAAAGTTGCAAACTCTTCCACGTGAGTCTAACTCAGTTCGCAGAGACAATGCATAATATATGTAAGGTTCGGGGTTCAAACCCCGGCCACCACCAAAAGAAGAAAGAATTAAAGAGTTGAATTTTAATATTACATGTAAGATTTGTATGAGTTGTAATCAATTTTCTTGATGATGAAACAATGATGAAATTGATTAGAACTTTGTTACCTTTTCTATTATATATCCTTTAACTTTGCCAGAAGTTAGAAGTACATATAAAGTGACAATTAAGAGAAAGAATATGCACGAAAATATAATTAAAAGAACTTAACAAGTATCCTCCCCTCACCCCCCAATTATCCTCCAACATTTTTTTTTTCAACAATGATTGCTTGTTTATATTTGTCAAACCATTTTTAGAATACATATAATACCAATCACTAGCAACAAGTGTTGATTCAAGTGACAGGGTACTTAGACACTTTAAACAAATGGTAAGAGCTCAATCATCATCTTTCATTTATGGATGAAACTCAAATGAAATGAGTGAACCTACCTTATGTATTTAACAAGTTTTGTACCATATATTAATGGGTCTTGTTAACGAGTTTAAGCATCCAAAATTTGGAAATTATTCTTTTAAAAAGTCAACCATTACAATTTCCAATGTATTCATTACATAACTTTTCATATAAAACTTACACCCTCGGGTCACTATTATAAGCAAAAATTTGCATTTTAGATTCATTCATTAAATAATTTATATGGTCTACAATAAAGACCATATACATCATTAATTGAATGAACCTAAAATGCAAACTTTTGCTTATAATAGTGACCGGAGGGTGTACTATTTAAAGTGCTTAAAGAGTGCCCCGGGGGCACTCCTTAACATTTCCCTATATTAGTTAGTAGTAAATAGCCGTAGATAATCTCATATTTAATTGAGAAATAAAAACATCTCAATAAATACTTTTCTTTCTTGAGTGATAATGAGGAGATAAAGGAGTTGATTTGATAAGTTAGTTATGAATTCAATTGTCTATTAAAAAGGGTTATGAATTAAATTCGCAGACCTAGAGTTAGAAGGAGGTTTTTTTCTTTTTTTGAGCTAAGTTATAAGGAGGTTATGATCATGAATAATGTGATCTCCATTTTGAAACAATAATTGTTCCTTATTTTTAAAAAATAATTATAATTGTGGTCTAATTTTGTTCTTTTATAGAAGGATGCTTATATCATTTTATTAATAAGCAAATGAGTTATACATGTTGGTACATCAATAAGAATATTGGAGTTAGTTGAAACACGATAGTTTATAAACTGAGAAGCAAAACTGTGCTTACATTCTTGGTTTTAATCATTGTTTTGTTGTAGAAAGAGATGGTAGAGGAGGAGGTTTAGCTATTTTTTGACGTTCGCCTTTTAAGTCAAAACCAATGACGGATCTCTTTAGAGACCCATAGGGGCAAAGATGCCTTCCAATTTTTTATTTTATTTTTTATACTATATAGAAAACTATTAAAATATCCTTGATGTAATTTTATTTTACACACTCTATCTAGTACCCCTCCATTCACACATATAACCATTTTAGTAGGTTGATTTTGACTCTCTAAGGCTATGATAAGATATCTAGTTGGTAGATAGCATATTTGGAGCTTTAGTATTGTGGTGGAGTTGTTGCAATGATAATATTTATTAATAAAATTGTATATGACTTTTATGAATTTCAATTTTAATATTTTTCGTTAATATCTGCCGCTCCACCCCCAATATTTTTAACAAGATCCGTCACTGTTCAAAACTTTTTTGTTTTTTTTTTTTTTGACAAAAACAAAACGATATTCATTCATTCAAATCGATAGAGTACATCAGATACAAACATCGCTAAAAACGTAAAGGATGAATCTGCGAACAAACTCACATCACCCAAGTTAATAGCATACAACGGCAAATTGCCTACAAATAATATGATAAAATATAAGTCACCGAAATACCCATGCTTCCGGATCTGCAACGTTGATGTAACAGCCCGGGGCCCACCCGGTCTCACTATTACTCACAAGCTTAATCACTACCCCCCTCTCTAGTAGTGTTTTTGCCTCCCGTGGGAATCGAACCTAGTACCTGGGGATAAGTACTACTTCAATGCATTCCCACTACCAATTGAGCTAGCTCAATTGGTAGTGGGAATGCATTGAAGTAGTACTTATCCCCAGGTACTAGGTTCGATTCCCACGGGAGGCAAAAACACTACTAGAGAGGGGGGTAGTGATTAAGCTTGTGAGTAATAGTGAGACCGGGTGGGCCCCAGGCTGTTACAGTTGACGCCCAAATCATTGGTTGAATTTGTAATTGACTGATGTAGATCTTTCAATAGGAATTAAACGAACACCGCGAAAAGACGCGAAATCAAACGCCGCACAAGACGACGAACAACACAACGCCGCCCTTAGACGACAAAATCACAAAAAACACAAAAGGAAAAACTCGATATATGTGAAAACCACTTATTTAGATTGAAAGAAAATGGGAAAAAAGATGTAGAGGGGTGATTCTAGGTCAAAAAATGACCTAAAACCACCCATCCTCGATGAACAAAGGAGAAAGAAAGTTTAGAGAGAAGTTTGAGTTTCTCTCACCAGAAAACTATGACTTCTTTGTTTTGAAATGATAGATTTTATTTTTTGGTTAATTCTCGAAATGATAGATTATTTGTATAAAATTTGTAACGATGTAAATATTTTATGAGAAAATGATATGCGCAATGAATTTTAATTCAGTGACTTTGTGGTGGAAAAGTTTGACTTCTTTGGTGTATTTTGATGTATTTTATGAAAGAGAAAAATGGAAGAGAAATGACAAATAAGATAAGAGATAGAGCAATATTAGAGAGATAGACTTAAAGCCATGATAACTTTCCCACGTCCTAAAGATAGCAAATCTGGATCCTCTCGATCTGTATAAATTAGTTTAACATTGTCCTTTAATGATAATTAATATTTTGCAATTATTTTAAAAATTCAATTACAAAATAGACTTTGTGATGATTTGATGAATTTTATTTGAATGAAAAACCTATTTTACACTGTGAGAATATGCACCTTAGTTATTATACTCATATTTTATTTTATTTTTACTGAAAATAAACTATTTATGAAATCCACCCTCTCAATTTCTTTTTATTAAATATGCTTACATAAAAAAATATAAATCTTAAAAAATATAAATCCATTAAAAGCAAAAAGAATAAATTTGCTAACAAACTCACAACGTCAATGTTAATAGTGTAAAATAGAAAAATACATAAGCTTAAAAACATGATTATATTCAAGTGTTGAGAATATCTATGTTTTTAAAACTATAATATTGACTATACAAAAATGTTTTTTTTTATCTAAAAAAAAGGATTTTTTTTTTATCATGTGCAAATTTGCACATGTTAAGAAATTTAAAACAGTAACTTTGACTTGCAACGTGTGTTTTTTATATTAAATGTGTAGTTTTTAATAAATAATTGTTGGTTTTCAATGAAAAAAAATCTACTTTTAGTTGCCTTAACATGTGCAATATTGCACATGTTAGACAAACGAAAAATAAATTATTGATTGAATCTGCACTAAATAAAAACAAATACGACAAATTAAATTGAACAACCATCATAAGTCATAACTGCATCCTTTCAAAAAAAAAAAACCATCAGAACCTACACAAAAAAGAAAACATCGTACAAAGACGCCGAAAAAATAAACGTCGCACAAAATCACTAAAGAAAATATGCTCTTTTATTATCAAATCTAATTTTTTTTTGGGTGTTAACCCCCCAATTATGAAAAAGTGGCAGAGTTCGGCCGAAAGTCTGACCAATTTTTTTTGGAGAATTAGTCACTTTAGTCCATGAATGGGAAATGAATAGTCACTTTAGTCCCTGAATGCAGATAAATTGCAAAAGAGTCTCTGAATGTAGACTCTGTTAGTCAATTTAGTCCCTGAATTCAGACTCCGTTAGTCAATTTAGTTCCTGAATGTAGAGTCCGTTAGTCACTTTAGTCCTAGAAATTGACCAACAGAGTCTACATTCAGGGATTGTTTTGCAATTTCTCGGCATTCAGGGACTAAAGTGATTACTCCTTTCTTATTCTGGAACTAAAGTGACTAATTCCTCACAAAAATTTCCATCCAAATCGAACTTAGGTTCTCTTAAAAAATTTGTCTTCAGCTTATTAATTTCGGAACCAAATTACTTTTAAATTAGTTTTTTTTAGGGAAAATTACTTAAATTAGTTGGTTATCAAATTCACTAAATATATTTTTGGGCATATTTACTTGAAAAAAGGGCACGAAAAAGAGAGGGAATTCTCCATTACTACCAAACAAATGATTCTTTACATTTTTCAAAATTTTTTATGATTGAGAATTAAGAATCCTCAAATCAAACTTCTACTTCAATTCTCATCTTCTTCTTCTTCAACTTGAATCCACCAAAACGACACCGTTTGCATCAATGGTTAAGGGTTTACACAGTCAAAACCTCCCTACCGATGTATCCCAACTCATCGATCAGCTAGAACGCCATTGCTTGGCTCCTGATGGATCTCTCATCTCCAAACCTCTCTACAACGATCTTCAACTCGTATGATTCTTTTCTATCTCTTTCTTCAATTTCCCTACTTAATTGAAAAATGTGTGTTTTATCTTTTCATTAAAAATTCAAATTTTTTATGACCCATTTTGTTGAATTTCTGAAAATTTGAGTAAAATTGGAAAATGGGTATTTCATTTTTTCATTAAAAATTCAATTTTCTAACGACCCATTTTGTCGAATTTCTCAAAAATTGAATAAAATTGGAAAATGGGTGTTTTGTTTTATGATTAAAAATTCAATTTTTTACTGACCCATTTTGTTCAATTTTGGGAAAATGGAATAGAATTTAGTTGGGTGATGAAATTTTGGTGTTTGATTTGCAGGCTAGAGAGGAAATGTGTAGGGAAAGACTTCGTTATTTGGAAGCCACGGTATGTATGTATATGTATGTTTGTGTGCATATGATGATGTTATGTTGTGTTCGGATTGTGGATTGGATTTAAATGATATGCATTATCACTGTAAACTAGTTTTACTGTCCCGTTAAATGTTATACGCAAAATCTGTTAATCAAGTGACAGGGCTCAAGTGGTTAATGAGCTCCACTTAAGGATTCTTGTTAGGGATTAGTAGGCCACCCTTCCCCTAGAAACCATAGGGTTAACACAAAAAATTAATAAATTGAAGATCTGTTTTTGCCACAATACCCTACTTCTGTAACCGTATTTTAGAAATGACAATATGGAAACATAAAGTGAAGGGCTCACATTGAATTTATAACGTAATGTATGCTAATTGAGCTCTTATGATATGTTTGGATGGAGGAGAGGACTTTGGAGGGTTAAATCTATTTCTTGGATATTCGAGTTTTAAAAAAGTTGAAAGAATAACATGATAGATGATGATCATATACTATTTTAATCACACTTTATTTTTAGAAATTTTCTATAGCTTAATTTAGAAAAGAAAAATAAACCCACCCCTCCCCTCCAAAATTCTTTATCTAAACATACCCTTGAGGGATATACTACGGGACTAAATATTTGGTTTTTGGTATTGGTCCCAGTGTTGTCAAATATCGGCCATGGTGGATTGCGGTGGCGGATTTTTTGATAACCTTCATGGCCAATTTGGGAAGGATTGTGACACCATTTTTAGCTTTCCACCATCCTCCATCGATAACACTATTTGGTTGTATTAATTAGTTAAGTGTAGTGTGAATGCCATTCTTATTTTAGTGATTTATATTTTTGATGCCGTCGATTTGGTCGCAGGCTATTTATTCTGAGGCTATTGCAATGGTAGAAGAGTATCATCAAGCCATTTCTGGCTCTAGCATTGGTGGAATTAGAGATACTGGCGGTCTTTATCCGCAGTTTGGACTAAGGAACTCTCCTCAGGTTTTGAAATATTTTTTCTGGAAAGTTAGTTTGATTTTGAAACAAATATGACATCTGTGTGAGAATGTTGTTGGTTTTGGTACTTAATTTGAGTCATGAACATGGAGAGAACAGTTACTCTCTTTACCAAATGCTATCTGTGGGAATGGTTTATCATATGGATCATCTTTTTTCATTTCATACCTTAAATCATAGGTTACAGGGAGGGAAGTGATATTTGAATTTGAACAGCGTAATAATGAAGATATTGACTTTTGAACTGCAGAATAGCTTGTGTGAGAATCATGTTGATTGTTCTTACTAAGAAATTTGAGTCATGTACACGGATCGAACAATTATAGACTTTACCAAATGCTCTTTGTGGGAATAACGTCGAGATTATTCATTTAGTTTTTTTTTAACATTTTGTGAATAGAGCAGTGGTTCTGTTGAAAAACATCTAAACGCTTCGGGGGAGTGTTTTCTCTCCCATTCTTTCCTATTTTCTTAATAAAAGTGTTCTTTCTATTGAATACAAATTCTTGGTTCCTAACAGCGTATGATATACTATTATATCTTAAAGGCATACCTTACATCATAGGTTACATGTAGGGAAGTGATACCTGAGCTGCATAATAATGAATATAGTGGGTGGATTTTAATTTAGATGTTACGGAATTGCAAAGCAGATAGATTAATGTAATGGGCGTTTCCTGAAATTAAATTGGCCTGAATCAAGAGACATCCATTTAGAATGAGAAACATGTCCTATAGACTGTAGAACTGTACCTATTGATCCTGTTCAGTTTACTATAGGTGGATAGAATTTTCAGAGGTTACCTACCTGGGGGCTCTATTGGGTCTTAAAAGTTAGGTGTTGGTGTAAACATATTACCTCTACCCCATTTCGTCTTGACAATTGTGCACTGACTTGGTTTGTTTCAAATATGTTGGAGTCTAATATGTTGACCTGGTCGTATTGCCTCACTGGAAGGAGTTGGTCTATCCTTATGCTTACAGAAACTATTCATTGTTATTAGGAGAGGGTTTAATTAAAATAAGGAAAATTTCATGCAGGTCTACATCACTCAGTATTGCAAAAGATCCGTTTCTTAGGTAGTTTTCTTAGAGAGAGGACTGCAGATGTATTTCATATAGAATTACATATATCATTTCTGTATACTTGGTTAGAATATGTCCTGTTATCTCTTTTTTATCTTCTTGATTCTCGATATTTCATGCTTTTCATATTTATGCATTGTGCATTATGTGATTAAATGCATTTTTGGGTACCGATCGATATTGATTTAAATGAAATGTCTATATCTTGTTAGGTTTATCAGACATTAGAACATCAAATGATTGTTGCTGAAGCGGCTCAACGATTGAGACTCCCTCTTATATCCAAAGATGGAGAAGTTCACGATGATGAAATTGAAAAGCTAAGTGTAGCGTCTCGAAGCTCCTTCGACAGTGCTAGCACTGGTGGCGTGGTCAACTCAAGCATAAACTCCTCTAATTATACCACTCCAAGCAGTTCTGTTAGTGGGGTTAATTATTCTCTGGCTTCTATGGATCCCGTGGAACCTGGAGTTGGTGGTGTTCCCAATCGTTTTCTTGGAATTACACCGGCTTATTTATGGCAAACTCAGCGTCAGCAAACACCGTTATCTGTGGTATAATTATAATATGTAAATCAGTATATATGAAAGTCAGCTTAGCATATTTTTTTTCTATGATAGTTTTTTTATTTTCAAGTGATTAGCTTGGTTATCTTTGTCATTATTGACCCAACAATATTGTTAGGATATGACAGAATATCGTATGTCTCTCGCACGTGAGGTAGATGGTCGCTTGAAATTGAAATGTGATAAGTTATCAGATGCCTTTGTATTGGATGACAACGGTAAGTGTGAATTGCATATTTCTGATATAATATGTGGACATAATGGCCAATTGGCGATTTCCTTTGATTTATAATTTGGTTCTACTAGCTGATACCTTCTTTCTGGATTCAGATTCATTTTCATCTGGAAGTCAAAGTTCATCTTCACGGCTTCCGGAAAGGTTTGAGCTTATTCAAGTAGCCTAATTCTTTTTATATTTTGGAAATTCTCTGTTTTTATTTTTGGATAGAATGTTTCGGAAATTCTTATTCACTTGTAATTTGCAACTTAAAGAGATCACTTTTAATTGTCATTGGATGGAAGAGTAAGTATGCAACCTAGGGCTTCTACATAACAATTGCATATATTTAAGGATTAACAGGCTACTACCTGGTTTCGATCTTTTGTCTTGAAGTGTTGAGACATGTCATTCTCTGTATTGATGTCCAACTCAATTTAATGACTGACCAAATGATGTCTATATTTTTTGATGATGTCATATTTAGTCATACAATTTTTTATTAGTGTGCATTGATGAAAATGACCATTTCAACTGATGTGACTAATATACTCAACACTTTAATTTTCGTCGTTAAGTTATATGGATCAATATTTATTCATTTTTTGTTTCTTTATGTCCACAAGACGTTTTTAAAATCTCCTTTTAGTTTGGATTCTAAGTAAGGACCTGGCTTACATTTGCCAGTGCACTAATGTGTAAAGTGCCTGCTTCGGTAATTGTACTCACACTAGAAATTGTTTCTTCTCTTATTTCTATTAATTTACCAGGGTGAAGTTGTTAATCGAGGATATCGAAAGAGAAGAAGCAGCGCTGAGGGATGACCTTTATTCTGCTGATAGAAAATTTGCTGAATATTATAATGTAAGTGCATAAGAATTTGGTACAAGAACCATCTCTCTTGCTGAAGCAAACATTTCCTAAAACTCAAACACTGAATCTCTATGTGTGTGTGTGACAGAGAGAGAGAATGTGTGGTTCGTTATACACATACATCATATTTCTTTTTCGGTCTCTACGTTATATGGTGGTATAATGTAGATAGTTAATGTCAATACTCTTAATCAGGTATTGGAGCAAATACTTGGGGTGCTCATTAAACTTGTCAAAGATTTGAAGTTGGACCATCAACATAAATATGTGAGTATTTATTTATTATTAACTGAACTCCACTATGTTGATAGCAAAGACACATATTGACTTGACTTCCCAATGTATTTGTAGGATGAGTTGCAGAAAACATGGCTCTGTAAAAGATGTGATACCATGAGTTTAAAACTGAGGTTTGTTTGTCACCTTATATTTTTCATTGTTCTTCCATATTAAAATATCATCATCTTTTCAAACTTCAAAATGGTGAAGGCTGATAACACAACCCAGAAGGGTAGATAGACAATTTTACTTTTAATTTTTCATAGGGTGTTTAAAATTTCAAAGTGGACACACTTTCTACTTAAATGATTAATATATCCGAAAGCAAAAGGGGATTTTGGTTCTTAAATTTATAGTGTATGTTAGTTTGGGAATTTATCCATCTTCGGTGTCTTGTTTATGTACCTCCCACTTTGATGCTAAGTGGAAAGCATAATTTGTGTAACTATGGCGAAAATGGTAGTCAGATCATTAGTCCGAATATTTTTTCGTTTACTTCATACATAATTACGTAACTTATGTACATCAATTATAGTATCGTCAATATCCCAATTTGTTAGTTTTGCCAAGTACTGTTATCTAATAATTTTGATATCTGCAATTGCATGTCAGGGCTTTAGAATATCAGCTCCTCCACGGAACTTACACTAACGAGTCTATACCTGCGCTTCATAAGATTAGGTACGAAAGATGAAATGTCTGCAACTCTGTATACAGTTCCTGATTTAATTTTAATCACCCATTTCCTTTTAATTTTAGGAGGTATCTCGTCGAGGCTACTGAAGAGGCTTCAATTGCATATAATAAAGCGGTATGTTTCCTTGTTTCCACATGCATGTTTTTGCATTTGGATGACATAAGACATGAATTATGCTCTTCGCAGGATGAAAATGTGACTGTAGTGAGAAATGAGTTGTTGCATTAGCTTAGAACTTGTCATCCATGTAGAGAGCATTTTGTCATTCATTATCTATTGAATATAACGGATTGATGTCATTTTTGTACGGTCCTTTTCTTTTATAGATTTTCCACCTTGATAAATATGAATAATGGATTGATTCTCATCTGTGTTCAATCTCCAGTCCCAAATTTCTGTTTTAATCTAATAATTAAATGTTATTTATTTCTGATATGATGGAGTTGAGAGTATTTTGATGGATATTGCAACAACAGAAGAGATTTGGGAATCAAAATGGGTGAATCATCAACTTAGTCATTGAAAATTTAAAATTATATATAGATCACTGTCAATTTAGTACCTAAAATCATTAATATTTCAAAATATTCACTAAATTGAATTTCTTCGATCATATTAGTTATTTTGGATTAGTAAATTTAGTCCTTGATTGAGAATTTTCAAATTCATAGATCATTTTGAAATTTTGTTAAGTTCAAGGACAAAGTTCACAATGGCCACTATATCAGGGACTAAATTAGTGATTCACTAATATATAAAAAACTGGGGAAACTTTATAAGATGTGAAGTAACACTACCTGCATCTTATAAATGTGAATTGTTTGGTGCAAAAGATTATGAATATTCTAGTGAGTGTTGTTAATATTTTATTTTGAATTTTGGAGTCTGTGTCAACTGCCAAAGGTTGGCCGTTGAAATCTTATCCAATACCTGAGACATAATCTAATTTTTTAGAATTGAAATAATTTTTAGAATATGGTTTTGTTAGTAGTTACATATTAACAGTGTAGCACTAATTTATGGTTGATATAATTACAATTGTATTTTACTCCATTATGTTGATAATTCATCATGTGTGTGTACCAGGCTACTCGTTTGCGTGAGTACCAGGGTGTCGATCCTCACTTTGACGACATTGCAAGACAGTACCACGACATTGTAAAGGTGACAATAATTTATCAAATATGCACTTCATTCCCACCAAATGTTATAGATAATGTCAATCAACTTTGTCTTGAAACTTTATTGAGATGACATAATCGATGAAATAAGAAAATTAAGGATATAGTAATGGACCAACTTAAGTTGAAACTATTTGAATTTAGTGAAGAAAAACAAAAAAAAATACCATGTTTTAATATCATTTCAATATCCTATAGAGATCATCATTTTGTTTAATGAAATTCTCACGTTGATGAAATTGTGCAGAAATTGGAGAACATGCAATGGACAATCAACCAAGTTGAAGACGATTTAAAACGTATGTGAGATAGGCTTCAACATAGAAGTTTTATGGTGCTTATTTAACCTGGTTTGGTTCTCTATATGTGAATGGTGTGAAAGGCATGACTCCCTCCCATAACCCTGTATTTGTTTTGTTACTTATGATAGATATATGAAACATCATTCCTCGCGGTGCATTCGAATAGTTTTGTTGAATTTTCCTAAAACTGTTCTCATTCCTTGATCTCTTACTGATCCATTCTTGTGTAACCAAGGTGGAGAAGAAAACTCTTCCATGATCTCATTTTTTCCAATTCCCGTATACTACCTTCAACACGAAACACTTAGACAAATTCACTCAAGTGCTTTGTATTGAATTAGTGATTAAGGCGGCCTTACAGTGATTATGTTTCATGTATGCTATCAATTTTAGGCAAGTTCACACAAGCCACAATGAACTTGTAAAAGTGTGATTCTGCTTTCGGATGAAAAATGAGAGGAATAGAGTATTTTATGATTTTATTGAGTGAGAAAGAAGAAACACTCATGGAGAAAATCAATGCTAAATTTGAAGGACATATAAAACCCTTTTGAAAAAGGATAAATCCTTGAACAAGATTCTTGAGGACTTGAAGGATCGGAAAATTCTTCAAAGAAATTCAAATTTCTTATTCACACAACACAAAGTACAATAGAGTTAAATGCAATTATCAAAAGAGTTGAGACAAAGAGAAAAGAAAACTTGAGTTTATAGTTGTTCGGTTGTACTGTCCTTGCAAACAACCAACATCCACTCCTATTGCAATGAGCAATGAAGTTTCTTCTATTACTCCATCCGGTCCTATTTACAAAAGACATTTCAATCAACAAAAGTTATGTATCTGGTCTATTTTTTTAACCTAATACATCAACTTTTGTTGATCGAAATTTTCTTATAAATAGGATCGGAGAGTATTATACATAAAATATTTGTTACAATGATTACAAGAATTCCCTCAACTATGAGTCTCAACACCTAGAACTTCAAAACCTTCAATATCTTGCCAATCAGAGATAATTCTTGTTCCCACAAGAATTCCCTCCAAATATTAATCCTAGTAAAGCTTTAACCAAGCATGAACACTATTGAAGCAGAAAACCCCATAAATCCCTTTGTTTGGGAGTTTGGAGGGGAGGGGAGGGGAGGGTTTTGGAAAAAAGGAAGGAACAAGTGGAAGAAATAGAAGACATTGGGAGGAGAGGGCTTTGGAGGTTAATTTTTTACTCATAATAAAAAAACCCCCTCATTTGGGGGAACTCAAAAATTGTATTGGGGGAGGGTTTTGGGGGATTATGGAGGGTTTATATGAATTTTTCAAATCCAATCTATGTTGTTATTATATTCTTAAAATTAAAAGTATATTAATCATAAGTATTAGTTTATCATTCTCTAAAAAACCGTTCTTTCAAAAAATGTGAATTTTTTGTCCATTTTTCTATATATTTCCAACCCTCCAGAGCCCTCCCCTCCCTTCCCCTCCAAACTCCCAAACAAAGCCTTAGAGGTGAAAGATTTTTTTTTTTCCTCCATGAAATACACAATCAGAACCCGTAGTTTGCAACTTGAAAACACCCAAATAACTTACGAAGAAATTCAGCTAATCAATGCATCCCTCAACCATGTTTCTTATCTCGTAAAGAAATTTAACAGTTTCTTAAGAAGATCGAGAGAAGAAAATTTTGAGAGAAGTGAATGTTTCATGTTTTGAGAAATTAATTTTTATTTCACGAACATAACTCAGTTGGTAGAGACATTGCTACATGCAAGGGCCACATCGGTTTCCTATTTATTCACCTTAAGAAGTGAATTCTTGTGTAGTTTGAATGGAAAAAACTTATTTGCATTTCCTTGTGTGCTTTCAATATGGTTTTAACAAAAAAAATAAAAAAATACACTTTTGATGGCTATAACAAACTTTTTGAAAATTGTGAAATTGAGGAAATGTTGTTTAGTTATGAACCATACAAAAAACATGGAATTGCACCTAAATTTTGTCCAATTCAAATTACATAAGACAATGACATCTATAAAACTTAGATAAAAGCAGGAATAATTTGGATTACTTAGAAATGCAGTTTGAATTACATTCTCGAGTGACCAATTCTGAAATAAGCCCTTACATAATGTAATTCAAATAACTATTTACTATAATCTGAATGCGTATGTTCCCCCTTCAAAGTCCCTCTTTATTTGGAGACTGATGCATGATAAAGTTCCCATAGATGAAAATCTTATGTTAAGAGGTTGTAATATTCCTTCAATGTTACTATTCATTAACCTTGAGCTCCTAATATAGCAAAGTGATTATTTGGAATCCTCCTATTCAGTCCTGGATCAAATGTCATATTGATGGAGCTTCCATTGGTAACCCTGAAAATTCTTCTTGTGGAGGGATGTTCCGGAATCATGAAGACAATCTCTTATGTGGCTTTGTTGAACCTCTAGGTTATTCTACCTCTTATCAAGATGAGATTTGTGAAGCTTTAAGAGCTATAGAGTTGGCCTATTAGAATGACTGGTACAATCTTTGGTTGGAGATAGACTCATCTTTGGTGGCCTTGCTTTTCAAAAGAAAGGTCACATTCCTTGGACCTTAAGAAACAGATGGCATAATATGAAGATTAATATTAGGCAGATGAATTGTATTGTCACTCATATATATAGAGAAGTAAATGCAGTTGGAGATTCTTTGGCTAATTATGGTCTTTTCTTGTAATCTTCAACAGTTTGGAATGATGTTCCCAGCTTCATTAGATTTAATTATGTAAAAAACAAACTAGGGATCTCTTCTTTTAGGTTTATCTCTTTTTAATGGAGTTTTGGTTTAGCCCCCTCCATTTTGTACTTTTCATCTCTTTCAATATATATTTTGGTAGGTCAGCACCTTAGTTGCCTCCTTTTGGTTAAAATAAATAAATAAATTCAAACTACATGATTTAGGAAACAACCAAAACCATTTTTACTAATGTAATTTAAATTACATAATTGGGTTTGAGTTTGAAGATATTTGAATTTATGCTATCTTGTCACATATAACTAAAAGTGTGTTTGGATAAGGTAATTGAAAATTTTAGAGAAATAAGAACTTTAAGTGATTAACATGATTCAATTGAATTGTCATTATTTTTAAATATTTTTGTTTGGATTAAGTAATAAATAATTTCATTGTCATTATTTTTGGGTTACTTTTGTAAATTATGGTTTTTTTGGCCAACTTTGAAAATTGAAAAATTGGGTCAATTTTAAAAATTCGAAAATGGTGATGACCAAATTCTAATTTTGGAAAATTTTGAGGGATCAATTAATAATTTTTAAAAAAATCAAGGGTCAATTTGCAACTTTTTGATAGGGTCAAATTGAAAATTTTGAGTATCAAAATACGAAATTTGAAAAATATAAGAAGGAAGAAATTTGAAATTCGTATATACTAGGCGTCATTTGAAATTCTCTATATTTAACTTGTACAAAACAATTAATAAATTTCAGTCATTTGAAAATTTCTTAAAGTTATCATCAAAACAGTAGAATTGTTGTTGAAATTTGGCTTAACTCATCTTTACAAAACCGGTTTGCAAAGTGAAGGGTGCATCATCTTTATAAACTTTTATCAAGAGTCGTATCTATCCAATATGAAACTTGGGGTTTTCCTAATATATTTGAATTCCCTCAAAACATTTCCATAAGTTGACCATGATTTTGCTTGATAACAACCACATAATGGACAAATCACTTTCATAAACCCTTTAAACTTTTCATGGTCTAGGATTTAAAACCTTGACCACAAACTAGTGAATCAAAGAGGTTCCATCTTCATTAGACATTATTAGTTGACTTGTCTAATGAAGATATTTAAAACTATAAAGGAACTTATTAGAATCAATCATGATTAATGTAAATTGATGTAATATTTATTAGACATTATTAGTTGACTTGTCAAATATGTAATTACATTCATCAGCTTTATTAGTTTCCATATAGAAATAAGAAACAATTGTATATTAATCAGAAAACCATTCAATGATAATCAAGGGATTACATTCTTATAGAACTTGCCTTTATGGGTTCTTTAATATATTAAAGATGTTTATTCCTATCATAACCATGATAGCTTGGTGAAGTAATTTAAACAGTATGTCATCAGTTTCCAATCACAATAAAGTACTCCATAGTACATTATTCTTGTAATAATCTGCCCTAAAATTTGCAAAACATATTCCATCCGAGAGATACAAAAGCCCTTGACCAAAGTGAAATTGTACTTATTATGCAGACTCAATTTTCTCAAGATGTTGAAAAACGAGAAGAAAAAAAAACACATGAAATGTAAATTTCAAGTCATTAACAACTGTTAGGTTAATGGAAAATTAAGTTCCTAAAGTTATTGGAATAAATTTTGCTTGATATTCCTCAATAACCAATTGTGAAAATTGTTGTGAATTCAGATCAAAATCACCCCAATACTTTGATGTGTGGAGCAAAATTAGCAGCAACCAAAATCAAAGTGGTTAAACAAGCACAACCAATAGAATAAGATAAAAGGATAAGGAGAAAAAGAACCCAGCAATATTTGTTTACCTAATTCGGTCCAAATTAACCTACTCTAGGGGAGAGAGCACCTTTCCGTTTCACTAATCAAGATAGTAACTTTACACAAGAAATACAAAGAGTTACATGAAATTAACCTTCAACTAGCTCGTTAGAGAAAAGTCTAATCTTTACAATTTCCCTGAATCTTTTCGCATGGTTGAGAGACTCAAAGATTTATCACACCTAAGGTATTTGAATGGTGTTTCCAAACCCTAGAATTTACCCCTAAAATCCCTAAACCATATTCATTTCCTAACGGTTCCCTTTTTTGATCTCTCTAGGTTTGCCTTTTCCCACACACTAAAACCCTAAATCTGAGCTATCTATTTACATGATTCATCCAACACTTAAAAGTTGGCTACTAGAAAACATAAAATCGTGCATCTTCATCAGTGGTCCACCATCCGCATCACGAGCTAGGCAATAGTATGGCTTCCTGCATTCCTTTAAGCATCCGCATCGCGAGCCATTTCCTTGCATCACAAGATAGGCAGAACTCAAACTTATGATTTTAAGGCATATAAAACATTTCTCCACCTTGCCTTTAAACCAGTGGTGATGCCCATTTATCCATCCCCCGCCTAGCTTTTTAATTTGCATCGAACTACACAATTTATTCCCATAAAACTTTACCTTTACATATTCAAACCCTCAATATGCCTTCCACCCTCTTAAAAATCCTTGCACCCAACTATGCTAGGTTTGTAGGTAGTTCCACAAGATTTCATCATAACCTCTTTTGCTCCCAGAGTGATTAATTTCCATTCTCTTAAAGATCCATTTGTATCCAGTTACCACCGACCTTTTAAGGTAATCTCACAAGTTATGCCATACAATCTTCAACCTTGGAATGCCTTTCATCTTATTAACGAATTCCTTTGCTCTTCACCAGAGAATGACACCCAAGGTCTCCATAGTTGTAACATTTTGGTGCCACCATTTGTATCCACCTAGTCCCGCCAGTGGAAGACTCCACCTTAAATCGAGCGTTTTCCACCTCAGCTTCCATTTTACAAATGCGTACCTCCACTATGCCTTTCACTTTGTAAACTCCACATATAAGGCTCATATTGAGTGTTCTTACCTCTGTCTCTCCAAAATGACCTCGATTATTCGTAGCACCGCCACTCTAGGATGATGTTGAGTGTTTAACGTCTCTCCAGACGATCACTCCTTCTACATGAAGGCCAACTTGCAAGTGTCGTTGTTTATAAGGTGAGATATTCCACTTTCTTCTTGCTCCCAACAAGACACTACCAGAGGATCCACATCCTCATAGTTCTCTAGGCAATGGAAAATTGCGTAAATTCCTCATTGCTCTATACCCGAGACAATCCTTCTTGAAGTGACTGGCCTTGTGAAACTTAAAGCACTTATACTTAGAATTGTTACAACCCTTTGAGTTTCCATGATTTCCTCTACTCCCATATCTCCCTCTTGAGACACTCAAGCCTTCACCACTATCATTAACCTTCAAGTCTCTCAACTCGGCTAACTCTTTAGTTCTCAATGCTGCTTGGAATTCCTTCAAGGTGACAATGCCTTCTTTACCATAGAACATTGTATTGTTGAAGTACTCATAAGGTCTAGGTAAATCATACAACAAGATTAGATCTTCGTCTTATTGCTCAATTCACTTCAATGTTCAACAAATTATCAATGATTTTATTGAACTCCGTCAATTGCTCTATGATGCATTTAGATATTACCATCCTGAATGAGTAGAGTTTTTGTGTTAGTAATTGTCTATGAGCCAATGACTTGGTCATATACAAAGAATCCAACCTTTACCACATACATCGTCATTAGAGTTGTCTCTTTCGCAACTTCTCTCAAAACTTGATAATTGAGGCACAAGATAATGACACTCCTAGCCTTGTTGATCATCTCGGTCTTGTTTTCTTGTGACATGGTAGCCATCAACCCAGTCTCACTCTTCAGTACCTCTGTACACCTTTGTTGAATCAAGACTACATGCATATTCATCTTCCAGAACCCTAAATCGTTATCTCAAGTGAATTTCTCGATATCCCACTTGATACCCATGGTGTTCGTCTATTGACATATTCTGATTGCCCCACGGTGGGAGCCAATTGTTGTGAATTTGAATCCAAATTCACACCAATACTTTGATTGTGGAGAAAAATTAAATGCAACAAAAACCAAAATTCACACAAATTGTTGCCTTTTGTTCCACACATTGAAACCATTTTTCCACCAATTATTTATAAGATTCATCCAACCCTTAAAACTTGGTGTTAAAGAAAACAGAAAATCGTGTATCCACATCACAGGTCTATCATCAACATCAGGAGCGAGGCAATAGCTTGGCTTCCTACAATCCTTCCAACAACCACATCACAGGCCTTTTCCCTGCATTGCGAGATAGGTAGAACTCAGACTTATGATTTGAAGGCACATACAACAACAATATATTTTGTACATCTAAAGAAACACTCTTAGAAGTTTAAGAAGCCTTAGAATAATCACTTATAGGTCTTTTAGGAACAACAAATTTTCCATTAAACATTATGAATGAAAAGAGGTAAAAGAGGGAGAATACCTTCAATTACAATGTGGCAACTCCTTTGTATGAAGAAACTACCAAACCTATTTGCACCTGTAGTGAGTACAATACCTACAACCCTCTCTTCTATGGAGGCAAGATGAGGTTTATATTGAAAAAGACCTTGCTGACAATGTGCCTCAAGGTCAGTGGTGGTTTGAGTATTAGCAAGGTTTTCCTTGGTACTACGTATCCCTAAAAGGATCGCGACATAGTTCTGTATGGCGACGAATAAGTGAATGTATTATGAATACCTCATGTAATCTCCTATTTATAGAGTTCTATATCTCCCGATAATGGGAGAGTTAGTGGAAAGTTTATGTAGGGTAGTGAAGTAGTTATAGGATCGTGGAGTTTCCCGCTATTTAACCTCTTAGACTGAGTCAAAGACACAAATTAAGTGGACTCTTTTGTATTCTGGGTAGTGGGTCCATGTCCTTTGGATGACCTATTGGGTCAACCTGGCTTGCACATGACAATACATATTACACAATAATATTATTCATGTACACTCTTGAAACCCAAAATTTTGTAACAATCTCAAAATACCACACCTTTAATAAGTAGTGGAGTGAAAATGATGAAGCATTTGATGGATTTAAGTGATGGAATCGAGAGATTTTGTGAGTTTTATGAGTTTAAGTTTAATGGTGTAGTGAGAGTTTGAAGAGATGAAGGGAGGCAGTTTGGAGAACAAGGAGTAGATAGTGAAATTTGAGAATTAGGGTGAAAATAGGTATGATTTAAAAATGGATAGGGTTGATAGGATATTAGAGAGGATCGGTTAATAAAAATGGATGACTAATATTTAAATAAGACAAGTAGTTGAAAACCATGCGTAAATTTTAGAATATGTGCAAATTTGTTGATTGAATTTTAATTACACTCGCTACACAAAAACTTCATGTTTGATAAAATAAATTCGAATTTTCATATGTAGAATTTGAATTTAATAAGGCATGATCATATAGATAACACTTTAAGCCTTTAATGCACACAAAAACACATGATATAATGAATTAACTATACGGTTATTGGTTTTGGATTTGTGGAACCGGTTGGTAAACATGTTGTGGAGGAGCAAAGAAGTCTGCTATCCTGTCCATTTGTGTGGTTAGGGCTTGGTAACTTCGGTTTGTGTCCCGTATCAAAGGGTTGAACACGGTACCAATTTGTTGTGTCAACAAATTAACAATTTCGTGATTACTCTCATCCATTTGTTGTCTTAACAAATTCATCGAATATGTTGTTAAGGGTGGTAGAGTACTTCGACCAAAAATGCTAGAACTTGAGGGACTATGTATGTTGTGCATTTTGAACGAATTTCCTTGGTCAGCAAATGCAGATGCACTATTATGCACATTTGCCATCATCGAAGTTGGCATACCATATGGTTGTTCCATAGGAAGGTTCTACATATTTGTGTTTCGATCATCAAGCCTAGGCTTGACTAAAGGAGAGCTTGGGACACTAGTAGTTAAAGGAACACCAGCAGTGAATGGGGGCACAAAGATTCCCATTTCTGGTTGTGTCATTGGAAAGGACGTCGAAACGGTTGAGGGAGCGGTTACTCCCATTTCCGTCGAAACTGGCATAGCCATGGTTGCCCCCACGGCCGTCGACACGTTTAAATCTCCCAAAGGAGTAGTCGCTTGTAAAGATTGTGCTTGTGAAGAAAGTTGTGAAGAGGATGAACTGGCATGAGCCAAAGATTTACAACTTCTCAAATGCATACACAAACAATTTGGAGTTTTTAGCAATAAAGTTACCTGGAAATAGTAACGAAATTCTAAAAACGGATCTCTCAAGGAGATGAGTTTTTGAAAAAAGTTTTGATTTTGATTTTTATTTTTTATGAAAAAGTTTTTTGAAAATCAATTGCAAGAAGAGTCCCACTGGGCGTGCCAATTTGTTTACCGGTGTTTTCGGCAAACTACGGGCTAAATCTAATTATTACAAGCGACACCGAACTAGAAATCTCAGGACATGTTGTGCAAAGGTTTTGATCGAAAACGGTTTGAAAAAGGCCACGAAATGCACTCAGGTTACTTAGAGAGCAGGACGGGTTTTAGAGTAAAAAAGGCATTGTCTCTCGACAGGTTTGAGATTACAAGTAAAAGTAAGATAAAATTAAAGCAAAGGGTAAAAGTTTAAACGCATAAAATTAAAGGAAATGTAAAATGCATTGCATTAAAAGTAAAGTGGTCTGCAAATCAGTTTACATACATTCAGTATAACTCGTTTCCCTAGACGCCGGTAGTTTGAGTGTTGTAGAATTTCTATAAATGATTTGCGACCCATTTTCCAACTAGGAAACTCTTATTTATACATAAAGAAAATAACTAGCAAAAGACTAATCCCATGATTAGCACTTCCTCCATCTTTGACAACTGCTTGTCCCACGTTCCCACTAAGGAAACTGCCTTTGAGCTTGAAATCGTGCCTTTCCCGCCTTGACTTCCTGACTTTGACGCAACCACGCTTTTAGCCTTGTTCTATTGAACTCTTGATCATGCGCCCTAAGCTTGCTATTTTGTTGAAACCTCAAATTAGAATGAGAAAGTCTTCGATTCCTGCAAAGTTAAAGGTCAACTAATTGTTGACCATATTAAATGAGCCCGTCGAAATTACAGGTTAACACTAACGTAGAGAGGATTTAGCTACTTATGATTTCTAATCACATATAATTATATATGAATAAGAAAACATGAGAAAAGGATCATCGATTGATGATTCCTTGACTTCCAAATGGTTTTGGTCTCTCCATTCCTTATGAAATCATGTTTCTCCCTTCATGTGCTCGTCAAAAGATTTTTTTATAATACCCAAGGGTTCAATATTTATAGGCTACGATTTCCCTAATTTTAGGGAAATTAGTTCACGATGCGAGACTATTCCTTGCGATGCAAGGTAGGCAGTGACCATCTCTTTTGGCTTTATCGCTCTATCGCGATACGGGGCTCATAGCTCACAATGTGAGATAGACATTAGCAATCTCCTTGATTTCCATCGTATTCTCACGGTAGGGCGCATAGCCTGCGATGCGAGTTAAACAGAAGCCGATTGCTTGATTTTTTTCACTCATAGCTTTATTCCTTCTCACTAGAACGTGTATGCCCAATCATAATCAATAATGAACTTGTAAAAAGCATAACACAACTACAAATTGTCTAGTTCCGGTGGATTCCCATTGCTCCAAGGCTTTTTCTCGTCTCTTGGCCTTTCATGACTTGTTGAATGATTTTGATATAAAACTTGACTAAAACTAACCTAAATTACCTATTTTAATACTAAAATGATAATGATTGATGACCCAAAACCCTATATGATTTCCGATCATCAATCCTATAGTTCAACACCTATCAACTCAACCGTCAGCTCATCCTCCACATCTCTGGTCAGTTTATGTTTGTGGTCCAGGAGACGACCCTAGATGGACAAATGCAGCAGACATGACACATCGTCAAATTAGTAATAAGAATAAGAAAGTAGTATGTCTTCTAATGCCACCTCTTAGCAAAGGACAACAACAAGTCATGGTCAATTATGGATTAATTCGTACGAGTAAGAGTATACAATCCACTACATCTGAAGGCATCTTTGAACCACTGCACTTTCATTTTCCCAACTTTGATATCTTCCTCCCACTGTTAAAGCTCTTTAAATTTGGACGAAACCTGTAAAAAACAAAGAAATGATCAATTAAAATAAATAATAAAAAATATACAAAAATAAGCAGTCGTGGTTGCTCTGGTGCCTGTAACACAATCGGATGCATGCTTCCATACCTGAAAGTAATAAGAAAAAAATACATATACAAATCAATTTTTTTTTAAACAAAAGTAGGAAATATATTAAAAAAACCAAAGACATACAAAAACTGGGGGGACATAAAACCTGACCCAGGTACAGTCCAAACGGGACGTGATAAATCAAACCAACCCTAATCAAAACTAACAAACAAACACTCATCTCAAACGCAACCCAGCGAGCCCGCGTACGAGCGCGAAACCAAGTTACAAAAAAAGGAGAAGAGTGGGCATCTGTAGAGAACAATTAGGGTGTGGACTGGTGAATGGATCGGCCTCCAACACAGAATCCAGGATCCACGTACCACAACTCCCTGAACAAATCAGCAAGATAGAGCTCTTTCGAGCATACCAATCCGAAATCAAACCACAAGGACTTCAACAGATATACAATCAGTACCGGATAGAATGCAGTTGTCTTGAGACCTGCAGATTTCAACAAATCTGGAGCATCAGAGAATCAAAGAACATGAACCACAAACACAACCGGTTTCACAAACACGTATTGAACCCAGATCGAGGGATGAGTCCACCGCGTTAGTCACCAACCAGACCCTTTCGGGTTAATAGAACTCAAACTCTTACGAGTTAACGAAACCAATCACAGCCCAAAGGGAGAGTCACAAGAGTAACAAATCTCAAACCACCCCATTCTTTGATCATAAAACATAAACATAGAAACAATAAACAACAAAAACGAAACAAAGGAAGAACCACACAAAAAAAAGTACAAACAAACAGCGACGGAACAAACACCAACCCTTCCGGCTTCTGCAAGACCCACCAACTCAGCTCTTGAAACAAAACAAACAACATCCACACAACCTACGACGACAAAGAAGGACGATGTTGGAATCAGAAGCAGAGACGGCCACCGGAAAGGAAGGTAAAGAGAGGACCAGAAAGAAGCTCCTGTTGTAACCCCGGAAGCACTGTGTAAAGCCATGACAGCAACCACAACACCACCCACGACAGACAACATGATCTCGGCTATCTGGACAGGGTGGTGCGGGTGGCTGGCGCCGACCGTCGCACCATCACAAGGTTAAGTTTACATGGTGAAACCTTGGATTTGGATTGGAAAGGGGTAGGTGAAGGGAGGTGTAAGTCGGCTGTTCTGTAGAGAGAAGGTAGAGAAAAATTATATATGTTCAAGAAAATCAATATGTTCAAGAAAAATCAATATTTAGCACGCCTGACTCTGTTTCGGATTATATAATTTGAATTCTTGAACGATACATTTTGGATTATATAATATGAACAGACTAGCGTAAAAAAAGTAAATTTAAGAACAAACACTTGAAGAAATGCGGAGTAACTTTTTATTTCGGGGTGAAAATTGTATGAAATGCGATGTAATCGAGCAAGTTTACCTCAAGAATGACACAATGTGAGAATGTTTGGGTTTTGAATGGTTTGAGCATAGTTTAGATGAAAGTTTAAAAATGGGAAAATGAAGGAAATAGTTTGAAATAAAAACCTTAATAAAAAATTAAACATTTAAAACCTTTTTTAATAAGTTTTTTCTTAGGATTGAAATGGGAAAATGAAGGAAATGTGTATGTGTGTGTGTGTGTGTATATATATATATATATATATATATATATATATATATATATATATATATATATATATATATATATATATATATATATATATATATGGGTATGACTCATATTATATAATCTGAAACGTGTTTATTAGATTTGGATAATATAATAATTCGAATGGATGTAAAATTATAAAAATGAAGGGTGCAAGAGAGGATTGAAGGTGGAAAAAGAATCTTTCAATTAAGAAAAGGGTATTGTTAATGAATGCGTCTGGGACATTCTTTAAAGATTACAAAATAAAAAATTACTCCCTCTGTCCTAAATTATAATAAAAAACACATTTTCTTTGTCCGAAATTAGAAGTAACAAAAGACAAACTTTTTATCATATTTAACTATGTTGTTTGAAAAAATAATTTTTTCCAAATTAAAATTAAATGTCCTCGTGAGCTTAACTCAGTTGGTTGAGACAATGCATAAAATATGTAAGGTGTGGGGTTCAAACCCCGGCCACTACAAAAAAAATTAAAATTAAATGCAAATATCATTCAATTTGTTCTCCTTTCTATTTTCTCCTTGATCAATAACCAATCTTTTTTTTTTTTGCATCTTCCCATGAAACTTATTCTAAGAAAAACACAAAAATTATATCTCAAATTACTATATTTTAGTTTTCTTAAGAAGTGAATTGATTTTTTTTTTCTTATAAATTGGGATGGAGGGAACATCTACTAAAAAAGTCAAATATATCAATTTTCAATGCATTAATTACACAAATTTTCATATAAAGTTACTATTTAAATTCTTAAAGACTACTCCGTATGTACTCGTTAAAATTTCCATTAAAAAAATATGTTAAAAAGATGTTTTGTTCCATTTGAGTTTCTGTCCACAAATTGATTTTGGATCATTGAATCCATTCATACGTAATTGTCTCAATGGGGTATAAACCAAATTGGATAAGCGAGGTTCAGGTGCTTAGATTTGTACTACTGTTTTATTTTTTTTAACAGACGAAATGACAAAGCCATTATAAACTCACACACACAAGTGAAGGTACCGGGGTTCGAACCCCGATCATGGCATCCGGCCTAACAATTTCGACATTTTTGCCAGTTGAGCTAAGACTTCTGGATTTGTACTACTGTTTTAGTAAAGTAAAGATTGGATTAATTTTAGGTTTATGAGATTTTTTTTAATTAAAATAGGTTAATATTTTTTCTTCTGAGAAACAAAATAGTTAAAATACAAGTTAATATATCTATATAAATATAGTTGAAAAAAATAATTAAGAATAATTTATTCAAATAGAAACTATCTGAATTTAGGGAAAAATCAACTATGATTTATTAGCTCAGTTGGTAAGGATATTGCATATTATAAGTAGGGGCCGGAGTTCGAATCCCGGACACTCCACTATTTTATTATAAAATTATCATTTTATTTTTCCTATATTTCTATAGGAAATATAGAAATCATGAAATGGACCCTATTTTATTTTTCCTATATTTCTATAGGAAATATAGAAATCATGAAATGGACCCGAAATGCATGTCGGATAGTGCTACCACACAAGTCAAGAGCATCATCTCAGAGGATTCAAACTACTACCATACTGCTCATTTAGCACGTTTTTTAATAAGTTTCTTCTTAGGATCGAATGAAAAAAAGTTATAAATATTAGTATTTTTAGAATTGATGACATTAATTAAACATCTATAAACTAAAAATATAATAATTTATAATTGATAACATTAATTAAACATATGTTAAAAAAAGACATTAATTAAACATTTATAGACTAAAAATATAATAAAAAATGTTCATTTATTCCGTAAAAAAATGTTCATTAATTTTAAGGTTAAATATGTTTTTGGTCCCTACAAAATTGGGAACTTCTAAGTTTAGTCTTTACTTAATTTTAATAGGATTTTTAGTCCCTACAAAAAATAATTACTTATAATTTTAGTCCCTGCTAAAACAAAGTTTGTTTAGTTATCCTTAAACTCTTAAACTTTTGAACGATTTTTTTAAGATAAGTTTAGAACACTATGAAAAGTTCGTTTACGAAAATTTAGAATTTTTTAATATGGTACGAATTAAATATGAATTTTTTAAAACGACAAAAGTTAAAGATAAAAGTAACAAAATCTGGATGTAGAAATTAAATTTTGCAATAATTTTTTGCGGAAGAACTAGTGATGTTCTTAACACATCTGCAAAAAATTGTTCAAAAATTTAAGAGTTTAAGTATAAATTAAACAAATTTAAATTGAGTAGGGACTAATATTGAGTTCAGAAAAAAAAATTAGGGACTAAAAGAACTATTAAAATTAAGTAAGGACTAAACTTAAAAGGTTCCAATTTTATAAGGACTAAAAACATATTTAACCCTTAATTTTAAGAAATTGAAAGGATATCAAACACTTCCGAAGTATGTATTGTACCACTGGCCCTCTCGTGTGGACCATCCGGCCATGGTATAATCAATTAATAGTACTATGTTTTTTGAAGGACAATAATAGTACTATGCACTAGCATGTTTGCTTTGATCATGTATAATCAATAATACCACGTTGTAAATGAACTTCTAAAAAATGGTTTAAATGGGCACCTCTAATTTTTTTTAGTAAATATTGAGTTTAAATGGGCAACTCCGGTATATATGAAATTTATTTGTAGATAAAATGACTACGCCCTCTTGTGATAAGCAAAAATATACATTCTAAGTTCATTCAATTAATTCTTTCCTTCAAAAAAAGAAGTTCATTCATTTAATAATGTTTATGATCTTTATTATAAACCAAATACATCATTTAATAAATGAATTTTAAATGTCGATTTTAGTTTATAATAGTAACCCCTTTTCAAAAAAAAATAAAATTATAATAGTGACCGAGGATGCAAGTAATTGTTACTACATTGCAAACCTCGATCGTGAAAATTACCTTTGTTGAACTATTTTCAACAAAAATACGTTTAAAAACGACATACATTTCAACTTTCAGTTTCACCGGATTATAATTTTACAAAAAAAGATAATGGTCAATATTAATGACAATTATTTTTACTAGACTAATGTGAGCAAATAGTGTGTTGTGAGCATACACGCATTCAACTTCTGTTGTATGTTAAATCTTCTTACTTTTTGATAAT
Organism: Medicago sativa; assembly: GCF_051527215.1. NCBI lineage: Eukaryota > Viridiplantae > Streptophyta > Magnoliopsida > Fabales > Fabaceae > Medicago > Medicago sativa. The sequence goes on along the minus strand of NC_140751.1, from coordinate 52,098,755 downwards.
TTCAGTGTTGTCGATGATCACATATTCTATCATAATGTCGATTTTGAAAATTCGACATTATGATAGAATGTGTGATCATTGACAAATATGCATTAATTCAACTCTTTGTCATCATTGACCTAAATATGCATTAAACATATTTTCAAAATCTTAGGACTACCCAATCATCATTAGTGCCTTTTCAAATGCAACTTTGTAAAAGACTTTTCCTTAACCCTAATTTTCTTTTATAGTTTCACTAATGTCATACAAAATTCTTAAGTTTTTCTTTGTAATCTTCACTAATGTCTTCACACAAAGCTTCAACTTCTTCCTCAACAATGATTTCCTACAACGAGGAGATTCCCATCGACTTGGCTTTTGGAAACATGTACTTACTCTCACCCCTTTTGATAATAAATATTTTTCCCTTACATTCCTTGGTCCTAATTTTGTTCCGAGGGAGTTCCTTTAAAGACAAACTTTATTTTCATCGCCTTGTTGGTTAGGAAATCCTTATTTATTTGTCCTTCTATCGTACTTCCTTTTTTTCACTTCAAAGCTATGAACTACAAACACTCCTCGGATTAGGCGTGTCCCACCGACACGACATCAAAACTTGTAATTACACTTAATTATGTGATTTTTTCAAATTTTAGTTGTGTCGGCGTGTCAGTGTCCGTGTCCGTATCCGTGCTTCATAGCTTCAAAGTTGAGTGTAGAATGCTTCCTACAAGCATTGTAGCATACAAGTTGAAAGTTGTGGGGTCGTTATACAACCTCCCATATGATGTGTTTGGTCTGATATTGTTGATGTGTCACAATGCTGGAGTCAGGAAAAATGCGATTGTAAATTACATATCTTGAAATGTCTAAATATTTATTTACACATTTTGAGTAACTAGAAAAAATGCGATAGTAAATTACATATCCGTCACTGATTTGTCGGTCATTATTGGCCTTCGTATTGATCCTTCAATTGTTCATGATAGTGTAATTGACATATGCATCTCGTGTCTTTGTCTCAGTTTCTTTGTTTCAACCTACAATAAGAAGGAGCATGGACAAAATTAGAAAAAAATAATTAAGAGTGGCGAATTTTTTTACGCATACGCACATTTTTAAGAATGAGTACAAGAAGAATTTATCTAGGATTAAGGAAAAAAAGGATATACATTATGAGTGTGTTAGCCTGTATTTTTTATATGTTTATTTCTACAAAAAAAAAAAAAAAAAACTAATGTCGAAGATGAGTTTTTCACTTGGTGGCATTCCATGAAGTTGTGAATTCGACAAATTATGTTAAGAGCAATGTTATTTGAACAACCATTTTTTGGGACAGCTTGTTGGACAACCAAATTATATAAAAAAAAATTAGGTAATGACACAAAAATCAAAGCAATAGAGAGAGAAAGTAGAAGGACAATGTGAGTATGAGATAGAAAGTTGTCACAAAAGTTGTCAAAAAATTATTGTTCAAATATCATTTCTCTTATTTTTTTTTTTTTGAAGGATTTCTCTTATGTTAATGCTTGACATATTAAAGATTACAAAGCCATTCAACTTCTTTGAGGAGAAATTCAAATTTCTTTTGAAGAGGTAAGATCAAATAGTCAAAGACACGTGGGAAGTTATCAAGGAATCTGAAAACATATCAAGACATATGTCAATTGTGACTGTTATTTTCAGTTACTTGTTACTTAGTATATATAGTAGATTTGTATAGGAAATATGTAACACCCTATTTTTCGACAATAAATTATTAAATAATGAGAATATATCTAATAAAGAGGATGTTACAAACTCAACATCATATCATTTAATAACTTAGCAGCAGAAAACAATTCACTGGTCTCATTAATAAAAATTATTCGTGTCAATAAACAACATAAATGGAAATAACAATAGTTTCAAGAATTCAATCTCACAGGAAATTAATCTCAACGTTAACCCCAACCATGGTGTTACAAAATTAGAGCTCGCATCGACTACATGTTTATTCAACTACTAAATAAAAGAAAGAAGACGGAAGACACTTCCATCGTCATCTTCCAAGAGTACAATCACCACAAAGAAAAACACAACAACAATAAAGGGGTGAGAATGCCAATCATACATATTATTAGGAAAATCACGAATAACATTGAAAAAAAATAATATTACGTCGTCATAAGATACATCATTAAATATTTATCCTCAATAGCTTTTACATTCATCGCCACACACCATTTCATAAAATATAGGTCAAGTTCAAACATTGTCAATTATATGCAGATGGACTCCATCCTAAGACCTATATGAATGTGGTACGACACCTATCGTCATCATATATTGTTGCCAGAGATGTGTTACTGGACTTACATTCGTCTTCATTTCATTTTCAATTTCCTAGACTCAACTCTATATGCATGTATGGAGACAGACTCATCAATTAATACACATATTCACATTATCAACAATTCACATATTAATTCAAGACTCTCCATATTATGCACAACATAAAGACAAACATATCACCATCATTCTCATCCTCATCAAAGAGTAAACATCATCATTCTCATCATCAACATAAATAGACATCATCATTATCATCATGAATATAATTAGACCACATCATCCTCATCATCAATGTAAAATAGGCATCATCTTTATCATAATTACATAACAAACATCATCATTTCTCTTGTTTAATCCTAAAATAGACATCGTCTTTTTCTCATCATATGTGTACACGCACACACACATTACATTACTCCTTATTACTCTTATTTATAGTAAGTAAATTCTTCATCATTTACCCCATCATGATGTTTACATTACTACCTTATCATCTTGATTAATCCAATTCATAAACACGAATCGTTTCTACGTCATCATCCCTCTGTTTTATTTGTATGTTCCTCTAACAGACATGTCTTACCTTCTCATCTATTCTAAGTTCTCTCGATACTCTATCCTAACCATTAACCATGGCTCATTATTCAGGGTGTAAGACTCTGTCATGTACTATCTTGCTTCACTTCTCACATCTATTCTTAGTTCGGCTCTAGAACTTTTTAACTTCTTAATGTATTAAATTCATTATGGATTTAGAGAACTAACCTTAGATCACCTAATTGAATGACCCTCATTTAATTTTGTTGGTTTGGGCCCTTATTATACTTCTTAGGGACCCTATGGAGGCATAGAAATGAGTGTTTCAAAGTCTAGGAAGGGTGCACAATCGTGCGCCCCCTAAAACTTGGATTTTTTGGCAGCAACTACACACACGGTTGTGAGCCCTTATGGCACGATTGTGCGCCCCTTACTGACAGCAAAAATTGTAGTTTCGTTGTGATTTTGCTTTGGGAAACCTTCCCCGTCACCGTTTTCGAGCTAAAACTCGACAATTTCATCCCAAATTAACATCATATGGATGCCCTATCATTCAAACACTAATTTCTCAACCTATCAGTTTATCTACTCTTTTTAAGGCCAATTCCTCAAATTAAAACCCTACACTAATTTCCTTAAATTCAAATGTTTCAACATCATCATCATTTTCGTTCATCATCATTTTTCCATTACAGTTTACAAAATAACATCAACTTAAGAATTAAACAACCCCTGTCATGAAAAAGACACCCTAAAGTGAAGAGATTCTCCCCCTTACCTCGAATCTTTTGAAAATTTTGGTTTTTGGCCTGACCTTATCACATCTAGGGTTTCTCTTCATGTGCTCTTCTCTTCTTTCTTTTTCACGTTCAACGATACCGACTCTTCTAACTCTGGTTTGATGGTCAGCATAGGATAGAGACAAGATATGATATAAAGCTGGATAGAGATAGGATATGATAAACATTAATCCTATCATGTGTTTGATGCGCACATGATAACAAACATGATATCATTATAATTAAATGAAAAAATTGCTCTCATAATTAATTAAATATTATAAAAATGGCATGTAATTAATTATAATCGAAAATACATGCTATCATTATTTTAAAAATGACAATATTTTAAAAATGGCAGAATATCAGGATAAGGAATGATCCTCTAATCCCATCAGGATAATTTCTAACCCAGCCTAGGGGTGGCAAAACGGGTCTGACCCGCCCGCCCGGCCCGTTTGGCCCGCTATTTTTGGCGGGCTGAGTCGAAGTTTTGAACTCGCTTTCTATAGTTGGCTCGGCTCGGCTCGTCTCATTAAAATACGGGGCGGGCACGGGGCGGGGCGGGCCGACCCGCTTAACTCGTTTGAAATGGGATGAGCATGGGGAGTGGCGGGGCGGCCCGCTTAACTCGTGTTTCAATTTGTTATTTTGAGTCTTATTTTATGTTTTTGGATTTATTTTGGTTGTTAGATATATTTTGAGACTTATTTTATGCTTTTGGATTTATCTTGGTCGTTGAGTTTATTTATTTTGAAACTTATCTTGGTTGTTGGATTTATTTTATTATTTGTTTTGTGTTGCGCATTTACCTTATTTTGATATTAGTTATGATGTTGAATTCGACAATTCGATAATTATCTTGTTTTTCACAAATTTACTTGCTACCTATTCTTTTATATTTTTTTACAATAAAAGCAACATAGTTTTTTTTTGTAACAATTAAGTTGTAAAAAAAATAAAAATAAAAAGTTTTTGTTTGGCGGGCCGGCCCGCTAACTCGCAAGCCCGCCACTAAACGGGGCGGGGTGAGATTTTGGACTCGGTCACAAAATTTGACTCGGCTCGTCTCGTCTCGTTTTTAGCGGGCTTAGACGGAGCGGGCCTAAATGGGGCGGGCCGGCCCGCTTTGCCATCCCTCCCAGCCTATACTCAGGATAGAAATTACAAAGGGATATGATAGGAAAATGATTTATTTTATCCTATCCCTTTGGTACATCAAACATGAGATTTAAGCAGGATATGATTAATGTATCATATCATATCTCCCTATCCTGACCATCAAGGTTTCTATTTATATTCGGATCAATAACTTGTTGTAATCATTCATTTTTTCCTCTACTCACTATTATTTTACTTCCTCCCACCCCCACTTATTTAAAACTTATATTCTACACCCCGACTCTATATTATTTTATTTTTTATTCCTTTTTTCATTTTATTCAAACTCTCATAAGTCATAACATTCTCCATTCATCATCATAATTCTATTTTCTCGACAATAAAATAACACTCAAGCAAAATAACATCATCATAATCATAATCAATACTTCACCTATTAAACTTCATTGAATTAATTAAAATATAAAATAGGGGTGTTACAAAATATGGGTCACAAATTAAAATACAGAATCCTTTACGCTCAAAGTATCCAAGTCACGTTGAGAAAAGAGTAACAAGAGAATGTATGTATGATTTGATGTACCGATCTTCATTTATGCAATAAAAATGCTTTTCTTTTAAGTTGTTTACTTTCATTTTTGAAGTTTTATTTCTTTAATTTGAAAACCTTTTCAACTATGATGAAGGAGACAATTATATTCATCTTTTTCGTACTTAAACTTATGAATATGATGAACATTCAAACTTTTCTGAGAAATAATTGCACAAATATATCCTAAGATTTTTAGTTTGATCCTGCAAGCAATTAATCTAAAACTAACGCTTGTTTACCAAAAACACGGATAAACAGTGTAAATTAGCTATATATCTTCACAGCATGGACGATAATCATTTCAAATTTTACTGTCGTCTGCTTATATTTATTGAACTCGATAATAGGCACATTCGTGGCAATTTGTTTTTTTACGAGACTGATGCTAAATAGTTTAAATAAAGATAAAAGTGAAAGAAAAATTTGGTCAAAAAATATATATTCTTTTTATATATTGTTATATATTTAGAATTTTGAAGTAATTAAATTCGTATTTTTTTGATAGAGTTTATTCTTAGTTTTTTTTATTTGATAGAGTTTATTCTTAGTTTTTTTTTTTATTGACAGTGATGAGTTTAATCTAATTTTTTTTTTTTTTGGTAGAAGAGTTTAATCCATTTTATTGTGGGTGTTTTTTCTGACAAAATTTTCTTTTGTCTGTGTGTATGTACTATGAAGCCCAGATACGGATACCGGTACGGGTACGATACGATACGAGTACGCGGATACGCAAATTTTTCAAAATTTAGGATACGATACGGCTAGGATACGTCAACAAAATTTTTATACTAAAACTTATATGTATGTAAAATACTTGAAGAAAATAAACATTGATTAAAAGAACTCAACACAAATTTTATCTAATATTGATTAACTGAATCATCTCTCTCTCTCGTTACCTTCATTCACAAGAAGTATAATTTTAAGCGGTTCATCGAGAAACAATTCTAGTGATGCATATCTAAAATTGAATCATATATATCTCCACTGAAGGTTTACATCATCGTCTCACTTTTTTACTCTTCATCTTTTTCTAGGATACGTATCTGTGAAGTATCTTATAAGTATCCTTGTGTATCTGCGGAGTATCGTATAAGTATCCGTTAAAATATTTTTTAAAACTTTAAATAATTAATTCGGATACTTCGTGGGTGCGTATCCGCGAGTATCCGTGGAGTATCGGTATCCGATACGTATCCGGTACGGGTACGTCTCCATTTTGGAGTATCCGGGCTTCATAGGTACTATGTTTAATCAAGTGGTGTGACTACCAAGAAGAAAGAATGAAATAAACGTTATACACACAAAAGGGATGGCTGAACCCAACTTGGTTGTTGAGAAAAAACTAGGGGACATAAACATAATCCAGTAAATCTATACAAAGTGTATGTCAATCCAATCAAGTGATACGAAAAAATGAAAACAATACCGGTTGGTGTCTAAAGTGCGGTGTATGCATCACTGTCAACACAAAAATAATCCAAGAACCAACAACTCCTTGCAAGAACAACAAACATAATATCTCTTTCGAGGCAAACAGTCCAACATCAAACATGTAGACTGATGAGGGTTTCAAAACAGTCTGTCAGTCAGGAAGACCAACACGGATATTAAAGTGTTGCCGGCGCGGAGGAGGGAAATCATAATTTGAAACCTGCAGACCTCAACAAATCTGGACAACGATTAGAGTCAAATTATTAGAACACCCACAAGTGGCAACAAGTATGATGGCTCTTTCGAGACCAACCATCCAATATCAAACTTAATGTCGAGGATATAAAACCAATTAGTGGCATCGGTGCGGAATCTGAGCCATTGAAATCTGTAGATTTCAACAAATTTGAAAGATAATCAGAAATCCAATAAACAAAAACACAAACCCGTACCTATTCAGTCCAGACTGTCGGAGAACAACCCCGACGGATTCAAACAACACAACAGAACGTATCAAACAGATCCAAATGGATTGAGAAAGACCCAAACACGAACGAATATTCATGGCACCATAACCAACCAGACACCAAATCGACCCGACACCAACGACATGGGTTGAACCTAGAAGCTCACCCTAGCCGCCGCCGTGTGATCGATTTCAGTGGAACCAAACCAATTGATCACCAAAACCAATTTGAGTTTGAAAAACTTCTTTCAACGTCATCTTAAAATTGAGCATTAATTGAATGAACCACGTGCATTATTTAAGATATAAATAGCCTCACATATCATCATTTCTAATACAAGATACTCATAGCTTCCTTGAGTAAAGTCAGTTTTTCTGATCAAAGAATTAATTTCAGTTTTCAAGCATGGTAATTAAGTGTGTTTATTATTTTATTTTTTTGAGGGATTTTAAGTGTGTTTATTGAAAAGTACAAATTATCAAAAAAAAGAATTTCTTCTTTTAATTTCAATGTTATGATCAATCTGTTCTACATTTTCAGGATGGTATTTATGCCAAGCAAGCTTTGATGTGTAAGCAAGTTAACAAGAAACTTGCTACTAGTGAAGATCCAACTGAGAATTTTCATTTGATTGACATCATCCAAAGGCTTGGCATTGAACACTACTTTGCCGAGGAGATCAAAGTGGCTCTTGAAAAACAATTTTTGATATTGAGCAGCAATCCAATTGATTTCGTTAGTAGCCATGAACTTTATGAAGTTGCACTTGCATTCCGCTTGCTCAGACAAGGAGGCCATTATGTCAATGCAGGTTGGTTATATTCTCTTTGGTCGGTCTCCGTGAGCATAGTTAAGTTGGCAGATATGTTGCCGTATGTAGGGCTCAGAGTTCAAACTCAAGATTTCCCACTTATTCATTTTAAAGGATGGATTTCTAACTAATAGACTACTTGAAAAAAAAAATTATCTTTGGGTCTCGAATATAAACTCAAGAAATATTTGACATCATTTAAAAAATCAGTTTTATTTTTTTGATGCAATTGAAAGATGATTGCATTCTCTAAACTACTATCCATATTCACTTATTTCATAATTCTGAAAACAAAATTATTGGAAAATGAAACTTAAATACATTACCTTGTATTATATCAATTACATCTTTAAATACAGTAGAATCAGTTAAAAATTTAAAATTCTCTTATTTTTGTACCACTAAACTTCTAATTTTTGTTGGTTATATTCAAGACCACATAAAGTAAACGTATACTAAAATCAAGAATTAGTATTTATCTGCATAATACATATATATGATTGAACTACTAGAACACGTCAAGTTAGTGACTGAAATTAGTGGGAAAGAAACTAACAAACACAATAAGACATGGAAATCTTAACACAAAAAAAATAAAATATATGAAAATTAAAGACCAAAATATCACTACGAAAAAAACGTGATTTAGTGAAGGAAATTAGCAAGGAAAAATATCCCTTACTAGTTGCGACGAAATAAGAGTGAAAAGTTATATACACTATCCGATCAGTATGATCTTTATTATAGACCACATACATCATTTAATGAATGAATCTAAAATCGTAAAACTGAAATAGATGAACATTAGCGATGAACTATGTGATGATACATCTAGCACAAAATTTTTGTCATAAATTTTGTCACAAACCTAATCAGTGTGAATTTAATGAGGAATTGTGCGATGAAATTTATCCCACTCTAACGGTCCTGTCACAATTTTCGTCACTAATACGTAGGATGCTAGCGGTGATATATTTTAAGATGGAATTTAATTCAGTCTCAAAAAACTTTTAAAAAATTATGAAATTATAAATAGTTTAAAGCTTATTCGTTTTTGAAATTATTTAATTAAAATAATCAAGATAATTATCTAATTAAATTTTAGTGACTAATATAATTAGATAATTTAGCAACCAAAAAATCACTCAATAAAAAATAAAATGTATTTTGTTTACAATTGGTTATGCAGAGTTATTTGACTGCTTGAAGTGTAGCCAAAAATCATTGAGAGTAAAATATGGTGAGGATGTGAAAGGTCTCATTGCCTTGTATGAAGCATCCCAACTAAGTATTGAAGGAGAAGATGGTCTCAATGATTTAGGGCACCTCAGTTGTGAGCTTCTTCAAGCATGGCTTTCAAGACATCAAGACCATAGCCAAGCTATATATGTTTCAAACACTCTTCAATACCCTATTCACTATGGTTTGTCAAGATTTATGGATAAAAGCATATTCATCAATGATTTGAAGGCTAAGAACAAATGGATCTGTTTAGATGAACTTGCAAAAATCAACTCCAGCATAACTCAGTTCATGAACAAAAATGAGAGCGTTGAAGTTTCCAAGTATGTTTCCTGATTAAAAATGTGTGTTTTTAGACGTCCATTTTTTCTTACACCTGCAACACCTAGTTAATGGCGTTTGAAAAATATGGTTAATTCAATTGAATAGATGGTTAATTCAATTTACTAACGTATTTATTTCCTAAATTGATAGATGGTGGGAAGACCTTGGACTGACCAAGGAGATGAAATTTGCAGGGTATAATCCTCTGAAATGGTACATGTGGCCCATGGCATGTTTTACTGATCCATGCTTTTCAAACGAAAGGGTTGAGCTCACCAAACCAATCTCTCTTGTTTATATTATTGATGATATTTTCGATGTTCACGGAACATTGGATCAACTTACTCTATTTACAGAAGCTGTTAACAGGTATTAAACTTTTGATAAGTATATACATTTTATTTGCTAATATATGTATATAATTATAGTCCTGCATCAAGATAAGTGAGATTTGATTTCATTTTTTTGCTAGAAAACTTTTTATAGCATTTGATATAACTTTTGTAGCATTGTATTAAAATGATGTTTAAATCAATTCAGATGGGAAATGGATGGTGCAGAGAATCTTCCCAACTTCATGAAAGTTTCTTTGAGTTCTCTTTACAAAGTTACCAATAATTTTGCTGAAATGGTCTACAAAAAGCATGGATTCAACCCTATAGATACACTAAAAATATCGGTAAACTAATAAACTGTTGTTTTACTTCATAGTATCTTTTCTAGCTTAACCAAGGTTCTGGATTTGAATCCAGCATTGAGCATGCAACAACGTTAAAACTTTTGGGAAAACTAACGAGTATATCTAACAAACTTTGTATGAAACAGTGGGTGCACTTATTAAATGCTTTCTTGAAAGAGGCTCATTGGCTGAATTCTGGCATTTTACCAACAACTGAGGAATACTTGAACAATGGAATTGTGAGCACAGGAGTTCATGTTGTACTTATCCATGCTTTCTTCCTCATGGATCATGCTAAGGGTATAACAAAGGAAACTATTTCTATCTTAGATGAAGAATTTCCAAATATCATTTATTCAGTGGCAAAAATTCTTCGTCTCTCCGATGATTTAGAAGGAGCTAAGGTAAGAGAAACTTCCATGATTTGAATACTGCATGGAAATTTTATGAGTCTTTTTTAGTACATAAAATAATAAGATAAACTGGCAGAAATATATGAATATAATATTAATTATATTTATAAATAGTAAATACAATCAAGCCCTCCAACAAGCCCTCCAAATCGCTATTGATCTTGGTCTCAATCGGATAGTTTTTGAAATTGGTTTCAGCTAGTTGTGAATGTTGTCCTTAGTTATAGCTCATATGTTAATGAACTAGGAAGTTTACTCTCTAATTGTATAGCGTTGCTTTTTTCTAATGTTAGTTATGTTCTATCTTATGTTAGGAGACAAGCTTATAGAGTCGCTCATAATCTTGCTCGAGCGTTTAGATTACATGCTAGTCCCAGTATTTTCAATCATCCTCCCCATTATATTGACTCTATTATTCTCGATGAAATGAAATGAGCTATCTTCCCATAAAAAAAAATAGTAAATACAATCAAATAAATTATAATTTGTCATTAAATAAATTTAAATAGTTGAAATACATTTTTCTCCATCAAAATGCATCTGAAATACATTGTTAAATGTCGTGTTCTAATGATATCCAATTTTACTCATGCACAAATACAGAGTGGAGATCAAAATGGTCTTGATGGATCTTATCTTAATTGCTACATGAGTGAGCACCAAGATATTTCATGTGAAGATGTGCAAAGACATGTTGCTGAGATGATTTCAAATGAATGGAAATGTCTCAATCAAGAAATTTTGGACCCTTATTTATTTCCATCAACATTTACCAATTTTTGCCTGAATGCTGCTAGAATGGTTCCTCTCATGTACCATTATAAGAGCAACCCAAGCCTCTCTAGTTTAAAGGAACATGTCAAGTCGTTGATTAAATAATGTTAGTGTTTGTGTGAATTTAGTACATTCTCAAATTATGTAATTTGTGTAAAACTAAGTTGTTTGTGTGTAAAACTAATTTGTGTAAAACTAAGTATAAATTATACTCCCCAAGTGCTTTCAGTTATTTTATTAGTCGTTAATGTTTTTTTCTTCCTCAAGTATGTCATTTAACTTTAATAACTTTTTATTATAATGTTTATAATTAATTTTATTGAAAACAAAAAGAAAATCAAATTGATTAATGTTCACGTATGTAAACACAAGTTACAATAAATGAGCTACTTAGTGAAGTAGCTTAAGAGGTGTTTCAAGAATACTCAGATCTAAGACGAAAATACATTGTTCAAACTAGAATTAAAATTCATAAAAATGTTTCCTAAGTGCCTGCTTTTATAGTCCTCATTTGTTGATCTAATGAGTCTCTCTTTAGTCACTTAAGCCCATTAAGACGTGATTCTCAGCCTCTCATTTGTAATCTAGTATCAGTACAGTTGTGTGTCTGTATAGGACGCGTGAATTCGAGACACACTTCAGATACGTTGGTTATTTGCACAAGACATATGGAATCACAACGCACACATATTGCATTAGTGGCACTGCATTGTGTAGCAAGTCATGAAGCACTTGGAAGGGACCAGAACATGATGACTTGCACAACACGAGCTTGGCATCTTGAAAAGGCAAACTAGTGATGTGGTATGGCCTAGCTAGACATGGTGAGGTAACATAACTTTTAACAATCAAACAAGTGTTAATGCAAGACATGACTGAACAAGTTGATCTAGAATAACTTGAATAGTAAAAAAAGTGTTTGAGGTAGTACCTCGTTGGACGGGGTGAGTTAAAATAACTTGAACAATCACATAAGTGCTCAGGTAGGAACAGGATGGACGAGGTGAGCTAGCATGACTTGAATAATCAAATTAGTTTAGTTATGAGTGGGGTCTGGCTAGTCAAGTTGAAATATTAAGAGCCATGTGATACGATCGTCTATATTAGTCCACAATCCACCAAACATCAAACCTATTGAGGTATAAATGTTTTTTCTTACTCATGTCAACCCATACCAGTCCACATCTTACCAAATATCAAGCCTGTTAAGGGATCAAAATTTCTTCTTCATCGGATCACTCCATATCAGTTCACAATTCACCAAGCGTCAATTATGTTAAGACATATATGTTTATTCTTCATCAAATCAGATCATACCCGTCAACAATCCAACAAACATCAAGCCGCTTAAGGTGTAAACGTTTGTTTTTCATCAGATTGATCCATATCGGTCCATAATTTTCAGCTGACTTTTTTTAAATGTGATAGTGTCTTGACTAAGTAAATAAGTTATAAATGATAGTTTGATTCCACTTTTTCAAACTTACACTCTCATCATCTTTGAACTTTTGAAGGGATTGAATTGTCCATCTTGTCCCATCAATTGTACCTACATTTTTTTTCTCCACGCTCATAATTTTCAAGTGGACCTTATGTTGTCTTTTAATCTCCTCTTTTGTCCAAAGCATTCTCCTTAAAAATAGACACTTACGATTTACCTCTTTACCACTTCTCTTTCTATCTTTTACACTTGAAGATATTGCATTTGTGTATGCTGCAGCTCCCCCAACATTCATTCGCCGCACACTCCTCCTTTCACACTCACCCTCATTAATTACTCCCCACTTGTGTACCAGACGTGAGGATAATTTTTATTTTTATTTAAAAACTAGGTATTCGATCCAAGAACCGATTAATTCGAGGGACCAATTCCACCATTCATTTGCAGGGGGGGTCCATTTAAAACCAAAGCCAAACTCTGTATGAACTTGGCCAACGAAATTGGCACCGGAAAAATCGAACATAAGATCTTGAGTGGAGCAAACTTCAAGATCTCAAGCCAATCAATAGGCCTTGAGGATAATTAAGTGAAGCATATCATATTGCAGTAACTAAAGTGGTAAAATTATGGGTGGATGATGAAGTGAAGCGCATCATTCACGTGCAAGTCCTATCTTGTTGCAATAAGTACGATACACTTTGTTTTGTTCAAGGGACAATAACTGCAATAAGTACGATACACTTTGTTTTGTTCAAGGGACAATAACACAACAAATAATAGAATGTAGAGAGAGAACCAACTCACACTTAACCCGTTCCCTCATCACTTCAACTCGTTACTACCCTCACACTCTTCACATCACCTTTTCTTTTTAATGCGAAGAAAAAAAGTTTATTATTCCCTCCGATCCTAAGAGACTTTGAGATCAACAAAAATAAATGTATCTGATCCAAAATTTAGATTAAATACATCATTTTATGTTGATTTAAATGTTTCTTATAAAGAAGACTAGGTGAAGTATAAAAGAACTTGAACAAGATATACGAATACAACAAATAAAAGTTACGACATACACAGCTATCTCCAAGAAATAGGGAAACACCAAGAACCGAAGAAATATTATCTAACTCCAACCAACACTACCAATCTCAAAATTCATCTAACAACCTGCTACCTAGCAGACAAGACATAGAGCCCCAGTTAACAATAAGAGAAAAAGCAAGCATTCACACCTAACAAGAAAACACCACCGACAAAGAACTAGCTTTCAAAACCAATCGAACTATATACAAACTTGAGCTTGATTAGACAGAACCATTGTCCTATGCACCGCAGACCTGCTCCAAGAACTTTGCATGTACAATAACTGAGACAAGATAAATGCATCGCTACCACCCTCAGGGACGGTCCAACAAACTAAGAGGTCTAAAACAAAAATTTTAATACGGCCTTTAAAAATATATTTTTTTAACATAAAATTTGTATAAAATCAATTTTGTGGAGACCAAAATACGAATTCATGACCAAGAGTAATTGAAGCATTTTTAGTATTCAGTTAAGTTATGCAAATATATATAATTTATCTGTCATATGATATACTTATAACCAAATTAATTTTTTAGAGACATTTTTTTTCATCCAAAATTTTGAGGCCTAAAACCCTTGCTTGGGTTGCTTGGCCCTTAGGCTGGCCCTGCCCCCACTCTACAAACTGACCAAAAAATGCACTGCTAAACGTAAAGAGACCAGACCTCCAAAAGAGAAGAAAATTCACCTGACCAATAAAGGTGAGGAAAACACAAGAAAGAGGGAGTTTGAATTGTGTTTGACATTTCAACAACCCTTACAAATAACAACGGAAAGTAAAGAGATAAGGGAAGAATTTATCCTGGTTCATCCTACAACTTGAGATTACTTTCGGCCCCCTTACACTTTCAAAGGATCTTACACTATAATTAAATCTTGATTACAACAAAACCACTAAGACAACATTGTCCTAAATTTCCTTGCCTCAACCTAGACGACTTCCTAATCTCAAACTAGAATAGGGATCATTTACTTAATTGACCCTTTATTTTTTATTGTGAAGACTAGAAACTGATCGATTTCAAGTTTGAATAATCTTCTAAACATCTATCATCGAGGAAAATTTTACTAATTATTTACATTGGTTTTAAAATTACCTTATTTGTGAATTATGTTGGAAATGATGTTATATTCACTTGATATGCTTTTACTTCATTATGATACTTTTTTTCATTTGTAGTATCTTAAAAGTGAAGGGCGTCACACACATACCCTTAAGTGTGTTTTTGGCAAGTTTCTTTTGAATTGAATCATTTAGATTTAGCTAGAGTCAAAGATTGATAAACACATATTAATATTTATAAAGTTATATATGATTCATCAATTTTATGGTTAATTCAGAAAGAGAATAAATAATTAGTGAACATAATCAAACATTGACTTTATTTATTAAATGAGCTATATAATTCTACAGTGAGGATGTTGTTTTCACAATCTCCTATGGACAAACAAATATAATAGTACCTTTATTGTATAATAAGATACTTTTGAGCTTGTAAACGAAAAGGAAATGTGATAGAAACATAAATATAATTCTGAAAGAAATTATAAAAGTACCAATACGGTTTGAAGTAGCATAAAATTATTTTTATTCTTAATTGTTACTCTTTTCCGCTATCACATTTAAATTTAAGGCAAGATGGTTTTAACGGACGTTGACATTCTTTGTATATACAATTTGGCAGTTTAATGGATCTGCATGTCAAAAATAAAATAAAGGATTATGATCAAATAACGCATGTATGATATAAAAGTAAATTTGAAAATGGTTTGTAGAAACTACTTACTGATTAACGGTCTTGGAATACGAACAGCTCCAACAATAAATAAAGAAAGAAATATTGTCAAAGCATAAATCAATTTGTGAAGTTGAGCCATATTTTCTTCCTATGCATGTAATAATTGAAAAATATTTGATGACTTTATAAGTAATTTTTTTTTTATTGTTTGTCAATTATAATTATATAGACCGTAGCACTTTAGAGTTGCAATAAGCCATTAATAAAGTTGTATTTTTAATTATATAGACCGTAGCACTTTAGAGTTGCAATAAGCCATTAATAAAGTTGTATTTTTTTTTGTTAAATGCCTCTAAGATATATCAAATTGTCTTGTTTATATCTTAAATTCACTGATTTGATCACATAATTAAACCGTATATAATATATCACATAAAATTCTTGGTGCTAATCAACCGTCATTATGTTTTTATCATAACTTCATTTTCGTTTATTTTATTTTTATTTCTCTTTAGCCTTTCACAAAATACAAGGGAAAAACCGGGAAAAAAAAACCATTATTTTTTATCATAGCTTGATTTTATTTTATATTTATTTCTCTTTTAGTTTTTCATTAAAGACAAGAAAAAAAACCGAACAAATAAAAAATATGATGAATTATGAAGAAAAAAATTGGATGTAGAAATATTGAATTGAAGAGGTCAAAAATATATTCACTTCCTACATAATGTTAAAAGGACACAGTTCTTTAAAAAAAATTTTTTTTAACTTTTACATTGTTGACATTATTTTTAGGAAAATGCTGTTTGTCCTGACATAATTGTTCACGACCAAATCACGATGGTGCAAAACTAACTGTCTGCATGAATTTACTTTGTATTCTATCCATCCATGATTAAAATAATTTCATATCTAACGGTGGTAGGCAAGTCGTGATAAATTCGGGATAAGTTCCTTCGCTGCAAATAGCAGCGCTCTTATTTTTATCTGATCCTGTTTCGAACCATGCACCCAATTGTGGAAGTTGAAACTCCAACCAACAAATCATCTCTAGTGAGCAGATACAATGCTTTCGAAATTTCTATCCCAAAGTACAAAATAGATCAAATGTAGAAGTACTTGGAAGCTGATAGAAGAAAAACTTCATGTCACCATGCGTGAAGGGCATAGCCTCATGCACCAGGCCCATCGTGATCAACAATATTTTATTAAGGCGAAAGAGTCTATCAAACACGAGTATAATTCTTGAACAGTTGATAAATTCTTTAAATTTGATTTTTGATGAGCTTCATCAATGAATTTCCCAGAGTTGATATCACAAGTTAATTTTCTCTTGATCATTAAAATACATGGGATTATATTTTTTTTTTCAACAAGAGTTAAAACATTGTCCATGTTAAAAGCTTTATAACTATCCTTATGAGCCAAAGCACAACTTAGCGGTGACAAATCCATTGCTTTCTCATCAAATTTACTATTTAGCTCTTGTAATTGTTTATCAATGACAGTAAATAATATTTCATTTAAAGTAGTGTTATATTGTTACCTGATTCTCTTCAAGACAAGATCGACCAAATCTTGATGAATTGAAATCATCAAGATAAGGAATCTCTTATTGTGGTTCACCCTAATGGGCAATTTTAGTCCCCACAACTATGAGGCTTTTCAACAATGGTACTTTAGGTACCCTCTAACAAACTATATAAGAATATAAGAATGTAATTGCTTGATTTCATTCATCATAGTAAATGGTATATATACAATGATAATGTGTAAGTCAAACATATGGTAATAATGACGAACATGAATGATAATAATTACAATGATAATGTGTAAGTCAAACCTATGGTAATAACGACAAACATGAATGAGAATAATTACAAATAACTACAATAATAATTACAAAAATATTCTATTCTATCACACCCCCGCAGTCGAAGCGGGAGGTTCACATACGCTTATACTGGTCCTAAAATCATCAAAAAGAACTCGAGGTAGGAACATGAAGGATGCACGCTTGGCCACGGGAAACCTTCTCGCGCGCAAAGTGAATGTACATCTCAATATGCTTAGTACGCTGATGTTCTACATGATTACTAGAGAGGTAAATGACACTAACATTGTCACAATACACCAAAGTAGCCTGAGAAAATGGGAAGTGAAGCTCTAATAGTAGGTTGCGAAGCCAACAAGATTCAGAAACCACATTAGCAACACCTTTGTATTCATCCTTTGCACTGGAACGAGACAGTGTGGGTTGTCTCTTGGAAGACCAGGAGATTAGATTGTCACCAAGAAACACATAATAGCCAGATGTAGAATGAGGAGTGTTAGGACATCCACCCCAGTCACCATCAGTATAAGAGACAAGTTTCTTAATAGGGGATGCATATAGATGCAAGCCATAATGTAGTGCCCTGAACATAACGGAGGATGTGTTTGAGCGCTAGCATGTGATTAGTGCAAGGAGCATGCATGTGAAGGCAGCCTTGCTGGACAACATAGGAGATGTCAGGGCCTAGTGAAAGTAAGATACTACAAGGCTTCAATATAAGGTGGGATCATCATATGGAGTGCCGACAGAGGTACTGAGATTCTTCTTAGTGTCAACTGGAGTAGCAGGAAGGTTTGCACGAAGCCATACCGGCTGGAGCAATAATCTCACTGGCATAAGTACTTTGACTAAGAAAGAGTCCACCAACATGTCTGGTCACGGCAATGCCTAGGAAGTAACTCAGTGAACTCAAATCCTTCATAGCAAACTCAGAGGCAAGGAGTGTCATGATGGATTTGCGAAGGTCATCAGAGGATAATGTCATCAACATAAAGCAAGATGTAAGCCACGTCAGAGCCACTTCAGTAGATGAAGAGTGAGTGATCTTAAGTGCTATGCTGAAATCCGATGGTGGAGACAAAATCAGCAAAGCGCTGGTACCAGGCACGAGGCACTTGTATCAGACCATAGAGGGATTTCCGTAAGCGGCGAACATAATCTGGGTGATGAGGGTCATGAAAACCCAGTGGCTGATGCATGTAGACTGTCTCATTAAGGTCATCGTGTAGAAATGCAGTTTGGACATCCAGCTGATGTATGAACCAGGATTTGGAGAGAACAATGGTGAGAACGGTACGAATCGTCGCCGATTTCACCACAGGACTAAAAGTCTCATCACAATCAACACCTGCAATTTGAGACTTGCTGTCACCTACAAGACGAGCTTTGTAACGCTCAAAACAGCCATTAGATTTCTTTTTGTGCCGGAAAATCCACATACAACGAATAATATTAACATCACAAGATCGTGATGTCAAACATGAATGAGAATAATTACAAATAACTACAATAGTAATTACAAGAATATTTTATTCTATCAAACTACACTCTCTCTCTTCTTTTATTGGTCTACCTGACCTTTCAAGTGTTGGACAACCTCTTGTAACTTTAGCAACCACACAATCCACCTTTAGATTTTAAATAGGATTAGTGATGTTTTTAACTGATTACATAATTGTTTGTGATCACGATCTAACAATTATCAATTTGATCGCAAAATGACATTTTCTCGAAGTTCAATATGTGATTGCTATAGTTTTGGCTTGAGTGTATTTGGGATTGCTATATAATGTTTGAGCATGAATCTCAAATTTGAAGATGATTATGATATTTTTAAAAGCAATCTTGATTTTCTACTTCTGATCTTTTGGATCTAATTCTGATGGAGATTTGAGGGTTGTTGCGTGAGAGAGATGATCTTCTCATTTGAATGATGTTATGACTTTACATACCTATGCTTTTGGTGAGCGAGAAAGAAACAAGCCGTTGAGAATTATCCATTTTTTTGTCCTTTATTGTTTTGCCTTCATTATCATGTAACTCTTGAAACTAGCTTTTATTCCTTGTGCTTGCCTCTCATCATGTGATCTCTGCAATTCATTATTTCTCATAAGTCATCACTATTTTTCTCGTTTTGGTTTTTCCCTTGTTTTTTTTCTTTTTGACAAATATTTTCCCCTTGTTTATTAGGAAATTATAAAAGAGAAATAAAAACAAGTGATGATATTATATTAAAAAAAATAGTTATCATTTGATCACCACTAAGATTTTTAATGAGATCTTTTTTTTTTTATCTTTTTTTTTTAGTAGATAGACGAAATGGCAAAGCCATTATAAACTCACACACACAAGTGGAGGTACCGGGGTTCGAAACCCGGTCATGGCATCCGGCCTAACAATTTCGGCATTTTGCCAGTTGAGCTAGGACTTCTGGATTTTTAATGAGTTCTTTACTAAAGTTTAAGTACAAACTCAATGAGCTTAAGAGATAAACATGACATCTTCATATATCTTATAAACATTTAACACAAAATTGAATTATATTATTGTCTTCTTGCAACTCCAAAATTATTAGATATATTAAATTGTAGTAAAAAAACAATAAAAAAAATTACTTGTAAAATGATCAAACAATTTTCAATTTATTACATGCAAAGGAGCAAAAATATGGTTCACTATCCTAAATTTGTTTATGCTTTTATAATCTTTCTTTCTTTGTTTCTTGTTATAGGCATTGGTGCCAACAAATATTTCAATAACTCATTTCTTCATACCATTTACAAATTTTCTTATACACATTATCTAATAACCTATTAGTAACTATCTTTTTTTTAGGAAAATGTTAACGAGTGCTCCGGGGCACTCTTTTTTTTATTTGACATAAACTGAAGTGCCTTTTTTTTTTTAAATTGTGAATGCGTGGAACTATTCAATTAAGTTGAAGAATAATTCTATGTTTTTTTTAAGAAGCTAAAATGGAATTTATTAAAAGCACAATGAGTCCTGACCAGCACAAGAGGTGCTAGGCCAGGAGTCGTAAAATAGCAACATACAAATGATAGACGGGGAGCACCCAATTGTAAACCAATAGACCCGTGCATCTAAGACAATCTGAAAAACCCACAGGAAACATCACCTAACAAAGGACTATCTTCGAAAACAGTAAAAGGAACACCAAATTTGAAGACAACCCTCCGCACAACAACATAAACAAAAGTTGTGCCAAATCACTCAAACATCCTCACAAGCTGCCACAAAATCCGAAAACTAGATTATCCAAGCCTACCCGATCCATACCACCACGCAAAAACCACAACTTAAAAACCCCCAACCATCACGCAAGCAGTGATCTCCATCACACCACGCAAACACCAATAATCTCACTAACCCTCCCGTTGGCCACCACCCATTTTGCCACCGTTTAAACATCACCGAAAAACAACCATAAGAAACGATTCCGATGCCCCGTCTTCCTACTGCATCACCACCACCACACACCACAAAACCGCAACCACACTCACAACCCGAAACTCGTATCTTCTCACCACCGATCCACCAAAACAGCATCACAACCTCCACTATCACAACATCACCACCATCACCTCCTCCCATCACCACAACATCACCACCATCACCTCCTCCCACCACCAAAACAACACAACCATCACCACCTCCCATCACCGCAACATCACCACCACCACCTCCCACCACCACAACAACACAACCATCACCTCCTCCCACCACCTAACCCATGACCTACATCACCGCCATCACCGCCTCACCACCAAAACCATACCTACAACACCACCATCACTTCAAAGTGTATAATTTTATATGCACATCAATTTCTCTGGCAACCTTAAAAGTGTTTTATTATATTAGTATTGTTACATTTGTTCTCTGATAGAAGATAGTGAAAACAAAATCGTCACTATAAAATTATATATTGACTTGTAACACCCTATGTTTTTAAAAGAGATAGTGTAGTATTTGTTAAATCACAGCATGGTGGTATTTGGAATTTTGGAGTGTGTTTTTCTTAAGATCTCAAGTTTAAATACTTCTAGTACCAATTTTCATGTGTTAGTCCATAAACAGCTTCGCTCTAACTTTAAATGCCTCTCCTACTAGTGGACAGTGAGATTGATCCTCAGAATAAATCGGTCCTTAAAAAGTTTCATTACCTCACAACTCCTCCTTAACAAATTCACAATCCAACTCCACACCGTTCAATAGTTCAAATCAAGATTTAGACATTAATCAAAATGAAATTCTAGGTATTCCCTAATTAGGGTACCCCTCAGCATCATCGCCTAAAATGCGCCTATGGTTTGTTCTCTCTCTTTTAAACTTAACACACACCTCCTAATTAAATTAGGATGCACTTATTCAAAATTTAGACTAAAATATAACACTTCCTATTTTAAAATCCTAAAACACCATTTGTTTTAGGAAAATTAGGATACCTTTTGTTTTCAACAAGTACTTCAAGAACATCAACGACTAGTATTTATAGTTTCAAAACTCAATCAAAACCATTTCCAAAAATTATAGATTCATAAATCATCATATTTCATTGTAAAATCATAGAATTCTCAAAACTTCCCAACCATCTAGTACCAAATTTTATTTTCAAAAACTCAACCATTTGTTGTGAAACCAACTTCTATAAAAAGTCTTAAGCTTTTCTCGAAATCAAATAATCAACCATCATAACTTCCTTCCAAGCAAAATATCATATCCTCATTTTCACAACATAAAAATGAAGTTTTTCCCTTCTTAGGCAAAATGACTGAAATTTTAGTGTACTTGTTTTAAAATGTTCTGTAAGATGTTTCAACGTTTATAATGTTCCGTTCAATGTTCCAACATCTCGAATTAAACAGAAATAAAACACATGAAAGTAAATGACAAGAAATTAAAGAACACGGTGAGTTTGTTGACCCATTTCGGTGACAAACACACCTACTCTGTGGGTTACCAAGCCAGGAAGGAAATCCACTAGTGTAGTCCTTATTCTATAGCTCTCAGCAAACTCCTCGTTTACACTAAAGACCTAGGACCTACCCGTGTTGATTTCAACCTAGGAACACCTAGATCTGAGATCCCATCTCACTATCCTACAGTCAACCACAACCCCTGTGATTATCAGACTAAAACACAAACACAAAGATGAAGTTTCCTTCAAACACAAACTACTACATTGCTTAAAAGCTTTGGCGTAGCACACATTAGTATACAACTCAACACACAGTCCTTAACATGTACCACAAACGACACAAGAAAGGCTCACAATAAAAGGTACTAAACTTGTATCAACATGATACAAGAATAGAACGCATGTAGACTCAAAACCCTAAAAGCTAAACTTTTTAGTATGACGGCTTGAATAATCAATTAGGTCTTGATATCTCCCTTATATACTGAAGCAGCTTGGGTCAAATAATCCTGTTGGGCTTCAGAACAAAGCAGGTCGTTCAACAAATCTGCAAAACAAGAATCAGAGACAAGTATGGAAAATCCTAATATGTCGGAACATCTTTAGGAGCGTCCAAAACAACTTCAAATATTTCCTAAAATATAATCACAACTTTAGGAATATTCCACAACTGATTCAGTAAAGATATGCGCGTTGCTTGGTCAATAAGATAAGGAAATATTGTTTCCTTAAATAATATTAGGCGCGCGTACATATAGGCATGAACCCAGGCACACTGAACCGTGCCAGGGTGTTGGAACATCGTATCCAACATCTTAAAGAGATGCCTAAACACAAGTTGGAACATTGGTTCCAACAACACAAACAAGGATATTTCTTTTAGCAATAATGCAGCCAATACAAATACCCAACAATGGCATTATATTACAAAAATCCACCTAACAACCATGGTATCTGCTTCCACGGGATTCTCGAGGGTTTGGGAAATTTTAGAGGTCTTTGAGTTCTTGTCTTAGCTTGTCGACAACCACGCATTTCTCAATAATTTAGGAATTCTTCTCCGTTAACAACTCCCACATTCTCACATCGATCCCGACACACATTGGTCACATCGGGAGGAGTAGAAACTATTATCTTGGATTTCTTCTAGAACTTATCTTTTCACTGTCATGTCTTTCAAGATACACAACTTGTTCTCGAATAACTCTAATTTAGCTGCCACTATATGGAACATATTATCCCATCTTTCTCTTAATTTCATATCTATAAACTGAGGATGTGTAGTCTCATATAGAGGTGTGAAATTGTCTCATTGTATTATCCACAAAAAACACACAATGGATCACTAGTTATTCTTTTTTTAAAGGGATCATTTTTTACTGGTAGCTTTGTATGTAGAATCCTCCAAGAAAAATGTATGTGTCTTGGAATACTTTTTATTTTCCATAATTTTTTCCACACTTGGTGATCATTGTCCTGCACTGAGCTATGGGAGAAATCTACTTCATGTCTTGCCTTCAAGACAAAGTTTTTTTTTTTTTTTTTGCTGTTATCTTCAACATTCAAATCTATGTCACATAACTGAATCTAGTATTGGTTAAAACCATAGTTGAAGCCTTAACTTTGATTAAAGAAGTTGGAGGAAAGTTAAATTTTTCTTAACTTTTGATTAATGTGAAGTTGGAATAATCTTTATTTTACTTTACAATTATTAAAAAATATGTGTACAAATATTTAAATTATTGATAATTGTTTGCTATGAAAGAGAGATAAAGTGTGTTAAAAAAATATTGTTGAATTAAAAGAATGTAACTAAGGATTCGTTATCCCAATTACTCCATCCGTTTCTTTTTAAGTGTTTTTTAAGAAAATTTACACCAAAATAGCGATGTGTAGTTTTGCACATTTTCTTCCAATTATTCGCTCATTTTAATCCACCAATAAATTTCTATTTTTTCGCACACACTTTATCTTTTTCTCCAACAAATTCCTTTTTTTTTTTGTGCACTCTCTCTCTCTAATAACAAACATTTGTCAATTTTTTAAATTTTGTGCACATCTTTTTAATTATTTTAAGTCAATATAAAAATTATTCCAACTTCACATTAATCAAAAGTTAAGGAAAAATTAACTTTCTTCCAACTCCTTTAATTAAAGTTAAGGCTTCAACTATGACTTCAACCAATGCTAGAGTCGTCACACTTGAAATTTTTAACAATTGCTACTCATCTTATTTATAGAATTTTAACTCTTCTTAGACTCATTGTTTGGAAAAAAAAATTGTTTAAATTTGAAGATAACAAGAAACAAACTTTGTTTAAAAAAAAAAAACTTTAGTTTTCCAAATAGATAGCATTAATTAGTTTTATTGAAAAAGATAAAAGTAATTGACAAAGGGTATAATTGACTAATCGTACCCTTAAAATACCAAAAAGACAGTTAAATAGGAACGAAAAATTCACCCTAAAAAGACACTTAGAAAGAAACGGAGGGAGTATAACTTTAAACAAATTTTCCTAAAATAATGTTTATCGTTGGTTTCATTCAAAAAGAAAAGAAATTATAATTGTTGTTGTTATTGAGAAAGATAAGTATAGTTTGTTACAATATAAAAATGCAAAATATCCATTATCTAGAGTTAGTATCATAAAAACATAAATCTTGTTTACTAGTTTGTTGCGACATAGTAATAATAGGGAATTCAGTTTTTATAATTTGTGTACAAATAGATACCTCTCGTTACTTGCAAAGGACTACGAAATCATTAGTTAAAGAACTTTGAAGTTCGACACTTTTAGTGAAAGAGGGTATAGTGAAAGAGGATATCAATGTCTCAGTTAAAGAATATATCAATTCTCTTTATAGTTGTTTTTGGTGCAGCAATGTTACGAAGCACAGTAGCAATAGATCATATTGTTGGAAGCACTAATGGTTGGATTATTCCTGTAGGTGGCCATTCGTTTTACTCCGATTGGGCCTCCAATATCACATTCAAAGAAAACGATGTTCTAGGTGAGTGAGTTATTTTCTTTTGCGTATATGCTTCTTAAATCAATGTCTCAGTTAATAGTGTCTGATTTGTTATTGTATTTGCTATCACAGTTTTCAACTTTGTCACCGGACGCCACACTGTTGTTGAACTAAACCAGACATCACCAGTAAGAGTCACCCTAAATAGAACTGGGGTATTCTATTTTACATGTTCCATCCCAGGACATTGTGCCAGTGGCCAAAAGCTAAGCCTTAACGTCTCTGCCAATTCTCCAGCTTCTTCACAAGGACCATCTCCTCCTTCTCCTTCTCCTCTAAACACTCCTATTTCATCTGTCAGCCGAGACACTCATACTCTATTTTCTACTTTCTCTATTCTCGTTGCTCTAGTCGTAAACTTTTTGTTTTAGACTTCAGTTTCTTTGGAAGGGTTGTTATCGTGATATAGTTATGTTTAGTAGTATGTAAGGTCTTTCAATTTATGTGTTTGATGTTCTTTACTTTAGTATTTGATATACATATTGGATGGCTTCATTGTTAGCCTTGAGTTTGAATCAAAATAATAAATTTGCCTCATTCCTAAAGACTTGATTGTTTGGTTGTGAATCTAGAGACTAATAAAATAATGGTTTAAATGTGTAATTGGTCCCTGCACTTTCAACAGATTTTGGCATTGGTCCCTGCACTTTTTTTTGTTTGGCATTGGTCCCTGCACTTTGTAAAAATATTGACATTGGTCCCTGCACTTTTTTTTGTTTGGCATTGGTCCCTGCACTTTGTAAAAATATTGGTATTGGTCCCTGCACTTTGGAAAAATATTGGTATTGGTCCCAATCATTTCATGCCACGTGGCACCAATACCAATATTTTTTCAAAGTGCAGGGACCAATACCAATATTTTTACAAAGTGCAGGGACCAATGCCAAACAAAAAAAAGTGCAGGGACCAATGTCAATATTTTTACAAAGTGCAGGGACCAATGCCAAACAAAAAAAAGTGCAGGGACCAATGCCAAAATCTGTTAAAAGTGCAGGGACCAATTACACATTTAAACCTAAAATAATTAACGATACCAAGGCTAGAAAAGGAACAGGAAGCAAAAACGTTGTTGTTACTGTCTCCTTTGTTGGTCCATCATCATGAATACTAGTTTTCTTCTTCTTCTTCTCTTTCACTTTGCTTTTGACCACTTTGGCTTTGGTCTTCTTGTTCGTCGTCGCCATTCTACTTTGCACTGTGAAATAGCCCTATACTCTGTTAGATCATGGAGAGAAAGAATTAGTAGAGAAAAAAAGGTGCAGAGTAAAAATAGATGTGGCAAGTAGAATGGGTTTATTGTATTTATTTTTTTTTTTTTAAGAAAGAATGGGATTATTGTATTGTTTAGGGTTTAGAAAAATACATAGTACTGACTCTATGCTTAATTGCTACCCAGTTCTATTTGTGGTGGTGTAAAAAACCATTTTCTTCGATTGATATTGTCAATATTGTTAGGTTAATATTTTTGTTGTTGTTAAGTAGCACAAGAAATTCACCTTTTTAAGGTGAAGAAAAGGAGTGTCCGACGTTCGAACTCGATTTTTGCATATATTATGCAATGTCTTTAACAACTGAGCTAAACACGAAGACTATATGTTATGTTAATCATCTTCATAAGAGTTTTTATTATTACAAAGAGGGTCGAAGCCTGGGAGAGGAGAACTACAAAACTACCAAACGAGGGGTAACAATCCCCAAAATGCCAGCAACTAACAAATGACTAAACTGAGACGGACATGTCTAAAAAAAAATCAAATTGAGTTAGCTTTTTGACTTTAAATTATACCCTTAAACATATTGAACTATAAAAATGTTATTGTATTGGTGCCATTAAAAAAGATAAGAATTTATATTTGTTATATGGTTGATATTTTTTTTTGTTGAAAAGATATGGTTGATATCATTGAAAATAATAAGTATAGTTTGTTACAATATGAAAGTGCAAAATACCTACTATCTTTACTTATAATTTTAATCAAAATCAAAATAATTTTGATTAAAATCTATATAAAATATTGTTAGTAAGTTATACTCATTAGCACAATAAAAAGAGCGAACAAATTTTTCTATATTAATATTATATTGTTGATGTTATTAAAAAAAGATAAGAATTTTATATCATATTTGTTATTATATTATTGTTGTCAATGAAAAAGATAAGCATAATTTGTTGGGTTTGTTACAATTTGAAAATCACAAATATTTGCACTTATAATTTTAATTATAATCAAAATTTTATATAAAGAGGAGGATCAAATTACACCAAATAGTTACACTAAATATTACATCATTATTATCCATTGATTTTATACAAGCCTTTCTCCAAAAAAGCTCTAGCTGTGACATCTTTTTTTTTTTTTAGCACAAATCAAAATGCCATATAAATTAACAACAACAGTGAAGCTCCATGCACAAGGAGTGCAAAGAACACCACCAATC
The DNA here is from genome assembly GCF_051527215.1 of Medicago sativa. Classification (NCBI taxonomy): domain Eukaryota; kingdom Viridiplantae; phylum Streptophyta; class Magnoliopsida; order Fabales; family Fabaceae; genus Medicago; species Medicago sativa. The sequence goes on along the minus strand of NC_140751.1, from coordinate 52,070,757 downwards.
AAAGTTTACAGACACAAGGAGCCAACAACAAGCAAAACAGACAACAGTTAGTGGACACCCATACAAGGTAGTGGATGTCTCCACCAATCATGATAACAATAATAAAAGGATGCCTGTTTAGCTTTCAACCACAAAAAAGAGAGTAATTTGACTCGCTCAAAGAGAACCAAAGGAGTAGACACCATATTGTTGAAGATACGGTTATTACGTTCCTTCCAAATTACCCAAACGCAAGCAAACCATATAACCTTAAAGACACTTTCTCAGGGATGTTCCTATGCTATACATCATCCACAAGACTCCTATCCACCTGCTCACCTGAAGTTGTGAGAAAGCGATAGGATTCCCGCACCGAATAACCGTGCACATGATCTAAAAGCCATCTCCAAGAATCAGTGACATCAACCTGCAAAACAATGTTATGTAACACCTCGGAACACTCCCTCACACTATCTTCCTCCCAAGCTAACAAACGGCGTCTCCACTCCCACGCCCTTCCCCCCACCTCCCACCCTAAACTCTCCATCTCCTTCACCGTACATTCCTTATTTATGGCTAAATCAAAGAGTCTAGGAAATTTGAATCGCAAAGGCGTTTCCCCAACCCAATGATCGAACCAAAATAAGGTTGTCTTGCCATCTCCCACTAACCTGCGGACATTGTCATCAAACCAACTTCCCACTCCCTCACCAACCCCCCCTCTGACTCGACATATAGACCTCCACCACATAGAATCATGCCTTCCCCCCCCATTAATCGCCCCCCTAACTCCCCATAACGGGCCTTTAAAACACGATACCACAAACCCTCCTTATCAGTCAACATCCTCCAACACCATTTCCCCAACAACGACAAATTAAATTCACCTAATCTCCTTGAAGGTGAGAAAAACACAAGAAGGGGGGGTTGAATTGTGTTTTGAAAAATTCTTCAATTCTCCTAAACAACTGAATACACTGATCAGAAGCTAAGTGAGACAGCTTCTGAAGTGATGATCAGAATCTAAATGCAGCGGAAAAAACAGAGAGAGAGAAGAAGAACGACACAAAGCAATTATACTGGTTCCTTCCACAAACCGGAAGTAGTCCAGTCCCCCTTGCACTTCCAAGGAGATTTCACTAAGAGTAATATCTGATTACAATTGCTCAAGCACACAAGCAAGAGACTTCCTTTGCTCAAGCACACAAGCAAGAGACTTCCAATGCTCAAGCACACAAGCAAGAGACTTCCAATGCTCAAGCACACAAGCAAGAGACTTCCTAACTAAACAAAATTACACATAAAATTGTTTAAGGTTGAACACTTGATATACAATCAGAGGTGCTCACAATACAAATCAGATACAGACTCAATGGACTTAAGAATTTCTAAGATATGACTATAAGACACAGAAATTCTAAGTGAATGCAGAACAATTTCAGCAGAGGTTTGGTACTTGTGAAAATCTTGTGAGTCTTTCGTTCAGCGTTCTTGCATTACCAAAACTCTAAGTCTTCACTCCTTTATATAGAGGTGTGAAAGAGACGTTGTGAAATTGCCAGCGCACCAAAGAGTCGTTGTTGAAGCTTGATCTTTCACCAATGATATATTGCCTGATTTGGTTGTTGTCCTATGAAGAACAAATTTGAAATCCATTCCTTATCCAAAGGAACATCTATGCAGGCGAAGCTGTATTCTGGAGCTGTTTTCTTGTCTTGTAGCGTGGACACAAAACAGAGTAGTGGAGAACGTGGTTGTACAATTCGTACAAAGTACAATGTCAACGCTTTCGTCCAAATTGCAAGCACAAGCCTTCAAACACCTTTGAAATGACCGTTGCAAAATTCCACTAATCCTTTGTTTGTGTTTTCGAATCCAATAGACAACTTTTGCATTGATAATTCTTCAATTCTTGAATCTTTTGCAAATCCAGTTGAGATTCAGCTTCTGGTGAAATAGCTTCTGATGAGGCAGCTTCTGATGATGCAGCTTCTGATGATATGACTTCTGCAGCTTCTGATGATGCAGCTTCTGATGATGCAGCTTCTGATGATATGACTTCTGGACTTCTTGTCTTCAGGAGCACTATTCTTACTTCAGAAGCGTCTTAACTTCAGGAGCACTATTCTCACTTCAGAAGCGACTTAACTTCAGGAGCGCTTTTTCTCTTCAGTAACAAGTTGCCTTCAGGAGCGTCCAAGCTTCAAATTTTTGTTGTTTCCTTTGCTCTTTATTTGCTCATTCAGAACCAATGATGATGTAACTTTATAATTATGGTCCTGTACACTTGAACAAATATTAGCTAGTCCAATTTACAATTTTTAATACCTTGTTATCATCAAAACTCTTTAAGGTTCATTGTTAAACACATTTTGTTCCAACAATCTCCCCCTTTTTGATGATGATAAACAAAAGTATTTAAAATTGATCAATTGTTGTTAATCTAATTAACAAGTTGACTTTGGGGTTCTGAGGTTTGTAAGCTCAGAGTCTGAGGTTTGTAAGCTCAAACTCCCCCTGAGTCTGATAGTCTTTAAGGTGAGGTTTGTAAGCTCCCCCTAAGTTCTATCCAGGTTAATTAAATTCATTTTTCGCACAATAAAATTATCAGAGCTTTTAAAAAAAATTGAATCATTGAAAGAATTAACTTATAGATAAGAAGAATGGTTCAATTAATTTTACTTGAATTTTGATACTTCTTCGTTCGTTCATAGCTTATACCAATAAGGTCAAAATGATAGAAGTTTTTCAAAAATTTCAAATGCCATTAATGGGGCTCAGAGCCTTTAAATACTTGTCACATATACTCCCCCTTTTGTCATTATCAAAAAAAATGAGATAAAAAAAAATAAGCATAAAAGACAAAAAGATTTGAGAAAAACTCAAACACGAGAGAGTATACAAGTAATTAATTAAATAAAACAGACCAAAGTATATGAACATGAATATCCAATTATCAGAAGCAGCTAAGCAGTCAGAAGCAGTAAGCATTCAGAAGCATAGAAAAATAAAACAAGATGGTTTCAGAAGCAAGGACTAAGAATTTAAAACAAACAACAAACAAAAAAATAACACAAAGGTGTGCAACTAAGGGTTGGTTTGTTGTTGTTTCTTCATCTCCTCCATTTCTTCAATTTTCTTCTGCAACATTTCTTCAAGCTGTTGTTGCCTCTGGAGAAGAGCCTGTTCCCTTTCTCTAGCCTCTTGCTGCTGCTGTGCCATCTGTTTCTTTAGAAGCTTACACAACCTTGCTTCTCTGGTTAAGTAATCCGTTTCTAAGAAGAAAGGCTGGTTTGCCAAGAGCAGTGTAGAACTTCTTACTCTGAGACTCTGATTCAAATGCTCCATTAGCCTTCTGACTGAAGCTTGCTTGACTCTGATGCATTTAGCCTTGATATCTTCAATAAGCTCAGCTGCCCGGTTCTGAAGAGATGCCCAGGAGTCTTCATATGCACTTGTGAGATCAATTGTCCTTCTTTGATCCACCAGATTATGCAATTGACTAAGGATTGTCAGAAGCTCAGAATTAATATATCCAGATTCCAGGATGTTTGTGGGTGGTTGTTCAAGGGTTTCAAGATCAGAATCACTGATTTCCAAATCTTGAACAAGGTTAGGAACTGGAATGGTAAAGTGTGTTTGTGTGTTTGAAGATGAAGGCTGGTCAGAAGCAATGTGTGTGGTAGAGGTTGAGGCTTGAACATTGACTTGAGAGATGTCAACATCCATAGGAGTTGGTTCTGGGGAGTGTTCAATTTCAGTTGGTGGTTGTTGTGGTGAAGTTGATGTTTGAGTGTTGAGTTGGGGGTCAATGGTAGCTATTGGTGATTGTGGGGGTGTTGTGGGTTTATGTGGTTCAGGTGTGTGTTGATGAGGGTTTTCTGAAACAACATTTTCAGAAGCAGCTGCTTCTGGAGTTGTTTCAGAGGCCTTTTCTGAGGTAAGCTTGTCTTTGGGTAAGTCACCTGAATAGTGTAGAATAAGATTGTCTAAGACAGAAGTGTCTTCTATTGGTTCAGGTACTGATGGTGAAGAGGGTGAAATAGGGATGGAGGTGACTGGAATCTGGATTACCTGAACTGCAGGGCCAGCTTCAGAAGTGATCTTCTGTGGACCATCAGCTTGAGGAACTACTTCTGAAGTTCCATCTTCTGGAGCATCCTCCATAATAATCATCATTTCGTCTTCCTCGTTGTCTTCAGTAGACTTACCAGCAATGGCTCTTACTTCAGTCAATTTCTCTTTGAAGAACCTATCACAGTCCTCCATACCCAAGGCATTGAGCTTTTCATCTCTTTGATGAATGTATTGTGCTTTTAGATCCTTTTTGTCTGAAATAAGATCAGAAGCACGTTTATCTGCCATCCTTTTCCTTATTGGAGTCATCTCAACCATAGGACTTACAAGTTGAAGGGGAGCCTTCTTCTTCTTTAGCTTAGGATCAGCCTCTTCTTTCTCTATTTCTTGAAGAGCTTCCTGCAGCTGCTCTTCAGTGATTACTAAATCTGCCTTACCTTTTCTTCTTTTCTGAGGAATAGAAGCAGCACCAACCTTCTGCATCTTTCCTTTATCCTTGATAGAAACAGGTTTAGCTTCAGACTTAGCAACTTTTTGCTTTTCAGATTTAGCAATAGCAGCTTCTGACTCAGTACTAGTTCTGGCCCTCTTTCCTTTAGTAGGAGCAGCATCAGATTTTGAACTAGTTCTGGCCCTCTTCCCTTTAGTAAGATCAGCTTCCTCCTGAGAATTTGCAACTTCTTTCAAGACGTACTCAGCTACTAAATTGGCTAAGATTTCAGGGTTGCTTTCCTTAAAAATGGAAGGAAAGTCCCTGATAATCTCAGTCTCTTCCGTGGTCTTCTCCAACCACTTTTCATCTTTAGAGACTTCTTTGATGAACTTCATAGAGCATAAGCTCCTGCTACTGATAGTCCTTTCAGCAGTAGAGACTTCGAAACATTTATCAGAAGCACTCCTTGTCCTTTTTAAGAACTCCAGCACCCTTCCTTGATGAAATATTTCAGACAACAATCTTCCATAGGGTACTTGTTTTCTTCCTCTTGTAGTGCTTTCGTTTATGGCCCAGCAGAGATGATCCATTACATATCTGGGGAAGTTTATCTTTTCCAGATTGGTCATGAAATAAATTGCTAGCTTCTGTTGGTTGTTGGGTTGGTCAGACCCTCCTGCTCTTTGAAAGAAGCAATCATTACTGAATTTCACCAACATTCTGTTGTGAATCTCCATTTCTGAAGGCTTGGCATCTTTCTTCCCACCCAGAAGAGAGTTGTAGTAACCTTTTAGCAGGACATCTTCCTTCCTGACTATTTCTTGGAATCTTCCCTCTGCATGCATTCTACAAGCTTTAGCTATAACTTCCTCAGTGATGGTTATAGGAATGCCCATCACTTCAGACCTTATTTCTAAGCTGTCAAATGATGTAGGATTCATATCCATGGCCATTTTCCCTTTCTTTGACCCAGCTTGTTTGCTTACAACTTTTGCAGGCTTTTCATTGTACACTTCAGCTTTTAACCAAAAGTCCTTGACCAAGTTCACATATGTTGGCCCATTTAGCATCCTGAAATACTCAGACAGCTCCTGTGTCTCTATCAATCTTTCCATGTTTACTTCGTACTTCTTGAGTGAAGTAAAATCCACCGGTGACTCTATTTGAACTATTAAGGATTCCCATGGAATATCCATAGTCTTCTCTTTGTAGACGGACCCGGATTCTGGTACGCTTTGCATGTTTGATGTAGATTCTGAAACTTTTGAGCTTGATGATGCCATTTGATGATTGACGAAGATTTGAAGAAGATGAAGATTTTAGGGTTCTAAGGTTGAGAGAATGCGCTTACTTCGCAAGAGGTTTGAGAGCAAATGTGTTTGTTGTGAGTGAGTAGTGTGTGAATTGACAAAGTGTTAAAAGTAAAACGATTGCAATTCAAAATAGACAAACAAACATAACATTAATGACAAAATTGGGGGCGCGTGAAAAGTACTTTCAAAGCTATTAAATCATCATTGCCCTTTTAGTTATACACCAACACATACAGGCCACGTAAGAAGTTCACAGAGTAACTACCAAGTTAGTGGGCCAGAAGTTACTTTTTAAAAGGTAACTTCCAACGTTTCCACTAATTCAACTATTCAGAAGCAACAAATCCAGCTTCTGGACTTCAGATGCTGACGTCATCATCAGAAGCGAGTTTTCCTCAGAACCTCAATAAAGAGCTTCTGATGGACTACCGCTTCTGAACTGACTTCAGAACCTAAAACCCTATTCAGGAGCAAGCAAGCATTTAATCAGATACAAAGTGCATGTTCAAATTTTTCTTTATAAAATCAAATCTTTCAACAGTTAAAGGCTTAGTAAATATATCAGCCCATTGATTTTCAGTATCAATGAATTGTGTATCTAAAATTCCTTTTTGAACATAATCTCTGATAAAATGGTGTTTGATTTCAATGTGCTTAGCTCTTGAATGCAAAATTGGATTTTTAGACAAACAAATAGCAGCAGTATTATCACAATAAATGGGAATACTGTTAGCAGTTATCTGATAATCTTCCAACTGATGTTTCATCCAAAGTAGTTGTGTACAACAACTTGCAGCTGAAATGTATTCTGCTTCTGCTGTAGACATAGCAATAGTTGTTTGTTTTTTGCTAGCCCAGGATATAAGATTATCACCCAGAAATTGACAGTTAACACTGGTTGACTTTCTTTCAATCCTATCACCAGCATAATCAGCATCACAGAATCCAATTAGCTTATAATCTAAGGATTTCCTATAAAGGAGTCCAAGATTAGTTGTTCCCTTCAAATACCTGAAGATTCTCTTGACAGCAGTCATATGAGATTCTCTAGGATCTGATTGGAATCTTGCACACAAGCATACACTGAATAAAATATCTGGCCTAGATGCAGTGAGGTATAACAAAGAACCAATCATACCTCTATACAACTTCTGATCTACTTTAGCTCCTTCATCTTCTTTGCTTAAGTTGCACGTAGGGTGCATTGGAGTGTTCATCACTTTACAATCTTCAAGTTTGAACTTCTTCAGAAGCTCCTTTGTGTACTTTGATTGATGAACATAGACTCCATCTTTGCATTGATTGATTTGAATGCCCAGGAAGAACTTCAGCTCTCCCATCATGCTCATTTCAAATTCATCCTGCATTAACTCAGAAAATTCCTTGCAAAGAGATGCATTAGTAGAACCAAATATTATATCATCAACATATATTTGTACAACAAGAATATCTTTCTCAAGGGTCCTTCTGAAGAGTGTAGTATCAACCTGTCCTCTTTTAAAATCATTTTTGATTAAGAAATTACTTAGTCTATCATACCAAGCTCTGGGAGCTTGTTTCAAGCCATATAGTGATTTCTTCAGTTTAAAAACATGGTCAGGATATTTAATATCCTCAAATCCAGGAGGTTGCTTGACATACACTTCTTCTTCTATGACACCATTTAGAAATGCACTCTTGACATCCATTTGATATAATATTATGCCATGATTAACTGCATAGGAAAGGAGTAACCTGATTGCTTCCAATCTTGCAACTGGAGCAAACGTTTCAGTGTAATCAATGCCTTCTTGTTGACTATACCCTTGTGCAACAAGCCTGGCTTTGTTTCTTGTTACTTCGCCTTGCTCATTCAGCTTGTTTCTGAATACCCATTTTGTTCCAATAATGTTTTTGTGCTGAGGTTTGGGTACCAGATCCCACACATCATTTCTTTGAAATTGATTCAACTCTTCTTGCATAGCTAGGATCCATCCATCATCTGAAAGTGCTTCATCAACTGTTGTAGGTTCAATCATTGAGATTAGTCCAATCATTGACTCTTCTTGTCTGAAATGTGATCTTGTTCTTCTTGGACTATCTTTGTTTCCAATGATTAGCTCCTCAGGATGTGAAGACTTTTGTTTGAATGTGTTTCTGGGAGGATCTTCTTGATGTGAGCCATCTTGTGCTTCATCAGAAGCAGTTTCATCTTGCGCTTCTGATGTGGGTTCAGCTTCTGGACTATCTTCAGATTCAGCTATCTGATCAGGTTCTGGAGTAGCTTCAGGAACCTGTATCTCTACAGAACTTTCACCTTGCTTTGAAGTTTTATCTTCAAGCTCCTTGTCATCAAATTTAACGTGCATAGATTCTTCAACGCAAAGTGTTTCTGAATTATACACTCTGTATGCCTTTGACCTTTCAGAGTAACCTAAAAAGATTCCTCTTTGGGCCTTGGCATCAAATTTCTTTAGGTAGAGCTTGTTGTTCAGAATGTAACATGTACATCCAAATTGATGAAAGTAAGAGATATTGGGTTTTCTTCCTTTAAAGAGTTCATATGCTGTTTTCTCCAAAATAGGTCTAATATAGATCCTGTTTTGAACATAGCATGTTGTGTTCACTGCTTCTGCCCAAAAATGTTTTGGTAAATTGTTTTCATGAATCATGGTTCTGGCCATTTCTTGTAAAGTTCTATTCTTTCTCTCTACAACCCCATTTTGTTGTGGTGTTCTAGGAGAAGAGAATTCATGGAAAATTCCATGTTTTTCACAAAAAGCTTCAAATGGCTCATTTTCAAATTCTCCACCATGATCACTTCTGATTTTCAAAATTTTTGATTCTTTTTCAGATTGAATTTGAGTGCAGAAGCTACTGAATACATCACACGCAACATCTTTACTCTTTATGAATTTCACCCAAGTCCATCTGCTGTAATCATCAACAATGACTAATCCATATCTACTTCCATATAAGGATGCAGTACTCACTGGTCCAAATAAATCAATATGGAGTAATTCTAAAGGTCTTGAGGTTGAAACAATGTCTTTGGTTTTAAAAGATGATTTCACAATTTTCCCTCTCTGACATGCACCACAGAGTGCATCTGAATGATAGTCAATGTCTGGTAGCCCTTTCACAAGTTGTAACTTACTAAGCTTAGAGATTAACCTCCAGTTAGCATGTCCCAACCGTCTGTGCCACATCCATTTCTTATCATTCACTGATAGTAGGCAAATCACCTTCTGATCAGCCAGTTCAGAAAAATTGATTTTATAGACATTGTCAACTCTCTTTCCCTTGAACACAATGGATTTGTCTTCCTTGTTGATTACTGTACAGTTGGGTTTTTCAAAAAGCACATCATAACCATTATCACAAAATTGACTAATGCTCAAAAGGTTATGTTCAAGACCATCTACCAACCATACATTATTAATTGAGGTAGAGGAATTACCAATAGTTCCTGTACCTATGATCTTGCCCGACTGGTTGCCTCCAAATTTCACATTTCCTCCCTCTTTCATTGTTAGGCTGAGGAACATGGACTTGTCTCCTGTCATGTGTCTTGAGCAACCGCTGTCTAGGTACCATGATCTTTGCTTTGGCACTGCTCTTAGACATACCTGTATTATTGACATTTTTAGTTTTAGGTACCCATTGTTCTATGGGTCCTGGAAGGTTAGTACTTAAGGCTTTACTCTTCACTTCTTGTACCTTGTGCTGTGAGTTGGGTTGCTTCTGATTAACCATCACCTTAGGTTTTGGTACTTCAGAAGCAGTAACTGTCTTCTTCTGAAACTTAGACTTCAGAACCCCAGATTTTGGTTTCACCAGACTCTGAGGAATAGGTTCTGATCTTTTCAGGATCCTAACCTTTGAAGTCTTGGAATCAGATTTGATCATAGCCTTTGACTTAGAGTTCTTTGGCTTTGAAATAATCTTAGCCTTAGAACTAGAAGCTTCAGGTTCTGATTGAACAACAGTTTCCAACTCAGCCCCTTCTGGTACAAAGAATGTTTTCAGACCTTCCTTGATGCATTCACAACAAGACTTTAGATTGGTTTTCTCAAGTTTCACTTCTGGAAAACCAATTCCTCTGCCATTGTTCTTGTAAATGCTATAAATCATAGAAGCTACTCTGCTTCTGTCAATGCCAGATATAATGAAATCTTCAAGAGCAATTTCATGATTACTTAAAGGTTTTTCATTACACTTTTCTTGTAGCTTCTGACATAAGAACCTGAGCTGATCTTCATATGTTTTACACATGAAGTCAAAACCCCTAAGTCCTTGTTCAGAAGCTTTCAGATCCAATAGAGTTGATTTTTGCTGTTGTACCAAATCAGCATATTTTTCTTTTAAATCCTTCAACTCATTGGTTCTTACTTCAAAATGTGTAAGAAGTTCTTTAAGTGACTCAACAAGTTCATCTCTGGGAATTTTGGAATATACCTCGTTTTCATCTTCTGAGTCTGAATCTGATCCAGCTTCTGAAGTTGCTGTTGCTACCAACCTAACAGCTACCTTTGCATCTTCATCAGCTTCCTCTTTATCAGATCCAGATTCACTACCCAAATCATCCCAGGTTGCCATTAAACTCTGCTTAATCTGCTTCTTGAATTTGCTTGGTTTGAATGTAGACCTCTTTGATTTGTCCTTTGACTTTTCTCTTTGAAGATCAGGGCATTCAGCAATGAAGTGTCCAGGCTTCTTACAGTTGAAGCATCCCTTCTGATCTTCTTTCCTTGAGCTTCTGGAGTTACCCCTTTTGGCGAGAAACTTTCTGTTCTTCTTGGCCAGATATTGAAGTCTGTTTGAGAGCATGGCCATTTCAGCAGCATCTGGTTCAGAATCTGAACTTGACTGTTCTTCCTCTTCAGATTCAACCACTCTGAGAGCTTTTGATGACTTGCCTTTGGATGGAAGAGCTATTGATTTACTCTTCTTAGTAGACTCATGTTCATTAAGACTTAACTCATGAACTTTGAGAGAACTAACAAGATCTTCGACACTTAAAGTGTTTAAATCTTTAGCTTCCTCAATGGCAGTCACCTTCGGTCTCCATCTGGCAGGTAAGCTTCTGAGAATCTTGCTTACATGATCAGAAGCAACATAGCTCTTCTTTAGAATCTGTAGCCCAGAAACTAAGGTTTGAAACCTTGAGTACATCTCCTCAATAGTTTCATCATCCTTCATCTTGAATAACTCATACTGATGTACAAGTAGAAGAGCCTTTGCTTCTTTGACCTTCTTGCTCCCTTCATAATTTGAACAGAGAGAAGCAAACATAGCTTTAGCAGTGGATTTGTCACTCATTTTCATGTACTCCGCTTTGGGTATGGCAGTGACAAGAGCTCCTCTGATAATATGATGCTTCTTGTAGAGTTTCCTCAGTTCTGAAGTATGTTTCTTTCTATCCACAGCAGCTCCTTCTTCATCAAGGACTAAATCACCAACACCATCTTCCAGAATATCCCATAATTCTTCATCTAGGCTCATGATGTAACTGTAAAAATTGGTCTTCCACCAAGAGAACTCTTCAGCATCTCCATTGAACTTTGGAACTTTTCCAACACTGGTTTTCTTACTATCACTATAATCATGTGAGACATTTTTATAGCTAGTATCACTAGAACCAGAACCATTAGGAGGAGGAGTAGTCATGTTTTTCTCAGATCTTTGACTGTTGCACGGTTAAGTGTTACACAACAGACCAAGGCTCTAGATACCAATTGAAGGTGAGAAAAACACAAGAAGGGGGGGTTGAATTGTGTTTTGAAAAATTCTTCAATTCTCCTAAACAACTGAATACACTGATCAGAAGCTAAGTGAGACATCTTCTGAAGTGATGATCAGAATCTAAATGCAGCGGAAAAAACAGAGAGAGAGAAGAAGAACGACACAAAGCAATTATACTGGTTCCTTCCACAAACCGGAAGTAGTCCAGTCCCCCTTGCACTTCCAAGGAGATTTCACTAAGAGTAATATCTGATTACAATTGCTCAAGCACACAAGCAAGAGACTTCCTTTGCTCAAGCACACAAGCAAGAGACTTCCAATGCTCAAGCACACAAGCAAGAGACTTCCAATGCTCAAGCACACAAGCAAGAGACTTCCTAACTAAACAAAATTACACATAAAATTGTTTAAGGTTGAACACTTGATATACAATCAGAGGTGCTCATAATACAAATCAGATACAGACTCAATGGACTTAAGAATTTCTAAGATATGACTATAAGACACAGAAATTCTAAGTGAATGCAGAACAATTTCAGCAGAGGTTTGGTACTTGTGAAAATCTTGTGAGTCTTTCGTTCAGCGTTCTTGCATTACCAAAACTCTAAGTCTTCACTCCTTTATATAGAGGTGTGAAAGAGACGTTGTGAAATTGCCAGCGCACCAAAGAGTCGTTGTTGAAGCTTGATCTTTCACCAATGATATATTGCCTGATTTGGTTGTTGTCCTATGAAGAACAAATTTGAAATCCATTCCTTATCCAAAGGAACATCTATGCAGGCGAAGCTGTATTCTGGAGCTGTTTTCTTGTCTTGTAGCGTGGACACAAAACAGAGTAGTGGAGAACGTGGTTGTACAATTCGTACAAAGTACAATGTCAACGCTTTCGTCCAAATTGCAAGCACAAGCCTTCAAACACCTTTGAAATGACCGTTGCAAAATTCCACTAATCCTTTGTTTGTGTTTTCGAATCCAATAGACAACTTTTGCATTGATAATTCTTCAATTCTTGAATCTTTTGCAAATCCAGTTGAGATTCAGCTTCTGGTGAAATAGCTTCTGATGAGGCAGCTTCTGATGATGCAGCTTCTGATGATATGACTTCTGCAGCTTCTGATGATGCAGCTTCTGATGATGCAGCTTCTGATGATATGACTTCTGGACTTCTTGTCTTCAGGAGCACTATTCTTACTTCAGAAGCGTCTTAACTTCAGGAGCACTATTCTCACTTCAGAAGCGACTTAACTTCAGGAGCGCTTTTTCTCTTCAGTAACAAGTTGCCTTCAGGAGCGTCCAAGCTTCAAATTTTTGTTGTTTCCTTTGCTCTTTATTTGCTCATTCAGAACCAATGATGATGTAACTTTATAATTATGGTCCTGTACACTTGAACAAATATTAGCTAGTCCAATTTACAATTTTTAATACCTTGTTATCATCAAAACTCTTTAAGGTTCATTGTTAAACACATTTTGTTCCAACACTCCTGACCCCCAACCCTCCTTCCTCCTTCGGAACACAAACAGAGTCCCAATTAATCCATGCTATTTTCCTATGATCCTCACTACCCCAAAAAAATCTTACGACTATTAAAATCTATTAAAGATTTATAAGTATTTTAGTTACTTACGACTATTAAAATTATGAGTTTCTCAAAATAAAAAAATTGAGACAAGGTTAACACAACTAATAAATACATTTCATGCTCCTTCAAAATAAAAATACATTTCATGCTTATTATAGGAAAGTATCATTTTTTTTTTTTTTTGAGGGTATAGGAAAGTATCATAATAATCAAATTTGGATTAACGCCTAACTTTTGCGAACCAAAGGTTTTACAACTTTAATTTGATTATAGTACAAGTATATACGTTTAATACAATTTTTTTTTCTAAGCAAGGAGTAAGGACAGACATCAGGAGGAAACATCGACATCCCAACCAGGTTGGCACCCCAGGAAACCTCCATCATATGCCGCCAAACTCTACAATTTTATTAAAAAAAATGGAAAAATATATACAAGAGGGGGGACTAGGCCAAAACCCTCAGAAGAAAAACAAACAGAAAACAGTAAATGCGGAAACAGACTACAACAGACTAAGAAAACTTGTAGTTAGGAAAACCAACTCTGTCACGAAAGAAATCCATATGCAAATCCGCCGGAAGCGTGTCTAACCAAACTGAACCCTGAACAGCATGGGCCAAATTCGCTAAGCTATCAGCACTATGCCATCTCGAACATTCCAATAAAGCAAATTCATTGGGCAGATGGTGAAGGGCCACCTCTTGTACTGGTGTTATACGACGATTTTCCTAACACTAGTTTTTTCTTTGCTTGTTGCTGCTTCTTGGAAAGAACTTGAGTGAATCCTTCCTCCGCGGTCCGTTGGTCATATTCACGAATTCTAGCCCATAAATCCAAGTCGCTCTGGACATTTTTGGAAATCTGAACCTCACGGTGCTGAGCAGGGGTAACCCGAACTGGCTGCATAGTGTTATCATTCATAATCTCAACATTTGTATCAACATTGGCATTAGTGTCTGTGGTGTGCGCCACTGTTTGGGTGTCAAGGGGCAGTGGTGCGGTCTGCTCCATATCTGTAACAACAATGTCAGAAGCAACATTACCATGCACAACATCGTGCTATACAAAGGCCGGTGGCCGAACTGCTGCAAGGGTCATATACGTTTAATACATTGCTCCAACATGATGTCACCTATTAGAGTGAACCATTTTCTGAAGACAACAAATGAACACAAAATGGAGTCTTCATATAAGACATAATTCACTCCAAGACACTAAATACAACTTGTCGAAACCGCAATTTGGCAAACGCGTGATCAAGGCAGACAAACACCAACAATGAAGGGATAAATTTAAAAAACATGTAATAAGGTAAAGATATTGTGAAGAATGCGAAAAACATCACACAATATCGTATATAATCTACATTTGATATAAACAAATACAAGATACATACAATCCAATTAGCAAGAAAGATCATACACATTACAAGTCCAAGAAAATGAATGTTAATTCAATGCTTTACCACCTCTACTTCGTATGCATTTGGCACCATATTACTAACTCTAGTGCACTAGGAGTACATGTTCAATGTCTTTATTGAAGAAACACCTCAATGGTTGATTTCGGTGATTCACCATTTCACTAGTAAAATATTGTCCAGCGACGAGTCAGGGTTATCCAACTTTTAAAGTATGTTCCGACATCATGGGATCATCACGAGAGTTTCACAACGGACATATAGATTTAAAAATCACCCCCAAGACCCCGTAAATGGCCTCCATCATTCCAATTCATATCTATCATCCTCTCACATTTCCATAACTTATGCCATGATGCATTTTAACACAAACCAAGATCCAACTGACCCCTAGTTGTATAAAACTTTTGCTTTTTATTTATGTACCAAGTCCACAAGTTTTTTTAATGCGCTCATATACACTTGGTTTTTCATTTATATTTATGAAAATATAATTTCTATTTATTTATCTTAAGGGGTGAATTTTTAGTCGTTAAACTGCTTGACAAAAAAGGATAATGATACAAAGCACGACATGATTTTTCGTGCATGTTGCACGACAAGAATTTTCTCTTTTATTTGATTAGAAATTGCAAGCATATATCTTCTAGTGGTGTTGTGTGCTGCAACATATGAATCCCATTGCTACAAATCAATCATATAATATCTTTATTCCATTGGAATAAACACTGATTTGGGCTGTAGCGGTATCAACTGTGACGGTGATTATAGCAACATTATTTAGACTATGCTTATTTTTTTGTTTTGGTATTTAGTTTATAGTTGTATTTTTAAAACCTAATAGAGCAAAATTGTGTGTAGACTTTATGCCAGTCGTGCAAATTCGTGGGGAAAAAGCGTCGTGCTATATGGCACCGCTTGACAAAAAAATATAATCCCCATAATTTTTTTTTTTTATAAAAATGTAATTAGATTTATCCCAAAAACACAATGATTTTTGTTAAGATTTTAAATTTTCAAATGGATGTTTCATATACATTTATTTTAAAAAATAATAATATGTAAAAATAGTTTTTGTCTAACCCCTAATGATATAATCGACCGAATAAATAGTTTTTTTCTGTATAGTTTTGAATTCATGACCTGTTATTTGGGAAGGCCCACCCATCAGTTAAATAGAATAACGACTGATTCTGGATTCTTCTCTATCGTTCTTTGCCGTTTTTTTATTTTTTATTTTTGAAAATAATTTTATCCAATTTATAATTTTTTTAATCAATTCTATAAACAAATTCTTAATTTACGAAATCGTTGGATTATCACAAATCGATTATTTTAGAAAAATATATTTAGACTTGCTATATATTTTTTTAATGAGTTTGTTTCCTATTTTAAAAACCGATTCTTTTGTCATAGTTTAAAGGTTATCGGAATTTTGTTCTCCCATCTTACTTTTAGATCATGTTTTGATGACCTAGTCAATTAATCTATGACATAGTAGTGTTTATTAGATATATTTTTGTTTATATAAATGATCTATTAAACGTTTTTTTTGTGAAGAAGAATGATCTAATAAACGTTGTTATGTTATAAACTAATGTGTTGCGTCATAAAATATGATCTAAAATGAGATAAGGTATCAAAATTCAAATAAAAATAAATTGGGCAAAAAAAATCTGTTTTTGAGATTGAAATGAGAGAACTCAAGTTTAGGGTTTTGAAAATGAAAGGATCAGAAGTGCATGTAAGTTTTATATATGTATATATTTTTTTGCAAAGACTCATTTCAGTCATTCCGTTAATTTTATAATTTAATTTCGACGGATTTCTACGATTTTCTATTATTTACTCCCTCTATTTCATAATATTTGTCGCTTTTGGAGAATAATTTTGTTTCACATTACTTGTCATTTTCAAGTTTCAATGTAGTTCTATTATTTATTGCAGAGAGAAATAATATAATCAAATAATAAATGTTTAAAAGTATTATAGAAAATAACACATAAAATTTCATCAAAAATAACAAAATTTATTTAATTTCTCGATATGTGTAAATTCCTCAAAAACGACAAATAGTATGAAACATATGAAATAAATATTATTGATATATCATAATAAATCATACTTTGCACAATCAATAACAACTTTTGATTTTTTTTTTTAGGGAACAACTTTTGATTTTTCCATTTTACTACATTTTATTCATTTTAAAGTATCCTTACCTTAAAAAAATAAACAAAAGTTGCTTAGTTACTTATGCTTGGATGCATCCAACTGTCAAGTTCAACAACAAGTTGCTTAAAAACGCAGCTTTCAAGTTGTGGTCCAAATTTGTCAGCGTACTCGTGCGTGTGCCTTCTTCTGATCTCATCTTATCCTATCATCATCATCAATATAATTCGGATCAACGTCTTTCCTCTCATTGTTAAGAATATAAAATAAGGATCTTATTATCAAGTGTTTTTAAGACATTCGTTAAAATTTTAAAAATAAAAATAATTAATAAATATTAAGTAAAAAAATTAATTTTTCTAGTTTTAATGTGTTAAATGCTTCAATTCCAAAATGAATTTTTTCTTTCTCTTAGAACATTTGTTAGCATTCATCATAAATCAATTTAGAATGTCACTGTTTATACTAGAGAGATTGAAAATATGTAAGAGTTAAAGTTCGAACAACGGGCTAAATAAGTTTTTAGTCTTTATTAATAAAAAAGTGATCGGTTTTGGTATCTATAAAAATTTTCAACACTTCGTTTAAGTTTCTCTTAAATTAAAATGTATCTAATTATGTTTAAACTTTCAATGTTTTGAATAATTTTTCACATACATGTTAAGAAAATCAATTTTGAGCTATTTTTTAGTGAGAAACATTTAAAATGTTTTAAACAAGTTTGTAAAAGAGTTTCAAAATTTTAAAATTTAAGCATAATTATATAAATTTAATTTTAACAAAGACTAAAACTACGTGTTGAATATTTTATATAGACTAAAACATGTCAATTTTTTTATAGGAACTAAAAACCAAATTAACTATATTTATAAGATTAAAAACTTATTTAATGATCAAGAAAATACAATAAAAAAAAAAAAAAAATAGAATAAGATTCATTGAACAAAAAAAGTAGAATACGGTTCTCTTTATCTTTACAGCCGAACACGCATAATTAAATTCTGTCAAAACAAAAACACGCATAATTAAATTAAATTAAATTAAATTATCATCCCCTCTTAATCGCCTTCCACGTGTAATCATAGCCTCATCTCAGCCGTTAAAAAACTAGTGGCCCATCTACTTGCACCGACTCAACCACCTCACGCACTATATAAACACCTAAACCCTCTTTCATTTTCTTCATAATTTTCTCATCAGTTTTTCGAAGTCTCTCGAAACCTTCTTTCGTCACAGGTTCGTTTTCTTTTCTTTCCTCTTCTTTTTCCTTTCTTCAATTATGTCTCTGTTCTTTTCTTCCATTTTTTATTTAATTTAGTTTTCTCCTTTGTTTTTTGGAATTTTATTCTTCGTCGATCGAATAGGTTTGAGAAACATGTTACATGGATGATCTGTCTAACGTTGTTGTGTTTTTTTTTTCCTTTGGTTAATGATTTTGTATCTTAGAATTTTAGGGTTTTGTTCATATGATCTTGCGTTATTCTGTCTTTGATCCTTTGTTTCATAGAATTTTAGGGTTTTGATGAAATCAATTCAAATTTCTATTCAAAGAACATACTCTGTTCATGTTCATGTTGAAAGCATGATGGAATTCTCTGTCTTTGTTTTAATTATGCCACAAATTTTCTTTTTTCATAAATTGGTTTGAATTTATTTTTATTTGTGCTTGCCTATGAAGCACGGACACTCATCGAATAAGTTGTGTCTGGTCGTGTGTCTGGTCGTGTTCGACACCGACTCAACACCGGCACATATAATTACCTTGAATTATCGGCACATATAATTGCCCTGAATTATATAATTTTCTTAAATTATTAATGGTGTCGGGGTGTCCGTGTCCGTATTTGGGCTTCATTTGGGATTTTGATTTTGATTTGGTGATTGCAGATAATATGATTTCCTGTAGAAGTCTAATATGAATTTTGTTGCAAAGCTTTCATGTATGGTTAATTTTTTGTTTCTTATCTAAATATGTTGTTTTCATTACCTTGCAGTTGCTTTCATCGTTCGTGTTCCGAAGTTCAAATCAAGCAAAGTACATGGTTGAGTTGGACATTCAGATCCCAACTGCTTTTGATCCATTCGCTGACGCCATAGAATCGGATGCCCCCGGAGGAAAAGAGTATGTTCATATACGCATTCAGCAAAGGAATGGAAAAAAGAGCTTAACAACTGTTCAAGGGCTGAAAAAAGATTTCAGTTACGAGAAGATTCTCAAGGATCTTAAGAAAGAGTTTTGTTGCAACGGGAATGTTGTGCAAAAGAACTTGGTAAAATTATCCAACTCCAAGGTGATCAGAGGAAGAAGGTTTCTCAGTTTTTGGTTCAAGCCGGTCTTGTGAGGAAGGATCAGATCAAGATTCATGGTTTTTGAGAGACTTGGGTTTTTATAATTTGAAGCTGCTGGGAAATTGTGTGCTGAAATTGGAGTGTCTTTTGTTCTGTTTTTAGTTTGGTTGATGTTATTGAAATAAGTGTGGTTTGATTTTTCTTTTTTTTTGAGTTATGGATTCTGTGGTTGATTTTGAATGTTTGCAAGGCACTTCAAATATAATAATACTTAATGATTTGGTTTTAAGAGATGGTTTTGTTATTTTGATGTGCATGATTCTCAGTTGGTTACTTTATCTAATGACCTGTCTGTCCTTCATCTAATGACCTGTCTGTCTTAGATTTAGAATCCAATCCCTAAACTTAACATCTAAGCAAAGCAAGATGTGAGTTTTATAACAATGGTGGGACCTAAACCAAATTTGGGTTTTGCTTGACCACACTTTCTAAAACTATGGTCAATAGTTTTAGAGTGTTTAAGCATTTGAGAGTTGCTTTTCTCCCATTTGTTTTTGTTTATTTCCGTCTTATTTGAGTTAACTCATGTTGAAAAAATATTGGCGTAAGTTAACTTACGCTATTTGACGGAAATGACCAAAATTAGCTAGATGGGAGGAGCAATTACCTAAGCATTTAGGGGAAAAAATAGAGCAAAAAATGCCTCTTACAGGATAAGCCACAATAACGCTTCCATATGTTTACATTAGGGTTTGAAGAACTATGGTTCTCATCTATAGTGTTGTGCAATGGTAGCGTATTTTACACTATAATTATCATCAATTGTATCCATCACATGATCAGATCATCCACTTCAATCCTGACTATAGGACTCTGCTTAAATTAAGAACTTTAAAAGGGAGAAGAGTAGGGTCAATTAAGCTATGGTTCCAACATTGATTGTTCTTATCAAATATGTAACACCAAACACATAGGCTATGTCTCGGAGTTGGGATTTTAACCCTGTTTTGACAAGGCAACCAATTGTCATCCGAAATCTAGTTGACTTCCCATTGCCAATTTTCCAATACCTTAGCATGATCTATGCCTTTCCAAGTATAGATACCTAAGTTACCAATAGGAGATTTCTCTTCGTGTTAACTTTTGGTTCTCAGAGTAAAAAGATTTTGATAATCTGAAGCTCGGTTGAAAGGTGAGTAAATTTTGATCAAGAATTTTTTTTAACTCAGATTTTCTAAACAATTTTAATGAAATTATCTAACCATTTGAGACCAATTAGTTCGTTACCAACAGGAGCATTTAACTACTCTTTGGCATGAATACGGCTTGCAACAACAAGGGAATTTGGATTATTAAATCTCTAAACTTGTTTCGGCAGCATAACTTCCATGGAAATTCTACATCTCATCTCACCATTGTCTTTTGATTGGAAAATAGTTTTCATCTCTTTATTTTTTGTACTCAATCAGAAATTACAGATAACCTCTCAAGTTTCTCACACAACACTTAGGGTGTGTTTGGATCACCAAAGAAAGTAAGAGGAAAGATTGTAAGAGGAAAGATTGTTAGAGGAAAGAAAGTATGAGGAAAGTGAATGGAAAGTGAGATGATTTGTTAGGTTGTTTGATTATAGTGAAAGTGAATAGAAAGTGAAAGGAAAGAAAGATATATATTTAGTAAATGACATAAATATCCCTATGATAAAATTAGTTGTATTTAATATTTATTTAATATAATAATATGTTTATATTTACATGCTAATAAATGAAAATCGATATGTTAATATATGAATATTTTTACCGGTAGCTAGAATTAGCTATCATATGTGCTACCATCTCCATTTAAAAAAAAAAGTTCTTATATTACAATAATCCTAGTGCATCGAACTATTCATAATAACAAGGGTTATATCTGCCATTTCACTAAAAAATCTCAATATGTGCCCTTTCTTCCCGTATATGAGAGGAAACAAATATGGGTGTGGACCCCACAAAAAGTGAACTTTCCTAACCTTTATATATGAGATCCAAACGACGGAAAGACACATCACAGAAAACTTTCATTCCTCAAGCCTCTCTTTCCCTATCCTTTCATAGGTTCCAAACAGACCCTTAAGGAAGTAGAGAAAACAACTCAACGTAAGTGAGGAAATTGATTTATCCATTACTATCCAAATTCATCCATTTGGCCACACTATTACAAGGCACAATTAATCTTCAATAAGTATTAATTGAATAGATAACTTCACTTCAATTTAACAAGCAAAATTAATGATTTATTTGATACAAAATTATTCATGATAGTAATAGTGGTCTCTTTTTTAGTCGTATTTTATGTATTAAGCTTTCATTTTCTTCCATTTATATATTTTAAAATCTTTGATAACAAATTAATATGAAAACTACATAAAAAAGTCCATAATGTCCATATTTCTTTCTCAGGATTTGGAATTTGGAGAGTGCTGTTTGTAAGTTTGTATAATGTTGAGCTTTGTACTCCTTGTGTTTGGGTTAGTGGCTTTAATAAGTTTTGCCTTTTCAATAAAATTAAGATAACACAAGATAAAAAATGAGAATATAAAAATATGAAAAATAAAACTGCCATAACACGTTGAGGGGTTTGCTATTTTAAGTGTCAACCAAAACCTTCTTTATGTTAGTTTTCCTCTCATGCATATATTGTGCCATGTGCTCTATGTACCATCAATTTTGGAGCATCTCTTATATAAACAAGCAGTATGTGAGGGATAACATCAATGATTTTGGTTGGAGAATACCAAGAGAGAGCTATTGAAAAAAAAAAATATGCTGAGAGGGGGAGGAGTCAAAAAACAAAATCATTATACAGCAATAAAATCATTTGTTTTTCCCCTTCCATCTTTCATTATTTCTTCCTTTCAAAATCTCAAACTGAAAATCATTATACCGGAACAATAAAATCATTCGTTGGCTCTTAACTTTAATTTTGGTTTTGTACATTTTATGGATTTTGTTATTTTTTCTTTTTGACATTTGTTCTGCTTTGGGGTTTTTGGAGTAAATATAATATGGCGCATACGAATTTTTGTTGTTGGGACTTTAATTATTTTTACTCCTTAAGTAGTTTGATTCATTTTCTTGAATTTAATAAAAAAAAGTAATTGCATATTTTCCAATAAATTACTCCTCGAGGAACCTCTTCCATTGAAATAAAGTGGTTATTGAAAAATAAAATCTAAATAAACTGAAGGGCAGTCAGGAAAAAGTAAAAACAACATTAAATATGATTAATATTTGACTATACTTTAGACTATCAAACATAAATTAAAATTTGTTGCTTATATTTGAGAGGAAAAGAATATGTTGAATTCAGGTAAATTTTATATTTTGAGTTGTATGATTTTTCAATTTTGAATCTGTGGATGAAAAATCGGAGTAGGATGGAATAAAGCTGACATGTATAGTGTATCTTTGCACAAATTTTATTCTTCACTCTTGTTCTCTTGTGAATTCATAGTGTTAACATGATATCCAAAGCTTGTTTTAATCCTTCTAGAATTGTCTTGCCACTACTACCGAGTTTTCAATAGTTTGGAAATGCGATCATAGTTTCCTGTTTTTTGACATGATTCTTCTCCATATTAGGAATTTTCTTTGTTTCTCTTATTCTCTTTGAATTCCTGCATATTGTTAATTTATACTAAATCAAATATAATATAATCAAATGGGTTAAACGTCCAGGATCCGTTTCATTTGGTTCGAGAATTAGGAGGGGAGGGGAGGGGAGGGAAGGAATTTTAACGGAGGAGAGGGGAGGGGATATATTTTAATTAAAAGTGTGTTTGGTTCACAAGGGGAGGGGTGGGATTTTAAAATTATTTTACTGTTTTACCCTTAAACTTAATTAAATAAGGATAATAAAGTAACGAAACAATAACGATGTAATCGATAACAACACGATGTAGACGATGGAATAATGGATTAGTAATAGCGTTGTTACAATTAAAAGTAGTAATAAAAGTTGTTACAAGAAAAAATTGTTAATAATATGGAATAAAAGTTGTTACAAGATAATATAACCTATAACCTAATAATAGTAAAAGTTGTTTCGTTTCGGTCAAAAAAAAAAGTAAAAGTTGTTTCAAAATAATATAACCTAATAATAATAAATGTTGTTACGAGGATAATATTGAGATTTTAAATTAATATAAGGATAAATTTGGCAGTGTAATAAAATTTGCTCCCCCCCCCTTCTAAAAATTGAACCAAACACTTCAAATTAAAAATCTCCCCTCCAAAACTCTCGAACCAAACGGACCCTAAGAGAGAAACCACACTCTTACTCAAAATCTTAAGGCAATGGATCTTCTATCTTATATATCCAACATTTCTAGTTGATATGGGACATTATAACTCACACTTGATTTCCAACAATCTTCCTCTCAAGTGTGACGACCCACATCACTAGGATGATCCACACTAGGATCCCGTTCCCACTCCCCCGTCAAGCCTAACTAGTCCCCGATACTAGTTTGTTGGTGAGTTTGGGGAGTGTTTGGAGCGACAATGGGCTAAACGTCTAGGACCCGCTAAGAGAGAGACACCACAATCTTATCCAAAACCTTAAGACAATGGATTTATGAGTCTCCTGTCTTATATATATATATATATATATAACGTTTACTCAATTTATAGTTGATGTGAGACATTATCACTCACACTTGATTTCCAACACAAATAAACATTTTTTTAAGAAGCCAACAAAGAACACTAAAAAAATTATCAAGTAATGTTAGAACTTCAAGCAAAAACATTGAAGATCGTTGAACCATAAACAAAAAAGACTCTCCCTTAAACATTCAAGAGGGATGAACATGAGTCGAGAGAAATTTATTTTAACATCCCAACTTCAGTTTCAACATCCTTTTCTAAACAATCCACCTTTTTGTTTAAGGTATCAATTTGTTTAGCAAAGGTGTCAGATCAAGTTTGCATCGATGTAAGGTCTAAAATAAGGTCTTGTAGAAAGTCTATCCACCATTTATTTGAATTCAATATGAAGGCATGATTGCTTCTCGTCAATTTCCTTAGACTTTTGTATCTCTCTATTCAATCGAGGCTACTCTGACATTTTCACATGCAGTTGCTCTTGCAAGTTCACATGTTGCTGCTATTGTAGGTTCATCTTGTTATGCCCTAACAGGTGAACCTATAGGAGCAATAATGAATTGTAGGACCATCAACAAGTTAATATGTTGGAGCATCTGTTGTAAGTGCACAAAGGGTTGCATAAAGCTCTTGTTATTGACACAGAACACACAAGCGCGTGAATTTCAAACAAATGGAGGCAATACTTTCTAAGAACTTAACACTTTAACACCTTTGCTAAACAAATTGAAAACCTAACCGCAAAGGTAGATTGTTTAGAAAAGGATGTTAAAACTTTAATTGGTTTGAAAAAATAAATTTTCCTCTTCTCATATCTTTTGATTGTTTAACGTTGGTTTTTGTCGTATGATGATTCAATATTCTTTATTGGATTTTTTTGGTGATGTATTTTTTTTTTTGTTGTGATGATTCTTCATTGGTTTGACTTAATGTTCTGACATAGTTGGATGATTAGTATGGTGTCCTTTGTTATATTCTTCAAAAGACGTTTATTTATGCTTGATTATGTCATGTGTCATATTTTTTAATTTTAAAGGGAATTTTTTAACAAGCTTTAGCTTGAGGGGGAAATGTTTGAATTTTTAAAAAATTACCATCTTTCCTTTTCGGTGGTGGCCGGGGTTCGAACCCTTGATCTTGCAGGTATTATGCATTGTCCTAACCAACTGAGCTAAGCTCGCGAGAAAAAAAAAATTAACATGGCGAAAAAAGTTAGTGTGAATGCTAAAGCTGCAATTCCCTCGCCTTTTCGATTTAGCGGAAAATAAATGGGTAACGATGTAGGAAATGGAGAGGAGTGGTTGGGGAGTCGATGTTGGGGCCTGGATGTGGAGGAGGCGCCTCTTCACTTGGGAGGAGGAGACGGTGCCCGAGTGTGCATCTTTATTGCATAATGTTGTTTTGCATGAAAACACTACTGACAGGCGGCGTTGGAGTCTGGACCCTATTCATGGCTATTCCGTGAAGGATGCTTACAGTTACCTGTCCACTACAATCATCCCTGATGGACATGGCGTGTTTGAAGGTGTGTGGCAGAAACAAGTCCCCTTCATGGTGTCAGTCTTTGTTTGGCGACTACTTCGTAATCGATTTCCAACTAAAGACAATCTCACTCGAAGAAGAATCATTCAGCAAGACAACAATCTTTGCATTGGTGGGTGCGGTTCAGGTGAAACTGCACATCACCTTATCTTAAGCTGTGATTTTTTTTTGCAGGGTGTGGTATCATATTTATCAGTGGTTACGCATTTCTTTCACGGCTCCAGCGTCCGTTACGACACATTTTTATCAGTTTGGTCACTTAGCAGGGTTACCGAGAGCAACATATTCTTATTTGACAGTAATCTGGCATACTAGTGTTTGGATTATTTGGAAGGAAAGAAATAATAGGATCTTCAACCAGAAATATGGCGGATTGGATCAGTTAGCAGACAACATCAAACTTTTGTCTTTTTCTTGTTTAAAGGCCAAAATGACTACTTTCGCTTTCAGTTATAATGACTGATGGCGGCATCCGTTGATTTGCATGGGTGTTCTCGTGTAGCATTTTTTTTTTGTTAGCTCTTCCGTTGTTGTTATGTTTTTGGAAACAGACTCTTAACTGTGTATTTTGATGGGTGGTTCTCCTTTGCACACCTTGTGCGAGGTGAATCACTTCTTGTGAGTTAATATATATTTCATTTTGGCTTGTTAAAAAGAATATAATTCTATTTTGTTTGTTCAAAATAATAATAATTATTGTGAGAAATAATATATATGCACTAAAGAAACTGCTCCCTCAAAAAATTACTCCTGACTCCGCCGTTGATGCAGACGTGTAAAAAATTATGCCTCACTGATTTTATGAGGTCAGATCCGCCCATGAGGCCTGCGAACGCCATGGATTGGCCGCGTACAACTTCCACGTATTACAAGCGATGAATCATCGACAAGAATAGTAATGAGAAGAAGAGCCGTTGTATAGAAACAACAAGCACCGATTATAAAATCCCCAAATCGCCAAATAAATTGTGAAAAGTGGTGGCTGCGTGATAAGTGCTCAAAAGTAATATAATTCATGTGTTAATTTAGGTATTTTTAGTGACTTGTTCTGCAAGTTATCTAAGGAAAAGCTACCAATTGTTGTATTTTCACCATTTATGCTTTACATGCTTGATTCTACCCAATTTATGCAGGAAATGACAAGCAAGGACCAAGAAAAAAAGCTTCTGAACCAAAGTTCACTCGCTTGAAGCGACCTCAGCTCGCTTAAGCGAGCAAGTTCCAAAGAGCAGCTCCTTCGCTACTTTCAGCACGCTTCCTGCACGCTTCCAGAAATCAACTGCTCGCTTGAACCGACCTCAGCTCGCTTAAGCGAGCAAGTTCCAGAATGCAGCTCTTCCATACGCTTTTGGCACGCTTCCTGTTCGCTTGTTGAACTTCAGCTGCTCACTTAAAGCGACCACAACTCGCTTAAGTGAGTACAACGTCGAGAGCACCAGAATTGCTCGCTTATTGCTCGCTTCCAGCACGCTTTAAGCGAGGTTCATCAACTTTCGAAGATAAAGCCCACGTGGCAGCCTCCCAATGGCCAACGGAAGATTTTCCAGCCGTTCGCTTGAAGCGGGATCAACTTGCTTAAGCGAACGAGCACGAATTGTGCCATATAATAAATAGTTTTCTCTTCTCTTTCCACACATTCTATTACTGTTATATTGATATTTTTCTGGTTTTAAAGAGAGACTAGGGCATTTCTAGAGAGAGAAACACAAAAAAGGATGTTAGGAGTAGATTTTTCGCAATATTTGTTGAGACATCATGAATCTTAGTATGGAATCTTCATCTTTCATCCTTTGCCAAGCTTTCATAGACATATGTAGCTACATCTACCCTTGTGGGTTCTGAGGTATTCAAACAAGCTATTATGTAAACTCTTGATCATTTAATATATGGTTCTAGCTCTTTTTTCCAATATTGTTGTTATTCTTGTTTTAATGGTTATTTTAGATTTGAAATGATATTGAAAGGTACTTTTGAATCTAGGGTTAGAATAATAATCTATCAAACTTTTTAATTCTAGACATAGAGTTTAAGCTTTGGTAATCACGTTGTAATCAAGAACTTAATGCTTTTGGATCATTTAATAGGTTGGGAAATCGTCGATTAAACGATCCGATTGAACTCATGAAGTTATTTAGACATAAATAGCGATTGAAATCATGACATTATTTAGACATGAATAATGTTGTTGAGTGATTGTGATAATATCGTTTAAAAAGCTAGAATCCGTTATTTGATCGAGAGATTGCAGTTGTTACGTTTGGTTGATTATCTCTAACCCCAAGCGAAATGCCCTATCTCATATTTGTTTATTTTTATGTCAAATAGTTAATATAGGTTTACACAAACAAACATTTTAAACCCAAACACTTAATGTGATAAATGTCGTTGAAATGTTTAAGATATACACAACTTCCTATGGAAACGATCCTAATATACTCACGTGTAAATAGGAATATGACATGTAAAGATATTACATCACTGCGTAACATACAAAATTGAGGTAGGCAATTGAATCACGTAACACCAAACTTTTATTTCGCACAACCAATTGAACAATGGATATTTTGTATAGATTGGAATGCTATAAAACAAATGATGGAAAGGCTTAAAAATTCAGTGAAAGGCTATGGAAAAATGGAATGACACTCATGCTAGGCAGGGTCCGTCTTAAGATTTTTTGTGCCCTTATCCTTGATGTTAGGAGATCAATCTTAACGGTGCGTCCCTCAATTTCTCTCATTGTCATAATTTGATTTGAGGATAGAGTTTTTTTTTTTTTTTAATATTATTTTACATACTCTCACACATAACTCTTTCACTTCCATAATACTACCTTTCTCTTTTGAAGCTCAACTTCACAGGTTGTTGATCCTCACCTCCTCTAATCCAGTCTCATGTCGTCGATTTTTGAACTCAACCTCACACCGTCGCAAACCGTTGTTTTTTGAATAACGATTGTACTATTTAATTTATGTGTTGTTTATTTTGGTCATATAGAATACATAATGTTAACTAATTTGTGACACTATTCGTTGTTACTACGACTACTTTTGATTATGTTGTTTTCTATGGTTAAAAAAAATTGTTAATTGATTCTTTTTATAAATGTATGTAATGGTGACTTGTTTTGGAACAAACCCGATCTTTTCATCGTATTGTCCCGTTTTTGTTGGACCTGAACCTCATCGGGTTTGATTGGGTTCACGGAAGGATTTGGGTCTGAAAATTAACCCAATCTAATATGAGGATCGGGTGTATCCCGTACAACCCGACAAAACTCATCATTTGTACACCCCACTATCATCATTTGTACACCCCCACTAACTACGAAAATTAAAAACAATAAAAGCTAAACAAAAAGGAAATAACAACTACACACAAATCTTCTTATCGCGCGAATATTAAGCAAAGACTACCAAAGAAAATAATAAAACTACACACAAATCTTCTCATCGTGAAGATTTGGCGAAGAATACCAAAGAAAATAATAAACTTCAACAAATTCTAAACTAAAATCGAATAATATACTTAAGCTCTTGTTGCTTGGTCTTTCTACTACATTGATATAAATTGAAATTGTTAACAGCAAAGACCGGAAGAAACTTGTGGATAGAAATTTGATTAGCTTGTTATGATGGCCTCAAAATCTGCCTCACTAGTTCCTAGGAACATAAGAAAGAAATTTGATTCAAGGCATGTTATGATGGCCTCAAAATCTGCCTCACTAGTTCCTAGAACATAAGAAACATATGGCTTAATTGTTTAGCTCTGATTAACGACATGAATTTCATGGTCACTCAATATATATATATGGGAAGGTAAATTTTGTGCTGATAGTTAAGCAAATTTAGGCCTATTCCCCTTTTCTTTCTTGTATGGTTTCCTCTTTATTTTATTAAATTTGAGCTGTACACTTTGTATCATTCTTGCTTTAAAAAAAGTGAAAGAAAGTAATGTATACCAACTATGAACAAAAACATATGACATACCAGAGAGGAAGACTTTTCATTACATCTCAAATTCTCAATAGTCAATGTTTTACAAAATAGACAATTCTTCATAAAATTTCCAATTTAGAAAAGAGAAACAACACCATTTTTAAACAATTAAGTGAAGCAGAAAGGAGCAAAATTAAACAAGACCTTATTCATCAAGTCAAAATCATTTAGAGTGCCAAATCTACTATTAAAAATTCATCAACACAACACAACTTTCTCATATCCTAACCAACAACCAAAAAACAAAATTGACGACGACCCCGATAGCCAATTTGGAAATAAAGCAGAGACATCCATCACATTCTTAAAATCATTAGATTTAATAGTGCAATCAGGAAACAACTCAATGTTATATTTCTTCCCGGTTCGATCATCGACAACGGTGAGGGTTCCTTTGAGATTCAATGGAGGGGAGATTCTAGAGGAAGCTGAAAGGTGGAGGATGGATGAGTGCGGGGAGGAGGTTGTGGAGGAAGGATGAAAGTGAGCTGTGAGGGTGGCTAAACGATTATGTGCAGCTTCGTGCACCTTCGATTCAGTTGTACTTGTTGTCGTCGTTGACATTGTTGTACGATGTTTTTGTTTGTGTCCATGTTGTGTGTGATTTTGTCTTTCTTATTCTTTGAACAATTGAATGGATTCGAGAAAAAAGGATCAGAGTAGTAGTAATTAGTATTAGGACGTTGTAATGTTGTGGTAATTAGAAATTTGAGTTAAAGAGTGAGATTCACTTGTTCTTTTTTTTTTTTTTTTTTTTGAAGAAGCTAAATTAGCCACTCTCAGGTCTTAAGCCAATACCACACTACAAGAAATGTTGCATTTTGCCAGGGGCAGAAGCCCTGTTAAAATGCTAAAAGCCTTGGCAATTGGACGTTTGCCAGGGGTTTTGCCAGGAGCAGAATCACCAGCAAATCTGCTCATCGCAAATTGTCCTGCCAGGGGTTTAGCTCCTGGCAAAATGCGCTCCTGGCATAGGCCCTGGCACAACCCCTGGCAAATTGTGTCTGCATGATTGCAGGCTTCTATGACACATTCTGGTCAATGCAGGCTTTTGCAGACATCACATCAGTCATCTTCAAAACATGCCAGGGACATTGCGAGGGGTTAACCCCTGGCAAATTGTGTACGATTTTTTTTTTAAAAAAATGTTTTTTATTTGTTTAAAAAATAAAATATTAAAATTTAATAATTAAAATAATTTTAAAAAACGTTTTAATTTTTTTTTTTTGAAAAATAATTAAACATTTGGCCAAATGCTATGTTTTAGAGAGAGATTTGTGCAACAGAATGCTATGTTTTAGAAAATAATTTGTGCATCCAAAGAATCAATTTTAACCCATTAGGTGAAAATTGCAAGCAAAAGTATAGCATGAAAAGTGTGGAGAAAGGGGTGAAAATTTAATGTTGAGTTCAAGTAAAACTCAAAAAAAAAATTAGAACTGCAAATATTATTAATCAGTGGTGTCGTATCCTAAATCTCGATAGTACTGAAAAAATGTACTCCCCTAGGAAAACATACATCAGCATAACATATCAAAGAAAGTAAAACATGGTAGAGCATACTATCATAGACTTGAACATTCATAAAAGACAAACTAGTATAACATAATCATGATCAATTATACATATAATAATTTAGCATATACCTCAAGACACATTTATTTGTATATTTGCATGTATCTGAATAACAAAATCCACTTCAAACTTCAAAGAAGATTAAAAAAACCTGGAAAAGCAGAGATCTTTGCTTGGTATCAGGATCAAATATCACACGATACCCATACCCATACCTCCCAATCTTAACTGCAATCATAACATAATTCCATCCCTATACACATTTCTTTAAACACCAAGAAAACACAATTCCATCCCTATACACTCACAACCACAATTGTGCTTGAATTGTTGTTACCTTTGCCATTGTTACTATGTTAGGTTGAACACCATGGGATTCAAATCCCCAAAAATGGCTACCAGTGCGAGCAAATCCGGACTGAACCTCATCAGCAATACAAAGACCTCCAGCTTTTTTAACACTGTCATAGGCAGCAGGCAAGTAACTAGGCGCCAATTCAACAATGCCACCCACTCCCTACCATAAACAACAAGAGCATCATCAAAAAATGTGTTTGCTTACCAAAATGATTATGATATCATATGACCAATTCATTTTAGATAGGAAATTATACCATACAGATTAACTTCATGATACATCAGTTTACACCACAGTATTATTAAACAATTTCTTAAAGTAGAACCATATATCAGTCTGCACACACTATATGCAAATGGACAAGAAAATAGCAAGTGATTGTAATTTTATTCTACCTTCAAATAGTAAGTGATTGTAATTTTATTCTACCTCAAATTGAGCACACAAAGGGACCCTCAACTGTCAGGTATAATTAATACCCTCGCTTTTTAAAGCATCCTTAGTCGCAATTCTGTCCTGCAGCACGCGCCAGGCGAAGACCAAAATTTCAACGGAACCGAGCATCTCGTAAAAAAATTGAAAGCTTTAACCAACTCAGCTGAGACCGATTCTTGTGAAACAGATTTTCGCAGCAGCTTACACCCGGTTTAAAGGAGAACCCTGCGGAAGAATAACATATCCATGCCAAATTATCTGTCATTCCAGCCTACAATACTGTCCCTGCAATAATTCAAGGAGCTGATCCTTCTCATACGAACAACAGCCGCCTCCTGTTCCAGTGCCAAATCTACATGTAGCCTAGACGCTCCCTAGTTTCGGACACATCCTCGCTTATTCTCCTTAATAGAGTAAAGTCTTGGAAACCTGTCCTGCAAAATAGAATTCCCAGCCCATATATGATACCAAAACAACGCAGTCTCACCATTACCAACCTACAGACCACGAATTAGAGAACAGATTAGTGCAAGCTGGGTGAGCAGTGTCAATTAACTTTATAATCATGCCACCAAATTGAAATCCTGCTACTTGATGTAATTGAATCAATAAGATAGTGTATATGGATGATGGTAAGTAAAGAAATGTAATGAACAAATGTAAGTAAAAGCAGTTGAGGTAAGAAACAAAGAGAGGTGAAATAAGAGGAAATCATTTAAAGAGATTGAGAGTTAAAAGTAGAACTCAAGAAAAAAATATATTAAAATTGATGATCAGTGATACAACTACATACAAGGATATAGTATTATATATTTAGAGCTTATTAGGGATAAACAGGCTGCCTCACTGGTGGGAGTGACAAGTGATAACATACAAGGCTTTTTTAACACTGAGTGATAAGTTTAATTTAAATTTAATATACAACGCTAAAAAAGTAGTCCATCACTTTCTAATGTACGGTTGTAAATTGTGGTCCGTATGCAGCTTCAATTGCGGCCGAAATATAAATTTTTTTGAGATCTCCGCAACAACATTGAAACCTCGATTTCAATTTTATCAGTTGCATTTTTCGGCAATATAAAAGTTTGAAGTGTAACCTCAAGCACAATTTAAAACCATGATCCAATGAATAAGGATGATCATGGTTTATATCTAAATCAAGACATGTGAGTGCTCAACAACAATGCTCAACATATCAATCATCCAACATATAGTAAAACACAAGAAAAGGAACAAAATACAGCATTACAAGTCCAAACTATGGACTAAAAACAAGCAAAATTAGGGGTATATAATTAAGAGGGGATCTAGTGAATTTGTTAGTGTGTACAAAACACAAATAGGAAGATTGTACAGAACAAATTGAATAGCAGCAAAAATCAAATTGAAGCAGCAAACAGATCAAATTGAAGCAGGAAAAAAAACGAATTGAACATCAGTAAGTTTCATCACTTTTATCGGTTCACAAAAATCAAATGAATAACTTCAAATAAACAAAGCTGAAATTGAACCCAGAACAAAACTAATTGAACCCTAAACCACAATATCTCACATTAACTAATTAACTAATTGAACCCTAAATCACAATATCTCACACTAACTAATTAACTAATTGAACCCTAAATCCTAAGATTCAAATTGAAAATTTCAGAAAACCCTAAAATTAAGGTCCATTACCTTACTGTGTGTAGAGACTCATGAGTTGAAGAAAGATTGGACAAGATGATACACGGAATCACAGAGAGAATAGCTGAGTTGCAGATCGCAAGTTGAAGGAGAGAGGAGAAGATGAAACATGGAATCGCGAGTTGCAGTCATAGGGAAAAAGAGACTCCAATGGACTGTGGTGGTGTGAAATCGTATGAGTCTGGATGAGAGGAGGAGAAAAATTAGGTTAGAGAGAAGTTAGAGAGAAGTGTGTAATTGGATTGTGGGAGAGATAAACGTGTGGTGTGTGGTTGCTTCAATGGAAAAATAAAAATGAACTAGTAAATAAGAGAGTGAAAAGTAAACAAATCCCCTGCAACTTACTGCCACTTCCATGTGCTCTTGTCTCCATTTAAATTTCAATTTTCCCACTTTACATTTTGCCAGGGGTTATTTCAGTTTGTGAGGAGTAAACCCCTGTTTCATGAGAATCAGGTCCCACGTCATTTTCCCAGGGGCATCCCTGGCATTGCTCCTGGCAAATTTGCCAGGAGTTGTTGCTCCAGGCATAGTTTCCTGGCTAATTGCACTTTTTCTTGTAGTGCCACTAAGCCAATCCAAGTGGGTGAGATTCACTTGTTCTATTATTACAATTACCAATAGATTAGTTATAGTGTTACGTATGGGTTACTCCACACCCATCTATTTTTTCACTAACACACCATTTATTCGACTCCAATTAAAAATAGTCATTAGAGGCAAATTTGTCAGATTTGGTATTAGAGGGATACAATTTATTTGATGAGCATCAAATGTAATTTGCTGATTTAGGTGGTTTTGCGAATGAGGTCGTATGCTGTGAATATTGTTTGGATTTATACAGTATGGACAATTTAAAAAGAGCACAATCATCGTATTTTTAGGTATAAGGAGGAAATTTTGCAAGCATTAAGCGAAAAGATTAAGCTTAGACTTATTGGTGGTTGAAACCAAAATATGCTACTATTGATTTTGAATAGCATTTTTGGAGGATTCATCCTGGTCATTGCATTTTTTCTGTCACTTAATCGGCTGTGCTTTTCTTGTTTTTGTTGTTATAGAACTTTTTGATGCCTGATTATATCTTTTTATAATAATTTTTTGCACATCTTATGCCGGAAAAATTATCGTTGATAATATTTTATTTTTTCTTATTAAAAAAATTAATATGATATATTGTTTAATGATTTTATGGTAATATGTTTAAGGGTTTTTTATTTACATATTAAAACTATTTCATTCCAATATACTTACATATGTGCGTGTGTACAAACTTATTAAAATTAAAATGAAAATTAACATTTCAAAAATTAATAAGGTTAAGATAACTTAAATGATAAAAAAAAAATGAGAATATAAAATTGTAAAAAATGAAATTGCAACAAGTTGAGGGGGGGTTAAACTATTTTGAGTGTCAACCAAAACCTTCTTTGTGTTAGTTCCCCTCCTTTTGCCATTCCCTCATAGTAGCAGAGCTTTTTTCAGTACTCTCTCCCAACTACTACGAAAATACAGGGTACCTCCCAACTACCCTTTCACTGGTCTGATCTCTAGTCTCACATGCATATATGGTGCCATTGCACTTATACAATGTAGCATATCCAACAATTTGGCAACAATCCTTTATATAAACTAGCAGTATGTAATAAACCCTATTCTACAATAACCTACACCTTGATTAATAAACCATTTTCCATTCAAAATCCAGAATCCAGAATCACGTTCCTATCTTCTATGTTATAACTAACTGTCATCTTTCAACATTCATATCAACATAGTTTCATTTTCCTCCCTCTATTCACTCAGTTTTCCAAATATCACTCTTGTTCTCACTTCCCCTAAGTTTTCTCTCATTTCTTTTTTTCATTTTCTCATTCTCAGATTAACAAGGAAAATTAAGTAATTATGTTAAAATTTCTATGTTTGAAAGTTCAGAAAAGTGCATTAAGATCTATTGTTTTTCGTCCTTCTTGCTCACAGCGCTGTCGGTGTAGTTAATCAACCCACAAAAGAAGTGTCTTAGATAATGGCCCTTGACAGTTTTGGGGTAGCTCAGAGACACATACAACTTCTTTTTGTGTGTTTGTTTAACCATATCGATTGTGTGGTGAGATTTGAAGACGCCTCAATTCTCTTCAATCCACTTGTTTGTGCTCTTAAAATAGGCGAAGTTACTATATAATCATTAAAGTTTCATCTGTTTCAAAAAAAAAATCATTAAAGTTTCATTTTATTAATTTGGCACCAGTTACAAGCTTCTTTGAGTTTGGTGACTCAAAGATGTTCATTAATAGGATGAAATTGTTTAGGGAACTATAATAGAGTGAGTCAATGTTTTGTAATTATATATGTTAGATTAATGTAATGATGAACTC
This sequence comes from Medicago sativa, assembly GCF_051527215.1. Classification (NCBI taxonomy): domain Eukaryota; kingdom Viridiplantae; phylum Streptophyta; class Magnoliopsida; order Fabales; family Fabaceae; genus Medicago; species Medicago sativa. The sequence continues at coordinate 52,035,153 of NC_140751.1, read as the reverse complement.
AAAAGATGCTTTGGCTGATATGAAACACAAATCCAAAATCATATTCACCGAAACCGAGCCAACATTCTGGTCTATTTACCATCAGATTGTGCATTGTTGCTTTGCAATCATCATTTGCTTCAGTAAATTTCTGTCAATTGCTTATAAAAACAGAGGGAAATGTTAATGAGTGCTTATAAAAATGCAAAGAGGGAGCATTTGATGATAACCAAAGGTGAGTGCCACTTTTTTAGTGAAATGTGTAATAATCTTTTTTGCTACATATTCGAAGGACTCGTTTGTTTTTTTAACTTGTTTCCTTTGACCATTTTGGAAATTTGTTGCAACTTAGCATTTGGCTATTTCGAGCGCATATACACTCTACTCTTTTACGGTGAGCATATTGTGATTATTTCAGTTAGCATGATTTATAATTTTAACCTTGCAAGTTGCAACTTTTATTACTCAAAACTGAACTCTTTTGCAGTTTGTGCTTGTTTGTCATGTATTTTGTTGGTACATGCCACTATCGGTTATCAGCTCATGTTTGCGGTAGTCTTTTATGACATTTGATTTTTGTTCCATATTACCGTGCATAAATTACTGGTAGGTGGGTAAAAGTTGAGTGGAGGTTGCTAACCAAAAGGGAAACACTTATTTTTCACATATGAGAGTTTATGATTGGTGTCCAGGTCAATCTTGTGAAACACATAATTCAGATTAGGAGAGGAAGGAAGGTCATAGATCGTAGCTCTAGAGAATCGTAGCATGGATCATAAGATCCTATCAAAACAGAAAGTCATAACTCGAAGAAGGATCGTAATCCAAAACCGGAGGATCGTAACGTTTAAAACCATAACCAATCCCCTCTATCTCAAGGTTTACACTAATACAATGTCTATATTTATAGTAAAAGTAACTCCCATAAAATTATACCAAATCTGGCCCAAAAAATACGTTTCTGAAAAATAACAGCACGCAAAATCGGGCCCCGATTTCCAAAATCGGCCGCCAATTTTTCCAGAACCAAACTGCTCCAACCTGCAGCCAAAATCGGCCGCCAATTTGTACTTTCAGCAAACATCAATTTTGGCCTCCAAACTCCAATTTTGAGTCACTTTCACAACAATGGAGATTAAGATTCAAAACTCAAACAATTCAACATACACAAAACAAATCACTTAACTTAGCAATTCAATATAAGTTCATATAGAACAAAATGAGGTGAGCAATGGTAATAGAAGAGGCAATAACTGGTACGTGGGTGTTCTTAAGTGAGAGAGGGGGAGAAATTGGTTTCGAAGTGAGAATAGAGGAAAATTTTGATAAGTGTTTCAACTTTTCAAAATGGTGGGCTTCCACTCTCCTTTAGTCAAATCAGTATCATAGTAAAATGATGAGTTTTGTAATTTCTATAATAAAACAAGTTGTTTTACCTTTATCACGTTGTTTTGTACTAGCAATAACAAAACAGATCAATTCACTTTTATACCATGTTCGACTGATGGAAAGTTGAAAGCACCGTCTTGAAGAGAGTTGAAGCACTTATTAGTCCCATTACTCCCATATTATATAGAGATGTGATGCAAGTTTTCCCACATTCTCTCTCACTTGTGAACTCCCACATATCACTTATTCTATTTTCTGTTACCATTGTAAAAGTTCTCTCCACCCCATTTTGTTCTGTTTGAACTTATGATGAATTGTTTGAGTTTTGAATCTTAATTTTTATGTTGATTTATTTGTCATTATTACGAATTTGGTTTTGATTTTAGAGGTTATGATCCTTCTCCGAGTTATGATAATCTATTTGGGTAGGATCTTACGATCCTCTCCAATTTACCATCTACTACCCTATTATAGGTCATAATCTGAAGATAAATGATTAACTACACGACACTATTTTGTCGTCAAACATGCACGAATGTACAACAACTTACAATTTCCTTTTTGATTTAGTTTTTTATTTGTTAACTTTTATTTTTTGTGTGCTTGTGTTGTTTTTTATAAGCTAAATACACATCGCCTGGGGTCCTTTAATTTAACATTTATATTAGATTAATCCTTTTTGTAACCAAAAAAAGATTAATCCTTTTTATATTTTTTAACTTTTAAATGGCCATTTATGTTGGTAAAGATGAATAAGCTACTCCTTTAATTTCTTCTTCTTTTTTTTTATAATAAATTGATCCCTTTTTCATCCAACTTTGTTAAAAAATACTCCCATAAGGTAAAATGTTTAAAAAGTGTTTATGACACAAAACATGATTACTTACATACATTTTCTTCTTATTGTTTTCCAATTTAATCTTAATTTTACAAATAAATATTTCATCAACTACATTAAAAATTTAATCTATAATTTTTTTTTCTTTCAGATTAATACTGAATAAATACACCTATGAATTCTAGTTTTGAGAGCGATAAATTTAAACTTACCAACATTTCAATAAATGTCTACATAAACTTTTTTTTAATTGAGTTTGATGGAAAATTATTAATGGTGTATACATTTTATAACTTAAAGGACTAGGTGCACACTTTGACTGACATGAAAAATCAATCTGAAACTAAAAAAATTAAAAGAACTAACCCAATAAAAATGTTACACTTAAAGAACCTCATGATGTAAGTAACCTTTTGAAAATTGCTTTTCTGACAATGAAAACTTCCTATTGACACAAGTAAATGACGTTAATACCCCCAACGGTAGTTAACAACCGCTCCATTATACGCCGACAGTTAACAGTCGCTGGGACCCAGCGGTTGTTAACAACCGCTGAAGCTGAAGGTAGCGGTTGTTAACTGCCGCTACATGCTTATCATTTTCTAGAAGCTCATTTCCATCTTCCAGTGTCTTTCCTAACCAATTTTAACTTTCATTTTCATCTAAGATTTTTATCAAATAACCAATTAAAAATTCTTCTAAAATTTTCATCTAATAATACCTAAACATATTCATCCAATATTTAACAGGAACATGGTAAAATTAAAACGCAAGAAATAATATAAAACGAATGTACGTATATGTCATAGAAATAGGAAAATGTATGGAACATGTCATAATAATACATCATGATCATCATAGTCAAAAAATACATAAAAAAATCCTAATACTAATCAGCCCTGCCTACCCTGCCTCTGCTGCCCCCTGCGCCGCCTGCAAATCTGATAAGTAAGTGCAGGCTCAGTAGCACTAGCTATCCGCATGAGCTCCTGGACAATCTCCTCTTTGGTCATCTCGGCTTGCCTGGCCACAATATCTCGGGCTATGTGCGCCACATCCCGGACGATCGTCAGTGTGTCAGGCATCTCCCTGGCATGCTCCTCCTCAATGAGCTGCTCCACGTTCGCCGGCCTGGGTGGGCATCCCTCATCAGGTGGGAGAATGCGAGGGTGAGAGACTTTGGCATACCAAGCCATGTAGCTAGGAATATGCTGCCATGGTGTCTCACACCCATCTCCCCAAGCAGGTACTAACCATGCCGCAGCGTCCATCAACACAGTGGCCAACATCTATGTAGGCACCAGAGGGACATCTGACGGATGTCTGGGAACGTCCTGCACAAAGGAGAACTTCCTCTTCACACGCTCAGGTAAATGACGGTACACCCTCTCCTTCCCGCACATGAGCCATCTCGAGTAAGTGCACAAGATATTAAATGGGTGCACGTCTCTGTGATCACCAGAGGTAGAAAACCTGACGTCATCCACCTCCAAGCGATCTAGGCGTGAGCGGTAATGGTGCACACTCTTATGCCCTCTGCTAGTGAGCCATCTCCCAGCACATGGTGTCAGCGGGTCCCACTCTGGGTTACGCTTCCTTGGGTAAGGACCTGGCAAATGCTCCAACTGAGGGTTCACCCAAAGAGGGTTCGCCACGTATCTCGCGTAGTCGGATAATAGTGACGTGGTCTCAGGTCCTCCAGGAAAGGGAGGCTCTCCAGCAGGATACGGTGGTATCAACTGAGCACGACGATGTCGTGGCTGAGTCGCCGCCTCAGGCTCACCCTCAGGAACAGGATTATCTGCCTCAAGATAATCCTCCACAACATCATGTGGCACCCCCTCATCCTCTGCCACGTCCTGCTGCGGCGGCTGAAAAAACATGCTCTCCTCCTGCATCCGATCATATCCAACAAAACCCTCATACGAATAATCATGCGCTGGTGTCGGATCAAGCACCTGGGAGGAGTAATCCACATGTGCCTGTGACTGTGAGCCCTCTCCATGCATCCTCGGGTCCCTGCGCCTCCGAGTCTTAGGGACATACGGGTCTTCAGCCCTCTTTTCTCTCCGAGCACTAGCAGTACTCGCCTCTTTACCTCTTCGCATCCCATCCTCTCTAATAACCCGTTGTTGCTCATCGATATCCCTAGCCATATCTGTACAGAACAAATTTTAAAAAAACATAAATAAGTTGCCAAAAAATCCAACACCTTAAGTGCATTTTAACATAACATATTCAAAATCCAACATAACATAACAAATTTCAAATATTCACATATTCAAAATCCAACATAACATATATACATTATTAAATTTAACATATTTGGAAAAAAAAATCACAAAAAAAGCAATATTATTTCACTTAGGCATTTCATCAAACACCTTAAGTGCATTTTAAAATACTAGCACAATTAGTGTTAATTCAACATCAAATTCAACTATATTGAACATAAACCTACTCTAAACAACAATGTCAGCATAACCAAGCCTAAACAACATCTAATTCTATCATAATTTGCAATTTTTATACCTAACCTAAACCCTAAACATTTTGATAAAATTATGAAAACTAACAACCTAAACAGCCTACATTACATGTAAATAGGAAGAAAGGTACTTACTTGTGAATTAATTGACGAAATTTGGTTGATTTTCGAGCAAATTGAAGTTTGGGTGATTTTTGGTTTGAATTGAGAAGTTAGCATGCAACACTGTAACCAAAAAATGGAGGTCTCTGCGTTCTTAAGATGCAGAACTCAGGGTAGTTAACAACCGCTGCGACTCAACGGTAGTTAACTACCGGCGTGTTTCCCAGCGGTAGTTAACTACCGCCAGGGGCATTAAGGTCATTTACTTGTGTCAATTGGAAGTATTCTTTGTCAAATAAGCAATTTTCTAACCTTTTTTGTATGATCAAAATGATCCAAAAGATTTAGGGTTTTAGGGAAAAAAAATAAATTTAAAACCAGGGCCGGTCCTAGGGCATGGGCTGCGAGTGCGACGGCCTAGGTCCCATGTCGGTAGGGGGCGCAATTTTTTTTTTATGGTGGGGGTGTATATAGAAATATTTGGATTTTGGGTGGTATATATACCAAAATTGTCGGAAAAGGCCCAAACTTTGACATGATATAGGAATGGACTGAAATCTGTTAATGTTTTTGGCCCTTTTAGTGAGATTTGCTATATATATCTCATGCAGCACAAAAATTTCTATATACACCCTCCTATAAAATTTTTTGGTTGTTCTTAATAATATGCTCGAAAATTTATTATCGAAGAAATTGGTGATATTTTTTTGGGCCCTTTGTTCCTAATAATGTGCTTCACTAATATTAAAAATATCGACGATATTTATTATCCAAGAAATTGGGATAATTTTCATAACAAAGCAAATTATATTTTAGTTGAAAATGGGGTGCTAAGATTTCAGTCTACTTCGCATGTGCTATTTTTATCTACTTCTACGATATTTTATTTTGTTTTGGTGTATATAGAGTATTTAATTTATTTTTAGATGTTGTTTAAAAAACATTTATTTGGTAGTGAAAAACGAAATGAAGAGCTAAAAAAACACAACGAGCTAAAAAAAATTATGATGTTATATAAGGGCCCTTTTTTTATATTATGCCTAAGACCCGTAAAACTCTAGGAACGGCCGTGTTTAAAACAAATTAAATAACTTAAACGCAAGGATCATTCTATAAAACTATCTACATATTTTTTCTTTTCCTTCATGAAGAGAAGAGCTACTAAATCAGGTTATTTTTATAGGACCAAAATAAACTTTTACATACAATCGTGTTTGTCGTGCTTTGTCGTGTTATATGGTCTGTTGCGCCATATAATTTAGACCTCTTAATTTCATGGAGTATATTAATTTGATCCCCAGACTACATGCTAAGCGGTCTAAAAATTCAAGCCTAAGAGCTCCATGCGCATAAGCTCTTCGAGCTGTCAAATCAGTCTTAAATTAATTTTTTTTTAAGAATAAAAAATGAAATATATTAACAACGGCGATGATTCCTCGTTAGCACAAGATGTACTAAAGAAACCACCCCAAAGAACAAACAGTCGCTATATACTTACAATAAACAAGTCAGTCGATACCCAAACAAAGTAACGGATTCGACCACCATCTAATCGTGCCATAAACAAACTTGGCATTGTTAGTTTTCAGCCACCACAATGAATTATATTTAACCTTTTCCATGAGATCTAACATATTAGTTTGGAGATTCTTAAATATTCTATTATTTCGTTCGTTCCAAGCTATCCACATACACAGTAACCAAAGCATCTGCATAAATGACCGTCGATTTGTAGACCCTCCTAAAGAGTTAGTAAACTGAAGAAAAAAAATGATCATGTAGAGTAAACGGATCAGCTCCTGAAATGCCAATCCAATTCCTTATGTGCTGCCATAGAGTGCCAAAAAATTCACAATGGAGAAACAGATGTTGCTCCGATTCGTCAATGCCACACCCCGCGGCGCACCTGATAGCTTTAGTAGAAAGAATGCCCCGCCTGAAAAGATTAATTTTCGTGGGCAGCCTATGTCGAAGCAACCTCCAAGCAAGAATAGACACCTTCAGAGGAACCTGTTTGTGCCAAACGAGCTCTTCTGTTTCATTAATTATAGGTGCAGCCTGGTGCGTTAGAATTTGATAAGCACCGCGAACTGTATAGCCGCCCACAATATCTGGGAGCCAATGCCACCTGTCAAAAACATCAGTATGCACAACAAAAGTGTTAAGTAAAAGGCGACACTTGCCTAACATCTCCTCCTCCCACGCCCACAACGGTCTCCTCCATCTCCACGCTTCTCCTCCATCCTCCCAACCTAGAGTGAACATATCAAACACCGTACTCAGCTTATTCAAAGCTAAGCCAATTAAACGGTCAAACTTTCTACACAACGGAACTCAGCTTATTCAAACACTCTGGCCCCTACCTCCAACCTCCCAGCCTCCTCACCATATCTCGCCACCAGAACCCTATACCACAACCCACCTCTATCAACTAACATCCTCCAACACCATTTTCCTAACAAGGCAAGATTAAATTCCTTCAGCTTCCTCACATTCAACCCCCCATACTCCTTTCGAGAACAAATAAAGCTCCAAGCGATCCAGGAAATTTTCCTGTTATCCTCACTCCCTCCCAATTTTTTTATTTTTTTGTAAACATAGATTCAATGGAAGAGATTACACCTGACGGAGCTTTGAAAAAGGAAAGAGCATAGACAGACAAAGAGGTCAGGACAGAATTGAGCAAAAGCAATCGGCCCCCGAAAGAGAGAAAACGACTTTGCCACCCCGACAATCTTGATTTAATGGTATGCAAAACAGGGTCCCAAAATGCTAATTTTCTAGGGTCACCACCAATCGACAAGTCAAGATACAAGAAAGGGACCTTACCAACCTTACAGTGCAAAATAGACGCCGCCTCATTTAACCAAGAGTCTGCTATATTAATTCCAACCAATAAACTTTTATTGAAATTCACTTTTAACCCTAACATCATCGCAAACAAGGAGAGGACCGCCCGTAGAGATCTTACGTTGGCCCAACTCTTGGCACCTACTATTAATGTATCATCAGCAAACTGGAGGTGAGAAACCACAGTAGCATTTGCGTCACCCACCCCATATCCAGTAAATAAATTGTTCTCAACCGACGCTTTCATCATGACGTTCAATCCCTCAGCCGCCAACAGAAACATAAAAGGTGATAGTGGGTCTCCTTGTCTCAGACCCCTCTTTAAAGGGAACTCTTCTATAGGACTACCATTGACTAGAACAGAGGCTGTGGTAGTTGACATACACTCTTTTATCCACTTTCTCCAAAGGACCGGGAACACCATTTTAATCATAAGTGCATCCAGGTAACCCCCAATCTACGGAGTCATACGCTTTCTCAAAATCAACTTTAAACAACATCAACTCCTTCATTGTTTTGTGAGCCTCATCCACCACCTCGTTCGCAATGAGAATACCATCAAGAATCTGCCTGTCTTTCACAAAAGTTGTCTGAGTCTCTGCTATCAAACTTTCCATGACCATTTTCAGACGGTTCGCTAACACTTTCGACAAAATTTTATACAGACAACCCACCAGAGATATAGGCCGAAAATAAGTTAATCGTTGTGGGCTATCCACTTTAGGAATCAAAGCTATGAAAGTAGTATTAATTCCTTTTGTTAACTTGTCGTTCCTGTGAAAATCCTGGATGAAACACATAATATCCCCTTTCACAACGTTCCAAAACTCTTTAATAAAACCAAAATGCACACCGTCTGGTCTCGGACTTTTGTAATTATCACAATCCCAAACTGCGGTCTTTACTTCATCAACGGAGAACGGTTTGATTAACCCATTTCCTTCCACATAAGATAAATTTTTAAAATCTAGATTATCAACCCCCGGCCTATAATTATCTGAATCCGCAAAATGGTCTCTGAAATGGGAGAACACTGCCTGACGGATAGGTTGAACTCCTTCGACAAGAGAGCCGTTTAACCAACAATAGCATTGCGCCGCCGTCGACTAGATAAAATGGAATGAAAGTACTTTGAGTTTGCATCTCCATCCTTCAGCCAAAGTAACCTCGACTATTGCCAACTAATGCTTGTAGTAACACGAGACAAAGAATGAATGTCATGCGTAATGCTTCGCATTTCATCCATTTCCTCTTCTGACAACCCACCAACCACCCCTTTATTATCAAAATCTGACAAACGAGCTTTCAATAAATCAATGTGTCCCGGAATATTTTTAGCATGTGTCGAATGCCACTCCTTCAATGCTACCTTAATTAATTTCAGTTTTTCCTTTATCACAAAACTGCCCTATCCCTCAATTTGGAAAGATTTCCATTTTTCTTTAACAAAATTTGTGTAACCCAGCACATCTTGCCAGCACTTCAACATCCTTGTCGGTCGAGGGCCCCAATTTTCCTCATCGATAGATAACTGGAGCGGGAAATGATCAGAGAGACCCCGAAGTAGGGCTACCTGAAAACAATTTGGCCAACATAAACACCATTCTTCTGATAACAAGAACCTATCAATTCTGCTCATAAACGTGCCATCTCCCTTAAACTAAGTAAAACAACGTACACTCAACGGCAAATCTACCAACCCGTTATCTTCAATAAAAAGGTTGAAAGAATTGATATCAAGAGATATACCACCCCCTCTTGTTGACCTTCATTCTTTCGACCTTCTCACTACATTAAAGTCACCACACACACACACACACACCTTGCAACCCCTCAACGACTGTAATCTCACTGACAAAGCTTTCCACAACTCCTCTTTAGCTCTGAAATCACACAGGGCATAAATGTTGATCAAGTAAAATTCCTCATTAGTACGTAAGAACCTTCCATGAGTTTGAAGCATGTGATCCTGACTCCACGTAGACCACACCTCCACTTCTGACGTATCCCACACCGTAAGCAGCCATCCTGATGCCCCCACGGAAGGACGATAGGAATAGTCATGACTCGAATCACCCCACAGAGAGGAACACACCAACTCATCACACACCATCAACTTAGTTTCTTGAATACAAAGCACCGAAGGACATTTCTCCCTCACCAACAACCTCTTCTCCCTCCTTTTCTCCATCCCGCCTAAACCTCTCACATTCCAAGAAATCATCTTCATCTCCACCACCCATTACGCCACAACCCCACAACACGCCACCCCTCCTAGACACCCCCTTCAGACTCTCGCCCTCCCTCCCTAACCAGCGTCAAAATTGGTCCATTAGCAGCCTTTTTGGGGCGGGACAACACACTAAATTTGTTGTTTAAGTCGCCTGGAAAAGATACACCAATAACCTTGCCTATATCATGTACATCCGCTTCAGCCGCCTTTTCATTCCCTTGTAACACAACCCAGTTTTTCCAGTCATTATTTACTGAAGCCATCGACCCTGATTCATTGTTAGAACTTTGATTCACCTCCAAAGACTTTGTTACTCTCTCCCGTTGACGTTGTCTATTCCGAACTTTTTATTTCAACACCTGGAGAACTTGTGAGTTGTTCAATACTTTCATGACCTCTTGTCGATCTTTACTTGGTAATCTTGTCACCTTCTTCAGAGTGAGCACCGGATGTCGAAGTACTCCTCCTGCTTGCCTTTAACTAACAATTTGTCTGTTTCCCCCGCCTATGTCACTGTTTTCCTTACCAGCCTTCTTCAAACGTTTGTGTAACCACTCCATGCTCCAAGGACCAGACCGTGAAGCTTGCTGATTTTTATGAGGAATGTCCGTCAATTTAATTCTTCCCTTTCTAGAACTATCATTCACATGGCTGTCTTGCTTACCCGACCCTTTATTCAGCGGTTTTCCACCCAAATCCAACGCACAAAATGACTGTGTACATGCTATATCTTGAGGTGCCGTACTTGTTCCCCTATTTGCTGAAGCGTCCACCTCATTAGAAGAAGAAGTTTCAGCCTGCATAGCAATATTGGGATTGTCCGGTTCACCACCAGGTTCTTCCATAGTCACCAATTTCGCCATGTTACAATTGTCTTCAAAAATAATCTCATCTCTTCTACAAGTGCCATTTCCTTATCAATTTTAACAGCCAATTTTTCTACATTTTTATTTGATTCCAACACATCATGTACCACTTCCGCTTTCGGGCTTGAATTAACAGATTTGTCATCATCCTCAAACAAAGAAACGTATTCCCCCATGTTAAAGCCCCATTCTTCCAATATTTTTATTTCAACAGTAACACCATCAACTAGAATTTGTTCCATGACATTCACCACGTCTAATGACGACGTAGCTACAAGGATCCTAGCATAGTCAAACCTTTCACGATTCAGCAAGCAAGTGTCTGCTCTTAAGTACCTTCCACATTCAAGCACACATAATTTGAAAAAAATTTCATTCCAAGCATGTAATGGAATCCCGTACAATCGGAGCCAAGCACCTCTATGAAATGGTATCACCTCTTTATCCCATTTACTCAAACTCAAAAAAATGAGATCAAAGAATTGTTTTGCTTCCCCCACAATGTCCACGACTTTCACATCGGATAAAGAGTGCACAAAAACCTTATCTGCCCCGAGTGAAATGATGTTTATATCCTTGAAACCAGCGTCCTCCACTCTATTCTGTATGAGCGGTATTGATTCACCATTCAACACTGTGCCAACCAAATCTTGACATGCCCAATTAATGTCCTCTGCACATGGCCTATACCCTCACAAGCTTTTTAGCGACAGTCTGCATGTCCATGCTAACGTTCCTAACTCTCTTCCCCACTCCTACTTCTTCTACCTTCTCTCCTTCACCCTCCTTCACCCTCTCTTTCCTCCCCATTTTCAACACCACTGATCCCACTCTCACCTCTCATTCACAACCCTTCTCCGCCCTCAACTCCTCTTCATCCTTCTCGCTTGCACCCCTCACTCTTTTTTCTCCCTCATGCACCTTATTCCTCACAATTGTGACCTCCCGTCCTCCGCCAACAGTCACCTTCCCCTCACCCCTACCTCCCTCACCCTCACCGCTTCACCCTCCTTCGGAACCCTCTCGTCAAACCTCGCTAATTTAGCACAAACATGACACTGACCAAAGTATACATTATTTAAGGCTTTCAATAGTTTATCCACATCACGGACTTTAGCAAAACGAACAAAACCATAAACCTCACCATTCATATTTGTATTATTTGCCACAAAAACATCCTCAAGAATTCCACACACTTCCAACCTCTTTCTCAAGAAAAAAGTCGAAGCTTGTGGAGGAAAATTAGTAATATAAAAAGTTACGAACCGTTTGAAGGGTGATTCCATGGCTGCCTCATTCCCAACCTCTGAATTCGCACGCGAATACTAACGTTGCACCATTGCACCCGCGCGCCTACCTTCCTTAAACTGCCCCAGCCGACGCGAAGAAGGAATCCTGACTTCTTCCTTGTGCGCAACATTAAACTCAGGAACATCATCTTCTGCACTGTCTCGGTCGCCCCACATAACAGACCTGTCGATTGAATTTTCTGACCCAGCATTATAATTCCCAACATACAGTTCCTCCCGAGAAGCATACCTAAACCTAGCTTGCCTGTTGTAGAAGTCTTCCCTTTGTCGAAACTGATCCCAATCCTCAAACATTTCCTGAACCTGTTCTTCCTGTCGCCGCGCTTTCCTCTTCCTCGATCTCACGTCAATCCAATCCCCTTCATCCCCCCCCATATGTGGTACCCTGCCTGGAACCCAACCCCCCCCCCCCCCCCCCCCCCCACTTTCTACCTCACTTCCGGCAACGACCGACACGCTTGCCTATGATGGTAACGCAGGCCGTCGCGGAACTCTCATTCTCCCCCTCTCATCACTCAGTGATTTTTCAACCAACTCATCTAATTCTTGGCTTAGTTTATTGTTTGCCCAAACTCATTATGTGGGTTTTTTTTTAATTATTACTTTTCTCATGCTATTTGTTACTCACGCGCCCTAATTTTTTCCTTCTGAAAATGTCATCGGATTTTAAAATCCGAAACCTACTTCGAAATAAAAAATCTAAAAACAATTAGTTTACACAGTGCTGGAATTTTACAGCAGCACTGAATGTCTTTGTGGATTCAACAATTTTTTCCAATATATAAAATTATGTAAAGGACAATGACATTATAATTATATCAAAAAATAATTATATATATATATATATATATATATATATATATATATATATATATCATTATATCAAAAAAAAAGTTGAATTTATATTTCTCTTCCACATGAGGATTTAAAATTTTAAATAAATTCAATAATCATCCTTTAAAAAATAAATGAGGATATTAATTATTACTCACAAGTCACAGATACCAGCAGGATATTAGCTGGCACATTAGAGGAATAAAATTTCTGACACTTTCAATGCATAATGTTTTCTTCTTCTTTTTTTATTTAAAAAAATTACTTGGATCGATTGGGAGTCTGTCTGTTTGGACAGGGAGGTTGGTGGTTTGGGGGTAAGGAGAATTAAAGAGTTTAACTTGTCATTATTAGAAAAATGGTGCTGGAGGATGTTGGTGAATAGGGAGGGCCTTTGGTTTAGAGTCTTGGCCGCTAGATATGGCCTTGTGGGGGGCGGTTGCAGTGTGGTGATAGGAATGGGTCAGTGTGGTGGAGGGAGATTGCTAGCATTTAGGATGGTGGTGCTTCTATTTTGGGTAGCTGGTTTCCGGATAACTTACGTATTAATATAGGTAACGGTGCTACTACCTTATTTTGGGTTGATGGGTGGGTTGGTGATGTGCCTTTTTGTGACAGGTTTAGTCGTTTATATGATTTGTCTGAAAATAAAATGGCTACTGTTGCTCAAATGTTCGGTTGGGGGTGGGAGGTTGGAGGGGAGGCGTGGAAGTGGAGACCGAGAATGTGGGATTGGGAGGAGGCCATGGTAGAAAGGATGTCCCACTGAAGGTGTCTGTGCTTGCTTAACGTCTTTTTCGGCATAGATTGCCTACTAAGATAAACTTGTTTCATCGTGGCATTATTCCTTCTGAGGCTCAGCTTTGTGTTAGTGGGTGCGGTCAACAGGAGTCGAAGACTCGTTTGTTTTTATCTTGTCCTTTTTTTGGTCAGATTTGGCAGTTTATTCGGAATTGGCTTGGTGTTTATTCCGCCGATCCCGGTAACATTATAGATCATTTTTACCAGTTTGGCTCTTCGTCAGGTTATGGAAAGTCAAGATGCTCACTTATGCTTTTGATTTGGTTTTCCTGTGTGGGTGGAATGGAAAGAAAGGAATGACAGGATTTTCCGCAGACAAGAACGTTCTCGTTATTAACTTGTAAAGGCTATTAAACTGCTATCTTTTTGGTGGTTTAAAGCTAAATTTTCTGTATTTCCTTATTGTTTTCATAATTGGTGCCAAGCCCCTTTTTTGTGCTGGCATTGGCTGATTTTTGTTAGCTACATCTGAACAGATTATGTATTTCTTGGCTGTCTTCAAGGGTACACCTTGTGCCATGAAGATATGTTGTTGGTTCGTAATATAATTCATTTTGATTTCTTCAAAAAAAAAAATTATAGTCAAATAAGTGAGATAATTTCAATTTTAATTTTTTTTTTTAAGAAAATGTTAAATCTCTCAACAATCTATTATATATATATATATATATATATATAGACATTCTTTCAAAAAAAATATATATATATAGACACACACACAGAGACACACACGTGTGTGGACATACAGAAAGTTACGCATGAGATTATTTAAATAAAATTTTGAAATAATATATATTTTAGTTACTATAGGATAAAAAATACAAAAGAAATAAAAAAAGACTAACACATGACATGTGATGCCCCGATACTTCAAAATGGATGATGTACCGTATCCCTGCGTATCCTGCACCGACACCTGCCCGATACTTTCTGATACGTATCAGGAGAGTATCCGAAGATTAAATTTTATTTTTTAAAAAAATAATTATCTGATACTTCTCGATATGTATCGGAAGAGTATCTGATAATTATTCTGCACCGCTACCTGCCCTGATAGTTGCCAATTAATGTTAATTAAAATAACTTAACTCCTGAGTATTGATGTTTTTTTTTTTTTTGATATAGTGCTTCTTTTCTTGGATCGATATAGGACTAACAATGTTCCTTTTGGATATAGTATAACACTGTTGGTGCTCTTTTTGAGATATATTGCGTATGTAATTGACTTTTTTTTGAATGGCAAAATATATATATAGATAAAAAAGGAAAGAAGAACCAAATACAAGATATCAGAATATACAAAACAGTCGCAAAGCGACACACCAACAACCCACCACAAAGAGAAAAATGCCTCAAACCCCACAGGCGGGGCTGGAGACTCACACATAAGGCCCCCAAAAAAGAGCACCACAACACTAGAAAAAAGCAAAAGAGAACACCGAGAGTCAAGCACCCCAAATAGCCGAGAGCACAGCAAACACCTGCAGGAAACAAGGAAAAAACAAGAATAACCTGAAAGTCGCACCAGGAGGAAGGGGAGATACAACCCCACCCAACCCCTCAAGCGCCCCCAGGAAAACCAAACCACCACAACACCCTACCGGTTCAAACACAGGACGGGCTCCACTTCCCACTCATATAAGGAGCAGGAACTAGCAGGGCACTTAGCAAGGAACCACTTCCAAGCTAAGAGTTTGACTCTATCCACCACAGGCTCCTCTCGGAGTAAGCCACCAGCAAAGATAAGGTCCTTCCGGGACGCCCAGATGGTCCAAATAACAGCATGCCAAACAAGAAGCAATCTTAACCTAACTCTCTTATTCCCACCTAAACCTATAAAGGCCTGAAACTGCTGGGCTAGCCCCAGAGGCATAACAAAAACCCAACCCAGCCACCTAGAAACCTGATACCACACCGGAAAGAAGGAAGGACATGATAGGAAAAGGTGCACCGAAGACTCAGCCGGCCTATCACAAAAAATACACCCCACACCATCGACCGGAAGGGGAACCCCACGCCTAATGAGGTTATCCCTAGTAGGGATCCGATCAAGGAGAAGCTGCCACGAAAAGACAATCACTTTGGAGGGAGCCCAAGACTTCCAAACCCTCGAGACCGCCAGCAACTCCTCCCCAACGGGGATACCCAGAGCCAGTAGGCCCTAAATAAGATTCGAATAGGCAGACTTCACAGAATACCGACCATCAAATCTGAGGCCAAGATCACGCATCCTCCCTCTCAACCTTGGGCGACTTAACTGCAACCGAAAGGAGATCAGCAAGCAGGTCCAATTCCCACACAAAAAGAGGTCTCCTCCAGAGAAGGTCCCAAACCCAGACTCCCTCCTCCCAATGCCCTAACTCCCCCACTTTCCGGTCCACCTGGGTAGATAGGAGAAAAAGCCGCCTAAATCTAACTTTAAGGATCACCGGACCACACCAAGGATCATGCCAGAAGTTGATCGAGAGACCATTCCCAACCACTCTAACCACCCCATCTGAAAACCAATCCCCGATAGCATCCTTATCCCCTCCAAGGAGAGAAATATTGGACCACCAGGTAGACACACCTCGGAGGCCGAAAGACCTACCACTAAGATGAGGGGAGGGAAAGCAAGTCCCATAACGAGCAGTAAGGATATCGCGCCACAGACCACCATCCCCGAGCAGATACCGCCATCGCCACTTGGCCAAAAACGCAAGATTCACCTGGCGAAGATCTCTCACACCCAACCCCCCCCCCCCCCCCCCCCCCCCCCTCTCCCGCTTCGGCTTACAAACAATAGCCCAAGAGACCCAAGGGAAACTACTACTGCGCTTGACCCCACCCCAAAGGAACATACGCTGAATGCGGACAATCATCATTCTCTTAATCGTCAATATTATTTATATTTATGTTGATGTGCTACGAGCCTATGACTGGTTTCTTTTGTTTGTTAATATATTTTCATATTAAAAAAATGGTTATAATTATATTGTACATTTAGAGCCCGTTTGTTATAACTTTTTTAAGAAAAAAATCACTTATTTAAAAAAAAAATCACTTTTAAGAGTATTGCATCCGTTTGTTATAGATTTAAAAAAAAATCAGAATCTAAAAATAATCTAAAAACAACTTCAAATGAGAAGCTGTTAGGAGCAGCTTCTAAAAAGATTGAACTAATTTTGTAAAAGAAAAAAATCCCTTTTATATAGTTGTATCCAAACAAACTAGATTATTTGCTTAAAAAAGTGATTTTTATTACGGTAAACAAACGCAAAATAGATTCTGATTTTTCATAAAATCTCTAAAAATTAATCTCTAGATTATTTCATGTCAAAATTACTTTTATTGTAATCCATAACAAACGAGCCCTTAATTATATGATTTTTTTTATTAACATATCCCAGCCGTCTTGTATCTTGATATTTGAAATTTTTCTGTATCAACGTATCAATACAGTATCGTATCCGTATCGTATCTCATATATGAGCTTTATAGCATACGACAAAAGAGACTTATAGAGAATCAACAATTAACGAAGAAGACAAAATCAAATGGACTGCATATGAATCCACCGTACGCTCATAACTTCTAACATCCAACTTTGCCAAACAATTAGCAACAAATTTCCTTCTTGGAGGGTATGAAACAATTCAATAGACCAATCTCGACTCAATTTTTTTAATCAAATTAATAAAGTTGCTAAACTTATGAAACACATTTGAGGGGTCACGAATCAACTAGGGACGGACTTAGACTCACAATATCCGTAAGACAAAAAAAAATCAATTTTAAATGATATAAAATCAATTTCAATAGCAAAAACCAAATGATATTGTAGCCAAAACCTAAAGATAGAATCAATTTCAATTTCAGTATAGTAACCAAAATTGAGCCATTATTTTTTGTTTTTCTAGCTAGCTCTCGCAAACCAACCTGCTACAATTTTAAAAGCGGAACATAAAAAAATTGAAGAATGTTCGTTAGTGCAAATTTACCAGCTGATTATATTGTAGCCAAAGAGTGTTCATAGACGATCACTCCTTGTCCTCTTCAGTCTCACATAACAGACTATGAATATGAGAATAATTTATGGCACATACATTATAGACTATGCATTACTCATACACAGGGGCTCAATCCATGAACAACTATTACTCCTAATATTTATACCAATATGAAGATTTGATAATTCTTTATCCCTGACTTGTGAGATGTGGTTATCAGTTTATCCACATAATAGATTCTATACCATACTACCATCTCATTTGATCATAGGAAAACTTCTTACTCGAATACCTAATATTGCCCTTACGTGATTTATAAGTTTAAACATAAAACTATTAGCCTTTCGGCCTTACACCAACAAAAATAGCCTATGTGATTTTTAGAGGACTAAAAAATAAATAATAATTAAAAACTTGGTTTTACACATAGCTCTTTCATATAGCTAAGTCGCCAACTCCTGTTAGTTATTATTGTAACAGTTTTAGCTTATTACATGACAATAACAAAAGACCTTTCTTTTAATTATATTGTACATAAGCCCACAACTTTATCTAAATTAAGGGCATTCATTTATTTACTTATATATATATAATGGAACATCACAAACTACATGGAAGACATGATAGAACGATGACCCCTCGTTGTAGGATGATGGTTACCAAGCATCTCATCTAACTCTTTAGCAAACCTCTTCATATCTTCATAAGGCAAAGAAATTGGTAAAATTAAACCATCTTCTCGTTTTTCATTCTTATGTGGGACAATGAAGGTTACTCCAGGAAAAAACCTAGGCCCACCTTTTGCAACTCCACCATACTTCGCCTCACCCCATCCAAAATTCACTTCTCTAAAATTAGCATGTCTCAAATCTGATATAATACAAGACCTTACAGTCGTAAATAAACATCGTTCATTAATTACCATAAAATCTGCTAAAGAATGCATGTATTCCTCTGTAACTTGACATTTGGCTTTTCTTATCAGCTCCACTGCATAACCTAATGGGTTTTCACATAGCTTCCCTGCGGTGGTGATGGCGGCAACGAACGCAAAACAGTTACCATAATAACCAACAAACGATGAATGCTTATTGTTGAATCTCGAACGTGCATTGACGGTGATCATCAATGTTACCTCTTCCTCGGGATCTATCTGCAATGCTTTTGTGTGACAACGCCAAAAGCATGCAGTGATAAGATCAAATGTGGTACATTGACGAAGGTGAAATGGAACCAAGCAACGAATTGCATCTATGTGAGCTGGTGTAAAGAAGAAAGATTGAATGATTGTGGAAGTAGTATCTTTTACGACCTTGCTAGTATTTCGAGGAATGTGTTCGTACGCACGATGGTTACATGTGATGTAATGCGTGGTGGATCCCTGGCCATTAGGAGCTCCCTACGCCACACAGGTCGAATGGAAGGTTCAAGTGCTCCTCGAGCCATTTCCGCCCAAGCATTCATGAATTGTTTCAAACCAGCTCCATCGTTCATAGTATGATTCATAGATAAGACCAATATGAAACCACCACACTTGAGACGTGTCACCTGTCATATTTCAAAATGTAAATATTAGACATCAAATTTCTTCGTCTTCTTCATTCAACGTTTGATATCCATATTCTTCGTTAAAAAATCGAACCATACTTGTCATTAGAGGTAAATTACCCCAATTCATCAAGGATGGTGTAGGCCTCACCGATAGGGTTTTTCTTACAATAAGTACCATTTTCATCTCAAGAACATCAGACTTCTTCATCTCTTTCATTTAACATGTGATATCCATCTTTTTCGTTTCAGAATTGAATCCTACATGTCATCCTTTATTATAAAAGCTAGACTTGTTTGGCTATCATGTTTGCCCTAATTCACCCTTCTTTGCCCTAATCCCTAGCATTTTTCCCTCCTAAACATGAACTAATGACTAATCTAATCTCATCCGTTCAACCTCTATTTTCACACTTGATCACACCCATTGATTCAAAGTCTACAAATTTTCTCTCACATTACTTAGTTAATGCAATTGAAGACGTATTTAATGCAAATAAAGTCGGTTAACAATCCCCTAACTAATTGCTGATCAAAAGGTGTTCTTCGTACTGACATTACAATGTTTCACACATACATTTTTTAAATAAAGTCGAAATTATATGCCATTAACTATAATTAAATTGCTATAACTAATTGCTTTAAATAAAATGATATGCCACTGTCCAAAAAGTATTTCAACTTCTCTAAAAAAAAAAGTATTTCGACTAAATAGGAATTACTTTAAATATTTCTATAAAATAGGCTGGTAATTAATTGCTTTTAATTTTCGCAATGAATGAGAATTACTACCGATAGAAGCACAATGGTCATTCACATTAATTAGCATTCTATAAAATGTTGTCTTCTCCTTATAACTTTGGTGCATATTTTCGAATGAAAGCCTTAAAAAAACATATGATCCTGTAATTCTATGACGTTAGACCTTACGACCGCAAAAAATATCACGGATTTCGCTCTATACTCATGCTCATGTATATTTTGTATAATAAAAACTTTATGTTAATATCATCTGATTACTCTTATTTTTTGATGAGTGAAATATACCGTAGCTATGGAACAGAATAATATATTAACATTGTTCCTTCACAGATGTTGCACTATGGGAGTATCACGTTGAAGATGCTGCATTTATGCAACTGTTGAAGCTAAAGTGGCACACATATCATGTGCAGTACCACCCAGACGAGGTATTTTATACAAAAAATCCTGGAACTCAATCATACTGTTAGAAAGTAAAATAGAAGAAAGAAAATATTTTGCTATTTAGTTGCTATAAATAGCATAATTGATTTATTTTGATATATGTTTCCAATACATACGCATTTGATATTGGGTACAACTCTCAACAGCGGGATAGGCAATGAGTTGAATAGGAATGTCACTTTAATTGATCCAGGACTCAATCAATTTGAGGTTGTCGTGGATAAATATGATGGAAAGCTGTATTTCTCTCATGGAATAGAAGAACTGAACAAGGCCTATAAATTAGAGCATGGTGGCTGGATATCTCTGATTTATGCTTTCCATCAAATTTTTGTGATTCGGGTTCACGATCGCCATAACTATGAGATCAAGTATCCGAGTTATATCCCTCCTTTACGTTTAAGGCTAGCACAATTAATTTACGGTCCTAATGCAGCACCTGAATTTGTCAAGATCGACTACTCCGCTCCTTATCCCCACATATGCGACTGTTTTAAATTTAGTGTCACCAAATGGTTAACACTTGCAGATGTAACATCTGATCAAGTGGTATAAAATCTTTATAGATTTAGTCGCATATTTCAGTTTGTTATCTGCAATGTCGATTTATTTATAAGATCTCATATGTGTCTGTTTTCTTATTTTACACAGACTTTCTCCTATGCTAAAGTATTTGATAGCATCGTTGACAAGAATTGCAAAGAATTGGCAATTATTGACGATAGCGGACATCATTGGTTGTTCAATGTGGTCATTCTTTTTTACAAGGACGAAATCAAGTTTGGAGGGGATTGGAAAATGTTTTGCACCGCAAGGAATATGTACGAGTGGAAGGCTTAAGGCTTGGAGCAAAAACTTTGGCCCCCAATGCATTCCTATTTTGAACATTTGATTTTTAGTTGTCTGATGGTTTTGATTATGTGCTATCTAATGTCATGTAATTCCTATTTGATATGTTTTTATTATTTTCAATTGAAGGATGCTATGTTTTGGTTGATTCATTATTTTCATCTATTGTAGACTTTTATATATTTCGATTGAAAACCAGATTAATTATATTTGCTTAAAGAAACCAAAATAAGTTCATCTTATTGTTGCAATCTAAACAAATACTAAAACTAGAATAAAAATAGTGAAAAAAATACAGTCACCGATTTGTAGAAATAATAATAATAGTCATCATGACTCTTTGATTAATTATGTAGTGATCATGTCTCAAACCATGGACGATAAAGGCCATTTGATTTGCAATATAAGGTCTTAAGAGATCAACATATTTATTTCTTAGAAACCGACAAAATAGGTATATCGTCACATGAGAAATCAAATTTGAATTACTCCATGAGAACATAGTTAATGCTAATTAAAAAACGAATAACTTACTTAATGCTAATTAAAAACGAATAATACACTTTTAATGCAATTAACAACGAATGACGCACTGTTAATGGCAATTAAGAGCGTAGTTAATGGCTTGAAAACGTAGTCAATGACAATTGAAAACTTTTAACTTGCATATTTTCCTATAAAAATTGCTTTTATGCATTATGCACTAATTACTCTACCAATTACTACCTATTAAAAGCATTTATGATGAACTTATATCAATTGGTCACGAAAAACTTAATAAACGGAGAAGTTAATCGACTATGCTATATATGCTATATATCAAATATGCTCCAATAAGAAAAAATAACCACAAAAAAATATATTAAACACATTTGTCACGCTATATGAAAAAGTTTTGCATCAATATGCACAGAAAATTTAACAACAAATATTGCATCACGAAAAAATGATGTAGTATATTTTTTGTTAAATTTTCTGTTTCCATTCTTTACGGTAATGACACTTTTTTTTGATGCTCTCCATTTTTCTTTATGATGTGACTTAAGATCGAGCAGTGCAGGGCTATGTGCAATTTTGTTAACAAGTATTCAATTTTATTCAATTTTGTTAACTACCATTTCATTTTGTTATGTATGATATAAAACTTCTATCGGCTATGTATGGTTACATTATTTTCATTGATTCGATTAACTTCTATGTGGTAGACCCGTGCGGCAGCACGGGTCAATGGTCTAGTTAGGGTTAAATTAACCCCAATTTATCAAGGGATAATGTAGGTCTCGCCGTATTAGGGTAATCTGACCTAAACTCCCTTAATGCAAGCTCAAGCTTGCTTGTAAAAATAGCAAAGTCAATTACCTGAATTCTTGTTCTTTAACTGCATGACTTCAAAGTCTCTCTCTCTCTCTCTCTCTCTCTCTCTCTCTCTCTATATATATATATATATATATATATATATATATATATATATATATATATATAGGGTCAGGATCAAATGACACCATGGTGTCAAAATTAGTTTGACACCAAATCTCATCCATTCATTTTATTTAATCCAAAGGCTTAAAACTATCACCAAATTAATTAATATAGGCTTAAATATGACATTGGTCCCTGCATTTTCATCAGTTTTTGGTTTTGGTCCTTGCACTTTTTTTTGGTTGGTTTTGGTCCTTACACTTTGTAAAAAAATTGTTATTAGTCCCTCTGTTAAGCTGCTGTTAAAAAAAAAAAAAACTAACGGAGTGCCACGTGGCCCACTAAAATCATGCCACTTTATCTCTTCGACACTACATATATAAGCCTAAATAAAACAAGTTTTTCCTTAGGATTTGTATAAGATTTATAGTTCTACGTATATTAAGGCTAAGTTAGCAAGTGTGTACCTTTTTATTTAGACAAAAAAAAAAAAAACCATTTATCTTATTATTCAAAACTAATAATTTCAGGATTATTTTCGTAACTTTCATTTATAAATATTTGTTAACTTGCACCAACTTTATTAACTTAGACTCACTTTATTATAAACGCATTTATGTTTTGGAACACACTTACAAACATGAAACAAGTCAAAATAAACACGGATATATACAAATATGTTTCATTAATTTTTTTGGTTCATAAATATTCAAATTTACATATTTGTCTTTTAGTTATATTATTAATTTAAACTAGTGACAAGATATTTTTATGTCCAACTGAAAAAAAATGTACACTTGTTAACTTGGATAATGTTTTTAGGTTTGTCTAAATTAACAACCCTATATATATATATATATATATATATATATATATATATATATATATATATATATATATATATATATATATAGAGTCAGGATCCGTTGACACCAGGTGTCAACGAATTCGTTGACACCAAATCTTATCCGTCCTTTTTCTCATCTTAACGGCTGACATTTATTCACTTTAATTGTTCATGTGAAGACTCCTTAGCAGATCAAAGAAATCACGCATCTTCCTTTTCCTTAACTCACTCACGGCGGCTACGATGCTTTTATTCTTGCAGAAAAAAGTTCTATCATAATTCTGTAAATTGACCAGGCCATCAGGATCATAATTCTGTAAATTGACAATCTCTTCCACAAGCATATCTAACATTTTACTAAAATAGAATAAAATAAATTTGATAGTATGATTCCCTAATGTTTTGTAAATTGATAAGCCTAAATTCCATTCGACATTTGAATCCTAGAAGCACCAGTGATGGACGAGAACCTCTATTTCCATTTATCCCACTTTATCTCTTCGTTTAAGATGTCATCCCCACTTCTTGTTTTCATAATATTCATTATTTTTTTAATTATTTGGACCTTACATCTCATTGAAATTAGGGATGATGGAATTAAACAAATCATGTGATCGTTTATGATATTATGTTGAAATTTGAATCGAGCATCTAGTATTTCCCTGAATCCCCAATTGAATAAAATTGAATTCCTTATAATTCTTGAAGATCTAAACACCTTAATTGCTTTCACCATTCTTCTTGATAATCGGAGAGGGTGAAAAGCAGTGATGGAGCTCCAATGGGGGAGACCGATAATCAATGAGACCCAACATGTAGTAGGAGATCATGTGGGCGAATAGACACAATAATCACACGAGTTGTTTAACGAATGATTTCTGGCTTTTAGATCAAATGATATGGACGGTCATGATTTGGTGTCAACGAATTCGTTGACACCTGGTGTCAACGGATCCTGACTCATATATATATATATATATATATATATATATATATATATATATATATATATATATATATATATATATATATATATATATATATATATGGGTCAGGATCAAATGACACCATGGTGTCAAAATTAGTTTGACACCAAATCTTATCCATTCATTTCATTTAATCCAAAGGCTTAAAACTATCACCAAATTAATTAACATACATCAAATACTCTCTATCACCTAATTAAGAAACATATCTAACATCATTAATTCATAATCAAACAATCCCTTCTTGTTTTTGGTAGATTCAAACCCTTTTTATTTTCCCCTAATTTTTTTTCTTTTGGCCATAAGCACAAACTCAAACTTTATAATTTTTATAAAATCATGATAAATCTTAATTCATTTAAACATGAGACACGTTGAGTCCTCTAAAAAAAATTAGACCTATGAGTGACAAAATAATCTAATTAGCATGAACAATTCAAGAATCATTAGTCGAGCTTGTTGGTTTTTCTTTAATACAATTTAATTAATTATTAAAAAAATATGAGTATATGAGATAAAGACAGAAATATCATTGATGGTGATGATGACTCAAACAACCATAGGTATATGAGTTCTACCATTCATTTTAGGCTTATATATGTAATCGGTCCCTGCACTTTGACAAGATTTTGGTAGTAGTCCTTACACTTTTTTTTTTTTGGTTTTAGTCCTTACACTTTGTAAAAAAATTGCATTTAGTCCCTGCCGTTAGTCAACTGTTAAAAAAAAGTTAGTCAACTGTTAAAAAAATGGGAAGGATAACAGAGTGCCACGTGTCATATAATTATTGGGCCACGTGGCACTGTAAAAGTGTTTGCTGAATTCATTAAAAGGTTACCTATTTTCTTGTATTTTTAATTATAAAAAAACTGTTATAAATTAATAATAATATTAAATGGAAATGATTAATTTTCTTCAGCGCTCTCCTTCTTCCATTCCAGTATGCACTCACCTCCTTCATCCACATCAAGTTCACTCACACCTCTATCACCCACTCCCACCTTCATCAACCTAGTTATCTCTCAGCGCTGTCTTCATCATCTTCATCCTATTCTTTGAAATTTTCATTCAGATTCCTTTATTCCCAAAACCCAATTCTGTTATTGGATTTTAATTAGCTTTTTCTTTTTATCATTTCTGATTTTCGAATCCCTTTTATGATTTCAAGGCCTTATGAAAATTTTGGATTTTGTTGTTGTTGTTGTGGTACTGGTTTGTTGAAAGATTTTAAATGTTGATTTGTTCATTGTTGTTGAATTTCTGGATTTATTATCGTTGTTGTTTGTGTTTTGGGTTGTTGAATTTGTAAAGAGATGAATAAGATGGTTTGGGTAGTGATGAAGCAAAACATGATGATGGAGATGTGGTTGGATTCACGTAAAGAAGGAGAAGAAGTTGGGTTGTAATTTTTAATTAATAAAATGATATTAAAACAAATTAAGGACATTGGTTTTTATTTGATTTTTTTTTTGTATTTTAGTGTGCCACGTGGCATGATTTTAGTGGGCCACGTGGCACTCCGTTAGTTTTTTTTTTTTTTTAACAGCAGCTTAACAGAGGGACTAATAACAATTTTTTTACAAAGTGTAAGGACCAAAACCAACCAAAAAAAAGTGCAAGGACCAAAACCAAAAACTGATGAAAATGCAGGGACCAATGTCATATTTAAGCCTTTTATTTAAGAAATGATAAAGGGGTATTTGTTTGTTGTCACCAAGCACCTTTTGGTGTGGATTCTCTCACATCTGAAGTTATAAAATTGATGCTGGATGCAAATTGAACAGTGTGAGAGTAATAAAGGGTAAAATAAAGAGCATGTTTTTCAACTGTAATATTCCCCTCAAGAGATGTAGAGCTAATTAACTACAACCCAATGAACATATGATCAGTTCAATTAATCAATCTTGAGTCGAAGAAAAAAATCTTAGATATGCAAATAGTCCATGTAAACATAAAGCGTTTTGATTTTAGTCATGTCAAATAGTATTTTGTTTTGGTCCTTGGTATTTTGTTAGTCCTTGTTGTAAAATCCATTGATATTGAAATTGATACTTATAATATATAATTTAGACCTTATTTTGAAGGACTCAAATCAAATATTCTGCATATCAAACGAACCAAATTCAAATTAATCAATTCTGCATTGACCAAGACAAAACAATAAAGACCGAAAGTAAAAGAAAATATTTGCAAGGAATATAACCAAAAAAATACTTTTACCGGGACTAAAACTAAAACACTTAATTTTTTGAGGGACCATTTTCACATTTAAGTCTTAGGATCAATTCTAAAGATTAGGTGAATTAAAGCATTAGACTAGTTTAGGGGAATTGACATCTGAAGATTGAAAAGTCAAATTATTTGAAATATAATGCAATTGCAGCAGTTAAAATGGGAGAGGTTACCTCTCGAAAGAAAAGGAGATGTCATGTTGAAATTCTTCCATAACAAATAAGGGGTTTGGTGTTCACTTAAAAACTAGTGAGAGAGTGTGAATGACGTTTTAATATTTTTTAAGAAAGATGAATGATGAATCTAATTTACCCTAAAATAAAATATATATAATAAAAGTAATTTATCCTAAAATAAAATACTATAAATAAGCATATGTTTTTTTTTGGGGAATTAGTCACTTTAGGCCCTCAATGGGAGAGGATTCGTCACTTTAGTCCCTGAATGAAGAGAAATTGCAAAACAGTCCCTACATGGTCAATTTTAGGGACTAAAGTGACTAACGGAGTCTACATTCAGGGACTAAATTGACTAACGAAGTTTGCATTCAGGGACTAAATTGACTAACAAAGTCTACATTCAGGGACTATTTTGCAATTTATCTGCATTCAGGGACTAAAATGACGAATCCCTTCCGATTTAGGGACTAAAGTGACTAATTCCCCTTTTTTTTTTTTAAGGAAAACATATGTTTTATTAATGGCAAGTATATATATATATATATATATGAGAGATGCTACAACACATCCACCTATTTTTGTGAATGTTTGTTTTAGCATACTATATTGTACCACACAGGGAGAGCAGTGCAACAAAAAATAACATACACCCCGTGTCTTCGGGCACCAACAACCTACGCCAAAGGAGGTTCTTCTTGGTCAGCATCCTATCCCGAGGAAGTTGCCCAAATAACATATATGCATTAAAAGATAAATTAATATCTTATGTTTAACAAACGGGTGTCCATGTCCATATCACTATCCCTATCCCTCGTCCACATCATTGAATAACGGATAAGATTCCAACCATACCATGATCGAAAGTAACTTTTGTATGAACATTAGTGCAAAGTTGAGGCATGTATCTACGGGGTCTGATTTTGTGTCCACACAATGCAAACCAATTGTAGGAATATAAAAGTCTAATCTCTCAATTAACTAAAGTTTAAATTGGTCAATAAATTATAAAACCGGTCGCATTAGTCTTGTTGTTCTATCTAGTGTGTACTCCTTGTACTCCAAGTAATTTACTTTTACTTATAAAAAATAAATAAATTTTGTTGTATGAAATACTATGATGATATCTTTTTAATCTCAAAGGTAACCTGGGAATTTCATTAGAGACCAAATTGGATATATCAATCCTCCATTGACAAAAACGGTGATTAAGTTAAGTGAGGCCTGTAAAATTTAAAGGATGTGAGAAATAATATAACTTAACCTGTATGAGCCGAATTGGACGAACAATATTTAGTAATGAGTCTCGTTTTGGAACATCGTATAGAAGTTCGTCGAAGCATGGGAATGGGGGATGCAAAGCGTCACCAAAGTCATCAAGTGTTACATTAGCTTCAGCTTCAATGAACATGACACCCTCACCAATACAATCCACCGTTAACTTGCGTCCAACTCCTTCCCTAATTCTTCCCGCATATGGATAGTAATGCACAAGTGCTTGTGAGAGTGCATGTCTAAGAACCTTAACAGGGTCTTTCTTTGTCATTGATGGTTCATGACGATAGATAAAGATGATAGGAATATTGCAACGGAGACCTTTTTGATCATCTATGTCTGATAGTATTTTAACTTCACGAGGAGTGGGTGCAGCCGGAGGTACCAACTCTGGTTGGCACCTCCGCACAGTGAACATTAGAGATGAAGAGGATAGTAATGCCATGCTAGCTATCACGAGATTTGTGTTACTTGAGTGACTTGTATATTGGGTGCGTTTATATAAATGGAGTGTTTGAAAATGACATTAAAGTAGTGGCATGGCTGAGCTTGACTAATTGTTACGAGGGGGGCCACCTGTAATTAAGTAATGCATAAAGTTTAAAATCACATAGAAGAATTGCCTAGATTATAGGCAGCGTCCAAGTGTCTAGATTATAGGCAGCGTCCACGTATATTAAAGAAAAGAGAAGATAAAAAAAAGATTAAATAAGGAAACGGTCCCTCTAAATATACAAGCCCCTAAAGATTAAATAAGGAAACGGTCCCCCTAAATAAGGAAACGGTCCACATAATATTCCTTAGGTTTTTGGTCCCTTCAAAAAAAATTATCCATGAAATTAGTCCATGTTCTCAATGTAGAGTAGGGACTAATTTAATAGTTGAAAATTTTTGGAAGGACTAAAAACCGAAGAAATATTTTAAATGGACTAAAATCAAATGTTGTTATATTTAAGGGAATCATTTACTTATTTAACCCTAAAAAAATGAGGGGGGATAACCAATCCTATAGGTAGATAGACCCAACGTATTATGACTTTAAATTGCTAATACATCAGAAGACAAAGTATCAAGCCAGACAAAGCAATTAGAGGATAAGCCTAAATTTGCTAATTAATTTGTTGTTTGCCATGGACGTGAGAGATGATGAAATTCATATTAAACAGAAGATAGAGGCAATTGTTCCATCTGTTTTCTTAGTATCCAAGGAACTTGTTGGAGCATTGGTGTAAAGTTTGAATGAAATTGGAAGTTTGGAAGATTAAACACCAAATAATTGGACTTTGATCTAGTGTTGTGTAAATTAAAAAAAAAATAGAGTGTGGGGGTTAACATGAAATAGAACACAGACATTAGTAGTGTTTAAATTGTGATATTTAAATACCTGATAATGGTAAAAATAATAATAATTATTAATTTTTACTAGCGGAAAGACGGGCACTCATGTGCTCGTCTATCCAATATTTTTATTGCGCTAACATCTGTAAAAAATTATGAAATTTTAATTTTGATTAAAAGTATAGATATAGACATTTGTCACTTTCAAATTATAACAAACCCAACATACCATGGTATTCTATTTAAATGACACCAACAATGAACATTATTGTACCCCTAAAAAAACATTATTGTAGGAAAATTTATTTGAGGGTATAATTGAAATATGAAAAAATCAGTCCAAAATTCTCTATTTTCATTATATATATAGTATAGATTTATGGATATCACTTTCCATAATTTTAGCTTAGGTTGGTGATGACATGCTGTCATTACGTAATTTTTAGGACTTATTTTGACATTTTGATAGAGTTCTAAGCAACATTAAGTGTCCAGGAGCAGTTAAAAGCATCAAATATGGAAGAACTGGAAGAAGCCAATCGTACTGCGATTTGCTAATCGCAATACGATTTCTTGAAGTCAGAAAGCATGTTTTTTGAAGAGTTGGATCGCAATACGATCCATACCATCGTGATACGATTTCAAGGAGGGCTTTAAAGGAAATTAGGGTTCAAAGTACCAATCGTGGTACGATTTGTGCCATCGTGGTACGATTTTGGGCGATCAGAACTTGCCTATTTAAGCTGAAGTCAGTCTCAAACAAAGGGGATTACGATTTTGGAGAACTAAAGTGCGATTTTAACACCCAGAAGGCTGCAGCGGAGAGGATTTCATCATCTCTAACCCAGTTTATGTATGTTTTAATTCTTTCATTGATTATGCTATTTGTAAACTCAATTATGAGTAGCTAAATCTCTTAGAGATTAGGTCGGAGATGAACCTATGTAACCCTAATTGATCATATGTTGCTGTGAAACTCTATTGTTTATTAATGAATTTCTAGTCTTTATTCAATTCAATTGTTCTTAATGCTTTTTATATCCTGATCAAATATAAACATGATTTCGTGAGATCGAATGACTACTGACCATAGCTTTCGACTTAGACCTAATTAAATTGTTCTGATAAACATGGTTAGTCTAGGAATAGATAATCGTTTGTTAGTGATATTAGGTTAACGTTCATAAAACCTTCAAGGATTATTAGACCACCTAAGGAATTAGGGGCTGTAGTTTAAGAAGAGGGTCCTAACTCAAGGGATTGATTAGGGCTAATTTGTTAACTATCGTGAAACTAGAAAATCATTAGTAATAATAGGTGCAGTAACCAATTAGGGGAAGCATAGAGGATTCGAAGACCTGATCTCATCTCTCTCCATATTTTCTTAATCAAATCTTATTCTTTTTATTTGATTTCATAAAATCAAACCAAATCTACTGCCTAGTGGCAAACAAAAATAAACCTTTGTACATCCTATTTTTATAACGCGATTGAATTTTTGAAGTTAAAAACAGTCCTCGTGGGAACGATATTTTTACTACTTCGATAGTATTTGGTGCACTTGCCAGAGATCTATCAAGTTTTTGGCGCCGCTGCCGGGGACTGTTGAATTATTTCAACAAGGCAATTACGTTATAATTTAGGGTTTTTGCAATTTACTTTTCTGTTTTTTTTTTATTTTTATTTTTCTGTTTTCATATTCACTTGATTATTTTGCGTTGTGCAGTGCTACTAAGGTATTTTGCTGTTTATGCGAGGTAAACAGAGCTCTGACGACCTAGAGTACGATCCGGAAATTGAAAGAACTGCTAGAGCACTTCGGAAAGCTGTCCGATCGCAAAGGTTAGCTCAATCCGTTCCACCGGGTGTTCGAGAACAAGTACCGGAGCAACTCTCAAGTGAATCTGAAACAATCTCTTCTCCTAAATCTGCAACTATGGAAGGAGAAGGAGTTGTACCACCAAGACCTAAACTAGGAGACTACGGGTTAGCCACTCATCGCGGTCAACTGACCCACACTTTTCAACCAGCTAACCCCGTAGCTTTCGACATCAAGACAACTGTCCTCAACGGTTTAAGGGACAAGCAATTCGATGGGACTGAAGCTATGAGTCCTCATGAACACTTGAGTCGCTTTGCTGAAACCTGTGAGTTTTGTGTGCAACCAGCCACCGTGACTGAAGCACAAAAGAAGCTAAGGCTATTTCCTTTCACCTTGACGGGAAGAGCAAAAGATTGGTTGCTAACAATTCCAAACGGGACTGTCCAAACATGGGAAGAGTTAGAGCTGAAGTTCTTGGAGAAATATTTCCCGATGTCTAAGTATTGGGACAAGAAGATGGAGATCTCTAACTTCAAGCAAGGAGAAGGTGAATCATTGTATGATGCTTGGGAGCGATTCAATTTGCTTCTTAAGAGATGCCCTAATCATGAGTTCACCGAGAAACAATACCTCCAAATCTTTACTGAGGGGGTGACACCAAACACAAGAATGTTCTTAGATGCTTCCGCGGGAGGTAGTCTCAAGAGCAAAACTGATCATGAAGTTCAAGCTTTGATAGAAAACATGGCTGGAAATGAGTATCGTGCTGAAGCTAAGAAGAAGGAAAGAGGAGTGTTTGGGGTGAGTGAACAAACTGCTATCCTTGCTAACCAAGCAGCGATGAACAAACAAATCGAAGCTCTAACTAAGGAGTTTCAAGGCTTCACTTTGGCTCATAAGCAACAACAAGTAGCTGCAATCAAGTGCGACTTATGTGGTGAAGAACATCCCAATGGTGAATGTGTTCCAGAAGGATCAAATGAAGAAGCTAACTTCATGGGAGGTTATCAAAGGCAGAATCAATACTACAATTCAGGCATTAACAAGCATCCAAATCTAAGCTACTCAAATAACAATGCTTTGAACTCTCAGATGCTCACTCCTCCTCAACAACAACAAAGGAAGCCATCAGCTCTTGAGGAAACTATGATGAATTTCATGAAGATGACTCAAGGCAACTTTGAAGAGATGAAGAAGAGTCAAGAAGCTGAAAGAAAGAACAATGAAGCTTCTAGGAAGATGCTTGAAACTCAACTGGGGCAATTAGCTAAGCAATTGGCTGAACAAAGTAAAGGCGGATTCTCAGGTAACACTAAAGACAACCCTAAGAATGAGTCTTGTAATGCTATTGAATTGAGGAGCAAAAAGGTTTTGACACCTTTAGTTCCAAAAGCTCCAAAGAAGGTTGATGATGTAGTTGAGGTGGAGGAGAATGATGTAGTTGAAAAAAATGATGAGGGTGTAGTTGAAAAAGAAAATGATCAGGGAGTAGTTGAAAATGAAAGGAAGAAAAAAATAGAGGGAGAAAAAAGTGAGAAGTTAATTGATGAAGATTCAATCTTGAGGAAGTCGAAGAGTCAAATTTTGAAAGAGGGAGACAAACCACAGGTTATTCCATCATATGTGAAGCTTCCATACCCTCACCTTTCAAAGAAGAAAGAAAAGGATGAAGGCCAATTCAAGAAGTTCATGCAACTTTTCTCACAACTTCAGGTGAATATTCCTTTCGGTGAAGCCCTTGATCAAATGCCGTTATATGCTAAGTTCATGAAAGACTTGTTGACTAAACGAAGGAAGCCTAAGGATGATGAGAACATTGCACTTTCTGAAAATTGTAGTGCTATTCTTCAAAAGAAGCTGCCACCTAAGTTGAAGGATCCTGGTGCCTTTACTATCCCTTGTTCAATTGGACCGGTAGACATTGGTAGAGCTTTATGTGACTTGGGAGCAAGTATAAATCTGATGCCACTTTCAATGATGAAGAAGCTTAAGTGTGGGGAACCAAAACCAACAAGAATGACCATTACTTTAGCTGATCGGTCAATCTCTTATCCTTTCGGTATACTTGAAGATGTGCTAGTCAAGGTTAATGACTTGGTGTTCCCAGCAGATTTTGTGGTCTTAGATATGGCTGAAGATGAGGATATGCCACTCATTCTAGGAAGACCTTTCCTTGCAACTGGTCGTGCTTTGATTGATGTTGAATGTGGAGA
Organism: Medicago sativa; assembly: GCF_051527215.1. Classification (NCBI taxonomy): domain Eukaryota; kingdom Viridiplantae; phylum Streptophyta; class Magnoliopsida; order Fabales; family Fabaceae; genus Medicago; species Medicago sativa. Next base: position 52,001,563 of record NC_140751.1, on the reverse strand, counting down.
GTTAATGTTGAGATTCCACAATGAGCAGGTAGTTTTCAATATCTTTGAGGCAATAAAGAACCAAGATGATAACCACAAGTGTTACCGGATTGACGTTAGTGAAGAAACAGTCGAAGAAAACTCCTTTGAATCTCAACCTATTCAACCTATGGAAGGGGAAATTGTGAAGCTTATTGAAAGTAAGAAAGAGGTTGAAGATGTGGATCTAAGGAAGTCTGGTGCACAAGGAACTTTCAAGGGCAAGGAACAAAAGCTGAAACGGTACCGTGAAGGAGGACTCCCAAACAATGAAGAGGGGGAGACATCAACTGATCCTTAGGGATAGTCATCAGTCAAGCTAGTGACGGTAAAGAAGCGCTGGGTGGGAGGCAACCCACTGATTTATTTTCAGGTATAATTTATAGCTTTTAGCTTTTAAATTTTTTCTTTTGGAACAAAACACAAAAACAGGCAGAGGATTGTAATACAAAACTGATGTTGTATCACAATCTCCCTTTCCAAGAATAATTATTTTTCAAAAGTAGAAGTCCAGAAAAAAGTTTAAATTTTAAAATATTGGCATTCTGACTTTACAAAATCGCATTACGATTGTAAAATCGTAGTACGATGGTGAAGTCAAACACCTGGACTTTGACTTTTGATATCGTATTACGATTGGGGTATCGCAATACGATAAATGGAAAAATTTTGCACCCTTTCTGTTTCAAACAAATCGCACTACGATGGTAGAATCGCATTACGATGGCATCAAGAATTTGAAAGATATAACCGTTACAAACTGCAATCGTAATACGATTATACAATCGCAGTACGATTTTATCAGGTTCTATAAAAACCCAGCAGTTGCAAGCACAACCCATTCGACCCTTTTCCTAGTGTTACTCTGCCCAAATTTCTCCTGAAACCCTAACCACGAAATTCATCCCTTTTCTACCAATTTTTCATCTTCCTAACACTTCCCAACATCAATTCACTCAACAACCTTCATCTTCATCCACATAATCCAACATATTCATCCAACCCTTTTCACCAAATCATCCAATTTTCATCAATGGCACCCAAACAACAACCACCTTCCAAACCATTGACCCGTCAACAATCCAAGCCTAAGAAAACAACCACCCAACCTTCATCTAGCCAAAACAAACGCAAACGAACCGCCGTCCCACCAACAAACGTTAACCGGTTCATTTCCGAAGATGCTAGAGCGTGGTTTGATTATTGCAAGGGTTTTGAAGTGGTGGGAGAACGAAAATTTGATGTGGTGAATCTCACAAAGTATCCAATCTTTGACACAATGCTTCGTGAGAGAGGATGGGAAGAGTTGAACAACATGGTACCGGAAGAGAATAACAAGTCTGTGGTGATGGAGTTCTATGCAAACGCTCGTTTCACGGAAACGGAATATCAATCCTACGTTCGAGGGAAGGTGATAGATTTCAGTCCTGCTGCTATAAACAATTTGCTTGGGATAATTGCACCGGAAGAGTGTGCGGTTCGGAGATTGGAGCGTGAAGCAAAAAGTTGGGGTGATGATCGATGGGCTGAGTTGCTTGCCCAAATGTGTAGGCCAGGGGCTACATGGAAGAAAGCCCGGATGTTGACTTATGCTGAATTTTTGCCCATTCCAAAGGCATGGGCCTCTTTTGTTATTCAGACGCTTGAGAGCACTTCTTGCTCCTCTGAGATTCCTCTCAAGCGAGTACTCACTGTTTCTGCTATTCTTGATCAACAACACATAAATGTTGGTGAACTCATTGCCAACAACATTCATATGATCGCAAAGGGTAGCAAGTCAGTCTATGGGCATGGGAGCATGATTAATTGGCTATGTGAGAAGATGCTGGTGTTAGAATTTGAGGGTGACTTGCATACTCCTACCACAAAGCCTATCACTGACAAGACTATGGATGTCTTGATGAAAAAGTACGCGGATTATATGCGGAGGAGAAGCGGTGAACCTGAAGCACCACCACAGTAACAGCCACCACAAATGGAGCATGGAGAGGGTAGTAGTCAGCATGGTTCTTACCCTCCAGTTCATCCTATGGTTCTAGAGTATATGTTCAGTTCTGCTAACTGGATGAATGAGACCTCTGATCTCATGTGGGTTAACCGTCCGAGGTTCTCCGCTGAGTTTGCTGCAGAGGCACAGATGCATAGGAGGCCTATCACCGGGTCTTATGAGAGGTTTGACAAGTCTAGGGAGTCTATGGATGCTTACTTTGATCGCCAAGAGCGATATGCTGCTTTCATGAAGAAGGAGATCACTGATGATTTCAAGGCAGGAGAGAAGGCAGATGCTGATGACTTCTTTGATGGGATACCCGGGACTGCTGGTGATGATGATGTGGATATGGGACTGGATCACTGAGGGTCCAGCTTTGCTTGTTTTATTGTTTTGTTGTAATTTTTATTTTCTGTTGAACAATTTTATTTCATTCCGTATTGTTTTTTTTATTTTCTCGTATTGTCAGAAGTCCATTGAACTAATTTCCCCGTTTGCGATAAATTTGCACTTGTTTATTATTGACGAATTTGTTTGTTATGTGACCTATTCCAGTTTAGTAACAGTTGTCTGATGAAACGGTATTCTAAAAGTTCAAAAGGAGGGGTGACTTGATTCAAAGGCGAAGTGTAAGGCGTTGCTAGGTAGTCACATACTCCCACAAATCTCAGCCATAAGGTTCATTGCCAAATCTTGTTTTTCAATTTACTTATATTTAGATTAGTTTTCCATGCAACTACATTTCTAGAACTTGCATTGTTTCTCTATTATTAATTGGTCTTTGTCAATTACACACTGAGGCAAAAGTGCTTGGTCCTGTGAGCCTTTTTGAAGCCTACCCTGTTTTAATTTGTTGAATTTATCCTTTCTTAACCAATTGTGAGCCGGTAGGATTAGAACTTTTTGTTCGGTGACAAACTACATTACAAGCCTAGAGACTTTTAGGACTTGTCCCTTAATGTATTTTCTGAGTTAAGGCATTGTAGAATGTTGCTAAAGATTAAGTTTGGGGTTGCTATTGGAATTTGCAACCAAATTAAGTTTGGGGTGGGGGTACTAGAGAATAAGAGAACAAAAATGAAAGAAAAAGAAATTGTCATGCAAAATATACACAAAAATGGTGTATCAACAAAAAAAAAAAGAAATTGAATGATGAAAAAGGGACAAAACATTTAAAATCCGAGTAACTTCAAACTCGATTGTCCCTAAATGTTAAAAATATTCTCTAGTACCTTTGCATTGATTGTTATTCCACAAGGTGAATGATTGAAGGATTGAATTTTGTGCTTTAACTTCCGTAGGAATGCCTAACTCAAATTTTGTGTAGCCTACTTATCCAAATATATCCCACCTTTCACCTAAGCCCCGTTATAACCCTAAAGACCTCAAAAGTGTGTAATGATATTGACTTTGATTGATGTTTAGAAACTTTTCAAGCGTATGGTAATATGTAGACCTGCATGTCGACTGGTAGAACCCTGTTTCAATTGAATGCGTGGAGTTGTGAATTGGTGGATGCGAACAAGTCAAACTAGCTCATCTTTAGCTAGAAGGAGAATGAACTTTTGGGTACTATCGTTTTGTCAGGTAACTGTTATTTTACTGTCGTTTGTCACTGTTGCAAGCAAATTCCTTGAGGACAAGGAATGGTTTAAGTTTGGGGTTGTGATGACATGCTGTCATTACGTAATTTTTAGGACTTATTTTGACATTTTGATAGAGTTCTAAGCAACATTAAGTGTCCAGGAGCAGTTAAAAGCATCAAATATGGAAGAACTGGAAGAAGCCAATCGTACTGCGATTTGCTAATCGCAATACGATTTCTTGAAGTCAGAAAGCATGTTTTTTGAAGAGTTGGATCGCAATACGATCCATACCATCGTGATACGATTTCAAGGAGGGCTTTAAAGGAAATTAGGGTTCAAAGTACCAATCGTGGTACGATTTGTGCCATCGTGGTACGATTTTGGGCGATCAGAACTTGCCTATTTAAGCTGAAGTCAGTCTCAAACAAAGGGGATTACGATTTTGGAGAACTAAAGTGCGATTTTAACACCCAGAAGGCTGCAGCGGAGAGGATTTCATCATCTCTAACCCAGTTTATGTATGTTTTAATTCTTTCATTGATTATGCTATTTGTAAACTCAATTATGAGTAGCTAAATCTCTTAGAGATTAGGTCGGAGATGAACCTATGTAACCCTAATTGATCATATGTTGCTGTGAAACTCTATTGTTTATTAATGAATTTCTAGTCTTTATTCAATTCAATTGTTCTTAATGCTTTTTATATCCTGATCAAATATAAACATGATTTCGTGAGATCGAATGACTACTGACCATAGCTTTCGACTTAGACCTAATTAAATTGTTCTGATAAACATGGTTAGTCTAGGAATAGATAATCGTTTGTTAGTGATATTAGGTTAACGTTCATAAAACCTTCAAGGATTATTAGACCACCTAAGGAATTAGGGGCTGTAGTTTAAGAAGAGGGTCCTAACTCAAGGGATTGATTAGGGCTAATTTGTTAACTATCGTGAAACTAGAAAATCATTAGTAATAATAGGTGCAGTAACCAATTAGGGGAAGCATAGAGGATTCGAAGACCTGATCTCATCTCTCTCCATATTTTCTTAATCAAATCTTATTCTTTTTATTTGATTTCATAAAATCAAACCAAATCTACTGCCTAGTGGCAAACAAAAATAAACCTTTGTACATCCTATTTTTATAACGCGATTGAATTTTTGAAGTTAAAAACAGTCCTCGTGGGAACGATATTTTTACTACTTCGATAGTATTTGGTGCACTTGCCAGAGATCTATCAGTTGGTTATGATAAGATTGAGAATCCAACTAAGTTTTCTAGCTTTCCTTCATTCATATCTAATTAGTTTGTTTCCTCCACTTTTGTGGGTTTGTTCCTTTTTTTTATCTTATCCCCAAGAGTTTTTGAACTGATTAATGGGTTAATTTTCTTTTGATCTTATTCATAAGAGTAACTATTGTCGCAGCCTTTATTAAATACAGTTACAAAATCTCTATATAAATAGAGGACTCTACAAGTAAAAAAACACATTAAAGAGTTATATTGAGTTGTCGAGAATCTTTCATTCTTCTCCCTCTTTCTGCTCGATGCATTTTAGAGCTACTTCTCCCCTTTCTTTTATGTCTCTTCAAAATTAAGAGTGTTCTTAAGATCATAGTCCATATCGAGATATAATGTCCCTTCGAAATTAAGAATGATCTTAAGTGCATAGTCCATTCGATAATACATGTCCCTTCAGATAAAAAATATTTTTAAGATATAGTCCCTTTTCAAGAATAATGTCCCTTCAGAATTCAGAATGATCTTAAGAGAATAGACCCTTTTCGATATTTCCTTCCCTCGGAGAAGTTAGAGGTAATAAAATGGTGGTAGCACCATATTTGAGTGGTCATAGTACCATAGTTGGAGAAAAAGGTTAGTATGGTGATAACACCATATTTGAGTGGTTTCAATACCATAATAGAATGGTCACATACCATATTAGAGGGGTTTCAGTATTAAATTTGAGTGGCCTTAATAGCTATATTTGCGGGTGTAAGTCTCGACCGATTAGCTACAGTGCAATAATTAATCGCACATCTGTTGTTGGGCTTGTTTTATTCTGGAGGTGGTTGAAAGTCTGGCTTGCACAATTTTGGACAGTGCCACAAAACGTATTAAAAAAAGCGACCAGGTCAACCAAGTAATAACTTCGATAGCTGAAAATTCTTTTTCAAAATAGACTTTGGAAATCCAAATATAACAGTTTAGAAATTCAAAAATCAACAATTTTAAGACGGAATAATTGCAATTCCAGCAATTTTAAGACGTTTCCTTTTGCCATGTCTATCGAAGAAATTATTGACTCGGTTTTTATTGTCCCCAAATACAATAAGGATATAAAGGCTATAGAAATACATCTTTCAAATGAACACGATAAAGTGATTGTTGTTATAAACAATAACACTATGAAATTCACATACGCGTTCTAAATCTGTTTGTAATTTGTTTTCAAAAATCAAAACTGCAGTGTGAGTAAATAACTCTAACTGCCAAGAGAATATGAACCCCAAAAAGGTCCTATAATTGAAATCAGCAGCTATCATCAAGAAGTGACACTGGTTCACAATTTATTTAATACAATTGTGAGAAACAAGAGCACATGTCTAGCAAGTATATGAACAGGTAAGTGCTACTCCGCAGCCTAACCGGACCATAGAAAAATTCACTAATATGTCTAGTTAAATCAATCTAGTTGGTGGATCAAGTGAATGGTGGATAGACATTAGCGTCTCACGTCACGTTTGTTAAGATTGACTTATGTTCAAAACACACGCGACTGCTGAAAATAAAAAAGTGTTGTTAGAATATTCTTACACCTTTAAAGTCATTGGCATTCGTGACATGAAGTTGCAACTCACGTCCAAAAAGAAAATTATTCTCCAGGACGTGATACAAGCTTCAAAGATAAGAAATAATCTTCATTTCATATTTTTGTTGAATAAAATTTAGTTTACTCGGAGTTAAAGAGAAACTTGTACATCATGCATTCTTGTTGGAAAAGACTACGCCTTTGATGGTATATAAAAATTAAAATTCTCCCTCTGTTTTACAAGTTGTGAGATTTTAATATTTGACATGTCATATACCTTTGATATCAATTACGACACATTTCCTTTTATTTTGTTATGTTTCGGATTTTAGAATCCGAAAATCCCTATAATATGGTTCAGATTTCATAATCTGAACAAAGGGTATTTTCGAAAAAAAAGTAAATAGAATGCTCGAGTAAACCATAGGATGAAAAAAGTAATAGTCAAGATATAATATCACCACCATTTCCTACCGAAGGTAGATAAACCCAATCACAATCCTCACCACCTCGCAGAGCATACACAATGAATCTGTGATAGATTCTAGTTTAGTTTTTTGAATTGTCAAGAAATTCACCTTGTGTTGGCAAACCAACTCATTAATTTTCCTCATTTTCAATTCCCCCCAACCCTTTTTACCAACTTCTTAACAATTGTCTCATCATATCCTTAATAAACAACTTTATATGCCTAATGTCTAAAGATCACGAGCGATGTTAACCCGACTTAAATGACCGGAGATCACAAAAATAGGTCTAATGGATAATAACTAGAATATGCTATGATAAAACTAGAAAAACATGATTCTTGCAGCAACAAGAGGATGAGATAATAGAAACTCTTAATGAGCCTAATAATCTTTTCGGTGACAATATTTTTAACTAATTTTGCCTATTGTTCCAACGACGTCTTTAACTTCTACGAACTTCTTAACAATTGGTTCTTCCTCTTTTAAAAGAAATTCCTTCATGCTTTTGTAAGAGAAAAATCCTCCTCCCATCCAATTCATTTCTTCCAATTCCTCCACGTTTCCTCCCGGTGTTTCCGGCACTATAGCACCACCTTCTTCCATAACAATCCGCAATCTTGTTGGAGGCCTTATTGAACAACTGGGCAACACTATCTCAATCTGAGAACCATTTGAATCTCCTTCCCCCGCCGCCATAAAATGTGTTGTATCAACATCTACATTCGAGACTTTACTCCCTTCTCATCTCTGCTTACGCGTATTCGCACCCCTTCCAACCGATGCTGCTGCCACTATTTGAAGACATTCTGGATTCCGGAAGACTCGATGCATTTGATATCTTCTTCGGTCACTTCCTCCATTCTTCCTGCTGAATTTTTAGATACCAGTCTCCTTTAGATGTGTTTTTCGCAATATGTTCCTTCTCTAATCTCTCGATAGTTAACTATTTGATCTAATTTTTTGTACAAAGCAGCTAGCGATCGAGCTTAAGATCAGATAGTTAACAACTCTAAACAAATGTTTAACAAACCTAAATTGGAAACACAGCGCTTTCATTTTTAAGATTCACCATGAATTGGATAGCTGTTGAATTTATCCTTCAAACTAACAGGTCCTATTGCATACACAAATCTCACATTCAATGTTCATACAATGGCATTGGCATTGTCATAATCTAACCCATTTAACTCCTACCATTAAATAATGAACTAAAGTTATAGTAGTTCCAATTTGTCTCAAATCGATATCTTAACAGAAATAACATCGAGTTTACTGCACCGTTGTTTAGCTCTTACGTGAGCCTTCACAGTTTTGTCCTTAAAAATGGCCTTAGTAGGTGATTTATAAACCACTCGTCTTTAAGCATCATATCCTTAATAAACAACATTATTTGAGGATTTCAAGTGCAAAAACTTGTGTAATCTTATTCAAGTATCAACTTTGCTATGTCTATAACCGGTGTCCAAGACAAATTTGAAGAGGACTCAAAAATGAATTGTCTATGGAAAGAAAAAGAAACAGAAAAAAAAAATCCAAAATCAAAAACTTTACATGCCTATCAATGATATGATATTTTAGAAGCACTTCTCAGAAGTACTTTAGAATAGCTTAACTTGCTGTTGGTTTCCACTTCTCATCATTGCACAGAATTCTTCATAGTTGATTCTACCATCCTGTGGAACCACAAAACTGAGGGTTAAACTATGGAACTAGAATAAAAACTTGTAGTAACACAAAAGAAAATTGACTTACATGATCTGTGTCGACTTCAGATATAATTGTATCAACTTCAGATATAATTTCCTTGATTGTGGCATCATCTCCCATACCATATTCTTTCATTGCAGTTTCCAGTTCATCTCTTGTAATAAACCTACAAATGGGAACAATTAGGCTCTTCATTGGGATATGCATAACACTTGGTGCATGTTTGAATCAGCGATGAATTTGGCTGAATCAAGATGTGCCACTGTGATTCTGGCAAAAACTACACTTTGAAGCATGATTTTGTCAAATTCACCATCAATCTAAACATGAACTTAATTGCCAGACATGGCCTTGACAACAAACTTGAAACATAAAACAAGCTACGACTGAGCCAACAAAATGTAAAGCCTAAAGCGAGATTGTATACCACAGGCAAGCTTAAAAAGTATAGATTCAAATTGTGAATTGGAAGATCTTTTTTCCTTAATTGTGAATCAAATCTTCGTATGAATTGTAAGATACATTGTCAACAAAATAAGTCATATTTAAGTAAAAACAAGCGACACAACAAAATTATAAGTTGATATATCATCATATATGAACCTCAATATCATTCAAGATTCAAGTTATATATCAAATGACAAAAGAATAGTGGTTGTTATGCAAAGTTGACAAAAAAAATGGCTACACTAAGTTGAGGTAGTGATTTATTAGAATGCATCTGGATTCATTCATGATAGTGAATCGGGATTCATCATAACAAATCGGGATTCAAGATCGGATTCGTGTCCAAATAGATACACACTAGAGATTCATATTGAATTGGTTCAATTTAGTATCAAACTGAGATATGAGTCACATGTATCGTAAGATAGTAAAGTGTAACTCAAAATATTTTCGGGGTCTTGGAAGCTATTAGTAAATAAATAAAAAATTCAAAGGCCTAAAACAAGGGACTTATTAGCTTGACCTTGGAATTTTCCTAGAACTAAAATAGTCCAAAATTCATATGAAAGGCATACTTAAAAGCAAATGAAGGAAAAAATTAGGATGGAGAAGAATACAAGATGAAGAACCTACCCACTGCTGTCTTTATCAAAATATTGAAATGCCTTATAAAGATGGTCATCTCTTTCTAACTTGTGTCTATGCATTGTAGCAGTGATGAATTCAATGCAATCAATTGTGCCATTTCCATCTACATCAGCCTACATTTTATGCCAAGTAATGTAAGTTAGGAAAATTTTCAAAAAGAAAGAAAAAGAAATAGTTGACAAAACTTAAGAATATCTTACAGCTTCCATGAGTTGCTTAACCTCAGCTTCTGAAAGCTTTGAGCCAAGTCTTTGCAATCCTGCTTTTAGTTCTTCATAGGTGATTGTACCACTATTGTCTGTGTCCATATTTGTAAACATCGCCTTCAAACCTCGGATTTCTTCTTCAGACATATTCTCAGCAATGACCTAAAAGAATGTTATAAATCCGTTTAGTTTTGAACTGGGAGATCAATATATAGATTGGCGAAATTGAGAGTCATCGCTGGATCACAAGAATGGTTTTTTAAAGGTAATGTTGTATACTCGTAACCATTGATTAACATTAACAGAATTATTAAGAAGCTATGGCTTGAAATTAGCCTTGGTTTGAAATGGATCCATAGACTAAGTTTGTTTGGATTGGCTTATTTGACATAAGCTCGCTAGGATTTCTTATGAAACCAGCTTATACCTCATATGTAAAACAGTTTGACTTAGTTTTATCTTTTGTTATAGAAATAGCTTATGCATGAACACTTAAATGATAAGCCTTTATACTATATGCCCTTAATTAAGCTGTTTATCCAAACAGTAAGCCTGTTTGGATTGGCTTATTTGACATAAGCTGTTTACAACTTATTTATATGTACAACAATTTGACTATTTTAACTTTTATTATAGGAATTCCCTATGCCAAAGCACCTAAGTGATAAGCACTTAATTAAACCTTTTATCGAAACAGTGCCTTAGGGTTATTTAGTATACTATCTAGAAATAAAAACACACATTAAAGATCACTTTGGTCTCTCTTAATGGAGATTCTGGTTAGACATACCTTCAATGCAAGTTTCTTTAGTTTATTCATAGCTCTGAATTGCTTCATTCTAGAAAGAACTGCGCTGTCTATAGGCTTATCAGAAGCATTTCCACCTTTAATCCAAGGGTGCTCTACTCATCATGAAAAACATATGAATCAGTTAGTAAAGAAAATAAAATCCACTAACCAAGAAAATTCATATGAATGACATGCAAATTCGAAATTAAACAAATAATCAATACGCTGCGAAATAACAGAAGCAATCATGCATTTACTGGTATTGATAATAAAATTTCCATGTAATGTAGCAAGCATATTAGAATTACACACCTAGAACCTGTGCAGCAGTAATGCGTTTCTTCGGTTCCTGTATAAGCATTTTACGAACAAGATCCTTGGCGCTGTCTGAAATTTTAGGCCACGGTTCACTTTCAAAATCAATATGACCTTCCAATATTGCATCAAATATTCCCTTTTCAGTCTCTACAGAAAAATATGTGATAATAAAAATTAGATAAGCCTCGAAAACATGCTTTAAATTTTTTGTTCTAGTTGATAATTCTTCTATTGTATGAAAATCAAAATCATAGTTTACCAGCCCAAAATGGAGGTACACCGCTAAGTAAGATATATAGTATAACTCCTGCACTCCATATATCTATTTCTTTCCCGCATCTGCGACGAAGAACTTCTGGAGCCACATAATAAGCACTTCCAACTATATCGCGATACACCCTTCCTGAAAAGCATTCATTGGAGAAATTTAGGTACATAATCTTGCTTTTATTCAGATAATCAGAAGATAAGCAGTTGTGAAACGTACTAAAGTCTAAATGAGAGTCTGCAAATACTAAGGCTGATTATCCCTCATAAATGCAAGATGGCCCATCACATTATACATGGTGTAAATTTTATATCCACATTTCAAGCATGTATTATTATAATTCATTGTCATAATTGCATACACATGGAGAGAAAAGAACAATAATATGAAGCTACTGGTAAATGAACTGGCAGAAGTTAATTCCAACATAAATCCAAGACAGGTTCTGACAAAACAAAGCTATCAATAACAAGTATGGTCAACAGAGCTACTTTAGTAACTGCTTGGATAGATATAGCATAAGTGCTTATCATATAAGTGCTTACATATAAGCTATTTCTATTTCTATGCCAACAGATCAAATAAAGTCAAACTGTTTTCATATACGCTATAAGCTGTTTTCATCAGCTATCCTGGAGAGCTTATGAAAATAAGTTGAAAACAGCTGACGGACATGTCATGTTTGCATATGTTCTCAAAAAACTCTTTCAAAAATGATTATGTCGGTAGATAAATTGAAATAAGTCAATCCAAACAGACCAATAAGTCTTCCTCACACACCCTTTTAAGAAAGGAAACTAGAACAACCATATATTAAAATTTCTAAAGCTAACATACTAGTTAAACATGAACAATATACCATTAAAATTTGCTATAGGAATTGGAACCGAAAAATATTACTCGAATTCTGGATGGAACAATTATTGACCCGACTTAGCTTAATTTACAGCGGAACTTTCGATTACCATGACTCTTTTCTTGTTAGGACCACATAGTTAAGATAAAAAATGAAATGACAAATGAGTGGATCAAAAACAATTTACCTTCTTCAATGAAAACAGACAAACCAAAATCAGTGGCCTTAAGAAGTGCATTTTCATCTTTACTAGCCAACAAGAAATTCTCTGGCTTGAGATCCCTATGCATAACTCCCATAAAATGACAAATATTCACAACATTAACAATCTGTCTACAAATAGAAGCAGCAGCTTTTTCACTATAATGTCCTTTAGCAATAATCCTATCAAAAAGTTCACCACCAGCACAAAGTTCCATAACAACATGAACTGAATTCCTATCCTCATAAGCTCCTTTAAATTCAACAATATTTGGTTGACCACTCAAATGTTGCATGATCTGAATCTCTCTCTTTATATCTTCCCTATCAGATTTACTCACAAGTTTCCTCTTGGAAATTGACTTGCAAGCATAAAGCAATCCAGTTGAATTCTCGGTGCATAGAAACGTTACTCCGAATTGGCCTCTACCTAATTCTTTACCTAGTGTGTAGAATTGTTTCACATCTTCCAAACCTTTTCCTAGGATTGTGTTTGTGTCTTGCTTGATAAGAGGTTTTGGACTTGGAGCAGAAATTGATGAAGGCTTGGTTGGTATTTGAGGTTGATAAGAACTTGTTGGTGCTGTTCTTGATGTGTTGACTTGTTCATGATTGTTCCTATGATTGTGCATACCAGAAGATTCAGCATATCTATAACCACCATTGTTGTGTTCTTGTTCTGAATCTTTGTCTTTACTTAACAAACACCCCATTTTTTCTGATTCTCAAATTCAAGTGTTTCAACTAAAAAACAATAACAAAGATTATTGATTCAGTCAAAAAAAAAACATAAAGCTTTTGATCATAAATCTAAAGAGAATGTGAAAACTAAAAAGAGAGAGAAAACAAAGTTTGATGCACTTTGATGAAGAAATATAAAAAGCTATTAGTATTATAAGGCTTGATTCAAAGAGTGTGAAAGAGGTATTAAAAATATATGACGAAATTATAGGGAAAAAAATATATGAAACAGGAAAGAATTTGTATTGTGAAAGTTTTTGTTTACTTTGTGGGCAAGTAATATTCCAATATTTCTATATATATGATGAAAAACTTTAATGTTGTTTTTAGCATTAAAAAAGTTTACGCGTCAAAATAAAAGCATTATAAGTTTCTCAAAATAAATTTTTTTTACATAGTAGTAAATTAATTTTTAATTTTTAATTCTACGATAAATTTATTCTTCCTAATTTTGCATTAGCGTGTGCCTGTTTTTTTTCCAAAAAAAGTTGTGCGTGTCACTTTTAAATTATTTCCTTTATCCATAAGTGACTTATTTGACCAGTCTAGATTAAAATAATATATAAATAAATAGAGAATAATAATTTTACTAAACCACATTTGTTAAGTAATCAATGTATTTACCATTATTATTATAAATACAAAGTAAAATATATTAAATTGAGCCTAATGTTTGTATCAACTAAAAAAAAATATATGAAATATGAGGCGATGTAAGTTGTATCGAAATGTACTTAACATTAGATAAAAAATTGAAATGGTTGATTTATTTTGCGACAATTTATTTGACAAACGAGGTTGTGAGACGGAGAGGGTATTATATTCAATTATATAACTAAAACTATAAATTACAAAAGGTTATTTTATAAAATTGAAAACCCTTTTACTCATTTATAATTTTTATTAATTCCTCTCAATTATTTTTTTCTTAATCTATATAAAACTACACTTATTTTGTATAGGATACACCAAGAGAAAGAAGACAAAAAATAGCTTAATGTGGAACAGGTCAACAAGAACCGTGTATTTTATAAGTTTAAAGTTGAAAGTCACATTGGTTTCACAGGAAAAGAAAGGGGAGACAGATCAGAGAAGCTTCCTTGACATTGCGAGGGAGGGACAGCTCTTCATCATCACATCTTATGACTAAATGAATGAATCAAAGTTTATCAAAGATGCATGCTACACGTCATTCTGCTATTTGACTCATGGTTTTATATTATAAAACATTTTAATAATACATACAATGGTCAGATAAATATTAAAAAAAGTTTGTCATCTTTTTCCAAAGTTGGATCTTAGTTGCCCACTCACCAAACTAGAAAATAGATTGGGATTTTGCTACTTTTTATAATGTTTATGTTTGTTTTTATATGAAAAAATTCTATCGACTTAAATTTGTTATGATTGTTATAAGTCAATAGTCAAGAGTGGTAATGATTATTATTTTTGATAAAATTGTTTCTTTTTTTTTCTGTATTATATTAAGTAGTTGAAGATTATTGACAAAATAATAGTTGAAGTTTCATTAAATTTTGAAAGGACAAATAATTATAAACAAAACTTTAAACCCCTCTCTAAAAATAAAATTTTTCACTAAATTTGTGTTTGTTGTTTTTGAAATTTAAAAAAGTACTTTAGAAAAAAGATTTTACCTTTGAAGAGATTATCAGGGTTGAGTCGGTGTCTAAAGTTGTGCAAGACACATAGCAATGCGCTGCCTCCAACAATGTAGATAATCTTTCGAGGCGAAGGGACATACAGAAAAGAGGGAGAGAAAAAAAAAGGCTCGTCAACACAAAGCAAAAAGGAAGAAGAGAATAAAAAAGATTTGAATTTCAGAAATTTTTTTCGGTGTATAGAATGAACTATGCGAATTCTCTATTTATTGAGAAATTTTCATAACTAATATGTGAGTAACTTTTCAAACAATTAATTCACTTATTAGATCTAGTACAAAAATATTTCAATTAAGTGTCAAAATATATTATATTGTTTACGAAAATATATATCATATTGAGTAAAGAAATATATTATATTGAGTACCAAAATATATTATTGTAACTTGGGATTAAGAAAACACTTTCTTTTTTTGGTTGAGAGAAGGGGAAAAAAACAAAAGAGAAAGAAGCAAAGAAAAACTACATTCTAATAAAGGACACTCTCATAGCATCAATTAGTAAGGCTGAGGATAGACATGGTAATGGTTGATGAACCATCATGAGAGACTCTCAATGATTAGCAGCTAGTTTTGCAAGTATATCGGTGCAAGAGTTTCCTTCTCGAAAAATATAGTGAATGGAAATATATCACTCCTTATCCAAATACATCCGAATGAGCTCCAAGAGGTTTGCATGGTGATGAAGTCTCGACACTTCCTTTGACACTAAATGCACTACATGAAGATAGAAAAACAAACAAATTTCTTATAACCAGCCTCACAACAAAGCTTAATCACAATCACAAGAGCATGAATTTCTGCATGCAAAATAATGGGTAGCACTTGGGTGACAGGGTGCATTTAGTTTGGACAATGTGGTTGGTGACATTGGTGACATTGATCAACCACAATGTCATAAGTGGTTTTCTTCTCTCTCCTTCACAAGTTTTTTTTTTTGTTTTTTTGTATGCGCGTGACATTGTGATTGGTCAATGTCACCGACTACAATGTTACCAAAGTGCTACCCCAAAATATTGGACAACCCCACACTACCATAGAAGGAAAATTGAAATTTTCCCTCAAAATTCCCACAAAATAGCAAGAAAGCACTTTCTTATAATGTTTAATTAACATTTCCGAATATTTTTTTTTATTTTTGAAGGAAACATTTCCAAATAATAAAATATAAATATATATCGTTAGAGCTTACTCCGTTCACAAAAGTTATGTACCCCCACACACTATATAAACACCATCACTGTCCGCGATCCATCCAATAGTTATGTACCCCCACACACTATATAAACACCATCACTGTCCGCGATCCATCTAATGCGAGACTTATTTTCAATTTACACCACACTAGTTCTATCTAATATGGGACTTTGTGTTTGGTATTTTAACTTTCAATTTTCACACTTTCTAACCGAACTTCAAAATATTAAGACCCTTTCCCCTAATAATATGAGGGTTGAAACAAAAAAAGAATTTTTTTACGCAAACATAATCATACCTTAGTTTTTTGAAAATTATGTTTCAGATACACGTATTCGGTACCATATTTATGATATAGATAGTCGTTAGATCAAGATCAAACACTTCAAATCTAACCATGAATTTTGAGTTTTTAAAAATCTAAAATATAAGCTTTTTTTAGCTTAATTCAATCGGTAGGGACATTATATACTCCATCCGGTGCTATTTATAAGAGAAAGTTAGGTCAACAAAAGTTAATGTTTTTGGACTGAATTTTTAACTAGATACATCAACTTTTGTTGACTCAAGTTTCTCTTATAAATAGGACCGGATGGAGTAATATATAATCGGTATTAAACTCCGATCACTACATTTATTCTCCTAAAAAGAAAAATTTCTAGCCAATAAATTACTTGAATTTTAGTGATTCAATAATCTTCAATATGATGACAGAATAAATATGTGGAATTTCCAAATCCCATAATATGCCTTATCATCCCCACGTTTGAATTGACATGAACAAGAAACCGAGTGATTAATTAGATCATCAAAGTATGTGATCTGCATTTACAGCCACGTGATCGACAAAAAAATAAAGAGCAGTTGCAAGCCTCATTTAGTGCTTTTAAACAGCAACACAACACTTTACGCGCTTTTCGTTTGGAATTTCAGTTTTTCCATTTAAAGTCAACCACACACACACGACATAAAGATTTTGTTTGGTAAAGGTTTCTCAATTTACATCTCATTTCTAGAGTATAGTAAACAAGAACAATATTTTTTTTTTGACGGAAAATAAAAAACAACTATCTCACCTTATTTGAGAAAATTATTTATCACTTACTCAAAAATTTAAAATTTGATTGGGTTCTCCAAACTTTCAAATTCTTTAAGATTTGTTTTGTAAGAATAAATGATTATTAAAATCATCTACAAGTTTTTGTCAAAAAAAAAAAAATCATCTACAAGTCCTAGCTCTTCTAACAAAATTGTTGAAATGGTACATCGGACACGCCCTAATCAAAATTTGAACTCCTGCTAATTCACTTGTGTGTGTGAGTTTTCAATGACTATTGTCATTTTGTCTATCTACAAAAAATAATTAACAAAATCTTAATAAGTTTGTTCTCAAATGATTGATGTTGCAGGGAGTTGATGGTATGTGATTTGTTACTGTGTTGATGGTCGGTTCATTTGCCAAATTATGACCCGGTTTACACTTGCAAATGCCCAAACTTGGTGTTCGTTTGTTATAATCGGGTAGAGTTGGATCCAATGTGTGGTTCTTATTGGTTGTATTATCCATTAGGGTTGATTCACGTGGATTGAATGAGTCAGGCTTTATGTCCACCTAATTTTTATGTATTTCCCTCCATTTTTTAATAATATATAGGGAGATTAGTCACTTTAGTCCCTGAATAGGAAAGGAGTCGTCACTTTAGTCACTGAATGCAGATAAATTGCAAAATAGTCCCTGAATGTAGACTTTTAGTCAATTTAGTCCCTGAATGCAGACTCCGTTATTCAATTTAGTCCCTGAATGTAGACTCCGTTAGTCACTTTAGTCCCTGAAATTGACCGATAGAGTCTACATTCAGGGACTGTTTTGCAATTTCTCTGCATTCAGGGACTAAAGTGACTACTTATTTTCTATTCAGAGACTAAAGTGATTAATACCCCTGATATATATGAACACTTGACAAAAGATTATATTAGAGTGCCAACTTAATTGAGACGTATACAGTATATGCCTAGAATGTATCTCTTGAGTTGGACAAAGTTCTTCTACGTCCATGAAGCTGATGTTTATGTTTTTCTTTCAACTAACCTAGTGAATATAACTAATTCATCCTTTAAAATGAAAAAAATGAGAAATTCATGGTTCAAATCCCAACACCATATATTGCAATATTCCAATTGAACTATGCTCACATGACAGGTTTATGTTTTTTAAATTACCTGCATAAAGAATATAGCTTTCAAGTTTCAAGTTTTTTTATTTTAAAGGTAGTTTAAAGTTAAAATTAGTTTTTCGAGTTTTCATGTATTTTGTTTGGTCTGTGGAGATGTCAATTTTTGGGTGGTGCTTTTAGAAGATTTTTTTATTTATTTTTAGTTGGATGGGTATTTGAAAATCAACTAACAAAAGCTTTAAGCTTAATTAATTATATGATCAGACAATAACCAGCATGGCATAGGCACCAAAGCGGCACCGTCCTTTGTCCATAATCCACGAGTTTAATTATATTTATTTTCAAAATCACAATTAGCATGTTTGTTACAAATAAAAACTGATGTATGCATTTCCATTGACCATTGTGTTGTTCTACATTTTAATATACTCCTTTTCCATTATGATAGCTATCACATAAACATCAGCTATACTCCTCTCAATATACTCCTTTTTCAATATACTCCTTTCTAAGAAAAACATAAACATTTACACATCCCCTATCTTTCCTCTATTTTATATTAAGTTCGTTCCTAAGACAATGTATTTATTTGGTAATTCATATTTTCTCTCGGAACACATGAATGTGTCTCGAAATAATGATCAAGACTATTCTCATGGCCGGTCATCGTATAGACTCTTTGAGTACAATCTTACTGTCCCAAAAATCTCAAAAATATTCATATGTTTTGATTGACTTGTGTAACCTCGTTTGGTCCAATATCAAACTTCATTTCTCGGTACTTTGTTTGATATTTGAAATATGATTGAATGTTGTTTTTGGATTTCCAAACTGTTAAATTTGAATTTCCAAATTCTATCATCTACCGAAGTTGTTACTAGGTTGAGTCACGACCAGGTCGCTCTCTTTAAGACGTTTCGTGGCACTACCCAAAGTTGTGCAAGGTAGACTATCAACCACGCCGCCTCCAGGATAAAACAAGCCCAGCTACAACTGTTCGATTAACTACTGCACTGTAGAAAAATCGTTCGAGAATTACACCCTCAAAATATGGCTCAATCGTTTGATCGAAGCCACTCGATACGGTACGTAACCGCTCTATTCGAAACCGTTCAAATTAATATGGTATTATTACCATTCTATTATGGTGCTGAGACCACTCAAATATGGTGTTACCACCATTCTAACTTCTCCAAAACATGAATATGGCACTACGACCACTCATATATACTGTTAAGATCATTCTTTAATATGATCTTAATAGTACTCTATATCCCGAAGAATCATATATTATCGAAGGGACTATGAACTTAAGACCAAGGGACTATGGTCTTAAGAACACTCTTAATACCGAAGGGACAGAAAGGAGTAGAAGCAGAAGAAACTTGTTAAAAACAAGTCGGAGGGAGAAGAGAGGAAAAAACACAGGAAGCATCGACTGTGAATTTTCGGTGTAAAGAATCAAATGGGGCGAGCTCTCCTTTTATAGGGAGAGTTTGTAACAAAAAACGAGTGACTTGGGGATTAAGTCTGCTTAATCCTTAAGCAAACGCGTTTTGTTTCTTAATTGGATATATCCGAAAGTTTCTGGATATGCTTTTGGATCGGGTCAGATCGTAACAAATTTATTTGTTACGCGTAGCGCTTACGGATAATGATTAAATTAATTAATTAATTAATTTAACATTTTCAAGTGACAAAAAAATATATGTCAATTTTTTTTTAAGCGTTCACCCGTTCACAAAATTGGGTACCCCAAGGGCACACCCTTGGAGGTCACTTTTCCCATATATAAACACTTACTAGTTGGGGTGACCCTTCAATGTGGGACATTTTTAAGTCACACCCACACACTAGTTTTTTCATAGTGTTTTTCTTTCCAATTTTCTTCACTAGAATTAACTAGTGTTCCAACAATCCCCCACTTGACTTCAAAATGGTTTCGACAAATAACGTAAAACGTTTCCATAAGATTTGCTAATATACAAAGGTGTCGCCAACAACTTGAACCTTAGCATAGTGGAAGGTATTCTGATTTAACAAGAGTTGCTTACAGCATTGAACTCTATCTCAGACATAGAATCCACACACAAACCTTTTCATAGGTGTATTCTAAAAGCCCGTGCGTTTTAAGGCCCTGCACGTGTATCCCGGTTTTAACGAATGCTCTAGGAATTCTGCCTCGAAATTCCATAGGACCGGCCTAAGTTCCACATTCGTATAGGTGAGTCTATCAAGGGTACTCCTGTAGCTGTGTACCCCACTCAACATAGAGTATAGATCTCATTAAGAGTTACTATTACCTCATCCTTCTTTTGCTGCAGGATCATGCTTTCTAAATTCTTTCTCTCATAGCATGTTCTACCACTTCATGACTTGTTTTTACCCATTGAACCTATTTCTTGGGATCTCCAGTCATGTAGGTCGGGTTACCATCATTTGTGGGCTATAGGCATTAGTCCCATCCTACTGGATGTTTCTTGGACTTTCTCTCTATTAAGTCCTTTCGTCAAAGGATCAGCTAAGTTTTCATTCGTACGTACAAAATCAACTCTAACCGCTCCATTTAGAGATACACTCTCTAATCGTGCTATGTTTTCGCCTTATCTGTCGTCTCTTACCATTGTAATAACGATTCTTAATCTTTGCAATAGCCGCGGTACTATCGCAATGAATTAACATAGCCGGTAACGGTTTCTCCCATGAAGGGATTTCAGCTAGCAAGAATCTTAGCTAACTTGCTTCTTCACTAGTTTTCTCTAGTGTTCTCATCTCAGATTCATTCCATAGTGGACTGAGTCAATATCATTTGTTTTAACAAACAACTCCTCTAGTGATGCTCAATGTGCAAACACTAGTCACTAAATATTCATCTGAAAGATGTTCAATTCTATATCTTGTACCATTTAAGTACAATATGTTACTCCTAGTGAAGTAATCTTAGAGTCATAGTCTTCTTAAGACACCTCATGACTCTTTCTATAGCATGGCAATGCTTCCCATCCGTCTACTAGTAAACTTGCACAAGAGTTTCACGACATCGACAATGTCGGATCTAATACATTCAGTGGCATACCTAAGTGCTGCCAATGATGCTCGTATATTCTGTTTTTCTAATTCCATCTCAAGTGTTCTTACACTTGGATCATAATATGTGATTGCAAGTTTACGGTGAAATAATTACATTTCTTTAAGATCTTCTCAACTTTGTGAGATTTATCAAAAAAGTTATCTTTTCTGATCTAGTAATCTTGAAACCAAGAATTACTTCAATTTTTTTTTTTTTTTGTTTAGGTCTTTCTTATCAATGTTGTTGATAAACAATGATTTCACATAATTCATAACATGAATCTTTAAATCAAATATGAGCAAGTCGTCTTCATAGAGACATATGATCGTGCAAATATTATTTGTCACTTTCATTCACTTTATACTCATTCGATAACATTAGAATGTCAAATTTTTCATGCCATTCCTTAGGAGTTTATTTTAGACCATTCAAATAATTATCTAACTTACAGACCTTGTTTTCTTGTCCATGAATTGCAAAAATTTTCAGGTTGTTCCATATAGACTTGTTCTTCTAGTTCACCATAAAAAGGCAACTTTCACATCCATTTGGAGTACTATCGAGTTATAATTGGCGGCTAAAGGGACTAGTACTCTTATGGATATGATTTTCGTGACTGGTGAATGAATGTCGAAGAAGTCTATATTTTTCTCTTTGTCTAAAACCTTTGACTACAAGGAAAGCCTTGTATTCATCAACCGTACCATCAGGTTTTAGTTCCTTTTTTTCAAAAATCCAAATACAACCGATTGGTTTTGCAACTATGAGACAAGTCAACTAAGTTTCATGTTTTGTTAGACTCTAGAAAATCCATTTCATCGTTTATTGTTTCTTGCCATAATTCAGCATCCATTAAGGATATAGCTTTTTAAGGCTTAATGGATCTTCTTCCATTGTATAAACCAAGTTCATACTCTTTAGCAATTTTAGCTTTCTTACCTCCTTGAGGTTCTATAACATCTCGTACGATGTTTTCATAACTGTTTCATAACTATTTCTGATAACATGAATGTGATCAGATTTAGTGCCCCCACTAGTTCTTAATTTTTAAAAAGGGAAATTTAATTTGCCCCCACTAATGTCGTGCTCCCATTAGAGCCCCCACTAGTGCCCCCACTATTCTTTAGTTAAAGGGGTATATATTTACATAGAATTCGACATCTTTTAAATTCTATGATCACTTTAACATTTAGGTCATAAAACCTATATGTTTCGTTATTTATCGCATACCCGATGAATACATATTCATAGGCTCTACTAGTGAGTTCAACTCTCTTGGGGTCCAGGATCTAAATATAGTCCAGACAATCCCAAGTTCAAAAAATAAGACAAGTTGGATTGTCTTTTCTTCAAAAATTTCTTAATTAGAATTTTTGTTCTTAGACTTGGGTACTCTATAAATTTCAATTTTCGTTATAAAAATTGAACATTCAAGCTCATCAATTTTATTTTCCAAAATTCACAGTCATCAATAAATATGATAAAAATATCTTTTTATCATTTCTAATTTATGTGTCATCAAATTAACACATATCATTATGTTTAGAGATTCATATCCTCTAAATTCTAATTTATATGAACTTTTGATTCATATATCTTGACTGCAATAAATAAAATTGTCTAATTATATAACGTTGGAATTAAGTCCAAGTTACTCAAAAATTAAACTCTTGTTCATGATCAATTTTGATATGTCAAATATTAAAATCACACAACTAATAACATAGAAGGAGAATTTAATTTTTAACATACCATCAAAGTGCAATCTTTTTCCACAAGAGTGCATGGTACACAAGTCTCTCTTTAAGTCTGAGTCAACTCAGTCTTATTCAATAGAAATCTGAAATTCAGATTCTTTCTAATATTTAGAGCATCCAACATGTCTAGATATCCAGTATGCCATTAAATTTATGGCAATTCTTGTTATTGTTTTAAAATAACACGTAAGGGACATTAAGTTTTATATAAAAATAAAACTTTATCATTTTCCATTCTTTGTTACTATTTTTGTAACAAATGGAACTAAATTATTTTTTTCTTGTTTTTGTAACAAAAAATACGCGACGCTCGTATTATGAGCTCCAAACGTTTTTTTTCTCATGTTTTGTAACAATCAAAACTTGTTTGGTTCTGTAACTAATAATTTGTTTTGTAACAAATTATTGTTTTCATCAAATAAAATTTTAGTGTTGTTGATTGAAAACAACAATCACTTCATCGTTTCAGTCGAAAGATGTAAATCTATAGCTTGATTTATCCTTAATGTATTTAGGGACAACTTAACCTCAATATGTAACTTCTTCGGTAGACATAGCATATAGAAACGTCTTAAAATTGTTGTTTTTGGATTTCCAAACTGTTAAATTTGAATTTCCAAATTCTATCATCTACCGAAGTTGTTACTAGGTTGAGTCACGACCAGGTCGCTCTCTTTAAGACGTTTCGTGGCACTACCCAAAGTTGTGCAAGGTAGACTATCAACCACGCCGCCTCCAGGATAAAACAAGCCCAGCTACAACTGTTCGATTAACTACTGCACTGTAGAAAAATCGTTCGAGAATTACACCCTCAAAATATGGCTCAATCGTTTGATCGAAGCCACTCGATACGGTACGTAACCGCTCTATTCGAAACCGTTCAAATTAATATGGTATTATTACCATTCTATTATGGTGCTGAGACCACTCAAATATGGTGTTACCACCATTCTAACTTCTCCAAAACATGAATATGGCACTACGACCACTCATATATACTGTTAAGATCATTCTTTAATATGATCTTAATAGTACTCTATATCCCGAAGAATCATATATTATCGAAGGGACTATGAACTTAAGACCAAGGGACTATGGTCTTAAGAACACTCTTAATACCGAAGGGACAGAAAGGAGTAGAAGCAGAAGAAACTTGTTAAAAACAAGTCGGAGGGAGAAGAGAGGAAAAAACACAGGAAGCATCGACTGTGAATTTTCGGTGTAAAGAATCAAATGGGGCGAGCTCTCCTTTTATAGGGAGAGTTTGTAACAAAAAACGAGTGACTTGGGGATTAAGTCTGCTTAATCCTTAAGCAAACGCGTTTTGTTTCTTAATTGGATATATCCGAAAGTTTCTGGATATGCTTTTGGATCGGGTCAGATCGTAACAAATTTATTTGTTACGCGTAGCGCTTACGGATAATGATTAAATTAATTAATTAATTAATTTAACATTTTCAAGTGACAAAAAAATATATGTCAATTTTTTTTTAAGCGTTCACCCGTTCACAAAATTGGGTACCCCAAGGGCACACCCTTGGAGGTCACTTTTCCCATATATAAACACTTACTAGTTGGGGTGACCCTTCAATGTGGGACATTTTTAAGTCACACCCACACACTAGTTTTTTCATAGTGTTTTTCTTTCCAATTTTCTTCACTAGAATTAACTAGTGTTCCAACATTGAATAAGAATGAAATTAGATTAGAATAGGAACTCTAATAAAATAGAGTCTAGACTTGGGATTGTTTAGGGGTCCATCATTAGATAATTCCCAAAATCCAAAGAGTAGAGAAGTCTACTCACACATGACCATAGTAGACGAGGGAGTAAAAGGCGAAGACAATAAAAGTAAATGATATAATATTAAATGACGAAATGAAAACAAAGTGATAGAGAACCGAAATGTAAAGTACTGGAAATGTAAAGTACTGGAAATACAAAAGTACTACCTCCGTCCCGGTATAATTGACCTACTTTGGTTTTTCACACAGATTAAGAAAAGTGTATAAATAAAGGGGAAAGTGGAATATATTGTATTGGGAATGATAAAAGTAGTATTATTTAGTGTTATATTGTATTGGGAATGATGAAAGTTGTATTGAAAATTGAAATGGGTCAGTTATTTTGGGACACTTTTTTTTAGAAAATGGGTCAGTTATTCCGGGACGGAGGGAGTATGTAACAACTTTAGGAATTCAACTTTAGGAGCACGGGCCATGCGCTTCAGGAGCACGGATCGTGCTACTAGACTTTAGGAATTCTGGCATAATGCTGGGCACACAAACTGTGCTTATGGATGCACGGATCGTGCCAAAGTTACTAGAATTTTGGTTCCTTTTTTTTCTTTGTTTTTGCTCCTTTAGCCTTGCATTTTTTATCCTTTTGCTTAATTCATCCAAATTCTTATTTTTCTTCTTTATTTGATCCTGAAAATAAAAACTAACACTTTATAGTAAAATAACTCCAAAGTAAAATTAAAATTCCATAAATTTTATTTAATTCAAAAGCTAAAAACACACTAAATTAAGACTTATCAATTCTTGAACCCCATTAATATACCATAAAAAAAAATTCTCTCATATTGTTGGTGTGATGCGTAGAGGATTTGATTGATTATTTTGTCATCCACAATAATACTAAAGCACCTTATTTCTCAACTGAAGCACCACTACTATTTTTTTTAGAAGTAAAGCACCACAACACATGTTACTCTTTTAAAAACAAAATGATATCTCAATGAAGCCCTTTTTTTTTTTTTTTTTTTAAGTTCTCCTTACATGAGGCAATGACATCCTAGTTATCGTGAAATTTTTCTTCTCTCTTCAATAATGGGTGCAACTCAATATATGTGTTGGGGTTAAGAGATAAAAGTCTCTATTAGTGACCAAATATTTATATTGTGGGTAATAGGATCCATAAAATAATCATTAGTAGAGAGTTTATCATTAGAAATGGTGTAAATGTTTAGAATTTCCATGATAGCTCTACAGGCTCTACTAGTATGTGATAGCTTATTTATTTTTTTTAGACTAGTGATAAGCTATCATAATGAAAAAGGAGTAATTTGAAATGTTTATGTTTGTATACTCCTTGCAATATACTCCTTTCTATTAAAAGAAGTATATTGTAAGTCGAATTTAATGTCTTGTCTATGGTTTTAGGTTATAAATTGACCTTATTTTTTAGACAAAACGATAATCCTTTAGACTTGTAATATCACTCCAAAGTTGAATTCAAGTTTTTGCAATTTTCTTAAGCTTTTGTTCTTTATTTGCATTCATTTACTTACTTGTCTTTATTCTCTGTTCTTTGCATTTCCAATACTTTACTTTTCAGTTTTCTATCACTTTGTTTTCATTTCGTCATTTAATATTATATCATTTACTTTTATGGTCTTCGCCTTGTACTCACTCGTCTACTATGATCATGTGTGATCTAGACTCTATTTTATTAAAGTTCCTATTCTAATCTAATTTCATTCTTATTTAATCATGTTTCAAATATCAAACAAAGTACCGAGAGGTGGAGTTTGATATTGGACCAAACGAGGTTATACAAGTCAATCAAAATATGAGAATATTTTTGAGATTCTTGGAACAATAAGATTGTACTCAAAGGGTCTATACGATGATCGGCCATGAGAATAGGCTTGATCATTGTTTCGAGACACATTCATGTGTTCCGAGAGAAAATATGAATTACCAAATAAATATCTTGTCTTATGAACGAACTTAGTATAAAATAGAGGAAAGATAGGGGAACGAGAAGGATTTATCGTTATGATTAAAACAACAATCCTAAGACAATTTATTATTTCTGAATTTTAATCAAAAAAGCATTCCTTTTTACCAAATTATTCTCTTTCAGATAATAAAAAATTGAAAATTAGATTGGAGATCACTAAAGATCTTTGTGGGATTGATATTATTTATTACCCACTATAATCATATGCACTTGCGAGCCTATCAAGTTTTTGCCACTGTCGTTAGGGAGTTACTGATATTGATCGGCTTTTTGGTACCGGTTGGACTGAAAAAAATTTATTTTCTTTTGTTGCTTTTTGGATTCTCTTACTCTTTGAATGCGAAGAGTCTGAAGTTTCCGAGAATTTGTTCAACTAAATTTTGAGATTGAAAGATATTTTCATATAAGAAGAAGAGAATTGCGCAAGAACCAAATGATTGCAAATCGTACCCTCAAAGAGTATGTTACGCCTTATATGGTAGAGCCCCATGGTGTTATTGTGCATCGAAACATTGAATCTAATAATTTTAAAGTCAAACCATCTTTACATTCTATAGTCCAACAAAATCAATTTTCTGGATCAACCATTGATGATCCAAATCTTCATCTCTCAATTTTTCTTCAATACTGTGGCAATTTAAAATTGAATCGAGTAACACCTTAGGCCATAAGGCTAAAACTTTTTCCTTTCTCATTAAGGGATATAAGGCTTAGTTTCACTCACTACCTAATGAGTCTGTCTTAACTTGGGATCAACTAAGGCAAGCATTTCGTGCTCGATTCTTTCTCCCAAGCAAATCAGCTCAATTGAGGAATCAAATCACACGATTCACTTAATGATGTGAGGTCTCTTTATGAGGCATGTGAGTGTTTCAAGGAAATGCTAATTCTTTTCTCCCATCATGTACTAAAAATATGGTTAACCATCCACACTTTTTACAATGGTCTGTTATATACCACAAAAATGATTGTTGATGCAGTTGCAAGTGGAGCTCTAATGAATAAAAATATTGAAGAAGATTATGCTTTTATTTAAGATATGGCTCATAATCACTGCCAATGGACAAGTGAGAGAGCCACCACTACTCCACCCCAATCAAAGAAAGAGTCGAGTAAGTGCAAAGTTTCTGCTCTTGATCATTAAGCTTCTAAGGTGTATGCATTGTTCCAAAATTTGAAAAACTAAAAGTAAATGTCGTTTAACCTTCCTCTTCTCCTTATGTTCCACCTTGTGAAATTTGTGGTGTTGTAGGCCACACTGGTGTTTAATGCCAACTAGGGATGTATGTGAATGGTTCTAAGTAAGCTAGCTATTCTCAAAAAGGGGATCCTTTTTCAAACACTTATAATTCTGGATGGAGGAATCATCCAAATTTTTATTATAAAAATCCTCCATCCAATCCCTTTTTACAACCAACAGCAATAACACCAACCGATTTTCAAAATAATCAAAGAGCTCTTCAAAAATCCAATTTGGAAAATTTTGTGATAACTCAAACAAAGCAAAATGAATAGTTTAAAAAACAAATTGGATTTTTGAAAGACACACACTCATAAAGTTGACATAAAAAATGGACTCTATTTCTACTCACAACAGAATGTTGGAAATTCAAATTTCTCAAGTTACTTCTTCTTTTAGATCATCCAAAATATTTCTTGGGCAACCTAAACCAAATCCTTAAGCCAAAATGAATGTTGTAACCCTTATGAGTGGAAACCAACTAGAGGAACTAGAGGGAACTAATGAGAACAATGTGAGTGAGAAAGAGAAAAAAGAACCACAAAACGATAGGTTTGAGGTTGAGATAGAAAAGAAAAAGAAATGTCGTATCCACCACCACCATACAAACCTAAAATATTGTTCCCACAAAGGTTTTCCAAATCAAAGATGGATGAGCTTTTTAAAAAAGTTGTTGATTTGTTGAAAAATCTTTGGCTAAAATGCACTTTTGGTCCCCCAAGTTTTACAAACTTGCGATTTTGGCCCCCCAAATTTGAAAATAACACTTTTGCCCCCTTAAGTTTCACCCATTTGCAAAACCATGGTCTCCCTTAATTTTGACTCAGTCAAAACTGATGTGGATGGCATGTCACATGCTGACTAACTTTTTAATTTTAAAATAAAATAAAAGCCATATAATTAGAAATGAAATAAAATAATTGGAAAATGAAAAGAAAACCCAGAAATCATCATATTAGACTCATAAACACATATTCAAACTAGAAATACCAATTGCAAAACAAAATCCAAGCAACTTCAAATCTAAACCCATAAAAACAAATGTAAAATCTAATCCCTAATTAAATTCACACATCACACAAATTATTCTTGTTCCTCTTCCCTTTAGCTTTCATTTTTGATAAATTAGCAAAATCTAAACCCGGAAAAGAATATGAAAATTAACATCAGTACCAACAAGCTAAACCTAGAATTGGTTCATCTTCCCTTCCCTTTCCATTGTTCTGCATGCTCATCAAACATCAACACGATAAAGAAACTTTCAAATCTCTTTGCGTGAACAATAACTTCGATCTGCTTCTTTGCAACATTGCCGAAAATTAAGATTGTTGTTCACTTGTTGTTGTTGTTGTGTTTGACGGGAAAACCAAAAGCAACAATAATAATTGGATTGAGTTTGGATGAGTTATAAAGATTGAGTTTGATTTGGTTTGTTTAAATGATTTTGATTTTGAGAATGAAGATTAGGGTTGAAGATGAAGAAAAATTTTCCAATGTTTATTATTAGTTTTAATTTCATTTTTCTATTTTTTTTTTCTAATTTCTAATTTTAATTAATTTTCATGTGTGCACACAGTTGTCAATATTTTATATAAAAAAATATCCACATCAGTTTTGATTAAGTCAAAATCAAGGGGCGCAATGGTTTTGCAAAGGGGGTGAAACTTAAGAGGACAAAAGTGCTATTTTCAAACTTGGGGGGCCAAAATCGCAAGTTTGTGAAATTTGAGGGGTCAAAAGTGCATTTTAGCCTAAATCTTTATATTAACATTCCTTTCACAGATGCTCTGTCTCAAATGTTATCAGATGCAAAAAAAATTGAAGGAGAATTTATCAACAAAATAAAAGATAGAGGACAATGAGACAGTAGCTCTAAGTGAAGAATGTAGTGCCATAATTCAAAATAAGTTGCCTCCAAATCTTAAAGATCCTGACAGTTGTTTCATCCTTTGTATGACTGGAAGTGAGATTATTGAGGAGGTCGTGTGTGATTTAGGGGCTAGTGTAAGCTTAATGTCATTATCCCTTTGCGTGTGGTTAGGCGTAGGATAGTTGAAACCTGCCAATATGACTCTGCAGTTTGTTGACCACTCCACTAAACATCCGACTGGAACTCTTGAGGATATTCCTATCAAAATAGGAGAAATTTTTATCCCGACGGATTTTTTTTGTGATGAAGATGGAGGAGGACTCCTAAGTTCCAATTCTTTTAGGGAGACCCTTCCTCGTCACTTAACGTGCCATAATTGATATCACACATAGTAAGTGGGCATTCAATGTGGGTGAAGAAAAGATTGAGATTGAGTTTGCTAATCTCATAAAAGAGTCCTTCCATTCAGAACTCTTAATGTATGATTGATATTGTTGACCATTGTGTGAAAGAGTGTTATTTATCATCATCTTATGTGATGATTTGGAAGTATATTTAGTAAACAATGCAGGTACAAAATTAAGTAAAGATGCTCAAGTCTATGCACAATTATTGGATGAAAATTCTTCGATGAAAGACTTGGTTACTGAAGACTTGGTTGAGGAAAATTTTGATCCTCTTCCAAAGGGAACACCAAAAGTGGGATTGAAGCCTCTCCTGCACATCTCTAAGGTATGAATTTCTAGGCTTAGACTCTACTTTTCCTGTTATTGTCAATGCAAACTTAAATGAGGTGGAAACAAAAAAAATACTTAATATTCTCAAGAAATGTCCTAAAGTTATAGGTTATACTGTTGAGGATATTAAGGGAATAAATCCATCATTATGTATGCATAAGATATTACTTTAAGAGGATTATAAACCATCCATTGAGCATGTTATTCTGGCACGTTAGACTTACGATGTTCCAAACGATGTTCCAACACAGGACACAGATACACAGATGTTGTATATGATGTTTAGAACATTAAGCTAACAAATACAAACATAATAAAGCAAATAATGGACAAGAAAGAAAAGAGACATAGAGAATTGTTAACCCAGTTCGGTGCAACGTCACCTACATCTGGGGGCTACCAAGCCAGGAAGGAAATCCACTAGTGCAGTCTGTATTCAAAAGCTCTCAGCAAACCACGTTTGCACTTAAGACCTAGGACCTACCCCAACTAGACTTCAACCTAGGAACTCTTAGATTTGAGATCCCATCTCACTCCCTTACAACAGATCACAATCCCCTGTGATTTCCAAATTACAGACTCAATTCAAATGAGGTTACCCTCGAAAAAACAACAACTTGCAACCTTGCTTAAAAGCTTAGATGCAATCCACAATCTACCTAGCTCCTTGCTTAAAAGCTTCGGAGTAGTGCACAGTATTACAACTCAAAGCACAGTCCTAAACATGCATCAAGATGATACACGAAAGGCTCACAATATGTATGACTCAAAACCTAAACAAAAACTCTATTTGTTGCACAATGTCTTGAATGAATATCTTCAGGTCTTGCAGCCTTTTATATACTGAAGCAAGGCGTGTCATTCCTTCAATCATGCTTCAGATCGGATCAGTGACTTCTTCATTAAGCAATGGACGGATATAGAAACTCCTAAAAAATAGGCTTTATTAAAAGTCACATAAAAATACTTTCCTAAGTCATTTCATCAATTCCTTAAGAAATCACATATGTTCTGATCTCTTCATAATTGCACACGGTTCATACCAACACATGCTGGTGTGGATTCCTTCAATCAAGCAAGCGCGTGCGTAAACATAGATCAGGCCCAGAACGTACAGAACAACTCTTGATGTTGGAACATTGTGTTCCGCATCTGAAGTGAATATTTGTTTTAGGCAAAAGTGAAGCCAACATACAAATATCCAACAATCTCCCCCTTTGGCAAATTTTTGGCTAAAACAAATTCAGCCCACACCTGTTAAAAACAGAGAGATAGCACACGCAACCTTTCCTCCAATCTTCACAAATAAAATCTTCCTTGAAGAAAGGTTCACATTCTCAGACTTCCAAGAGATACCAAAATATAGTTCTTCAGTCTTCACACATATCTTCAGGACTAGAAGAATTATATTACATGTCTCAGATTCTGCTTCCACTATTTTCACACAACAATTAACATATGGAATTTTGCAGACAAGAGAAACTAAAAGGTATCAGAGAGAAGATCAGAGTTATGCAGCAAAGGACGTATAAGGAAAAATAAATTCCTGTACATCCTAAACAGACAGTCAACTGTCACAACACGCTACTTAGAGAAATAGGAATATAGTACTCAGTAGCTCAAACCATCAGGATGTTTTAACATCCACAGGAACATTCAGGGACACAGAAGCTTACTCCCCCTCAAGGAGTACAAACAGATATTCTTTACTCCCCCTGAATACATGCACACACACACACACACATATATATATATATATATATATATATATATATATATATATATATATTTAAAACCAACACAAATACAATTAAAATAACCAGAAGGCCAGAATCGGATGTCTCAACATCCTCGAGCACATAGTCAGGTAACATACAGCAAGGATATACCTACTGCCCCTTGTTAGCCATAAAATATGCCAAATTGAGATATGACAAAAGCATAAATTACAGCTAAAAGTACCTGACATTTTGGACAGTGGTTGCTATTCCTCATGGAGGCAAACACCCAGCTTGCTTCGTAGTTTCTCAAATTGCTTGATATCTAAGGCTTTTGTGAAGATGTCAGCCAGTTGTTCTTCAGTTGTTACATGCTCCAGAGTTACAATTTTGTCTTCAACAAGATCCCTAATGAAGTGATGCCGGATGTCAATGTGCTTTGTTCTACTATGTTGTATTGGAAATATTGATAGCACTTAGATTGTCACAGTACAATGTTAGAACATTTTGTTGAACATCATACTCTTCCAGCATTTGCTTCATCCAGACTAACTGAGAGCAGCTACTACCTGCAGCAATATATTCTGCCTCTGCGGACACTGAATTTTGTTTCTTGCTTAACCAAGACACCAAATTGTTTCCAAGGAAGAAACAGCCTCCAGAAGTACTTTTTATGTCATCTGCACTACCTGCCCAATCTGCATCACAATAGCCAATCAACCTGCAACTTCCACCGTGAGAATAGAGAATCCCATAGTCTGTGGTGCCATTTATGTACTTCAGAATCCTTTTAACTTGAACAAGATGACTCATTTTAGGATCTGCTTGATATCTAGCACAATCCCATACAGCAAAATTTATGTCAGGTCTGCTTGCTGTAAGATATAGGAGACTTCCAATCATGCTTCTGTACAGGTTTTGATCAACAGCTACACCATTTTCATCTTTGGATAGCTTTACATGAGTGGCTGCTGGTGTTCTTTTATGACTGGCATTATCTAGCCCGAACTTCTTCACAATATTCTTGGCATACTTGCTCTGAGAGATGAAGGTTGTGTCTTCCATCTGTCTGACTTGCAGACCAAGAAAATAAGTCAGTTCTCCCACAAGACTTATT
The DNA here is from genome assembly GCF_051527215.1 of Medicago sativa. Classification (NCBI taxonomy): domain Eukaryota; kingdom Viridiplantae; phylum Streptophyta; class Magnoliopsida; order Fabales; family Fabaceae; genus Medicago; species Medicago sativa. Next base: position 51,968,196 of record NC_140751.1, on the reverse strand, counting down.
TCAAATTCAGACTGCATCTGATGAACGAAATGTTGAACCATTTGATTCGACATTCCTCCAAACACAATATTATCAGGGTAAGTAAGGATAATCAGGAATCTTTCATGTTCTTTTTTTACAGACTTGTCTGCATCACTTTTCTTGAACTCTTGAATGTTACAGGACTCTGAGAATCTTTTGAGCCAAAGTCTGGAAGCTTGCTCGAGGTACGGACACGCTTTCTTGTACACAAGGACAGAAGGACATGAGTCATAAACTCTGTGTTCTTCTACACATACATCTTTTTGAAGATACCCATCATTATCCTTTCGAATAAAAGTTTCACATACCAGAAGACAAATGCATTTAAACTCAACTAAAGAGTCAAGGATTTCAACAATTTTGAACTTTTCTTCTAGAGCAGGACCTTGTATTGCTAGATTGGCCTTGTTCCCTGTCACATTATCAGAACTGATATTGGAAATAGTATTTTTAGTATCTGGCATAGACACCAAATCTCCTCCCATACTTCCTCCACCTTCAGTATTTTCAACTTGAGTAGTGGCAGACACCTTATGATGTTCAATCATTACTCGCAACATCTCAATGTGTTCCTCATACTCTGAGTCCCATTTGTAACAGTTGTCTCTAGATCTGACCCCTTTCATTATGGTTTCTCCTTCTTTGTTCACAACTCTGCATCCAATCTTCCTGAAGGTAATTTCCAGATCTTGATCACATAACTGGCTTATGCTAATCAGGTTTGAGTGGAGTCCTTCGACCAGAAACACATTAGTCAACTTAGGTAACTTGCTCTTCTTAAGGCTTCCTATTCCTATAACTCTGGCTTTAAAGTTATCAGCAAAGGTAACAGGGCCAACATCAACCTGTCTCAAGTCTTCAAAGTAATTGTATTCACCAGTCATATGTCTAGAACAACCACTATCAAAGAACCAACCCTTCTCATCAGATGTTGCTGGGGATGTATGAATCATCAGACCCACACATTTAGGTTTCCTTTCTTTATATGTTTCACTCTCTACAGATCTGGATTGATACAGTTCAGGTGTTTTGTACAGATTGAAACATAATAGATTTTTATGTCCTTGTAAGTTGTTAGGAGGACATTTCCAAGTGGAAGACTCTTTTTCAGGCTTAGTTAGGAGAGGTTTTGAAGGATGTTCTAACATTTTGCCAGGGTTATCCACTGTGCTGGAAGAAGTTACAAAATTTAACTTTTCAACTGAGTTCACACTTTTATCTATCTCATGCTGATCTAGAGACTGGACATAGTTACTAATCTTATGTTCATTTATCAAAGGTTCATGAGTATGTTCTATGTCATTAGGTTCTTCTATTGTTTGACCATCTAACGACTCAGTAAAAACATCAGTTCCAGCACTCATCATCATAACTTGTTGTGAGGCATTGTTAAGATGAGATTTGACAGATATTACCTTATGATTAAGATCAGCAACTTTGCTCGAATGATTAGATCTTTTATACTGGAGCTGGTTGATAATCTCATCATGCTCTGCTAGAAGCTTAGACATGTCTGTATCATCATAGTCAGGTACCACAATTTCCCTACCAGCAAGGTCTTTATCAGAAGAATTACACAGGGGTATCACTCTTCGAGTCAAAGCAGTGACAATTTTGGCAGCATCTCCTTCACCATCTCCATCTTCATCATCAGACCAAGAAACCAACATCCCTTTCTTTTGTTTCTTGAGCAAGGTTGCACATTGATAGACGTTTGGCAAGTGTACCAATAACTATCGAAGTAGTAAAAATATCGATCCCACGAGGACTGTTTTTAACTTCAATAATTCAATTACGTTATATAATTAGGATGTATAAAAGTTATTTTTGGTTTGCCACTAGGCAGTAGATATGGTTTGATTTTATGAAATCAAATAAAGGAAATAAAGTTGATTAAGAAAATATGGAGAGAGAGATGAGATCAGGTCTGTCGAATCCTCTATGTTTCCCCTAATTGGTTACTGCACCTATTATTACTAATGATTCTCTAGTTACACGATAGTTAACAAATTAGCCCTAATCAATCCCTTGAGTTAGGACCCTCTTTTTAAACTACAGCCCCTAATTCCTTAGGTGGTCTAGTAATCATCAAAGGTTTAAGCACGTTAACCTAATATCACTAACAAACGATTATCCATTCCTAGACTAACCATGTTTATTAGAACAATTCAATTAGGTCTAAGTCGAAAGCTATGGTCAGTAGTCATTCGTTCTCACAAAATCATGTTTATATTTGATCAGGATATAAAAAGCATTAAGAACAATTGAATTGAATGAAAACTAGAATATCATTAATAAGTAATAGAGTTTCACAGCAACATGTATCAATTAGGGTTACATAGATTCATCTCTGACCTAATCTCTGAGAGATTTAGCTACTCATAATCGAGTTTACAAATAGCATAATCAATGAAATAATTAAAACATACATGAATTGGTAAAAGGATGAAGAAATCGCCCTTCTAGCCGTCTCTGATGTCTCAAAATCGCACTTTGCTCTCCAAAATCGTAACCCTTGTTCTTCAGATTGAGTGCAGTATTTATAGAAGTCATGGGCCTGACCCATCAAAATCGCGCCGCGCCTTGTATAATGGCGTGCCGCGATTTCCTCTTTACAGGAAGTGTGTAATTTTGCTTCAAAAATCGCAGCACGGCTTGAAATTGGCGTGGCGCGATTTCCTTCGAACAGACTTCAAATTTTAAGCTTTTTGCACTCCAGAACAGTATAAATTGCATGAGAACTCTATCAAAATGTCACAATAAGTCCCTAATATTACGTAATGACAGGATGTCATCACAACCCCAAACTTAAACCATTCCTTGTCCTCAAGGAATTTGCTTGCAACAGTGACAAATGACAGTAAAATAACAGTTACTTGACAAAACGATAGTACCCAAAAGTTCATTCTCCTTCTAGCTAAAGATGAGCTAGTTTGACTTGTTCGCATCCACCAATTCACAACTCCTCGCATCAAATTGAAACAGGGTTCTACCAGTCGACATGCAGGTCTACATATTACCATACGCTTGAAAAGTTTCTAAATATCAATCAAAGTCAATATCCTTACACACTTTTGAGGTCTTCAGGGTTATAACGGGGCTTAGGTGAAAGGTGGGATATATTTGGATAAGTAGGCTACACAAAATTTGAGTTAGGCATTCCTACGGAAGTTAAGCACAAAATTCAATCCATCATTCATTCACCTTATGGAACAACAATTGTAAAGGTACTAGAGAATACTTGTAACTATTGGGACAATCGAGTTTGAAGTTACTCGGATTTTCAATGTTTTGTCCCTTTTTCATCATTCATTTTCATTTTTTTTTTCATACACCATTTTTGTGTATATTTTGCATGACAATTTTTCTTTTACTTTCATTTTTTGTTCTCTAATTCTCTAGTACCCCCACCCCAAACTTAGTTGGTTGCAAATTCCAATAGCAACCCCAAACTTAATCTTTAGCAACATACTACAATGCCTTAACTCAGAAAATACATTAAGGGACAAGTCCTAAAAGTCTCTAAGCTTGTAATGTAGTTTGTCACCGAACAAAAAGTTCTAATCCTACCGGCTCAAAATTGGTTAAGAAAGGATAAATTTAACAATTTAAAACAGGGTAGGCTTCAAAAAGGCTCACAGGACCAAGCACTTTTGCCTCAGTGTATAATTGACAAAGACCAATCAATAATAGAGAAACAATGCAAGTTCTAGAAATGTAGTTGCATGGAAAGCTAATCTAAATATAAGTAAATTGAAAAACAAATTTGGCAATGAACCTTATGGCTGAGATTTCTGGGAGTATGTGACTACCTAGCAACGCCGTACACTTCGCCTTTGAATCAAGTCACCCCTCCTTTAGAACTTTTGGAATACCGTTTCATCAAACAACTGTTACTAAACTGGAATAGGTCACATGAAACAAAACAAATTCATTAATAATAAACAAGTGCAGGAGCAATTACAATAGGGAAATAAGTTCAATGGACTTCGACATTAAAAAGAAAATAAAGAAAATACATCAAAAGAAAAATAACTGAAAATAAAATACAAAGCAGAAAATGCTAATCCATCAGTAGATCAGCCCATGTTCACGTCATCATCCGAGTGTCCAGCCCCCGGTGTCCTCAATCCTTCAAAGATGCCATCCCCTTGATCTTGCTCGGTGGTATTGAAATCATCAGTGATTTCCCTCCTCATGCGCAGCCCATACTCTTCTTGATGTGTAAAATATTGCTCCATGCGCTCACGGGAGCCTCCAAACCTCTCATAAGACCCACTAATCGGACCCATATGCAATTGAGCCTCCGCAGCAAACGCAGCTGAGAACCTAGGACGGTTCACCCATAGCTGGTCCGAAGTCTCATTCATCCAATTAGCTTGCACCTGCATGAATTCCTCAAGCTTTGGGTGAAGAGGAGCATAACCCCCTTGGCTACTACTCCCTCCTTGCTCCATTTGTTGTTGCCTTGCTGCCTCCCTCTCTCTCTCCTTCATATAGCCCTCATATTTCTTCACAAATCCATCCATTACCAAGTCGGTGATTGGCTTCATATTGCTTGTGTTGAGATCACTATCATAAGCCGGCACCAACTATTGCTCACACAACCAATTAATTAGACTCCCATGCCCCAATTGTGTGGTGTTTCCGGTTGCTAGATCATGAAGACTATTGGCCAAGAGGCGGCCAATATCTATAGGGCGCTCCTTGATGATGGCGTAGGCAGCAAGCACCCTCTTGAGAGGAATTTCAGAAGTGCAAGATGCACTCTCAAGAGTCTGAACCACATAAGACACCCATGCCTTGGGTACCGGCAGCATCTCCGCATAAGTAAGCATCCGGGACTTTTTCCAAGTCGACCCAGGCCTACACATGGTGGTGATGATCTCATCAAAGGTATCCTCCGTAATAGCAAATCTCTCCCTCCTCAATTTTTCAACCCAACACTCCTCCGGTGCTTGAACATTCAGCCATGCATTGAGAGCATCCGGGCTGAAATCAATGTATTTGCCTCGCACAAAAGATTGAAAGGGTGTATCGGACACCCTTGCATTTGCAAAGAATTCGACGATCACCGTTTTGTTGTTTGCTTCGTCGATCATCTCATTCAACCTCGTCCACCCCCTCCTTCGTAATTCAGACTCAAAGAAAGGATATTTCACAAGCTTTGTGAAATCAAACTTCCTCTCCCCTATGACTTCGAAACTCTTCATAGATTGATGAAACTCTTGGGCTTGGTCATTGATGAAATGGATGGCGTTTTCGGGTGGTTCGGATGCGGCACGAGGGCGTTTGGATTTGCTTGTGGATGGTTTGGGGTTGGTAGTTTTCTTTGAGCGGGTGTTTCTTTGGTTTGAGGCCATTTGTGGTTTAGGAAGATGGTGAAAGGGAAGTTTTGTGAAGTTTGGGAAAGTTGGGAATGATAGTGGTTTGATGGTGGTTTGGATTGATGAATTGATGATAGGATTGTGGGTAGATGATGTTTAGGAAGTGAAAAAGGAGATGAAGATGATAAAAATTCGTGAGTGGAAGTTGAGGGAAGTTTTGGTAGGAAGAGGTAGGAAGAATGGAATGAAAATGATGATGAACAGTGAAGGTTTTATAGTGCTGTTTGGGCAAAATCGCGGCACGCCAATATACAAGGCGCGGCGCGATTTTGCATTGTAACGGGCAATAACGGGCAAATTTGTAACGGCTAGTAACGGCTATAAGTCCAACGGCTATTTTTTTTTTTCATATAACAGCCAAAATCGCGCCGCGGTAATGACCAGGCGTGCCGCGATTTTGGTACAACAGGGAGTCATGCTTGGCTTTTGGAAAATCGCGCTGCGGCCATATATAGGCGCGGCGCGATTTTGAACAAACAGGGAGTTTTCTTTGCTTCCTCAGGCCAAAAATTTTGTTTTCTTGAAAAATTGCCTGAGTTCATTGAATCTTTGAAAAACTTTTGAGGAGAGAATCATGCAAGACGTCAGTACCTTGCATGATTTTCTTGGCAAGAGGTATCCTTGAACAAAATTTTTAAAACTTTCCTGCCTTGTATTAAAAGAAAAGAAAAATATTTTTGTGTTTTTGTTTTTGAAAGCAATAAAATCATACCTGAAAAATAAATAGTGGGTTGCCTCCCACTCAGCGCTTCTTTACCGTCACTAGCTTGACTGATGACCATCCCTAAGGATCAGTTGATGTCTCTCCCTCTTCATTGTTTGGGAGTCCTCCTTTACGGTACCGTTTCAGCTTTTGCTCCTTACCCTTGAAAGTTCCTTGTGCACAAGACTTCCTTAGATCCACAGCTTCATTAACAGGCTTGTCAAAGTACCTCCTAACTCTTTCTATTGTATCAGAGAAGATAGAAAGCATACACCATTGAAAAGTAGCCGGCCCATTATGCATTCCAAAGGGGATCTTCTTATAAGCAAACACACTACAAGGGTTAGTGAAAGTAGTCTTAGGCATGTTGTTCCAACTTCCAAATCCCCCATACTTATTGTCAAGGATGTCTCCTGATGATTGTTGTTGCATAAGTTCTGTGCTTACTTCAAGTTGCTTGACACACTCTGTCACCCCAACATCTTCAACCACTTCCTTACTTTCAATAGACTTAACAATTTCTCCTTCCATAGGTTGAATAGTTTGAGAGTCAAGGGAGTTTTCTTCGACTGTTTCTTCACTAACGTCAATCCGGTAACACTTGTGGTTATCATCTTGGTTCTTTATTGCCTCAAAGATATTGAAAACTACATGCTCCTTATGGAACCTCAACATTAACTCTCCACGTTCAACATCAATTAAAGCACGACCAGTTGCAAGGAAAGGTCTTCCTAGAATGAGTGGCATATCCTCATCTTCAGCCATATCTAGGACCACAAAATCTGCTGGGAACACCAAGTCATTAACCTTGACTAGTACATCTTCAAGTATACCGAAAGGATAAGAGATTGACCGATCAGCTAAAGTAATGGTCATTCTTGTTGGTTTTGGTTCCCCACACTTAAGCTTCTTCATCATTGAAAGAGGCATCAGGTTTATACTTGCTCCCAAGTCACATAAAGTTCTTCCAATGTCTACCGGTCCAATTGAACAAGGGATAGTAAAAGCACCAGGATCCTTCAGCTTAGGTGGCAGCTTCTTTTGAAGAATAGCACTACAATTTTCAGAAAGTGCAATATTCTCATCATCCTTAGGCTTCCTTCGTTTAGTCAACAAGTCTTTCATGAACTTAGCATATAACGGCATTTGATCAAGAGCTTCGCCGAAAGGAATATTCACCTGAAGTTGTGAGAAAAGTTGCATGAACTTCTTGAATTGGCCTTCATCCTTTTCTTTCTTCTTTGAAAGGTGAGGGTATGGAAGCTTCACATATGATGGAACACTCTGTGGTTTGTCTCCATCTTTCAAAATTTGACTCTTTGACTTCCTCAAGATTGAATCTTCATCAATTAACTTCTCACTTTTTTCTCCCTCTATTTTTTTCTTCCTTTCGTTTTCAACTACTCCATGATCATTTTCTTTTTCAACTACACCCTCATCATTTTTTTCAACTACATCATCCTCCTCCACCTCAATTACATCATCAACCTTCTTTGGAGCTTTTGGAACTAAAGGTGTCAAAACCTTTTTGCTCCTCAATTCAATAGCATTACAAGACTCATTCTTAGGGTTGTCTTTAGTGTTACCTGAGAATCCGCCTTTACTTTGTTCAGCCAATTGCTTAGCTAATTGCCCCAGTTGAGTTTCAAGCATCTTCCTAGAAGCTTCATTGTTCTTTCTTTCAGCTTCTTGACTTTTCTTCATCTCTTCAAAGTTGCCTTGAGTCATCTTCATGAAGTTCATCATAGTTTCCTCAAGAGCTGATGGCTTCCTTTGTTGTTGTTGAGGAGGAGTGAGCATCTGAGAGTTCAAAGCATTGTTATTTGAGTAGCTTAGATTTGGATGCTTATTAATGCCTGAATTGTAGTATTGATTCTGCCTTTGATAACCTCCCATGAAGTTAGCTTCTTCACTTGATCCTTCCAGAACACATTCACCGTTGGGATGTTCTTCACCACATAAGTCACATTTGATTGCAGCCACTTGTTGTTGCTTATGAGCCAAAGTGAAGCCTTGAAACTCCTTAGTTAGAGCTTTGATTTGTTTGTTCATAGCTGCTTGGTTAGCAAGGATAGCAGTTTGCTCACTTACCCCAAACACTCCTCTTTCTTTCTTCTTAGCTTGATCACGATACTCATTGCCAGCCATGTTTTCAATTAGAGCTTGAACTTCATGATCAGTTTTGCTCTTGAGACTACCTCCCGCGGAAGCATCTAAGAACATTCTAGTGTTTGGTGTTACCCCCTCAGTGAAGATTTGGAGGTATTGTTTCTCGGTGAACTCATGATTAGGGCACCTCTTAAGAAGCAAATTGAATCGCTCCCAAGCATCATACAATGATTCACCTTCTCCTTGCTTGAAGTTAGAGATCTCCATCTTCTTTTCCCAATATTTAGACATATGAAAATATTTCTCCAAGAACTTCAGCTCTAACTCTTCCCATGTTTGGACAGTCCCGTTTGGTATTGTTAGCAACCAATCTTTTGCTCTTCCCGTCAAAGTGAAAGGAAACAGCCTTAGCTTCTTTTGTGCTTCAGTCACGGTGGCTGGTTGCACACAAAACTCGTAGGTTTCAACAAAGCGGCTCAAGTGTTCATGAGGACTCATAGCTTCAGTCCCATCGAATTGCTTGTCCCTCAAACCGTTGAGGATAGTTGTCTTGATGTCGAAAGCTACGGGGTTAGCTGGTTGAAAAGTGTGGGTCAGTTGACCGCGATGAGTGGCTAACCCGTAGTCTCCTAGCTTAGGTCTCGGTGGAACAACTCCTTCTCCTTCCATAGTTGCAGATTTAGGAGAAGAGATTGTTTCAGATTCAGTTGAGAGTGGCTCCGGTATTTGTTCTCGAACACCCGGTGGAACGGACTGAGCTAACCTTTGCGATCGGACAGCTTTCCGAAGTTCTCTAGCAGTCCTTTCAATTTCCGGATCGTACTCTAAGTCGTCTGAGCTCTGTTTACCTCGCATAAACAGCAAAATACCTTAGTAGCACTGCACAACGCAAAGTAATCAAGTGAATATGAAAACAGAAAAATAAAAATTAAAAACAGAAAATTAAATTGCAAAAACCCTAAATTATAACGTAATTGCCTTGTTGAAATAATTCAACAGTCCCCGGCAACGGCGCCAAAAACTTGATAGACGTTTGGCAAGTGTACCAATAACTATCGAAGTAGTAAAAATATCGATCCCACGAGGACTGTTTTTAACTTCAATAATTCAATTACGTTATATAATTAGGATGTATAAAAGTTATTTTTGGTTTGCCACTAGGCAGTAGATATGGTTTGATTTTATGAAATCAAATAAAAGAAATAAAGTTGATTAAGAAAATATGGAGAGAGAGATGAGATCAGGTCTGTCGAATCCTCTATGTTTCCCCTAATTGGTTACTGCACCTATTATTACTAATGATTCTCTAGTTACACGATAGTTAACAAATTAGCCCTAATCAATCCCTTGAGTTAGGACCATCTTTTTAAACTACAGCCCCTAATTCCTTAGGTGGTCTAGTAATCATCAAAGGTTTAAGCACGTTAACCTAATATCACTAACAAACGATTATCCATTCCTAGACTAACCATGTTTATTAGAACAATTCAATTAGGTCTAAGTCGAAAGCTATGGTCAGTAGTCATTCGTTCTCACAAAATCATGTTTATATTTGATCAGGATATAAAAAGCATTAAGAACAATTGAATTGAATGAAAACTAGAATATCATTAATAAGTAATAGAGTTTCACAGCAACATGTATCAATTAGGGTTACATAGATTCATCTCTGACCTAATCTCTGAGAGATTTAGCTACTCATAATCGAGTTTACAAATAGCATAATCAATGAAATAATTAAAACATACATGAATTGGTAAAAGGATGAAGAAATCGCCCTTCTAGCCGTCTCTGATGTCTCAAAATCGCACTTTGCTCTCCAAAATCGTAACCCTTGTTCTTCAGATTGAGTGCAGTATTTATAGAAGTCATGGGCCTGACCCATCAAAATCGCGCCGCGCCTTGTATAATGGCGTGCCGCGATTTCCTCTTTACAGGAAGTGTGTAATTTTGCTTCAAAAATCGCAGCACGGCTTGAAATTGGCGTGGCGCGATTTCCTTCGAACAGACTTCAAATTTTAAGCTTTTTGCACTCCAGAACAGTATAAATTGCATGAGAACTCTATCAAAATGTCACAATAAGTCCCTAATATTACGTAATGACAGGATGTCATCACACATTCAGTTCTAATGTGACCATAACCTCCACATTCAAAGCATTGCACTCCTTTGTATTGAACATTTTTGTCATTATTTCTGTTATACCTTGGATTGCTTTGTTGCTTGTCAATGTTGAATCGGATGTTTTGCCCACTGCCTCTGATTCTGCTATTGACTTGTTTCAAAAGTCTGTTGAACTGTCTACCCAGCATAGCCATATCATCTGCGATTTTGTCATCTTCTGCATCTTCATACCATTCATCATTATCAGCTGCATTTGTTGTAAGAGCAATACCTTTTCCTTTCTTTTCACTTTTGTTGTCAACAACAAGCTCATAGTTCTGTAAAGAACCTATGAGTTCTTCCACTTGCATACTGGAGACATCCTGAGATTCTTCAATAGCTATCACCTTCATATCGAATTTCTTTGGAAGGGATCTGAGAATCTTTCTCACCAATTTCTCATCTGACAACTTTTCACCAAGAGAATCAAATGAATTTGCAATGTCTAAGACATTCATGTAGTAGTCTTGGATGGTCTCATCCTCCTGCATTTTCAGATTCTCAAATTTGGTTGTTAAGAGCTGAACTCTTGAGCTCTTTACTTTTGAGGTTCCTTCATGTGCTGTCTTGAGGATGTCCCAAGCATCTTTGGCAACATCACACTTTTTGATGAGTCTGAACATATTTTTGTCTACCCCATTGAAGAGAGCATTTAACGCCTTTGAATTTGCTAGTGACAATTCATCTTCAGGAGCAGTCCACTCCTCTTCCGGTTTCAGAATAGTTGTTTTGTTTCCATCTTTATCAAGGACAACTGGATGTTCCCAACCTCTTAACACTGCTTTCCAGGTTTTGATATCTATGGACTTTAGGTATGCACACATACGTGACTTCCAGTAGTCATAATTGGTTCCATCTAACAGAGGTGGTCTGTTAACGAATCCTCCTTCTTTCTCCATATTGCCAGAATAGATCTCCTCTGGATCTCACCCAATAACAGGCAGGGTGCCTGCTCTGATACCAATTGTTATTCTGGCACGTTAGACTTACGATGTTCCAACACAGGACACAGATACACAGATGTTGTATATGATGTTTAGAACATTAAGCTAACAAATACAAACATAATAAAGCAAATAATGGACAAGAAAGAAAAGAGACACAGAGAATTGTTAACCCAGTTCGGTGCAACGTCACCTACATCTGGGGGCTACCAAGCCAGGAAGGAAATCCACTAGTGCAGTCCGTATTCAAAAGCTCTCAGCAAACCACGTTTGCACTTAAGACCTAGGACCTACCCCAACTAGACTTCAACCTAGGAACTCCTAGATTTGAGATCCCATCTCACTCCCTTACAACAGATCACAATCCCCTGTGATTCCCAAATTACAGACTCAATTCAAATGAGGTTACCCTCGAAAAAACAACAACTTGCAACCTTGCTTAAAAGCTTAGATGCAGTCCACAATCTACCTAGCTCCTTGCTTAAAAGCTTCGGAGTAGTGCACAGTATTACAACTCAAAGCACAGTCCTAAACATGCATCAAGATGATACACGAAAGGCTCACAATATGTATGACTCAAAACCTAAACAAAAACTCTATTTGTTGCACAATGTCTTGAATGAATATCTTCAGGTCTTGCAGCCTTTTATATACTGAAGCAAGGCGTGTCATTCCTTCAATCATGCTTCAGATCGGATCAGTGACTTCTTCATTAAGCAATGGACGGATATAGAAACTCCTATAAAATAGGCTTTATTAAAAGTCACATAAAAATACTTTCCTAAGTCATTTCATCAATTCCTTAAGAAATCACATATGTTCTGATCTCTTCATAATTGCACACGGTTCATACCAACACATGCTGGTGTGGATTCCTTCAATCAAGCAAGCGCGTGCGTAAACATAGGTCAGGCCCAGAACGTACAGAACAACTCTTGATGTTGGAACATTGTGTTCCGCATCTGAAGTGAATATTTGTTTTAGGCAAAAGTGAAGCCAACATACAAATATCCAACAGAGCATCAAAGGAGATTAAATCCTAACATGAAGGAAGTTGTGAAAAAAAAAGTACTTAAACTCCTTGATGTTGGGATTATATATCCAATTTCAAATAGTAAATGGGTTAGTCTTATTCAAGTGGTAACTTAAAATGGAGGTCATACAATTATAAAAAAAATGAGAAAAATGAATCCAATGCTACAAGAATTGTAAAGGGATGGATAATGTGCACGATTATAGGAAACTTAACAAATCAATCTGTTAAGATCACTTTCCCCTCCCTTTTATTGATCAGATGCTAGAAAGGTTAGCAAAGCATTCACACTTTTGATATTCGGATGGGTATTCTAGATTCTTTCAAATCCCTATTCATCCTAGCGACCAAGAAAAAACTTTTACTTGTCCTTATGACACTTATGCCTATAGAAGGATGTTTTTTGGTCTATGTAATGCTCCTGCTACTATTCAAAGTTGTATGATGTAATTTTTTTCGGATATTATGGAAATTTTTATGGATAATTTCTCGAGACATGGATCAAGTTTTGATAACTGTTTGACTAACCTAGAAAAAAATTCTTGAAAGGTGTGAGAAAGTGAATCTTGTTTAGAATTGGGGAAAGTGTCACTTTATGGTCAGGGAGAGTATTGTACTTGGACACTTGGTTTCTGAGCGGGGTATTGAGGTTGACAAGGCTAAAATTGAAATTATTGAAAAAAAATTCACCTCATGCCTCGGTCAAAGAGGTAAAAAGTTTCTTGGGTCATGCAGGTTTCTACCGTCGATTTATAAATGATTTTTCCAAGATTACTAAGCCACTGAAAAGCTTACTCCATGATGATGAAACTTTTGGTTTTGATGATTTGTGTCATGAAACATTTTGCAGGTTAAAAGAAACTTTGATCACTGCCTCAATCATGCAACAATCAAATTTGAATCTTCCATTCGAGATAATGTGTAATGCAAGTGACTTTGCAGTTATGGCAATTCTGTGTCAAAAGAAGGATAAAAGGATACATGTTATCTACTATGCTAGTAGAACCTTCGATGAAGCCTAAGTGAATTATGCCACAACAGAAAAATAGTCATTGGTAGTAATCTTTGCCGATGATAAATTCAGGCAATACCTGGTGGGATCAAAAATCATCATCTACATTGATCACTCGGAAATAAAATATTTGTTGAACAAAAAAGATGAAAAGTCGATGTTGATTGGATTGAAGCTAGGATAGAAGCATTTGATCCATCCGTGAAAAGTAGGATTAAGAGCGCCATTAATACGATCCATCACGGTGAGAAAACAAGGAGGTATAACCGGTGCAACAAGAAAATCGTTGAGGTTATGAGCATTGATATCAGGTTCAACTTGTTGATGCCAAACCAGAACATTTTTATCATTCAATTTCTTAGAAATCTTCAGTGCGAATGATTCGAGTGTTCGTATTCAAGAAAAGAGTTGAGGGAAATTGAATTGATCGAAATCCCTTTGGTGATGCCCAGAGAAGGCATAGAACACCAGTCTCTAGCAGAGGAGGCAGCAGAGTGGGCTAAGATACCATGGATCAAGAGGCTAATCTGATACCATGTAAAATTTTAGAGAATTCATAGAATATTTTATAACTAACTTCAGATCTAAATTTCTGTTTTCATTGATTAATTAGAAATAGTAATAATCAGCTTTATATATAAAGTTGAAGGTTACCTGCTATAGCAAGTTAACTTGAATCAAACTGACATGTGTCAGTCACTTAATAGTTGTACATTGTTGTCAAGTTCCAATTGTTCATAATTATTGATAATCGACAAAAATGTCGGTTGTTACCTTGCATTTATCTCTCATTATGTGTGATCCTCAAGTGCAAACAAAGCATAGTTATCAATTATTTAGATTAATTAGCTTTTTTATTGTTTTAAGAACCTTTAATTTAGTTGTTTTATGATTATTTGAGTTTTATGAACCTTGTTGTCTAGTAATGGTTTGAATGACAGGTCATGTGAAGAATTTCAAAGATATAGCGTTGCGAAGCATACCATTGATGCCATTGAAGATGTAGTGCTGGAAAGGAGTCTGGAGCTATAACGTTGAAAATATCTCATCACGGGTCGTACAAGTGTACGAACTTGGGTCTCTTATTTGCATGTCTTAAGGACTAAGTTTACATGAACTTGCTCCAATAAGTGTAGTATGAGTAAGAAGGAATATGTTGATTCCCAAAGATAAGGCTGAAAGCTCAGAGGAGAAAGTACCAAATGACACATCCTGGCGATGTAGGAAGCTACAACATCGCGACGTATTAGACTTGGTTTATTGGATATGCACTAAAAGTGAGCCCAGAGCATATTGTGCTTGGAGAGGAAGATAAGGGAGTCTCACATAGTACACCAAAGGGGTAAGGTATATTCCTTTGTTTAATGGTTAAGAAAAATACCATCATGTGGGAAAAGACCAAAGGTATATTCCTTCGCTTAATGGTTAAACATCATAGCTATGTCTTATAGTTTTAGAGTCATTAGACTTAATTGCTAAATGAGTCGAAAGACTTGAAAGGCCACCAGGTTGCCAGAAAGTTTTGCAAAGCTATGGCTTTCTACATTTTTCCTCTGGAAGTTGTACGAAGCTATAACTTCCATATTATAGTTGTAGCTTTCTAAATCTTGCAAACCTATATCTTTACCAAGTTAATTTCTTAACCACACTTTTCACTTGAATCTTTAAATATTTTTTATATGCTTTATTGACTTCTGCATTTTACTTTAAAACTTAAAAATCTCATCTTTATTGTTTTTCATTTTCGATCTTAAATAAATAAACTTAGCATTTGGAAATACTTAAAACTTATCCACTCTAATCCTTATGAGATCGAAACTTTGCTTACTCTTTATTACTTGTTGCGACATTATATACATCCACTTTGCATCTATTGGAGAATAGACAACTATTTTTCAAGCATCAACGATAATACACTAATCTACTATTACAAAGGTATACTAACTACTTCTCTTTTATCCATCAACCTTGCCCTCCTTTCTTGACCAACACCAATTTCGTTGTTTTTAAAGTATCTTAGTTCTTTAGCTTCATCAATTCATACAAAAGAATCACAATTATATTCATCATCCTGCACAAAGGAAAATCAATTAAGACAAAAAAAGAATCATAACATTAAACAAGACAAACCCATTTCTTAACAAACAAGACATACCATTTTCACAAACCTTTGGTAAAGGGCATGTGTAAAGTGTGCTTGTGGGCTCTTCAGTGCATTGGCCTTTCTTATAACACATCTTCTAGGACAACAATCAAGCATTTTGACCTCACCAATAAACATGGAGGTTGAAGATGAAACTCGACTTTAAGAGCTGTTTTTAAACCTGCGAGCACCACTCATCATTTCGATATTAGTTTGAACAAGTTTTATGTAATAAATTTAGGGGATTTCATATTAAGGGGACATTGAAAAGTTAGGGTTTGGAATTTATAGAATTAGGAAAGAGATGTGCTAAACAGGCAAGTATAAAAGGAGTTCAAGTACAAATTGCGGGACGTATCGACGAAAAAGAAATTGCATGTGTTGAATGGATTAGAGAAGGTAGGGGTTTCTCTACAAACCATTCGAGCTCAAACTGATTATTGTTCCTATACAGTTCGAACTATTTATGGGGTATTAGGAATTAAAGTTTGAATATTTCTTAATAACGACTAATTTACTTATGCAAAGGTCATGAATAGTGGAAAAGATTCACTTTCGACCAATTTCGTTCTATGAGAAAGCTAACTTAAAACTCCACATCACAGGTTAACTTCGCATGTGAGGACCGTTAACGACTCAACTTGACAATAAATCAACTAAATTGATTAAATATTATAACATTTAGTGATGTTTTAACTATTTCAATTTGTCGGTCAAAATTCGAGGAGGAATAAGCCTATTCACTTGTTACCATAAGATAATGAGGAGTGTTATTTGAACAATCAATTTGGTTAACAACTTATGTGACAACCATAATTTACAAAGAAAAAGTAAGTATTTGCACGGAAACCAAAACAATAGAGAGATAAAGTAAAATATGTGAGTAGGAGAGAGAAAGTTGTCACAAAAGTTATCATTTCTATGAGATAAGAGAATTATGATGAATGTGAAGGGTCTACACCCTCCTGTCACTAATATAAGCAAAAATCTACCTTTTAGGTTCATTCATTTAATACACTAAAAATCAATATTTTTGGGTCTATAAAACAACACCCAAAAAACTCAACAACTGCAAAACATTTCACTGCTTGTGTGTTACAGTCTTCGTACAGACCGTGAACTGCCTCGTGTCTGAGCGAATCTAGTGAGAAAGAAATGGCGTCATGGTGTGCAGCAAGGACCTTCCACATTCCACCAATCAACACCGCCGTTCTCCACCGGCGCGCTTCATGGGCCGCCGGAATCGGCGGAGTCTCCGTTGCCGGCACTGCCATGTTGCGCTCATCTTCTTCTAAGCGCTCTATGCCCTTCCTTTGCTTAAGCCTTTCCACTGATACCCGTAAGTTCCCATCATTTCACTTTCTTCTCTCTCCACTTTCTCAGAATTTCATGTAAAAAAAAGTTTTATTTTTTATTTTATCCACTGATTAATATACCATTTGGTCTGTGAAAATGTTACTTGAACTAATCTAATTTTAGTGCATGTTTGGTTTCAATTTTGGACGATCCAAAATTGATTCCGTAGAATTGTTTTGACATGTTCAATTGCTTCGGAGTAGAATTGATTTTGACTTCAGAATTGATTTTAATTTGAAACTAGAAGTTAGAATTTTTTATTCTTGAATTGATTGATACACTCAAGTTTATAGTTGAATTCACTATTACATGATGTATCCAGACATAAATCACTTCACTTTATCTTCAACTCACTTTTAGTCACAATCAATCCACTTATAAGCATTTTTTTATCACTGTGTTTAAATTGACTGGATGTGCTATATGCTATGAAGCACGGACACTCCTCGGATTAGGCGTGTCCCGCGTGTCCGACACCGACACGACACCGACACTTGTAATTACACCAAGTTATGTGACTTTTTCCAATTATTAGCTGTGTCGGCGTGTCAGTGTCCGTGTCGTGTCCGGTGTCCGTGTCCGTATCCGTGCTTCATAGGATATGTGTTTAATGCTAATTTTTATATGAATTAGCTTTGGAAGTTTTTAACTAGGTTACATGATTATGCTGTTGAAGTTCTCAATTCTCCAACAAGTTCATACTTGAACAAAAAATTTGGGGAACAAATAAAAAAACACAAGCAGCATTTTTTGTAATGGAATTGTGTATTTTCTCATTGATGTACAATGCAGGGTTTTATGGACCTTTTTTGTTTGAAGGATTCTTTATTCCTATCTAGTTTTGCACTAGGAAATTTTGGTCAAAGTTTATATTTGTATGAAGTGGACCTTTAACTGCAGTGAAAATGTTGCTAATGTATAATGGTTATTGCGGACCTTCACAATTGTGATTTGTTTTGTCAATTTAGTATAGGATCAATAATTTAAGTGTGTAAACTCACCCTATGTTGCACCGATCAACACTTTAGGTTGAAAGCATGTCTGGTGTCTGACATTGATATGACGCTGACACACGTGGTAACATTCAACTATACCATTTTTTCAAATTATTACTGGCGTCGACGTATCATTGTCGTGTCTTTGGCTATGTCAATGCTCCATAGGACTCACCTTTTGCAGGTGTTCATGTGCACATTTTCAAAATATCGTAAACAATACTTTTTCAAATTGGTATAGAGCTACAAAGGAAGAGAGACATTGGTGTTTGCATTGCAAATTTTTTTTTCTTTCTCTTGTTTTTTATTTTCTATCAAAAATCTTGTGCTGTCAATCACTTTCTGATTGATTTTAGGGATCAACAAGGAAGCTGTTCAGACAGAAAAGGCCCCAGCAGCATTAGGACCGTATTCTCAAGCAATCAAAGCCAACAACCTTCTATTTGTCTCAGGTGTCCTTGGTCTTGTTCCCGAGGTTTGATAATTTAGTGTTCCAATCTATCAGCATATTTATATACATGTGCAATTGTGCATTTATGCTGGCTGCATGATGTTGTCCTAGTAATTAGTGTTTTGTTCTCTAATGCAGACAGGGAAGTTTGTCTCGGAAGATGTTGAAGATCAGACTGAGCAGGTAGAAGACTAAATATGAACTATAGCCTTTCATGTTGTATTTGGGAATTTTCTTAGCATCTGTACCTTGTCATCTTTCACTTTGGCTTTGTTCATACGAGCTTTGATTGTCCAAAATTATGGGCTTGAGATACTGTTTCATTGGATGACATGACTCCTAAATCTTTGAATGATTGTTATCATATTAAGTTTAATTTATCTTGCAGTGTGAAATTCTTGCTATACACTTATAAAAAAGTTGATATGATTTATAATGGCTGCTAAGAATGAAAACACTTAATAGTTAATAGTTTCATGTTTGTGAAAACTCTCAATAGAATGCCTGGTAACCGTCTTGGTGTTGTATTTCCATAATGGTGCACTTAATGATTTTTCACATGACATTTTAAACAATTACATATTGCAGGTTCTCAAAAACATGGGGGAGATCCTGAAATCTGGGGGTGCGAGCTATGCATCAGTTGTTAAGACAACAATTTTGTATGAATTATTTGTTCTTTCCTTAGTTTGGCTTTGTATTTGAGTGGTGACAAGTTGACTGTGTTAACATCGTTCATTTCTTTCAGGTTGGCTGACTTGAAGGACTTCAAGAAAGTTAATGAGATCTATGCTAAATGTAAGTTTTGTGGTAGTGAGTATGATGTTTCCTTGAAATTGTTTACATTCTTTCTTAAAGAATCCAATAGATTGTTTGAGTGTGTTAATGATAAGTGTGTATTACTGCTCTGAACTTTCACCCTTTATTGTTATTTATTTCAATCAAAATAATTGGCCATCCTTGTAAAATTACAGAATATGAAAAAACTATGTGCACAAAGTGCTAAATATGCAACATACCAATGAATTTCTTATATAGTTATATACATTATATTGCGCTGTAAAAGTTAATCCGGCTAAATTTGTAGGCATATATTATGTGCTGATTTCTTGTACTATAGCTGACTAGCCTTTAGATTGGAAATATTTTACTTTATATTGTGATTGAAGATTAATCTTTGAAGGCTATGTTCTCATATTATACTTTATTTATGTAAAATGATGAAACTTGATTCATGCAAGTTTTGTAAGAAAGACAAAAATTGATTCAAGAGACTTCACTAGTCACCAGCTTTCTGAATGTGCTTAGTACTAGTGTCAAGATTTTCATCTATTTATGTGGGTTTTATTTACTAATCATTTACTTGTGGTTTGAATGGTTTCAGACTTTCCTTCACCTGCCCCAGCTCGTGCGACGTATCAAGTAGCTGCCTTGCCATTGGATGCCAAGATTGAAATTGAGTGCATAGCCGCACTGTGAGCTTCACTTTTGGTTGAATTCATGGATAGTTCTTCTGTAAAATCAGGTCAAATAATCCAGTAAGGACATTAGTACACATCCAACTATTGGTGTTTACTTTGGTCTTTCCTTCTTGAATCATGATCCTCTTCTCAGATTCTCTCACACAAGAACAAGATGTTGTGCACATTGAAAATGAGAGAAATTGAAAGAGTTCTAGTTTTGTTGTGACATGAACAAGTGTTTGATGTTAACTGTCGTTATGTCAAATAATAAAGCGATTTGTCCCACAGATTTTTGTTGCAATTGCTCTTGTTTGTGTATTGCACAAGTAGTTTCTTTCCACAACTACAGTTTTTTGCACTCATTTTTACCAAGCTCTCTCACAACAATCATCAACCACCTTCCTCGAAAAAAAAAAATATCATCAACCACCTAGAATTTTCATATGAAAACACGGGCTAAGGAATTGTTGAATTGAAAAATATAACATTTTAATTACTTCTAATTTCATAAGTGACAATTTCAGATTAAAAACTTCTTAATGCCCATCTGGAGTTATTTTCTTGTGGATGGATTCACTTTTAAAAAAAATAAAAAAAAACTAAATCGTACTCATTTATTTATTTGATAATTGTCAAATTTAAATAAACTAAATTTAATTTACATAAACCGACGACAATATATTTGAATTGAACATGATTTGTTATATATCAATCACTTTAAATCTTGTAAAATTTGATATAAATTAATCAAAACCCAATTTTATCTCTAAATCTACTAAGTTATTCTGCAAGCAAAACTATTGTTTCACCCTCCAAATTTGATTGTTATTGATACTTGAGAGCACATATATTTTCAACCTCCAAATAATAATCTAAATCGTTTTATATTATTTTGGTAGCTTACTACATAAAAAAAGCCAACTTACATTTCGTGAAATTATGTTTTCCACCCCACAATAAAAGCAAATCCTCTTTCCTGAATTTAATCTTTATATATAGAGTTGTGCTAGCAAGACTCTCTTTTGAACACTCTCTCTAATACCCACTCTTCAAAAGTGAGTGTTGCTAGCATTCCTCTTATACCAATATTTTTACGAAAGATCTTCACATTCAAAGTGAGGTTGATCGTATAAATTCTCCTAGAGTTATTTTTCAAAGTTTGGCGTGATTTTTGAAGATTTGTATGTCCATTCTATCCGTTAGTCAAAATTCTAATGTCGGTTTAGCCAACACAAGTGAACCAAGTTGCTCACCAATTGGCGAGATCAACTCAATTCACATCTAGTCCAATATTTTATCATCATATTCAATACTGTATTGCTTCCTTTTATTTGAAATGTCTCAAGCTTTTTCCCATAAAAAACGTCTCAAGCTTTTTCCCATAAAAAAACCTTTATGTACCAATACACTTTCAACATACCAAAAAATGGGTTTATAATAAGCACTTAGGGTGCGTTTGATGGTCAGGATAGAGGGGCAAGATATGATTAATATTTCATATCCTGTTTTAATCTTCCGTTTGATGCACCAAAGAGATAGGATAAATTATTCCTTTTACTTATCCTATCATATCCTATCACTCCTTTGTAATTTCTATCCTAAGTTTAGGCTGGGTTAAAATTAACCTATCCGAATTGGTAAAGAAAATCTCTAGTTTGCCCTCACTCTTTTGTCCCTTGTATCCTCTCATCTTCTTCCTCTCGCTTACTAGTGTCATCATGTATGCTATTCAAAAAAAAAAATCGATTCCTCTTTTTTTTTCGATTCCAATTATCTTTTTTTATTGTTGATATGTATAACATGAAAACCTGATAAAATGAATTTGATTATAAGGATAATTTTGTCATTTAATCAGATAAAATAATGTTATCTTGATAATTATCATGTGCGTATCAAACACATGATAGAATGAGTGTTTATCCTATTCATATCATATCTTATCTCTATCCTGCTTTATATCTTATCATGTCTTTATCCTATCCTGACCATCAAACGGGCCCTTAGTTTCTTAGTAAACATTTTTCCCATTGAATTAAGGTAGATATCTCTACATCTAGAGGGGACAAACGAGCTGACTCTAATTTCTTTCCATCAAGCACATTTGCGACAATGACCAACAGATTTTGGCAAGCATGATATTCCTCCATATCTTGTGTACCAGTGAGCTCCAGTGAATGATCCTTCCTTGGCCGGTAAAATGACCTAAACAAAGTATAAATGTCAAATAAGATCCGTTTTAAATTACAGATATATACAAATGTCTAGTCCGATTTTATTTTTGTGGTAGCATAAAAATATACATTTTCTAGGTCATTCACTTTCTGATGTATAAATAAAGTATAAATGAATCAAGTTCACCAAACAGTAAGAAGGTACTGCTAACTTTATGCCAGTTAACTTTTTATGAAATAAATGTTGCTAATTTCACATGCTGATGATCAAAACTAAAATCCAATGGTTGATATTATGAGTAGAAATTCCACATTATAGGGATACTGTAAAAGAAGACAGTTTGAAAATTGAAAAACCGGCTAAATTTTAACCTGAGAAATTTGGTGTCACCCCATAGTATAGAAAAAATCAGACGTCACCCAAGAAATAGAAAAACTTAAGTGAATAATTACTTTTTCCTTATTTAACATTATGATTACAGACTACAGAGACAAGAAAGGTTGAGATATTTACCATCTCCAAGCCGGATTAGCTTCGGGAGGGCATCGTACCCTTGAAGAGTTTGATGATATGAAAGTATTGTAGTCTTGCAATAAATCAGTTCTTCCCACTACAGAATGAAGTAAAAAAACATAAATATATGGACAAAATACAAATATCTAATTGAATAGTCAACTCTGACCTATTATCACCACAACTGCACTTAGGAAACCATATTGAATGTATAGATATAAAGTAGGGTACCTGATAAATTAGAGGCACCAAAAGTAAGGAAACAGAGAGCAGATACAACTGATGGTAGCAGTTCCTGATTTATACCAGGAAGCAGTTGAAGATAGAAAATTGTAGAGGCAAGCAACTCCTCACAATCAATATTAATATCATGTCTTTGTCCCGACGTATTTTCTACATGCACCAATAAAGAATGCAGGGATTCTAGTGTATGTGTCTCAGAAAACACTGAATATATATCATTGGATTTCTGGTGAAGCTTCCCAATGATTACTGATGCTGTTAACCAACGCAAAAATTTTGACACTAATGAGTCATCATGAGACTCTTCCCCTAATTCTGTTTTAACAACTAAGCGAGACTCATTAGACCTCAGCCTTTGTGAAGACTCTGACGCTAAAGCAGTTGTAATTGCCCAGGTGATAAAATTCTGAAGCCTTTCCTCATCCTGTATACATACAAGAGTGGTTATTCATACGCAAGAACCACCAGAGACCACTGGTAGAAAACAAATATGTAGGGGAAAAAACAAAGAAAAAAAGAAATACATGCAAAATTGCACAAGCAGGCGTATCTTGTTGTGTCTTAGAATTGTGGGTGGGCCTATCACCACCTCACAAAAACGGCTTGTGAAGTGAGGATTGCCCCCACTTATAAACACATGTTCCGGCCATCTCTTATCCGGTGTGAGACTCTTTAACTCTAGCAATTAAACAGATATCTTGGTTTAATTGAAATTAAAGCTGTAAGCTGATATATATGATTTCACCAAGGAAACACATTACATATTCTAGCATGGGAAAAACCACCATAAACAAGTCAAATATAAGAACAACTACGAATGCTGGAAGCAATTACAAAAAATTGACTCTTTCACAATAGTATGATCTAAAATATTTATTATATATAGTGCAAGGTACTTAAAGTTTATAGCATATGCTCAACTTTATATGTTTTTATATGTTTCAGTGAATTTCATTTATTATTTTCATCTTCAGGTATCATTTTCATCATTGACACCAATAACATTTCTGCACAGCTAAAATCTAATAAAATATCAAATACTATCCAAAATTGATTGCTTCTATACCTTTGACAACCATATTTATAAATTATAGCACAATTTTGTACCAGAAATGAATAAAGAAAGGGGATGAATGAAAGTACCATTAAGAAAATGGAAGTAGGAGGTGCACTCATAAGTATGGCTTCAAGAGATAAATCCGGATTAATTCCCTTCGTAACCTGATTACACACACTGCCAGCCTGGTATATCTGATATAAACCCTGAATTGATAAGGTGAAATGTGGCTGACATATTTCCCTTTTTTGAGAGAACTTCAACACCGACACTATCATTTGTAGAAAAGGATTAACTAATCCCAGAGTTTCATCTGTCATTGGTACATCATGGAGTACAACACTGAATAGATTAGATGAAAGCTCCATGAGCTGCTCAAAGCCATGATTTTGCAACCACTTGGACATGCTTCCTGATGAAATAACATCATTGACAACCTAAATAATAAAAGCTATGAGCATTCTGTGTAAAAGAAGAAAAATGAAATAAAAATACATAGTAATAAATAAAAATAAAAAAAAGGTCACATAAATAAAAGCTACGACGACAATTTTAGGCGTGGCGATAATTTTTGTGACAGCAAAGGTACTTCAATACCATGCTTACAGAACAACAGCTAAACCTTCAGATAAGAGTTAAATGATTTGGACCACCATGGAAATCAAGATGAAGTTGCATGATCAGTCTTAGGTGTCTAATTTAGTTCAACGAGGCACAAGAGCAAAAGACAGGTAAACTTGCTTGAACTTCCTATTTGGAAAAAATTGGATTTAAAGAATCAAACTGCAAGTCTTACCCTAATCAGCATCTAGCTCAATGTACAAAACCAACAACAATGCCATTTTCTACTAGGTCGAAGTGTGTAGTGTAGAACTTCGCTACACCACCACTCGAAAATAATAAATTTTCAAGTAAGAGTAAACAAACCCCCCAACAATTTGAAAATGAAAATCAGGAAAACATTTACAAATAAAACCAGAAAAACAAATGGTGCAAGTCAGGAAATCAGAATGAGCACCTTGTTCCCTCCAACAGGAACTGTAAACTGATTAAAAAATTAAGCACTTACCTTCAATACTACCAATGCATGCTTCAAGAAAAATTTATTTTCATCTGCATTAAGCCCAACCCTTCTCGCAACTGAGATCAGAGATGATAACCATGGAAATAAAGAACAGCGTTTGACTAGATGACGAGCAATCTTTTGCACTTTAATAGATTTCTTTATCACCTACACAGGAAATAAGAAAGCCATACATTATATTGGTAGAAGATACTCAAAGGAGAACACAGCCAAAATAATAATCTCAGGTAAAATGCAGATTTCATCATACAGGATAGCATCCCAAACAATTTAAATTTGATGGAGTCCAACCAACAAGTTCATATGAACCATATGGCCCTTTAACTGCTCTTTCGAGTAGGCAAGTCACACTCGGACACATTGATCAAGTTAGAACAAAAACACATTGACACCATGGATGCCAGCATTTCTTAAAGGAGAAGGATGTTATCCTTGACACTAAGGAACACTCTGCTAATAGATACTAAAAATAATATTCCTTGTGCTTTGCCTAACTGGTGGTTTTAAAGTATAAAGATCAGGTTCAGCAACAGCAGAAACACATTATTTGGTTCTAGAAAGCAGCCAACCTCTTTGAAATAAGCAAACATTTAATAAGATCGCCACAATAACTTTGCAGAACCCTAATTCCCTAAATGAATACATTTAGGGTGTTGACATGTAAATTAGTGTGCTCCACTTTTGACCAGCTGTTCCACAAAATTTATCAAGTCCTTAAGCAATCTCATTATTACGCATCATACATAGGCATGTGATAGGGACTTGGTTTTTAAGTAATGACCGAAGTACCGCATCGAGTAGTATGGGAGGTTCAGTGGAGTATTTAAGTGGCTTGGTTCTTTCGAGTAGTATGGGAGGTTCAGTGGAGTATTTAAGTGGCTTGGTTCTTCCCCCTTGATAACTAGCTTTAAGGGAGGGCTCCCCAAGAGCTTAGATACTTACCAATATGCTCATTCTCAGCCAGAAAAAGTTTGGTAATAACTGCTGGCTGACTCAAAGTCAAACTATTTTTGGCAGGGTTGAATGGACCGCAAGAAGGGAAAAGGAATATTATATAGACTTTAGAGAGAAGCCAAAAGATTAGGAAAAACAAGAGGGATAGAATAAGATATCCTCCTAGGGAAAGATTGAAAGTAGTAACATAACATCATAAGGATTTCTATTCCCTTCAGTGTGCAACACATTCTGTTACTTGGTGCTGATAATTGGAAAAGGTTGCCAAACTCATCAAAATATTTTCTTATGATGCTGCTGTTTAGAAACTGCTATGGGATGAAGACAATACTTCTTTTATAAGATTAAAAAATTTACTGGATAACTTATTGTGTTTAGACCTGTTAATATTTAGTTTTACTTGTGAATCATAAAATCTGTAATTTGATTCAACAGTTTAAAAACATGGCACTCTGATTAACAATTCAATCCAAAATTTGACAATTAAGCTATATGATAAATTCATGAAGTTCGGTTTGGGCGGAAACACAGTTCTGACATTTTCTGCAACGCCAACCAGAACGTGACAACAATGCATGTTATATAATGCAATATAAAAATGGGAAAATTTAGGAATATGTATTTACTTCAATGATCAGGTCCTTTGACACAACATCCGAGAGAGGAGAGAGATAAAAGCTCATTAGATTTTCAAGAATAGAATTCCTGATATATATCATAGCATCATCATCTGAGTTCAGCCCTGCATATACTAGCCGAAGTATCCAAGATCTCTCTGCTTTGAAATTGACGGATGAACTCCAAATGAAGTTATCAAACAGAGGTACAACCTACAGATGGAAGCAAATGAAACTTACAAAATAATTATTCCTTACAAAGCATAAGTTTTATGTAAGTGAAAAGGAAAAAAAGCTTCATGAAAGAAAATTTCAAGACCACGGATATTTACCTTCATATTGAACTTAGAAGACTGTATCAAAAATGTACTTATAGCTGCATAATGATCATGTGATGAATCTAACAATACACATGATGCCTCTGCAGCAAACAGAGCAATAACCGATGGGATTCTTTGCCATGGCGCTTCTATACTGTTTTGAACAGAATTCATTAGAAGCCGAAGTCCCTTTACATCCTTCCTCTTTTGGCACTTCTGTAAAACATTTTGATTGTTGATCAATCATAATTTGTCAAAAATGAATAAATGTGTGACAAACACATGCATAAAATGATGAATCTGATGTAAGGATTGAATATCATTGAAGCCAATCAAATGTTTTTGCATGCTCTAATTGGCCTTTGCTTTGTACGAGTTTGGGCTTCTAGGCATCTTAAGATGCTTCCACTTGCTCCTAGCATACAATGTTCTAATTGAACTTTTTCGATAAGCTTATGTTCGGAAGAATAAATTTTGTTAAACAGACAAGATAAAGAAATATTTGGTGTTTTTATTTTTTTATCTTCACTGAAAATTATAAAAGGTAAACCTTGATTATACAGGAAATGCTGAAAATAGCATCTGTTGTTTTTAACATTTTTTATACAATTTTTTAAAAAAGAAAATCAAGTGAAACAAGGTGATCATTTGTAATTAGTGGTGAAACAGAAACAGGTCCTAAGATAGCTTTCTAATAGAAGTCGGTAAACCATGACCAATTTCTTTTTACGAATAAGAATTTATTTTCCTAAAACAACATGAGCAAACAGCCAAAGAGAAGTTATAAGCATGCATGATCCAATAGCAAAACAGATGAAATGGAAAAATAACCAATTAACCAAGTGCAGATATACTTCAAAAAACCCAAAAATATGCACTAGCGAAAAAATATTTGGCATTCATGTTCTTCCCAAAACATTTGAAATGCACCATTAGAAACTGCTCCTGGGAGTCAACACCAACTCAAACCAGATTAGTCCCTAAGAAAGTAGCTTTTCACACACATGGGTTAAAAAAAATTAATCAAATACAAATAAATAAATTACTAATTCAATATCAAAACATTTGAAAAAATAAATTGACATTCCCCAAAAAAAAAATTATAGGATGATAAGAAAACAATAAACATAAACTGATAACTTCATTACCAACCTCTAATGCATTCTTAAATTTATCAAGTGTCGCATAAGCTAATCTTCGTATTCCATGATCTGGAGATGACATGCTAACAAATGCAATTGCAAGCAACCCTGATCCAGCAAACTCTACAGGCTCTATGAATGCTTTAGACAGGCCATGAATTGAGAATTGCAAGATAAATACGGGATCATAACGCTCTCTAACTTCAACATGAGAAAAATGTATCTGCGTAGGATGTTGAGTAGTTAGTTAGAGTGATGGAACAAAACGAGAATAAGCACAAAAACTACAAGGAGGAAACACCGCTTCAAGTAGAAAACTTAAAACATATGTCACAACCTTTTTCCTGACATTGTCAGTTTCAATCTTGTTCACAGATGGCACTTCATCAGAAATACTTCTGTCATAAGGAAAATACAGCACTGTTGACACACATATGTCCGGGTCAATTGGAAAGTTGTCCCTTTGCCGACTTCTAGTCCATTCCTCAATTGCTTCGGAATTTACCTCTACATTCTGAGAGCATGATCCAGTCACAGACTCAATTTGTTTCATCACATTGTATATAGCCAAATCAATCTCACTGAGTGTTGCACCATAAGAATGATGCAGTAGTGCATGCAGTTCTTTTAAATTTATGCCAATATCATTTTGAGAATCTAAACCAGTTTGACGGGCCTTTGTCCATAAGAGTATCCAAAGCAATTTAACAATTTCGAGTGGTCCTTTAGAGAGCTTGGTTGTTGGCTCGTTGTGATTCTTATTATTTTCAGAGTGGTCAAGAGAAGGAATGGCAATACATTTCAGAATGCTAGATACAGGCTTCAAAAAGGAACCAGGTGGTCTGCGCACTGAATGGAGAGTGGGAGCAAACTGAGAGTGAGCAAGTAATAATTGAAGATATAAATCATAAGATAGCATCCCCTCATTAAGCCGAGTTACTAGAACCTGGAGGGTTTTCATTGTCAAAGGATCACTGAACCTATAGAGAAGAGCAGATCTGATTAATTGCTCAAGGAAGGGAATGGATTGTGATTGAATAAGATCATTTTGCATCACTACAGCCAACTCAAGAATGTTTGTTAATACAAAAACTTCCAAGTGATTATGTAGCAATGAAATGTTTATGATTTTCCCAGTTCCAAATTGATCAGATGTTAAAGAAAATTTCTGAACAATAAGCTGCCAAATGTCCACCAACACATTTATGAAATGCATCCTAGATGCTTCCAATTTTTTTTGCATTTCTACACCAACCTTTTTCGAATCCCCACCCACTTCTTCATGAAACAGTAACATTTTACAAAGTGATATCTTTGCAACAACATGATTAATTATGTTGAAAGACTGGCGAAGAGAATAACTATCAATAAGTTGAATATCACAATCCATCAGCTCATCATGTGAGGAAAATTTAGGGCAAATGGATTTGAAAAGCTTTAGTCGCTTCTTCAGTTTCAGCAAATCTCCATTAAGAGCAAAGTGATACTGCAACATATGAATTGATTTTCCAAGGAGACTACAATCAATAAGACAGAGAAGTTCTTGAACAGATGATGGGATGGATTCTCCATACTCTTCCTCAAATAGGTCTTT
Source organism: Medicago sativa (assembly GCF_051527215.1). Classification (NCBI taxonomy): domain Eukaryota; kingdom Viridiplantae; phylum Streptophyta; class Magnoliopsida; order Fabales; family Fabaceae; genus Medicago; species Medicago sativa. Next base: position 51,938,720 of record NC_140751.1, on the reverse strand, counting down.
TGACAAAAAGCTCTTCCACTGACTAAAACCTTTTAAAAGGATTTTCGAATAGAAGTTAGGTATCTGTTTAAAATCTCCGTGATTCAGATCCCCAAATCTCTTAAAAATCAACTTCAAATATGATAAGGAGGTTGGAAGAAGCAGTATAAATTGATCTTCAGAAAGACTAACATCAATGGCTCCTGTAACCCCAACATCATGATGTAAACTTCTATTCACTATACCCAAAAATAATTGCCCAAATACTGATGAATGCAGAGAGCTGAGTTCAGTGAGAATATGTAAGAATTTAACTTTCTTTGCATTCATTTTGTACAGGCAAAGAGAAAGCATTTTCACAGGAGTACTCATTATAATTTTTCGCACAGCCAACAGCATAGGATGAAAAGTTTCTTGTTGCATATTTTTCTGCTTATACAAAGCATTGACAGCTTCATGCAAACATCTGTCCGCACAATCTATTTCATATTTTACAGAAAAGTCAATCACCTTGCTGTAGATATGCTCAAAAATATCAGCTTTCACATTGTTTTCACCCATTTCCCAAAACAACTCATACGGTACCCTGTTTCCACTGGACTGCTGAAAATAAAAGGACAAAGCGCTGAAAGCATCAGCAGCTAAGGAACATCCAACAGATGAAAATGACGACATAGTTGGCAAATCATCCATCTCAACTCTTTTGAACATCCAATCTACTAATTCAAGGAGCTGAAAAGGGGATAAAAACTTATGCAAAGTGTGTAAGGCATAGAGTGTTGGAAGAAGATGCGTTGTATCTTTAGTACCAATGCACAGCTCAAATCTTTCCTTGACATCCAGAAACAGCTTCAGTTGAAGGCTTTTAAAGATTTTGACAAAATTAATAGCAACATCTTGAGTTTTTGATCCATGAAAGTGGGAACCTAATAACGACCACATGTTGTTTAGCGTCATTGTCAATATGTTCAAAATTGGATTACCAAATTTTGTAAACCCCTCACTGGATAGTACATTTAGGATATCAAAGCCGGTTCCTGTATTTCCGTTTGAAATGTTTTGGCAATTTTCCAAAGAAAAGGATGATGACATCAGAACAGAAGGATGACAGAAAATGGTTTTAATCACTTTTTGAATGTAATGACTTGATGAAGAGAAAGACAAGTTTTTTACAGACAAGTCAGAACCACTTTCTGGAACAAATAATTGCGCTAATAAATTCTGTACAAGAATAACACAGAGATTCAAAAGTTGTTCTATTTCAGCTAATGGGATAACTTCATGACTTAACTGAATCTGATGAGTCCAGAACAGCACAAGCTGCAGATTGGGAAGGACTGAGCAGCCAGTAATGCATTCACATGATTTATGTAGCAGAAGCTCTTGCATGTTTTTTTTGAAATGAAGCTCTTGCATCTCAGAAAGCTTTGATGAGTAATGACCATTCATACACATCATTGCCGGAAATATCACATGGAAAGGTGTCTGTTTTAGAAGCATACTAAATGCATCAGCATCAGCATCAGCATCAGAAGCATCCAACAGTTGGCTACATGTTAGAGAGTCTGGACAAGATGTAAGATCAGATGTCTCAATAGGAGCAGCACTTCGACTATCACTACCCAGATCAGATATGGCCATATCCAAGCCAGCATAAAACATCACAGGCCACATCTTAGAAGCATGGACAAGAACACTATAATCCAGAAAAAATATTGATGATAAGATAGGGAAAGGAACACCAAGTAAATCACTTAGAATGACCACGCCCGACGGTAGATTTGTGGATGTTTTATCAGTATTTTCACATACAATGGTGGATATGAAAGCTAAAGCTGTTTCAGCCAACTGATGACCATCTCCGCCACCTAATATTCTATTTACATCACAAAGTGCACTTCCCAAAGAACCATCAGGAAGGACATATTCCTTTTTTCCAGAGAAAAGGCAACAATTTCGTTGGTGTGATATGCTCTCCACAAAGTTCAACAAGTTCTTTAGAGGCTTCCACTCAGGAAAGACTTCGTCGTATTCATAACTGCTGCCAAAGTTCTCAGTCAAGTCTGCACTAACTACAGAAGATAACAATTCAGCATTGACCTATCAAAAAAAAAAATTATAATATTAGACATGCACAAACTGCAAGAAGACTAAATAACTAAAAAAATTCAGTTATACCTGGGTTTGCAAGAGATATTTCACTGTATTGCAAGTGTATATTAATACCATCGATTTTTTTGGCAACGAGCAGGATCCTGACTTAGATCGGATCACCTTTAGAAACTTCTCCAGTACACATATGATAAAAGGACTAAAATCAGGTTGTAAATCTGCAATGAAATTGAAAACCACTAGTTCAGCATAGCGATAATGAGCCAAGTTTCTCCAAAATTTTGCCTACATATGTTAGCATTTTCCAAGAAATGCCAAAATACAAGACCATTACTGGGTACTGTGACTATGAAAAATGAGCTTATGAGTTATAATCCAACGGGGACACACTGATCAAATGAATTAAACAGGACGGATAAAAAATACAATAGAACCAATATTAGTGTTTTAGTGTCAATTACCTTTATCACCTTCAAAAGAATGTATATAATTCATAAGGATATTCCAATATTTTACTAAGTTATTCCCAAGTGTAGAAACAGCATCACATAAGAATGTTATGACAAACGAAGTCAAACTCTGTAAAACATCCACCTTCAAGATATTAACCGGGGATTGCTCCCTTTGATAACCTGGTATAAACAAAAACCATGCATGTATCTCATGAAGGTTCCCGTCAAAAGCACCGGTACTGAACATAGCTGCCACAGCCAACCTGTATGCTAAATTCCTTGTCTTGGTTATTGGTGAAAACATAAACAATTTAATGAATGGCTGTAGATATTTGTACAACATGGCTGGAGTTCTTATGGGAATTTCATTCTCTGGACACCATTGAATGTATTCTACAAGCAAAGACAGCAGTGAGACTTGCAGATGACTTGTTAACTCTAATGGGTTTTTAAGCAGACCTTTGAAAGAATCAAACGATTGATCCACAGTGGAAGGCAAAGTCCGCTGCACAAGAAAAACAAACCAAATATAAGATAGCTTCATACATATTTGCATTAGTTGCAAAAATAATGAGTTTCGATATATAAATAATAACTATGACACCAGACATTGTTTCCTTCACTAGTTAAGGAGACATTCTTAGGAAAGGAGCAAGTGCAACAACTGCATAAAAAGTAAAAACAACAACACAGATTTCACTTTAAATTTTATCGGATAGTCCACGGTTAATATTTAAAAGAATGCCCTCAGTGCTTATTAGAATTTACACTTTAAAGGCATACAGAGGCAATGAGGTAATTCTTTATTGCCATTTTGTAGTAAACAAAGAAAAAAACTAAATTTCAACTCATGTCTGGTTTAAATAGAAGGTTTACAGCATTGCAAAGTGCTACATAGGTGTATTAGCTTTAAGTGTCAATTAGAGAGTAAATTTAAACAAATGAAACATGCAGCAAGGCTAATTTACAAGGGGCAAATCACTAGAGTATAAAAAGGCATTTATGAGCACAAACCATGGTGGGATATTAAATAATTTTTAGTTTTAGATTATATTATTTAAAATAAAAAAAAAGGAAAACTATATGGCACACCAACTACCCATGGCATGTAGTAATGGTTTATTATGTTTTGAGAGAAATACCACTTAAACAAGTTAAATCAGAATCAGCACAAATAGATAAGTGAATGAGTATGTAAGGTAGTAGCCAAGACACTATAATTTTTAACAAAAGAAATGAGAGTACAGATATATAATATAATCTCTTTAAAGATCACAAGCTCCAATAGATAAAATCTTAGAGGTAAATTGAGGTCTACAAAATCAACAACTCGAAAGTGGCAGATTAATCAGCACTATAGTTTCTTTTGGGTAACATAAGGAGAAAAGAAAAAGAAACAAACAAACAGAAGACTCCTCTCTAGTAAAAGCTATTCTATGCCACATGGTCAACAATATATTGTTAAAGAAGAACCTAATAAATGTCAAGAACCAGTACAGTCTAAAAGCTTAAAGTAATAGGTGACTCGAAAGATAGGCGAAGGACAAAAAACTAGTCTCTAAAATCATTGAATGTGATAGATCACAAGCATTTAAGAAACTAAGTCATAGAGGTATATTTTTACAATTCTCTTTAAATAGACAGCACTCTTCTCCAATCACCACCTAAATACAGAAACCTAGCCTCCATCAAAACCTCAAATAATATAAGGTGACTTAGAAAAATACCCTTTATTTAGTACACACAACTACCTAATTTTACAGATACGAACCTATACTATACAAACAGAAAACAACCTAAAGGAAGAGATGTATATCATCGAAACAATCAAATAATTCATTTGCATTGTAGACTATTCCTATTACATTGTAGACTAACAGTGTTTTATCACAAGGTATATTCCTATTCCTATTACATTGTAGACTAACAGTGTTAGTGCTTCCAAAAGCTCAAATAAACAAACATGAAGAAAAAAATTGAACATACATGATAATATCTGAGAGCATCAAGCAGTTTAGACAGTAAGTATGATTCTGCATCCTTCAGGGTGCTAATATCCATGGAATGAAGGTCCAAACCCCACATTTCCCCAATGCTATTCATAAGATCCTCTACATCATCCAGTGCATCTTCTTTAAGTGCACTGTTAACTGTTCCACTGTTGCCAATCAAATCAATATTTGGAGCAGAATTTATCCCACCAACAACTATATCTATGTCAGTCTCAGAAGTATCCATTTTCAACTTCTTTCTACTATTCCCATCATGTTCATGATAGCATGCATTTCTCTTCAAACTTGAGTTATGGAATTCATAACAGCCATCTAAAGAGGAGAGTAAATTTAATAAAACCTGCAAATCAGGAAGATATGGTTGAACGTAATTCTGAATTTCTTGCTTGACAGACACCATATGTTGCATCAATGTATTGTCTGATGAACTAGAATTATGGTTCAAACCACCAAAAAGAGAGTCCAGCAGTTTCAATAACTCCAGAAGAAGCCTTAGAGTACCATGTTTCACAAAAGTGTCAGCATGAGGCAATCCCTTGTTAAACATTGACCTGCTGAATGGACGAGGAAACAAACATTTCACAACGTCAAGTAAATCCATGTTGTCAATCGAGGGAGGACCATTTGATCGGGAACTATCAAATTCCTTGGAAATGCCACTGCTGATTGAAGAAACCAAATCAGCTGCAACAGATATCGCAGCAATCCTGCAAACACATAAGTCACAATCAAACAAAGCCTAAGGAATGGAAACATATGCATGCAAGAGAAAATGCTAGCAAAACCAAAACCATGATAATTAGATAAAAAAATATCTTGTAGTTAGTCCCACTGATAGAGAATGAACCCTAGCTGTTTAGTGGGTTTAAACTATATGTTGCTAACATTAATCATACATATAGGGTCTGTTTGGATAAACAGCTTAATATTAATCCTACATATAGGGTCGGTTTGGATAAACAGCGTAATTAAGTGCTTACATGATAATATATTACCTATCTGTACACTCAAAAAAGAAAATATAGTCAAACTATTTAAAAGTAAGCTATAAGCCCGTTTTCATAAGCTATCCTAGAGAACTTGTCAAAATTAGCCGAAAACAGCACATGAACATCTCATAAACTGTTTCCATTAGCTCTCTCAAACACCATATCAAGTGCCTATGTCAGCAGATAAGTTTCATAAGCGAATCCAAATGCAGTCATACAATATAAAAATAAAAATAGATACAAGGACATATAAAAATGCATATAAGCAATACTAACCATGAAGAAGATTTATAGTTTTCAACATTGTAAGGAAACTCTTTCAAATACAACAAACCAAAAGTGGGTCTAGCATTAACAATAGCCAAAAGTAAATCCCTATGATACTGAACCTCGGTAGGCCACATCTTCTTCAACAAATCCATCATCCTCTTCAAATTACCCTTCAACGGATGCGGCCTCCTCTTCGAATCAGGCATCAACCCATTACTCGGATCCGTACAAACCAAAACAAGAACATCAAAAGCAATCTTAGCAGCATCACCACCACCTTCCCTCCCACAAATACCAACCAATTGCTCCAATGTCACACTCCCAAACAAAACACTCCTCAACCCCGGCGGCACCAAGGATTCCTCCACAAGTACACAATCCCTCAACGTCTCCAAAACAAAAATAACCGTCTCGTCATCATCATCCTCCAATCCACGCAACACACCGGAATACATCTCCCTCTGCTGCAAAATCCAACGCAACAACCCCGGTTTCCCTACCTCCAAAAACGACATTGCAAATCCAACAAACGATTTCCTCAATAAAAACTCCCCCTTCCCATCCCTCTCCGTTTTCCTCCTCTTCGCCAATGCCGCAAATCCCGAAACCTTAAAATCAAAACTCTTCGCAACCTCGTTAGCTAAACTATTCCCACGCCTCACAATCGAAGCTAAAAGCAACAAAACCGCTTTCTGCCTCTTTAATTCCTTACAATTCAACTCCTTATACAAATCATTCAAATAATCCGTAACAATTAACCGCGCAAATTTATCCAAATCCCTAACAACATCGTTTAAACCTGTTTTACCGTCGCGGTGACTGAATAATGTTGAAATTAACTCCAAAACGTAATGCAAACCTTGTTTACCTTGTCGTAACTTCCACGCTTCGATTAACTCGGAACATTTCGGCGAAGCGGTAACGTAACCGCGAAGAAGTATAGAACCGTTTTCGGTTTTTAAGAGGCTTTTGAACTCTTTTGTGGCGGATGAACAGAGTTTAATTTCAGGTGAAGTGATTCTGTGAAGAAGTTCTTTTAGTTTTGCTTCGTAACTGATTTTTGATTCGAAGTTTAGAGTAGCGCCGCCGTAACTGTAACTGATTTTTGATTCGAAGTTTAGAGTAGCGCTGACGTAACTAGCGGCGGAAGCTTCTTCCATTGTTGATTCGCGGCGGAAGGTTTGAACGGAGGGTTTTGGGGTTTTCGTAGAGAGGCGCGTTGGTGAAGGGGTTTTTGCAAAATTTATTAGGGTTTTGTTTCTAACCTGGAAGAATATGAGTCATTTGCCACGTAGGATGCCAACACAATTAAAAATGTTTCTTTTTTGAAGAAGAAAGTTAAAAATGTTTCTTCTTTTCTTTCTTTCCAATTATATTTCATTTTTCTTTTATCAAATGAATTTCAAGCAATCAATAAAATAGTGTGTTAAAGTTAGGGTCTAGTTAATTGGTGTCCTAAAATACTTTTTAAGGATTTTAAAAAAATAAATCATTTTATAAAATAGTTAAATATTTTAATTTTTTAATATATTAATTACACATGTTTTCATAAAAAATTATTATTTAGTGGTCTTAAAGAATTCTCAAGAGATACACATTAACATTTCCTTTGAAGTTATTATAATTATTGCAAAGCCCTACCATGGTTCTCAAAATTTTCATTGTTTTATGTATACACGATCATCGCTCATTATCAATGACGGTTATTAATATCATTAACCTTTTATGTATCAATCACCCAATCACCATCATTCATGACAGTTCTCAATATCCACGGCATTTTATGTTTCAACCACCACTACCACCAACCAACATCAATATAGCCAATATAGGCATTCGTTGGATACCAATGACATTGTGGAGTCTGATAACGTTGAACTAGAATCATCATTTGGGTCCATTCCTGATCCTCAATTCTCAAGTGCTATGGGTCTTTCACTCAATATGGTCTAAAAAATATTACTTTCATAAAGGAATAGCATTCTCCTTATACTCAGTTTTAATTTTTGTGTACATAAACATATTTTGTTTCTTTAGTCCCTATAAATAATTTACTTCTCCTTACACTTTCACAAAAGGGGGAGCATTCTCCTCCCACTCAATGTAGTTTACTTGATGATTGTATATGATATAGGGCTAAATAACGAATTTCGTTTTTAGTCTGCATAAAAAAAGTGACAGGATTTGATCTCTATAAAAAAAAAAATAGGATGTAGTTTTAGTCTCTCTTATATTAATATTTGTTTAGTTATGCTTAAACTTTTAAATTTTGAAATGATTTTTTAAAGACATCTTTTTTTTTTTTTTGAAGAGGTTTTTTACGGACATCTTGAGAACATCATAAGAAACCCTTTTATAAAAAATTAAATTTTTTTAACATGTAATAAATTAAATATGAATTTCTTTAAACACCAGAATTTTAAGATAAAACTAATACAAATTTAGAGCTAAAAATCAATTTTTGAGATAATTTTGGGGTGGAACTTTTTATGATGTTTTAAACAAGTATGTCAAAAACCATTCAAAAATTTAAAACTTTAATCATGGTTAAACAATTTTTAATTTAACAGGGATTGAAAGTGTGTACTGAAATTTTTTATAAATACTACGAGGATTAAAAACAAAATTGACTATATTTATAAAGATCAAAACATATTAAAAATCCTGTAATATATGTGCGTGTATTATCTTCGTTATCGACAACAGTTTGGGTAATTTGAGATTTTTAAAGGAACTTTAAAATTTGGAACCTTAAAATCATATCATATTTTTTTACCGAACAACAATTTACATTTTTTTTCCTTATGATCAAAAGTTAGGGCCCCAAACGAAAACCAAAAATCTAAGAAAAGAAATACGAGCAACATTCTTCCTTAAGACACTGGCAATGATCAAAGGATGAAACCAAAAAAAAATTAAGGATCCCATATAATTCTAGACCAAATCTAGCAAACCATGTGAAATTCCTCAACTCAACTTCAAGTCTTTTAAGTACAGAGCATTTTCCAAGCCACGCAGCATAATCAAAGATACATTGGCCTAGGTCATCTCTGAGATAATCCATTCCTGTATGTTGTAGACTAAAAAGGTACCTGAAATAGTTGAATGATCTTTATCTAAGCAAGATGATAGCATTGATGTCACTATATCTTAAAAGCCATAAAAGGGAGATAATCCATTTCTGTATGAAGTATATTGACACAAACATGAATATTGGACACGATACATACACGCCGACACCAATAGTAATTTAAGAATGGCATCAGGTTTGTCAGTGGCCTTCAACACTGAGTTCGGTTTGGTATTCAACTCAAATTGGTATTCACTCTTAGACTAGTAATAGAACAAACTCATTTATCTATTGAGTGAGAGATTTAAAAAATTATATAAGCCACACAACAATAAGATAAATTAGATGATCATGAATATTTTTATACAACTTTGAGTGCATATCCATTTACATTGGTGGATTTAAAAGCCTACCCCAATACAAATATTGCTCCCAGAACCAACAAACTATGGGAGTAAAAGAAAGGAAATGGAACAATAACTCCTCTACTAATTGAAACTAAAAGTAACAAAAAGAAAAGAATAATGAGATACACTAGACAAGTAAACTATTGAGCAGATACTATTGATCCCAGCCATTGCCTAATGACGCAGAACCGGAACTGCAAAACCACGAAAAACAAACAACACTGCGTCCAAAATTGATATAAATTTGTTCCTGTATGACTATCCCCTCTCCAAATTGTTAACAACTCTCACAATCTACCTGTAGCTAATTACTCCTAAGCAACTCAGTGGATTTAAAATCCATTGGTTGAGAGAGTAATTAAACCCAGGCAACTTGCTAGTTAACCATTTCCATGACTACAGTTTTATATTTTCTAGCCACGTTCAGCCGACCCGTTTTTGTTCCTGAAAGTTTTTTCATTTCGCCCTTTCCAAATTACCCATAGGCTAGCAAACCAAATAACTCTGAACCTTTCTTCTTGTACACTTCCGGCTCCTATCAAACCTTCAAACTGATGAAAATTCATACTTACTGTATTATGCAAAGTGGTAGAAAAATTTATCCATTTTAGAACCTCTTGCCACAACTCTGGTGCTATGTGACATTCGAAAAAAACATGTGAGACATTTTCTTCTTTTCCACAACCAAATGAACAAGAAATATCAGCTCCGTTCAAAACACCTCTTCTGGCCAAGTTATCTTTTGTCGGAATCCGATTTTGTAACATCCTCCACATTAGCACTGAAACTTTTAACAGAATTAAATGACTCCAAACATTTGCAAGTTCACCTTCAACAATTATAGATACACAATCCACTATCGAAGCATACGCTTCTTTTACCGAATATGAATTTCGAGACCATTCCCATTTGTCCTCGACCTCTTCTCTCAAAGTTAATCTCTGCACTTTGTCACTAAGTTCCTCCTCTGACAGGCTCCTTTTCCACCTAATTCTTAATTGCCTAGCCTCTCCCTCCATATCTGCCACTTCCCCAACCAATACCCTCACACCAAGTATCTAGTATTTAACCCTAAACTCCTAACAATTCCCCTTTATATACAAATAAAGAGAGCATTCTAGTATTAAACCCTAATGAGCCACTTACTAATAATCTACTTAAACCTAACTAATACCTACCAATTACTTAAAACACCCTCTCATACTAGGTCCTAACACCTCATCTAGAATTATTCCTCACCTCTTCAAGTTTCCACGGGTTGGCAGAATTTTCTTTAGACAATCTCCGCAAGAAGTTTCGAACTTTGTTGGGGACGGGAACCTTCCAAATGTTTTTCCATAATTTTCCTTGATAAGAGGAACTGGTTAAAGCAAGAATTTATTGTGAGTAAGCATATGATATGCGGACCTGACTGAATACGCGCCATCTTTCTCCGTGCCAAATTAACTTGTCATTTGGAAGCCTTAAAGTGAGAGGGATGCAGTAAGTTTTGATATACATCAGATCATTCCTTTTTACAGTGGAGTGAAGAGTATTTAACCAGAAAAAAGCTTGCCTTTTTAAACTGCTTCGAATGTTACTGCTTATCGAATGCGGCTCAAATGTGAAAATGGCTCAACTCTTGCTTTTGGTGCAGCTTTTGTTGCTACTTCGGGAGTGCCAAAAGCATTCCAAAACCTCAAGGTTTCATCCGCTGCAGCTGTTGCCACTGTCCAACCATCTGGGCTCTGCGCCATATGAAGAACTCTTGAAGTGTGACCATTGAGTTCTGCCATCTTCACCATTGAAGGATATTTCCAAAGTGTTATCTGATTCTGTGTAAAACCATGAGAGCTGAGTAGCTCCCTCTCATTCTTGTTCCACAACAGGGAACATACCTGAGACCCAGTGTCAACTGAGTTCAAGCATGCACCTGTGTGGGTATTCCAAAACTTGATGGTTTCATCGCCACTGCCTCCGCCAGTAGCTAGTAAATTCCCTTGGAAAGGACACCAAGCAAGAGCTTTTACTGCAGATGTATGATCTTCAAGCCTGTGAAGCCACCTTGTTGAAGTACTTCTATCCCAGATGTAAAGTTGATTATCATTCCCTCCACTGGCCAATTGTAGACCAGAAGCCGACCATTTCAATCCGCAAACTTCTCGGTCATGCCCTCTGTATGTTTCAACAATGTGTGCTCTAATTCTTACATCATTATTGATAATTCTACCATCCATCCCTCCGGTTGTGAGTATGTGGTTATTCCATGCCAAAGACCCTACTCGCTGCCTATGCCCACCTTTCAAAGTTCTCAACTGCAGAAACATAACATGAATAATATTAGAAAACTAGTAGTAGGAAATGGATACTGAATAGCTCATAATAATGTATCGATTGAAGGGTAAACCAGATAAGTATAAAACCTGTCTATCTGAAGCTGTATCCCATAGCTGCACTTCAGAGTTGTTCAAGCCAATGCCAATATGACGGCCATCAGGAGCCCAACTTACAGATGTGATAGGGCCATCTTCATCATCAACGGTAACAAGTTCTGAAGTGGAACCGTTTGATGCATCCCACAAATACAATGTGTTTCCTAATCCAATTGCAAGAACAGTGGCGCTTCCCCAATCCAGTAAATTGAGGTAATAGTCATCCACAATGTCTGGAGCATCCAATATCCTCTCAGAAGTCTGAAAAACATCATATCAGTCAATTAGCACAAAATAGCAAAATATTTTGGTTTACACCATACAACACTTTCAGATAAGAATTAAGAAAACCGAAGTTCAAAATTCTCAAATCAGATAACCAATAAATCAATTAGCACAAGATTGCAAACTATTGTGATTACACACACCATACAAACGATTACGAAAACAACTCAGACCCACTTGATTTTCAAAAACTAATCAAGTACAAAATTTTAAAATCGGACTTTTGCCGTTTAAACTAGAGTTCATTTAAACTAGAGTTCATGCAACCAAATCGATAATGATAAAATATATGAAATATGAATATATATCATTAAGAAATACACACACACCTGAGGAATAATTCGCCGGGGCTTGATGGTTTTATCTTGTCGAAGAGTTGATGAAGTAATGATCTCATGAGAGAAGAAATCAACTGGCGGCGTAGGTGGCTTGTTCTTGAAAGCTAGAATTCTGGTCCTGTTCATGTTTAAAGCTTCTGCAAGTAGCTTCCTGTAAGCTTCTCTGGAAGGAGAGCACACTTGTGGGTTTTCCTTACCTTTAGCTTTAGCCCCTTCAGTCACCATGTAGTGCGCATAATCGAAATCCATGGCTGATCTATTTGGTATGAATCTATCCAACTGGTCACAAACAAATCAAACATCAAATAATTAATAAACTACTTAATTTTTATAAAGAAATTCTCACAATAAAGTACCTAGTTAGTTATCATGACATAGTTTCAAAATTCATTCTTTTTCAAAACAGAATTACATTGAAAGTTTGAAACCCTAATAATGAAAAAATTTCTTACATTTTCATTTGAAGTCTTTCTCCGTAAGTGTTCCTGAAGAGGAAAACGTGTTTGAGTTTTGATGGCGGAAGAACTCAAAGAACCTGAAGCCATTGTTAGAGAGAAAAGAAACAAAATATAATAAAAAACAAATAGAATAACAAATTAAATTCCTGCAAAATTGAAGAGTTAGACAAATTGAACGAATCAAAACACAAAACCCTAAAAAACAATAGAATCAAACAAATTGAAAATCAAACAAATCGAAAGAATCAAAACACGAAACCCTGCAGAACACGAAACGTGATCAGTTATTGTGATAGCGTGCTTGTAGCAGAGGAATTTTATGAATTAGGGTTTGATTGCTGAGAGAGAGAGAGAGAGAGAGAGAGAGAGATTGAGAGAGATTTTAGTGATAAGAGAAAAGAGGGAGAGATTATATATAGAAGAGGAATTGTATCAATTAGGGTTTCAGTTTGAGAGCGAAGTTGATTTCTTCGGAAGCGCCAACGGCTATATATAGAACTAGAAGTAAGACTCATCTAGTCTAGTTGATTTATAAGCCCATGGGTTGGATTAATGTTTTTAATTTGAGCAATTAAAATTAACAACTCAAATAATGTTTTATAATATTTTATCAAAAACAAAAATCTAACAAAATTATATAATTTGTCAAAAAAGTGACATTTAATATTTTTTTACAATATTTGAAAACCTTACCATGAAAACTCAATTGGATAAAACATTGGTTAAGGAAAAAAGAGTGCATAATACATTTATGTCTCCATCTCATAAAGACAATCATATATGAGATGAAGAAAGTCAAATAATATTTTACACTAGTTACTTAAAAGTTTTACTTGGCGGTGACTTTGAAGAAAGATCTGATTTATCTTCACACCCTTCTCCAAATTAGCAGTGCTTGAAATATTATCTTCATATTGAGTTGTTGAAAGAACCTTATCCAATTCCTTGATTATGTTGTTTCTCTAAGATACAAAATGTATGCTTGACTTTGTCCGATATCTGTATTTACTAATATTGACAAAAAGAAAATACCACAATTCATATAATTAACAAGATACATTAATGGCCTCCTTTGAACTAAGGTATGATATTTCAGGACCAATTAAAGTTGTTCATCACTTTCTTGAGGACGTGTGATCATTCTAGTACACAATCAACTAGATTTGTTCATATCAAATATGTTTGCTATATAAATTTTTTTATGCATAAAATGTTATTTAAATAATAAATTTGCAATTTCTAGCAAATATTTTGCATCCAACATAATTCATTTCAAACTTCTCTATAATCAACATAATTTAGAATCTCTTCAGGAGTTATAATATAATGTTTATATCATCATCATAAAATTGATTATAACAAATTCATTTTCAAATTTTTAAAATTCATATGATGTCATTTCTTTAATATATCACAAGTTTCATATACTCATCGCTATCACGTGAGTCATGCAAATACATTGCAGCACATGTTTCATATGTTACTAAACTTAATAAAGCAAGAAAAAATTCTTGAATTCACTTTAAGTGAATATGTCTCATAAACGTAAATGATAGACATATATCATCTCACTTCCGGTGAACATATCAAACTTTATATGTATGCATTTTATCAATGTAATTCTCTTCCACGCGAAAAAATCATATATATCTAATTGATTTCACATCTTCAAGTGTGCGGACTACAAGTCCAAAAAGTTCGGCTTTACAAAGCAAGTTTGATTTCATATAATCTTTAATAGATTTTTATCCATGACCCTCATTCTCACTCGCCACATATAGCGTTATGTTATAAGCAAAAACATCGTCAATATTGACTTTCATTTTGGTTCCACCTCATTCCATTCATGACATAATTTATCGATATCTCTTTCTTTTTCATAAATTTTAGGTACATGATCAATTCTCTTGAAACTTAAGAATCAATTATGTCAAACAACCCTTTTAGAGTTTACACATCCTCATTTGGGTTATTTTTCCTTTTAGCCCCTTTCTTGTTTTAGGAGTTTTATATGTGGAACCGATTTGTCTACCACGCTTCATGCGCGGTTGGGACTCATTTGCAATAATCCGACAGGGACATCTATGTCGTTTGGAACATTAGCAGCGACTATTTTATTTGCCTAACTTTGCAAATGAGTTAGATCTTGAGGATCAATATGAGACAATAATATTTCCTTTTAAATGCTTCAATTGAACTTCTGGTTTATATTTGTAGCCGCTTATCCTCTCCCCCTAATATCTGGAAAACCAATTAATCAATTGATAATCAGCCTACTGGGTTGTAAACAAGTTGACTCAATACGATTTATAATAGATGGATATTCATATCAAATATATTTTCTCAATATTCTTCCAATATTTATCGTAGTGTATTACATTGAAGCAATTGTAATATACACAACACATTCAAAAATTCACTTAGAATGAAAATATTAGATTGTCAACCTATAATAATTTATAAATTGAGGGGAGGACTTACATATAATATCTTGTTGGTTTGGTGCGAATAAATATCTCACCGTAAATGTGGCTGGGTGTGGTCACGAGGAGGACGTCCAACATTTGTTCCTCTCGTGTAGCACATTTGGTACTTTGTGGTAGCTAGTGCGGTCATGGATCGGTTTTGATGGTGTGGATACTCAGGTGATTTCAAATAATTTTCAGCAGTTCATTTACTACACAGGTGGTCTAAAATCACGATGGTCATTTCTTCAGTTGATTTAGTTACTGTGCATAATAGCAGGTTATTTAAGCAAAAAGAAAATACTATGTTACAATTATTAGAAAAAGTTAAGTCGCATTCTTTATGGTGGCTTCAAGCTAAAAAAGTCCGTTTTGTTTTTGGGACTCATATGTGGTGGTAGAGCCCGCTTGTTTGTTTGGGTATCGACTGATTTGTATCTGTATTCAGGATCTGACTTTGTATATTTTTCATGGTCTCTTTGGTACACCTTGTGCTGAAGAGATTGTGTGTCAGTATTAATATATATCATTTTTGCTTATTCAAAATAAAAATGTCACCGTACATGATTGGTGATTCTCAAAGTAAAGTTTTGAAGGTATGGTGTCATAAGTATCAATCATACAATTAACTTTAGAAGTCTAAAGAACAGATCTTCAAGTCCATTTTATGAGTATATGTTACAAGTTGTTCAATATAAATTGGAACTGATAATTGGTACTTATAAAATATTTTCTTAAAAATTTAGAAAATAAACTCTTAATCAACTTAGTTTGAGTAAACAATCTCACAAACTTCTAGTTGTGAGTTGACAACAAACATACATTTGATCATATAGTTGATGCATCAATAAAGTCATATCTAAGCGATCCATATGATCGATGTATTGATTTACATTATAACCTTATATAAGTTCTATCAAATTGTCAACTTTCTTTGGGAACTAGTAACATACAAAAGTTACTAGATTGAAGAAACTTCCAACACTTCAATATATATCCATTTTTTTTCAACTAGTTTCCGCATCACAATAGATCCGAGATAACCCAACCGGTCTTGCCAACTATAAATTTAATAGGCTAAAATATGGTATTGGTCCCTGCAAAATGGGTCAGTTTTGGTTTTAGTTCCTGCAAATTTTTTTTATAGTTTTTGGTCCCTGCAAAAATAGGTCAGTTTTGGTTTTAGTCCCTGCAAATTTTTTTTATAGTTTTTGGTCCCTGCAAAAAATTTTGTTTTTGGAAATAGTCCCTGACCCCAGTTATGTGATGATTTGTCACTTTTATAAATTAAAAAATAATTATTGTATCTGTTTTATTATTATTTTTTAATTAAAAAATAATTATTGTTATATAAATTATAAAAAAATAATATTCTTTTTATTAAGTAAACACATATGCCACATATGAACAAAAGTGACAAATCATCACATAATTGGGGTCAGGGACTATTTCCAAAAACAAAATTTTTTGCAGGGACCAAAAACTATAAAAAAAAAATTGCAGGGACTAAAACCAAAACTGACCTATTTTTGCAGGGACCAAAAACTATAAAAAAAAAATTGTAAGGACTAAAACCAAAACTGGCATATTTTTGCAGGGACCAAAAACTATAAAAAAAATTTGCAGGGACTAAAACCAAAACTGACCCATTTTGCAGGGACCAATACCATATTTTAACCAATTTAATATAATATGTAAACTTCTGGTTTACAGTAATATGTTCTTGCATTGCACTAATATAAGTGTATTACATATCAGAGAGAAAAATATTTTTTCCACGACAGTTATATCTCATAATCTATATATATTTAACAACTCCCCTTTGGTTTCAATATGATATCCATTTAGATGAATATCTTAAAATTCAATAAAAAAATTATGAGACTTAGAGGAATATAATGCAATCTCAATTTGTAATTTTGTTTCTTCATGTAACAATACATCAACTCTTCAGGAGTCTTAAATAATTTTATAGATCTTCGGGAACTATATCACTATTGATCAATAAAATCACTATTTGAGCAATCCTTCAGATTTAATACAATCAAGAATTATCATTTGAAACATCATTTGTAAACTTCTGATTTACAATAATATATGTTTCATTTATTCTAATCCATTTGAATCAATAATGATAAAAAATAAAATCTATCCAAATGAAACTATATAATGAATATTCTAGAACTTGATTTATCTTTGACACGTACTTCCTCGAACAAGTAAGCCTTTATATATTATACATTTTTTTTTACTAAATTTACATATATCATACATTGTTTTTTCTTTCAAGATAGTATTTGGGTAACACAAATTATCAATACAATATCTTTCCAAAGTTTAACATCTTCAAAGTGTATATTATAAATAGGTTTAAATGTGTAATTGGTCCTTGCACTTTCAACAGATTTTGGCATTGGTCCCTGCACTTTTTTTTGTTTGGCATTGGTCCCTGCACTTTGTAAAAATATTGTCATTGGTCCCTGCACTTTTTTTTGTTTGACATTGGTCCCTGCACTTTGTAAAAATATTGGTATTGGTCCCTGCACTTTGTAAAAATTTTGGTATTGATCCCAATCATTTCATGCCACGTGGCACCAATACCAATATTTGTCCAAAGTGCAGGGACCAATACCAATATTTTTACAAAGTGCAGGGACCAATGCCAAACAAAAAAAAGTGCAGGGACCAATGCCAATATTTTTACAAAGTGCAAGGACCAATGTCAAACAAAAAAAAGTGCAGGGACCAATGCCAAAATCTGTTGAAAGTGCAGGGACCAATTACACATTTAAACCTTATAAATAAGATCATGATCAAATAAATTTATTTCATAAGAAAATATACATTTCTCACATGTAATATTTACGAGATAATAATCTTTACAAGATTTGAAGAAATAAAAGGAAATAAATGAAAATTAACTCATAAAAAGATATTATAAAGAACTATTATTAGAGAAAGATTTATGCTTGTCTTGTAACTCAAGCCTTCTAATAATCTTATGAAATAGGAAAGAAGAAAATCAAAATCAGATATTTACTCATAGAATAAATAAACAATCTTGCAAGATTTTAAAAGGAAACAAATAATAATATAAAATTTTAAAATGTTACCTCATTAATAAAAATTCTTTGACAAATAATGAAATAAAATAAATGTTTGATCAAATATTAATTTCATACTAACATAATTTTGTGACCTTGACGTAAGGATTTGGTCCATCCTTAATTGAGATTGAAGAGGGATGGATCATCCACTTATAGAGGGGTATGGGTAATATGATAGTCTCTATTTAATTAATTATCATAACCATAAAATTGATTATATAAAATAAATAGTATGATTTCTCAATTTTGTTAATTCAGGAGAATATTTGACTAGTTTCGTCTTCAAATTAATACAAAGATCAAATAGATTTTATATTTCTATATATTTTTATCATTGTCTAAATGTGTAGTTCTTCAAGAACTCAACATCAAATCTTCATATTTTTTTTTCTAGATAGATAGGAAGATCAATTGATCTTATAAATTGCTATCATGTTTTAAACATGTGGTTCTTCAGGAACTCCACATCAAATCATCGTAAACGATGATCAATAAAGATCACACCTTATGCAATGGTACCATAAATATAAATGGTGGGAATATTACTTAGAGCAATACTACAAGGATGCTCGGGTATAATTTCTTTTATTTACAAATTCATTCTTCAAGAAATACTTTTAATATTAAATATTTAGTTTCGTCAGGAACTATGTCACATATGTTCTTTATAAACAATGATTGAGAAAAAATAGCTCTATAGACTATATTCTATCCTTCAATAATAATTAATATGAATTAAATAATGACACATGTATCAAATTATCATTTTTAACATTTTGCATTTGAGTTTGATATCAAATCGCCTAGGAATAAAATTCTAAGGTCATGATAACATATGAGATACCATTTTCACACAGATTACTGATTAACAACTAATTTTTAAATATTAATTCATCATTAACAAATAGGAATCACCACCACACCAATTAATTTTTTACTCATAACCTATTCTCAATCATAACCTGTGCACACCAACACCCGTCCAGAAACACCATACTAAGGTTACTCTGACATTTTAACACCAATTTTTATACAATTTACCCATTAACAACAACTCCTCACACGGTTAATTCGTTATTCAAACCATAACCAATTATCTCACCAAACTTCCTCTCACAACCTATACACATCAACACCTCTCACCAACACCAATCAACATCAATTTACTCCATAAATTTCTATGATAACAACACAACATCATAGGGTTCATAATAACCCTAAAATTGAGAATAAAAAGACACAACAAGATTAGGGTTCAAGAACCCTCTTCTCCCCACAACAAAATTAATCCCAAGATGAATAGTTTCTACCCCTGACCTTGATATTTAGCAGCAACGATGAATTCGACGGTTTCATATCTCCCTAGCTTTCTCTTCATACCTCCTTTCCTCCGAAACACTAGTTTTTCCTTTGCTCCTCTCAAAATTAAATTTGTAACCCTAATTCTATAATGTTCTTCTCTATTTATTTTCTCTCATAATTCTTAAACAGACCTGCTATTTGCAACCCTATTCTGGTTACTATTCTTTCCGTAACAACACAACTTTGTTGTTTATACCTCTAATGACATGTCATCTGACGTTATTCTTAGCATATTTTTCAGTCAATTTCAGTAGGTTTTAGCAGCAAAAAGGAGGAGTATTAGAACGATTACCTATAATTTCAAGAACATCCAAAGATTTGTGAAAACTTTGGGAAGAACTTGAATGAAGATTCAAGAGGCCTCATGACACTTTACAGTGGAAGGAATTTTGTTGCCAAGTTCCGAGGCAAGTTATTTGAAGACGAAGACCTAAAACGATGGAAAATCAGAGAAACTGGGCCCAAGAAGGCACACCATGCGCCTAGAGCACATGGCATGCGCCTAGAGCATGGCAAAAACTTTCCATGCTCCTAGAGCACATTAAAATGAACCCAGAGCATGGATTTAGGTGCACACTCATGCGCCCTGAGCATCTGAAGTGCGAGGGGCGCAGGCGTAATTTTATGCTTTCTTGTGGGTAAAGCCCACAATTTTAGCCCAAACCTAGTTAGAAACTCTCACTATCAATACCAGCTTTCCTCATTCAGAATTTCTTGTTCAAATGGAAGGCAATTCTAGAGCTTCGGAGGAGTTTCTATCTTCTCCTTGATTTTCTACGGTATGTTTTTATCTTTAATACTTTGTTTTTAGTTACCATGTCTAACTAATTTTTTTTAGGTTAGAGTTCTAAGATGAACCTCTATTTATTTTTGTTGGATATTCATTTAATATAATGTCGTTTTATTTTATTTATTTTCTGTTCGCTATTTAGTTTTATTAGGAATTATTTATTTCAAAGGATCGTAACTCTAGATTAGATACTTAGGTTGTCCTCGTGAGCTTAGCTCGGTTGATATGGACAGTGCATAATATATGCAAGGTCCGGGGTTCAAACCCCGGCCACCACAAAAAAAAAGATACTTAGGTTGTGACATGGCCTAATATTGATATTACAATCTTGCTGCTTATATCTTTATATTTATAGCTCGTATATTAATATCTATCTGTCTAGGAAGTAATTAGTTAGTAATTAGTGAAAGATACCGAAAGAGAGTTGACCCTAGTAGTAAGTACTTAAGAGGTGACATTACTAATACTGAGTAAAATATGCTGAACCTAGGAGGTAACTAGTTAGTGATTTAGGAAACAAGCGACTCCGTGGAGTGAACCTAATAGAACCATTCTCTTCGATCTTTGGTAAGGTAGACGTTGATAGGGCTGCCCGTTTGTAGAACTACTGAGAGAGAGTGTGTTATGAGTGTCCTAAGATTCATAGATGAATATACCTAAGGAACCTTGGCCTTCATTGCCTTGAGAAATGGTGGAAAGACAACATAAAGTCTATGTTTTCAATTACCTTTGAGGTGGTAAGACCCCACACGTAAGGATCAGAATGTGACCAATAGGTGCATCCAAACATCGTAGGGATAAACCTCGTTAACTGAGAAGTATAAACCCCACATGTAAGGATCTCCGTGTGATCAACAGGTGCATCTTCCAACCTATTAGGTTGGTCACGTCCCAACGGTCTCATCACTTGTATAATCTACTTAAGATAAATAAACGACGACATTTACTGTTATTTAATATCCAACAATATAAATAGGAGGATTCGAAGAATCCTAACCACTGATTACTTTTCTGAAACCAAAACAGGTAAACTTGCTTTGTTGCAAATAGATAAAAATTGCAAACTTCTAACCCTTACTCTTTTATTATATCGTCAAACTTAAAAATAAGTAACACGAATTGTTTGGACGAAATGACAATCCCTGTGGATACGATACTCTACTTATCATTTTATTACTAGGTAAACAATTTAGTACACATGCCTAATCCGACCATCAACCTCCCTCTGTCTAAGCTACTAAAATGCTACACAACTTACTACTTACACCCCTTTTCCATCAAGTTTTACTAGTGCACCTCTGTTTGCACTATACTTTCTTATTCTCACTAAAAACGCTATTTTATTCCTTGAAATTATTTTCTTCCATTAATTCTTGAACCAACTCGTTAACTCTCCTCTACTTTCTTATTATATATAAGATTTATAACCACGAATAATTTAATTAATAATATCAAACAATCAATACTACTACTAATGATAATACTAATATTATCCAATAATAATACTAATATTGTCTAATAATAATACTAACATATTAATATTAAAAATTAGGGTGTTACAGTGTGCAACGCTGTTTTGCTGATTTTTGTCCTTAGTAGCATCTACATATTCTCCATCACATTTCCCAATAGAGTTTTAAGCATGCTAACACTTTTCATCATGACACTATTGTTAGAAACTAATGTGTTATTACCTTTGGATAAATATGTAGCCTATAAAGAGAATTGAGTCATAAGAACCATGATAATTTGACATTCATAAGTATTGAATAATAAGACAAAAATATTTCAATCAAAATACTATTTAAGTTCAACAAAATAAATATTGTTTCAGTACTGACAAAATTCTAATGACTCAAAGGTTAATCAACATTTAAGTCCAAAACTATAAATATTGGTTCAGCAGATATAAAATTCTCAACATTCAAAGCATCAACCTACATTTTGATGATGAACCTGCACCACAAACACCCATTTTAAAAATTATTATAAATGATTTATTTCATTGTTTATAGGAAAATTAGGAAAATAAAACTTAAGCAATATTTATGCTATAAATATGCAATTAAAATTGAGAAAACAATTCAATTTTTTAAGTATCAATTCAAGTAAGTGGAATGTTAAGATGTGTATTATTTACTCACTTGGACCGAATGGTAAACAAAACATTTGTTAAGTACTAAGCATGTTTTTAATTAATTGTTACTAAATAGAATTTAGAAAGAAGAAATATTAACTCAAATATGATGATATTTTCACTTAATATTGATTAACTAATAGAATTATTAGAAGACTGCTCTTTAGATGAGATTTTAGATACTTTTCAAGATATCACTATTTAAGGAAACGTCAGTGGCAAATATTAGCAAGAAAAGAGAGATGAATCTCCTTGTCATCTAAGACCCCTTTTAATGTTAATCTCCTGAGTAATATTATATTTATAAAAGGCAGACAATAATTGAGAAAAGGTAACCTTGAGTCCAAGTTCTACAATGGTGCATCAAAGCCAAAAATCCCAAACATATAATAATTACCATACAAAATATACCGGAGTCATGCATTTATTTAAATTCAATAATGAAAATTAACACACACACACACACACACACATTCTTCAACATTTTATATAGATCATTCCCTAAAAAAACATTTTATATAGATCATAGATTTCATTTACCATCACCTCATCATCTACTAGTTGCCTACGTACCTTTAATAAAGCAGTTTGCGTTTTGACATATGAGATAGATTATGCTCGTTTCTAACCTATCATCAAAGACCTTATCTATGAATTTATACAAGCACCCGATATGGGTCTAAAATGATAAAGGTTATGGAATTAGTCTTTTTTAGTTATAACAGTAAGAAAATAAGAGTAGAAAATTTGTGCAAGTTTAGCATTACTATCGAATTGATCAAATTTACCCTAACTTTGAATTGGTCAAATATAACCTCTCATCCTATAATAACCTTAGGAAGGTGATAACATGAACTTTTGGTCGGTCAGAAAATGGATATACGAAGAAAAGAAAGAAACGATTCTTTTTGTTGCATGTGGAGAGTCCTGAAGTAAATAGCTCACTGCTCATCTGAGATAGGTTCTTCTGAACAACGTATGATTGTTAGTTACTTCAATTTACCAAAACCAATTGGTTCTATATTGGGAAAGTTGGGGATTGAAGAAATACCCTGCACATAGGTCCCTCCATCTTATGGATAAGATACAAGTTCGAACAGCTTCTTTTGTAATATGAAAGTCTAAGATTTGTATAATAATGGAATTAGGCATGGTACTAATTATGTCCACTTCTATTTCATTGTGCATTACTGTTTTCGTCTTAGGATCTTTCTTCATAATGCATAATGAAATAGCCTTATAAGAAAAGAGTAATACATAATGAAATAGAAGTGGACATAATTAGTACCATGGTTGATTCCATTATTATACAAATCTTAGATTTTCATATTGCAAAAGAAGTTGTTCAAACTTGTATCTTATCCAAAAGATGGAAGGACCTTTAGAAATATCTTTCTACTTTGAACAAGAGTCATGTACATTTTCAAAGAACAAATTTTGTCAAGAAGTTCGTGAGTAAGGTTTTGCAACACCGTGAAGACTCTAGTGCCTAGTGTAATATTGAAGTTGATCACGAAGGATGTATTTCCCCAAAAAATTTGAGCAAGTTGATTCAATTTTGATGTATCACATAACGTGGAAAAATTCAAAGTTTGCACCTACCTTCATAACAAGGAAAATAATATGCTACTTTTTCAATCAATATTTTCCCTTCATTCTTTAAATTGTCTTGACCTTTCATTCGGTAGAGCTCGATCTCGATGAATAGTGAAGCTTCTAGAAACTATAGACCTTCTAGAGTTAGTAAGATGTCGTCTAAGAAATGTTATAATTACTTTAGATGATGACAATGGTTGTGCTAAGCCTTTCTTAAAATGTAAGATGTATATTACTTTATTCATTGACAATTTCAAATTAATCAGAGATGACAAAATTCTTTGTATATCTGGTGATAAACTTTCTAGTCTAGCTATTAGATATGACTTTGTTGATTGCAAACATTTAAAACTTTAGATATATGCTCCAAATCTAAAATCACTCCATTTTGAGGGTTATCTTCCATCCAATAATAATCATCAAGTCATTGAGCAGAAGTTGGATTTGATAGAACATGCAAGAATCGTTGTTTCGAATCAAGATCATCTAAAAGTTCTATAATCTTTAAAGAATTTGTTCAAAAGGATTAGTAATGTACACTCATTGATTCTCTCTTCGCCTAATCATCAGATACTTGAAATTGTGGCATGTCTTACTTATAAAACTATATAACCTTTCTTGTTTACCTCAAATAGTTACTAATGAATTTTGCACATTAACCTTTAATATGGGCACGAACTTTCTTCAATCCCCAATTTTTCCAATATAGAATCAATTGATTTTGGTAACTTGAAGTCATTAACAATCATATGTTGTTTAGAAGAACCTATCTCAGAACCTATCCACATGCAACAAAGAGAATCATTTCTTTATTCTCTTTGGGAGACCTTAGTTATAGTTTGTCCACATACCCATAATCGGATTGTGTCCCTTGAAACTTGTCTAAGTCTAATGGCACATAATTTGAAAAATTAAGAATGAAAATAAAAGTAGGTCAATAAGAGTTATGAAGTAACCTAGACTTGAAACCTTAATGATGTGAAATATCCTTTCCGGATTAGGCGAAGCTACGCCAAGCTTAAAAGGGGGAAATTACTAAGCAAAACACTTAGATGGTGAACATGGTATGACTTTGACAAAGGTCACAAAAATTCTACCCCACAGGAGATACATGATAAAACTCTAGTGATATTTTAAAATTATCATAATTTATCCAGTATATAATCTATTTTCCTTAGTAACATATCATATGAAATAAATTTCTAATAAAAACACAAAACTTTAAAGATACTAACCCTTGTCTTCTAGTAAAATACTTTGGGTATCTCATTTCCTTTTCAACAGACTTTCTTGCCAAGGCGAGTTCCATCCTTCTCAAATCTTTCAACTTCTTTCTCAGATCGGCAAGTAAGTCTAGGTATATCCCTATGAATATAGAACTACAAAACATCGATTTTGTAGTCATTGTTATACATTTATCACATTATTTCAATTGTAAGATATCAATGAAATTGAATAGGAATCAGAATTCTAAATAAATAAAAAAATAAAAAAAAATAAAAAAATAAGATGCACTTGATCATTATCTTATTTTACATTCAGAAAACTTTCGCCTAAGTTGCAATTGAAAAATACGAAATTGTGCAACATGTATCATTTATTTAAAATTAAATAAAATCCCAGCACAAGAAACTAGAAAGTAGAAGAAATAATGAAGATAATAAATTATCTTACAATATCTTTCCTTCCATTTTTCCTTATTTTAGTTCTTTGGATCCATCTTCCAATCCATGCAGGTCTGGGATCATTTTGTTTCTTAGAACGTTGATTAGATTGCTTCGATGGTCTTCCTCTCTTTCTTCCCTGTAACATTAATATAAGTAATAAAAATGTGATCAAGATGGGAACTTATATCTTGGTGAAAATATACAATTAATGTTTATTTTACCTATAGAAGATCTTGTAATTAACATTTTGTCAAAAAAAAAGATCTTGTAATTAACATGAAATTTATATTTTTTGAGTTGAAAATAACTTACCTTACCTTGTGGAACCTAGTCATAATGGAAAAAAAGATCATTGGTTGTTTAGGACCATTATTTCTTGTAGTCAAATTTTGATGCATCGACGTAGTTAGTACATACATTCTTGATCATTGATGAGATCATACAAAGAAAATTTCAAGTACGGTATTTTTTTATTTTTATAAAAAATTAAAATCTACACCAAAATCATAATGGTTTGATCTCAACCTAATGACCAAAGATGTATTGGCTACGCCAATCCGAAAAATATTGACATCAAGGATTTTGATTTTAATAAAATTGAAGTTGTATATTCAAGAGCAAATATTGTTGAAGCTAACAATGGAATTATTTGATTAAGAATTCAACTTCAATATATGAAAGTAATTTGTTAACATATTTTTTGAATTACATTTATTATCAGTAACAAGTGTTGAAATCCATAAATATTACAAAGTAGACTAACAATATTAAAACTAAAACATGCTAAATAATAAATATAAAGAATAAACATTGAAACTAGGGTTCCTAAAAATAAAGATATATACAAGCAACAATATAGAGAAAAGTCATAAGAAATATGTCTAAGAGGATTTCAATGTTGATTCACATGACTTTGTGGTTAGTGAAATATTTTAAGGGTTATCTTAATGTTCACATGCTAGAGGTTAGCATTGATGTTATGGAATTGGTTTCTATGTCATTGTTGCTATTTATTGTTAGGATATAGATCTAGGAATAGTTTATATTGATTGGACTCTACTTTGTTGAATGTTCTTTCCCCTACTTCCATATTTTCTAATTGTGTTGAAATATCCATGGTGTTCAAAATTTAATATATCATCAATTTCGAGAAATATGTAGATAATGATTTTTCTAAGATAGAGTTATCTTTAAGTTTAGTTACTTGGTTGGTCTTATAGGGAGTGTATACAATATAAAAGTATGGAGACTTTAATCCAAATAACAAACAACTAGGCATGTATTTGTTTACTAAATACATATTGTAGCATCATACGATAGGCTAAAAGTTATGTCTTAAAGGAGTAGCTTAATGCACATTCAAATTGTTTCACAATCAAAATATATATATACTCGAAGGTATCTCTCCATTTTGATCCAATCTTAGTATTGGCCTTCCAATTGGTACTAAATACAACCCTTTAAGGATGGTGATGGTTTTCAATATGCATGTATGATTGAAGATTCATTCTAGGAGCTGAATATTTGATCACACCCTAAATCTTACAAATGATTGATCCTGATATAAAATTTATTGTAACTTGAAAAAAAAATACACCACCTCAATTAAGTTATTATGAGTCTAAAATTCCTTTTATCTAATTGATTGTATAATAATTTTTATCAAATCATTAAAACTTGTTGATTTTTTTTTTTTTTGATATTAACTAGCTGGTTCTCAAAGGAAAGTGGCCTTGGTAATCAGGAGTTTGACCAAAAAGTAAGTAAATTCTAGACAATAATTGTTCCACCGAAGAATCCTACTCATATTCTCTTGAATATTATTCCTTGGTGGAGATCATTAAACACATAAGCCCAATTGCTTGATTAAAACTTGTTGATTTAATCCAAGCTTGGCATGTATAAGTTGAATTGAGTGACATCAAAATATGGGCAGTTAGATATTGATCCAAGCCTTTATCTATCAAAGATTTATTAAAAATATGACTTTGTATCACCTTTCCTGTTGAGATCCTTCATAAAATTAAAAGGATAAAAATTACATGGATAAAATTTGACATGCCTAATAAGAATGATGGCATTATTGCTAAGGCAAAATTTCATTTTTTTTTTCAATTAAAGTTGAGATGTTTGAAGACTATTCTACAATTTCAGCAAGATCTGAGTGTGTCAATCCAAATTATGAGTCACTGTGTTTTGTTAGAAAAGAAATAGTTTCAAGAGAAAAATTTAACATACAAAATGAAGAGAGAAATTGATGAGACAGGAAATAAAGTAATTAAGTTCAATTACCCTTCTTCTTTTTCTTTTCAAAGGAGACTTTGAAGAATGGGTGTTTTGTTCTTCCCCTTTGAATGAGACTTGGAGGCTTTCTTCTTCATTCTCTGATTCTGGAATAGTTGATATGCTGGAATCCGCATTCTTCATTTCATCCAAGATTTGATCGTGAAACTCTAGACTCTGAGTCACTGTGGACTTATCAAATGACTTATAAAGAGATTGAAGTTAGGTTATTTATTTTCTCTTTGTTACTTTTAGACAATTACAAAGATGCTTCAATTGTCAGTGAAAGAAAGGTGGTAGAAATTGTATACGCTATAGAGGAAATTGAGGGAGAAGGTTATTTTCATCATTTCCAATAACATTGATTAAAAAAGACAAAATATCATTTTAAAATAATAAAAAAAATTATTTGGTCAAAGTCTATTGAATATTTTAAAGTTTTTCTATCACTTTTAGAAAACATTTACTACTTATATTTTTTATTATTAATATTATGCTTTTTTTAGTGATTGTTTTTTATTATGCTATAAATTATAAATAAAATAAGAAACAATTTATATCACATTGAATAGAATAAAATATCTCATAATTTTTTTTGTTATTCAGTTTTGAACACAGTATTCTATTCTCTTTACAACAACAATATAATTATAATAATTAAACAAGCACATTTTAATTTTATTGTAGGATAGTTCTTAAATTTTCACAACATTTTAATTTTATAGTAGGATAATTCTTAAATTTTACAAATTTCTTAATCGATGGTCCTTCATATTCTTTTTCCTTGTTATATATATATATATATGAGTTAATAGGTCTTTACCCCCTGTAATATAGGTCATTTACGGTTTTCTCCCCTGTAATTTTTTTTATTTACCCCCTGTAAAAAAAATTGTTTTGATATACCCCCTAATAGGCCCAACAAAAACGAAAATTTCTTGAAAAAATAAAATAAAATTGGTTTTTGTTTGGCCTACTAGGGGGGTAAATCAAAAAAAAAAAATTTAAGGGGGTAAATAAAAAAAATTTATAGGGGGAAAAAACCGAAAATGACCTATATTACAGGGGGGTAAAGACCTATATATATATTGTTATATCCTGCTTAATTCTTAACAGACTGTAGTATCCATTAAGCATGTCCAAGGAAACTTTTGTTTGTGAAGGGCATAAAAGTAAATGTGTTACACATGTATATAAACATGACTAACTCCTACTATTCCTCATTGTTAGAACAAGAATATTTCATACAAGTTCTCTTGGGTTTGATGATAACAAAGTATTGAAGAACAATTGGTATACTAACATATGTTCAAGTGTGCATGATCTACTTATCATGAAGAAGGAACATATGAAGAGCATCAGAAAGGGAGTGGGAAGCTTAGAAGACTATGGTGGAATATCTACTAGAAGGTCAACCAAAAGTCAATGTTTTGAGAAGAAGGATGTCTCACAAAATCTGGGGAGTGATTTCCATAGATTTTGCGAAGGACATCAGACACAAAATCTGATAGGCTACTTGGATCTGAGGGACCCAGAATCCACGCAAGCTTTTGTCTTATTCTGTGAGCTATCACTATCATAGTATATGATAGAGAAGTTCTTTTGTCTTCTTCCGTCTACGTGTGAAACCAGACAAAGGACATCAGGAACGAAGAAAGCAACAAATAATTCTTCTTTCAGTAAAGGAAATTCAAAGGACTTTCCAACGAACTATCCATATCAGGAAAAGGGCCAACATTCGTGATGAAGCTTCTCAATGAATCTGTTTGTGTTGGAACTCTTCTCCAAAGTCTCGCAAATCACTTCCTATAAAAGGAGTTGAAGACCTAAAGAAGAAGCAACAAGACTCTGCTATTTTTCTATGCCAAAACTCTGTTAAATCAAATAACACAAAACACTGGGGATTTATTTTCAAGTTTATATCTTAGAAATCCTAAGGAGTGAGTCTGTTCATTTGTTCAGTTTACACTAACTTGTTAGATATAGTGTAAGAACAAATTAACTTGTTCAAAGTCGGGGCAATCATTTTAGAAAGTATCTCTCTTGCGAGCTTAAGCATATAATTCTCTTGGTGAAACCTTGAGCACCTAGGGAGTCTCAGTCAGTTGTGATTGAGCAAGGTAAAGTCTTAAGTAGTTGTGCTTAAGCAAGGGAAGTCTCTTGCAAGTGTGCTTGAGCAAAAAAGTCTTTAGGTAGATTTCTAGAGCATGGAAGTCTCTTGAAATTGTGCTTGAACATTGAGAAGTATCTTGGTGTGTCCATGAGAAAAATGTAATCGATAGTGATTATAGTGAAATCCCTCCGAAGTGCAAGTGGACTGGACTACTCTTGTATTGTAGGAGGAACCATTATAAATTGTTATGTGTCTGTCTTTTCTCTCTCTTTGACTCTTTACCTTTTATCTTTGTGTTATATATTCCGCTACATTTAGACTCTGAGTCAGAATCTGCAACATCAGATTTTGTCCATGTTGTGTTTAACGCTTTGAAAAGGAAATCGTCGAGAAGACCAACACAATTCATTGATAGATGATGGATGGATTGTAGCCATGCAAGAAGAACTGAATCAGTTCCAAAGAAATGATGTCTAGGATTTAGTTGCAAATCCCCTCGGAAGAACATCATTGGAACAAAGTGGGTCTTCAGAAACAAACTCAATGAGCAAGGCGAGGTTGTCAGAAATAAGGCCTGAGTTGTAGCTCAAGGGTATAATCAACATAAGGGTATTGACTATACAGAAACCTTTGCAATAAGATTAATTTTGTCCTATGTTGTCAATCATGGTATCATCCTATATCAAATGGATGTTAAGAGTGCCTTTCTAAATGATGTCATTTCTGAAGAAGTTTATCTGAAGCAACTTCATGGGTGTGAAGATCTAAAACACCCAGGTTATGTTTTCAAGCTTAAGAAGTCACTTTAGGGTCTGTTTGGTGCGCATGATATGATAGAGATATGATATGATAAAGAGCTGGATAATGATAGGATATGATAGTGATAGGATAAACATTTATCATATCCTATGTTTGGTTAACACATGATAAAAAAGGTGATAGCATTATTTAATCCTATCATGTGTTTGGTGCACACTTGATATTTACATGATATGATAAATATTATATTTAAGTGATAAAATTTCTCTAAAAAAAGTGATAAAATTATCTTTAGATTTTTTTTTTAAAAAAATAAATTTTAATATTTTATAATAATATTAAAATTAGAGGTTTTTTGTACCAAAAAAATAAAAAATAAAAATTAGGGGTTTGAATTATCTTCTTCTCCAAATACCAGCCGCATAGTAGCAATTATCCTTGAAAATTCATTCACCATGGTAGCAATCGTGAGAAGAGATTGAAGGAACACAATAATTAGTAGTAATTTAGAATGAACTACTAACATCTAGAGTAACATAAATTAAAAAACAAATAAATAAATAAATAACGAGAGGGCAGTAGCAACAATATTGATTTGGTTTTGAACATAATCCAAGCACAAAAAGCAGAGGGTGGGAAAGAAGAAACACGGAGGAAAAAATCAATTAAGTAAAATTAGCGTTTGTTGCAGAAGGTGAGAGTCGAAGAAGGGTTTTGGAGGAAACTGAAAACACGCTTTTGGATAAGAATTACAAAGGCTTAATAGGATGGGATTAAAAATAGGTTTAAATTATCATTTTCTGTTGGTGCACCAAACAACAGATTCAATCAGGATATGATAGTGTTATCATATCCTGTCTTCTTATCATGCGCACCAAACGGACCGTTATGGTCTGAAACAAGCTTCTAGAGCTTGGTATGCAAGACTGAGTAACTTCCTACTTGAAAAAGGGTTTCAAAGAGGATAAGTTGACGCTACTATTTTTAGAAAGACACTAAAGAAAGATACCTTGATTGTCCAAATATATGTTGATGATATCATTTTTGGATCTACCAATGCTGCTATTTGCAAAGAGTTTTCAAAAACCATGTAGGCTAAGTTTGAGATGAGTATGATGCGGAAATTAAAATTCTTTCTTGGTATTCAAATCAATCAATGGAAACATGAAGTCTATGTTCATCAATCTAAATATACAAGGGAACTTCTAAACATGTTTAAACTTGAAGATTGCAAACTAATGGCTACACTAATGCATCCAAACTGCAACATGAGCAAAGAAGAGTCCAGCAACAAGGTAGATCAGAATTTGTACAAATGTATGATTATTTAGCAGCTTCAAGGCCATATATTTTGTTAAGTGTTTGTCTGTGTGCAAGATTTCATTTAGATCCTAGAGAATCCAACTTAACATATGTTAAGAAAATCTGTAGGTATCTAAAAGGAACAACTAGTCTAGGAATTCTTTATAAGAAATTTCAAGATTATAAGGTGGTTGGATATTGTGATGTTGATTATTCTGGGGATACGATTGAGAGAAAATCCACGAGTGGAAATTTTCAGTTCCTTGGTGATAACTTAATATCTTGGGCAAATAAAAGACAGAGAACTATTACACTATCAACAGTAGAAGCAGAATACATCTCAGCTGCAAGTTGTTGAACACAGCTAATATGGATGAAGCATTAATTATAAGACTATCAAATTAGTGAAAGTAGTATCTAGTTTACTGTGATAATATTGCAGCCATATGTCTTTCTAAGAATCCAATTCTTCACTCAAGGGCCAAGCACATAGAGATCAAGTATCATTTCATAAGAGACTATGTTCAAAAAGGTGTTATATATACGCAATTCATTGATACTGATCATCAATGTGATGATATATTTACAAAACCCTTGTGCGTTGAAAGATCTGATTTTATTAAAAAGAACCTGAATATGCACTTTATCTCAGAATGATGATTGCCTCTGAGTGATAACACAAAATTTGGAGAAGATTGAAATTACTTTCTTAGAACCCCCGATGAGTATCTAAGACAAGTAGCATGACCTGAAACAAATTATGGAGTGATACAGAAGTTGGATAATCTAGACTCTGACAATGCATGGAAGTGGAAAAGTTCAATATTCTACCTATCCACCTATGTATTACTTCCCTGAGTAAGTTTATGACGTGGCTTGCGACTATTAGGTAATAAGATGTAGGCTATGATGACCAAACTCTATTTACGATATCATCGCTCTCCCAAATGTCATTAATGTTCTTGTCTTTTGTTTCCTTCTGAAGATGAAAAGTTTCCTTCTTTTGTTTATAAATAGTTTTTCTTATACAAACATTTCATTTTATCTTTCAAAAAGTTTTATGATAAACAACCTAATGTTCATAGAACTGATAGTGAAACTGAAGTCCAAAATGATGAACTCTTAAGTATCTGGGAAAGTATTTACAATCTCAACAGGACTGAGATTGAAAATCTTTGGACGTCCAGATGTAGAGTTCATAGTCTAGGATTTAGTTTTAGTATTAGGATCTTTGTTTGCTTGTTTTGTTTATTGTTTTCTAGTTTTGTTTTTCTTGTT
The DNA here is from genome assembly GCF_051527215.1 of Medicago sativa. Lineage (NCBI taxonomy): Eukaryota > Viridiplantae > Streptophyta > Magnoliopsida > Fabales > Fabaceae > Medicago > Medicago sativa. Next base: position 51,905,078 of record NC_140751.1, on the reverse strand, counting down.
TTTCAAATTGTAATTTCTCTGATTAATGAAGATTGTTTATCTTTGTCGGATTGCATCTTTGTTGATTTATAATTTTACATGTTTTTATTTTATTTTCTGTTTTTTTGTTGTAATATTTGTTGATCACAGAAAGGGGAGAAATGATAAAGTATTTGCACGTTGAGCCTAATAGAAGTTAAAGAACCTAATTTAAATTTTCATTATTTTTTAATTAAAAAAATGCACTTAATTGATTAATCTTATCAGGCTCTGATAAGGTATCCAATTGGTCTTAATCTGAGCTTGCAAACCTCTGTGGGATCAAAGATTCTGATATCTTATTTGTTCTGATGCACTTAAAAGTAACTAAGAATGAATTAATTAACTGGGAATATGACTTAGGAGGATCTTGCAAACCTCACCTTAATGGACTATCACAGATTCAGGGGGAGCTTGCAAACCTCAAAACCTGCGACTTTATGACTCAGGAGGAGCTTGCAAAGCTCAAACCCTGAAGTCTAACTGTTAATTAAATTAACAACAATTGTTCAAAATACTTATGTTTGTCATCATCAAAAAGAGGGAGATTGTTAGAACAAGAATGGTTTATACAAGTTCTCTTGGGTTTTTGTTGATAACAAACTATTGAAGAACAATTGGTATACTAATATATGTTCAAGTGTACATGATCTACTTATCATGATGAAGGAACATATGAAGAACATTAGAAAGGGATTGGGAAGCTTAGAAGATTATGGTGGAAGATCTACTGGAAGGTCAACCATAAGTCAACGTACTCAGAAGAATGATGTCCCACAACAACTACAACAAGATAATGAGGTCGAAGAGGATGTTGGTGGAGAGGTGGTTGATGATGTTTTCTCGGATTATCCGAGAGATTCTCATGGTCGATTCATCTTAAAGCCTAGTGGAAACTCGTAAGTATTATCATATTACCTACATACTTCAATTTCAATTATTTTATGTATATTTTAAGTTGTAGTAATGTTTAATTATGAGTTTTTATCATCTTTTTGCCTTGCAAACCGACTGCTGAAGCTATCAGAGCCATCATCCATAACTGCTATCATAAATTTTGGAAGACATATGGTGACGTGGATGACAATGAGAAAGAGCGCTGGTTTAGGCTCTTTGAGGTTACTTCAAATCTATATCATAATTTCTATTTTATTTCATATGCACAATTGTTATACTATACTAATTTTCTTTAATATGTTATAATGCAGGGTAAGTGTTCTTGGAAAGCCGAGTATCATGATATAATGCGGCGTAATTTTCATATTAAAGCTTCTGCGCGTTTTTCAGATTTGCTTAGAAGAGCCCGTATTCGGTTTGAGGAGACAAGAAAGCGACCACATTGGATTGGCCCGCCTATCTTTGATGACTTGGTTAAGTACTGGGCATCTCAGGAGTTCAAGGAAAAATCAGAGAAAGCAAAGAAAAACCGGGCGTCGGAAAATGGAGGATGCATTCACACTGGTGGTTGCTTAAGCAACGGAGAGCATGCTGAGCGTTTGGTAAAAATAATAAACTTTTAATTATTTTTTCATATCATATTTAAATTTGATTGTTTTAAATCAGCACTACTAAATTTATGCTTTCGACCATAAAATTTAATGTTTAATTAATTCATAATTTTATTTCTTGTGACAAATAGGCTAGGAGGTTATGTCGGGAACCGTTTATTAACGAGCTTCACGACAAAACGCACAAAAATAGGTCCGGCCAATACTGCGATGAGCGTGCTAGGAGAGTGCAGGTAATCTTTGATAATTATATGTCACATTTTATGCCTTAATGTTATTATTCTTTACATGAAATGTTTACGTGTCGCGAGTGCTGCGTTTTTGTCCTCTGTTGTTTCCTGTGTTGAGGCTGACTGTGTGTTTCCTACTGGCGTGCGTATCAGCTTCTGCTGTGCTGGTTTTAGCTGCTTTGCGGTTCTGTTTCCTGTGTTGGTTCTGTTTTAGCTGCTTTGCGGTTCTGTTTTAGCTGCTTCTGCTTTGCTGGTTTTAGGATGGGCATTACAGTTTTTTCAGCTGTTATTTTGTACGGTTCTGTTTCCTGTGTTGGTTCTGTTATTTCAGCTGTTATTTCTGTTATTTTCAGCTGTCATTCTGTTTTAGCTGCTACTGTTGTTTGTGAAACTGCTAGTTAGTGAAAACATGTGCTTAGGCCTTAATGAGCTAATTAGTTGGTAGCCCAAACCTAGGTGTACTTTTTAAGTGCAAAACCTATAAAATTATATGCTTTGATACGAGGAACCTATGCATTCTTTCTACTTTATGTGTCTATAAAATGTCATGACTGGAAAATTATAACTGCTTCAGATTTATATACTATAGTCCATTCATTTTCTGCAACTAAGTTTCCAAACAGATTTATATTGTTGATGATGATACTGCTAGTTATTGTTTAATGTTGGTTTACTAGACTATAAAGCATAAACTATTTTGTTATTATTTGAACAGGATGAGTATGACCGGCAACTGGCTGAGGCTATTCAAAATGGGTCAACTGTTGATCACACTTTATCCTTCCGTGGACAAAAGTTGCTGGTGAGAAAAAGAAAGGAAAGCTATATGGTCTTGGAAATTAGCCACTAACTACCGGAAGGGTAGTGTTGCGTCAACTCTAAGACTTAGCCTCAACCATGGTGAAGGATCCTCCCAGCAGCCTGAGCTGACGCCAGAGATGCGGGAGCTTATACATAGACTGATACAAGAGCAATTTGCGCAGCAGATGGCGAGTCAAGCAGCCGTTGTGCAAGACTTGCTTAACCGTCAAAGGTCATATGAGGAGCAGCTGGCTCAGCTTAGGCAAGCGCAGGCTCAAGATCCCTCTCACACTAGAGCACCGGTTTTAAGTCCCAATGTTGACCCTTATCCGGTTGATAGAGATGAGGAGGATAGAGATGAGGAGGATGATCAGGATGATGAGGAGGATTGAAGCCCCACTGTTATTTTTTTTTTTTTGAAGTCCCACTGTTATGTATGTCTCTTTATCTATTTAATTTCTTCGTCGGCAATATTTGGGGAAATTTCTTATACTTCCCGGTACAATTTCTACCTATTTGATACTTATGTATGTCATATTTTGCACAATTTTAATTTTAATGCTGCTGGACTTATTATTTTATGTGTTCTATTACTTTAATTTGCATTGTTAACTTCTTTTTCTAAACCAATTAAATTAAAATAACATTTTAAAAACGTTTTTTAAATAATTTTTATTATTAAATAAATTTTTAAAAAAGAAATAAAAAACAATTTAAAAACGTTTATTTTAAATATTTTCATAATTAAATTTAATTAATTTTCGAAAATAAAATTTAAATTCTTTTTTAAAATTATTTTAAATATTAAATTTTAATATTATTATTTTTTAAACGAATAAAAAATGTTTTTTAAAAATAAAACGAACACAATTTGTCAGGGGTTAACCCCTGGCAAAGTCCGTGTCATGTTTTGAAAAGACTGATGTGATGCTGACACATCTGCAAAAGCCTGCATTGAGTAGACAATGCGGCAGAGAAGCCTGCAATTATGCAGATACATTTTGCCAGGGGTTGTGCCAGGGGCTGTGCTAGGAGCGCATTTGCCAGGAGCTAAAGCCCTGGCAGGGTCATTTGCGATGAGCGGATTTGCTAGGTATTCTACCCCTGGCAAAACTCCTGGCAAACGTCCATTTGCCAGGGCTTTCTGCATTTTGCCAGGGCTTCCGCCCCTGGCAAAATGCAAGATTTCTTGTAGTGGGAATTCTATGCTATCTTTACATTCCAACTTCGAGGTGAAGTTTGTTAGGAGACAAGCGAACATGGTTGCTCATAGTTTAGCTAGGGCGTCCTGTTCTTGGGCTAGTCACCGTATTTTTGATTCTTATCCTTCTTGTATTAAATAGTGGTTGATTAATGATAATAGTTAACTTTGTTTCGGTCAAAAAAAAATTATATAATTTTGTTAGATTTTTGTTTTTGATAAAATATTATTAAACATTATTTGAGTTGTTAATTTTAATTACTCAAGTTAAATTTTATATGAGTCAAATTCTATTTTTTTATTTTTTTTTGCGTATTAATGAATAAAATTACGTTTTCAAAAAAAAAAAATACCTAATTAAAATTAGAATTTATGAAATTTGAAAATATAATTAAACTCAATTATTTAACTCAATAAACAAGATAAAATATAAAGATAAAAGTTACACCAAAATCTATCACTCACTTTATAGATAGATATATCATAGATATAGAAGAAAAAAGAATATATATTTATAGAAAGCATATATATTAAGTCTATTTTGAGTGATAGATTTTGGTCACCATATTTATATTCATAGATAGAGTCTATTTTGTATTTGTAGAAAGCATATATTTTAAGTTGAAAAAAAAGGCTGATCATTGAAAAACAATGGTAATGAATATTAAGCATCCTGCATTTTACGTGATTATTTCCACTTGAAGAAAGTGAATAATTCAAGGTTGTTACTTTGGCAAAAAAAGTGTATTTAGTGGGCTAATGAACAATGTGAAATCAATTAGTTAATTCACTTTATGCATTAGAATAAAATTTGGCAGCAAAACTATTTACATTTACAACTAAAATTCATGGCTGATTGTGGAAATTCACTTTATGATAAGTAATATTAGCTTTGCTGCACTTATACGTGTAATATGCAATAAAAAAATGTGAACTACCAAAATTTTTATTTTTCTATTTATTGTTTGAAAAAAATAGTGAATTAATTAGTTAATTGCACTTTATGCTTGGGAGTTGGGACTGTAATTTGGCGGTACAACTTTTTTTCATTTGCCTATTTGCTTCCCAATGTCATAATTAACGTGGTAACAAATAACAGAGTTTATTTCATATATCTGTTAGACTTCTCCACACTAATAATTCAAATATGCTTATTTTGGAAAACTTGGATGACATCACTTTTTTTTAAAGAAGCTAAATTACTTGGATGACATGACTTACTTTCAAAATAGAGCTATATTAACAACTAAAAACTCCATTGTTGAGAAGATCAACGAACACATGTTGGATATGATTCCAGGTGAAGAGAAGGTTGATTCCAGCAAGGCAACAGCGGAGATGCGATTGAAGACGTCCATACACCAGAATTTTTAAACACTATTGTTGCTTCAGGACTTCCAAATCACAAGTTAAGATTAAAAGTTGGCGTGCTGGTTATGCTATTAAGGAATTTAGACCAACAATATGGGTTATGTAACAGAACCAGATTGATTATAACTAGGATGGGTAAATTTGTGTTGGAGGGTAAGGTTATATCTGGAAGTAATGTTGTGGACAAAGTCTTTATACCCCGATTATCGATATCACCTTCAGATGTTCGTATTCCTTTCATGTTTCAAAGAAGGCAATTTCCTATAGCTGTCTCATTTGCGATGACTATCAACAAAAGTCAAGGGCAGTCACTGGCACACGTTGGTGTATATCTACCAAAGCCGGTCTTTTCACATGGACAATTATATGTGGCCGTGTCGAGAGTTACATCAAGAGAAGGGCTTAAAATACTTATAATCGACGAAGACGGTGAAGATACAGATGAGACATCTAACGTAGTCTATGAAGAAGTATTTCAAAATATTTGATATGGATGCATATCATTATTGTTGTTCTAAAATTCTCAAAAACCAATTAGTGTCGTATGTACGATTTTATTTCATAACTGATACACTGCATTGTCAACTATATTTATTTTTTCCACCTTCAATTTAACTCATGGGCATCAATGTATGAAATCTTATACTACCTCCGTCCCTAAATATAGGAGCCTTTTGCCAAAATTGTGGAGATTAAGAAAGTTGGTTGTAGTATTAAATTTGTATATAATTACTATTGTTTTTACAATTTTAACCTTTAGAGAGAGAGTTAATTTATGTTTTCAATATAATATTTATTGTTGATTGAAGAAAAAAATGCAAAATAAATAAGGGTATGTTGGTAAAGAAATAATTAATGTACTTGAAAATATCAAAGGGGTCTTATAAAAAGGGACAAATTATTTTTTCAAAAGGGTCTTATAATTAGGGACGGATGTAGTAGCTTATAAGACCCGTGCGGCGCACGGGTAGGCTATCTAGTAAATATTCTAAAAACATTAATCCAACCCATGGGCTTATAAATCAACTAGACTAGATGAGTCTTACTTCTAGTTCTATATATAGCCGTTGGCGCTTCCGAAGAAATCAACTTCGCTCTCAAACTGAAACCCTAATTGATACAATTCCTCTTCTATATATAATCTCTCCCTCTTTTCTCTTATCACTAAAATCTCTCTCAATCTCTCTCTCTCTCTCTCTCTCTCTCTCTCAGCAATCAAACCCTAATTCATAAAATTCCTCTGCTACAAGCACGCTATCACAATAACTGATCACGTTTCGTGTTCTGCAGGGTTTCGTGTTTTGATTCTTTCGATTTGTTTGATTTTCAATTTGTTTGATTCTATTGTTTTTTAGGGTTTTGTGTTTTGATTCGTTCAATTTGTCTAACTCTTCAATTTTGCAGGAATTTAATTTGTTATTCTATTTGTTTTTTATTATATTTTGTTTCTTTTCTCTCTAACAATGGCTTCAGGTTCTTTGAGTTCTTCCGCCATCAAAACTCAAACACGTTTTCCTCTTCAGGAACACTTACGGAGAAAGACTTCAAATGAAAATGTAAGAAATTTTTTCATTATTAGGGTTTCAAACTTTCAATGTAATTCTGTTTTGAAAAAGAATGAATTTTGAAACTATGTCATGATAACTAACTAGGTACTTTATTGTGAGAATTTCTTTATAAAAATTAAGTAGTTTATTAATTATTTGATGTTTGATTTGTTTGTGACCAGTTGGATAGATTCATACCAAATAGATCAGCCATGGATTTCGATTATGCGCACTACATGGTGACTGAAGGGGCTAAAGCTAAAGGTAAGGAAAACCCACATGTGTGCTCTCCTTCCAGAGAAGCTTACAGGAAGCTACTTGCAGAAGCTTTAAACATGAACAGGACCAGAATTCTAGCTTTCAAGAACAAGCCACCTACGCCGCCAGTTGATTTCTTCTCTCATGATATCATTACTTCATCAACTCTTCGACAAGATAAAACCATCAAGCCCCGGCGAATTATTCCTCAGGTGTGTGTGTATTTCTTAATGATATATATTCATATTTCATATATTTTATCATTATCGATTTGGTTGCATGAACTCTAGTTTAAATGAACTCTAGTTTAAACGGCAAAAGTCCGATTTTAAAATTTTGTACTTGATTAGTTTTTGAAAATCAAGTGGGTCTGAGTTGTTTTCGTAATCGTTTGTATGGTGTGTGTAATCACAATAGTTTGCAATCTTGTGCTAATTGATTTGTTGGTTATCTGATTTGAGAATTTTGAACTTTGGTTTTCTTAATTCTTATCTGAAAGTGTTGTATGGTGTAAACCAAAATATTTTGTATTTTGTGCTAATTGATTGATATGATGTTTTTCAGACTTCTGAGAGGATATTGGATGCTCCAGACATTGTGGATGACTATTACCTCAATTTACTGGATTGGGGAAGCGCCAATGTTCTTGCAATTGGATTAGGAAACACATTGTATTTGTGGGATGCATCAAACGGTTCCACTTCAGAACTTGTTACCGTTGATGATGAAGATGGCCCTATCACATCTGTAAGTTGGGCTCCTGATGGCCGTCATATTGGCATTGGCTTGAACAACTCTGAAGTGCAGCTATGGGATACAGCTTCAGATAGACAGGTTTTATACTTATCTGGTTTACCCTTCAATCGATACATTATTATGAGATATTCAGTATCCATTTCCTACTACTAGTTTTCTAATATTATTCATGTTATGTTTCTGCAGTTGAGAACTTTGAAAGGTGGGCATAGGCAGCGAGTAGGGTCTTTGGCATGGAATAACCACATACTCACAACCGGAGGGATGGATGGTAGAATTATCAATAATGATGTAAGAATTAGAGCACACATTGTTGAAACATACAGAGGGCATGACCGAGAAGTTTGCGGATTGAAATGGTCGGCTTCTGGTCTACAATTGGCCAGTGGAGGGAATGATAATCAACTTTACATCTGGGATAGAAGTACTTCAACAAGGTGGCTTCACAGGCTTGAAGATCATACATCTGCAGTAAAAGCTCTTGCTTGGTGTCCTTTCCAAGGGAATTTACTAGCTACTGGCGGAGGCAGTGGCGATGAAACCATCAAGTTTTGGAATACCCACACAGGTGCATGCTTGAACTCAGTTGACACTGGGTCTCAGGTATGTTCCCTGTTGTGGAACAAGAATGAGAGGGAGCTACTCAGCTCTCATGGTTTTACACAGAATCAGTTAACACTTTGGAAATATCCTTCAATGGTGAAGATGGCAGAGCTCAATGGTCACACTTCAAGAGTTCTTCATATGGCGCAGAGCCCAGATGGTTGGACAGTGGCAACAGCTGCAGCGGATGAAACCTTGAGGTTTTGGAATGCTTTTGGCACTCCAGAAGTAGCAACAAAAGCTGCACCAAAAGCAAGAGCTGAGCCGTTTTCACATTTGAGCCGCATTCGATAAGTAGTAACATTCGAAACTGTTTAAAAAGGCAAGTTTTTTTCTGGTTAAATACCCTTCACTCCACTTTAAAAAGGAATGGTCTGATGTATATCAAAACTTACCGCATCCCTCTCACTTTAAGGCTTCCAAATGACAAGTTAATTTGGCACGGAGAAAGATGGCTGTTATTCAGTCAGGTCCGAATATCATATGTTTACTTAATAAATTCTTGCATTAACCGGTTCCTCTGATAACAACATTGTGCATGCATAATTATTGGTAAGCTTAGGAAGCAGGTTAAAAATTGCTGCAATTCCTAGTAGTATGTTGTGACCTATGAAGCACGGATACCGGACACCGGACACAGACACTGATACACGGACAATGCTAATAATTTGAGAAAATCACATAATTCAGTGTAATTATGTGTCGGTGTCGTGTCAGTGTTGGACACGACACATGTCTGACACCAGGATACGCCTAATCCTAAGAGTGTCCATGCATCATAGGTTTTATGTTTAGGGTCAAAGTAGGATTCGTCTCTGAGTTATGTCGAAGCTGTGCTTTGGGAGTAGTTAGCACCCTATTTTCTTTAATTACCATCTGTATCATCTTCTTCCTTGGCTGTGTTACTATTGATTCATTGGTAGGATCTGTTGGTTCCTATCATGAGGTTTGTCCTTTATGCTTTCAAGAACAAGAAGTGGATGCCCATTTATTCATACACTGCCCTCTGGTTTTATAAGTATGGTTTGTATCCCCTTGGGGACCCGACCACCGAGTTTGTTGGATGTGAATCAATTGCTGATGGGTGGTTCAACTGTAAATAAATGAGTTTGTTCTCATTTTATTCTGCATAGTACAAAACATCAACCTCGAACAAGCTTGTTTAGTTGTTCAATTGGAACTATCCTAAGGGTGAAGACCAATTTGAGCTTGTTCTGTTACTAACTTAATAAACAAACCGAATTCAGTGTTATGCACTAGTAATTTGAGCTTGTTCTGTTACTAACTAACTAAATAAACAAACCTAATTCTGTGTCCCTCTTTTGAGCCATCTCCTACTGGTTAGCTGAAGCTGAATGTTGATGCCGGAATTATGCAAGGTAATGGAACTGTCTGGGGGCTGGTAGTGAGAAACAACTTGTCTGAAGTAATTTACGCCGCAACAAAGAAGTGTAATCTGGATGTCGAAGCACTAGTAGCTGAGACTCTTGGTTTGCGTTGGATTATGCAGGTAGCTCATGATCTCAATCTCTCTAAGGTACTTTTTGAAATGGCAAACTCATGCAACCGACTTAATTATGAATTAGGTCATATTCATAAGTAAGCGTAGATTACTTTAATGACAAACTTCTTTTGGCCCCCATTGAACCTTTTATTTTTGATTGTATGTTATGTGAACTATAGTAGTCGTATTTGTAATTCAGCAGCTCATGATTTAGCTTAAGCTGCAAAACATGTTGGAACCAATTCTTGGATGGGGAATGCCTTCAATTCCATGGACTGGCCAACTTTCTTTTCAGCTTTGTGCTTCTAATATAAGCATTTGCAATTCAAAAAAAAAAAATAAAAAATATTATTAAAAAATATTATTATAGTGGAAAACAACACTTGATTTGCCCGTGGACGTAGTCACACACCACCCATGACAAACCATGTATATCAGTCTTTGTTCTTCTTGCCCTTTGCTCTAAGCTATTTGTGATTCATGTGATCTTGTGGTAAAAATGTGTAACAAATATTTGTATCTCTCTTAAGGGTGAAGACCAATTTGAGCTTGTAAGTTTTATAAAAAAATGATCATTTTATTTTATCTTATTGCAGTTTCTTCTAATTCTTTTTTAAATCTCCATCTCAATAAATAAATGAGTTTGTTCTGTTTGTGTCTCTCATCTTCAATATGCAGATGACACGTTGATAGTGGGCAAGAAAAGTTGGAAAAACATTTGGGTAAGAGAAGCGTATACTTCGATTGTGGATGGTGTATCTATAAATGTTGAAGGTGAACTTGCGAATGTTTGGAGTCATTTAATTTCTGTTAAAAGCTTCAGTGCTAATGTGGAGGATGTTACAAAATCGGATTCCGGCAAAAGATAACTTGGCCAGAAGAGGTGTTTTGAGCGGAGCTGATATTTCTTGTTCATTTGGTTGCGGAAAAGAAGAAAATGTCTCACATGTTTTTTTCGAATGTCGCATAGCAGCAGAGTTGTGGCAAGAGGTTCTAAAATGGATAAATTTTTCTACCTCTGCATAATACAGTATGAATTTTCAATTCATCAGTTTGAAGGTTTAATAGGAGCCGGAAGGGTACAAGCAGAAAGGTTCAGACTTATTTGATTTGCTAGCATATGGATAATTTGGAAAGAGCGAAATGAAAAAACTTTTAGAAACAAAAACAGGTCGGCTGAAGCGTGGCTAGAAGATATAAAACTGTTGTCATTTAATTGGTTAACTAGCAAGTTGCCTGGGTTTAATTACTCTCTCAACCAATGGATTTTAAATCCACTGGGTTGCTTGGGAGTAATTAGCTGCAGGTAGATTGTGAGAGTTGTTAACAATTTGGAGAGGGGATAGTCATACAGGAACAAATTTATATTGATTTTTTGTGGTTTTGCAGGTCCGGTTCTGCGTCATTAGGCGATGGCTGGGATCAATAGTATCTGCTCAATAGTTTACTTGTCTGGTGTATCTCATTTTTCTTTTCTTTTTGTTACTTTTAGTTTCAATTAGTAGAGGAGTTATTGTTCCATTTCCTTTCTTTTACTCCCATAGTTTGTTGGTTCTGGGAGCAATATTGGCAGACTATTTGGCTTGTTTGTACTTTGGCATAGCTTCTGCCTTATGAATGATTTATTTAAGTTAATATATTTTGGCCTTTCAAAAATAAATGAGTTTGTTCTGTTACTTACTAGTGAAGACCAATTGCTGCTTGTTCTCATTTTATTCTTCATACTACAAAATGTCAGCTTCCAACAAGCTTGTTTGGTTGTTCAATTGGAACTATCGTAAGGGTGAATACCAACCAATCTGTGCTTAATATACAAACCCAACTCAGTGTTGAGTCCACCACTCAAAGTTGTACAAAAAAATTCATGACCATATCTAATTTTTCTTATTGTAGTGGCTTTCAATTTTTTAAATATCACAATCTGAATAAACATGCGTTTGTTTCATGTTGCGTCAATATAAAAACACATCACAACCAAATGATGTACATGCGTTTATCTTATAATTAGTCTACTTGGTTTTTTCTTTGGCTTTGTTATAGCTATTTTGTTCTAAACTCTCACGTATATAGCTAGCTTATAGCTTTTGAGGCTTATGAACAAAAAGCGTGTCCGGTGTCTGTCACATGTCAGGGTTCGACACACAAACCTGATGCCATTCTTAAATTACTAATGGTATCGGCATGTATGTATCGTGTTCAGTCCAGTATAGGTTTTTGCAAATTTATGATCTACATCGATTTGAAGATAGCTTGGAGTAGAGGTTTTTGCAAATTTATGATCTTACATCGATTTGTTGCTCTAGTACTCATTCCTTTCCTCTTTTGTTTTTGTGGATGTGATTCATTATAATATATATATCCACCAAAATGAGGGTAAATTTGGTGTAGAATTATATGGGATCCTTAATATTTGGAGTCTATTCTTGGTTAATTTTAATTTGGGATGTTAACACATTTTAGCTGATGTGTTGGTTCTATTCTCGGTGTTATTTGAGTGAATCTTATGTTGGTTCAGCTACTACCAAACTACCAGAGTATAGCATGCAATAATTTAGAAGTGAAATGATAACCCCTATTATGCTACATTATGATCTATACTATATTGTAAAGTAAAATTGTGGACTAGCATTATGATGATGTGGAAGCACTTCGATGATATGACAACTCAAGAAAAGCTTCTTAATATGTAAGTTAGTTGATAGCTGATGATTGATAGCTTATAGCGGATAACTGATGACTGATGACTTATAGCTGATAAGCTAGTTGAAGTGTTTGGTAAAATTAGCGGTTCAACTGATTTATAAATGTAAAATGACATAAAAGGACATTCTTATTTCATATTAAAATTTATATTCATTAATATGTAAGTATTTATAATTTATTAATTTAATATATTTTTTTATGCATTATTTTTAGAAAAATATAAAGAGTATCTACTGAAAAAACAAAATATAAAGACTAAAAGATTTCGACGTAAAAAAAAAAAAGTATGGCAATAAAATATAACGAGTTTAATGAATTTAAGTGTAGTAAAAGTATTAAAAAATGTGATTATTGTAACTGGTGTTTTAAATTATTTAGACAAAAAGAATATAGACGTTTTTTTTTTTTAAGAAACAAAAAGAATATAGACGTGAAATGATATATGAAAAACAATTTAAGGCTAACACCTTTAATAAAAATAATTTAAGCCTAACAAAAAGAATTTAAACGTCACCAAAAAAAAGAGTTAAACGTGCCCTTTTTATGAAAAATTATAACGTAGTTCATGAATTTTTTTATTTAAACGGAAGACAATGATCATTTTTATTTATGAAAAAAATATATATATTATGATGTAGGTATATTGCAGTTGCATAAAAACGTAATTTTATCTATTATTACAACAAAGGAAGGCAATGGATATTTATAAGGTAATTATATCTATTAGTTAAATTATAATAAATTATAAAGGATAAAAATGGATTTCAGATAAAATAATAAGGGTAAAAATGGAAGAAATTTTGATAAGCTATAAGCTATAAGCTCAAACGCTACTTGAAATAGCTTCTGAAAAATAGCTTATAAGCTCGTGAAATAAGCTATAAGCTGGTGGTAAAAGACCATTACCAAACAGAGTTTTTTTTGTCAAACGAGCTTATAAGCTAAAAGCTATAAGCTATAAGATCATTTAGTGGGCTTACCAAACAGACACATATATTCTCTCTGGTCACATTTATAAGCAACTTTTACCTTTTCAGATTCATTAAATAAGTAATCTATCTCAAACATAATATAGTCTAGATACGTCACTTATTTAATGAATCTGAAAAAGTAAAAGTTGCTTATAAATGTGACTGGAGGAAGTATCTCTTAAAACTTCTTACTGGACTAGCATTTTGATCATGTGGAAGCACTTCCACCCTCTCTCTTGAAAACTTTGCATTTTCAACTTATTTATCTTTCTAAATAATGTAAAATAAATTAAAAATATAATAAGTCATGTTGAATGTCTTTGCATGTCTTATTTCAACAGGGGAACAATGAATGTCAATATACGCAAGTGCTCTTAAACTTTGGTAATAAAAAAAAAATTCCTATTTTTAGTACAACAAATTGATCTTTCAATTTTTAAATTGTTACAAATTCATTATTTTTCAAAGATTTTTTATGTAATATTTTAATATAGGGCCTTTGCACTAACGTTTCTGCATCTTTAAACCTTTTGTTTAGATAACCTTAAATAAAAAAAGAAAAATACTTATCTTATCATTATGGTAGATGTAGTGTAGGCTCGAAGATAAAAAGATTTTAGCATTTATCTTTCTTACTTTATAAGCTTGTTAGGTCAAGCTATAATGTTGCCCTAATTTAACCCTATTAGGGTTTGCTTTTCCGGCCTAGGCAAATTGGTTATGGAGTGAGGTGCAAGCTTTGGACACTTTAATAAATGCTTCAAATTCAAATTCAAATTTCCTTCCTATATCTACATGACCTTTCATAACCCTTTACTTTGTTTGCCAACTTGACCACTTAATACCTTACTAAATACACCCTAGGCCCAAAGTTAAGCTTTTAGGCTTCCCAAACGCGAAACAACATTGGTTGTTGTTTCTGTCAGGCCGCACTTACCTCAAGGCCTAACACTGGCTCTCTGTAGCTGGGCGCCTAGCGCTTCAGTGCAGACGCCAGTGCTGCAAAAAGACCCGTTTAGTGTGTTTTCACCTCAGATTTTCGTCAAAAACGCCCCAAAAGTGCTTATTTTGGTTCCCCCTTTTCCCAAAATCATTAAAGTCATTTTCTAAGGCTCAAACACATCAAATAAGCTCTTATCACAACCCTCAAAATAGCTTATGAAAAAAATTCACTTAGTTTTCAAATAAAACACCAAGTTTCAACAACAACAACAACAACAACTCGAAATTATCATTACTCAATTCATGAATTATCATTACCAACAACAACCAACAACATTCATAGCATGTAATCATGAATTCACCAACAATCAACAGCAACAACAACTTCATTTACACCATTTTAAGCCAAAACTTCAAATAATTCATTTTAATACATAACAACCATGAAGTTCAAGCACAAACAACAAGTTTATAATCAATTGCACATACCAAAATTTACCAGATAAACATGAGCATGAAAATTGACATCAAAATTCATAAAAGTCTACTTCACAATAAGCACTTATGACCGATAATCAAAAGATGAAATTATAGCTTAATAGAGTGAATGAATCTATCCCCCTTACCTCTATGCCTGAATCCACTAGTTTAAGCTTCAATCTCCTCTCTAGCTCTCAAAACCTTAGCTTTCTCTAGCCTCCTCTTCTTTCCTCCTCTCCAAGTTTGTGATCCACTTTCTCTCTCTACCTCTCAAATTTGTGAAATAAAATAATGAATTGTTTTACCTAGTTTTCTCATAAGAGTTATGTTTATATACAATTCTCCAATTGGGCTAGGTTTCTAATTGTCATAATGGGCTTAACATTCTTACTAACTAATTCTCAAAAGTTACTACTCACTTAAAACACTAAAATACCGAATAATTACCTTCTCAAAATAATAAACTCAACTCACTAGTAACTTAGTAAAAATAATTATTCTTACTAACACTAAAAATAACCTTAATAAAATGACTAATTTACCCCTACTCGCCAAATGACCAACTTCCCCTAAGTCTAAAAATGACTAAAATACCTTATAGGCCAAAAATATACTAATCCTGAATTAAGTACACACAAAGGTAAACAATCACACATAAGCAAAAATGAACACATATAATAAATAATTAAAATAATTTTAGCGAAAAACGGGTTGTTACAGTAAGTACTTAGGAGGTGACATTACTAATACTGAGTAAAATCTATTAAACCTATGATGTAACTAGTTATTAATTAGGGAAACAAACACCAATGGGAGTGAACCGATCCTAGTAAGACCATTGTCCTCGACCTCTTGGTAAGGTACACGCTGATAAGGTTGCCCGTTTTTAGAACTACCAATGGGAGAAGGAGAGTGTGCTATGAGTGTTCTAAGATTTATAGACGGGAAAACCTTTAGGAACACTGGCCAGACCCCACACTAATAATCCTTTTGAAGGTAGCGGATCCTATAGGATTTATAATCCTATACCGGAGCGCGCGTATAACCTTAGTGTGACCATCTTGCCTTTGGAAATTTAGGAATGCCAATTTAAGTTTATGTTTCAATTACCTTTGATTTAGCAAGACCCCACACGTAAGGATCATGGTGCGATCAGCAGGTGCAGTTAGCCATCGGAGGGATAGACCTAGATCAGCCGAGATAGTATAGACCCCTCACGTAAGGATCACCATGCAATCAGCGAGTGCAGCTTGACAACTGACTAGGTTAAAATGTTCCAATGGCCTCATCACTTGTATAGTCTACTTCAGATAACTAAAAGCAACATGAATGTTATTTAATTCCAACAAAATAAATAAGGGGGATTCAAAGAGTTCTAACCCCTGCTTACTTTTCTGCAACCAAAACAAGTAACTTCCTCTGTTGCAACAGATAAAAATTGCAATCTCTAACCCATTACTCAATTATTTTATATCGTCAACTTAAAATAAATAACACAAATTGTTTGGCTGAAACGACAATCCTTGTGGATACGATACTATACGTATCACTTTATTACTTGGTAAATGATTTGATATGCTTGCCTAATCAGACCATCATCCAGCCCCCTTGCACTTACAAAGGATTTCACTATAATCACCATAGATTACAATTTGCTCAAGGACACACCAAGAGACTTCTCAATGCTCAAGCACAATTGCAAGATACTTCTATGCTCTAGGACTCTACCTAAAGACTTATTTGTTCAAGCACATCTACAAGATACTTCCCTTGCTTAAGCTCAACTGCTTAAGACTTTATCCTGCTCAATCACAACAAACTAAGACTTCCTAGATGCTCAAGGTTTCACCAAGAGACTTATATTCTCAAGTACGCATGCGAGAGACTTTCTAAAATGTTTGCCCCAACTGACTAAAAGTTAATTTGTTCTTACACTATTTCTTACAAGTTAGTGTTGTTGGTGTAAGCCCTAGAGGCCAATAGTTTATGTTAAAAACTTATATTATGTATCATGACTTTTATTATTAAATAATATAAATGGCACTCTTTATTATATTTGTTGTAATGCTAATAAAGTCCCTAGGATAGATAGTTCATATAATGGTATATTAAGTGTGACTTAATCATGAGATTACATTATCTTAAAGAACGTTATTCTTAAATGTATCAGTAGTCAAGCTTTAATATGAATTGGGATAATAATAAAGCGTTGAGACTATTATGTATGTAGACTGATGACCACATCTCATGAGTCATAGATATGAGAATTGATCATATTAAGTCTATACATGGGTATAAATATTAGGAGTAATATTTACACTAGATTGACCCACCGTGAGAATACTACATAGTATGTTATGGAAAAAGATTTTCTCACAGTAATAATAGTGTATATCACTCTTAGACCTGAAACCACTATGATCCCTAGATGTGGACTTAAGTGATTTATTGCCATTCTAACGTTGTCTGTAAAAGGATAACCATAACGTTGGCTAATGGGTACTTGATGAATCATGATGAGGGACATGAGTGTCCTAGATGGGATTTGTCCCTCCTCATAACAGGAGATATATCTTTAGACCTCTTGATGAAATATCACTCTAAAGTTGCATGGCCATGCCGAACTAAGTCAATATGAGATGTTGGACTTATTCGTTATTCAGTATATTTCGGGATTAAGAAATATAAATATTGATCTATACAAGGGTGACAATATCTATGTCTTGTGATCAACATAGATATGAGGACAAAGGAGTAATTGTACACATGAATATTGTCATGGAAAAGGCTTTGTCAAATCACTTGACATTCTTGTCACTTGGGTAGCAATGATGTGTTGCTAGATACCGCTCAATGTTTCTAGTATTAAATATTAGATTTAATATTATTGCCAACGTGACTAGAACCTATAGGGTCACACAAAAAAACGGACAAAAGAGAAATATAAGTAAGACTTTTATGATGGGTGCGTTTAGTAAATAACGCTAATTAGATAGCAAAAGACTAAACTCGTTATTGGGCTTACAGAAGCCCAATAGTGACTTCTGACTTGCAGAGCACACTAGGAGTTCTATAAATAGAACCCTTGTGTTGAAGTCTTGGTTACACGTTTTTGAGAAACCCTAAATCTCTGAAACTTCTTATCGCTGGGCTAGCACTTGGAATTGGAGGAGCATCGTTCGTGTGGACTAGTAGAGGCTTTGCTCCTTGCTTAGCTGTGATCGTGATTCACTTTTGCTGCACTTTGAGGTAACATTCATTCACTGATTCATGTCAAATTCATGATGATTCAAGGAAAGAAAATCGAAAATTTTATTCCACTGTTTATTCTATAATTCAATTTTCCTTCAAGTGTAAACTGAACAAATGAATAGACTCGCTCCTTAGGATTTCTGAAATATAAACTTGAAAATAAATCCCAAATGTTTTGTGCTATTTAATTTGACAGAGTTTTGGCACAAAAAAAATAGCAAAGTCTTGTTGCTTCTTATTTAGGTATTCAGCTCCTTTTATAGGCAGTGATCTGAGAGATGTTGGGGAAGAGTGCCAGCGCAAATAGAGTCGTTGAGAAGCTTCAATCACGAACGTTGGCCCTTTGCCTGATATGGATAGCTTCGTTGGAAAGTCCTTTGAATTCCCTTTTGCTGAAAGAAGAATTCATTTTTCTCTCTTCGTTCATGATGTCCTTTGTCTGGTTGTGCACGTAAAAGGTAGAGGACAAAAGAACTACTCTATCGGATACTATGATAGAGACAACTCACAGAATAAAACAAAAGTTTACGTGGATTCTGGAAAACTAGAATTACATACTCAAATATAGAAAACATTATAAAAGTCATGCAATCATAGGCAATCGTTCTAATACTCCTCCTTTTTGCTGCTAAAACCTACTGAAATTGACTGAAAAACATGGTAAGAATAACGTAAGATGATCTGTCATCACAACCCCGCACTTAAATTATTGTTTGTCCTCAAGTAATGAAAGAAAAACATATTTTATTCCTTGCATTTTTTCAGGAAAAACATACCTTTCTGGGAGTTGCGCTTAGGGCATCATTCATCACATTTATAGTGGAGCAGTAACTAACATACCATGTTACATTCAAGCGGGTCCGGCTAGGCGAAAGTAACCTATATTCTCATCCATATTCGTTTCCATGATACATGTGTGTATCTCTTAAAGTCAGTAGGGCTTGTCACGACATTTGCCAACACCAGTCGTCACATGAATGTACCTTGCTATAAATTCCTAAAGCCAGGAGCCCTCATATCCAAGTAGCTAGTCAGATTTTGTGTCTGATGTCCTTCATAGAATCGGCGGAGATCACTCCCAAGCTTTTGTGAGACATCATTCTTCTGAGGACGTTGACTTATGGTTGACCTTCCAGTAGATCTTCCACCATAGTCTTCTAAGCTTCCCAATCCCTTTCTAATGTTCTTCATATGTTCCTTCATCATGATAAGTAGATCATGTACACTTGAACATATGTTAGTATACTAATTGTTCTTCAATACTTTGTTATCATCAAAAACCCAAGAGAACTTGTATGAACCATTCTTGTTCTAACAATCTCCCCCTTTTTGATGATGACAAACATACCTATTTTGAACAATTATTGTTAATTTAATTAACAGTTAGACTTCAGGGTTTGAGGTTTGCAAGCTCCTCCTGAGTCTGACAGTCTCAGGTTTTGAGGTTTGCAAGTTCCCCCTGAGTTTGTGATAGTCCATTAAGGTGAGGTTTGCAAGCTCCCCCTAAGTCATATTTGTAATATCCCGCCTGTCGGTATCGGTATATTACCCGTTAATTGTGCCAGAGGAAATAATTCATGGAAAGTAAGTTAATGGTTAATATTTTATGAGATGTCAGCTTTTTACGGGATAAGTATCAGAGTCGTTTTAAACACGCTTAAGTCAAGGGCAATTTGGTAATTGCATGAGAAATAGATATTTAAGTGGGTTGGACCCAAAATATCTTATTATTCCTATCCTTTTCTCTCTCTAAGTTGGGAAAACAACTCTCTCTTCCTTCTCTCTAATCTCTCACGCCCTCTTCCTCTCTTCTCACCACCAAGCCTTCCAAATCTTCTTCCTCTCATGGCAAGCTTCTAATTATGTTTCCTCATGATCTTTTGAACTAAGGGAAGCTTGTGTTAAGTTTGATTTCTCTACTTCTCCTCTCAAGAAGTGATTCAAGAATCTAGGGTTTGGTTTTTGAATAAGGAGCTAGGGCTTATGTTTGTTGATTTAGAGCTTATGTTGATCCTATTTCATGGAGTTGGAGAGTGAAGCAAGAAAATAACCTTGAAGTTGAATTTATCTTGAAGTCAAGAGTTATGGTTTGGCTCATGGTATAATGGGAGAGGTTTCAAGTTAGGTTTTCTTCAAGGTCAAGAATCATGGTGATAGGGTTGCAAGAAAGAGCAATAAGATGGATTGGTCTAAGTCAAGGAAGCATGTGTTCAAGCTAGGGTTTTGGCTTGTTTGGGCTAGGAACTTTATGATGCTTCAAGAACTTGATTAGGTGAGTTCCATAGTTAGTTTTCCCACCCTTTGGGATTATGATTATGCCATGCTAGAATATTGTGAAAACTATGTAAAATTCTAGGGTTATGTAAGATGCTACTTGCCCCTTTTCTTGCCATGCATACTAAACATGTTAATACTTGCCATATGAATCTTTTATAAGTATCCCATGATCAAATATGTTCCAAAACACTTAGAGACACTTGGTTTGAGGTTTTTGGGTCAAAATACCATTTTTACATGTTCTGGACTGTCATAACTCGCCACAGCGAGCTATTACTCGCCACAGCGAGCTAGAAGGCAGAACAGGGGGGTCCTGCTCGCCCCCAACTCGCCATGGCGAGCAGCTGCTCGCCTCCCACATGATTTTACTCGCCATGGCGAGTAAGTGGTGCCTTCTGGTACTGCTTGCTCGTTCTGGCAGGTTCGGTGTTTTTCGTTCCGGATCTTCTCGTGCAGTCTTTTATAAAAGTAAACCCCTCAAACCAAGGTCCTAAATGATGATCATTGTAAGCAAGATTTCTATGATAAAGAAGCAAGTATTAAGCATGTTAGTAAGGCATGGCATACGAGAGAATCATGTCAAGAATCGGGTAGCAAGTTATTCTTTAAGCAAGGGAAAACTAGAGCCTCCACATAGTTGTCGAGAACTAGCTAGTTGGCAAGAATCCTTAGATTGATAAGACGCGAAGTATAAACTCTTCGCACATGATCAAGAGTGATATAGCAAGCATGTTAAGTTGTAGTTTGATTAGTTAATCTCTCCACCATGATTAGGAATGTACAAGCATGATCAAGTAAGACTTTACCATTAATCGGATCGATCAAGGTTCCGAGGTAAACATGTAAGCATGAATAGGTTAATCCTATATGAACGACAAGACCATGATTAATATATTGTAGGTGGCATGTCTCTTGCTATCCACGCCAGGGGGATACAAGGGGTTCTCATTCTAAGAACGATTCAAGCTGTAAGGGACCCGCATGTCACCGAGTAAACAAGACGTAGGTGTTCGTGTCTCTTGTTATCCACATCAGGGGGATACGGGAGGTTCTCGACTCAAGGGGAACGGTTCAAGCCGTAAGGGACCTGCACGACATCGAGGGAGTCTGATGTACGTACATCGGTCATGTATGGGATTGTTCTCGGGGTTACTTCACCCAGGGCTCTCCGTAAAATGAATCAAGATAATGATTGTTTGTTCAACGCTAACTTAATGAATAAACTTATGTACGTCCATGCATGTTATGTTTATGATTATGTAAGAATGATTCCATGCACGATTATGTTCAAGAACAAGAGCACTAGATGCTATAAGACAAGTTCAAGACATGGAATAGAACAAGTAAAGAATGATATACCGATGACGATCTTAGGTTTCCCCTGATCGTCCGGTTTAGAATCGTGCCATGATTATGATATGTTTAAGCCTTGATACGTAGAGCGTATTCTTGGCAATGCGGCTTTAGATTCCCCCTCGACCGCCATGACACGTATAGGAAGTGAAGCCTATAACAAGTAAGATGAACCTATGACGCGTCTAGCATGCACTACCGTCTAGGAAAGCATGACCACACACGTATAATCAACCGTCAGGTTGTACTGTAGACACGTGGTGACCGTAGGTTTCCCCTGAGGTTACCTATAGCCTAGGATTTAGGGGAACTCACTGAGACATTATGTCTCATCCCAATCCTTATTTGTTTCAGATATCAGGTTGGACGTCAAGGTAGTAGCCGGATGGATTTATTTTCAGCAAGAGCTCGTTCGTACCTGAAGCATGAAAAATATGGTTCTCAAGGATGTATTTATTTTAAACTAGACAAGATATGATGTAGTGATATTGTACAAATGCGTTTTGTTGTATATAAATTCATTCAAAGTTTTTATGTTGTATATTCTAATGTATCCAATACTAAATTCAACGCACGTGCTAGACTTTCTAGATACATCTGGTATGGGTGTTACATTTGGTATCAGAGCAGGTCGATTCAGACCGTACCTTGGGTCATTAAATTACAACTAAGGTAGTGGGACCATTGGGTTCGGGTAAATGTTCTATTTGTTGATGTTAGTTGAGCCTGATCAACTCAATTTAACATTCGACGATTAGGACGGATGTCTGAGAGCTGAATAGGACCCAAGAGGAATGAAGTATGTGATGAAGAAGTTTGATTGTGCCAAAAGGTGGCCGGTGAATTAATCAAGTAGAAGTGTGAATCCTCCGGGAATTAAGGGTCATGATAAGAAGGAACGTTCCGACAATGCCGGGTAAGATGTTAGTGATACTTCGTGTACCCATAAGTGAAGAAGTTGGATATATATATATATATATATATATATATATATATATATATATATATATCTAAGCATGACCGAAAGTTTTGGTAAGAGAGGTTGGAACGGATTTATGATATTCTGGAATGTCAGAACAAGGCTACAAGGTAGTAAGAGGTCGACATATGTTGATAGAGTCAGCAGGCTCTCAGGAATAACATTATATGTGAATGAATTTAAGGACATGTATGTTCGGAAAGTTGCGTAAGTGGCAACGTAATGAGGTAAGCTATTCGTAGTGGAGGAAGTTAAGGATTCAAGTGAAAGTTTTATGTTATTAGGACAAAGGCATTAGTTTCCGACGTGCCAAGAATTGTATCGGAAAAGGTTGATGTTGTCGTGCATATGTTATAGAATATTTCACGATGCTAGGAATGAATGATGTGCATTGTATACTTGAGAATAAAAAAAAAAATTCATGCAAAGAATGTTTTCTGAAAAATAGAGTTAGAGAAGCTCACCAATAGCGAACCTGGGACGACACTTTCCGTTTTTATGAAACCAACCAGTTCGTTCCT
Source organism: Medicago sativa (assembly GCF_051527215.1). Classification (NCBI taxonomy): domain Eukaryota; kingdom Viridiplantae; phylum Streptophyta; class Magnoliopsida; order Fabales; family Fabaceae; genus Medicago; species Medicago sativa. The sequence goes on along the minus strand of NC_140751.1, from coordinate 51,881,803 downwards.
ATGGTCTGCAATGACTATTGGGGAGATGTCTTCTCAATAAACTTTTATGTGACGAAAATCTTTTATGACATCAAGTAACGAATGCATATCACATCCTAAGATTTCCAAGGGAAAAGGCATGGGCAACAATCAACGAAATCGATACGGTTTAAGGTAGCTTTGGAAGTTAATGTGTCATGTGTCAAGAAAGAGCTCAGATCAAGAGTTTGGAAGTTCCGGTATTGATATGGAAGTCGTAGATGTGAAGGTATGAAGTAAGAAGTTAAAGCGGTGCAAAGTTATGGGAAATCACAAGGTTCTCGGATTTTGTGGAATTATTACGTATCTCTCGAACCTATGTTTTGCTTAATAGACTTGCTAAGGCTCGTTATGAAGTGGAATCATAAAGTTAAATAATTTTAGAAAGATTTACACGTATGGGTGATTGAAGTTGACATTTTGAAATTCACAAGAGATTTTTCTAGGAATCGGTTAGCTACGACACGCGTAGAGCGGGCTAGACTCATTAGAATCTAGATTTGATGACACGTATGTGTTGACAACTCGTTCTATGATTCTAGAGTAATGACCGAAGCCTAAACTCAGTATTTACGAATATAGTAGAAAATCATCAACGTCAATGACCCGTGCACTAGTTTACGAAGTTTTCTTTAAAAGAAAAGTCAACGAGCAAGCATTGGTATGATTAAGCGAAATATAGTATGCGAGAATACGAAAGTACAAGGTTAGATGATCAAGAAAGATATGTTCAAGTGCTAGATGAGTTATTATGAGTTTTGTTCTTACAAAGCAGAAGTGCGAAGTCTCAATCGCTCTAACGGATTAGAGTAATGGTTTAAGCCAACCGGTGGAAATCAGAGTAGCGCCATGGAAGCTAATCGTTAACCACGAAACATGGAATTTTAGTATGAAAGAATCTTCGTGGAGAATATTCGGTTGGTAATGCAAGTTTAATAAGAATGCATCATAAGACAAGCGAGGAGTTCTCGATGTGATAAGTAAGGATGGATGCTTATTCAATCAGTGTTGGTTAAGGTAAAAGTTTTAAGTATGTGTCTTCACCTAAGTAAGATGAGAAAGACAAGAGTTTTCAGATATGAATTGGTGAGGATGCATGATGATGATGATATTGGAAAACATGTAAGAAATCATAAGGTAGTAATGTTCAAGTAACACTTGAAAAGATTATTTGAAGATTCAAGTTTAGTGTTCCAAAGAAGAGGAACAAGTTAATGTCAAGAGGTCCAAGGATTTCCTACGGATATGTAAGCGGTATTGCGAGTATGTATATTGGTTAAAAAGGGAAGAAGCCATCTTCAAGTTAAGCATGTTATCATGAGAGAGAAGCAACTTTTGACTGATGTGTAATGAGATTCATACCCTTGTATGTAATACTTGTTGAGTGAGAACGATACTTGTTAAGACATGTCAAGCCATGATTTTATAACTTTTAAAGCTAAGATTGGTATTATGGAACTTGGGAACGATGCTTATTTTTTTTAACTCATGGATTTATACATTTTCAAAACTGATGAGATACGTCGTAAGTAAACTCACTTAAGACGTACAAACTTCAGGACCAACTTGTCGTGGACAAGTTTGGGGCTAGTTGTAAAATCTTTTTTCAAAATATAGAAACTCGTTCGGTGGTTCTGTGGTACCATTACAAATTCAGTTTTGGAAATGATAAAATCATTTTAGTCATGTATCTATTCGTTCCAAGAACCCGTATACCAAGGTTTAAGAAATTTCTTTAAAACAAGATAATGGAACACGTATCGTTAACATTTAACAAGAAGTGGCACTTGAAAGTATGCACATGTTAAGGAAACGAAAATGTTCGTATGAAGCCAATATCATACAGGATACACGGAATTGTGTTAAAAGTATTCGACATAAGTGCAAATGGACTTACTAGAAAGTTCAAGAGCATGTGTACCACAACGTTGGTTATTAAATTGCCAGATGAAGTGGCAAGTAAGATTTCACCCCTCTATGCCGAGTTATATGAGTTACCCATTAGTTCGGGTGCGATAAGATGCAATGAGATTGCAATGAGATCGGGAGATTTTTTAAGACTCAGAAAGAGATTCGTGGAATCATCTAAATGAGTAATGAAAGTAAGGGACATGTGTCTTAAGGTTCAGTAAGTTAAATGACGTATGAAATATATGTTTACCCGATAGGATGTATGTATGAAAGAGGTTTAATGTTGCAAGTAAGCACTGCAGGGCAAACCTGGTTTTCGGTAGGATTCCGGTTAAAAGGCAAATCTTGAGTGTTCAAGTTTAAGATAAGCTACATTTATGAATGGTTTATGTTAAGCGGGGAAGATACAAGTCCGAGGCAATAAGTCTATGGTAGCAAGGAAGGTTCCAAATCATGATGTACTAAGATAACTTCAAAGTTTAAGTGATATTAAGATCAAGGAAGCTATATGCTTATGTATGTGAATCAAGAAAAAAAGACGAAACACAAGCAATGATAAACTTTTTGAGAATCTGTGTTTCGAATATGTATGGCTTAGACCAAAGATGATAGGATTTTGTCATGATGATCGGTAGGTGATCTCTAAATTTCGAGGACGAAATTTCTTTAAGGGGGTAGGATGTAATATCCTGCCTGTCGGTATCGGTATATTACCCGTTAATTGTGCCAGAGGAAATAATTCATGGAAAGTAAGTTAATGGTTAATATTTTATGAGATGTCAGCTTTTTACCGGATAAGTATCAGAGTCGTTTTAAACACGCTTAAGTCAAGGGCAATTTGGTAATTGCATGAGAAATAGATATTTAAGTGGGTTGGACCCAAAATATCTTATTATTCCAATCCTTTTCTGTCTCTAAGTTGGGAAAACAACTCTCTCTTCCTTCTCTCTAATCTCTCACGCCCTCTTCCTCTCTTCTCACCACCAAGCCTTCCAAATCTTCTTCCTCTCATGGCAAGCTTCTAATTATGTTTCCTCATGATCTTTTGAACTAAGGGAAGCTTGTGTTAAGTTTGATTTCTCTACTTCTCCTCTTAAGAAGTGATTCAAGAATCTAGGGTTTGGTTTTTGAATAAGGAGCAAGGGCTTATGTTTGTTGATTTAGAGCTTATGTTGATCCTATTTCATGGAGTTGGAGAGTGAAGCAAGAAAATAACCTTGAAGTTGAATTTGTCTTGAAGTCAAGAGTTATGGTTTGGCTCATGGTATAATGGGAGAGGTTTCAAGTTAGGTTTTCTTCAAGATCAAGAATCATGGTGATAGGGTTGCAAGAAAGAGCAATAAGATGGATTGGTCTAAGTCAAGGAAGCATGTGTTCAAGCTAGGTTTTGGCTTGTTTGGGCTAGGAACTTTATGATGCTTCAAGAACTTGATTGGGTGAGTTCCATAGTTAGTTTTCCCACCTTTTGGGATTATGATTATTCCTATTTTTAGTGTCATTTTCATCACATTTTGGAGTTCACAAGGCAACTTAAGCAGCAAGAAAAGCAAGAAAAGCATGAAAAGTTGAAGATTTTGAAGAAAGTAATTTTCTGAAGAATATTGGAGTTCATAGTTATTTTGAGCATGATAAAGTGTGAAAAAGAGGAAAAATTGAAGATTCTGGAAAAATGCCAAAAATGTGTCACGATTTACCAAAACGTGATACGATTTTACCAGACCAGAAAAACATGTTCTCGGCGTTGGGGTAAAACGTGTCACGATTGCAAAAACGTGACACGATTTCTTCAGCTGTTTGTAAAAACGTGACACGATTTTAGGCGAATTTCTGTGCCTATTTAAGCTGAAGTCTATTCCAAAAACAAGGGTTACGAATTCAAGAGAGCCAAGTGCGATTTTGCAACTGCAAGGAAGACCAGGAGGACGATTTCTTCATCTTCCAACTATGTTTTATTACCTCTAATGATTATGTTATTTGTAAACACTATTATAAGTAGCTAAATCCATTAGAGGTTAGGTCTGAGATGATTCGTTGTAACCCTAATTGAGATATTATGTTGTGAAACTCTATTTATTGTGAATGATATTCTAGTCTTTATTCAATTCAATTGTTCTTAATGCTTTTTATATCCTGATCAAATATAAATATGATTTAGTGAGAATGAATGACTACTGACCATAGCTTTCTACTTAGACCTATTGAATTGTTCTAATAAACATGGTTAGTCTAGGAATGTATAATCGTTTATTAGTGATATTAGGTTAACGTGCTTTAAACCTTCAAAGATTATTAGAACACCTAAGGGATTAGGGGCTGTAGTTTAAGAAGAGGGACCTAACTCAAGGGATTAATTAGGACTATTTTGTTAACTATCATGGGATTAGAAGATCATTCATACGAATAGGTGCAACATAACAATTAGGGGAACATCGATGATTCGAAAGACCTAAACTCATCTCTCTCTTATTCTTGAAAACCAATTTATTTTCAGCAATTACTTTTATGCAATCAAACCAATCTACTGCCTAGTGGCAAATCAAAATAACCTTTATACATCCTAAAATACAACGTAGTTGAATTATTGAGATTAAAAACAGTCCTCGTGGGATCGATATTTTTACTACTTCGATAGTATTTGGTGCACTTGCTAAACGCCTATCACTAGAATATTGTGAAAACTATGTAAAATTCTAGGGTTATGTAAGATGCTAGTTGCCCCTTTTCTTGCCATGCATACTAAACATGTTAATACTTGCCATATGAATCTTTTATAAGTATCCCATGATCAAATATGTTCCAAAACACTTAGAGACACTTGGTTTGAGGTTTTTGGGTCAAAAATACCATTTTTACATGTTCTGGACTGTCATAACTCGCCACAGCGAGCTAGAAGGCAGAACAGGGGGTCCTGCTCGCCTCCAACTCACCATGGCGAGCAGCTGCTCGCCTCCCACATGATTTAACTCGCCATGGCGAGAAAGTGGTGCCCTCTGGTACTGCTTGCTCGTTCTGGCAGGTTCGGTGTTTTTCGTTCCGGATCTTCTCGTGCAGTCTTTTATAAAAGTAAACCCCTCAAACCAAGGTCCTAAATGATGATCATTGTAAGCAAGATTTCTATGATAAAGAAGCAAGTATTAAGCGTGTTAGTAAGGCATGGCATACGAGAGAATCATGTCATGAATCGGGTAGCAAGTTATTCTTTAAGCAAGGGAAAACTAGAGCATCGACATAGTTGTCGAGAACTAGCTAGTTAGCAAGAATCCTTAGATTGATAAGACGCGAAGTATAAACTCTTCGCACATGATCAAGAGTGATATAGCAAGCATGTTAAGTTGTGTTTTGATTAGTTAATCTCTCCACCATGATTAGGAATGTACAAGCATGATCAAGTAAGACTTTACCATTAATCGGATCGATCAAGGTTCCGAGGTAAACATGTAAGCATGAATAGGTTAATCCTATATGAACGACAATACCATGATTAATATATTATAGGTGGCATGTCTCTTGCTATCCACGCCAGGGGGATATAAGGGGTTCTCATTGTGGGAACGATTCAAGCCGTAAGGGACCCGCATGTCACTGAGACTATTTATAAACAAAAGAACGGAACTTTTCATCTTCAGCAGGTTTTTCGAAAAACGCAAAGATAAGAACATTAATGACATTTGGGAGCGCGATGATATCGTAAATAGAGTTTGGTCATCCTAGCCTACTTGTTATTTCCCAACAGTCGCAAGCCACGTCATAAACTTACTCATGGAAGTAATACATAGGTGGATAGGTAGAATAATGAACTTTTCCACTTTCGTGCATTGTTAGAGTCTAGATTATCCAACTTATGTATCACTCTAGAATTTGTTTCAGGTTATGCTACTTGTCTTAGATACTCATAGGGGTTCTAAGAAAGTAGTTTTTGAATCTTCAAATTTTGTGTTATCACTTAGAGGAAATCATCATTTTGAGATAAAGTGCATATTCAGGTTCTTTTTAATAAAATCAAACCTTTCAACACACAAGGGTTTTGTAAATATATCAGCCCATTGATGATCAGTATCAATGATATGCATATATATAACACCTTTTTGAACAGTATTATCACCTTTTTGAACATAGTCTCTTATGAAATGATGCTTGATCTCTATGTGCTTGGCCCTTGAGTGAAGAATTGGATTCTTAGAAAGACATATGTCTGCAGTATTATCACAGTAAACTGGGATACTACTTTCACTAATTTGATAGTCGTATAACTGATGCTTCATCCATATTAGTTGTGTGCAACAACTTGCAGCTGAGATGTATTTTGCTTCTACTGTTAATAGTGCAATAGTTCTTTGTCTTTTAGTTGCCCGAGATATCAAGTTATCACCAAGGAACTGAAAATTTCCACTCGTGGATTTTCTCTCAATCTTATCCCCAGCATAATCAGCATCACAAAATCCAAACACCTTATAATCTTGAAATTTCTTATAAAGAATTCCTAGATTAGTTGTTCTTTTTAAATACCTAAAGATTTTCTTAACAGATGTTAAGTTAGAATCTCTACGATCTAATTGAAATCTTGCACACAGACAAACACTAAACAAACTATCTTTCTTGAAAGTCGTTAAATAAAGTAAAGAACCTATCATACATTTGTACAACTTTTGATCTACCTTGTTGCTGGACTCTTCTTTGCTCATGTTGCAGTTTGGATGCATTAGTGTAGCCATTAGTTTGCAATCTTCAAGTTTAAACTTGTTCAGAAGTTCCCTTGTATATTTAGATTGATGAACATAGACTTTATCTTTGCATTGATTGATTTGAATACCAAGAAAGAATTTTAATTCCCGCATCATACTCATCTCAAATTTAGCCTGCATGGTTTTTGAAAACTCTTTGCAAATAGCAACATTGGTAGATCCAAAAATGATATCATCAACATATATTTGGACAAACAAGATATCTTTCTTTTGTGTCTTTCTGAAAATAGTAGTGTCAACTTGTCCTCTTTTAAACCCCTTTTCAAGTAGGAAGTTACTCAGTCTTGCATACCACGCTCTAGAAGCTTGTTTCAGACCATAAAGTGACTTCTTAAGCTTGAAAACATAATCTGGGTGTTTTAGATCTTCAAACCCATGTGGTTGCTTCAGATAAACTTCTTCAGAAATGACATCATTTAGAAAGGCACTCTTAACATCCATTTGATATAGGATGATACCATGATTGACAGCATATGATAAAAATAATCTTATTGCTTCCAACCTTGCAACAGATGCAAAGGTTTCTATATAGTCAATACGCTTATGTTGATTATACCCTTGAGCTACAAGTCTAGCCTTATTTCTGACCACCTCGCTTTGCTCATTGAGTTTGTTTCTGAAGACCCACTTTGTTCCAATGATGTTCTTCTGAGAGGGTTTGCAATTAAATCCTAAACATCATTTCTTTGAAACTGATTCAGTTCTTCTTGCATGGCTAAAATCCATCCATCATCTGTTAATGAATTGTGTTGGTCTTTTCAGAGATTTCTTTTTCAAAGCATTAAACACAACCTGGACAAAATCTGATGTTGCAGATTCTGACTCAAAGTCTGAATGTAGCGGAATATAGAACACAAATATAAAAGGTAAAGAATAAGAGAAAGAGAAAAGACAGACACAAAGCAATATATACTGGTTCCTCCTACAACACAGGAGTAGTCCATTCCACTTACATTTCGGAGGGATTTCACTATAATCACTATCGATTACAATTTTCTCACGGACACACCAAGAGACTTCTCAATGATCAAGCACAACTGCAAGAGACTTTTATGCTCTAGGACTCTACCTAATGAGTTTTTTGCTCAAGCACACTTGCAAGAGACTTCCCTTGCTTAATCAGAACTGCTTAAGACTTTACCCTGCTCAATCACAACTGACTGAGACTCCCTAGGTGCTCAAGGTTTCACCAAGAGACTTATATGCTTAACCACGCAAGAGAGAGACTCACTCCTTCTAAAATGTTTTCCCCAACTGCGAACAAGTTAATTTGTTCTTACATTATATCTATCAAGTTAGTGGAAATTGAACAAATGAACAAACTCACTCCTTAGGATGTCTAAGATATAAACTTGAAAATAAATCCCCAGTGTTTTGTGCTATTTGATTTGACAGGGTTTTGGCATAGAAAAATTGCAGAGTCTTTTTGCTTCTTCTTTAGGTCTTCAACTCCTTTTATAGGAAGTGATTTGAGAGACTTTGGAGAAGAGTTCCAGCACAAATAGAGCCATTGAGAAGCTTCATCACGAATGTTGGCCCTTTGCCTGATATGGATAGTTCCGTTGGAAAGTCCTTCGAATTTCCTTTACTGAAAGAAGAATTATTTGTTGCTCTCTTCGTTCTTGATGTCCTTTCTCTGGTTTCACACGTAGACGGAAGAAGACAAAAGAACTTCTCTATCAGATATTATGATAGAGATAGCTCATAGAATAAGACAAAAGCTTATGTGGATTCTGGGTCCCTCAGATCCAAGTAGCCTGTCAGATTTTGTGTCTGATGTCCTTCACAAAATCTGTGGAAATCACTCCCCAGCTTTTGTGAGACATCCTTCTTCTAAGTACATTGACTTTTGATTGACCTTCCAATAGATATTCCACAATAGTCTTCTAAGCTTCCCAATCTCTTTCTGATGCTCCTCATATGTTCCTTCTTCATGATAAGAAGATCATGCACCCTTGAACATATGTTAGTATACCAAGTGTTCTTCACTACTTTGTTATCATCAAACGCAAGAGAACTTGTATGAAATATTCTTGTTCTGACAATGAGGAATAGTAGGAGCTAGTCATGTTTATATACATGTGTAACACATTTACTTTTATGCCCTTCACAAACAAAAGTTTCCTTAGACATTCTTAATGGATAATGCAGTCTGTTAGGAATTAAGCAGGATATAACAATATATATATATATATATATATATATATATATATATATATATATATATATATATATATATATATATGACAAGGAAAAAGAATCTGAAGGACCATCTATTAAGAAATTTGTAAAATTTAAGAACTATCCTACCATAAAATTAAAAGATGTGCTTGTTTCATTATTATAATTTTTTAAGGATAGTTTACTTATTATAATTATATTGTTGTCGTAAAGAGAATATAATACTCTATACAAAACTGAATAACAAAAAAAATTATGAGATATTTTATTCTATTCAATGTGATATAAATTGTTTCTTATTTTATTTATAATTTATAGCATAATAAGAAACAATCACTAAAAAAAGCATAATATTAGTAATAAAAAATCTAAGTAGTAAATGTTTTCTACAAAATGATAGAAAAACATTAAAATATTCAATAGACTTTGACCCAATAATTTTTTTATTATTTTAAAATGATATTTTGTATTTTTTAATCAATGTCATTGGAAATGATGAAAATAACGTTCTCCCTATTATTCAATTCAATTGTTCTTAATGCTTTTTATATCCTGATCAAATATAAACATGATTTTGTGAGATCGAATGACTACTGACCATAGCTTTCGACTTAGACCTAATTGAATTGTTCTAATAAACATGGTTAGTCTAGGAATGGATAATCATTTGTTAGTGATATTAGGTTAACGTTCATAAAACCTTCAAGGATTATTAGACCACCTAAGGAATTAGGGGCTGTAGTTTAAGAAGAGGGTCCTAACTCAAGGGATTGATTAGGGCTAATTTGTTAACTATCGTGAAACTAGAAAATCATTAGTAACAATAGGTGCAGTAACCAATTAGGGGAAACATAGAGGATTCGAAGACCTGATCTCATCTCTCTCCATAATTTCTTAATCAAATCTTATTCTTTTACTTGATTTCATAAAATCAAACCCAATCTGCTGCCTAGTGGCAAACAAAAATAAACTTTTATACATCCTATTTTTATAACGCGATTGAATTATTGAAGTTAAAAACAGTCCTCGTGGGATCGATATTTTTACTACTTCGATAGTATTTGGTGCACTTGCCAGAGATCTATCACTTTACAAGAAATGGCCAGAACCATGATCCATGAAAACAATTTGGCTAAACATTTTTGGGCAGAAGCAGTAAATACAGCATGTTATGTTCAAAACAGGATCTATATTAGACCTATTTTGGAGAAAACAACAGCATATGAACTCTTTAAAGGAAGAAAACCCAATATCTCTTACTTTCATCAATTTGGATGTACATGTTACATTCTGAACAACAAGCTCTACCTAAAGAAATTTGATGCCAAGGCCCAAAGAGGAATCTTCTTAGGTTACTCTGAAAGGTCAAAGGCATACAGAGTGTATAATTAAGAGACACTCTGTGTTGAAGAATCTATGCACGTTAAATTTGATGACAAAGAGCTTGAAGATAAAACTTCAAAGCAGGATGAATGTGTTGCAGAGATACATGTTCCTGAAGCTACTCCAGAACCTGATCAGATAGCTGAATCTAAAGAAAGTCCAGAAGCTGAACCCACATCAGAAGCGCAAGATGAAACTGCTTCTGATGAAGCATAAGATGGCTCACATCAAGAAGATCCTCCCAGAAACACTTTCAAGCACAAATCTTCACATCCTGAGGAACTAATCATTGGAAACAAAGATAGTCCAAGAAGAACAAGATCATTCTTTAGACAAGAAGAATCAATGATTGGACTGATCTCAATGATTGAACCTACAACAGTTGATGAAGCACTTTCAGATGATGGGTGGATCTTAGCTATGCAAGAAGAGTTGAATCAATTTCAAAGAAATGATGTGTGGGATCTGGTACCCAAACCTCAGCACAAGAACATTATTGGAACAAAATGGGTATTCAGAAACAAGTTGAATGAGCAAGGAGAAGTAACAAGAAACAAAGTCAGACTTGTTGCACAAGGGTATAGTCAACAAGAAGGCATTGATTACACTGAAACATTTGCTCCAATTGCAAGATTGGAAGCAATCAGGTTACTTCTTTCCTATGCAGTTAATCATGGCATAATATTATATCAAATGGATGTCAAGAGTGCGTTTCTTAATGGCGTCATAGAAGAAGAAATGTATGTCAAGCAACCTCCTGGATTTGAGGATATTAAATATCCTGACCATGTTTTTAAACTGAAGAAATCACTATATGGCTTGAAACAAGCTCCCAGAGCTTGGTATGATAGACTAAGTAATTTCTTAATCAAAAATGATTTTAAAAGAGAACAGTTGATACAACACTCTTCAGAAGGACCCTTGGGAAAGATATTCTTGTTGTGCAAATATATGTTGATGATATAATATTTGGTTCTACTAATGCATCTCTTTGCAAGGAATTTTCTAAGTTAATGCAGGATGAATTTGAAATGAGCATGATGGGAGAGCTGAAGTTCTTCCTGGGCATTCAAATTAATCAATGCAAAAATGGAGTCTATGTTCATCAATCAAAGTATACAAAGGAGCTTCTGAAGAAGTTCAAGCTTGAAGATTGTAAAGTGATGAACACTCCAATGCACCCTACGTGCACCTTAAGAAAAGAAGATGAAGGAGCTAAAGTTGATCAGAAGCTGTATAGAGGTATGATTGGTTCTTTGTTATACCTTACTGCATCTAGGCCAGATATTTTATTTAGTGTATGCTTGTGTGCAAGATTCCAATCAGATCCTAGAGAATCTCATATGACTGTTGTCAAGAGAATCTTCAGGTATTTGAAAGGAACAACTAATCTTGGACTCCTTTATAGGAAATCCTTAAATTATAAGCTAATTGGATTCTGTGATGCTGATTATGCTGGTGATAGGATTGAAAGAAAGTCAACCAGTGGCAATTGTCAATTTCTGGGTGATAATCTTATATCCTGGGCTAGCAAAAGACAAACAACTATTGCTATGTCTACAGCAGAAGCAGAATACATTTCAGCTGCAAGTTGTTGTACACAACTACTTTGGATGAAACATCAGTTGGAAGACTATCAGATAACTGCTAACAGTATTCCCATTTATTGTGATAATACTGCTGCTATTTGTTTGTCTAAAAATCCAATTTTGCATTCAAGAGCTAAGCACATTGAAATCAAACACCATTTTATCAGAGATTATGTTCAAAAAGGAATTTTAGATATACAATTCGTTGATACTGAAAATCAATGGGCTGATATATTTACTAAGCCTTTAACTGTTGAAAGATTTGATTTTATAAAGAAAAATTTGAACATGCACTTTGTGTCTGATTAAATGATTGCTTGCTCCTGAATAGGATTTTAGGTTCTGAAGTTAGTTCAGAAGCAGTAGTCCATCAGAAGCTCTTTATTGAGGTTCTGAGGAAAACTCGCTTCTGATGATGACGTCAGCATCTGAAGTCCAGAAGCTGGATTTTATGCTTCTGAATAGTAGAGTTAGTGGAAACGTTGGGAGTTACTTTTTATGGTAACTTCTGGCCCACTAACTTGGTAGTTACTCTGTGAACTTCTGACGTGGCCTGTATGTATTGGTATATAACTAAAAAGGGAAATGATGATTTAATAGCTTCGAAAGTACTTTTCACGCGCCCCCAATTTTGTCATTAATGTTATGTTTGTTTGTCTCTTTTGAATTGCAATCGTTTTACTTTTAACACTTTGTCAATTCACACACTACTCACTCACAACAAACACATTTGCTTTCAAACCTTTTGCGAAGTAAGCGCATTCTCTCAACCCTAGAACCCTAAAATCATCATCTTCTTCAATCATCATCAAATGGCATCATCAAGCTCAAAAGTTTCAGAATCTACTTCAAGCATGCAAGGCGCATCAGAATCTGGGTCCGTGTACAAAGAGAAGACTATGGATATTCCATGGAAATCCTTAATAGTTCAAATAGAATCACCGGTGGACTTCGCCTCACTTAAGAAGTACGAAGTAGATATGGAAAGTTTAGTAGAACCTCAGAAGCTATCTGAGTATTTCAAGATGCTGAATGGGCCAACTTATGTGAACTTTGTCAAGGATTTCTGGTTAAGGGCTGAAGTGTACAATGGAAAGCCTGCAAAGGTTGTTGGTAAACAAGCTGGGTCAAAGAAAGGGAAAATGACCATGGATATGAATCCTACCTCTTTTGAAAGCTTAGAAATAAGGTCTGAAGTGATGGGCATTCCTATAACCATCATTGAGAATGTTATAGCCAAAGCTTGTAGAGTGGATGCAGAGGGAAGATTTCAAGAAATAGTCAAGAAGGAAGATGTCCTGCTCAAAGGGTACTACAACACTCTTCTAGATGGGAACAAAGAGGCTAAGCCTTCTGAAATGAAAATTCACAACAGGATGTTAATGAAATTCAGTAATGATTGCTTCTTTCAAAGAGCAGGAGGGTCTGATCAACCCAACAACCAACAGAAGCTAGCAATTTACTTCATGGCTATTTTGGATAAAATAAATTTCCCAAGATATGTCATGGATCATCTCTGCTGGGCTATAAATGAAGGCACTATTAGAGGAAGGAAACAAGTGCCCTATGGAAGATTGCTATCTGAGATCTTTTATCAAGGAAGGGTGGTGGATTTCTTGAAAAAGACAAGGAGTGCTTCTGATAGATGCTTCGAAGTTTCTACTGCTGAAAGGACTATCAGTAGCAGAAGCTTATCTTCTATGAAGTTTATCAAAGAAACCCCTGCAGATGAAAAGTGGTTGGAGATGACCACAAAAGAAACTGAGATTATCAGGGACTTTCCTTCAATTTTTAAGGAAAGCAATCCTGAAATCTTAGCTAAATCAGTAGCTAAGTACGTCCTGGAGGAAGATGCGAGCCCTCAGGAGGAAGCTGCTCCTGGTAAAGGAAAGAAGGTTAAGGGAGCTACTGCATCAGAAGCAGCTACTGATAAGGGCAAGCAACAGAAGGTTGCTAAGAGAAAGAGAGGGAAAGCTGAAACAGTTTATCACAAAGAAAAACTGAATGAAGCTATGGATGAGTTGGAAATGGAAGAAGCTGAGCCCAAGCTGAAGAAGAAAAAGGCACCTGTTGATATGAAAATCTCTATGGTTGAGCTGACTCCTGCCAAGGCCAAAATGACTAAGGAAATTGCTGATTTTAAGTTAGCAGATATAATGGAGAAGAAGAGAATTAGGGCTGCTTCTATTCCCATAAAAAGAAGTAAGGGCAAATCAGAGTCCATCATCACAGAAGAGCATCTGAACAAAGCTCTTGATGGGATAAAATCAAAAGAGCACGAGAAGAAAGCATCTGGGACAATCTTCACTCCAATGATGGAAGTTACCTCTGACATGAAGAAGAAGGCTGATGAAGAAGCTACTCAGATGCTAGCTGAACAGCAGGAAAGGGAAGCTAAGAAGAGAAGGGATAGGGATGAAAGGCTTAAAGCCTCAGGCCTTGAACATTGTGATGAATTCTTCAAGAAGAAGTCTGAAGAAGTCAAGGAAGTGGCTGTTAAAGCTTCAGAAGCGGTTCTAAAAGCACCTGGTGCTACCACTTCAGGAGATGTCAAGGTATGTCAGATTCCAGTCACCTCTACCCCCATCTCACCCTTTTCACCACAAGCAACTGAGCAAGAAGAAGACACTTCTGTCTTAGAAAATCTTGCTCTTCACTGTTCAGGTGAATTACCACTAGTCAAACCTAACTCAGAGAAAGCCTCTGAAGCAACTCCAGAAGGAGTTGCTTCTGAAAATGTTGTTTCAGAAAGCCCCCATCAATAACCACCTGAACCACTTAAACCTACATCACCTCCACAACCTCAATCACCAACTGTTAACATTGACCCCCAACTCAACTCTCAAACATCAACTTCACCACATCAACCACCAACCGAAACTGAAACCAACTCCCCACTTAACCAACAACCAGAAGAAACCTCTCACCAACACACTCCCATGGACATTGATCCTGATCAACCATCAACCTCAACCCAAGCTGAACAACTCACAATTCCAGAATCCATCCTTGTTCAAGATAATACTCTTAATGATTCTGACCTGGAAACCCTTGAACAACCACCCCTGGACATCCTGGAATCTGAACGTTTTGACAATGAGCTACTCAAGATTCTTTCTGAAATGCATGGTCTGGTGGATCAAAGAAGGACAATTGATCTCACCCATGCATATGAAGAAGCATGAACATCACTTCAAAACAGAGCTGCAGAGTTAATAGAAGCTGTTAAGGCCAAGTGCATCAGAATCAAGGAAGCTTCTGTAAGAAGGTTAATGGAGAACCTGATGCAAAGACTCGGAGTCAGAAGTCCTAGACTGCTTCTGGCAAACAAGCCTTTCTTCTCTGAAATGGAATATTTGACCAGAGACGCAAGGATGTTCAAGCTTCTGAGGCAGAAGATGGCACAGCAACAGCAAGAAGCTAAGACAAGGGAATTAGAGCTTCTCCAGAAGCAACAATTTCTTGAAGATCAGTTGAAGCAACAAGCTGAAGAAATGGAGAGGATGAGGAAACTACTTCAAACCAAACCTTAGTTGCACACCTTAGTGTTTATATATTGTTTGTTGTTTGTTTAATCCTGTCTATTTCCTGCTTCTGATCACTTCTTATCTTAAGTTTCTTACTGCTTCTGAATCCTTCATGGTTCTGATTCTTGAATGCCTGAATACTTTGTTTTGTTCATCTATATACTCATTGCTTGGCTATTTTTTTTAGATAGATTATAGGTTCTGATACTTTATTATACTCTCTTATTGTTTGAATTTTTCTCAAATCTTTTTGTCTTAATTTTTTATTATTTTTTTGATAATGAAAAAAGGGGGAGTATATGTGATAGTATTTAAAGGCTCTGAGCCCCATTAATGATATTTGAAAATTTTGAAAAACTTATAACTTTTTGTCTTACCTAAAGAAAGGTGTATCAAAAAGGGGGAGTATCAAATTTCAAATAAAATTAATTGAACCACTCTTCTCATCTATAACTTATTTCATTTTAAAGCTCTAAGATTTTTATTGCGCTAAAAATGAATTTAATTAACTTGGATAGAACTTAGGGGGAGCTTACAAACCTCACCTTAAAGACTATCAGACTCAGGGGGAGTTTGAGCTTACAAACCTCAGATTCTGAGCTTAAAACCTCAGAACCCCAAAGTCAACTTGTTAATTGGATTAACAACAATTGATCAATTTTAAATACTATTGTTTGTCATCATCAAAAAGGGGGAGATTGTTGGAACAAAATGTGTTTAACAATAAACCTTAAAGAGTTTTGATGATAACAAGGTATTAAAAATTGTAAATTGGACTAGCTAATATTTGTTCAAGTGTACAGGACCTTAATTAAAAAGTTACATCATTTATTGGTTCTGAATGAGCAAATGAAGAGCTAAAGGAATCAACAATAATTGAAGCTTAGTGCTTCTGAAGGCAACTCGCTCCTGAAGAGAAAAGCGCTCCTGAAGAAAAGCCCCTCCTGAAGTTAGTAAAGCGCTCCTGAAGAACAGTGCTCCTGAAGACAAGAGGTCCAGAAGCCACATCATCAGAAGCTGCGTTATCAGAAGCTGTATCATTCAGAAGCTGCATCATCAGAAGCTATGTTATTAGAAGCTGCCTCATCAGAAGTCATTTCACCAGAAGCTGAAGATCAACTGGATTTGCAAAAGATTCAAGGATTGAAGAATCATCACTGCAAAAGCTGTCTATTAGATTCGAAAACACAACAAAAGATTAGTGGAATTTTGCAACGGTCATTTCAAAGATGTTTGAAGGCATGTGCTTGCAATTTGGATGAAAGCGTTGACATTGTACTATTGTACGAACAGTACAATCACCTTCTCCACTACTCTGTTTTGTGTCCACGCTACAAGACAAGAAAACAGCTCCAGAATACGGCTTCGCCTGCATAGATGTTCCTTTGGATAAGGAATGGATTTCAAATTGGTTCTTCATAGGACAACAACCAAATCAGGCAAAATATCATTGGTGAAAGATCAAGCTTCAACAACGACTCTTTGATGTGCTGGCAATTTCACAACGTCTCTTTCACACCTCTATATAAAGGAGTGAAGACTTAGAGAATTGGTAATGCAAGAACGCTAAACGAAAGACTCTCATACAAGTGCCAAACCTCTGCTGAAATTGTTCTGCATTCACTTAGAATTTCTGTGTCTCAAAGTCTTATCTTAGAAATTCTTAAGTCATTGAGTCTGTATCTGATTTGTATTGTGAGCACCTCTGATTGTATATCAAGTGTTCAACCTTAAACAATTTTCTGTGTAATTTTGTTTAGTTAGAAGTCTCTTGCAGTTGTGCTTGAGCAGGAAGTCTCTTGATTGTGTTCTTGAGCAAAGAAAGTCTCTTGCTTGTGTGCTTGAGCAAAGGAAGTCTCTAGCTTGTGTGCTTGAGCAATTGTAATCAGATATTACTCTTAGTGAAATCTCCTTGGAAGTGCAAGGGGGACTGGACTACTTCCGGATTGTGGAAGGAACCAGTATAATTGCTTTGTGTCGTTCTTCTTCTCTCTCTCTGTTTTATTCCGCTGCATTTAGATTCTGATAATCACTTCAGAAGCTGTCTCACTTAGCTTCTGATCAAGTGTGTTCAGTTTTAGGAGAAACGAAGAATTTTCCAAAACACAATTCAACCCCCCTTCTTGTGTTTTTCTCACCTTCACACTACCATGATTTCAAGCGTGAGCAAGCATCCTCCGATTGATAGAGCTTCGTGCTGATAACGTGTTATAAAATTGATCCTTAACATTGCAAGATATTATAAAGTATATAATAACAGAGAGAAACAAACAAAGAGAGAACATAAGAGTGTACTGCATTACTTCACAAGTGTCCCTTTACATTGCATTATAAGTCCTATTTATAGGACACAAATAGGTGAATGAATAGACACTTTACAATCCACTTATTATTGGGAGTTACAATCATATGAAAGGGTAATGGATGGACATCCCACTAATACATATATTCATAACACTTTGTTTAATTTATATTATTGATGTAAACGTTATTAGTCTTAACTTATGAATTCATGTACATAAAACGCTTGAGTCTATAAATAATAAGCATCCAACAAACTTCTTAGATTTTCCAACTCCATATACCATACTACCATTCACCTTGATGATGAGTGGTAACTTTTTTTTTTTAAAGGGGGTGGTTACTTGTGAGTCCGTCCATCACATTCATTTGATTATTTTATTTAATAAATATAAGAATATTAATTATTAATTGTGTATCGGTGACTGTAAACCAAATTTTTATATGGTCCACTTTGGAATGCCACCATTAACAAAGACCCAAATTATATAACTCCAAATTTGTGACAAGGCAAATACAACTACTTTACTTATATTTAAGAATTAAAATCCAAAATGGTCAAAACAAATCAAGAAAAGCACCCATGCATTCAAATTTAATATTTTATGGATGATAAATTGGTAACCACTCTGTCCACCACAAGGTGATTAAGCAGATGATTACAGGGAAAACGAGATCTCATACATGTATCCAAGAAAATCACAATTCAAAGAAAAGTAGACAAAAAACTTGAAAACTTAACAATTGACAACAAGAAACAAGTAGAGAAAAAGGGTATTAGAGTTTTCTCTCATATTCTCTATAATTATACAAACATGCAAAACTTGAGAGAAAAATGTATGCAATCTTGGCCATTGAATAGAGGATTGGACAGTACATATAATTTCCACACCACACAATTTACTTTCATTGAAATATTTATCTCGAAATATAAACAGTTTGATCAAATTAGATGAATGAGATATGTAACCATATATGTAAATGTGTGACAACATGAAATCCATTTCTTTTTGTATGTACAAAGAATAAGAGAATGTAATAACCATTTAATTTTCCTACATAGTACAATAGAAATTCTCAAATTCCCTATTTTTTTTTCTTTCAATGAAATGAAAAAGCAAGATTGACCCAATAGGCCAATACCTATCTTCATCAACTTCATATACCTAAACTAATCTAATTCAAGCTCAATCAGCTTCAGGGATGCTCTGAAGTGCAGGTCTCCAAGATCTTTGAAGTGATTCGAAGCCATTACTATGGTTCATCAATTGGGCTAAAACTTGCTCCACTCTCAACTCCTTTATGTCCACTTTGCTTAACAACTCTTCTAACTGCTTCTTTGTAATCTTGATCTTCACCTCAGTCGTTGCTTTGGCACCGGCACAGTTGCTTTTGGCCGGAGAGTCACCTTCTGATGCATGAAAATCCCAATCATCCTCGTCGTCCGTCGCGTATTTTTGATGCTTCATGCAGTTTCCCATTTTTGGTTTTGCAATAGTTTTTTTTTTATTTGCAACTTTTTTAATTGAGTGTTGCTTAGGTTTTGCAAAGAGAGAGAGGGAGAGAAAGAGGGAGATTTCTTTTAAAGTTTGAAGAGAGTTGGGTGATATATAGGAGAGAACAAAATGAAGATGCATGGAATGGAATGGAGAATGAGTCAGAGTTGAATTATTTAATTGGAGGAAGGTGGTTGTTTCCTTTATTTATTTTCTTAGGTGGAAAGTAGTGGAGAAAGTGGAGCCCATGCTAGAGGTGGTAGCTGTTCTTTGGTTATTGTCTAATGATAATGATAGTCAAATAATTTTAGTCCAAAAACTTTTGATAAATCCTACTAATAAACTCACCACGGAAAGCTAGTAGTTATATGCACAAATTGATCTTAGTATGTATACTAGTTTGTACAAAATTGATGCTCTAGGATCTGGTTGACCAAAAAACCAATATTAGAGGATTTAATCATAAGGGTCATGCTAACATATGATCTTAGGGCACATATTAAAGTTTCTACAAAGAGCATATATTTATTGAGAAACATTAAATTTCAATTTTGTGAGAAATAAATTAGCACAATTTCTAACATAATTTCTATCTTTGATACCTTAAGATATACTCTTAGGCATATGTTAGCATTTCTCTAATCCTATTTCATATATTATGTTTAATTATTCATTTATTCGATGTTCGATTGAGAGATAAGTAATGATAAAAGATTGGTTGAGTTGGAATTTGAACTCTATTATTCCTTTCTAACCATACTCACATATTCAAGAATTTTATGGTTAGAATTTATGAAGGTAGGGCAGCAGCCGATATAGTAGTGGAAGAGTGTCAAAGTCAAAGGGTATGGTGTGAAAAGGGTTTAATTAGGAATCTCAAGACATAAGAGTAGTTCTGTGTGAACAAAAATTAGCGAAAGGGATCTTTGAGTGTAGATGCTGTTTGGCCATTACTTATTCACAATCACGTGCACATGCCTCACCCAAAAACAATGTGCTTAATTTTGTCGGATGACATTTACCATCTATTAAATATTAATTAAAAGAAAAAAAAACATATTATAGCAACTAAAACTCATACAAATGTAACCAAAAAAAAAATAAAAAAAACTCATACAAATATATTTTAACAGACTCTTTATTATATGAGGATGAGAGGATCTTTTATGATCCAATGGATCAAAATCACTAGCAAATATTAAATCTCTTATTTTAGTGACCGACATGGTTGATTTTTTTCCCCTAATTTCATTCCTAAATTGTGGATACTCATCTTCATCCTCTAACCCATTCCATGGATCCATGCAATTTTTTCCGCCCCCTCTCACAGAGGATTATCGACCGACGACGTTTAGGTCGGAAAAATCGAAAGTAGTTGAGAAAGGAAAATTTAACGATGTGAATTTCTTTGCCGGGAAGATGAGAAGATCTAACGACGTCTCTTATTTTGTCGTTGATGTTCCAATAGTCAATGTTTGTCGTTAGTATTCCCATAGCCGATGTTTTCCATTGGTGTTCCTATTCGCCGATGTTTCTGATCTCCGAAAAAAGATTGATTTCACGGTTGTTCTTAATTTTGGATCTGGATTTTGATGTTCTTGAATAATTTATCATTACTTTTTAAATTGGATTTTTCATGTAATATGTGATTATAATAATGGAAGAGAAACTAGAACTGAAAAAAAGTTGTACTCTACAATAATTGTATTCATGGTAATGTTGGCCGTAGATTACAATAATATGTGCTCCCTAATCATCATCACTTAATTATGTACGGACCATATGATTCTTGTTTTTTTTTTTCTTTCTTGAGAAGATAGTGTTCTTGTTTTCAATACTTATAAGGGGACTGCTATGGTGCAGTTGTTTGTATGACTTTTCTGGAAAAGTCGCTTATGTGGCTTAATAGAAGAGTGCCACGTGGATGTCTTTTTAAATCGGTTATTTGGAAAAACGATTTTAAAAAGCTTTTGTTTTATATAAAAAATATTTTTTAATTTCTTTTTTATTTTTATTTTCATGTTTATCCCTTAGGATTGTGTTTCCGGCTCTGATACCAGGTTTGGAGTGGGGTTTTCAGCGGAATTTTTTCGAACTTCGTTTATCATTTGTTCGATTTTAGTTAATCCTTGAAAAGGTTTTAAAAGTGTTTTAGCTCTTTGTTTTTGTATCTGAGTAAGATTTTCTAAATCTTCTGTATCTCTTAATAGATCTTCAATATATTCTATATGATGTATAACAAATTCTCTAGAATTGTAAAGAGTTTGTTTAAAAACAATTCTTTCATAATATAATTCTATTTCAAAGACTATGTCTTCTAGCCTTTTCTTGAAGAGTCTTAATTCTGTTATAAGATCTAGTCCAGGCATATCTTAATTGTTGATTCTCCAGCGGAGGTTTTCTTGTTCTAGCATTTGATCAGTTTTTATTTGTTTTAACATTTTTTCGATTTTTTCTAAACCTTGAAAGGGTTCTAAAAGTCTTTTTGCTTTTTCTTGCTGAATACTTGTAAGAGTATTCGAATCTTCTATTTCTTCTAATAAATTAGAAATATAACCTACATGGTAGATTATTAAATCTTGTGAAGCAAAAAGAATTTGTTTTAATATAATTCTTGTATTTTGATAATTTATTTCAGAAATTATTTCTTCTAGTCTTTGCTTATAGAGTTGTAACTCTGTTTTTAGATTTAATCCAGGCATTATAGATTTTCAGCAGAATTACCAGCGGAATTTTCTCGAGCTTTATCTTTTTCTCGAGCTTCGTTTATAAGGTGTTCAATTCCTTCTAAGCCCCAAAAAGGTTCTAAAAGAATTTTTGCTCTTTTCATTTGAATCTCTGTGAGATTTTCTTGCATTTCTTCTACCAGATCTTCAATTAAATCTATATGAGATCTCATTAAAGTTTGAGCTTTATATATTATTTGTTTGTATGATATTAGATCATAATACCATTCTATATCACTTACTAGATGTTGTAACCTAGTTTTAAAAAGTATTAATTCTGATTTAAGAGTTAGACCAGGCATTTTGACTTTTTATAGTCTTTGATTAATCTTATTAACCTGTATCGATAGAGTTTTTATAGAATCATGCAGATCCTTAAGCTCTTTTTCTCTGCTTATTTCGAAATCCTTTCTAGGTGGTTCGAATGAGGATGAAGTATCATCTTCAAATATGGTTTGAGAACTTAATGATTTGCTAAAATCTTTTTGATTTTTGTTTGGTGATGTTATTCGAAGACTTTGGCTTCTAAACAACGGTTTTTCTGTTTCTTCAAACATATTCTTTTCTGCTTCTATCAGAGAAAAACTATTTCTCGTGATATCTTTAAATATTGGTGTTTCCAAAGTAATTAATGGTGTAAATAACTCATCAATATGAATTGTTTCTTTTCCTATGAATTCTATGCTATGATGTGAATTACTCAAAGCATAATTAATTCTGTAGTAAATTGTAAAAGGATGATTACCTTCTTTCATAAATGTTGAATCTTTTAGCTTATAATGAAAAACTATAGATTTATTCAAATCTATATCTTTTAGGGATAATCCCATCTGTAAGTTTATATCAAATTTTATCTTTCCATATTTTAGATTACAATTTCCTTTTGCAATTACTGCTTGTTTTTTATTTCTAATTCTAGAATCTTCTAGAGCTATTTCTAGAGGTGAATCAATACCTTTCATGAAGGTACTTTTGATTAGAATTTGAATGGTTGATATATGAATATAACCAATCTTTTTTCTCTCGTTTTCAGAAAATTTTCCAAGTCTTTTATCGATTTGTTGTTTATCTATAGTTGATATAACTATTTTTCCATTAGTTGTTTCAATTGGAATTGCTTCCTCTCCTACCATTATTCCGAATTTTAGAATATTTTTTCTTGACAGAAATTCCTTAAGTTTACTAAACTTTCTTTTAAAATTTTCTTCAGCAGTTAAAGACAAATCTGCTTCTTCAATTTTATTATCTATTATGCTATCAGCATGATAACTAGATGTTCCTTCAAAATATGAAACTTCAGACATATTTTATAATAATTTTGATAAATTCATACCTGATTTTTCTTCAGAAATATGGGTTGTTTTGCTTCAGCAATCTGATCTTCAGCAGTTTTTTCTGCTTGTATTGAGTTTATCCCAACTCAGGGCGAATTCCTCCAGAGTATTACCTCAAGAATTCTCAACTATAGTGTTTTACTACTATAGGACCACTAGTTCTTAAAACTAAGAGGCAAGCTCATATCAAACGATATAACTTATATTGCTTCAAAACATGGTGCTTACAAATGAGCTTCAAGGCTCTTATTTATAGGCATAGAGACTTACAGATAGGTACTACGTCTCCATCCTTACAGCTGGTTACAGCTTACTATACGACAAAAGAAATAAAGAAAATACAGAAAAGTAGATTACATAATTGCCTTAGAGATAAGGCCTATCTCTAAATGGGTCCCATGCCCACTAACTTTCTACATTTTCTTCGTTATTTGGTGATATGTCACTATCATACAACGATTCTTTGTCGGCCACGTTTTTCATGTCCTTTGCGCACCACTTGCATTGGTGTCCTTTGTATTTTTGAAAGTGTCGGCAGCACTCCTGTTGGATTGGGTCGGGTAGATGGCCCAAGTCTGCTTCAAGCCCACTAAAGTTTTCTTCAAACTTTAGGATTTGCTGAAGATGCTCTTCTTTTGCTTGTTTCCTTGAATCACTATAGACTAGAAAACTTCCTTTTGCAGTGATTACCCTGAAGTTTGGTAATTTTACTCCAAATCTGATGAGAGCATCATAGAATTTTTCCATTTGATGCAGAAAACATTCTGGTCTTGGATCTACATCTCTTCCATCATTTGTTGGATATGAATGATTTGAAATGCCAATCTTGATTAAGTGTCTGGCTTTAATAACTTCATCGTCTTCAAACCATGGATAAGTTGAAGTAAAAGATAAAAAGAACTCTTTACCTTTTGCGAAGCTATTGTTGAACTTATAAGCGATTTCGCCTATATCTTTTGGAAGAAGTTCTAGTTCATGAATTTTTCTTCCTGCATCTTCTTGAAGATACATTGTTTTAATCATTCCACAATCATAGAATGATCTGACTAATTCTTTTCCTACGCCTGGGACTGTTACAGCTTTTACTTCTATCCCGTTGTTGCTAGGATAAAAACATTCTGTTTTTAACTCTTCTGAGTAGTTGGTTAACCATCTCCAGTTTTTGTAGTAGTCTCCAATGGTGACTTCTTTAACAAATTTACTTTCTCCATAGATAATTCTATCTACAGATATTTTCTTCTTAGTCTCCATTTTTGATGGCTGGACTATATTGTTTGCTGTTGCAACTTCCTTGTAAACAGCGTTGTAGGCTGTTTTTGCTTCTTCAAGGGTCTCATACCCTTTGTATCTGACATTTTTGCCATTTGTATGTAACTTTGTGGTTTCCCAGTTTTGGTAGATACCTTTCATAGGTCCATCAAAAATTACATAAGCTTTCTTTTTGCCTCCAAGTTGACTGTCAATCTTTTGACTTGTTTGTTGATCAATGGGTTCTTTTTCTTTTCCATTTTTTCTTTCATCTTCTTCGACTTTATCAGCCCAAGATGTTTTTGGTAAATCTGCAAGGACAGTTGTTGGGGATTTCCATCCTTTTGGTTCTATTGACTCAATTGGGATGTTTGACTCTTTTGGAGCTGAGTATTTTACATAGTAGTTGAACTTTCCAGAATCTTGACCAAGCAGATCCCAGTTTTCACTATTTTTAGATTCTGAAACTGTTGATGTTTCTTTTTTGCATAGTTTTTCAAGGTTTTGAATTGTTAATATCATCTCCCCCTCTTCAGAAAGAAGAGTTTCTAGACGATTTTTTGCAGAGGCAATTTGCTCCTGCTTTTGCCTGAGAGAATTCTGCAATGTCTTTATAGCTGCTTCCATTCTCTTGTCAATGCATCTGCGAAGCAATTCTTTTCAGATTTTATATATTCAATATATGGGTGAAACGGTTGAAGTTTCATCTGCCATCTTACAAGTCTTCCATATTTATAATTGACACGAAGGTCATATTTCCAAAATCCAGTTACATATTTGGAATCTGTTCTTAATAAAAATCTGGTTGGAATTAATTCCATTTGCCATTTTGTTAAAACTTTAACACAACTCAATGTTTCTAATTCATGAATTGGATATCTTGTTTCGGTATCTGTAAATGATCCTGAAACATATTTACAAAGTAAAAGATCTTCATCTTTTATCTTATTTTTAATATTTTCATAAGAATAATCAATCTTAGTATCTTTTGATACTAATTTTTCTGATGAATCAGAGAGTTTGTCTAATTTCTCTTTCGAGCTACTAGACTTAGCGTACTGGGTTGCTCCAGTATCTTTCATTCCTTGTTGATGGGTTACATCATCAACATAGTTTCCCGAATCATCAAGATTCAGTATCGCTTTACCATTAGGTAGAGCTCTCATACAACCTGCCCAGGTTGTTTTATCAGCATCAATCTCAACAATTAAAAAATCATTTTCTGTCGGATTGTATAAGCTGGGTAAAACTTTAATTTTTCTTTTAATAGTTTTTACAGTTAGAGTATCTTGTTCAGTCCATGACCATGGAACTTTCTCAGATATCTTTTTCTGTAAAATCTTTCTTTCAGTTGCCAAATTTTTGAAAAATCCTTCATTGGCAATATAATTCAAACATCCTAAAAATCTTTGAATTTGTTTTCGATCTTTCAATTCATCAGGGAAAGCTTGAATTTTTTCCTGAACATGTGGAGATAAATCGAGGGTGCCATTTTCTTTAAAAATAAGGCCCAAATACTCGATTTCTTTTTTGGCTAATTGTGATTTCTTTTTTGAAATAACAATTCCCTTTTCTGAAATTCTATTTAAAACAATTTCTACATCTTTAAGATGTTGTTCTTTAGTTCCTTTTGTAAAAACTAAAATATCATCAATATATGCCAAACATATATGTTCTAATCCTCTAAGAGCATTATCCATAAATCTTTGGTATATAGATGGTGCTTGTTTTAGTCCAAATGGAAGAACATTCCATTGGTAGTGTCCTTGTGGACATGAAAAAGCTGTTAAAGGCTTAGTTCCTTCTGAAAGTCTGATTTGATAGTATCCTGATTTTGCATCAAAAGATGAAAACCAATCACATCCTTTTATTTTTTGCAAAATATAATCCTTTCGTGGTAATTTATAAGAATCTCCGATTGTAGCATCATTGAGTTTCTTATAATTTATCACCATTCTAGCTTTTCCTCTTTTTATTTCATTGTGATTTGTCACATAAAAAGCGGGTGCTGAATGTGGACTTGCAGATGGAGTAATTAACTTCTTTTCTTGAAGTTCTTTTATATCCTTTTGGAATTCTAATTTGTCTTGTACTGAATAAGGCATTTTATATTTTACATTAATCTCCTTATTAGGATCTCGTAATTTGATGGTAACAAGTTCATGATTTGTATTTTTCAGATTGTCCAAAGGATCTTCTGAACATACAGCATCAAGCTTTTGTTCTATTTCTTCAAGATTTAAAAATAATTTACCTTCTTCCCAAATACTCTTTAGGTTTATAAGATTTTCAGAAATTAATTGGATAATCTCATTTCTAGTTATAATTTTTGTTGTTATAACTTTTGTCTTTTCTTTGGGGTTTGCTAAATTTTTCCAAAGTAAAGAAATAGTTTTAACATTTTGCACAAACGGTGCATATAACTTTAAAAAGTTATTTCCAATGATTAAATCTAATCCTGAATCATGGAGATAAATTGTTGGTATGAAGAATTCATGACCTTCTATAGTAATTGAGATGTTTTTCAAAACAAACCATATTTGATGTTTTGACTTATCTGCAACAATTATTTCTTTGGGTTTTCCTAATCTTTCCCAATTTCTTGATATGTTTCGTTTTCCAAAACATAATGTTGCGCCTGTATCTAGATAGGCTAAAATCTCCTTTTTACGAAGTTTTATTTTAATAAAGGTAGCACTAGGGTTTCCTTTACTCAAAATCTTGGTTTTGCTCATCTTCGGAATCTGTACAAAGTTCATAGAAACTTTGTTGCTCCCAATCAGAATCTGAGTCTGATTCTACTGGTTCATAACCTATTCTATAGATCATGTTTAAAACTTGTTTCTTTTCTTTAGAAACTTTCTTTGGACATTCATTAGCATAATGCCCTGTTTCATGGCATAGCCAACATGTACATGATTTTTTACCTTTAGGACAGGTTTTATTTTTCCTAGGGTATTCTCTTTTTCTTCTATAGAATTTTTTCTTCCTATGTTTCTTTTTATCATAGGAAAATCTTTTAAATTTCTTTCTTCTAGGATATTTTCTTCTTTTCCTAGTTTTTTCACAACCATATGCTCCAATTTTCCCTTGGATTCTATCGCAGCACAAACCTATTCGTGCATCTCGTTTTGATTGTTTCTTTAGGCATTGTTCTTGCATCCAATTTCTAAGAATAGAAATTCTAGCTCCTAAAGTATTTTTAACTGTTCCTGAGGATACTGCGCTGTTAAATTCAGTTTGAATTATTTGGGACATTGACATAGGTAATTTTTGGTAAAATAATTCGACAACCTTTTGGTTTTCTCTAGTATCCTTATTTAAGTCATAATATAATTGTGAAAATTCGCAAATATAATTTTCTATGTAACAAGGGTTACATATGGATAAATTCATTATTCTCCATAATTTTTCAGTGTTAAAGGCGGTATTTGAATCTACCGTATCTTGCCATCCTTTGAATTCATTTAAAAGCCATTCAAAGATTTTATTGATCATTCCCATACTGTTTTCTGCAGTTTGTTCTTCTTCAGGTTTTTCGGCTAGAAATTTATATGCATTACCTTCTGTTCTACACAAAAGATAATTAAAAATTTGTTTTGGGCTTAGACCTTTTAAGTCGCTATCTAACTGTATCTGGATAGTATTTTTATTATACCAATTTCTTATGGCTTGGACAAGATTGTCAACACAATCAATATTTAAAATTCCACTTCCATCGTTTACACTATGTTTGGGAATATAACTCATAGGAATTTTTTGGTATTTAGCTTGGGAAAATTCCCTATGGAATTCTGCATTCCAATTATAAGAGGGTCCTCTTTTTGTTCCTGAGCTTTCGCCCATTTCTAATTGTTCTATTTTAACGAAATTTCCATCGTCTTTTGAATCATCATCAGAACTAAAGTCGTAGACAAAATCTTCTAGATCTTTAGGTTCAGGTTCTTCCTTAATGGAATCTTTTTCACTTATGTCTAAAGTAGTCATAAGTTGATCTAATTTTTCGAGTTGATACTCTATGTTTTCTTCTATACTCATCTTTTATAATTAGCAAATAAGGTTTTTTCTTCGATTTCGATTTTTTCCTTATTCTTCCCCCCTTCTTGAAGAGAAAGATGTTGTTTACAACAGTTTTTTATTAGATAATTAATCATATCAGTGATATTGTTTAACTGAGGATTAAAAGAATGATATATATGAGGATATTTATTATTTTCATTTTTATTGTAACACGGAAAATCTTTTTCCATATTTACCCAAGTTTCATGGGGTCTTTCTAATCCTTGCTCATAATCTTTTGTAAACAAATTATTTTGTTTATAGATTTGAGGTAAGGTTTCAAGAAAAGAAATCTGTCTTTCAAATCTCTCATTTAATTTCTTGGTTTCGTCAAGCAAAGCTTTAACTCTAGTTGTGAGGGTATTATTTTCTTCACTCATCTAGCTAATTCTTTAAGTTTATTCCTTAAATCTTTAGCTAATCCTTTATATTCATTATATAAAAAATGATCTATATTTTCATGGCTTTCATATAAATATTTATCTAAAAAATATTCAGCCGTTGTATCACACCATCTAATTTGTGCTTTGACTAGTGTAATATCTTGATAGTTTGGACATAAAATAAAGGGTTGTAAAATACACTTCCCTGTTGGTCCTTTAATAAATTCCATTTTAATTAGACTTTTAAAGCCGGTTTTCCACAAACTGATTTAAAATGTTTGACTTTATTGGAAAAGTCATTTGGGTGACTGTACCGTAGAATTCACCTACTTATAAACTAGGTAGGCCTTCATAAAACTAAGAGGAGTAATGATTTGTGTGGTCTTAATTTGTCTTTGAATAATTGGGTAGCTCCTAACACAAAGGAAGTTGGTAACTAGTGACTTTCATTGACCACTAGATGTAGTAAAGGATGGCAAGTGAGAGTTCTTTTTATTCATTTATTTATTATTACTTTAATATATTTTTAATTGGTAGTGCGTAATTATTATTCTAAAATTGATAGCGTTCGCTATTATAAATAAAATTGGTAGTGCGTAATAGATTTTTTTATTTTCTCTCAATTTTTTTTTATTTTCTCAGATTTATTAAGTAACACACACACACACACACACACACACACATATATATATATATTGTTTATATCATAAATTATATATTTCATTTTTTTAATAAATCTAAAAAAGAAATCTTTGTTTATAATAGTAGTTGGAGGAAGTACTACATATATGCGAAACGTATGTTTGCATAGTCACAAACTTAAATAAAATCCATTTAAACACACATTTAAATGAAAAAAAAATTATGAAAGAAAAAAGAATGAAATGATATGTATTTTTAAATGAGAAACGTATGTTTGCATAGTCATAAACCTAAATAAAATCCATTTAAACACACATTTAAATGAAAAAAAAAATTATGAAAGAAAAAAGAATGAAATGGTATGTATTTTTAAAATATGTTGATATGTATTTTTTCAGTGTGTGTTAAATAATTTTTTATTTATAGAATGGTTACTATATAAATATTTCTCCTATATTATTATGACAGTGGGATTGAACCCAATCCATTTTTTTCTCGATGATTTGCAAGTTTATTAATAATAAAACTCCAAACCCAACCTCATAGAGAAAAAACTCTACTCATTATCTACCAATGGCTAAGCAGACAATCCACACGATCATTTACTAGAAAGATAGGATAAGAAAACCCTACAAAATATTTAACATAGAATAAGCACAACATATATAGTGTCAACACCAATGGCTTGGGATACAACTTAAATTCTACAGCAAAGCAATACACCAATTCATACTAAGAAGCAGGGCACAGGAACCTTGGGGTGTGCAAACCGCTCAATGGGACTGAGCCTCCCCAAGATATGGGTCTAAAAAAAATTATAGCCCAGTAGTACTACTAAGTACTACCCTATTACTCCCCAGGTTTCCACTTTCCTTTTCTGTTGTCTTCTTTTAGGTCTATTAGAATTGAGTCCTCTTGCTTTTGATGTTAGGTGAGTGTTTTTTTGGGATGGTGGTTTGAGGCTCCTTATGTATACGGTAGTGATTTTCACCATTGGGTGTACAACATATATACGACACCATGTTTTTATCTTTTAAAAAATTTAAATAAAACATTGTTTTTTTTAAAAAAAAAAAAGTACATTTTTATTTTATTACGGACCTTTTTTCACTGACAGAGCCAATTTGTAAATTGGTCTATATTTTTTAATTTATAAATTTGACCTAAAAAATTAAGTTTATAACAGTACCACAAAAATATTAACAAGGAAATTCTTTTTTTACTAACAAAGAACTATATTATTACTTTATCAAAACAAAAATATTGAAAAATAAAGACAATTTTTTTTAAAGAGAAAATGAAGGCAATATAAGTTGTCTCAACTTCTAAATTCTTTACAAAAATTCAATTATATAGTTTAGTCAAAAAAAACACCGATGTATAGTTAATGTGATGGGAAGTAATGGCTATTATGTTAGTGTCATAAACCTTTTTATCATGTCTTATATCGTGCTTTAGAAAGTGGTGGGTGAGTCCAAGATGGCTCCCCCAACCAAGCAGACAAACTCAACATAACATGCATTCCTAATTTGCATTCCTAATTCTGCATTCCTTCTTTCAAAAAAATGCATTCCTAATTTGCTCTTGTCAGGGCAGTCCCTACAAGTTGCCACTACAAAGTTTACACTACCGAGAAATGCTTGGTTGGTCACAGGACCAAACCAGTGCATTTGGTCACAACCAAACAAAATGCGACACATCACACACTTTTAAAGAAAGAAGAGAGAGAAAATGGGTTATGTGAAAAAAGAAAAAAAATTACAGAAAAGAGAGAGAAGATGGCATTCCTGCCAATGAACCGAGGAAGAAGAAGAGTACACCGTCGACAACGTCGGAGAAGGCGGTGGCGGCGTCGATTTTAATGGTTGATACAGTGGTCACTGTTACACGAAGCCAAAACTGGTGCAAACAAAACTCCTAATGCACTGGAAACAACACACCGAACCCAGGCTAAACAATCAAAAAACTGCTGCTAAAAAACATCTGATAATCAGCAGAAAAAAAACAAAAACAGCAGATCAAAAACAGGAAAAAATCAATCCAACAGGCCTAGAAAAAACTGACCAGCAACGCACTTCACTACAACAAACACCCACATCTATTTTCCATTATTGTAGAAACTTCCTTGAGTCTCAATGTATCCTTCAACACCATTATAGTTAATTAATTGCTCTCTCTTCCTCTTTCTGCGTATGATATGTATAAGAGGGATGACGATGAGAGAAAGACGAATCAATTCCAAATTTCCAATAAGTAATTTTTTTTTAAAATTGTATTATCTTCAACTCCATGGAATTTGATGACAGAGTATGAGATTTTGCCAATTTCAAAAGAATCGCTTTCCGTCACTGGCATAATTGCTGTTGATGTCGTCATCGCCGCCACCGCCTTCTCCGTCATCGTGCCCGGCGTTGTCAACGGTGAACTCTTCTTCCTCGGTGCATTGGCAGGGATGCCATCTTCCCTCTCTTTTCTGTATTTTTTTTCTTTCACATAACCCATTTTCTCTCTCTTCTTTCTTTAAAAGGTATAATGTGTCACATGTTGGTTGGTTGTGACCAAATACACTGTCTTGGTCCCGTGACCAACCAAGAATTTCTCTACACTACCATCCAAAATTATCATGTAGATTTGCTTTTAAGCAAAAGAAAGAAAAATTATAATATTGCACGTGTGTCTATATATATATATATATATGGGATTTGCTAGAACACACCCACTAGTTTTTATGTGGGGGTGTTTTAGCAAGCTACACCTTAAGGTGTATTTAACTACTTTTTAGTTATAACTTGCTAAAACACACCTTCTAAAAAATAAGTGGGTGTATCCTAGCAAATGCCTATAGGAGTTGCTAACATACACCCACTTATTTTTTAGAAGGTGTGTTTTAGCAACTTTCACCTTAAGGTGTATTTAACAATTTTTTAGTTATATCTTTGCTAAAACACACCTTAATAAAAACTAGTGGGTGTATCCTAGCAAACCCCTATATATATATATACTAAAACACATTCATTAGTTTTTATGTGGGACGGTTTTAGCAAGTTATAACTAAAAAGCTGATAAATACACCTTGAAGTGTATGTTGCTATAACACACCTTCTATAAAATAAGTGGGTGTATGTTAACAACTCCTATAGGCATTTGCTAGAATACTCCCACTTATTTTTTAGGAGTACTTTAGCAAGTGATAACACTAAAAAGTGGTTAAATGCATCCTAAGGTGTAGCTTGCTTAAACACTCCCACATAAAAACTAATGGGTGTATTCTAGCAAATCCATATATATATATATATATATATATATATATATATATATATATATATATATATAAGTTCATAATGTTCTCCTCTAAGTCGTTTTTATATGTGAACTGAATAAAAATATTTTTAAATACAGACCCATGAATTTCTTTTAAATTAATTGTCCACAACTTGATTGACTATTGATCTGCATATTATGTGGCAGAGTAATGATATTTTGACATCTATTTGATGACAACTTTGTTGACAACCTTGTTTTTCTCACTTTTTATTGGTCAAAAACAATGGAGAGAGAAAAAGGAAGAGAGAGGATAACAATATCATGTGAGTATGAGAGAGAAAGTTGTCCAAAAGTTATCAAAAAGTGGTTGTCAAAATATCATTTCTCTATGTGGCATCAATCACTTTATCAATCACTTTATTATACGTGCAGTTATTCGGTAGTATGAAAATGTTGTGCCCATGTTTATCTCTTTTTTTTCAACATGTTTTCCTAGCTTTTAAATTTGTTAAATTTTGACCTTTATCTTACCAACCGTGCACTCAATATGACTGGATAGTTACTTACCAAGTCTGTGTAATATATAGGGTAACTTTTGTTGACTCAATTGGAGTTTGTTTAAATGGATGTTGTACTTTTTCCGTTTTAAAATACATATCGTAGCCAATTAACTTACATGTATCAATACACAATTTTATCTGTTAATATCATTAATTATTTAAAGTAGAAACTTATAAAAATTAAATATTTTGAATATATTTATCGAGAGAAATCGAACAATATTTTACATATTAACATTTTTATTTATATATTAGTTAAAATATACGATCAAAATAAGTCATGTGAATATGCATATTGCAAAAACGCGACATGTTTTTGGAACAAAGGTAGTATATCATTTGATCAAAAACTTACTTCCATTGTTTCTTTTCATTTTTTTTACTTTTTATTTTCAATAATGAAATAATATTAATTAATATTTATTGTAGAGAGATGAATATAGGTAAAGTGATGAGTAGTAGTAGTTGTCAAAATTTATGAGTTTTTATTGGTATGTGCAAACACTTCTAACATGGACAATTTTCATACGTGGTTAATCGTGTACTAGAACTTAAAAATTGTTTAAAACTCCAACGACCACCATGTCGTCTTTTGGAAATAGACGTTATTTATCATCCTTATTTTTACAATTGAAATGATGCCTTAATTTATACATGTTTGATCAAAACAACAAAAAATAAATATAAACATTGTATTGAACAGACATCAATCTATTCATCGTCTTAGCTCTTAATATGACAAATCTCATGAGTTTTTACTTTTAAATAATATCGCCAAATTTGACCTACATATGGAAGAGAGAGATCTTTTCATTAACTATCAATGAGTTCTTTACAAAGATATACAAAGAATTACAAGAAATTAACCTTCAACTAGCTCATTTAGAGCAAACTCATTTTCCACCCTTTTCCCGAATTTTCTCTATCCAAAGTGTTCACAATTGTTTCCCAACCCTAGTTTCTATCCTCAAAAGGAATCGATCCCGAGCCTTTAATTTTCCAAGGATCTCCTCTTTTGGTACCCTAATATGCCTAAATTTCAATTACCCTATATTTCTACCCCATGAATCCCTCTCTAAAAGGAACCAACCCTTTCCCAAGAGTGCTTTCTTTTTGTTCCCCATGATTCAAATATTTCCACACATAAAACTGTTCCGAAACTGTCTTTTTATAGACCTAGCCACGTATTTGTGCCTCGGCACAAATACTTTGTGCTTCTGCAAAAAACTAAGGTTAAACACTTTCTCACATTTTACACTATTAAATCGATTCAATACTTTAATGGTTCGAATCAAACCCTTTTTGCAGTGTTATTTTGAGCCCAACTGACTCCTATCTCACTCACCTATATATACTCTTACTCACACACATCTCTACTCACTTAATCAATTGCAACTATCATTCTTGAGTATTCAAACCTCTCTCTCCCCTGGTTCTTCATATTAAACACTTTTTCTAACAATCTTTATGGTTTGTGAGTCATGGATTGCTAGAACGCTATAGGGATTATAGCTTGGTTTCTTTCAAGGAACTTGATTGGGAATCAAGGTTCCAAAGGGAAAAGAGTGATTTCTTTCCACCTCCAAGGGAATTGGGGGTTCTTTCTAATCTTCGATTGTTCTTCATTTGTCGATTTGCATGATTTCTTCGTGAATTACTTCAAAAACCCCCTCAAATTGCTATGTTTCGGGAAAACTAGAATAACAGACTCAAATATAGAAAACATTACAAAAGTCCCGAAATCATAGGCAATCGTCCTAATACTCCTCCTTTTTGCTTCTATTTCCTACTATAAAATACTGAAAAACATTCTAAGAATAACGTAAGATGACCTGTCATCAGTTGCTTATGGTTATGCTCATGTTTATGTTTGCTTATGTTTATGTGTATGGGTGTGATGCACATGCCTTGCCTTGTATGCCCTGCCTAGTTGAATGCTTGTATTATCTGTGAAATTCGACATATATACACACACACACACACACACACACACACACACACACACACACACACACATGTTCGATATTCCTATATTACAAGTTTCAGGGGAAGTAATATTAACATAATTAACATGGAATTTGACATCATCAAAAAGGGGAGATTGAAGCCTCTAGCTAGTTGTTTTGATGATGTTGTTTTTAGTCCTGATCAATTATGTGTTAATAGTTTAGCATGTTGATTGTTTGATAGATTTGTCTTAGAAATTTTTAAAGCACCCAAGCTTGCTTATGACCCAAGAAAATTGCATTTCATTGCATCTCATCTGTCAAAACTGTGTTTTCCACTGTTGTTGTGGTGTAAGTAAACTCAATCAACGGTAAACAATTAGCCCAACTTACACCTTGTTCCAAAACACATGCTCTCAACAAATCTTCCAAAGATTGAATAGTCCTATCGGTCTGACCATCAATCTAGGGATAATAAGAAGAACTTAACCTCAACTTAGTTCTCAAAGCCGCTTGCAAACTCTCCCATAACTTAGAAGTATACCTCGAATCTCTAGATGGAATATCATGCAATCTGACAACCTGATCAATGTAGATCTCCTCCAACCTCACCATAGACATACCAGCCTTGATAGGAATAAAATGTGCCGACTTCGTCAACCAATCAACAATCACCCAAATCGAATCACTTCCCTTCACATTCTTCGGCAACGCTCCAACAAAATCCATAGATATACTATCCAACTTCCACTCTGGCACCAACAAAGTTTGCATCAAACCTGACAGCTTCGGATGTTCAATCTTATACTTCTGACATATTAAACAAGCATACACAAACTCCGTTATATCCTTCTTCATTCCAGGACACCAAAACAACCTCTTCAAATCATGATACATCAACGTCGCTCCTGGATGAATACCCAAACTACTACTATGATCCTCTTCAAAAATCCGCTTCTTAAGCTCATGTACATCCGGTACACAAACTCGATCACGAAACATAAAGACACCATTCTCATCCAATCCAAAGTCCACTCCCTTACCCTGATTAACCAACACCACACAATCCACAAGTTCCAAATCCTCTTTCTGACCTTTCTTAATTTCCTCGTGATTTAAGTGGATGATTTGGAAGTAAGGGATAATTTGACTATTGAGACTTGGTCAGTTAGGATTTATTATCGGGAAGTTAAGCGCTTAAGAGGAGAAAAGATCGTTTTGGTGAAGGTGATTTGGGTTGAACCAATCGGCGAGAGTGCTACTTGGGAATCGGAGAGCAGGATGAGGGTTTCATATCCGGAGTTGTTATCTTCAGGTAATTTTCGAGGGTGAAAATTCTTTTAGTGGGGAGAGTTGTAACAACCCGTTTTTAGCTAGAATTATTTTAATTATTTATTATATGTGTTTATGTGTGTTTGAATATGCTTATTTGCTTTTGTGTGTATTTGATTTGGGACTAGTGGATTTTTGGCCTAGAAGGGTATTTTAGTCATTTTTAGACTAAAGGGTATTATGGTCATTCGACGATTAAGGGTAAATTAGTAATTTTAGTGACAAGGTTATTTTTGGTGTTTTAGTGAGAATAGTTATTTTACTAAGTTACTAGTGAGTTGAGGTAATTATTTTGGTACGGTAATTAATCGATGTTTTGGCGAATTAGTGAGTAGTAACTTTTAGAATTTTTTAGTGAGAGCTTTAAGTCCATTATGGTTTGTAGTAACTGAGTGATGTGTGAAATCCGCAAGTGCACGGTTTTATCAAAGTAGTAAAAATATCGTTCCGCAGGGAGTTATTGTAATTATTGATTCTCTTTTCAAAAGTGATTGGCTGAAAAGTTTAGTGTTTAGAAGTTTAGTAAATTTGGTGTTTATAAAATAATAAAAAGCGCATCGGGACTATTGGTTCATTATAATGACAAATCACTCACAATCCAAACCTATATCTAAATCTTATGTTAAATTCGTTTCTAAAGACAAGTTTCTCTAAGGCGTTTCAAGGTTCGTCTCGGAATCAACGAGTGTGTTTCAATAACAATCACGCCTATTCTCATGGTTGATCATTATTAAAACCCATTAAGAACGAAACTTTTAAGGTCTTAAGGTTTACTAGACTTTTAAGGTCTTCTTCTTTCGATACTTCAATTAGTATTTGAAATATGAATTAAGAACGGTGAGATTAGATTAGAAAATAGATTTACATAAAATTAGGGTTCTAGGCTTGGTTTGATAGGATCAGGTCATTAGACTCATCCAACAATCCAAAGACAAAGAAATCTACTCACTCATGTTCATCGTAGACAAAGAGATTAAAGAGGTGGAGAAGAAAGACATAAAATTAAATGGCTGAAAGTAAAAGTGTAGAATTGTAAAGAGCAAGAATTATAAAGAACAAGAAAAATAAACAATTTTGATTCCAATGAAAATAATTGTCACAAATAATTCTAAAGCTTCATAGATTCAAAGATGAATAACAAGTCTGATGGCTGCTCAATTTATAGCCAAATGCTAGCCTAAACCTTAGAAAAGGTGTAAATAATGCATTACAAGGCAACCCATGGGATTTAAGGGTTAAAACAACACTAATCATAGCAGCTGAAACCGCGCACGGTCGTCCTTGCAAGGCACACGACCGTGCCTGATGAAAACGCAAAAACAACAATTGAAGGCACTAGGATCGCGCACGGCCGTACGTGTGGGAGCACGGACCATGCGTAGCTCTCGATGTTGGCCTGCACAGTTTGCTTAAGTGGGGCGCACGCTCAGTAGAGTGGTAGGCACGACCGTGCGCGATGCATAGGATTGAAATCTTCAACTTTTGCTTCTCAATCAGCCTTGAATCATGCTCTAAATCCTTTCTTGCCTTAACCATACTTCTAAATCCCTTATATGCTTGTTGTAGCTTGTTGTAGCTTTGTAGCTTTATATGTGAAGATGTGAAATTGTGCTTGTTGTAGCTTTATGCTTGTATGCTTGATGTTTAATAGTGACGTTGAATTCATTGTAAATCACTTTAATTAAATGTCATGAATCATTTGAAATTATTTATGTCGTTTAATTTTTTTTTTTTGCTTATATTTTATTTGTGGATAGTTATCTAACCCTCAGTGGTCGTTTGATTGACCGTCTGCCTATTTGTATGAATGAATAGACAGTTTGCAGGATTAGTTGATTTGCTTGTAAGTATGCTTGAGGCTAGCTTTGGAGCTACCTTATCTCATTGCTTTGAATATGTTTTTAAACATATGTTAAAAGACTAAGTTGTTAATAATTATTAAATCACCTTTTTGAAAAATAATAAGGAACACTGAAATAAAAATAAAAAGAATTATTACAAAAAATTTAATGGATTCCATCTCGAATGTTATTATTTCCTTGAATTAATATAAGAGTTTTTTTTTAGAGGAATTAATATAAGAGTTATAGACTGCCAAATGTTACAATACCGTTTCAAACAAGGTTGGGTTTGAGGTTGAATTATTCTACTGACTTGTTATTAATAATAATTTAATCGAATTAGCTTATTTGAACCAAACTTAGTTAATAAAAGTAACATATTTAAGTATTGCATGGCTTTATCCTTTCAAAAAGGAAGTATCGCATGGCCCATATGAAGAAATCAATCTTTTTTAACTATAAAAAAAATGTGTGTGTGTGTATATCATATAACCCAGAGAACAAGATACTCAAAATTCAAAAATGCCGAAAGATTGTATGAAAGATATTCCAATAAAATCTCCTTATAAGGAATCATTATTAAAGACATGGCCTTAACACTCAAAATTCAAAAATGCCGAAAGATTGTATGAAAGATATTCCAATAAAACCTCCTTATAAGGAATCATTATTAAAGACATGGCCTTAACACCAATATATACGTCATAAGTCATATTCAACCTCATTCCTTCAAGAGAACAAAAACTCATGACCCGTCCAAAACACCTATTACATGGTAAGAAATTAAAATGGATGACTTTTTCCTCAAAAAAAAAAATGTTGATTTTATTACTAAATAAAACTTATAAGAAGCTAAGACTTCAGCTTCTGTCAAAAAGAAAAGTAACTAAGAATTCAGCTTTGAGTGGGACGTATATTTTTTTAATGAAAATTTATTAAGATAGAATTTGACTAATTCAATGAAGTAAAAAAATTAGGTTGGAAAATATGTCATGCATAATACTACCTCTAGAACATATTGCTTCAGCTTTCAAAGATGATTTAGCTGTTTTGAATCTTAATAATTCTAGTCAAGCAGTCCATGTAAAATTCAAGAAATTCAATGTGCTACAATCATTCTAGTCAAGTTGTCGATTTTCATTTTTTTTGGGTAGATAATTGCAATTGATATAAATGTTGAAATTCAGTTTTATGGATCATTACTAATAACATACCATTTTTTTCCTCTCTTATACGCTCGTCGTTATCTAGATCAATATAAAAAAGAAAGAAAGAAAAAAAGAATTCAGAAGATCAATATCGTCACAATGTTCAAATTGTACCAAAACGTTTTTTCAGGTGATTGTTTTCATTCTTCGTCAATGTGCCAATTTTGAATTGCCATATTTTACTTGACTTTGAACTTTTATAGCTTATACTAAGAAACATATGACGCAGAACGTGAAAATTAATTTGATGGCTATTGTGTATGAGGTCTGTACCTGCTGGGATCCAAGACCCTTTCAAAAATTAAAATTATTAATAAACAATTAGGATACATGAATATAAATACAGCAAATATTAAAATAATAAAACTTCAAAGGCTTCACTTTTCCTAGGAAAACATCAGTATTTTTTGTTGTGCTCGTGCTGTGGACTTTACTTTTTCTAGGAAAGCATCAACATTTTCCTGTTCAAAGGCTTCAGTATCCTTGACTTCGAAGGCTTCAGTACTTTCGGTTGCGATATTTTCAGTACCTTTGTCTTCACTTGGGTCTTCCTCGACTTCGTTTTTGTTCATGGCCAAAGTCTTTCCAATTCCAGATTGAGTGTTATTTGCTGAGCTGAGTTGATTCACCGTCGCATCTGATTCTTGCGGGTAGTTAGGTAAATCATATGCATAGAGACAATCGATGCAATGACAATCTTCTCTTCTGCGGGTTCGTTCTCCTCAGGTCCATGATGATATTTTGGTGTTCCCATTTGATCAAGATTCCAAAGATATTCCCCTACGTGAGATGAGTTGTTCTCCATTGACATCTTCAACATCAACTTATATCCTGGTACAATAAAACAACAAGTTCGTATTCTAGCCAAAGGTTATGATAATTGTTTATTGAATGGATTTTAGTTGCTGATAAGATGATTATTAATCCTACGATTAATTTCAGAAGTTTCTAGACTTGATTTACTCCTAATATCTAAATGTTATGCAGACCCGATCTAAACTAATAATATAGTAATTACCTATTACTTAATAAAACCTAAACCTACTTATGAATCTAAGACTATTATTACTAGATGCTAATTCTAATCCTAAATGCAAAATTAAAATGGACTGAACTCTTATGACCTAATTTAACTAGACTCGACCTAATGTAGGTATTATAAGAACCGTTATTTTTACTACGACTCTCTAAAATAAATAAATTAAATAATGAGTAATGTGTCAGTGTATTAACGCTATATAAGTAAGATTGAAGGTAATAATACGATTTTATTGCATAAAAAATTCATATGAACTAGATTGTTGACCCGTGCGCCGCACGGGTCGAATAGACTGTAATATATAAAAGTAAAGTATAAGAGATTAAATAATTGGTATCCTGTGGTATAAATAATACTTTTGTTTCTTTAAAATTGTTCCAATCAAAATAATCTTTCTTTACCATAACCTATCTTTATGTCTGTGATGACTAAAAAAAACAGCAAAAATAACAAATGTAATAAACACTAATGTTT
This sequence comes from Medicago sativa, assembly GCF_051527215.1. Lineage (NCBI taxonomy): Eukaryota > Viridiplantae > Streptophyta > Magnoliopsida > Fabales > Fabaceae > Medicago > Medicago sativa. The sequence continues at coordinate 51,840,599 of NC_140751.1, read as the reverse complement.
AGGATATATTCAATTTCTTCTATAGATTCTATCTGAATGCTATAATAAGGGTTGAGGTAGCATGGATAATCACAAACTAATAATGCAAATTTAGAGTCAAAATTTTAGGGTTGAGGATTAGCATTTAATGATGCAAATTTAGAGCCAAAATTTTAGGATTGAGTTGTTGCAAACCTAATAAGGGATTAATGGAGGGACAAAATCAGGTTAAGTTGCTGCAGACTTAACAAAATTAATAAATAAGGATAAGGATTAGGGTAGAAAATATTTGCTTAAAAAAAAAAGGCAAGAGGATAAGAATAAAATTGGTGCGATGCATTTTTTTAGATGAAATTTGTTAGTTTAAATAATTGCAAACCTAAAAGTGTAGAAAATATTTGCTTCAAAAAAAAAGGCAAGATGATAGGAATGAAATTGGTGCGATGCATTTTTTTAGATGAAATTTGTTAGGTTAAATAATTGCAAACCTAATTTGCAAATGAGCGGGAAAAAATTAGGTTAAGTTGCTGCAGACTTAACAAAATTAATAAATAAGGATATGGATTAGGGTAAAGAATATTTGCTTAAAAAAAGGCAAGAGGATAAGAATAAAATTGGTGCGATGCATTTTTTTAGATGAAATTTGTTAGTTTAAATAATTGCAAACCTAAAAGTGTAGAAAATATTTGCTTCAAAAAAAAAAGGCAAGATGATATGAATGAAATTGGTGCGATGCATTTTTTTAGATGGAATTTGTTAGGTTAAATAATTGCAAACCTAATTTGCAAATGAGCGGGAAAAAATTAGGTTAAGTTGCTGCAGACTTAACAAAATTAATAAATAAGGATATCAAAACTATTTTTTAGTAGAAAAACAAGTTGAGGAATTATAAATCATAATTACTTGAAAAATAAACAGATCCTTAATATTTGTGTTTGCTTTAATCTCTCCTGTATTATAAATTAGTTGCGATGTCATAAATAACCATCAAATCACAAAATTGAAATTAATTAACAAAGTAATTTCATTTTAGGCCTATATCGTTGGTTGGCTGTATATATAAGGTGCTGGCTAAAGTACTTGCAAACAGGCTCCGTGAAGTAGTGGGTAGTGTGGTGTCCGAATCTCAGTCGGCTTTTGTAAAGGGGAAGCAAATTTTGGATGGCATATTGATAGCTAATGAAGTGGTAGATGAAGCAAGGCGTATGAATAAGGAGTTAATGTTGTTCAAAGTGGATTTTGAAAAGGCATATGATTCAGTGGACTTAATGTACCTTGACTCGGTGATGGCTAAGATGAACTTTCCAACAATTTGGCGGAAATGGATAATGGAATGTGTTGGATCAGCAACGGCATCAGTGTTGGTAAATGGGTGTCCGACAGACGAATTCCCTATACACCGGGGTCTCCGTCAGGGTGATCCATTGTCTCCTTTTTTATTCCTATTGGCTGCTGAAGGTTTAAATGTCCTTATGAACACGGTGGTGAGGGAGCATCAATTTCACGGGTATGGAGTTGGAACTGGCGGTGAGGTTAAATTGACTCATCTCCAATTTGCGGATGACACTATTATTCTTGGTGAAAAGAGTTGGTTAAACGTTCGTACCATGCGGGCGGTTTTATTGTTGTTTGAGGAAGTGTCGGGTTTGAAGGTGAATTTTCACAAAAGCATGCTGACAGGTGTAAACATTCCTGATTCTTGGTTGTCAGAAGCAGCGTCGGTAATGAGTTGTCGAAGGGGTGATATTCCGTTTATCTATTTGGGTTTGCCTATCGGTGGTGATTCAAGGAAACTGTCTTTTTGGAAACCTGTTGTCGATCGCATTGCCTCTCGCTTGTCGTCGTGGAACAATAAATTCCTTTCTTTCGGTGGCCGTCTGGTTCTTCTGAAGTCAGTTCTGTCCTCACTACCGGTTTACTTTCTTTCCTTTTTCAAAGCCCCTGCAGGTATAATTTCTTCTATTGAATCTTTGTTTAAAAATTTTTTTTGGGGGGGTGGTGAGGATACTAGGAAAATAAATTGGATAAATTGGGAGTCGATATGTACTCCTAAGGAGGATGGTGGGTTGGGGGTTAGGAGGTTAGGAGCTTTTAACGTTGCTTTGGTTGGCAAATGGTGTTGGAGGATGTTGACGGAACCGGAGGGTTTGTGGTACCGAGTTTTAAAAGCTCGTTACGGAGAGTCTGGGGGGCGGTTACAGGAGGGAGGTAGGTTTAGTTCGTCTTGGTGGCGGATGTTGTGTAAGGTGCGTGAAGGGGTCGGTGAGGGTGTCGGTAGGTGGTTCGATAATAATATTCGGAGGGAGGTGGGAAATGGGAGGAATACTATGTTTTGGCACGACACTTGGGTTGGGGAAGTTCCTTTGAGTATTAAATTTCCTCGCCTATTCGATCTGGCCTTGAACAAAGAGAGTAGTGTGGAGGAGATGTGGAGGTTAGGGTGGGTGGAGGGGGGTGGGGCTTGGAGATGGCGTCGTAGGCTGTTAGCTTGGGAGGAGGAGAGTGTGAGGGAGTGTTCACACTTATTATTTACTGTTGTTTTACAGGAAAATACCATTGATAGTTGGAGGTGGCTTTTAGACCCTATTAAGGGATATACGGTGAAGGAAGCTTATCGCTTTCTGACTACTCCAGAGGTCCCACCGGACAGGTCTCTTGTTGACAACGTTTGGCATCAATGTATCCCCTCAAAAGTGTCACTGTTTGTTTGGCGCTTACTACGCAATAGATTGCCTACTAAAGACAATTTGGTTCGAAGGCGTGTGCTTCATTCAGATGACTCGGCTTGCATTTCAGGATGTCAACAGTCGGAAACGGCTAATCATTTATTCTTGGATTGTGCTATTTTTGGCTCGCTTTGGCATCAAGTGTGGAATTGGTTGGGCATTTCTTCGGTTCAGCCTGGTGATCTAAAACTTCATTTTCATCAGTTTACTAACTTGCCAGGCTTACCTCGTGCTACTTCTGTCTTCTTTAAAATTATTTGGTTTACTTCTGTGTGGGTGATTTGGAAGGAAAGGAACAACCGAATATTTCAAAATACGGTAACAAATCCTTCTATTCTTATTGACAAAGTTAAACAATAGTCTTTCCTTTGGTTGAAAGCAAAGCAGGTGAATTTTAGTTATAGTTATTATGATTGGTGGAAACATCCGCTACTTTGTATGGGTGTCCACATGTAACTGTTTTCTGTTTCTGGTTGTGCCTCTGTATTATGGCACTTTGACTTTGTAAATACTGTTGGTAGGTTCCCCTATTGCACTTCTCGTGCGGGGTGAATCTTGCCCGTTTTTAATACATCATTTTAGCTTGTTCAAAAAAAACAAAGTAATTTCATTTTATTGATTAAGGTAAGACTCCTTTTTTTTTTTTTTTTTATGAAACGAAGCCTAAGGCAACACTCTGTTAGCAAATATAGATTTCTATTTGCTTCCTCGTGATATTGATCTCCACGTCCGTCATTTTATAGCAGAATATGTGCTCCCTAATCATCATCACCTAATTATGTACGGACCATATGGTTACTAGAAAGATAGGATAAGAAAACCCTACAAAATATTTAACATAGAATAAGCACAACATATATAGTGTCAACACCAATGGCTTGGGATACAACTTAAATTCTACAGCAAAGCAATACACCAATTCATACTAAGAAGAGGGCCGGAGCTTGGGGTGTGCAAACCGCTCAATGAAACTAGGTTTCACAAAGGTATGGGCCTAAAAAAAATTATAGTCCAATAGTACTATTGAGTACTACCCCACTACTCCCCAGGTTTCGACTTTCCTTTTATGTTGTCTTGTTTTAGGCCTATTAGAATTATGTCTTCTTGCTTTTGATGTTAGGTGGGTGTTTTTTTGGGATGGTGGTTTGAGGTTCCTTATGTATACGGTAATGATTTTCACCATTGGGTGTAGAACATATATACGACACCATGTATTTATCTTTTTAAAAATTTAAATAGAACATTGTTCTTTTTTAAAAAAAAGTACAATTTTATTTTATTACGAACCTCTTTTCACTTACAGAGCTGAGCCTCCGAATTCGTAGGAACGGCCCTGCTAAGAAGATTATAACATCAAAAGAAACACACAAAAATATAGTAATAAAATATAAAACATAGTAAGAAAATATACTAATAAAACATAAGTACTTATTTTTTTTTCCTCAATTCCGTTTCAGTATTCCCTATGTATCAAATTATATATGTATTTGGATTAAACTTAGTGTGAGTTTTAGTGAAAGATTGTTTTGAGGTAATGTCATTTTTTGAAGGAGTAAATTTATTGTTTGGATGATTAATTCGGAGATTTTTTAAAATTATGAAAATTTATGAGGTATTTTGTCATAGTTAATTTTCTATGATTTCAAAAGACAACTTTTTTTTTTGAAGGATATCAATAGACACCTAAAAGCTAGAAATTCCTACATTCTTATATCATTTTTTTCAAAATTTGCAAGTTGGTACCCATGTCATAATTATTTTTTTTTTTGAAATTCACTTCTCTACTTTTCAGAAATTGTAAATAGGCCCCAAATTTTATAAAATTTCAAATTGATAGCTCAACATTTAAAAAATAAATTTGGCCCTTAAAATTTTCAAATTGGCCCCACAAAATATGCGAAATTTGTAAATTGGTCCATATTTTTTAATTTATAAATTTGACCTAAAAAATTAAGTTTATAACAGTACCACAAAAATATTAACAAGGAAATTCTTTTTTTACTAACAAAGAACTATATTATTACTTTATCCAAACAAAAATATTGAAAAATAAAGACAATTTTTTTTAAAGAGAAAATGAAGGCAATATAAGTTGTCTCAAATTCTAAATTCTTTACAAAAATTCAATTATATAGTTTAGTCAAAAAAACACCGATATATAGTTAATGTGATGGGAAGTAATGGCTATTCAATTATATAGTTTAGTCAAAAAAACACCGATATATAGTTAATGTGATGGGAAGTAATGGCTATTATGTTGGTGTCATAAACCTTTTTATCAAGTGTTGTATCGTGCTTTTGAAAGTGGTGGGTGAGTCCAAGATGGCTCCCTCAACTAAGCAGACAAACTCAACATCCATTCCTAATTTGCTCTTGTCAGGACAGTCCCTACAAGTTGCCACTACAAAGTTTACACTACCATCCAAAATTATCATGTAGATGTAGATTTGCTTTTAAGCAAAAGAGAGAAAAATTATAATATTGCACAAATGTGTGTGTCTATATATATAAAAGTTCATAATGTTATCCTCTAAGTCGTTTTTATATGTGAACTGAATAAAAATATTCTTTTTCAGAAAAAAATAAAAAAATTCTTAAATACAGACCTATGAATTTCGTTTAAATTAGTTGTCCACAACTTGATTGACTATTGATCTGCATGTTATGTGGCATCAATCACTTTATTATACGTGCAGTTATTCGGTATGAAAATGTTGTGCGCATGTTTATCACTTTTTTTTTTCAAAATGTTTTCCTAGCTTTTATGAAATTTGTTAAATTTTGACCTTATCTTACCAACCGTGCACTCTGACTGGATAGTTACTTACCAAGTCTCATGGTGTAATATATAGGGTAACTTTTATCGACTCAATTGGAGTTTGTTTAAATGAATGTTATGTTATACTTTTCCGTTTTAAAATATATATCGTAGTCGACCATTTTACATATATCAATACACAATTTTATTTTTTTAAGAGGAATACACAATTTTATTTGTTAATATCTTTAATTATTTAAAGTAGAAACTTATAAAAATTATTATTTTTGAAGATATTAATCTAGAGAAATCAAACAACATCTTGCATATTAACATTTGTATTTATATATTAGTTAAAATATACAGTCAAAATAAATCATGTGAATATGCATATTGCAAAAACGCGATGTTTTTGAAACGGAGGTAGTGTATTGATCAAACTTACTTCCATTGTTTCTTTTCATATTTTTTACAAAATTTATATATATATATATATATATATATATATATATATATATATTACTTTCTGTTTTCAATAATAAAATAATATTAATTAATATTTATTGAAGAGAGATGAATATAGGTGAAATGATGAGTAGTAGTTGTCAAAATTTATGAGTTTTTATTGGTATGTGCAAACACTCCTAAAATGGAAATTAAGAAGGAAAGAATGTAGGACAAATTCTAATATGATTCATTTTCATAGGTGGTTAATCGTGTACTAGAACTTAAAAAATGTTTAAAACTCCAACGACCACATACGTCGTCTTTTGGAAATAGATGTTATTCATCATCCTTATTTTTATAATTGAAATGATGCCTTAATTTATACATGTTTGATCAATACAACGAAAAATAAATATAAACATCGTATTGAACAGACATCAGTCAAGTTATTTCAGATGGATATGAAGAGTGCCTTCTTAAATGAGTATTTGAACGAGGATGTATATGTTGAACAACCTAAGGGTTTCATTTATCCTAGTTTTCCAGACTATGTGTACAAATTAAGGATTGATTATAATTTGTTTTTGGGTTCAAAATATCAAAACAATTTAAGACTCCTTTCAAACGACAATCACTAATCCCGTAACAACCTTTTCTTCTTAAAATCAACAACAATCTCGTACATGTACATGATTAAATGCAGTAATCATTGACTTATAATTATGAACAAATTATCGTATAAACATAATTATATATGTGTATATATCAGATTTGAATGAAAAGCTTTAATCAAAAGGCTATCATAAGGCTCACCATCACCTATCCTCCCTACTGATTTTTCTATGATCATAGCAGAGCATCATAAGGCTCATAACAACTCTAAATTTTGGAATCAATGGACACCACACAATATGAGGGTCTAAGAGTGAGAACCCTTTGCTCCCTTTAAAAAAAAAAAAAATAAAGACGATGGATTCTCCCCTTACCTCGAATTCTCTTAAAAAAAACCGCATCTTTTGCTTCAATTCTCCTTAGCTAGGGTTTGCCTCCTTTTCTCTCCTCCTTTCTCTGTTTCTGTCGTACAACTGCCCTCTGATTCTGACTTTCTATTCTTCTATTTATACTAGGAAACTAGGTTAACCATCTGTTATTACTTTTATCTCCTCTTCTTATCATAATTTTACTGCCTCCTCCCCCACTTTTTTTTTTTTGTCAAGTAACCTAGTGGCTATAGCTCACACAATTAAATGTGGAGAAGTGGGGTGTCCAGGGTTCGAACCCCGGCCCTTGCATATAACATGCAATATCCCTACCAATTGAGCTAAGCTCACTTATTTTATTGCTTCTATTTCTCACCTCTCACCTCTAATATTTATTATTTATTCCTCTCCTTATTATCTTAATTGACATAAAATATTAACAACCGCCAAAATTCTATTTTTTTTTTCTCAACGATGACATTTTTTTAAGTAAATTGTCTCTTCACCACAATAATAATTAAGGCACTATTTATTTAACTTTATTAAATTAAATAAATAAAATTTGGTTGTTACACCAACTCCTTCTAAGACTCGTGCTACGCGTTCTAAGGGAAAGGAAGGTTCTTCAGAGGTTGTTACTGATGCTACTCCTCTCTGTAACGCCCTCCTTTTTATTTAATTATTTTAATTAGTTTTAGAATATATTTATATGATTGGTATGATTTACACGATTTATGTGATATTTTGTTATGTTATATGTTGGTATTTACTAGCATAATATAATTGTTATTTGGTGTAGAAATATATTTGTTATTTGGTGTAGAAATATATTTGTTATTTGTTATAGATATATTTGTTATTTGGTGTAGAAATATATTTGTTATTTGTTATAGATATATTTGTTATTTGTTAAAGATATATTTGTTATTGGTGTATTATTATTATTAAGTGGGGGAGAGATATATTTAATTTAGAAATAAATAAGATTATGAGGAATAGAGTAGTTTTGAGGTGTAAGAGAAATAAGAAGGGGGTTAGAATAGAAAGAAGAATAAGTTGTTGGGCCAAAATAGATTTAGGAAGAGCGTTTAATATTACAAATAGATAAGCTTAGGTTAGAAAGAGTTTTACGTTAAACCGCTTTTTGGAAAAGAGGAGAACAAGAGAGGAGAGAAGAGAAGAGAAGAGAGAAGAACCAAGAGAAGAGGCTGCCCATCGATTTGTTAAGGTAAGGGTGAGACTATCTTGCATTAATATTAAGTTGTTAAATCATTAGATTACATCTAACAAGTTGGGGAGAGTTTGTGAGAATTTGAGAATTAGGGTTTTGAGAGAGATTTGATGATTAGATGATGAAAACTTGTTGAATTGATGTAGAAATTGTGTACAGACCTTAGATAATCCATAGGATGATTATTGGAAGTAGTTTTGAGGTTAGAACCATGAGATTAGGTGAAACTTGGAGAAAATTTGCATTCTGCCCGAATTTTGATATTAAAACTGGTATTGATCGGTACAAAGTCGGTCTTAGGCGTAAACATGAAAGTTTTAGATAATTTTGTTAGCTTTCTAGTGGCTTTAGTTTGACGTGAAAATGATGTTTGGTCATTGAGTTATGATGAAAATACTAAGGGAGGTCTTAGCGAAATTGTACGGTGGCAGCATTCTCTGTTTCATGTTTTTGCGTTTTGTTCATATGTTTCTGTTTTGAATTGATCTTTGTTGTAAACATGAAAGTTGTTGATATTTGTGATATCTTTTCAGTAGCTTTGGTTTGACATAAAAATATTTTGTGGATAATTTATTATGTTTTTACAAAGATACATAGTGATTTATTGTTGATGTTTAAATACGATGTTATATGATGTTGTTTATGATTGATGAATATGATGTTTTAAGATGTTGTTTATTATCATTTGATATTGTTATATTATGATATGACATGAATTATTTATGTGATCCATATGTTGTCAAGATGCTAAGATGTTAAGATGTTAAGACGTTAAGATGATAAGGGTTGTATAAGTCGGACTAAGTTGTAAAGATTTAAGAAGTTGTCCATGATAATGAAATTATAAGAGATGTTCATAAAGTTGTCTAAGTTGTAGGAAGCTGAGTCCATTGCATACTCATTCAAGTTGGTTGGGGGCTTGATGCCCTGGAATGCTTAGTCATTCACACGATGGGTGAGGGCTTGATGCCCTGGAGCTTTTGCTCACTAGGTTGGGGGCTTGATGCCCTGAAGAGCCTATTTACGCTCATATAAGTTGGTTGGGGGTTTGATGCTCTGTATTGGTACCACATGCATATTATCAAGATGTTAAGATGATTTAAGATGTTAAGATGTCAAGTTGTCAAGTTGCCAAGTTGTTAAGATGTTAAGATGTCAAGTTGATAAGTTATTAATGAAGTGCTATGATGAATGAACACGAATGATTATGATGTTTATGTTTATGTTGATGATTGATTATGATGTTATATGATTTATGATAAGATGTTACGTGAGTTATGATATGATGATATGTGATGTTTTATGAATATATTTATGATGATACATGATAACGTTGTGGTTGTACTTAGGATGCTATAAGATGAAGTTTATAATTATGTTGATATATGAAGTTGATTACGAATTTGATTATGAAGTTGTTTTGGTAATGCTATGTTTTGATAATAATACTTATGTGAATTACATGATGATGTTTATGATTATATTTGATATTAGATGTTGATGATTATAAATAATGTTTGATGAAATGTGATGATGTTTGTGACTAACATTGATGCTATGTGATAATTGTTGGTGACTATTATTAATGTTATAGGATGATGTTTAAGATTAGTAATTGATGATATATGAAGATGTTTATGATTAGTGTTATGATAGTTTATGACTAATGTAGGAAGATTAATGATACTAGTTAAAGAAGTTAAGTTGTTAGATATAATTAATGAATTATATGATGTATATGTTGTTAAATGTAGTTTATGAGTTACCTGCTTAATATTTTTGTTTGAGAAATCTCACCCCTTTGCTTGAAAATGTTGCTCTTCGTATGGGTAACTTGCAGGTAACCAAAATTAGTTGCGGTCGTGAGTGGACTCCTCACAAGTGTGTCTTAGGTGCTCTGATACGTAACGGGATGATATTATGTCTTTACTTTCTGTTCCTTACGTATTACTTTATGAATCTTTCAAGAATTGATGTTGAACTAAGTTTTATGAAATTTTATATTGAGGCCCTTGTGCCAAAGATTATTTAAGTTGTCAAACTATTCCGCTGCGAAGTTTAAAATAATATGATATTGGATTTTGAGGGATAAATATTTATTTATTCAGTTTATGTTTTTAGAAAAAGAATGTGGCATTCCGTTTAAGTTGAATTACTCTGATTTTTATTATGAAATTTTTACGTTGGGAAAACGGGGTGTTACAATTGGTATCAGAGCAGGTCGGTCCGTCCGGCCAAGTAGAAGAGTCGTTGTGTCGTGTCGTCATGTTTTCTAGTTAGTAGTTATGTTTTATTATGTGATCATGTTTAACTGACTAACATTGATGTGGTTTTGTGTTTTGTTTGAAGAAACAATAATTAAATTTATTTTCTCTTGTGCTTGAATTTCGAGGACGAAATTCTTTTAAGTTGGGGAGAGTTGTAACGCCCTCCTTTTTATTTAATTATTTTAATTAGTTTTAGAATATATTTATATGATTGGTATGATTTACACGATTTATGTGATATTTTGTTATGTTATATGTTGGTATTTACTAGCATAATATAATTGTTATTTGGTGTAGAAATATATTTGTTATTTGGTGTAGAAATATATTTGTTATTTGTTATAGATATATTTGTTATTTGGTGTAGAAATATATTTGTTATTTGTTATAGATATATTTGTTATTTGTTAAAGATATATTTGTTATTGGTGTATTATTATTATTAAGTGGGGGAGAGATATATTTAATTTAGAAATAAATAAGATTATGAGGAATAGAGTAGTTTTGAGGTGTAAGAGAAATAAGAAGGGGGTTAGAATAGAAAGAAGAATAAGTTGTTGGGCCAAAATAGATTTAGGAAGAGCGTTTAATATTACAAATAGATAAGCTTAGGTTAGAAAGAGTTTTACGTTAAACCGCTTTTTGGAAAAGAGGAGAACAAGAGAGGAGAGAAGAGAAGAGAAGAGAGAAGAACCAAGAGAAGAGGCTGCCCATCGATTTGTTAAGGTAAGGGTGAGACTATCTTGCATTAATATTAAGTTGTTAAATCATTAGATTACATCTAACAAGTTGGGGAGAGTTTGTGAGAATTTGAGAATTAGGGTTTTGAGAGAGATTTGATGATTAGATGATGAAAACTTGTTGAATTGATGTAGAAATTGTGTACAGACCTTAGATAATCCATAGGATGATTATTGGAAGTAGTTTTGAGGTTAGAACCATGAGATTAGGTGAAACTTGGAGAAAATTTGCATTCTGCCCGAATTTTGATATTAAAACTGGTATTGATCGGTACAAAGTCGGTCTTAGGCGTAAACATGAAAGTTTTAGATAATTTTGTTAGCTTTCTAGTGGCTTTAGTTTGACGTGAAAATGATGTTTGGTCATTGAGTTATGATGAAAATACTAAGGGAGGTCTTAGCGAAATTGTACGGTGACAGCATTCTCTGTTTCATGTTTTTGCGTTTTGTTCATATGTTTCTGTTTTGAATTGATCTTTGTTGTAAACATGAAAGTTGTTGATATTTGTGATATCTTTTCAGTAGCTTTGGTTTGACATAAAAATATTTTGTGGATAATTTATTATGTTTTTACAAAGATACATAGTGATTTATTGTTGATGTTTAAATACGATGTTATATGATGTTGTTTATGATTGATGAATATGATGTTTTAAGATGTTGTTTATTATCATTTGATATTGTTATATTATGATATGACATGAATTATTTATGTGATCCATATGTTGTCAAGATGCTAAGATGTTAAGATGTTAAGACGTTAAGATGATAAGGGTTGTATAAGTCGGACTAAGTTGTAAAGATTTAAGAAGTTGTCCATGATAATGAAATTATAAGAGATGTTCATAAAGTTGTCTAAGTTGTAGGAAGCTGAGTCCATTGCATACTCATTCAAGTTGGTTGGGGGCTTGATGCCCTGGAATGCTTAGTCATTCACACGATGGGTGAGGGCTTGATGCCCTGGAGCTTTTGCTCACTAGGTTGGGGGCTTGATGCCCTGAAGAGCCTATTTACGCTCATATAAGTTGGTTGGGGGTTTGATGCTCTGTATTGGTACCACATGCATATTATCAAGATGTTAAGATGATTTAAGATGTTAAGATGTCAAGTTGTCAAGTTGCCAAGTTGTTAAGATGTTAAGATGTCAAGTTGATAAGTTATTAATGAAGTGCTATGATGAATGAACACGAATGATTATGATGTTTATGTTTATGTTGATGATTGATTATGATGTTATATGATTTATGATAAGATGTTACGTGAGTTATGATATGATGATATGTGATGTTTTATGAATATATTTATGATGATACATGATAACGTTGTGGTTGTACTTAGGATGCTATAAGATGAAGTTTATAATTATGTTGATATATGAAGTTGATTACGAATTTGATTATGAAGTTGTTTTGGTAATGCTATGTTTTGATAATAATACTTATGTGAATTACATGATGATGTTTATGATTATATTTGATATTAGATGTTGATGATTATAAATAATGTTTGATGAAATGTGATGATGTTTGTGACTAACATTGATGCTATGTGATAATTGTTGGTGACTATTATTAATGTTATAGGATGATGTTTAAGATTAGTAATTGATGATATATGAAGATGTTTATGATTAGTGTTATGATAGTTTATGACTAATGTAGGAAGATTAATGATACTAGTTAAAGAAGTTAAGTTGTTAGATATAATTAATGAATTATATGATGTATATGTTGTTAAATGTAGTTTATGAGTTACCTGCTTAATATTTTTGTTTGAGAAATCTCACCCCTTTGCTTGAAAATGTTGCTCTTCGTATGGGTAACTTGCAGGTAACCAAAATTAGTTGCGGTCGTGAGTGGACTCCTCACAAGTGTGTCTTAGGTGCTCTGATACGTAACGGGATGATATTATGTCTTTACTTTCTGTTCCTTACGTATTACTTTATGAATCTTTCAAGAATTGATGTTGAACTAAGTTTTATGAAATTTTATATTGAGGCCCTTGTGCCAAAGATTATTTAAGTTGTCAAACTATTCCGCTGCGAAGTTTAAAATAATATGATATTGGATTTTGAGGGATAAATATTTATTTATTCAGTTTATGTTTTTAGAAAAAGAATGTGGCATTCCGTTTAAGTTGAATTACTCTGATTTTTATTATGAAATTTTTACGTTGGGAAAACGGGGTGTTACACTCTCACTATTGTCCCTGGTCGTGTTCCAACCAAAAGAAGGACCAATATTCCTACTGGGAAAAGGCCAAGCCTTTGAATGCAAGTGAACCCTCTAACCCCTCTATGTTGGTTCAGTTGCCTACTGAAAATGTTAGAACTGTTAAAACCCTAGTTTCTATCAAGAAACCACATGGTATGATAATAATGTTGTTACATCTGACAATAATCCTGTTGTTTATGATGTTGTGGTGAATGTTACCACTTCTGATAAACTGGCTTCAGTTTAGTTCTAATGTTGGTACTAAGCATGTTGATGATGTTGGTAATATTGTATCTCCTTCTGATGTTTTGGGTTCTAACCCTTTGTCTTCCCCCAATGAAATTGTTGATGATCTTGTTGTTGGTCCTCTCAAGGAAACCCAGACCCATACGAATGTGGCGCCGAATGTCACGACATTCTTGGTTCAACCTACTCACCCCAATGAAATCATCCTAGAAACCTTTGGTAAATCTGATAATGAGTCTGACCCATCTGAGTCTAGTAATAAGTATGATGATTAGTCTGGAAGTAGTAAGAAGGATGAGTCTGTTGAAGGTGATTAGAAGGAAGGTTCTGATGATGAGAGAGATAATTCTGGTGATGAAGTTGGCTCTGAAGAGGAGGAGTCAGTTGAAAAGGTTGTGTTAGTTGAAAGCTCTAATGAAGAGAAAACTGATGAAGGCATGTCTGATTATGGTGAGGAAGGAAAGAATGAAGAATCTACTGGTAAAGATAAGACTACAGAGGATGTGAATGTGGATGACCTAAACTCTGATGAAGAGCCCCTAGCTGGTATTACTAAAAGATTGAAAAGTAGAAAAGGGAAAGTTGTTATGACTGAAAGTCAACCCTTCAAGGTTAGCAAGAAAAAGGTTATTGCTGATCCTGCTAAAGGATGAAGCAAGGTTGAGTTTCTGGCTACCAAGAAGAAGTCTCTGAAGAGGAAGGGAGTTCCCATGAGTGACTCTGGCTGTGATGGCGGGGAAGATGTTCAGGACATTGTGCCAGTTGCAAAGAAAAGAATTGAAGCAGACAAACATGTTCCTATAAATGTCCCATAGGCTCCTATTGATAACATCCCCTTCCATCATTTTGCTAATGTTGAGAATTGGAAGTATGCGTTTCAAAGGAGGTTGACTTTGGAGAGGGAGTTGGGCAAAGACGCACTTGATTGCAAGGAGGTGATGGACCTGATTGATGAAGCTGGTCTGAGGAAAAATGTTACTGGCTTTGGAAGCTGCTATGAGAAGCTGGTAAATGAGTTCATTGTCAACTTTCCCAAGGATTGTGCCACTCCCCTGAGCAAAGAATATAGGAAAGTTTTTGTGCGTGGCAAGTGTGTGGAGTTCTCTCCTGAGGTGATTAACAGTTACTTGAGCAGAAGTAAGGAGGCTTGTGTAGAGGTGGATGTGACAGACAACATTGTGTGCAATGAAATCACGACCAACTAAGTCAAGCAGTGGCCTATAAAGGGTAAGCAGTCTTCTAGCAAGCCAAGTGTCAAATATGTTATGTTTCACATAATTGGAGCTGCAAATTGGGTGCCCATAAACCAAACCTCTACGATTGCTACTGGTTTTGTAACACCCTAAACCCCACATATCATTTTTTTTAATAAAAATATAATAATTATTAAAGCACGCAAGGGTGTCACACATCTTCATCCATTCAAAAGTACTTTATTTAGAAATATAAAAAAAAAACGTCTTAACAGAATAGTTTTCAAAAACTTTAAAGTATACATCTCTTCACAATTTCAACAAAAACTGATTTCAATAGAATTCTAAAACATAATCTAAAATAAAATAGATCCTCAATCCCTAGTGTCACAGATCAGAGCTTCGACTCGATAAAGACTCCCAAAAGCGATAAGTAAACGAGTAGGCTCCAAAGCCATCCTTGTAACATCCCGATTTTTTGTTAGATTTATTATTTATTTATGTGTTATATGTGCGCATATGTGATTATTTGCCTCTGTATGTATTTTTGGTTGGGGACCGTAGAATTTGGTGTTAGAAGGGTATTTTAGTCATTTTGGTGAGTAGGGGTAATTTTGATGAGGATTATTTTTAGTGCTTAGTGAGAGTGGTTATTTTACTAAGTTACTAGAGAGTGTGGTAAATTATTTTATTACCGGTAGTTGACCGTTAGTATTACATTTTACCCTTAAGTGAGTAGTAACATTTTGAGTTTAAATAGAAATAGGTTAGACCCATAAGGCATTGTGAGTTAAGCCCAATTAGTAAAGCCTATATAAACTCTAGTTGGTAGAGGAAATAGGGTTTTACCAACATTTTCATTTTCATTAGAGAGAAGAGGTAGAGAGAGAAAAAGCAAGAGAAGAGAAAAGGGTTTGAAGAAGAGGAAGCTAGAGAGAGAGCTAGAGGGAGGTCAAGCTTCAAGGATTGGAGCTAAAATGAAGCCCTAGTGTTGATTGTGAAGAATAGAATTCAAGCATAATCAATAGTTGTAGTTTATCCCTAATTCTTTGTTTAAGTAGTTAATTGGGATTTTGTTGTAGAAATTCGTGCTTAATTTTGATGACATGATTATGTGCATGAATTGAATGTTAATTGTGTTGTTGTTGTTGAATTTGTATGTCAAAATGGGTATATATGAACATGATGGGTTTGGGTGAATTTGATGATGAACAATGTTGTGGTTGTTAGATTTGAGGATGAAATCATGATTAGATGTTGTTGTTGTGGTTGTTAGATGTGTTGTTGATGAATTGATGCTTTGGGTGTCATGTGTTGGTAAATTATGATGAGGATTGAAGGGTTGTTGAAGGTTTAGTAAACATGGTTTAATTTGCTAAATTGTGTTGGAATGATGTTGGATTTCATGTTTGGTTGTGTTTTTCAAACCTTTTGAGTACATATACATGTAAACAACTTTTGGGAATAAATCTGGATGTTGGTTGGGGGATCAAAATTTAGGTTTTGGGGTGAAAATGGTGTGAAACCCGTAAACTAATCACTCATATGTGGCCTAGAGGTATGCTTATTTGGAAAAATGATAAAGTGAGACGAACTTTGTGATTTTCATGAATTCATCGTATTTGGCCGGTGAAACGCCAATGTATCCTCTACTGCACTCATATGTGGCCTAGAGGTATGCTTATTTGAGGCGTCGGAACTTGTTTACTTGGTTTTAGCTTAAATGCTCAATTATTTCTAATGTTGTGATTTCGAGAGACGAACCTTGTTGAAAATGATTTTTAGAGTTGATTGCTTTATGAATCCTTTGTGGATGGCTACTATAATTATGTGGAGATGATTGATGATGTATATATGTGACAACCATATCTTGATTGAATTACGGATGTTGTTGGTGATTGTATATATTATGGTGAAGTGTTGGTGATTGTATATATGTCAAGTGGTGGTGAATTGTTGTCAATTACATATATACTAAATATTGGTGATGTTGAGGTGATTATTGTTTGTGTGCACATATGCATTGTAGTTGAGTCATATGTTCATGCATTCATGACTGATGGTGGCGGATTTTATATCCAATTGAGGTGATTACGATGTTTTTGTTGCATCGAAGGTGACAACCTTGAGGAGATTTGGGTACCACATGCATGTATGTGTCAAGTTTAGGCATATCACATTGCATGAGTCTTGTTTGTTGTATTGAATGGTGGATGTTGATGATCAGTGTGCTTTATGAATACATACTTGCAATGATTGAAGTTGTTATATGACTATGTATGTGGAGGTTAAATGTTTCATGATGATTAAATGAGATTTGAATTGTCTTATATATATCAAGTAATATTTATTGATTATGATTGATGTAATGCTAACCTCCAGTGGTTTTGACCGCCTACCTGTCTGTATGGATGGGTAGACGTTGTGCAGGAGTAATCCGCTTGCGGTGAGTGCTTGGATAGCTGGAGTTAGCCTCTGCTATCACTTTGGAGTTATAGTTAGGGCTCTGATTAGGTCGAGTCAGTGTCTGTTAGTTGTGTTGAAATGATTTTATTTTTTTATTTGAGATGTACTCGTTGTCGAGATTGGAGAATTTTATGTTGATGTTATTTGACCATGGCACATGTATTGATTTGGAGATATATGTTTGTATCCGCTGCGACTGTTGAGAGTTATATATATGCATGTATGTTTGAAATTTGGATTTTGTGTTAGACGTAGCGTCTATTTCATGAATATTTGTTATATTCTCGTGTTTTATCGCTTTAATAGAAATAGGGTGTTACAAGTTGGTATGAGGGTCGTGGTCAGTCCTTGTCCGGACTAGTATTCGTTGAATTTCTTGTTAGCATGCGAATGGTAATGAGTTACCTTCGATACTTGCCTTGTTGTGCTGTTGTTCTTATCTGTTGGTTGGTTTTGTGTACAAGTGAGATGGCTGGTGGTAGAGATGATGAAGCGATTACAGAGGCTCTGACTGCAATGGCACAAGTGTTGGCTCGGGCTAATGAGCAGGCAGCAGTTGGTCATCGTGATTCTGGAGAGGCTGAGGAGCGGATGCTTGATCATTTCTTGAGAAACAGTCCCCCGACGTTCAAGGGTAGGTATGACCCGGATGGAGCTCAGACATGGGTGCAGGTCATGGAGAGGATCTTTCGTGCTGTGGTGACTAGTGAGGATCCGAAGGTCAGATTGGCTACTCATATGCTTGCTGAGGAGGCTGAGTATTGGTGGACCAATGCAAAGGGAAGGCTCGAGGCTGGTGGAGATGTAACTTGGGCTAGGTTCAAGACTGAGTTTTTGAGGAAGTACTTTCCTGAGGATTTGAGGACTAAGAAGGAAGTGGAGTTCTTAAACTTGAAGCAAGAGAACCGTTCTGTGGCTGAGTATGCTGCAAAGTTTGAAGAGCTTTCGAGGTTTTGTCCGTACATCAATGCGGAGGATGCTATGGTTTCCAAGTGTGTGAAGTTTGAAAGCGGTTTGAGGCCCGATATCTACCAGTACATGTGTATTCAGGAGATCCGAGACTTTGATACTTTGGTGCATAAGTGTCGTATGTTTGATGAAGCTGGGAAGGTCAAGGTGAACCATTACAAGGCGATGAATGAGAAGAAGGGAAAGAGTCATGGATTTGGGAAGCCGTACAACAAGGACAAAGGCAAGAAGAGAGAATCTGGTGGAGGCTCTAAGCCGAATGTTACTGACGTGAGGTGCTACAAGTGTGGCACATTGGGACATTTTGCTAACGATTGCAGAGTGGTGAGAAATGCTACAAGTGTGGGGAAGCAGGTCACAAGGCATTTGAGTGCAAGAAGGAGATCATTTGCTACAATTGTGGTGAGAAGGGGCATATCAGTACTAAGTGTACCAAGCCGAAGAAGGCGATGGGAAAGGTGTTTGCATTGAATGCGGAAGAGGTGGAGCATCCGGATAATCTCATCCGAGGTATGTGTTTTATCAATATTACTCATTTGATTGCAATTATTGATACTGGTGCTACTCATTCTTTTATTGCGGTTAGTTGTGTTGAGCGTTTGGGTTTGGTTGTGACTCCGTTGTCTCGAGGGATGGTTATCGACACCCTGGCTAGTGGTTCGGTGACTACTTCTTTAGTGTGTTCTAAGTGCCCTGTTAGTTTTGGTAACGTTGATTTTGAGTTGGATCTTCCATGTCTTCCGTTGAAGCATATGGACGTGATTTTTGGTATGGATTGGATGTTGACTTTTGGTGTTAACATTAATTGTTTGACCAAGAGTGTAACGTTTTCTAAGTCGGTAGCTGAGGAAGGTGGGAAGTTCTTAACCGCAGAACAACTGAAGAAGTCCTTGGATGGTGAAGCTAGTGTGTTCATGATGTTTGTTTCCTTGAAGGAGAGCAGTGAGAAAGGAGTACGTGATTTGCCGGTAGTGCAAGAGTTTCCAGAAGTTTTTCCGGACGATATTACTGAGTTACCACTGGAGAGGGAAGTTGAGTTTGCAATTGATTTGGTACCAGGAACGAGACCTATTTTGATTGCGCCTTATCGGATGTCTGCATCAGAGTTGGGTGAGTTGAAGAAGCAGTTGGAAGAGTTGCTCGAGAAGCAGTTTATCAGGCCGAGTGTTTCTCCGTGGGGTGCTCTAGTGTTGTTAGTTAAGAAGAAAGATGGAAGCATGAGGTTGTGTGTGGATTATCGGCAGTTGAACAAGGTGACGATTAAGAATCGGTATCCGCTTCCGAGGATTGATGATTTGATGGATCAGTTGGTTGGTGCAGAAGTGTTCAGCAAGATTGATTTGAGGTCAGGATATCATCAGATTAGAGTGAAGGCAGAAGATATATCCAAAACTGCGTTCCGAACGAGGTATGGACACTATGAGTATTCTGTGATGCCATTTGGAGTATCTAATGCGCCAGGTGTTTTCATGGAATATATGAATATAATATTTCATCCTTTTCTGGACCGTGTTGTGGTGGTGTTTATAGATGATATTTTAGTGTATTCGAAGTCGGAAGAAGAGCATGCCGAGCATCAGAGGATTGTGTTGTGAGTCTTGAAGGAGAAGAAGTTGTTTGCTAAGTTGTCGAAGTGTGAGTTTTGGTTACGGGAAGTGAGTTTCCTTGGTCATGTGATTTTTAAAGGTGATATTGTTGTGGATTCTTCGAAGGTTGATGCAGTGTTGCAGTGGAAATCACCTAAGTCTGTTTTTGAAGTTAGAAGCTTTCTTGGATTGACAGGTTATTATCGGAGGTTCATTGAGGGATTCTCTAAGTTGGCGTTGCCATTGACGCAGTTGACTCGGAAAGGGCAAGCTTATGTTTAGGATGCTAAGTGTGAGAAGAGTTTCCAAGAGTTGAAGAAGAGGCTGACTTCAGCTCCAGTGTTGATTTTGCCGAATCCGAAGGAATCTTTTGTTGTGTATTGTGATGCTTCTAAGATGGGTCTTGGTGGTGTGCTTATGCAGAATCGTCAGGTTGTGCCTTATGCTTCAAGGCAGTTGAAAGTGCATGAGAAGAATTATCCGACTCACGATTTGGAATTAGCGGCAGTTGTGTATGTGTTGAAGATTTGGAGGTATTATCTGTATGGTTCTAAGTTTGAAGTGTTCAGTGATCACAAGAGTTTGAAGTATTTGTTTGATCAGAAAGAGTTGAATATGATGCAAAGAAGGTGGTTGGAGTATCTTAAGGATTTCGATTTCCAGCTGAGTTATCATCCTGGAAAGGCGAATGTTGTTGTCGATGCTTTGAGTAGGAAGTCGTTGCATATGTCTGCTTTGATGGTTAAAGAGTTGGAGTTGATTGAGCAGTTTCGAGACTTGAGCTTGGTTAGTTAGTTGACACCGGATGGTTTGAGGTTGGGAATGTTGAAACTAACGAGTAATATTTTGGAAGAAATTAAGAATGGTCAGAAGGAAGATTTGGAACTTGTAGATCGTGTGGTGTTGGTTAATCAAGGTAAACGCGGAGACTTCAGATTGGATGAGAACAGTGTTTTGATGTTTCGTGATCGTGTTTATGTACCAGATGTTCTTGAGCTTAAGAGAATGATTTTGGAAGAAGGTCACTGAAGTAGTTTGAGTATTCATCTAGGAGCGACTAAGATGTATCAGGATTTGAAGAGGTTGTTTTGGTGGCCTGGAATGAAGAAGGAAATCGCGAAATTTGTGTATGCTTGTTTGGTTTGTCAAAAGTCTAAGATTGAATATCAGAAACTGTCAGGTTTGATGCAACCGTTGTTTATGCCAGAGTGGAAGTGGGATAGTATCTCTATAGATTTTGTTGGAGCTTTGTCGAAGACTGCGAAGGGCTTTGATTCGATTTGGGTAATTGTTGATCGGTTGATGAAGTCGACACATTTTGTTCCTATTAAGACCGGTATGTCTGTGGCGAAGTTGGCTGAGATCTACATTGAGCAGATTGTTAGATTGCATGGTATTCCTTCTAGTATTATGTCGGATCGGGATCCGAGGTTTACTTCTAAGTTTTGGGAGATCTTGCAAGTTGCTTTGGGAACTAAATTGAGGTTGAGTTCTGCTTATCATCCCCAGGATGATGGTCAGACGGAGAGGACTATTTAGAGTTTGGAAGATTTGTTGAGAGCTTGTGTTTTGGAGAAAGGTGTCAGTTGGGTTGAATGTTTACCGTTGATTGAGTTTACTTACAACAACAGTTTTCATTCTAGTATCGGAATGACACCGTTTGAGGCTTTGTATAGTCGGAGGGGTAGGACGCTGTTGTGTTGGTATGAGTCAAGTGAAAGTGCTTTGTTAGGACCTGAAGTTGTGCAAGAGACTACGGAAAAGGTTAAGATGATTCAAGAGAAGATGAAAGCGTCTTAGAGTAGGCAGAAGAGTTATCATGATAAGAGGATGAAGGACATTGAGTTTCAGGTTGGTGATCATGTGTTTTTGAGGGTGAATCCTGTAATCATTTAACATCTTATAATCATCATAACAGCTTCTTAATCAAACTCATAATCGACTTCATAATCATAGTCATAAACAACTTCATGATCGACTCGACTCTTGACTTGACAATGCGACTCAACTCGACTATGCAACTCTTATCATCTTGAGTCATCATGAAAATGCAAATGCATGTGGTACCAATCTAGGGCATAAGCCCTCGTCGCTTGTGAGCATAAGTATACTCCTAGGGCATAAGCCCTCGTCGCTATTGAGCATAAATATACTCCTAGGACATAAGCCCTCGTCGCTATTTGAGCAAAAGCTCCTAGGGCATGAGCCCTCGTCTCTGGTTGAGCATAAGCTCCATCGTCGTGGTTGAGCAAAAGCTCCAGGGCATGAGCCCTCATCTTTAAATGAGTATGCATGGACTCAACATCGTACGTCTTAGAAACTTCATGAACATCTATGACATCTTAACAACTTGATAACGACTCGACGACTTAACAACTTCATATCATCTTAACGTCTTAACATCTTAACATCTTAGCATCATGACAACATATGGATCACATAAATAATTCATGTCATATCATAATATAACAATATCAAATGATAATAAACAACATCTTAAAACATCATATTCATCAATCATAAACAACATCATATAACATCATATTTAAACATCAACAATAATTCACTATGTATCTTTGTAAAAACATAATAAATTATCCACAACATATTTTCATGTCAAACCAAAACTACTGGAAAGGTATCACAAATATCAACAACTTTCATGTTTACAACAAAGGTCAATTCAAAACAGAAACATATGAACAAAACGCAAAAACATGAAACAGAGAATGTTGTCACCGTACAATTTTGTTAAGACCTCCCTGTAGTATTTTCATCATAACTCAAAGACCAAACATCATTTTCACGTCAAACCAAATCCAATAGAAAGCTAACAAAATTATCTAAAACTTTCATGTTTACTCCTAAGACCAGTTCTGTACCGATCAATACCAGTTTTCATTTTAAATTCGGAAAAGTTGTGCTGAAAGTCCATAAAAATTCACTGTGACCTACGTGCAGTAATTTGACCATAACTCAAGTTCTATATATTGTTTTGACGTGAGACCAATGGCATTAGAAAGCTAACATCCATACCTACAACTTTCGTGTTTATACCTAAGACCAATTCCGCACCGATCAATACATGTTTTAATATCAAAATTCGAGCAGAATGCAGATTTTCTCCAAGTTTCACCTAATCTCATGGTTCTAACCTCAAAACTACTTCCAATAATCATCCTATGGATTATCTAATGTCTGTGCACAATTTCAACATCAATTCATCAAGTTTTCATCATCTAATCATCAAAACTCTCTCAAAACCCTAATTCTCAAATTCTCACAAACTCTCCCCAACTTGTTAGATGTAATCTAATGATTTAACAACTTAATATTAATGCAAGATAGTCTCACCCTCACCTTAGATTAATTCCTGAATCAGCAGCAGCGTTCTTCTTTCCTAAGGTCTTCTCCTCTTCTCTTGACTTTTCTCTTCTCTTCTCTTCTTTCTTGTTCTCCTCTTTTCCAAAAAGCGGTTTAAGGTAAACTCTTTCCAACCTAAGCTTCTCTATTTATAATACTAAAATATTCTTCCCAAATCTATTTAGGCCCAACAACTTATTCTTCTTTCTATTCTAACCCCCAAATCCACTCACACTAATAATCCTCATATTCTAATAAATAATATTTCTCTACTAAATATAGTCTTCCACTAAATATATAATAATACACCATATAACAAATAATAACATATTTCATCAAAATATATATGTATATAATATTTTAACACCAAATAACAAATATACCTCTTCATTGAATAATAAATATATTTCTACACCAGATAACATATATATTTCCACACAAAATAACAAATATATTTCTACACTAAATAACATATATATTTCCACACAAAATAACAAATATATTTCTACACCAAATAATATATATTTTTCTACACAAAATAACAAATATATCTCTTCATCAAATAACAAATATATTTCTACACAAAATAACCCCACAACTTAATATTTATTTTATTTTCGAATCTTATTTTATTAAACAATAAAATAAGTCACAACGTCTCATAAATTTCTCTAAAATCATATAAATCACATAAATCTTATAAATCACACTAATCATATAAATATATTCTAAAACTCATTTAAAATAATTAAATAAAAAGGAGGGCGTTACACAGAGCACCTAAAGACACTGTGAGAGATAGCCACCCACGACTGCAGCTAACCTTGATTACCTGCAAGTTACCCATACGAAGAGCAACATTTCCAAGCAGAGGGGTGAGATTTCTCAAACAATAATATTAAACATATAAATCATATAAAGTACATTCAACAACTTAAACATCTTATAATTCATTAATCATATCTAATAACTTAAACTTCCTTAACTAGTGTCATTATTCTTCCTACATTAGTCATATACTTCATCAATAACCTTAATTATTAATCATAAAACATCATCACATGTCATCAAATAATAGTCACAAACGCATTATCATAATCATATAATATCTTATCATAAATCACATAACATCTAACATCAATAATAATCATAAGCATCAACATCTAACATCAATAATAATCATAAGCATCAACATCTAACATCAATAATATTCATGAGCAAAACATAGTATTTATCGAAAACATCTTCATAATCAAGTTCATAATCAACTTCATAAACAAACATCATCATTAAATCATAATCATCGAATCACAATCACACTTCATAATCAAACCTCACTTAACTCGACAATGCGACTCAACTCGACTATGCAACTCTTAACATCTCAAATCATCTTAGCATCTTGACAACTTAACAACTTGACACTTGACAACTTCACATCTTAAATCATCTTAAAAACCTCTTGATATGCAAATGCATTTGGTACCAATACAGAGCATCAAGCTCCCAACCAACTTATATGAGCGTAAATAGGCTCTTCAAGGCATCAAGCCCTCAACATAGTGAGCAAAAGCTCCAGGGCATCAAGGCCTCACCCATCGTGTGAATGACTAAGCATTCTAGGCATCAAGCCCCCAACCAACGTATATGAGTATGCAATGGACTCAACTTTCTACTACTTAAACAACTTCATGAACGTCTCACATAATTCCATTAATGTGAACAACCTCTTAGATATTTACTACTTAGACCGACTTATACATCTTCACTAAGATTCAGCAGCAACAAACAGCAACAATTGCAGCATATAACAGTGCTTGAATATCATATCATCAATAAGAAATGAATCATATCAACTTAACGTCATAGAACATCATAATATTATGTATCATACAATACTCACATAATGTATTCCAACATATCAACAACAATAACCACATATACATTAATCAATTACATTCATATCAAAGTCCAAAACATTCTTCAAAAGCAAATCAAGTTTGATCAATGAAACATAAGCCAAATACTCATAAAACACCTCAACTAAATCCCTAATACTTAAGTTGAAGTTGGGAAACCAACCATAAGTTTTTGGACTAACTTAGGATTAGTTATGCTAAGTTTTCTTAAAGTTTTCTGAAGACTCACTTGGACTATTTTCATCATAACTCAAAATCTACAAATAATTTTCTAGTCACTCCAAAGCCACTAGAAAGCTAACTAAATTATCTACAAATTTCATGTTTACACCGAAAGCTAATTCAACACGGAAACGGGTGATAAAGACACAAGAACACAACAATCGAAGTTCTGACAGCACGCAACGAAAACACAACAAGCAGTCACCCATGAGGGGCTGCCTTGCTGCGCTCAAGCGTGGAAAGCTGCGCCCAGGCGTGGGAAGGCAGTAGCCAGTGACCTGCGCAGCAGCTCTGTGCAGTCCTGGTTTTTTTTTTCTTCCGATTTTACCGTTTCGTCCGTAAAAACCTAACCGTTACCCTAATTCCAATTTCGTTTTCGCGTACGCGTTCTATTCGACAAATCCTATCATATTTTACTGAAAAATCATATTTTTAAATCTCCAAAACAGCTTATCCTAGAATCACTTATTTCTCAAAAACACTTAAAATCACTTTTTCTCAGAATCTCAATTTTCATCAAATCTCATGGTTCTAACCATCAGACTACTTCTAATAACATTCCTATAGGATATCTAAGGTCTGTTCATGATTCTCTCATCAATTCTATGGTTCTTTAACATCTAATCATCAAAATCGCTCATAAACCCTAATCCTCTTAATCTCACAAACTCTCCCCAACTTGTTAGATGTAATCTAATGATTTAACAACTTAATATTAATGCAAGATAGTCTCACCCTCACCTTAGATTAATTCCTTAATCAGCAGCAGCGTTCTTCTTTCCTAAGGTATTCTCCTCTTCTCTTGACTTTTCTCTTCTCTTCTCTTCTTTCTTGTTCTCCTCTTTTCCAAAAAGCGGTTTAAGGTAAACTCTTTCCAACCTAAGCTTCTCTATTTATAATACTAAAATATTCTTCCCAAATCTATTTAGGCCCAACAACTTATTCTTCTCTCTATTCTAACCCCAAATCCACTCACACTAATAATCCTCATATTCTAATAAATAATATTTCTCTACTAAATATATAATAATACACCAAATAACAAATATATATCTATAACAATTAACAAATATATTATGCTAGTAAATACCAACATATAACATAACAAAATATCACTCAACAAAATATATTAACTAAATTATAAAAAGACATCTAATCTCAACAAATCAT
This sequence comes from Medicago sativa, assembly GCF_051527215.1. Classification (NCBI taxonomy): domain Eukaryota; kingdom Viridiplantae; phylum Streptophyta; class Magnoliopsida; order Fabales; family Fabaceae; genus Medicago; species Medicago sativa. The sequence continues at coordinate 51,814,124 of NC_140751.1, read as the reverse complement.
ATATCCCTCATATACATCATATAAATATATAAATATATTCTAAAACTAATTAAAATAATTAAATAAAAAGGAGGGTGTTACACAACATCTTAAATAATCTTTGGCACAAGGTCCTCAACATAAAATCTTAGTTCAACAATAATTCTTGAAAAATTCATAAAGTAATACGTAAGGAACATAAAGCAACAACAAATATTCTCATCCCGTTGCGTATCAGAGCACCTAACACACACACTTGTAAGGAGTCCACTCACGACCGCAACTAGTCTTGGTTACCTGCAAGTTACCCATACGAAGAGCAACATTTTCAAGCAGAAGGGGTGAGATTTCACAAACAACAATATTAAGCATATAATGCATCAATTTCATTTAACAGCATAAACATCATCAACATATTATAATAATGATCATGTAAAATCATAGCATCATCATAAACAACTTCATATTAATCATCGACATCAACTTCATAATCAATCATCAACATCAACTTCATAATCAACCTCATAAATTAATCTTTAACGACTTGACGACTTTGACTCGACTATGCAACTTCCACTCGACTATGCAACTTTTAACATCTTAAATCATCTTGACAATGCAAATGCATGTGGTACCAATAACATCATATTTAAGCTGAGATTTTTCCTTATGTGTTAAACCCAATTTAATCCTGAACGACTTATTTAAAGTGTGGCGACTTATTCCAACAAAAAAGGAAAGGATGCCTGGCATCTGAGAATGATTCGAGCCGTATGAAAGGAAACTATCACGTACATTTTGTCTTTTTTTTTTTTGGGGGGGGGGAGGAACCCGACAGGATCCCCCCGGACGGAATTCAATTATTTTAAGTAGTAAGTAACCCTTCACATATAGGATTGTCCTGACAGACGGTATGCAATCATATGTGCCCAGAACTCATGGTTGTTGGACCGTTTGAGATTGTTAAGAAAGTTGGGTTGTAGCGTATCGGATTGCGTTACCACCATCTTTGTCGAATCTTCATGATGTGTTTCATGTGTCTCAGTTGCGGAAGTATGTGTATGATGTGTCTCATGTGATTCAGGTGGATGATTTGGAAGTAAGGGATAATTTGACCGTTGAGACTTGGCCAGTTAGGATTGAGGATCGTGAAGTGAAGTGTTTGCGTGGCAAGGAGGTCGTTTTGGTTAAAGTGATTTGGGTTGGACCAACTGGTGAGAGTGCCACTTGGGAATCGGAGAGTAGGATGAAGGTTTCGTATCCAGAGTTGTTTCCTTCAGGTAATTTTCGAAGCGAAAATTCTTTTTAGTGGGGGAGAGTTGTAACAGCCCGATTTTTCGTTAGATTTATTATTTAATTATGTGTGTTATATGTGCGCATATGTGATTATTTGCCTCTGTGTGTATTTTTGGTTGGGGACCGTAGAATTCGGTGTTAGAAGGGTATTTTAGTTTTTTTTTGTGAGTAGGGGTAATTTTGTAATTTTGATGAGGATTATTTTTAGTCCTTAGTGAGAGTGGTTATTTTACTAAGTTACTAGAGAGTGTGGTAAATTATTTTAGGCTAAAATATGAAAATAGTCCCTGCAAATATCTGACATTTTGGTTTTAGTCCCTGTAAAAATATTTTTTTGATTTTAGTCCCTGCAAATATAAAAAATTTGGTTTTGGTCCTTGGTATTTTGTTTTAGTCCTTGTAAAATTGATTCATATTGGATCTGGTCCTTGTAATATGTAGAATATTTGATTTTAGTCCCTCAAAATGAGGACTAAAATGAATATTATATGGACCAATTTCAATATGAAATGATTTTACAAAGATTAAAACAAAATACCAAGGACCAAAACAAAATATTCTATATTTGCAGGGACTAAAACCAAAAAAAATATTTTTATAGGGACTAAAACCAAAACGCCAGATATTTGCAGGGACCATTTCCATATTTAAGCCATTATTTTATTACCGGTAGTTGACCGTTAGTATTACATTTTACCGTTAAGTGAGTAGTAACATTTTGGGTTTAAATAGAAATGGGTTAGACTCATTAAGGCATTGTGAGTTAAGCCCAATTAGTAAAGCCTATATAAACTCTAGTTGGTAGAGGAAATAGGGTTTTACCAACATTTTCATTTTCATTAGAGAGAAGAGGTAGAGAGAGAAAGAGCAAAAGAAGAGAAAAGGGTTTGAAGAAGAGGAAGCTAGAGAGGGAGAGCTAGAGGGAGGTCAAGCTTCAAGGATTGGAGCTAGGATTGGAGCTAAAGTGAAGCCCAAGTGTTGATTGTGAAGAATTAAGGTAAGGGGGTTAGAATTCAAGCATAATCAATAGTTGTAGTTTATCCCTAATTCTTTGTTTAAGTAGTTAATTGGGATTTTGTTGTAGAAATTCGTGCTTAATTTTGATGACATGATTATGTGCATGAATTGAATGTTAATTGTGTTGCTGTTGTTGAATTTGTATGTCAAAATGGGTATATATGAACATGATGGGTTTGAGTGAATTTGATGATGAACAATGTTGTGGTTGTTAGATTTGAGGATGAAATCATGATTAGATGTTGTTGTTGTGGTTGTTAGATGTGTTGCTGATGAATTGATGCTTTGGGTGTCATGTGTTGGTAAAGGCTTAATACATGCTTTGGTCCCTTAACTTATTTTTGAATTTCATTTTGGTCCCTTAACTTTAAACTGTCTCAATTTGGTCCCTTAAGTATCTCTCCGTTTACCAAAGTGGCCCCTTCCGTTATGTTTAATGAAAAAAGTTAAATGAGGGACACGTGTCATTTTGTCATTTGTTGAGATTTTTTTATTTTTTTTTAAAAAAGTTCTCAACAAATGACAAAATGACACGTGTCCCTCATTTAACTTTTTTTTATTAAACATAACAGAAAACTAACGGAAGGGACCACTTTGGTAAATGGAGAGATACTTAAGGGACCAAATTGTGACAGTTTAAAGTTAAGGGACCAAAATGAAATTCAAAAATAAGTTAAGGGACCAAAGCATGTATTAAGCCGTTGGTAAATTATGATGAGAATTGAAGGATTGTTGAAGGTTTAATAAACATGGTTTAATTTACTAAATTGTGTTGGAATGATGTTGGATTTCATGTTTGGTTGTGTTTTTCAAACCTTTTGAGTACATATACATGTAAACAACCTTTGGGAATAAATCTGGATGTTGGGGGATCAAAATTTGGGTTTTGGGGTGAAAATGGTGTGAAACCCGTAAACTAAGCACTCATATGTGGCCTACAGGTATGCTTATTTGGAAAAATGATAAAGTGAGACGAACTTTGTGATTTTCATGAATTCATCGTATTTGGCCGGTGAAACGTCATTGTATCCTCTACTGCACTCATATGTGGCCTAGAGGTATGCTTATTTGAGGCGTCGGAACTTGTTTACTTGGTTTTAGCTTAAATGCTCAATTATTTCTATTGTTGTGATTTCGAGAGACGAACCTTGTTGAAAATGATTTTTAGAGTTGATTGCTTCATGAATCCTTTTGAAGTAATGTGATGAGTTCTTGTGTTAAAATGAAAGAAGGTATGATTGTATCCCTCCTGTTCTTTATATCTGTGCAAGTTTTTTGGTTTATTAAAGATGTGCTGTGCAAAGGTTGTTTTAGCTAAAATTTGTCAAAAGGGAAGATTGTTAGGTCTGTAGACTGTAATTGGCCGCATTTTGTTAAAACAAGTATCATGGCAAGATGTCTTGACATGTTGGTACGACATCATAATGTTCCTTGTTTAGCTTTATTGGAGATTTATTTTTAACATGAGATCTCAGAAGATTCTATGAAGATTTGATTCATGTGGAGTTCTTACCAAGAAGCATGTGTTTTCTAGAAGCAGTGATAAGTTGTTTAAGCTTTGCCGTGTTTCTTAAGTGTGATGTTGTAACATTTAAGGAAACAATATATATGCTTCCGAAAAATTATGTTGAAGACGGTATTGGATCAGTTGTGTGTTTAGCCTGATTTTTTCATCAAGCCCATTCTATATTCAAGCTATATATTGGAAGGCTCAAGACCTAAAGAACTACTGAAGCCGTCATTTGCAAAAGAGTCATTTAGGTTATAGTTTGTCCCTTATTGTTTGTGAGCCACTCACGTATCACCTTGATGCTTAAGTTGGACTTGTAGTTAAGTTCTAAGTTGTGAATCACTCATAAGCTTTTAAATAAGAGTGGATTATGTTTCACGGAATGTGACTCCATTTCTATTGTACTTGTTGTTATCACTGGTGAGTGATTGGGGAACGTGAGAAGGGTGTCATATCTAGGAGTGTCTTATATGAAAATATCATGGGTAGTGATTAGGTGTGAAGCTAGTAGACCGGAGGTAGTTTATGCAGGCTTCAAACTAATACTATTATCGTGGATTTCCTTCCGGGCTTGGTAGCCCCCAGATGTACTAAAAGTAAATAACTTGTGCCTTTTACTTTTAGTACTTATCTTAAGTTTGTTATTTGTGTTGTCATGATGTCTTGACATTGTTCTTGACATTCCTCATGTCTTGACATCGTGCTCAACATCTTTTACTGCGTGCCAGAATTTCAAAGTTTAAATCAACCAACACTCCAACGACAAGTAAGTTTCCGTAATCAAGTATCATTGACATTTTATGTTTATATATTACATTTTTCCTCTTCAATTAGAGATTTTTTAGTTTTAAGGTTTGTTTAAATTTTGATTTTTTTTGGCAAGAAATGATATAATGTTTACATGTAAATGACTTATGTTGCATAAATATTTAGATGCTTATATGTTTATATTGTAGTTTTTAGTTTTAGGGTTTATGTATAATTTGCATTCCATGTGTTTGATGAAATGTGTTTGAATGAATTTTTCGTTGATTGTTTTTAATTTCATATGGTGTAGATTTGAAAAAATGACCAATTTATTCAGCACTCAAGTATGCTTCAACGGTGGAAGCCCTAATTTGCTTAAGGTTCAGGAAGATGTCACGTTAAAGATATGAAATATCAACTAAATGAAATCAACCAAGGACTAAACCACGGAGACACAAGGTGGGTTGAATACGTTTGGTATGAACGTCCATCGTTCGACTCAGAGGGGAGATTGACGTTTAGTCGGCATGAGTTAATGAACAACGACGTGAGGAGCATGTTCTTTATATTTGGTCAACACAACATGTTCCTGAGGATTGAGATGGATGCTACGTTGTTGAGATCTCCTGAAGATATTCTCAAGAGTTTGATTCTGCCAGATGATTAGATTTAGGTAGTATTATTATTTTGTTGGATTATTTTGTTGTACCATTATTTTGTTGGATTTTACTTTAATTCTTGTTAGTTTGTTGAAGATGTTGGCATTGAAGTGTGTTATAGTTAGCGTAACGTTTGGCAAGTCTCTTTCAAAACTCACAAGAATGAAGAAAACACAACATGTATTCTGCCGAATCAACTATATAAGTTTTCACATCGAATTCCTTTGTAAAGGATTAAGTTCAAAAGAATATATTTAAATGCATTCCTTTTTGTGACGACTCTTCCTATATAAAGGGATTCGATGTGATAACCTATATAGTTGATTCGGTCTACATGTGTTGTGTTCTCTTCATTCGTTTGAGTTTTGAAAGAGTCTTGCAAATTTTTACACTAAGTATAAGACACTTCAATGCCAACATTTTCGGTAAACTTTCATGAATTTAATTTTAATCCAACATCATGATGATACAACATCCTTAAAAATAATGTATTGCAACGTAGCGCTTCATTTATTTGAACGGAGATTAAATTATAAGTAAATAATTTTAGTTATAGTTTATTTTGGATCATGAAGGAATTGTTGTTATTGTTGTTTCTAAGACATGACATGCTTTTAAAAAATGAACATAACACATTGTATGTTTGGGGTCTTCAAAAAGTAGCATCTTTGTGCAAAAAATTGATGAAAACTTAACTTACCTAAAACAAACGTGACTTAGTCACGTTAACTTTGTACCTACGTGACTTAACTCACGTTGGCTGAAAGTGACTTAACTCACGTTGATGCTACCGAACATGGCTTAAGTCACGTGAGCAGCATTTAGGAAGTTCATGTGGGAGGGAGCAATGGAGAAGATCAATTTTCTAAGTGAGGGAAAAAGGGTTATTGGTCCACACAACTATATAAAGGATTGAAGCAAAGGAAAACCAAAATTTTTATCATTTTTCCTCTTCTCCCTATGCCTCACTCTCGGTCTCAACAACAACATCACTTTCACCATTAAATCACCATATACTATCATCAAAGTTTCAACTTTTTTTTTCCAACACAAAGCCACATGCAATTGATAAATGGAAAAGCTAGTACCAATTTAAAGAAAAGAGGGCTGAAATATGAAGAATCAAGAAAGGTCTAGGGTTTCAGGTAGGTGAAGAAGAATAATTCGGGAAAATCTGGAAATTGGAGGAAGAAACAAACTTTGAGAGCAAATATATCATCATTAAATTGAGGTGGGTTTCCTTCTCCCTCATTCTTCATGTATAAATCTTTAATTTGTTAATTTTGGGATTATGGGATATTGAAATTAACTTATGATACATTTAAGAATGGGTTTCATAATGTATGCATGATACATTTAAGAATATGGTTATTGTTGCATGCTCAAATATGTTGGATTTTGTGATAGTTGAGTTTAATTGCTTGTATGTATTATTTTGTGCCAAATTGAACTATTTTGACGTCATTATTGAACTTACGATATTGTGTTATATATACTTGTGGATTTGTTTAGAGTTCAATTAATAAGTACAATCCAGTTAGCTTAAAATATTGTTGTAACAAATTTTGAAATGATGAATCATGTTGGAATAAGAATTATGATTTAAGTACATGTGAATTGATATGATTAGAAAATGGTATGAATTAGAATGGTTGAACTAATTAAAAAGAATGATAAGGAAAGTTAGACTTGTCTTTCTTGTCCTCTAAATGTTAAATGTTCCGTTGAAGTTGACTTGAATTTATTTACAAGCTATTTTGTTCTTGTTTAAAAAAATGTTTAGGATTAAGTGGGAATATAAGGATTGTCCTATTTAGGTGGATTTTCCGTCTACAATGGGACATGTAAGAAGTAGTAAATGGGGGCATTGTCTATTGGAGTTAATCTATCTCCGTCGTACCAAATAATTTATGAGAATAACGTAGGTTATCAGAGTCTTCCCACGTTCGGTGACCTAGACGAATAGTTAATTATATATAGGCTTAAATATGCAAACCGTCCCAGTAATTTGGGGTCATTTTGATTTTCGTCCTTGTAAAAAAAATAAATTTAATTACATCCCTGTAAAAAAAAAATTGTTTTAAAAAGGTCCCTGGCCCCACCCAAACGGTGAAGTGGCATGGCCGTGCACACGTGGTAGTTGCTGAGTGTGCAACTTTTGCCACGTGGCGCTGACGTGGCTTGCCACGTAATATTAAATTTCAAAAAACATTTCTAAAATTCTGAAAAATGTTTTTCTAAATTAAAAAATGTGAAAATAATTTTAAAAAATAAAAAAATTGTAAAAAAATTTTAAATTTTTTTTCGATTATATAGTTTTAAAAAATATAATTTTTTGAAAAATGAAAAAAAATGGAAAATTATTTAATTTTTTAAAATCTCAATATATAATTTCAAAAATTATAAAAAAATCTGATTTTTTTAAAAATCATAATAATAAATTCGAAATAATTTCCGATTATATAATTAATTTTAAAAATGTAATTTTTTGAAATATGCAAAAAAATGTAAAATTATATAATTTTCTGAAATTAAAAAAATGTATTTTCTAAAATTTAATTTTTTTTTTTAATTTTTAAATTTTAAAAAAAAAAATTTCAGAATTTCGAAAAAAATATTTTTTAATTAAATATCGAAAAATTTAATTTTCAGTTTTTTTCCAATTTTTAAATTTTTTTCGGATTTTTTAATTTTAGAAAAGAATTTTTATATTTTTAAAAAAAATAAACAAAAATTAATTATGTGGCATGCCACGTCAGTGCCACGTGGCAAAAGTTGCACAGTCAGCAACTACCACGCGGCGAAATCCATGCCACTTCACCGTTTGGGTGGGGCCAGGGACCTTTTTAAAACAATTTTTTTTTACAGGGATGTTTTTAAATTTTTTTTTTTTACAAAGACGAAAATCAAAACACGCTCAAATTACAGGGACGTTTTGCATATTTAAGCCTTATATATATATATATATATATATATATATATATATATATATATATATATATATATATATATATATATAATTTTAAATATAATTAACTAATGAATTTCTAATTGTTCGTATTTAAGTTTTCATCTATATTTATATTTTCATTAATAATCTTGTTCAATGGCAAGGTCATGTTTTCTCCCACTTAGAAAGCTCATTGAGATAGTCAATATCTCAACCCACGTTGATTCTATTTTTTCTGGTATAAGTCAATCTAATGTATCATTAGATGTTGGATCACAATCAAAGTCTAATTTAGAATCTATTCATCCATTGTATTTTAGAAAGTGTCATTTACGTATTTGTAAATATTTTGTACGTATTTCTTGTAAAAAGTCATTAAAGGTTATTAAATTATATTGACTTTTTAAGTTGAAACTTTAACTTCAAAGTAAAATTCCATTTAAGATAAAAAAAAGTTTTAAATTTTTAATACTCAAATTGGGACGTTAAAGTTATCCCACAAGTTTATTATGTAATGTATTCTATACTTGTGAGTGTTTTTAAAATGAACAAATCTTTATGTAATTTTCTTAATATTACATTTTAAACACTTCAATTTAGGCATGACAATGGAGTGAGATGGGAACATGTTTTACCTTATACGTCTCCATCCCAGACTCTCATGTATTTACCTGTTACCTACCCATATCCGTCAGGGATGAGAAATTGAATTGCATTCCTGTCTCTGACAGGTTCCGGTATTTTCGTCCCATCTAATCCCTGCATTTTTTTCATACAAAAAATAAGTTTATTAAAACCCCAAGGATAATGTTGTAATGCATTATCTAGCAATATGCTCACTTTAACTTTTCTTTTACCGAATAATTATTTGATTGCTCCTTTAAATATGAATTACAGATTTTATAACATCCCAATTATCAAACAAAATAGCATGGTATATCAACATATAGCCAAAATATTAATGTTTTAAATTAACTGATAATTTCAAATTATCAAAATGACATAACTAAATACAAACCACGTCATTATGCCATTTAAAATTTATATAAAGAGAAGAGAGGACTCAGAGAAGTGAGTGAGTGTTGTCTCACACTCTGACTATGTAAGTGAAATGATTTAAGATTTGAGTTTCTATTATATAAAATTATTTGAGATGTCCCATGCTCATTTTTTGAAATAAGAGAAAACTCAAACTCATACCTAAACCCGATTAAAGCGGAAAATACGTCAAATTGGGATGAGTTTGGACAGATACCCGCATGTAGGGCTTTTGTTGTCATGTTTATTGCTAGTAGTAGTAGATAATGGATGCTTATAAAAAAGACAGAGGGAGTAATTAATAAGTCATTAGTTGATTTTGATTGATTTTTTTTTTTGTTGAAGTGAAAATGAAATTTCAATAACCAAAATTTTTTACTTGCCTCACATAAGGTGTTCTAGAGAGAAGAAAATAGAAAATTTAAGTTACATCAGAAATAAGTAAGGAAGACCGGAATAAAAATAAAAAGAACTATTACAAAAAAATTTAATGGATTAGTCCATCCAAATGGTATTACTTCCTTCGATTAATATAAGTTTTTTTTTTTTTAAGGAATTAATACTACCGCCAAATGTTATAATACCGGTTCAAACAAGGGTTATAGACCGCCAAATGTTATAATACCGGTTCAAACAAGGGTTTGAGGTTGAATTATTCTACTGACTTGTTATTAATGATTGAATTGAGTTAGCTTATTTGAACCAAACATAATTAATAAAAGTAACATATTTAAGTATTGCATGGCTTCATCCTTCAAAAAGAAAGTATCGCATGGCCCATATGAAGAAATCAATCCTTTTTAAGTATAATTAACTTAGTGGCAGCATTAGATGCACATAGTTAGGGTCCACATGTTTACAAATTTGCTTTGGAGTTGTATTGCAGCATGAGAGGAGATTTGACTCTGGTGTTTAATTTTTGCTCTAGTTTCTTCTTGATTTATGTATTTGTGCCTTTGATGGTTGTTGTTGTTGTTTGTATGTGTTAAACCATGATCATTCTTAGCTTGTGAAGTTAGCCGTGATCTTGTAGATGTACAAGTCAGGAGTAAATCCAGTGCTTAATTTTTTTATGTGTTTGATTATGCATTAATTCTGTACTTTACCCCGATAGTGGGTAGTGTTCTACACATGGTGTAATGTTCGCTCTTTAGCTAATTGAATTAATGAAATATCTTATTTGACAAAAAAAAGGGGGGTGTGTGTGTATATATATAACTCAGAGAACAAGATACTCAAAATTAAAACCTCCTTATAAGGAATCATTCTTAAAGACATGGTCTTAACACCAATATATACGTCATAAGTCATAACTCATAATGACCCATTCCTTCCTTCAAAAGGAAAAAACACTCATGACCCATCCAAAACACCTATTACATGGTAAGAAATTAAAATTGTTGATTTTATTAATAAATAATACTTATTAGAAGCTAAGAATTCAGCTTCAGTCAAAAAGAAAAGTAACTAAGAATTCAGCTTTGAGTGGGACGTATATATTTTTATAATGAAAATTCATTAAGATAGGATTTGACTAATTCAATGAAGTAATAAAATTAGGTTGGAAAATATGTCATGCATAATACTACCTCTAGAACATATTGCTTCTGCTTTCAAAGATGATTTAGCTGTTTTGAATCTTAATAATTCTAGTCAAGCAGTCCATGTAAAATTCAAGAAATTCAATGTGCTACAATCATTCTAGTCAAGTAGTCGATTTTTATTTTTTTTGGGTAGATAATTGCAATTTATATTATTGTTGAAATTCAGTTTTATGGATCATTACTAATAACATACCATTTTTTCCTCTCTTATACGGTCATCGTTATCTAGATCAATATAAAACAGAAAGAAAGAAAAAAAGAAGAAGATCAATATCGTCACAATGTTCAAATTGTACCGAAAAGTTTTTTCAGGTGATTGTTTTCATTCTTTGTCAATGTGCCAATTTTGAATTGCCATATTTTACTTGACTTTGAATTTTATAGCTTATACTAAGAAACATATGATGCAAAACGTGAAAATTAAATTGATGGCTATTGTGTATGAGTTCTGTACCTGCTGGGATCCAAGACCCTTTCAAGATTTAAAATTATTAATAAACAATTAGGATACATGAATATAAATACAGCAAATATTAAAATAATGAAACTTAAATATCTTTTATAGATAAATTCGCAAGTTTATCTAGGGATGGCAATTGGACCCAGGCCCCGTGGGTATCCGCAAAAAATACCCACAATGGGTAGGGTAAAACCCCGCTTTCATGGGTTTGGGCACAGGTCCAGGTAATACTCACAAATTTTAATGGGTATGGGCACGAATAAGGGTACTATACTGTCCAGCCCCGCAACCCCGCATATACATATTTATATAATATCACAAATAATTTATTTATTTTTGGTGCATAATTAATAAATTTATTTAGCTATTTAAGCCTAAACCTAAACATAAACCAGAAAAACTACTTAATACAATAACAACTCCATCCTGCCGATGTACAATATTTTACGGATATTTTGGATTTTTTTATTTGACTAAATACTACGATTCGTACTATTTTATGAGTTAATTTTAAAAAATTTGGATCATAGTTTTATTTCAATTGTGATGTTTTTATTGTCTTTTCATATTTGAAGTGCGGGTAATGGGTGCGGGTATGGACACTTAGGTACCCATAGGGTATGGGGAAGGGCACTAAAGTTGTTGCTCACGAGGGTACGAGCATGGGTACGGGTATTTTTTACAAATGCGGGTATGGGAAAAGGCACTGTAGTACCCTACCCATAGGGTACCCATTGTCATCCCTAAGTTTATCTATGAAAAAAGAAAAAGAAAAGTTGGGAGACATAAACCTAAATCAGTAGAATAGAAATGACAAAAATAAAATAAAATAAAAAGATAATTAAAAAAGATCCTCAAAGGCTTCATTTTTCCTAGGAACAATAAAACAACAAGTTCGTATTTTAGCCTAAGATTATGATAATTGTTTATTGATTGGATTTTAGTTACTGATTATATGATTATTAATCCTAAGATTAATTTCCTAAGTTTCTAAACTCGATTTACTCCTAATATCTAGATGTTATGCAAACTCGATCTAAACTAATAAATATAGTAATTACCTATTACTTAATAAAACCTAAACCTACTTATGAATCTAAGACTATTATTATTACTAGATGCTAAATCTAATCCTAAATGCAAAATTAAAATGACTCAACTAGGACTAAATATTTTTGGTATTTCTAATTTTTTTTTAATTTTTTTAATTTTTGAAACAGAAAAACAAATCACAGAAAAATAAAGATAGAAATGAGTAATTTGAATTGCTTAGTCGAAAACATCAACAATCCCCGGCAACAGCGCCAAAAACTTGATGGTCGGATTAGGCAAGTGTACCAAATCGTTTACCAAGTAATTAATTAATAAGTAGAGTATCGTATCCACAGGGATTGTCGTTTCGTCCAAACAATTCGCGCTACATATTTTAAGTTGACGATATAAAATAAAAGAGATAAGGATTAGAGATTACAATTTTTATATATTTGTATCATAGCAAGTTACCTGTTTTTGGTTGCATAAAAGGAAACAGTGGTTAGGACTCTTTGAATCCCCCTATTTACTTTGTTGTATTTTAAATAACATTCATGTCGCTTTTAGTTGTCTTAAGTAGACTATACAAGTGATGAGGCCATTGAGACGTTCTAACCTAGTCGATTGTCAAGCTGCACCTGCTGCTCGTACGGTGATGCTTATGTGCAGTTGATCTAGGTTTATCCCTTCGATGGCTAACTGCACCTGCTGCTCGCACTGTGATCTTTACATGCGGGGTCTTGCTAATTCAAAGGTAATTGAGACACAGACTTAAATTGGCATTCCAGTTTTTCCAAAAGCTAGGAAGTGCCGGTGTTCCATTAGGTCAGCCTGTAACGCCCTCCTTGTTATTAATTATTTTTCTTGAGATAGAGTCGAATTATATGATTTATTTAATTATGTGATATGTTGATATTTTATTGAGTGGCTTTATTTTATTATTTATTAGAGTATATTTAGTGGGAGAATATATTTAGTGGAAGAATATATTTAGTGGGAGAATATATTTAGGGGAAAAATATAATTATTTAGAATAATGAGGCTTTAGGGCAGAATTGCAAATAAGGGAAAATAAGTAGGTTAAGGATTTATATATAAAGAGGAGAGTCAGAGTTAGAGAATAAGGATTACGTGCAAACTGTTTTTGGCTGAAAGAGGAGAAACCTAGAGAAAGAGGAGAAACTTAGAGAAGAGAAGAACTAGAGAAGAGAAGTCTCTAGAATCCTTGCAATCAATCAATCTAAGGTAAGGGTGGGACTATCATTTAATAATCTTGTGTCTATGATTCTAACAATTTTATTTAACATGTTGCAGGTTTAGTTTTTGAGAATTGGAGAATTAGGGTTAAGAGTGATAATTGATGATTTATGTTATGTTGTTGTTGAGTTGTGGTTGTTGATGATTGTTGTTGTTAATGTCATATTATGAATTGGGTATCAATTATGTTGAGTTGTTGTTGTTGATTGTGATGATTTTGAATGAATTTGAAGTTTGAATAATATAAGTTGCTTTTCCTGATTTTTTCTTATCTCTGTCCTGAATTTTGAAATGAAAACTGGTATCAATCGGTGCGGAATTGGTCTTAGGTGTAAACATGAAAGTTGTAGGTATGGATGTTAGCTTTCTAATGCCGTTGGTTTGACTTCAAAAGGATTTATAGAACTTGAGTTATGGTCAAATTACTGCACGTAGGTCATAGTGAATTTTTATGGACTTTCAGCACAATTTTTTCGAATTTGAAATGAAAACTGGTATTGATCGGTACAGAATTGGTCTTAGGTGTAAACATGAAAGTTTTAGATAATTTTGTTAGCTTTCCAGTGACTTTGGTTTGACGTGAAAATGATGTTTGGTCTTTGAGTTATGATGAAAATACTCCAAGGAGGTCTTAGCGAAATTGCACAGTGACAACATTCTCTGTTTCATGTTTTTGCGTTTTGTTCATATTCATCTGTTTTGAATTGATCTTTGTTGTAAACATGAAAGTTGTTGATAATTGTGATATCTTTCCAGTAGCCTTGGTTTGACATGAAAATATATTGTTAATAATTTATTATGTTTTTACAAAGATGCATGATGAATTGTTGATATTTGATACGATGTTATATGATGTTGTTTATGATTGATGAACATGAGATTATGATGCGAAGTTGTTGTCGTTGTTGTCACCACTGTTGTCGTCAATGTCGTTAAAGTTATAAGTTGTTTGTCGATGTCGTTAAAGTTGTAAGTTGTTTGTCGATGTCGTCGAAGTCGTTGGTCGTCAAGTATTGTTGTTGAGTCCATGCATCATCATTGTCAGAGAAGAGGGCTCATGCCCTGGAATGCTAGTCATTCACCCCTAAAGACGAGGGCTTATGCCCTGGAGCATTTTGCTCAATAGCGACGAGGGCTCAAGCCCTGGAGCCTTGTGCTCAAAAGTGACGAGGACTCAAGCCCTGAGAGCTTTTTATGCTCAATAGAGACGAGGGCTTATGCCCTGAATGGTACCACATGCATGATGTCTTAGTTGTTGTTGCATTGTCAAGTTAAAGAGTTGTTGTTGCATCGTCCTTGATGTCTAGTCGAAGTTGTGGATGTCGTAGTTGATCTATTGTCGTTGTTGTCAAGTTATCAATAAATTAAGGAGTTGAATTAAGAAGTATTACGAAGAAGTAACATAGTTAAATAAATGTTATTTATGTTGTTAAATTCTGCTGATGAATTATATGCCTATTATTATTGAATGTGAAATCTCACCCTTTCTGCTTGGAAATGTTGCTCTTCGTATGAGTAACTTGCAGGTGATCAAGAATAAGTAGCTATTGATTGTTGTCGTGAGTGCTATCTCTCACTATGTCTTTAGGTACTTTGATACGTAACGGGATGGTAACTTTTGTGGCTATTTTCTATTCCTTATGTACTGCTTATGATTTTACATGACTATGCTTTAGTTTTTGGATTATTACGAGATGTTTTGATGAGGCCTTCGTGCCAAGACTAATTATGTTGTTGAATTAAAATCCGCTGCGAAGTTTTTGAACATTTATGTTGACCAATTTATGAAGGATAAATTGTTATTTATTCCATTTTTGATTTTTAAGAAGTGTGACATCCTGTTTTAAGTTGAATACTCTGATCTTTATGTATTATTTTACATGTTGAGAAAACGGGGTGTTACAATTGGTATCAGAGTAGGTCGGTCCGTCCGGCCAAGTAGATGAGTCGTTGTGTCGTGTGACGGTTGAATACTGTCGTTGTGTTTTCTAATTAATGGTTATGTTTTATTATGTGATCATGTTTAACTGACTAACTTTAATGTGGTTTGTGTATTGTTTGAAGTTTCTATTTTGTTATATATAGTTTAAGATATGTAGGCAATAATTAAATTCATTTTCTCCTGTGCTCTGAATTTCGAGGACAAAATTCTTTTAAGTTGGGGAGAGTTGTAACGCCCTCCTTGTTATTTATTTATTTTTCTTGAGATAGAGTCGAAATATATGATTTATTTAATTATGTGATATGTTGATATTTTATTGAGTGACTTTATTTTATTATTTATTAGAGTATATTTAGAGGGAGAATATATTTAGTGGAAGAATATATTTAGTGAGAGAATATATTTAGTGAAAAAATATAATTATTTAGAATAATGAGGCTTTGGGGCAGAAATAGAAATAAGGGAAAACAAGTAGGTTAAGGATTTATATATAAAGAGGAGAGTTAGAGTTAGAGAATAATGATTACGTGCAAATTGTTTTTGGGAGAAAGAGGAGAAACCTAGAGAAAGAGGAGAAACCTAGAGAAGAGAAGAACCAGAGAAGAGAAGTCTGTAGAATCCTTGCAATCAATCAATCTAGGGTAAGGGTGGGACTATCATTCAATAATCTTGAGTCTATGATTCTGACAATTTCATTTAACATGTTGTAGGTTTAGTTTTTGAGAATTGGAGAATTAGGGTTAAGAGTGATAATTGATGATTTATGTTATGTTGTTGTTGAGTTGTGGTTGTTGATGATTGTTGTTGTTAATGTCATATTATGAATTGGGTATGAATTATGTTGAGTTGTTGTTGTTGTTGATTGTGATGATTTTGGATGAATGTGAAGCTTGAATAATATAAGTTGCTTTTCCTAGTTTTTTCTTATCTCTGTCCAGAATTTTGAAATGAAAACTGGTATCGATCGGTATGGAATTGGTCTTAGGTGTAAACACGAAAGTTGTAGGTATGGGTTAGCTTTCTAATGTTGTTGGTTTGACTTCAAAAGGATTTATAGAACTTGAGTTATGGTCAAATTACTGCACGTAGGTCACAGTGAATTTTTATGGACTTTCAGCACAACTTTTCCGAATTTGAAATGAAAACTGGTATTGATCGGTACAGAATTGGTCTTAGGTGTAAACATAAAAGTTTTAGATAATTTTGTTAGCTTTCCAGTGGCTTTGGTTTGACGTAAAAATGATGTTTGGTCTTTGAGTTATGATGAAAATACTCCAAGGAGGTCTTAGCGAAATTGAACAGTGACAACATTCTCTGTTTCATGTTTTTGCGTTTTGTTCATATGTTTCTGTTTTGAATTGATCTTTGTTGTAAACATGAAAGTTGTTGATAATTGTGATATCTTTCCAGTAGCCTTGGTTTAACATGAAAATATGTTGTTAATAATTTATTATGTTTTTACAAAGATGCATGATGAATTGTTGATATTTGATACGATGTTATATGATGTTGTTTATGATTGATGAGCATGAAATTATGATGTGAAGTCATTGTCGTTGTCGTCACCACTGTTGTCGTCAATGTCGTTAAAGTTGTAAGTTGTTTATCGATGTCGTCGAAGTCGTTGGTCGTCAAGTATTGTTGTTGAGTCCATGCATCATCATTGTCAGAGAAGAGGGCTTATGCCCTGGAATGCTAGTCAATCACCCCTAAAGATGAGGGCTTATGCCCTGGAGCATTTTGCTCAATAGCGACGAGGGCTCAAGCCCTGGAGCCTTGTGCTCAAAAGTGACGAGGGCTCAAGCCCTGGGAGCCATTTATGCTCAATAGAGACGAGGGCTTATGCCCTGAATGGTACCACATGCATGATGTCTTAGTTGTTGTTGCATTGTCAAGTTAAAGAGTTGTTGTTGCATCGTCCTTGATGTCTAGTCGAAGTTGTGGATGTCGTAGTTGATCTATTGTCGTTGTTGTCAAGTTATCAATAAATTAAGGAGTTGAATTAAGAAGTATTACGAAGAAGTAACATAGTTAAATAAGTGTTATTTATGTTGTTAAATTCTGCTGATGAATTATATGCTTATTATTATTGGATGTGAAATCTCACCCCTTCTGCTTGGAAATGTTGCTCTTCGTATGAGTAACTTACAGGTGATCGAGAATAAGTAGCTATTGATTGCTGTCGTGAGTGGCTATCTCTCACTGTGTCTTTAGGTGCTCTGATACGTAACGGGATGGGAACTTTTGTGGCTATTTTCTATTCCTTACGTACTGCTTATGATTTTACATGACTATGATTTAGTTTTTGGATTATTACGAGATGTTTTGATGAGGCCTTCGTGCCAAGACTAATTATGTTGTTGAATTAAAATCCGCTGCGAAGTTTTTGAATATTTATGTTGACCAATTTATGAAGGATGAATTGTTATTTATTCCATTTATGATTTTTAAGAAGTGTGACATCCTATTTTAAGTTGAATACTCTGATCTTTATGTATTATTTTACATGTTGGGAAAACGGGGTGTTACACAGCCAATCCATGAATCTTAGGACACTCACAACACATTCTCCTTTCCCCCTAAGTAGTTCTACAAACAGGAAGTAATCGGGGTATACCTTACCTAGATGTTGAGGACAATGGTTCTATTTAGGTTTATCCTCATCAGTGCTTGTTTCCCTAATTACTAAACTAGTTACATCTTAGGTTAAGCAGATTTTACTCAATATTAATAATGTCACCTCCTAAGTACTTACTACTAGGGTCAACTCTCTTTCGATATCTTTCGCTAGTTTACTAATCACTTACTTCCTAGAGATATACTTAAACGTATAAGGAAATAAATATCAAGATATATGCTTCCAGATAGTAATAACAATTTTAAGCTCTGCCACAACCTAAGCATATAATCTGGCCCGACCTTGGGGGTGTGCAACCAGCTCAACCAAGCCGGGCCTCTAAAAGCTACGAGCCTCAAAAAAATAATTAAGTCTAATATTCATACCCCACTTAAATAAAAAAATTATATGTTACTTCTTTTTCTTTCTTCGTTACACGTTTGCGATTTTTCTAGACTCTAATTCTCCTTTCTGGACATAAATCTGATGCTATTAAACCACCCCCAATTTGTATAATCACTTAATCAGTCGATTTGGAAAGCTATTTTATTACCAGAATCACAACAATCATTTCTTTTTCGCTCAAACCATTCGTTTTCCCCTTTCCCACAATGGAGGAGTGACAAATCCAAACGATACCGTTAGGTAAATTTCACCTTTCTTTCATTTAATTTTTTTTTATTACGTTTCATGTTTAGAAGTTCTTCTGATTCTTAATGAAGCTTAGATACAAAAAAAAAATTGCATTTTTATTTTATTAGGGGCCTATTTTAAAAGGAGAGTCGAGCCTCCTATTTCATAGGAACGACCCTGTATCAAATCTAGGTTAGCACCTCACTGAAATAAATAAATCCTAAATAAAACTTAATAGCGAATATAAAATAAACTAAAATAAAATGACATTAAATTAAATAATTATCTAACAAAAGTAAACAGAGGTTCGTCTTAGAACCCTAACATATAGATATCTAGTTACACATGATAACTAGGACAAAAATACTAAAAGATAAAATCATACCCTAGAAAAGATAGAAGAAGATAGAACTCCTCTTTGGCTTCCTAGAATCGCCTTCCTCTTGAATTGCTTTAGTTCTGAACGAGAAATTATGAATGAGGAAGGTGGTATTTATAGGGAAAGTTTCCACCTAACATGGGCTAAAATTACAGGCTTTCAAAGGCAAAAAAGTCATAAAAAACGAATTTTCGCAAGACTCATGCGCCCCGCGCCTAGAGTCATGTGTTTGGCGCATGTGCATTGAGATTTCATGCACCAGGCGCCCCAATGCATGCGCCAGGTGCTTTAGGCTTTTACTTTCATTACTTTCCGTTTTGCTGACTTCTTCGCTTGTTGGGGTGTTTTCTTCATAGTTTAGTTGTCTTGGACATGGAGAACAGAATTCCTACAATTTTAAAGTTTGAGGCTTCTTGAATCTTCATTCTTCATCTTTCCAAAGCCCAATAATCTTCCGAGGTCTTGATTTGCCTGATTTGCTTGACTTCTTCGTGATTTACTTCAAGAACCCTCTAAAATTGCTATGTTTCGAGAAAAATAGAATTACAAACTCAAATATAGAAAACATTACAAATATCTTGAAATCATAGGAAATTGCTCTAATACTCCTCTGGTTTGTTCGTAAAACCTACTAAAATAGTCTGAAAAACTTGCTAAGAATAACGTAAGATGATCTGTCATCAGTAGACCATCATTTTATGTTTTATCTACATGTTTCTTTCTTTTGATAACCAAGTTCTACTAGTTCCCCACTCCAAACTTAAGATGTTGCTAATTCCAAAGAGCAACCCCAAACTTAATTTCAAACAATGACAAGTATTTCACTAACCTATCTAACTCTAAAAGGGAAATCAAATAGATATATAATCATTTAGGTTCATGATGCAAAATCACATAAAAGTAACGAATAAAAAATTAATGCATAGAGGCTCAACGTGGTTTCATAAAGGATAAATTAATAATGATATTCAGGATGGCTATTTTAAAGGCTCTAGGTACCAAAAACAAATGCCTCGTATGTATGACAATACAACCAATAGTCCATAAAGAACGACCGAAATTTCGAGAAAAATAAGAATCCAACATGGAACACTCATAATGAAAGAAAAGAGTAGAAATAGATTGGAATATATATATATATATATATATATATATATATATATATATATATATATATATATATATATATATATATGGGTTATGATAGAAGTCACCTTTTATGAATGTGTCTTTTATCAAGTTACTCTATGAGCATTTGCGAAAAGACACCAACTTACTTTTAGGAAGGTGTCTTTTATCAAAGTTATAACTAAAAAGTGAAAATCACACCTTAAGGTTGGCTCTCATTCAACGCTTGTTTAAGCTTTTTTATATTTTAAAGAGAATGAATATGAAACATTTTTATATTTTTTTATTAAGCTTTTTCTGTTTTCTAAAAATATTATGTAACATTTTTTTATTATTTAATTATTAAAATGTGTGTGTACGTGTGTGATCTATTAACCACATGTCAAATTGAAACGGTCAACTGATGGAAGAGACTTTCCAACGTGAGTAATATTTTGGATTAACTTGAAACTTTTAAAACATAAATGACCAAATTGAAACCTTAATAAAAATAAAGGAACAAACATGTAATTGACACTTTTTTTAGCAAAAAAAATAATCAAAAAATGCTTAGTATACTTATGAGAAGAGGGGTGCACCTATCATTTTTTCCTACCGTCCATGTGTTAAATCTCTCACCATCGATTCAAGGTCGTTGTCTATTTTTAGTATCATTGATTAAAAATCCCTTCTCTCTTTTGTTTATTTGAATTCAAATCTCATATTGAAATCCTCGTTCATCCCATCTTCTCTAGGGTTTTCATCATCTATAAATAAGGATCCATTTGATCTATTTTAAAACTGTCTTTTGATAACAAAAAAAAGTTTTTTTTTTTTACAGATAACAAAAAAAAGTTATTAACCTCTCATTTTTCTTATTTTGTAAAGCTGTATGCTTACTTTACACGGTCAATTTGTGAGGTTATCTTTGAGATTTTATTTCAAGTTTTTATAATTGCAATTCACATCTTGCTTGACCAAAAAGAAAGCTACCCATTTGTAGGTTCATTTGGTAATGATTGTGATTTGTGTAGAATGATATTTATATGATTAACTAGTGCATGACAATTACTTCTAACATGAATTTGAGTAGAACGATATATTGAATTAGGTTAAGGTAGTTAGTTTCCTATATATAATGAGTTAGTTCAAGGTAGTAGTTAGTTTCCTATATATAATGAGTTAGTTCAAGGTAGTTAATTACAATAATTTCTTTAAGTTTGATGTGGTATACAAGCTTGTAATAAGATGTGTAATTGTTCTTAAATGATCGTTTTGTAACTTTTATATATAGAGATGTTCTTGAAACAATTAATAATGATGTTATTTTAATTCATTTTCAACAAATGGAATATGTACTATTTTCTTTATAAATTTAGTTGTTGCAGCTATTTTAAGTATAACTTTTTTAGTAAATTTAGCATAATTCACCCTTCAAAAAAAAAAAAAAAGCATAATTCATTTCTTAGACCAAAATTTTTAGCCTCACTAATAATTTATGTCTGGATCCGTTCTAAGTTGGAGTTTCTTTGGCTGGGCTGGCTCGGTCTAAAACCATGAAATCCTCTAATTACTAAAATTTGCTTTGATCTCTCCGGTTATTTAAATTTATTTGATGTGATAGATAAAAATTACTTAGCAAATTATTTTCATTTTATTGATCAAGGCAAGACTTTTTTTTTTTCCTTCTATGAAACGAAGCCTGAGGCAAGACTCCGTTAGAGTAAAACTCTTTTAGCAAAAGTAATGTAAACTCTTATTTGCTTCTTGGTGATATTGATCTCCACGTCCATAATTTTATAGTACTATAACTACAGCAAGAATACGTGCTCCCTAATTATCATCACCTAATTATGTATGGACCGTACTTATTCTTATTTTCAAAGCTTATACATTAGGTAGACATCCTTCTGAAAATTGTGAATGATTTGTGTGGTGTTAATTGGTCTTTAAATGACTAGGTAGCTACTAACACAAATGAAGATGGTAAGTTGGTAACTAGTGGCTTTCCTTGATCACGACATGTAGTAATGGATGGCTAGAGTGAGTTATTTTTGTTTTTAAGTTAGGAGTGGATTGATTATTATTCTTAAATTAGTATCAACAGTCTTATTTATTTATTTTTTTGAAGTAGTTTAGTGGCTAGATCTCACACAATTTAATTGTAGAGAAGTGGAGTGTCCGGGGTTCAAACCTCGGCACCTACTAACTGAGTTAAACTCACGGGGATTATCAACAGTAAACCCAGTCCCTTAAAAAATATTGTAATTAATAAAACATAAGTATTTTTTTTGTCTTAACTTTTTTTATTTTTCTTATTATTTTTTTTATCTCTAAGATTATTAAAAAATAATTGATCAAATATCATTTCGTTTTTACGAAGTGTACATCATAGTACAATTAAAAGTGGTGGGTGAGTTCAAGTTGGCTCCTTCACCCAAGCAGACAAACTCAACATGCATTCCTAATTTGCTCTTGTCAAAGCAGTCCCTACTAGTTGCCACACTACAAAGTTTACACTACCATCCAAATTATCATGTAGATTTGCTTTTAAGCAAAAATATAAAGTTTATGATATGCACAAGGATATATAATTAAGTTCACAATTTTTTCCTCTAGTCAAAGAAAGAAATTGGAATGTGTTCACCAATCACCACCAATATTTTTTTTAAGGGCTCATGTTTATCTCCTTATTCATTATGTTTTGGCTAGCTCTTATTAAATTTGATTAATTTTGACCATTATCTTAACAATCGTGCCCTCAATATGACTGGACGATTACCTAGTCTTATGATGCACCCGTTCCGTTTTAAAATACATATTGCATTTTTATAATTTGTATTCATATAACTTTGATAACATTTTTTAATTAATATATAAATACAACTGTTAATATGTAAGATATTTGATTTGTCTTAATGAATATTTCTAAAATGTTAAATTTACCATAGAAGCGGTATTTTTAGTCAGGTAATTTTGAGCGCTCAGGGGTGGGTAATTTTGCTTTCAAATCTTTGATTATGGCTCAGGACGATCTATATATCTTTGTAAAGGAAACTTGAGTTGTTCTCATGCAAGCTTTAGGATGATGTGGCATATCTAAAAAAGCTTCAACTCTTTATTCTCTATTGCATTGAAACATTGCTATTATCCCTCTCTTAAAACCTTTCCACCTTTCCAACGTAATTATTTTTTAATAAGGTCTAATGGTACACATTCTAAAACAAAATACTTATGCATTAAATATGTCAAGGAAGCTCTAAATTTTATGAACGTTTTTTTCTTTTGTTATAAACACTAAAGAAGATATATAGAATAGAATATATAAAAAAGTTCACTTTGTATTCCTAATCTATACCTTTCACTTGAACATAACCTTTTAATTAGTTCACCTTTTCAATTCACATATTTATTTAACCAATTGAAAACCAAATATTGTTCCATTTATATATTGATCTTTTCTCTCATCTCTTATCATGTTGTTGTGGTAACACTTTGCATCAACCAAGAGCACAAACACATATATGAATTCCTTAGTATTGTACGATAGATTTATATCTCAAGAGGTAAGATAGCTTTCTTCAAGCACACTATAAGGTAGATTGGCTATGAGAATATAGCTACTATCTTTTATTATTATTCAAAACTTTGTCGATGGTTAAATCAAGCCTAACAAGTATGAAGGTTGAAGACAAGTAAGAACTTTGGTAATGTTTGTGACCTTAGGTATAAGGTTAACTCTTGATTATATATTGGTTTTTGCTGCATATCCTCTTGGTATTGTTGTGACTTTGAATTCATTGCATGTATCCATTGTAATGGCATATCTACACGGATATACCCAAAAAAAAAAATGATATTGATGTGGCTTTGTAGCAATATATCAATTTTATAATTTAATTATTTATTTTTTATACATTACTTAATTATTCATAAAAACCATTAACAAAGAGTTTTCTTCTTCTCTTAAAATCCTACAAAACTCTCCATTATATCAATTAAATATCTAACCTCTCTTAAAACTCTCCAACTCTCCACTATATCAATTTAATACATCCTCTAAAAAAGCCTCACTCTCTCTTTTATCTAAACTTATATAAAACACTCATCCCACTATTCATTTTCTTGGTATGTTTATAGTTATACGTTTAGAAAATTGCATAGTCATGTATTAATTGTATAATTGTATAATAATAATTAATCCATTGTAAATTAGTGGCATGTTTGTTTAGTTAAGGACTGTTATAAGTATAGTCAAATTCCATTGCTGTCATGATACTACATATTAATTTTTACTCATTGTTGCGACAATTCATTTTAATTAAATAATTAATTTAAAACAAGCAACCCACATGTAGTAAAATAATATATATAAATTAATTAGTTACAATTTCCCAAAATTTGTATTGTCATATTTATTATTTTTAAAAATAAGTTTATCACTTCAACCTTTAAACTACAATTTGATTCCTATTCCTTAACTTCTATTACCTAAATATGAACATTCATCATTCATTCATTGTATTATTGGTTAGTTATAATTTTTTCTATTCATATTCATGATCATTGTGTGTATAAATATGTGGTGAGGCTTTGGGGTCTTTTTATCTTACCCTTCATCCCAACAAAAGGAGTGTCATACGAAATTAGGAAAAATGGAGTAGGAAGAAAGGGCTGAATTGTGAAGTTTAGGATCATTGTCATCTTTTCCAAACAATTTTTGGGTGATACTCTTCCATTTTATATGATAGTTTTTGTTGTTGTTTTTTTTACTCTTTACATATCTCTCAACTATTTATTGGTTTTTGTGACAAGCCTTAGAGACTCAAGTTACTCCATTATATAGATTTGTCAAATATTTCACCTTTCATTTTTTTTTATTGATATAATGTTTATTAATCTATTTTTTTCATAACTATTTAATCTAATAAAAAAATACTACTTACAAATGACAAAGTTGATTCGAAAAAACTTTGAATATTTAGTTTATTTTGGTTGTTGTAAAAGCTTTGATGTTGGATGTCATATATTTACTTTTACATTTTAACTATCCGGCCTAGATAAAAGGATTTTACTTTTAAAAGAAGGTAAGATTCAACATGTCATCTTATTCTTAAAATTATCTCACTTTTGAAATTTAAATTGTCAATCCAACATAGTATCTTCTATATTATGTACCTAATTTATCTTAACAATTACATTATTTGATAAAATTATCATTGTGGAAATTATTGTTTTATTTCATCTTAATAATGGCATTATTATTTTAATGAATAAATAATTGTGAAAATTGTTTCTTTATATGTAGTTGATGACCATATACATAAAATTAATTTTATTTTTCAATTCTTTTAAATATAATACCATTCCTTAACAAACCATAAAATCGTAACCAAAAAAAAAAAACCATAAAATCAAACTCCACAAAATTCATTTTTATTGAGTAAGTTATAACTTCGTTGCTATTTGTTTGTATACAAGATTGAATTTTAACTCACCAGTTTACACTTCACAAATAACTTTTAAAATAGGATTTAATTATACCTAATTAGTATTTAGAACCATAAATGTATCTTTTTTTTCCTTTTTTTTTTGTATAAATGTATCGTTTATAATTTGTTCTTTTTTCTATTTCATTGGCACTATTTGCTGCACTCTTTTCCTTTTCTTGGTCTTAGTTAAAAATATGATGATTCATTTATACTCCTATATAGACATATAATGGTTCGTTATAGTTTATACTCATGTAAACACCTTTTTTATTCTATTAATATTTATATATGATTTAATAATACTAAAAGAAATCTAATTATAAGATAATAGTGCTATATTCTCACTATTTCTTTTGGTTACATCAGAAAAGGAAAAGAAAAAAAAATAAGAAAATCATTGAATTGTATATGATAATACTTATCGCACTTTTTATTTCTTCATTTGTAAAAATATGGCAAATATTATTTTAGTCAAACCCGTATTGATTTTCTGTTAAATTCGGTTAATGGTTGAAGTAATGAATTGGAGTTTATGTTAAACTATCTACGTCGAATGTATGATTTACATTTTCTAATATAATTCATAATTGTCTGACTTTTTCGGGGATATTTTTTAAATTTTATGACATTATTAGATCACATGTCACATCATTTAACAATTTTATATCACGGACTTAAATCCAATAATCTGAAGGTAACAATTCTATATCGCGGACTTAAATCCAATAATCTTAAGGTGAGACCAATTTGAATGATTTTAAAACTAAAGGACTAAAACTAAGTACAAATAAGGGACTAAAACTACAATTAAACCTACATATTTTAACTTAAATTTTGTTGAGTACCTTATGTAAAGCCACTTTTCAAATTCTAAAACTAACTTTATAGTATATTACAATTAAATGTCACGATAATTTATTAAGAAAATGACTTCAACAATATTTTTTTAAATTAACCAAAATATAATAATAGTATGTTTAATTATATCAATCAGCTCTAAATATAATTCATTAAGAAAATGGGTTCAACTATTTAGGGACATAATTAGGGAACGTAAAAGAAAATTATCGCCACAAAAATTAAATTTTGAATGAATATGAGAGAACTTAAGTAAGATTTAAGAGATTAAAAGTGAGAAGCTGATGCATGTAAAAGTTAATTTTCTGCAATTTCATAAAAAATAATATTTGTGATTTATCATTGTTTCTGTGACAAAATCAACAATATAAAATTGTAATAAAAAATAATTATATTTAACAGTATTTTAATGAAACCCGTGCAACGCACGGGTTGAATACCTAGTGATCTCATAAAACCATCTAGCCTGGAAGAGGTGAAAAAGGCTATATGGGATTGTGACAATTACAAAAGTCCATGTCCTAACGGTGTTAATATTGGATTTATTAATGAGTTTTAGGGGGGAATTAAAAGAGGATCTGATGCCCTTCATTACAGGCTTTCACTGCAATGGTAAATTAGTAACAGGATCATATCAATAGTACTTCCATCGTCCTTATTTCTAAGGTGGATAGTCCACAAAGATTATATGCTTTTTTCGACCGATTTCCTTAGTTGGGTGTCTGTTTAAGATGTTGTATAAAGTTCTAGCTAATCATTTAAAAGCAGTGATCGATTTGGTTATTTCTGAGGAGCAATTATCATTCATCTAGGGTTGTCAAATTCTTAACGATATTCTAATTCCTAACGAATTGGTGGACGAAGCACGAAAGTTAGAAAAAGAACTAATTATTTTTAAAGTTGATTTTGAGAAGGCTTTTGACTCGGTGGATTAAAATTATTTGGATGTTGTTTTGTCTAAAATGAATTTTCCAACGTTTTGGAGGAAGTGGATTAAGGAGTGTATTAGTGCCGCTATAACTTCTATTCTTGTCATTGGCAACCCAATAGCATAGTTCTCTTTTCAACGAGGACTCGGTCAATGGGATCCACTCTCACCTTTCCTTTTTTAATTGCGGCAGAAGATCTGAACGTTATGATGAAAAGCCATTGTAGTCGAAGGCCTATTTTCTGGGTATAAGGTTAGCGCACATGATAATGGAGTTATGATATTCCATCTTCAATTTGCAGACAATACTTTGTTGATAGATGAGAAAAGTTGGGCTAACATAAGATCTCTAAAAGTTGTTCTAATTCTATTTAAGGTGATCTCATTTTAAATTTCTTGTTGTGTATGCTTCCACTTGTTGTGTTAAAAGAATGGATCTTTGGAGTACTTTGCTAGCTATTCAGTTGAATTTCAGAATTTCCTAGGGTTTTATGGGAGATTTTAACAGAATTATGTGGAAACATGAGCATAGAGCCAATCATTCTCCTTCTATAATTGCAATGGAAGATTTTAAGAACTAGACAAATGTTGGTGACCAAATTCATTTGCCTACTAGGGGTGTAGAATTCACTTGGAGAAATCGTAGAAATGGCAGAAGGAATACCAATAGAAGAGAGATAGAAGCATTTTTAATCAAGAATGGTTAGATATATGCACTTTTATTCGATGTTCAACTCTTTTGAAGACAAGAATAGACCACTTCCCAATTTCACTAGAATATAAATTAGGAGTTCATAGTTTCAATTCTCAGTTTAAATTTATGAAAATTTGTAGCCTTCATAGTTCATAATGATTGTAAAAACATAATTTCTTCAATTTGAAAAGCAAACATTGTTGGATGTCCATTCTAAACAAGAAGCTTCAGTTGTTGAAAGTTAACTTGAAAGCTTGGAATAAAGATGTGTTTGGCAATGTACATTAGGGTAAGTGAAGCTGAATCATAGTTGTAAGCAAATTCAAGATAATGGTCATAATGATATTCTTATGCAGCAAGAAAAATGGCTCAAAAGAACCTGGAATTTGCTCTTAATAAAGGAGTTATTTGGCTTTAAAAGGCAAAAGTAAGGTGGCACTTTTGGAGGGAGACAAAAATACAACATACAAGCAATTTTTTTTCGAAAAGTTATTTTCAGATTTTTTTCGGAAATTTATTTTCAGATTTTTTAATTTCAAAAATTAATTTCCAGAAAGATTTAATTGTTTTTTTAATTTTTTTATTAAGAGAAATGAGACGTCAGCGCCACGTGGCAAAAGTTGCACAGTCATCAACCTTCACGTCGGCAAAACCATGTCACTTCAACTCTTTGGTGGGTTCAAGGACATTTTTAAGAGACATAAATTTTACAAGGATGATTTTGATTTTGTAAGGACCAAAAGCCAAATGAACTCTATTTGCCAAGACCAGATGGATTTTTAAGCCAAAATGAAATCAAAATTTTGCATGAGCAAGTTTGCAACAGAATTGAGAAGCAAAATTTAATGTATAAGACTTGCGAGACAAACATCTTAAGTGACAAACATTCAAAGTATAGACTTGGTATGAGTATACTTGTAAAAGGAATAATTTCCTAATAAACCAAATGTCAAATTATCCTCATGGTCCTAGCACACTAGCACAAGATATGCATAGTTGCATAAACACAACCTTCACTAGAAAAATACTTCCTGCCACGGATCTGCAACTTCCAGAAAAATATCCTGCAACACTTAATGCAACTCCGGTTCAAGCCACTCCTCTGAAAGTCAACACCATTTGATACAATAAAAGCACCAACCATGCTGAAAATTCCAACAAAACGGCCCGTCTCCTCTTTCAACTTAGCATTGATTTCCAGTGACAAATGAAAATCCTTCATACTCAAATCCACCAATTTGGAAAAATAGAGATTCTTATTTCATCCTTCTCCACAAATAAACCATGACCAGGACAGTAGCTTTATCTGGTCTACGACCTTCGAAATGTTAGCAATTTCATTTTCTCTCTATTTGGCATAGGCGTGTTATTGATGAGTACTAGAATAAGCAAGATTCTAGTACAATATTTTTTCAATGAGCAAAAAGCAAGATTGATCACCCAATTGGTCAATACTCTGAAATTCAATCAGCTTCAGGGATGCTCTGAAGTGCAGGTCTCCAAGATCTCTGAAGTGATTCGAAGCCATTACTATGGTTCATCAATTGGGCCAAAACTTGTTCCACTCTCAACTCCTTCATGTCCACTTTGCTCAACAACTCTTCTAACTGCTTCTTTGTAATCTTGATTTTCACCTCAGTTGTTGTTTTGGAAGCAGCACCGTTGCTTTTTCCCGCAAAGTTACCCTCGAATGCTGAAAAATCCCATTCACCATCATCGTCCTTGGTCACGTATTTTGTTGATGATTGGTGCTTCAAGCAGTTTCCCATTTTTGTTTTTGCAATTATATACAAACCTAATTGAGTATTGTTTTTTGCCTAAAAGGAAAAAATTGATTGTTGTTTTGCTTATGTACAGAGAGATTGAGAGAGAGAGGGAGAGAGGGAGAGATATTTCTTTTAAAGATTGGAGAGGGTTGGGTGATATATAGGAGAGAAAAAATGAAGATGCATGGAATGGAGAGTAAGTCAATACTTCATTTATTTGATGGAGGTAAGGTGGTTGTTTCCTTTATTTATTTTCTTAAGGGAAAAGTAATGGGAAAGTGGAGCCCATGCTAGAAATAGTAGCAGTTCTTTGGTTTTTGTCTCATGATAATGATAGACAAATAATTTTAGTCCAAAAACTTTAGACAAATCCTACTCATAAACTGATCACCACGGAAAGCTAGCAGCAGTAGTGTAGTATGCGTGTGGAAGATGCTACTCCCTCCGTTTCAAAATGAGTGTCGTTTTAGCCAAAAAAATTTGTTTCAAAATGAATGTCACTTTCAGTTTCCAATGCAATAATAATTTTTTCTTTTCAATTGTACCCTCCAATTAATACTCTGCACACTACTTCCAAAGTATTACTTTTAAATCTAACCAATAGTTAATAAGGATAATTTGGTAAAATAAACATTCTCTTTCTTTTAATCATTGCATTTCTTAATATGTGTGTAAACACCTAAAACGACACTCATTTTGAAACGGAGGGAGTAGTTTGTACAAAATTGTACAATAAAATGAAAGGTCATGCTAACTTGTGCCCTTAGGGCACATGTTAAACAACCTAAAGAGAGCAACTTTGCATTAGAAAACATAATATATCAACTTTTAAGAAGTTGAATGCACAACTTTAGTATTTATATTTCTATAACGAGTTTCTTAACATGTGCCCTTGAGGGCACAAGTTAGCATTTTCCTAAAATCAATTGCAGCATTCAATCCTAATTTTTCTCATATTAAGTTTAATGACATCTTTGGTATTTTAGGGGAAGAGAGTGATTTGATATTTGATAGAGATAAGTAAAGTTTCATAAAAAATTAATCTAATTAGAATTTGAGTTCGGATTCATCTTGATATATCTTTAATTGAAATTTATAATGACTTAAGCATAATCATTTGATTATCATGTCTAATTACTCTAATTTGTATGAGAAAGTATTATCTCATACATTACATAGAATAGACATCAACACCTCATCCCACACAAAGAAGGTTATCCCCAACTAAGGTCCTACCCCCATACATCACTTGTAAGAAGAAAAAACAAAGTTTAGAAATGGGAGGGAGGGAGAGAGAATAGAATTGATCACTTCATTTGGCATTCGAATTTACAATGATGGGTTCACTTTACACATATGATACACTCTTTACTTTACACTTTCTATTCACTATATATTTTTCACATACTATACATCTATTTATACATTTTACAAGATGCAGTTGTGTTTAACAACCAACTAACAAACAGTTAAAACTAACTAACTGTCACTATAGAACGTTTTTGCTCAACATTCTGAACTCCGACACTTAGGGTCTGTTTGGAACAGCTGATCATCTAAGGAAAGAAAGCATCAAGGATAGAAACACAGATTTCAAGAAACTTTCTATGGTTTGGTTGCACAAGATAGAGGAAGGAAAGACCACTTTTTTCTGGGTCCCACACAAGATTCCCATCCCTCCTAATTTGAGAAGAAAGTTTTCGATGGTAGGGGGGCATTGCAAAAAGACAAAAACAACCTAATGTCAAAATATAATCTTTATTTTATATTATTATTATTATATAATATTTTTTATTGAAAAACGTGAGAATAGTATCTTATAAAGAGTATATATTATCATTATATATTTGAGCTATATATTTAGTGATATATTTCAGCTATATATGTGTATTTATTTTATTAAAGATGTGTATTTTATTAAGATTATATTTTAAAAAAATTATCTTTATATTTTATTTTACTTAAGGGCATGTATGTCATTTTATAAGTATACTTCTTTCTTTCCTCTCATTTTCTATTCACTTTCACTACAATCAAACAACCTAACAAATCATCTCACTTTCCATTCACTTTCCTCATACTTTCTTTCCTCTTACAATCTTTCCTCTTACAATCTTTCCTCTCACTTTCTTTGGTGATCCAAACACACCCTTAGTGTTTTCACTACAAGTAAATTATTACAACTGGTTAAATTGAATTACAACTCACAACACACCACCTTAATTCAAGTTGGCCAATGCATCCATTCCCATCAAACCTCTTAGCTTCATGAATACTTCACCCTATTTAGCAGCACTATCATAATCACACATAATGTTACTAGAAAAAACATAACCCAGGGCTACCTCTTCAAGGAACTTTCGACTTCTCATACTTGATAACTTTGTTGACAACTCCCATGTCATGACAATAAATGATGATTAACATCACTTCTTGCTAAATAATTTTGTCTTTTCCCCATAGCACAATTCGATCACAATATTAAGAAGAAGAAAAGAAAGTTTAGAAAGGAGAGAGAAAAAATGTGGAAAAAAAATTTGATCACTTCACTTGTGATTCTCAATTTACAATGATGGGTTCATATCCTCATATGATACGGTCTTTTACTTTACACTCTCTTTATTCATTATATATTTTTCACATACATTATAACAAATTTAACAATGATGGCAGATCATCTTACGTTATTCATAACATGTTTTTATGTCATATTCAGTAGGTTTCACATCCAGAATAGAGCAGTATTAGAGCAATTGCTTATGATTTTGGAACATTTGTAATGTTTTCTATATTTGAGTTTGTAATTCTATTCTTTCTGAAACATACCAATTTTAAGGTGTTTTGATTTGATTCACGAAGAAATCATGCAAATCGAAAAAGAAAGACATCTGAAGACTTGTGAAGACTTTAGGAAGATCAATAATGAAGATCCAAGAGGCCTCAAAAGACATTACAGATGGAGAAATTTTGTTCTCAGGTCCCAATACATCTTATATAGAAGCAAACACCCAAAAGGACGAGGAAACAGAAATTTAAGCCTCGAAACGCACTCACAGGCACCACGAGCATGGCCATGTGCCTAGGCGCCCCGAGAGTGCATTTTAGTGCATTTTATGCACTCTCATGCACCCCGAGGAGGAGCCAGACGCTCTGAGCATTGTTGAATACGGGCCAAAATTGCTTTTTGCTACTTTTAAGTGGAAAAGGCGCGGTTCTTAAGCTCATCTTCCGGTGGAAACTCTCCTTATAAATACCAAGCCTTTCATTCATAATTTCTCATTCGAAACAAAACGATTCAAGAGGAAGGCAAGCATTACGAGCTTCCACATAGGAATTTCTCTATCCCCACTCAAAGTTTCTTTAGGGTATGTTTTATTTCTTTTGTAATTTGTCTTTAGTTACCATGTGTAACTAAATCTTTTTAGGCTAGGGTTCTAAGATGAACCTCTATTTTGTTTGTTGGATATTTATTTAATTTAAAGTCTTTTATTTAGTTATTTCTCAAATGCTATTTAGTTTTACTATAGTGCATAAGACTTGTTTCCTCTGAAGCATAACCCTGACTTAGGCACTTAGGGAGGTGACATTACCTAATTTGATATATATCTGTCTAATCAGGAAGTAATTAATTAGTAACTAGGAAAACACGCCGAAAGAGAGGAGAACCCTGAGAGAAAGGTACTTAGGGAGGTGACATACCTATTATTGATACATATCTTCCAGAATCAGGAAGTAACTAGTTAGTAATTAAGAAAACAGGTGACTTCATGACTTAAATCAGCTCAGTAACTCAATTATCCTTTCACCTTGGTAAGGTAGACGCTTATAGAGCTGTCCGTTTGTAGAACTACTAAAAGGTAGAGTGTATTATGTACTTCTAAGATTCATTAGCATGAGAACCTTTAGGACACTATGAATTTAGGAACCCTATTCGTTATTGTTTCAAATACCTCAGACAAAGTAAGAACCTACACGTAAACCTACGAGTGTAAGTGTACTTTTCTCTTAAGAACTGAAACTCGTAGGCACTCTGGTGTAATAGTTGCAATTGACAGTTGGAGGGACATATACCATAACTCCATGGGCGGACCTGAACAGGTCCTGGTGTGGCAAGTGCCACACCAGCCCAGCCAAAAACTTTTTATGAATTGGTACTCTTGAATTCTTGCACAATTAGCAGAAAACAAAGAACCCATGTACCAGTACCACCACGTACTTGAAAAGCCTAAAGTTTTTCACCCTATGGGTTTCAAACTAGTGAGTATTGTTCAAACCAAATACTAACAATGACCCACAATGCATTGGATAAAGCACAAAGGGAATTGTTCACTTATACATTAGATGTGGGACTTGGTATCTATTTCTGTTTTACAAAGCACATGCATATATAACTGGAAGTATTTTTTTCGACATATAGAGAATGAAATTACTTCTATAAAAAAATAGAGAATGAAATTAATTATCTAATTTAATATTAATAATAAGTAATATCAATTTTTGTGATTATCAAGCTATGTATTTTGTGTTGCTTGTTGGAAAATGGTTTTACAAAAGACCTAAGAATTGAGTTTTCATCGTTAGCATCGTATGTTTGTCAAGATATTATTGGGTTTTGACTACTAAAATTGATTTTATATTGTTTGAAATTGAAATTGAATCAGGATGAAGAATATATGAAGAGTCAATTAAGTACCAAGATGGATGATTAATGGTCAAATAAATGATCGTTTTGCTACAACTATTTTTAATATAATTTCTTATTAAATTTAGTTTTGTTTAATTATTTGACAAAAAAATTGTGCCTCACCAACATTGTGAGTCCAGATCCGCCCCTGCATAACTCTGAGAGAGTAAGGCCCCACATGTACCATTCCATCTGATTAGCAGGTGCAACTTGACAGCTGATAGGTAGTCAAATTCCTGACAAACTCATCACTTAAATAGTCCCCCTTGAAATACTGAACTTAACTTGACTGTTACTTAATTCCAACAAATAAATAGAGGGGATTCGAAGAATCCTAACCGCTGCTAACATTCTGTAATCAAAACAGGTAAACTTTACTCTGTTGCAAACAGATTAAATTGCAAAACTCTAAACACTTATCTCTATATTTTATTTTATTGTTCCCAACTAAGTAACGCGAATTGTTTGGTTGAAACGACATTCCTTGTAGATATGATACTTTACTTATCACTTTATTACCTGGAAAACGATTTTATACACTCGCCTAATACGACCATTAAGTTTTTGGCGTCGTTGCTGGGGATTGTTGATATTTTCGACTAAGCAATTTAAATTACTTATTCGTATCTGTTTTTTACTTTTCTGCATTTTATTTTTCTGTTTTAAAAATCCAAAAATACAAAAAAAAAAAGATATATTCCAATTGACTCTGTCTTACTAAGAACTTTGTGTGTAGTTTGTTTCATGCGTGATTCCAAAACTGGTATTCTGCAATTCGATCTTGACATAGACAGAACCGAACGAGCACTTCGGAAAGCAACCCGAATTGCTATAACAAAATGAAATCATCCCAATTCAAGACTATTAATCAGACGAGTCAAAAATGGGAGACGAAAATCCTCACATAACTCTAGGAAACTATGTGAGGCTGGATAACTTTGTTGAAGTATCACTTGGGTTCCAACCAGCAAACCCTGCGGTGTTTGATGTCAATAACAATAATGTCATGCTTAATTTGAAATCTAATCAATTTTCAGGTATGAAGTCAAAAGATTGCAATGCACACCTAACACACTTTCTGGATGCCTGCAACACAATCAATCCAGCAGGGGGTATCATAATATGACAAGCGACTTAGGTTTGTTTGGATATTCTCTAACCGGAATGACAAAGGATTTGCTGAACACGCTAGCAAGTGGTACAATCACGACCTGAGATCAACTCAAGAGAGGGTTCTGGAACATATATTTTCCAACTGCGAAATACTTGGCGCAGAAGAAGGAGATTTCCACATATAGTATGAGCTTTTTATTTATTTATTTGTTTGTTTTGGAATTTTTAATCTATCTCTTTGGAATTAATATTTTTTTAACAAAAAAGACATTTTGCTGTCGGTACTCACATCTTCAATAGTTTTATGGAGGCATGGGAGCAGCCGACATAGTAGTGGAATGAGTGTTAAATGGTTACGTTAAGTGTGTGAAAAGGGTCTACATCAAATAGATCCATCCGTGTGAACACAAACTAGCGAAAGGGATCTTTGGGTGAAGATGATGCTATTTGGCCATTACTCATTCACAGTCACGTCAACATATCTCACCCAAAAACAATTTCCTTTATCTTTATCATATCTAGGTTGGGATTTGATTTATATAAAATGCATACATAATATGGATTTGTATTATACACAAATGTCGTTTTTTTCCTTTTCTGTACACAAATATCTTTTCTACTATTAAATATAAAAGTTGTAATATATTAATTATTTAATTTAATGATGAGATTTATTTATGAAATAGTAAAATCAGTTTATGCTTTATGCATGATTTGTCCCATTTTTATACAATAGATTTGGTAGATAATTGGGATTTAATCAGTACCAAAAGGAATAATATTATCAACACACTCGCAGCTGACATTCCAACACTTAATCTTTTATTAATATTGAGTCTTTTAAATCATATATCCAATATAAATTTGGTGGAAATCTATAAAATTTAAATGATAAAAAGAGTGTATTAGAGAGTATGTTGGTAACACTCATTTGTTATGCATGCTAACATGTGTCATCAAATGTAAAGATAGAATTTTCATTTTGGAAGTGATAAATTTTAAACTTCAAAAAATTGAATGCACGAACTGTACCATTAATATTTTATATTTGGTTCTCTACATTATATCCTCCTTGAAAATATATTTTCTCTATTTTAGAATAGATGTCGTTGTCAACTATTTTACACATGATAAGATACAATTTTAATTGTTGATATCTTTAATTATATATAGTAAAAATTATAAAAATTAGATATTTTGAAAAATTTATCGAGACAAATCAAACAACATCTTGCATGCTAACATTTATTTTATATTTAAGTTAAAAAATAGGATCAAAATAAGTTATGTGAATAATGTATTCTTTTTGTATGTTTTAAAAGGCACGCATTGTAAAAATACGACACGTATTTCAAAACAGAAGGAGTAATATGTATCTTACGGTTTGTCGAGTAACAAAAGATTCAGAAATTTTAAACAAATGGCCAAACCAATGGAGAAAACTTGATTAATATGGATGGCCTACAAAAAATGGTAAAAAATTAATAATTTTTAAAAACGATACTTTGTTAAATCAATTTAATATATACATTGACAGAGTAAAAAAATTATACACATTCATCCAATGAAGTTAGCTTTGATTCTGCCGGTAACAACCGTAAGTGTTGAACGTGTTTTCTGTACTATAAAATATATGAAGAGTCAACTATGTAATAAGATGGGTAATTGATGGTTAAATGACAATCTCGATGATATTGATCAACATTTTGTTAGTTAAACAGTGCAATTGATCAGCACGTCCATAAAAGATGAGTAAACTTTTATTTGCTTCTATTGATCACCAAATCACCACGTCCATAAAAGACGAGTAAACTTTTTTTTCCTTCTTGGTGATATTGATCACCACGTCCATAATTTTATAGTACTATAACTACAGCAAGAATATGTGCTCCCTAATCATCATCACCTAATTATATATGGACAAAACTATTCTTATTTTCAAAGCTTATACACTAGGTATGCATCCTTCTGAAAACTATGGATGATTTGTGTGGTGTTAATTTGGTCTTTAAATAATTGGGTAGCTTTGACTATACAGCTTTAGAGTATGTTGATTATTATTCCTAAATTATTATCCAATGGCTTATTTAAACGGTCATTAAAAGAATTAACCCCAGTCCATAGTAATAAAACATAAGTATTAATTATTTTGTCTTTACTTTTTTAATTTTTAGTTTTTTATTTAACAAGTACAACATTCCCCGTAGCCAGCGAAGGATACATGTAGGAGCTATGTGGGACTATAGCTCCACGTGCTTTTCCCAATTTTTTTTTTTAAATAAAAGACAGCTCTCACTCTCACTCTTTCATTTTCCCTTCCTGTAAACGTACCCCTCTCTTCTCTTTTCATCCTCTCTCAATCTCAACTAACATAGCAGCTCTCCTTCTCTCTCAATCTCAAATTTCTCCTCCTTCTCAACTCTCACCTCTCACTCTAATGTAAGCCATTGATTCTTCAATTTCCCCCTCATTCTCCAATTGTTTGTTTTAGGTTTTAAAATATTTTGAATCCTTTGCATAAGCAATGTGTTTGCTTGTTTGGCGTGCCGCCTATATATGATGCGCTTTTTGTTGTTTTTTCCTATTTTCCCGCGAGTTGGTGGTGTGTCTTACACCTAATTTGTCGATGAATAAAATTTGCCATTTCAACAAAAAAAAATGTTATTTCTTATTTTTAATATAGTTTGCATTATTGTTTTTATGAAATTTTAGCTCCACATATACTTAAAGTCTGGATCCGTCCCTGCCCGTAGCAAAATGTTAGTATTATAAACAGAAAGTAGAGATGTATTTGGGTTAAACTTGACATGTTTATCCTTAGAGTATTAGTTAACAACATCCACACATAATTAATGTGATGGGAAATAATGAGTATTATGTCAGTGTGATGGCTAAACTACTATTTTAATTTACTACTATTTTTTAATAACTATAGACTTTTTATGAGTGTATGTTATACTGCTTTTGAAAGTGGTCCAAGTTGGTTCCTTCACCCTAGCAGATAAACTCAACATGCATTCCTAATTTGCTCTTGTCAAAGCAGTCCCTACTAGTTGCCACACTACAAAGTTTACACTACCATCCAAAATTATCATGTAGATTTGCTTTTAAGCAAAAACGGAAAAGTTTATAATATGCACAAGCATGTATCATTAAGTTCACAATTTTTCCTCTAGTCACAAAGAAATTCGGGATGTGTTCACCAAAAAGAAATTCGGGATGTGTTCACAAAGAAATTCCAACAAAACGGCTAGTCTCCTCTTTCAACTTAGCATTGATTTCCAGTGACAAATTAAAATCCTTTATACTCAAATCCATCAATTTGAAAAATAGTTTCTTGTTTCTTCTTTCTCCAGAAATAAACCATGACCACGACAATAGCTTTATCTGGTCTACGACCTTCAAAATCTTGGCAATTTCGTTTTCTCTCTATTTGGCATAGGCGTGTTATTGATGAGTACTAGAATAAACCGAGTGTGACGAATGTCATAATCCACCTCAAATGGACAATATTTTTTGAATGAGCAAAAAGCAAGATTGACCCAATTGGTCAATACTCATCTTCATCAACTTCAATCAACTTCAGGGATGCTCTGAAGTGAAGGTCTCCAAGATCTTTGAAGTGATTGATAGCCATTACTATGGTTCATCAATTGGGCTAAAACTTGCTCCACCCTCAACTCCCTTATGTCCACTTTGCTTAACAACTCTTCTAACTGCTTCTTTGTAATCTTGATCTTCACCTCAGTCGTTGCTTTGGCACTGGCACAGTTGCTTTTGGCCGGAGAGTTACCTTCTGATACCTGAAAATCCCAATCATCCTCGTCGTCCGTCGCATATTTTTGATGCTTCATGCAGTTTCCCATTTTTGGTTTTGCAATAGTTTTTTTTTATTTGCAACTTTTTCAATTGAGTGCTGTTTAGATTATGGAGAGAGAGAGAGAGAGAGAGAGAGAGAGAGGGAGATTTATTTTAAAGATTGGAGATGGTTGGGTGATATATAGGAGAGAAAAAATGAAGATGCATGGAAGGGAGAATAAGTCGATACTTCATTTATTTGATGGAGAGAAGGTGGTTGTTTCCTTTATTTATTTTCCTAGGTGAAAATTAATGGGAGAGTGGAGCCCATGCTAGAAATGGTAGCTGCTTTTTTTGTTTTTGTCTAATGATGATAATGATAGTCATATCATTTTAGTCCAAACACTTTAGATAAACTCTAGTGATAAACTCACCACGGAAAGGTATAGTAGTAGTAGTAGTGTTGTATGCGTGTGGATGATGCACAAATTGGTCTGTTGGTATGTATACTAGTTTGTACAAAATTGTGCCATGAAAAGTTATGAAACACGACACATATAATTACACTGAATTATGTGATTTTTTTTTTAAATTTAACTGTGTCGGCGTGTAGGTGTCGGTGTCGTGTCGTGTCTGATGTCCGTGTTCGTATCCGTGCTTCATATTGAAAACCAATTGCAGGATTCAATACTATTTTTTCTCATATTATGTTTCATGACTTCTTTGACTTTTAGGGGAAGAGATCTGCTCTAATGATTTGAAATTCAATCAAGATATAAGTAAAGTATGGTAAAAAAATAAAATCTAGTTAGAATTTGAATTTGGATTCATCCCAATGTCTTAAAACATAGTCTAGTTAAAATTTGAGTTCGGATTCATCCTAATATATCTTTAATTGAGATTTATTAATTATTTGAGCATAATTATTTGACTATCATATCTAATGACTCTAATTTGTATGATATGTACATAGATTATACATCAACTTCTCCACCAACACCTCATCCCACACAAAGATGGTTCTCCCCCAACTAAGGTCCCACCCCGATACATCATTCCTCCAGGATCTCTTTGCTCGTTTTTGGAAGAAGAAGAAGAAAATGAAGTTTAGAAAGGAGATAGAAAATTGTTGAATAAAATTGATCATTTCCCTTGTGATTCTCACTTTACAATGACGGGTTCACTTTCCTCATATGATATACTATTTTACTTTACACTTTCTATTAAATATATATTTTTTCACATGATATACAACTATTTATACAATTTACACGATACAGTTGTGTATAAACAACTACTCCCTCTGTTTTAAAATGAGTCTCACTTTAGCCAATTGCACACAAATTAAGGAATGGAATAAAGTAGTCAAATGTCATAGCAATTTTACCAAATTATCCTAATCAACTATTGGTTTGTTTTTCATTAAAGAAAAAATAATACTTTGAAAGTAGTGTAACATAGTATTAATTGAAGGGTACAATTGAAAAGAAAAAGTTATTATTGCATTGGAAACTGAAAGTGACATTCATTTTGAAACAATTTTGTTTGGCTAAAACGACACTCATTTTGAAACGGATGGAGTAACTAACAGACAATTAAAACTAACTAATTGTCACCACAGAACGTTTTGTGCTGAACATTCTGAACTACGACACTTCTTACTTTCACTACAAGTAAATTATTACAATTGGCTAAATTGATTACAACACACAGCACAACACCTTAATTCAAATTGGCCAATGCTTCCATTCCCATCGAACCTCTTTGCTTCATGAATACTTCCCTCTATTTAGCAGCACTAGCATAATCACAGATATTGTTACTATCAAAAACATAACCCACAACTACCTCTTCAAATCTTGGAACCTTCAACTTCTCAGACTTGGTAACTTTGTGGATAACTCCCATGTCATGACAATACATGATGACTAACATCACTTCTTACTAAATAATTCTGTCGTTCCACATAGCCTAATTGTTGTAATTTTAGAGTTTTATTTTATTTCAAAAGTTAATTAAAAATAAGCTTTATTTTACTTAACTATTATTTTGACCACATGTTAATATACTTAGTCAAAATTGCAAATGAGGGTTGGTATTGATGCTTGAAACGAGCCTATTTTATCTCAACTTAAGAATATTCTCTCTTTTACTTAATCATTAGTTTTGGCTTATTTGTAGGAACAATTGTTTTCCACGTTTATTGAATTGCATTCCTCATTATAAGGAACAACTAAAGCACAGTTGTCATTCCATGATTTTCCCAGTTCTGATCAATAAATTCATTAGCCTATATATATATATATATATATATATATATATATATATATATATATATATATATATATATATATATATATATATATATATATATATATATATATATATATATATATATATATATATATATATATATATATATATATATATATATATTGCTTTGAGCAATACGCAAGAGACAGAAAATAATCAACCTGCATACAATACATATATACTCCCTCACTTCATATTTATCTATACACAAATTATTTTCCCTCATCCAAAAAATTTGAGTTTCTGGGTTACATCTCATGATATCTATGAGATAAATTTGAGTTGTTCTGTCACCTCCGCTTATGATTCATAACGAGGAAGAACTGTTGTATCCTGGGAGAATATGCGCTTATGAGGCGGATAAAATCCTCAAGGACAGTGACTATGTCACACCTCAGGTTACTTAACAGTGTGTTGTTTTGCAGGTTTCTTCTAATTTGATTTGTGTAGACTTTGATTGAGCTGTGTCGGCAACCAAATTCGATAAGTTCCTTTACTTTATTTCTCTTTATTACTTCTTTTAATTTCTTCTTATACATAATAATTCCACATCTAAATTTACAACAATCTTGAGGATTTTATTAATTAAACCCTACAATGTAACTCACAATCGTAAGTTGTTGCCGCAGCTTTCATATGCTGGTAGAAGAATAGAAAAGGAATGGAAAAAGTAAGAGGATGGGAGATGACAGTATGGTGTGATCAACTTTTTGTAAGCTTTAAACTCTTCTCTCATTAAATTTACCTTGAAGAGCCCAGGCTTATGTGAATAAAGATGAAATGTTTTGTTGGGAACTATATATGTAATGTTTTGGTTGTGAAGTCATAATTAGTTAATTGTTGAAGTAATGATACACGTAATATTGGTTTGAGCTAGTTTCTGATTTCTTCGGATCCTAGTTTCAATGATATAAACTAACTTCATAATTTATTGGAAAATGTTAACAAGTGCCCCCGGGGCACTCTTTAAGCACTTTATATAGTAAGTTTTTAATGAAAAGTTGTGTATTGAATGCATTGGAAATTGTAATAGTTCTTTTTAAAGAATAATTTCTAAATATGGGATGCTTAAAGAGTGCCCCGGGGGCACTCGTTAACAAGACCCTAATTT
The DNA here is from genome assembly GCF_051527215.1 of Medicago sativa. NCBI lineage: Eukaryota > Viridiplantae > Streptophyta > Magnoliopsida > Fabales > Fabaceae > Medicago > Medicago sativa. The sequence goes on along the minus strand of NC_140751.1, from coordinate 51,771,140 downwards.
ATTTATGAGAATGAATGTTTCCCTAAAAAACATGATTTATTATGTTGGAATATATAGTGTAGTTGTGTGCAAAACTTTCTCTACTCAACATCTGATAAATGTGTTGAGATTTATTAGATTATTGTTGGCTATATATGAAAATGGAAAGCTTTTATTTTATGTGGTTGAGTACAATGATTAAAATATGATTTTTGATTGCAATGGAAGAAATTAACTCATAAGTCGTAAGGAAGAGTGCTACGATAAAACTATCATAAGATATTCATTTAAAATCGTTTAGAATCCTTTATGATTTTAACGCTTGTTGAAGAAAATATTGAGTTCACCTTGTCACTTGAAAATCATCCAAGTAGATTTGAACAAATCTATTTATATTACTCAATGTGGGGGTATTGTCACTTGAAGCTTATTCAAGTAGACCTGCGTAATATAAATCAACACAGAGTTATATTTTCTCAATGTGGGGGTTCGTCACTTAGAATTTATCTAAGTAGACCTGATGAAGTATATCAAAGAAGTCAGTTTGGTACTTATGAACTATTTAGAGTTGATGAACCATTGCATCAAAATAATGCAATGATGTTAATTGAAATTAAATTTCAATGAGAATAGATCAAAATGTAGAATTATTTTATGGGATGTTGTCGCTTGAAGTCATTCAAGCAGACCTGTATAAATATAATTATAGAGATCAGACCTCTATAAATATAATTATAGAGATCAAGTTTATTGTTATAGACTTTGATAAATATCTGAGGTTAATTGACTTAGAGACGTCTTAGTCAATCTTATATGATGAAAGAAAATTGTCTTCATCATTTGTGTATAAAGTAGCTACTAATAAAGCCCCTGGGATGAAATAAATTTGTGAGCATCGAGGGGATTGAGACTTAAGCCAATCAAAATTGACATGTGATAGGAACCCAACCTTTGTGATTGGAGATCCCATGAAGAAGGTTCAATGTGGTAAGAACAAGTCACATGTTAGTTCTGCTAGCGCTAAATTTAATCCTAGTCTCTTTCCTATGGTGTATTTGAGTAAGTGCTAGACACTGCAATATTGAGAGGATAAGCTATAATGCTTTCAACGATTATCATGTCCCTTATGGGTGGTGTATGACTTGCAGCATACACTTGATGAAATCGCCTATATGGGTGTTGAGTGGGACTGCTTGCATGAGACCGTGGCGGGTCTCTAGAGCACTCATGAATACCAGGCACGCGCATGGCCTATTCGCGCACAACCGCGTAACAGCGAGAATTGTGGGGGTGTAGTGTGATTATAAGACCTCTAACATACAACAAGTGTATTGGGTTCCATAGCTTGCTAAACCAATTCACTGTGTGTTAAGTCTTATTAGTCTAGGACGGGTACCACAGCTTGCTATACCGTTCCGATGCATTACATCTACGATGTTTACCCAGAAAAACTCTTTTTTACCTTTTAGTTTAACTTTTGAAATATGTGGGGGATTGTTGTAATTTTAGAGTTTTATTTTATTTCAAAAGTTAATTAAAAATAAGCTTTATTTTACTTAACTATTATTTTGACCACATGTTAATATACTTAGTCAAAATTGCAAATGAGGGTTGGTATTGATGCTTGAAATGAGCCTATTTTATCTCAACTTAAGAATATTCTCTCTTTTACTTAGTCATTAGTTTTGTCTTATTTGTAGTTACAATTGTTTTCCACGTTTATTGAATTGCATTCCTCATTATAAGGAACAACTAAAGCACAGTTGTCATTCCATGATTTTCCCAGTTCTGATCTGAAGGTGAGAAAAATACAAGAAGGGGGGTTGAATTGTGTTTTGGAAAATTCTTCGTTTCTCCTAAAACTGAGCACACTGGTCAGAAGCTAAGTGAGACAGCTTCTGAAATGGTAATGAGAATCTAAATGCAGCGGAATAAAACAGAGAGAGAGAGAGAAGAAGAATGACACAAAGCAATTATACTGGTTCCTTCCACAATCCGGAAGTAGTCCAGTCCCCCTTGCACTTCCAAGGAGATTTCACTAAGAGTAATATCTGATTACAATTGCTCAAGCACACCTGCAAGAGACTTCCTTTGCTCAAGCACACTTTGCAAGAGTCTTCCTTTGCTCAAGAACACAATCAAGAGACTTCCCTGCTCAAGCACAACTGCAAGAGACTTCTAACTAAACAAAATTACACAGAAAATTGTTTAAGGTTGAACACTTGATATACAATCAGAGGTGCTCACAATACAAATCAGATACAGACTCAATAACTTAAGAATTTCTAAGATGAACTTTGAGACACAGAAATTCTAAGTGAATGCAGAACAATTTCAGCAAAGGTTTGACACTTGTAAAAATGTTGTGAGTCTTTCGTTCAGCATTACCAAATCTCTAAGTCTTCACTCCTTTATATAGAGGTGTGAAAGAGACGTTGTGAAATTGTCAGCACATCAAAGAGTCGTTGTTGAAGCTTGATCTTTCACCAATGATCTTTTGCCTGATTTGGTTGTTGTCCTATGAAGAACCAATTTGAAATACATTCCTTATCCAAAGGAACATCTATGCAGGCGAAGCCGTATTCTGGAGATGTTTTTCTTGTCTTGTAGCGTGGACACAAAACAGAGTAGTGGAGAAGGTGGTTGTACAGTTCGTACAAAGTACAATGTCAACGCTTTCGTCCAAAATTGCAAGCACATGTCTTCAAACACCTTTGAAATGACCGCTGCAAAATTCCACTGATCTTTTGTTGTCCTTTGATGAATTTCGATCCATGACACAGCTCTTGAATCCTTGAATTTCTCAAATTCAGTTGATCTTCAGCTTCTGGTGAAATGACTTCTGATGAGGCAGCTTCTGATAACGCAGCTTCTGATGATGCAGCTTCTGGACCTCTTGTCTTCAGGAGCACTATTCTTCAGGAGCACTTTACTAACTTTAGGAGCGGCTTTACTTCAAGAGCGCTTATTCTCTTCAGGAGCAAGTTGCCTTCAGGAGCGTCTAAGCTTCAATTTTGTTGATTCCTTTTGCTCTTTATTTGCTCATTCAGAACCAATAAATGATGTAACTTTTTAATTATGGTCCTGTACACTTGAACAAATATTAGCTAGTCCAATTTACAATTTTTAATACCTTGTTATCATCAAAACTCTTTAAGGTTCATTGTTAAACACATTTTGTTCCAACATGATCAATAAATTCATTAGCCATATATATATATATATATATATATATATATATATATATATATATATATATATATATATATATATATATATATATATATATATATATATATATATATATATATATATATTGCTTTGAGCAATACGCAAGAGACAGAAAATAATCAACTTGCATACAATACATATATACTCCCTCACTTCATATTTATCTATTCACAAATTATTTTCCCTCATCCAAAAAATTTGAGTTTCTGGGTTACATCTCATGATATCTATGAGATAAATTTGAGTTGTTCTGTCACCTCCGCTTATGATTCATAACGGGGAAGAACTGTTGTATCCTGGGAGGATATGCGCTTATGAGGCGGATAAAATCCTCAAGGACAGTGACTATGTCACGCCTCAGGTTACTTAACAGTGTGTTGTTTTGCAGGTTTCTTCTAATTTGATTTGTGTAGACTTTGATTGAGTTGTGTCGGCAACCAAATTCGATAAGTTCTTTTACTTTATTTCTCTTTATTACTGGTTTTAATTATTTGTTATCATATTTCTTTTAATTTCTTCTTATACATAATAATTCCACATCTAAATTTACAACACTAATTCCATCGCAATATGAAGGCATTCAACTTCGTCATAATTAAACTGCTTCACCAAAAGCTTGCAAACCCACTTCATGATACTTTGATAACCTAAATATGTCATCAATTTCATGCATTACTACAACACCTTCTTGTGCTAACTCATTCACTGTTTCTTCATTGTGCTCAACAGACTCTTCGTAGCTTATCATGTAATCCACTTGAACATTGTTATTACATTATCACCTTCATCACCTGAAACAACAACACCCATATCATCAATTCTTGATGCACAATTTGATTTAACTCTCTCGGTAGTGATAAAACTCCTAATTCATGGATTCTTTAACAACTCCGGCGTAAACATCAAAACCAAGACCAAACTCTCAAGTAAATAACAACGAAATAAATTATCCGTTTAACATTACGACCCCAAGGAAATTCTTCATAAAACTGAATAATACTAAAAAAAATTAAATATAAAGAAGAATAAACTTTGAAAATGAAATTCTTCACAATCAGTTTCTGGATCAATTTCTTGATCTTCATTCTGTTTCGCCTGTTCCGTTGTGTTGCTCTCCCAATCACTCCTTTCTTCTTCAGCTCCTCTTTGATCTTTGTTCAAATAACTCTTCCGTGAGCTTTCTTTAGAACTTTCCATGTCTCATTTTGCATTTTGGGTAGAACACACTGTTATCGTAGAAGAAATATTTTCAAGATTCACTCTCTTGTTAGATTTCTTGTAGGAAACATTTTCTTCCTCCATTTGGATACCTCTTTGCACCATTTCCAGCACTCTCCGAAAACCAAAGACTTCTTGGATCCTCACTATCCACATCTCCCAATTATTGACTTGAGAAAACCTTTTTTCAAAAGTTATTATTGACACCACATGTATCAATAACCAAGTGCTAATCTCTTTTCACGGAAGCTATTTCTGAAACCCCATGGATCATAAACCAAGGTCTCTAATTAAATACAACTGTTGGAACTATGTTGTTTCTGGAATAAGAAGAAAATGAAGTTCAAAAAGGGGAGAGAAAGAGAGCGAAATATTGTGAAAAAAATTGATCACTTCACTTGTGATTTTCACATACACTACAATTATTTATACAATATACAAGATACATTTGTGTTTAACAATTAACTAACAAACAGTTAAAACTAACTAACTGTCACTATGTAACGTTTGAGCTCAATATTCTGAACTCTAACACTTCTTACTTTCACTACAAGTAACCCTATTACAATTGGCTAAATTGAATTACAACTCACAACAATTCCTGGTTGGAAATCTTAAATAATCTAGGGAAACATAGCTTAACATGCGCTTGCCCCACCTACACATTATCCCCAAAGGAGGTTTTCATCCCAATTTTAATCAACCTTGACACCCTTTCGAAAAACTAGTAAGACGAGGTGGTAGGAGAAGCCTTAACATAGAAACACATATCCTTCATGCTAAAACAAAACACAGAGGAGCACCATGCATTCCCTGGATGGTGGACGTCGCGACAATGTTATACCTTGCACTCAAGATCCCCTACCAAATACCACTACCCTCGGTTAGGAGTCTCCACCACCATCACCTGTCTCCTCCTCCTTCCTAATAGAAGCACTCATCTCGTCCATCACCAAAACGAACATGAAAGGAGCCAGCGGACCCCTTTGCTTAAGATCTTTCTGAAAATTAATCCCCTGGGTTGGGGTCCCATTCCATTGAAGAATTAGTGATCAAAGAGAAACAAGCCTACTCTTGGTTAGTATAACTAATATCTTTTTCGTAAACATACATCATCTTTAACGAGCCTTGTATGAAACGGATGTTTTTTTTTTTTTGAAGGAGAAACGGATGTTATATATTTTTATCAAAAATAAATAAATGTAATGTCAACAAATTGTCCTTAGGACACTTGTTAAAGATTCAAAAAAGGAAAGTAATTGATAAATTTATGTAGAAAAAGTTGTTTTTTAAAGTTTCATTGTGTTAAATACATCACTTACAAGATAAAATTTTCTCTTTAGACTTCTTATTAGTGTCATTAAAGCACTTGTTATCATTTCTCAGAAGAAAAAAATGAATAACGTGGATATCATATATTCTCCCAACCTCCTTGCATATGTTATGTAACAAAAAAAAAATATGGTTAACACTGAGGTTAGTTGTGTAATACACTGCTAGAAAAATCAATTTAGAGGGGTAGAAATCCGTCAATAAACTACTATAATTCTGTCTCTAAATCCGTCGCAATTAATGATGGATTTTTCCCCTCCCTAAAATCCGTCTCTAATTCGCGTTTTTCTATGAGTGAAAAAAAGTAAAACAGTTATTTTAAAATGATTTTCGTATAGAGAATTTAAGTTTGAAATTTTATCTTAAGAAATACTATTTTCGTTAACAAGAACATGTAACTTACGGGTATTAATAAATTTGTCTGAAATATATGTCACTGTTACTACTTACGTGCCTTCAATGTCAATTTTCATATTCTAAGACAATTTAAAAAAAACATTTTAAGACAAATTTGATGGTATTAATAAATGATATATTTTAAAAAAAATAATACATTTGAAAATTTGTAGAAAGAAACAAACAAATTTTTAAATTGTCTTTGTCTTATAGTTAAAGAGGGCGGTACTACATATAGCATGAGCTTTTAATTAGACATTTTGCTGTCTTTTTTTTTTTTTTTTTTGGAATTTATAATCTATCTCATTGGAATTAATATTTTTTTAACAAAAGACATTTTGCTGTCGGTACTCACATCTTCAAGAGTTTTTAGTGGAAATAGTGTCAAATGGTTACGTTACGTGTGTGAAAAGGGTCTAATTAAGAATCTCAAGACATAAAATAGATCCATCCGTGTGAACACAAACTAGCGATAGGAATCTCTGAGTGAAGATACTATTTGGCCATTAGTCATTCACAGTGCACATATCTCACCCCAGAACAATTTCCTTAACTTTATCATATTTGACTTGATTTATATAAGATGCATAGTATTCATATTTGATAAATATTTGGTAAAGTCCATGTTACCAAATGATTTCAGCAACCCTTGAGAGTTTTACTTGTAACACTTAAAAAAGTTACGTATTCAGTAGCTAATTTGTAGTCAATCTACAGCCAACAGTTTTAGGTGTAATTGTTCCAAATTCTGTTGCATAAATGTTAGTGAATAGTGAAGATAGTGTAGACCAATCCGTAACACATTCAGATATTTGATTTCAACAAGGTAAAATTTATTGATGATGAAAAGAACAAATACATTATATATCTCTTCAAAAAACAAATACATTGTATATCATTGAAAATATAAAATGAGTAGCTACAACCCTATTTAAGTATATCAAACAAGCTTAATTCAAATAACACACATCCTATGCCAACTACGGTAGTGGTAACCCCTGTACTATAAGGGCAAACTATGCCAAGCAGTTGACATATCTACAAGAAGTATCTACAAGAAGTATTCTTTGTCTCGCATGTTAGGCAAAAATTGAGTCGGTGGGGCTGCCATTATGTAACAAGGAAACAAAATTTGTCCAAAGGTGTGACATCTAGTAGTGTTAGGCAACAACATATGAATATTACAAATTTTTTGGTCTATACACAAATGAGATAAAAATTTGTCCAAAGGTGTGACATCTTGTAGTGTTAATAGTAACTTATATTCGGTAAAGCACCATAAAAAGATTAAAAAAAGGTAAAAGAAATACCCTCAGAGACCCGTTTCAAATCACAAATACAATACAGTTCAAAACAAGAAATCTATCCGATAAACCAACAAACGAGTATCAATCTGTTGTGTATTGGGATATCCATTCTTGAATCGTCACCGATTATGAATCATTCATATGGTATCCAATCAATTTTCGGGAGATCTCATCACTGGGTTATGTAAAAAGCAAAAACCATGCTTCATCAAAAAATAAAATAAAAAGCAAAAACCCTAGCACCACAAATTAGAACATAGAAATAGGAACATAAAAACACGAGATAGCACTGCAATGTAACAAGGAAACAAAACTTTGTACAAAGGTGTGACATCTACTACTGTTAGGCAATAATATATTACTATTACAAATTTTTGGTCTATACACAAATAAGATAAAAATTTGTCCAAAGGTGTGACATCTAGTAGTCGTAACCCTAAATTATATTCAGTAAAGCATCATAAAAGAGAAATACCCTCAGAGAGACCCGTTTCAAATCACAAATACAATCCAGTTCCGAACAAGAAATCTATCCGATAAACCAACAAACGAGTACCAATCTGTTGTGTATTGGGATATCCATTCTTGAATCATCACAGATTATAAATCATGCATACGGTATCAAATCAATTTTCGGGAGATCTCATCACTGGGTTATGTATAAAGCAAAAATCATGCTTCTTCAAAAAAAAAAACTGAAAAAACCCTAGCACCACAAATTAGAACATAAAAATAGGAACATAAAAACACGAGATAGCACTGCAATGTAACAAGGAAACAAAACTTTGTACAAAGGTGTGACATCTACTACTGTTAGGCAATAATATATTACTATTACAAATTTTTTGGTCTATACACAAATGAGATAAAAATTTGTCCAAAGGTGTGACATCTAGTAGTCGTAACCCTAAATTATATTCAGTAAAGCATCATAAAAGAGAAATACCCTCAGAGAGACCCGTTTCAAATCACAAATACAATCCAGTTCCGAACAAGAAATCTATCCGATAAACCAACAAACAAGTACCAATTTGTTGTGTATTGGGATATCCATTCTTGAATCGTCACCGTTTATAAATCATGCATACGGTATCAAATCAATTTTCGGGAGATCTCATCACTGGGTTATGTATAAAGCAAAAATCATGCTTCTTCAAAAAAAAAAAACTGAAAAAACCCTAGCACCACAAATTAGAACATAAAAATAGGAACATAAAAACACGAGATAGCACTGCAATGTAACAAGGAAACAAAACTTTGTACAAAGGTGTGACATCTACTACTGTTAGGCAATAATATATTACTATTACAAATTTTTTGGTCTATACACAAATGAGATAAAAATTTGTCCAAAGGTGTGACATCTAGTAGTCGTAACCCTAAATTATATTCAGTAAAGCATCATAAAAGAGAAATACCCTCAGAGAGACCCGTTTCAAATCACAAATACAATCCAGTTCCGAACAAGAAATCTATCCGATAAACCAACAAACGAGTACCAATCTGTTGTGTATTGGGATATCCATTCTTGAATCATCACAGATTATAAATCATGCATACGGTATCAAATCAATTTTCGGGAGATCTCATCACTGGGTTATGTATAAAGCAAAAATCATGCTTCTTCAAAAAAAAAAACTGAAAAAACCCTAGCACCACAAATTAGAACATAAAAATAGGAACATAAAAACACGAGATAGCACTGCAATGTAACAAGGAAACAAAACTTTGTACAAAGGTGTGACATCTACTACTGTTAGGCAATAATATATTACTATTACAAATTTTTTGGTCTATACACAAATGAGATAAAAATTTGTCCAAAGGTGTGACATCTAGTAGTCGTAACCCTAAATTATATTCAGTAAAGCATCATAAAAGAGAAATACCCTCAGAGAGACCCGTTTCAAATCACAAATACAATCCAGTTCCGAACAAGAAATCTATCCAATAAACCAACAAACAAGTACCAATTTGTTGTGTATTGGGATATCCATTCTTGAATCGTCACCGTTTATAAATCATGCATACGGTATCAAATCAATTTTCGGGAGATCTCATCACTGGGTTATGTATAAAGCAAAAATCATGCTTCTTCAAAAAAAAAAACAGAAAAAACCCTAGCACCACAAATTAGAACATGAAATTAGGAACATAAAGACACGAAATAGCACTGCAATGTAGAACTACGGCGCTACCAGTGAAGGAAATTATAGTTTCGGCGATGAGATTTATAGGCTTGTTTAGGGTTAGGGCGTGACATTTGTTTTTGGGCTTTAACTGAATGAGACCATGTATATAAATTCTTGACAGTTGCTTTCTAAATGCACACGCATCATTTTTTTTGTTTTTTCTGAATGCACCCATTCTTTTTCCCCCAAAATATAATTTTTAGTCGTGGTAACACATGTAAAATATAAACTGAATTTTATATTAAATTTTAGGATTGCTCTGACAAGTAGGGAATGTAAGACGGGCTAGTTGATATAATGAATTAGTGCATGGCAATTACTTCTATAATGATTTCATAGTTAGTTTCTTATAATGAGTTAGTTCAAGGTAGTTACTTGCAATAATCTCTTTTTGTTGGATGCGGTGTATCAGTTTATGAAGTTAGCTTTAATTATGTCGGTAACAACCGTAAATGTTGAACATGTTTTCTGTACTATAAAATATATGAAGAGTCAACTATGTAATAAGATGGGTAATCGATGGTTAAATGACCATCTCGGTGATATTGATCAAACACTTTGTTAGTTAATCAGTGCAATTCATCATCACTTCCATAGAAGATGAGTAAACTTTTATTTGTTTCTACCATAAAAGATGAATGAACTTTTGTTTGCTTCTTGGTGATATTGATCACTACGTCCATAATTTTATAGTACTATGACTACGTACAGCAAGAATATGTGCTCCTAATTAGGGCTGGCAATGAACCGAACCAACTCGAATGTAGTTCGAAATTCGACTCGAAAATTGATCCGTTGAACTTGGTTCATGAATCAAATGAGCCGAACCTGAGCTGAAAATTAAATTTGTTAATTAAATGAGCCGGACTTGAACTATAGATAGTTCGATTCGTTTAGTTTATGAGATGATTCGATTATTTATATATATATATTAAAAACTTTATATTTATTAAATGAATTAAATATTTATAAAAAAAAAAAATAACTTGATCGTTACCGTTTCTCCCCTTTTTTTACCCATCCGTTCCATTGTCTATCTAGGAAATAGGAATTTCACTTTATTAGCCTAACAACCTTCATTTCCTTTCCCTTCAAAAAAAAAAAAACCGTCATTTCCTTTAATCGTTATCCCATTTTCCAATTCCACCAAAACATAAAACGTTTTCTCTTCTTTTCCGACAGCCATAGGCAAATTCATACACGAAGCTCTTTGGTAATGAGAACCATAATAAGATGATATGGTCCCTGAGTTGTTTGTATAGGAGTTTCCATCAATTGTGCATCTTCAACTCTGTGCTTTTGTTTAGTTTGCCCTCTTTATTATTGGAATAGGCTTTTAAATTGCTTTTGTTCATTTTTCAAATTGTTTATTGGTGCATGTAGACTTTTCCATGATGTTAATAATCTACTTTCTCATTTGTTTTTTAAATTGTTGCTGCTTTGGAGTCCACGACGTCATTTGTGAAGCTTGTTGATGTCTGAAGGAGTAAACATTTAAGTTGAAGGCTATGGAAAATGTGGCTGCTATAACTGATACTATTTCTCTTGAAAGGGAGAACTATTAGAGTTTAGAAGTAGAAGAATATTTTGAGAATGTTCTCACTTTTGATTATTGAATTTTGTTGGTTTTTTTTTTCTTCCTTTGTTACTTATATCAGTTTTAATTTTCGATATTTTTCTGCATATCCATGCATCTTTGAATTTTCTACCATTCAAGTCTATCCTTTGTATGGATTTTGCTTTTCCTTTTTTTAAAAGGTCAAAGATCTATAAATTTTAATATTTATTTAAAAAAATGACTTTTAAATAATGTGATTCGAGCAACTGAACTGAACCTAACGAGCCGAACCGAGCTGCTCGCGAACTCCAATCGAGTCGAGTTCGAGCTAAAAAAAAGTTCGTAACGAACTCGAAACGAGTTTCGAGCTGAACTAAATTTTATCGAGTCGAACCGAGCTTAGACGAGTTCGGTTCGACTCGACTCATTTCCAGCCCTGTCCCTAATCATCATCACCTAATTATGTATGGACAAAACTATTCTTATTTTCAAAGCTTAAAAACTAGGTAGGCTTCCTTCTGAAAACTATGGATGATTTGTTGTGGTGTTAATTGATCTTTAAATGATTGGGTAGCTACTAATACAAATGAAGATGATAACTAGTGGCTTTCCTTGAGCACAAGATGTTGTAGTAATGGGGAAGGCTAGTGTGAGTTCCTTTTTGTTTTTAAGTTAGAGTCAGTGATTATTTTTTATTTTTTGTCATGTAGTCTAGTGGCTAGATTCACACATATTATGTGTGGAGAAGTGAAGAATTCGGGGTTCGAATCCCGACCTCTGCACAAATTATCTCTAGTAGCTACCAACTGAGCTACACGGGACGATTATTATTCTTAATAGCCTTATTATTAAACTGTTTTCTTAAAAGCGATATACAATTTGGGGTTGAGGGAGTAGTTAGGAGTGATGCACATAACATTAGTTAGAAGGTATGATTGGAAAATAACCGATTAAAGTTTCATTGAAAATAAAAACTGATATTTTTTGGGGAGAAATTATTTTTGCAAATGTGACATTTATTCCGGGATGATATTTGATCGATGTAGAAAATTAATTGCTTCAAGTAATATACTATTAATAATCCTTTTGAGTTTAGCTCAGTTAGTAGAGATATTGCATATTATATGCAGAGGTCTGGGTCTTAATTATGGACACTTCACTTCTCCACAATTTAATTGTGTGAGCTTTAGCCACTAGGCTACCTGACAAAAAAATAAAAATACTATTAATATAAGTGTGATAGACCACCAAATGTTCTATACGGTCTTAAACAAGGTGGGGTTTGAGGTTGAATTATTCTAATTGCTTATTATTGATAATTGAATTGAATTATTAGCTTAGTTTAACCAAACTTAAGGTATTTTGAGCACGGCTTCATTTTAATAAGCATATGAAGAAATTCTCCTTCGAAAAAGCATATGAAGAAATTTAATTTATTTAAATATAAACAAGGATATACAACCAAGAGAACAAAGGTACTCAAAAAATAAAAAAATGTTGAAAGATTGCATGAGAAATCTTCCAATCCATCCCGTCATGAACCATTTCTCAGTAACACCAATATGTACGTCATATAACTCATGATCCATTGTAAGAAGATATCATTTCGAACGTAAGAATTCAGCTTTGAATGGGAAACATAATAATTTGTCCTGCCAGGTGTTTTTTTTTGGTTACAAATACTTTTTATTTTAATGAATTATTCATTGAAGATAAAATTTGACTAATTCAACGAAGTAATAAAAAATGTTAGAAAATATATCAGGCATAATACTACTCTAGAACATATTGATTTAGTTCCTTAAAAAAAAAAATATCGATTTAGTATCTCCTAAGAAAAACATGCTGCTTCACGGTGAAAGATAATTTACCTGTTTTGAATTTTAATTATTCTAGCCACTAGTACTCATGCAGTCCATATAAAATTCATGCATAGTTCAATGTTCTAGAACTATTAAATGCATACGTTTCTAATAACTAATATATCAATCCACTTTGCTAAAAAAAATATATTAATCCACTTCCCTAAAAAAAACTTAATCCACTCGTAATAATTTATACTATATATAAAGATCAAATACATGACTTTGGAGTGATCTTTTGGCTTTTAATTATACCTTTAGACAAATTTACATATAAGAATATTATATTGTTGTTAGTATCATTCAAAAAATAAGAATTCATATTATATTTGTTATAATGTTGGTTTCATTATAAAAGATAAGTTTAGTTTGTTGCAATATAAAACTACAAAATATTTATACCAATTTTTTTAATCAAAACCAAAATTTACATAAGAATTATTGTTCGTAGTTTATAGGCATTAACGCAATAAAAAAGCGGACATACAGACATAGAATGCCTATTTGAATGCTAATAACAAAAAGAACAACACGCAAATATGAAATAACAAAGTGATCAAATTTTGTGAATAGGGTTAGACATTTACTCCCTTTATATTTGTGAATAGAGAAAAAAAGCTCTAATTTTGATTAACATTAGGCAACTTTGTCTTTTTATTAACTTATAAGGACTAGCATGACGATAAGAAAAATATTATTTAAAGGTTAATTTAATAGAATAGTGATATGATTTATGGACTAATTTGCCAGTAAATCAGACACATGTTGGCAAAATGACTAAATTGCTCGACATAATTCAAAATCAGAGTTTATTCTTACTTATTGACTAATTTTAAAAGTGTATATACCTGTCCTCGTGAGCTTAACTCAGTTGGTAAGGACAATGCATGAAATATGCAAGGTCCGAGATTCGAACCCCGGCCACCACCAAAAAAAAAGTGTACATGCCCAACCCTTAAAATTTAAGGGGACAAAATGGTTATTTACTCTTTTAATCTCACCCCAATGTAAACGGATCCGTCTTGAATGCTTTACATATAGATTGAATGATTATTACTCCCTCCGTTTCAAAATGAGTGTCGCTTTAGCCAAAAAAAATTGTTTCAAAATGAGTGTCGTTTTCAGTTTCCAATACAATAATAACTTTTTCTTATCAATTGTACCCTCCAATTATACTCTGCACACTACTTCCAAAGTATTACTTTTAAAATTAACCAATAGTTAATAAGAATGATTTGGTAAAATAACCACTCTCTTTCTTTTAATCATTGCATTTCTTAATATGTGTGTAAACACCTAAAACGACACTCATTTTGAAACGGAGGGAGTACTATCTTTCAAAAAAATAATAATATAGATTGAGTATGAAAAAAATATAAGCAAATGTATTAAAGTCAGTGCAAGAGATCCAGTCAAAGTAAAAGTGAGTACAACCTATTACAATGAGAATCTTGTACACTTTGAAGACTTTTTTTTTTTTGAAGGAATACACTTTGAAGACATGGCAGTCAAGTATTCCAGAAATTTGAAGAAAAAAAATCAATTTTTTACTTATTTCCAACGTATAAACTAAACCAAGACAACCGTTTAATTTTATCAACTATCAATACCTTCATCTATACCATTAAAAAAGATTGTTCTTTCTTTCAAAAAAAGGTTTAGACATTTTTCGAAGTGATTGTTTTCTTTCCTAGTCAAATGTATCTATTTTGAATTGACATATTTTACTTGACTGCCAACTTTGATAGCTTATACTCCCTCCGGTCCTATTTATAAGAGAAATTTTGGTCAACAAAAGTTAATGTATTTGGTTAAAAAATTGGACCAAATACATTCACTTTTGTTGACCCAAATTTCTCTTATAAATAGGACCGGAGGGAATATAAAACTGAGGAAGCAGAAAAAGGCAATCTTGATTGATGGCTAATGTTATATATATGTACCTGTTCGATCCAAGACCCTTTCAAAAATGTAAATTATTAATAACTATTAATATACATGAACTCATGAAGATAAGACAATAAATATTTTTTTTAACAAGCCAAAATGATATATATCAACAAAAGATTCGGCTCCCGAGCATAAGGAGTGCGGAGGGAAGTAGATCAAAAATACAACAACCAATCCTTAAGTTCAGAATAGAGATAAACAACTATCAGACAATCCCCAAACAAACAAGGGGTTGCTGCCACCACATATGGTAACCAAAAGGAAAGCACACATTTTTAGCTTTCAACCACGTTAGTGAAGTGATTTTTTACCTTTTTCATAAGTTTCATGATAGATTTAACATTATTAGAAAACAACTTATGATTCCTTTCATTCTAAATAGTCCAAATGCAACAGAGCCAGATCATGAATTCTGATATATTCGATCGAATAAGAGATTGCTATAAATAAATAAAAATAATCTAAAGTAGGGTACAAACAATCTATATATCCACTTGTAATTTAATCGATCTAAGTTAATGAGTGTATTTGCATACCCTAAAAATGCATGCATATATAGGTGCTTTGCGTAAACATACAAGTGTGCACCCACAAACAAATTAACAAACATTGGTAAAAATTAAAAAAGTTTGATAATGTATTTTGTCACCTCATCATCTTGGAAAATATTTGTTAAACACTTTATATGTGTATACATCTCGAGAGAGATATGGATGAGAGCGAGTGATAGATATATATGATATGTTAATCATATGATGGAAAAAGAAAATTATAGAGAAAATAAGACATTGAATGATTGTAGGATAGTTTAAGATATCAAAATATCATTGTTGCATTTTTATTTTTTTTTAGAAAAAGAATTGAATTCGGTAGTGATGTTTATAACACTCATACGTTGCGCATCAACTATTTGCTCTCCAGTTACAAAACTTCATTTCAATGTACAAAATATATTGTTTAACATAACACGTTTTATGTCACAAAGCAAATATCTAACATTCAATTATATATAGTAAACATTTTCTTGATAATCTAAAATGTTGTATACTTTATATCATATTTGTATATAGGTAATTTGCTCAAGAGTGAAAATATATATTGCAACATCGTATAAAAGATGAGGCATTGCCAGTTTACGAGCCACTTTTGCTAAAGTATGGACAACCTCGTTGAGTTGTGTTCCGATAAACTCAACGTTAGTTTTCAAAAGAAGAAAACAAAAGTGTCTACTATTTGTAAATAAAACATATATATGTTAAATTCAAAATTCCAAATTCTATGTATTAACATAAACATTTTTTAAATTTAACCATGTTAATTAATATCATTATAAATAAAATCCATAGTACATCCAGGAACATAATGAAAATTGCTACAAGAAGCATAGGTGATAGACGGGGTTAGCAAGAATTTGAATGGCTAAAAGATTTAACTCAGGGACTCAGGGTTACTTGAAAGTATTCATCTAGGGTGATAGACCATGTTAACTATTATCATGTCTTCATCGTTCTTCCCTGATTGGAAGAGACTCGTCCATAAGTCAAGATTTTCCTCATCTTCAATGCTGTCTCATGAGTCTTATACTTTGAATTTTGTTTCTCAATTCTCCTTCTTTTAATGTATATATGTTTCTACATTCTGTTGAACATCTACACTTTATTGTTGAGACCTAGAAGAAGGGGTTAAGTCTGGTGCACTAAGGGGACACATGCCATAAACCACCTCAAATGGACAATCCATTTTTTCCAACGAAATTAAAAAGAAAGATTGACCTAATAGGCCAATACTCATCATCCTCAACTTCATACACCTAAACTAATCTAAATGAAGCTCAATCCACTTCAGGGATACTTTGAAGTGCAGGTCTCCAAGATCTTTGAAGTGATTGATAGCCATTACTATGGTTCATCAATTGGGATAAAACTTGCTCCACCCTCAACTCCCTCATGTCCACTTTGCTTAACAACTCTTCTAACTGCTTCTTTGTAATCTTGATCTTCACCTCAGTTGTCGTTTTGGATGTGAAATCGCCTTCGGATGCCTGGAAATCCCAGTCATCGTCATCGGTCGCATATTTGGTTGATGATTGATTCTTCAAGCAGTTTCCCATTTTTGGTTTAGGAATTTCTTTTTTATCCTTTTTAAATTGAGTGTTATCTTTTGCCTAACAAATTTGAGTATTGTTTTGCTTATGCACAAAGTGAGAGGTTTCTTTTAAAGATATGGGAGGGTTGGGTATTATATAGGGAGAGGAAAAATAAAGATGCATACATGTGATGAGAATGAGTCAAAAAGAAAAATTATCAAAGGGACAGAAGAATGAGTCAGATTTTTGATTTAGTTTATAGAGGAAGATGATCTTTTTTTTTTTGTTGAAAGATATATAGGAAGGAGGATGTTTCCTTTATTTTATTAGGTGGAAAGTGGAGCCCATGCTAGTGGTGGCTGCACTTGGTTTTTGCCTCATGATAATGATAGTCAAATACTTTTATTACTATTTTTTTTATTTGGTGGACCTAAAGATTCAGTCCTAATCTGTACATGTCATATCTAATGACACTAATTTATTAAAGATAAAAAATTATCTTAAGTAATATAGTTAGCTAAAGAGTAAAAAGAAAAGGTTAGATTACATTCATAGAAGTATTACTGAGAACAAGTCTAGGCTTAGTTAAAAAGGGATAATATATTTAAGGGTTAAATAAGTAAATGACATCTCTAAATATACCAACATTTGATTTTAGTCATCTTAAAATGTTCTTTAGGTTCTTAGTCCCTCCAAAGTTTTCCATCTATTAAGTTAGTCCTTACTTTTTAGTCAACTCATGTCTAACCTTCCTAATTTTTAATGAACTTTTTTAGAAATTGGTAGAAAATTATGAAAATATTTAAAAAATATTTAGAATTTTTTAACAAAACATGAATTTAATATGATTTTTTTTAGCACCAAAAACATAAAATTTCATATTTAATTCATGTTTTGTTAAAAAAATTCTAATCTTTTTTAGGAGAGATTGTCATAATATTCTATCCTTTTGTGAAAAATTTCATTAAAAAATATGATGTTTAGACATTAGTTGACTAAAAAGTAGGGACTAATTCCATGGATGGAAATTTTAGAGGGACCAAAACATAATGAATATTTTATGAGGACTACAATCAAATGTTGATATATTTAAAGAGATAATTTACTTATGGGTTAATTATGTTTCTAGTCCCTATAAAATAGCGACCTTGTAAGTTTAGTCCCTACTTAATTTTAATAGCATTTTTAGTCCCTATAAAAAAAAATTTACTTATAATTTTAGTCCCTGCTAAAACAAAGTTTGATTAATTATCCTTAAACTCTTAAATTTTTGAACGATTTTTTTGAGACAAGATTAGAACACTATGAAAGGTTCGTTTACTAAAATTTAGAATTTTCTGACATGAAATGAATTAAATATGAATTTTTTAAAACGACAAAAGTTAAAGATAAAAAGTAATAAAATCTGGATGTAGAAATATCAAATTTTGCGATAATTTTTTGCGGATGAACTTTTAGTAATGTTCTAAACATGTCTGCAAAAAATTGTTCAAAAATTTAAGAGTTTAAGCATAAATTAAACAAATTTGAATTGAGTAGGGACTAATACTCAGTGCAGAAAAACAAAATTAGGGACTAAAAATGCTATTAAAATTAAGTAGGGACTAAACTTACAAGGTCGCTATTTTATAGGGACTAGAAACATAATTAACCCTTTACTTATTTAACCCTATATTTAATAAAGAATCTTACATCGAATAAAACATGACATAAACTTGTGTTTATACCTTGAGACAATTATCATCATGCAAACCGATTTTATAGAGTTGAAATTAGGTTCAACACAATTTCTAGTACATGTACTAAAGCATATGTGATCAAGAAATTTATTTTGACATTTTGTTGTTGGTACTCACATTTTCAAGAGTTTGTGGTTACAATTTATGAAGGGAAGGCAGCAGCCGATATAGTAGTGGAAGAGTGTCAAAGGGTTATTGGTGTGAAAATGGTCTAATTAGGAATCTCAAAGCATCCTTTCCAAAAAAAAAAAAAAAAAGGAATCTCAAAGCATAAAAGTAGATCTATGTGAACACATAATGACGAAAGGGATCTTTGAGTGAAGATGCTGTTTGCCAATTGCTCATTTACGTGCACATTGCTCACCCAACACAAACCACTTTTCTTTAGCTATACCAAATTTATGATTATTCATGTGCTGGTATATATATATTTACCATCTGTATTATTTAAAAGTATAACAAGTACATTTTTTAAACCATAAAATTGGTATGAAGGGGCCCAAGTCTCTTACAATTTAAACCAACTCATTGTCGGTAAAATATAACTTGTATTATTACTTTTGGTTGGTTCGGATCCTCTTAACAAAAATATGGTTGGTCCGAATGATAAATGACTCGTACACTTTAAATAAGTGTTTAATACTTGTTCCATGAAGCAGTGGCGGTTCTAAGGTCTGGCGAGTCTGGGCTTCGACCCTTTTTTTTTTTGCAATTTCTTATGTCAATTCTCCTGAATTTCTTATATATACATCTATAAATTGGACAATTTTTTTAGATTTTTGATTATTTGTTTGCAATTTCTTATGTAAACCCTTACAAAAGTGTTGCAATTTTTTTTTACCCAGACTTTATAATAATCTTGGCTCCTCTACTGCGATAAAGATTAGACATGGATAAAGGGAGATGATTGATACATCATACATTTTTGTAAAAATTAGATTGAATCGACGATGATATGTTCTATTGGACAAAAAATTTACATCAAATACCGTAGCTAAGATATTAACTTTAAAAAGATAGAAATGAGGTCTAAAAATTTGTGAAATGCTAATGAGTGTTTCCAGGTCACTCTTTAAGAACCATATGTTGTAAATATTAATGAAAATGCATGTATTCAATTGTAGAAAATCAAAATATTTAACTTTTTTAAATAATTTCTTATTGAAGAATGTTAAAAGAATATCCCAAAAACACTCGTTAGGGAAACCCTAAAAATTATAAGTGTTTTTCAAGGACAAAAATGTGAGGGCTTATACAAAGCCTTAAACTAACAATAACTTGAGGTCAAAACTTTGGTGTATAAGATGGGGGCTTAAGCTATGGACCCTTTAGCTTTGCAGCCTCCACTATAAAGCTACCATTTCAGTACACCAAAAATCAGGGGCACCATTAGTTTAAGGGCGCGAAAATAATTTTTTTTACCTAGTAGGTAGTACTCAGTAATTCTGTTGAAAATATATTTTTAAAGAACCTTGCTCTGGATAAATCTTTTACAACAAGAGATACAAATAAAAATACATTCAAATAATTAAAATGGCACAACTTTATTCATTCGCCTTGGGCATATAAATTCTTAAGACCGATCCTGCCAAAAAGTATCAAATTTGCCTAGGGCATATAAACACTTGCACTCTTCGATTTATCGAGAGGAACTTCAAAAAGGAAAAAATCATGACGCCTTACAAAACTCATAAGGGACAATGCCTCGAAAAATCACTGTTGTGGACTTCAGTTGGAGTTTGGTGTGATAGATAACCATCAAATACCAAAAGTAAACTTTCCTTTTTAAAATTTGGCATCTGATTGAAAAACTAATTAATCTAAAGGGTTCAATCTTACTGTCAACTTGCGGAGGTCCGTAAAGTCAGAGAAAAATTCTAGATTATCATTTTCATTTTATTGATTATTAAGGCAAAGGCTCTGTTCATGTAACTTTGTAAACAAAGAAAACTAAAATTTGTTTTGCTTCTGTTGCTAATATTCACGACCGTTATTTTTTACAAGTATAATTAAGTTCAGCAAGAATCTGTGCTCCTAATCATCATCACCTAATTAATTACTATGTATGGCATGGACCGTATAGTTCTTGTTTTCAAAGCTTATAAATTAGGTAGGCCTCCATCCTGCTGAAAACTACTTATATATGAGGAATGCGTGATTATTTGTAACACCACCAAAAAAACATGTCTATTTGTGTGGTGATAATTGGTCTTTGAGTGATTGGGTATACCCAGATCTTGTGGCTAGTGGCTTTCCTTGACCTAGATCTTGTTGCCACAAGATATAATAATGGAGGGCTAGTTATTGCATATATTTTGTGCAAATTGATTGGCAAATGGATAGATAAAGAAATTGATCAGGGGTGCACGATTTCGCCCATCTTCTAACTCAATTAATTGCCTTTGCACCATGCAAGAAGAGAATGATGTAATTCTAATGGGTAGCCACTAATTGGTGCATTTGATTGGACCAAAACAATATTCTTCTCAATAGAAATTAAGACGGTAAACATAACTCGGTTGGCAGGAACATGCATTGTTATATGCAGGGGTCGGATTCGAATCCCAGACACCTCACTTATTCATCATACAAAATGTAAATTCTAACCACTATACTATTTGAAGAAGAAGAAAAAAATTAAGATGGTGCATATTTTGGAGGTGACAGGTCTTATAAAAAGGTTATCGTGGTTTTGGTTTATCAATAGACATGGGTTGAAATAAAATCCGATTTTTTTCCATGTTGGAATTAGTAATCCTTTACTATATTCTCAAAAGTGTTTGTACTCACCCGAATAAACTTGGCTTATATAGAGAGGGTTAAATAAGTTTAATCTATACTAACGCAAAGACGGGTATTTACGTGTTTGTTTTTCTGTTCTTTTAATTGCGCTATGTAAATTATTAAGGTATTTTATATTAAATTAGCGAAAAGATGGGTACTCACGTTCCCGTTTTTCCGCTTTTTTTATTGCACTAAAACATGAAAATTAATAATAGTGTTTTTTTTATGAAATTTTTTTTTTGAACAAGCCAAAATGGAATTATATACCAAAACCAATAGCAGCTCCCAAGCACAATGTGTGCCTAGAAGACCACTAGTAAAATACAAAGAGAGTCAGTAACAGAGCCACAAAGAGCAAAAAGAACCAAGAAAAACAGGGTGGTTAGCCAATGCCCAAACAAGCCAAAGGGCTTGACCACCACAACTGCGTACCAAAAACAAACATGGCTTTTTTAGCTTTAAGCCACGCTAAAGATAACGACTTAACCTTTTCTAGCAACCTGGGGACATCTGATACAATATTGTTAAACAGTCGGTTGTTGCGTTCATTCCACAAAACCCAGGTACAAAGGAGCCAAATTAGTTGAAGAAACGAACGCTTAGCTTTAGCAACACCTGACATATAAGTAAACTGCATCAAATGATCTGGAACATTATTAGTATCCGCAGCCACAAAACCAATCCAACAATGCACTTGCTGCCATAAAGAAGTAGATACAGAACACAACAGAAACACGTGCTCAGCTGTCTCAACATGGCCGCAACCTGCAACACAAAGGGCCGCTTCTGACTGGATAATACCTCGATTTGCCAGATTTGCTTTCGTAGGTAAGCGATTCAGCAGTAGCCGCCAAGCAAAAATTGACACCTTCAATGGAACCTGATGGTGCCACACTAAGTCCAAGGCGGTACCCAAAAGGGGAGTGTCAGCAGGCGTTAAATAGTCGTAAGCACCACTCACTGAATAACCCCCTCCAGGGTCCGGAAGCCACACCCATATATCTGAAACATTAGGAAACAAGGAAACATCAAGCAGTAGAGTCTTACACTCCTCTAACAAATTCTCCTCCCACGCCCACAACCTACGCCTCCACCGCCACCCTTCCCCTCCCTGCTCTAGGCCAAGAGAGAACATAGTAGCAACAGACACCGATTTGTTCTCCGCTAACTCATACAACCTAGGAAAACGCTCACTGGGAGACAAGGCGCCTAACCATCTATGGGACCAAAACAACGTATCAGACCCGTCTCCCACCTTCCTCACCACACTATCACCGAACCACCGACCCCCAATATTGCCTTCCCCTTCTCGAATCCTCCCAACCTCCCTCCACCAAGAAGAACAACTTCGGCCCCCTACCTCCAACCTCCCATCTAGGCCGCCATAACGGGCGACTAACACCTGATACCACAACCCATCTCTATCCACTAACATCCTCCAGCACCATTTACCTAACAAAGAAACATTAAACTCCCTCAACTTCCTCACCCTCAAACCTCCAGACTCCTTAGAAGAGCACACTGTATTCCACCCTACCCAAGAAATTTTTCTATGTTCCTCACACCCCCCCCCCCCCCAAAAAAAAAAAAAATTATTTAACAAAGATTCAATGGAAGAGATTATACCTGATGGAGCTTTAAAGAAAGAAAGGGCATAGACAGGCAGAGAAGTCAACACAGATTTTAGAAGGATCAAACGGCCACCAAATGAGAGAAACCGGCTATTCCATCCCGACAATCTAGATTTAATTCGATTCACAACTGGGTCCCAAAAGGAAATTTTTCGCGGATTACTCCCAATAGGTAAACCAAGATACAAAAAAGGAACCTTCCCCACTTTACAACTCAACACTGAAGCCGCCTCACATAACCAAGAGCTTGAGATATTGACCCCCACCAAAAGGCTTTTATTAAAATTCACCTTCAATCCGGACATCGACTCGAAAATAACAAGAGTTGCCCGAATAGCACGTACATTTGCCCAGCTTTTCTGACCCAACAACAGAGTATCATCAGCAAATTGGAGATGAGACACCACCAGCAGATTGACTGTCCCCACTGAATAACCCGTGAACACTTGATTATCTACCATAGCTTTCATCAAAATGTCAAGCCCCTCAGCCGCCAGAAGAAACAAAAAAGGAGAGAGGGGATCCCCCTGACGTAAACCTCTATGTAAGGAAAATTCAGCCGTTGGGCTACCATTGACTAGAATAGAAGCGGTAGCAGTACCAATACATTCTCGAATCCATTTCCTCCACAGGACCGGAAATGACATTCGCTCCATTACCTAGTCCAGATAGCCCCAATCAACGAAATCATAAGCCTTTTCAAAATCCACCTTAAACAACAGAAGCTCCTTCTTTAATTTACTAGCTTCATCAACCACCTCATTGGCTATAAGGATACCATCAAGGATTTGTCGATTCTTAATAAACGCAGACTGAGTATCGGAAATCACACTTCTAATCACCAACCTCAATCTATTAGCTAACAATTTTGCTAGAATTTTATACATACTCCCCACTAAGGATATAGGTCTGAACTCATTAAGTCGTTGTGGGTTGTCCACTTTTGGAATAAGAACAATGAAAGTGGTGTTAATACCTTCGGCCAATTTACCATTGCGATGAAACTCAGACACGAACCTCATAATATCATCCTTCAACTCCAGCCAAAACTCTTTTATAAAACCAAAGTTGACCCTATCCGGCCCCGGATTTTTAAAGTTGTCACAGTCCCACACCGCCTCTTTGACTTCATCCACAGAAAACGGTTTAATCAAACCCCCACCCTCCGACAAGGAAAGAGAGCGGAACTGCAGATTAGTGATACTTGGTCGAGTCTCATTTTGGACCGTAAAATGTTGCGCAAAGTGACTAAACACAGCATGCCTAACAGGTTCCGCTCCCTCAACCAGCACACCATTAACCAAAATAGAGCATATAGAATTTTGTCGGCGACGATAGGACATCATAGAATGAAAAAATTTTGAGTTCGCATCACCTTCACGAAGCCACTGATTCCTCGATTGCTGCCAACAAATACTAGTATTACGCCTGGATAAAGAATGTATATTTTCAGACACACCATGTAACTCAACACATTCTTCCGCAGACAACTCCTCGACCTCCCCTTTACTATCCAACTCAGCCTGTCTGTCTTTTAAATTAGTAATTGTCGCGCTTAAATTTTGAGAATGAGAAGCATGCCACTCTTTCAGAGCAACTTTAATTAATTTAAACTTTTCTTTTAACACATAACCACCCCCATCCTTCCACCTGAAGCGAATTCCACTTAGCAGACACAAATTGTTTGTACCCTGGCAAGTCTGACCAACATTTCAAGAACCGAGAGGGCCTAGGCCCCCAATTTTCCTCATCAACTGATAAAATCAACGGGCAATGATCTGATAAGCCTCTCAACTGAGCAACCTGGATACAATTGGGCAATGATCTGATAGACCCCCAATTTTTTATGAAATTTTGATTTGGATTAAAACTAAAAATTTAAATGTTTGTTGCTTTCAAGTGTTTATTGCGCTAATGGGTATAAATTACGAAAATATTGATTAAAATTAATTTCATTTTGATTTAAATTATAGGTATAAATAATAGATATTTTTCACTTTCATATTGTAACAAACTATACTTATATTTTTGAATAATACCAATAATATGAAAAATATAACAAATATGCTATAAAATCTTTTTTTTTTGAATGACACCGGTAAAATAACATTTTTACGGTAATATTTGTTTAAGGATATAATTAGAAAGACAAAAAGTCAGCCCAAAACGGTCTACTTTCTTTATATATAGTATAAATAAGGCTTAATTGCATGTTTGGTCCCTTATGTTTATTTTAGTTTTCAAGTTGGTCCCTTACGTTGAATGTTTCAAGTTGGTCCCTTACGTTTTAAAAGTTTTCAAGTTGGTCCCTTACGTTTTGAAAGTTTCAAGTTGGTCCCTTATGTTTATTTTAGTTTTCAAGTTGGTCCCTTATGTTTATTTTAGTTTTCAAGTCGGTCCAAAACATAAGGGACCAACTTGAAAACTAAAATAAACATAAGGGACCAACTTGAAAACTAAAATAAACATAAGGGACTAACTTGAAACTTTCAAAACGTAAGGGACCAACTTGAAAACTAAAATAAACGTATGGGACCAACTTGAAACTTTCAAAACATAAGGGACCAACTTGAAAACTAAAATAAACATAAGGGACCAAACATGCAATTAAGCCTATAAATAAATGTCTCAAATTTTGTTTGAAGTATTTTGTTTTAAAATAAATTAAGTTTGAAGTATTATATATAGTATAAATAAATGTCCCAAAACGGTAATATTTTTTTAAAATAAATTAAGTTTGAAGTATTATATGATCATTTATGATGTTATTATTTTAATTTCTTAAAAATCATTTGATTGTTTCCGTAATTTAAAAATGAAAAGTAAGCCATTCTCTTCCATCCTCCCTTAAACCCTACATCCAAATACACCTCTTTCAGTAGATTTACAGAGAAGCTAGTTTGGGGAAAGAACGAAAGCCATCAATATGTGACTAGTTTTAAAATGTGACTTTTCAAAATGTGACTTTTCAAAACTGGTTCTGAACCAACTGAGTTAAATGGACAATCGTTTTATTGTTCGACTATTACTTTTCCAACCCTATCTACTTCTCACACGCCCTATATTTTTTACAAAAATTACCATGGTATTTTGGATTATAAAATCCGAACACATCCAAATTGTATTCGAATTTTATAATTCGAAATATGCTTATATATAAAATCAAAAATCTAAATCTCTCCCATTTTATCATTTTTGAATTTTGCATGTAAAAACAACCAAAAAAACAAAGTAAAAAATGATAAAAGCATGTCAAATAAAATCATAAAAATACCACTAAAAATTCTAAAAATCAATTAAAACTAATGCAAATTTTATTGATTTTTCTGAGAATATGATAGATGGGTCTAAACGATGGAATTTTGGATTTTGAGAGACGGAGTCCCATAAGAAGTCCCTTATAGGAGAATCTTGATCCTTGATTTTTTTCTGTTTTTTTGGGTAATTTTGGGAAGAATCTGATCAAGTAAGCCGAAAACCAGATTTTTGACTGAAAACAACTAACAATGACTTAAAACAGAAAGGGTGTTTAGGGGGTGTTCGGATTCTATAATACGAAAAAAAGCAAGGAACACGCCTTATTTTTAAAAAGTTTTTGGATTATAAAATCCGAATTGGTTAAAAGCTCATTTTTTTTCACCCCATAACAAAGGAAAACTCAATTCGGATTCTAAAATCCAGTAATCACATGGGCATTTTTGTGAAAAAATAAATAAATAATAGGGTGTGCGAGAAATAGGTAGGGTGGAAAAAGTAATAATCTTATTGTTTTTGTTTTTATATGGGCTTGTTTGGTTTTTGCATTAAATGGATTGGAGTTTTAAAATATGGGCCATTGTGGTTGTCGATTTGATTATGATTAACCAAATGTTTTGCACACCCCTAGTTAGAGTTGTTGAAGATGGCCTAAAATTCAAATTTGTTCCACTCCAAAGTGATGAAAAATGTGGTGATTAATCAAGTTGAAACCTCTAATAACTCTTCTCCTCATCATATGATAAAGAGGATCTTATATATCCTCATTCAACATTAAGTATTTTGCCGATTTATCGAATATACATTGTATCAAACCACAGATACCACGCTTAGTTTCAATCATTTTTAAATTCACATAAATTCTAAATTAAGGTTTGTAAAATTGGTTTGGTATTAGGATCGGAAGTAAGTTAAGACAAGTTAGAGAAAGTTGTGCTAGGATTATACTTAAATAACTTCACATCTAATGGAATTTAAATTCTATTGAATAACTTTTATGCTTCAAATATAACTCCAAATATCCCTCCTAACACATTTCTTGCAAGTAAACTGTGGAATTTAAATTCGTATGTGAAGTGGGAATCACATCCGTCAATTATTTTAACATCTTGATCAAGTTAAGCTTACACCCTCCGGTCACTATTATAAGCAAAATTTTGCATTTTAGATTCATTCAATTAATGTTGTATATGGTCTTTATTATAGACCACATACATCATTTAATGAATGAACCTAAAATGCAAAGTTTTGCTTATAATAGTGACCGGAGGGTGTACATCTATGCATATCAATTTGAAAGCATCAAGTATAGATCACAAAGGTCTTTTAAGGGTTGTAAAGAGGCCTATATACAAGAAAATGTCATTTATCTTGCCATTGATTCAAAAAGGCCTTAGCATAGGGGAGCATTCTTTACTATATACACAACATTCACACTTATATAAATAATATACTACTCATTTACACATTCATAATTACTCTTTGATTTCACAAAGTTACCAAGTTACTTGACTCTTATGTATTTACACAAAAGTCATAATTGCTTTTCTTTTTCATTTTTTTTTATTTTCTTTTTCTTTTCATATTTCTTTTGTTCTCAAGATAGTTTTTGCAAATCATCAAGTTACTTGTCTCTTAAGTAGTTACACAAAAGTCATACCTGTTTTTTCCAACTTAAATAAAACTATATAACTTAAACATATGCTTACCTATATCTTAGGACAAGGTACATTATTTAAGTAAACAATATGAAGGTTAGAGGTTTCCTTGATCCTTTCTATGATTTCAACATTTTAAGTCGCAAGATTCAACATAAAACGACCGAGTTAAAATAGATAATTGCCGATCTCTATGCATATAGTAAAAGTAGAAAGCTACCTCATACTTCAGCTATTTCTAGTTGATTGAAATTCAAATATGCTACTTTGGAGCAATACATGAGATGGTTTTGTACTAAGTACAAGTTTCAAATCCATGCTAATATACTAGAAAAGCAATAACATGTACCTTGGATGTGTGTAATTCATCAAAGTGTTTAACATTGTCTTGAAGTTATTGATGATTCAACCAAAACCTCGTACATTTAAAGCTTCACGTTCATTCATTCATTCAAAGAATTTATAAACAAAAACACACTTTTTCATAAAAAAAACAAAACAAAACTAAAAAACACTGCCATAATTAAACGTAAGGTTAACAAAATTGTTGCAAATTTTTACATCACCATCACATAAGAAGTACTTAAATACACAAGATAACAAGAACATATAAAACACTACATAGCTGGCTTATAATACCAGCAAGTTATTCAAATACAGATTATTCAAGATATTAAAGACTAAAATTGAAGGAGAGTATAGGAGAAAAAGCTATTAAAATATCACTCGATTATGGTGAGCTTTCAGTTTAATTCATTCCATACTTTACATAATTCTTTAATCCTACTCATCTTGATCTTCTTGTATGTAATCTCCATGACCGGTGCTCGATCTATCAGCACCAACTTCTTCTTCATCACCACGTCCTTCCTTAGCTTCAGCATGTGCAGCACCTCCCATACCCTTCGGAAAGTTCGGATAATATGTCTTATCCACAGGCCTCCGAATGTGTTCCCTCTATGCCTCCGAGTTAAGAATTTGGTAATCACAAGACTTTGGATCCTAAAACTACAATTGTAACATGTACATAGAATCATTAACATTATAAACGCCATATGCTAAGCATTAGAGATGTCCCATCTATGATTAAAGAAAGATATGCATATAGGGTCCTCATCAACAAAGCTAAGCCCGACAAATTATGAAGGTTCTGCTGGAACTGGTGGAGTGGAGGATGGTTGCCTTCCTGTCTCTCCTTTACAATGCATATCCATGTAATCTTCATCAATATACCCTTTGTTGATATCAAGACCAAGACCATGCGAT
Organism: Medicago sativa; assembly: GCF_051527215.1. Lineage (NCBI taxonomy): Eukaryota > Viridiplantae > Streptophyta > Magnoliopsida > Fabales > Fabaceae > Medicago > Medicago sativa. The sequence continues at coordinate 51,741,696 of NC_140751.1, read as the reverse complement.
GGTATAGTTTGTACTTGTGTTATGCAGAGGACCATTATTAGACCTAGGAATGCTAATGGTCTTCTATCATCATGCGGAGTCTCAACAATGATTTTCATTTGTTGGGATATTCCTGATAAAATTTTTAGTGTTTAGTCATAGATCAATAGATACAAGTTATAACATATTATCAATAATAAAGAAGCAAGAAGAAATTATGTACCTTTGAATTAGGTTCATGAGGGGATGACAGCCAACAAGCATGAGAAGATGACTACCCTCATTCCGTTTAGGTTTGCAAAGTCAGAGTGTTTAACCGTCTGATGGGATGACGTTTAAATAGCTAAACGGCTGAGGGCAGGGACCTCTCATTGGGCTTAGCTAAATGGTCCAACCCATCACAGTCCATTTAGAAAGAATAGCCCAATCACACGTATTCATCAACTAATTAGTGCTTAACACAATAGACCATAATTTATAATATAATATTAACTTATAATAATTGATTATTGTCAATCCATAATTGATTAATTAAATAATGGCTTAATTAATGATTTGGTCCCTTAAGTTATTTGTTGGTTACATTTTGGTCTCATAAGTTATTAACGTTACAATTTGGTCCTTTAAGTTATTTGTTGGTTACATTTTGGTCCCATAAGTTATTAACGTTACAATTTGGTCCCTTAACTTATTTTTTGGTTTCGTTTTGGTACCTTAACTCTTCCTCCGTCAACCACTCTGGTCCTTTATGTTATTAGAGTTAAGGGATCAAAACGAAAGCAAAAAATAAGTTAAGGGACCAAAACGAAACCAAAATGTAACCAAAACGAAACCAAATTGTAACGTTAATAACTTATGGGACCAAAATGTAACCAACAAATAACTTAAGGGACCAAATTGTAACGTTAATAACTTATGGGACCAAAATGTAACCAACAAATAACTTAAGGGACCAAATCATTAATTAAGCCTTAAATAATTAATCCAACAATTCCCTTTTGGTTTAACGTTATGGATGATGAGTAGTAGGAGGGCTTGCACAATGGCTGTGTGATTGGATCATGTAAATTTGAATGGTATTTCATATGATTGAGATCATATGTGTATCCCTCTTTGCATATGGGCTAAGCCACCACATCATTGTCCTAATTCGCTTGATTGACTTGCTTAGCATGAGGTAACAATTCATCATCAGCTGCTGCTCCGTCGAATCTTAATTCTTTTCCTCCCACTCTAGAAGTATATCAGAAAGGATTCTCATTAATTGGGTAAGCATTAGCTTATAATTTCTTAACAAGCTCATTGTTAATTAATTTCCTTAGGAGGGTGTACCAATAAAAATGACTTTCTTCTTTGAATCATATTGGCTATCTACTTATACTCGTTTCTTGGGCTAAAATCGAATTCATTCTCAACAAGGAAACCTCGGTTCTCTAACTTACTGAAGCGTTCTTGATTTTATTGTCCCTTAAATCGTCTTGCATCATATGCTGGTAGTTGTGGTTGAGGCATGGTTCTGCTTACGTGTTCTTTTTTTTTTTTTCCGATACATTTTGGTTAAATCTGCTTACGTATTCTATTGGCATCTTTCTTGAACCAAAAACACTCCTTGTCTTTCATTCCGTATCTTGAAAATATCAAATATACATTTAAGCTTGTATAATATAAATGGTCATCATTGAATTTACTTTTTTAGAATGTAATCAAACTTGACTAAAAGGTAATAATGCACGGATTTTTGTTTCACTACAATCTAGGTTCTGCCAGATTCGATGGGCAAGTGCAACCTCACCTAGCGAATCACCCCAGAATGAGTAAGTTTTGCAAATTTCTGTTTTGCAATAGTTAATACCTAAGCTTCTTCTTACTATTTTATCCATGCATTATAAAAACTAAAAGGTAGCATGTGGTTTTAGATTAAATATGCATATGGAAAGATAATTTATTTTTCTACATATCAATCTTTAAACATCAAAACTTTCAAAAAAAAATATCATGGTCATATTTACTCTTTACAAGAATAATATTATTTCATGCATGCATGCATATAATGGAAACATAATCATTTGATCAAAAACTAGGTGTTTTTTAAAATACCCTTTTTCTTAAACGCACAATTTTCCTATAAAAGATTATACAAAGTAGTTATTCTTTCTGAAAATTATTCGTTTAAAAGCATGAGAACATACCATGATGAAGAATGAAATGCAGAACTTTGCAAAGGAATGAAGCTAGAGTGAGAAAAACAGTGTTCTTGGTGTTTTGGAAGAAAAAAAAAAGTGATAGTGATGATGGATTGTGTTAATATGCAATGAAGTGGTTAACCTAATGGTTAAAGACATTGGAAGAAGTTTTTGAGTATTGGAAGTGGTGGAGTGATATAATTGGTTATTGGAGTGGCCTGAAACAAATTAAAGAAATTGCATCAAGATTCAAATTGGGTTAGCAAAGGATAACATTTAATTATGGTTGCTTGGAAAGGCTCAGAGTAACAAACAATGTGCATCATGTGTTTAAAAATACGACCAGTAGATTGTGGAGAAGCAACGCAAGTTCTAGAAAATAAACATTCAAACATGGAAACTCATATGCAAAATAAACATGATAAAAGGTGGAATATATTTGGCTCAAAATTCCAGTGGTTATGCTTTAGAGAAATAAGATGGTGATTTTGATGAGTGTCTCTTCCACCTCATTCGCCTCGATCACAACACTTTCGAAATTTTATATGTAATCTAGCCTTCCACCATGGTGGTAAGTACAATTTTATGAGCAAAAACCATTTTCATTTAAATTAGAAAGATTATGAAACTGATTGACTTCAATCAGGAAACATTAAAACTGGAAAACAACAAGTCATCACATGATATTGTACCTAAGTTTCAAGAAAATTAATTAGAATTGTCTTATTTGGATTCAAGAAAAATGTTGATTGATTGAGAAATTAGACGAGAGACATTATTGTAATTCATTTAACCTTTTGGCACACTTATAAATAAGTGAAGAAGGATGGGAAGTAAAAAATTAGATTTCTCCTCCCCCTTTCGTTTTCTAAATTAAGCTTGGAACCAACTTTGAAGATTTTGGAGCTTTGGAATTGTTGATTGGGGAATATGACTTTAGTTGTTAATGAACTTGGTGAATTAGAGGCAATTTTGTTGAGGAATTTGTTATCATTGTTGTTGAACTAAAATTGGAAATCATGGTTAGTGGGAGTTATGAAAACCTCATGGAAAATCATTGGTTAGATTAGAAATCGAGAAAAGGGGAAAATTTAACCATCATATTTCGTATAGATTGTTGGAACAAAATGTGTTTAACATTACCACCTTAAGTTTTGATGATAACAAGGTATTAAAAAGTCATTTGGATATGCTAATATTTGTTCAAGTGTGCAGGACCATAGACAAAAATTTATAAGTCTTAAAACAAAGTATTTGTTCTAAAAGAACAAAAGAGAGGAATGGAATGTGCAAAAGAAGCTTATGTTGCAAGACAGAGTCTGAAAACCATCAGAATCTGAAGACCATTAGAAGCTGACTGCCAGAGTCTGACATCATCAAGCGTCTGAAGACCATCAGAGTCTGAAGTTCATCAGAGTCTGAAGTCAAGAAGCTGCAGTTAGTTAAAGTTTGTTATTCTGAAGACACATCAATGCAGAAGGAATAGAAGCCTGAAGCAACGACTATTGCGGACGAATTAGAAGGCATTGGATGCTTATCCACTGAAGAGCGCAGGAAATGGACATAGTACAATTGTACAACCACTACTCCACTACCTTGGCTGCACTCAGTACTACTACAATTGTGTCTAAACTGATTATTTCTCCAAACAAGGAATGAATTTCAAATTATTTCCTCCTAGAACAATAACCATATCAAGCAACAGATCATTGCTGATGATCAAGCTTTAACAACGACTCTTTTTGATCTGCTGGCAATCATCAACGTATCTCTCACACCTCTATATAAAGGAGTGAAGATTTGAAGATTGTAAGAGACTCAACAACGTTTTTCAAGTGTCAAAACTCTGCTGAAACTGTTGCACATCAAAGTGCACTTAGAATTTCTTATAAACTTTGATATCTTAGAAATTCTAGAGTCTTATTTGATTTGTATTGTGAACACCACTGATTGTATATCAAGTGTTCAACCTCAAAAAAAATTCTGTGTAATTTTGTTTGTTTAGAAGTCTCTTGCTTTTGTGCTTGAGCATATGAAATCTCTTGTGTGCTTGAGAATTTGGAAGTCTCTTGCTTGTGTGCTTGAGCATTTGTAATCAGATATTGATTTTAATGAACTCTCCTTGGAAGTGTTAGGGGAAGATTAGAAGTGCAAGGGGGACAGGACTACTTCCGGATTGTGGAAGAAACTTGTATAATTGCTTTGTGTCTTTCTCTTCTCTCTCTCTCTCTCTCTCTCTCTCTCTCTCTCTCTCTCTCTCTCTCTCTCTCTCTCTCTCTCTCTCTCTCTCTCTTACATTATCCGCTGCATTAGACTCTAAACTTTGTTCTTGAATCTGAACTCTATCAGGCTCTGAACATTGGACTTAGTTTAAAAAGAAGAAAAAGAAAACACAATTCCACACCCCCTTCTTGTGTTTTTCTCACCTTCGTAGACATACTGTCAGAAAACTTCCATAACTCCTTGTACATGCATAGTTTCTTGATTACACGAAATAGGCTCTGGAATGGCTTAATTTTGTTATGTTATGACTGAGAAATTAAGTTACAAGTTTCAGTTAATATTCTGCACTAATATGGTTGGAATGTTCAAGCTATAATTTTCGGCACTGTGCTCAGATTTGGGTAACATGTTAGGAGCAAGGCCAAGGACGATGCTATAATTTTCGACGTTGTGCTTAGAATATTAATATTCATGAAAGTTTAATGGAAGTTCAGTTAGGCTATGTATATTTTATATATGCATAATGTTGGAATTCTAATGATATACATAGAGGGTTTTGCTAGAAGCCACCCATGAAGGTGTCTTTTAGCAAGCCACACCTCAAGGTGTGATTTTCACTTTTTAGTTATAACTTTGCTAAAATACACCTTCATAAAAATTAGTTTGTGTCTTTTAGCAAATGTTCATAGAATAACTTGTTAAAAGACACCTTCATAAAAGACACCTTCATACAAGGAAATTGATATAATGCATATATGGGGACTAGAAGTTGAATGAAAATTTTAGAGAGACTAAAATGAAAAGTTAGCATATTTATATAGACTAAAAACATATTTAACCCTATAAATTATAAAGGTTCATTTATTTTCTATCTATGAGTACAAGCATCAAGTTCATAGTAACTTAAAATGTAATCATAGGAGAACTAGTCCCATAATCTCTAGTTTCACCTTCACTTTTGGTCCCTCCTTTTAAATAAATAATGATGTAACCAAGAATTTATACTGTTTAGTTAATATAACTATATGACATAAGTGAAGCTGACATAAATAGTTAGATATGTTATGTGAAACTAGCATAACCGTTATACACGTTTAACGAATTAAATTGTGAGGTCACATCATCGTGAAAAGTATTGATTAATTATGTTTGACACCTTGTCGGCGGATGAATATTGTCGGGAACTTTCACACTCGACAGTTTCATACTTGTAATAAACGGAACTCAGATGCATTGATTGGTACACTTTTATTTTTGTTCAAAAATGATTATGTACCTAAATGAATACATATTTAATATATTATTGGAACATGTGTGTGTCTGTCTATATATATATATATATATATATATATATATATGTGTGTGTGTGTGTGTGTGTGTGTGTGTGTTGTTAAATGGAATTCACTAAGACAAGTAGGTCTCACCCCATTAATTTTATTATTAGACCTTGTTACATTTAGACCTTCTATTAATGTAAGGATTATAATTCCCCTATAATTCGATTTTGTAATTTTAATTTTTTTTGTGGTGGTCGGGGTTTGAACCTCGGACCTTGCATATATTATACATTGTCCTTACCAGCTGAGCTAAGCTCACGAGGACTGTAATTATAATTATCTAGTATCAAGTTATAATGTTTTGTATGATATTCTAGAAAAATATACAGGATGTTACATTTTTTGTAGGAATTCCGTGAATTTAGCATAAAGAAAAAAATGTCCACATGCTCTAATCAGCAAGCTTTTGAATTTAGCATAAAAAAAATTAATCATTTCATTATGCAAATTTACTACTATAAAATATAGTATCTTAAATATTCAACAAATATTTGTATAAGAAAATACTTGACTGAAAGAAACTAATCTTAAATATAAAATTCGGTTAAACCATATTATTAAAAACGAAATTCAAATTGTATAAATATATATTTCATGGTTTAGTAATTATGAAAAAATTTAGTCAAAAGCAATTATGGTAAAATATCATTATTATAATTTATTATTAAATATAACATATTAGTAATATATCATATCAATTTTTTTATTGAATTACTTTAAATAATAATGTCCAAATACATGATTGATGATATATTTTATTATCTGAATCAATTATATTTTATATTTAAAATGTGTTCACATTTAGTTAAATAGATATTTAAAAAATTTGACTTGTTGACCAAATTAAATATTTTTGACCATAATAAATGTTAGTTGCTTTTATTGAAAATCTATGAGAAAATACACAATGTTTATCACATATGTGTATAAATAATCTATTAGCTATTACACTTGTTATGAATAATATTTGTCAAATATGTTCATCCCATTATGTTTGTGCCTAACGTATGATCCACTATATGCAAATAAAGCCTTTTTTTTTGAACAAATGCAAATAAAGCCTTTGAAAATGATATTTATGTATCATCATATCAAATCGACGAAATACCAAATGATCTTTAATAATTTCAAAGGTGAGTGTTCTCTTAAATTGCATATGTATAAGTTTATAATTTTGATCATTCTCTTTGTGCAAACTATAATTGTAGGTAATTTTATACTTTTTGATTTCAAACAATCAGATATGTTAAATAATTTTACATATGATATTGCCTCCCACCTCTTGTTTTTCGGTTTGTTGTTCAAAATAATAATATATTTTAGCACTTGTGAAATTTTAAATTTTAAATCCAAAAAATACAATTGTGGTACATTTCACCATATTTTTGTTAAATTAGTCTTATGGTTGTCTCTGCATGTAAGAACAAAGTTTTAAAAATATGCATATCCCTTTGTTGAGAGTGAGTTTCTTTACCATGCAACATATCTATCATTCTACTCGTAGTTACATTATTTTGATATAGTATTTTTCAAATCTCACTTATATTCTTATGCTTTTGGTATTTATTACAATACCAAATTATCCTATATAGCTTTTTTTAAGAAGTTTTATTGCGATAAACTTTTCAATATAAAAGTGTACACGGAAAAGACTCACGTTTAACACTATTTTTTATACTGACAAGTAAATATTATAGATAACTTAGTACTTTTTATCATGAAATATAATGTTTATTGATTAAAATTATTTATTAGTTTTTATTCCAAAATTTAGTTTAACAACTTTTTTTTATTGTTACTACAGTAGGAAAAATCAAAACGATAAGGGTGAAGAAGCTTTATCATCTTCCTTGTGTCAAAATCAAGTCTGTCAAGATCAAAAGCATAGAAGGATGATAAAATTAGCGAACTTGGAATTGTGGGTGGAAAATCAAAGGCATTACATGGAAGCTATGACCCCAGATACTCCAAAATGGAGACGTATCCGTATTGGATACTGATACTTCATGGATACGTACCCACAAAGTATCTCAACTAATTATTTAATTTTAAAAAATATTTTATCGGATACTTATAAGATACTTCACATATACATATCCTAGAAAAGATTAAGGGTAAAAAAGTGAGACAATGTTGTGAAAATTCATTTGAGATGTATATGATTCAATTTTGGATATGCATCAATAGAATTGTTGCTCAATGAATCACTTACAAACAATTCTACTTCGTGTGGAAGAAGGTACCAAATGAAAGCAGATTTAATTAACTAACATTAGACAAAATTTGTATTGTGTTCTTTTAGTGATGCTTATGTTGATTATTACAAAAACTTTATTTTTTTATTTTATTTTGATCACGTGTATTATTTCTTAAAAAATTGTGACTTTTACAATGATATAATAATCAAGAGTAATCAATGCTTATTTTCTTTAATTATTTTATATACACATAAGTTTTAGTATAAATTTTTTATTGTTAACGTAACTTAGCCGTATCGTATCTTAAATTTAATAAATTTCACGTATTCGCGTATCCGTATCATATTCGCCTATTTCCCAACAATAAATATTAAATAATAAAAATTTATTTAATAATTAGGATGTTAAAAACTCGGCATTTTTTTAAGGCAAAGAGTAGCACAAAGACTACCCAAATTCATTTAAACAAAAGAAAGCATACATAGAAGAAAAGTGGGATATAACCCAAACCTTTTCAAAAGGTTGTGAACCTATAGTTGGGCATTCCCAACATATTTTTAACCAAAGCCTGCCTAATAATGTTTGGTGCATCTTGCCACCACAAAAAACCATCAGACCCCAAACCTAAGTTGGCTAGACCATCAGCACAGTTGTTTCCCTCTCTATAGATATGTGACACTATGAAGTTCTTTAAAAATAATAATAAAATGTTTTCTTTAAAAATAAATCCACTGTAGAAGAAAAAAATCATTCACTGATCACATTAATAAATTCATACTTGCCTTTAAACAATCATAATTAGAAAGTAACAAAGTTTCCAAGATTCAACTTAAAATGTAATTAAAATTAAATCGTCAATCACAACCCTAGTGCTACAATATCAGAGCTCGTGGCGACTACATTCTTATTCAACCACCAAATATCGGAACTAAACAGAAGGCATCCCCTTATCTCCACCTTCTAAGACGTCCCACAGCTACTCCTCATCAAACTGAGTATCTGTTCTCAAAGTACATCCACCATACGGAAAACAACACAACAAAATAAGGGGTGAAAAATCTTGCCATAACATAATAATAGGGAAAAGCACGCACATTAAATAAATATCAAAAAGAATATAATCCCCACAGTATCATCACTCTTAGCAGTTATTATGTATAATCTCTTCATTTTACGTATCACTGTAGCACGTCATTTTCACACTTAAACACCAAGTACAAACACCATCATATAGATGCATATGGCTCTCCTAACGACCTATATGAATGTGGTACCACACCTACTTTTCATTTTGCCAGAGTATGTTACTGGACTTTCACCTACATAAGTTGTCAGAGGTATGTTACTGGACTTTCCCCTGCATATTTTGCCAGAGGTATATACTGGACTTTCATTGCATAACAATGCAAGACATCATGATCTAGACTTTACATGGACGCGTAGAATTAAAATAAACAAGTATTACAAGTATACACCCATCACATAATCCACATACTAATGCAAGATTCACCCTACTATGCATGACTCTAATGCAAGCACACAAAACATCCTCTCCACTCTCATCATCATCATAGATAAACATCACCACTCTCATCATCGTCATAAATTAACCATCAACACTCTCATAATCACAATAACATAGACATCGTCATTCTCATCATTATTATAATATAACATCATCATTTCTCACTGTAGTAATTTCTTTACATATATATAATAGGGTAATTACCTCTTTTGCTCCCTGCAATATTAGCGAATTCTGGTTTTAGTCCCTGTAAAAAAGAAAATAGATTATGTCCCTGTAATTTCAGATTCCTGCACTTTTGGTCCCTCGCTTGATCTTGTCAGCAGAATATGCTGAGTTTGGCAAGCTGACTGTATAATTATTTTTTTTAATAGGAATTAGATGCCACTTAGATTAAAATAAATTTTAATTTTAAAATTAAATATTAACTAAAACCTTTAAAATTAAATCATCCAATTTTTTTCCCCAAAAAAAAAAAATCCAATTAAAATCAAATTCAAGGTTTTTCCACCTTCCCATCGTGCTCTCCAGGTTCTTCTTCTATTAAAATCCAAACACAACATTAACATCAACTCCTACCGATTCATTCAAAGATGATAGACCAACAACAACAAATTAACACTAGTGGAAAATGAAAATAGAAACTCACAAATCAATTCAAAACAAATCAAAACAAACTCCCTTCAACCCACACGAGGTTCCAATCGAAACCGACCATACCACCGCCGTGCTATCCATCAACCACTGCCAAAATTCTTCCATGACACACTAAAGCTCGGATAAATCCACTATCCATTCGTTCATTGTTTTCATTTCTGGGAACACGGAAAGGGATTTTGTTGTTAACTGAATTTTCAGCCATTGTTGTTCAAAACAAAGATTCAGGAAGAGCTGATCTGGAAAGATAAATCATTATGGGCTTCAATTGCTCCATCAGATCTGGAAATATTCATTTCTCCATTAGAAAATTGTTGATGTTGTGTTTTTCAGTGTTGTTGATGTTGTGTAGTGGTGAAATAATTCTGAAATTTGTTTTTGGGTTTGAGTTGAAGCTTGTTGTGTTCTTGATAATTTCTAGAAGGACGCGGTGAAGAAGATGAAAAGTGAAGGAATAAACAAGTAGATGATGATTTTGATCAATTTTTATCAATGTTTAATCCTTTTCTATTTTGATGCATGAAGAGGAGATGGATTTGAGAGTTAGGATGAGATTGAAGAAGGGGATGAGTTTGCAGATTATGATGAACACATTTTTTTTAGTTGATTTTTAATTATTTTTTAAATTAAAGTTTTTGAATTTTAAATAATGGAAATAATTCTCCTTCAAACAAAATAATGGAAATAATTTTAAATTCAAATGGATTAAAAAATATTAAAATTACACAGTCAGCGTGCCAACTCAGCAGATTCTGTTGGCAAGATCAAGCGAGGGAACAAAAGTGGAGGAATCTGAAATCACAGGGATAAAATCTAATTTTTTTTTACATGGACAAAAACCGGAATTTGCTAATATTGCAGGGACCAAAAGAGGTATTTACCCTATATAATATTAATCATCATCACTCTCTGTCATAGTTATAGGACTCCTCATCATTACTCTATCATCCGTTTATATCACCACCTTATCTCTTCATTTTTCCACACCTTACGCGTGACTCATTCTACGTCAGCATCCCTTTATTTTATTTTATTATTCATCTCACAGACGTACTCTATTGTCTCATGTATTCTAGGCCCTCTATATACTTTATTCTGATATCATACCCTATTCCTCATTCTTAGTCTGAAGATATTTACTTTTTCATTATCATTACATATAACGTCTCCTCTCTTTACAACTAGGTCCTACCTCACCATCGTCATTAACTCCTTCATACTTATTCTTCTTAATAAAATGACTTTATATCTTATTACTTTGTTCTCATTCTCGTAGTCATCTATGCTCCGTCCATTAATTCATTCTAATTTACAGTTATTATCTCACCTTATCATTAATTTTGACTTCAACAACTTTCCTCACTAAGACTATATTATAATTCAAGGTTTCATTCTCTCGATACTGGTCATTATTATTATCGTCAACCATTATAATTGTTACCTCTTATCCGCTTTCCTATTCATCTTCCTCTCTTCTAATCGATCCTCGTCTTATTCATCATTATCATCATTCCTATTAACTTTCCTTACTTAATATAAAACTAATTATCTTCCCTTACATTTTATGTTGACGCCCCTCTCATTGTGTACAATTATCTAAATTAGACTTCTATATTCTTTATTCATTTTTACACCTTATACGTTACTATCTAACATTCATCTTAAGTTCATTAATTACCTTGGCTCTTTTACTCTTTCACTTAACGGTATTCCTAAACTCATTATAGGTTTAAGGAGATTATATTTAACCTCATCACTTACTCGAAAAAAACACCTACTTCATATCCCCTATTATCATCGTCTTATACCCCTTTTACTAAATCGTCTGTATTTAGACCCACCACGTACCCACACTATTTGCTCTACTAAATTCTCGTCTTATTAACGTTAATTAACATGATATCTTTTCTCACTGTTATTATCATCACTGGCCTTACCCAATGCTTTAACTCCTACCCACAACATAACCTTCTTCATCATTTACTCGTCACCCTAAAATAAGATACGTCGTCGGTATTACTCGTCATTTACAAATATCATTCATTACATCATTCATCATCACCATTCAACAATTGTTATTGTAATATCCCACTTTTATGATACGAAAAATTACTTGTTAACGATAGATTAAACGCGGTTAAGACTAAGGGTAAAATGGTAATTTCTCATGGAGGGGCTATTTAAGGATTTTTGGCTCAATAATTTCATAATTCTCACCATTTTCTCTCTCTAGGGTAAAGATTCAATTCTTCTCTCCCTTCTCTCTAGGAAAAAAATCGGTTCCCTCCTTCTCTCACTCTGCACAATCTTTGATTTTCATCTTTCCTCATGAAATTAAAGACAAAGATGGCTAGGGTTTATGGTGTTGGTTAGGGAAGTGATGAAGAAATCTTCTCTTTTCCCCTCTATTCATAATCTTTGCTCAATCTTCTTCTTAATCCTTTAAGAAACAAGAATCTAAGTTAGATTAGGGTTGGAACTTGTTGGTGACAAGTTGGAAGCAAGCTTCACCAACATCCCTCTTTCAACTAGGGTTTGAGCTTAGGGTTTGTTGTCAAGAACTTGGAGTTGTGTGCATATTCTCAGGTTAAACCAAGGTGAGTTCTAGGGTAGTTCCATTCATGGGATGATTGTTAAAGCTTGCAAGAAAACTATATATTTTTTTCTAGGGTTAATGTATAGGAAAGTTACCCCTTTGATGCCATGCATCTTTATACTTGTGAATACTTGCATAATAGCTGTTTTATAGGTTCTATATGACTTCTAGTACTATGGTATGCCTTGGGATGCCCTTGCTTTGAGGTTTTTTTGGGTGCAAAATGTCATTTTTACATGTTCTGAACTGACATAACTCGCCACGGCGAGCTATTACTCGCCACGGCGAGCTAGAAGTGCGAATGGGGGGTTCCACTCGCCCCCAACTCGCCTAGGCGAGTAACTACTCGCCTCCCACACCATTTTACTCGCCATGGCGAGCAGACAATGGGGGAGAGTCCTTGTTTTGCTCGTCATGGGTGGTTTGGGCGTTTCGCGGGCGGTTTTCTTAGAACAAATCTTGAAACGGTAACCTCTCAATTCAAGACACCAAGGCATAGTTTCCAAAAGAATGTTTCTTGAATGTTAAGCAAGTATTCATTATGCATAAATGAGCATGGCATACGAGGGAGTTTATTAGATAAGTTGAATGGGCATTATGTAATAGTGAAGGAGGGAAATGGAACTAGAGCCTCGACGTAGATGTTGAGAACTAGGATGTAGATCATGATAAATTATGTTAAGGGTAATGAATGTCTTTTATGCTTATGAACTTATATGTATTACCCTCAGGATCGATCAAGGATCCAAGTTAAAGGAATTTAACTCAAGTGGTTATAGATTAATCATTCATGTATGCATAAGATTATGACTAATACAAGATGTAGGTGTTCGTGTCTCTCGCTATCCACGTTAGGGGGATACGAGAGGTTCTCGACCTAAGGGGAACGGTTCAAGCCGCAAGGGACCCGCACGACACCGAGAGAGTCCGATGTACGTACATCGGTCATGTATGGGAGTGTACTCAGGGTTACTCCACCCGGGACTCTCCGTAAAATGAACCAAGATTATGTTTGATTGTTCAACCCTAACATAATGATATAATGAATGTATTCATGCATGATTATGATATGATAGATATGAGCAAGTTATTAAGGATTGCCAAGGACGATCCTAGGTTACCCTATTCGTCCGGTATAGGTTGTGCAATGATTTAATTCATGTTTAGGCTTCGATGCATTTAGTGTATCTTAGCAAAGCGGTTCTAGGAACCCTTAACCGCCATGGCACGCATGTTGTTAGCAAGCCTATAACAAATAGGAAAGACCTAAGACGAATATAGCATGCACGACCGTCAAAGGTACAAGTCCACACACGTATAATCAACCGCCAGGTTGTAAAGTAGACACGTGATAACCATAGGTTATCCCCGAGGTTATCACTAGCCTAGGGCTAGAAAGAACTCACTGAGACATTATGTCTCACCCAACTCCTTATTTGTTCAGGTTTACAGGTTGCGCAAGGAAAAGGTAAAGAAAAAGTCTTGGATTGATCGTGACTTCATGGAATCGCTTTGTTGTGAATTAGAGATGTATATGTTATATTATAAGATGTGTATTTATGGGTTTTGTATTTACCCTATGTATGTTAAACCTTTTGGTGTAATAATGTAACATAGAAGCTTTGGATGGTGTTGTAACCGAACTTCCGACTTGATGGCGTGTCTTGTATTTGTATAATTAATGTATCCAATATCAGTTTAACGCTTATTTGATTATTCTAGACACTTTCAAATTTAGGCGTTACAATTTGATTATCCAACGCACCAGCAGTCTTCATGGATTATATGAACCGGATTTTCCAACCTTATCTAGATCAGTTTGTTATTATTTTCATTGATGACATTCTGATTTATTCTAAGAATCCACAAGAGCATGCTCAGCATCTAAGAATAGTGTTGGATATCCTTCGGGAGAAGCAATTGTTTGCAAAGTTCAGTAAGTGCGAGTTTTGGTTATCGGAAGTCAAATTTCTGGGCCATGTTATTTCTCAAGGTGGTGTAGCAGTTGATCAATCCAAGGTTGAGGCTGTTCAAAGTTGGGCAAGGCCGAAGAATGTTTCTGAAGTTCGGAGCTTTTTGGGACTAGCAAGATATTACCGACGGTTCATCATGAAGTTTTCTGAAATCGCTTTGCCTTTAACTCGACTCACGAGGAAAGAGGTACCTTTTGTGTGGGATGAGGAATGTGAAAAGAGTTTTAGGACCCTGAAGACGAAGTTGACTCAAGCTCCTGTGTTGACAATTCCAGATCCAGAAAAGAAATATGTGGTATTTTGTGATGCATCGTCTAAGGGACTCAGAGAAGTACTTATGCAAGAAAACAATGTAGTAGCTTATGCATCTAGACAACTCAAGACGCATGAAGTAAATTATCCCGCCCATGATCTAGAGTTGGCTGCTATAATCTTCGTTTTGAAGATATGGAGGCATCACCTTTATGGAACGCATTTTGAATTGTTTAGTGATCACAAGAGTCTGAAATATTTATTTGATCAGAGGGATTTGAATATGAGGCAGAGGCGTTGGATGGAATACCTTAAGGACTTCGACTTTGATTTGAAATATCATCCAGGAAAGGCCAATGTTGTAGCGGATGCTTTGAGTAGTAAGGCCTTAGTTCAAGCCGAAGTTATGATGCACACTTGTAAGATGTATGAAAAGGTTCGTGATCTTAACCTTGGAGTTACTGATGTCGGTGATGGTATTTGTTTGTATAATTTGGAAGTCTCGTGTGACTTGCGATCAAGAATCGTACAAGCACAAAGTGATGATTTGGAACTTCGGAAACGAAGTGGTTACCCAGAATTCTCTATGGCTGCAGATGGAGCAATTTTGTATGAAGGAAGATTATGTGTTCCAAATAATCAAGAGCTTAGAAGATTGATTTTGGAAGAAGCTCATAAAAGCAGTTTTTCAATTCACCCTGGTACAACTAAGATGTATCAAGATTTAAAGAAAGAGTATTGGTGGCCCGGCATGAAAAAGGATATTGCTGAATTTGTAGCACGGTTTGTTGTATGTCAGCAAGTCAAGATAGAGCATCAGAGACCAGCTGGTATGTTGCAACCATTAGAGATTCCTCAATGGAAATGGGAGCACACTACCATGGATTTTGTAGGAGGTTTACCCCGTACTCAAAGAGGTCATGATTCAATTTGGGTAATAGTAGATAGGCTAACCAAATCATCTCATTTCTTACCGGTAAGGTCTACCTACAAGACATCACAATATGCATATTTGTTTATTTCCGAGATTGTCAAGCTACACGATGTTCCTGTGAGTATCGTATCAGATAGGGATCCAATCTTCACTTCGCATTTTTGGAGGGCTTTTAATAAAGCCTTAGGGACTAAATTGAAACTAAGCACGTCACATCATCCGCAAACCGATGGTCAATCAGAAAGAACTATCCAAACCTTAGAAGATATGTTACGTGCTTGTGTTTTGGAAGATGGAGGAAGTTGGAACCATCATCTACCTTTGATAGAATTTTCCTACAACAATAGCTATCATGCAAGTATCGGAATGGCACCATATGAAGCTTTGTATGGTAGGAAGTGTAGGACCCCATTGTGTTGGGCTGAGGTTGGAGACAAGAGCATCCTTGGACCGGAGATCATTCAAGAAACGACTTTGAAGATTAAGTCAATTCAAGAGAAAATGAAGATAGCTCAAAGTCGTCAGAAAAGCTATGCGGATCAGAGGTGGAGACCTTTGGAGTTTAATGAAGGTGATCGTGTGTTTCTAAGAGTTACGCCTAAGCTGGGTTTGAGAGGTGTTTTTAGAACCAAGAAATTAAGTCCTAGATATGTGGGACCACTTTTGATACTCAAGCGTATCGGACCAGTAGCTTATCAGTTGGCCTTACCTCCAGCTATGTCGGGTTTGCATGATGTATTCCATGTGTCGCAGCTGAAGAAGTATGTTCCAGATCTCTTTCAGCCAGTTGAATTAGACTCTATAGAGTTAAGATCAAATTTGACATTTCAGCCGGAACCAGAGGGTATAGTAGATTGTGACGTCAAATCTCTCAGGAACAAAGAGATTCCCATAGTCAAGGTTGTATGGAAAGGATCTCCAGATGGTGAAGCAACATGGGAACTTGAATCAGAGATGTGGAGTCAGTATCCGCATTTGTTTTCAGGTAAATTTCAAATTTCGAGGACGAAATTTTTTTTTAGGGGGGTAGGATGTAATATCCCACTTTTATGATACGAAGAATTACTTGTTAATGATAGATTAAACGCGGTTAAGACTAAGGGTAAAATGGTAATTTCTCATGGAGGGGCTATTTAAGGATTTTTGGCTCAATAATTTCATAATTCTCACCATTTTCTCTCTCTAGGGTAAAGATTCAATTCTTTTCTCCCTTCTCTCTAGGAAAAAAATCGGTTCCCTCCTTCTCTCACTCTACACAATCTTTGATTTTCATCTTTCCTCATGAAATTAAAGACAAAGATGGCTAGGGTTTATGGTGTTGGTTAGGGAAGTGATGAAGAAATCTTCTCTTTTCCCCTCTATTCATAATCTTTGCTCAATCTTCTTCTTAATCCTTCAAGAAACAAGAATCTAAGTTAGATTAGGGTTGGAACTTGTTGGTGACAAGTTGGAAGCAAGCTTCACCAACATCCCTCTTTCAACTAGGGTTTGAGCTTAGGGTTTGTTGTCAAGAACTTGGAGTTGTGTGCATATTCTCAGGTTAAACCAAGGTGAGTTCTAGGGTAGTTCCATTCCATGGGATGAGTGTTAAAGCTTGCAAGAAAACTATATATTTTTTTCTAGGGTTAATGTATAGGAAAGTTACCCCTTTTATGCCATGCATCTTTATACTTGTGAATACTTGCATAATAGCTGTTTTACAGGTTCTATATGACTTCTAGTACTATGGTATGCCTTGGGATGCCTTGCTTTGAGGTTTTTTTGGTGCAAAATGTCATTTTTACATGTTCTGAACTGACATAACTCGCCACGGCGAGCTAGAAGTGCGAATGGGGGGTTCCACTCGCCCCCAACTCGCCTAGGCGAGTACCTACTCGCCTCCCACACCATTTTACTCGCCATGGCGAGCAGACAATGGGGGAGACTCATTGTTTTGCTCGTCATGGGTGGTTTGGGCATTTCGCGGGCGGTTTTCTTAGAACAAATCTTGAAACGGTAACCCCTCAATTCAAGACACCAAGGCATAGTTTCCAAAAGAATGTTTCTTGAATGTTAAGCAAGTATTCATTATGCATAAATGAGCATGGCATACGAGGGAGTTTATTAGATAAGTTGAATGGGCATTATGTAATAGTGAAGGAGGGAAATGGAACTAGAGCCTCGACGTAGATGTTGAGAACTAGGATGTAGATCATGATAAATTATGTTAAGGGTAATGAATGTCTTTTATGCTTATGAACTTATATGTATTACCCTCAGGATCGATCAAGGATCCGAGTTAAAGGAATTTAACTCAAGTGGTTATAGATTAATCATTCATGTATGCATAAGATTATGACTAATACAAGATGTAGGTGTTCGTGTCTCTCGCTATCCACGTTAGGGGGATACGAGAGGTTCTCGACCTAAGGGGAACGGTTCAAGCCGCAAGGGACCCACACGACACCGAGGGAGTCCGATGTACGTACATCGGTCATGTATGGGAGTGTACTCGGGGTTACTCCACCCGGGACCGTAAAATGAACCAAGATTATGTTTGATTGTTCAACCCTAACATAATGATATAATGAATGTATTCATGCATGATTATGATATGATAGATATGAGCAAGTTATTAAGGATTGCCAAGGACGATCCTAGGTTACCCTATTCGTCCGGTATAGGTTGTGCCATGAATTAATTCATGTTTAGGCTTCGATACATTTAGTGTATCTTAGCAAAGCGGTTCTAGGAACCCTTAACCGCCATGGCACGCATGTTGTTAGCAAGCCTATAACAAATAGGAAAGACCTAAGACGGATATAGCATGCACGACCGTCAAAGGTACAAGTCCACACACGTATAATCAACCGCCAGGTTGTAAAGTAGACACGTGATAACCATAGGTTATCCCCAAGGTTATCACTAGCCTAGGGCTAGAAAGAACTCACTGACACATTATGTCTCACCCAACTCCTTATTTGTTCAGGTTTACAGGTTACGCAAGGAAAAGGTAAAGAAAAAGTCTTGGATTGATCGTGACTTCATGGAATCGCTTTGTTGTGAATTAGAGATGTATATGTTATATTATAAGATGTGTATTTATGGGTTTTGTATTTACCCTATGTATGTTAAACCTTTTGGTGTAATAATGTAACATAGAAGCTTTGGATGGTATTGTAACCGAACTTCCGACTTGATGTCGTGTCTTGTATTTGTATAATTAATGTATCCAATATCAGTTTAACGCTTATTTGATTATTCTAGACACTTTCAAATTTAGGCGTTACAGTTATCTTAGCATAGATCTTCATCATACGACAGTAACTTCTCATCATTAATCATCATGAAAACACACATCTATATCTCCCTAGATTTCTCATTCCACTATTTAACTACTTCTCTCTTTAGGCTCACTATTGTCTTTGGGATGATCACTTCTAATTATTCCTAACCACACTCCCTCATTTAATTATATATTTCCTCTTACCTTACACTCTAACGGCTTTCTTAAACTCACTATTGCTTTCATAGGCGTCTTAGAGTTAATTGAAAGGATTATGCTAAAAATTCACAAGGAACGAAGAATGACCCATGTGCGGTGTTTTAAGTCCAACTAAAGGAATATCAAAGTTAACATCCATCTCTATTAATTTCACGAAGGCACTCAAACCTAATTCGAAACAAAAAAAATGGTAGAAAGGTTGATTTTCCTAAGCCTGGGAAAATAGCTCGACCTGCAGACTCCCGTGTAGTATTTTAATCATATCTTGAGTTCTATATTTCTAAATTAAGCCCCTCCAAAGGCCAGTGAAATCCAACATCCATATCTACAACTTTCATGTTTACATCGAAACCCAGTTTGGAACGGAAAATGGTTAAAAAAAAACAGTTTTTGTTTGTTAAGTTGGGCTGACAAAATCGGGGGCCGAATTTCCAAAATCGGGGCCCGATTTTTGACGAATCAAAACTCCCAAAATCAGTCAAAAAATGCAGTTTTTACCCAGTAATCACTTTTAAATCAATTAAACTCAATCCCAACACACCCAAATCGTCCCTAATCATCGTATCTAGGGTTAGCCTACTGTTTGGGAGTTAATTCTCTCTTAACCTATCCAATGTTACATTCTTTCAGGATTAAGTTCATAACACTATTCTCTAAACTAGGTTCCCTTAGTTTTACCCTTTCCACAACAATTTTACATTCATTCATCATAATTTTCAGCGAAATACTTCATCATAACAACAATCATATCTTAAGAATTGATTAACCCCATCAACATTCTCATCACCATCATAACAACACTCATACTCTAATCCCTTTACAACCCCATAACAAAATATTAAACCCTAGAGATAAAGAGATTCTCCCCCTTACCTCGAATCCTTCGAAAATTCTGGTTTGTGGCTTGACCTCGCTGCCGCTAGGTTTTCTCCTCCTCTTTTCTTTCTTTTCCACGTTAAGCAATACTGACTCTTCTAACTCCTAACCTTTCTATTTATATTAGGGACGGTCGCTTGTTACGACTCTCTTCTCCTGTACTCACTGTTCTTTTACTCCTCCCCTCCCCCACTTATTTAAAAGTTATATTCTACACCCCCGACTCCACATTATTTTATTTTGACTCCTCCCTTCATTTTATTTAAATTCTCATACTAATTCTCAATCAACATCAATATTTCATTTTCTCAACAACAAAACAATACGCAAGCACAAGCAACATCAATAATAATATTAATCAAAACTTCACCTATTAAATATCATTGAATCAATTATAAATTGAAAGTTGGGGTGTTACACATATCACATATCAGGGCTTCGTAGGATGGAAGGAATGCCATTTGGGTATAAAACTAGTTAAATTTAATAGGGAGAAATGACGCTTAGAGGAGGCCATACAGCTTGTTAAACCCATTAAGATGAAAAATTATAGATGCAAGGACTGAGCTTGTGTCCAGTCCCAAACGTTCGGAAAGGATGATGAGAACAATACAAACCTTATGAAAAAAAAAAACCTTTTATCTCCTTTTTTTTTTGTAAACCTTCACAAGGTTTTTATTGTTCTCATTATCCTTTCCCAACATTTGGGCATGCACACGAGCTCAGTCCCAGCATCTGTGATTTCCCAATTTCAGTTCTCTATCATTATAGAGAACTGAAATTGTATATGAATAAAAATAAAATAAAATAAAATAATGGATTTGGGGGAAAAGAATGGTAAAAGAAGGCGTCACAATCACTTCTAATCCAAGAAGAAATGCCAAGCCAAGATGAATCGTCACAATGGTAAGGACGCCGTTAATAAGATTCGATAAACGAGTTCTAATCCAAGAACTCAAAGAGGAGAAAAATCTCACTCAAAATACACAGTGTAATTCTTATCCAAATTCAAGCTTCTTTTATTCATGAAATCACCCCCTATATATAGGAAAGGCTAAACTGGTTGCAAAAGACTCGTAACTCAATACATTTATGCCTCATAAAGAAAATAAAAT
The DNA here is from genome assembly GCF_051527215.1 of Medicago sativa. Classification (NCBI taxonomy): domain Eukaryota; kingdom Viridiplantae; phylum Streptophyta; class Magnoliopsida; order Fabales; family Fabaceae; genus Medicago; species Medicago sativa. Next base: position 51,720,364 of record NC_140751.1, on the reverse strand, counting down.
AAATTGACTTTTATGCCTCCTAAATAATATTAAGACCTGACAAAAATGCAAGGAAGACTTTTAATTCCCAAATGAATTCACTGTTAATTAATGATCTTCCAATTATCCTTAATCCACCTTTGAATTCTAACGTGAGCTGTCCAAATATAATTCCACTAAAAGTCTTTCTTCACAATCAAATAGGCAACTTGTGGAAATGATAGTCTATAGAAAAATATAAGATGGTAGCTTGAAATTAAACGTAAAACGATGGATTAAACATGAATAAATCATTTTTAGTGCATCTTTTATATGTTTCTTTCCATATGCTTATTGAGCTTTTGATCTCATCACTTGTCCTTACTTCGCTTCCTGTCTATGTCATTTCCTTCTTCAAAACTTCATCGGATATCATCTCCTCTATTGTATCTCTTTTTATGTGAATATTAAACTCCTCTCCTTTTGATGTATTAAAGCAAAATTTGCTATCTTTCATTATAGTTTTCATAACTAGTGCCAAACTCATTTGTGTATTTGGGAATTAGCTAATTTATCCTTCAAATTTTTGAATTTATACTATATTTTTTAGCTATCTTAACTAGTACATCTTGTGTTGGGTTGATAAGCGGTTGGTAGTAATATATTTCATTTTTATCTTTAAAAAAAAATTCTATACATGTATCCAAAGAAAATCAATAAGTGAATTTTTTTTTTTTTTAGGGGTCAATAAGTGAATTGTATCCTAAAAGAAACTAACGAATGATAATTTCTTTATTATTTTTTATAAGATAAAAAGGGGGTGATTTTCACTAGAAGAATCGTGTTTGAGATAAGGATTGATGAGTAGGGCATTTTTATTTTTAGTGTTTTACGCTTGACACGCAAACAAGACAGCAACAACGAAGAAACAACATAAGGATTAACAAAAACGTCATCATTCGTGAACAACAAGCAAACAGCGCTTGTTTTAATGTTGCTGTCACTGTTACCGAATCCAACAAAATTCATTCCCTTTCTTCTTGTTCTTCTTCATTTTCATTCTCATTCTTCAATCACCATTCAATCTTCTTCGTTTTTTCTCCGACCACTTGGTACGTACATGTTTTTACTATTTTTCTTATCAAATTTATTTATTTTTTGTCTTCTATTTATTAATTTTCGTTATTTTTGTAGAGTTTGATTGGGTTTATTTGTTGAAAATGTTGGAGTTTGGTTCACTTTCATTATTTTGCCACTAAACCTTCAATTTTGTCCTTAAACTATTATTAGTTTAGTTATGAATTAAGGAGAGTGGTAATTTAGAGGCTAACTTGATAAATTGAGAGTTCTTTATTTGCATAAGCTATTATTCATAAGCTTGTCAAATAGTTTATGAAAAATCAGTTTATGAAGATACAATTTGAACTTATGAATTGACATAGGAAGTTATTTATTTACATAAGCTATTTTGCATAAGCTTAAAAATAAGCTGATCCAAACTGGCCTTATATTGCAATATCTACTCAGTTTTTGTATAGTAGCTTGCCAGGGACATATTGATTTAGAAAACGGTCCGTTGCCGAGGAAAATGCCGCAACAAAAGGTATAGCCGTATAGGTAGCCGACGTTATTGGTTTTCACCACTTTTACAATGTGAACAAAAACCACGACAAAACACTGTTACAGCCGCGACGAAACGCTTTTACGCCACAAAAAATGTTGTTCATGACAATAGACATAGAATCCGGATATTCAGTTTTTAGAATATGGTTTAGCATCCTCAATCTAGATTGAAGTTACACCAGTTATGATAGGCATGTGTAACTCTGCAGATTACAATCTCTATTTTTTGTTTCACTGGATTATGAATTTCAATTTACCGCTCAGTGATACTAGTTTATGTTACCTTGCAGTATTTAGTGAATAAACTATTCATCAATCGTCTTAACTTGTATGAAATTCTATCTTTCTTTTGTCCGAACATTAGTAATTAAATTTCATGACAGCATTGCTGCAATTTTAGTCTCATTCATTTGCAATAAAAGCTTTTACAGTTTACTTTCTTTTAATTAGATTCCACCATATGATTCATTGGTGCACTTTTTTTTTATACATCAAAATTACAGTCTTTATTAAACCCTCCGGTTGTAGTTATTTCAACTTCTCGCACGTTTTTCTAGGCATATTAATTTAAGGCGCGCCTTTGTTGTTGCTTCTCCTCAGAAACTTGTCTTCATATTGCTGTCAACAATCACTCCATGTACTTGCTGAACAGGCTTTGGTTTGGTAGCACAAGGGCAACAGAAAAGATGGATTCATCCATTGCTCAAGGACCAGATGACAACACACCAGCACTAGATCAACAGTTTGCCCAGTTTGGTGCCGGCTGCTTTTGGAGTGTCGAGTTGGCCTTCCAGAGAGTGGCTGGGGTGACCAAGACCGAGGTTGGTTATAGCCAGGGGCTTTTGCATAATCCAAGATATCAGGATGTGTGTTCAGGGACCACAAGACATTCGGAGGTTGTCAGAGTCCAGTATGATCCTAATGAATGTAGCTATGAGACTCTGCTTGATGTGTTCTGGGCTAAACACGATCCTACCACACTGAATCGACAGGTACATATAAAGTTTGTTATTTGGTCTATAACCCTTATAGTGTTTGATTATTTAATTGAATTGATCTTGTTTCTAATTTATATCATTTCTATCATATTCAAATGCGATCTCAAGATTTTTCTGATCTTGAATTTTATTCTTGGACTTTGGATTATCAATGTATTGGTTTTGGTTTCTCAACGATTAAGGTTTCTTTAGAATTATCCAATGACTCCTCCTAACAAGTTAACCATCTTGTAATACTTGTTTGTTTGTTGAGGTACTTGTCTAGGATGTTTTATTTTTTTGACCAAAATTTGTTTAGGATGTTATCGATTCTGTCTATTGCAAATTTTTATTAGATGATTTTGTGTTTGAGCTCTGGTATCATTTTTCGCAAGTTCTGTTTCAATGTTATCTAACTCTGAACTATTTGGCCAAGCCAAACCACTGATACATACCATCACACCTACACATCGTCCTTTTACATATTATTACAAGATTGCTCAACGAGTTGCTTTGTGTGAGTTCACTGCAAGTGCTAGCTTTTCCTTTTGCTTTAGATTGCAGTATAGAACAAGTTACTAAACTAGATAGTACTCATCATAGATATACTTCATAACATTGTTATCAATACGAACCTCTAGTTTGTACCGATTTTCTACATGAATCTCATCTTGAGTCCCAATACATTATGTGATGAACCATGATTCACTATCATAATCCCTAATTCATTTTAATGAATCACTATCTAAACTTAGCGTAACCAGCCACTCTTTCTGTCAATTTTGTTTAGCCGAACACTTTTGTTTTGTCGTTTGATTTCAGACTGAGTCTTGAATTATCGAGGTTGGATAAACCTCCAATAAAACTTGTGAACGTCTAGGCTAACTAGTTCGATATGGAATCATGGATATCTTTTATTGCATTTCTGTCTTCTCCTTTGTCTCTTCATCACAGTCATTTCTATCTTCAATTTTTCCCTTAAAGCACACCGCTTTTGCCGATTCTTTTTTATATTCAAATGCATCCATGTATGAACTTCAAATATACGATGAAAACTCACATGCCTCATTCACTCTTTGCCTTAAGCGATAAGTAACCTTTTGATCTTTCTATGCAACAGGGGAATGATGTGGGAACGCAATACAGGTCTGGAATATACTATTACACCCCTGAACAAGAGAAAGCAGCGCGAGAGTCATTGGAACAACAACAAAAGAAATTAAACAGGAAGATTGTTACTGAGATCCTTCCTGCCAAGAAGTTCTACAGGGCAGAAGAGTATCATCAACAATACCTGGAGAAAGGTGGCCGATTTGGTCGCAAACAATCTTCTTCCAAGGGATGCAATGATCCTATCCGATGCTATGGTTAAATAATGTGCTAATCACCACCAAGAACTAGATGACTAGTTTAGATGATGGAAATTGATATAATTTTGTTGATAAGTATTTGTTAATACTGTTGATAAAACAAAGTTGCACACGATATGCTCTATTCTATTTTTAGGTTGAAGATCACCATAAAATCAGTTCTGTAACTAGTGCTTTCCATGTATAATTTTGCAATGAAGTGTTCTAAATTTCTAATACCTTTAAATAGTGGCACTTTTTGAGTCACAATATTATTCTACCTTTGCACTTTTTTTTTCATCCACATTTAAGAGAGATTTTTCTGGATCTCATTAGTTAGTGTCACATGTCACAGCTCATAATGAAGACTTATGTGTCAACTACCAAATCAATGTGTGGCTAATGATGCAATTTCGTGGAACCTTTAAATCATTTTGGATTACAAATGCATTACTTTCGGTTGGTTATTCAGATTTATGTTAAGTCTCTTCTGCATACTAACAGAAAATTAAGATTAAGGCAATGATAAGAGAGAGATGAGTATTTCTACCATGGTACATCGGTTCTGCTAGCTTATCTCTTTACATTCGAGGAGTCTGAAGACTGCAATGAATTGTACTATGCATCCGATGCAAAGGATCATACAAATCATTATTGAATATGAATCTTCTGCAGCGGCGGTTGTGCAACCCACTTTAGAGCTGTCAGATCAAGAGAGATAAATAATCTAGTTTTTCTCTCTTAATACAACAACTCTGCAGTGAATTGTATTATGTAACCGCTGTAGAGGATCCACATATAATATTGTTGAATGTGAACCATTGCCGTGGTTGCACGTAAGCACGTTGCCACCCACTTCGGAACTGTTAGATTAAAAAAGATAAAATAATTTGATTTTGCTCTCTTTTAATGTAACGACATTGCAGTATTTTGCAATAGGGTTAAACGTAAGGCTACTAAAACTCTCGTTTTAGACTCACCATTAAATAATAAATTTTCATTAGATTTTAATAACAAAAAATCTCGTATATCAACATAAAAGGTTTCTTATATTAAAACTTGTTTTAGGCCATAGTTACCGCTAAAGTTTATATTGGCTGACCTTGCTATGAAATTGTTTCATATATCCATTAGACATTGATGATGAAGAAATTGTAAAATGAAATGAAATAGGCCTTTTACAAAGAGGGTGATTATATTAACCAGCTTTTATGATACGGTTAGTTGATCAATCACAATTCACAAGTTTGACACCAAACTAAACAATGGACCCAAAACGTAAGAGATATATTGCTTAGAAATAATTTGAAATCCTAGTGGTGGCATTTGCCCCACATCTATAGATTGTGTTGTGGAGGCTCTCTACAAGATTATTATTCTAAATTCTAAATGGTGCACAATTTGGAGTCATGACTAACGAGAATGGTGGCCCACATGTAAGGGTGGACCTTGTAGAGAGCCTCGTAGGATCGGATTTTTAATCAAAATAAACTCCTTTGTCTATTGTCTATGTGGTCATGTCTTTGCATGCATAGACATAATGAAACATATATTAATTTAACTAGCTTATTAAACAAATCTCTTAAAAATTAATTGGTAAGGATTAGTAGCCGTTAGCCACTTTATCATAGTTTAAAGACCACCTAGATCTAACTAGAAATAAATATCACACATATATGAATAAAAAATGTTACAACTATTAGATCTAATATAATTAAGCTATTCTTTGTTGTCAAAAAAAATATTGATTGAAGAATTAACCTGCATATAAGAAAGAGTATGGCACAAAATTAAAGTTGGGGATTTTTGGCAAGAAACCCATGTGGGTGCAGTTGGAATTTTGTTTGATGTGGCGTACCCTAGGATGGCCAAGTGGAAACTCCCTCGGATTCCTTGTTTGTTTAGTTGGACACTCTAAACATTAATTGAAGGGTTGAATTTATCTACTGAGTGTGTAGATATTTTCTGCACATGTATTCAACAATCAGTCCTCCAATCAATAGATAAAAATATTTTGCATTTGTAATTTATAAAAAAAAAAAATAGTTCTGATTTTTTTCTTATTATTATTATTATATATATATATATATATATATATATATATACACACACACACACACACACCATTATTTACACTTGAATAGAAGACAAGCGAACAACAAGTTGCACTTCAGGCCTTTTTGGATGACAAAATCAATCCTCGTAAACACAATATTCATGGATCTAAGAGAAATGACATTGTTATGCATGACCTTTTGTATGCAGAAGGTTAACAACTCTGGTGTTAGGAAATCGAAAGTGTCAAAAACAAATGGTATAAAAGCATTTTAATTGTCAGAATACGCTTTTTCATGTTTGATCACTTTGTTTGACGCAACTTTTAGAGCTACATGTCCTACCGTAAAAGACCCGATACCAGGGGCGGTTCTAAGGCCCGGCGAGCCCGGGCTCCGGCCCAAATTTTTTGCAATTTCTTATGTAAATCCCCTTGAATTTCTTATATAATCCCCTATAAATTGGGCAATTTCTTTAAATTTTTTATTATTTGCTTGCAATTTCTTATGTAAAACCCTATAAATGTATTGCAAATTTTTTTTCGCCCGGGCTTTATAAAAATCCTGGCTCTGCCACTGCCCGATACCTAATCCCACAAGTAGTGAAACCCCAGTCAAGTCTACACATGCATGTTCTCCTACCCATCCATACACCATAACATCCGCATGTCATCTTCTATCTAGTGGGTCAGTCAGAAAGTTCAGTTACACCTCCTTCTTCACTGATACTCCCGCCCGTCTGAATCGAATGTGTACGATATGAAAGCGAGCACAAACAGTCTAGTACCTGCACTCGCATAGATAAATATATATTAATTAATCTTTAAATAAATATATATAACTATAACAAATAAATTTTAAATATTAAATTGATCTAGCCGTAGTTTTAACAAATTATTTTTACATAATGACAATATAAATTCCTATACACCAACATCTAATAATTTTTATCTTTTCGACACATCATCTTAAAATAAATACTTAAATAAATCCAATGATCTATATTTCCTATATGCCATTTTCTTTCACATTGCGGTGGATTTTTTCTTCTCTTTGTCGGTGAAAATTAGGTATGCAACATAAGGAAACTTACCAAAACTTGTCAACCAAAAACATATTGCTAACAAAAAACTAGACACACAGGCAAAGTAAAACACCCTCTAATAATTGTTTGAGATATAATGTTTTGGTTCGTAAAAGACACACCAAGGTCTTTTGAACGAAAATTGAGAAAGAAAAATCATGTGTATATTGTAATAGATAAATCATCTGAACGGGAAGAAAATAAATGACTTAATTCTTACAAAGTATAAGATAAATGACTATAGGGGAATTTTTATCAATAATAAAAGAGTATGGGTAACAAGTATAAGTACGAACACTTATGTACCAAATTGGTATGAATGTGAGTATTGAAGTTGCTACCAACGCGGTCATATGGACACATGTTAGTGTACAAGTAATTTTCCGAATTGTGGATATGGAGATGTACACCATAGTACCCTACCCATACTCTACCGATTGTCATCCACACATGCGGTTGTAAAAGCTAATCTTTTTAGTCAAATAAAATCATAGTCTGTGGTAATGTTTTTTCTCTAAAGATTTATCAATGTTGTATTCAAACACAGATACATGATTAAACGGAAAGAGATATCTTATCGTATCATCCAAGTGCTCTCGCTTTAGTAATTGTTTTCTCTTTGCCCATCATCTATTTTATTTCCCTCCTCTTATTTGCAATAAGCCAGTCACACATGGTCACACGTTTGTTAATGTGTGTGAAGGAATCTTTTTGAACAATAATAATGGAAAAAACAAAGAGATGAATCTGTCTCGTTTCTACGGCCAAGGAGACAAGTGCATGAACAGATTACTGTGTACGAACATTTTCTATGTGACGACATTTGCGATAAAACCTTCACTCGCTGGCCCATGATTCTCTGCTAGCCTTAGATTCTTTTTTGTGGTAAATAAAACCTTCACTCTATTTTTAAACCCTCTACATGATATTTCAATATATATATATATATATATATATATATATATATATATATATATATATATATATATGGGGTTTGCTAGAACACACCCACTAGTTTTTATGTGGGAGTGTTTTAGCAAGTTATAACTAAAAAGTTAATAAATACACCTTAAGGTGTATGTTGCTATAACACACCTTCTAACAAAAACAAGTGGGTGTGTTCTAGCAAATCCTATAGGGGTTTGCTAGGATACACCCACTTACTTTTTAGAAGGAGTATTTTAGCAAGTGAATAACTAAAAAGTGGTTAAATACACCCTAAGGTGTAGCTTTGCTAAAACACTCCCACATAAAAACTAGTGGGTGTGTTCTAGCAAATCCCTATATATATATAGGGTCTTGCTACAAGCCACCCTTTGGTGGTGTCTTTTAGCAAGTCACACCTCAAGGTGTGATTTGCACTTTTTAGTTATAACTTTGCTAAAAGACACCTTCATAAAAGTAAGTTGGTGTCTTTTCGCAAATGCTTATAGAGTAACTTGCTAAAAGACACCTTCACAAAAGGTGTCTTCTAGCAAAACCCATATATATATATATATATATAATATGGTAATTAACTAGTACGTATAGATATACGTAATTTTTATTTTAAGCTTAAAGGAAAGGAAGACCTAAATCTAAATGGAATTATGGAGGCGGGGGAAGCTAATTGCTTTTATAATCCTAGAATGGACCTAATCTAAATTGAATAGCCATAAAGAAAAACACGTTAACGTACATGTGCCGTTTGTTCTGCTGAAAAGCATATTACTAATAACTTCTTTTTTTTACAAAATTAACTAATAACTTATGAAGTGATGATATGATTAATATTGTAACAAAAATAAAATAAAGTAATATAGTAACACTAAAGAAAACAAATTAGTGCCAAAAAAATATCATTCTAAATTTTTTTAAAAACCGATACAACAAAAATCAACATAACCAACCAAGCCCAAAGCAATTCTGACATAAATCCAACACGACAACATAAGTTAGTCACTCTCAATAACTAAGCACAAGTTTAGTTCACCGTTGATGAAAAATAAAATTAAACTCCTTCATTCGATTTTTTATTTTTGTTTTTAAGTCAACTTCACGTTAACAATTTAATATTAATACTTCTTTCAAAAAAAAATTAATATTAATACCGACAATGTCACACACCTTAGCCTCCATGTATTTAAAAATGCATCATTCTTTGATTTCCAAATGAAACATAAGTTGTTAAGTAGATAATTAGATAGGTAAGTAAATATTTTACAGGACACAATAGTGTTGCATATATAGTCTACAAACTACAATAGACATATGCTTAAAAATCGTTCATAATGTGTAACAGTAGACCAATTTTATTTGGAGTAATAGTCAATTTGATTTTGGAATGAATGTACCGCAAATTTTTAGATAGTTCTTGATTGTGCACTATATTAATAAAAACAATCTCTTGCGTTAAAATACTTTGTTAATATTGTATATTGATACTTCAATATACTTACTTATAGTCAATTAAAAACTATTTTAAAATTTTGATATATTAAAGACAATTGTAGTGTGACTACTTGCAACCAATTTAAGGACCAAAATTACTATTACCTTATAAGTTGTAGTTTATGTTATAACTTATATAAAATAAAAAGAAAAAAGAGATAAATATAAACATATAAGATATCATAATATAAGTGATTGAAATCGCAAGATTGAATATTATTTACCTTCTATTCAAGTGTAAATAAATGTTTATATATTATTATAGTAGGAAATGAAATAAGTTTTACTATATTCTTGTTCAAATTTTGATTTTCAAATAATATAAATGCTCTTTAAAAAAAAATATAAATGCAAAACAACTACTTACCTATAAAGTAAAGAAATAAATATTGAGTCAAAAAGAAATAAACACTTTTGCATCAAAAAAAGGAAAATAAATAACCACCAGTCAAAAAGTAAAAGAGATCACCACCACCACACCATTTACCAAGTTAAAACTACACAGTAGTACTACTGCAGTAAAGATTTTTCCATCTACATCATAGAAAATCTAAGGTAAAAATAGATTATACGTTGACCGTACACAAACACACTCCAATCTCCCTCTCTCTATGCTTCATTTTCTCACACACAACTCAACTTCCACAATCACACACAAAAAATAACAACCTCTTCTTCTCACTCATTTTCTCTCACAAACCTCAACACACACACACATACATTATTTGTAGCATTAACAGCCTTTAAACTTTAAACTTTGTATCCGACTCAAATACCGACTAATCCGAGAGAACCAATCTCACCGTAGCCGAGCAAATAACTACTACTTACTGAGAGGTTATTATATTTTTCTTAAATGGCTGATACTCGCCGGTGATAATGAAGATCTCCGGCGAATCTCACCGACATACTCCGTCATTCACGGCGAGCATTGCTTCCAACAACTCTCCCGATTCAGATCTTCGACCTCACCGGAGAACTTCTCGCCGGAAGTTCAAGACGCCGGGGAGTCGTTTGAGGAGAAGCGGTACGTCTTCCGGGAGACGGAGTAGGCCGGAAACTCCTTCGTCGAAGTGGAAAGTCCCTGAAGATGGAGAGGGGAGTGTTGTTGACGGTGGTGGTGATCTGGTGGAAGAGGTTTGTCGGAAAAGTGAGCAGAAGCAGAAGCAGAAGCCGGTGGTGACTGTGTCGGCGAGGAAGCTTGGTGCTGGACTTTGGCGGTTGCAGTTGCCGGAGGTTGCGGTGGGTGGTGATTGTGGAACACGTGGTGGTTTGAGACTCCAGGTAACTATGTTTTTTTGAAGATTATTTGTTTTTTGTTGCTTGATTTTGCTATTTTTGTTTGAAATTCGAGTTTTTGATTCAGCTTTGTGATTTCTATTCTAGTCTTTAGTTGTTTATAAACATATTTAAGTGCTTATCATATAAGTGTTTATGTATAAGCTATTTCTGTAACAAAGGATAAAATGAAGTCTAATTATTTACATATAAATTGTAAGAGTTGTTTTCATAATCTCTTACAAACAGTTTCACAAGTAAGTAAGCTCGAATGAGTCAATCTAAAATGAGCCATTTGTTGAATGTTTTTGTATGTTTTATGCATATTGTTTTTCAAGTTTGAGTTTGACCTTTGTGATTGCATCCTTTTTCGAGTTTTCATCATTCTGCATGTTCTATTTTGTGTCTCCAGAGGGAACTTTTATTCAGCTTTCATTTTCCATGATACCCTTTTTTTATTGGTTGTTGTTTATTGCTTTAAAAGTTAGAAGTTCATTTGAAGTAAATGGTTGATTGTTAATGATTAAAAAAATATGCAAGAAGCCATTATTGTGATCCATTATCTTCATTGAAAAGGAATCTGAAACCTCAAAAGTGTTGTGTTGTTGGTTAGCTCATGATTGGCTTAGGGACATTGCAGAAGCCATTATTGTTTTAGGTTATAATTGAAGAAATGAATTAGGGTTTGTTTGTTACTTGAGATTATTTAATTCATGGTATAAATGATGTGAATCATATCTATAGTGTCAATGTATTTGCATTCTGAATTCATGCTTTCAATGCTTACACTTAACAGAACTATGCAATCTGATGAATTGTAATCCTTATTTACTAGATTCCTTAACTGAACTGTACAAGTCTATTCGGTATATAATTATATATATATATATATATGCATTCATGTTGATGTCAAAAAATTTCAATGCACAATGTCATGTATTATTATTTTCAGATCTTGGCAGTTTGTTTGGTCAATAAGTTCAATAGCTTTCCACTTCTAGTTTATAACTGACATGACTTATATGCAGCAGAATGGAATTGGTTATGCAGACCACCCATGTCTTAGTAATCAAAATGCCGTTATGCATGGATCTGATATCAAGAATCCATCACAAACCCGTCGTTCCATTTCTAGGACAAAGGATGGACATTTTTGTGAGGTATTGTGTTTCCTATTTATTTCATAATTATAGCCATCACAATCATAAATGGCTCTGATAATTGGAGATTAATGAGTGAAGGCCATATTAAAATAAAGATCAAAAACTGAATTTAAATTGTACTCTTTCTTGCATGACAATATGTTTTGTTTTTTGTTTTTTTTTTTTTTTTTATATCAATTAAAGTGATACAGATAGAATTTTTACAATTGTCTCCGAGGGGATTTGACTTTGTTCCTTAAGGTTGGTCAAACTCTTACGATTGAGCTGACACCTTATGGACAACTAATAAACTAATCCTACGAGAAAAACTAAGACACTCTTAACATAATATTAAGATATTACAAAATATTTCATTTTACTCTATCAAGCTCCTTAGTTACTTTCTTCATTCCTGATGTTATATGATTTCCAGTAGTATTATCACCTTCGAACGTATAAAACAAAGCAACTTGCAAATGCATGTCTAATTTTGATAGTTGTATTCTTTGTGCCAAAGGAAGCTATTTCGCGTAGTTAGGCTATATATACCTAGTAGATACATATCAAACTGTACATGTGGCTGTGTTCTACAACCAAGGAATTTTGACAAGATGCCAAATCCATGCGCCATGGTACCTGTGTTTTCTCGAGGCTTATATGATAGCCACCCTAGTTTAACTTTCAAATGTAGATAGATCTAATGAATGTTATTTCTTGGAGCTGAGAAACGAAATATAGTGTTGCTTAGATACATGCTAAGGTAAAGTGCATGGGAAAACATTTTCATATTGCTTTGTAAACTGATATGGGTGAAAATAGCTTTTAAAATTACAGCCAGTGAAGGGAGTTTTTTTTTTTTGTTTGGCCATAAAGGAAAGAGTTCGAAATTGTCTAACTTACACTTTCAGAAGTGAAAGAACCAACAATTCAATTGAAGTGCTAATCTTAAACCTTCTTTGTTCTCTTGCAGCTCGACCCTTCCTTCCAGTTTTCCTCTGCTGCAATGGAGGGAATGACAAAGTGGGATCCTGTTAGTTTAAAAACATCCGATGAAGGGCAGCATATCTACAGCCAGATGGAACTTCTAGACCAAAAGGATAGCACTGTTTCTGCTCTTGAAGCAGAGTTAGAGCAGGCTCGTGTGCGGATTCAGGAGCTCGAGACTGAACGCCATTCCTCGAAAAAGAAACTTGAGCATTTCTTAAAGAAAGTCAGTGAGGAAAGAGCCTCGTGGAGAAGCAAAGAGCATGAGAAAATCCGTGCATATGTTGATGACATTAAAACAGATTTAAATCGAGAAAGGAAAAGTCGTCAAAGGGCTGAAATTGTCAATTCCAGGTTGGTTAATGAGTTGGCTGATGCTAAGTTATTAGCAAAACGCTGCATGCAGGACTATGAGAAAGAAAGGAAGGCCAGAGAATTGATTGAGGAGGTATGTGACGAGCTTGCTAAGGAAATTGGAGAAGACAAGGCTGAAGTTGAAGAATTAAAGCGAGAGTCTATGAATCTTAGGGAAGAAATGGATGAGGAGAGAAGGATGTTACAGATGGCTGAAGTATGGCGTGAAGAACGTGTTCATATGAAACTGATAGACGCAAAAGTTGCTCTTGACGAGAAGTATTCACAGATGAATGAACTTGTGGCATATTTGGAAACCTTTCTTAAGTCAGTAAATATGAACTCAGATGCTAAGGAGATCAGAGAGGCACAATCTCTTCAACAGGCTGCAGCTTCCGTGAACATTCAAGACCTCAAGGGATTTTCCTATGAGCCATCCAATCCAGACGATATTTTTGCCATTTTTGAAGATGTAAATTCTGGTGAACCCAACGAGAGGGAGACTGAATCATGCATTGCTTACTCTCCGGTGAGTCATGCCTCAAAGATTCACACGGTTAGTCCCGAAGCCAAATCCATAAATAAGAATAGCTTTCAGAGACGTTCTGACATATATATTGATAACAACTGTGATATTGAAGAAGATGAAAGTGGATGGGAAACTGTGAGCCATGTTGAAGATCAAGGATCAAGTTGTTCACTAGAAGGAAGTGCCCCTTCAGTGACTAAGAAAGGTCGTAAGAGCAATGTCTCGGGGATGAGTGTGATAGAATGGGAAGGAAATGCAGGTGAAGAGACCCCATTAACTGAAATAAGTGAAGTTTGTTCAGTACCAACGAAGCAATCGAAGCGAATATCATCCATAGCTAGGCTTTGGAGGTCAGGACCAACCAATGAGGACAATTACAAGATAATCTCTATGGAGGGAATGAACGGGAGACTTTCAAATGGAAAGGTATCTAATGGTGGCATCATGTCTCCTGAATGGGGACTTGATAAAGGTGGACTAAGCCCCCAAGACATTTTATGCCAGTTAAGTTCTCCCGATTCAGGAAGCGTGCATAATCGAGGCATGAAAGGATGCATTCCTCGCACAGGACCGAAGGGTAGTTTGAAAGCAAGACTTATGGAGGCTAGGATAGAAAGCAACAAGGTTCAGCTGCGCCATGTTCTGAAACAGAAGATTTAGATGTGAACTTAACCAAAGATTGCTCATTTGCATAACTGAAGAACGACACACATACAGCATTTTGGTTTGAATTGTTGGGAGTACAAATCTGCTGCTTTCTGGAAAAACTGCTCAGAAATGGCGGGGGTTCATAAATAAACGCAATTTTACTGCCTCAGAATTTACCCATGTTTTAATTCTTCATTTTCACTCATTAAGCATTTAGCAGATAATATTTTCCTCCCATTGTGCCAATGCCTCAATAATATACTCTTGGGAAATTTTGTAATCTATCATGAACTGGCCTTGCTTCATTTTTTGTAATGAAAACTATGAGAAGCATGTTGCTTTTGTTGTATCAAGACATATATCCAGGGAAACTAGATTAACATAAATTATAAATTATATCATTTTCTTTACCCCAATTTGATTTCTATCATGTGTGTGGATGTGGTTTGAATGTGTCATAGATTTAAGAATATAGTGAGTATGATTTTAGGTGCTATCATTTAAGGTGATGAAACTTCATACCTGAGCGCTTAGATAGGGACCACTTCCCCCATTTATGTTTCATTGTCCCTTGGAATGATGAGGTCTGTTTTAACGATACATTGATAAAGAATGAAAATAATAATTTTTTTTTTTCCTTGCCTTTTGTTTCCTGATTAATAATTTATATATTGTGGGAGTTTACTAAAACGGTTATTATGAGAAGCATTTTTCTTGAATTGTATCATTGTCAAGTCTAAGGACAACTCTATCATTACTCTATTTCTTCAAAAAAAAAAAAAAAAAAAAACTCTATCATTACTCAATGTTATGTTTGAGGTCTCTACATTGTACACGTTTATGAGAAATTGCGTCTAGTATTGGACTAACCCATTTCTCAGGCAACTCTATAAAAGCTGAATAAGACTTTAATTTGTACATCACAAGCTTGCTGTTGTTGTTTGGAGTTTAGACCTTACATCATTTTCAAGTGGAGAAGAAGCATATGGGAAGACTTTGTTTTAATTGAGTTTGAAACAGACAGTGTTGTCGATTTTCGGCCTCGAGCCAAATATGGTGACTTTAATGTATAGGAGATTGATGAATGATTAAAATAAATTATTTAAATGAGAGAGAATGATTGGTTCTTTGGTTTTTATTTCATTGCGTACTTGGGTGGTTATCTGTTTTATTGCCACGAACAAGAAATTCAGTAATTAATGTTACACTCCCAAGTTTGGAGTTACATGGGAAGACCTTGACTATAAGCTCGACTCTAAACATCGAATTTGGAATTTGATAAAATGAAAATAACGAGGAAAAATCGACACAAACACAATGGAGAACCATAATAAGGTGCTAATGCTAATGGTGTTTACTTTCTTCTTTTGCTTCATGGCCATGCCAACTTACTCTAAACATAAAACTTTTACTACCATTGCTTCAAATCAGTTTATGCAATACAGTGATACACTTGTTTCTGGAGCTGGATTGTTTGAAGCAGGATTTTTCAACTTTGGAGGTCCACTACGCCAATACTTCGGTATATGGTACAAGAGCATATCACCAAGGACTATTGTGTGGGTTGCCAATAGAAATACGCCTGTACAAAACTCAACAGCGATGCTGAAACTCAATGGTCAGGGAACTCTTGTTATTGTTGATGGCTCCAAAGGCGTTATCTGGTCCTCCAATTCATCAAGAATTGTGGGAAAATCAGTAGTGCAGTTGTTGGATTCGGGAAACCTTGTTGTAAAAGATGCAAATAGCAGCAGCGAGAATGAGGAGTTTTTGTGGGAAAGCTTTGATTATCCTGGTGACACATTGCTTGCTGGAATGAAGCTGAAAAGTAACTTAGTGACTGGTCCATATAGATATCTCACTTCTTGGAGAACCTCTCAAGATCCTGCTGTAGGTGAGTTTTCATATAGGATTGATACTCATGGTTTTCCTCAACAGGTTATTGCAAAGGGAACAACAATTATTTATAGAGGAGGGTCATGGAATGGATATGAGTTTTGGCAAAGAATTCATAGGGTCTTGAATTACTCATTTGTGATTACTGACAAAGAAGTCACTTATCAATATCAAGCATGGACCAATTTCATTATTACTAGATTTGTGCTAGATACATATGGAACTCCACAACGTTTTATATGGTCGGATTGGACACAAAATTGGGAGGCTACAGCTACTCGTCCTATAGACCAGTGTGAAAAGTATGCTTGGTGTGGTATCAACTCTAACTGCAATATTAATAAATTTCCAATATGTGAATGCTTGGAAGGTTTCACGCCAAAATTTCAATCAAAATGGAAGTCATCAGATTGGTCTGGCGGGTGTCTGAGGAGAACAAAATTGAATTGTCTCGATGGAGATGGCTTTTTGAAGTACACAAACATGAAGTTGCCAGACACGTCGGCATCTTGGTACGACAAGAGCTTGAGCCTTGAGGAATGTAAGAAAACGTGTTTGAAAAATTGTACTTGCACTGCATATGCAAATTTAGATATCAGATACGGTGGGAGTGGTTGCTTACTTTGGTTTGACAATATTTTGGACATGAGAAAACATCGAGACCGAGGACAAGACATTTATATACGGCTAGCATCTTCAGAACTTGGTATTTTCATTTCCTATTACATCTTTTTCCTTTCCAGTTAGATATATTGCACATATTTCATATATTTCAGCATTTATCTTGATAGTATTAAGTCGTGTTGAATACTTTTAAATTCTTATTTTGAGTAAGCTTCTATACGTGCTTGTTGACTGACATTTATTTCAACCCTCAGATCATAAAAAGAATAAGAGGAACTTGAAGCTTTCTGGGACTTTTGCAGGGGTTATTGCATTCATTATAGGACTAACCGTTCTCGTATTGGTCACGTCAGCATATAGAAAGAAGCTTGGTAAGACAAGTGAACAAGTCATGATAAATAATTCTTAACATTAGAATTAGTTATAACTTACAATGAACTCTGAAGTTTTATTGATGTGTTCGTGTACATTGTTAACATTAGACCAATTTAATTGTTACTTCAGGCCATATAAAAAAGTTATTTCACTGGAAGCAGAAGAAGGAGAAGGAAGATGATGACTTGGCCACAATATTTGATTTTTCAACCATCACTAATGCAACAAATAACTTCTCTATCAGAAACAAATTGGGAGAAGGTGGTTTTGGACCAGTGTACAAGGTAAAGTCTTGGCTACGAAGTTAGTTTATCCCCTTATTTCGCCAAGTACTATAAGTACTAAAATTTCCTAAAATATTCCTAGGGCATAATGGTAGATGGCCAAGAGATCGCTGTTAAGAGGCTTTCTAAAACATCGGGACAAGGAATTGAGGAGTTCAAAAATGAAGTAAAGTTGATGGCAACACTTCAGCACCGTAATCTTGTAAAACTTCTTGGTTGTTCTATTCAAGAAGATGAAAAGATGTTGATCTATGAATTCATGCCCAACAGAAGCTTGGATTTCTTTATTTTTGGTTTGAATTTTCACACCAACCCAATTTATTGATCTCAATTTTTCTCTTGCTAAAAGCTTAAAATGTAGTTCTCATGCTAACTTAAGAAAGTGAAATCTGTTAGATGCTATGCGAAGCAAGTTACTTGATTGGACTAAACGTTTGGAAATTATTAATGGTATTGCTCGGGGGCTGCTGTATCTCCATCAAGATTCTACACTACGAATCATACATAGAGATCTCAAGACAAGCAACATTCTTCTTGATATTGATATGATCCCAAAGATATCAGATTTTGGTTTAGCCAGATCATTTATGGGAGACCAAGCTGAGGCTAATACAAATAGAGTGATGGGAACCTAGTAAGTTCGACTTATTTTTCTTCTGTTTAAGGTTTAAATATCTCATTTGCTTATGTAGTATTATACATTGCAGTGGATATATGCCTCCAGAATATGCTGTGCATGGATATTTCTCAATAAAATCTGATGTTTTTAGTTTTGGAGTCGTTGTGCTTGAAATAATTAGCGGTAGGAAGAATCGCGGATTTTGTGACCCTCTACATCATCTAAACCTCCTTGGTTATGTAAGTTTTGAAGTGTATATGTTCTATCTTATGACACAAGAAATAAACCAATCAATCAAAATCCACTTCATAAATGTTGAGCTTACTCTTTTTGTAACCTTGATGTCATTTTAGGCATGGAGACTATGGATTGAAGAAAGGCCAAAGGAGTTAATAGCTGACATATCATATGATGAGGCCATATATTCAGAAATAATAAGATTTATTCATGTGGGTTTATTGTGTACACAACAGAAAGCAGAAAATAGGCCTAACATGTCATCTGTGGTTTTTATGTTGAAGGGTGAGAAGTTACTCCCAACACCAAGTGAACCTGGGTTCTATGCAGGAAGAGATAACAATACAATCAGCACAGCATCTTCTTCAAAAGTCTGTTCAATAAATGAAGCTTCAATCTCATTGTTAGAGGCCCGATAGAATGCCACTTGTTGCAGTTGGTTTTGAAGTTCTTTGTATTTTGTTATCACTTAAGCATTACTCAGGTTCTCGGGGTGTTGAGTACCCTCATCCTTTGAACTAGCTTCTGGGATGAGATGCAAGCCCATTTAACACCACTGTGACACTTATATGGATGAAATATTGTTAAAAACGCGCTAATATTTTTCTTTTGGCGAATATGAAGATAGATAGATCCCTAAAAAAGAATGAAGATAGATAGATAGATTATATTAGTATGTGACGCAGTACGGAAGCGTAGGGTTAGCAAGCGCTAAACCTAGATAGAAAAGAACAAGTTTGCAAGCGACAAACTTGTGAAAATAGGGTTGCAAGCGACAAACCTATCAAAATAAGGGTTCCGGAATCCACCAGAAATTGAGAGAAAATCTCGAATATTATTAATGAATAAAAAAGTGTACCTCTTAGGCTACATAAGTTCTGCTTATATAGTGAAAGAAATAACAAACCCGTGGGTCAAAATAAAATAAAACGTAATAATAATAGAAAATTCTAGAAAACTACTAAGATTTGGCTAAATAATAAATACTACTAAATTACTAGTAAAACCCTCCTGCATCAGTCTCTTCCACCTCTGAAGAACTCGACCCCGAGTTCTCGTTCTAATAAAGAGCTCTCCATTCATTGTTGACTCCTTCAATGAACAAGCGGCACCCACCTGGATCCCATTGAAAAAATGTAGTAGCATGTCGAATATTTTCTAGATCCTCCGTTTTACAAAACTCAGACAAATAATAAGAGTGACAAGACGGAAGCTCCTCGGGTTGGTTGCAACTAGCATTATCCAAGCACCTTGAATCCACTTGAGACTCCATGCCTTCATCTGCTTGAGACCCTTCCAGTATAGCGTATGCCAATTCCTTGCATTTTATGTCTTGAGCTTCAAATTCTTTTATCTTGTCCTGTTGGTCACTTATGACCACAAACATATCACCATTAGCAGCAAACTTCCAAGTTCCGTGCTTAGGAGGTAAAGTCTTCCATTTGAGTATAATTGTTGGAGCACGAATACTTCCCCTATCAATCATTTTTCTGTGTAGATCAGCCACAACATAATGTTTTTGACATTCAGACATAATCATATATTTGAAGTAATTTTCATGATATTGCAGAACACGTTTAAAATTTAGCTTCTGCCACTTCAGGGAATTTAGCTCTAGATTTAGAAACAAAACAACATTCTCTCCAATAACTTCTTTTAAAGGAGATTCACTTATTACCATTGTATCATCACAACTTTCTTTCTCCAAACTAACATCAATGAGAGAAACACAAGACTTTGCAACCGGGAGGTAGCCCAAGTGATGATGGAGTGACCAACTATTTGATAATTCTGAATTCTTTCCATCATTCATCAGTACTATATCATGTATCTCAACACTTGAGCAAAAGGAAATTAGATAGAGAGATTGAGACGCCTCATAAACAAGATTTATTTTCCAATTCTTCAATCCATAGGTAGCAAGAAGAAACAATAAAAATTCTACAGCATAAAAATTCCTTTTGCTAGTAGTATCAAGCCATTTTTGGACTGAACGGAACTCAATGGCAGTTCCTATATCTTCCTTTTCTTCTGAACTTTGAGAGGTCAAATGCACAAACACTAAATCTCCAACATGTTTATTCCACATGATATATACTCCAACAGAAACTTTTATTGCAGCAAAGAATTCCAAGCCTAACACAAGCCACATTGTAATAAAGACATCATCAATTGACATGCCAAAACATTCAAAGCTAGAATTCATATTCACATAAACCATCTTGAATCCATAACATCTTTCAACTAACCACTTATTGAACTTCATGAAAGGTAGCAGTGAAGTGATTTCATTACTACTAGCTTTAGAAACAAGCACATATCCTCTGCCCCTTGCATTATGATTAAAATAGTAGAGAATATTTGTCGAAACATAACAACAACCATGAAGAAAATAATCAATTAAGTAGCTCCAAGTGTGGACATGATACAGTTTGGTGATCATGTTAGAATTGCAATTAGGAACCTCCAATTTATTACTGAACTTAACCATGTAAATAAGGCACGTTTGAGCTCCTTGTAGGCCAATCTGAGAAAAGGACTTGTTGATCAAATTAATCCCAAGACAAACTGCTCTCACTGTTTTGCTAATAGAACCAACATGCCTAACAACCAAAATTCCCCTTTCAACAAAAGTATCCATATGTCTTACAAGTCCATTCAACCAAGAATCTCCCAATATATTTTCAAATTCAATATCCTTCAAATTGTAGAAGTGAGAATGTTTATTTAGGCATGACAAAGTGTTAGTGTCATAGTATTTTTGCAAAGCAACGAATAGTATAACAACGTTATTCATCTCTTTGTTTCCAACCGATAGAGATTCTTCTAACATGGAACATAATGGACAGGGAACGAAATCAAAATAGGCAGAAACACGAACAATAATGATATGTCGGGATCGAAACTTCGGTGACTGTCACTACAAACAATCAATTTGAGAGCACAATCTTGCACAAAGTTAAGACTGTACCTGAGGGGTATTTCAACAAACATGTAATGGGCACAAGAAACCGATGTTGTTGTGATGAATTTCCCCGATCTATTTCCGGTGTCTAACGGTGCGGGAAGTGGTGGAGGCAAGGTGAAATTATGTGTCACTTGAAAATCCACGAGAATCTTCTGATAGCTTCGATCCGGAGGTTTGGGTAATGGCGGCAGTGTCGGAGCGAATATACATGGATGTGAAGGTTTCGGTGGTGGCGCCGGAACAAACAATTTTGCAATATCACTGCCAGAAATTACCGATGGCTTTGGCTTTGTAGGTATACTCCATGACTGAAAATCAACATATGTGGCTTGCACAATTTTCCGTTTGATAGCTTGCTTTGTAGCTTCAGCAACTCTTTGCAGCACTATAAATGAATATTCATCCGAAAATTGCATTGATGTCATACCTTTTGTAGTAATTGAGAAAGGCAGACTGAGTGATGATGTGTGAATGACATCAGGTGGTTTCAGAGGCAGTGCAATCAGGTGATTAGATGAGAATGGTTTACATTTTACTTCACTTAAACATTGCAGATTGGAGGGAGAGGTCTGATTTTGAAAACATGATCTCAACGCAACTAGAAATCCGCCGGGATCGTAACATCGGAGACTGTTGAAACTTAAAAGCACTAATTGCTCGGTTCCGCCGATTGTGTTATGTGAGAGGGATTGGAACTTTACCTCACCCCAAGCGTTGCGGAACGAATGACGAGAATGCTTTAGTTGGAATTTGTTTGTCCAACAACGTGGGTTTCTCTATCTCCATGTTTATTTCTGAAATTGAATTCGAACCCGAGTTAACGACTAAATCAGAATCAATTTCCGAATTAGGATCCAAAAACTGAGAACTTGAATCTAATTGCTGCGATAATTTCCGAATTGTTGGTGCCACTGACATTGAGATTGAACTCTCAATTGTCCAAGATACAGATGAACAAGTTGCCTCCTTGAGGATTGTTGATACTTTTAAGCAATATTCATCGTTATTTTCTTTTACTGTCGCTGGCCTTTCCTCATCTTTATGGTCCTCTGAAAGTGATTCTTTCTCAAAATCCATTGCTTGATTACCATGTGTAGTATCTATTGTTACGTCTTCACATGTTACCTTACTTTTTGCTTCCTGATCCTTTTCAATAGATTTAGCAGAATCGGTCTGTTCTCGTAAAATCTGCAGCTTCTTCCAATGATTCGACATTATCTCTTCAAAATCAGTTTTCTCCACCGTTGAAGAATTTGAATCCTCAATAATTCGATTGTTTTCACCACGAACCCTAATTGGTTCACCTCTCCTGTTCTGATTGTTTTTGTCGTCGTAGTTGTGGTTGTTGCGGTTGTTGTTGTTGTTGATGTTGCCGATCTTAGCTGTTAATGCCACCATCTGATCTAACAGAGCTTTGGCGGCCATATGTAAACCGTCAAATTCTGCTCTCGTCACCGGCTGATCACGTTAGAAAAAGAACAGGAGAAACCTGCTCTGATACCAACTGACGCAGTACGGAATCGTAGGGTTAGCAAGCGCTAAACCTAGATAGAAAAGAACAAGTTTGCAAGCGACAAACTTGTGAAAATAGGGTTGCAAGCGACAAACCTATCAAAATAAGGGTTCCGGAATCCACCAGAAATTGAGAGAAAATCTCGAATATTATTAATGAATAAAAAAGTGTACCTCTTAGGCTACATAAGTTCTGCTTATATAGTGAAAGAAATAACAAACCCGTGGGTCAAAATAAAATAAAACGTAATAATAATAGAAAATTCTAGAAAACTACTAAGATTTGGCTAAATAATAAATACTACTAAATTACTAGTAAAACCCTCCTGCATCAGTATGAGTCTAGATAAGTTCCTTGAGTAAAAAGCAATGTTCAAAAACTTGTTTGAAAGGAGATGCCTTCTGTATCTGGTATTATAAATCAGATGTTGTTGCAAATTTTGCAATGTAATAGAATTTTAAAGAGAAAATTGAAATTACTACTCGAAATCATACATGTGCCGACCATTTTGGAATCGTTTGATATCTGAAATCTCCTTTTCCAGCTTATCAAGTGTGATTGGTTATATGTAGCCATCAACCATGACAGATACGGTGCGCAAACATTATTGTGTTAAAAATGTTTTTTGTCCTTACAAAATAAAAGACCTCTTAAGTTTAGCCCTTAATTACTTAATTTTGCTAGTTGTTTTAGGACTTACAAAAAATTTCGACACAGTTTTAATGCTTGGTAAAACCAAATTTGTTTAATTATCCTTAAACTTTTGTACAATCTTTTGTATTCCTCGCACTGGAGGCTATAATAGAAAGCAACAAAGTTCAGCTGCGCCATGTTCTAAAACAGAAAATTTAGCTGTGAACTTAGCAAAAGATTGCTCATTTGCATAAACTAAAGAATGACACACAAAATAGTTAAAAACTAAATGTCCTATTGTTGACTCAATAATAAGTCTCATAAGAGACCTAAAGGTGCTAAGCACCAAACTAGCGGACACAAAATCTATTTATGGTAGGTTAGCATTTTTTCTCTCTTCTAATTTTAACTATCTTTCTCCTTGTCAATGTAATAAACAGGTAATTGAATTATATGAACTTGCTCAATGAGAATAAAATAGTTATTAAAAGTTTTAAAATCAATATAATTTGAATTTTACTTATATTTGTTTGGGCATATTTGTTTAAAAAAATGGAAAAGAAGAAAAAAAATATATATTAATAAAAGTGAAACTAATGACCATTTTACAACCGTTTCAAAGGGAAATTAAACTTTGTCCCTTGAGATTACAAAATCAAACTCTTACCATTGAACTAACACCTCATATTTACTTATATTTTTTCGAATGATTTTTACTTATATTTTGGATCATCTCTTATTTGAGAATCATCACTTATATTTTGAATCATCGCAAATTAGATTAGTCGTTAATTTTGATGTTTCTAGCACTTAGAAAATTAAACATGTTTCTTTGTGTCTAACTTTTTTAGATAGTCAACTTTTTATTTGTTTCTAACTTCTATTTATCTATGCAGGGAGATTAGATCAACATAAATTATAAATGATAGCATTTTCTTTTCCAAAATTTGGTTTTCTATCATGTGTAGATATGGCTTAGAATTCGTCAAAGATTTTAGATGATAGCGAGGGCTATTTAACTATTTGCTGATAAATAATGAAAATATTATTAGATTTTCTTACCTTTAATTTACTGATTAATAATTTATGTATAGTGGGAGCTTAATGAAAAGCTGTCAAGAGTCCCCCTTAGTTCCTTTGACGGACGTATATAAAAATATTTTTTTAAGTGTTCTTTGAATTTTAAGGTCTTTCTTATTTTTTAACTTGGGCATCAATTGTTTACTGTTGTTTAATAGATGATGATAGCGTAGAAAATTATGAATATGTTGTCTAATAGAGTGGGGAACCATCCCCTCACTCTGCATTATTCCACTATTACTTTAACTTTTGGTGTGTTTTTCTTTTTCTTCATAAGCACTTGTTGTATGCCTGTATTTATCAACTATATAAGAAAAGTATGAGTATGGTTTGAAATTTGAAAGATTTGACTAAATACCCAAGCTTGATTATAGATTATAGCTTATGAAGAAGGTTTAGGATAAGAAACTCATATTTTATTTATCTTTTGTGTGAACTGAACCCATTTAGTTAAGGGTAAACATAAAATGAATGGACACTGTCGGGGGAGGGAGGGAGGGAGGGAGAGTAGTCCCCTTCCACTTTTGATTTCTGATGATTGGATTTAGGAAAGTAAACAAAATCGTTTACCAAGTAATAAAGTGCAAGTAAAGTATCGTATCCATATGGGTTGTTGTTTCAACCAGGTAATTGGTGGTACTTATTTAAGAACACAAAACAAATAAATAAAGATAAAAGGGGTGTTTGTGCAATTTGATCTGTTTGCTCAGGGCTAGAGCTTAGGAGTAACCTGTTTTTTATTGCATAATGTTAGCGGCAGTTAGGATTTTTCGAATCTTCTATATACATTTGTTAGAATTAAATAATAGTCGAGTGTTATTCTGGTATTGGTTAAATGTCTTCTATTTAAGTATAAGTTCGCGGGGTGTTGTTTCTCTCCAACTGTCGAGTTGCAAACTTACACCAAAGTTTCTACGCGAGTCAATGCTTAGGGTCGTCAATCTTATATGGAGATGCGCCTTCGCACATAGATGTATCTGAGGCTCTTACTACCTCAGAGTTAATTAAAGCATACACTTAAATATTAGAGTTCCTAAATTCTCAATGGTCCTAAAGGTTCCATCCCTATATCGTCTACCTTACCAAGGATGTAAGAAGAGTAAAATTATTATGCTAGTTCCTAGGTTCGTTTACCGTTGTTACTTAGTCCTAGGTTTGTTTACCGTTGTTAATTAGTTACACTGTTATCTTAGTTACTTCCTGATTCGGGTAGGTTTTCACTGAACATTAGGCATGTCACTTTCCTAATCACTGTTATCTCAGGGTTGATTCATTTCGGATGAAATTAAGAATTTGCATAATAAAAGTAAATAGGATTCATAAAATAATTGAATAAAGACTTAAAATAAATAAATCCAACAAATAAAATAGAGGTTCGTCTTAGAACCCTACTCTAATAGGGTTTAGTTACTCATGGTACCTAAAGACAAATTACAAAATAAATAAAACATACCCTAGAAACTTAGTGAGGAGAGAGACTCCTCCATTGAAGCTCATTGTGCTTGCCTTCCTCTTGAACTACTCCGTTATGAGTGCCAGGAGTTGTATTAATAGGCTTGATTGTCACTTGGGTTTGAGCCTAAAATATGAGCCTTTTCTACCCAAAAGTAGCAAAGAGCAGTTATTTCCCGAATTCAGCATGCACGGGGCGCGCAGGTTACACTCTAGAGGCGCCTAGGTGTATTTTGTTTTGAATACTCAAGGTACATGAAACACTCCCATGGGTGCATGAGTGTCATTCTACGTGCCTCGGGCGCCTGGTTCACACCCGGGAGGCGCATCAGTGAATTTTATCGAGCGTAATCGTACATTTCTTCGTCTTTTGAGTGTTTTCTTTCATATAACTTGTCTTAGGACTTCGAACAAAATGTACCCTTCTTATAATGCCTTCAGAGGCCTCTTGAATCTTCATTCATTGTCTTCTCAAATCTTCTTGGATGTCTTTGCTTTGCCAATTTGCATGATTTTGCCTTGAATTACATCAAAAACACCATGAAATTGTTAGGTTTCGGGAAAACTATAATTACATGACTCGAAATGAACATATTACAAAATGTCCCAAAAACCATAGGCAATTATTCTAAAACTCCCCAATCTTGGATCAAAGCAATAAAAAGGGCTGAAAAATATGCTTAGAATAACGTAAGATAACATGTTATCACAACCCCAAACCTAAAATGTTGCTTGTCCTCAAGTAACGAAAGAGAATAAATTTTAAGGTTTGTATATTTTTAGGAAAAACATACCTTTTAGAAGAGGTTGCTCAGATCATCATCTCATCTCATTTACAAACTTGACTAACTTACCACTTCCATGCAAGCGAGATAGGCTTATAGAAGATAGTTCATACACTAAGCCACACTATTTTCCAGTCGAGCTGGTCATGACATTTGTTTACTCCAGTCATCACATGAACATATCTTGCTGTAAATTTGAAATAATTCTAAACAGATATTCAAGATCATACTATATACACACTTTGAAGTCTTTCAGGGTTATAACATGGCTTATGTTAAGGCGGGATATATTTAGGAAAGTAGGCTGGTAAAACAACTTGGAGTTAGATTTTCAGCCTACAAATTCCTACTAAACATTGAAGTATTGCCAACCTTCATTTCTTAAACCAAAACAAGATGGGTACTAAGTAAATTTTTTATATTTTTTTTCTTTCAAGATAGATACATTTTATTGAAGAGACCAACATTTAGGTGTTTTGGCTCTTGATTTTTTTTCTTCTTTTTTCTATTTTTGTTTGTGTAAACCCATACTTTTGCATGGTTTATTCTACATTTTTTTTTTCATTTTTGATAAATAAGTTTTACTAGTACCCCACCTAAACTTAAAATGTTGCTAATTCCAAATAGCAAAGCCAAACTTAGTTTCAAATCATACCAAGTTATTAAAAATATTTTATCTAACTACAAGAGAAATCAAATAGATGACATTAAAGTTCAAAACTTGTGACATAACTCGTCACTTAGTAACAACAAATAAAATTATTGCATGAAGGCTCAAAGTGGTTTCACAAAGATGATGATGATGATGATGATGATGATGATGATGATGATGATGATGATGATGATAATAATAATAATAATAATAATAATAGTAGTGGCTTGATAAGCTCAGAGTACCCAATTTTTTTTCCTCGTATGTAGTATAACATGATCGATAGTCCATAAAGAACGACAAAAAATTCGAGCAAAAAAAAAACATTCATAGGGAACACTCAATATAGAAAGAATTATAGTAGAAGAGTAGATTAAACATTTGGCTCAAATTGACACTGATTATGCTATACAAAAAAGAAATGGTGATTGTTATAAGTATCTTATGCACCAAATCTCAATAGTTATCGTGCTCTTAAACTTCGGGGGTAAGTTATCCCTCTGCTATACATGTTCTGGAACAAATTTATGAGACTAAAACAATTTAAGCTTGAAATGGAAATGTTATATAAGTAATTCAAAAACTAAAATTAATAGGCTTAATAAGTCATTTGGTCCCCTAATTAATTTCTAGTTTTCATTTTGGTCTCATAATTAATGAAACTCATGTTTTGCTCCCTCAAGTTTGTCTCTATTAGTCAAATAAATCTCTGACTGTTAAGTTTAAACCCAAATGTCTATGGTGGACCAACATTATAGATAGTCCATCATAGACCTTATTAATTTATTTAATTTAAATCATTCGATTTATTTTTTAAAAAGAGGATCGTTGGATCACGAAGGTCCTTTGTATATTACAGTATACCATCAATAGCTAATATTTCCCCATTTCTTCATCTTCTTCCTTCATCAACATACCATCTTCATCATCAATCTTCAGAAAGAAAAAAAAACCCAAAAAAAAACCAGAAAAATAATCAACATTCAAAAGCTTTCCAAACCTTCATTTTCTTCCATTCATTTGAGAATATATTTCTCTACACTCTCACCAAATCAACTCAGCAAAAGTGTTCACCATATTAAAACTCACCCTTCGTTTTCATGTTTGTTTTCCCTTTTCTCTTTTGCAAAAACTCAGCATAAGCATTCACTTTGGTTTTCCAGATTCTTTTCTCTTTTCCCTTGTAGAATTCTCGTTCTCCATTCTCCATTCGTTGCATAAAACTCACAAAATAATCACTTATTTCAACTGTTAAATTCTTAATAATCACTTATTCCATAACTTGTAACAAACCCATAATTCGAATTCGAATCCATAAAACTCAATAATTCAGAGAAATTAAAGATTGCTGCGACATAAACAGAATTCAAATCCACCTTCTTTCAGATCTGGGTAGCTTTTTATGGAAAATCGATGGAGGAATTATTTTTTCTAGGTAGGAAAATCGATGAAGGAGTAGCTTTTTCGGTGATGGAAGTGTAGTTGTTGTTGTGAAATCTAGATTCCATGTGTTCATAGATTTCAAATTGGCATGGCGATGTTGAATAAGAACAGTGATAGATATGTAGTTGTTCTTGTGAAATCTGGATGCCATGTGTTTATGCAATTTGAGAATTAATCAACCAGAACAGTGAAGTACTAAAGTAACGATGATGGAATCGTTGAGTTTATATTCTGCAACAACAATGCTACCTTTTTTCTTCATTTCCCTTTAACACGAAAGAGAATGGTGAGATTATGTGTTGCTTTTAAGTTGTTGAATTTATGAATTTGTAAGTTAAAATTAATTAATCTGGGGGTTTATTGGTTTTGGGAGAAGGAGAGATGAAGATTGAAAGTTGAATTTGAGTTGTTGAATCTAGATGCCATGTGTTGTTGTTGTTGTTGTTGTTGTTGTTGATGATGATGTTGTTGGTATATGATGAATAAGATGAAGGAATGAGAAAAAAAAAATTAAGTGTTGATTGTATACTGTAACATACAACGGACCTTCATGATCAAACTTTCCTCTATTTAAAATATAAATCGAATGGTTTAAATTAAATAAATTAATAAGGTCTATGGTGGACTATCTATAATGTTGGTCCACCATAGACACAAACATAATTCTCAACTTATGGTACTAGACATAAACATAATTCTTTTCCAACTTATCGAACTAGGCAAAAATATAAGTCTTACTTAAGAACCAAAAAATTACAATGACTTAGAAAACAATTACAATAACTTGAAAACAATTGAGAAAAAAAAATCCAAGACACAATTAGTGCAACAATGAGTCCAAAAAATTTCTTCTTCTTATCTTCAAGCTTCTTTTTGACTTTCTCATGCTTCTTTGAGCTAATTTCTTTTCCATGCTCTTTTCCATATTCTTTTCCAAACTATTTCCCAAATTCTTTTCAAACTTCCTTCCCAATGTCTTTGCCAAATTCCCTCAAATACTCCATTATCATTTCATAGTTGTTGCAACGAACATCATACTTCAACGCAGATGAGCAACCAGCATGATACTTTTTTGCAGATTTTTTTTTAAAATTCATCAAGTTTATCATCCCAAATGAACATATAACAACCATACTCAACCTGCAATAAATTTCAGCTAATGAATTCAACTGTTACAAAACAAATGTTAGGAATATTTGAAACAAACAATTTCACTTTCCACTCCATAAAATCTACATCTCCAAAACATCTCTTCGGATTTTCAGTTGTGTTTGAAATCCACATCTTGATAACCTTTTGACACCTACAGATTGGTGGTCTGCTTCCACTTGAATTCCCAATTGATGTGGTTTTGCTTCCACCCATTGCAAACCCTAATTTGTTCGTTTTAAGAGGAAATGAGAGGATGAGTCGAATAAAAGAGAGGACGGAGGGAAGAGGATGAAGATGGAAGAAAAAATTTCGATGGAGAGAAAGAGAAAGAGGATGGGTCGATGGAGATGGAGAAGAGAGAATGAGAAAGAAGATTTATTCCTTGAACTTTTATTTAAATTTAATAGGAATAAATGAGATATATCCGGTGGAAACAAAAAAAAACTAAAATAAATAACATGTCATCATGCCACATCAGCTCATTAATCCAGTCAGATGGTTTAGGAAGTGAGAACCCAAGAATCTTCATGTTTATTTGATGGGGGTAAAAGTCTTTTAACTCTTAGTTGTTTATAATTTAATTGTTTATTTGATGGGGGTTAATTTGATGGGTTAGTTGGTTTTATTAGGATTGAGGAGTAAAGGGTATTTTTGATAATTTAGGAGAGAAGTGTATTTTTGTGAAGTTATTAGAAAATAAGAGTTTTTGAGGAATTAAGATAATAAGGGTGTATGAGTAAAGGAGAGGTTTGAGTGAAGTAATTGTGTAGTTTTTCTTTATAAGAAATGAGTAGAGACTGAGCCCATTAAGAGTTGTGATAACTAAGCCCAAGAATATAAATAGATTGTATTGTGTTATAAATTAGGGTTAGAACTCATTGTGATATTTTGGAGAAACAGACAAGAAATAGAGAAAGGAGAGAAGAAGAGATCTAGACGAAGAGGAGGAGAAACTTAAAGAGTCAAAGAAGAGAAGGTGACCCAATCTTAAAGGGAGGCTATCTTTGAAGAATAAAAGGTGAGGGGGGAGTTATATTCTCATTTGGGGTTTTTATGAACAATTGCGTAGTGACTTGGTTTTGTGTGATTCTTGTTAAATTCATGTTCTATTGATAAATTGACATTTCTTCAGATCTTTTATCATAGTCTTTTAGCTCCTCATGCTCTTATACATGTTCAGATCTTGTTAAATTTTATTTTATGGTACTGCACACTTGAACATATATTAACATATCCAATTGTTCTTCAATACTTTGTTATCATCAAAACTCTAGAGGAATTATACAAAACAAATTTTGTTCCAACAAATTTTATGGTGAATAAAACAAAAAGTATGAATGCTTATAGGATTAAAAGTATATTTAACCATTAAATTATTATGATGATTTTAATAATACCTTTGTTTCGTAGAGACTATGCTAAAATGTTAGCTATTTTTTGATAATTTTTTTGTAAAATCGTTTAATGTGTGTAAATATTATTTTTAATATTTTTTTGGGATTGTATTGTATTTAATGTTAAATATTTTTTTTCATATTTGGTTTTGTTAACAATTTATATCATGGCCATAAAAAATAATATTTTGGTATTAAATATTTTCTAAAAAATTATAGAAATTCCTAAAATACTCAACCTATACTATATATATATATATAGTATAGAAATTAAAACATATTTTACTAGAAGATAGTACATTGACCAATACACTTCTTAAATATTTCAAATATTAGAAATGATTAATAGTATATTTTAAACATTGACCAATACACTTTTAAATAAATATGTTTGACCTCAATTTCTTCAATAAAGTTTATCGTTTGTTTCTTCTTATTTCACCACAATTGGAGCGTCTCTGTGTTTATCTAAAAGTAACAAAGGACAAAATTGAAAACTTAACTTCAATTTTTTTACTCACTCAGTTGATATAACTACAAACACTATGGATTTGAATTCACACACTCAAATCTCGCAGGAAATGAAGAATGACGATTCACAGTCATCAATTGTTCCAGAAGTTGAGAAGGAACATGTGACCCTCTCAATCTTACTTGAACGAGAGGATCAAACTACCCCTTCTTCAGTATCTCATGGGAAAATAAATAAAGAGGTAACAAAGTCTAATTATTTTATTTTAAATCTCATTAGGTTTTCATATAAATTTGTATGTTGTATTTGTTTCTTGAAATTATTCTCTTTTCTTTAATAAATTTTGCAGTTTTTATGAAAGATTTTCCTTCCTCACAAATCAATTTTTTAGTAATAAATTATATTTAAAATAAAAAATATGATATTGATCTATAGCATGCATGACCAGAAAAATATTAATTGTTTCGAAAATTAGTGGATCTTGATTTGATTTTTAGATTTTTTTTGTTGTCTTAGCAATAATGGCGTAATTTTTATTAGGCATGTCAGAATTTTTTTCTGTGTTGTTATTTTATATAATATTGATCTATATTGATCCATTTTTCTTCCTCACTGATAAATTCTTTATAAATAAATATATTTAAAATTTGAAAAATATATAATATTGATCTATAGTACAACCACGAAAAAACGAATTATTTCGAATAGCAGTGAGTCTTAATTTGTTTTTTAGATTTTTTGTTGCCTTAGCAACAATAGCTTGATTCTTGTTAGGCATATCAATTTTTTGTCCATTTTTTATTTTATCTTTTTCCCTTTTTTTAAGGATCTCAAGAGGAAAGATGATATAAAGCTATATATTTTTATGTTATATTTTTTGACAACACTCAATCCAACTTATAAATGTCAAGCTTGAATTAAGTCAACATGTTTTAATGATGTGAAAAAATTGATTATACAAGGAATTTCACACTCAAAATGTATCTAAAATTCGACACTCTGAATGAATCTTCGATTATATATATATATATATATATATATATTGAAACTTAATCTTCACCATCCTTTGAGAGTTATATTTAGTACCAATCGGGAGGCCAATGTTTTGGATCATAATGAGCATTTTTTTTATTTTGATGTGGACACCACAACTTTTGGTCTATCATACAATGCCATAATAACTATTTTGTAAAAAAATAATATGTTTAGTTGTTTGTTATTTTCATTAATGTATAGATAGTAAGGCTTATTCATATATTTTGTCCCTATAAATAGGAGTCCTTTGAATTTGGTCCCTGAATTTACCAATCCTTCCAAACTTGCCCTGCAAATATTAATCACTTGAGTTTTGGTCCCTAAGCCCACAATCTTGCTGATGTGGTCGTGATTAGCTGACGCGGCGAGTGTTGATGGAAAATACTTGGGTGACATTAAGTCACCGTGACATTAAATCTGGGCCACACAAAGTTGTTGTGTTGTGTGGCCCAGATGTGTTGTAAGTGTTGTGTGGCCCAGATGTTGTGTGGCAATGTGTGTTGTGTGACCCAGATTTAATGTCACGGTGACATAATGTCACCCAAGTGCTTCCCAGTGTTGATTGGGAAAGAGGATGTTGAGTCAGATTTTATGACATAAATGGACATCTTTGCCCTTAATGAAATAAGTCCTCATGGAAATGACTAAAATACTTTATTTTTCTTCCATGCCTTTCTTCATCCACTATCATTCCCAGCATAACTTCGTATGTTTCTCTTCTCAACCAAAACCCAAATAATCTTCTACAAAATTAAGAACCACAATCCATATCAACCTTCAACAAATTGTCAAAGTTTTGATTTCTTAGGTCTAGGACCTAGAAAACAACGCCAACATCGCTACCATCGGCCGAACACAAATCGCCATTCTTGTAAAAAAAAATAATTCCACACTTTCACTAAAACTCCCAAAAAATTCACAACTAAAAGACACTTTTCTCACAGATAAAGAAACAATTTGACTACAACTTAAACTTTTTTAGATCTTCACTTTCGGAAATCCTTCACCCAAGATTGTTTGCTCTGTTCTTTCATTTTGAATAGTAATCACAACAACTGTCTGATCCAAATATTTGCTTATCAACCACCAGAAAGGAATATACATTGTTCCCTTGTCTTCGTCTTCTTTTACCTTATGCAGAAGTTTGAATGGTCTCGACGAGGTTTTTCTCTGCGAGTCTCGTGGTCTTCTGTAAAGGTAATGGATGGTGGATGGTTCATGTGCAGTGGAGGTTTGATGGGTGGTGGAGGGTTCATGTGTGGCGGTGATGGTGGAAACAAAAGGATTGATGGGCGGTGGAGGGTTGATGAATGACCGTGGAGGGTTGGATGGATTGCAAAGAGGAGTGAAAAGGATATATAAGAAGATGAATAAGAATTTATGAATATGAGAGTGAAGATGATAAAAAAGGTTTATGTGAGGGAAGAAGAAGAGAGCATAATGGTGATTTCCGCATGGACCTGGTTTCAGTAAGGGTATTCTCGTCCAGTTATGTCAAAATCTCTAAGTCAACAATCACTTATCTCAGATAACACTGGCCACGTTAGCTAATCACGAACACATCAACGAGATTATAGCCTCAGGGTTCAAAACTTAAGTGATTAATATTTGCAGGACAAGTTTAAATGAATTAGTAAATTTAGGGGCCAAAATTCAAATTACCTCTATTTGCAGGGACTAAATGTATAAATAAGCCTACATTTCATAAGACCAACAAAATAGCTAAATTTCAAGACATATCTATCTTATTAAAACCACATTTACATTTTTTAACAAAGAAAGATATACTAACTTTCAAATTCTAGGGATATTCTAAGACAATTGCAAAATGCGGTAATGAAGAAGATTCAACATAGTATAAGTTATAGAAGTTAATCTATCTCAACTATTCCTAGATCTATATCTTAATAATACATATCAACAATGACATGGTTACCACTGACATAGCATCAAAATTGACCTATAATATATGAACATTAATACATCTAAACAAATTCACATACAATAAAGTCATGTAAATCAACATTGAAATCCCCTTAGTGCTATTTAATTTTTATGGAAACACTGATTCTATGTTTATTATTTTATATTTACCTTTTTTTTTCAATTAGTATGTTATTGGTTATAATAATTGTTAGTCAACTTTGTAATTTTTTTATTATTTCACCATTTTTTATCATTAATAAATTTGATTTATAAAAAAACGATAACAAATCAATTTCATTGATTGAAATTAAATTCTTATTCAAATCATTCCATTGTTTGCTTGAGTGGTATTTTTGGTCATAAGAATTAAAATAAAATATGCACTCAAACACACACGTACCTAAAAAGAATTCTAATCTATCATATTTTCCCTTTAATATTATACCTAGATTTTTAATGAATAATAATCTATGCTACCTAAATTTTGACGGGTTCGCTAGCTAATACACAAGTAGTTGTTAGATCCAGATCAAGACCATTCTAATTCCAATGTAGATTTTAAAACTGCACCGTCTTATCGCAATTTAACGATCATGAATGTACTAACTATGTTAATGATTTAAAATTTGACCACACAAAATCATGGTCTCAAACAACCAAATGATGTTTTTCCATTATTAATAGCGTTTATAAGATAAAGTTATATTAAATTAACAAAAAAATAAATTTCTTGCTGATTATAAAATTTTCTATCTCGTCAATAAATGTATCAACAGAATTATATATTCCAATATATAATACATAGTTGATGTATTTTTATGTTGTAGGGAAGAAAGAGGGGAAGACTATCAAAAGTTTCCAATCCTCCGTGGCTTGGAAGGTCATGGGTTAAGCGAATTGGAACAAGGGAAAATGGAACAGAAGATGTTGTAAGATCACTTATTATTTCTATTATTTATTCTACTTTCTAGTTTCTGTTGTTGGTACTTTGTTCAATTATAAATAAATGTCATATGATGAATAATTTCATATTTTATAATTGCAAACTAGGTGAACTTTTTTCTCATAATGATCTAATGCATCTTATTCATTCATTTGGAATTTTGATATTTTGTTTCTTATTCAATTATGTTGATATTTTCCATTTGAAATAATACGATGAATGTTACAGCAATATCTACAAAATTGATGTTTTGCAGTACTATATTCATATCTATGTGCCCGGACTTAGATGTCGAACTAAGAGAGAGGTGGAGAATTATGAGAAATATGGAATTCGTCCTGGAAGGCAATTCAACTTGTAATGAAAAGATTTAGACAAGAGATTAACTTAAAACAGACAAAGGTTAGTATATCCTTCAACATGTTGTTTCGTGTTGTATTATAAATTTTATCAAATGATATGTTATTGAGAAAAATCATTTATCAACCTAAGTAATTATGATTATTTTAAAATATCACTAAACAATTGAAATTTATCTCGAGTCCAAGAGCTGATCCTTTCAATAGTTACACACGTTCTATTTCTGTTATGGTTGGAGAGAAATAATAGACGTTTCAATCACCGTCACTATAGCATGACAAGAATTGTAGATGACATTTTGGTAGAGGTGAGGCTAAGTACTATTCTTTACAAAGGGTTCATGTCTTATGGTATGGAGATAACTTTAAAGCGTTTCAATTTTTCAAGGTACCTGGTAAACCCTAGAAAAACCGATAGCATTTTAGAAATCAATTAGAAGGCACCAACTGATGGTTGAGTGAAAGCAAATATAGATGGGTCTGCTCTTGTTGATCCCACAACAGCTTCCATAGGTGTTATATTTAGAGATTCTAAATCTTGCTTCATTGGTAGCAATACCATAAACATTGGTTACAAACTTACAATAGTGCTATTATATATGGAAGTATTTGTTGTTTCCATCTCTGCTATTGAGTTAGCTACATTGTGAAGGTGAGAAAAACACAAGAAGGGGGGTTGAATTGTGTTTTAGAAAAATTCTTCGTTTCTCCTAAAAACTGAACACACTGATCAGAAGCTAAGCGAGACAGCTTCTGAAGTGATAATCAGAATCTAAATGCAGCGGAATAAAACAGAGAGAGAGAAGAAGAACGACACAAAGCAATTATACTGGTTCCTTCCACAATCCGGAAGTAGTCCAGTCCCCCTTGCACTTCCAAGGAGATTTCACTAAGAGTAATATCTGATTACAATTGCTCAAGCACACAAGCAAGAGACTTCCTTTGCTCAAGCACACAAGCTAGAGACTTCCTTTGCTCAAGAACACAATCAAGAGACTTCCTGCTCAAGCACAATTGCAAGAGACTTCCTAACTAAACAAAATTACACAGAAAATTGTTTAAGGTTGAACACTTGATATACAATCAGAGGTGCTCACAATACAAATCAGATACAGACTCAATGGACTTAAGAATTTCTAAGATATGACTTTAAGACACAGAAATTCTAAGTGAATGCAGAACAATTTCAGCAGAGGTTTGGCACTTGTAAAAATGTTGTGAGTCTTTCGTTCAGCATTACCAAATCTCTAAGTCTTCACTCCTTTATATAGAGGTGTGAAAGAGACGTTGTGAAATTGCCAGCACATCAAAGAGTCGTTGTTGAAGCTTGATCTTTCACCAATGATATTTTGCCTGATTTGGTTGTTGTCCTATGAAGAACCAATTTGAAATCCATTCCTTATCCAAAGGAACATCTATGCAGGCGAAGCCGTATTCTGGAGCTGTTTTCTTGTCTTGTAGCGTGGACACAAAACAGAGTAGTGGAGAAGGTGGTTGTACAGTTCGTACAATAGTACAATGTCAACGCTTTCGTCCAAATTGCAAGCACATGCCTTCAAACGCCTTTGAAATGACCGTTGCAATGTTCCACTAATTTTCTGCTATGTTTTCGAATCCAATAGACAGCTTTTGCAATGTAGATTCTTCAATCTTTGAATCTTTTGCAAATCCAGTTGATCTTCAGCTTCTGGTGAAATGACTTCTGATGAGGCAGCTTCTGATGATGCAGCTTCTGATGAAGCAACTACTGCAGCTTCTGATGGTGCAGCTTCTGATAATTGTGGCTTCTGGACCTCTTGTCTTCAGGAGCACTATTCTTCAGGAGCACTATTTCTTCAGGAGCAGCTTGACTTCAGGAGCGCTTTTACTTTCAGGAGCGTATTGCCTTCAGAATCACCTAAGCTTCATTTTCTTTTGCTCTTTATTTGCTCATTCAGAACCAATTAATGATGTAACTTTTTAACTGTGGTCCTGTACACTTGAACAAATATTAGCTAGTCCAATTTACAATTTTTAATACCTTGTTATCATCAAAACTCTTTAAGGTTCATTGTTAAACATATTTTGTTCCAACAATCTCCCCCTTTTTGATGATGACAAACAATAGTATTTAAAATTGATCAATTGTTGTTAATCTAATTAACAAGTTGACCTTGGGGTTCTGAGGTTTGTAAGCTCAGAGTCTGAGGTTTGTAAGCTCTAACTCCCCCTGAGTCTGATAGTTTTTAAGGTGAGGTTTGTAAGCTCCCCCTAAGTTCTATCCAGGTTAATTAAATTCATTTTTCGCACAATAATATCAGAGCTTAAAAAAAATTGAAGGAATTGACTTATAGATAAGAAGAATGGTTCAATTAATTTTTATTTGAAATTTGATACTCCCCCTTTTTGATACACCGATAAAAAGAGATAGAAATTTTCAAAATTTTCAAACATTAATTAATGGGGCTCAGAGCCTTTAAATACTATCACATATACTCCCCCTTTTGTCATTAGCAAAAAGACATAAACAAAAAGAAGAGATGAGAAAAACATAAGATTAAAGGTTCAGAGCATAATTCAAATCATTTTAAAGCACATTGACCATCTTCAAAGATTAAATAAACAGACATAGCAAATAATAACATACAAGGTATAAACAGTTAAAGATTTTCAGAAGCAGGAAAAATTCAGAAGCATCTAATATCAGAAGCGAAAGAAATCAGAAGCAGAAATGAACATAGAGTATCAAAAGCCTAAAAAGACAGAAAAATAAGCTAAAAGTGTGCAACTATGGGTTTGGCTTATTCCTCTAAAATCTTCTTCAGAAGCTCTTGAACATCAGCATACTTCTTGTCCATATCTTTTCTGTAGTTGTCTTCTCTAATCTTGGCTTCTTGCATGTCAGCTTCCAACTTTGATATCTTCAGCTTCTGCTCTATTAGCTCTGTTTCCAACCTCTCATTTTCTTCTTTGAGCACCTTGTTCTCCTGAGCTAGAGCCAGGTTAGGTGCATCAAACTTTTCTAGGATCTCAGAAGGAATACTCAGATGCAGCTCCTTAGGCAGGAATTCATCAGGTGCTCTGCCTCTGATACTGAGTGGATTCTTCACCCAAGTACCAAGAATTTCAACATCTCCAGTATTCTCTTCTATGCCATTCAACCAATCTTCCAGCTTCTGCTTGGCTTGCTCTTGAGCCTCAATACAGGAATCATGCAGCGCTGAAATTAGGTTGACGACCCTTTCCTTGATCCTTCTCCATTGCTTCTGATAGCTTATTGTATGACCCAGGTCATTTCTACTTGCTATCAGTCTGAGAACTTCAGAAGCAATATCTTCCCACACATCCTTTAGAACTTGAGAATCCAGGTATATGGTGGGAGGTGAAGGTTGTTTAGAGGGTTTTGGAGGGGCTAAGGGAATAATTGGTAGGTTTGGTGATGATTGGTCATTTGTAGTTACGGATTGGCTGGTTGATGGTTGGTCAGGAGTGGGGTCAACTACCATATCAGAGGCATGATCATTTTGATCATCCTCAGAGGTTAGCTCAGGAACAATGTGTTCAGGAGCGGCAGTTTCAGGTTCAGGTTCAGTAATGGGTTTAGTAACTGGTTGTTCAGGAACAGAATGTTCAGGAACGGTCTTTTGAGGAGTTGGTTGTTCAGGAACAGATAGTTCAGGAACAATTGGGGGTGATGAAGTTGTAGGGGGTGAAGATTGAGGGGGTGAAGAGGCTTTTTCTGGTGAAGGTTTTTGTTGAGGGGGGTCTTCTGAAACAACTTTATCAGAAGCAGCTGCTTCTGGAGTTGTCTCAGAGGCTTTTTCTGAGGTGGAGTTAAAGTTAAATTGGGGTAGTTCACCTAGATAATGACTTTCTAGGTGATCTAGAAAGGAAGTGTCTTCAGAAGGAATAGAGGATGTGGTACAAGATGTGTGAGAAACTTGAGGTACCTTAGATAACATTGCTGAGTTATCTACT
This sequence comes from Medicago sativa, assembly GCF_051527215.1. Lineage (NCBI taxonomy): Eukaryota > Viridiplantae > Streptophyta > Magnoliopsida > Fabales > Fabaceae > Medicago > Medicago sativa. Next base: position 51,680,155 of record NC_140751.1, on the reverse strand, counting down.
GCTTCTGAAGTTCCATCTTCTGGAGCATCTTCAAAAATGATCATCATTTCTTCTTCCTCATTGTCTTCATCAGTCTTACCAGCAATTGTTCTTACTTCGGCCAATTTCTCTTTGAAGAACCTATCACAGTCTTCCATACCCAAGGTCTTGAGCTTGTCATCTCTTTGTTGAATGTATTGTGCTTTTAGTTCCTTTTTGCTTGATAAAATATCAGAAGCATGTTCATCTGCCATCCTTTTCATTCTTGGAGTCATCTCAACCATAGGACTCACAAGTTGAAGGGGAGCCTTCTTCTTCTTCAGCTTGGGCTCAGCCTCTTCTTTCTCTATTTCTTCAAGAGCTTCCTCCAGCTGCTCTTCGGTGATTACCAAATCTGCCTTACCTTTTCTTCTTTTCTGAGGAATAGAAGCAGCACCAACCTTCTGCATCTTTCCTTTATCCTTGGCAGAAACAGATTTAGCTTCAGACTTAGCAACTTTTTGCTTCTCAGTTTTAGCAACAGCAGCTTCTGACACAGTACTAGTTCTGGCCCTCTTTCCTTTAGTAGGAGCAGCATCAGATTCTGAACTAGTTCTGGCTCTCTTTCCTTTAGGTGCATCAGAAACAGCAGCTTCTGACACAGCAACTGCCTTGGCCTTCTTGCCTTTCCCTTTAGCAAGAGCAGCTTCCTCCTGAGAACTAGCATCTTCCTCCAAGACGTACTCAGCTACTAATTTAGCTAAGTGTTCAGGATTACTTTCCTTAACAATGGAAGGAAAGTCCCTGATAATCTCAGATTCTTCTGTGGTCATCTCCAACCACTTCTCATCTTTAGGGGCTGTCTTGAATATGTGCATAGAATGCAATGTCTTGCTACTGATAGTCTTCTCTGCAGTAGAAACTACGAAGCATTTATCAGAAGCATCCCTTGTCCTTCTCAATAAATCCAGCACTCTCCCTTGATAAAAGATTTCAGAGAGCAATCTTCCATAGGGCACTTGTTTCCTTCCTTTGACTGTGCCTTCATTAATAGCCCAGCAGAGATGATCCAATACATATCTTGGGAAGTTTATCTTTTCCAGATTGGTCATGAAGTAAATTGCTAGCTTCTGTTGGTTGTTGGGTTGATCAGACCCACCTGCTCTTTGAAAGAAGCAATCGTTACTGAATTTCACCAACATTCTGTTGTGAATCTCCATTTCAGAAGGCTTAGCATCTTTGTTACCACCCAGAAGAGTGTTGTAGTAGTTTTGCAGCAGGACATCATCCTTCTTAACTATTTCTTGAAACCTTCCTTCTGCATTCATTCTACAAGCTTTAGCAATTATCTCCTATGTGATGATTACGGGAATACCCATCACTTCAGACCTTATCTCAAGGCTACTGAAGGAAGTGGGATTCAACTCAATCTCCTTCTTTCCTTTCTTCGACCCAGCTTGTTTACCTGCTACCTTCACAGGCTTTCCATTGACGATTTCAGCCCTTAACCAGAAATCTTTGACCAAGTTCACATACGTTGGCCCATTTAGCATCTTGAAGTAACCGGACAGTTTCTGAGTTTCTACATAACCTTCCATGTCCACTTCGTACTTCTTAAGTGAAGTGAAGTCCACTGGCGATTCTATTTGGACGATTAAGGAATTCCATGGAATATCCATAGTCTTTTCTTTGTAGACTGACCCAGATTCTGTTGCGCCTTGCTTGCTTGAAGTAGATTCTGAAACTTTAGAGCTTGATGATGCCATTTGATAATGATTGAAGAAGATTTAGAGAATTTAGGGTTCTAAGGTTTTTGCGCTTACTTCGCAAGAGGTTTGAGAGCAAAATGTGTTTGTTGTGAGTGAGTAGTGTGTGAATTGAAAAAGTGTTTAAGAGTAAAACGATTGCAATTCAAAAGAGACAAACAAACATAACATTAATGACAAAATTGGGGGCGCGTGAAAAGTACTTTCAAAGCTATTAAATCATCATTGCCCTTTTAGTTATACACCAACACATACAGGCCACGTAAGAAGTTCACAGAGTAACTACCAAGTTAGTGGGCCAGAAGTTACTTTTAAAAAGTAACTCCCAACGTTTCCACTAATTCAACTATTCGAAAGCAATAAATCCAGCTTCTGGACTTCAGATGCTGACGTCATCATCAGAAGCGAGTTTTCCTCAGAACCTCAATAAAGAGCTTCTGATGGACTACTGCTTCTGAACTAACTTCAGAACCTAAAATCCTATTCAGGAGCAAGCAAACATCTAATCAGACATGTAATGCATGTTCAAATTTTTCTTTATAAAATCAAATCTTTCAACAGTTAAAGGCTTAGTAAATATATCAGCCCATTGATTTTCAGTATCAATGAATTGTATATCTAAAATTCCTTTTTGAACATAATCTCTGATAAAATGGTGTTTGATTTCAATGTGCTTAGCTCTTGAATGCAAAATTGGATTTTTAGACAAACAAATAGCAGCAGTATTATCACAATAAATGGGAATACTGTTAGCAGTTATCTGATAGTCTTCCAACTGATGTTTCATCCAAAGTAGTTGTGTACAACAACTTGCAGCTGAAATGTATTCTGCTTCTGCTGTAGACATAGCAATGGTTGTTTGTCTTTTGCTAGCCCAGGATATAAGATTATCACCCAGAAATTGACAATTGCCACTGGTTGACTTTCTTTCAATCTTATCACCAGCATAATCAGCATCACAAAATCCAATTAGCTTATAATCTAAGGATTTCCTATAAAGGAGTCCAAGATTAGTTGTTCCTTTCAAATACCTGAAGATTCTCTTGACAGCAGTCATATGAGATTCTCTAGGATCTGATTGGAATCTTGCACACAAGCATACACTGAATAAAATATCTGGCCTAGATGCAGTGAGGTATAACAAAGAACCAATCATACCTCTATACAGCTTCTGATCTACTTTAGCTCCTTCATCTTCTTTGCTTAAGGTGCACGTAGGGTGCATTGGAGTGTTCATCACTTTACAATCTTCAAGTTTGAACTTCTTCAGAAGCTCCTTTGAGTACTTTGATTGATGAACATAGACTCCATCTTTGCATTGATTGATTTGAATGCCAAGGAAGAACTTCAGCTCTCCCATCATGCTCATTTCAAATTCATCCTGCATTAACTCAGAAAATTCCTTGCAAAGAGATGCATTAGTAGAACCAAATATTATATCATCAACATATATTTGCACAACAAGAATATCTTTCCCAAGGGTCCTTCTGAAGAGTGTAGTATCAACCTGTCATCTTTTTAAATCATTCTTGATTAAGAAATTACTTAGTCTATCATACCAAGCTCTGGGAGCTTGTTTCAAGCCATATAGTGATTTCTTCAGTTTAAAAACATGGTCAGGATATTTAATATCCTCAAATCCAGGAGGTTGCTTGACATACACTTCTTCTTCTATGACACCATTTAGAAATGCACTCTTGACATCCATTTGATATAATATTATGCCATGATTAACTGCATAGGAAAGAAGTAACCTGATTGCTTCCAATCTTGCAACTGGAGCAAACGTTTCAGTGTAATCAATGCCTTCTTGTTGACTATACCCTTGTGCAACAAGCCTGGCTTTGTTTCTTGTTACTTCACCTTGCTCATTCAGCTTGTTTCTGAATACCCATTTTGTTCCAATAATGTTCTTGTGCTGAGGTTTGGGTACCAGATCCCACACATCATTTCTTTGAAATTGATTCAACTCTTCTTGCATAGCTAGGATCCATCCATCATCTGAAAGTGCTTCATCAACTGTTGTAGGTTCAATCATTGAGATTAGTCCAATCATTGACTCCACTTGTCTGAAATGTGATCTTGTTCTTCTTGGACTATCTTTGTTTCCAATGATTAGCTCCTCAGGATGTGAAGACTTGTGTTTGAATGTGTTTCTGGGAGGATCTGCTTGATGTGAGCCATCTTGTGCTTCATCAGAAGCAGCTTCATCTTGCGCTTCTGATGTGGGTTCAGCTTCTGGACTATCTTCAGACTCAGCTATCTGATCAGGTTCTGGAGTAGCTTCAGGAACCTGTATCTCTGCAAAACTTTCACCTTGCTTTGAAGTTTTATCTTCAAGCTCCTTGTCATCAAATTTAACGTGCATAGATTCTTCAACACAGAGTGTTTCTGAATTATACACTCTGTATGTCTTTGACCTTTCAGAGTAACCTAAAAAGATTCCTCTTTGGGCCTTGGCATCAAATTTCTTTAGGTAGAGCTTGTTGTTCAGAATGTAACATGTACATCCAAATTGATGAAAGTAAGAGATATTGGGTTTTCTTCCTTTAAAGAGTTCATATGCTGTTTTCTCCAAAATAGGTCTAATATAGATCCTGTTTTGAACATAGCATGCTGTATTCACTGCTTCTGCCCAAAAATGTTTTGGTAAATTGTTTTCATGAATCATGGTTCTGGCCATTTCTTGTAAAGTTCTATTCTTTCTCTCTACAACCCCATTTTGTTGTGGTGTTCTAGGAGAAGAGAATTCATGGAAAATTCCATGTTTTTCACAAAAAGCTCCAAATGGCTCATTTTCAAATTCTCCACCATGATCACTTCTGACTTTCAAAATTTTTGATTCTTTTTCAGATTGAATTTGAGTGCAGAAGCTACTGAATACATCACATGCAACATCTTTACTCTTTATGAATTTCACCCAAGTCCATCTGCTGTAATCATCAACAATGACTAATCCATATTTACTTCCATATAAGGATGCAGTACTCACTGGTCCAAATAAATCAATATGGAGTAATTCTAAAGGTCTTGAGGTTGAAACAATGTCTTTGGTTTTAAAAGATGATTTCACAATTTTCCCTCTCTGACATGCACCACAGAGTGCATCTGAATGATAGTCAATGTCTGGTAGCCCTTTCACAAGTTGTAACTTACTAAGCTTAGAGATTAACCTCCAGTTAGCATGTCCCAACCTTCTGTGCCACATCCATTTCTTATCATTCACTGATAGTAGGCAAATCACTTTCTGATCAGCCAGTTCAGAAAAATTGATTTTATAGACATTGTCAACTCTTTTTCCCTTGAACACAATGGATTTGTCTTCCTTGTTGATTACTGTACAGTTGGGTTTTTCAAAAAGCACATCATAACCATTATCACAAAATTGACTAATGCTCAAAAGGTTATGTTCAAGACCATCTACCAACCATACATTATTAATTGAGTTAGAGGAGTTACCAATAGTTCCTGTACCTATGATCTTGCCTGACTGGTTGCCTCCAAATTTCACATTTCCTCCCTCTTTCATTGTTAGGCTGAGGAACATGGACTTGTCTCCTGTCATGTGTCTTGAGCAACCGCTGTCTAGGTACCATGATCTTTGCTTTGGCACTGCTCTTAGACATACCTGCATCATTGACATTTTTAGATTTAGGTACCCATTGTTCTATGGGTCCTGGAAGGTTAGTACTTAAGGCTTTACTCTTCACTTCTTGTACCTTGTGCTGTGAGTTGGGTTGCTTCTGATTAACCATCACCTTAGGTTTTGGTACTTCAGAAGCAGTAACTGACTTCTTCTGAAATTTAGAATTCAGAACCCCAGATTTTGGTTTCACCAGACTCTGAGGAATAGGTTCTGATCTTTTCAGGATCCTAACCTTTGAAATCTTGGAATCAGATTTGATCATAGCCTTTGACTTAGAGTTCTTTGGCTTTGAAGTAATCTTAGCCTTAGAACTAGAAGCTTCAGGTTCTGATTGAACAACAGTTTCCAACTCAGCCCCTTCTGGTACAAAGAATGTTTTCAGACCTTCCTTGATGCATTCACAACAAGACTTTAGATTGGTTTTCTCAAGTTTCACTTCTGGAAAACCAATTCCTCTGCCATTGTTCTTGTAAATGCTATAAATCATAGAAGCTACTCTGCTTCTGTCAATGCCAGATATAATAAAATCTTCAAGAGCAATTTCATGATTACTTAAAGGTTTTTCATTACACTTTTCTTGTAGCTTCTGACATAAGAACCTGAGCTGATCTTCATATGTTTTACACATGAAGTCAAAGCCCCTAAGTCCTTGTTCAGAAGCTTTCAGATCCAATAGAGTTGATTTTTGCTGTTGTACCAAATCAGCATATTTTTCTTTTAAATCCTTCAACTCATTGGTTCTTACTTCAAAATGTGTAAGAAGTTCTTTAAGTGACTCAACAAGTTCATCTCTGGGAATTTTGGAATATACCTCGTTTTCATCTTCTGAGTCTGAATCTGATCCAGCTTCTGAAGTTGCTGTTGCTACCAACCCAACAGCTACCTTTGCATCTTCATCAGCTTCCTCTTTATCAGATCCAGATTCACTACCCAAATCATCCCAGGTTGCCATTAAACTCTGCTTAATCTGCTTCTTGAATTTGCTTGGTTTGAATGTAGACCTCTTTGACTTGTCCTTTGACTTTTCTCTTTGAAGATCAGGGCATTCAGCAATGAAGTGTCCCGGCTTCTTACAGTTGAAGCATCCCTTCTGATCTTCTTTCTTTGAACTTCTGGAGTTACCCCTTTTGGAGAGAAACTTTCTGTTCTTCTTGGCCAGATATTGAAGTCTGTTTGAGAGCATGGCCATTTCAGCAGCATCTGGTTCAGAATCTGAACTTGACTGTTCTTCCTCTTCAGATTCAACTACTTTGAGAGCTTTTGATGACTTGCCTTTGGATGGAAGAGCTATTGATTTACTCTTCTTAGTAGACTCATGTTCATTAAGACTTAACTCATGAACTTTGAGAGAACTAACAAGATCTTCGACACTTAAAGTGTTTAAATCTTTAGCTTCCTCAATGGCAGTCACCTTTGGTCTCCATCTGGCAGGTAAGCTTCTGAGTATCTTGCTTACATGATCAGAAGCAACATAGCTCTTCTTTAGAATCTGTAGCCCAGAAACTAAGGTTTGAAACCTTGAGTACATCTCCTCAATAGTTTCATCATCCTTCATCTTGAATAACTCATACTGATGTACAAGCAGGAGAGCCTTTGCTTCTTTGACCTTCTTGCTCCCTTCATAATTTGAACAGAGAGAAGCAAACATAGCTTTAGCAGTGGATTTGTCACTCATCTTCATGTACTCTGCTTTGGGTATGGCAGTGACAAGAGCTCCTCTGATAATATGATGCTTCTTGTAGAGTTCCCTCAGTTCTGGAGTATGTTTCTTTCTATCCACAGCAGCTCCTTCTTCATCAAGGACTAAATCACCAACACCATCTTCCAGAATATCCCATAATTCTTCATCTAGGCTCATGATGTAACTGTAAAAGTTGGTCTTCCACCAAGAGAACTCTTCAGCATCTCCATTGAACTTTGGAACTTTTCCAACACTGGTTTTCTTACTATCACTATAATCATGTGAGACATTTTTATAGCTAGTATCACCAGGACCAGTAGGAGGAGGAATAGACATGTTTTTCTCAGATCTTTGACTGTTGCACGGTTAAGTGTTACACAACAGACCAAGGCTCTAGATACCAATTGAAGGTGAGAAAAACACAAGAAGGGGGGTTGAATTGTGTTTTAGAAAAATTCTTCGTTTCTCCTAAAAACTGAACACACTGATCAGAAGCTAAGCGAGACAGCTTCTGAAGTGATAATCAGAATCTAAATGCAGCGGAATAAAACAGAGAGAGAGAAGAAGAACGACACAAAGCAATTATACTGGTTCCTTCCACAATCCGGAAGTAGTCCAGTCCCCCTTGCACTTCCAAGAAGATTTCACTAAGAGTAATATCTGATTACAATTGCTCAAGCACACAAGCAAGAGACTTCCTTTGCTCAAGCACACAAGCTAGAGACTTCCTTTGCTCAAGAACACAATCAAGAGACTTCCTGCTCAAGCACAATTGCAAGAGACTTCCTAACTAAACAAAATTACACAGAAAATTGTTTAAGGTTGAACACTTGATATACAATCAGAGGTGCTCACAATACAAATCAGATACAGACTCAATGGACTTAAGAATTTCTAAGATATGACTTTAAGACACAGAAATTCTAAGTGAATGCAGAACAATTTCAGCAGAGGTTTGGCACTTGTAAAAATGTTGTGAGTCTTTCGTTCAGCGTTCTTGCATTACTAAATCTCTAGGTCTTCACTCCTTTATATAGAGGTGTGAAAGAGACGTTGTGAAATTGCCAGCACACCAAAGAGTCGTTGTTGAAGCTTGATCTTTCACCAATGATATTTTGCCTGATTTGGTTGTTGTCCTATGAAGAACCAATTTGAAATCCATTCCTTATCCAAAGGAACATCTATGCAGGCGAAGCCGTATTCTGGAGCTGTTTTCTTGTCTTGTAGCGTGGACACAAAACAGAGTAGTGGAGAAGGTGGTTGTACAGTTCGTACAATAGTACAATGTCAACGCTTTCGTCCAAATTGCAAGCACATGCCTTCAAACGCCTTTGAAATGACCGTTGCAATGTTCCACTAATTTTCTGCTATGTTTTCGAATCCAATAGACAGCTTTTGCAATGTAGATTCTTCAATCTTTGAATCTTTTGCAAATCCAGTTGATCTTCAGCTTCTGGTGAAATGACTTCTGATGAGGCAGCTTCTGATGATGCAGCTTCTGATGAAGCAACTACTGCAGCTTCTGATGGTGCAGCTTCTGATAATTGTGGCTTCTGGACCTCTTGTCTTCAGGAGCACTATTCTTCAGGAGCACTATTTCTTCAGGAGCAGCTTGACTTCAGGAGCGCTTTTACTTTCAGGAGCGTATTGCCTTCAGAATCACCTAAGCTTCATTTTCTTTTGCTCTTTATTTGCTCATTCAGAACCAATTAATGATGTAACTTTTTAACTGTGGTCCTGTACACTTGAACAAATATTAGCTAGTCCAATTTACAATTTTTAATACCTTGTTATCATCAAAACTCTTTAAGGTTCATTGTTAAACATATTTTGTTCCAACACATTGGGGTTACCTTTTAAGAATGTGTTATGAATCATGGAATTGTAGGGAAGAAGATCATAATGATCAGCAAGAAAGCAAACATAGGACCATTTATGAGGGATATACTCACAGAGATTCGTATACAATTAATATAGATTTATAAAAGATAATGGAAATAGTACAATGAGTGTTCTTATATATAGAGATTAGTTTGAGTAACCAACTATAACTTACTTTAACCAAGCTACTAAGTCTAGTTAACCTATCAACTAACTATAGTTTATTAACTATAATGTAATAGACTGATAGCTTTGTTCCTTGGTAATATAGGAGTAGATGGCTCAATAGCAAAGAAATCAGAAGAAGCATGTATTATATCATAACTCGGATACACATAGAAAGGAGTAACATTGTTGACACCTTAGTAATGTTTGGACACAACATAGTAGATGATTTTTAGTGGATTGGTCCTCCTTGTTTTATTTTCTCCTTCTACTTTTGTCCTTCTTCTTCTTAGAAAATAATTGGAATCGCCCTATCTAGCGTTCCATAATGAGAAGATTGTGCAAGTAACTTTAAGATACATTCTATAACTTGCATAAAATTTTACTATAAGGTAATATGCTATTGATATTGTTGTCAAGATGTCATCTAGAGCTTCTTTAAATTCTCCTTGAACAACTTTGCCACTATTCTGCTTTTCACTTCTTAAAAGTTTAGGAATGTATTTGCTTTTGGTATTTAATGATTGGTTCTTTTGATGGTGATTTGGTTATCATCATGATTTGATCTTTTGTTGGTTATTTGGTATTGTGACTATATCCATGGGTATATGTGTATCCAAACAATTTTTTTTTCTTCCAAAAAGTAAAACCTCTAAGAAAGGGAAAAGAAAACTCAATACACTTTCAAGGAAATCAGCATTAACTCTGATCCAAGAAGATGATGCAATCGATGAAGATGACAAATCTATACAGATACATATTCTGTCTAAAACAATGAAGGAATTAGAGCCTGATTAGACCACTTACCATCCCAATGAAGTGGTAGTTCAAAAATGCATGACCTCAAAAAAATAAAGAAGAAAAGGTGGAAAAACACAAGTGCCATGATGGGACGAAAGGTGCAAAAATGCTGAAAATCTAGTCCTAAATACAAAAGAAGAACCAAAAGTTAGTGATATAGAATCTAATTTAGTTGGAAGCATTGTTATTTCTGAACCTTGGAAAATTAAAATAGAGAGTATGTGGAATGTTTCGAATAACAATGATGATGTTGAATCTAATGCTCTTCATAAAGGAAAAGCGAAGATGATTCAAACTAATGTAGAGTCAGATTCTTCATCCTTTTCTGAAGATGAGGAGTTAAGATTAGCATTACAAAATCCGTTGATCTTTCAATATCCACTACAATTTGGGGATGGCACCTCAAAGTCTTTTCTAGAAGGAACTAATTCAAGGAACCAGCTCAATATTGAAGAAGAAATTAATGAAAATTCAATGGAATATTTTCACATTCCAAACAATATCCGGGTAAATACTCTTAACTGATAATACTCACTTTCTAAAATTATTTAATGCATGCTTGAATTGATGATAGAATTGACATAATTGTGGCATGATTCTAGCTTTTTTTGTAAAATTATTTTTCTAAAATTATGGCATGATAGAATTGACATAAGTGTATGTTGGAATGAATAGGGAGCGAGTTTGGTAAAATCACCATAATTATGTCAATTCTATCATCAATTCAAGCATGCATTAAGAAAAATAATTTTAGAAAGTGGGTATTATAAGTTAAGAGTATTTACCCGGATATTGTTTGGAATGCGAAAATATTCCAATGAATTTTCATTAATTCCTTCTTCAATATTGATCTAGTTCCTTGAATTAGTTCCTTCTAGAAAAGACTTTGAGGTGTCTTCCCCAAATTGTAGTGGATATTGAAAGATAAACGAATTTTGTAATGCTAATCTTAACTCCTCATCTTCAGAAAAGGATGAAGAATCAGACTCTACATTGGTTTGAATCATCTTCGCTTTTCCTTTATGAAGAGCATTAGATTCAGCATCATCATTGTTATTTGAAACATTCCACATACCTTCTATTTTAATTTTCCTTGGTTCGGAAATAACAATGCTTCCAACTAAATTAGATTCAATATCACTAACTTTTGGTTCTTCTTTTGTTTTTAGGACTAGATTTTCAACATTTTTGCACCATTCGTCCTATGGCACTTGTGTTTTTCTACCTTTTCTCCTTGATTTTTTTGAGGTCATGCATTTTTGAACTACCGCTTCATTGGGATGGCAAGTGGTCTCATCAGGCTCTAATTCCTTCATTGTTTTAGACAGAATATGCATCTGTATAGATTTGTCATCTTCATCGATTGCATCATCTTCTTCGATCATAGTTAATGCTGATTTCCTTGAAAGTGTATTGAGTTTTCTTTCCCTTTCTTAGAGGTTTTACTTTCTGGAAGAAAAAAAATTGTTAAGATCCACATATACCCATGGATATAGTCACAATACCAAATAACCAACAAAAGATCAAATCATGATGATAATCAAATCACCAAAAAAAGAACTAATCATTAAATACCAAAAGCAAATACATTCCTAAACTTTTGAGAAGTGAAAAGCAGAATAGTGGCAAAGTTGTTCAAGGAGAATTTAAAGAAGCTCTAGATGACATATTAACAACAATATCAATAGCATATTACCTTATAGTAAAATTTAATGCAAGTTATAGAATGTATCTTAAAGTTACTTGCTCATTCTTCTCATTATGGAACGCTAGATAGGGTGATTCTTTTGTACTCCTTTGCTCTTTTTACTTAAATGATGTCATTAAAGAAAAAAATAAATATTTGCAACCTTCCCTATGATTTGTTCGAGGAATTATTTTATCAATAAATTGAATCTATGTATAAGGAAACTAACCCAACATTTAACTTTCTCTTATTTTAGTTTTTCTTCCTCTCTTCCCTTTCTCTTTGCTTTCACTACTTTCACCAACATTTCCAACACACTTAAAACAAATGAATAAAAAATTTCGTATTTTTATTCATTTTTTACTTTCTATGATTCAGATAAACAGTTTATAGATGATCATCATCATCATCATATTCTTCTAGTGAAAGGAAAGTGGTTCCATATGTAATAGTTCATTTTCTCATTTTCCATGACCTCTAAATCAACACTTTTTTATAGACTGAGTGTTAAGGAAATAATTGAAGGACTGCGAGCAAAATGGGTAAGTTAGAAAAAATTTAAGGTTCAAAGTGAGGGTGTTTGTGTTCCCTCTAACTAGTTACATCAAAGATATGGATACATACTGAAAGATAAATAAACATAAGAATCTACTAGACCATCGAATAAGTTACACGTTGTATACTATGTTGATATTAATAAGTCAATTTGCTACGCTTTAACAATGTACTTGATAGTTCATATGATGTGTAATACCTTATATTAATCGCATCATGGTTACATTAAGCACATCGTTAGTTGCTATTAGTTACAATACATCAATATTCAAGGGGAGTCATTTCAACATTTGCTCTTTGATTGCAATATGGCTAGAAAAATTTGGCACTGGCTCGGTTCAAAGTAAGATACCCTATGTAACTTCTCATCTATTGTTGAGGCTTTAGATATTTGTAACAGACAAAGTTCTCCTCTTTGCAAGCTGGTGGTTCTAACTGCAGTTGTTTTTTGCTTCAACACCATTTGGTACTGCAGGAACCAAAAGAGGTTTAATAGCAAAACAATACCCCTTCGTGCAGCCCTCAACCTTATTATAACGGGTACTTCTTTAGCTGGCAACCTTATTATCTCCTCAATGGCAAAAAAATTTCTTCTTCATGCTTTTTCTGTTAAAATCAAACGTGGAAATGCTCCAAGAATTAAAGAGGTTCTTTGGCAACCCCCTGTTCTCAACTGGATTAAATGTAACATAGATGGAACTTGCAAAGTTGCAAAGGAAACCCCGGACCCTCTAGTTGTGGATGAATTTTCAGAAATTCTGCTGCTGAATTTGTGGGAGCTATTGCTTGCAACTTGGGGATATCAAACTCTTTGATTACTGAGCTAAATGGATCCATGATAGCAATTGAAATCGCTTCTCAAAAGGGGTGGCAGCACATTTGGTTATAAACAGTGGCGGATCTTGAATTTTTTTTCCAGGGGTGCCAATATTTGAAGAATATATATTAAACAGTTTCAAAAATTGTACATTACCGGAAATAGTTGTGGTGGTAAGATTGCCATGATTCAGGCATAGGGATGCTGGTTCAAATCATCCCACCATAACCAATTTTTTGATTTAAACAAGAAAAATTCGCTTAGAATTATAAAAAGAAGGGCGCTAGGGATCGAACGCGCGACCTAAAACACACTGGGGGGACCGCTTGACCGCTGGAACGGCAATGCATTTGGGAAATATCATGGATAATATGAAATTTATATTAAAACTGGGGGGTGCAGTGGCACCTGGGGGTCTCTAAAGAGATCCGCCCCTGGTTATAAACAGATTCAGTGTTGGTAACTGCAGCTTTCAAGTCTATTAAGATCGTTGCTTGGCACTTAAGAAATAGATGGAAAAACTGTCTTCATCTTTTCTCCTCTGTCTTTTTGTAACTCATATTTATAGGAAAGGTAACCATTGTGCTGACAAACTAGCAGACATTGGTTTCTCCATTCAATCTCAATTTTGGTGGGATAGTATTCCGAGAGAAATCATCTGGGACTTTGCTAGAAATAAATTAGGTTTACCTCTTTTTAGGTTTTGCTAGCCTTGAGGGTCAGGTTCTTGCCCCCCCCCCCCCCCCCCCCCCCCCCCCCCCCCTCTCTTTTGTAGTTCCTTCTTTTTTTTAATATCTATCTTATGGGGCTTGTCTGTTGGAGAGTATTTGAAATTCCTTCATTCATAAGTTGAGTTAGAAAACCCTATTTTTAATGACATTATGAAGTGGGTTATTCTATTTTATAAGTTAGTTTGCCTCGATCATCTTAGAGCGCCTATATCTTGAGCTAGAAAACTTATTTTTGAGTTGAACCAGTTGTGTTTAAAAGAGGGAATGTTTTAGTTTATTCATATTAAATTTCATAATTTTACTATGCAAATATATGTCTCAATAACTTTGTGAACACAATTGCTCTATCATAGAATTTAAAGCAATGTTGTTAACTTTTAAAAAATCGTAACTTGATATATATATATATATATATATATATATATCGATTTGAAGTGAAACTAACTGAATTAAGATGATGATTGATGTATGTTTATGAATTGTTATAATGATGAGCATATGTGATGAAATAGATGAATGTTAAGTGGATTATACTTAGAAGGTAGTTAATGTTATAATTGCGTATAAAATTTATGTGAAAGTATTGATAAGATAATGAGGTTTTATATATATGGGAATACACCTTAAAAAAATTAAGTGGGAATATTGGGATTCACCATATCTAGGAGGACATTTTTTCTTTAATTTGATGGGACATATGTAAGTATGCGTAAACAGGACACCGTTTAAAGAAGTTAATTTATCTATGCCTTAAAAAACAATATTGAAAGATAAAAGACATGTTAGTGATGGTTCCATATTCATGATCCCTTATGTTTGAAGTTTGTCCATGTTCGGTAATCTAGACAATCAGTTATGTGGAATTAAGTGTGAACGTTGGGATTCGTCCTATCTAGTTGGATCCATTGTCTTTATCTTAACAGATTGTGTAAGTATGGGTAAACGAGGTATCATTTATGGGAGTTAATTTATTTGTGTCTTACCAAACAATATTGATAGATAAATGACATGTTAGTGATGGTTCCATTGTCATGATCCCTTATGTTCACAAGTCGGTTAGTTTAAGTTATCGGAGTTTTCTCATGTTCGATAATCTAGACAATTATGGTTAGAGGTTATACTAGAAGTTACATTAGTATTTGTACTCTAAATATAAGTAAGATAGGTTACAATTTAAATTATAAGCTAGAGTTAAGGTTGAGTTTCCGTGTCCGGAAACCAACTAAGATAGTTAAACTCACATCATCATTATTTAATTTTTACAGGAAAGGATTTTGCAAGTGAAGCATGAAGTAGTTGGAATTTTATTATGGCGATGATGTTTATGATGTATTTTACTTTAAATATGGGATTGTCTACATGTGACTTCTTCTATGTACTTTTTTATTTAAGTATTAGACTCCGAGATGGTTTTTTCCAATTAAATTTCAAAGACCGCATTTGTATTATTGTAATTTTTAACATTGTTATAATTTAATCTAGATTTCTATTATAGTGATGTTACACCTGTATTAGTGATGTACTTCGTTCAAAGTCAAAGTGTTTTAGGGTTAGGTGAATGAATGGTTTTTACTTTCTTAGTTATCTTTCCATTTTAAGTTTAATATGACTTCCTCAATTCTCATTTAGGTTTCACGGCTAGTCTACCTCTTAACCCTTGTTAACCTAATCATACTCATACCTGAATTGTTCGGATTATTTTCCCTGGGAATTATAGGAACGCCAAGGTGTGTAACTCGAATATGGGAAAGTAGACTAACTATAGCAAAGGTGGCCCAAAGGACTTTTCGTTCTTTTGATGCTCGAATAGAGTCCTTTAAATGTCTGCAGTACTCAAAGTCTGATGTTTATAATGAAGAGATGCTTTAAAGATTATGCTCGGCTAGAATTCTATACTGGTCGACAAACCCCATGCAAGAAGCATGTAAAGGAGGTTTTAAATATAACGTGTGTGTGGGTGTGTGTCATTTTATAACTTTTTTAGCTTCATGTTTACTCTGCAAGAAATAAAATCTTCTCAAGATTATGAACCTTGAAATTTTCCACCTAGCTATCAACCATTTGTCTAAAGTTTTTTTTAGTTTTGGGTGTTTTAAATATAACTTTTGTGTGTGTGTTGCGAAAAGAATCATTTGGTATATACAAAGTAGAGATTAATCAACACTAGCAAAATTTTATGTGATTTCTTTCAGGAATTATTTTATCTATAAATTGGCTCCATGTATCTTGAAGAAAACTCATTGAACACTTAAATTTCCCTTCTTTTAGTTTTTCCTCATTTACTTCCCCTTTTTTTCTACTTACACTATTTCACCAGCATTTCAAAAACATTTAAAATAAAGGAATAAATGTTTTTGTACTTCTCTTCACCTTTTACTTCCCTAGTATTTTTTTGGATAAATTATTAAGATCCTTGAGTTGGAGAATGCGGTAATGGTTTCTACAAGGCTTCCCTCCATGTCCATTTGGTTTTACCTAATTTCTATAACTATTTATCATAAGGGTTGGAAGGAAGATTAGGATAAACATTTTAAAGATCATTTATGTTTGTCATGATCCTTAGATTCTTCTAGTGAGAGGAGTTCCATATGTGATAGTTTATTTCCTCATTTTCCATTGGGTTGAAACACAAGAAAGGGGGTGTGATTGGGTTTCAGGGTTTTAAAAAGCTTTTTGTTATTAACCATTTTCTTAAAGGCGGCTTGGCTAGAAAAATTTTGAACGTATAATAGTTCTTTATCAAAAAATTAGAGTAAATTACACTTCCCTCCCCTCCCCTCAAAGATGCTTGAATTACACTCTCCCTCCCTTCTTATGTTAAAATATACACTTCCCTCCCCTCTTATTCAAAATATATTAAAAAATATTTCACTCCCCTCCCTTGAGAGAAGCTTGAATTACATTCCCCTCCCTTTTTATGTTAAAATCTACGCTTTAATCCCTCAGTATTTTGTTTTATAATTTTTAATAATCTACCAAAAAAATAATCTAACACACTTAAAAGAAAAATTGCATTGCGGATTCATTTTAATATAATCAAATTTTGAATACATATCTTTCTCTATTTTTTATTCACAATTTCATTAACATGTAGTTTTAAACCCTATTATAAAATATGAAACAACCCAAAATAAAATTAAAATATGTGAAAAATTACTAAAATCGATTAAGTATGGTTATTTAAAAAGAGAAATGATATTTGTACAACCATTTTGCAACAACTTTTGGACAACTTTCTCTCTCATACTCACATGACATTCTTATTCTCTTTCTTCCTTTTTCTCTCCCCATTGTTTTTGACCAATAAGAAGAGAGAAAAACAAGGTTGTCACCAAAGTTGTCATCAATTAGATGTACAAAATCATTACTCATTTAAAAATGAATTTTATACTCTAAATTATAAAATTAATAACAAAATATTTAAATTTAATTGATATTGACATTTAGATTATAAAGAAACGAATTTATATTTTTTAAATGGTGATTCAAAATTAATATATATTATACAAATATTTATTTATGTTAAAATAGATTAAAGTGTAGTCCATATTTAATTATTAAGGGAGGGAGTTGTAATTCAAGCATCTTATAGGGGAGGGGAGTTTAAATTTTACTTTTCAAGGGAGGGGAGTGTATATTTTAACATAAGAGGGGAGAGGAATGTAATTCAAGCATCTTTGAGGGGATGAGAGTGTAATTTACTCAAAAAATTAACTTCATTTAAAAAAAATAGAGAAACAAGGGGAAGTTAATCATAAAGAACTCGAAATAAACAACAAGTAAAGAGAAAAGGAAGAGAAAGAGAAGAAGAAAAATGATATCAAAAGAACGAAGAAAAAAATAGACACCAAGCAAAAACAATAAAGTAAAATATAAAGATATATGAAGAAGAAGAAGAAGAAAAACCAAAAAGAGAAAACTATTTTAGATAAAGTTAAGACTTAAGACACCAATTATTATACTACCATTTGATATCAATCGAGACATAGTAAGGCTAAACTAAGCTGCAACTCTAAAAAAAAAAACCTGATTGTTGTACCACTATCTGATATTAATTTGAGATATGCTAAAGTAAAATCAAACTGGAACAATAAGAAAATATTTAAAATACCACTAACATATAGTAGCAATTAAACAGGGACCCAAAAACAAATATGTACATAAAACATAAAATAAATATATGTACAAAAGTACATAGCAAAACACACAAGAAACACAGCACAAAACAAAACACACTTCAAACGAATAAATAAACACAAGTAAAAACAAAAATCTACACGAGGAGAGGGAAGAGTAATAAGTGAAAATCAATTTCAAAAGCCACTCATTAATATTAGAATCAATACAAGAATCTATTATTACAATTTTTTCTGAGGGAAGAATCAATAAAAATTGTACTTCCTCCGCTCTAAATTACTCCCTCCTTTTCAAAATATATGTTGCAATTTTACAATGTGCATTATTCATGTAGGTTACTTTGACCATATTTTTTAACTAATACATAAATACAATTTGACTCAATAAATATTTTCAAAATATCAAATTTTTATAATTTTTTATTATACATAATTAAAGATATAAATGGTCAAAGTTGTGTATTGGCATGTGTACTGTGAAGTGGTTGACTGCGACATGTATTTTGGAACGGATGGAGTATTTACGATATCTAAGAATCATTAATGTTTATTTTCCTATTATGTCTCGTACTATCATTGCTTTATCTTTTTCCCATTCTTTTAATTTGAATTTTTCATACCATTAATAAATGATATTTTTGTAAAAAATCTCACAATTACTCTTTTGTAAACAATACTAAACATATTTCTTAATCTATGTTAAATTGACGTATAATTTGAAAACGGAGGGGGTATTGTATTACATTATTAGTTATTTTCAAACCGACTTTAAGGAATACGTGACCCACTTGTACCAACAAAAAAAAAGATATACTTTGTTTTTTTTGTAGTGGTAAAAAAATATTTGCTTTGTGATTTTTAACTATATTTCAAATCAATTGTTGCAAAAAAAAAAAAAAAAACTAATTTAAAACCAATAAATATTAATGAGTTTGTTTTTTTTCGAGAGGATTAACGAGTTTATTATACAGATAAAACTCTATAAATTAATAATGTCAGGACCGGAGAAATTTATTAATTTAGAGAGTTATTAATTTATCGATAAATTAATAATTATTAATTTAAAGAGTTTTTAAGTAATTATATTGTACATACCAAATAAAAAGGCAAATTAGTCTACGCCTCTTAGAATTACGTTGCAGCGAACCTTAGGACTCAACGTAAATTAATAACTACTGTGTTCATATGCATTGGAAATCAATAATGACTTTTGAAGTACGGTAAATGTAAACAAGAGGAACAAATGTGTTCAATGTATTTTTAATATATTTTTTTCGGTTTCTATGAATTATTAATTTATGATTTTCTTGGGACCGAAAATTATAAAGGGATCTCCCAAAAAATTATTATCTTATTATTTTATCGAGTTTTTCAATTTTTTACATTGGCCCAAGTCGGAACCGGACAAATTTATTATTTTAGAGAGTTTATTAATTTACCGAGTATTAATTCAAAGAGTTTCTACTGTATCTTCAATCTATTTTATTTATTGAGTTTGTTATATGTTCTACTATTTTTTGACGTAATCTGAGAAGATTTTGTTAAAAAGTATGTATACGAAAACGCCTATAAATATGAGAATACCAATATAGTTTCAATCAGTCTCCCAAATTTCCAATAAGAGAAAAAGTTAGGACAAATCTACGATCTTGTTGGAGTAGCTGGACGTTTGCTTAAGAGCTAAGGACATTATTTAAGTATTCAAAGACAATTTTGTCGTAAAAATACAGGTCAAATATGTCTCAAAATAATAAATACATCCCTTTTCATTAAAACTTAGAACTTTGAATTTAAATAATGTCCTAAAACCACTTTTTGGCGTCCTTATATGAATTAATGATTAAAAAAAAAAAAAAAAATAGTTTTTGATTTGTTAAACAATGTCATAATCGATGGTCAAAACTACAGTTGATTTTGTGACTACTGATGATCATGAACAATGGAAAAAGGATGATTCACAGTTGTACAAGCTATCAAGTTTTATTTCAATCATTCTAGTAAGCCTATTTTTTTCATTTGCACCTCTCAAGAAAATCGGTTTAGGAAAACGCCAAAGTAGAGAGAGAGAGAGAGAGAGAGAGAGAGAGAGAGAGAGAGAGAGAGAGAGAGAGAGAGAGAGAGAGAGAGAGAGAAGAGAGAGAGAGAGAGAGAGAGAGAGAGAGGAGAGAGAGAGAGAGAGAGAGAGAGAGAGAGAGAGAGAGAGAGAGAGAGAGAGAGAGAGAGAGAGAGAGAGAGAGAGAGAGAGAGAGAGAGAGAGAGAGAGAGAGAGAGATATTTTTTAGCCAAATCAAACTCCCCATAAATCTAATTTCATTAAAATATCACTTCCCGATTAATTATTATATGCTTGTGACCCTAAACATTTCCATTAAACAAGCGATAATTACAAGACTCTTTTGAAAATATTTTTTTGTCCCTTTTTATAAGATTCATTCAGTATTTCCATCATTAGTTTCTTAATCAACATACCACTAAATATGTTATATCTTTTTCTCAGTCATAATAAATACTAAATACTATGTTGAAAATATAAATTGATGTTCTCTCTTTTAAAGGATAAAAATAAAAAATAAAAAATAAAAATCATTTATTGCAAAATGAATTACTTTATTATGTTATATAGTTAATAGCATAATAAATGATGCCATATAATATATCAAAAATCATATATGTGATTTAAATTCATGATACGAATAATAAGTTATGAGAAATAGATTACAGAAAACAAATGCAGAGCATTATTATTGCAACTTTGTGAGCAAAATATTTCACAGCATTATGGTTTATGATTCATTACCACCTACTTTATTTATGCAGGACTGATATTCTAGACAACAAATACATGCCACATTTCCTGAACATGGTCAAAATAAGAGATCATAATCATAAACCAGATTTAGAACTAAACAAGATTTGAGGATATGTAGTAGAAACTCTGCAGCACACACTCTTGGCAAAATGGTTGCTGTGGCAGGAGACCATCATCAGTGCAATTGTTCTAGCAGAACTTCCTGAATTTACAGTATAACAAGGATTTTTTAGCATTTGTTCTAACATAGATATAAAGAAGGAAAAACTATTTCTGCGGTCCTTTAAGAATGACCATTTTCTCAGATTGATCCTTTAACTTTAAGGCTAACGGTGCAAATAAAAGTAACATAAAGGACCAATTCGAGAAAAAATAACTTCAGTGACCAATCCGAAATAAGGATCAAACTCAAAGGTCCACCAATGTAATTTTTCCTATAAAGAAGGATACCATTAATACCTCTAGAAAAGTCATTCTCAATCGAAGTTCTCAATTTTGACAGGAGTAATATCATCAGCAACATTGAAGTGCCCAATCAATCGCGCAAAGAAAACCATTTGTTGTTCAAGTGTATACTTGATGTTCTCAGCCTACATCCAACCCATTCGGTTAGTGCATATTGTATCTGTTTCCTACATAAACTACATTTATGAAAGAATTAAACCAGTGTATACCTTTCGGAAACCATGTTGTTCTCCTTCATACTCAATAAGAGCAACGGGCACGCCTTTTTTCTTCAATGCCTGGTAAATTTCACGAGCTTGACTCGGCGGCACAACCTGCAATGAGTATAATTTATTTATCGAACTGAAATTTGTTGATTAGTTTAACTAGATTTATATATAGGCCAACAGTTTACACTTTAGAATCTTTTTTGATTCCTGAACTAGAACTATCACCCTTTCTCCGATTTGGTCTCAAAGTTATCGAGATATAAAAAATTGTTCCTTAACTATTCTCAATCAATCATGTTAGACGCTAAATAATCACTCTCCCTCCTATTTTTTTTTTTTTTGACAAGAAAAAAAAAAAAAAAAGTAACTTAGAGACAAACTAGATGAATTGAAGATAATTTATGGATGGTTTATTATATATCTATAGTTCAAGGGCCAAATTGAAGGTTTACTTGCTACGTTACTAACCTTGTCCTCCAATCCTTGAAATAAAATAATGGGACAAGAAAATTTATCAACGTGGTTGATTGGGGATCTTTCAAACCACGCCTTCTCGCCTCCTGCAATCAGTTAAGAGAATGAATGAACTCCAAATAAAAACATATCAAAAAAGAGCAACACGATGCATCAAGTGATCATCATTGACTTACCAACTAGATTATCAATGTAATGAGATTCAAACTTATGAGTTTCTTCTACCAATAACTTCAAGTCAGCTACCTGTTTGAGAGACCAATTGGCCAATTAATTACATTGGAAGGATAACTATTCAATTGAAGTTATTATAACGCATGCTATGTTATCAAATAGCAGCTAAAAAAGGCTATGAAAATGTTTAGAAAAAAAAGGCTAAAAAAGGTGCATGCAGCTGTAAGCCATTACATGGATAATTAAAACCAGTGTTGTCAAATAGCAGCTATAACACCATAACGTAGCAAAATTTTGACAAACTGTTATTGTTCCGCGATATGCAGTTTAGTATAAAGTGTTGTCAAATTGCGGCTAAAGTGCTGTAGTGTAGCAAAATTCGAACAAATCACTAGTTTCTGTGATCGGCAATTTACAAACCTAAATAAAACTAACCACTTAAAAGAATATTAAAGCAGAGGGAAAAAATTGTTCATCACATTCTTATCTTTATTAGTGACAAAGAAATGAAAACAAATAAAATGTACAAAAAATCCAAAAATAATTGGAGTTGATGACAAGTCGGAAAGTCCACAAACACTCATCTTTAGGAAAATGAATTGTCTACGGATAATAAGAGTGAAAGTGAAGGGTAGGAAGATGAACTTACACCATACAAAGAAGCCCCAGCCTTAAAAGTATCTTTAAAAGCAAGTGCAGCTAAGGTGGTATATCCACCAGCAGAGCCTCCTGTTATACACAGCCGCTCCCCGTCAACTTTTCCGCTGTCCACCTAGAAAATAGATTATATAACCATTCTCACACTATATTCATCAACCACAAATGTATGTAAAAAGTAATGGAATAATACTTTCATATTTTATCACTACAATCTTGGACTATTTATATAAGAAAAAAAAATTACACTATTAGTTGTCCCCTTAATTAGGACTAATAATGACAATCAAATAAAATAAATAAAATCACGGATAATCTGTTAGGATATAGAATAATGACAAATTAGAATAGTTAAAGTAGTTAGGAGTTGTTATAGTTGGTTAGTTGAGGTTATTATAAAACCCTTGGAGATATTACTCTTATATTCTCTTTTATCCTTTCTTAATATTTCAATAAAATTGTTCAATTCTTGAGTTCCTAGCAGAATCAAATGAGATTTTTCCAAATTCTCCTACACTATAAAACAAATAATTACCAAATATGTAGCACAACTGCAACAGTCATTAACATCCACTATTCCCCAGCGTCCTAAAAGTCGGTCCCTGTACTCCCTGCCATAACCTTCCAAACAATATGCATTATATAATTCAGCACATTATTTTGTAGGAGGCAAAGCGAGAAACAAACCACTTCTGAGAAAAGGGTGAGAAACAAACCAGTGCTTCCACCGTAATTAACATCAGCGAATGCCCAACCACGACTAGTCCAGTACTGAATGCTCAAATTTAAAATTCCGTGTGTTTCAGCTGTTGGTCCTCCTGAAATATTCAAGGAAAAATAACACATTTAAAAGTGGTCGTTCTACAACTACTAAGTGATGATTCCTATAAGGGGGTGGTTGCACTACTACTAAGTTATTGGTACACAATTTTCATAAACCAACAAATTAAACTGTAATGATTCCTGCAGGACCAATATTTACCATGGCTCTTCAATAATAATGGAGGTTTTTCCCCTTCAGTGGCTCGGTATGTAGGATTAGATGGTGGATAAAAGTATGCGTACGCATTTTGACCAGGAACTTCAGTTGGGAATTCGATCAGCTCTGGCTTACTGATGTACGAACTATATTTTAAACTATCCGGTGATGAGGACCATATAACATTGAAGTCAACCACTTTTGATTTCTTGTCATCTAAAGTCACCTGAAAAAGCAAGAGAGCTATCAGGGAGTGAGCATTAATGACTTTAACATTAGAATGGTGAGAGAAAGAAGAAATCACCTTGGCCACAGATGATGGAAGAACTGCGGATGCTCCTTCGACAAACAGGCAATCAGTACCAGAAGTCTGCAATGGCACAATTACAAAATTAAAATTATTATTGTCTGAGTACTCACAAAGAAGCCAAAGATATAGTTATGAAAATTACAATGTTATCGATATCTGTGAAAGGGATATCAAGCACGGTGAGGTTTGAGCCCTGCGCATCTTCAATAATACCAAGATATGACACCCCCTTCTGTCTGCATACACAATCAAACCATTGAATTAATTGTACCGCAGATTCTTAAGTTTCCTAGGCCACTATGGATTGCATAAAAGGAAAGATGAAAAGAGACAGATAAGTAGCAGACTAAGAATCAATCACCTGTAACTGCAAGCAATTAAGTTTCTCTGTTTAGGACTTTTCACGAATTCATAAGAATTCATACCAAAAACCCATAGTGGCCTAGCAAACTCGGCATCCAAAGAATAAACAGGCACGGCCTTATTTTCTGACTCAATCTGTAACAAATTGAAGAAGTTAGAAAAGAAAAATAAAATGTAAATAATTAAAAAATAGCACTCAAACATGCTTGCAACCAAATTGTTTGTCACAATCATCTTGCTGAAAAAGGAATTCGAGACAAACAGCAAATTAGGATGATAATTGAAAATTTAAATTATCAACTAAGAGCATCTGTAGTATTAAAACAGAAGTATTTATTCACAAAAATAGTTGACTAGAATGCATAGTTTTCTTGTGAATTTAAAATTACACAAAGTATTTATGAACAATTATCAATACAGACGATCAAAAGTTAATTAAAACTATATATATAATTCATGGCAAGCAGGATTGATCTGTGAAATATAATTACCCATTTATGGAGATTCCAAAAACCACTTCCCCTATCCGTGATGAAAAAAAGTTCCCCTGCATAGTTAAAATAAAAAAATGTGTATATTAAACAAGAATTCACAGACTTTTGTGGGTGTTACATAAAATTTCTAAATTAAGTACCATCAGAGGACCACTTGGGCTCAGTTGGAGACTCCACAACTGAAGGATCATTCCCAGCTACACAAACACGCTTGTAGATCTCTCTGCATGGAAAGTTAGATGATTATGCTTCAAGTTGAAATGTAACATATACTTATAATATGAAACAGTAACATCAACTATTATATGGACCTCGAAAACTAGATCCAAGAGACAAAATAAGATCCAAAATGGAGGAATAAAATCTATGCATGCGGCTTTATGAAAACAGTATATGAAAGTTGTTAAAATTAAGAATCTTTAGATATTCCTTTAATTGTACAACTTCCTAGATTGATTGTTATTACTCCTAGACATATACAACTTCCTAGGTTAGTGCTTACTAATTAAGTATTCAATGTATTTATTGTAAAATCATTATAAATACAAGATGTGTGATCTCATTATAGACTCGCGGAATTTACACAAAGAGTATCAACACCAACAACTTCAAAGTATGTACTAGTTGATACAACTCAAGTAATCGCATCTTTTTTTAAGGATATTTAAATGAACCCCTATAGTATATACTTAATCAACAAAAGATGCGCTGTATGATTCAGAAAACAACTATATATCTGCATAAGTATCAACTTTTCATATTTAAAGAAAGGCTGCATCTATGGTGCAAGAGTGTAGTAAGTCTAGCATGGTGCAACACGTTTGTTTATGGTTGGATTGAGTAGTTTCACCGCATCTCATGATGGACCTTTAACATAGGATTTATTACCCTTTCCCTCACGCTCGCCGAATTTTTTTTATTTTTTATAAGCCCAAGTACTGATTTGTTGGCCCCCCACTCCACGTTTCCTCTCCCTCTTCTCTTCTAGCATCACACAGTCAGTAAAAAAGCTCTCTCAAAAGAACCATGGCTTCTGTACGTTGTCTGTAAAATGGACCAATTTTATTAAAATTCAAACCAATGCCCAGACCTTAAATAAATTTGTTATTTTTCTATGAAATCTATTATGAAACTACAGATTTGTAAATGATTTTGTTTGTAGTGAAAGGGACCCAAAATGGAGGCTTCGTAGAGCAGAGGAATGAATATGTGTTGCTGTGGGTGGCTGTGCCAAACTAGTCGGAACTATAAAGAACGGGAAGTGGAGGAGGAGAGAAGTGTGTTGTTAATAGAGCTTGAAGACACAACACAGTTCAAAATAATCAAACTGAATTATCATATACAGGGCAAGTTAAACTGAATTCTATTCCACTGTGATGATAGTTTGTGAAAAAAAAGATATTAGAAGTTAAAATAGATGACATCTGATTAAGAAAATGTTGTGCACAATAGAAGACTTAAGTGAGTCGTGCATGTTAGACAAACCCTTAAAGAAATCATATACAGGGTAAGCAGACTGTCTTAATTCTTACACAAGTTACAACTAAGGCAAAGAATTCTACTCACCCGTTTTCAGAAATATAGCCAACCCAAAGTTCTGATTTATCCCAATGCATATTAGGGTGACTCCACTGTATCCATGCTATTCTTTCACTTTTAGGGTCTAGACGTGGGAAAGCATAAAAGTCACTCCCACCGACTAGTACTTCTGGATCTGAAAGTCAAATGATACAGTCAATAATGGTTGTAATACCGTATATCAAAATAGAACAACTTTTGAAAACCCCTAACTAGCGACAAATAAATACATAATCTACAGTATTCATTAAACCCCTCCAGAGGTTAAACTCACAATTAAGATGGAAATAATTACCGTGATCATCATTGCTGCCAAGTGCTATCGATACAATAGTTGTAGGTGGATTTTGACTGCTCTCCCTACGATCTAACAATGTGATTATATATTGACCAAATGAATGAATAATTTAAAAAGTAACAAAACACAATGAGAGCATTCTAACATAAACCTCAAGGATAGACCAGATCATAACCCCTTACCTTCCCTTACAGCAATAAAACGGTTAAAGCGTGTATCCAATACTCCATCTGCATAGCTTACAACTGGTCCACCATAATCCGGAGTGAGAGGTATAGGAGGCACATCTGCAAGAGAAAAGCACGCACACGGAACAAAAAAGAAAAAACAGCACTAGTTAACAAAACACCGAATCTACATTCTAAGGTTGATCGAAAACAATATACTCCCTTTGTCCCTAATTATAAGCACTCTTTAAGAAAAAAAATTGTCCCTAAGTATAAGCCCTTATACGAATTACTAGATGCATTTATTATTTTTTTTTTTCCAAAACATACCCCTAATTAATACTACTGGCTTCTCTTGAAATATGAAAAGTCAAAGTTAATACACATACAAACTTCCAGAGGTCTCAGATTCGATTCCTTCTAGTGCCAATTTCGGTGGGCTGCCCCGCAAGTGGGCGGTGGGATTGGTCCCCTCGGATTAGTCGATTATTGGATCGGATACCGAGTTTTAAAAATAAAAAAATAAAAAAATACACATACAAACAAAGGATAATTTTCAATCACAAAATAGACACATTAATTGTACTAACAACTTTTCTTAAGATCTACAGGGACGGAGCGAGTATAAGTAAACAAAGTGTATGTTTGGATTGGCAGTGAGTTCGGAAAAATCATGGTGCCATGGTGATTTCGTGAAACTCACCGTCAGTCAAAACATGGACTAAGATTAACTGTAAAGAAAAACACAATGTGATGAATGAACGAAACTAACATAAGTAAGACAGTACATCAAAGGGGCACAAAAAAACTGTCATTTCGTGTCAATAATAAAACAGCTAGACATATAAACTGATGTTGCTTCCTCACCGAGAGAAGTGATGGATTGTTTGTATAATCTCTGATCTTTATAATTTGCAAAAAACACAACATTTCCTGCAACAGTAAAAGCACCACCACCATATTCCTGAGCCAATGTTCTAACTCCAAACTCCTTTGGAGTAATATCCACAGCCTCACCCCCTGGATTTTCTGGCTCAAGAACTAGAACCGCCCGTCTAAAACAAAAAACAAAATAAAAAAGTAAATTAGCATCTATTTTGATTGCCTTGTTTGAGTTTATCTCTTGACAAAAGCACTTGCGAGACTGTTTTGAAGAGATAATGAAAACAACATATGATGCGTTTATATGCCGTTTTAAGCTTATTTCCATAAACAATGCAGGATAGTGTATGAGTTATGAAGACAGCTTATTGCTTATATCAAAAGATCAAGACAGTTTGACTTTATTTTTTTGTTACTCAAAATAACTGATACATAAGTATGATAAACGATTATAGCATAAGGACTTAATTAAGTTGTTTATTCAAATTCGGTCTTAATGGCCAAAAGGGTCATCTTAAAAACTCCAAAAAAAAGGGCAACCCGGTGCACTAAAGCTCCCGAATACGCAGAGTCCGGGAAGGGGTCCCACCATTTGGTGTATTGCACGCAGCCTTACCCTGCTTTTTACACAAGAGGTTGTTTCCAGGACTTAAACCCGTGACCTTTCAGTCACATGACAACAACTTTACCAGTTGCGCCAAGGTTACCCCTCATTTTAAAAACTCCAAAAGATTAAAATTTTCAGCTTTTCCCACTTCCAACTTATCCAAAAATGCGTTTTTTAAGCTAATCACACAAAGGGTCAATGAAACTTACCCTGATATTGTTGGACATGATTCAAGTCAAATGAGACAGCCACAGCCATCAACAGTTTATACATATGTGAGAGCTTATGCTATAAGCCTATAAGAGCGTATGGAAACAACTTGTAACATGTGCGTAAGTTGTTTTCAGCTTATTTCCAATAAACACTATCCAGAATAGCTTAGTTTGACTTTCTTTTATCTTTTGTTACAGAAATGATTTTACACGTGTATGAGCGCTTATGCTATAAAAGCTTAATTAAGCTGTTTTATCTGTGTATGGATGACTAAAAACTCCAAAAGATTAATTTTTTAATCATTTTTCCACTTCCAGCTTATCCAAAAGTGCTTATTTTAATCTCAAAACACAAATGGTCAATGAAACTTACCCTGATTCAGTTGGACGTGATTCAAGCCAAATGAGACGACCACGTCCATCAACAGCGGTGCCACCAAGTCTCTTGGAAGCTCCAGAGACAACATCAGCAGTGATGGGTGATTTCCAAGAACCATAAGGGGCGGTAGTGATTGGATCGGTATCTGAGGGGGGTGTATAAGAAGCCATTGTCTTTGTTGTGGAGGTGTTGAAGGAGCAAAAACGACGTCGTTGATGGTGCGTTTTGGAAGAGAAATGGTTGAATAAGCACTTAGAATAATGAGAAGAAGAAGAACGAGTGAGAGTGATGAGAGTGAGAGCAGAACTAGCTAACGTGGCCATTGCACCATGTTCTTTATAATAATAAAACCTTATACTCCATGTCCTTATTATAAAAAGGTTAAACACATTTTTGGTCCATTATTTTTATTTCGAAGTTTATATTGATTCCTTGATTTAAAAAAAGAAGTGGATGTTTAATTTGTTTAATTGGTATTATGTTAGTCTTTTACATGCAAATTCGTAGTTTAGTACGAGATGTACGTGAGTTTGTGTTTGATCCAACCTCTGTATCATTGTCCAACGATTTCAGAAATGAAGTTGACGAGGAACCTCGTAAATTTGATATGTTGGCTTTCCACCTTACATTAAATAAAAAAATTTAACCTCACTTTTAAAACACTTAACTTGATGCATTTGTGGGGATTTAACCAAACAATTTAACCTTGAGGGGGTGAAACATGCGGTGTGGACGATGTTAGGCGATTGAAAAAAAGAGATGCTCCTAAAGTGGATTCTGAAAAGGATTTGATTCAGTTGATTGGCGTTATCTTGATGTAATTATGTATAAAATGAATTTGTCAAGTTTGTGGCGCCTGTGGATTATGGAAGGTGTTAGTACGGCTCTAGCGTCAGTTCTTGTGAATGAGTTCCTGACTGATGAATTCAAATTCAAAAGAGGGCTTAGACAAGGTGATCCACTTTTACCTTTTTCTCTTCTTGATTGCTGCTAAAGGCTTTAACGTTATGATGAATGTTATAGTGGAGGTCGGCCTTTTTTCAGGTTATATGGTTGATCGATCAGATAATATCTCTATTTCTCACTTACAATTTGACGATGATACATTGTTAGTGGGAGCCAAAAGTTGGGTGAACATTAGAGCTTTAAGAGCTTTGCTTATCCTATTTGAGGCGTCGTCAAGTCTAAAAGTTAACTTCCACAAGAGCATGCTAGTTGGTGTAAATGTTGGTTATTCTTGGTAAATTGAGGCTGCTTCGTTTTGAATTGCAAAAGGGGTTGTTTACCTTTTCTTATCTGGGGCTACCTATTGTGGTGATTCCCGTTAGTTGAATTTTTTGTGTTTCTTGCTTGATCTATCATATTAATCACAAGAACTGAAAATAAGACATTAATAATGACTAAAAATAAGACATTAATATTGGTTAAGGGTATAATAATAGAAAATACAACAATAAGGGATAGTATACGGCGGTAGAGGTTAGAACCCAGATTTTTTACATTTTCACTTTAAGGAATGAATTTTTAATCAATAGACTAATTGACAAAAATAAAAAGGTCTTAAGATGTTGTACACTAAAAAATATTTAAGATTTTGTGTACAAGTCCTAGCTCAATTGTTAAACCAGGGTTTAAACCTAAACTTTTAGTTGTGTTAAGGTTTTAAATTTTGAAACTCCTTTCTGAGATAGAATTTTGGATAGAATTTTGAAACTGGTAACATTTTTTTTTTGAATGGCAAAATATATTATAAAAGGAATAAATCCCAAGTATTACACCAACAAGAGGAAATAAAAACACCAAAAAACCCCAGAGAACAACCAACAGCACCCTCAAAATGCCGACTCCCCTAACTACATCTTGTTTATTTTGGTTGCCTTTTTTAATTCGTACAGTATGGATTTCTGTGATTTTGGATTAAGTTCTATGATTTATTAAAATTATAATTAGAAAACGACGTATGTAAATGAATTCCTTCTCTTATAAAAAAAATGAAATCCTGAGATGAAGTAATAAAAGATATATGCTACAAGTTTCACAGACACCCAACCAGACCAATTAATTTTGTGAATTTTTAGCACAAGTGCCACATACTACGTACATAAATCAAGCATTTTTACCACTTAGGCATAACCTATTTGATTCATTTGAAGAAACTATATCACATCAGAAAATATTAGAGAAAACATCAAAATTTAAAAATCTCTAGAATCCTTGGAGGAACAAATGGTTGTCAATCACTTTATGTACTTAAATTAGCCTCATGAGCAAGAGGGGGGGAAAGAAAATGCAAGAATTATTTTTTCTATACTTGTCAGAAGGTATCGGTGATGAAAACTAATGTCTTTAATTTCGCTTGCGCCTCATCAATGTATTCACGGATGATTGGAAGAATCCAACTTGTCTTTGTCATCTTCGTCTTCTGGCTTGTCTTTGTCATCTTCGTCTTCTGAAGGTGTCCTGGATTTCACTATGTTGTGCATTCCTCTGAAAATCCGTCAACAGACATAAATTAATTTTGATATAAAAGCAAGGGATGGTGATCATAAAAACATTCATAGAAACATATAAGCAATGTTTTACAGAAGCAGGTGTATCATTCAGAATGCTCACGATAAATTCTTTCCCTATCAGATCTATTCATATCATGTGGATCTTTATTAAACATGAACATGTTTAATTAACTGATACTACTATGATTCTGTAAATGACCTTTCGATTTTGTTTGTATACCATCAACTCCGAAAAACCTGATTATTTG
Source organism: Medicago sativa (assembly GCF_051527215.1). Lineage (NCBI taxonomy): Eukaryota > Viridiplantae > Streptophyta > Magnoliopsida > Fabales > Fabaceae > Medicago > Medicago sativa. The sequence continues at coordinate 51,648,513 of NC_140751.1, read as the reverse complement.
GATAGATCCTCTCAGACTCATCAATTTATATCATATTAATAAATTACAAAAAAAAAAAAAATTCTAAATCCTCAAATTTTAGGGATTTATATATCTATTTTGCTTTTCAGACTTACGATACAAGACATCAACTGAATCAAACCCTATCAACACTCCCTCACAAACATAGATGATGCATATTCATCTTATGCACTAAGCTGATGCGTATATGTAAGTGTATTATCCTAGAACGTCGAAAAGAATTGTGAAGATCTACTGGTTGATCAATCTAATTAACAAATGTGGTGTTATTTCTCTAGAACAGAATTTATTTATTTTTATGAAACTACAACGAATCTCTCTGTATTTTATAGTTCCACTCATAAAAGACATGGTTGCTTGATAATCACAAATCAATTTCATAAAGTTTATTTTGTATCTTGAACCAGGTCAGTCTATGAGAGGAGAGTTTATGGAAGTGGTCCTGGCCATAAAAAGTCGTACTCACCAAAGTTTTGAAGTGCATAGGGGAAGGGAAGATTATACTTCAAGAGTTGGTAGGTCCTCTCATAAGTTCAATAGAATCCCCCATTTTAAGAAATTACATGATAGTCCCTTAAGAGGTCGCTCTGAGTTCTTTAGGACATACAAAAGAATAGCTGATGTAGTATATTGGCAAGGAATGAGGAATGCTATCAAGAACTATGTTATTATTGAATGTGAGGTCAGCCAGAGAAATATAGTCAGCACCTTAACTCCAGCTGGCTTACTGCAACCTTTGCCAATTCCCAAAAAGGTTTGGGCTGAGATATCTATGAATTCTATTAGCACGTTAACCAGATCGCAAGGTAACCATATGCTCATCAGCAGTTGAGTTCCCACCCATTTGAGTAACTCCTTCCAAAATTGACTCATGAATAGTGGATGACAGTCTAAGATATATTAGATGTGGTTGGGCACACAAAACTGGCTGTGAGGTGAGGATTGCCCCCACTTTTAAACACATGTTCAGGCCATCTCACATCCAATGAGGGACTCTTTTAACATGGTTTAACTACAATGATTCAGCAAAGATGTCTCCTTTTAAAGCATTTTATGGACAAGATGAAGGGCACCCCTATACCTTCTAAATTAAGAGATGAGTAGAATGACAGAGCAAAGGGCTGTGTTGCTAGAATGGCACCTAGTTTGGTTCAATAATAACACTCCTCTTGATGTAGCATAAATGAGGCTAACATTAGGGTTCACAATGCTAATGGTATATGATATCTAATTTATTATATCATCATGGTTAAGAATAACACTTCCCTTTATGTAGAATGAATAAGGTTAACATTAGGATTCACAAGACTATTGGTTGGTTCATATTAAAGGAAATTGAAGGAGATGATAGGTTGAATCTTATGCACCAAAAAAAGGACCAACCAGAGAGTGAGAGGAGACTCAAATAAGAATGATCACAAAATGCCAAGCAAAAGATGTCATGTGAGTTTCCCATGGTGATATGGTAATTCGTGTAATGGCCCATGTGGGCACATCTAGCATTTTGTGACAGTAGGTCCTCTGGAAAGGCTGGTTGTCATCCAGTTATGAGGTGATTTGTCTCCTCGCAATGAGAAGTAGTCAGAGCAATTACACAATTTATGCCATAGTGATTTACAAACACTTCTAAATTTCTAAATTTTTTAGATTGATACATCTATTTATCGCAAGTTCACATTTCATTTCCTGTTCTAATGATAGAATATATCAAACCAAATCAAACCATATAACCAGAAAATGACAAATATAAACTAATATTAAGGAAAACAGAAAGGATAAGCACTATACCTGTTTAGCTCCTCTATTGCGCTCTTAATATGACTTGACCATAATATTGGGTCGACATTCTTAGGATAAGATTCTTGTTGTTGCACCTTCTCTGTTAGCCAATGCTCTGCTTCATTGCTAATATCAATGATCTGAAAATAAAATAAAATCCCAATTAAAAGCTTATCTTAAGAGCAGCATCACAATAATATATAGTGGCCTGCTAGTTATCTTACCTGTTCTTTTTTCTGGGGTGGAACGGAATCTGCAAACTTGCGAATATCTGAAATGAATTTTGATAAATCTTTTATAGCTTGTGTTCTTTCTTCATCATCTTTGTACCGAATCTCAATTGGATCCACCAGCTACAGAAATAGTAGATTGGAAACAATAAGTATAACAAGAGAAACATTGAAAATAGAAAAGCAAAAAAATACCTTTTTCAGATCTTCTAGTTTTGAGGTATAAGCGTGTTCAGTTTCATCATCACCGTCCTCATAAAGCCAATCCTCAGTCTCTTGCAAACTCCTAGATATGACATCCCTCTCTTGGTCACTAGCAAAGCTCCGATATGTGTTGAAGAGCTGTTTATGTATGCAAATTAATTTAATTAACAGAATCTTCAAATGCATGCATAAAATCAATAGCATGAAATAAGATAAAAGTTTGGAAATTTGAAATTTGAGACCCTGTGCAGATAATATTTCATAGTATTGTAACAGCTAAGCAGTTCGAGTTTTGCATTTACTAAAGGGTCGTGAGTCGGGACAGAAAGGCATGAAAACAATTCTTCGGTAATTAAACCATGAAGTTTTTATTTTAATCCACTCAAAACTTCCACTTTACTTGATAAAGTTATAGCATGGGTTCTTTAAAAAGGAGCATCTAACATTTTTTCTTTTAATATGAGAATCCAAAGGATATCATTAGGGGTTAGGAGGAAAGCGAAGAGAAGAATCCACAGTAGGGTTCTGTGGATCAAGTGCTGACACTTGAAGGGTGAAAAACAACGGATCTTCCAACACAAGGTTTTAGAGGGAGGTCTTTGGGAGCCACAAGGAAGTGCAAATGTTATGTGGGGTAAGATGGCACATGGGGATTAAAACACCGGAGAAGATCCTATGGATGGTAGTCAAAGCACTAGAGGCAGAGGAAGACCAATAAAAAATATAAGATAATCTATTAAGAAAGATCTAGAGATCAATGAGTTGGGTAGAGATATGGTATATGCTAGAACATTATGGTGTCGATTAATCAATGTAGCCAACCCCACTAAGTGGTGGGATTAGGCTTGGTTGTTTTTGTTGTGTGAATCCAAAGGATAAAACAGTGTAGTAAAGTTCATTTCTTTTTAATCACTGCATTTTAAAACTATTTTCTGTTTTTAAAAAGTAAAATAGTTGTTCGGTTGGTATGTTTTCTAAAAATGTTTTACAAAACAGTTTCTTATTTCATATTTTTAAAAGTAAAAAGCCAAAACCGACAACACTTGATCTGAAACAGTTTTTCAAAATTGCTTTTAAAAATTATAAAATGAAAACACAATCACTCAAAACCTCAGTGTCTGACTGCATAAACAAGTATCATGAATCAAAGAAATTAGTCAACTGCGTCTTATTTATATTTTTAACCAGTACCTTACTTCTCGTCTCATAGACATAGGACTCCAAGGTGTTCTTCTTTTCTTTGGTTAGCTCCACAGCTCTGTCCTGTTGAGCTAACTGGAGTTCTTTTTCATGGGCTTCAGAAATCTCTTCCATTGTCATTCCACCATAGAAATTCTCATTCACTGCAATAGGAATCCTTCTGTTCGCCTTATCTTTTCTTAGACAATCTGCCTGTAAAATGGTACGACAGAAAAACTGTTATATACTTGAAAAAACATATCTACAATCAAAACTATCACTACAAGATAAAATCAAATAAAAAACTAAGCATACTATAGTGATTGTGAAAGTCAGTCATAACAGATGTCTCAGAATTTGTCATAAAAAATGATTGCCATATTACATTTATGGGTTTGTCTATCCTATGCAATATATAGGATAAGAGTTAAGACGACTAAAACTAGTAAAAAAAAATCTTGAAAACAACAATTATTTATTACAAAATGTATTTAATATTAACATTTACAAGTTTTGACTTCTTATATTATGTAAGTTCGCATATGATAGAAAAACTCTACTTTGATAAAACTTTTCATGCTCAAATGATAAATTTACTAGAAATCTCTAACATCTGATATCTCTCCAAAAGAAAAAGAAAAAGAAAGAAAAGAGTTAAGTCACTTAAGCAGGGATTAACATGACAGTACTTACATAACTTGGTGGAGAATCACGCTTATTGGTACTATCTTCAGCGCCATTGGCAACAGAATTGGTACTATCTGAGGTCTCGGACTTAGGATCGACATCCATTGCATCAAAATTTGAATGATGATCATCCGTGTGATCCTTGATCAACTGAAGCCACAGCATAACTAGATGTCTCAGAAAAAATCATAATTTATACCAAAAAATGGAAAAATAAAACCTCCTACTTACTGTAGCTGAATCAATACTGAAAATGCCATGCAGATTTAGTTGAACTCGAACTTTAACTTTTTCCTTACTACCTTGAGATCCATGCATAGGACCGATCTGAAAAGAAGTGGTCAACAAATGTGTAAGCATGTAACAACCTGTATGCATGCAGGTAATGTACACTGAATCAATAGCACAAGAATGTGGCTAAATCTACCATATATACTTCCTTTTAGCAAAGAAAGTGCACATCTATAGAAAGCTGATTCTGGCTTTTATTCTAATGCATAATTAGTTTTACAACATTAGCTTTCTTTGATGTCAGAACAAGCAATAATCACAGACCTCATAGCAATGAAGTCTATACCTAATTCAGAAATAGGGTGAGGTGTCTTGCAATGGCCCCAGATCCATTCAAGTTAAATTTCTAACTTGATGCCAATAAAACATAAATCAGACAATATTTGGAGATGCTTACAAATATAATGTATGGCAGCTTATAGACTATGAAGCCTGGATACACAAAAAAAAAAAAAAAAAAAAAAAAAAAAAGGAAAAGTATTGGTGTTGTATCCGTATCCGACACCATACTCATAGGTTATTTCATGATACATGTCCCAAAAGAGTAACCTGTTTTTAATATTTCTTAGAAACTTTGTTTTAGGATACTCCCCGAGAACTTCTTGAAACATGTTGAGTTACATAGGGTAGAATATATTATGACATAAGTGGAAACTCTTATTTCAGTTATGATCACAAGTATCTTTTTATAAATTGTGATCATCACAGTTATATATTATAAGGAATGATGAGTGTATGTTCTTTTACAAACATTCTACATCTACACAAATTGTTTGTTCTATAAAATTTGTTAAGTTACATGTGTTGTATCAGACCAAGTCTTTGTTTAAGGATACTCCTCGGGCACTTCCTGAAACATCTCAGTTCTTCTACTAAATGTACTTTTGTTGATAATATCCTAGCAGAACTTATCTTTTTAGAAAGCGTGATATACTACTACAGAATGATCAATGTATCCCTCTTTACAAGCATACTCCGTCTATATCTATATAAGTTTTTGTTTTATGAATTGTTGTTAAGGTATCTAGGCTATATAGTATCCTGAAATTCAAAAAAATAATAATAATAATCCTTGTACGCATCTTACCATACCCATGTCTTACTACATATCCACTATCTACGCTTCATAGCTTCTATAAATAGATTATTATAAATAACAGCTCAAAAGGGAAAGCTCTTGGTTGTGCTAATGATGAAAATATCTACTACACAAACTTTTCTGTGGATTTAAACACTAATATAAGAAAATAAAGGTAAAAAAGCTCACAGATTTACATAATAAAATATCTCACATAGAAGCTATACTACACGCCTAGTACTAAAAACAAAAACACCAAGACAGAAGAGCATGCGCAATAACTAACAAGGAAGGGGGGAGTGAGAAGAAATACATAACAAATAAAACATTCGCAGAAGAAAATTTAACTTTATCACATTAGCCAAATGTTCTAAACTGAGCATACCGTGAAGGAACTAATTTTTGGAAACGTTCCAGGTGGTAGTTCATGTTCATTTGCGTAGAAAGCTTCCAAATGGGACAAATCAGTTGGCTTGGATGGGAAGACCACAGTACTTGGAATGGGATGGCCTTTTGGGAAAAGTACACCATCTGGTCTATCAGAAATTCGAACTTTATCTGATTGAAGTCCATATGAAAAAGGACTAATATCCTGGACCTGAACAAACATGAGAAATTGCATTGATTTAAACGGGTACAATATTACAAATAAAGGCAATATCAATCAGAAATCAAAATAACAAAAATTCCATTTTACATCAGCAAAAAAGTAATAGCAGTGGAAGATAATTTAAATACTGAAAATAAACCTTTAAGGATAAACCTAGGCAGCAATTTGGTTTTTTTGACAATTGTTAAATTACATTTCTAAGAATCTAGAAACCCAATGATCAGTGTTGTCGATGGCGGAAGGTCAAAATCTGCCACATAAACATGCCATTGCAGCCTATGGCGCCACCATGGTGAGATCCCTTCACAAATTGCATATGGCAGTGGTCAAAAAAAAGTACCACACCACTACACCATGGCAGCCCCATCGCTTCCATTTAACAACATGGGCTCTAATCTGCAATATATAACATAGACATAGAATAAGAAGAGACTTAAAAATAAACAAACCTCGTATTCTCGCACACGGTATGTGGGACTGAGCATAGCACACTGTAGAGCACAACCACGAGCTACACACTCACTTGCATTCAACTTTCGGCTCGGTTCTCTCTTGAATAAAGAAGATAATAATGTACTCACTGCTGGAATCCTAGAACCTGAACCAACTAGCTCCACAGAAGAAATCTTCTCTGCATTCAAGCCTGCTTCAATTAATGCTTCGTTGCAAGGTACTGAAATTCTCTCCAATAATCCAGATGCAAGATTCTCAAATTCTTCCCTTGTTATAAAGCCCTTAACATCTTTCTCATCCATCAGACACTCGATATTTAGCGGTGCCTCTGGATTTGCACTCAAAACTTTCTTCAATTTCTCACATGCAGCACGCAGCCTAATGCAAGCCTTGGCATTAGAATACACATCAATTTTGTACTGTTCCTTGAATTTTTCAGCAAAATGAGTAAACAGAACCTCGTCAAAGTCCCTCCCCCCTAAGCTCCTGTCAAAAGCATGTGAAAGTATCCTCATTTGCCCAAACTCAAACGCTGCAATGCAGACCTGAGTGTCACATTGACCAATGTCAATAAATGCAACATAACTTGGACCATCACTCTGAAAATTTGTTTTGTAAATTCCATAACTAAGAGCAGTTGCAGTACAGTCGTGTATCAGCCTCAAAGGCTTCAACCCAGCAATTATTGCCGCGTCAAGATATGCCCATCTCTGCAAGTCGGTGAAGTATGATGGGATACCAATAACACAATCCGAGATGGGTGCCTCCAAATCTTTTTCTGTCATAGTCTTCAAGTGAGCAAAGAGCATAGACATTATTTGAACTGGCGTAAACGTATGAATCCCATCTAAGTATTTCAAATGAAACAAAACGCCACCATCCGGCCCTTGAGAAGTTTCAAGAGGGAGCATTTTCAGATCCTTTTCCATATCAGGATCCAGAAATCTCCTGCCTATAAATCTCTTCACTTGCGATATGGTTGACTTTGGGTGCATCATAGCAGAAGCAGCACCAGCAGACCCTAAAAACCGCTGCTTCTCGCCAAAGCAGACGACAGCAGGGGTTTCCCGTTTCGATTCATCATTCAACAAAACATCAATCCCGCGATGCTTTGCCACAGCAATAACACAGTTCTCATTACCAATGTCAAACCCTACCACGCTCATTTCAACTCACCTTATATCAAACCAAACTACAAGCAAATTAATGGTCCAATCCAATTCACACAATCTACTTCACAAACACCCCAAAAACTTCACCTAATTACTCAAAATCAGCCCAGAAATCTAATTTTCACCACAAATCACTACAAAAGAAAATTAAAAAGGATCAGTAAGACACATCAAAAAGAAAACATTTATCATCAAAATTTCTAAGACAAAAAAACACTAATAAACCAAACTCCATCCATTCTTGCTAATTAAGGACCTGTTTGGATTGGCTTATTTGAGCTTTCTCTACAGACATAAGTTTTGTGAGACTGTTTGGGAGAACTTATGAAAGCAGCTAATGACAATTTTCATAAGCTTTTCAAAACTTATTTTTCATAAGCTCTCCAATATAGCTTCTAAAAACAACTTATAGCATATACAGAAACAATTAAACTTTATTTTATCTCTATACATAAGCGCTTATCGTGATAAAGTCTTGTGTTATAAGCTGCAAATAAATTGTTAATCCAAACAGGTCCTAAATCCTTAAACTGTAAATAAAACAAGTGAAAGCAAGAATTTTTACTTAAAAAGAGAGAAAAATCAAACAATTTAACACAGACCCATTTCGAAAAATTCAATTTTTCCTTGGAATTTTGATCCAATTTTTGGAAATTTTGGCGAAAAATTAAGTGGGTCATGCTTATATTGCAAGAAAAAAGTGATAAAAAAGAATGAAGAAAGAGTGAAAGAATCTGAATTGAAGAAAAAAGAGTGAGAATTGAATATACCTTGTGAATGGTGAAAATTGCGGAGAAGATTGTGAGAGAAGAATTGTTCGCTTTGATTCAATGGAAGAAAGCAAAGACTGTGGTGTAGGGGTTTTGAAAAGTTAGCAACGATGTGTGTATATATAGATTAGTATTAAAATACCCTAATTTTAATTTTTTTATTAAATCTTTAATATATATCTTTATTTAATTTGTAAATATTCACCCAACAATATAAAGCTGTTCTATTCCTTCAAAAAAAAAAATATAAATCTGTTCTATATTTTGTCCAAAAAAAAAATGAATCTATTCTATATATAAAGGAATTTTACACACTTTTTCACTTTTAATTATACCCTTAAATAAATTTGTTTTATAATAATGTTATATTGTTGGTCTTATTGAGAAAGATAAAATTTTATATTATATTTATTATATTGTTGGTGTCATTGAAAAAAATAAATATAGTTTGTTACAATATAAAATCGTAAAATATGTATATCTATAATTTTAATCAAAAACAAGATTTTATAAAAACTATTGTTTGTAACTTAACTTCAACTAAGATATTTAACAAAATAAAATAAAAAAAAACTTCAACCATGATATTTAATAAATCAACTTCTTTAATCTCTTAGTTTAAATCAATTGAGTTATCCAATCCTAATTTAAGAGTAAAATTGTTAAGAGTAATTTTTTTTGACAATAGTAACTTGGATATTTATGGACTTGGAAACATAATGACATTTTGGAAGTTGGAACATATACATAAGTTCCGATGACAAATATTAAAACACATAGAAATAGGAACACTTACTTCCCTAAAAAAAAAAAAAAAAACAAGAAATAGGAACACTATTAAAATATTAAAATTTTGTTTTTTAAAATAGTCTCTGACCCCATTTTTTGTGATTATTTGCATACGTGGCACATGATGACTGAACACATTTTGTAGTTTTTGGTCCCTGCAAAATATTTTGTTTTTTTAAAAAGGTCCCTGCAATTTTTTTTTACAGGGACTAAAATCAAAACGAGACATATTTGCAGGGAATAAAACCATATTTTAGCCTTGGATAATTATAGTGGATTAAGTCATCAACCGTACCAAGGCGAAATCTCTCTTATGACTGGGCAAGAAGTAGTTACTCCCTCTGTCTCTAAATAATGGTCGTTTAAGGTTTATGCACGATTATTAAGAAAATGATTGTGTTGATTTTGATGGTAAAATTAGTATCATTTACTAAAACACCCTTATTAATTGTAGTTAGTGGAGTAGTTAAGTTGGATGAAATTCAATAAATAAGGGTATAATAATGGAAAAAAATAATAAATGTTGCATTGATATTCTAAAGTGACAATTATTTTGAGAAAAAGAAAAAATGGTAAAGAGACAATTATTGTGAGACGGAGGGAGTAGTTGTCATGTAGATTGTGAACTAGTATAAATATACTATATTCCCCTTTCTCTAGATTTTATTTAGATGCACAAAGTTCTCTATGATTTAACTCTAACATGTTTATTTTCAGTATATTTAAATGATTTGATAACGAACCAATGTGTTTAGGAAAGTCTGTTAAGAAATATTTGAATAAAAAGATCTTTCATAACTTGATTTAAACAAAATGTTTAAAATGTTCAACACAATTCAAAAACCTTTTTCTTGTGTTTCCTCTGCCTTCTTATTTTATCAAATAACCATTTTGTATAAATAATATAGAAATTCGACTAGTTTGGTGATTACTACTTTAATCCATCTGGGTATGATGTACGAGATTTTGGTCCTTACTTTTGTTAATTGTCCTTGCCCTTAAATGTATATATGAAATAAATATATTTGGAGCGGATGATTGATCAACCCACACATCCATTACTATAAGGGTGTAATAGAAAAAGGGGTTAGTATGTGACATTGTGACTCATACATGTACTGGATTATGTGCTCAACCCATATCCATATTGGTGTAAATCCTCTTAACTTGGAGAGGAAGGTAGAGCCGACCTTAAGCTAATATTTGGAGCAAGTAAACAAACTAGACTTTCGGAGCAAGCAATAAGGCAAAACTCATTCTATTCGTCTCTCAATAGCTATAATTCTTTCACCTTTTACCCTTGAAATATTATACAATAAAAACCGATCTTGAACAATATCTAATCTAATCAATATTTTTAAGGTTAGAATCTTCTTATTTTATATTAGCGAAAAGACGGCACTAACATACATGTCTTTTCGCCACTTTCATCACGCCAACACTTATAAGTTATGAACCATGTTTTTTTTTTATGAAATTTTGATTTAATGTATAGAGATAAGATGTATGTGAAATTTAAATTAGAAGAAACCAAAAAATCATGTTCATCTTTTTGAAGCAAACCCAACAAATCACAATTTTTTTTCTCAATGATACCAACAATATAACATCATTGCAGAAAAATTTATCCTAATCGACAAGTGCAAGTCATGTATAGAACAAGTAAAGAATGTGATACTGATGACGATCATAGGTTTCCCCTAATCGTCCGGTTTAGAATCGTGTCATGATATGTTATGTTAGGGCCTCGATACGTAGAGCGTATTCTTGGCAATGCGGTTTTAGATTCCCCTTGACCGTCATGACACGTATAAGAAGTGAAGCCTATAACAAGTAAGATGAACCTATGACGGTTCTAGCATGCACTACCGTCTAGGAAAGCATGACCACACACGTATAATCAACCGTCAGGTTGTATTGTAGACACGCGGTGACCGTAGGTTTCCCCTGAGGTTACCTATAGCCTAGGATTTAGGGGAACTCACTGAGACATTATGTCTCATCCCAATCCTTTTTGTTTCAGATATCAGGTTGGACGTCAAGGTAGTAGCCGGATGGATTATTCTGCAAGAGCTCGTTCGTACCCGCGGCGTGGAGTTTATGGATTTCAAGGATGTATTTATCTTAACTTAGACGAGATATGTTGTATTGATAATGTATGAACGCGTTTATTGTATAATATATTCATTAGAAGATTTTATGTTGTAAATTTTTAATGTATCCTGTACTAAACTAACGCACATGCTAGACTTTCTAGATACGTCTAGTATGGGTGTTACAACGATCTTTCTTCGCAGGGTCGTAGATGCGGATCGCCGATGTTCGTCACATTTCCGGTGAAATATGTTGGTTTTAAGGGGAAGATTTGGAGGTCGAAAGCGATGATGTTATCGTTGAAAGTGCTTGTTGATGCGGGTGTGGAAGGTGTTGTGGTGGAGATTTGGTGGGGTGGGGTTGAACTTGTTATGATGGCTTGTGTTTCATCAACATGACACTGATGGCAGGGACCAATTGCACTAACGAAGGAAAAATGTAGGGATTCTAAAAACATTTATTGAAATGTAGGGACTATTCCCAAAATCGCGTAAAATATAGGGACCAAAAACATATTTAACTCTAAAAATTATCATAGCTAGGGAACATGAAAAGTAGTAGTTCAAAAGTTGTGTGAAGTCTTTGTAAAAATATAATAAGATATTAGTAATTAATAAAAATGTAACTAATTTTCTCCAAAAAAAATGTAACTAATGAGTTTATTAATATAATTATTTTAATTTGTAACTTACAACCTTTCATTAACCTTTATTATTTTTTTTTGGTTACCTTTATTCAACTGTTCTTAATATTTTAAGAAACATAATTATATTTTGGCTAAATTTATTATTTGAGTGATCATTTTATTTTGTTCATTTGTAACATTTTTCTACAAAATTTATTTTATTGTTATTTTATTTTACATAATATTAAAATATCTAAGTTGCAAAGTTCATGAGAAAAATATTATTATTTAATGAACAACATTTTTGTGTTCTATATTTTTCAAAAGTATATAAACATGATAAATAAATAAAAAAATATTAAAAATATAAGTGTGAAAATAAACACATATTTTTTGGATAAAAAGAAAATAAATATAGATGATTATAATTATCACTATGTTCATACAAACTAAATTCAAAAATTAAAATAATTCATTCAAATTTATATTTATAATTTTTTTTAAGGATATTTATAAATTGTTGAATTTTATCCAAACTATTTGGTCGATCTAAAAGATAAAAGGAACTTGAGTTTCTATCATGTCATAGAAACCAAAGAATAGCCAAGAGATGAAGAGTAAAAGAAAGAAGAAAAATTATAATACCAAATTGAAGAGCTACCATCTAATAGTTTCTTAGAGAGAATGACGATGAACAACCATTTTTCATAAACTTCTTCTTGAGCAACTACGATGCAACCAAATTAAAATAAAAGTATCTTTTATCTTCTTTTCTTAATTCACATAAAAAAAATTACATACACATTAAGGAATAAAATAAAATATGAAAGAAAGTCCAAAAAATAGACAAACAAACCTCATATAAATAAAAAAAAGTTATTGTCAAAAAAAAAGTAGAGCTTAAATATTTGACCAATCTAAATGTAACTTGACTCCCTTTCATATCATAGAAACTAATTGATAATCAAGAAATGAGGAGTAGAAGTGAGTAGAAAAACAATAATACAAAATTGAAGATGTTCCATCCAATTATTGCTTGAAAGTGGCGATGAAAAACCCAAAATTTAGTGCAAAAAATCACATATTTCAATGTAGGACAAATAGTCTCATTAGTAGAAACTAAAAATATGGAGCTCATATTAGCGGTTGTATATGTAATGAGTGAGTGAATGTTTGTAGTTAAGAAAGTATAAGTTATGGAATAAAAAAATAGTTGTTCAAAGGTTAATAATAATAATAATAATAATAATAATAATAATAATAATAATAATAATAATAATAATAATAATAATAATAATAATAATAATAATAATAATAATAATTCAATAAAAATGAATGCATTGGAGTTTATGATTCATAATAATAAACACATAAAGAATGTGTGAAGGTTTTGTAGATGTGCCACATCATCACAATTCTAGCTCATGAATAGCTCAAGTTTCTTTAAGATGCTTTTTTAGAGACCACATCATCACAATGGAAGCCTAAGAATAGTTCAAGTTTCTAATTCAAAATAGTATATAATTGTATGACACTCTACCATCTCTTCCTCGTCTCGTTCCTCTTCTTATTGCGCGCGTTTCAACAAAAAAAATCGAACAATTTTCTCTCAACGAAATCGAAATCTCAACGCAAACCAATCTGCACCTCCCAACACTGTAATCTCTTCTTTCCCTTTCATCAATTATCTATTTTTTGTTTGTAGTTTTATTTTTCAGCGGTTTCGATCAAACCCTTATTAGGGATTTTATGGGGGCGTTTTTTTTATTTTTATTTTAACTAAATTTGGAAAGTGAAGAAAAAAGTATAATGGTGGAGGTGAAAATTTTGATTTTTAGTTGTCATACGAAAATTTAAACCCTAGGATTGTAGATTTTTTTAGGGAGGATGAGAGGTTTCTACTAAATTAGGGTTTTTTTTTCATTGAATTTGGGAAAATAAAGAAAAAAAATTTAATGTTGGAGGGGAAGAATTGGATTTTTATTTTGTTATGTGAAATTTAAAAATCTAGGATTCTGTTTTTTTTTAAAGGGAGGTTTCCATGAAATTCATATTAGTTTTTTTTTTCCAACATGAATTTTTTACTGGTTTGAGAAAGAAGAAAATTATTTAATGGTTTTTTTGTTAAGTTTAAACCCTAGAATTTTTGGTGTATCGGTTATTAATTAGAAGGGAATGTTTAATTCTTCGGGGTTGTTTTAATGTTGTGATAATTGATATGTTGTTGATGTCTATCTGGAATTAGTCTTTTATTTATCATTGATTTGTTTTTTAAATTGTTGCAGGTATTTGTTTATTTATCATTGATTTGTTTTTTAAATTGTTGCAGGTATTTGTTTTGCAGCCAATGTTCCAACACTGAAAGTGGAAAGAGGTACTTGGTTGCTAGTAATTATGTTGTTGTTGATGAAAATTCGAAAAAATATTTGAAAATTCGAAGAAAAAACCAGTTTAAATTTTTAACAATTTTGTAAATTCGAAAACTTATAAAAAATTACATTTTTTGAAACAAATATTGCTAAAAGTGAAGTAGACATTAATTAATTAAAAAAATATTTAAAAAATAAATCGACGTATTTAATTCCCTAAAAAAGTGAAATATTTAATTGATAGGATTGAAAGTATTATATTTAAAAAAAAATTGAAAGGATGATTGAAAATATTACATGTATGTTGAGATACTTCTTCTACATAAAATATTAGGAATTCAATAAAAAAATAAATAAAATATTTAGTGGATAAGATCAAAAGTTTGTTAAGATATTTATGTCAAATAAAATATTTGTTTTAAAAAAATAGAAAATATAATAAAAATATTAAGAATTAACGTGGAAGTGACACATGACATAAAATGCTTACTTTATATGAGAACATATACCATGAGAATGACATTTTTATGTGAGAATAGTAAGAATGAATAATAGCCATGAGATTAAAAACCATTGATTGAGATTAAAACATTCATAAATGAGTCATTTGTCATTGATATCATTGTATAATTATGTCGTTTCATTAATATTCCTATCTTTGAACATTCCTAAAATATAATTCTGAATCCTCATTAATCAAACTTCATAGAACATTTGTTTAAAAAAAATGCTTCTTAGAACATATCTTTTTTATTAAAAAAAAAAACTTAGAACAGTGAAATGAGTATCAAGCTTCTTCCTCATGGATCAAACTGGATCACGACAAAATAGAATAAAAAATGGCTCCAAAAGACAACAATTTAGAAGGAAAAAAAATTGAAATCAAAGAAAGGGATGGATGTGTATTTTTATGGTGTGATAAGAACCAAATTTTAGAGGAAACCAATGAACTGATGAAGCATTGATATCTTGAAATGGAAATTAGGAATTTTTCAACGGAGGAAATGAGAGATGATGACCGAAATAAATGAATAATAATGACACCCTTTTTAAAAAAAGAATATTATTGATACAATAAAAATCACAATTATATCATGATGTTAATGACAAATGACTCATTTATGAATGTTTTAATCTCAACCAATGCTTTTTAATCTCATGACTCTTATTCATTCTCACTATTCTCATAAAAAAAATGTCATTCTTATAGTATATATTCTCAGAGTCGGGATCTGCTCCAGTTAGTAACATTGTCCAGTTTCCCAGTTGCCTTCATAGATGTACGCCACATGTCAAATAAAAGTTCAACGGTTGGGATTAGAACTCTAACGGTGGAATTTTTTAATAAAATAATATGTTTCCTAAAATTGGAGCAGATCCAGTCTCCTATTCTCATACTTTATATATATACTATTAATTGATATTTATCTTTTTCAACATATCAATAAATAAATATAATATCTTTAAAAAAAAATAACAAATATAATATATATTGCCACATGATCAATGGAACCCACCAAATAATCCACGTGTTAAAATCTCATTGCACAACACCACACTCTACTAACCTACTAAGAGTGATGTGTGAGCGTGTCACACAGTACACTGTATTACACTGTACCATCTCTTCCTCGTTCTCTTCCCTCTTTTTATTGCGTGTGTTTCAACAACAAAAAAAAAAAAATCGAACAATTTTCTCTCAACAAAATCGAAATCTCAACGCAAACCCTAATTCTTCAAATCCAATCTGCACCTCCCAACACTGTAATCTCTTCTTTCCCCTTTCATCAATTATCGAATTTTTATTTGTAGGTTTTTTTTACCGTTTTCGATCAAACCCTTATTAGGGATTTTCTGGGGGCGTTTTTTTATTTTTATTTTATTTTAACTAAATTTGGAAAGCAAAGAAAAAAAGTATAATGGTGGAGGTGAAAATTTTGATTTTTATTTGTCATACGAAAATTTAAACCCTAGGATTGTAGATTTTTTTTTTTTTTAGGAAGGATGAGAGGTTTCTACTAAATCAGGGTTTTTTTTTTTCCATTGAATTTGAGAAAATAAAGAAAAAAAAATTAATGTTGGAGGGGAAGAATTGGATTTTTATTTTGTTATGTGAAATTTAAAAATCTAGAATTCTGTTTTTTTTAAAGGGGGGAGAGAGGTTTCTATGAAATTCATATTAGTTTTTTTTTTTTTTTCCAACATGAATTTTTTACTGGTTTGAGAAAGAAGAAAATTATTTAATGGGTTTTTTTTTTTTTTTTTTTTTTTAAGTTTAAACCCTAGAATTTTTGGTGTATCGGTTATTAATTAGAAGGGAGTGTTTAATTCTTCGGGGTTGTTTTAATGTTGTTATAATTTATATGTTCTTGATGTTTATCTGGAATTAATCTTTTATTTATCATTGATTTGTTTTTTTGTTTTTTTAATTGTTGCAGGTATTTGTTTTGTGGCCAATGTTACAACACTGAAAGTGGAAAGAGGTAGGGTTGCTAGTAATTATTTTCCTTGATAAATTTAAATTCATTGATTGATTTGTGTAATGAATGAATATTTGTGTGATTTCTGCTGGGTTTGTGATCTATGACTATGAGGCTACTAGACATTGTGTCCTCATGCAATTTACCGAGTCTCTTAAGTCTCAGCGTTCACACGAATTCCAAAGAATCAAAATTGATTTTTTTTCCCAAAGTACTTGTCTTGATGAACTTTGGTGCTTTGAATTCGCATATGGTTTTCCAATTCCAAACACATTTGGCTTACCTTTTCTAAACTTTGTATCATAATTATTTTTGGTCTTTGGTTAATCCAAATCTACTCACGGACTAACTTGAGGAGAAGAAAATTCTTCCAACTTCCTTTTTCATTCACATAACTCAAACTCTAGATCTTACTTTGATGGGAACCATAGTATTTACTACTTAGTGAACTTATTGGCGTTGGTCATCAATCATAATCACCATCGTTTGCATATATACTGTACATAGTTTTATGATATTTAATGTTTTTTTTTATAAGCATACTGAATTGGTTTGTATTTGTGCTATGTTTTACCCTCAATCCTTTTTGTGGTCAGCCTCTATCTTGGGTTGAGGATTGATTGACCGCTTTTCTATTCTATTGCCTGCTTAGAGCTTGTATTTTTTGTTGTTGGGAAATTCAGAACCACTCTTTATTTTCCTATGAGTGTCACAATTGTATGGTGTCATCTGTGCTATCACCACGATGTGTTGTTGAAAATACCCCACTTATGGCTCGCAAGTCATTTGTAAGGATAAATTAGTTTAACTGGGTTATAGGAGACAAATGAGAAATAGAGATTAAGGGAGAAGAAACACTATAGTTACTTAAAAATAGGTTACTTAGGTTAGATGGTACCTGACATATCCCATTCACAACCTCATCAGAGCCGTAGCCATGCGTTTTCTTTTTAGCATTAGAATGTATTGGCATTTTTTTCTTTTCTTTTTGAAACATTTTAGAGTGTACTTGGCATGTACTGATATACACATGTTTCATACCCATACCCAGTATATTTATGGCTCATAAAATGGCATGCCCATGTTTCATAGTTAACTTCTCTAAATCAGACATGCCTTTTGTATTGAAATACTGTATCAAGGCGTGTTTGATACATACTGAGGCGTACTGCATGTAGAAATAGAACTCTCCAGCCTTGCATGACATAGTAACATGTTAACAGCTCTAAGTTCAATGCCATAGTAGAAGTGAGGAAGACTTCATAGTTCATACCCATATTTATAGTAAGTCATGTTGTTTTCTCTTTTTTGTATTGTGATGTACATTATTCCAAGCAGTCGTGTTAATTTGGGAAGCTTCTGTATTATCTGGCAACACACTAGTGCCAACATAAAATTCTGTCAAATCTACTTGATATGTATCAGTTTAGACTTTAGATGTAATATTGTTGTCAGAATAGTGTTATAATCTCAGTATTTTAGGCCAGCAGATTATTCATTGTCTGAGATGCAGACTTCATAGTTTTTCTTGTTTCTCCTTCCCTTTTCAAATTAGCTTAAGTACATCTGTCCTCTTATTGCAGACACTACTTGAACAGATAAACCAAGATGGAGCAACAAAACCAAAATAATACGCCAGATGGTTCAGGAGATGTGCCTATGAAGCGCAAACGTGGTCGCCCACGCAAATACCCAAGGCCAGATTCAGTGGAGAGTCCCTATATGCCAAGTCCAAGCAAAAAGCAGACTCCTGTTCGTGTTGAACCAGCCCCATTACCTCCTGGAGTTCAAGCAGTTAACGGAAATCAACACCTTCAAAGGGTCCAAGAAAGGGAATCAAATGATGTAATGGTGGGCCAGGCTGTTTATGGTGTAATTGAGGCAGTATTCGATGCCGGATATTTGCTCAGTGTTAGAGTTGGTAATTCTGATACTACTTTGAAGGGATTGGTCTTTAAGTCTGGACATTTCGTTCCTGTTTGCCCCGAGAATGATGTGGCTCCAGGTATTCCAATGATCCACAGAACGGAGGTTCCCTTCCCTTCAAGACCTAATCAGTTTCAAACTCCTCTCCCAAAGGAAAAGAATGGACAACCCGTGAGTGCTTCTAGAATTGAAACCCTTCCATTGAATGGTTCACAGTCTGCCCCTCTGGTTCCCAGAGGAGCAGTTAGTTCTAATAACTTGGTTGCCGCTCCCAGAATGAGCGTTCCTTCGATAACCGGCCAAATTAACGATCAACTAGCCAGAGGTAATGTGGTGCCTGCTTTGTTCCAACCTAACTTTTCAAACGGGATGCCGGTGTCCACTCCACCATTACAAGTCGCCCCAATTTCTCTTGCGAGTGGCGTGATTGTGGGAAAGGAAATCCCGGTAGATGGAAATCAAACACTCGCCCCTCCTGCTCAAACTACTAGCCAGAATTCATTTCCAAGTAGCGTGCAAAGTGAAGGTGTTATTCCTCCAAATTATCAATCTTCTTCTGATGTGCTGAATAAAATCGAAGACAAATCATTACCAGTAGCTGGCATGACTCTCGAGAAAATGGATGTGATGGATACCAAGACTGGAAACACCATACCTGGCGATAATACAGTGGCGAAGGATCCAATCCCTATGCAAGTAGACAAAGCCAATGACGTGGGTCAACCTGTTTTGAATCAGCCTCTGCAAGCTGTACAGTCTCATGTTGAGGAAAATTCTGCTTCTGCTCCCAAAGTTTCTGACTGCACTGAAACTGGCAAAATGACTGAGCTTTTGCAGGTACAACAAGAAATAGGATTCCCTGCTGTCGGTATTTTCCGGCATTCATGAAGTAGACATTGGTAGTTGTCCGATCTTGGTCATGTCAAAAAAAAAAAAAAAAAACGCAGATTTTTATTTTATAGTTTAAAATACCGAGCGTAAACGTAGACCGTCCGATTGAACAACTACCGATGACCGACTGCTTGAATGTGAACATTCTGACCGCAGGGGACCGTGATCCGTTTCCTATGATTATACTTTTATGTGTTTAAATTGTAACATACTCGTTTCTCAATTATAAGCAAAAATACCTAGATTCACGCTAATTAAGAATTTTGTTAAATACAATTAATTTTCTATTGATATGCTGTAATGTGATAAGGTTTTGCAGAATAATAAAACAGAAAACCAGGAATCCAAAGCAGCAGAAGCAGGATCTGGAGACAAGTTGGATGATATAAGGAGTTTTGGAACTGGACTTCAAGATGCTGGAACTGTTAATTCAACAAATCCTTTCTGATTATTGAATGCTTAATTTATAATTTTTTTGAATTATTGTTATTAGTGGCTATTGGGCCAGCAGGATTATTATCATAATCATAAAATAGCATTAGTTATTGGCAAAGTGAAACATTTAGAATTTTCAAGTTTATCGTTTTTTAGGATCTTTAATAAATTAAATTGCAAGCCTTATTTGGGTTTTGTGGATTTCACCTTGAAGTTTGATGTTAATTACTTTTCAAGTCATTTTATGCGGTGTGTGATTTGTGATTCTAATTTACAATGTTGCTTATATTACTTTTTTTTTTGCTCTTATACATCACTGTATATTTTGTTACCTGAGGTGCATAGATTAGAGAATTCCAGTTATAGTTTTGGAGCTTAATTTCATCTGTTATTGAAAATAACTTGTAGCAGTTTATCTCCAACTTAGGATCTGTATATGATTGTCGGTGACTTTGATTAAAATAAATAAATTAACCATATGAGTTACTAGTATGGATGGTGAAAAATCATGATGGTTTGAAATAATGTTGTGCTTTATAGTATATATTGGTTACGTGTAATCATCATTAAAATTGGTTGGTCATGTGTAATCATCATTAACATTGGTTAATTTAAAATCCCATCAATATTTCATTATCATTGTTTTATTTGTCACTCATTAATATTTTTTGTTTTCCCTTAAAAAAATTGTTTTGGTCCTTGTGAACGAATACGAGGTCATTTTGCTCTCTTGTAACCCTAATTGTGGTAAACATGGTTCATCTTTGACGTCAACTGGTCTGAAATTCCACTCTCAACCCCGATGTCATCCTCTCCGAAGTAGTTACGCATTCTCAATCTCAACATACTCCCTCATTGATCTCTATTTCACCGTATGAAGCATCGTTGCCATCTCCACTCCCTCAATTCACCCTTAACCTAGATTGACCAAAATCCAACTCAATTCTTATGAACCCTACAAATGTCGTTTCTCCTGCACTAGCTTCCCAAAGAAAAATAACTTTAAAAGTTTGACCAGCCTTTTAAAATAGAACACATTCATTTGTGATTTCGTGGTGGCATTCCTCCCCCTACATATAGCAGTTCTATTTTTTAAATGATGAACATTATTATTGTTGATATTCTACTGGGAGTGAGGATCAAACTCTCAACCTTCTTATTACTCTGCTCCTTACCTCCTCCATCACAACCATCAAGTCAACCTTATATTCCCTAAATCTCAACCCACTGTGAGGTAACATCATAACTCATTGCTAAAAGTGCAAAGTATGAATCAACTTTGATGATTAATTTATGCTAGTGAATTCAATTGACCGCCATTGTCCTCAATCTTATTAGCGTCCTATGTCTTCAATGTTGGTCCAAGGCCTAAAAGAGTTTCTAAAGCATTAGGACAATTAATCTCGACAAACATACTTCTTTGTTTATGATCGCATGAAAGCCGAAAAGCCAAATTTGGAAAAGCTACACACCCATCCCACTCCCGTCGAGGCTTATCCATCCAAACAGGTGAAAAATATCGGTTTGTCCAAATTTATCCGTCTGGACACGAGAAACAACAGAGGGAGTAAAAGTAGCTTTCAAAACACAAAAAAGGTATGCAAATGGCTACCTTAAACAAAAATTTCATTATGTAAGGATCAAAATAAACATTGAAATTTGAATGTCAAACCCATTTAAGTTCAACTGCCAAACGTACAATATCAAGTATCAACTCTAAAAGAAAAAATCTTTCTTCAATTCCCAAGACAAGAATTGAAACCTTAGTACCTTATCTTCACATGATGACTCGCAAAATTTCTTCTAAAAAAATATAACCCTAAAATTTCTATGGAGCCAGCACAAAGCTACTATACACTTCTCACATAAGCGAAACATAAATGAAACAAAACAAAATTTTGATATCAATTAAAAAAATGGAAATAGAGACTGAACTTTAACTCGGAGAAAGGGATAAAACAGAAGAATTTGAACGAATGTTTCATGAAAACTTAGTGCCATAGAAACCATCTGGTCCTGGGACTGAAATAGCTCTAGGTACCGAAAAGCCAGGTTGCAAAATTGGAATGTGGCTTTGAACTTCATAGGGTTGTTGTTGCAAGCTTGTTATGACAGATGGGGGGATAACAACTGGTATTGCTTGACCATGTGTTCCTCCTGTTTTTGAAAAATAGAACAATTAGCCAAAAAGATATGCAGGTTCATATTCTCATTCAATATGGATGTCAAAATTATTGGAGTCCCAAGATTCAATTATGTTTCATATCGAAAGGGAAAATGCTTGAGTGTCTTTATGACATTTCTGTTTGAAATAGCTTATTTTGAGAAAATAATCACTTTCTTTTGGCAGCTTCTTGAGAGAGCTATTGAAAAGAAAAACAAATGCAATAAAAAGATACTCATTATGTTGTTACCTTGATGCTTTTGAAATTGTACGTGATTCAACGGGGGACGGGTTGAGAATGGAGCCGTTACACCATGTACCATATCCTTCAATCACAAGTAGAAAGACTTAGCTATGATGGTCAAAAAGAGATGGTTGACCATGGAAGTATGAAATATAAAAAAATTAGCCAAACTCTTGATGCAGTTAGCAAATATAGATAGATTGATGCATTTTCACAGAAGTCGCGTTCCCTTTATAACGATCCATAAGATACTACAACTATCATTATCTGTTTGGGATAGATTTACACAGGTGAAATACAACCGTAAGTTAGAAAATTAGTAAAAGAGATTGGTTGATATTATGTAAATTCAATTCAGAAATAATATTCAGTAGAAGTTATCTTTCTACTTGGTATCAGAGGTCTTTAGATTTGGGAGATTCTGTTTCCGCATCAAAACCCCTTAGTCGCTTCATTGCATCCATGTCTGACAGCAGCTGCCTTTCTTTCTGCTGCCCTATTATTACAGCCTGTTCATACCTTACGTTTTTTCCTTGGGCCACCGAGAAAGGCCATGCTGTGAGTAAACCAACGGAAACCACCACAGACAGTCCAGTATAGCCCCAAAAGCCCACTGCCCAGAATACCTTTCACATGCCCTTGCATGCTGGTGAAATTATCTGCAAGTGAGCTAACACGCCTTGCTTCTAGCCACCATTTGGGATACCATTTATTTCACTTTGCTTGACTCAGTGTCATCTACTCATATTAGTAACCATGACCAACTGACACCAGGCTGCCAGTGGCACTTTTATACAGCTGCTATTTGCTAACTTTTACCTTAAAACCCCAGATTTTTGTGAACTGCTTTTGATATTTCTGTTCGATGTTATTCCTTATTCGGGTGCTGCTATGTATGGAATCCCGGCCCTCAATAAGATTGAGTTAAAACATTTGCATACCCTTATTGTCTCTCTTAGCAGCCTTTAACCAAAAAGAGCCTTTGTTTTCAATCCTTTATGCCTCTGCA
The DNA here is from genome assembly GCF_051527215.1 of Medicago sativa. NCBI lineage: Eukaryota > Viridiplantae > Streptophyta > Magnoliopsida > Fabales > Fabaceae > Medicago > Medicago sativa. Next base: position 51,625,013 of record NC_140751.1, on the reverse strand, counting down.
CTGTTTCCAAGGATTCTTGGTTAGAGCATATTTCACTCATTACTCATATGTAGGTTGCTAAGTGTTAACCATGGCGATTTAAAAGTTTGACCACCTATTATCGTGAATAACCTCAAATAACCTCATTTCCACTCACAAACTCAGTTGAAGACTTGAATTGTGCAGTAAACCTTTTCAAATTCTCATTGGCCTAAGGAACTGAGAAAATTGTACATTTTCTAGGCCAAGGATGATGAATGTGATCCTAACCAAAGATACACATTCCCTTCCATCAGTTGAACCTCTAAGAGTCTTGCTATTCAAAGTTGGCTTCAATGCAAGCATTTTAGACCCTTGCTTCTTTATGTAAAGTCTACGTTTTCATCTTCATTTTCATCAGTGTCAGTTAAGTATGTTGTGCTGTGCCGAGTTTGTAAAGTATTATTGTGTAACATTGTCTCTAACATTCTGTCTCTCCAAAGTGGCTGATTTGTTCCCTTATTTTACAGTTTTATTTTATTTTATGGGTCAGTGTTCTTTTTGATCTCACTCTAGCTAACAATGATCTACTTCTCTGCTATTTCTTTTTTATTCTTCTTTTAGCTTCAAGATTCCTAGTTTCCCCAATTCTTGCTCCCCTTCTTTTTTTTATTAGTTTCTGCCCTATGCTCCATTGGTTCTTGGCTCTAGACTTGAGCCCAAACTGGAATATCTGAATCAAATATTTGCTGGAACCCTTTCAGCACCGCCATCTAAAAAATCCAGTATGTTGCACCCCGGTTGCTTTCTTTGAGGGAAATCCACCAAATTGAGAGAGCTTCATCCCCTCCTATGAAGCCCACACACTCCAAAGTGGAAAAAGCATCGGTATTGGATATGTAACCAGACATTGATTATCCTAGGATACGTGCCCCAGAAGTACTCAACTTGTTTTTATTTTATTTGAAAATTATGTTGCATGATAAGTTTGAGATACACCGTGGACCTAACATGACATAGCAAGACACATCTTTGTTGGTGTGTCTTGTTGAGGTGGATATAAACAGAATAGACACGACATAGTGAATCATTATGTTTTTTAAGCTCTATTATTTCACATGTTTTTATAGACTAAAATACATTTATTTGAACATTGAGTTTTTAGATTTTGAAAGAAAAAGAAACCATCTCTCTCCCGTTAACAAAGAGAATTCCCAAAACCCCTTTCTTCTTCGTCACAACAGCTCCTGTGTAGACGACGGCGTTAAAATATATATTTAAAGGCAAAGTTCTAATTTTTGTTATTATCACAAGTATACTTTTTGCAAATCGTGATCACTATAGTTATTATATATTAACCAAGTTTTGTATCTATGTAAGTTTTTTTTAGGCTTAATTACACCACAGGTCCTTTAAGTTTGACGTTTGTAACATATAGGTCCTTTAAGTTTGTTTTGTAACAGATAGGTCCTTTAAGTTTGACGTTTGTAACATACAGGTCCTTTAAGTTTGTTTTGTAACAGATAGGTCCTTTAACTTTGTAACAGTGTGCAACTAAGTCATTCTGTTAACTCACCGTAAAAAAAACGCTGACGTGGCTGTGAAGTCTGTCAATTTCGTCTCCTTTACCCTTACATTTCCCCAATTCTCAAACCCTGACTCCATTTTTATTCATACCAAAGCTTGAATTCGTCAAATCAATGGCTTCCAAGTGTAATACCAGCATTATTGCAGGGGAAGAACGCAGGATAGATGATAACAATTTCTTATATAGAGAGTTGAGTATATTTATCATCGGTTTCATCATCTCAGTTATTGCCTTTGCAATGTACTTGGTAATCTTGGACAAGAACTTATAAAGTCCAACAATTAGATTTCGTGTGGTAGAACTGTTGTCTTCTTTCCTTCGGTTATCTTCTCCTGATTCTTCAAAAAAAACTGGGTGTAGTAAAGGAGATGAAATTGACAGACTTCACAGTCACGTCAGCGTTTTTTTTTACGGTGAGTTAACAGAAGGACTTAGTTGCACACTGTTACAGAGTTAAAGGACCTATCTGTTACAAAACAAACTTAAAGGACCTATATGTTACAAACATCAAACTTAAAGGACCTATCTGTTACAAAATAAACTTAAAGGACCTATCTGTTACAAACGTCAAACTTAAAGGACCTGTGGTGTAATTAAGCCTTTTTTTTATAAGATTTTGGTAACGTATCTACGTTGTGTTGTATCTATGTTGTATTGTACTTGTTTCAGTATTATATATTTGGGATCCGGTACTTTACGGGCCACAAACAATGCTCTGTATATATATTAGCCACTGTTGAGATATGCGTAATAATAGTATCATTGACTGATATATTATCTCCTTATTTATATTATCTTTATTTCCTTGTAAATATCTCTTATATAATTAGGACAGATTTACTCCCTATGATCATGGGATTTACTTTGTACATATTCTTATTATAAATACAAAATGCTGAGAGCTAATCTCTCAAGTTATTCAGCACCAGAAAACCTTGTTCTCAACTTGGCATCAGAGCTCACGATCAGTGGGCCTGAGAGCAAAAATCTAAAATCTCAAAACCCTAGCCGTCAAGTCACAAATCTAGTTGTCCCGTCGGTTGATCTATACCGCCGGCCCTAGGTATCACACCGCCTCTGATATTAAATCCTTCTTTGGCTCAATTTGGTCGGTAGGTTCCACCTTTCCGCTGTTTTTCGGTGATCTGTGAACAGTTTTTTGCACTGTTCCGAATCTGTCCTTGATCCCACTTACACCCCAAGTGCTGTCAAAGATGACTTCAACATCAGATAAGGCTGGATCCTCTGTTAAGAGTCTTGTGTCCTATGTTTTCTCCGGCAATCCCTCTATAACGTCGGAGAAACTAAATGGTGATAATTATCTCAATTGGTCAGCTACTGTTAACATGTGGTTTCTTGGACAAAAGCTCGCAAATCACCTCACTAAGCAGTCCTCCGAAATTGAAAAAGATCTGTGTGATGAATGGGAGCAAGCTGATTGTCAATTAGTCTCTCTTTTGTGGCAAACCATTGAGCCCTCCTTGCTGGTCCATTATCGCTCGTACACCACTTGTTATGATATTTGGCAGAAAGCTAAGAATGTCTATTCTAATGATATCCAACGTCTTTATGGTGTGATTCATAATCTAGCCACCCTGCAGATGACAGAAGATGACATCAAAACTTATGCTAATAAAGCTCAGTCAGCCGTAACTGAGTTCAAGCTCCTTGTGACTGACAACGACCCAAAGAAGATGCTTGAGAAATTGGATAATGTTTGCATGGTTTATGTCCTTCATGGTCTTCATGAAAAGTATGACTCAGTTAGGAGCAACATTCTTTCTGCATCAGATATTCCCTCGGCAGAGGATCTCATCAAGCGCCTCACACGTCTTCCTGGTCCGAAAGGATCAAGGGGGGAACAGGTCTCAAACTGACTTGGAATCTTCTGCTTTTGTTTCAAATTTTACAGGTCGTGGAGGACGCGGCCGTGGTCGTAGGGGAGGCCGAGGAGGTCGTGGTGGTGGCCGTCCTCAGTGTACTTATTATAAACGCTTTGGTCATTATGAAGATCAGTGTTACTCCATTATTGGCTTCCCAGAAAAATCGGTGAATGTGGCTCAGTCTATTGATAATGGAAACTCCAAAAACAATGTCATATCTGATGAGGAGTACAAGTCATACCTGCAGTTTAAGGCTTCACAAGCCTCATCATCGGCAAGAGTTGCTCACACTGGTAATTCTACTGTCTGTCTCTCCCAATCATCATCTGTTGGCCCTTGGATTTTGGACTCTGGAGCTTCTGATCATGTGGCTGGTAATCCATCTCTTTTATAAAAAATAACCCAACCTAAAATCCCACATCATATCACTGTTGCAGACGGCTCTAAAGCTAAAGCAATTGGTGTCGGTCAAGCCACTCCTCTCCAATCTTTAAATATTGACAATGTTCTTTTTGTTTCCAACTGTCCATTCAATTTGATTTCTGTTAGCCGTTTAACCAAGAGTCTTAATTGCTCTATAACTTTCATTTCTGATTCTTTTGTTATACAAGATCGGAGTACGAAGCAGATGATTGGTACAGGCTATGAGTCACATGGACTTTACTACCTTCAGTCTTCATCTACAATTGCATCCTCTTCTACTACAGAGTCTCGAAGTCTTCTTCATTTTCGTTTAGGTCATCCAAGTCTCAAAAAGCTTAGAGTTATGGTTCCTAATTTGTCTCAGTTGCAGTCATTGGATTGTGAATCCTGTCAGCTTGGGAAACATGTCCGGTCTTCCTTCCCTAGCAGTACTCAGTCACAAGCCCGCTCTCCTTTTCATGTCGTTCATTCTGATGTATGGGGACCAAGTCGAGTCACTTCAGTTGTAGGACATAGATATTTTGTTACTTTTATTGATGAGTTTTCTAGATGTACATGGATCTTCCTACTCAAGGATAGATCAGAACTATTAAGTGTATTTCAAAATTTCTTTAAGGAAATTCAAAATCAGTTTGGTTGTTCTATTCGCATTTTGCGCAGTGATAATGCAAAAGAGTATTTTTCAACATCTTTTAATTCTTTTATGTCTGAAAACGGAGTGATACATCAGTCATCTTGTCCCCATACCCCACAACAAAATGGCATTGCTGAACATAAACATCGTCATATAATTGAAACAGCACGTACCTTGCTCATTAATGCCAATGTTCCTTTGAAATTTTGGGGTGATGCTGTCCTCACTGCAGGATACTTGATTAATAGAATGCCATCATCTGCAATCCAAAACAAGGTTCCCCATTCCATATTGTTCCCTGATGAACCTTTGTTTCGTATTGCTCCTCGGGTTTTTGGATCCACTTGCTTTGTTCATGATCTTACTCCAGGTTTAGATAAATTGTGTGCTCATGCAATTAAATGTGTCTTTCTAGGCTATTCAAGAGTTCAAAAAGGATATCGGTGCTATTGTCCCTCCACACATCGCTTCTACAAGTCTGCTGATGTCACATTCTTTGAGGATACACCTTTCTTTGCGTCTTCCATTGAGTCTGAGTCTATCTCTCAAGTATTACCAATTCCTTTCCTTGTCCCGGTAATTCCACCCACGCCTGTCATTGATCAGTCAACTCCATCCTCTTCTACAGAACCCCCTAGTCCTCCTCCACCTCCACCTCCTCCACTGCAAATTTATCAGCGTCGTCCACGTCTCCCTCCTACCGATCCACAATCTACAGAAAGTCCAAGTGACTCATCTCCTGCCCCAATCTCGTCTTCTACTTCAGATCCGCCGACATTGTCAGATGACCTTCCTGTTACTTTACGTAAAGGTACACGTTCCACCCGTAATCCTCATCTCATTTATAATTTCCTAAGTCATCATCGTTTATCACCTACACACTGTACTTTTATATCTTCTCTTTGTTCTGTCACTATTCCTAAGTCTCCACAGGAAGCTCTTTCACATCCAGGTTGGCGACAGGCTATGATTGATGAGATGACAGCCTTGGAATCTAATCAGACATGGACTCTTGTGCCTCCTCCTGGAAAATCTATTGTTGGATGTCGTTGGGTTTATACTGTTAAAGTTGGTCCAGATGGGAGGATTGACCGATTGAAAGCTCGTTTGGTGGCTAAAGGATACACTCAGGTGTTTGGCCTAGATTATAGCGATACCTTCTCTCCTGTGGCTAAAATGGCTTCTGTTCGCCTCTTTCTTTCTATGGCTGCCATGCGACATTGGCCATTATATCAGTTGGATATAAAAAATGCATTTCTTCATGGAGATTTAGAGGAAGAAGTATATCTGGAGCAACCTCCTGGTTTTGTTGCTCAAGGGGAGTGTCGTGGGTATGTTTGTCGTCTTCATAAGGCCTTGTATGGTCTCAAACAATCCCCTCGAGCATGGTTTGGGAGATTCAGTAATGTTGTTCAACAATATGGCATGATTCGAAGTGAAGCCGACCACTCTGTGTTTTATAAATGCTCATCCAACAAATATATCTATTTGGTCGTGTATGTTGATGATATTGTTATTACAGGTGATGATCATGATGGGATTGCAGGACTTAAACAACATCTAGTCCAACACTTTCAGGTTAAAGATCTAGGTCGGTTGCGTTATTTTCTCGGTATTGAGGTGGCTCAATCTAAGGCAGGAGTTTCTATTTCCCAGAGAAAGTATGCTCTAGATATCTTGGAAGAAACAGGTATGCTTGATTGCAAGCCGATTGATACTCCTATGGACCCAAATGTCAAGCTGCTACCTGATCAAGGGGGAGACCTTTTCAGATCCAGGAAGGTACAGGAGGTTAGTTGGGAAGCTGAATTATTTGACCATGACAAGACCTGATATTTCATATGCAGTCAGTGTTGGTAGTCAATTCTTGAATTCCCCTTGTGATATTCATTGGGATGCTGTGGTTAGAATTCTAAGATATATCAAGAGAGCCCCTGGAAAAGGTCTTGTTTATGCAGACAGAGGTCATTCAGATATTGTTGCGTATACAGACGCAGATTGGGCTGGAAGTCCGTCTGACAGAAGGTCCACATCTGGATATTGTGTTCTCATTGGAGGCAATTTGATTTCATGGAAAAGTAAGAAGCAAAATGTCGTTGCTAGATCAAGTGCAGAGGCAGAATATAGAGCTATGGCACTTACTACATGTGAGCTCATATGGCTCAAGCATCTTCTCCAAGAGCTTCACTTCAGTAAAATAGGCACTATGAATATCATTTGTGACAATCAAGCAGCCCTACACATTGCCTCTAATCCAGTCTTTCATGAGCAAACTAAGGATATTGAGATCGATTGTCATTTTATTCGTGAGAAAATTATGTCCGTGAAATTGCTACTTCTTTTGTTGGTTCTAATGATCAACTAGCCGATATCTTCACGAAGTCTCTTCGAGGACCAAGGATCACTTACATATGTGACAAGCTTGATGCATATGATTTGTATGCTCCAGCTTGAGGGGGAGTGTTGAGATATGCGTAATAATAGTATCATTGACTGATATATTATCTCCTTATTTATATTATCTTTATTTCCTTGAAAATATCTCTTATATAATTAGGACAGATTTACTCCCTATGATCATGGGATTTACTTTGTACATATTCTTATTATAAATACAAAATGCTGAGAGCTAATCTCTCAAGTTATTCAGCACCAGAAAACCTTGTTCTCAACTGTAAGAATCATAGGAATTGGTTCAAATAGGGACCGTAGAGAATGTATTTTTATTAAATGTACAAAAAGTTTGTTTGGATATTTGAGAGATCGAAGACTCTCTAGTCACAATTCTAATTCTCACAATATGACTACTATCCCTCTCAACCCCATTTTCTTATATAGGTTACATGCCTTATCCATTTCTTCCATCTACCTTAGCCTTAATAACTAACTAACTAACTAGCTAGCTAACTACCAAGTCTCTTAACCAACATACTATTGAACACATCACAATCATGTATCAAAGAAACAAGAACTTGTCCAACAGACAACCCAATCATCAGCACTCATTGACGGTATTGATTCTTCAACTTTTTGCTTGATACCTTAGATATGCCTTTCAACGTTTAGAATCCTAACCCAAGTGACTTACCTATTCCCTTGAGAAAAGGAAAATAATTTTCACAATACACCAATTGGTGGGACCCCTTCCCGGACCCTGCATATGCGGGAGCTTTAACCGGGTTGCCCTTTTATCTAGAAAATATTTCCTAGAAGTACTAGAGTTTCATTTCTTCTCTAGACTCTAAAAATCCCAATAACAATATTCCTAACAAGGCCTCTTCATTTTCCAAAGGAAATATGATCTTGACGTTCTTATGGGAAATAGGAAATTGGGTTGTAAGGATACCATTGTACCCATCAAATAATCGGGATTGGAAATTATGAACAAATTCCTTTGGTTGACAAAGCTCAATATCAAAGGTTGGTGGGAAAATCTATATATTGTGCTCATCATACTAGACCTGCCGAAGCTTATGCAATTGGTATAGTTAGCCAAATCATGTATGACTTGAGAGTGAGACATTTACAAGCACAATGTAGACTTTTACAAATTTTGAAGTCTACACACCTGATAGAGGACTACTATTTAAAAAAAAGGAGATTCATGTACGGAAGTTTATACATATGTTGTTGACTATACACGATCAGTCACAGATGGCAATCAACTCAGATGGGAATCAACTTCTGGTTATTGTATGTTCTTGGGTGGAAACTTAGTTGCATGGAGGAGTAAGAAACATAATGTAGTTGGTTGGCAAGTGAAGCAGAAAAGTTGAATTTTGAGCCATGAGATAGGTAACTTGTGAACTACTATGATAAAGTGTATGGATAAACAAAAACTTCATCAAAGAGAAACTAGGCAAGGGTTTGATCACTACAACTTATGTTCCCTCAGGACATCAAAATTTTCTTTTTCTTTTTTTAAATGACAAATGTTGAATTGTAAGTGTTATGTTGTGGGTGAGAATAGAACCCTCAACCTTCTCATCACTCCACTCTATATCTCCCTTAATATATATTAGTCTATATTATACATTTGCACATGAAATTCAAGTCAATAGTATTCAGTAAAAATTCTCTTAAAACTTTATCCAGCGAAAATTCCTTAATATTTTTTAAAGCCTTCTATAGATTTAATTCTGTCCAGTTTTGGCTTAACTTTGGTAAATAAAAAAATGAAGAAACTCCTTAGGTGAAAAGGGTTATAGGCATGCTATCTTACGTGGGAAACTTGCTGAACATAGACTAACTGGGTGGATCGTCCAACCATAACCTGCACTCAGAAAGAAAGACATTATCTCGTTGGGAACGTGTGATTCCTCCTAAACAAATTAATCATCTTTAAAGAAGAAATCTAAAATTAGATTGAAGGCGCATTATATCTTTCTGTACTTACCGCAGGAGAGCTTGTTGTTTGCAAATAAGCAGGTTCAGATAAAACAGGAGTGTAATGTGCAGCATACTGGAGAGGTTGTGTCCTTGTCAGTTGGCCAACAATCTGTCGCCAAATAATCCAAAAATGATAATAATGAGTGCCTAAGAAGTGTATACTTTTTTACAGTACCTACTAATCAAAGAGACATGATCATGCAAGCATTGGTGCACACAAGACAGAATATCAACAAATTTGTTAATACATACAGGTTGTGAAAATTGAGAACCACTGCCAGGAGGAGAACTATTTGGCAAGTAAACCATGTTTGCAGGTGGTGAGCTATTTGGCAGGTAAACCATGTTTGCAGGTGGAGAGCTATTTGGCACGTAAACCATGTTTGCAGTTGTTGGCACTGTTGAAGTTGCTGAATTAGGATGGACAAAAGACGGGGAGAAAATTTTGGCAGCTGGGTTGAGCTTAAATTCCTAAAGAAAGTCACAATGAGAAAAGTTAAAAGTAAATCAACAAGAACAAAACTAAAAAGAAAACATTATCTCAAAATTAGCACTGGCTATCTATCGTGCTGTTGCGTAAATAAAAAAACTAAAATCTATGGAAATTTAGATCAATATTCTAAGTTTATAGTCGATGGATGACGTATCTAGGGAGCAATGAGTTTTAGATAAAAGGACAGAAAAATAATAAAAGCTTGAATATCGTTGATGATAGTTTGATAGTAACTTGATACAAAAGACCACATATTATCCCTATTTATAGGGATACAAGACTCGTAATCTTAAATAAATAAGGAAATTTGAAAACAAGTCATAAAAATGTTGAGATAAACTAAGCTACTCGAAAAATTATAAACTGATCTTACAAGATAAACTAAGATACTAAACTATAATATAAAGATATTATAGATATTTTCTAATTTCTAATATTCTAACAAGATAAAAATCTAATAGACTACCAATTCAAAATGTTAAGCGATACTATAGCTAACTGAGTATTAGGAAGATGAATATCTGATGTATGAACATTAGCACAAGTATCCAAAATGACTTTCAGTTAAAAAAGATGTGTCGTATAGGGACAAAAAAGCATCTGATGTGCTTTGCTATGATAAAATAAACTTTCCACCTACATCATTTTTATCAGGACTGTTTAGCCAGCATCTGTTGATGGAAGTTAAATGGATTTATTTACCTTGGCATTTCTGGTACAATCTGTACCCCTTGGAGCAGATTTTTCAATGAATTTTGCTGGAGAATTATGTGATGCCTCATAGAGATCTTCACTTAGGGTGGAATGTGTAGAAGTAGAATCCGGTGAAGTAGACCTTTCACTACCCTGATCATTGGCTTTATCAGCTTCAACACGGTCAAGACATGCATCAACTACAATGTGAGTACATGAGAATTGAATAAGGGAATATAGAATTATAAAATAAATGTTCTAATCTTGTGCTAGGAAGAGAAGATTCAATTATTACGAGGTGAGAGATCAAAGGCAATAGCAAGGTTTGAGAGGAACATATGTCGGTTAACTAGAAAAAATAGAGACATTAATGTAAAAATGTTGGAAGAAAACAATGTTATTTTTTTTTTCTTTCTGTATATACTTTGCAAAAGGGTATATCCTGAAGATGTAAAAAGATCCAAAACAACATGCCTTACACACATTTTTCAACATACAAACTTGTTAAAGAAGTATGTGTACAAACTAATAAATGTCCAAAATCGTTAGAAGTTATGCCATTTCAATCAATAGTGTCTACAAATCAATTTACATGAAACAGAGATCAGGGAAATCCAACTCACTTTCATGGCCAGAATGAAGGCTTTGAATCTTTTCATCCTGTGGAAAATCGCAGCTTTAGAATTAAAAAAAGAAAATCAAACCGCCAAAAGTCTAGCTACGAATATGCCAAGTGCCAACATACTTTGTTTTTGTTAAATTCAAACTTCTGATTGCAGTCATCAGGTTTCCCGTTGGAGTTGTTATCTCCAGCTTGTCTGTCAATAAAAAGTTGGCAGGAACCCAAGGAAAAAAAAAATAATGTCATGAATCTGTGTATTCGGAAAAAAAAAAACATCGAGTAAGTGCTAATTGTTTGTTATGATAGCCACTAAGGATTCTTATATTAAAGTTTTAACAAATTAAAATTGTACAGTAGTGCACTATTTTATCTACATGCTTAAAAACTGTGCTTCAATAAGGAAATAATCCAGAGAGTTGACATCAAGTCATATATATTACTGTTGAAATTTGGAGCCTAACTCATCCTTACAAAACTGGCTTGTAAGGTGAGGAGTGTCTCCTCTTTATAAACTCTTCTCAAGAGTGCTATCTATCCGATGTGGAACTAAATCCACCCCCTCAAAGCCAACACAATGAAGGTGTTGGAGGCTGCAATGAAGGCTAACCAAAGGTCGCAATTAAGGCGGAATTTCCAACAATTACAAATGAATCAATGTAAGAAGTCCACCACACTTAATATTTCGTTTATGGAAATTAGAATTTTTTATTTAGTGAAATAGTTTCCTTCATTTTTGAATTTTGATGGTTCATTTCCTTAAATTTGCTATCAGTAGGAGGAGAAGGTAAGGGGCATGGTAAGGATGAACATGGACTCAAATGGTATTTAACTATGCTTAGTGAAATGAAAAATGAAATAACATTTCACAAAAATCTATATCTAATATATGAGCCAAGTGCAATCTCAATATCCATTTTTACGTCAAAACAACAAAGTAAAATACTATTAATATGTACATGATAGGGGATTGCTATCAGCCAAAGAAAATAAACATAATTTCTATTGAAAACTGATTCCAATAAAGCACACTATTGATTCAAGTATGATCCCGTAAGCTTGAAACAACTTTTGTTAGCAGACCTCCTATTAATAATGTTTATGAGGCAGAGGCCCAATAGACAAAGCCCAATATAATATATAATATAATTAAATAGAATGAGGATGGTATTGTGTCTGCCATTCGGTTGTTTGATGTTTCGTTGGTTCGGAGAGACTGGGTCTCTCTAATTCTTAGAGGTTGAGTTAGTTACTAGCAGTTTTTTTTTTTTTTTTTTAATTATTTGAGTTTGTATTTCTCCCTGTTCTAGTATATATACTATCCATCCCTTACCCATATATTCATGTTCTATCAACTTTCTACAATCAATAGTGACTTCCTACATGACTCTAACAACTTTCACTTTGTAATTTTTATGGTGAGAATTAGAGAAGAATTTTATATTATTCTACCTTTTTTTGTGATATCATGATATAATTTACATTATTTTAACAAACTGGTTGTAAATATGTTGGTAAATAAACCCTAAATCTTACAATGTGTTAACCATACATTACTAAAGACAGGCATACAAAATGACAATATTAGAAAAAAGAAATTAAATCCAGACATATTGAGCAATTTCAATTTTCTTCCTTGAGTTGAACAATCAATACATTTTACATCTAACATCATTAGGTAACACCCCAACTAGCAACTAACAATGTAACTTTGAGTAATTTTCAGTGTAATCAATTGGAGATCACAGAAAAAAGCTGGTTTCTTCGAAATCTGCTATGCAACACTCCTATAGTGCTGTGGTAGCTTCTATTTTACAATATTTTGTACTAGATAGCGTATAGCGATGCAATAGAGGTTTGTTCGAATTCCACTATGAAATAGCACTATAACGCAGCCAGAGCTGCTATTTAACAAAACTGGCAACTGTAATTCTAAGGATTAAATGTTAAAGCTAGAGCTATTGGTGGTAGCAGTAAGTTACTTAAGCCAATCTTTACTGCCTAACAAAATGCAGGACTAAACAACAACAAAAAAAAAATCACATGATATCGTGTGGGACACAACCAAGCCACTTGATATTCCAATTCGTTATGCAACAGTGTCCTACATTATTTTTTATTTTTCTCTTCTGTGAATCCATGAGGTGTAGTTCAGTAGTAAGAGTTTGACTTGTAACCAGCAATGACTAAATCGAAATACATAAAATGAGTTAATTTCAATTGTGAATAGATGAAGGCTTCAGAATATTTCATAGTGAAGGGCTTACTTGAGGTATACGAGTTACTTCAGACATGAACCAAAGGAGAAATAGTTAACTGATGTATGACAAAGATTATACATATTTTTCTGGCTTAATAAGATAGAAAAATCCTAGTATCGTTGAAACTCAAGTTGTGAGAACGTTTTGAATGTATTAACTTAGATTGTTACTTGCTAATATAAAAATCTTGATTCTTCGTGTATTAGAAAAAGGCAGAAAAGCACCTACACTTAATAAAAAACACTAATAACTAAGGTCCAACATTCTAGAAGAGATAAAATGTTTTGTACATATGTTAACTTAAAAATGGTATGCTGGGGTAGGTGCTTAATTGGATTTATTTGTATGAGAAAATCACATCAAAAGCTAGAAACAATTGGCAAGTAGTGAAGATACTGTCAAATTCAATGCTTCTTAGGTTGTTGGTTATGAAACATGATAACAAATTAACTTGGCTATGCATAGCACACATTTCCATCCATTTGAATGAATTTGATAGACAATACCTTGATTGATTAACCTGTTCTGCATCCATCGAACGACTCTCAGCAGAACAAACCTCATGTGTAACTGCTTCTTCATAATCACCAGTTATATTTCCACCAACACCATCTGCAGGAAGCATTATTCCCTACACACAAAGTCACATGTCCCTTAACCTTAAGAACATAGTTATACTCTAAAATGATATGTATGCATCAAAGATACATTGCATGACACAAAATTACGAACGGCTTACCTTAGCAACAACTTGCACAAGATCATCTGATAGAATCACTAGTGTATCTACCAAAGTCTCATTTCCAACATTACTGTGGCCCCTTCCCTTCTTGGTCATCCTTGCTTGCTTCAAAACAACCCCTAGACATGCAACAAAGTAAGGGAACACTCATGAGTTTCTAATTGTATAACAGACAAAAATAAAATTCAAGTGAGGGATTTCCTACCAAACAAAAATTAAAAAGGTTAACAATCTAGGCCTGCTTTGCCTATTACTAATGCTATTCTCATTCCCAACAGTCGAAAGAAACTTCTGGTGGAAAAAAAACTATCATAATTTTTTTTGTATGATATTGTTCGTATTTTAACCACACTTCCATTATCATGCTTCAGAGATTTACTTTTTTTTTGTCCACTGCCTCCACTATTTTCATCAAAATCAAGTGATAGAATTGAAATACAATAAAAAATAAAAATAATTTCTGCTAATTCTCCACTGTCCGTATGTTTTTGCTGTATTAACTATCAGGAATTAATCAAGTAAATGGATATGGTTTGGTACGTACGGTACAAGTACTATAGGATTACTCGGTACGAGTGTTGTACATGTGCTCGGTACGGGTACTTCACCATTTAAGGATTACCCATATTTCAGAGACAAGTACATTACTTGACTATCAGATCCAATAGTATAACATATGACACAATCACAGACATAGACATTGAACATGACACACTGGTAATTCCTAACTTTAGAAAATGAAAGTGATTTAGTGTAACTACATGTGTCAGTGTCATTTGCCACACACAACACACGTCTTCAATCAGAAGTGTCGGTGCTACTATAACCCATACAATCAGTAATTTAGCTCATATGAATTTTATGATTGAATTGCTAATTCAATCCCTAAGATTTTCCTAGATAACAAGAGTCACACAAAATGAATGAACCCAAAAACCATCAACTCTATTAGGATCTACAATTCATGTTTCATCAAAATAGTTTACCATATCACCAAACATTAAAAAAAAATAAAAAATGGTGTAAACAATAACAACAACAAAAAACGCCACACCAGCTGAAAATTACACACAATTATTCACTAATCATTAGAATTGTCCAAATAAATGAAATTTTTTTCACAACCCAATTGAGCTATTGAGTAAATCAATACAGTAAATAAATTTCCTAAAAAAAAGGTGAAGAAATGAATGAAAAAAAAGGTATACCGAAATTTGATTGAGTAGAAGCAGTGAAGAAGATTCCAGAATATACAGAACCATCTTTAACGTGAACATCAACAGGTAAACCAATGATACTCATAGTGATTGCAAGCATTGCTTCACTCAATGATTTATTACAATTTGAAGAAGAAATAGTGTGATCCTCTTTCAACAGGTTCTTTTTTCTGTAACCCATCTCAAAATTGATGATTGAATGAATGAAGAGATCTGAAAGATGCAAAAACGAGAATGGTTATGATGGTTTTGTTCTTATATTATTCTTGATCTTGGGTTGTTGTGTTCTTTCTCCAACCTAAATTACAAGAAGGATTAATTATTGATTGATTAATTATTGAATTTTTCATGTTTGCAATATGGTCATTGTGTTTTACAATAATTCAACTTGTCACGTCTTAAAAAAAAAACCGCTAAATTGCATTTTTGGTCTATTAACTATTTAGGTAGTATCGCTTTGGTTCCTTAATTAAAATTCGATTTATTTTAGTCCCTTAACTTCTTGTTGTTGAAGGTTGATGAAGATGATATGAAGATGAAAAAGAGGAGAAGAAGATGAAGAAAACATAACGTTTTTGAATTAAAACTAATGGAAATGACCAAAATGTGTAACGGAGAGAAGTTAAGGGACTAAAATAAATCGAATTTTAATTAAGGGACCAAAGCGATACTACCTAAATAGTTAGGGGACCAAAAATGCAATTTAGCCAAAAAAAAACTTAATGGTCTTGTTAACGAGTGTCCCGGTCACTCTTTAAGATTCAAAAACAAGAAATTATTTTATAAAAAGTTAAATATTTTGATTTTCAATGCATTGATTGAGTAGTGCTAGCAACACTCTCTTTTGAACACTCTCTTTAATATTCAATCTTTTATTGGTTTAAATAATTATGAGTCTACACATTGGAAATAGAACCCACAAAAGTGGTGGGACATACATGAATTACATCCAATAAAAGAGTGAGTGCCAGAGAGTGTAAAAAAGTGAGTGTTGCTGTCATTTCTCTTTTAATAAACCACCTTACCATTTGTTCTCTCTTTAAGTCACTCTGAGATTAATTCATGATTCTATTCATATTTTAAATTAGTCTCTGACTTTGTTAATTTTTTTATTAGATCTCTCTGATGCGACAAAAATATAAAGACAATAACCTATTTGATAATTTTTTTTTTTATAAAGACATAGACTAATTTAAAATATTAATATTAAAACCCCCCTGAATTTTGCAAAACGTCAAAACCCCCTTGAAATTGTCAAGCGTCTGTCAATTACCCTCCTTCATTAATCCCCTGAAATGTAAAACTTATATGCAAAATTCCAGGGGAGTAATTGACAGACGCTTGACAATTTCAGGGGGATTTTTGACGTTTTGCAAAATTCAGGGAGTTTTTGACAAAAATTACAATTTCGAGGGGTAATTGACTATTTACTCTTTTTTTTACTCTAGATTTTTTCTTTACGCTGTCTACTTTTTTTAGGTATAAAATTAGTGTTTTTTTTAGCTCAATTAGTTAGTGGAACAATTCTTTGTTAATCAATCTATACTTAACTCATGTTCGAATTTCGAAAAACCATAATTTATTTTTTCTGTGAAACGAAGGGTTAACGTCAAAAAACAAATTTAGTGTTTCTTTTTATCAAAATTAGTGATTTTTCTTTTGTGTGTGAACATTCTAATTTCTAGAGAAAATAAGTCTTAATAATTTGAAATTTAAGCCCTATTTAGATTAGCTTATTTTAGAGCTTATGCAAAACAGCTTATGTAAATAAATACGTCTTTATGTATTATTTACAAGTTTATTAATGTAATTTATGAAAAAATAATTTATAAAGGTACAATTTTCACTAGCGAAAACTTATGAATTAACATAAAAACTTATTTATTTGCATAAACTCTTTTTCATAAGCTCAAAATCAGCTCAATCCAAACATGACGTTAGTCTATAGATGAATAAATAAAGACCGACAAAAAATAAAATTAGTTTTATGCAGAAATAAATTTATATATAATTTGTCTCCATCAAACATAATTTGACAATAATAATCGGTAACATCCCCTCAATAAATAAAATATGAATAATAATAATAATAATTGGTAACATATTTTATGTAAGAGAAATGATATTTTTTGTCAAAAAAAAAAAGAAGAGAAATGATATTTATACTACCGCTTTATTACAACTCTTTGACAATTTTCTTTCTCACACTTACATTATACTCCCTCCATCCCAAATTGTATGTCGTTTTAGAGAAAAAAATTTGTGCCAAATTATATGTCGTTTTACAATACCAATGCAACATTAATGTTACTTTTCCTATTATAACCTTAATTATTTATTACTCTCTCTTCTTTCAATTTTTTCATTTATCTTTCCCATATTATTTATTAAGGACAATTTTGTAAAACAACTCATAATATCTCTTTTTCACACAATATTAATTGTATTTCTTAATATGTGTGAAATGCCCAAAACGTCATACAATTTGGGACGGATGGAGTATTTGTATTCTCTCTCTTCCTTTTCTCTCTCTATTGTTTTAGACCAATAGGAAGAGAGGAATTGAAAGTTGTCAACAAAGTTGTCACATATGGTTGTACATATATCACTACTCTTTATGTAAACATAGTTTTGTTTTGACGAAATAGTTTTTGTTTTTGTATTTTTATTTGACATTCAAACTATGTTGACATCTCGTAACTACCAACTATTTTAAAACATTTTGTGTTGAATTGCCAACAAATATTTTGTTGTCTCTACACATCTAACAAATTGAAAAATTAGAACGAAACCCTAAATAATTTAGAGTAACAATTATAAATAATACCATTCACAATAAATATATGATCTATCAGTATACCCTCCAGATTTGTGTTTATATACCCTCGAGATTTGTGTTTTATCAAACAAATGGATTGCATGGTTGAGATGAAATCCATCATCATTCTTGTGTCTTTACTAGATGAAAACCACAGCGGTTGTAAAGCATTTCTTCAACTAAGAAAAGTTTTGGAGAGCGACATGAGAGCTTGAACATTTCCACCGTTTATACGATTTTTATGGTTTTGAATCATATTCGTTCTCTTACTCAAGTTTCTGAGCCTCCTTTATTTTGCATTCCACATCAATCAATTGAAGCCATCACTTTTTGATATTTGTACTCTTCAATCAAATTTTGGAACAGTTTAAAGGCCTTGTTTTGTCCCAAGCTTCAACTTTCTCTAAAAATCCCTTGACAAATATCTTTTCATCTTCATTTGTTTTCTTAAGCCTCTTTCTACACCATCTCCATTGGCAGTGGATCTCTGCTGCCGCTTTTTCAATACCAAAATCCAAAAAAGTTGATCGATCTTATTGAAAGTTTCATCTCTTCGTGCAAACCTCGAACCCCAACAAATACATATTTCTGGTGACCTAAACCTCATAGGCTATTTGAGCGAAGCTTATGTTTGCGTTGATGCCTTTTCTGCCCCCTTCCAATCAACTCTATTTGGTTAAGATAAGATTAATCAAACAAAATATTTGGAAAACTTAATTGGAACTAAAAATTTTGAAAAAAAAAATATTCTTTTGAATATTATTGGACTATTATGATCATTATATAATCCTCGGTATAGTGGAAAACTTAAAGTTGCAAGCTTCTTGTAAAAAAAAAAGGTTATGTATTGGTTTTTTTTTGGTGGTGTTAAAGGTTATGTATGGGTCGATGTTAAATATTTTGATCGTAAAAAAATATATAAATACAATGAGTGTTTTTATATAAGACAAAATACAAATCACGAGCAATTGATTAATACAAATCACGAGCACTTGATTATAATGATTTTTGTACCAAAAAAAAAGATTATAATGATTTTATTTCATAAAAATAATTTATTTTGATTTTAGTCGAGTTTTGAGATCATCACCCTCATGTAGTATACAATTAACTATTCCAAGAAATGAAAAGAGTTAACAAGAATTTGTTTTTTCAGTAAGAAAAATAAGAAATTGATTTTTGATTAGAAAGATAAATTCTGTTTTAATTAAAAAAACCAAACAAGAATCAGTTATAAATGCGGAAAACTTAAAATAACAAAAATTCCCACATCACTTTGTCAAAAAAAAAAAAAAAAATTCCCACATCATTAAACTTAATATTTTAAAACTAGACGAGGACTTTTTTTTTAGGGAAAAACTAGATGAGGACTATAAATCATATTATAACATAAAAAAATATATAATTAAAACCAAATTTATAAAAACCATGGTAAGAATTTTTTTTAAAAAATAACCATGTTACTTGCATTCTCAAAACAAAACATTATCCTTTCACTTTATAAAGAACTTGATCCATATTCACATGTCATGTAAAATACAACACTAACTAAAGTTAAGTAGGGCATGAACAACATTCACACCAAATGCACATGCTAACTCACACATTAATCCTTGCAATATATTATCACATTAAGAGGACATGCTCAATATATGTTGCAAGTTTGTGTGAATGATAACTTGCCTAGACTTAAACATGCACCAAATTATGGGCTTTTCTAACCTTTTTTTTTTTCCCCCCTCTTATTTTTTCACCTTTTGTGTCAATGCCTATATTTCTTTATATAGTTTAGTTACATACAAGTTGTCCTAAAAAATAATTGTTCAAATAACATTTATCTTCTTAAAAAGAGAGAAGTTTCTAAAAAATATGTAACTCCATACAATATTTAATTACTCTTAAAACTATTTTTTTTTATCAAAATAATTTAGACCTTTTCTAATTACACCCTGTATAATCCTTGTTACACCCCAAAATGACAAAATCACCCTTTCATAAAAACTGATTTTCAAAATGCTTATTCCTTCTTTATTGGTTACACTCCAAAACCCCTCTTCCCTAAACATGGTTTAAGTAGGTCATGTAAACTTAGTTTAAGTAAGTCATATCAACCTTGTTCAATGACTCTACGTAATCTTATTTTAAGTATGTACATGTAAACTCAGTTTAAGTAGGTCATGTAAACTCAATTTAAGTAGGTTCATGTAAACTGAGTTTAAGTATGTCATGTCAGATTAAGTAGGTTCTTGTAAACTTAATTTAAGTAGGTCATGTTAACTTAGTTTAAGTAGGTCATGTAAACTCAGTTTAAGTAGGTTCATGTAAACTACTTAAACTATATTTAAGTTAACCTCGACAATGTAAATTGAAACCGTTGTACAATGCAGTTGAACAAGAAGAAAAAAATTAAAACTAGCATTATTGAAAAAGAAGAAGAAATTCACTTTTACTTATATGCAATCGAGTATGGATGAAATATGTTTTGATTCACTCTATAATCTTCCATAGAAATTGATTGAACATCAGATTGTTTGATCGTTTGTGGGTGAAAGAGGGTGAAACTCAGTGACACCGAATAAAATCAAAGTTTTAAGGAAATTTATATAAAATGACAATTTAGGTATTATATAAAACTTTTGAGAAAATTTGGGTGTAACAAGGAAAGGAAATATATGAAGTGTATAGAAAAGTTAATAATTTATCTTGATCGTTCCTTTATTATTATTTTTCAATCAAAATACATTAAAATCATCCAAATTTAAAACTCAAAGTCATTATCCGTATTTTCCGGTTTCTTAACACAAATTATGAAAGCTTTATTACCTGAAAAAGTAATAAAACAAAAAAGTGTCACATTCAAAACAGTGACAAAAAGCAAAAAGGTACACGACAAAATCCACCAACCTCAATAATGACACACCGACTGGTCACACATGTTACGGGGTCGGGAGGCACTTCAGTGCCTTTATGGCGCCAAAGGCAGGTGCCTTTCAGCAAATCGTGTCCGTCGAATTTCTTGAATGAACCAGATCATGCCACATGTGCAACCTTTATTTACAAAGAAAAAAGAACAAAAGCTGTGAGAAATCTAGAAAAAACATAACGTGAACAGTTCCATCCTCCTCCTGCCATCTGCAACTTGACATCAACCCACCATTTTCTTGTCTTAATTTTTTTTCTGAATCAGACACAACACACTCTTTGTCTCTCTTCTTCCCCCACTCAACCAATATAAATTCACAATCCAAAAGAGAAAAAAATTCTTCAAATTCAACTTTGCATGTGGTTTTGTTTTTCAAATCCCGCAGCCAAATCTCTTCAATTCTCCACAAGACCCATTTATATACTCAGTGAAAAGAAATGTTTTGTTGCTTTTTATTCTTGAATTTGAATAATTTTTTAGATACCCATAAAGTAATTAGGATTTATAGAGAGAAAATTGAAGTGAGTTTAAATCAAAGTTTGAATTTTGAGATTGAGGGAGGAAATGACTTTTCTGATGCTGAAATTCATGAGGACCTGTATGAACAACAGTCGACGGTTAGGCAGCAGCCAACGGAAGGCAAGTTGATGGTGGCTGGACGGGTGGCACTTTGGTGACATTAATGTCACGGTGACATTAAATCTGAGCCACACATTGTCATTACCATTGCATCTGGACCACACAATACATCTAATGTCACCCAATGTGTGGCCCAGATTTAATGTCACCGTGACATTAATGTCACACAAGTATTTCCCGTGGGGGGACTCCACAACTTCCGTTTTTGTTCTGTTTTTCACTTGTAAAAAAGATTGGACACGTGGCGTAATCTTTGCACTGCAGGAATCGAACGGACTGGATTTGTTGAAAGGCACCTGCCTTTGGCGCCATAAAGGCACTGAAGTGCCTCCCCACATGTTACATAGATCCCTGAAGTACATTCTTGTCCTGCATTATTTCCAGCATAACAATGAAACTCAAACTGATTCTAACATTTTTACTGATCCTGTCAGTAACTTCAAGTTCAACTGCTGATGACTATGTCAGACCTCCTCCTAGAAAAACCTTACATCTTCCATGGCATTCTGAACCCTCTTCTTATCCTCAACAGGTTCACTTCACACACACACCCTTCATTTATGATCTCATATTTTACTGAAAAATAACTACTTTTGTATACCCTTTTGCTTTATTACTTGATCAATGTTACTATATTTAAGGAGTATCTTTTTGTAATTTTGTATTTTTGTTTTTGTCATGTGTTTTTGGTTTGGTTTTGTAAAAGTACCACGTTTATGTTTCTGGCATTTCTTTATTTAGTAAATCTTCACTTTAATTTCATGTTGCACATGTCAAAAACTTATTTTTGTCCTCATAGATCATTTAGTGCAATTTTTTTTTTTGTTCTTTTATGGTTTCTGGATCCTTGCTACAGTAATAATCTCTCTGATTTTCTTAAATCCATGATGGATTGTGGTCGCTAATAGTTCTGATTTATTGTGAGGAACCAATTTTTCAGTGAAGCTGCTTGGTTGATTCGGGAAATGGATTCCCTGCAGAGTCACTGCAGTCAATCACAATTGCTGGATGAAGATCAGACGACTTATATTTAGGATTGCTTTTAAAATCGAATTTACCGAGCTTAAAATATGAAACGTTCTATCGTCATCTAAAGATTTCGACTTATGAAGTTATGAATGTGTGGAATTGTAACCGTAGTCTAGTCCATTGATGTTTTAGTATTTGGTTGAGTGTGTGGAATTGTCCCCTTTTTAAAAGATGGGATATATAAGTATTATAGACTTGTGTCTGGTGATGAAATTCAACCTTCAACCTCTAATTTTTCCGATTCTCATATTTAGGGATGATAACGCTTGTGTTCATATTTAATCAGAATTCAGAATGACATCTATTTGAAATGATTGGTTAATAATTTGTTGTACTGCTTATTTTTTATAGCAGATTTGTTGTACTGCTTGTCCTCAGAAAACTAACTAGTACTATATTATTGTTTAAATTTAAACATCTTCCTTCACTTTTCGTCTTTAGACTCTTCAGTCTTTATGTAGGCGATCATGAGCCTGTTTGGACCGACTTCTTTGAGTTTATCTACTGACATAAACACCTATGAGACTGTTTGAGAGAACATATGGAAACAGCTTATGACGTGCCTAGAAGCTGTCCTCAGCTTATTTCCATAAGCTCTCCACGATAGTTTATAAAAACAGCTCATTGCTTATTTGAAAACAGTTTTACTTGGTATTAAGCATGTTATTTTATGACACTATAATTTCATATATTTATTCAGATTCTTATATGAAAAGTGGAATCCAGGTACACATTTCTTTGGCTGGAGACAAGCACGTGAGAATCACCTGGGTTACTGATGACAAATCTGCACCTTCAGTTGTAGAATATGGAACATTGCCAGGGAAGTATGACTCGGTAGCTGAAGGAGAGACAACCTCTTACAGTTACATTTTCTACAGCTCAGGAAAGATACACCATACGGTAATAGGTCCTTTAGAGCCGAATTCTGTTTACTTTTACCGATGCGGTGGACAAGGTCCTGAGCTCCAGCTCAAAACACCACCAGCTCAATTCCCAATTAGTTTTGCTGTGGTCGGAGATCTTGGCCAAACTGGTTGGACCAAATCAACATTAGATCACATCGACCAATGCAGATACGATGTTAACCTGATTCCTGGCGACCTTTCGTATGCCGACTATATACAGCATCGTTGGGACACGTTTGGTAGGCTTGTGCAGCCACTTGCTAGTTATAGACCATGGATGGTAACACAAGGGAATCATGAAGTAGAGCATATACCTTTGTTAAAGGATGGATTTATATCCTATAATTCGAGGTGGAAAATGCCATTTGAGGAAAGTGGATCAAGCTCGAATCTCTATTATTCTTTTGAAGTTGCTGGTGCTCACATTATCATGCTTGGTTCATATGATGATTATGACGTGTACTCAGAACAATATAAATGGCTAAAGGTTAGTTGGTTGCTCAATTGATCAAGTGTCATTACATTCCAGACAAATCGAATGGGCTCTATTTCAAGCTATAAGCGTTTTTTCCAATTAAAGTATGTCGTGGCTATATCTTGCATTTGAAACTCTAATTTACATGATATTCACCAAACTGGCTATAAACTATGAACTCCGACAGAGACATGGACATCGGGCACGACACGGACACCGACACGCCGACACCGATAATAATTTGAGAAAATGACATAATTTAGTGTAATCATCAGTGACAGTGTCGTGTCAGACACTGATGCGTGTCCGACACCGGGATACACCTAATCGAGGAATGTCCGTGCTTCATAGGTTATAAATAACTGTGAATGTGGTTATACTTATACCTTACAACAAGAAGTGAAAAAATATAAGAAGTTCATTATCCTGTTTTCTTGATGCCTCCAATTGTTCACACATAATATTTATTTTCCACTGCCATAAATGCAACTGTTTCTAGTTTTCTTCATTTGTCTTGTTATAAATTTTTTCCATGAACCTTGTGATGTTTCGTGTTATAGGTTACACTGTCTGTTTCTACTAAACTTTTAGGATTTATGTTTAGCTGTATATTGCTTTCTAGTCTTCGAAATAGCGGCCATCCTACTAAACAATATTTTGCTTTAGCAGTTTTGGGATTATTGGAGAATATTCAATCTCAAGATGATATGAAACACACAACAACTGAATTAGTTGGAGATTAGTTTGGTAGTTATAAGTTTGTTATGAAACTGTAAATAATACTATGCAGTAGAGTCCATAGTAGTTAGCATAGAACAACACATCAGATTGTATATAAGTGAAAGGTGTACACTAGTAAAGATCAGAACAGAATATTGATTAAAATGAATACACATGAGATTTCTTTCTCTTTTACCTTTCTGAAAGTTCTAACTTTTCTGTTTCTCATTAGGGATCACGCACTCCGCGCTGCTTTACGGAATTATCAACACAGCAATGACATACATTCATATGAAAACCTAGGACTACCCCCATTACTTGCATTGTAACCAATGAATGACAAACATTTAGAAGTTACGAAACCAGAAATAACCGTTGCTTCTTTCTTCCCTTGATAATGATGAAGTGCAAAATCCTTGGTGAGAGATGCATGCATTGCATTTACATATGGCTAGGATAAGCCACATACATAAAAATAGAAGCCTTCATAAAGATATGCATGCATTGCATTTAGAAGTCTTTAAATTCAGATATTAGAGACTTAAGCAATGTGAAAATGAAATATCCTCCCTTATACATATTTATTGAGAGAGAGGAACAGAGACAAACTCTGAAGTTATTATAGTAGGTTTTCTGCTAATATTGTTTTGACATTGTGCCCGTCTGTTCATTTTTCTTTTGCAATTTGTTGTATATATATTTTGTTGTGTTTTATTGTATAATTTTCTGTTAATTTAATTTGCTTGTTTCAGTTTTGTAAATTTTAGTTTCAATATATTCATGTTTGTTTTAAATTTAATTCTGGAAAAAAAGACTGTGTTGTAAGGGAAAATAGTCTGACCGAAACTAGTAGTTCTTGTTGAGTTTTAAAGTTCCGTTTATAATAATTATCATCCCTTTATATCTTCGTTGTGATCTACAGATGGATCTGTCAAAGGTGGACAGGAAAAGGACACCTTGGTTGCTTGTCATATTTCATGTCCCATGGTATAATAGTAACACAGCTCATCAAGGTGAAGGTGGTGATATGATGAAAACCATGGAGCCATTGCTTTATGCTGCTAGCGTCGATTTAGTTTTTGCTGGTCATGTCCACGCATATGAACGCTCGGTAGGCTTATAAGATATTTTTTTGTAAATTTACTTACTGGTCATCATCGAATCTTAAGCAATTCTTGTGTGATTGACAGAAACGTGTATATAATGGAAAATTGGATCCTTGTGGTGCTGTTCATGTAACAATTGGTGATGGAGGGAACAAAGAAGGATTGGCTCATAAGTAAGTTAATTGATTCTAACAGAAAATAATATTTGAAGTTGTTTTCAATTCAACCTTTCTGTTTTCTCGGATACTACCTCTATTCCTTTTTAAGTGTAAATTAAGATTCTCTTATACTATTCTTACCATGTTTGGTAGGTATATAGATCCACCGCCAAAGTGGTCAGAATTCCGTGAAGCAAGTTTTGGTCATGGTGAGCTAAAGATTGTAAACTCAACACATGCCTTCTGGAGTTGGCACCGGAATGACGATGATGAGCCGGTAAAATCTGATGATATCTGGTTAACCTCTTTAGACAGCTCAGGATGTGTTGATCAGAAGAGAACTGAACTTGAACATGCACTTATGACACCCTAAAATTTCTTGATCTTCTCTATTTTCTCAACAACGGATTAGCAAAGAGTTTGGTTGTTAATTCAAAATTCAAATCATGAAAGAAATCCTGAGATTAATATATAGCAGCTTGAGTAGGTTGGCCTTCAGTCCTTGGAGTGAGTAAGCTGAGATATCTTACTTTGATATATGGTTGTTCCTATATTTACTTTTTTTCACAAAAAAAAAAAAAAATGTAACTAAAGTTGGTTGTCTCTTACACTCTTGGAAATATGGTATTGCTTATACATAGTTGTCTTAACTTCAAAGATTGTTGGTTTTCTAAATAAGAAAGTCAAAAGAATGGTTGTATGTGTGATCAATGATTACTGACTTCCTTATTTTGTGTATGTCAAAAAGGGACAATTAAAAATGAACGAGGTAGTATTATTTATTTATTTTGATTTTTTAAACAAGCTTGTTAACGAATTTTAGATTATTTTTATACGTTAAAGTTTAAAAGTCTATACCTACTTGTACATATGTATAGGATGGAACAAATAACAAAATAAATTCTTATATGAGTACCTATTTTGAAAATCTTGGTACTCAAATCTTTAAAATGGTGGTGAGGTGTAGAGCTTTGGTATGATTGAAAGTGTCAATAATCTTTGTGGGAACATGTTGGTAGGTAGAGTATTTTTGAATTTTGATATACATTTTTTTTGTGAATGTGATATTGACTAAATTAATGGAACAGACTAATTAAGTTTATATAAATGGATATTGCTTATTTTCATTACATTTCCCTTTATTTTACTTTGTTTCCTTCTTCCGTGCTAAGTTTCAAACCAAGTTTCACAGATAAAAGGTTAATCTTACAAAGTGACTTCTTAAGAAAATGGCCCCCTTCATTTCACTATATACAGTTAAAACTCTATAAATTAATAATCTCAGGAATGGAGAAATTTATTAATTTAGAGAGTTATTAATTTATCGATAAATTAATAATTATTAATTTAAAGAGTTTTTAAGTAATTATACTGTACATACCAAACAAAAAGGCAAATTAGTCTATGCCTCTTAGAATTACGTTGCAGCGAACCTTAGGACTCGACGTAAGTAACTACTGTGTTCATATGCATTGGAAATCAATAATGACTTTTGAAGTACAGTAAATGTAAACAAGAGGAACAAATGTGTTCAATGTATTCTTAATATATATTTTTTTTAGTTTCTATGAATTATTAATTTATGATTTTCTTGGGACCGAAAATTATAAAGGGATCTCCCAAAAAATTATTATCTTATTATTTTATCGAGTTTTTCAATTTTTTACATTGGCCCAAGTCGGGACCGGACAAATTTATTATTTTAGAGAGTTTATTAATTTACCGAGTATTAATTCAAAGAGTTTCTACTGTACCATCAATCTAACTCAATTTTGTGTAATGCTTTTGATTTTATTTACCTAAAATAACAACAAATATTTCTCATTAATTCATGTAACAACAAATATTTATAATGCAAGACGATGAGTTTTTATCATTGTTATCTGTCTCAATTTTACCTTTGTATTATTTTATTTGATAAAAACAAAATCTAAGAGAAAAATCAAAAGTTGGAAAAGCCCAAAACTTAATTGAATATCAAAAATTACACAAAAGGGAGAATAAAAAAGCAAAGCATGAAAAATGCACTACACACAATACAATTGTTATTTTTAGAATAA
Source organism: Medicago sativa (assembly GCF_051527215.1). Classification (NCBI taxonomy): domain Eukaryota; kingdom Viridiplantae; phylum Streptophyta; class Magnoliopsida; order Fabales; family Fabaceae; genus Medicago; species Medicago sativa. Next base: position 51,597,277 of record NC_140751.1, on the reverse strand, counting down.
GCCAACTAAACTTCATGATTGTTAAAAACATATGAAGATCTACACTTCACCACCATGAATCCCAACTTCAACCATATTATTATCAACCAACATTTTAAGCACTCTAACAAGTAACAAGTGCACCTCTGATCCTTGTGATCTTCCCCTCTCGTTTTAAGTTACATTATGAGTAAATCAGAAATGATGTGACAAATTCTTTTACTTTTTGCAAACAAAAGGTTATCCACTTGATTTGGTTTCAATAGAAGCGTTAATCATTGTAAATGAATGGGACTAGTTAAAAAAAAAAGTAATCATGATATTGTACGAAGTATATACAATTTAGCATGACTAATTCTTGTCGATGAACCGGCTGGACTCCTCCACTTGACTACATTTGTTTGCTACTTGATTAATAAACTTAACTCTAAAATTTGCTGAACAATTAAAGTCGATGTGATCCTACGCAAGTCAAAGAAATCGTTCGTAAATGATGAGTAGATTTTGTCCATTGTTTCTGTGTAGAAAAAGTTGGTTTAGTTGTTGGGGATTTAGATTTTGTCTTGGTAATGTTATATTGAGTGTTGACTTGAACTCTAGCGTGTTAGCTCGTAAACTCGTCAGAATGGCAAGTTTGTATTATTAGGTGTAAATTTAGTGTTAACTAGGTGGTATGGTAAGCTCGTATTTTGTTTGTTTGTGAAATTATAGCTTGCATTGAGTTTAAACAATTTAATTGCAACAAATTCGGTGAAATCGGATAAACTAGTTCGATTTTAAGTGAGTTTGTGATTTTTCTGACCCAATTTTTTCCCGATGAAATCACAAAAGAATGCTCATGACGTGAAGAAGAACACAATTAGTTCATGAAGATCGAACAAGGATTTGCAAAGAAACGATCGATCATTGATCAATGTTGAATGCACAGCAAAAAACTGTTAAGAGATTGTAACAACCTTTGCCGTGTGAGAGAAAGAAGTTGATACCATACTATGAACTGAATGAATGGAGTTATTTCATTGCCGAACTTGTAAGCAAATATGGTTCTATACATTAGCTACTATATATGCATTTGCCTACAACTAATCACTCTAAACATTGTACTTATATAGTTAGTTCAGTTGCTTAACAAGTAAGTAAACTCAGTCAACCCGTTTTTTTGACTTCTTTAGTCTCATGATGCAAGGAAAACAACATTAATTGAACGATCAATTTCTTTGCTACGCATCATTTTAAACAAAAAAATTTGGGTTTTGTTGTCTATGTATAAAGATTGCATGTTGTAGCATTTTATGTAATATCTAATAAATCCTAATTCGAACAAAAATGTAATATATAATAAAATAGAGTATATGATAATATATGTATTTCAAAATTTTATTGTTGGTATAAAGCAAAGCAGGACAACGACCGAGGATCAAATGGTACAAAAATATCAACCAGACAACATGAAAATGCAAAAGCAGCCCACAAAGTTTACTTCTACTTCAACATAAGTTTGTAGTCTAATGACATTGTAAAATGAAAGACAAAATATAAAGTCAAACTAAAGTTTGTTAGTTTTGAGACAAGTTTCTGTCCCAAAAACGAAACAGAAAGAAAAACATGTTGACCCAAATAGTCTTGACCATGAGAACATACCAAATTGTAAACTTGTTGTAAATGTGGATATTCATATACTAATAGACATATCTAAATCAAGAATGTTGATTTGAAGGGTAAAAATCAGTGGAAAGCCCTATTAGTTTGTTGAGGGTGGAGGTAAAACTTGATCATCACCTTCCCCATGGTCTTCTCCACGTGGCGGCTCCACATTTCCCTGTTGGCAAAACTCATAATTAGCTCATTCAAAATTCAAAACTTCACATATTGTATTAATCTGGTTAGGACTTGTTAATTAACTTTGTGGGTACCACAATTAATGTTATTTTACTAGATAAAGGGTAACAAAATTCTGATTCAAAAGAAAAAAAAAATTTGACCAAAAAAAAGGAAAAAATATATTATTTTTTGCATATAAACTACTATCCATAACATGTTCATAAAACAAATATCCATGACATGATAATAAAGTTATAGGAAATCAATCTTAAATAATTCGTTTTTTTTTTTTTTATATTTGAGAAATCTATAATAATTTGTTAAAAAAATCAATCTTATATAATAAGTCAAGATCAATTTTTTTTGGTGAATTCAATATTCTTAAATGGAACCAGAGACCAATCTATTGAAATATTGAAGTAAATTAAAAAATTGAAATCACCCAATAAGACCGGTTTGAGTCAAAATGTGTCATGCTATACCGATTAGGTAAAGTTAAATGAGATTTATTGTAAATAAAAATAGAAATCTAATCCTCACCACATTAGTTTCAGTCAACACATGAGTAGGTCCTTCATTTGATCCAAACACTTCTTCATACTGCTTAGTATTATTCATAACAAACAACCCATTAAAATCTCTAATAGAAAAACTTATTAAGGGCTTAAATGGAAGAGGATAAACCAATGAAATTGCCATATTAAATTGTACCTTTTGGTCACTACGATGTTTTATTAGTTCCTTATTTTCATTCTGATATTTGTGAATCTTTTCCTCAATAGCACTCACTAACATCTTTCCCTTCAATCAATTTGGTTGCTGCAAGAGGGAAATTAAGTAGAGTATAATCATCATCATTAAAAATAAATCAGTAAAACTCATTAAGAGAAAGTAGCTAGAATTGCTTACTCATGTCCATTGCATCCTCCAAGTAATCTTCAAGGATGGAAAATCATCTTCACGCTTATTGAATCTATAAATTTGCAATATTTAAATTTAAGTAAGCAAAAATGGATATTTGAACACTAATTTAACATAAGATGAATCTATAAGTATGATATATATACTTGTTACTTTTATACAAAATGTTCAAATCTAATACTATATGCATTACTTTTTGTGGTAATAATATATATATATATATATATATATATATAAGTTCTAGATATATTGATTACGTACGTACATTCTAGCAATCCTGCGGAGGATAGGATATCTTGGGCCCTTTGTTGAGTTGCATCATCTTGAACACAGAAAACCAATTTGCTATTACCAGCTTTATTTTCCATCTCCCCCTCTGTTATTTTTTTCCTCTCACCTGTAGTTTTAAGAATTCAATGAATTTTATATGAATCATGAAGTCTACTAGATATATAATATTAAAATGCAACAAAAACATTATCAAACTACATGACTATGCAAACATAATTAATAGTACACTAATTATATGTAACAATGATGCGATGCGACATCGATCAGAAAACACAACACAACACAACAAAATGAAATAGTAACGATTAAAACATATTTGAACATGTTACACTCATACATTTGGTACATGTATGGACTCATCATGCTTTAATTAAATAAACTTGTCAAGATCACAATTATAGACAAAAATGCTAGAAAAATTGTTCAAGACGAATCAGAAATTATAAAAAAGATAATTAAGAAACAAGATTTATCAAAGCCTGGTTTGTTATCATGATAAATGGAGTGGGAGAACAAATTATCTTGAAATGAAGAAGAAAGAAAGAACAAAGATTTATATATATATATATCTTGAAATGCAAGAAAGAACAATCGAGTGTGTGAGGAAGAACAAAACCTTTCGTGTGATCTTCTTCTGTTAAAACTTTGTATTGTATTTCTTCAACTTCTGTTACTGTAGTGTGGTGTATGGTGTGTGGTTCCTCTTTTTTTCTTGTCTCAATGGTTATTTCGAACCAACATAACTAACTAACTACATCTACATATAGAAGGAATGTGATGTGATGAGACCAATTGTTCTTTCAAGTTTCATTCATATTCGGTCTCTTTTTATCCATCTATATATTAAGTTTCTATTTGACACATGGATTCTAAACATGATCAGCTACACCATTGAATTTTATTATAAAAAAAGAACAATATAATGGTCCATTCAAACACATTATTCATTTCCAAGTTTTTAAATCTAGAATTTTGAACTTTATGATACTAAAAATTCTTCTCCTTTATTTTTCTTTTTGTGATGGAAAACATGACGCATACTATCTTTTTTGGTTTAATTATTTAATTATTTCCTCTTTCCATATTTTTTCAACTGCGTATGTATGTATAAATAAATAAAATTACTAAATATTTGTGACCAAACACTATTTTCCATTAAAATTAGCTTCACATATGCTAAGCTAAGGTGCAGAGAGACTTGTGTCCATCCTCAACAATTTCACAACATCATATTAATTTATATACAAGAAAAATAAATAAAATTAGTATAGCTAAATGCCAAACAAACCATTCAATTCAAATGTTATTTTTTGAACAGAAGAGGAAGCAGCTTTTAGACAGTTATTATAGTTATAAGAAACGGGACCCACATAATCATACTTCAAAAAGCAAAACCAAGAAAAGTAACTAACAGAAACAAAAGGGACCACAACTCTCACTCAGGTTTTTGCTATTTTCTTTCTTTCTTTCTTTCTTTCTTTCTTTCTTTCTTGTGTTTCAAGTTTTACACAAGCAAGCTACTGCATTTCAAGGTTTACAATGTTTTGATAATTTCTTCTCTTATCTTCTCTTCTCTTCTAACATTTCATATTATTCATTCATTCTTGTTCAACATAACTACAATTTTCTGATACTGGTACACCGTACATGTTGTTGATGAGTTTGTTCATTATTAGTACTATTCCTCGATTTTGTTTTGTTTTTGAATCAGTGGCTCCAACAACAATTGTGACAAACTATTTGTTATTGATTCTTTAGGCTTTTATTACTATCTTTTATTTTGTATCAACTCAAACATTAATTAACTAAAGTATGTGTATGTTTTAATCGGTAATGGAGGTTATGAATTGGTTGTGTTTGGGGAAATAAAACTTCACCTGTTTGTGTTGGTAATAATTACCAGGGTTCTGAAATCGAGTGCATCCATCTTTGTGTTGGAAATTAATCAAAGCATTTTATTTTGCTGTTTTGTGTTTAATTACTCTTTCTTGAACTACATTTTCCATAGTTTTAGGTTAGTTTGGTCTGTTCTTTAATTTCACAGTTTCTATTTTTACTGCTATAGCTTTTGGTATATGTATCTTAGTTTAATTCTTATTCTTACCTTCTCTCCCTCACAGATTTCCAGATACAGAACAAAGACGTGAAGAGTTCAAAATGGACTTGTCAATAAATGATTTGACAATCCATTTTCCATTCCCAGAGGTATATAGTGAGCAGTTTAATTACATGAGGTTCATAACGCAGGCCCTGGACGCCAAAGATCATGCCGTCATTTCGATGCACAAAGCCAAGGGCAGAGGACAAACCGTGGCAATGCTGTCTGTCTGTGCTTGTCAGCTACATTTTGTCTAAGCCAGATGAGTCAGTAAAAGTACTCTACTGCACCAAAAACGCCGAGCAAGCAAACAAGGTTATGGACACGCTCAAATTGGTGTACGATCACTGCCGCAAAGTCCTAGGTGATGGTTGCCCTAACATACTTGCAGTGGGATTTGCATCCCGCAAGGAACTTTGTATCAATTCCAATGTTGTCGAGACATCTGCGAAGAATGAGAATAAGATGGTAGCAGGCTGTCGGAAGCTAACAGCAAGCTGGGTTAGAGAGATTGCGATAGAGGATGCTTGCCCGTTTTTCAAGAATGTGGAAAGTACCGTGCTGTCTCCTGGTATTTACAGCATTGAGGTAAGATGTCATGATAATCAAATTCAAAACAAGTTATATCACAAGATGAACATTTGAGAGAAAAATTAGATGAATTGATTGAGATTTTACTTTGATGCATGATTACAACAGTTCATCTCTTATTTATAATACCTCACATGTTACCATATCTGCTGAATTCAGTAAGTAACAGAAAATGAAAAGTAACTAACTGAGTAACTTGCACAGCAAGTAAGTAACAGCAAACTAACTTTAGTTGCTATATTTTGACAGAAGTTATGGTATTATTTATTGTTGTGGTTGTAGGAGCTTGTTGATTCCGGCAAGGCTAATGGTTGGTGTCCCTATTTTGTGGCTAAGCGCGCATTGCAATCTGCCAACATAGTGGTATTTGGATATGAGAATATGCTGGATCCTAAGTTTGCTGGAATCATTTCCAAGGAGATAAATAGTGACTCAATAGTAGCATTTGACAATGCTGACCAGGATGGTGTTGAGAAGTTCTGTACTGAGGCACTCACAATCGGTCTAGATAAGGATACATTTCAAGGCGCCAAGAGAAATATGGAAAGATTATATCAAGAGATTGAGAGGTATGCAACTGCATAGTTATTTGCTTAACATTCATATTTCATTTTCTTTTGTCATCTGTTCAATTCAGCGTAAGGTGCTTATTTCCTCTTCTAACTGTATGTTTTAAACTTGTTGGATTTGGAAGGGCTGGGACCAATGATGAACACCGACTCCACATGGAATATGAAAACCTTAAGAATGGTTTAAAAGATGACCTCCATCCTACTGATTTATGGCTAGCTAATCCAGCTTTGCCTGAGCACTTAACAGTGCAGCCTATGCCTGGCCATATTCGTCGCCCTAAACACTTTCTCTTCCACTTGGACTTGCTAGTTTGGTACCTTGAAAGCAAGATAGGAACTAAAAATAAGGAAACTCAAACCCCTCTGGATTTTCTTAGATCTTTTTATTTCGTCAAGTGCCCATTTAACACAAATTTCTTAAGGTTCTGTGATGAACGACTTAGCTCATTGCTTACAACCTTAAAAATTGTGGACACTGATGAGTTCCTCTGCATCCAGAAATTATGCCATTTTGCCACACTTTGGGGACATTATTTTGAATTGATTGATAAATTTCAAATTTCAACGGGACCTTGCCTTGCCCACTATGATGAAGATGGTGATCCATATTATGATCCTGCTGTGAAGGTTGGCACTCATTTTTTTAAAATTTAACTTTTAAACTAGAGTTAGGTGTGTTTGTGCGGTATGAGAAATTTATTTAATTTAAAATGAATTTTAACGTTTTTGTTTTATTGTCATTTCAGCTAGGTTGCACGGACCCTTCCCTGGTCATGAAATCGGTTTTAAACTGATTTCGCTCTGTGTGCATCAATCTCAAAGACAAACCGGCTGATACATTCACCACTGAGATGAACTTTGAGGCACATGTCTGCCAAGATATTGTTCCATCAAGGAGGCCGAGGATACAAAGTGATGACACAGACAGTGAAGAAAAGGAAATCAGTGAAGAAGAGGAGAGCAGCTAAATATAGGCAGGATTTTAAATGAGGTATGAAACCAATTATTTTTTTTTTTTGAGAATTTGAATCTTCATTAGCAACCATGTGATGTGAGAATTACCATGTTAAGCTTAACTTTTGAGATTTGATATCTTTATTTCACATCTCTAATGAGGCTCCATTGGAACATGTAATGTCTCAGAATGTTACTTAGTCATTTATAATCACACGAGTGAGAAAAAAACCTTCCTTAGCAATTTAGCATTGGATAAGATTACAGATATTTGCTTAATTTCATGCATGCAGATCAATGCAGTGTAAACACCCTTTTACAAATTGAATCTTTGTATTTTATTTTAATAATGGAATGTCTTATAGGCAGAGTCCAATCTGACTAGTGATCCAAAGTTTGTGGTTTTAAAGAAACATTACATTGTTGAAAGACATAGGTGTTTTTAACCAGTAGGATTTTGATATCAAATCCTTGTTTTATGTATTTAGTTTGTGTATTTAGAAATATTGACTTATCTTTGTAATGATTTAGTTTGTTTTTCAGCTTGATGAACTTTCCTTTTCTTTTCAAAATGTGCATATAATAGCTTAATTGGTTTTTGGTTGCAGTGACAGATTGCATGATGTTAATCTTGACCACATGTGGATATGGTTCTGTAATTGACTGATTAGACTTTGTATCCTTAGTTCATGTTGATAACTGATGACTTACTAGTAGAAGGAAGATGATGTTAATTTCAGGAATGGCACTGTGTTTTTAGATATCTGGTTGTAACCTCTGACAATAGGAAAGAAAATGATGTATCCTTCAATCATGACTCATGCTATTAATCTGTGTGGTTAATGGAAATGCAGTTTGCTCCTAGATATACATGTTAGTTTTTGGTTAAACTATAAGATAAGATGAAGTTGGTGCTTCTAATGCTTTTCATGTGGATATAGAATTGTGCATGGAAAAATCTAACCATATCCAAATGTTAAAACTTATGAGCAATGCTATATCTCTAGAAAAATATCATCAAGAATAAAGAATAGTCAATCACAATGCACTATTTGCCACAATTCAAGGAGGTGTGGCTGAAAAATAGGAAGTGGACAAATTAATCATCCAATTAAAATTTGCCAACTGTGTCTTGAAAAATTCTTGAAGCTATTTTTCTTGAGAAGTAGCATTTTCCAAAACGTATTTGGATTGGATATTAAAACTAAAACAAAGGGAACTCAATATTAAACACTTTTGTATTTTTGTTTTTATGTTTAGCGATTGACACTTAAAATAATAAAACAGATTTAAAACAGTAACATAGTAGATTAAACATTTTTTGGAAAATTTAAATTAAGTTAAATGTGAATTAAATTTTTAATTTTCTTTTACTGAGAATGAATGTAAAAAAGTTAAATTATTAATGTAATTAAAAGAAAAATGTTCAAGAGTGTCTCTAGAACATTCTTTAACGATTTAAAATCCGTCTTGCTTGAGACACTGCTTAACAAAAACCTATAAAACAATAATGTTTTTTTTTTGTTGACCAAACAATCGTGCATTAAACTACCTGTGAACGTGTACGAAAGTAACGAAAACTCGAGAATTTAAAACCACGCAACCCTTTCTAAAAATTTCATAGTTTTGGTACTGTATATGAATTTGTTTGTTTGTGGTGTAGTTGATAATTGAATTAGTGTGGGAAAATGGAAGAAGTGAATCCGTGTAAAAAATTAGCGGATAGGTATCTAAAACGTGAAGTTCTCGGTGAAGGTACCTATGGTGTCGTTTTCAAAGCCATCGATACTCAGGTTGCTTTCTTTCTTTTTCACTCTTCTCACTTCAAATATACTCCCTCCGGTCCTAAATATAAGCAAATTTCACTTTTTAGGTTCATTCAATTAATGATGTATGTGGTTCATATTATGGACCACATACATCATTAATTGAATGAATGTAAAAAGTCAAATTTGCTTATATTTAGGACCGGAGGGAGTATTGTTTTTTTTTTTTTTTTTTCTTCTTCTTGGTATGTTAATTGGGTTTTCCATAGAATTTGTTATTTTAGTTGTAGGGAGACAAAGGGAAGAGAACATGTGGCCCTAATTGCTGATGTGTCGTACATGTGGATGTACAATGTATGCGTGACCCTAGTTACGGCCATTCATAATGGCCGGTGTTTCACTTAAAAAGGCACATCGTAGAGTAGATAAATATGATGCTTGTAGAGATTTTTATTGAAATTTAATAATTTCGAGTTATTGGTGGGACCAATAATTTTTGGTTAGGTTTCTGATTGGTGAAATTGAGTGTTTATTAAGTTTTAATATAAAAAATTATAAAATTGGTGATGCGTACATATATTGGTCCAAATTAAGCATCCAAAATGGATGCTCTACTGTGGATGGATGGTCTTAACGTAGATTGTTTACGACAAAGACTAAAAGATACATTCATGAACTATTTGTAACAAAGACGGAGATGAGTGTTTACTCTTTATTTAGAATAATCAGTCATTTTGGTTTGTAAATGTGTAACGAGAGATACATTCAATGATTTTTTATTTTTTTAAATTTTTTCATTAATTTGAAAACTATAGCAACAATGCCCAACACATCCAAAGACTAAGCTAATTGTGTACTTTTGGAGGGGTGTTGGTTGGTATACTAGTTGGTTATGTTCATTCTGTTATCATGTGGTTCTTAACTTCTTTTAAACACTTTTTCGTTTCATGGACAGACAGGACAAATGGTTGCAATTAAGAAGATTCGGAATCGGATTGATGAACCGATAGACGGAGTGAATTTTACAGCTCTTCGAGAAATTAAGCTTCTCAAAGAGCTCGAACATCCAAACATTGTTGATTTGATTGATGTATTCCACTATAAACAGAATTTGCATCTTGTGTTTGAATTCATGGAGACAGATCTTGAAGCTGTTATAAGAGACAGGAATATTTTCCTTTCGCCAGCTGATATTAAATCTTACCTTCTAATGATACTACAAGGTCTTGCTTATTGTCACAAAAAATGGGTTTTGCATAGGGATGTCAAACCAAACAACTTGTTGATAGGACAAAATGGACAGCTCAAACTTGCAGATTTTGGTTTATCGCAGATATTTGGAGACCAAGATCACGAGTTCCCTGATCAGGTTTGTTTCTTTATGGATAATAATAGCTTATGGGAGTAAGTGCTTGGACGCCTTTGAAAATTAACTGATTACTTTTAATAAAAGTCAGCATTCATAAGCTGTTGTCTATGAAATTACAACTTAGATCATACCGTTAATCATTCCGTTTCCTCATTATTTTGAAATCAAACCAGCAAAATTTGCACAAATTTTGGATGATTACAGTTCACAAGGCTGAAAAGGTTTTGTTTACAGTCATGTTTGACCAGGGTGTTATGCAGTGGAGTTAACCTTGTATTGCATTGTTGGATGGTCGGGAAGTTTTTATTCCCCAGACCTAACAAGAACAAGCAGTGGGAAAAATATTCTTCTAGATTATAGAAATTTACTAGGTGTTGGTGTATGTGTTCAAGGATTGTGATTCTCGACAATAACCATGTCTTAGACTGACTAATTGCGAAGAGTGGTGTACAATCTATTAAACTAGTAGCAACATACGTACCTGCTTCTATAGGATAAATTTTTTCTTTTGGAACCCTTGTTTTGCTATATCTTGTGCATAGTATCGAACATTACTTGTTTCATATTATTTGTTTCTATTTTCACCTTTTCATAATGAATTTACAACTGACTCTTATACATTAATAGGCATTTGCTCGGTGGTACAGAGCGCCTGAGCTATTGTTTGGCGCCAAGAAGTATGGTTCAAGTGTAGATGTTTGGGCTACAGCTTGTGTATTTGCTGAACTTCTTCTTCGTAGACCCTTTTTAGAGGTAAACCAAGATTGTCACGGTGATTAGGTTTATATATGGATTGCTTCTGTAGTAAATCATAAATGGTTTTTAATTATCCATCCCTTTTAACTACTTGAATTTTTTTAGGATGAGATCAACCATTTAATTTTGTCATCGTCATCTAGTTTAAGTCACTGTTTGTGTAAACTATTCAAAGCCGTTTTAGTGATTAGGCAAGGTGCTGTTGCTCTGATGTTTATCGGCACTATCGACTATCCAAGGCATTTTTAGTGATATATGATTTGGCTTTCATCTTATTCTGTTTTGGGGCAGTTTTTTTTTTCCTTTCTTTATAATATTTAAGCATGTGATGTCATTTATTGTATTCATTGATTTTTTTTTCATCTTATTATGATCTGGCTTCTTTCGTTTTGCTAGTGATTTCATGAGTTTGTTATATTTTGGTAGGGTTCGACCGATACACATCAAACACGGAAGATTTTCACAGCATTTGGAACCCCATCACCTTCTCAGTGGCCTGATATGATGTACCTTAAATATTATGTTCAAGAAAAATATATTCCTGCACCCCCGCTGCGTTCTTCATTTCCAATGGCAAGTGATGATGCTTTAGATTTGTTATCAAAGATGTTTACCTACGATCCAAATGCTAGAATTTCAGGGCAGAAGGCATTAGAACATAGGTATTGCATTAAACATATGCTAAAAGATTAATATATTATTTCTTGTCTTTTCCTATTATTTCAGTCTCCTTTCCATTTCAGGTACTTTTCTTCCGCACCTCCGCCCACAGATCCAGAAAAGCTTCCAAGACCTGTTCCCAAGAGGGAATCTAGGGTCCCAGATCTGAATTCATTCGAGGGTCTCTCTCACTTTCAATTATCACCTTCTAGAAAGATTAGAAGAGTGATGCCAAGGTGTGATGGATTTGAAGGCAATTCGTTGGAAGGCGATAAGATTGATGATAATGCTGGTAATTTCAAACAGACAGTTGGCGATAATACTGGCATGAATGAGCCCACACCAATGTCACTAAATTTTTCTGTCTTTGGATTAAAAGCTCCAAATAGACCCACCATTACCAGGTAAACAATATTCATCATTTAGTAATTTCAGTGTGGCTTAATAATTTTTACTTTGTAGTGTGTCAAGCTTGTCAAACAAAAAATCAAATAATATTATTCTTGAGCTTAATGATTAACATTTTACTAATGTTGACATTGGAAGATATGTAGGACTTATACTGTGTGATCTATGTGTTGAATTTGTGACTGTTGGAGTTATGAGTTTTAGATAAAAGAAGAGAAAGAATAAAGACTTCTTTAAATAATTATGGTGTAATATGATTAACAATAACTTGATGCAAAATATTAACCACTAGCCCTTCTTTATCTATTACGAGACTCCAAATTCCAGATAAATAGGGAAATTGTTTACTGAAGATGATCATAACTAAGAAGCACAAAAACCAAACTTAGACGAAGATATTGTAATAGAGATATACCGTTTCAAAGAGAAAATTAGGTAAATAATGACTTGACATGATGTTGAAGTTTTAGGTTTTAGATAGAGGAAGATATGATAATAACATGATCAAAAGACTTGGAACTAACCCTAACTAAAACTAATACAAGACTCCAAATAAGTAAATATGGACAATGAGAAACTAATCATGATAATAAGGAATATAGAAATCAATATTAATAAGAAGCTAATCCTATGGGGCCAACTAAGATACTCTAACATAACAATCAGTAATCTTTTCATATATTCTAACACTCCCCCTCAGTCCCGAACCTATGAAGCCTTAAACTTGTTGGGGGAAAGAAGGGAAGTGAGGGAGAGAGTGATGGCAGAGAAAGATAGTGAGTGCTGAATTGTTGGGAAGATCAATTATCAAATCGGTAAATATATGTGAGGCATATATCTTTTGGAGAATCATTAGTTGGTTATGAATAGAAGACAATAACTCTCTATGGCAGAAGGAACATTCCCTCCCTTCCTCTGTAAATCCTTATTTTCATACATGATAATTCATTCAGGCTCCCTCTATTTGTATATTCCTTTTTTACTGTTAAATTGATATTAGTCTCTGTGGTTCCTACTTCCTAGCATACCGGTCTCACCTGCCGGATGTCCTTGTATATCCCATGCTCAAGAATTTTGTATCGGACATTGGTGTTTTTCTATAATGTCCTTGTTCACAGCCCCAGTAGTGAAACTCATGTAGTTCACCAATCTTGAGTCTTAAAAGTGATGCAAGATCACCAACTAGTAGCTAATCAGAAGAAGTGTACCTTTGATAGGTACACTGTTGAGTACCTGGGTCATTAAATATCCGAGGAGGGAGTGACTATGGATCCCAACAAGATCAGTGGCATTATCCGGTGGCTAGTTCCAAAGAGTGTGAAAAGTGCCACTGAAACAGTTACTTGAGCTAAAAGTAATTGTGTCACAACGTTGAACTAAATTGGAAGGTGAAATTTGACAGGATGATGATGAATGGTAGTGAAGAAAACAGTTAACAAGAGTGGTTTTGGAATGAGAAACTTATGGCAACTGTCGCAGGGTACCTGTCAGAGACTAGCTTTCATGCACCTAAAACAACAGTTGTGCAGCCAAATAGCACTTGGAAAACACCAAAATTGGGGGGCCCATGAGCTGATAGGTGTCCTATATGACCAAGGAAAAGCCGACGAGAGAAGTTGCACTGACGGTGTGGAGGTTCGATGCTTGTGTGGTGGCAAGTGAACCATACACATGCACAGGCCAAACATGAATCTGAAAGCGATGCATAGACAACAGACCTCTTGACAGCCTTTGAGGAAGATGAAGATGGAACGACCTCAGAGTCAGAAGGCGGCACATGCTCATCACGTAATAGACTCTGGTTGTCAGCAAACAGAAACATCAACACAACAAAGAAGAGCTTCAATTCCACAACGAAAGGAAGAAATTATGAAAAATGGAGTTCCAAATTTCTGTGAAGTTTCATACTTTGGGGAACTCACTGAGAAAGTCACGGAGGATTATACCACTCTTATACTATATTGCAACTATGAATTTTAGATAAAATAGGGAAAAGGGAAAGAAAAAGACTCTTTAGAAATATAGTTATGGTGCAGTATGATTTATAATAGCCTGATAAAGAGACCAAGAATAAGCACTAACCTTTATTTATCCTAATTCAAATCTAAATCATTAATAAACAGGGTAGTCGGAAAACAAGTCACAATAATGACCAAGAAACATAAAAAAGCAATCATAACCTAGAGATAAAAATATTATCTTATATTCTTTGACTCCATTTTTTTTAATTAGTTCTGATTCTTTTTTATGCAGTGCTGGCAGATCACATTTGAAAAGGAAATTAGATATAGAATTCCAGTAGTCAAAATGAACATTTTTTTGTTCGTGCATTAGTGCATGGAGTTGGTTGCATCTGAGAAAATGTTGTGAATATCATTGTTTGTCTCCATCCATCTGCATGAAGCTCTCATTCGTTGAAGGAAGCTGTTGCATTAACAGCAGATTATAGAAGGAAAAAAAAAATAGTAACCATGGCCCTTGCCATTTCTGGCTCTTGGTATCATTTACTTTTATAGAAAAAATTATACTTAACCATGAGAGATTTCTTCTGTATTCTAGGGTACTTTAGACAGGTTGTGTATTGAACTATATTTTATTTTTGTGGTAAAAGATTTATTTTAACAAACAGAAGGAAAACAGAAATATATTCTAGTCGACTCATTGCCTCTCATGTTATATACATCCAATCTACTCTTCTTATTAAAGAATCTAAAAAAAATTCTCTACATGTCTCAACCGAGGTCCGGGGACAACAAAAAAAACCCAACTAAGTCTAATTTTTACCATCTTTTCTACTATATGTGGTGACCTAACTTTCTCTAATATTGTCATTTATAATCATATCCCGCATAGTCTCATCACACTTCCAACACAACATCATTGTTTATTCAAAACTTAGTTTATTCTCGTGTTGGTTCTTCATGATTCAACACTACGTATCATACAACATCACCATTCTATTATCTTTAAGGAAACATTTAGAATTATTTTGGGGACAACATTTTGGGTTTTATAGCTAACATATACTAAGATTAGTTTAATACGCGTAGGTGATTTTTCAAGAATAATTTGACTTAAGTATTCCATTTTAAAAATAATTTGAAACATTTGTTTTTTTTTTGTGCAATTGAAATATTTGCTAATAGAAATTTATGCACTGATTAAAATAACTTGTAATTTATGATTTTAAAGATAATTTTATCAATTTTGATGATTAACATGTTCCGGCCTACAACTAGGGTTAGTCATCTAATAATTAGCAAATAATAATCTTTTTAAAAATTCAAACAAATTTTGACTATCCAATTATATAGCTACAATTTTTGAATTTATATAAAAAAAAACATGGAACTGATCTATTAAATGAAAAAATTTAATTCGACAGTGTGATTGGTGAAATCTAATGTTTATATTGAATTAGTAAGTAAGTAACTCAATAAAAACAAAAAAACACAAATTTTATCGCAGAGCAAAAGAATTTAATTAAAAAAAGATAAAATTTAACAGTGATTTGGAAATCCCCAGCAATGACGTTAAAAACTTGATGACAATTTTTGCAAATGTACAAAATGGTGCAAGTAATAAAGTTAAAATGGCAAGATTGAGTGTCGAACTCGAACATCGTGTTTATCGTCGAATCGTGTTTGTAACTTAATTGAACAAAAAGTTTCTCGATTGATTGTTTTGAATAATTTTAAAGAAATTATAAAAACAAATAATAATAATAATAATAATAATAATAATAATAATAATAATAATAATAATAATAATAATAATAATAATAATAATAATACTAGTAGTAGTAGTAATAATAATAATAATAATAATAATAATAATAATAATAATAATAATAATGATAATAATAATTTCACTTTTGTTTGACAAATAATAATAATTTCACTTGAATCCAATCTCTAGCTATCGATAAATATATTTTTTTTTTGAAAGAAGCTATCGATAAATATTGGTAATTGAATGTATTTACCGAGTTACTACCAAATTCTCTATAATGGTCTTTATCTTAATTCCTTAGTAATAGAACTGTTAATTATAAAGATAACCCGTAATTTTTTTAGTGAGTTTTAATATTGATGTTCAATCTATTCTAGGACAAGGATATGATGGTGCAAGTAACATGCGTGGAGAATTGAATGGTTTGCAAGATTTGATTTTAAATGAATGTCCTTATGCTTATCATGTTCATTGTTTTGTACATCGTATTTACAATTGGCCCTAGTTGCTACATCTAAGGAAGTTGCTCCAATCCTTAATAATAATATTATCAAGTTGAACTCTCTCATTAATTCTGTTGGTGCATCATGTAAACGTAATGGTGTCATCAAATTAGTAGTTCTTTACTAAGAGCGTGCAATACCCGTTGAAATCTATTTGTATCTTGATGAATAATGTTTATTGTTTAGTGTGACATGTGAGGTTTTATTGATTATCATTGATGATGAAACAACAGCTCAACGAATTGATGCAAATACAGCTTATTTATGAGGGGTTGACTTCTTTTTGTTTGTTAAGTATACATTGAAAGAAGAATTGCTAAAAATATTAATTAATGTTGATTCAATTACATATGATTTTCGTGATATACAAGAAAGAAATTTTGTATTTTGATAGATTATTAATATAGGTTTCTCATAACATATTATTAATATAGATGATTTTGATAAATAAATATTTTTTTTCACATCAAAGAAAATCAAATTTAAAGATGAACATATTCTAAATTTTTAAGTCAACTCCATATCAAACGCAAGTGGATTATTATAATCTATTTTTCTAACAATTGTGAAAGCTTTTTATCTGAAAAAGTAATAAAACAAAAAAGTGTCACACTCACACAGTGACAAAAAGTAAAAGTGCACAACAGAATCCACCAACACCAATAATGACACACCGAGGGAAGAATGCAGATACTCCTCCTGAAGTACATTCTTGTCCTTCATTATTTCCAGCATAACAATGAAACTCAAACTGATTCCAACAGTTTTACTGATCCTGTCAGTAACTTCAACCGCTGATAACTATGTCAGACCTCAGCCTAGAAAAACCTTACATCTTCCATGGGATTCTAAACCATCTTCTTATCCTCAACAGGTTCACACACCCTTCATTTCATCATCTCATTTTTTTCTGCAAAATTACTACTTTTTGTATACCCTTTTGCTTTATTACTTAATTAATGTTATATTTTACTATTTTTGTTTATTTGTATTTTTGTTTTTGTCATGTGTTTCTGGCTTGGTTTTGTAAAAGAATCACGTTTATGTTTCTTGCATTTCTTTATTTTGATTATTTTAACTTTAATTTCATGTTGCACATGTCAAAAAGTTATTTCTAGTGAAGCTGCTAAGGTTGATTTGAGAAATGGACAGCTTATAGCTTTTGCCAGATGAAGATCCAATTCAATGAGCTTATGAAAACAGCTTATAGCTTGTTTGGAAACAGTTTTACTTTGTTTTATCTTTTATTAATGAAGCACTTATACATAAGCACTTATATGATAAACACTTACACTATAAGCACTTAATGAAGCTGTTTATTCAAACAAGGAACCTTTATAAGGATGTTACTTTATGATAGTCATGTAGTTTCAGATTCTTACATGAAAAGTGTGTATTCCAGGTACACATTTCATTGGCAGGAGACAAGCATATGAGAGTTACCTGGATCACTGATGACAAATCTGCACCTTCGGTTGTAGAATATGGAACATTGCCAGGGAAGTATGACAATGTAGCTGAAGGTGAGACAACCTCTTACAGTTACATTTTCTACAGCTCAGGAAAGATACACCATACGGTAATAGGCCCTTTAGAGCCGAATTCTGTTTACTTTTACCGATGCGGTGGACAAGGTCCCGAGTTACAGCTCAAAACACCACCAGCTCAATTTCCAATTAGTTTTGCTGTGGTTGGAGATCTTGGCCAAACTGGTTGGACCAAATCAACACTAGATCATATCGACCAATGCAGATACGATGTTAACCTGATTCCTGGCGACCTTTCGTATGCCGACTATATTCAGCATCGTTGGGACACGTTTGGTAGGCTTGTGCAGCCACTTGCTAGTTCTAGACCATGGATGGTAACACAAGGGAATCATGAAGTAGAGCATATACCTTTGTTAAAGGATGGATTTATATCCTATAATTCGAGGTGGAAAATGCCATTTGAGGAAAGTGGATCAAGCTCGAATCTCTATTATTCTTTTGAAGTTGCTGGTGCTCACATTATCATGCTTGGTTCATATGATGATTATGATGTGTACTCAGAACAATATAAATGGCTAAAGGTTAGTTGGTTGCTCAATTGATCAAGTGTCATTACATTCCAGACAAATGGAATGGGATCTATTACAAGCTATAAGTGTTTTTCCAATTAAAGTATGTCTTGGCTATATCTTGCATTCGAAACTTTAATTTACATGATATTCACCGAACTGGTTATAAACT
This sequence comes from Medicago sativa, assembly GCF_051527215.1. Lineage (NCBI taxonomy): Eukaryota > Viridiplantae > Streptophyta > Magnoliopsida > Fabales > Fabaceae > Medicago > Medicago sativa. Next base: position 51,578,625 of record NC_140751.1, on the reverse strand, counting down.
ATGAAGCACGGACACAAACATGGACATCGAGCACGACACAGACACCGACACGCCGACACCGATAATAATATGAGAAAATGACATAATTCAGTGTAATCATTTGTGTCGGTGTTGTGTCAATGTCAGACACCATTGCATGGGGAATGTCCGTGCTTCATAGGTTATAAATAACTGTGAATGTGGTTATACCTTACAACAAGAAGTGAAAAAAGATATGAAGTTGTTTATCCTGTTTTCTAGATGCCTCCAATTGTTGACACATAATATTTATTTTCTACTGCCATAAATGTCACTGTTTCTAGTTTTCTTCATTTGTCTTGTTATAAATTGTTTCCATGAACCTTGTGATGTTTCGTGTTACAGGTTACACTGTCTGTTTCTATTAAACTTTAGGATTTATGTTTAGCTGTATATTGCTTTCTAGTCTTCGCAATAGCAGCCACCCTGCTAAACAATATTTTGCTTTAGCAGTTTTGGATATGAAATATTGCCAAGGAATTAACAACATAGCAATGACATGCATTCATATGAAAACCTAGGACTAGCGCCCTTACTTGCATTGAAACCAATGAATGACAAACATTTAGAAGTTACAGAACCAGAAATAACTGTTGCTTCTTCTTTCCCTTGGTAATGATGAAGTGCAAAATCCTTGGTAACAGATGCATGCATTGCATTTGCATATGGCTAGGATAAACCACATACATAAAAATAGAAGCCTTCATAAAGATATGAATAGAATCAGGTCTTTAAATTCAGATATTAGAGACTTAGGCAATGTGAAAATGAAATATCCTCCCTTATACATAGTTATTGAGAAAGAGAAACAGAGAAAAACTCTGAAGTTATAGTAGGTGTGTTTTTCTAACATCTTCTTTGTGATCTACAGACGGATTTGTCAAAAGTGGACAGGAAAAGGACACCTTGGTTGCTTGTCATATTTCATGTGCCATGGTATAATAGTAACACAGCTCATCAAGGTGAAGGTGGTGATATGATGGAAACCATGGAGCCATTGCTTTATGCTGCTAGCGTTGATTTAGTTTTTGCTGGTCATGTCCACGCATATGAACGCTCGGTAGGCTTATAAGATATTTTTTTGTAAATTTACTTACTGGTCATAATTGAATCTTAAGCAATTCTTGTGTGATTGACAGAAACGTGTATATAATGGAAAATTGGATCCTTGTGGTGCTGTCCATATAACAATTGGCGATGGAGGGAACAAAGAAGGCTTAGCTCATAAGTAAGTTTTATTCTACCAAATGTTTTTTGAAGTTTTCAAATCCAACCTTTAAGTTTTCTCCGATACTACCTCTGTTCCTTTTTACGTGTCGTCTAAGATTCTCTTATATCATTCTTACCGTTTGTATTGTTGCGTCATGGATGTTTGGCAGGTATATAGATCCACAGCCGAAGTGGTCAGAGTTCCGTGAAGCCAGTTTCGGTCATGGTGAGCTAAAGATTGTAAACTCAACGCATGCCTTCTGGAGTTGGCACCGGAATGACGATGACGAGCCTGTAAAATCTGATGATATATGGATAACCTCTTTAGTTAACTCAGGATGTGTTGCTCAGAAGAAAACTGAACTTGAGCATGCACTTATAACACCCTAAAACTCCTTAATCTTCTTTATTTCCTCAACAATGATATAACAAAGAGTTTGGTTGTGGATTCAAATCATGAAAGAATTCTTAAGATTAATATATAGCATTTATATCAGCTTGATGTATTATAGTACTTTGATATATGGTTCTTCCTATGTTTACTTTAAAGTTGGTTGTCTCTTACACATAGTATTTCCTAATATTGTTGGTTTCTGAATAGAAAAGACAAGAGTGGTTATTTGTGTAATCAATGGTAAATGAGTTCCATATTTTGTATATTATCTCTCATTGCAAGGAGTTGTTATTTCTTTCAGCAAATTTTACAGTTAAGTTTATTCGGCAGCAAACAAATGTTTTATGAGCACGTGGTTGGGAGTTCGATTACCGGTTCAGAGGAAGAGTCCATCTTATAATATATGCATCAATCAAGTTGAAGACATCTGTTTGAGAAATTATTTTCAATTTTCGTTTTGTTTATAACCGAAATTCTTTTCTATTTTCGTTTTGTTTATAACCGAAAAAATAATAATTAATGTTCTACAATTATTTTCCTTATTTTCTATGCTCCAATAGTTCTACAGTTATTTTCTACACTAATAATAATTACTATGTTATTAAAATAGAAAAAAAATTGCACCTTATAAACATTTTATTCAAAAATAAAAATTTGATATGTTACAAATATTTGTTTGGTTTTCTTTCATTTTTGGAAGAATGAAATATCATAACTTTTTAATTTAAATTAACGGCCATAAGCTTGGATGCTTTCACGATTGGAATATACCTATTTTCCTATTATTACATTATTTTTCTTTGATTATTAATTCATTCAATTTAATACGGCATCTTCAACTTGTATTTCGTGGAAAAAACACATCCTTATATTAGCCTCTATCTCCACATTTGTTGGCATTCAATTCAGCTATGTCACTAAAAAGATTGGTAAGTGGACAGAAAAAGTTTACACTCTAATTCCAATAGTTGCTTATATGACTTTTAAACCTTAAGCTACACCAATCCAATCAAAATACAACATACTTTAGGGACCACAAAAAAGTATAGCATCCTTTTAGTCCAAGTAACACATCAAGATTGCCCTACGTGTCTTTTTTTTCATAAAAAACATATAAGGAAATTGTGAATGAATTATGTGACTCAAATTCATTGTTAACGTTATTTGAGAATTACATAACACCACGCATCCTCATTGTCCACCACACTATTTGTGCTTCCACAAATACATAACTTCTTCATTCTTGCTACAACCACTACTATTTGTAGCTACACATTTTATATACCTAGCCACTAGCCCTCTTTCACACAAGCCTTTGATTCCTCTCCAACTTCTACGATGTCTTCCTTAGTCCAACACAAGTGTCTTCCCAGCTTTCACCACCAAGTTTTCACAAAGAACTCTATCATCCACCGAATTCGCGTCAATTGCTCCGCCACCACCACCACTGATACTCCTGCCACTGCCACGAAGTCCAAGCCTAATGTTAATCAATTGATCATTGAGCCGAAACTTGCACGACCGCCAATAAAAGTGGTAACCAATGCTAACCGTCCAATGGACAATGACCCTAGTTTGGAATCAACATGGTCTCATCGAGCATGGGTGACAGTTGGATGCACAACTTTGCTCATTTCGTTGGGAGAGTCCATAAAGGGTTCAAAGGATATGAATATGTGGGTTGAGCCCATTGTGGCCGGTTGGATTGGTTACATCTTAGCTGATCTTGGGTCTGGAGTTTACCATTGGGCCATTGATAATTATGGAGACGAGTCAACCCCATTGGTTGGTGCCCAAATTGAAGCTTTCCAAGGCCATCATAAGTGGCCATGGACCATTACTAAGCGTCAATTTGCCAACAATTTGCACTCACTCGCACGTATGGTAACTTTTGTAGTGCTTCCTATCAATCTTGTTTTCCACGACCCTATAGTTCAAAGTTTTGTTGGGGTGTGTGCCGGTTGTATTATGTTTAGCCAACAATTTCATGCATGGGCTCATGGGACAAAGAGTAGGCTTCCACCACTCGTGGTAGCTCTGCAAGACAGCGGAGTGATTGTGTCACGATCGCAGCATGGGGCGCACCACCGGCCACCGTATAACAATAATTATTGCATAGTAAGTGGAGTGTGGAATGAGTTTTTGGATAAAACTAAAGCTTTTGAAGCCATGGAAATGATATTGTATTTTAAACTTGGGGTTAGGCCTAGGTCATGGAGTGAGCCTTCTTCTGAGTGGATAGAGGAGACTGAAATTGCTTGTCAAAGCCAAGCCTAATGACCCCTTCTTTCTTTTCTTTTCCATGTTAAAATATTTATTTGTTGCATATAATACTTGTGTGGATAACTGGATATATGACTGTTATCTCCTTATGTTCTCTCCCCAAAAATTGAAATTAATAGATTTTTTTATTTTTAGTTTCAAAATAGCATTTGGCCTGTATATATTACTCATAGTTCATATACGTAATTCCTAATTGTACAGTTGTTTTAGATTATGGTAATTGTAACCAAAAAAAAAGATTATGGTAAACATGATTTTAAAGATGTTGATTTTAAAAAATGTTTATTTATATTTCGGAAGAATTAAACATATTTAAATGGTAAATCATGGAGTAATTCTTTAAGCCAGACACTTCATGCTTTAGAAACCATTTTTTCATGTCATTGCCAAAATTTTAGAGGGATTAAAATCGTTTGCCCCTTTTTCTTCTCTTCAATAAGGAATGTAAGCAACAAAGAAAATGTGCAAGTGTCACAGAAAAATGTTATTGACTGTCATTTGTGTTAGAAGTTAGAACAACAGAAATAAAAGTTACGACTAAACCTCATTTTAAGAAAGCCGAAGTAGCTTCTAGCTCATGTAAAATTTTCTGGTATAAGTATAGCGGATCGAATCACAGTTGAGATATAAGTTTTATTTTTCGTTTGTTATGGGACCAAATTGATCGGTTTTAATGTGCAAAATATATGCGTCCTTAGCAACAATGAAAAAGTGTATTTATGAGTAATTTTTCCGAAAAACCATAAACTTATTTTAACTGAAAAGCTTCCATAACCTAGAAACCAATCCAAACTTTACTTGAGTGATACAAAATTAAAAAATATATAGGAATCATTTCCAGTCAAAAGGATCCAAGAGGAAAAACCAATTAACAAGCTTACAACAATTAAACATAGGTCTTGAAAAATCAGACCTCAGATTCTTTTCTAACAAATTTACAAGGAATCAATTCCCGTCAAAGACGAAATGGGGGATACACACGGAAACCAGTACCGTCGTTTTACATCTTTGTGGCCATCATCAATCATTGCAAGTCCCTCCTGCATGAGCCAATACCATAGTGGTTCAGTATCCATGAAATTTGAGATTAATATTATTACATGTTATCGAATAAGGAGAAAGAAACAATTTTTTTAACAGTTTATCTTACATCAAGTAATGTATCTAGTGCATCAATGGCACGACCTGAAGTCCAAGATAGCCTCCTTTCTACTTCATCGACAGTCACAAATCCTTGACCCTGAGGTAAACAAAGTGCTAGGTCAGTGTAAAAAAATGTAATCTTTTCATGCTTCGCGGCGGCAGGGCATAAAGTTTTAACCAATTCCAATCAAACTAAACCATGCCACAGATGAAGCTTCCGGTGCTAAAATTGACATATCAAATCCTCTGAATAGTGAACATCAGTAGTATATAAAAGCACACATATTACTACCAAGACAAGACCAATAGCAAGAGAGTTCAAATTAGACTGAATACAAAAAGTTTGAAATAAAAATTCCGCCGAAACCAAAGCGTTGTCTCCTTATTTCTCCTTATCCACATCATGCAGTTACAGGTCATGCTCAAGAAAGTTGATAATCTCATATCCAAACAAGGAGAAATAAGTGCTACCTGGGCAAGTTCAAGAATTTCATTGTGGTCTTTGTTCAGCTCCGTTGGAACCGAACGGACAAGTTTTTTCTTTCCAACAGAAATAACTTCAAACCCGCTACCGAGAACCTGAAATTTTGTGACGCACATCAGTATGCAGCGCCACAGGGTTAACCAGAATGCATGTAACAAATCTCTCAATATGAGGATACACACATGATATTCCAAAATACATGCAAGTCAGAATGATCATACGTAATTTATTTGATCCACATTCATAAACAGTAAGGGCATGGTAAAGCACAAGACCTTCAGCTTACTGATAGCACGCAGGCAATCATCCTCGGAAACAACTCCACGATCACTTTTTCTTCTCTGGCGAAGGAGTTGACAGAGTTCTTGTAGATTGATCAGTCCACCGTTGAGGGGTCTAGTAGCCAAGCAAATGTCCACAATTTGAACTCCTGTCTAGCCAAACAGCTCGTCTTAGAAAATAAATTACCATTCTAAGAAAAGAGTGAAATTAAACATCTCGGGTTTAATTAATAAAAAATAAAATCTGGAATGGTCAATTAAATTAAAGATAAAATGTTTAACAATTGCAACTACGGAATTATAATGCAATGTGAAATAAAGTGTTTACCAACCAAGTTCATAATAGAAATCACCAATTCCCAATAGCTCTGCCCAAAAACCCTTATTCGAGGCCAATGGATCTACTCCAACTTTAGCACACATTTCATGAAACTGTGATCTGAATGCAGGGTTCTTGCGTATGTCATTCTGAACCAGTGATACCAACAATTAGTGCTATTTAATCTAATCATTAATTGCAAAAAAGAATTCACGAGACATGAACAAAGTAAGTTGTTAATCAATCTTTCCCCTGAAGTTTCAAGTCCTCAAATTATTCAAGCAAGCCCCTGAACAAAACTCTATTGACATGGAAAAGCTGATAATAACCTCCCAAACATTATACCAACTCCATCAATTAGCAATCAACCAACATCATTCATAGCAAAAACTACGTCAAGTTCATCCCACCGGCATGTTATGATTACAATCACACAGTTAACTTCTAGAATCAGCAATCAGCAAAATTTATGACTGTTACCAAATAGCGCTGCTAACAGTAGCACGCATGCATCCAAAGTCACATGATTTGTGGGAAACTATATGCAATGATATAAACAACAAAGTTATACTATGTCCAGATGTATTTATAACTAGGGCATGGAAGCTCATGTGCTACATCTTAAATTCGGGGTAGACAGACTCCTATTAAACTCTGTGTCTACTTCGATAATGTCAAGGTAGAGGTGGTATGCCTTAAAATTTTTCTGTGCGGACTAAGAAATAGTTCATATAGTGTAGCAAAATTTTGAACAAATCACTATTGTTCTGCAATACGCTATTTAGTACAAATTATTGTCAAATAGCGGCGCCCGCAATATAGCACGTTAGTGAAACAGAATTTGAACAAACCACCATTTCCCACAACACTGATATTTTCAGCCACAATTTCTAAAATTAACCTCAATTTTTTTCTTTTGAAAGAGCAAAGATAATTCAATAAAATAAAATGAAAGCACAAGGTGTGCAATCACAGGAGATACAGCAACAACAGAACCGCACAGTACTCAAGCAAACAAAACTAATCCAGCAAACAACACAAAACACACACCAAATGATCAGATCCACACTGCCTAAGCGACAAGGAAATCTGCTAAAACCTCTCAACAAATAAATGATAACAGCACCAATAACAGCTATCAGAGCTGCACAAGTAGGCTAATGCTAAGAAGCACCCCTGCCCAAACCACCAAATATTCTCACCAAAGGACTAAGCGCTCCAGCCCGCAAAATCCCATGAGATTCTTCCTGACAATTCCGATCCAACACAGCCAGGTCCACAATTTTAAAGAAAATTCCCAATATGGATCTTCCAATTCAGTGCATCTCAGACAGGCCACATATAATTACGAACAATCAACCTTCGAACACAACTCAAAAAGGATAAGAACAAATAAAACTATTACACTTGCATCTTAGGATCTCGCTCCAAGCCACCAATGAGCTCCCGGTCAACAATAGCAAAGACCAAGCAGACCTTCTAATGGACCGGCAACTAAAGGGCGAGGATTTTGAGATACAACTAAGATAGAGCCTAAACGCCGCAACCAACCAAAAGAAACCTGTCACGCCAATTAACATCTTGCAGCCACAGAAATTAAAATCTATACTAACCTTCCTCTCCTGCTGCCGAAATTACTGATATGAAGCCTGTCTAAAATACCACAGAATGGGACATCCATACAGGAACAGACGCACACAGAGAGGCACCTGTAGATGTTATATAACACCCAAACCTGATTGACCACTTCAGACCACTCTGCTATATCAGATAGTGCGAGACAACAACCTTGCTCCCTGACCAAAGAACGCAATAACCACAACAAGTCAACCTTGCAAGTCCACACATCCGAGAGATGCTCTGGGATTCACGAACCACAAATCCATATCTCAACCAATTCCACGAGCACCGCTTTACAGATTCAATAATATTTTCCAGAACAATCTCTTTGTTTTTGAATAGTTTGTCATTCCTTGCCTTCCAAATACACCAAATGCCAGCAAACCAAATCACATTAAGACTGCTAGCCAGAATTCTCCTGCTGTCAATCAGTCCTTCAAATTGATCTAAGTGTGCCAGACCTTCATTATGGTATGCTGTAAACGTCCCAAGTCACTTGCTAATCAAATACCAAGTACCTGCAAACACCGGGCACTCAAAAAAGAGATGAGTAACAGATTCTTCGGCTCCTCATTCACCAACACACCTTATGGACCCCTGATCAATAACGCCTCTCTTAAAGAGATTATCTTTAGTAGCTAGTAGCTACTCTATTTTGAAACACTCTCCAAGCCAAACACGAAACTTTTGATGGAACTGCTTTATGCCAAGCCCTCGACCATGAAGGATCAGTCGAAATATTGAAACTTGACATGATTTTCTTATATGTCTCCTTTACTGAAAGCTCATATTTTAATTCCCCACCCCTTAAGCCTAAATTACAAATGCCTTTCCACCATAACGAACTCCTATTAACATAATTTCTGATCACCCCATCCCTGAGCCCCATATCTGTTGGCCAAAGCTCTATACCATAAACCCTCTCTAGCCTCTCTAATTTTCCACTCCCATTTGCTAAGAAGAGCAATGTTGAAAATCCTCAAATTTCTTATTCCCAATCCAACCACATTTGAATTTGGGAAGGAACCCAAAACCAAACCCAAGTGCCAAAAATCATCAAACACAACAGCTAGTATTTTGCATTCAAAACATAAACTTTTGAGAACAAAATTAAATTTTTTCCAACACCCAGAATTCAAAATCAAATTTTTATAACAAAAACCAATCAATCACAAAAAAAAAAAAAAAAATGGGGTTGAATTAAAAGAAGAACCTTGTGTTTGCGAGCAAAATCTTCAAGCTGAGAACGAAAAGTGGAAAGCTGTTCCTTCATCATATCAGTTCTGATCTTAGCAACATTCTCACCCAATTTCTTGTATTGATCCCTTGCTGCTGCAGCTGTTTGTAACCCTCCAATTCCAGGTCTTCTTCTCATTTTGAAAATTTCTAGATTTTGCAAAAAAACTTGGGGTTTTCACGGTTGATTGAAATTTTTGAATAAAGGTAAGTATTTGTTGAGAGGAATTGAAAAAGTAACAATTTTTTTGGAGATTAAACAAAAAGGTATTGAATTGTGTTGAGCTTGATTCAATTCAGATGAGTTATATATAGATGAATTTTGGAAATTTAAAAAAAAAATTAAGAAAAAAAACAAAAAAGAAAATAGAAATTTATCAGAGGCCTGTTACTATTTGTATTGGAAGACGAGACAAAGGATAGAAAGGTAAATTACAAAAACGAAAAAACGCACAGAAAAAATCACAGTAAAAATAGAAATTTATCAGAGCCTGGTTTCGATCCAGGGACCTGTGGGTTATGGGCCCACCACGCTTCCGCTGCGCCACTCTGATTTTGTTGCTGTTAAGTTACGAATAATGTTATATATTCTAAAGTAATCAATGTTCTTTAGAGCTTTTAGCAGCATTACATTAATTACATTAATTTTTGTTTTTTAATACTGTATATATGTAATCTCTAAAAAAATAGCGGATATTTTTTTTAAAAAATAAAATAGGCAGTGCACAAGTCCTAATCAACGAATAAAAATGTTATGTTGAACATTGCGATCAGAGTTCGATCCTCAACTCCTCTAACTTAGAGCATGATTATCGATCGTTGCATTATAAAGTTGAGGCGAAGTGTAGCAATGTTTGTTAGAGAGGAATGGATATTTGGCTTAATATGTGGTAGCTTTACTTTACCATGTTTCCAACATTAGCAACGGTGTCTTTCATTTTTTTAAAAATAAAAATTCAAAAGCTTTTTCAAATAAAATAATTATAAAAAAAAAACCCTATTTTGGAGTTTTATTTGAAGTACATTGTGAGATTAGGGAGACTCGTTTTAGAGTTTTGAATGAGTGTCATGAATATTTAAAAAATGTAGTTGAGTTGTTTAAATAATTAAAAAGTATAAAATAAAAAAATTTAGAAGAGAAAGTGTAAAATATTTTTCCAATAATATAATATATTCAGTGTTGTCTATTTAAATCGTAATATATTGCACAGGAAGAGATGGTTATCGATCTAAATGTTTGAGAAGAAGACATTATAACAAAAATGGGTTCCACATTTTTCAAAAATTAATAAAATCAAGATTATAGAACTGTGTAAAATAGACAACACTTAGCCACACTAAAAAAAAATAAAATGGTATAGCCACTCCTTTCTAATTCTTCTTCACCGATTTGTTCTGTATTGGTTGCAGTAGACCAACACTCACTAATGAAAAGTGAAAAGTCATATATCCAAAATCAAACAAAGGAATATGGAAAAGAAAAAAAGAAAAACAAAAAATAAGAAGGGAAAGATGCAAGAAAAGAAAATGATCTTTAATTTTGAGTTTTGATGATAATTAGTTGTTTGAGAACGGTTGATATGTGTAGAAAGTTATTTTGAGGGTCTAGCATCCTATGCTAGTGAAAACATTTAGTGAAAACATCTTCTAGGCCATCATCAAGATCAAGTGAAATATTATCATCTGGATGTGCCTCTAGTCTAAACAACGTGACATGAAACTCTAAAAAAACTTCAAGACTCATCCACTCGTTTAGTGTGAGTACTGAATCTGATTCTCATTGGGCTCTCATTGCAAACCTTAAAGAGACTCTTCTACTATGTTAAATGAATTTGATCTAAAAAATAAACTCAATTTAAAGATGTCTAGATGCATTTATACATACATCAAACAACACGAAAACATGAGCAAACTCCAACAATTTCAATATTTCTATAGGTCCATTCGCCTTTGGATTTAGATAATTTTTTATTCTAAATAAAGTTTTAAGCCTTTATTTTCAATATCCACCTTTTAATACAGAGAGATGATATTTTGACAACCACTTTTTGACAACTTTTGGACAACTTTCTCTCTCATACTCACATGATGTTGTTATCCTCTCTCTTCCTTTTTCTCTCTCCATTGTTTTTGACCAATAAGAAGTGAGAAAAACAAGGTTGTCAACAAAGTTGTCATCAAATGGATGTCAAAATATCATTACTCTTTAATATATTATTCACATCACATGTCAACATAATTAACTTTTGCTCTTCTTACTTAATGTTTTATTGATTGAGATAATTTGAGGCCATGCGTAGGTTAAGGTCTCTGCTAACCATCATATAATCATGCATAAACTGCAAAGCAATTGCAGAAACTCTATGAACGGTAACTAGTGATCATGACATCATAAACACTCCTAATAAAACTAAAAAAGTTTTTAAAAAAAGTTTAAGAAAAAGTAAGACCAATATGAAACAAAAATTAATTATAGAACCAATATGAAACCTCATAATTAATTAAGGGACTAATTATTAATTATGTAATTTAGACTTAAAAAATAAAAGTGTTAAAAACTTGATTTGGCCTTCAGGTTTGGAGTAAATAGGGATCAGATTGTTTAAATGAGAGTGCCCAATTGTCGTAACCAGGCTTGGGGCGAACACCCAACTTGCATATTATTTGCAAGACTCAACCACTCATCATATCCCGTTTCTGCCTGAAGGATCATGTTTTTTTACTTGTTAATCTTCTATTCTTATAGCACCCAATTATTCCTACATTACAATATTATTCGATGTGGGACTATGAAATAACGTGACACGCATTGCTACAACTACACATGTAAACAGCATCACTTACTACATTTCAAGTGCTCGAATATTGCTTTAGATTTTGTTTCATTTCATGGACCACATTCAACATAATGTAATATACAATAGACTTCACTATCTCATATTCATAATGCAAAGGGTCGAGTTAAATTAAGGTGCGCAATGCATCTCTAACAAGCTGAGTGGCTTTTTGGGTTATGCTCAGTATGTGTGGACTTCAGCTAGAGTCTTGAAACATTGAATGAATCATCATATTTGATTAACTAAAACAAGTACATAAGTTAATTGGATACAACATTTTTACTCGAAATCTTAAGAAATTATATGTTGTTTAACATTTATTCTTCAATCTAATTTGAAAATTCTGACACACATGAATACAAACCCTCTCTGTTTAAATTGAATTTGAGGACTTTTCTTCTTCTAGATTTGGTCAATTCAAGTTTTTTTTTTTATTTTTTTTTTATTTTAAGGATTGTGAATGTTGAGTTTAGAAGGTGGAGAAGTGAAGGTACTTGAACAGCTTGAATGTAAATTCGGATGGTTTTTTTTTTTTTAATTTAAGGTAAATGATGATGAAGATGATGAACATATGAAGAAGATAAATATTGCTTTTGAGTTTTTTTAATGACAACATCATTTAAAAATAAAGTTGTTACTAATAATCATATGTGGTAACCTATCTCATCATTTTTTTAATAAAAAATGATTAACTTATACAAGTTTTAAGCTATGAAGTTCGGATACAGATACGGGTGCGGGTACGATACAATACGGGTACGCGGATACACGAGTTTTTTTAAATTTAGGATACGATACGGCTGATATATGTTAACAACAATTTATAGTAAAACTTATTTGTATGTAAAATACTTGAAGAAAATAAGCTTCGATTACTCTTCATTATTATCTTATTATAAAAGTCACAATTTTTTTAAAAATAATACATGTGATGAAAATAAAAAAAATGTAATGTTTTTTTTATAAACCATATTATATTTTCATATGTTTGGATATCGAGAGAAGAATAATTAAAGGCATTCAACACAAATTTTATCTAATGTTGATTAACTGAATCACCTCTCTCTCTCTCTCTCATTATCTTCATTCACAAGAAGTATAATGTTAAGTGGTTCACCGTGAAACAATTCTACTAATGAATATCTAAAATTGAATTATATACATCTCTCCTTAATTTTTACAACATTGTCTCACTTTTTTACCCTTCATCTTTTTCTAGGATACATATATGTGAAGTATCTTATAAGCATCTTTGTGTATTTGTGGAGTATCATATAAGTATCTGATAATATATATTTTTAAAATTAAAATAATTAATTCTGATACTTCATGGGTGCGTCCGTTTTGGAGTATCTGGACTTCATAGGTTTTAAGATATATGTCTATGGTTTTTTCTCGTGGAAGAATATGTGCTCAATTGGTAGGAACAATGCATAATGCATGCAAGGTTCGGAGTTCGAAACTCGACAAAAAAAAACGAGAAGAATAAGTCTATGCTGCTAAGAAAAAATATAAGTCTATGCTGCTAAGAAAAAATAAAAAAAAAATTAGGGGAGAAAAAATAAACTTTTTTTAGGGAAGAATAAAAACTTTTACTGGTTTCGTGTGCATTTTTTTTTCTTTTCGTGCATCTTACACACAATGTCTAATATTGCGTGGGCCTTTAATGATGGATTAAAATAAAAAAAAACTAAAACCTATCCCTAATTTGAATTTTATAAATATAGAAATCATGATCCAAGCCACATACTATACATCAATAAACGATTTTCTTGTTGACATCTCATCATCAACGTGACAAAGATGATTTGTTAAGTCATACCATATAACATCAGACAAACAATTATTTCAGGTACCTTTCACACATGATGATTGACGTATTTACTCTTGTTTTTACTTTTCCTTTTTCATTAACCACTACTTGAATTTTACCCTATCACTTGCGTTGTGTCGTGACCGTCACGTGATTCTTCTTGCTCTTTTCTCACATAAATTGAATCGTTCTATTCTAAGTTCTAACCAAAGGTTTTAAGTACACTTTTTACCACGAAAACGACCGCGACATAATGGTATATGATATTGCTGTTACCGTTTCATGTTCCTAACGGCAAATTTTTCCAGGTGAGATGAATAACGAGATGGATGTAGAGACCCGCCTAAGACTAAATAATCGGACGGATCCGTGGACTGAAATTCTTTCATTAAAGCCAAGAGCTTACATCCATCACAATTTTCTGGTTAGTTTTAGAATAGTTGAAGAGAAAATTAATACGAGAGGATTAGAGAACAACAATTTTTGAAACTAAATTAATATGAGAATACATAACATAGTTGAAGAGAAAATTAATCTTTCTTTCAAAAAATAAAAAATTAATGTAACATGTATCACCATGTATCACAATACATGTTCCTAAATTTTACGGTCCTTGAACAACATGTGAGGCATTGCCATTAAGGTCTTCAAGAGTATCAAAATTGCAAAAAAAACGACTCTTTGTAATTTTATTGGACTAAATTGAGTAACGAAAAACACATTTGTGGACTAAACTAACCAACTAAAAAGACAATTGAGGATGTGTTTGCAATTTAGATATATTAAGGGGGACTATAATGACGGCCCATAACACGTTCTGTTATTTCTTAAATCAGTTAAATATTAAATATTTGTATGGATGATTAAGTTGTTCAAGTAGTGAATAGATGGCTGCATATATGTTATTGCATCTTTGTCAAGGAGAAATATATATAATTGCACTTGTAATGTCTCTAAGCATAGGGAGAGCATCGGCGCAATGATAAAGTTGTTGTCAAAAGGGAATTTTAATGCACCGGACTGCCTTTTTTTTTTTTACGTTGTAAGCATAGAAAATTAAATTATATGAAGATAGAGGTTTTTCTGTGTGGTTAATCATAACAAAAAATCTAGGTATTCATACATAGAAATGAGAGAGATCTTAGTTTAGTTCTTTGAATTCTTGTGGTAGTAAAGTGTTTGGAATTTATTTTGTATTGAGATGTCCATTCTGCCTATCATTTTGAACAGTCAAAAGAAGAATGCGAGCATTTGATCAAACTTAGCAAGCCTTACTTGGAAAGATCACGCATTTACGATGAAAGAACTGAAGAGGGTATAGAAAGCAGGTTTGCCTATTCTTGTGTTTTTGTAAAGGTTCCAATAATTGTTTCATATACATTTTCTTGAGAGAACAATGTCTAGTGGTAATGTATTACTAATGCATTACTTTTGATATAATCCCCGCCTCTAGCGTTCGAACTAGTTCAGAAACGACTCTGAGGAGAGGAAAGGATAAAATTATCAAGAATATTGAACAGAGAATTGCTGATATTACCTCCATACCAGTAGGTATGAGTTTTTGTGTGATACCTATGTCTACCTGTTTGCATTTTTTTGTTGTTGCACATATATTGAAGTATTCTGCATAATGCACCAAACTTGTTCTTATGCAGAGAATGGAGAGGGACTTCAGGTCATTCACTATGGAGTCGGACAGAAATTCGTGCCTCATTACGATTCCAGATCTAACGAGTCATTCTGGAATGGAGGCCTGCGAGTTGCTACATTTCTTATGTATCTGTAAACCCTTATTCTCTGGAAATTGCATTATGCTTTGTGATGGAATTGTATACAAATTTGACACTGTTTTTGATTGAAGGTCTGACGTTGAAGAAGGCGGTGAGACCGTATTTCCTTCTGCTAAGCCGATGAAGTTTAGTTCTGTTCCATGGTTGAATGTTTTATCGAAATTTGGTGGAAAGGGTCTATCAGTGAAACCAAAAATGGGTGATGCTCTTCTGTTTTGGAGCATTAGGCCAGATGGCACACTAGATAAATCTAGTTTACATGGTATGAACCTCTTATGTTGAAAATATTATAGCCATGTGAATTGGAAGCTATGAATGATGAAGTTTAATTGATTTATCTTTCCTTTCAGGTGGTAATCCAGTAATTAGAGGAAATAAATGGGTTTCAACTAAGTTCCTGCATCGTAAGGAGTTCGAAGAGTACTATGAAGTCTAGGTGCTCCAAATATTTTGACGTACCCGTATCAGATATCGATATTCTGCGGATACTTACCCACGGAGTATTGGAATTAATTATTTTAATTTAAAATATATATTTTATTAGATGCTTATAGGATACTCGGATGATAGGCACATATACTTAAAAATGGGCTTCAACTAAGTTACTGCATCTTAAGGAGTTCAAATATTAAGACATTGCATGTGCATGTACTTGTAAAGACTAAGGATGATGAGGCAGTTGTTCTCCTAAAATAGGGGTATAAAATATTAGAAGTGAAAAGTTTGTGCCTAAAATCTCAGTTCTCAATTATGTTATGTGAACTAAGTTTACAATGTTTCTGACTCATTCTTTCTACCAAGCAATCAGTTACCCTGCAATGACTATTTGATTTAGCCTTTATCAGCTAACTAAGTTCTTTCTTCAACTTATTTTTTTGTTGACAAATATAGGATAGGATGTTGTTGATGTTTAATTGTACGAGTATTGGTAATTAATTTATATATAGAATGATTTTCACACCCAAACTAAAATCATTTGATGTAATGAGGTTTACTTGTTGAATTTCTTTTTATCATAAAAAACAATGGTTAAATCATACATCTGCTTCAAAGAAATATACATTTTTAAAAAGGCTAAAGTGCACTTTCCCCCCTTAACTTTCAAAAACTTGCAATTTTGGCCCCCTAACTATGAAAACTACAATTTTGGCCCCCTAAGTTTTAGCCCCATTGCAAATTTGGTCCTTTTGGCCAATTTTGACCGGTCAATGCCCATGTGGCATGCCACGTGGGTAATTATTCAATTAAAAAAATAAAAAAAGCCACTTAATCATTTTTTAATTAAATAAATAAAAAAATTTAATTAAAAATATTTAAAAAATCAGGAAAATTGAAAAATTAATAAAAAAATTCTGAAAAAAATGAAAAATTAATAAAAAAATAAAAAATTCTGGAAAATTGAAAAATTAATAAAAATGAAAAAAATACGGAAAAAATTTAAAAATTCTGGAAAAATAAAAAAAATCTGAAAAAATACGGGAAAAATTTAAAAATTCTGGAAAAATTATTAAAATAAAAAATGATTAAAAAAAATAATCTAATAAAATGAAAAATAATGAAAAATTCTGAAAAAAATAAAAAAGATTAAAAAATTCTGGAAAAATGAAAAATTAATAAAAAATTGAAAAAAATATTAAAAAATTTCGAAATTTTCGAAAAAATTAAAAAGATTAATCATTTTTAAAAAAAAATGAAATTTTTGAAATTAATTTCGAAATTTTCATTAGTATATATGTCGACTTAGGTTTTTTCAGTGTATTTATTTCCAAAAAAAATTCTGGGAATTTTTGTGTAATTATAAACCAGAAATTTTTGTGTACTTATAAACCGAGAATAAAGGAAAAAATATGTGTATTTATAAACTGAGGGTGCCCCTAATATGAACCTCTTTTTTCAGGGTCCACCCATGATCCTTATAATTTGACCGGCCGTAGTAGGTAATTATTATTCCTTTACAATTTACAAGTATTTTTGTTTGCTAAAAAAAAGTATTTTTGTTTTGTTTTCTTTTTCTTTTTCACATGCGAGAAAAAGGTAAGTTGTTGCGATGGTATTGTACTGGAAACCATGAAGTTAATTCCGACAACCACTTTACCAATTACCATTGCTGAGTTTTTGGAATCAAAGAATGAACAATTCAAACTCCACAACTTCAATTTCATAGGCTGACAAAATGCAACAACAACACACAATGACTCTTCCAAAAGTACAATACATCCTTGAAGCTTTCATCATTTCTAATAAGCTTATCGGCATATTCAAAGGCTACGGATTTGTAACCAACCTCCAATTGACCATGGGTAAGACTACATATCTCTCTTTCAACATTCAAGGAAGCAGAGGCGGAGAAGAAAACCTTATGATGAACCAAATGTGAACATCAAGAACCGCTGAGCCAACAACAATATAGTATCTCTAGCTGCTCGTCGACTAAGATATTCTCCCATCATTGCTCCTCGTAAAGATTTTACATGGAAGGAAGGTCCACGTGAAAAGAAGAAATAAATTGAAGAAATAGAGAGAGAAAATGGAAGTGATTTGTACAGTGAAAATTCTAAAGTTACCTGCTATTGTCGGTCCATGGGTGGACCCTAAAAAAGAGGTCCATATTAGGGTCTCCCATAAACCGAGCTTAGGTTTTTTGTGTATTTTTCGAAATTTCGAAATTTTCATTAGTATTTTTTCCGAGTATTTTTGTGTATTTATAAACCGGAAATTTTTGTTTATTTATAAACCGGGAATTTTACAATGAAAATTTCGAAATATGCATATTACAATGAAAATTTTGAAATTTTTTTAAATATTTTCCAGAATTTTTATTTTTCATTAAAATTTTAATTAGAATTTTTCCAGAATTTTAATTAAAATTTCGAAAATTTTAATTAAAATTTTTCATTAAAATTTCGAAAATTTCATTTTTCCATAATTTTAATTTTTTTCAGAAAATTTTGAAATTTTATTTTTTCAGAATTTTTTAATCTTTTTTATTTTTTTAGAATTTTTCATTATTTTTCATTTTATTAGATTATTTTATTTTTTTAATCATTTTTTATTTTTATTAATTTTTCCAGAATTTTTAAATTTTTTCCGTATTTTTTCATTTTTATTAATTTTTCAATTTTCCAGAATTTTTTATATTTTTTATTAATTTTTCATTTTTCCAGAATTTTTTAATATTTTTTTCTGATTTTTTTAATATTTTTAATTAGATTTTTTATTTATTTAATTAAAAAATGATTAAGTGGCTTTTTTTATTTTTTTTAATTTAATAATTACTCACGTGGCATGCCACATGGGCATTGACCGGTCAAAATTGACCAAAAGGACCAAATTTGCAATGGGGCTAAAACTTAGGGGGCCAAAATTGTAGTTTTCATAGTTAGGGGGTCAAAATTGCAAGTTTTTGAAAGTTAAGGGGGGAAAGTGCACTTTAGCCTTTTAAAAACTCGTGCAATTTTTTAAAAACTCATGAAATAAACTTTTGTATTCTAATGCCTTTTAAAAACTCATGCAATTTTTTAAAAACTCATGAAATAAACTTTTGTATTCTAATGTTGGTTTCTTTGTAGATGACATAGTTTGATGGGATACACTTTTTTATTGTTCTAGAGAAGCCTTTTTTAGCGATAGGTTTGACTTGTCTTATTGTCGATTTTGTTATATTTTGTTTTTGTGAGTTTGGTTTATGCCCTCA
Organism: Medicago sativa; assembly: GCF_051527215.1. Lineage (NCBI taxonomy): Eukaryota > Viridiplantae > Streptophyta > Magnoliopsida > Fabales > Fabaceae > Medicago > Medicago sativa. Next base: position 51,559,504 of record NC_140751.1, on the reverse strand, counting down.
CCTTTGTTTCTATTTCATTATGAATAATAGTTTTGAAAGTGTTGTTGATGATGCAATCGAGTGCCAAATAGAGGGCTAAACATGTCTGTTTTTTTTTTCTTTCCCAAATTATATCTCTAGTAATTCAATTTCATTTTCCTTTTATTCTCCAAGTCAGACTAAGGAGTATGGAATTGGGAAAAGAAAAGGTGACGTGTAATCCAATCAATGGGAAGGGGCTTTTTGAATTATTTTTTCATGTCACATGTGATTCCGGCATTAAAGGGTGTCCATGTAGAGTTGAGATTCTCTCTATTTGCTACAATAAATTGCAATATCTATTACTATATAGTTTTGGTAAATGGCAGCTGGATGCTCAAAAGCATATCAGTACATGCTTATATTAGCCAAAACTAAACTCATTTAAATGTTAAAAACAAGCCTCATATGCTAATCAAGATGTAAAATTGTTGCACAAGAAAGTACACAATCAGTATCAATCTCAAAGAAAATTCGTATATAAATCAATTCAAATGTTCCTCATTTCCTCTAATATTTTCCAATTTACAAAGTGGAAAATATCAACTATCAAAATACCTAGGAAAAACTATTTGAAGTGTGTATAACCAATTCCAATGGTATTCATCAATAACTAACTATCTATGCTGATGCACCTGTTGCTTCTTTTGGTATCAGAAACAGAAAAGCAATTGGAATGAAATTGCACAAAGCATGAATGACAATGCCTAACAGAAGATTGTCAAAAGATCCTGAATCTATGTTCAATATAGAAGCCAAGCCAGCACCTACAAAAGACCCTATCGTTGTTCCCAAGTTGTTTATTGACATGAAAAGAGCAAATAAAGTTCCTTCAATTCCTGGAGGGCATAGTTGTCCAGATAAGATTAGGAAAGGCATAAACCTGCATTTTTTTTCCAAAGACAAAAATCAGAAGGGCTTATCATGTAAATGTGTATTTGTAAGCTATTTCTATAACAAAAGATAAAAGAGTCAAACTGCTTTCATATGATCTATAAGTTATAAGTTGTTTTCCCTGAAGAGTGAAGAGCTTATGAAAACAAGCTGAAAACAGCTTTTGAACATGTCATAAACTGTTTCATAAGCTCTCACAAACAGTCTCACAGCTGTTTATGCAAGAAGATAAGTTCAAATAAATCAATCCAAATAGACTCCAAGGATGTAACACAAAAAAATGGTCCATATCAAATCATTATGCTTCAAGCAACATAAAATATTAACTGATAGATCTATCCCTCTAAGCTAGTAATACCTATTGAGATGTGCTTGAAAAAGATGAATCCAGGTGCAGTGATAAAGTAAATGATTATAGAATTAGTCCCTTTAATATACACTTTTTCGGTTTTAGTCCCTATATAAAACATTATAGTTTGTTCCTCATTGTTTTGGTTTAGTCCGTGTAATATTTGGCCTATGCTGAATTAGTTCTTGTAATATATGTACTATATATTGATGTTAGTCCATAAAATATATATCAATTTTATTTTAAAGGGACTAATTCAATATGGGAAAAAAAATTGCAGTTACTACATCTAAACAAACAAGAACCATAAGCAAAAAAAAATACTATCTTTCAGGGATTAAAAAGGACAAAATTTAAGCCAGTGAGGAATGAAAACTGTTACATATATAATATTATGACAACAGTGTATCCAAAATGAAGATATCATCTTTTGCAAATTCATGCCATTCGTGCTGATTTTCATGTTGGAAATATTTTTCACCTCTCGTACCATACACATGCTTAAGCAAAAATAAAATAAAATAAAATAAAATTAGAAGAAATGACAAACTTGAATTGATTGATTCCATCAACAAGTGCCGAGCCAAAGAGCACCATAACCCTATCTGGTACACCAAAGGCGATATTTTTCCTAGACACAACGGCAATCTGCAGAAGATTCAAGAAGGCCAACGCAACATGAGCATACCTGTAATAAAAAGAAGAACATATCAGTAAATTAAATAGACAAACTAATTACCAACCAATAAAACAATCCTTAGTTGCTTACATGAGAATTCTTCTAAGCGTCATATGCTTTAGGTGACGGTTATAAACGAAGGTTCCGAGCATAAGTCCTAACCAACCAACAACGCGTACCGTCCCCAAGAATGATGCTTCGAGCTTTAGAACCTCCGTTTCGTAGTAGAATAAGACTGTTGAAAGATTGGGAACAGTAATGTGGGCAAGGAAAAACCAAGACATAGGTCTGTCCTCCACAACATAAAACAGAGATTCTTACTATTTTATAGCATATACATAAAATGAATTATTAGCTTCATTCTGTGAGGCCATAAATAAAAATATAAACAAACACACACTCTAATGAGGAGTAGGAAAAGAAAACATAAAACTTCTCGTATGATATAGTAAGTTTCCGAAACATTACTTTTTATTAGTTGAACCCTTGGTAGATAATGTATTTGAAGATAGCATCAATTAATATAAGCCAACTTATGTGATCACAATTTTTTTGTAAGTTAAAATAATTGGCCATAATGTAAAGGAGGATGGAGATTATCTTTTTAATTGGCTGAAAATTGGCGCACAAACCTTTAATGTCTACATGGTTCGGAGAGTATGAATGAAACACCGATAAAAACACAAACATTGGACACAACACTGACACAATAATAATTTAAGAAAATGAATATAATTGAATGTACCCAGATGTGTTGATGTCGGACATTGTACACACCATCAATCTGAAGTGTGCTCTCAAATATAATTATATATGAATGGAACTCTCAAATATGAAATGTGCTCTCAACAAGAAATCATCCATAATCTTAAAAAGTAAACAGCCAAAATTTCAAATATCTACTTTAATGATTGGTTACCTCAAAATCATTGGCTGTCTAAACGCACGACACAAATCATAAATTGCTTTCTTCAAGGAACGGAACCACTTTGTTGCCAAGGAATCTCCTTTCTCCAGAATCTTCGATTTGCTGGTATTTACTGTTCTATTTTTTGTGTTCTTTTTTCCCTTCTTTCTTTTTCTTGTACTACTGTGTGACTTTTTAGTAAAGGAACCATCTTCATCCAGCGTACTACTACTACCATTTGTATGCAAATCCTTTGCAATATAATCCTCAACTAAAACTTCGCTATTTACAGAGGTCTCCTTCACAGAAAAGCATGACAATAACTGTATGCAAGGCAGTACAGAAAATAGAAGAAAAATAGCATCTATCTGTAAACTTGATAACGCGATTCCCCCTAACAAACTCCCGCATATTCCTCCCACAGCCATTGAAGACCAAGATAACGATTGGAGGTCTCCTGCAAATTTGGCCCTGACCAACAAAGCAAATACTTAATCATAGAGAATAGGCATGTTTGGATAAACTGCTTAATTAAGTGCTTATGTATAAGCTATTTCTATAACAAAAGATAAAATAAAGTCAAACCGTTTTCGTATAATCTATAAGCTGTTTTTGTAAGCTATTCGGGAGAGCTTATGGACATGTCATAAAACAGTTTCTATAAGCGCTCTCATACAGTGTAAGAAGTTCTTATGTCAATAGATAAATTCAAATTAGTCAATCCAAACAGGCCTTAGAAAGATAACTCTGCAAAGATTCCATGAAGTGCATGCATAATTCACATTATATATAGACACGCATACAATGCAAAGAAATTGGTTATCATGCAAAGAAATATATCCATCATAAAAGGTTGACAAATGTTTTGATCTATCAACTAAAATAAGGTTAAGTTACAAAGATTATCAACGAAAGTCACAAAATTAACCGATCTGGTATTAAACACTCCCTTCGACCTTCACTGGTCCATTGTATTGAGAGATTGGAAGCTTATCTATATGCAGGCATACTATTCAATATATTCAATATGCACAATGAAATTAGGAATTGAAGATGCAAACATACTTGTCATATCTTACAGCCTCGGCTATCATCGCATCAACAACAACATCTGCCATGGCTGATCCTAAGTTTTGCACAGTCAAGAATACCATCAGGTGCCATGTTGAATTCCTCAAGGTTGAACTTAAACCTAAAATAAACCATGGTACAAGGGAGAGCACAGTCGCAATGACCAAGTACGAAATCCGTTTACTTCCTTTAATCGGGATACAATCAGAAAGTATCCTGTTCATCATTAACCAAACCAGAATATAAGGAAGCAGTGTGAGATTGATTTAGTAAACAAACATATACATGTAAACACGGTAACTATACAAACTAAACTGCACCTTGCTGTTTTCAACACATATTAGTCGGTTCAAGAGATATTGAAAACATTTAGTGAAATTTCTGTTTCATGTTGAATAAAAAATTCGTTTAGTCATTCAGAGTTACCTTAACCTTAAGATCTTGCCTTCTTTCATGCCTTATTTTTGTTCTTTTCATATCTCAAATGATGGGAATATGTATATCGTTTTAAAAACCATATCCTCATATTCCAATGACAGAGAAAAGTAAATCTTACAAACGATGAAGAACAGTTGCTAATATTAATTTTATATATTATTCAATTTAAACAAAGACTTTTCCTTGTACTTTCCCTTTCTAATTAGACGATTGCTCATCCCCACCACCGTTTTACTGGAAGCATACTTTTAGGAGTGTATTCTGACATATTTGAGAATATAAGAGGAGGAGACGAGCAATCATCTTCTTATTATTCAGAATAGAAAGACTCTCATCATTTTCTATGTCACATGTTCTTTGTAGGTGCAAAGAAAGCACCATAGGCATCAGAATCATCTCCGTTCTAGTTTTCTAAGCTACATAACATAGGCACAGAGTATCACCATAAATTCAAAATAAAATTATTCATGTAGATATAATTAACGAATATACACTAAATATAGATATAATATTAGTGTTTGTGTCCATCTATCTTAAGTATCTCTACGTATGAAAACAGAAGATTTTAATTTTGATACACTGTCATGTAAAGTTATTTACACTGTCAAACAATCAGAACCAATCGCATATTTAACTTCTAAGATAGTTATAGTAAAAGTTAAAATATTTTTATCGATTCGACAATTATAATTGTTTGACAATGTAAAACCTTTCTACACTGACACTACATACCAACTAAATCCAATACATGATAATTGAGGGGAAATTAATTGATTCATACCCATATAATGGTTTAATGCTCCAAGGAAAAAATGCAACTGAAAACACAAATTGGGAAGCTGAGGGTGACAAATGAAGATTATCTTTAAGTTGATAGGAAATTGCTGTCCATACAAATGACCTAAAACCCTGCATCAATACAGTTCTTAATTAAGTAAAAGAAAAAAACAAAAAGACAAGACACAATACAACACAACACAACACAACTATGATCATAAAAATTGTTGTCACTAAAGCAATCTAACATAAGTTGATCAACACCTCTATAGCACCGAAACTTCTAATTACTTGTCCGGTGTCCGACATATGTTAGTGTCATGCACCGAAACAACACCAACACTTGTGATTACATTCAATTATGTCACTTTTATAAATAATTACATGTCAGTATCGTGTCTAGTGTCGGTACCTCATAGATCAACACGTAGAATCATACAATTTACAAAAAAATAAAGAATAACACAACAAAAAAAATTCATTCATAGCAACTTTATATATATAAATTAAAATGAATTGAACAACACCCAATAAATAAAACTACCAGATCTCAAAGGAAAAACAAAAACCCATCAATAATCTCACACAAAGATTTAATATTTATCAAATAATTGACAAAAGATGAAGAAGTGAAACCTGGGTGAAGTAAATCAAGCAAATTAACCAAAGAAATGAAAACCCAAATGCAGCATTCAACCGATTCGTCCATTGGATCATTGTTAACCCAAAAATTTCACTTTTTTGAAACCCTCTTTCTCTGTGTTCTTAGTGTAATGAAGATGATGATTTCATTGTTGTTGATTTTGAAGAAACAGAGACAATAGTTTCAGCTTTCCCTCTAACGGTTTCGACAATATGGAAGTTATTTGATTTTGACGGTTTTGACCCTGTCATTTTGATTTTGAAGTTCATGAGTGAAGGTTATTTTCGTCATTAGAAAATGTGTTCTGACACGTCCATGAATCGAACCAGAACATGCCATGTAAGATTACTGTGATGACTTTATGAAAAACTAGTAACATACCCGTGCATCCGCACGGGTACTGGTTGGTCGGGGATGAATTTTTGTAGTTTAAACTCGTCATTATGTATTTGTAAATAGTTTAAATTTATACCATTTGAAAGTTAATCATTATGAATTTTACAATATATAAAATGTCGATATTATTATTAATTTATATCATTTATTATTTATTTTTTAACTTGTCAATGTTATTCATGGTGTGAACGATTTATATAATTTCAAAAAAAAAATAATTGCTGTTTTAAACAATAATAATATCAATTTATATAATTTTCCTCCTAAAAAACATATCAACTTATAAAAATTTAAAATATTTTTGTGAACTTGTCATGTGTACAATAATCATTTTTTTTTAAGAATGTGTACAATAATCATTTATCAAAGTTAGTTTAGTTAGTGACAACTTATCCCGTCCATTTACGTTACTTTTGGAATTTTAGTCAATGCTCACTTCTCCCATGCATTTCATTTATCTACAAAATTTTAATCAATGTCGACTTATCTCGTGCATTTTAGTTGATAAGTGTTCAATATCATTGTAAAATTGAATTGAAGTGATGATAATATAATTAGTTTAAACGTTTTAGGAGGAAAAACTTATCCAGTGAATTTGAATTATTTATGAAATTTAAGTCAATGGCCATTTATCATGCGCATTTTAGTTTATGAGGGTTCAATATCATTATAGAATCGAAGTGAAGTGATATTATCCCGTGAAATTTAATCCTGTGCATTATAGTTTACGATGGTTCAATATTGTTCTGGACCTGCCAAAAGGATTCTTGGCCCATCCGCTTAGGCCCAATATCACTCCAAGCCCAAACTCCACGTTTGGCATTATTGAGGTGATGATATTATCAATAGTTTAAACGTTTTAGCAGGAACAATATTTATAAATGACAACTTGTCCTATAAGTCAAGGTTAGTTTAGTCAATGACAAATTATCACGTGCATTTGATTTGTTTATGAAATTTTAGTTAATGCAGCATTATCATGCGCATTTTAGTTCATGAGGGTTCAGTATCATTATAGTATTGAAGTGAGGGGATATTATAAATAACATGAACACTTTAGCAAGACCAACTTTTTTATTAATAACATATGGTTTCGTGTATCAAAGTTAGTTTAGTCAACGACAACTTATCCCGTGAATTTACGTTACTTCTAAAATTCTAGTCAATGCACACTTCTGCCATGCATTTTAGTCATGTACAAAATTTTAGTCAATGTTCACTTATCCTGTGCATTTACATTACTTTTGATCTAGTAAAAATACCCGTGCTAACGCACGGGTACATGTCGGGGTGGACGATTTTTACACTTAAAACTTGAATATATGGTATTTTTTATAAATAATTTCGATAATGATAGTTTAGATAGTGATTATTTATTTATTTAAAAGCAACATATATGATATTTGTATATAAATGTTGTCTTTAATTTCAAAAGATTTAATTAAAATTTAGATCAATAACAACATGCCCCGTGTATTATAATTATTATAAACTTTGTATCAACGATAACATGTCCCGTGTATCAGTATTAGTTTAGTCAGTGACAACTTAACCCGTACATTTAAGTTAATTCTGAAATAGGATCACTAAAAACTTTTCAAGTGCATGATAATTTAGTTTAATCAATGTCAAAGTTTTAGTGCATTTTATTAATGACAAATTGTCTCATGTATAATAGTTCTATTTAATTGATGCCAACTTCTCTCATGCATTTTAGTATAATAGATCAATAACAACATGCCCCAATTTTTTTTAATAAATGACAACTTATCCCGTCAATCAAGGTTAGTTTAGTACTCTCTCCGTTTTAAAATGAGTGTCGCTTTAGCAAAAAAAATTGTTTCAAAATGAATGTCACTTTCAGTTTCCAATGCAATAATAACTTTTTCTTTCCAATTGTACCCTTCAATTAATACTCTACACACTACTTTCAAAGTATTACTTTTAAAACTAACCAATAGTTAATAAGGATAATTTGGTAAAATAACCATTCTCTTTCTTTTAATCATTGCATTTCTTAATATGTGTGTAAATACCTAAAACGACACTCATTTTGAAACGGATGGAGTAAGAGACAACTTATCTCTAGCATTTGATTTAATTCTTAAATATTAGTCAATTCCGCTCCTCCCATGTCTATCATGCACCAATCAATGCACACTTATCCATGCATTTTAGTTGATGAGGGTCCACTATTATTGTAGAATTGAAGTGAGGTGATATTCTTAATTGTAAAAACATTTTAGCATGAACAATTTTTTATATCAAGGGAAAATTATAATGACCTCCCTTGAGGTATGTCTAAATACAAGAAACACCCCCTCTATTTTCCCAACAATCAATCACCTCCCCTGCCGTTAGTCAATGCTATTTAGTCAATGTCAACATAACAATTCTATTTAGTCAATGTCAACATCTCTCATACTTTGTTATTTCTAAAATTTTAGTCGATGCTCACCTATCTTGTACATTTTAGTTAGTGAATGTTCAATCTCATTTTAGATTTTTTTTTTTTTTACAAATGACAACCTGTCATGTGAAACAAAGTTGCTTTTTTTAGTTACAACTTATATTTTGCATGAGTTAATTCCCAATTGTTATAAATGAAAATTTGCCAATGACAACTTATCATGCGTGTAATAATCTTTTTAAACTTTAACAGTGATAACATGTCCCGTGTATAATTATTATTTTAACTTTTTAGCATTAACACTTTATCCATTTCTTACATTGTGTAGACTTTTTTATATTGTATAGATTTTTATCAACAACAAATTTTCAAGTGTCTAATAATTATCAACTTATATAATTTTATAACATGTTTGCTAACTTATATAATTTTATAACATGTTTGCTAACTTATCATGTGCATAATAATCATTTTAAAATTGATCAGTGACAATATTTACCGTGTATAAGTCACTAATCAATTATATAAGTTAATGTCCATTTTTTCCATGCATTTTACTTATTTAAGAAATTTAATCAATGTCCACTTATTCCGTGAATTTTAGTTGATGATGATTTAATATAATTATTGAAATACATCTCCCTTTTTAGTTTTGACCAAGTGATCACAACCATTGATTAAGAGGACCAATAATATTTAGAGTTTAATGGTGGTGAATTGACAGTCCAAAATTATTTGGCACATACAACCAATTAAAACATTTAAAATTGTCATATGAATTAATGTTTTTAATTTATGTGACAATTCAAAATGTTTTAATTGATCCTTCAAAAAAAAAGTTTTAATTGATCGTGTGTGCAATATTATTTTGAACTGTCAACCCATCATCATTAAACTCTAATATTTAACTTACTTTTAATTGTAAATACTCATATCAATTTTTCCACACATTTACTACATCGGCCATTTATATATCTTTTTTATCATGGATCAGCAAAAAAAAAAATTTGTGCAAGATCAGCCATTTAATTTTAGAATTTAATAAAATTGAACGTAATTGTTATTGTTGTATAGTACAGGCTACCATTTTCAATTTTTTTTTCTTTTCGAGAACATTCAGTTATAAGTTTTTCAATTTATCTCTCCCACCCTCTTTTATTATTATTTTTACTCAAATGGTCATTTGTTGATTTTATTCTCTCTCTTCACCAAAGGAATTTGAGAAGCTCTCCTCCTCCAACAAACCCTAGCCGCCGAATTACTGTTCACAACCTCCATGAATAATTTCCGGCTGCCTCAAGCTAAACCAAACTCATAATCTTGACCTATTCCTTGTCATCTATCATTCTATTAAAGTTATTTTTAGATCAAATAGATTTGTAAATTTCTCAACCACCACTTTCTTGGCTAGATCTCGGCCAACAAAGTCAGCCTTTTCGAAAATTAACACCATCAAAAGACTCTCCTCCAACTCCTCTACAAAATCCACAAAAAAAAATCATAATTTGAAACATCTTTTCCGGCGACCTCCGCTGTTATGTTTCCATTACATGGAACAGATACAACAACAACAGTCAAAAGATGAAATTGGTTCTGATTCTCTTGTATTTCCAAAAGATGTAAGAAATTCTTATGTAGATCAATTAATCTTTTTTTAGCTTTTTTTAGATCTGATACTATTTTGATATTTTTTTGACAATCCTTCTATTGGATCTTTGATAAAAAAAATCTATTACTCCTAAGTCAAAATGCAAATTCAAATTTTTTCCTGCAAAACTGATATTAACAGAAGAAAAAAAAAGTCAAAATGAAGACTTTTTTTTTCCATAAATGAAGTAGGTTTTTTTTTCATAGTTTGAATAATTTTTTTGTTTGCAAATCAAAAGAATATGTTTTTCCCTGTCAATATTCACTCTTAATATAACTCAATTTTCTTATTTAACAATTTTTTTTTTATTGTGACTTATTATGTTCTTTTGAAAAAAAATATTTCTTTTAATCTAACTCAAAATTTTGTTGCATGTTGGCTAATCCTTTAAAATAAAAATTAGTTTTCAGTATAACAAAAAACATAGGTTCTTTTTTCCAAGCCCAAATTGTTATGCATAAAAAATAAAACCCAAACTGATATTCAACCCAGATTTTTTGTTTTTGAATTCTTTCTTTTAATATAACTAAATTTTTTTTGTATGTTGACCAATTGATTAACTTCTTTTGAAATATAAATAATATTAGTTCAACTAAAAACATACATATTTATTTTCAATCAAAATTATTTTGGGTAAAAAATAGTACAAACGGATATTAAATCCTACTCTTAATACTCTCTGTAAGTAAGAACATCTGTATTCATCTTCATATTTCTCTTTTTCATCGTTTTTTCTTTGTAGCTTTGATCTGGAACAGAACCTTCAATGATAGTTTTATAAAACCACTACAAACATTTCAAAATTATTAGGCCAAATTTCCTCTCTCCACTGATATCTCATCTTCTCACACCTCCCTTTCCTGCTATTCAAAGGAAAAACATTACATCAAGGGCAAGTTTGTATGACAATGAAGAAGACTCAAATGATATATTTTCTTATGAAGTTGATTCTTACTTGTTTTTCGTGATTTGCTTTTGTAGATCAGTTACTTTTGTAGATTTTTTTTTGTTGTAGAGATAATTGTAAAATTGTTGGTACTGTGCTTGGATATGTATTTTTTCTTTAATTGGTCATCTTCATCATCTTTCCGCCTTCTACACTTTCTTTTTTTTGCCACGTATGTCATGCTGCTGAATTTGAACATAAAACACAATTTTTAAAATATTTGATACAATATGAAGCTTAACAACAAATGAAGACAACAAATATAAACAATTAATGAAAATTTTGATAGCTTTGTTCAAGGATGAAAACGAATTCTTGTACCTGCCATGTTGCTTTTAAAAGTAACAATTTTCCTGCATTAAATGGAGTTAAAAGAATCAGTCAAAGAGAGAAGAGGAAAAGGAAAATGAGAGACATGTGAGAGAATGAGAGAGTATTTTTTTTTTTTTTTTTAAGAGAGATAGTGATAGAGTATTGATTTATGAATGAGTAGAGCATGATATATATCAAGAGTATTTGAAATTTGAAATTGAAAAATTTGCCTCCATTGAGTGCAGATCTGACATTAGGTAGATCTTTTGGTACAAAAGAAAGCTTTATGGGACATGTAAAAGAATTGACCAAATTGACCCCTAAATCTGGGACATTTGTGTTAAAAGGGATAAGGGCATAATTTGGATTTCCACAACATGTAAAAGAATTGACCAAATTTACCCCTAAATCTGGGACATTTGCATTAAAAGGGATAAGGGCATAATTTGGTTTTCCACAACATATGATTTTCTTATATTAAGGGGGACTATGACTTTGACTATTTGACTAAAAATTATCTTGTCGTAAATCTTTTTACAAAAATAATTTATTTCATTTTACATCCTGTTTTATCATTTTTTTTATTTCTAGTATGTCTTTTAACATTTATTCATGGATAGGACAACTTTTTATCAAACAATCAATGAATGTTACTCCCTTCGTTCTTTTTAAGTAGGGTGAATTTTTCGTTACTATTTAACTGTCGTTTTGATATTTTAAGGATATGATTTATCAATTATACCCTTTGTCAATTACTCTTATATTTTTTAATAAAACTAATTAATGTTATATATTTGGAAAACTAAAGTTTGCTTTTTTAAACAAAGTTTGTTTTAAAACAAAATTTGTTACTTGTTATCTTCAAATTTAAATAAAATTTTGTTACCTATGAAAAATTGGTTCCATGAAGAGTTAAAATTCTATAAATAACATGAGTAGTACTTGTTAAAAATTTTAAGTGCAAAGTAAAAGAACATATCTGAGAGAAGAAAAAATAAAAGACTTCATGAATGTTAAAAAAGAAGAAATGTGGAAGACTCATTGGAACTGCTGATGGGAGGTGAAGAGGGAGAAATAGTTGAGAGAAAGATAAAGCACGCGAAAAAAAAAGAAGGAATTTGTTGGACAAAGAAAGTAGTACCTAACAATTGTTTGTTACATATTAAATTTATTGAAAAGATAAAGTGTGTGGAAAAAAAATAGGAAATTATTAATGAATTAAAATGAGGGTATATTAGGAAAAAAAATGTGCAAAAATACACTTCGCTATTTTTGTGTTAAAATTCTAAAATGACACTTAAAAAGGAACCGAGGGAGTCAATTTCTAAATAATTGACTCGATCGTGGTTTCCATTTCTGCAATCGATGTGAATATATATATTTGATGACCGATAAGTAAGTATTTTGTAAGCGTTACTTGATCCAGAATGCATGTCTTAACAAAAAAAATGGTTAGATTTTACACTTTCTGATTAAACTCTTATTTACTATCTTTCCCCTTGAAATCAAAAGGTTAACACAAAAAAAAAATCAATTTTTAATTAACACGAGAGATAATAAATAATACAGACAATATTTTTATAAAAAAATGGAGGATGTTAATTATATTTTTTATTTTGTTTAAGGAACCAACAAAAAAATATTATCTTCAATATATAAGTTAATCACATGTAAAAGTTATAACTAGACAAGTTCCAACATAAAAGTTATTACTTTTTGAATGCTTAAATAATACCATAAATATACACTTATTAGTATTTTCCTTTTTTATTTCATGTTTCAATACCTTAAATAACTTATATTAAGATCAAAAGGAGACTCAGAATATAAGACGAAGACATAATATGATTAGATTATCTTTTGAGAGAGAAAGAAAATATTGTATTGAATAATAGGGACCCCGTATTTTAAAGTTCATTGCTCGTGGCATGGAATGGACAATAGAATGTAGTTTTTTTTCTTTCGCTTCCAACTAAACTAACATGACTATTTTCTTTCGCTTCCAACTAAACTAACATGACTATAATGTAGAGGGGATACTTTCCTTTATTTACATCTCCATCTCTTCTCTATTATAAACAAATGTCTTTTTAAAAATCAATAGTACATGTGCCGAGGATCGAAATGGATTAGATTATCTTCATATTCATCGTCTCATTTAATGCTTTTTTATCAACTAATCAAAATGGATCTTGACTCATTTATTTTTTTGGTTTCAGATCAGGGTGCTGAGGATCGAACTTCCAACAACTAGTTCTTACATGACCAGTGCGGAGGTGTGACACTGGCGACTCATTTATTTTCTATTAACCAATCAAAATGGATACAAGATTCATTTATATATAATCATCCAATCAAAATTGAGCAAGACATGATTTTTTTTCTTCATATATATAGACAATTTGTTTTTCACTATTTTCATCAAACTCTTACTCCCATAAAAAATCACTGGTTTGAACCCCATTCTCTTTTTTTTTTCTTTTTTTGTTTACTTCTTATTTTTTATTGTTTTATTGTCTGTTTAACATTTCTTATCTTATTTTACTTTTTATTGTAATTTCATATGTTGTTGTTTTCTTATTCATATTCTCTTTTATTTCTTTTTATTTTTTTGGTGTTTATATGTTCTTTGCTTTTTACCGGATCTCTATTTTAGACATGGAAGTCAATCAAGAATAAAAAAAATGCATCACGTATCAATTAAAATATATATGAAGGATTCTATTATCACGTTCAAATATAATCATTACCATCCCTCATTTTGTTTTATTTTAATCACTCAATACCCGCAACTTCTTCTAACCATTTTCACCCCCTCTTTTAATTATGCCAATGAATATTTTTCAATTGATAACGTTGATTTGTAAGTACATTTGTAACATAGGGACATGTCCTCGTATGTAATATCGACATTAATAAATTATTACAGCTATCAGTAATAAAATTTAAATAATATAATAAGTACAAAAAAATGTGTACTTTATATATTTTTTTATTTATCATTTACCATTTCAATAGATCTAATAACATCAACAACGCAGTTTTCCAAAGAAAACAGCGGTCAAATGATCATACACATTATAACGCAAATATTGACGATAGACCGGTAAACACAAAACCAAACTCAATAATTTTAAATGATTATTAAATAAAAATTCAGTTAAAATGGAAACTACAAAATAAAACAATTTAAGACAATATGGGAGATTGAAGAGGAGAAAAATGAGAGAAAGGGAGTGAGTCTGAAAGGAAAAAATGGGAAGCGGATTAGAGGGTTGAGAGAGAAACATACTTAGAATGAATTGAGAGATCTTCTCTTTTATTTTGATTTTGAAGGTTGAAAGTGAAATAATATAAGAGAAAACTATTGAAAGAATTCAAAAGAGAGGAGTAATGTAACCATAATTGTTGCTCCGTTAAAAAAAGTGTGTAAGATGTTCTTTATATGAGAAAAGATATGCAAGATTTACTTTTAACAACAATCAATGTGCTGATGTGGATTAGTGTATGAGCAATTAATAGTTTTGATCATAATGTAATTACTCACATCTGTAGAAACCAATAGTAATCAATTGTTAGTACAATTGTGTATTAGTGTATGAGCAATTAATGAGGTCAAGTAAGATTGAGTGGCAAGTGTACTATAAAGATAAAGATTGCATTCAAATATTTCTTCTTTTTTTTTTCCTTAAAAAAAATCATTTTTTAAAATTATTGATGGTGTGGTGGAGTGTATAAGTGTTGTGTTTGGTGGTCCATGTCTATGTAAGTGTTCATAGTTGTATGCTAATATACCTCATGTATTGGTATTTATGTACAAAAGTTTAGACATTCTTTTAAACACTATTTGATTGGGATTTGTTTATAATTTCTATTTCAACACGTGAATATCCTTAAGGAGAACTAAAATGTCTTTGCATATTGATATATTATACTATATGTTTATTAATTTTTTTCTAACTCATTTTCATAAAGTGTCTTTTTTTTTTTTTTGAACAAGTGTCTTATTGTTGATCGGACATGTGTGTGAGATCAATGATGAAACCAACATCAGGTTATGAAATGAGTTTGTCTTCTCATTCATTTTTGGGTTAATGGTGTTTTACCCCTGTAATATAGGTCATTTTCGGTTTTACACCTTGTAAAATATTTTTTTTGATTTACCCCCTTGTAAAATATTTTTGTTTTGATTTACCACCCTAATAGGTCATTCAAAAACCAGAATTTCTGAAGAAAAAAAATTAAAATTGGTTTTTGAATGACCTATTAAGGGGGTAAATCAAAACAAAAATATTTTACAGGGGGTAAATCAAAAAAAATATTTTACAAGGTGTAAAACCGGAAATGACCTATATTACAGGGGGTAAAGCACTAATAACCCATTCATTTTTATATCAAAACAATTTTTAAACAACTACCATCTATCTTTAATTATAAGCAATCCTCTAAGCAGTCTACCATGCATTGTTGGTCGACCCACTATATTGAGTAAAAAAGACTATTATACATCATATAAAGTTCACAAAAAATAAATATTGATAAAAAAATATAATACATAGTTTTACAAAAAAAAAATTGGGGGAACCATGAACTTTGTTGGTACTTCATTCTTACATCGTCCGGATCATCCGCACATTTATATCGCTGAAAAGTACTGTACCATGTAATGTATGGACCAAATAATGACAATAATATTGCTTGATAAATTGATTCAAACCCAACGATTTTTCAACTTTATCTTTGTAAATTGCATTAATGACAATAAATGAATATTAGAAACAAAACATGACAAAATAAAAATTTCTTTAACTTCATAATTATCTTTATCAAAATCTTTAATTTCTTCAATTTGGCCAACTGCACGTTCAAATTTTACAGTGAAAATTGATTATTAGGCAACGACGAAAAATCTAGTGTGAAGTAATGTCAGTGGAACAAACATAAGTAACTTCCAAGCATGCAATTGAAAAACTAAAATGTATTATCTTAAATGAAAATTGATTAAGTCAATCAAGCAAAAAAGCAAACACTAGTCATGACACAAAATGCTAAATTAACAGAAATATGGTATATAAAAACCAAAACAGCTCAGTTGATTGCAATACTGAGCTAATACAAATCAAAATCACTTCAAATAAAATTTCAATCAAAATGTCTATGATGTATTTATTAAACGAAATTCCATCTGATGTTAAGCTTCATTTATGAAGCAAAGCTTACAGAAATATCTCTCTAATGTCTCAAAAAGTACCAATTGATCACACCTCAATCCTCGAACTCAAAATTGACCATAAAAACACTGTGCACACTGATTAAAATCCTAAAACAACACTGAATTAAAAAAACATTCAAGTTTGAAGGAATTAGAGAGATATTAAAGTAGAGATATAACTAATAGTTGAACAGCAAGAGATATACATGCAGTATTGAATTACTAATTCCATGAACAAACTTATCAAATAAACTTGGGAAGTTTGCTCCAAAAAAATAAATATAAACTTGAGAAGTAGCTGGTTCCTTAAAGTCAGTATTGGTATATCACCAACTTGTCACAAAAAAGAAATATCTGATAGAAAACTAATATCAAGAGTATGAAAAAAATCTCTTTCATCACTCCACAGAACAAAAAAAATAACCAGTAGAACAGTGAACATTTATTCCACGGGAAGTAACAAGGTGGAGGATGTAGTATCTAGGGTTCTTCAGGTCGAGGATGATGATGTACCTCAACCCTAGGTGTTCTCGGGAGTATAGGCACACTTGGAAATAGGTTTAATGGAGGTCTTGGGGGCACAACACCAGGGTGGTTTGGGTTGGGAGGTATTATTGGAGGTCTTGGGGGCACAGCTCCAGGGTGGTTCGGGTTGGGAGGTATGACAACAGGGAGGTTTGCGGGGGGAGGTAAGACAACATGAGGGTTTGAGGGGGTAGGTTGAGCTGCACTAGGTTCATTTATCCTGAGTGGGCGTATAATAGATGGATGAATAGATGGTGGAGAGCGACTTCTTCGAAGACTAGAGGGTCTTGGGGGACGTCTAGGGGTCACTATTGATGACTTCCTGGGTGGGTTCGAAGAGCTTCCAACTTCAAAATTACTACCCCACTGGTACTGGAAGTCAGGAGGAGCGAAGGAGCTAAAATCCGGCTGAACAGGATTCTGAGCAACTTGCTCGTCAGCTGCTTTTGCGAACTGGCTTGGGCTCAACAAATATAGGCCATATTTATGATACTCCTCCCCATCAGAGTCTTCAAAATCATCAGGATCTGAATCATCCTCTGAGCAACTTATATCATCACTATCCATTGATATCCACATTTCCTGCAATTGGAAAGGCATAAAAATACATTAAAATACAACAAATTAATATTAGTATAATACTAGGATCAGTGTCCTGATTAAAAATCTTATGCCACAATACCACTTACCTTCAAATTGCTCCCCTTCAAATTCGAGGGCAGCCCAATACGAGGATCAATGCACATCTTAGACCATTCATGTCCATAAATGGACATTGCTATGGCAAACTGTTTATAATAGTCCTCGTTCCAGTTAAAGAGAACCTGCAACATTGAAAATTTAAATTATTGGTATGAAAAAAAAAACAATTTAAATGCATCAAAAAGGAAAGAACAATGAACGCGAGGCTTCCTAAGCTCATTAATATTCGGAGGGCCAACATAAACAGCAATACTTCGCATGTTTGGATTATTTGTGCACCTTCTAAAATCATATCTCCCCTATACATTTAAACACAGAAACAACATTAAGAATACCTCCTCAATACACTACTCAATTGTGTATTCATTTTCTACGATTATTTAATTTAAATTAGTTTATATTCAAGGTTAAACAAAGGATTATTAAACGGTATTCATATAATCGAACTCACAGCACCTGTGTCAACTGACAACGATTAAACACATGATTATTTAACTGAACTAACACCACCAGGGACACACATTTAACTAAACTAACACCACCAGAGACACACAACTAACAGCAGTAAGAATTCCTTCTCAGCACACTACTCAATTGTGTATTAATTTTCTACGATTAATTAATTTAAATTAGTTTATATTCCCGGTTAAACAAAGGATTATTAAACGGTATTCATATAACCGAACTCACAACACATGTAACAACTGACAACATAGCCATAGATTAAACACATGATTATTTAACTGAACTAACACCACCAGGAACACACAACTAACAGCACAATAAAAACAAAAGCATTCATCTTCAGTTTGTCAAAACCATATTAGAGATTAAATTAAGGCTTGACAAAATTATAAGTGTTGTCTTTGGTGGTCTTTGTCTATGTAAGTGTTCATAGTTGTATGCTAATATACCTCATGCATTGGTATTTATGTACAAAAAGTTTAGACATTCTTTTAAACACTATTTGATTGGGATTTGTTTATAATTTCCATTTCAACACGTGAATATCTTTAAGGAGAACTAAAATGTCTTTGCATATTGATATATTATACTATATGTTTATTAATTTTTTTCTAACTCATTTTCATAAAGTGTCTTATTTTTTTTTTTTGAACAAGTAAAGTGTCTTATTGTTGATCGGACATGTTTGTGAGATCAATGATAAAACCAACATCAGGTTAAGAAATGAGTTTGTCTTCTCATTCATTTTTATATCAAAACAATTTTTAAACAACTATCATCTATCTTTAATTATAAGCAAAAGTGGTCCTCTAAGCAGTCTACCATGCATTGTTGGTCGACCCACTATATTGAGTAAAAAAGACTCTTATACATCATATAAAGTTCACAAAAAATAAATATTGATAAAAAAAATATAATACATAGTATTATAAAAAAATTGGGGGAACCATGAACTTTGTTGGTACTTCATTCTTACATCGTCCGGATCATCCGCACATTTATATCGCTGAAAAGTCGTGTACCATGTAATGTATGGAACAAATAATGACAATAATATTGCTTGATAAATTCCTTCAAACACAACGATTTTTCAACTTTATGTTTGTAAATTGCATTAAAGACAATAAATGGATATTAGAAACAAAACATGACAAAATAAAAATTTCTTTAACTTCATAATTATCTTTATCAAAATCTTTAATTTCTTCAATTTCGCCAACTGCACATTCAAATTTGACAGTGAAAATTGATTATTAGACAACGACGAAAAATTTAGTGTGAAGTAGTGTCAGTGGAACAAACAGAAGTAACTTCCAATCATGCAATTGAAAAACTAAAATGTATTATCTTAAATGAAAATTGATTAAGTCAATCAAGCAAGAAAGCAAACACTAGTTATGACACAAAATGCTAAATTAACAGAAATATGGTATATAAAAACCAAAACAGCTCAGTTGATTGCAATACTGAGCTAATACAAATCAAAATCACTTCAAATAAAATTTCAAAATGTCTATGATTTATTTATTAAACAAAATTCCATCTGATGTTAAGCTTCATTTATGAAGCAAAGCTTAGAGAAATATCTCTCAAATGTCTCAAAAAGTACCAATTGATCACACCTCAATCCTCGAACTCAAAATTGACCATAAAAACAATGTGCACACTCACTATAGTCCTAAAACAACACTGAATTAAAAAAAACATTCAAGTTTGAGGGAGTTAGAGAGATATTGAAGAAGATATATAACTAATAGTTGAACAGCAAGAGATATACATGCAGTATTGGATTACTAATTCCAATGACAAACTTATCAAATAAACTTGGGAAGTTTGCTCCAAAAAAAAAAAAATATAAACTTTAGAAGTAGCTGGTTCCTTAAAGTCAGTATTGGTAAATCACCAACTTGTCACAAAAAAGAAATATCTGATAGAAAACTAATATCAAAAGTATAAAAAAAAATCCTTTCATCACTCCACAGAACAAAAAAAATAACCAGCAGAACAGTGAACATTTATTCCACAGGAAGTAACAAGGTGGAGGATGTAGTCTCTAGGGTTCTTCAGGTCGAGGAGGATGATGTACCTCAACCCTAGGTGTTCTCAGGAGTCTAGGCACACTTGGAAATGGGTTTAATGGTGGTCTTAGGAGCACAACACCAGGGTGGTTTGGGTTGGGAGGTATGTAGTTTAGGTTGGGAGGTATTATTGGAGGTCTTGGGGGCACAGCTCCAGGGTGGTTTGGGTTGGGAGGTATGACAACAGTTATGTGGTTTGCAAGATGGGAATGATTCAAACTTCAAAGCTACACAAGTTTATAATATGACTTTGAAATTATTTGAAAGATGGTGATAATGGCTTAATTCCGTTTGTTGGCTAGGCTACTAGGGGTTTTAAAGGAACTGAGAACACTATTAGGAGAAATAAAAACATATGATAACAGAAAAGGAAATTAAAGTGGTGTTTATTGTGAGGTAGAAAAACGAAATGTAGTGTTAAGAAGGTATTAATTTAGTCAATCTTAATTATCTGAAATCATGGGTCGACATGAATCAAATAAGAAAAGGCATGTAAGACAATTGTTTGAACAGAGACTATAGAAAAGATAATGTAACGTGCAAAAAAAAAAATGAGAATAATTATAATTGACTCTTGTAGTAAATACCAGTAAAACACGAAATGCAGTGAGAACACTATTAGGAGAAATAAAAACATATGATAACAGTAAAGGAAATTAAAGTGGTGTTTATTGTGAGGTAGAAAAACGAAATGCAGTGTTAAGAAGGTATTAATTTAGTCAATCTTAATTATCTGAAATCATGGGTCGACATGAATCAAATAAGAAAAGGCATGTAAGACAATTGTTTGAACAAAGACTATAGAAAAGATAATGTAACGTGTAAAAAGAAGAGAGAATAATTATAATTGACTGTTGTAGTAAATACCAGTAAAACACGTAGTAAATACACTTAGAACACAAAGGTAAGCAAATAAAATAGAAATGATCTACAACTAGAACAATTGATTAGCATTTAAATGCCAAGAATTGACTAATAAAACAAATAAATAAAATAAAAGCCAAGCATTGAAGGAGATAAGGCATGGGTATTGATCGTGAAAACATATGAAAACAAGATACAAATTTTATTTTCATTTTGATATGGCATAACCCCAATTACCATCATCATAAAATAAAACTAAGGTAGTGCCACGTCAACCATGCATAATTAACCATTTAAAAAAAAATTTGCTCACTGATAATATATTGAAATAAATAAATGATAAATATACAAATATATTAAAATGACTTGTATAAATTTTGGGTCGTTACAATGAACATATGTGAGTAGTGCATGTGTTTTGTTGAGGCAATGAAATATGTTTGCTTAGTTTTGGTTAAATTCCTTAAATGTCGACTTTCTTTGAAAGTGTTGTCTTTTGATAATAGTTTGATAGTGATGATGTTGTCGATGTTATTGATGTGAATATGCTAAATGTCGATTGGTGATGTTGAATTTATACATGCTTAATGTAGATATTTGGATGTGGTGATTGCATGTATGGAATTATGGTGTTGAATTCTTATATGCAATTTGATGGTGATAATTGTGGTGCTTGCATATATGAAAGGTGGTTGTTTTTGGTGATGATTATTTGATGAATGATTGGTGATAAACATGGTTATGTGTTGTTGTTGTTGAACATGTTAAATGTTGATTGTTGGTGGTGAATTCATACATGCTAATTTTGATGTGGTGAGTGGTGAATGTATGTATGTATGTATGTAAAATGAAGGTGTGATTTAGGATATTTATATATCCAATGAAGTTGATAATGATGATTAAATTGTTGTTGAACATGCGTATAGTGTGTCATATGTTCATGCATCATGAGTCTTAGGATGTTTACATCCAGTGAATGTGATTAAGGATATTTATATCTAGTGGTGTGATTTGAATATTTTGTATTCAATGGTTATATGATGTTTTTGTTGCATCATGAGATGACGACCTTTGTTGATGATGGTACCGTATGCATATAGGAGTCGTGTCTCCAGGCGCATTGCATAATTTGTCATGAGTCATAATTGCTTATGTGTTTGATGAATGTTGTGAATGGTGAATTATGTGATTTAGTTGAATATATGCATAAATGTTTATGTGCAATGGTGAACTTGGTGAATTGTGTACTTGATGATGTTTTGTTATACTTGTACACATTGGTGATTTTAAATGATGATGTTATTTTGGTGAAATGATGAACTGTGAATTATATGTATGTGATTGGGTGATCTTTTGGTGATGATAATTTACTTGTTTGTAACTTTAAAATGTTTAATTGTATTTGTTGAGATTAATTATGCTAAATGAGGAACAAGGTGAGTACTTCTTATATTGATTGATGTTGTTAAGTGATAAATCTTGATGATGATTTAAGGTATGAATATGCTTGATGTGTTATGTTAGAAGTATAATTAAATGATTGATGTTGAGCTGGGGTAATATATATGTGATGATAGTACTTTAGGAATGTTGAATATGTATATGCGTTATGCATGAATCCTTAAATGCTTATGATTGTTTATGTTTGATTATGATGATGTGAAGCTAACCCCCAATGGTCTGTGGTTGACTGCCTACCTATTTGTATGAATGGGTAGACGGCATGCAGGACTAGTTGTTGCTTGCTTGGTGAGTGCTCGAGGGCGGGAGCTACCTCCGTTATTCGTTTTTGGAGTCTTAGTATAGGGCTCTGACTTAGGGTGTCGGTCTTTACCTTTATTTTGGATTGATTATGTTGTTGAGATTCTACCCATATGTCGGGATTTGGAGATTAAATGTGATGATGTATTATGAGTTTATGACATGAATATTTTGGAGATGTATGTTATTTATCCGCTGCGACATTTTGAGAAATTTTTAGTATGCATGTTTTGAGAACTAATTGAAGACGTGACGTCTATTTCTTGTATATTTGTATTATTCGCGTGTTTTATCGCTTTAATAGAAGTAGGGCGTTACACATTTATCACGTTTTCATTGTTTTTTATAGTCATCTTTCTAAAAGATATAATAATTAATAATTTACAACAGTAAAAAATAATATTTTATAATGTGACCACAAGGTGGCGTGACTTCTTTGATTCTCTATCGTTTACAAATATGTTGAGATATGTAGGTTTTAAAGTGTCTTGTTTGTCTACACTCTGGTTCTTCAAGCTTGAAAGAACTTTTATGCTTGTTGATTTGTTTAGGAAGTTGTTGGCACTTGGATTTTGATATTGTGTTGACGGTGGATCCATTAATTGTTTTTTGCAGAGGTTTAGTTTTCATTTTTTTAACCTGGTTTCGCGCCCGTGTACGGTTTCACTTTTGATTAGTGAATTTTTTTTACGATAGATTTGGTCGATCCACTTGGTCTGATTTATTATGTGGTATCCCCAATTTTTGTTGTACCTGAGTCATGTCTAATGTCTTAAGTCTCTTCATCTATTTCTTTTTATTTAATATAATTTATCTTTTGACAAAAAAAAATATAAAGAAAAAAATAAAGGCAGATTATTTTTAGAAAAGAAACAATCTTGAAACTGTGTAATTTTTTAAAAAGTAGTTATATGGCTTCTAGTAATTTTTTTTAACTCTTTAGATATTTAAAAGTTGAATTATAGGAAATTTTGTTTTGATTGGGATTAAGATCAATTTTGTTTGTTCTTTACAAAAAGATTAAGTTAATGTGTTTTATCAAGTGAGTTTGTTTTAATTTGTTTTTAAGGGAAATTTTTTTGGGAAAGTTGAAGCAAAATATACAAAAGGATATAGTTTTGATGACATGTCAAAAAATTAGGAGGGGGTAAGATTGTATTTTTGAAAGACATTAATTTCATAATTAGAGAATAGAATATTATAATTTTTTTTAACAGTTTAGATATTTAGAAGTTCAATTATAGGAAAATTTCTTTTTATTGAGATTAAGATTAAGTTTGTTCTTTAAAAAAAGATTAACTTTGTGTGTTTTATCGAATAAGTTTGTTTTAATTTGTTTTTAGGAGAGAAAAAATAGGGGGAAGTTGATGCAAAAGACACAAAAGGATATAATTTTAATGACGTGTCGAAAAATTAAGAAGGGGTAAGATTGTATTTTTGATAGACATTAAGTTTCATAATTAGAGAATAGATATTTTTTTTTTAACTATTTTGATATTTAGAAGTTGAATTATAGGAAAATTTGTTTTGATTGAGCTTAAGATTAAGTTTGTTCTTTAAAAAAAGATTAAGTTAGTATGTTTTATCGAATAAGTTTGTTTTAATTTGTTTTTAGGAGAGAAAAAATAGGGGGAAGTTGATGGAAAAGACACAAAAAGTTATAATTTTGATGACGTGTCGAAAAATTAAGAATGGGTAAGATTATATTTTTGATAGACATTAAATTTCATAATTAGAGAATAGATTGATGAATAAGAAGGAGGGGAAAGGTATAATTAAACTTGTTCGGAGAATGAGACTGTGACGAGCAACCCGAATCTAGAAGGGTGCAAATATGCATAGTGAGACATTTCCTTTTGACCTTTCATACTATCCTTACATGATCAAACGACTTTTTGTATGAAATGCCAGTGATTAAACATTGTAGAATAAATTAATAAAACATAAGGCGAGAATGTGAGATGGCATGAGAATTTATGAATGATGCGTATGTGTTCATTCTCACAAACCCCCCTCATAAAAATATAGAAACAAAAGTAATGCAAGATGCATTACTCAAATTCATTAACCAAAAAAGAAGATAAATACAAAGAAAAGGGGAATTAGGACAACATCTTTTTCAAAAACACATTTTTCAAAAACACATAAATCTAAAGTTAGGCAAGTCTAACCTATTTCTTTTGTATTATATGTTAATGTTATCAAGGAGGAAAGAGAACCAAACAAAAGAAGAAAATGTTAATCCAAAGTTAGTTAACTTTTTTTCTTTTAAAGAACAAAATTTATTTAATAATGCTCGAGACGAACAGATACCGATGATTCAGAGACTACAAAAGGCCCCATATATAGGCGGAACACCCAAACTAAACTCCATAAAGACACCCAAACACAACACCTAACTAATCCCTACCTTCAACACCCTTGAGGACAACCCCGCCAAATAAACTTCACCTCCTAAATCATCACTCGCAAGCCACCGCTGAAAGTGATATCCATAACAACCCATCGCCATTATTCAACCCAAAAAACACCCCTCTAAATAGAATAACTTGTACGCATCACTAGAACTGAGTCACACCCGAAAAGGTCCTATTCTAATACTCATTCGACTTCCACCACCTCTCAACCTCTGGTCCACCGAAAGAACACCAAATTAGCCCAAATCAAAACTTGAATCGAAGAACTGATTTCCGATCTCGAATCAAAAGTGACCGGCCCACCAAACTCCAACACCAAATCAGAAGGGTACCCCTCACCCCCGATCCACCAAAGCAACACCACAACCAGCCAAACAAGATTGTGACTAGATACCAACTCCGGATCTCGAAGCAAAAGCAACTAGCCCACCAGAATCCATAACACATAATTGTAAGGCCTTCGACACGATGTGAGGTGATGCAAACGAGAAAATCATATCAGAAAGAAAGAAACAGACTCAGCTCAAAGGACCCGCACACTCAAAGCACCCAACACTCCAAACAACCCAAATACAACGAGAGCTAGTGACGGCCAACATGGATCCAAAAACAGAGGCAGCTTACAACGGAAACACCAAGAACTCACCACCCACAACCGTTCTGTTCTCTTTTTTTTTTTTTTTTTTGAATCGGCATATATATTATAACACCACGCACCAGAAGTGCAAAATGGCTAAAGCAAAACACAACAGCAGGAAGCCTACTGATCGACAGAAAGAAAACAGCAGCAAAACAGAGCTAGCACAGCCAAAAACAGCCACAGGAAAAGGCAAAAAAGGCCAAAAAACTAACTATACAAAAGCCCATCCAATAGCCTACACAATGAAAACCACCTGCACTAGAAAACAGATAAAACCGAGCCACTGAAGCCTCTCTGCAGCAGATTCAAAAAGCCAGCACCTTTCATAGGTCTATTCACCGTTCGAATTTGTTTATTCCCTATGAAAACCATATGAAATGCTTCAGATAGTAGTTCAACAAGATTGAATTGTTTGAATTTGTTGATTATTATTTGAAAGTTTTCATATGGTTTTTCTTTATTTTATCCAATGATGTTAATTATATGTTAAAAATTCAATTTTTCTTTCTTCGATCTTGTTATTGATATTTCATAGCTATCAATTCAATGTTATGAGTTCTGTTCTCTTATGATATTTTTTTTCATGCATGATTGTCCCAATGATGATTTATAGTTATAAAAGTAGTGGACTGAATTTCTTGAAGAGAAATTTATTCAGAGGGATACTCTAATTTATTATTAATTTGTGTTTTTAAATCTGTTTATCATTGATTTGATGTTTAAGCACAGCCCTTAAGATCGCCTTTCAAATAAAATGGAAGCGTTTTGAGTCATTGCTGTGCTAAATTAAATTACTATAAGGTTTCATATTAGGGTTTTCCTTCTATGAAATCTTTTCCACCACTTGTTTTTTATTTATATTTGAGGCATATACCCTTTTACCATTGGATCTGTTATTTTTATCAATGTTAATATCTTTGGTTATTGGCTTCTTGTAAGTTTTTACCTAAAGATTTAGCTGATTCAATTTCAGTTTCATTGGTGCTTTATTAATGTCTCAGTTATCAAGTGGAAACATTTATTTAGGTTTTTGGCCACTTCAACCACTACACTTGGTGGTCACATCACATAAGGTTCCTTGATGGAACTGGTGGTGGAATGTGATGAAAAGTTACAATGAACACTGGATATATCGTTTAAGTGATCCTAATTTTCTGTGGTTTGATGTTTTTAAGGTTTGAGCAATGGCGTTCTTTGGTAAAATGGGGAAGCCACTCAAGAATTCTGCTGCCAAGCAGATCAATTACGGTGTATCTTTGGTATTTCAAGCAACTAGATCCATGTCATCCGGAAAGCTTTTTGTTGAAGGTATGTTAGTTTATCTTGTTGAATTTTCTAAATCGAGTGTGATTACAATTTTTTAAATTTCAATCACAATGCAGGTCTTTCATATAGAACTGATGAAAATAGTCTCCGAAAACATTTTGCTCGCTACGGGGAAGTTCTTGATGGTAATTTACTTTCTGACTCTCACAATCACTAGTTTTTCATCATTTCAAGTAGAGTTTATCAACAATATAAAGAATTAGGGAGAATAACAAAAGACGTTTCATTAGAATGACACTGACATAACATATCAAAGTAAAGTCACAAAGATAATATATAATAATACCTAATCAACTATACTACTAACTTAGAATTTTAAACCTATAACATTGTGCTTCATAAACAAATTGTGAGCACCATCTTGACTCACCAAATTATCCGAAAGAAACACCTTAACATGGTGCTTCACAAACAAATTGTGAGCACTATCTTGACGTCACCAAACAACCAAAAGAAACACTATAACGTCGTGCTTCACAAATAGCCAAAGTAGCTACTAACCAAAACCAAATTAAGCCAAAGGAAACCAAATCAAGCTGAACAGAACAAAACCAAACAAAACAAAAACAAACTAACAGATAGAGTAAGAGAAACTAAATAAGGGTCTTAAATTGACCCAACCAAACCAAAGAGAACCAACTAAAGAAGAACATCAACCAACCAAGCCACACACGTTAATGATTATGAACAACACCAACCACAATTGTTCTTTCCTCGACTAATTCAACTAAGCATTGAACCATGCTCTATCTTAACTCACCAAAAAGCAAAACGAAACATATTCCCAGACTTTTGGTTTTGGAAACTCAATGGAAGTAACGAGTTGTTCAAGGAGGATTGAACCATGCTCTTTGATGTCATGTTAACAATATAGAGAATTAGAGAAAATAGCAAAGAAGACTAGGATTTCATTTGAATGGATCGGCCATAACATATCAAAATGAAGTTACAAAGATAATACTAGACTACTAACTTAGAAACCTTAAGGGTCCGATAGCATATGCCCAATAACTTATTATCTAACAGAGGGAATATAAAAAAACATCCGTTTCAACTTTTAAATTGTTTATGAATCTGACATAGTGAGCCAAAGCAAACTAGTATGATGTTCATTTTCTGTATGATTTGATTAGGTGCTTACTTTGTTTTGACAGAGTGAAGGTAACTTATTTATACTTGTGTACTCA
This sequence comes from Medicago sativa, assembly GCF_051527215.1. Classification (NCBI taxonomy): domain Eukaryota; kingdom Viridiplantae; phylum Streptophyta; class Magnoliopsida; order Fabales; family Fabaceae; genus Medicago; species Medicago sativa. The sequence continues at coordinate 51,530,839 of NC_140751.1, read as the reverse complement.
TAAATGCTATTGTTTTTTTTTTTTTTGTGGGTTTATTTTGTTCCTCTCTTTTGTTAGAATTAGTTTACAATTGTAGAGTTGTTTAATTGCCACCAGTTGTCATGCGTGACAAAATGGCAAGCAACAACGAATGTTTATATGACAAACAATAAATATTGTAGTTGTGTCAAAGAATATGTATTTCATGATATGGTGATTATTGATTTGTACACTGAAACGGACATTTTTAATGTTCTTTCAGCAAAGATTATCAAGGATCGTGAAACAGGCAGGTCTCGAGGTTTTGGTTACGTGACTTTTGCAACGACCAAGGAGGCGTCTGCTGCCCTTCAGACGATCAATATTTCCCTTCAGGCCATGAAAAACCAGGTATTATCAGTTTTTCCCATGAATCATCTTGCTAAATCACATGGTGAGCATGACTTCAAGCCTCCATTCAAGAATTGAGTTTTCATCACTTAATGTTTATATTATTTTATGAACTATGAAATAGTAAAATACCCTTTGTTCATATTGGAGGAAGTAATTGCAGTTATTTAGCCAAAGATAAGATAGAAATATTAAATGCATATGTGGCTGTGATATCCTTATTACCTGCATTATGGTATTCTCTTTGTTAATGATCTATATCATCTGTTTTTATATTTTTTAGATCTCTTCAGTAATATACTTAAAAAGGATAATATTAGAGAAACCATGAATTTTTTTTCAAAATGGAATCAGATTTCAAAAGCTTGACTGAGTATTTGAAAAATATACTCCCTCTGTCCTGTATTAATTGGCATACTTGCTTGTTTTGTTTCACACAAACTAAGAAAAAACTATTAACTAAAGAAAAGAGAATAGTAATTTTACCAAATTATCTTTGTAAGCATTGATGTATGGCAACCCAGTGCACTAGAGCTCCCGCATATGCAGGGTCCGGGAAGGGGTCCCACCATTTGGTGTATTGTACGCAGCCTTACCCTGTTTTACACAAGAGGCTGTTTCCAGGACTTTAACCCGTGACCTTTCAGTCACATGACAACAACTTTACCAGTTGCGCCACGGTTACCCCTCAGTTAGATGGTAATATGTTTTTTTTTTATTTTTAAAACATGACAATATTGTGGGACGGAGGGAGTAAGTTTTAGTATTTACCAACTTATATTTATACTTGTATATTTAATCAATAAAGAAAGAATGATGGTACAAATTTTTATAAGGCAGTTGTATTACAATTTCACCATCAACTAATTGTTGATGTTTGTTTATATCGGCTCATTTTGCTGCTCTTTGCAAAACTCAAAAAGCTGGCAATGTTTATTGTAGCATCTAAAATTGTGTTGTCACAGGATCCTAATGGTCGGAGGGTACGAGTGAACTATGCTAGAGAAAGGTTGCGTCCTGGTGAGTTTTGTGCCTATAGTGTCCCAAGCAGCTATCACGGTAGCCACCTCAAGACTAGTTACGCCGCTGATGGTGAAATAAGCATATCTAAGGCTGGACCATTAGATAATGATTATGAAATAAGCATAATGAAGGGTGATTCCAAGCTGCTGGATGCGCTGAAAAGCATTTCAGAAGTTATGACGGTAGAGTAACATGTGGGACTCATGATATAATCAAGTGGGTTTCAAACATGGTGGAGTTTAACATGGTAACAGTTGATCCTTTTCCACTATGGAAAAAGTGACTTTTTGACCATTGATTTTTGATTTAATAATAAAAAAATTGATTGGTTGAGATCTAAGACTTGCTACCCTTTAGTAAACTTTTTGGATTTGCAACACCCACAAAAATTTAGACCCCACACACAAATTGAATATAGTTTAGTTTATTTGTTTGATTTTTTTTTTGGCCAAATACCTTTTTTGGTTCTTTAGTTCGACATAATTCATAATTTAGTCCTTTGAATTTTTTGAATTAGGTTCTTTTAGTTTCAATTATGTTCTTTTAGTTTGACATAGTTCCTTAGTCCTTAGTTTGAAAAGTTTCAAATAGGTCTTTTTAGTTGATAAACTGTTTCACCGTTACCCTTGTTGTGATGTAGCCCTTAAGTTGTTGACTTTGATCAAAATGTTTTCTTTTGAAATCTCTAGGGTGTCGAAACGCTACGTTTAATGGTCATAAATGATCATTTATAGTGCTAGGAAAACGATTATTTACAACAACAAATGCCTTTCTAGTACTATTAAACGGTATTTATAGTACTAGAATGATCATTTGTGGCAATTAAACGTAACGTTTTGACACCCTGAAGCTTTTAAAAGGCAATATTTTGATCCAAGTCAACAACTTAACGACTACTTCTGTATCAGTTAATTATTAACTGATAGTAGGGGTAACAGTGAAATAGTTTATCAACTTAAAGAACCTATTTGAAACTTAAAGGACTAACTTGAAAATTTTGTCAAACTAAAATCACCTAATTGAAACTTTCGAAACTTAAAAGGACTAACTTGGGAATTTTGTCAAACTAAAAGGACTAAACATGGTATTTGACTTTTTTTTTTATTGAATGAGCTTTATTTTATGGGCTTATGGGAATCCGAAAATAAACCCAAAATTGAACCAACAGTCTATTGAAACATCCATATGCAAATTTCAGCCTCACCATATAACCAAAACATTTTTTAATATTGAGTTAAACAAGTTTTTAGCCCTTATAGTACGTTTAAGTATAAACTATTATTAAAAATTTATAAATTTATGGACCCCAAATTGAAGGGACCTTGAGTGAACCTCAACAAATTACCTACACTAGCCAGTCATCTTCTTCAAACACTCAATTCCTCCATCTTCTTGTCATAACCCATTCCTTATTCTTGTGGAATTAAAAGTTGCATCGGCCTCTTCCTCTTTGTTGTGAGGATTCAAACTTACTTACAATTGTCTCTACTTCTCCTGGCAATCAAGAACTGAACTGGTTCTTTTGGTGCATTAACACGACTTTATTGGATTCTGTATTATATTAGGATCAGTTTTAGGAACAAAAGCCTTCACTTTGGTCCAACAACAGGGACATTTCTCTTTCCAACCTTTTATTGAACAATTTTATTTTTGATCTAGTTTTCATGGACATCTTTCCTGAACAAAGTGACTCTCATAAAACCAACCTAATATTGTGGAAAAAAATAAAAATTTGATTTTGTTTGTGTGGCTGTTCAAGCTCATCTCTAATGGCTTTTCAAGCTCCAATTTTATTTCAAACACTAATCAATAATTTTTTAATGGTTGTTTTTCTCAAGTATTTGATCGAATATTAGTAAATCACCTCTTGAATAATGATTAAGATTTTCAACTTTAAAAAAAAAAGATCGAATATTTTGAAATTTTCCATCAATAAATCAATAAATTTTCAACGAAAGGAGTTTGTGTGAGTGTTTACATGAGTAGTGATATTTTTAACAACCATTTTGGTACAACCTTTGAGACAACTTTGTTATTATCTCTTCTCATTAGTCAAAAACAATAGAGAGAGAGAGAGAGAGAGAGAGAGAGAGAGAGAGAGAGAGAGAGAGAGAGAGAGAGAGAGAGAGAGAGAGAGAGAGAGAATAAAAACATAATGTGAGTATGAGAGAAAAAGTTGTATAAAAGTTGTACCAAAATAATTGTACAAATATCATTTCTCTTACATGAAAGGAGTTTTTTCCCTAAAAAAAATAAATAAAGTTGTGACCGGCTAGTATAGGTCATTTGTTAAGGTTCATCCATTGTCCTTTTAATTTGGGGTCCACATTAGGGCTCCCAAGGTTGATGGTTACAAAATATGAGTTGGAGTTGAAAGATTGATGAAATATTTTAAAATCTTGTTATATATATTTTCAAAAGAAAGATCTAATTGATTTTTTTTTTTTTACCACATTAGATTTTATTAAGTATATCTTATTTAATTTACATTAGATAGATCCAAGAGTCCGTTTCAAAAAAAAAAAGATAGATCCAAGAGTCGATACAAGTGGACTACAAAATTTTGATCTGACTTTCTACCACTAACTCTTGTGTGACGGGAATTGGTTTTGTCATAATTGGTTTTGATTGAACTGATTTCGAATAAAAGTGAGTTGAACATAAATTTGATTTATGTTTGGATTCCTTAACATAAAAGTGATTGTCATTTCATGATGTTTGGATAATTTGAATAAAAAATACTTAAAAGGGTTTAAATACATATGGATATACTAAAATTAGATTTAATTTCTGTTTATATAATTATTTAAATTTATTTTGTATTATTAAGTTCAACTATTTATAGAAAAAATTGTCATAAAAGTGGGTTTCATAATAAGATTTTTTTTGTGGTGGTCAAGTTTCGAACCCCAAACCTTGCATATATTATGCATTGTTCATAGCAACTGAACTAAGCTCACGCGGACATGTTTCGTAATAAGATAAAGGGTTAATTATGTTTAAGGTCCTTATAAATAGGCGTGTTTCCAACATTAGTTCCTACTTAAATTTTAATAAATTTTTGGTCCCAACGTTTTTGCCGTTAGCAAAATTGGTCCCTGCAGTCAAATTTACGCTGACTGGACAAACGGAGAAAACCACATGGACACCACATGGGATGCCATGTGGACTCATTAATTGATGTGGCATGCCAGCATGGCAAAAATAATAATTAAATTAAAAAATTTATATTTATTCATTTCAATCATTAATAAAACCAAATTAAAACAAATAAAAATACATGAGTTTCCCTAAAAAAAAAAACGTAAGTTATCTTCAAAGCAAAAAAAAACTTGAAATCACTAGATACATCTATCTCTCACCGTCTCTAATTCAACAAACTTCTGGGTTTGTTTGTCTCAACATCTTATCAATTTGAGAAAAAACTCAAAAACATATTGTAAAAAAAATCAACTTAATAAAAGCAAAACCATGAGATTATTGACCTGTTCAATTCAAACTAAACCCAACAACAGCAACAACAACCAAATAGCACTTCAAATGCAACCCAAAACCTGAATAACATTCCAATCGTATAAATAAATATTCGTTTTCAACCCAGACACGTAGGTCACTGCGACGTGTTTGCAAGCGAATGTTAAAAGAGCGTCGCCGGCGAGAACGAGGTGGTGAAGAGAGTGTGATGAAGAATTGGTGAAGTGAGGGACGAAGATGATTACTTAGGTAACTGGGGGGAGAGGTTGTGTTGATTGTGTTTGAGGTGTCTTTGAAGGAAGAAGATGTGATTGAAACTAGTGATGGTGGTGAGGAGTGTTTTGCAATGTTCGGTGGTGACTGCCGTGATGCCACACAATTTCGCCGCGCCGATCTGCCATTGTCAACACGTTGATACAAAACCATGAGATTATTGCCATGTTTCCCCCTTTTTCATTTTCATTTCTCCTTTTTCATGCTATGTTCTTGCTACATCTTTTTTAATTTGAGTACTGGAAGTGCAAAAGAAAACTTGGATTGAAATTTGTGGATTGAAAAGAGATGGAGCAGGGGTGTTGGGAAAAGATGAATTTCTGACAGACACATTTAAAGTTGAGGGCTTATGCCCTGTAATGCTTAGTCATTCACCACGTTGAGAGTCTATACTCTATAAGTTGAGGACTTATGTCCTGGAATGCTTAGTCATTCATCCTTAAAGTTGAGAGCTTATACCCTTGAATGCTTAGTCATTCACATTTAAAGTTGAGAGTTTATGCCCTGGAATGCTTAGTCATTCACCACACTGAGAGCCTATGCTCTATAAGTTGAGTGCATATGCCCTGGAATGCTTAGTCATTCATCCTTAAAGTTGAGGGCTTATGCCCTGGAATGCTTAGTCATTCATATTTAAAGTTGGGGGCTTATGCCCTGAGTTGGTAGCACATGCATAATTAAGTTGTCAAGTTGATGAAGTTGTTGTTGCATTTGTCGTTGATGTTAAGTGGTCAAGTTGATGAAGTTGTCGTTGCATTTGTCGTTGATGTTAAGTTGTCGTTGATGTTGAGTTGTCGATGTTGTTGTCGTGTTGTCAAGTTGTTATTGTAACTAATGAGTTGATAATGAGTAATTATGTGAAGCATTAATGTTGTATAATTGTTGTTTATAATGTTAAATTTGTTATTATTTATGTTGTTAAATTCTGTTGATGAATTATATGCTTATTATTATTGAATGTGAATCTCACCCCTTCTGTTTGAATGTTGCCTCTACGTGGGTAACGTGCAGATAACCAGGATTAGCTCTTGATGTGAGTTGACTCCCTCACGTGTCGTCTTAGGATCGCTCTGATACGTAACAGGATGGGATCTTTGCATTGCTTCCTTTTTGTTACGTGTCTTTATGAATTATGTTGATGAACCATTGAAATGGAATGTTTAATAAGTTGTTTATGTTGAAGCCTTTAGTGCCAAATATTGTTTAATCTTTTAAGAATTTTTCCGCTGCGACGTATTCGAAATTATTGACAGCAGTCGTTTCAAATAAAAAGTAGATTTTAAATCTATTTATATTTTAAAGAACGAAATGTGACATCTTGTTTGTGATGAACTCTGATTTATTTTATAATATTTATATGTTGGAAAAATGGGGTTTTACAAAAACCTCATAAAAAATTGTGATAAATACTTGTCTCGTACATTTTTATGTATAAGTTACAAATATTTGTTCTATGTTTTTTTTTAATATTTATCAATTAAAAACATCTGACGGTATCTATTCAACTTCTATCCATCTGGACCGCTCAATGTGGAGCCTACAAAGCATCTGACGGTGAGCATATATTACTCCGTCACCATGATGTTAGGAGGGCTTCAACACAGATAACGAGCACACCTTCGTGTTGTCCGTTCCTTCGAGATATATTTCAAATTCTTCGTAAAGACATCCGCAGTAACACCCCGTTTTCCCAACATATAAATATTATAAAATAATTAGAGTTCATCACAAACAGGATGTCACATTTCGTACTTCAAAATACCTTTAAACATGTATAGAGTTAAAATCTAATCTTTATTCAACAACTGCTGTCAATAATTCCAAACATGTTGCAGCGGAAAAATTCTTAAATGTTTAAACAAATACTTGGCACTAAATGTCTCAACATAAACAACTTAAAAATTCCATTTCAAATGGTTCATCAACATAATTCATAAGACACGTAACAAAAGGAAGCAAAGCAAAGATCCCAATCCCATTACGTATCAAAGCGACCATAAGACGACGCGTGAGAGAATCAACTCACTTCAATAGTTATTCCTGGTTATCTGCACGTTACCCACGTAGAGGCAACATTCAAACAGAAGGGGTGAAATTCACATTCAATAATAATAAGCATTATAATTCATCAACAGAATTTAACAACATAAACAGCAAAAAATAAACAATAAATAACAACATAATAAATTATTCACAACAGATTTTCATGTCAAACCAAAGCTACTGGAAAGATATCACAATTATCAACAACTTTCATGTTTACACCAAAGACTAACTTAGAATAGAAACGTATGAAACAGACGCCTGAATGCGAAACAGGAAATGCTGCCACTGGGCAACTCACGAGGCGAGGGAAACTACTCGCAGTGGCGAGTTCAATTCTTGGCTACTTGTTGTGGCGAGCAAGGGTACTCTCGAGGCGAGCTGATAGCTCTTGGGTTCTTGACATTTTCACCCAAAAATCATGTTTTAAACTTCCATATACCCAAATTTGATCCAAAAACTTGCCTAATCATTTCTATTCATATTAAGGCACTCAAAACCATATAAAACACGACCCAAAATAACGTTTACAAAAATCATATTTTCCTACTGAGTTACTCGTTGTGGCGAGCGATAAAAGGCTACTCGCGAGGCGACCAAGTCTTACTCGCGAGGCGAGTTATGACAGAACAGGTTACGAGAATATGTCAGTTCTTCATCAAGAACCCCAATTCTCTTCCCCCCAAATCCAAAAAACTGATTAGAACATTGCACTATGAATAACCTATGATCTGAACACCAACTGTATGCAAATTCAATGGGTTTTCTAATATATTAACAACCTTTACAACTCTTAAACCCTAATTCACAAATTCAAAACAAAACATGTTAAACCCAATTTCAGAATTACACCACTTAGAATTAGAGAAGGTTAATCCAACCCTGACTTTAGATTGATTGATTGCAAGGATTCTACAAACTTCTCTTCTCTGACTCTTCTCTTCTCTAGGTTTCTCCTTTTTCTCCCAAAAACTGTTTGCACGCAAATCCTATTTTCTAACTCCGACTCTCCTCTTTTATATAAGCCTTAACCTACTTATTTTCTCTTATTTGCAATTCTGCCTCCAAAGCCTCATAATTCTAAATAATTATATTCCTCTACTAAATAATAAGATAGGGGCTACTAATAAATATTAACACACAACAAAAAAAATACCACTTATCAAATATATTAATTAAATTACAAAAGAAAAGACTCTAAACTCAAACAAATAAATAAATAAATAAATAAAATAGGGCGTTACAAGTTCTGCCGCTCAGTCTTAAAGTCATCACTCTTTACCAAGAGCCACGATTTGGGGTGCTACTGTTCTGGATTGGTCAAAGACCTGGGCCCAGTTGCTCAGGCCCAATAACAAATCAAGCTCAAATGCTGCATTTGGCCATTTACTTTCAAATCACCCTTTTCTGTGAGGAGGTGCTCGAAGCAACTGAGACCACTCCAAACGAACTGTAACATCTCTTTCCCACGTTCCCACGAATATCTCACCAGCGGTTACACTTCCCCCGATTTCATAACCGCCGACACTAGTGTGCCATTACAACGACTCTGCATTCACCCACCTTTGTAAATAGGAGGCTCCTCGCAGCCTCCAAGGTAGAATCTCTTTCACTTATCAACCTCATTTCCAAACCTACTGACTTGAGTGTCGGAGTGCCTGCAGACACACACATCCCCGTCGTTCCAGTGTTCCATTATAATATTTCACCACCTTCAAACCACCACATTAAAGAAGCACCAGCAGCCACATTCTAATTAGGTACGATCAATATTTTTTGCATGATTTTTCACTTTAAGGGTTTAGGGTGTTACACAATTAGTCATTCGTCTTCAACAAAGCTCGAATAAACTTCTTTTGTCTATCTGCCACGTCAGGGTCATACCATCTGAAGAAGTTGCATTTTCTTATCTGAAAGTACCTTCCACAACCATAGAATCTCCTACCTGAGTTTTCATCTATCCAAGCAGTTACTAATGGAGCTTCAGAACCACAATGACATTCCAACCTTGCTCTGCATTTCAATGGAGTTGTGGTACCAGGATTAAGGATGAAGAAAAAGATGGTGAAGGAAAACGAAGCTAAACGATGAAAAAGATGAAGGAACAAGAATGTTGGAAGAGCGGCGTTTTGGAGAAGAACGATGGATTTGAGTTATGATTTTGGGGTTTAAAAACCCTAAAATCTGACTGTTATCTATATCCTCTCTCCTCACATGCCATTTTCTTTTTTAATTCTTTTTTTATTGTTTTTTTTTTAATTAGCTATTATCCACGTGACCACTCACTTATCTCAATTGAATGCCACATGTGCTTTGACCTGGTCAAAATAGGAGGGGGGGTCACTGAGTTGGAAAAGGGGGTGAAGTTGGGGGGCTGGAAAGTGTTTTTTTTAATAGGGAGCCAAAATTGCTACGGAGGCAAACACAGGGGGCCAAAAGTGTGTTTAAGCTAAACAAAATTGGTCAAGGGGGTTCAAACCTCGACCCCTGCATATAATATAAAATAATCCAACCAACTGAGTTAAACTCACGGAGATGATAAAGTAGTCATTTAAATTGTCTAAATAGAGATTTTTTTTTTGGGGAATTAGTCACTTTAGTCCCTGAATCGGAAGGGATTCGTCACTTTAGTCCCTGAATGCAGATAAATTGCAAAATAGTCCCTGAATGTAGACTTTGTTAGTCAATTTAGTCCTTGAATGCAAACTTCGTTAGTCAATTTAGTCCCTGAATGTAGACTCCGTTAGTCACTGTAGTCCCTGAAATTGACCATGCAGGGACTATTTTGCAATTTCTCTTCATTCAGGGACTAAAAGTGACGAATCTTCTCCCATTCAGGGACTAAAGTGACTAATTCCCCCTTTTTTTTTTCCTACTAGACAATCAAACCAATACTTAATAAAAATAGTAAACTGAGGAGTTTTCAAAGGTTTTTTTTTTATTTAAGAGAGGGGTTTTCAAAGGTTGGTTGCAATCGAAAATAAAATAGAATGAAATTAGACTGATAAAAGCGATTAATGGGCAGACTAGAAAAGAGAAGTCCAATTTGTATGAAAATTGCTTTTCTGACCTCCAATACTTCCTTAAAAACATATGGGAAATACGTTTTTGCCCCCAGCGGTAAGCTGCACTTAGGTTCGGTTCATGACAGAACATCAATTGTGATATTACGCGTTTCGGTCGAACAATCAAAATAAATCGAGGCTTATTCAGAATGCTACCAAACTTTGCAAATTCTCTACATGTATTTTTACAGAGGTGTCTATAACGTTTCGTAGCATTCCGACTAAGTCTCGATTTATTTTGATTTCTCGACCAAACCGTGTAAAATTGCAATTTATTTCCAAGTGTGAGTTTGGAAAAGTGACCGAGAGGTTTAATTTTTTCACAATTTTTGCACACATGTTTAGGACAAAAAACATCTCCCACAAAAAAATTAAATTTTTCAACAAATGACAGATTAAATATGATTTTTTTTACGCGTCTAAAACTCAAGACACCAAAACATTATCCTAGAAATCGAATTTTGAGTTTTTTTTTTGCAGACACCACTATAAAACTACATATAGATGATCTACAAATTTTCGTAGTATTTCAACTAAGCCTCAATTTATTTTTATTTTTTTTACCAAAACAGGTAAAATCACAAATATTTTCCCAACTGCGCGTCCGAAAAAGTTACATAGAGGTTGATTTTTTTATTATTATTTTTTGCACACATGCTAAGGACATAAAAAAAAAATTCCCACAAAAATTAGAATTTTCCGACAATGGACGGATTAAATATGAATTTTTAATGCGCAAAAAACTTAGGAAACCAAAACATGGACCTAGAAATCGAATTTTGAGATGATTTTTTTGCAAACACCTTTATAAAAATACATATAGAGGATCTGTAATGTTTCGTAGCATTCCGAATAAGCCTCAATATATTTTTAGTTTTCGATCGAAACGCGTAAAATCACAATTGATTCTCTGTGAGGAACTACACTTTAACTGCAGCTATAGTGAGGCGGTAGTGGGCAAAAACGTATTTTCCATGTGTGAAAAGCAATTCTCATTTTGTATTAGGATGGTTATTGGGCTGGGCCGACTAGATAATGTAGTGATGGAGGATGGTTGTATTTAAACCCTAAAACCTAAAACACATAAGTTCAGTTCGATGGTGTTTTGTTTTGTACTTGTTCCTTTGTCGGCTGCCGCATCTCCTTCATATGTCTCTGATCCATCCTCTTTCGTAATTGTACTTGTTCCTTTGTCGGCTCCCGCATCTACTTCTTTTGTCCTAGATCCATCCTCTATAGTAATTGTACTTGTTCCCCTAAGCATGAACTCCAATTTATCAATGTTATTGCGGCCATCACATCGCATCCTCAAAAGGATGATGACAACACAACAAACCCACGCTCCCCAATTGGTTATGAAAAAACACCACTCAAACTTTCCCCCCATGAAAAAAAAAGGTTACCCTATTGAGTTACTATGGTTAACCTCCTCCTTTCCGACGGGCTCCTTTGTCGATAATACGAATGACCCAATGCTTCACCCTTGCGATCGAATGATTCCTGTTGTCAATCGCCTCATTCGCCGTTTCAAATCATTTGACACTATTATCCAAAAGTTGGAATCTATTGGTTATTTCGAGTCAGACAAAAACAACTCTCTACACTCCGGTTTACATTTGATAAGGTTTTTGTCGCATACAGGGCACCACGATCTGCTCGTTCATACCTATCATCACATGGTAAAACTTCATGCCTTTGTTCCAAATACATTTGCTAAAAATTTACTTATGGATTCTCTCTTTACAACTGGTCAATCCCAATTTGCTTTTTCTGTTTTCTTGCATATCAATTCACCTAATTTTTTTACCTTCGACATTGCTCTTTTTCATCTTTCCCATTTGAATGACATTGCCAATATTTCACATGTTCTTACACACATGTTGAGGATGGGTTATTATCCTAGTCATGATGCTTTTAATAAACTTGTGTATTCCTTTTGCGAAATCAACGCAATACCGCGAGTGTACCAACTTTTGGGTCTAATGGTTGTTAAGTTAGGGATTGAAATCAATGTTAATGTTTGGACTTTACTCATGACTAAGTTCATTGAATTGGAAAGCTTCAATGACATGAATGCCATGCTTTCTGATGGTTTTGTGCCCCAAGATAAAGATAGTTGCATTGCGCACGTACATGCAGTTTGTGAAGAAGTTAGAAATGTTGCATCATCTGGTGTGTTTCATATTCCGGACTGTGATTATCAATCATACCAGTTTTTTTACTTAAGACAGTTGGTTGATTCAAGATTGAGTTGAGCGACATGAATTGTGAAAAAAATGGTGAAACAGAGCTTAGCTTCTGTAGCTCTCTTTAAATAGACTTATATTTATTTATATGTTTTGACTTATATTTATTGATGTTTTACTTTAACTAGATAATTACTACTGGTACTGGGTTTATTGGTTAATGATTGTTTGTTTTTGCAATGTACTGTATTATGTTGGTTATTCTATGTTTCAGCAATGTCATGTATTGTATCATTGTATTCATATACAAATTATGCAACACCCACCTTCCTTTCTGTATTTCATCACCATATTAATAGATATTCAATATAAAATGGAAAAGATTCAAATAAACGGCAACTAGCCCAATAAATGGCAGCCCTTGATTATCGACTTCAAACATTATCAGCTTGCACATGCTCAAAAGTTTGATTTTTGTGCAGAAGTACTGGCCTCCAACATATTTCATGGGTCTGAACAATCAACAATATCATTTACGCATGAATGCCAATCTTATCTGCTGTTAATTTGTTGTTCCAAAGCGGTTCTACCACAAACAGCAGCCCCATGGCCTCCAACATTCTTGTCTTAGTTACTACAATGTTCAAGACCACCTCCTTCACTGAATTAAAGGCGCTGGTTTATGACAGGCAGCAGGCCTGCAGCGCACCGACAACTTCTATTGTGATTACCATCAAATAATGCCTGCCAATTGTCCTTGTTCTCGGCAAAACATACCGGGTAAGATGTGGGAAACTGGACGACCTGCTCTCAATCTCATATAGGTTGGAATGCAAAACCTTGCCCATGTATACACACCACATCAAATAACGTACTTTTTGTCGTGCACGTACTCTCCACAAATTGTTCGCAGTGCCTGGCTCATGAAGTCTATTACTATCATCCGAGGTTCTCATTATAGCATTATATCCATATTTACCTGAGTAACACCCGTTGCGGTTCTCGTCCCAAATTAATTTCTCCTCTTGAACTAAGTCAGAGAGAGACAGCTAGCATTCCATCTTTACTCACTCTCCACCAACATTGATTAAAAATTACCTTTTATTTCTTTTGATTTTGAGGAGATCTAATCCAACAACCGTCACTATATTAGATGAATTATCTTTTCCTCGTTGCTAAGTGGTTCCCAATATGGTTTTTGTTTATGGTACAGATTTGGTCGTATGTTTCGTCGGCTAATGTTTCGTAATATTAAACATTGTCGTTATGCAAATAAGAGCTTAGAAAGAGATTGAAACAAATCAGCAGAAAATGGTTAAAGAAGCTAACTTCTTTACTTTAAAGACCAATGATGAGTTCACAACGTTTTTAGTGTATGTGGATGACATCACAGTATCAGGAACATCTATGGTTGAAATTAACATAATAAAGTAAAGTCAATTTTTGATGTTAATTTTGGATTAGAGGTAGCTCATTCCACTCTTTGAATTACAATCTCACAGAGAAAATATTGTCTTGATTTGTAGGAAGAAACTGACTTGTCTTTTAGGAGCTAAGCATGTGAGTACTCCTCTTAATCCTTTAATGAAGCTCCATCAAGACTCTAGTGTACCCTATGCAAATATCGCCTCATATACACATGTCTCATGAAAATAACCCCCAAAGTGAGTTAGCTCATGTTCGGTATACTCAACGCAAGTTAACTTACGCTGAATATCAGCATGAGTTAACGCATGTTGAACTCTAGCATGAGTTAACTCATGTTGGGTTGCATTCAAATATATTACATGGTTGCAACTTGCAACACGTTTTTCAGCTACCTTAATTAACTTTTGTTAATATCATTTTCCTCACGATAAGGTAAATTCCATTTTAGGAAATCAATAGTTCTCATCACTCTAACCTTAAGTTCTATAAATTGGAGAGATTTTTGAGCCAATTTATTCATACAAACACGTTTGTTTTGGCCTTACTTTTGTCCTGATTATCAAAAGATGTGTGTTTATAACAGAGCCACAGAAGAAGAAGCTGGTCCAAATGCTCAAAGCGTGGCTAAATCCTCTAATGTTCCATTATTTCATAATGCTGGTATATGGCTTGTGTTATAGATATGTATATGTGTGTGTGAAAGTATTATGAATTCTGTTCTATACCAAACAAAAAATGCTCATTCCCAACTGAAATGACTATAATACCCCTGTGTGAGTTAATTTGTGTTGGAGGTTATTATGAATTCTTCTTCTTTCTTTCATTTACGCTAGTTTCTTCTTCTTTCTTCCATTTATGACAAGTTTTGCTTCTTGCACTGGTTCTTTACGTGCAAAATGGGGTTGGTTATTATTAGTTATACTCAAAATATACCACTATCTATTAATTAATTTCTAGGTGGCATTTATGGTGGGAATGTCTCTTAATTTTCTCATGATGGTAAAAACTCAAATACACCATTGATATATTATTAAATTATTGGATGGCTTGGATATAAGATTGGATACCTTTTGTACCATTTGTCTTGTTAATTTTAATTTATTTATGAATGTGCCCCTCTATTACCTATTATTATGCATTTATATATTTATATCAAAGATTTATTTACGGATCTGAACGTGGCCTTTAATTTTCAAACTAACTGAAATGCTTTGATATTTTTTTTACGTGACAAATGACAATTACATTTTTTATGATATAGTTTGTGATCCCTAAAAAAAAATTATATAGTTTGTGATTGAGTTTTAGCAATTATTTTTGACAGATTTGTTGTTACAATTTTGTAGTCTTTTAATGATAAAATAATTAAATAATAGTAAGAAAAAGGTTTATCAATAATAATAGTATTGTAAATCTGCTTTCTTTATGTAAAAAACGTGTAAAAAAAGTGTATTAGTAGTATTGAATACCTAAACCAAAGATTTTTTTGATTAATAATTGTTTGTTTATCAATAATAGTATGTAATATCCCCTAAAAAAATAATGTAATATGTAAAATCCTCTCAAAAGAGCTAAGCTACACAACAATTATCTTTATGAGTGCTTAATTAAACATCAATTAGGCACATTTCTGGAATGGATACCAACTTTAGAGGTGGTCCACCATAGACCTTATTAAATCTTTTATTTATAACTATATGATCTTTTTTTTAAAATGGATACCCTTGGATCATGGATGAATCTATTGTAGTTTATAATAAACCACAAACACATAATCCTCATCTTCTTCCCTGTGTTCTTCTTCATCTTCTTCCCTATCGTTCTTCTTCATCCCCAAATAAACCAAAAAAAATCAAAAATATAAAACTCTCATTCATTATTTTTAATTAATTAATCCTTTTTTTTGACAAGTTTAATTAATTAATCCTTAAATCACTAATAAATCCCCAAATCAATATCATTTATTTGGATACATAAAATTGCCAATTGACAAATGCGGTATTTTTAGAAGTTCTGGAAGAAACAAGAAACGAAATTCAACACTTCTGCAAGAACAAAATTGAAAATTTACAAAAAGGTCATCTGCAAATTCATAAGAAGAAAAAACAAGTTTAACAGTTATGGAACAAGAAAATTAAAAATTGAGAAAAAGGTTAAAGTGAGAGTGAACCATGCCATTAAGATTGGAGAATCCATTGGCTAAAGTGAGGGTTTTTATGAAGCCACTTTGAAAAGCATCACTGAGATTATAGTGGTGTGAGTTTTGCTGAGTGGAAAGGGTAATTGTTGAGATTTGGTTGTAGTGCATTGATTAGATTTGGTGTAATCGTTGTTAAGCCATGAGTTTTCCTGTCTTTAATTCACGGAATCACCACATTAATTAAATGGATAGGGATTGTCCTGGTTGTTATGCCAATGATTTTTCATTTTTTTTTTCCTGGGTTTCCTGGATTTCTGAATTGATTTGTCTGGATCTTTGTTAGAGAAGGCGATTGAAGAATAAAGAATCAGAAATCAACATGAAATCAAAGATCTTTGTTTGTTGAGGATGAGTGAAAAGTAGAAGATGGGTTTTTTTGAGTTACAGACAATTGAATGATTTATTAAAAGATGGGTGAAATCAAAGTCTTTTTTTTTTTTTGTTAAGAAACTCAAGGATCTTCATTTGTTGGGTTACAGTCTCACGATTTGGTACAAAGATAAGATTTTTTCGTTAATAATATTCATTTGTGTAGAAAAAATAATAAAGACAGTAATTGGGCAGTACAATCATATTTAGTTTTGTGGGGGTGAAAATTGTAATAAAGGAAAAACTGGTATTACTTGCTATAACCAGTCAATTCAGATTTTCCCATCATGGGAAAATTATGAAGTTTTCCCATCATAACCTGCACCTAATTTCTATCCCTTATAGATCTTCTATTCCGTGAAGCAGAACAAGAACAAGGGAAAAATTAAATCGTGAAGCAGAACAAGAACAAGGGAAAAATTAAATGATCCCACACTCCTTTTTCATGTTTTTACATATTATATTATATAAATCATCAGAAACATGCCAAATATTTGAATGATCAAAACCCATTTGATTGCTCTTTTCATTAATTTAATAATACCTGCCCATTTGAAGTAGAAGTGAAGGGAAGAGTGCGTAAGTATGTACTAACACATTACCTGCAAATAAAGGTTTAACAAAACAAAATCTAATGAGGCAAAGATAGGTAGACAATGCTTCATTCTGTCAAAACGAATATCTCTTGTTTATATATGATACATAATTTTACATGAATCCATGCTATTTTATTTTTCAAATCAAACAATGACAGTATCCTTTGATGCCTTGTAATAATTGTAACAACATTTAGAAAATTCCTAGGCATATATTGGCTTCCAAAAACTAAACTCTTCCCAGAAGAATTCTTTCACAAGTGATCCTCCTCAAACTCAGTCAACTTCACATCAATCTCAACAAGAAAAGAAAATAGGTCAATCAAGAGCTGAACTGTTCAACTACGTTGGAGACTGAATCATGTACTTTCAAATTTTCAAGTATTTCATAGCAGTTTGAACATCCTTATCCCCTCTGCCACTGCAGTTAACCACAACCTTAGTTCCATTTGGAAGGGTAGGGCAGAGTTTCTCTAAATAAGCAAGAGCATGTGATGTTTCCAAAGCTGGAATTATGCCTTCCAACTGGGATACTCTTTTAAAAGCTGCAGATATAAAAACAAGATACATCATATGAAAAGCAACTTCAACTTTTGACCATGGAAAATGAAATAACATTTAGTTAATTTATGTATGTGATGATAAATGGATGGAGCCTAAACAATCAGTTAGGAAACCTTGTTTTCTTTCCAAATTAATAAAGAATTTTCAACAGTACAGAGTTACACAAGCCTTGCACACAGCTAATATAAAACAAAATTGGCCCCGACATATATCTAGGCCTAGTTTGGATAAACAACTCAATTAAACGTGTATAGCATAAACACTAGTTATATAAGTGCTTATGTATAAGTTATTTCTATAACAAAAGATAAAATAAATCCAAACTTCTTTTATATAAGCAATGGGCTGTTTTCAAAAATTATCCTGGAGAGCTAATGAAAAAAAGCTGAAAACAGCTTATGGATGTGTCATAAGTTGTTTCCATAGATTCTCAAACTGTCTCACAAGTGCTTATTTCAGTAGATAAGCTCAAATAAGTCTACAAAAAGGCCCTAAGAAACTGTGGCCTAGTTTCGCGGCGATAAAAGGTGTCCGAGATCATTAAAGCAAAAGAACATGCAATTTCACAATCTTACTCATTCCCTGCGATCTAAATCGAGAACAAAATTGTATTATGAGCAAAGTTGTAGTGAGATCACATAATTTTCTTCCAAGATCGTTAAATTGCACGATTCTTGCGATCTTGCTTGTTTCTGGGATAAAAAGAATGAAGTGTGCACAACCCAGTTGGATAAAAATATAGAAAACCCAAAACACAAAGGCATCAATCCTTTCCCTCTCTCGACCTTCTCTGCATCTCACTCACTCTCTCTCCCACAGATCATCCTCAACCATCTCTGTCTCTGCTAATCGTATGGAGGATGATATGGTTGATTGGCACATTAGTGACTCGGTTTAGGCTTTAAGTATTTACTTTTAATCTTTTATGGACTTGGTTGTGTACTGTTATGCTTAAGCTTTGAGTAGTTTATTTTGTGGACTTGGTTGTTATGTTTTGAATGTGATTTTTGATTAAGACTTGTGAATGTATGCACTATATAGACATTATTAGTATTATTTTCAAATTCTTAGGATCTTATGATCTTGGTTATGATCTTATGTTTTACGATCTTACTATCACTACCGATCTTACATACTTAATTGCATAGGATCTTAAGTGTTATGATCTTGCTAAGAAAAATCTTGATCTTGACAATATTGTACCAAACCACCCGATGAGATAAGGTTTGGTTGTTGGTGTTCTTGTCATTGTACAACTAAAATTTTGACTAGTTATCTGCTAAACATATGATTGTACATTTGACAAAGCAATTATATAGGGTAGCCTACCTTCGAGTGCTTCTTCGTCCGTAACACTGTAGTATTCAGCACGCCCTGCATCTTTCAAGAAACTATGCTCTGGTCCAACCCCTGGATAGTCCAACCTATACAATGAAAACAAGAAATGAAAATGTAATATCAAAATATGGATAGACAACATGAAAATGGTAACCAAATATCAACAAGATGAATTACCCTGCACTGATAGAATGAGGTTCAATTATTTGCCCATCATCATCCTGCAAAAGATAGCTCATTGCTCCATGCAAAACACCGACTTCTCCTTTTGTTAACGTAGCGGCATGCTTGCCACTTTCAAGGCCTAATCCAGAAGCTTCCACTCCAATCAACCTAACATCATTGTCATCAATAAATTCATGGAAAAGACCAATGGCATTTGAACCACCGCCAACACATGCTACTAGAATATCTGGCTTCCCTCCCCATTTTTCCAATGCTTGCTTTCTTGTTTCTTTCCCTATCACTGCATGAAACTCTCTTACCATCATAGGATATGGATGTGGCCCACAAACCGAACCCAAAATGTAATGTGTTGTCTCCACATTAGTCACCCAGTCCCTTATAGCTTCCGATGTAGCGTCTTTCAGCGTAGCAGTTCCTGCATGTACAGCTCTCACCTACATCACAAAATTATGTAATTATCAAGCTCAATGAATAAATACATTAACACACTTGTAAGACAGACATCCAAGTCCTATCCCACTGTTTAATTTCAGCTACATAAGTCAAATAATGTCATTAGGATCTACCAAAAACAAAGTTTATATTAAAATCTCTAAACAAATATTTTCAAGTACACATCTAGCATTGGATAAACCCTGCATTTACAATCAGAAACCTTTTCCCGTGCCAATTTTTAATTTCAATACATCAAAGTTGGTCTACAATACTAAGTTAAGTTGCCAAATGTTTACCTCAGATGGCAACTAAGATCAGTGATCAGTCAATTGGAAAATAATTCACGTGAACAATAAGTATCAAGCATCAGGAGAATTTCTAGCACTATAAAAACAACTTTATGACATATCCATAAGCTTTGCTTGGATAAACACAACTAAATTTGGAATTTCAAGCATAAGTCTTTATCATGATAAACACTTATGAATAAGCTATTTATAAAGCAATATAAAATAAAGTTCAATTTTTTTCGTAAAAGCTATAAGCTGTTTTCCTAAGCAATCTTGTAGAGCTTATGCAGATAGCCATCAGGTCAAGGCACTCAGAAGATCACATACCTCAGCACCAAGAAGGCGCATTCTGAACACATTAAGGGCCTGTCTTTCCATATCTAGTGCACCCATATAAACAACGCATTCCAAGCCAAACCGAGCGCACACGGTGGCGGTGGCAACTCCATGCTGGCCAGCACCGGTCTCAGCAATAACCCTCTTCTTCCCCAACTTTTTGGCAAGCAAAGCCTGAGCAACAGCGTTATTAATCTTGTGAGCACCGGTGTGGTTGAGATCCTCTCTCTTAAGATACACGTGTGGCCCTTCGCCGTTACCACGCTTGTAGTGCTCTGTCAGCCTCTCAGCAAAGTAAAGAGGGCTCTCCCTACCTACATAGTCCTTCAGAACCCCAGCCAGCTCTTTCTGTAAAAATCATAAACTTTTTTAGTCCATGAAGATACCCATTGAGTTTATCCACAAAATGAAATACCAGAATGGGTTACGAGATTCAAAGGTAACTAAACAAAGGCAAGTTCTACATGTTGATAAGTGGTCTACAAAGGACTTGTACGTGTATGTGAAAATTATTTGAAATTCCAAAAACTACATACGTTGTTGCCAAAGAAGTCGAAACTCATGGTTCTCCTTGTCATCATACATCATCCTACTAAGACAGTTGTTTAATTAGAGGCAGTTCGGAAAAAATAAGGGGAAACAAATATGAGTTGAGTTTTGAGACACGCTTATTTGTTTGATTTTCATTATTTTCTTTCAAGAGCCAAAGTCATTGTCAGGCCGTGCCGGTGAGATTTTCTTTAAATGAGAATATACAATTAAGAGTGTGGGAAACCAAAAAATTGTTTCCCCTTATGTGAACTAGAGTCGATATAGTTTTGACCTGGATGTAAAATTTTCTTTTAAACACAATAGAACACTCCCTAGTCCCTACCACATAGAGTCCGTTTGGATTGCCTAATTTGAACTTATCTCCTGACATAAAAACTTGTGAGAATGAGACTGTTTGTAAGAGCTTATGAAAACAACTTATGACATATCCATAAGCCTTGCTTGGATAAACACAACTTAATTTGCAATTTCAAGCATAAGTCTTTATCATGATAAACACTTATGAATAAGCTATTTCTAAAGCAATATAAAATAAAGTTCAATTGTTTTCGTAAAAGCTATAAGCTGTTTTCCTAAGCTATCTTGTAGAGCTTATGCAAATAAGCTAAAAACAACTTTTAAACAATGTCATTTTCATAAAGTTCTAGCAGTCTCACTAATCTCATGTCACTAGATAAGCTCAAATAAGCCAATCCAAACAGGCTCAAACTGTTTGGGAGAACTTAAGAAAACAGCTAATGAGATTTTTCATAAGCTTTTTTCAACTTATTTTCATTAGTTCTCAAAGATAACTTGTAAAAACAACTTATAGCATATACAAAAACAATTAAACATTATTTTATCTTTTGCAGTAAAAATAGCTTGTGCAAGCTGATACATAAGCGCTTATCATGAAAAGCAGTTGTGATGTAAACTGCAAATAAGTTGTTTCTCCCAAACAGACCCGTCTTATAAAAATTGTTTATACATAAACATGATAATCACTTATGCTATAAAGACACTTAAATAAGTTGTTTATCCAAACATGATAATAGTCCATTTGATTTTTTTCTTAAGCATAAGCTATTAATAAGTCATTTTAGGAATGAAAAAGAAGAGAACCTGAAAATCTTGATCGGAAGCTAGAGAATGGAATGCAGCTTCTAACTCAGTGAGAGCATGGATGAGAGTTTCAGGGACATACTTGCCTCCAAACCGGCCGAACCGGCCAAATGAATCGGGTCGCTGAGATTGACCCGAACCGGTGTCGTTGTTGTTATGGTTCTCCATTGGAAGAGGAAGGAGAAGAACAAAAGTGGTTAGTTTGTAATTTTGACGAATTTAAAGGGTCAACGAACAGAACAGAGAAGGGTGTAATAAAAGTATAAAACCATTATTTTTGTTTAAACATGTTTTTGAAATAATATTTTGAAAAATCAAAAAGAGTGTAACAATTTCCATAAAAAAAAAAAGAGTAATAATATTACTTAGCAGTCAAGGCATTATTAACAGGAGATGCAGCAAATATAATTAACAGTTCGGCAAGATACTGGATAAAGAAGGAGTAATAAGTTGTTATGAAATTAATTAAGATGTCGTAAAATATAGAGGAATAGAGAGAAAGGGGTAAAAAGAGAACAAATGAGTTAGTATATTGTATTCATCACAATTATAATCTTTACATTGTAGCCTGTTCAAAAAAAAAAAAAAACTTCTATATATGTCACATTTATCACACACAAATGTTGTAAGTTACAAGTACATAAAAAATCATAATACTATGACCTTAAGATCCAAAGGAACATTATATCTCGAAGAGACTATGATCTTAAGAACACTCTTAATTCCGATGGGACATAAAAGAAATGGGAGAATCGACTCAGAATCGCATCGAGCAGAAAGAAGAAGAAGAAGAGAGAAAGAGTTATCGATAAATCAATAGAACTATTTGGTGTTATTTGTGAACTAAATAGAGTCCTCTATTTATTAAAGGAAACCAAAAAGGTCGAAGACGAAGACATGGATTCTGATTTTCTGGACTGAGAGCCATATTTCGACGTAATGCGTAATGTTGTCTCAATCTTACCCGCGCGAGTATGATGTAGTGTCTGAAATAGAAGACACTGAAGAAGACTTCGACTCATAGGATATGGCTAATCATAAACCAGTGCGTTATTATGGTATGAATAATGGTTGTGTTGAGGAGCATCTGTCCATGTTCAAAAGACCAAATGTTATGATTAATCATTGTCTTTTAATTCTTAGTTTTTATCTTTAAAGTTTAAGTTTTACTTTTAAATCTTAAAAGCTTGTTTAATTTTGTCCAATTAGACATTGATCTTCATCTTCTTTATGTTTATTCATAAGAACAAATGAACATTCAAACATTTTTTGAAAAAACATTGCACATCATGTCCTAGAATTTCTAATTTGATCCTGCAAGTAACACTGATAAACAATATTAAGATCATTTTTGATTCCAAAGAGACATTATTATTCTTAAAAAGGGACTATAATCATAAACATACTCTTTATTTTGAAGGGACATAAATTATTGAAGAAACTATGTTCTTAAGGCCATTCTTAATTTCGAAGAAACATTATACCTAAAAAGGGACATGTGTCCTTAGGGCACAAAATAACGTTTCCACGTATAGTAAATTATTTATTGAGAAAAATTAATTTTCAAAATTGTGAGAAATAAACTAACAAAATTTCCAATACATAATTTCTATATTTGGTATACTAACGTGGACCCTTCATAAGAACTTGTTCCATTAGAATAAAAGATCAATGAAAAATAAAATTTGTTTCAATTGAAGGGTATTTTAAGATATGGATCATTAACTAGAGGCAAAAGTTGTTATATTTAAATAGTAAAATTATACTATAAAAATATAAATTTAAATGTTTATGCAGGAAACAATAGGTGTGTGAATTGTGTTAATCATGACTATTCATAGGTGGTCAAGAATAGAAGAAAAACTAATATTTTCCATTCATTTGCATGTGTTCATATAGTCATGATTAACCTATCTAAGATGGCAATACCATTTACAATGATTTTCTATCACAAAATGAAATCGCCATATGCAATCTGATAAAATAACTTTCATGATCTAATTTTACTAGGTTTTCTATATATAATAAATACATTGCAGACACATGCATATACTGTTTTGATTGCAGTTCAATCAAGCACAAACACTAACAGATTCCAAACAACAAAAGTCAGTATAGTATATATCAGATGCAGTATGTTGGAACATTGACAGGTTGGTAAACAAAGGTTCTGACAGCATGTGAATACCCCGATGGATGATTGTAACTGAATTTAATCCCCGAACTACCACCACCAAGACGAGTGCAGTGCTCATGGAAACTACTGATTGGTCGAGCAAGACATGCATCCCAACGATCACTCTCAGGCATTGTCTCAGCTACTGTGTATATCCCCTTAGCATCTGTAAATGCCTGATAATTTAGAACTTCGCCGGACTTGGTTATGCAAAGAACAGCAACTTCAGCACCTACATCAAAACATTCAAAACCACTGCATTGTTTTAATAGGAAAAAATAATAATCTAACAATATATTATATTCATGTTAAAATAAATCTGGGGAAACTAAATTCTAGTTTAAACCAAAAAGTTTGAAATGGTTTTTTTCCTTCCTCTTTTCCTTCATAACAGCACAACAGTTAGGGCTGCAGTGTTACAAAATATTACGGGTTCAAGTCACGAACTCAATCTCTTGCGAATGTTAGTAAGACTGCCTACAATAGATCTGTAACTGATCCAACCCTTCATAGGATCCCACTACAGCAACAGCTATACAGTACCAGGTTCCCCCGCTGCCTCTTCCCTTCTATAATTGCAAAAGGGTTATATGTAGCATCAACACTTTGGATTAAAGGTGTGTTCGGTGTTTGACACGTGTTAGAGTCGGACACCAACACAACACATGTGGTTACATTAAATCACTTCTATTACCTTAAATTATTATTGGTATCTACGTTTCAATGTTGTGCCTGTGTCTATGTCAATGCTTCATATGACTTAAACCAATTCTAGAGGATGACTATTTGACCACATTCACCTGTCCTTTGTTGTATCATTGTTTAAATTCAAACTGAATCCTTACTCAAAGAATGAGATATTGTAATGGAACTATGACTCATCACCAAAATGGTTAAATACACAAATGTGGTTGACTTAGAAGCCAAATACAATAAGACAAGAGTCTCATTTCTGATAGAGACAATCAATACTAAATGCTGCTAAAAGAACAGGGAATACAGCATTGAGACATTGCATCAAAGGCATACAAATGAGTCATTTTTAGGTTAAAAAACAAAACATGTCTCGCTATAAATCAAGAAACTGTTTGCCAGATTTACTAATTTTTAAAATGAAAATAATCAGCCACTTGTGAAATAAACATTAACATATAACCAAGACAGTGTGATTAATAACGGATCGCGGAAAATAGCGGATAGCGTAGCGGGCAAATAGCGGAAACCACAAAGTGGTTGATATAAGTAATTGTATATAAAAAAAAGCATCAACAGAAATAAAAAAGTGACCGACATAAAACTCAAAATCTCAATAGCTCAAACAACTAATAAAGCATGATGCATAGTTGTATACATTGCTACTGAAAAACCAGAAACAAAAATTAAAAGTGACTTAAGACTCAAAATCCAAATAGTTCAGCACAACTAATAACCGGTAGTTTTATCTACTGTCAAAAGATAAAAAGATCTAATTATTTTCCTATTTCCTAACAATCATTATCCTCATTTAGCGATAGTGAGACATATCCTTCAACTTCTTAAATGAAATCCTCAGAATCAATGTCTTGAAGGAAATTAATTATGAAATGAAGAGATAATATGGAGAGGCAAAGTTTGTTTAGTGCTGAGAGGTTACCTAGCTCGTGGGGTTTAGGGATTATATTATATAAGACCCCATCTCATCACCGACTCAATATTATTTTATTTTGATGATTTTGAAAACAGTTCAGCTCACATGATATTTTTAAGGTTATACAAAGGGAAAAAAACATAAAAAGAAAGAAAGAAACTTCCGCTATTTAAGCAATAACGGATATCACCGATATGCAAAATGCACTGCCATTGCAGTGATAGCAGAATCGCAATATCGTACCGGCTTTCATCATGGTTGCTCCAAAATCCTGATATGTAACAGCAGTATAGTGGTGCTACCGGTTACTTAACAACACTGAACCAAGGTTTTAAAAGGTTTATGCACATCAAACCTTTTGGGAGAATGAGTTTATGAATTCAAAAACAACTCACAGACACTTTTCTTGATTAACATACTCTCTAGCAAACAGGTCATTCCAATAAGTTTTGTCTTCACTACTATTAGGCACCTGAACGACCATGTGGAAACCAATTACTGAGAGGGTCCCACACAATGACAAGACAGCTGAAATGGAGGGAATGTGATTGGTAGAAGAGAATAGTGTTAGAGATCAGCAAAGGAAGGAAAAGAGAATATTTCAAAGGGTGAAAACAACTAACCCCAAGTAGAAGGATTTTGTGTAAATAGTGTATAAGAGAGGGAACAGAATGATGAGGTAGGCATTGTTTGCGAATTTGGATTCCCTGCACACAGATTTCCCATATCACTCACTCAGCTACATCATCGGTGGGAGTTGGATCGAGATCGGACAGTGCAGATTTCAAACTGTGTTTTAAGTTTTTCAAAAAATCAAAACTCTACTTGAAATCTACATCCAACGGCTACCGATGTATCTAGCTACGTGAATGTGGGAACCTGTAATTGCAAGGTATCCAAATTCGTTGTTTAAGTGCAGGGTATTTGTCCTTCTAGATTCTGTACTCTACCCCCTGCAAATTATTATTCTTCTATCGGGTTAAACTCTCTGCTCTGCCTCTGCCGAATTGCTGGATTTGTAAAGGACGCTAGGGTTCATACCCGGGGCAGTCTTTAAGCACTTTAAATGGTAAGTTTTTAATGAAAAGTTGTGTGTTAAATGTATTGGAAATTGTAATAGTTGACTTTTCAAAAGAATAATTACTATATTTGAGATGCTTAAAGAGTGCCCCGGGAGCACTCGTTAACAAGAGCCTATTAATATTTCCCCATAAAGTTGATTGCAAGAACATTAGGGGACATCATTTATATCCCTTCTAACAAGAATCTGCTTATGTGAATAACACTTGAATTGACTTAAACACTTATGTGTATAGCAAGGAACTTACTGAACCAAAATCTTTATGGAGTAACAAACATTGTACAGTAAAGTTTCTGTTGAAAATTTACTTTGGTAACTTATTTTAAGACACTGTGATAGCAATCTAATAAAGTGAGGTGATTATAAGAGAGATAATAATGAAAACAAATTGTTAAACTGACAAACTTCCTCCATTGGTCATACAACACCAGTGACATCGTAACATAACTCAATTCCCAGCCAACACTTCAAAAACCCCACTTATTCGTAAATGAAATCGATATTTCAAAACGTAACAATGACACTTCAAATTGAATTGAAGACGTGTCTGATATCCAACACAAACTCAATTGGTTACATTCAATAACTTTAATTTACTCAAATTATTACAGGTGTTTATGTGTCAGTATTCATTTTGGTGGAGAATTATAAGGCTATATATCAACACTTAAAAAACAACTTTCATCACCCAAAATAACCCATTTCACAAACTCAATCAAAATGACATAAAATTCACAAAAATTCCAATTAGAGAGAGACAAAGATACCTTCAAGAACATGGTCTTCAGGACCAAGAGAAGAATCACCACAAACATCACAAACAACTCTTCCACGAATTTCACCAGTCCAACCACTTACACTCAAAACAAACACCACCATCAACAACACAATCAATTCCACTATCATCTTCTGCTTCATTCCTTCCATTTTCAAAACTCAAAAAACACCCAAAAAACCGCACTTTCTCGAATAACTCTGATTTTGCGCTTATGGGCTGTTTTTGATTTTGATGTTTTCCACCGACACTCGCTGAATCACTGAGTCTAACTAACACACGAGTCAAACCAAATTTTTCTGTAGGGACAAATTTGTCATTTTGAAAAGTATCAGGGCAAATTTGGAAATCAACCTCCATATTTTTTCCTATAAATACAACCAAAATGGGTCGTTCTCTTGCGCCGCTTCTGATATCAAATGTGTTTATTAGGGTTTCAACTTGTTCGATTTTGTTTATTCCCTGTGAAAAGTTTTCATATGGTTTTTCTTTATTTTATCCAATGATGTTAATTATATGTTGAAAGTTCAATTTTTCTTTCTTCGATCTTGTTATTGATTTTTCATAGCTTTCAATTCAATGTTATGAGTTCTGTTCTCGTATGAATTTTTTTTTCATACATGATTGTCCCAATGATGATTTATAATCATAAAAGTAGTGGACTGAATTTCCTTGAAGAGAAATTTATTCAGAGGGATACACTAATTAATTGTTAATTTGTGTTTTTTTAATCTGTTTTATCATTGATTTGATGTTTATGCACAGCCCTTAAGATCGCCTTTCAAATAAAATGAAAGCGTTTTGAGTCATTGCTGTGCTAAATTAAATTACTATAAGGTTTCATATTAGGGTTTTCCTTCTATGAATTCTTTTCCACCACTTGTTTTTATTTATATTTGAGGCATAGACCCTTTTATCATTGGATCTGTTATTTTTATCAATGTTAATATCTTTGGTTATTGACTTCTTGTAAGTTTTGACCTAAAGATTTAGCTGATTCAGTTTCAGTTTCAATGGTGTTTTATTAATGTCTCAGCAAGCAAGTGGTAACATTTATCTTAACTTTTTTTCAATTGTAATGTTAATTTTTTTACAGGACAATATGCAAGTGTGATGATTCAATTAGATGTATGAAAGGAGAAATCCTTGCTGAACTCAATTTTTTGAGGCAAACTGTCTGACTTGCTTATTGTTGTTTTAGTGCTGTTAACCTGTGATTGTAGAAAATATTACTGGATTTTTAATTTTTTAATTTGTGAAATTCCATTGTTTTTGGTATTTAAATACAAGGATGATGATTCAATTAGATGTGTGAAAGGAGCAATCTTTTCTGAACTCAATCTCTTGAGGCAAACTGTCTGACTTGTTAATTTTATGTATTTATTAAGTACTGTTAATTGTTACTGTTAATTTGTATTGATTAAAAAGATTATTTGATTTGCAATGTTTAGAAGTTTCTTAATGGTTATTAGCTTTTTGAATTAGATACAAGAATGATGATTCAATTAGATGTGTGAAAGGAGAAATCCTTTCTGAACTCGACATATTTTAGGCATTTGATATATGTGACTTTTCAACATTTTGCTCATAAGTTTAGTTTGGTTGTTTGTCTTTTAAAATCCAAAAGCATTATCATTGAATCAAATTTATGTTTTGTTAAGGCTAATTTGACTGGTTTTTGTTCTTGATGAATTTTACAATGCCCTGTGAATGAGATGCGATCCAGATTAAATCTTAAGAGAGACGGAGAGTATTTTTTTTTTCTCTGTAAATCGGATTTTCCATATCTTTTCAGGATAATATGGGGCTTCCAACACGGAATATCTGTCTTCGGATTTTTTTATCTTTCATAATAACTTCAAAGGATAAAATTATATCTGTAAAATTTTCATGATCATCTTTCTCCATAGGAGAGTAAGTGTTTGTTCCTGTTTGAGATTCTTTGCATTCTATTGTAATCTTGTCCTTAGCATCTCAATGCCATTGCAGCATGTACAAATTTGTCTTCAAGACCCAAACCTTAACATATTCATACCTTGACAGTATGAATTAATTCATATTATGACATTTTTTTCTTCATATGTTTGATAATAGCAGTTAGCCATCAGAACACTGCATAATGTTGTCAACATCCTGCAGCACACCTAACCAATTAGCTAAGAGAAGATGAAAGGACAACTAACTTATGATAAGATTAACATGTTGTTCTTTTGCCTTCATCAAATTAGTGCATGACATAAAGTGCACAAAGTTTGTCTACCTGGCATTTTCAATTTGAAGATATTGTTCCTCTAGTGAAATCTCACTGATAATAGTTGGATTGTCACAATTTGAACATGTAGGTTTCCTATTACATCTGTCATAGAAATATTATAAACTCTAAGCTTGTCACTATTTTGCTCAAGTTCTGTGTTGCTGTGTCTTTCTAATTGAGTCTAGTAATTGTACAGCCTGAAAGATAAAACCATGTAAACCATGTAAAAATGACTTTTATCACACACATCTGATTATGAGGTGCTTGTGAAAGTATAACCAAATGATATCAATAAAGTATGTCAAGTATGAACTTCAACTTTCATCAGTGTTATCATGGTTGAAGAATCTCACTACTGATTTTGCAATTTAAAACATGTTATAATATCGTCTCAACAATTTCTCCTTAACTCTGAAGTCGGGCTTAATTTCTTTATTTCGTTGCCAAAAAAATCTGAAACGTTGAAAAAAGGTCTTGTGATAATAATAGTTAAGACTTGTGCAGCCACTCATTCACCTTTGATTCAATCCAGTCCTTGCCCTTGGTAATAAGAGCAATGGTACACTAACACCCTTAGGTGGCGACCGCCATTGTACCACTCTCATATGGCACAATTAAGTTTAAAATAAGGGCCATGTTAACCAGTATCCCTGGGGCACTGGTTAAGGAAATTAAAAAAAGGAAGTTTAAAAATGAAAGTAACACTTTTTATGCTTTTGAAAAGTTGACAACACAAGTTTCAATGTAATACTTACCACATTTGACTCCTGTGTTAACATTACTTGGATACTCGTTGTTTCCACTCAAGAAAGAATTGAGAAGAGAACCAACTTCCCATTGTTTCCACTCTCACTTGTTGTCTACTCCCACTTGTCTCACTTGTTGTCTACTCCCACTTGTTGTTTCACTCAATATTGTCGGACTGCCTCTATTGTTGATTCTCTATCTTTGTTGAAGGTAAGATCTATCTCAATTTTTTCCTTCAATTTGTGGGTTTGAGGGTTGTAATTTAGGGTTTTTCTGTTTTGAAATTTTACATTGAATGTTGCAAAGTAATTGAAAAACTTATTTAGTTTTGAAATTGGTAAACACTGATAAACTCATGTCAGTTTTAAAATTAGTATACTGATTTTGAAATTAGTTTTGCAAAATTAAAGTTAATTTTGTGCATTTAATGAATTAGGTTTAGGTGGATTCTAGAGTGAGGGTTCAATCAATCGGTGGACCATGAACAAAATACATTTGAGTTAATTAATGGTTTACATTTTTTTAAAATAAAAAATGAGAACTTATACGATACTTAGGGGTGGGAACGGGCCAGGCCGCCCGACAGGGGCCTACGGCCTAGCCTATTTAAAGCCTAGCTCGACCCAGCTCGTTTATTAAAAAGGTCAGGCTCAAGCTTTACATAAAGCCTATTTACTTAAATAGGCCAGGCTAAGGCTTAGAAAAAAGCCTATTAAGCCTGTCAGGCCGGCCTATTAAGCTTTTTATATATAATATATCTTTCATTATTCATATTGTTGAAGATTTTTTCATAAACTCAACCCTTCATATGATTTGGTTATTTAGTACCACATATAGTTGTGTGATTAGACATTCTTAAGATTTCGTTATTTAGTAGCAGACATATTCGTGTGTTTTAGGCCTTCATATGTTTTGGCCTATTTAGTAGTAGGCTTATAGATGTTGCTAGACTTTAGTGTAAAATAGGCTTTTAAATAGGCTTTCAGGCTTCATCAGGCCTTTAAAAAGGCCAGGTCAGGCCTTAAAAATAAGCCTATGACGGGTAATGGGCCAGACTCAGGCCTATAATTTTTGAAGCAGGCCAGGCTTAGGCCTTACAAAGCCCGGCCCGGCCTAGCCCATTTCCATCCCTAACGATACTCCACGGATACTCGTGAATACGCACCCACGAAGTATCAGAATTAATTATTTAAATTTAAAAAAAATATTTTAACGAATACTTATACGATACTCCGCAGATACACATGGATACTTATAAGATACTTCAGAGATACTTATCCTAGAAAAAGATGAAGGATAAAAAAGTGAGACAATATTGTAAACATTCAGTAGAGATGCATATGATTCAATTTTAGATATGCATCACTAGAATTGTTTCTCGATAAACCACTTAAAAATATACTTCTTATGGATGAAGGTAACGAGAGAGAGGTGATTCAGTTAATCAACATTAGATAAAATTTGTGTTGAATTCTTTTAATCAATGTTTATTTTCTTCAAGTATTTTACATATATATAAGTTTTAGTACCGTATTGTATTCTAAATTTTTTTAAAAATTCACGTATTCGCGTACCTGTATCGTACCCCCACCTGTATCCGTATCCGGGCTTCATAGGTTAGCTGATAGCTTATAGCTGATAACTGATGACTAATAGCTTATAGCGGATAGCTGATGGTTGATGACTTATTTCTGATAAGTTAGTTGAAGTGTTTGGTAAAATTAGCGGTACAACTAACTTATAAATATAAAATGACATCAAATGACATTCTTAATTCATAGTAAAATTTATTAATTATATTTAAGTGTTATAAATTTAATAAATTAATATTAATTTAATAATTTTTTATGTATTATTAGTAAAATAAAGAGCAATGGATATAACATATACAACAACGTCATTTACTTTTTCACAAAGCTTAATACTCCACTCCAGAATTATACAACAACGTATTCCATTCGAAAGCTTAATATTCAATTCCAGAATCACCTCATGTTTCTATGGAATTACTATAATTTTTTATTGGGAAATGCTAACCATTGCCCTTGGGGCATTGGTTAAAGTGTTAAAATAAGTAAGTTTGCATCGAAAAATGGTGTAATCATTGCTAAGAAAAAAGTAAAGACTTGTATTTTCAAAACAAAGTTTCTATTAGTGGAATCCTTAACCATTAACAACAATTGCCACATCAACAGTGATATGAGGTACAAATGAATATACGTCCACCTATAATTTTCCTAGTAATAAACCACTTCATGCCGTCAAAAAAAAAAACTCCAAACATAACATGTCAATTATTAGGGGCACTTAACATTACCTCTGAATGCATCAAAGATTGCATATATAAAGCATAATAATGCCGAAAAAATTACAAATATAGTAAGGTCATATACTCAACCAATAGTCCCTCTGGTCATAGCTCACATATAGAGCAAGATCACTTCTTGCACGTCTCTGGGAAAAACAATAAAAAAAACATAAGTTCAAAAACAACCTAAATTAAAAAATAGTAACAATCCAGGAAAGAATAAAGAACCTAAAAAAAATAGAAATTGTTAATCCCTGTAACAAATAGATTTGCCAAATTACACAAAGCCATTTTCAATGTGTTAATTCAACCTTCTTTATAAAGAGGATATGCAATATGGTGCCCCAAGGATTAGAGCCAAGAAATATACATCACATCGATCTAGCCTAATAAACAAGGCTCCATTCCGGCTTAATTAATTATAGCCTCCTGCCGTATGGCATCTCCTCTAATTCAATTCAAACTAGCGTTTCTCCCCCTTTCCTCTTTCTGTGCAACCCGGTTCTGCTTGACTAAGCCCCGTGCTCATCCATGGAAATAGTTTGCTTTACCTAACTCCCTTTTTGATAACAAGACATAAACCCCCGACCCGACATTCATTAGTTTTGAATGAAGAATGAAGAGTGCCCCAACAAGCACCTACTCCTATCAAAATGAAAAGTGTGACTTTACTAAACAAGAAATAAAAGCTCTTTACTAATAACATAGAAAAGGCTTTTATCGCTTGCAGCTTTCTTTGCATGATTGAGCGCATTAATAGTATACATATAAAATAAAAAAATGAACTTGAGTTTTCAATAAGGCTCGCGTAGGGGCGCTCACGTTTTTTTGGTTTACCTAAAATCTTAGATTTTTAAGTGTGTAAAGACCCACCCCTTGTTTCAGTGAGAATGAGTACCCTGAACCCCGGGACATTGGCTTTCGCCAACAGTGGACTATCAAGGATTGCATCCCGCGAATATTCAACATTATAGCTTGCAACTGATTCAACTTCCGCTTCTGGGAGATCAAACGGAGCTCGATTAGTTTCTGCTAGACGAGAAATGAAGAACATAACCAATACAAGGAACAAGGGAATACCTGACCATATATGCTTTTGCGCCATGACAATCTCACTTAAATTATGGGGATCTACACATATTAGTACATTATATGGGGGTCCCCCGCCAGAACCACATGTGCATGTTTCCCTGCATGTGGGCCACTTCGAGGAAGCGACTGGAGTGCTTTCATCAAATGATGCATATGGGCTGAGCCATTCCCATCCCAAGTGGTGGCCCGATTTGGCCTGTCGGGAAGAGATTCACATAGAGACTTTTGCTATCCGAGAATCTCTTCCTGTTAGCTAGCGGGGGCGGGCTTTCCTATGATAGTCCCGCTGCTGCCTCTGACCGTCTGTTACGTCTCATCTTGAGTTGGCTATACTTGTTTGTAGCTAGCCATGTTAGCTTCACATGAGAGCCCCTTTTTTAAGGCTAAAAATTAATCAGTCAGCTCGGCCCATTTCCTATCTAGCTTTGCCACCTATTAAGATAATATGTCCCGTTGAAGCAGCCCGCCTTTATTTTTATATATCAACTTCCACGCATGACCCAATAAGAATGATTTTCCCCTATCTAGATAAGAAGAAGAATGCACCATCTCCTACACCTACAACCCTTTCCTCCGCTGGGGACTTCCACGAGATGAAAACGGGTGACATCGTAGTATGCTCGACATTAATTACCCTGGTTTATATCCCAGAGTACGCTTATGATCGATCTGTTACCCAACCTTCTAAAAATTCTAAAGGCTTAACTCTGTCCCATTTGGAGAATGACCCTTTTGGCATGGCTTAGCCAGTTATTCTCGCTGTTCAGATAATATTCAGATCGCCACTTCTCTGAAAGGATGAAGCTCGTCCATTCGTTAGGTGATCCCTTGTTTCTCACGTTCTAGTGTTTGCTCATTGTTTATGCCAATGAGTGAGATTTCTGCTCATTGCAGTCACCTCCGGGGTTCTTTGCACCTGGATAGTACCAGGACCCTTGTGCCCCGACCCTTGATCAGATAAATCCGCCCGCCCTTAAACCAAAAACATAAAACGAGCCTTGCGACGAGACCCAAACACCCCCCATGTTGCGGTTCCCTCTGCTCCGTTCCCTTGGGTTAGGGGAACATTCGAGCGATTACCTTCGCGGATCCAAACATGTTCACAAGGCGCACAGTAAGAATATGACCAATAGAGACTTCATAAGAGACCATTTGAGCTGAAAATCGTAATGCTCCTAGAAAGGCATATTTCGAATATAGAGGACTGAAAGTTCCCAATAACAAGTTGATCATACCCTTCTTTGAACCGTACGAGCACGTCCTCTGTAACCCCCCACTAAGCTTACATTCATGTACTAATATATTAATTCTATCGATTGAGATGTGTTCCAATCTTTGGTACCGTAACACTGAAGATTTTTTTTATTCATAACATATCATTTCAAACTAGAATTAACATGCATTGAATTATAAACAATATAATTTTGTAAATTAATATAATAAAGACTATCACGTCGTTCGCCATAACCAACAATTCCATATTTATTAGTTAGAGTAAAATCAGAATCCTTGAAATTAAATGATAAACACAAAGTCGCTAACTTTGAACATAAATTAAATTCTTCGAAAAACTAGGAACCTTTCTAAAACTAAAATTAAATTGTTGCTTAAAATTAAATTGCAAATTCGAAAGTCGCTAACTTAATCACCAACAATCCCCCACCATTTTCAAAATACTAAATCTCATAAATCCGGAAATTCCATGCCTTCAGATAATGGTATCTCGTGATTTAAACCATTACTTAGTAAATTAGTTTTCGCTTGTAACACCCCGTTTTCCCAACATAAAAATTTCACATATAAATCAGAGTCATTCAACATAAACGGAATGTCACACTTCTTAAAAATCATAAATGGAATAAATAACAATTCATCCTTCATAAATTAGTCAACATAAATATTCAAAAACTTCGCAGCGGATTTTAATTCAACAACATAATTAGTCTTGGCACGAAGGCCTCATCAAAACATCTCGTAATAATCCAAAAACTAAATCATAGTCATGTAAAATCATAAGCAGTACGTAAGGAATAGAAAATAGCCACAAAAGTTCCCATCTCGTTATGTATCAGAGCACCTAAAGACACAGTGAGAGATAGCCACTCACGACAGCAATCAACAACTACTTATTCTCGATCACCTGCGAGTTACTCATACGAAGAGCAACATTTCCAAGCAGAAGGGGTGAGATTCACAAACAATAATGTTAAGCATATAATTCAACAATTATATTTAACAACATATACATCATCAACATATCATAACAATGGTCATGTAGCATCATTATCATCATCATAATCAACTTCATTATCAACATCAATATCAACTTCATAAATCAACTTAACAACTTGACTCGACAATGCAACTTAACTCGACTATGCAACTCTATCATTTTACTCATGCATGTGGTACCATTCCAGGGCATAAGCCCTCGTCGCTTTTGAGCATAAATATAATCCTAGGGCATGAGCCCTCGTCGCTATTGAGCAAAAGCTCCTAGGGCATGAGCCC
This sequence comes from Medicago sativa, assembly GCF_051527215.1. NCBI lineage: Eukaryota > Viridiplantae > Streptophyta > Magnoliopsida > Fabales > Fabaceae > Medicago > Medicago sativa. The sequence continues at coordinate 51,494,440 of NC_140751.1, read as the reverse complement.
TCGTCTTTAAATGAGTATGCATGGACTCAACATCTTACAACTTAGACAACATGAACGTCTTATATGAATCCAATAATTTGGATCAACATCTCACATCTTAGACCGACACATGCAGCTTTAATCAATAGTAAACAACAACATGGCAGCACATCAATAATCTCAAGATATAACAATATCAAAATGTAATCATCGTCTCAAAACATCACTTATAATTCACATAATGCATATACGATTATATATATATCATCAGTAACAACATTAAATCATCTTATAACAACTTCGCAGATCATCGTTAATATTATATTCAAACATCAACAATTCATCATGCGATTTTGTAAAAACACATTGAATTATACATAACATATTTCCATGTCAAACTAAGGATACTAGAAAGATATCACAATTATCAACAACTTTCATGTTTATACCAAAGACCAATTTAAAACAGAGACGTGTGAAAAAGACGCAAAAACAAACATAGAATGTTGTCACCGTACAATTTCGCTAAGACCTCGTCAGAGTATTTTCATCATAACTCAAAAACTAAAAGTCATTTTCACGTCAAACCAAAGTCACTGGAAAGCTAACAAAATTATCCAAAACTTTCATGTTTACACCCAAGGCCAATTCTGTACCGATCAATACCAGTTTTCGTTTCAAATTCGAAAAAGTTGTGCAGAAAGTCCATAAAAATTCACTGTGACCTACATGCAGTAATTTGCCCATAACTCAAGTTCTATAAATCATTTTGACATCAGACCAACGACATTAGAAAACTAATATCCATACCTACAACTTTTGTGTTTACACCTAAGACCAATTATGTACCGATCAATACCAGTTTTCATTTCAAATTCGGAAAAGTTGTGCAGAAAGTCCATAAAAATTCACTGTGACCTACATGCAGTAATTTGACCATAACTCAAGTTCTATAAATCATTTTGACGTTAGACCAACGACATTAGAAAACTAACATCCATACCTACAACTTTCGTGTTTACACCTAAGACTAATTCTGTACCGATCAATACCAGTTTCTATTTCAAAATTCGGGACAAAGATAAGAAAAATCAGGAAAAACAACTTATATCATTCAAACTTCACATTCATTCAAAATCATCACAATCAACAACAACAACTCAACATAATTCATACCCAATTCATAATATGACATCAACAACAACAATCATCGACAACCACAAATCAACAACAACATAACATAAATCATCAATTATCACTCTTAACCCTAATTCTCCAATTCTCAAAAACTAAACCTACAACATGTTAAATGAACTTTCCAGAATCATAGACTCAAGATTATTGAATGATAGTCTCACCCTTACCTTAGATTGATTGATTGCAAGGATTCTACAGACTTATCTTCTCTGGTTCTTCTCTTCTCTAGGTTTCTCCTCTTTCTCTAGGTTTCTCCTCTTTCTCCCAAAAACAGTTTGCACGTAATCCTTATTTTCTAACTCTGACTCTCCTCTTTATATAAACCTTAACCTATTTATTTTCTCTTAATTCCAATTCTTCCCCAAAGCCTCATTATTCTAAATAATTATATTTCTTCACTAAATATATACTTCCACTAAATATATTCTTCCACTAAATATATTCTCCCACTAAATATACTCTAATAATTAATAAAATAAAGTCACTCAATAAAATATCAACATATCACATAATTAAATAAATCATATAATTCGACTCTATCTCAAGAAAAATAATTAAATAACAAGGAGAGCGTTACATCGCTCATTCCCAAATAGTATGGTAGGCAAGCTTTGAACCAACTATCCATTAGAACAAGTGTGCATAACTTACACATAGAATATCGGTACCATTGATAAAGAGACTTGTAAAATGACACATTAAAAGGCCTTGTGTCATATATCCCTTTTCATGAGAATTTAAGAGTCAAACCCTTGAACTCCGTGAAGCGGCCAAACTTCATTCTCACATAGGTACACTATATCGGGAATGCCCCATAAATATGCATTCCAACAAATATATGCTATATGTCCATTAAGAGGAAAACCTCATCCCACCCTTTTTCTTCTTATGATCCAAGTACTTTTACCCCTTGGGATGTATCTATTGTCAAGTACTTCAATCACTCTAATAATATACTTTCACCATTGAACCCAAAACTTGATTCTACTCAAGTGTGGGTTGAGCTCCCACTATTGGTGATCAATTAGATTTGGGTTAGTACCACATCCCTAATAATGTCTTCAATGTATTCAACATCTTTTCCAAAGACATCATTCCTTGTCAATCATTTCGTCAAATAATTGCAAGATTTTCTTTTAACTTTTATAAACTTTGAATATTCAATTATTCACATAGATTTTGTATTCTCATAGCTATGTCTATAGATCAACTTATATACTCTTGATAGCATTCACCAACTATCATCAAACCATGACACTTTTGTCATTTGAGTATATTGTAATAATACACAAACTTTTATGTCATTACACCTTTGCTATAACAATATTTAACATGCATTTCAATTTGAACTTCAACTTTTCTTTTATATATCATACATTGAATGCATTAAACATACATAGCAAAATAAAACTTGATCATAAAAGAATGTCATAACCAAATTTCATAAGATGAGATTAAACATGCAAGTCATATATTCCACATAACATTAAATATAACACAAACATTTTGATTTTAGTTATCATATAACTAATACATATATCATAAATTCATTGTGTTAAATTCAAGTTTATGTTTAAATATGTTCAATGCTAAATTTCAATAAACAATCACATAGAAAAATATATAATGAACCAAAATCATTAATATTCTCTATGACTTTCTTCCATGAACATATATCAACTTACAACAATTCAAAACATAACCAAATTATTTTAATGTCATGATAAACAAGAAATTAACAGTTACTTTTCATATTAAGATGCACATATAATATCAACACAATATTATTAATGATAAATATTTCTTACACAAAGCAAATAATATCATTAAAGCAACCAATTTATATTTATGACCGAAGCACATACACTAATTTTAAATGAATAAAACAACAATCATTGTATTTGAACAATTTTTAAGCCCAAAAATTATCAAATTCAAATTCAAGATAATAGGTATCTTAACTTCATGCATATTTAAAGAGTTTCTAATTCATGCATATATGAGTCTAGCACCATATGTTAATTCTAAGATAGACAAGTATTTTAACTTTTATCTTTATTATTCTTCCAATTTTGTTTACTCTTTCAATCTATGAGTCAAAGTATGAAACTTCCAAGATAATTTAAAGGCCAACATACAAACAGAAATTGCAGTAACAATTATATATCATGTAAGCGATCACATTACGTACTCATAATCAATCAGAAAACAACAAGTTCAAGTAATTAAATACACATGCATTTAGAACACCAAATATTTCATAATACGTCATCACTTATATGCATATTATCTCATGTTCAAATTAACATCAAATGGATTTCAAACGATAACTTTCATACATATCAAAATTTATCATGCATATATTATCTACAACCACATGTAAATTTAACACAAACACATCACATATGAAATATTTATCCATAAATTTCCATAACATATATTCATAAAAGGAATTAGTTTACTGTTCACTATAGTTATGAGTGAAAATATAAGCTTTCATCTCTCCCAAAAATTGTAGCCATTAATCACAAGTAAATCATAAATCGAACCTAAAGATTGTTGGAACTTGTGTTGGGGGTCTGCTGCAATAACTTGACCAAGAAGATGATGAAGATGAATATGATGAAGTGTGCACATAAATTCCAAAGATTGTTGTATATCATGATTGTTGGGAAGCGGGTACTGCACTTGAAACCTGAAAAGTTTAATGGTTATGCATGTAAAACTCAAAGCGTATGGGGTTACCACACTAACATTTAGGTTCGATTCGCCCCCACCAATAACTGTATATTGGATGCAATAGGAATGACTGGCGAATCCCCTTCATGATACTATGAGTTCCTTGACGTGTATTGCACAACCACACCAAGCGTATCTCCTAACAATATTTTACAGATTTATGGTTCCAGCAATTCACTCATGCATTAGAGAACTGATGGATGATTTAGAGTAAGAGAATGAGGTAAAATTATGTTATTAATGCAACAAAATTCCTGTTATGTGTCTGTCAAACTAATGCCCAAATGCCAAGCATTTATAGTGCATTATATGACCCTTCACATGAGAGAAATCACCCCGTTGACTTGAATCAATGTTATGGTTCATTAAGCACCCTTTTGCCACATGTTATGATCATACACACTTGAAACAATGCTAAGGTTCATTAAGCACCTCTTTGCAAAAAGTTCCAATTTATATGAATGATTCCCATGAAGAGTTACAACTCTTGGTGAAGAGTTATAACTTATGGTTCTAAAGTGATTCCATTATTTTGGAAATCACCAACAAAATTCATACCTAGATTCAATTATTTTAGAAACTAAGCAATTCACTATTGCCTTGCTGGAATGGAATTCGGGTTGTCAATCCTACTGGCTCCATCTAAGATACAGTATAAAAACGGACATATACGAATTAAATCAGACTTTAGATTACAAACTGAATGAAAAATTTATTAATAGAATCCAACAAATAAGAAGGGGTTTATCATGGAACCCTAACCAAAGAGGTTTAGTTGTTTATGGCAACATTATTACAAAACAATAAAGAACAACACCCTAGAGAGATCAAGAGGAGGATGAAGATCCTCTGCCCTGAAGCTCCTGATGCTTGACCCTTGCCTTGTACTTCTAGATTTCTAAATTAATAAAAGAGTGTTCAAGGGTATCTATTTATAATGTATGATTACTTAGGGGCCAAGAGAGTGAAAATAGGGGTTTTCCACCAAAAACGGCTTGGAAAACAAGCAAACATCAACTATTGGCCGTGTCCATGTGTGGGGCGCATGGAATGGTGTGCAGGGGCGCATGAGACAACATGTATTGTTGTCCCATGCGAGTTGTGCAATTTTCGACTCTTTTTCAAGCAATCTTCCGTCTTGCAATGCATTAGAACTTCAAATAATTTTTCTTTACTTTGTATTATCATCAAATGTCTTCTAAAAACTATTTAACTTCAATCTTCATATCCTCGATCCTTCACTTGATGTCTTGTTTACCGATTTACATGATTTCTCACTAAAAAGACTCAAAACACTTATGAAGTTGCATGATTTAGATAAAACTAAATTACAATGACTCGAATGAAAAAAATATAAAAACTTCCTCAAACCATTGACAACTACTCTAATTGACTTTTAATTTGCCTTCAAATGCAAAGAAAATATCTAAAAACATAGCTAAAAGTATCATATGTTATTCCCTCATCAAAACCCCAAACTTAAATCGTTGCTTATCCTGAAGCCACAAAATTGCAAGAAGTTAGAATTTACAGGAATTTGATGATGGAACATACCTTTCCAGAGATGGAGCTCAAATTGTTACTCTTTCCCACTTCCAGGCTTGACTAACTTACCACTTCCATGCAAGCGGGACAGACAGAGAAGATACTCTTACTTTCAACCACTTACAATTCTAAGATAAACATATGTATCTTATAAAGCCAGTCGGGTTGGTCAAGGCATTTGCCGCCCTCTAGTCGTCATGTGATTGTACCTTGCTATGAGATTGAAGCAATTCTAAACAGACATTATAGGTATATATTACCAACACATATATAAAGATCTTTTCAAGGTTATAAAGTGGCTTTGGTTAAAGGTGAGATATATTTGAAAAAGTTGGCTAACAAACATACTTTTGAAATATTTTTCTTCCAACTTGTAACTTTTTGAAGAAACCATACTTTTGTTGGCTCTTGATTTTCATATTTTTTTTTTGTGGAGACCATAATTTCGATGTTTTATCTACATTTTACTTTTTATTTTGATAACCAAGTTTTATTGGTACCCCACCCCAAACTTAAGATGTTGCTAATTTCAAAGAGCAACCCCAAACTTAATTTCAAACCATGACAAGTATTTCACTAATATATCTAACTCCAAAAGAAATCAAACTGATGTATAATTATAGGGTTCAAAACTTGTGACATAATTCAAGTCACAAAAGTAACAAAGTAATAAAATTTGCATGAAGGATCAAAGTGGTTTCACAAATGATATAACAATAATAATAAAAGGTGGTTTGAAAGGCTCAAGGTACCAAAACAGGTGCCTCATGTGTATGATAATACAACCGATAGTCTGGAAAGAACGACCACAATTTCCAACAAAAATAACAATCCACACGGAACACACATATATAAAGAATTATAGTAGAAATAATTGACTATATATTTGGCTCAAAATCTAAACGATTATGCTATACGGAAAACTAATGCTAAATATTTCTGAGTATTTTCCGAAGCAAACTCCAAAAGTTATCGTGCTCTTGAACTTCTCCCTATGCTCTTAATGGTGCCTTTCTCATCTCTCAAAACAAGCAAGTATTAGTTAGCGATATTTATGTTTAAAAGAATAAAATTAGTATATCTTTTAACTTGTATTGAGGCTCTATTTAAGAATAAACTTCTTTTTTTTTTTTTTCACTAAAAGAAGGAATAGTTAGAGATACAGCTAGTAATTTTGAATCGTAATATTGGATTATTGGTAGTTCATACTCATTTATCTACTTTACTGAACTTTGAAGTTAGTTATGCACATGGGGTGCCGATATAAATTTGTAGGTAACAATAATTGGAATCAAAGGCAAACTCATGTGTTACGACACTTGATCTTCTTCATCATGAAATAAAACATAAAAAATTCCTCATTACATGAGCAATGTACATCTTCAACAACCAAAACAAAAATCTGTCCAGTTTTATTGCCACGAAAATGATTTTAAATGAATTGATCTTGTAAAATTTATTTTATCTGAAGTCTCTTAAATGTAACGTTTATGTTCTGATAATTATTCAAATCAAAGTAAATTGATCAATAAAATACATGTAAATCGATTGTACAAAAAAAATGTATAAATAAAAACTTCAAATTTTAGATTCAAGTTAGAATCGATTTTAGAGATAAAATCAATTCTACTCGAACATATCTAAACATATCAAAGTCAATCATACATCTTTAAAATCATTTTGCTTATAAAAAAATGAAACCAAACATAGACAATATGTAAAAACTTTTCCAACCATAATAATAATATTTGCTCCCAATAGACCAAAACATTGTGACATTAGAAAATGCTATTAGAAAAAAAGGGCTAACATCAAGGCCATGAGATACAAAGCCTTATAATAGGCTAAAGACAAAAGTTGAGAAAGAATATAGCTTTTGCTTAACCTTATGTTTCACTCAGCACCGAACATATTGCACTTTGCTTTTGTCACATATGTGTTGTTTCACTCGGTTGAAAACTGCAACGATAAAAACACGAAAGTGAAGAAAGGAATAAAAAATAAAGTAATACACAGTCTCGACCATTTTTTTGTTCAGCGAGATCTAGTTTTCATTATTTACAAAATTAAACCTTTTACCTTAGATAAGACTAATGAGATTTATTGCAACGCAAGAAACACTTGTTTTGCTTCAAAAAATGGAGATTTTTAACCTTAGAAATAATATATTTTGGCCCTAAATGTGGTGTTTTCCTTCAGATTAATTGGGAAAATAAATAATCATTTTTGAAGAAAAAAAAAAGTCACAATTTTTGAACCAAAATTGCAACAAATGTGATGTTTGAAGTTAAAACGGTTCAATTTTAAATCGATAGACCATTTTTCACAATTGTGATAAAATATGATATAAAAAAATGCAATTAAACCAAATAATGATAAGAGTGTTACATACTCCTAATGTGAAACTCATAATTGGAACAGAATATCAATTTTCTTTTCCGGAAGTCTCGGATTCATAGCTTCTCTTTCTTTATATAAAGGAATTAGGTTTGCACTAGATCTGCTCAGTTCCTTACATCACCACTACCCATCTCTCATTGATCTTATTCTTCTTATTTTCATTCTAAGTTTCAAACTTCCGAAATGGATCCTAATTCTATGATTCAGCCTCAAGATGAAGATGAAATGAATCCTAATTCTATGATTCAGTCTCAAGATGATTCCGAAGATGAAGATGAAGATGAAGATTATGACTCTCAAGATGGTACGTCTAAACTCTCCTTATATTTATTAGGCTCTTTAAGTTGACGTTCAATATTTCCAACATTTTTGTGATTAATTAAATATAGTATGTCTCACTATTTTATTTTGTGACAATAACTTGCATCAAATATGTAGCTGCCGTGTTCCGCCAGTTAGTAATGGAAGACAAATGGGAAGAAGTAATCAAAAAATATGAAGAACATGTATTTTTTCACAAGATAAAAATAAAGGGAAGAGGAACAGCATTACATGTGGCAGTAAGCAATGCCTACAAAGATGGTGTAAAACGACTTGTAGATGCAATAGAAAGGCATGGTGATCTAAGTGGTTTAGAATTGTCAAATGAAAGAGATGCTACTCCTCTTCATAGTGCAGCATATAGAGGATTCACAAGTATATGTGAATGTATCATTGGAGAAGATGGTAAAAGGAAGCATTTGATTAGAGTAAAAAATGCAAAGGGAGAAACACCACTCTTTTGGGCTGTGCTTGCACGCCATAAAAAGACCTTTCTTTACCTACATCAGTTTTTCCCATATGATATCAATCTTGCTATCAATAACAATGGCACTACCATTCTTCACGTTGCCATTCATAGAGAAATATTCGGTTAGTTCTTTATCATCTCTTATTTTATTTATTCTTTTCTTCTTACTTTTCTTACTTTCTTTTTATTTGTCGGAAGAACTGAATAAGAAACATAAAACAATTTTTATGTATGTGTAGCAAAGCAGTTTAAATATAATAATGGAATTTTAAGTCAAAAACACAAGGAGTAAATTAACAACATACATCTACCTTTCCTAAACCTAAAAAAAAAAAAACCTACACCTACCTAAAATTATTATGGATTAAGTTAGCAACCTACACCCACTTGATTATTTACATTCACTTTTGTAATTTTTATCAAATTATTTACACCTTCCTTACTAATTTTTTTATTTTTATTTTTAAAGAACCTACCTTACTAGTTATTTACACTCACTTTCATTATTTTAAAATGACCCACACAAGTTTTTTTTTGATAAACAAACATAAGAAAGTGAGTGTAAATTAATCAAATAAGTCTTAATTATTTAAAGAAAAGTGGGTGTAAATTAACAAAGTGGGTGTTAATAATTTAAAGAAACTTACAAAATCAACCCCCAACTACAAGTTTTAAATAACAAAGGTTAGTTGTTTTTTAGTCAAAGCCAAGTGAGTGCAAGTTGCTAATTTACTCCTTAGGTTGTGTTTGATTGATGGAATGTGATGGAGTGGGATGGAATGAAATGATAAATAATTATGTTCCATGGTTTGGATTTGCAAAAACTAAATGGAATGGAATGGTATATAATTGGAATCCATTCCATCTTATTCCATCAAATCCTCCACTTTTCATTCCCCCCAATTTGGGGTGTATCCAATAGAATGAAATTTTATAATTTAAAATTAGATTCAATAGAAGAAATGATACCTGCGGGAACCTTGAAGAAGGAAAGGTAGTAGACCGGAAGAAAGGATATGACAGACTTCAGGAAAACCAAGCGACCCCCATAGAAAAACTTCTACTTTTCCAAACTAACAATCTAGATTTAATATGATCAACCAGAGGTGTCCAAAAATTTAATTTTCGATTATCGCCACCTATAGGTAAACCCAAATACGAGAAGGGTAGAGATCCAGTTTTACAACTAAGCACCGTTGAAGCTTCTGCCAAACCAACTGACTATTGTGAAAATTAACTTTAAGATCCAAAATCACCTTAAAGAGAATTAAATCTGCTTTCGAAGATCTAATGTTGGCTCAACTTTTATTACCAATCAACAAGGTGTCATCCACTGTTTTATCTTGGTTTTTCGGGTGTCAAACATTGATTAAGTCTGAACCTTTTTAACCTTTGATATCTCATTTTTTCTTGGGAAGGGAAAAATAAGAAAAAACCCTTGAGAATCGAGGTTCGGGAGTTGGTTTTGGTATAGGAAGGTGTTAGGCACCTATAGCAACTATAGTATCCTATAGGAACCGTCTTTACTTTCTACGCACGCGCTTTATTTTTAAATGCTATTTGAAAAACGTTATTTACACCTAAGGGTTTGCTAGGTTAAGAATTGGAGGGAGAAGAATGTGTTGGAATTTTTGTTTTATTGAACTTGGAGAAGTTTTGACTTCTTGCCTACATACCCTTTTAAGGGATCAAACTCCATGTAGTTCTCTTCCAAAAAAAGTTTTTGTTTTTGTTGGTTGATTTTAATTTTGAAAATGGAATTTTGAAGAATAAGAGAGAAAGGCCTCAAGGGCATAGGATTTTGGAAAATGTGAGGTGTGATTAGTTATTTTGCAAAAAGGTCTAAGTATTTAGCAATTGTTTTATCATTTATTAAGAAAATAAAAGGGAAAATTCAATGGGATTTTGATCCCAAGGTTTCTTTGGAAAATTATTTGAGTGAAGTTGTTCACATTTTTTAGAAAAGAGAATTTTTCTAAGTATCGTGATGCCTAAGCATACATGTAAAGCATACATTCCCTATATACATCTAAAGTATCCATGTGATGTGTGTGCATGTGTCGGTGCTTGTGTCGGTGTACATCATTAGAGTCCATTGTCCGTTACATAGGCCCTAGTTTACATGCTATGGTCTTGCAAGAATTTAAATTGCATAAAATAAAGTACAAAAAACCTAGGTTATACATGCTAAGTCCTTTGCAAGAAAAAAATAAATGGCAAGAAAATAAAGCTATAGAAATGAGGGGAGATGAGGAATGCTTATGAGTGAATGAAACATGAAATGAAAGGGTTAGTAGCATAAGGCAAAATAGAGTAGAAATTATAAGCAAAAGGAACACTAAACAAAGTAGCAAAAACTTGACAAAAAGGTAACAAAATTCTTAACATAAAGGTAGCAAAATATACCTAAAATTTATCATAATATCAAAACAAATATTTGACCTATAATCCTCATATCATGACAATTTTTCAAAGGTTTTATTACAGCAATAATGTGAGAATTATAAAAACATATTCAAGTCAAGAGTTATGATACATTTTTAGATACATTTGGCACTTTATTTTCACAAACAATTATTTATATGACTTGTAAAACAAGTAACTAACCACAACACGTTAACATTCAGTAAAACACATCAAGTACAGATGTAAGCTCATCACAAATTCACATATCACAAATCAACAGCATGTATCAAGAATTAGGATATTTTTCACAAGTTTTAACACTAAATGTCACAAATAAGCAAGAAAATCATCACATTATTTTTTACTAATTTTTAATATGCAAAATCACCACAGAAACATCACAAAATGAACAAGAAACATACATGAATTTTTGTAGATTTTTAAAAGGATTTTTAGGCATGGCAGGGGTGTAAAAAACAATACACAGCGTGCAAATAACAAAAAAATAGAGAAAGAATGCAATCCAGTACAAAAATAAGCCCAGGCCCAAACAACCAGATCCAAAAACACCTCAGGAGCTTCAGGGACCGTAGGATTGATCCATGTGGATCTAACCTAGATCCTATGGTGGAGAGTGCAGGGGAGTGGACCGGTTTTGAACCGGTCCGGTTCAGTCCTCTATAAAAGCCCTAAGCTACTGGTTTGTTTCATTTCTCACTTCTCTTTCTCTCTCTAGGTTTAAACTTAGAGAGAGAGACTCTCCCTTCTCTCTTCTTCTCCGTTCACCTTCTCTGCCGGTTTCTGGAATGAAACGGTCGGAGAAGATGAAGATTCATCGGAATCTTCATCAACTCCGCCGTGAATTCCAGATTCCGGCGAGTCTTGAACTCCGATCTACATGGATCTAAACCCTAAACCACTCTATTTTTCACACTGATTACGAATATGAACTCTGATTTGGAAAATAAACGGTGAAACGTTGTAGATCTACGTTTTAAGATTTAGTTTTAATATTTTTTAATCTTTTTCAAAGTCTTTTCGAAGGAAAAGGTTTCTAAATCACCGATCTACTCTGATTCACCGTTTATTCGTATTTACAAACCTTCGTTGAGCCTTTTGCGATGAAAACGAGAAGGTTTTCGTGGTTACCTGAGTTGAAATGGAGATTCGAACAAAGAAATCTTCGGAGTACTTCGTAGAAGTTTCGAATCCTTCTGGTAGGTGTTGAACCGAAAATAAATCGGTGATTCCTCTTCTTCAATCCTTCTTCTTCTCAACTTCGATTCTTTCTGTGATCGTATGAATTCGTCGCTCACAGTGGCGAATTTGTGCTTGAATTGCAGAACAACCGGTTCAATGATGATGATTCATGCTTGAATCTCTGAGAACTTGTGATGAATTCGTTTGATTTTGCTTCAATTTTGTGTTCTGGAAAGTTAGGGTTTGGATTTGGGGATGAATATTCTTGGTGTCCTTGAAAACGGTTAGGATTTTGATCTTTGATTCTGGAGAGAGAATGTGGAATGGTGTTTGTTGAGTTGGCGGTTAGAGAATGATGATTGGTACTGTGCATTGATGATATGACCTTTATATAGGCTGCCATGTACTTGAGACCCAATGAGTGCCTACCACGTGTTCTGGACTTGCCTTGGACTAAATTATGGACTTAGGACCTTTCTGCAATTTGACAAACTTAAAGGACCAAACTGCAATTTGAAAAAAAAGGCCAAAAACAAAGACTTGAAACTTAAAGGATTGTTCTGCAATTTTTGAAAATAAAGGACAAAGGGCAAAAATGGACAAAGAGGACCAAAATGTAAATTTTAACAACTTGGAGGACTAAAATGAAAATAACAGAAAATAGGGACTAAAATAATAATAAAATTTGTTAAAATTGGTAATTTTGAAAATAACGTAAAGTGAAACAAAAATAAAATCAACAAAAGGACTAAAATGAACCAACTACAAAATGAGGTACTTAAAAGTAACCTCTCTCTGTCAAAATTTTATGTGAAATGACCAAAATGCCCCTAGGGACTAAATTGACTCAAATGCAATTTTTGAAAGGTTTTTTAACATGGAACTAAAGCAAGAATTTATACAAACTAATTGAAAAGACTCAGAGACAATTTTCAGGGATTAAAATGAGTTTGAATGCAGGAAATGACTAAAATACCCTTTTTCATGAATTTTTGCAAATAACATTGAAATAAAATGCAGAGAAATATGCAATTGATCAGAGACAAATTCAAATGACTTGAGGTGCAAGAAAACCCTTTTTGGATGGTTTTAAATGCAAGAAAACACAGACAAATACACAGTTGAAAATATTTTCAAAACAAAGATAGTAAAATATGCAGATAAAACATGGTAAAATATCAGGGTAAAACAATAGCAAATTGGCAATCTCTCAAGAGTCAAAGACACATATCAGAGATGGAAAAACATTTTGAGCAAGTATTTTTAGGTCCAAAATTAGGGTATAACATCCACAAATTGAAGATGCGGAAAAATGACTCCAAAACCATCACCAACCTTATAACCAGAGAAGAGATCTTCTACTATAGTGGCTTTCATCATAACATTAAGACCCCCGGCCGCTATTAAAAATATGAAAGGTTAAAATGGATCACCTTAACGGGGCGCTCGTTGGAAGGAGAATTCTGCTGTTGGGCTACCGTTAACAAGAACATAAGTTGTAGCTGTGCTACTCTTTAATCTATTTCCTCCATAACGTTGGTAAATACATTTTAAACAAAACAACATCCAAGTAATTTCAATCCTCTGAGTCAAAAACTTTCTCGAAATCAACTTTAAAAAGAACTAAATCTTTTTTTAATTTTCTAGCATTATTCACCAACTCATTATCAATTAATATACCGTCAAAAATTTGACGACCATAAATAAAAGCTGATTAATTATGCAGCCCTCTCCTCTGTCCTTATCTAATTGGCTAGCTACTTAAATCAAACCATTTAGATCACAACTACACCTTAAGAATAAAATTTCAAAGTATTAAAACAATCAAAAGTTAAAATTATAAACTTATTTTAATAAAGAAATTCTCCTATGGTAAAGTTTAATCTAAACTTGATAAAAAAATATTTACCAAAATTCTTACTGTATATATCTCGTTAATAATCTACGTGCCATGTGCAACAGGTATGGCAAATATAATAATGCATTTGTATCCGATTTTTCGCTCTATGGAGGACAAACATGGCGAGTCTCCTCTTGAACTTCTTGCTACTAGGAAATCAGCTTTCAAGAGTGGAAATAAGCTACAATGGTGGAAGAAAATTTTGTACAACTGTAAGTGACAATGTGTGTGTCTATATATATATATATATGGTATTTTTTATGCGCATATATATGGTATAAAAACAAATATATTTTTTTATAAAAATAAATTAAAACAATTTTAAATTCCAATTTTTCATTTGAAATGCTTAATAATTGGACTCGTAATCACTTAATAATAGATATTTTGATATATCATTGGTGTCTCCCAGCATACTCTTAGTTATGTGCTTTGATTCAAAATATATAGATATAGCTTTCTATAGCTTCTCAGCAACTTGGTGGTCTTTGGGGTCTTTCGACTCATCCATCATGTTAAGCATGTGAAGACACACCTTCACCAGGGTACAATTACAGTACTTAACATGCAACATTGCTAGGTTGGTCGTCGTGGTAGCTCTCCATCTAAGAAGAGGTTAAGTTCAATCAGTCTTTCTTCCCATCTCCTTTTGGTAGTTAGGGACTCAACTCATATCAAACAAACATTTCCATTCCCATTTCATGTCGGTCTTAGGGAATTTGGCACTAAAAATAAAAGTGATCAAGTTTTACTTTCAAAGATTTGGCATTAAAAGAGTTTGTTTGAAAGAAGCACGAAGCTATAACTCTTTGAATCTAAAGCGAAGAATATCATAAGCTCATCATGTCTAAACTACAAAAAAGGGGTTTAGCTCGTGATGACCTTAGCGATGAAGATGAAGATGAAATGAAACATAAATGAAAACATTAAAAAGCTAAATTGATAGATAAAATAGAGTTATGAACAAATTACATTCCAACAAGGAAAGATGTGAGCTTGAAGCATCACCAAAGTAATTCTAACTCTAAATCACTAAGAACTAGCACTCATGCTCATCTATGGAGGAGATGAGATGGAGTGAAAACTTTAGTGGTTGCTAACCCTAACTGGAACTTGACCACTAATTTCACTATGCATAATTCTAGATCCTCGGCACCAACATGTGGTTATCCTTTTATAGTACAAGGAAAAAAAATATATGTTTCTCTTTGATGGATGATCCTCAAATGAAAAATAAAAACCTTATAGACTCCAAATGTCACTTCAATACAAAGATTTCATAAATTTGAATTGATCACCTATCATAACTAAATAAGTTCTTTTCATGCACATAATTAAATTATCAACAATTTTATTTAAACACTCCAATTTTTCCCACACTCTTTCAACACTTTATTTTCTCTCTATTCATATCATATCATCACTTTATAACATATATCACATTACTCTACCTTATCTATTATATCTAAACGTGTATACGCCGCTCTATTGGGGGTGTCTAACATATTTTCCTTAATTTATTACTCCATTATTTACTTAATCGATTAAACGAACTTCATAATTGATTATTTACTGCAAAAATAAAAACCTAACGACTTCTAGGGTCTGTTGGGTTCAATGGAGGGGAGGAGAGGGGATCGATTTTAATGGAGGGGAGGAGAGGGGAAGGAAGGAGAGTTATATTAATTAAATATATGCTTAGTTCACAAGAGGGAAGGGAGGGGAGGAGAGAGATTTTAATTAAATATATGTTTGATTCAATACAATATGGTATTTCTACAAAAATCTGGAAACTAGCAGGGGGAGATTTTAAAACCGCATTAATTTGTATCTCTCCATTCTTAAAAAAATCTCATGATTTTAAAATTATTCACTTTCTAAAAAATTAAACATGAAAACTCAATAACCTAAAACTTCGTAAATAATCAAATATTAAAGCCCTAACAAAATATTAGATAATCATAGATTTTTCTTGTAAAAAAAAAAGTATTGGTAAATTTTAGAATACAATATAAAATTATTTGAAATTTTTTTATTGATAGTAATTTTTTATCTTGACAATCCATGTAATATTTGCTAAATTAAGTTCTATATAAATATGTAAAAGAATATATTAATAAATGTTTTAATATGCATACAACGAAAAAGTATGAACCAATTACATTAAGAAAAATAATTAAGAATAGAACACGTACCATTTCATAAAATATAAGAACAAATTATTATTTTTTGGAACAAGTCAAAATGGATTATATTAACAAACCAACAGAGGTCTACCTTGCACAAGGCGTGTTAAAGTAAAACGCACAAAGTCAATTACAAAGATACCAAAGCCTATAACAACGGAACGCGACGAAAGGGAAACAAGAAAGACAAAATTACATAATTAAACCCATACAGTTTAGAGGGTATCGCCACCAATCATGACAGCCAAAAGCAAAAGTAAACAAATTTGCCTTCAACCACACAAAAAAAAACTTAACCTTGTCTAGAACACATGTAAATCGGATGTCGTGTTTTCGAAAACCCGGTTATTCCTTTCCTTCCAAATAGTCCAAACAGATGCAAGCCAATGCAGCCTCAAGAATGAATGAGATGAACGAGACAAACTAGGATACTGTCCAAACTGAAGGAAATGATCGCGTAAAACTCTAGAGTCAACCATGGAAATGCCTAACCACCACCGGATGAGATACCACAAGCCGCCGAATAAATTGCAACCCAAAACAAGATGGACAGCTGTTTCTGCAGAACCGCACCCACCAACACAAACGTTGTCACCTTCCTGAAGAACCCTCCTCCACACCATATTATCCCTAGTTGGAAGCTTGTTGTGGAGAAGACGTCATGAGAACAAAGAGAATTTCAACGGAACCTATTTATGCAAAATATTATCAATCGAACCCCTATCAATAGGTTCTTCCGCAGTTGTAAGGAAATGATACACCCCGCTGACAGAATAGCCTTTAATAGGATCAAGTAGCGACCGCAACTTGTCAAGAACGTCAATATGCAAAACAATGTTACATAACAGAGAAATACATTCCATAATATTCTCGTCTTCCCATGCAAAAAGTCTCCTCCTCCACCATCATGTCTCTCCCCCTTCCTCCCACTCTAACTGTGACATCTCCGCTACTAACACCCACCTGTTCTCGGCTAGCTCAAACAGTCTACTAAATCTAACCCCTAACAGAGCTCCTCCGATCCAATTATCCATCCAAAAGAAGGTGCCACTCCCATTACCCACAACCTGGTGAATATTATCATCAAACCACGCCCCACTCATACACCCACACCCTCATAGACACCAGCCACCTTCCGCCACCACAACAAACTATTCCTCCTCCTCCCCCTCTCTTAACCGCCCCCTCCTCACCATATTTGGCCACCAAAACACGATACCAAAGCCCCTCCTTATCCGTAAGCATCCTCTAACACCACTTCCCTAACAAAGCTAAAATAAATTATTTCAACTGCCTAACACCTAAACTGCCCTCCTCCTTAGGTAAACAAACAGAGTCCCACTTTACCTAAGATATTTTCCTAACATCCTCACCACCCCCCTAAAAAAAATCTTTTAAAAATAGATTTAATAGAAGAAATTATACATGTGGGAGCCTTGAGGAAAGAAAGAAAGTAAACCAGAAGCGAAGACAAGACAGATTTCGGGAGAACTAGGAGACCACCTAACAACAGATATTTGCTCTTCCACTTAGACAAACAAGAAAATAATACAGTCAATCGTAGGTTTCCAAATTCCCACCAATAGGCAAACCTAAGTGCACGAACGGGATAGTCCCGGTCCTACAATTCATCACCAAGGTAGCTTCATTCAACCATGAATCAGAAACATGCACACATGTTAACATACTCATGTTAAAATTAACCTTTAATGTAACATCCATACTAGACATATCTAGAAAGTCTAGCATGTGCGTTAGTTTAGTACTAGATACATTAAAATTTACAACATAAAAACTTCGAATGAATTTATGATACAATAAACGCGTTCGTACATTATCATTACAACATGTCTTATCTTAATTAAGATACATATATCCTTGAAATCCATAGACGTACGAACGAGCTCTTGCAGAATAATCCATCCGGCTACTACCTTGACGTCCAACCTGATATCTGAAACAAATAAGGATTGGGATGAGACATAATGTCTCAGTGAGTTCCCTTAAATCCTAGGCTATAGGTAACCTCAGGGGAAACCTACGGTCACCACGTGTCTACAATACAACCTGACGGTTGATTATACGTGTGTGGTCATGCTTTCTAGACGGTAGTGCATGCTAGACCCGTCATAGGTTCATCTTACTTGTTATAGGCTTCACTTCCTATACGTGTCATGGCGACCGAGGGGGAATCTAGGACCACATTGCAAAGAATACGCTCTACGTATCGAGGCCTAAGCATAACATGTCATGACACGAATCTAAACCGGACGATTAGGGGAAACCTAAGATCGTCATCGGTATCATATTCTTTACTTGTTCTATACATGACTTGTACTTGCCTTATAACATCTCATGCTCTTGCTCTTAACTTATTCATACATGAAATCATTCTTGCATAATCATGAACATAATCATAAACATAACATACATGGTCGTGCATAAGTTCATTCATTAGGTTAGCGTTGAACAAACAATTACTATCTAGATTCATTCTACGGAGAGCCCCGGGTGGAGTAACCCCGAGAACAATCCCATACATGACCGATGAAACATAGCAAGGGCTCATCGGACTCCCTCGGTGTCGTGCGGGTCCCTTAAAGCTTGAATCGTTCCCCTTGAGTCAAGAACCTCTCGTATCCCCCTGACGTGGATAACAAGAGACACGAACACCGACATCTTGTTACTCAGTGACATGCGGGTCCCTTGCGGCTTGAACCATTCTCATCATGAGAACCGCTTATATCCCCCTGGCGTGGATAGCAAGAGACATGCCACCTACACTATACTTGTCATGGTCTTGTCGTTCATGAAGGATAAACCTATTCATGCTTAAATGTTTACCTCGGAACCTTGATCGATCCGATTAGCGGTAAATTCATACTTAAACATAGTGGTGAGATTAACTATCATGTCCATAACTTAACATACTTGCTATATCATTCTTGATCATGTGCGAAGAAACATACTTCATGTCTTATCATTCTAGGGATTCTTGCTTAACATGCTAGTTCTCGACCACTATGTCGAGGCTCTAGTTTTTTTTCCTTGCTAAACGTATAACTTGCTACCCCGGTTCATATCAAATCATACATGTCATTCTCTCATGTACCAAACATCTCTAAACATGTTTAATACTTGCCTCATTAATAAGAAATCTCTTTTAGAAAATCATCATATAGGACCTTGGTTTGAGGGGTTTACTTTTATAAAAGACTGCTTGAAGAAAACTTGACCAAAAGATGGCTTAAAACCTGAAGCGAGCAAACAGTGCCCTAAAACACCATTCACTCGCGAGGCGAGTTGCTTCACTCGCCGAGGCAAGTTTCCTTGCTCGCGAGGCGAGTTGATGGTGAGCAACTCCCTCGCTCTGGAGTTCCAGCTCGCCTAGCGAGCTGTGACAGTCCAACACCTGCATTTTTGTTATTTTGACTCCAAAAGCTCAAACCAAATGTTCCTAAACATATTTGATCATAGAATACTTGTAAAAACACTTATATGGCAAGTATTAACACATTTAGTGAGCATGGCAAGAAAAAGGGGCAACTAATCACATTTTTAAACCCTAGAATTTTCATGTTATTGTATAAGGCATAAACATAATCCCAAAGGTAGGGAATACTATATATGGAACTCACCTAGTAAATTTCTTGTAGCATCACCAAGTCCCAAGCTCAAACAACCAAAACCCTAGCTCATGATCAACATGCTTTCTTTGATTAAACCATTCAAACTTGCTATTCTTTGCCATAAAAGAACCATAATCCCTGCTAGCTCATCAATCCTTAAGTTATACTCCAACTCAAAGCTTTCACCAAAACCCCAGACTTGAATCTCTTCTATAGAGGAGAAGAATTGGAAACAAACTCAATCCCAAGCTACCAATCTCTTGAGGGGTGGTAGAGAAACCAAAACTTAACCTTGATTCTTTGAGGAAGAAGATTTGATGAGTTGGTGAGGTGAGGAGAGAAGAGAGAGGCCGATGGCGTAGAGAGAGGGATGAGAGAAATATTTTCTCCAAACTTAGAGGTGAGAAAGTGGATAAGAGAATGAGATATTTTGGTCCCTCAACCAAATAAATATCCTTTCCCTTGCAATTACCAAACTGCCCTTGCCTTAAACGTGTTTAATTTGACATTGATACTTTATCCGTATTAAGCTGACATAACATAATACATATTTCCGTCAACCTTCTTTCCATAAACATTAATCCTCTGGCACGATCGACTGGTAATATTCTGATACTGACAGGCGGGATATTACATTTAACCTAGGAATATCTTCAAAAAGAATCAGCATCGCACTCATAGAGTGCACATTATCCCAGCTCTTTTCACCAATAATAAAAGTATCATCTGCAAATTGGAGATGAGATATTTGCACCGTGTTTTGACACCCAACATGGTACCCACGGAATAACCCAACATCGACCCTTCGGCCGCTAATAGCAACAAAAAAGGAGATAAAGGGTCTCGTTGCCGAAGCCACTTCTCCATCAGAAACTCATCGGTAGGGCAACCATTAACTATAACCGAGTCTGTTGCGGAACCGACATATTCAAAAATCCACTCTCCATAAAGTCGAAAAATTCATTTTATTCATTTATCGAATCAAGATACTTCCAGTCCGCCGAGTCATAGGCCTTTTCAAAATCCACTTTAAACAAGAACATTTCCTTCTTACGGCGTCAAGCTTCTTCCACCGCCTCGATGGCAATAAGGATACCATCTAAAATCTGCTTACCTTTAACAAACGCCGACTGAGAATCTGAAACGACGGTCCCAATCACACTTCTCAATCTATTAGCCAAGACCTTAGCAAGAACCTTATACATACATCCCACCAAGGAAATTGGTCAAATATCATTCCCACCTTTGGAATAAAGGCGATAAAAGTTGAATTTATTCCCTTCGATAGCTTCCTGTTCCGATGAAATTCAGTTAAGACCCGCATAAAATCAACTTAAAGCTAACCCCAAAATTCTTTAATGAAACCGAAGCTGATACCGTCAGGTCCCGGACTTTTAAAACTATTGCAATCCCACACTGCCTGCTTCACCTCCTCCAAAAAAAGGTCGAATTAAATTCCCTTCATCAGTGTAAGTCAATCTACAAAAATTTAGATCATCCACCCCTGGCCTCACAACACGGATAAATTTAAAATGCTCAATAAAATGATCAAAAACAACCGCTATGATATTTTGGACTCCCTCGACTTGAATATGATTAACTTGCACCATTTGTATAACGTTACAACGCCGCTTACTAGACATAATGCCATGAATTTTTTTTGGAATTTGTGTCGCATTCTTTCAACCAGTTCAGTTGCGCCTTTTGGAAATTCATGCTAGTCTGAACACGAGCAATAGAGTGCAAGTTCACTGAAAGATCATGAAGCTCTACCACCTCTTCTTTCGAAAGCGCGCACACTTACCCCTTAGAATCTTGGGAAAACATATGCTCCTTCGCCATTCTCATTTTTCCCTCCATGTTTTTAGAAGAGTTTGATGCCTCTATTTAAGGTTGCCTTTAATCAACTCGAGCTTCTCCTTCAAGACATAACCCCCTATCCATCGATATTAAACGACATCAGTGACCATTGCTTGTGTAATTCATTGATAAGCTCCTCCACATCACCTTTAACTTCATTAATGTCGTGCACCTCAACATGTTCATAAACGACATCGTTAAGTACCGAACGTGTCTCCGATAGAAATGAGTCCTCTCCTAAACAACACCCACATTCCTACACCAATTTTATTGTATAATGACAACCATCAACCAATAGATCCATAGACGTATTCACGACCTCCAACGAAGTAGTCAAAATGAGAATTCGTGCTTAGTCGAGCCTTCCTTTATCTGTAGTGCACACATCTGCTTGAATGTATCTTCCACACTCTAAAACACAGTTTATAAAAAAAATTCATTCCATACCATACAAGCAAAGCCATGCACCATGTTCATACACCACATCCTTCACCGACCACTTGTGCACGTTAGAAAATAGCATTCCAAAAATATCTACTTTGTCATTGAATACTTGTAGGACATCCGCCTGGCCTAAACAGTGAAGAAAAACTCTATCTCCTCCCATCGGAGTCACTATAAAGTTATGAAATCCGGCATCCTCAACCCGCTATTGTAAAGGAAAAACAGATTCCCCATTCACCATTGTCGCGACCACACCCACGCTTGCCCATGTGAAACTTCTTTTAAAACTGCGGTAAGTCCCCAAGATTGCTTGACACTGCCGCAACTGAGTGTTGCACTAGCACTTCCTTGCCTTCAATCCCCTTCTATACCCCTACGCCCTCACCCATCAACTCCATGCTATCTCCCTTCCCGCTTTCCTCCCTCTCCTCCTTCGCCTTTGCTTTCTTAGTTAAAACCCCCTCTGCACCATTCCCGACTAACTCCTTACCACTCCCTCCCCCTCTACACTTTCGCCCCTCACTGCCCACCGTGACCACCACATGGCCCACTCTCACACTTTTATCTCCCTCCCCAACATCTCACTTACCACCGCCCCCACCATCTCCTTCTTCCCCCTCTCACTTATTTCTCCCTCACCACACTTCAGCACCTGAGATTGACCCACCTTCACACCATCCATGATTGACACTCCCTTGCCTTTATCTGAAACAACCGTATCATGCTTCGCAAATCTGTCAAAACTTGCTTCCCTAGTCCAAACCCTGAACTGTCAGAACCACACATTGTTCAGAGCTAGTGATAACTTGTCACAATTCTTCACATTCATGAACCTTACAAAACCATACACCTGCCCTCGAAGATTCCGTTGCCGAGACACATAAATATAAGAAAGTATGCCTCAAACCTCAAGCCTTAAATTTTAAAACAAATGAAGAAGAAAAGAATACGTAATAGATAAATTGGAAAAAAGAATGTGTAGCAAATTAGCAATGGAAAGTGAAGACAATAAGAATACATTGAAACATAAATAAATAAGCCTTAATTTTTTCGTAAGAACGATTTTGACATTCTAAATACATATGAGAATAACTATGTTAATATAATTAAAATTGTATTAATTCATCTCTCTTTCCCTCTCCTCCCTTACAAAAAACTTCAATTTGAGGGGAAGCAATAAATGTGTTTACGAGGGATTTTGCTCCCCTCCCTTCTTCGTTGTAATTTTCATAAACCTTCATGTACTACCACTACCATTTAGGATTGAAATCAAGAATAGAAAAAAAAACATCATTTTTTTCTTCTTTTGTTAAAAGATTATTCATCTTATATTTCATTGTTCCACTAATTTATTTATATTATCTTGCACTTAAAATTTTTAGAGTTTTGATTCGTTTCATATTACGTTATAGTTTCTCACATTTTCTTCTTTCCATTTTATCCTATCATATGACAAGCTGCTTGCATTTCAATATATTTTTAATCATCTCTATCTTTTTGCTATTTTGCTTCTATATTTCAATTTTTTCTTGACAACATATATATTTCTATTTTAATTGAACCATTCTCATACTCCATGTTTTTTTAATGAGAAAAATAATTTAATTAATAACTAGTCAAATCACAAGAATTGACAAAGTAACAAACTAATAAATAATAAATAATAGTATGCTAATAACTACACCTATTTCAATACCAAATCCCTATCCAAAAGAACAAGACTCGAGTAATACAAGTGCTTTATAATTCAGATCTAGGATTAAAGTTGGCGTAAAAAATCAGAACTAGCTTGCTTCACTCCTTCTACTTTGAAATAGACAATTAACTTTAAGGAAAGCCACGTGTAATTCTTTTTTTTATTCCCCCACGTTTTTTTTCTTCATATCCAATACACCCTCCGGTCACTATTATAAGCAAAAATTTACATTTTAAATTCATTCATTTAATGATGGACATAGTCTTTATTATAGACTACATACATCATTAAATGAATGAACCTAAAATGTAAATTTTTGCTTATATTAGTGACCGGAGGGTGTATGTTACTACAGTACTATATAGTATTAATTGTTTGTTGTTCAAAAGAATAATCATAAAGAGCAATAATTAAAAGATAAATCTTGTGGAATTCATGTCTTTTAGAAGTTGAAATGACATTTACATGCATTATTTTTTACTTTTATGCCTCAAGTCATCAAAATAAAAGTCTAATGGTCTTTATAAACTTTTGGTGTTAAAAGGTGTTTCTGTCAAAATCTGGGATGCAAAAACTACAATTGAATTGTATGAGAAGGGTCTTATATCTGAAGACGAAGAAGACAAAGGTAAAGTCTTCAATAAAGTGACTCTTATGATACCTAGTTATGCCCTTTATGTAATGTTTCAACAGTTGTTAGCTATTAATAGTTCTCATATTTATTTTATTTTTTAAAAATAAATTGGTTTTTTTCTAAGAGGTAAAAGATTGAAAAAGATACAATAGTAAAAAAGAAGTTAAGAGTAAAAAGATACAATAGTCAAATATTACAGAAAAGGCATCAAAACAACAACGCCACCAAACCAAAATGAAAAATGATAATAAACTAACAAATAAAATCACTCATAAACATTTGAGTGGTTCAATGCTACATTAATTGATATTAATCATAAGAAAGAGCTTTAACTTTAGTGCAACCATGTCAAAGGGTGAACAAGAACCACATTTCGCTATGCTTACAAATTGACCACATTGATGCTAACTAAATTGAATGAACACATTCTTGTATTTGTTTACCATAAGATACCAAACCTACAAATTAGACAACATGACAAAAGCTATTGTTGTCAACATACAACTGATACCTAACTAGACAGAACATCCTACTACAGTTAACCAGCAATAGGATAATGAATAAACAAATGTTTGGATGTTTTGTTCAAATTACATCATTCCACACACATTGGTGATGCTAGTATTAGTACCACTTGGTGTATTAAATTAATTATAGTTGGAAGGAGATCATTTAGTAATCTCAATGCATATATCAAAATTTTCAATGAAATCAAATTATTCTAAGTAACTCTAATATTCTTTTACGAGAAAAAAATCTTCAATATTAAATTCTCAAATCCAACATTATCCACATCATCATTCATAGTATTATTATATAATAAAGCCCTAAAATTTAATATCAAATTATTAGTAAATATATTTGTGAAATATCGATTATTAATATATATATATATATATATATATATATATATATATATATATATATATATATATATATATACACACACACATATGAAGAGTCATTTTAGTGGTAATAGTTGACTAATCTTATAACCTCAATATGGATGAAACTCAAATTCTATTAGAAAAACTTGTAAATTATTAAAGACCTATCAATAACAATAATAATAAAAACAACAACAATCAACTTAAGAGTTGACTAATTTAGTGGTAAAATATCATCATCATCATCATCATCATCATTTTGAATAATAAGAATTTCTCTCCTTATTTTTAAATAATATAGCAAGCATATGATAATTTTGGTGATGATATTTAGACGTGGTCCACTATATAACTGGTCTATCAATATATATTGCAGATAAAGGTGATCAAAGTGAAATTTCAATACGATTGTACAATGTTAATGAATCAGAAAAGGCAGGCAAAGCACTACATACTCTTACTCGACTAGATTTTTCTAGTTGTGTTAAGATTTTATGTTACCACATTCAAATGTTTGTATTCACCATATGGCATATCATGTTTCCATCACCAAGAAAAAGATGGCCTACTAAGTCACTATTGGGTATGTATATTTAACAACTCAACTTTTAATTTTACATGATCTAATTTGTGGCCTACCATTGTGTTACACAAGAAAGATAATAGACAATTTGATCAATAAGTCTCAATAGATCGAGTGCCATATATAGTGTGTGTGTGATTTGACTTATCAATTTAATGGTGCAAAATAAGCTAATGAATGATACAACACTATTCTATCTGTTGTTGTTGTTGTTGTTGTTGTTGTTGTTGTTGTTGTTGTTGTAATGCAGTCTATTGGTTTAAAATTTGTTGTTATTGTCATGCAATCTATTGGTTTAATATCTATCCCTTATAGTAAATAAATGAGAAATTTTGAGTTCAAACCTCAATTCCTACATACTACAATGTCCATATCAATTGAGTTATGCAGGACGGCACTTTTTACTTCTGCACCTTAAAATTATATCTTTTATTATAAGTCACCATTACTCTTTTGCTCTGTGCACGTAATTAATTAATTTTGCAAACTTAGGAGCAATAAAGAGTGTCAAGAAGAATCACATATATGGTGGTCAACTCTTGGAAGCATTTATGAAAGATCCTTATGGCTCATACATGGTCGGTGGGGCTGTTCCCTTTGATGACGGAGAACATGATAAAAAAACGAAAAAGAATGCTAAGAATTTTGCAGATATCGGCCGAAAATTCCAACAGGAAGGAAGTAAGAACAAAACAAATATTTTCCGTCAAAAATATATTTAATAAGTAATACTTCTATTCCTAATTGTCCTAATTCGTTGTCGTACAACTTCACACATGTTAATATACAACTTGGTCAAAGTAGATTAGCTAAATAATATAGATAGTTAAAATGTTACATATATTTATTATGAACGGAAAGAGTAATATTTTTTTTTACTAATGAGTGTCTTAAATACACACATTAAAGAAATGAACATGATAATATTCTCTTAAAACATTTGTATTCAACTTTTTTAAAGTTTAAAAGTTCGTATTTCCATCTTTCAAAAAAAAAAAGTTCGTATTTCCAATCAAAAACTTCTATTTTTTAATTTCCTTATCTAATACACTTTTTTTGAGAGGCTTAACTATGACACTT
Organism: Medicago sativa; assembly: GCF_051527215.1. Taxonomy (NCBI): domain Eukaryota; kingdom Viridiplantae; phylum Streptophyta; class Magnoliopsida; order Fabales; family Fabaceae; genus Medicago; species Medicago sativa. Next base: position 51,467,285 of record NC_140751.1, on the reverse strand, counting down.
GTTAATTATTATGACCTATTAGTGAATTTAATTGATAACTTTTTTTTTTTTTATATCTTTCTATATATTTATAGTTTATCTTTAATTTGTATGAAGTAACATAATTTGTTTTGTAAAAAAATAGTTTGAACCTCAAGATAAAATAGAGGGAATATTATATATTAAGGCATCTGACAAGAAAGACTTATTACTTGTAGCAATGAAGAATATTGAATCAGAATTATCTGCAAAGAAAATTGGCACAAAGGACACTGCATATTTGATTGCAGCAAAACATGGCATAACAGAAATGATGCGCGCGCTTGAATCTAAACTAAAAAGTGTAATCCATGAGACTAATTCCAACAATGAAAATGCGTTACTTTTGGCCGTGAAGAATAGACAACCACAAGTTGTTGAGGGGCTATGGAAGAGTTTTTCCATGAAAACCTTTGAGAGCTTAAATCTACAAGTGGATAGGAATGACAACACCATTGTACATTTGGCAGCATTTGCAACAAGCCACAAAGAAAACACTGCTTGGAGGATATCTGGTGCGGCCATGCAAATGATGTGGGACATCAAATGGTACAAGGTACGTGTGTGTGTGTGTGTGTGTGTATATATATATATATATATATATATATATATATATATATATATATATATATATATATATATATATATATATATAGACACATACATACATACATATATAAAGATATCCATATGATATATTTAAGAGAAAATTGTATGTCAAGGATCTTTTAACCTAATTTAGATTTTATTTTCAACATTTTTTTAATGTAGCTAGTCGTTTATTATGACGAATAATGAAGTTAATTTGGACCAATATTGTAGACATTTTAAAATGCAAAAAGATTAATTTGACAGGAAAAAAATTACTTTTTTTAAACTATGAATGAAATTGAAGAATTTATATTTTTCCGTCGATATTATTTAGAGAGTATTAATTAAAGTGACCACCCTTATTTCAAAAGATCTAACATTATTTTCATCAATAAATAAAATTAAAACCCAAAAATACGTAGTCATTCTATCCAAAGTGTACTTCAAAGTAACTCTTTGATATAGTTATTCTATTTAATTATTCAATAAAGACACTGTATTTTCATGATCTAATAACTGTCAATTTTTTTTTTCATTAAGTATAACAACTTAATAAAAATTTAAAAATCATTTTATATGTATACATCATCAAATTATATGAATTGTACATTTTTTTTGTTGATAAATATATGAATTGTACATATATCATACAATTAAAAATATAAGAGTATACTACGAATCCTCTAAAAAAAATTACAATACAAATATATATTTTATTTAAATATTAATTATGTCAAAAAAAGTTTAAATAGAACAACTTTACCAATATATTTTTGTTCTCCTTAGTGGGTTGCTTTGGTAATTTAAGCGGTCACCTGTGTGTTGCCATTTGAGTGTGTTGTGTTTTGGTAAATTAGAGTATAGCATGTAACCGTTACTTTTCTACCTAATCTCTATTTATGTCTCTTTTAAAACTAGCTAGCATTAACATTTTTCATTTTTTACTATATGTGAATGGTGTTGTATAGTACATTAAAAGACTAGTACCAGACCATTTCCATTATAGAAGCAACAAAGAAGGAAAAACCCCAGGTGAAATCTTTAAGGAGGAACACACAAATCTTCTAGAAAAGAGTATTGAGTGGTTGAAAGAAACATCAGAGTCATGTTCAGTTGTAGCAGCACTCGTCGCAGGCGTCTCCTTTGCTACATCAGGCAGCGTCCCTGGAGGCAATCAGGAAACAGGGAAACCGACATTCGAAGGACAACCAGCATTTGAAGGATTCGCTGTATCTTCGTTAGTTGGACTTTACTTCTCTGTCACTGCACTCATCATGTTCCTTTCTATACTCACTTCTCGAAAACAAGTCGAAGACTTCAACAGAAACTTGCCAATGAAGCTTCTTTTTGGCTTAAGTTCTCTCTTCGTTGCCATTGTTGCCATGTTCATTTCTTTCATTGCTGGACACTACTTTGTGCTCACAGATAAATATACCAAGAGTGGTATCTTGTTCTTCTTATATATTTCCATTTGCTTGCCTGTCACATTCTATGCAGTTGTGCAATTTCCCTTATATATTGATCTTGTCAAAGTTATTTGGAAGAAGGTGCCACCACCAAGTATTAAGGGTGTTCAGTTGTAGAGGTGGTTATTATATTGTATTGCTTTGTGGATTGAAACTCATGAGGTTGGTTTGTACTTGAATAATGTGTCTTGTGTGTTTAATATGTCTAGAGCACTAGCATGGTTTGGTGTGAATGTAGTGTGATTTGAAACTATTTGTATCATTATATGGTGTGATAAGGATTATATGAATTTTCTAACGTAAAAAAAAAAAGGATTATATGAATTTTCTATTGGTTATCCCCTATCTCATATCTAAATTATGAGTTTTATTTCTGGAGAGTGACGTGGGTGGAGAGAGATTGGTAGAGTGGGAGAAATTATGTGTGGATGGACTAACATAATATTTGTCTTATTTGATCAATGTTTCAAATTGACGAGTCTATGACGGACTAATCTTTCCATTTGTCCAAACTATACAAACCCACAAACACAATGAAGTGGATTTGTCCATCAAGCTAAGGATTATATTTTTCTTCAAATCCTTTACTTTCACTTTGAGCCACCAATAAATACACTTGAATTTTGATTGCCTAATGATCATAAGTTAAACACGGATTTCGTTATTACCAAAGAGTTGATTATTACGAGAATTTCAAATCAACCCAATGGTAGCCAACCACATGGCACAAAAACATTCTTTTGGCTTCACATCGGGAACCTATAAATCACGAAATTGATAGAATTGAACACTTTTGTTATTGAGATAGCGCAAAAAAACCTAACCAATTCAAAATGACACACCTTTTTTTTTTAGTGAAAATTCGCAATCAAAGAAAATGTAATTTAAATTTTCCTCAACGCTACAACCATCAGTGCGCAAACATGAATCTCAATTTAAAATTTCACTTTAAAAATTAATTACCCATGGTCGGTATCATATTATCTAAGAATCTTTAATTTATGCAAATAAGGACATCTTCAAAGGAACGATTTTCTTTTGAAATGTGACATTTGACAATGAGATCTTGTCCTATAAACCTTGAGATAATAACTTGTAAGCATCATTGACAACATAAATCGTGTTGTGAAATGACCTCGAGAACCACATGTCAGATAGATTAACCTGCAACTAAAATTTATTCACCAAAGCACAACAATAAACTACCAAATCCTGTTCTCAAACAAAAAGTCATCTTTTCCATCACCAACCCACTCTGTCGATCAAGTCAGTAAGTGTCGTGGATGATAGAGGTATGTATCTAGGGTGAAAAGTGAGTATACCTGAACCAATGCAACGAGTTAGCCTTTATAGGGTAGGTTAAGGATTTTTGTCCTTGAGCTGTTAACCGGATAACTGTCCTTGAGGGATTCCTGAAAGAGCTTATGGAAAGCCAACATTGGATCCGGCCTGGATAGTCCAAATCTTTTTATGAGGCCTTGATCTAGTGATATTTAGGATGAATCCATGCTATGATCCATCTGCGTATGAGCTATGAAAGATACCCAAATCCAATCAAGGATTAGGTCTTCGCCCTGTTCGAAACATTGCTAAAGCTTGTTTAGACGAAATTTAGTGCGTTGAGAGATCCTTCATTTTGGATAACCCTAGGGCTGGAAATGAGTCGAGTCGAGTCGAACCTGTCTGAGCTCGACTCGACTCGATAAGAATTGACTCGGCTCGAAACTCGACTCGAGTTCAAAACGAACCTTTTTTTTAACTCGAGTTCGGCTCGATTAAAGTTCACGAACAACTCGGTTCGGCTCGTTAGCTCAAATTGCACACTTGAAAACTTTTTTTTTTCAAAAAAAAAAGCTTTTTTTTGGTCAAATATATAAAATCAAAAATATAAATAATACTATGAAGGATGTTGGTCTCAATCTCAAGAGTTAAGACCACTAGGTAGAATTAGAATGGCATTAGGACTTTAGTTTTACTACTGTAGCCATTCCGCATATTACATTGTTTCATCATGTACTGCGCTTATATATCCATCCTCCTCTCTAGTATTTTGAAAACTCCCCGATGTGGGACTATTTTATGTACATGTTTATTTAAAAGCATTCAAAAGGTAATATTAACTTTTTGTCCTCCCTTTGTTATTACAATTATCGTTGGTTTGTAGTCAAATTAGTAATAATACTTATACTTATTAAAAAACTACATAATTATTAGAAGTTTGTAATAAATTATATATTATATAAAACACATAAAAAATAATATATATATCGAGTTGGTTCATGAACCAAACGAGTCGAACTATGCTTAGCTCAAGTTCAACTCATTTATTTAACGAGCTTAATTTTCAACTCAAGTTCGACTCATTTGGTTCATGAACCAAGTTCAACGAATCAATTATCGAATCGAGTATCGAGTTATTTTCGAGTTGGTTCGGTTCATTGCCAGCCCTAGATAACCCTAATAGTTAACAGAAGGTTCATGATGTTAGTATTATACTTGTTTTCCTCTTCCAATAAAATGATCATGGCTTGTTTAATGAAATCGAGACGGGGCTGCAAAATAGAGGAGCTGGCATTTGGTCTTTGACATTTTTCTTTACGCACTTCAAAATTGTTCACCTTGCTGAAAATTAGTCGGTTGAGAGTTATAATCCGATCGGAATTTACACATAAAAATAGCCAATCGTAAGTTACGATCCGATCGAGAGCAAATTTAAGGTGGCTTAAGAGCAATTATCTTAGCTTCGGTATTGAGAGTGTTATATCTAAGACTAAAGACGGACAAGTTCTAATTTCTGAAAAAATAGTGGTCACGCATATTAAAAAATGTGGTCACACATACCATATATTTGGCTAGTTTATCTTTACCGGGTATAAATAATCTTTTTTTAGGCAAATCCAACACACAATCTAATTTGATCACTGCACTAAAAGCAATTCCAACAATAAATAACTTATTTTACAATCTGCGAGTTGATCACACCTAAAGACGGACAAGTTCTAATTTCTGAAAAAATAGTGGTCACGCATCTTAAAATATGTGGTCACACAAAACATATTCATATTCATACTGTGTCAATATCTATCTTAAGAACCATAAAACCATACATAGTGCAATTAGAAGGAATAGTACATTACAAGCTTAGTGAGTACCATACTATAGTATTGTTCAAGAAAGTTAGTAACATGGTCCTGGTAAATTTAAAAGAGCATAAAAAAATTTACATTAAATTTTGATTACGCCACTACACTATTTTTATTCTTCCTCGTATCACTCTTCACCCACGGTGTTCCAAGAACCCCGCTCTTGACACGATTTCTTGACTTGTCTTTTATTCGAGTGAACACGGTTGATGCTTGGTGTTTTATCTTGGTTTTCGGGTGTCAAACATTGATTACGTTTGAACCTTTCTAACCGGTGATATCTTATTTTTTCTTGGGAAGGGAAAAAGTAAGCAAAACCCTTGAGAATCGAGGTCCGGGAGTTGTTTTCGCTACGGGAAGGTGTTAGGCACCCATAACGACTATAGTAACCTATAGGAACCGTCTTTAACTTCTACGCGCGCGCTCTATTTTTAAATGCTATTTTGAAATGTTATTTAAGCCTAAGAATTGCTAAGTGAAGAATTGGAGGGAGAAGAATGTTTTTGGATTTTTATTTTAGTTGAATTGAAGGAATTTTGTTCCTTGCCTACGTACCCGTTTAAGGGATCAAATCCACCGTAGTTCTCTCTCAAAAAATGTTTTTGTTTTTGTTGGTTGATTTTAAGTTTGAAAATGAAGTTTTGAAGAATAGAAAGAGGCCTCAAGGGCATGAGATTAGGAAATAGTGAGGTTGAATTAGTGAATTGCAAAATATGGTCAAAGTTTGATTATTTTCATTGAAATTTGATTAAGAAAATGGAAAAGGAAAATTCAATGGGATTTTGATCCCAAGGTTTATTATGAAAAATGTTTGAGTGAAGTTTGTTCATATTTTTTGGAAAATGATTTTTTCTAAGTATAAATCCTAGGCATACATCTAAGCATACAATCCTAAACATACATCTAAACATGCATATTCTAACTATATAGTGATGTGTGTGCATGTGTCGGTGCTTGTGTCGGTGTACATTATTAGAGTCCATTGTCCTTTACATCATACCCTAGATACATTCTATGGCCTCTTTGCCAAGAAATTAAAATTGCATAAAAGGAATATTACAAAATTTCCTAAGCTTTACATTCTAAGTCTTGGTACAAATTAAATTGCAAGAACATAAAGGGAAAAAATATGAGAAGGAGATGAAATACTTATGGATGTATGAAACATAAAGTGAAAGTGGGTTAGTAATACCAATGATATAGAAACAAAATGACAAGAGCATGGTAAAACAAATATAACTTGCAAGTAAAGTGAACTAACAATTTTAGTAAAAAGTGACAAAAGGACTTGAAATTCAATATACTTCTAAAGCAAGTTTGAGACCTAAATTCTCACAACATTGGAAATTTTAGGTGACTTATTTCAAGGAAAGAAATATGAAAATCAAGGAAAATCGACATGCCAAAGATTATAAGATTTTCAAGTCCTTTATGCACTTTATTTCACAAGAGCATTTCACATTATTTACAACACAAAGTCCACAAAAATTTAACTCAAAACAGCAAGCATACACCACATTTAATAGGCAAATTCACTCCAAGAAATCACATGTTCAAAGCCACAATTTTGTAACAAAATTACAAGTTCAAAACCACATCAAAACTTCACAAAAATGTTAATAAAAAGCAAGCAAAACAAGAATATGTCCTACATGTTTTCGAAATGAATTTTTTACATGCAATTGCCTTCCAAAAGATAGTCTTCAAATACCAAAATTACTTACAAGACAAGTCCCCCAAATCTTCAAAGATTCTTACAAATTTTTAGCAACATTCTAACAAAAAAAAAACAATTACCAAAATATTTTTTCCACGCATTTTTAACCAAGATTTAACATGCAAGAATTATCAAGAAACCTCAAAAAAGCATCAAAAACCAATAGTAATTTTCTTGGAATTTTATCATGAAAAGAAGATACGCAGGAGGTGTAACTAGCAATTATCAGTACCAAAATAGCAAAAAATGAAATCAGCAAAGAACAAAGGCCCAAGCCCACGGAGAAGCTTCAGGAGCCACTTGATTAATCACAAGACCGGGACAGAGAGGGAGCATGATAATATGGTGGACGGCATGCATGGGATAAAATGGAACAACAACAACTTAAAATGATAATCACGTGAAAGAAAGCTATGTGCATTTTCCTTCCTCTTTCCTCTCAATCCTATCGTCCCTAACACAAAAGCTCTCTCTCTGCAACATAACAGCACCGCCATCCTTCTTTTCCGACGTGGTGGACGGAGGTGGCACCACCACGTCGGAAACTCAAACTTCCTCCGTTTTAGAAAATGAACACATATTCCTACGTCCATTTTTGTGCTCGAAACGAATCCAGGCTCAAAAATTCGAAAACAAGTCTATATTGTCCTAGATCTAAACGTAACAGACACGAAAGGAGACATTCAAACGAACAGATATTACCTCTTCTTCGCGAATCCGTGTTTGACACTACCGCTTCGGTTCTTCACCGCGAGTTCGAACAGCTACAAGCTTCTTCTCCTTCCACTGATTGATTCTGCTCCGAATTGCTCTCCAAATGGCTGAAACTGCTTTACTTCTTCACGTTCTGTTCTGGTCCGATTGCTGATCTTGATGATGATTTGCGGTTGTGTTTGTTAGCTGCGTCGTCGAATTCGCGAACGGTTTCTTTTTTCTTCTTTGAACCGAATCAGCTTTAATTCATTCCCGTTCTTGCTCCAATTCTGGTTGTACACGAAAACGGTTGGTGATGGTGTTACGTTGATTGATTGAAGGAAGAAAAGGGATGATAATTGTGATTTTGGAAATTTGTTTATGAGTTTCAATGATGGGGATAAAGGTTTGGTTATGGAGGATTGTGGTGGTTTTGGTGGTGAATTGAAGTGGATTGTGGTGGTTGAGTGGTTGTTAGGGTGGTGAGAGTTTGTTGTGGTGGTGGAGTGGTGGAGAAAAAGTTGGTTATGGTGGTGAAGTGGTGATGATTCACGTGAAAGAGAAGGAGGGAAAAATGAGAGAAAAGTTTTTTGATTTTTTGTGTGGAATTTGTGAAAAAATGATTGTGTGGACTTTGACTTGACTTTGACCCATTTATAGATGATGTGGTAAGCCTTGGACCAATAGGATAGAGACATGTGGCACTAGACTTGTAACAAACTCTTAAGGACCAATAGCATTTGGACACATGGCACTTGGACTCTAACAAACTTAAAAGGGATTAAAATGTAAATAACAAAAGTACGAGGACTAAAATGAAAATTAAACTAAAATTGAATTGAAAAAGTAAATTGAAAAATAACGTAAAGCGAGACGATTAAAAACAACAAAGCGAACAAGAGATTTTATGTGAAATGACCAAAACGCCCCTGGGGACTAAAAACGACTAAAAACGACTCAAATGCAAATTTAAAAATGGATTTTTAACAGGGATTTGAAGCTAAGACTCATACAGGTAAAATTAAAAGACTCAGAGACAAATTTTGAGATTTAAACAGTGACTTGACACTTGAAATGACTAAAATGCCCCTAGGGGCAAGACTGGCATAAAAATGACTTCTCATGCAAATTTTGAAATGGATCTTGACATAGAATGAAACAAGAACTTATTCACACTATTTGAAAAGACTTCAAACAAAATTTTGAAAGACTGAAAGACACTTGACATAGGAAATGACTAAAATACCCCTGCATGGGAATTTTGCAAATAACATTGAAATAAAAAGCAGAGAAAGATGTTATTGATCAGAGACAATTCAAATGACTTATAATGCAAGAAGAGAAAGATTGATTAGTATTTTTAGGTCCAAAATTAGGGTATAACAGCTGCCCCTATTTAAGTTTCTTTGTCCGGAGAGTCAAGAGACGAAGTCTTAGAGTTGACGGGACGAAGATACTTAAATATTAACATTTGCACTGTTTTTGGACGTAAAAATACGCTTTCAAATTTTCAAAATTATGAATGCTATGCAATATTTGATTATGAATGCAAGACAAACAACTGGAGTCTATGGAACCTGTCATGTTACTGGGGATTCAGACAAACATCGGCAGGGTAGACAAACCAGGGATAGAAAGTAAGGTACAAGCTGTTCTTTGGGTCGAACTAGTCACTTGACCAAGGAATACAAAACAAGAGATAGGTGCAAGCTGTTCTTGGGATTGAACTTGGCACTTGACCGTAAACATAGACATATAGGCAGATACAAGCGGTTCTTTGGATCGAACTTGACACTTGGTTGCAAATACAAACAGATAGGCAGACACAAACTGTTCTTTGGATTGAACTGGCTGTTTGGCTGGAGACATAGATAAAAGGGTTGGTACAAGCTGTTTCTTTGGATCGAACTTGCTTGTTGGATTATCACCACATCATGTGGGAGAGTGCAGACTGTTCTCTTAGAACGAACTTGTCGTTTGACCGATAACAAAGCATAAGCTAGGTACAAACTGTTCTTCAGATTGAACTTGCCGTCTGACGGATAACAAAGCATGAGCTGGGCACAAACTGTTCTATCGAACTTGCCGTTTGACCGATAACAAAGCATAAGCTGGGTACAAACTGTTCCACCGAACTTGCCGTTTGACCGGAGGCATAGGTATATAAGCAGGTACAAGTGGTTCTTTTTTGGGTTGAACCTGGCACTTGACCAGCAATGAGATACCAATTGAAAGTCTGGCTTAACAAGATACCAATTGAGGGTAAATTGTTATTGACTTGATTTGAAAATAGACATGACCATTTTTGTTGGCCCAAGAGTAAATTGAGAGTAAATTGACATTGATTTGAGTTGAAAAATTGACATGACCATTTTTGTTGGCCCAAGAGTAAATTGACATTGATTTGAATTGAAAATTGACATTGGCAGAGACATAGACATAGACATTGGATTGGAGAGTTGCAATTGACATTGAAATTGGATTGAAATTGGAAATTGACATTGGAATTGGATTGAAAAATTGACATTGACATTGGAATTTGACATTTGACATTGAATTGAAATTGGAATTGAAATTGGAGACTGACATTGGAGATTGTCATTGAAATTGGAATTGACATTGACATTGTCATTTGATGTCAATCATTGGAATTGGAGATTGACCTTGACATTGTCATGGGATGTTAATACTGGAATATGAGATTGACATTGACGTTGTCATTGGATGTCAACATTGGAATTGATATTGGAGATTGGAAATTGCTTCGAATTTGACAATTGGAATTGGATTGAATTTGACAGTTTTGACATAATTGGAATTGAAGTTGGAGAGTTGAAACTTGTATTGAATTTCGACAGTTGGAAGTTGGATATGCAATATGTATGTATGGTATAGCAAGATTATTAGATTATTAGATGTATGAGCACATAAAATGCATGATTATGCATGTATGAATGCTTGAAATGCATGATTGATTGGCAGTTTGACAGAGAAGTTTCACAAAGGCAGACAAGACATTGGAAGATTGGGCACGTAGTGGCTCGTGCTGCAACGCATTCACGGGGGAAAAACCTCTTTGGAGAGACCGTCGTTGAGAGACGTATCGAAACCATGGCTGAGGGCAATAAAACTTGTAAAGGAGGACCTTTGGAAGGTCCCTGGATACAGGTCGCCGTTGCTAGGCGTGTCAGTGCTGGGTAAACATTGGATGTTCGCATCTGTGGTCAATGCTCTTTCAATATTTCATTCTTTCATTTTTCATTTTCAAACCCCATTTTTGCCTGAACCGCCCTTTCGGGTTTTCGATTCACCGGGGAGTAAGATTCTTTTCATTGCCCCATTTTTGCCTGAATTGCCTTCATAGGTTGTCAATCAGCGGGGTGCTCATTTTTGCTTAAGCCGCCCTTTCGGGTTTTCAACTTAGCGAGCTTTTCATTTTCATTTTTCATTTTTTCATTTTCATTCTGTTTTTTCATTCTTGCCATTGACCACAGATCATCGCGGGGAGTAACCTGCTTGTAACATGTATTGAAATAGACATTGATGCTCATTCATTCATGCATGTTTCATTGAAATGTACCCTGTTGCTCAGGTTTGCTTTCAAAATAGACAAAAAGGATTTTTTCAATTTTCAAAAATGTTTGTTTCAGACATTGACATTATCAAATAGACAGAAAATACTTTGTACATAGCATTGAAAATAGAAAGAAAAATAGAGTTTCGAACAATAGAAAGGCTCAAATTGATGTAGAAGAGTGAAGGTCAGCCAAAGGCATGACTTCACGGATTTACAAAGCTTGGAAAAATGGTAATTTTATTGGTTGGTGATACATTGAACACGATGACCGCTACATTTCATAGAAATTTTGAATTCACAAGCACAGAAGCCTCTGATGAAGAAGATCATTGCCAGTTGCAGATGCCCCAAGGGGTGATGGTGATTTGCCAAATATAGTTACTTGTCTTTTATTGTCAACCTCATTTTTGCATGAACCGCCCTTTCGGGTTTTCGGCTCATCGAGGCGCTCATTCTTGCCTGAGTTGCGTACAATCTCAGCGAGCTTTTTCATATTCATTTTTTTGTCCCTAACTTTTGCCTGGATCGCCCTTTCGGGTTTTCGATCCACCGAGAAGCGCGTTTTTGCCTAGGCCGCCCTTTCGGGTTTTCGACCTACCACGCTGTTCTTTTCTTTCTAGACAAAGTATTTCTTGACTATATCAGCATTAACAGGATTTGGGAGTTCAACACCATCCATGTGTGTAAGAATCAAAGCACCACCAGAGAAAGCCTTCTTGACAACATAAGGACCTTCATAGTTAGGTGTCCACTTGCCCCTCGGGTCGGGTTGCTGACTTATTCTTCTTTTCAATACAAGTTCGCCTTCCTTGAATTCTCGAGGTCGAACTTTCTTGTCAAAAGCATTCTTCATTCGCCCTTGATACAACTGTCCATGAGTCATAGCATCCATACGTTTCTCCTCAATCAGATTCAATTGATCATACCGACTTTGACACCATTCAGCCTCAGTTAATTTTGCTTCCATGATTACTCGAAGAGATGGAATCTCCACTTCCAGAGGGAGAACTGCTTCCATGCCATATACCAGAGAGAAAGGAGTTGCCCCGGTTGAACTACGCACTGTAGTACGGTAACCATGCAAGGCAAAAGGTAGCATCTCATGCCAGTCATTGTAAGTAGTGACCATCTTCTGAACAATCTTCTTGATGTTCTTGTTAGCGGCCTCAACTGCACCATTCATCTGAGGTCTATAAGGAGAAGAGTTGTGATGTTCAATCTTGAATTCTTCACATAAAGCTTGCATCATGCTATTGTTCAGATTGGAACCATTGTCAGTAATGATCTTGTTGGGAACACCATATCGACAGATGATGTTATTCTTGATAAACTTGACAACCACTTGCTTGGTCACATTTGCATAAGAGGCAGCTTCCACCCACTTGGTGAAGTAGTCAATTGCCACTAAGATGAAACGATGTCCATTGGAAGCCTTCGGTTCAATTCTTCCGATCATGTCAATGCCCCACATAGAGAAAGGCCATGGGGATGATATAACATTGAGAGCGTGTGGAGGCACATGAATCTTGTCAGCATAAATTTGACATTTGTGGCACCTTTTAGCATGTTTGTGGCAGTCACGCTCCATAGTTATCCAGTAATAGCCGGCTCTTAACAGTTTTCTTGACATAGTGTGGCCCGAAGCATGGGTCCCAAAGGTACCGTCATGTACATCATGCATTAATTTCTCAGCTTCTTGTTTATCAACACATCTCAACAAGACCATGTCATAGTTCCTCTTGTATAGGATTTCTCCGTTCAGAAGGAATTTGCTAGCCCATCGTCTCAAAGTCTTTTTATCCCTGTTGGAAGCACCAGGTGGATATTCCCGATTCTGCAAGAATTGTTTGATGTTGTAATACCAAGGCTTTTTGTCATTCACATCTTTGTCAGCTTGATCTGGCATATTTTCAATGGTAAACACATGAGCGGGTCTATCGAGACGTTGCACTTTGATTACGGGCACATCATTCCAGTGATTGACACGAAACATGGAAGACAGAGTAGCAAGAGCGTCAGCCATTTGATTTTCATCTCGAGGGATGTGGTGCAGCTCAACCTTGGTAAAGTATGTCAATAGACGTCTTGCATAGTCACGGTATGGGATCAGCTTCTCATGATGAGTCTCCCATTCACCCTTTATTTGATTGATAACAAGCGCAGAATCTCCATAGATGTCAAGGTGTTTGATTCTCAGATCAAGGGCTTCTTCAATGCCTAAGATGCATGCTTCATATTCAGCTATGTTGTTTGTGCATTCAAAAGTTATTCGAGCGGTGAAGGGAATGTGGTGCCCCTGTGGAGTTACAATGATGGCTCCAATTCCTTTACCATAAGCATTAACAGCACCATCAAATACCAACCCCCACTTGCTATTGGGATCCGGCCCTTCATTGATCAGTGGCTCTTCACAGTCTTTGGCTTTCAGATACATAATCTCTTCATCAGGGAAATCAAACTTAATTGGCTGGTAATCATCAAGAGGTTGACAAGCAAGATGCTCAGCAAGGATGCTTCCTTTGGTTGCTTTTTGAGCTTTGTACACAATATCATATTCAGACAACAACATTTGCCAACGCGCAATCTTTCCAGTAACAGCAGGCTTCTCAAAAATGTACTTGATTGGATCCATTCGGGATATCAACCAAGTTGTATGATTCACCATGTAATGACGCAGGCGTTTGGCAGCCCAGGCTAAAGCACAACAAGTCTTTTCAAGCATCGTATACCGAGTCTCGCAGTCGGTGAACTTCTTGCTCAGATAGTAGATAGCATGCTCTTTCTTGCCAGTCTCATCTTGCTGACCGAGAACACACCCCACTGAATCATCTAACACTGATAGATACATAATCAAAGGCCTTCCTTCCACTGGCGGGACAAGGATAGGTGGCTCCAACAGGTATTCTTTGATGCTATCAAAAGCTTCCTGACATTCATCATTCCATACAACAGGCTGATTCTTTCTGAGCAATTTGAAAATTGGGCCACAAGTAGCAGTCATGTGAGATATGAATCTTGAAATGTAGTTCAGACGTCCGAGGAAACCTCTGACTTGCTTTTCCGTTTGAGGGGCCGGCATTTCTCTGATGGCTAGGACTTTGTCAGGGTCAACTTCAATGCCTCTCTGGCTGACAATGAAGCCTAGCAACTTTCCGGATCTTACACCAAATGTGCACTTGTTGGGATTCAATCGCAGCTTGTACTTTCTCAATCTTTCGAACATCTTTTTCAAATACACGACATGCTGCTCTTCATCACTTGACTTCACAATCATGTCATCAACATATACTTCAATCTCTTTGTGAATCATATCATGAAACAGAGTAGTCATACCCCTTTGATAGGTAGCACCAGCATTTATCAAGCCAAACGGCATCACTTTATAACAGAACGTTCCCCACGGAGTGATGAAGGACGTTTTTTCTCTATCTTCAGGAGACATTCGTATCTGATTATAACCAGAGAAACCATCCATAAAGGAGAACACTTTGGATTGCGCAGTACTGTCAACAAGTACATCAATATGAGGCAATGGGAAGTTGTCTTTTGGACTGGCTTTATTCAAGTCTCTGTAATCAACACACATCCGAACTTTCCCATCTTTCTTTGGTACTGGTACGATGTTGGCAATCCACTCAGGATATTCGGCTGTCATGAGGAAACCCGCGTCAATTTGCTTTTGTACTTCAGCCTTGATCTTAAGAGCCATGTCTGGACGAGACCTTCTCAATTTCTGTTTGACAGGAGGACATTCAGGTCTTGTCGGTATCCGATGTTCCACAATCTTGGGATCTAGACCCGGCATATCTTCATAGGACCATGCAAAGACATCTGGATAATCATGGAGAAGCTGAATGATCTTCCTTTTCACTTCTGGCTCAAGTGCAGCACCGATCTTGATCTCTCGCTTGTTCTCTTCAGTACCCAGGTTGATGAGTTCAATCTCTTCCTGGTGAGGCTGAATGGCTCTTCTTTCTTGTTCAAGCAGTCGAGTGATCTCATACGGTACCTCTTCATAATCATCATCCTCATCTTCAGCTTCATATACAGGGAATTCAAGATTTGGAGGAACCATAGGGTCACTGTGTTCAACAGGTTTATTATGGTTCAATCTGCATAATATGATTGGGATGATTTTTTTAGAAAAAGTTTTTCATGCAGATTTTTAAAATTAATAAGAAAAATACAGATGTTTTGGTTTTTTCTGGCATTACCATTATTTCCAAGAAAAAGGCACTAAAAAGTAAAAAACAAAGAGTCGTGAGAAAGACGACAACTTTTTATTGATTAACGGCAATGCCGAAACAAACACGCCCTTACAAAGATATCACTTTCGCCTTGGGCAGAGCGAAAGGATTGTTATTTTGAAAACAAGAAACATGAGCAACAAAACACATTACATGGAAGCATGCATGACTAAAGGAACATCAATGGCTTCCCAGTTTCTCACAGTGCCTCCTGGTATAACAAATGCAGGCACATAACCACCTTCAGCAGCATCTTCAGTAATAGCATTGATGAACCCAGCACTGTAGAAGGTTCCCTTTGAAACAGCAGATGTCGGGGAGAATCCAAGGCCTTCTTTACGCTTGTTTTCCAGAATCTGAATCACCTTGCCCCAGCCAGCAGCTTGCCCTGCTTGAACAGCTTTCTGGGCATCTTTCAGTGAAGCCATACTAGCACCAACCCTCCGGGGCTCTGCACCCTCGACAGTCAAGCCTTGAAACGATGTCCCTTCCGCGGACCCTGCTTCAACACAAGAGAACGATGATATTTGGCTAACCAGAAATGCCTCCTCACCATATACAGTGACAACCTTACCATTCTTCATGAACTTGAGCTTCTGATGCAAAGTGGAAGTTACTGCTCCAGCGTCATGGATCCATGGTCTTCCGAGGAGACAGCTGTAAGAAGCATTGATGTCCATAACTTGGAAGGTTATTTGGAATGTCTCGGGTCCAACGGTAATTGGCAAGTCCACTTCCCCGAGAACATCCTTGCGGGATCCATCAAAAGCTTTAACCAGATAGCTGCTACCTCTCAGAGAAATTCCATGATGGCTCAACTGCCTTAGCGTGGATTCAGGCATTACATTCAGAGACGATCCAGTGTCCACCAATACGTTGGATATCATATCAGATCCACAATGCACTGAGATATGTAGAGCCAAGTTGTGGCGTTTCCCTGCTTCGGGGAGCTCATCATCACCAAACCCCAAGTTGTTGCAGGCAGTAATATTACTCACTATCCCATCAAATTGATCCACAGAGACTTCGTGGTCGACATAAGCTTGCTCCAGTATCTTCATTAACACCTTCCTGTGAGCTTCCGAGCTCATGAGCAGAGACAAAATTGATATCTTTGATGGGGTTTGTAGCAGCTGGTCAACAATCTTATAGTCACTTTTCTTGATAAGCCTCAGGATTTCGTCCAGATTGGACCCTTCACTAGATTGGCCTGCTGGGCCGGTGTTCTTGTCAACAGGAGGAGCAACTGGTGGAGTTACTGTAGCAATAGGTGTGACCACCTGCCTTTGAAACAAGGGTGGACGGACTTTCCCACTTCTGAGAGCCGTAACTTCACTAGCAACATTATCAACTGTAGCTGGGGATACCAGAGGCACTTCCACCCCATTTTCAACCATGGTTGCGTTATATTTGTAGGGAATTGCTTTGGTAGAGGTATAAGATACCGGACCAGGTAGCCTGATCACCAAAGGCTCAACATTCCTTGTACTTTCAACAGGAGAATCATGGAACACTGGCACGATCACACATACATCACTGACGATCAAGTGTTTGTCATCCATTAGACTCTGAATATCATTTTGCACAATACAACAGCCCATAGGATTCTGCAGACATTCTGAACAAGAATCATGATCATGTTTGAACAGAGAAGCCTGGCAAAGTTTGACATGTAATGGCACCAAGGGAGTAACAACATTGCGGACATCTAATACAGGATCCTTTTGAGGGACAGGAACCCTTTCAAAGGCCTCAATCATATTGACAGCAGCATGGTTTGGAAGCGGATTGTCAAGGACATGAGGAACACTGTTCTCAAAAGTCAACCGTCCCTTTTCTATCAGATCTTTCACAATATACTTCAGAGCAAAGCAATTTTCAATATCATGGCCTTGAGCGCCCTGATGAAATTCACATGTTAAGTCCTGACGGAACCTGGGAGGCAATGGATTAGGCGGAGGCTTGCCTGGTCTGGTGACACAGTGCCCCTTGGCCAGCAGAGTTGGGAGCAGCTCACCATACGACATTGGTATTGGTGGAAAAGAAGGCTTGGATCGGGGACCCTGTTGTTGCTGCCGTTGTTGTTGGGCAGGAGGCTGTTGTTGTGTTTGCTGAGGGATAGCATTGACGGGCATTGGTGGTTGACCCGGTGGCAGAGGGTATTGCTGGTAGAATGGTGGGAAGAAAGGATGTTGAGAGTATTGCATGTAGTGATAGGGAAAAGGTAGTTGCATGGCTGCTGCAGACGGGTTACCAGACACCATCCCTACATCAGATTCTTTTCTTTTGTGATGACCATTACCGTACTTCTTTGGTGCACTGTTTGAAGATTCACCCTTCTCAAGGACAATAATGCCATCTCGGACAGCCTCCTCTAGGCGAGTGCCCATTGTAACCATATCAGAGAAGTTGTTTGGGGCAGAGACTATCATTCTCTCCTTATATTCCTTCTTCAGAGTCTTTAGGAATGTTTGTGTTAACTCTTCCTCATCAAGTCGAGGAGAAACACGGGCAGCTGCCCCTCTCCACCTTTGAGCGTATTCACGGAACGTTTCATCTGATTTCTGAGATAGGGCTTTAAGAGAGTCCCTGTTTGGCCTCAGACGGGTATTGAATTCATATTGTCCTTCAAAGGCAGCAGCAAGTTCCTCAAAGGTATGAATGTTGTCTTTGCTCAGACTAGTGTACCAATCTGCTGCATCATCTGTCAAGCTACTCTGAAAGCAGTGGATCATCAGTGCATCATTGTCGGCATAGTTAGCCATCTTTCGGACATACCGGATGACATGGTTGTGTGGGCAAGAAGTCCCATTGTACTTGTCAAATTCTGGCTCTTTGAATTTCTTAGGAACCTCGAATCGGGACACCAAGCACAGATCACGAGCTTTAGCAGGAGCACCATTGCTTCCCCGGCTAGCCTTGACTTCACGGAGTTCTCCAGCCAACTCCTTCAACTGTCTTTTCATAGCTTCCATTGCGGGATCTTGTCCACGCGGAGTATCAACATCAATCACCTGTTGCACAGTGTGTACAATAGGGTCGGTAACGACGGTAGTCACCTGAGGCATAGCAGTGGACACAGGGATCTGTCCTTGACCAGCAAAACCAGAGACACCAGCAGCAGTATTAGGAGAATAGAAAGGTGGGAGTCCGTAAGGACGGCCGTTGGGCATAACAAAACGAGCATCAGTAGCCACAGTAGACAGTGGGATAGAGGGAATCACCTCAGCAGTAACTGGAATAGAAGTGGCTGGTTGTTCCTGTGCAGCCATCATGGTGGACATAGCGTCATGAGCCTTAGCCAGATCTTCTTTCATAGCAGCCAATTCGGCCCGGAGCAGAGCATTTTCTTCTTCAAAGTTAGCCATTATCCTTCTCTTGTGAAATCTTGTCTGATGAATTCTATCTGGTTGGTAGACTTTGCGAACACGAGCCACTTTTCAGACTGCGGCGGACAAAACCAGGAGGCAATGAGCACGAGAGAAGTTCTTTGTGGTCAATGAATGCATATGATGCATGAAATGTGTAAATGCATGCAAAAAAGACTCTTTTTACGTTATCGAAGGGTTTTAGACAAATTATAAACTCGTAAACATTACTAAACAACCATTGACATAAACGGGAAACAAACAACCAACATATAGTTTTACAAGACAATTTCAACATAAACAAATGGAAATAACAAACAGGAAATGGAAATCCTCAAGCATAGGAAGTGGAAGCATCGTCCTCAGAGTTGGACTCATAGTCGCAGTATCGTGCATAGAAGTCACGGGCCCCCCTAGCTCTCTTGGAGTCCCTCATAAGCAGTATATCTTTCTCTTCAATCTCTCTCTTAGCCTTAGCTAACTCTTTCTTCAGTGTCAGGACCTCATGAGTCTGCTGCTCACCCTTTCCATCCAAGGTCATGATCAAGTTCTCAGCCTCATAGTATCTAGCTCTCCACTGATGTTTCTCCCGACTCTCCATAGCTAGATGCTCCTGATACATCTCCTGGGTAGGTGGGAGTAGAGGCAAAGGCATGGTAGGAACAGTTGCAGACACATATCTCATAGAAGGGTAAGGCATACCAATCTCCTCAGCTCGGCTTATCACCCACTGTGTATAGGCCTCATGAGCAATACCGGACCTTACACCCATATGCTTCGCCTCTTTCTTCCGAAGCTTAGTCCAAGCATGCATGAAATCTTCTCTAATTCCGGTGGGAGCATTGGAGTAGTGAAAGAAGTAAGGAGCTGTAGCAAGATTGATGGGTTTATCTTTCATCGGGAAACCAAATTGTCGCAAAGCAAGCTCCGGGTTATAGTTGATTCCACCCCGGGTACCAAGAAGAGGTACATTAAGAAACTTTCCACCACCGAAGATGATTTCCTTGACCCTAGAAGCGGGAGTGAGCCAAACCACTTCATTAGGAGTGAGAGCCATAATCCTCTGTGAAATAGACCAATTCCTCGGATTGTCATGGAAAGACTGCGGAAGGTGCGAAATAAACCACCTATAGAGGAGAGGCACACAACAAAGGATGTATCCACGACCTTTGCTGGAACGATCGTGAATAGCATGGTATGTGTCAGCTAGCAAAGTAGGAACCGGATTCTTGGAGTGGAAGATCATAATAGCATTCATGTCCACGAAGCCATCAAGATTCGGAAAGAGAATAAGCCCATAGATGAGAAGTGCAAGAATAGCCTCAAGAGTGTCCCGACGAGTGGTATTGAGGTTGGCTTTCTCAAGTAGATACTCTGAAGTGAACCCTCGGATATGTGCCTTAGTGACAAGATTCTTGGAGACATCGGTGGTCTTGAGATAGAGATCCTTAGCAATAACCAATGGAGGAAGAGGATTTTCAGGTCCTGAGAATGGTATCCCCTTAGCAATAGATAAATCTGTCAAGGAAGAATAAGCCTCTAGAGTAGGCACCAACTGAAAGTCTGGAAAAGTGAAGCACCGACACCCCGGATCATAGAATTGCACTAGAGTGTGCACAAGCTTCTCATCCACATTAGTATGGAGAATAGGAAGTAAAGCCCCGTAACGGTGTCGGAAACCAGTCGGATCTTCAATCTTGAGTGCCAAATCCCTCAAACTAGCCAAATCCACTTCCTTGAACTTGTAGGATTTAGTCATCTTCATGCCTACAATGTTTACAAATTCAACTTGTCTAAGCCCTTCGATAACGATGCATGACAAAAGTTTATGCATGTATGCATGTATGCATGAATGCATGATTATGTTCAAGTTCGGAGAAAACATGGTGGGTTTGAAGTTCAAAGTCGAGGAGTCATGGGTGGACACGGTGTCCGGTGAAACTAGGGTTTTAGGACAATAGTAACCGGGTTCTAAAAAGGTTCCCAAGTTGCAACCTCTCCGACGTATCTCATGGTGTCACGAGACAACTCTCGCTCCATGATTATACGTGGAAGGTCTAACTTGAGTGTAGTATCGCGTGACGACTAAAACTCGAGACGACACTCGGTTTAGCCTCCGCACTACGTCCTAGAAAAAGGCCATGGATGGGTTTGGTTATCTACGGTTCATAGCGTCATAGAACAATTAGAAGCAAAGTGCCTAAACGCGACAACCCGCGTCGACAACATCACCTCCAAAATGCCTCAGCTATGTGGGATTGATCGCATAATCCAAAACACGAGGCAACCCCCGGAATGAATTGTCGATTATATCCCTCCTAAATCCTAAGTTCACTCAGCCCGGGTGCAGGACTTTTGATATTCTCACCCCACACGTTTGCAAGAATTTAAACATTTATTCACATAGGAAAGCAAGTAAAAGAACAAGTAAAAATACAAGCGCAAGCGTGGAAATAAAGACTAGGCGTAACTCTCGAATCTTCCCCAGTGAAGTCGCCAGCTGTTTTATCTTGGTTTTCGGGTGTCAAACATTGATTACGTTTGAACCTTTCTAACCGGTGATATCTTATTTTTTCTTGGGAAGGGAAAAAGTAAGCAAAACCCTTGAGAATCGAGGTCCGGGAGTTGTTTTCGCTACGGGAAGGTGTTAGGCACCCATAACGACTATAGTAACCTATAGGAACCGTCTTTAACTTCTACGCGCGCGCTCTATTTTTAAATGCTATTTTGAAATGTTATTTAAGCCTAAGAATTGCTAAGTGAAGAATTGGAGGGAGAAGAATGTTTTTGGATTTTTATTTTAGTTGAATTGAAGGAATTTTGTTCCTTGCCTACGTACCCGTTTAAGGGATCAAATCCACCGTAGTTCTCTCTCAAAAAATGTTTTTGTTTTTGTTGGTTGATTTTAAGTTTGAAAATGAAGTTTTGAAGAATAGAAAGAGGCCTCAAGGGCATGAGATTAGGAAATAGTGAGGTTGAATTAGTGAATTGCAAAATATGGTCAAAGTTTGATTATTTTCATTGAAATTTGATTAAGAAAATGGAAAAGGAAAATTCAATGGGATTTTGATCCCAAGGTTTATTATGAAAAATGTTTGAGTGAAGTTTGTTCATATTTTTTGGAAAATGATTTTTTCTAAGTATAAATCCTAGGCATACATCTAAGCATACAATCCTAAACATACATCTAAACATGCATATTCTAACTATATAGTGATGTGTGTGCATGTGTCGGTGCTTGTGTCGGTGTACATTATTAGAGTCCATTGTCCTTTACATCATACCCTAGATACATTCTATGGCCTCTTTGCCAAGAAATTAAAATTGCATAAAAGGAATATTACAAAATTTCCTAAGCTTTACATTCTAAGTCTTGGTACAAATTAAATTGCAAGAACATAAAGGGAAAAAATATGAGAAGGAGATGAAATACTTATGGATGTATGAAACATAAAGTGAAAGTGGGTTAGTAATACCAATGATATAGAAACAAAATGACAAGAGCATGGTAAAACAAATATAACTTGCAAGTAAAGTGAACTAACAATTTTAGTAAAAAGTGACAAAAGGACTTGAAATTCAATATACTTCTAAAGCAAGTTTGAGACCTAAATTCTCACAACATTGGAAATTTTAGGTGACTTATTTCAAGGAAAGAAATATGAAAATCAAGGAAAATCGACAT
Organism: Medicago sativa; assembly: GCF_051527215.1. Lineage (NCBI taxonomy): Eukaryota > Viridiplantae > Streptophyta > Magnoliopsida > Fabales > Fabaceae > Medicago > Medicago sativa. Next base: position 51,444,780 of record NC_140751.1, on the reverse strand, counting down.
GCCAAAGATTATAAGATTTTCAAGTCCTTTATGCACTTTATTTCACAAGAGCATTTCACATTATTTACAACACAAAGTCCACAAAAATTTAACTCAAAACAGCAAGCATACACCACATTTAATAGGCAAATTCACTCCAAGAAATCACATGTTCAAAGCCACAATTTTGTAACAAAATTACAAGTTCAAAACCACATCAAAACTTCACAAAAATGTTAATAAAAAGCAAGCAAAACAAGAATATGTCCTACATGTTTTCGAAATGAATTTTTTACATGCAATTGCCTTCCAAAAGATAGTCTTCAAATACCAAAATTACTTACAAGACAAGTCCCCCAAATCTTCAAAGATTCTTACAAATTTTTAGCAACATTCTAACAAAAAAAAAACAATTACCAAAATATTTTTTCCACGCATTTTTAACCAAGATTTAACATGCAAGAATTATCAAGAAACCTCAAAAAAGCATCAAAAACCAATAGTAATTTTCTTGGAATTTTATCATGAAAAGAAGATACGCAGGAGGTGTAACTAGCAATTATCAGTACCAAAATAGCAAAAAATGAAATCAGCAAAGAACAAAGGCCCAAGCCCACGGAGAAGCTTCAGGAGCCACTTGATTAATCACAAGACCGGGACAGAGAGGGAGCATGATAATATGGTGGACGGCATGCATGGGATAAAATGGAACAACAACAACTTAAAATGATAATCACGTGAAAGAAAGCTATGTGCATTTTCCTTCCTCTTTCCTCTCAATCCTATCGTCCCTAACACAAAAGCTCTCTCTCTGCAACATAACAGCACCGCCATCCTTCTTTTCCGACGTGGTGGACGGAGGTGGCACCACCACGTCGGAAACTCAAACTTCCTCCGTTTTAGAAAATGAACACATATTCCTACGTCCATTTTTGTGCTCGAAACGAATCCAGGCTCAAAAATTCGAAAACAAGTCTATATTGTCCTAGATCTAAACGTAACAGACACGAAAGGAGACATTCAAACGAACAGATATTACCTCTTCTTCGCGAATCCGTGTTTGACACTACCGCTTCGGTTCTTCACCGCGAGTTCGAACAGCTACAAGCTTCTTCTCCTTCCACTGATTGATTCTGCTCCGAATTGCTCTCCAAATGGCTGAAACTGCTTTACTTCTTCACGTTCTGTTCTGGTCCGATTGCTGATCTTGATGATGATTTGCGGTTGTGTTTGTTAGCTGCGTCGTCGAATTCGCGAACGGTTTCTTTTTTCTTCTTTGAACCGAATCAGCTTTAATTCATTCCCGTTCTTGCTCCAATTCTGGTTGTACACGAAAACGGTTGGTGATGGTGTTACGTTGATTGATTGAAGGAAGAAAAGGGATGATAATTGTGATTTTGGAAATTTGTTTATGAGTTTCAATGATGGGGATAAAGGTTTGGTTATGGAGGATTGTGGTGGTTTTGGTGGTGAATTGAAGTGGATTGTGGTGGTTGAGTGGTTGTTAGGGTGGTGAGAGTTTGTTGTGGTGGTGGAGTGGTGGAGAAAAAGTTGGTTATGGTGGTGAAGTGGTGATGATTCACGTGAAAGAGAAGGAGGGAAAAATGAGAGAAAAGTTTTTTGATTTTTTGTGTGGAATTTGTGAAAAAATGATTGTGTGGACTTTGACTTGACTTTGACCCATTTATAGATGATGTGGTAAGCCTTGGACCAATAGGATAGAGACATGTGGCACTAGACTTGTAACAAACTCTTAAGGACCAATAGCATTTGGACACATGGCACTTGGACTCTAACAAACTTAAAAGGGATTAAAATGTAAATAACAAAAGTACGAGGACTAAAATGAAAATTAAACTAAAATTGAATTGAAAAAGTAAATTGAAAAATAACGTAAAGCGAGACGATTAAAAACAACAAAGCGAACAAGAGATTTTATGTGAAATGACCAAAACGCCCCTGGGGACTAAAAACGACTAAAAACGACTCAAATGCAAATTTAAAAATGGATTTTTAACAGGGATTTGAAGCTAAGACTCATACAGGTAAAATTAAAAGACTCAGAGACAAATTTTGAGATTTAAACAGTGACTTGACACTTGAAATGACTAAAATGCCCCTAGGGGCAAGACTGGCATAAAAATGACTTCTCATGCAAATTTTGAAATGGATCTTGACATAGAATGAAACAAGAACTTATTCACACTATTTGAAAAGACTTCAAACAAAATTTTGAAAGACTGAAAGACACTTGACATAGGAAATGACTAAAATACCCCTGCATGGGAATTTTGCAAATAACATTGAAATAAAAAGCAGAGAAAGATGTTATTGATCAGAGACAATTCAAATGACTTATAATGCAAGAAGAGAAAGATTGATTAGTATTTTTAGGTCCAAAATTAGGGTATAACACTTGGTGATCTTCATCATCTGATACATTTGATGATCTTCATCATGTGGATACCCGAACTTTTGCTTGGTATTATATTGTAGAATTCCCAAGCTACGACAATATTGTAGATCTTCATCAGAGAATAGACTCAAACTTACTTATATTGTAGAATTCCCAAGCCTTCTTTTTTACCTCAATCACGAACTGTTATACACCATAAGAATCCAAACTTCCACTATAAAAAATCACGAACTGTTATATTATCAAAATAGCAAGTCTTACAAACATATCAAAATAACAAAGTAGATACTACGACAATGTGATTACTCAAATCCATAGACATAAAAAGGTTTACACTATGAACTACAATCTCATACAAAGGGTTTCAAATTGCTATCTTCACATGGAAACTGCCCAGTCCAAAATATGTGTTGTTATCCATAAAATTGAAGAAACATGAACAAATCATACCATTTATAGAACTAAAACAAATTATTGCTTTAGCATAATTGTTTTCAAGGCCATTTAGTTATGTACATAGCAACAAATACTGATCAAGAAATCAGTGTGGTTGCGTTCGTGAGAAAGGAAGCCTAAATATGGAACTCGTGGACTAGCCATTCATCTTAATCTTTCAAGCTTCAATTACTAAATTGATTACACATGTTATACTCAGGGCCCAGGGTGTCAATCAAGATAAATGTAAGACAAGGTAATGATCTAATGACGAAATCTACAGCCAACAGCATTTACTGATACATGAAGCTATGACAATAGTGAATTTAAATCCTAGATATATTGTATACTATATTTTTCAAGAATAGTTGTTTCGCCAAATTGGATACCATATGTATCTGATAGTCTGTTACACATACTATAGCTGTTTGGAAAGTATTTTTCAGAGATAGCATGCATAGTTGTCAGAAACTAATTTTGAGATTCAAGAATCATCGATCACATGATGCTGTTTCATTCCATAAATTGAAACGCACCAGTTCCTAGAAACATGCAACAACAACAACAACAACAACCAAGCCTTATCCCACTAAGCGGGGTCGGCTACATGGATCAAATGACGCCATAGTGTTCTATCAAAAACCATATTTGGATCCAACTCATTGACCTCTAGAAACATGGCACTACACTAATTAGAAACGGCTTCCTTAAGCCATTATGGGCGCGTTTGGAAGAGTTTATTTAAAACTTATTTTGACTTAGCTTATGGCAAAAGCACCTGTGTGAGTGTTTTAGAGAGCTAATAGAAACAACTAATGTCATTTCATAAAAAATTCTAAGCTTATTTCAATAAGCTATCTATGATAGCCTATCAAAACAACTTAAAACTTATATAAAACAATTTAACCACATTTCATCTTTAGTTATAAAGATAGGTTACACGTAAAACACTTAATTACGCTTAAAATGATAATTCAAAGCATAAAATAGCCTATGATAGCCTTTTGATTAGTTTTTTTTTCTATCTTCTCTCTTTGTAGTCTCGAACATACAGAAAATGCAGATCCTTTGCATAATATATTTCTGCTAGCATTCCCCAACCCCCACCTCTCCAAAAAAAAATGCAAAACCATCCTTTAATTTATCCAACAATTCAACCTTAATAACACAGCTGGTATGTAGTGATTGAGCAACGCAACATTACCATATAAGTTCCATGTCCATTAGAAATTCTATAATATATATCTACGAATCACAGACACGGTACACAACACTGACACGTTGACATAGCTAAGAATTTGAATTTCAAAAAACAAATTAATTGAATGTAATCACATGTGTCGATGCTACAAATATATACATTACTTATGAGTTATTTCTACAAAAGAACTGTTAACAGCCATTAATAAGATACTAAAGTATACCTTGGTACAATCGGCCACCGCTTTTTTATACTCTCCAACTTCTTTATAACAAGAAGCTCTGCACGACAAAACTCCACCGTACCAGCACCATCCCCAACTTTCTCTAGAAGAATAAGAGCCCATGAAAGCCATTTAATAGCATCAGCAAATTGTCCCTGTTTGTAATTATCCATCCCTTTGCCTTTAGCAGAAGAACCTGATATCCCAGCAGGAGGAGGTGGTCCCACCAACATCATGGTTTCCTCCTCCAAACTCAGTACCCCAATCATCAATTTCAGAAGATGCCGCCGCACCTCCACCACCACCACCTCCAGATGATGGAGTGGAAGATGTGAAAAACATATCCATTGGATCACCCCCAGAAGCTTGAACTGGTGTTGGATTCGAAAAAGCCGAAGATCCAGTAAAATCAACATCAATTCCAACACTACCACCACTTGATGGAAATGCATTGGTGCTTGGTTTTGTAGCATTCTGAAAATCTCCAAAACCATCATCTTGTGAATCAATCTTTGAAGGTTTAGCAGCTGAATTAAGACTAGAAGATGGCTTAGATCCAAAACCAGCCAATGAACTAAAAGGATCTTTATTACTAGATGCAGCAACACCAACACGCTTCGAATGGAAGGACCTCCAAGATTGGGACTTCTATTAGCATTCAAATTAAAACCACTCCCAGAAGATGATCCCAAAGAAGAACCACTTTGCGGCGTATTCGAAGTTTTAGGCAAAGAATTAGCCATATTTGACATTGAAAAAGAGGGTTTGTTAGGTGCTGGAGTTGCATTTTTAAGAGGAACATTGTTTGAAGAAGAAGAAGAACCTTGACCCAATGCAGAGGTAACCAAATCCCCAAACAAATTAGGGTTTTTATTAACGATACCAATGCTAGGACCCGTAGGTTGAGTTGATCCCCAACTTTTCCCAAAGATATCACCGACCATCGACGGTGGTGCACCGGGTAACCCCGCCGGAGTTTGAACGGGTTGGTGGGTCCATTTTTTGGGCTGTGCTGATGAATACGAAGGAGTTGAATAGGAATTTGAAGGAAACAGAGGGAGTGGTGGTGGTTAAGGAGTGTGGTGGTGAGATAGAGAGAAGTGAGAGAGATCTGTTTGGAGATGAAAAGAGAGTGGTTGTGTGATGAAATTTCTAAAATGTCCCTTGCCACATGTCATTTTTTTATGTGGGTGTAGGAGTGGTATTGCCACCTATGGTGGTATACCTATCAGGACTCATAAACTAAAGACAAAAAGTGAGAAAGAATATAGCTTTTGCACTTTGCACTCAACATTTTGCACTTTGCTTTTGTCATATATGTGTTGTTTCACTCATTTTAAAGCTGCAACGATAAAAAACACAAGAGTGAAGAAAGGAATAAAAATAAAGTAATACACGATCTTGACCCTTTTCTTTGTTTTGTGAAATCTACAGTAGTTTTCATTACTTATAAGATGAAGTTAATTTTACTTACTTAAGATGTGATCATTTGCAACACAAGAAACACATGTTTTCGTTCTCACACACACTATAATGTATATAAGGAAAATGCTACTTCTCAAGAAAAATAGGTTCAAGAATTTTTCAAGACACAGTTGGCAAATCTTAATTGGATGATTTATTTGTCCACTTCCTATTTTTCAGCCACACCTCCTTGAATTGTGGCAAATAGTGCATTGTGATTGGCTATTCTTTATTCTTGAAGAATTCTTGATGTTATTTTTCTAGAGATATAGCATTGCTCAATGTATAAAACTATATTTTGTTTGTTGTGTCCATTGCCTGCTGAATCTTGTACATGTTTATCTTTTTTAATAAAAAAATACATGATAAAAGTTGTCTAATAACTTAAATATTTTTAGAGTAAATTACACTCATCTCTTCAGACGATGTCTGAATTACACTTTCCTCCCCTTTTATGTTAAAATATACATTCACCTCTCATCTTATTCATAACATATTAGAAAACATTTCATTTTCGTTCCCTAAAATAAGCTTGAATTACATTATTCTCATCTCTTATGTTAAAATCTACATTTTCCTCCCTTAATAATTTTTTTCTATTAATCTAGCAATAAAAAAACAATCTAACACACTACGAAGAAAAATAGTATTGCAGATCCATTTGAATATAATCAAAATTCGAATGGATAATTTCCGTTTTTTTTTTATTCACAATTTCATTAACATGTAGTATATATCTTAAAAATATTTATTTATGTTCAAATAGATTAAAGTGTAGTGCATATTTTATTATTAAAGGAATGAGTTGTAATTCAAACATCTCACAGGGTATGAGAGTATAAATTTTACTTTTTAAGAGAGAGGAATGTATACTATAACATAAAAAGGGAGGGTTGTGTAATTCAAGATTCTCTTAGGAAGACGACTGTAATTTACTCATATTTTTCTAATATGTGTCAATTACTAGTTGCATGCAACAATTATAAGGAAATTTTAGTAAAATGATTTGTTTTGAAGTATATCTCATTTAATTTATTTATGAAAAAGCAAAATAATTTGTATTAAACATCACTCAATAACAAGTCTCGTTTAAAATTAGGGTTAATTAAGTTTTTAGTTCCTATAAATATTTACAGTTTTGTTTTTAATCCCTATAAAATAAAATCACACTTTTTAGTCCCTATAAAATTATTCATCGGCATTTTTAGTCCCTATAAAAATTTTCCATCAGCATTTTGGTCCCTGTAAAAAATTTTCATTAACATTTTTGGTCCCTAAAATGCTTAAGGAAAATGTCACAGGGACTAAAAAGTGTGATTTTATTTTGTAGGGACTAAAAACAAAATTGTGAATATTTATAGGGACTAAAAACTTAATTAACCCTTAAAATTATTAGAAACATTTACTACTTTTTTGGCTAATATAGGAAGTGTATCCACATATCCTGTTCAAAATATAAAAAAAACCTATAAATCATTGTAACAAATATATACAAGTTATATAAATGTATTTTAGGAATACAAATATTAGTAGACTACATAATTTTTTAATAAATGTGAAATTTGAAAAATGTGCCTGGCAAAGCGAATGATATTAGTAGACTACATATATTTTCTGTAACCAAAAAAAGACTACATATATTTTCTATAATTTACCCAACCTAAATAATAGGATTAAAGTTGTGAAATAAAAAATATTTTCTAGACTTTATCCCCCATTACACTGTAGATTTGAAAAGTTATGGTTGAAATACAAAAATGCGTCATATGGGGGTACAAAGGAGGTAAGAAAATTGCTCTAGCGAAGTCAGAGTGAAAGATTTTAGTGTCTTTAATGTTATCATACTAGTACTAACTACTAAGTAAGTGTCATTTGTATCTTCATTTTGAATTATACATAAAAAAATTATTTTTCGTATAGTTTTTGAATATTATGTTATTATTCGTAAGCTTATAAGGAATTAGGTACCTCATTTGATTTGAGTTAAGAGATAAAAAGTTGGAGGACCTGAGTTCAAATTCGACAAATGATTAAATATTTTAATTTAACAAATACTTACTAATATTTGTCATTTAAAAAAAAACATGCACGATTGTAGGGGTTTGCGTTAAAAAGAGTTGGGAGGTCATATGCATGGTAATGGGGGCGAGGTGGGGACGTGTTTTACTTTATAGGTCCCCATACCCGACTTCCATAAACTTACATGTTACCCTATCCATACCCAACTGGGATGAGAAGTTGAATCTAATCCTCGCCCCTAACGGATTCAGGTATCTCTGCCATATCCTTGTCCCTGCAGAGAATCATTTTTTTAATAAAAAAATAAGTTTTTTTCCACCCTCGGGAGCGATCTGTGTGGGAATAATGGGATTCACCCTAGCTAGGTGGATTCTCCGTCTATGACGGGACGTGTAAGAAGGGGTAAACGGTAGAGTTAATCTATCTCCGCCTCACCACATAATTTTTTAGAATAGTTTAGGTTATCATGTTTCCCACGCTCGCTAACCTAATTAATATTAGAATCAATTATGTTTATTGTATATTCATTAGGCATTTATTAGAATAAATTATGTTTATTGTATATTCATGAGACATTACTATTATATTGATTAGACATTATTGTATATTCATTAGGCATTATTAGTTTTTCTATCAGAATCAGAAACAATTGTATATGTATCACAATTCTCATGAATATACAATAAACATAATAAATGCCTAATGAATATACAATAAACATAATTGATTCTAATAATTAATTAAGTCACCTCTATGTATGTTATCCCTAGTTTAATTAATTATTGTCTGTAAATTCTTATTTTAAGTTTATGCATTTATTTGGAAATCTTGTTCAGTGGCAAGATCATGTTTTATCCCATTGGGAAGCTCATTGAGACAAAATGTCAGATCACAGTCAGAGTCTAACTTACTTCTTTAAATTTGTATCTTCCAAAAGTATCATTTTGAACTTGCAATTATTTTAGAAAGGTTTTCTTGAAATGTAAGTTAGTCTATATTATTTTATTTGAAGCTAAAATTTTACAGTATTTTCCAAAGTCAATTTCCATTTGAAAAGAAATTGTTTAAACTCTTATCATTCAAAATTAGAAAGTTTCTTTTTGGTAATAGATCAGGCCTTTTTATTATGGGATTAGAGTGAAGTATAGATGTAATCCGGCTAGGAAGTCATTTTGGAAAAATAATATTTGTACAACCATGTTAGGATAAATTTCGCGACAACCATTTTCTTCCTTCTATTTTGAGACAAAAATAATATATATATATATATATATATATAGAGAGAGAGAGAGAGAGAGAGAGAGAGAGAGAGAGAGAGAGAGAGAGAGAGAGAGTAAAAAACACAATAAAAGTATGAAAGAGAGAGTTGTTCCAAAAGTTTTCCCATATTAGTTGAACAAATATTATCTCTCATATATGTATGCTGTAACGCCTAAATTTGAAAGTGTCTAGAATATTCAAATAAGCGTTAAACTGATACCGGATACATTAATTTTACAAATACATGAAACGACATCCAGTCGGAAGTTTGGTTACAACATCATTCCACAACTGCTATGTTATATTATTACACCAAAAAGTTTGTCAACATAAGGTAATTACAAAACCCATATTTACACATCTTATAATATAGCATATGCGTCTTTAATTCACAACAAAGCGATTCCATGACGTCACGATCAATCCAAGACTTTTTCTTTACCTTTTCCTTGCGAAACCTGTGAACCTGAACAAATAAGGAGTTGGGTGAGACATAATGTCTCAGTGTGAAAACCTATGGTTATCACGTGTCTATTTTACAACCTGGCGGTTGATTATACGTGTGTGGACTTGTACCCTTGACGGTCGTGCATGCTAAAAACCCGTCTTAGGTCTTTCCTATTTGTTATAGGCTTGCTATCAACATCCGTGCCATGGCAGTTAAGGGGTTCCTAGAACCGCTTTGCTAAGATACACTAAATGTATCGAAGCCTAAACATGAATCAAATCATGGCACCACCTAAACCGGACGAATAGGGTAATCTAGGATCGTCCTTGTTAATCTTTTATAACTTGCTCAACTCTATCATCATATCATAATCATGCATGAATACATTCATTATATCATTATGTTAGGGTTGAACAATCAAACATAATCTTGGTTCGTTTTACGGAGAGTCCCGGGTAGAGTAACCCCGAGTACACTCCCATACATGACCGATGTACGTACATCGGACTCCCTCGGTGTCGTGCGTGTCCCTTGCGGCTTGAACCGTTCCCCTTAGGTCGAGAACCTCTCGTATCCCCCTAACGTGGATAGCGAGAGACACGAACACCTACATCTTGTATTAGTCATAATCTTATGCATACATGAAGGATTAATCTATAACCACTTGAGTTAAATTCCTTTAACTCGGATCCTTGATTGATCCTTAGGGTAATACATATAAGTTCAAGAGCGTAGAAGATTATTCATCGCACTTATCATACATGTAATTACGATCAATGATCTAGTTCCCGATATCTACATCGAGGCTCTAGTTCCATTCCAAATTTAGCTATTACTTGCTACCCGTTCATCTCATGCTTTAAATCTCATATGCCATGGTCACTTACATATTGCAAATACTTGTTAAATACTCAAGAAACATTTTTAAAGACCATGCCTTGGTGTCTTGATTAGAGGGGTTATCGTTTCATGATTGCTCTAAGAAAATCGCCCGCGAAACGCCCATACCAGCCATGACGAGCAAAACAAGGAGTCTCCCCCACTGTCTGCTCTCCATGGCGAGTGAAATGGTGTGGGAGGCGAGTAGCTACTCGCCTAGGCGAGTAGAGGGCGAGCAGAACCCCCTGTTCGGACTTCTAGCTCGCCGTGGCGAGTAATAGCTCGCCGTGGCGAGTTATGACAGTCCAGAACATGTAAAAATGACATTTTGGACCCAAAAACCTCAATACAAAGTCCCCCAAGGCATACCATGGTACTAGAAGTCATATAAAACCTGTAAAACTGCTATTGAACAAGTAAGTATTCACAAGTATAAAGATGCATGGCATAAAAAGGGATAACTTTACTACACATAAACCCTAAAAATACATATAGTTTTCCTTGCAAGTTAAACACATCCCATGGTTGGATTACTAACTAAGAACTCACCTTGAAATAACCTCAAATCAAGGTCACAACTTGAAAACCTTGACAACAAACCCTAAGCTCAAAACCCTAGTTGAAAGAGGGATGTTGGTGAAGCTTGCTTCCAACTTATCACCAACAAGTACCAAACCCTAACCTTGCTCCAATTCTAACTTCTTGAAGGATTAAGTGAAGATTAAGGGAGGATCAAGAGTAGAAAGAGAAGTAGAGAAGTTTACATCAACACTTCACTAACCACAACCCAAAGTTCTAACCATGTTTGTGTTTAATTATGAGAGGGAAGGTAAAAATCAAAGATTGAGTAGAGTGAGAGAAGGAGGGAACCGATTTCCCTAGAGAGAAGGGAGAGCAAACATTTCAACAAACCCTAGAGCGAGAAAGTGAAAAGAATTTTGGAACAAATTTGGACTAAAAGTCCTTAAATAGCTCCCTCTTGCGCAATTACCATAATACCCTTAGTATTAAACGCGCTTAATCTGTCATTAACAGGTAATTCATCGTATAATAAAAGTGGGATATTACATCCTACCCCCTTAAAAAAAATTTCGTCCTCGAAATTTGAAATTTACCTGAAAACAAATGCGGATACTGACTCAACATCTCTGATTCAAGTTCCCATGTTGCTTCACCATCAGGCGGTCCTTTCCATACAACCTTCACTATGGGAATCTCTTTGTTCCTGAGAGACTTGACGTCACGGTCTACTATACTCTCTGGTTCTGATTGATACGTCAAATCTGATCTTAACTCTATAGAGTCTAATTCAACTGGCTGGAAGGGGTCTGGAACATACTTCTTCAGCTGCGACACATGGAATACATCATGCAATCCTGACATAGCTGGTGGTAAAGCCAACTGATAAGCTACTGGTCCGATACGCTGGAGTATCAAAAACGGTCCCACATACCTAGGACTCAATTTCTTGGTTCTAAAAACACCTCTCAAACCCAATTTAGGAGTAACTCTTAGAAATACATGATCACCTTCATTAAACTCCAAGGGTCTTCGTCTTTGGTCCGCATAGCTTTTCTGACGACTTTGAGCTATCTTCATCTTCTCTTGAATTGACTTAATCTTCAAAGTCGTTTCTTGAATGATCTCTGGTCCAAGGATGCTCTTATCTCCAACCTCAGCCCAACATAACGGGGTCCTACACTTTCTACCGTACAAAGCTTCATATGGTGCCATTCCGATACTTGCATGGTAGCTATTGTTGTAGGAAAATTCTATCAAAGGTAGATGATGGCTCCAACTTCATCCATCTTCCAAAATACAAGCACGTAACATATCTTCTAAGGTTTGGATAGTCCTTTCTGATTGACCATCGGTTTGCGGATGATGTGACGTGCTCAGTTTCAATTTAGTCCCCAAAGCCCTATTAAAAGCTCTCCAAAAATGTGAAGTGAAGATTGGATCCCTATCTGATACAATACTCGCAAGAACACCGTGTAGCTTGACAATCTCGGAGATAAACAAATCCGCATATTGTGATGTCTTGTAGGTAGACCTTATCGGTAAGAAATGAGCCGACTTGGTTAGCCTATCCACAATTACCCAAATCGAATCATGACCTCTTTGAGTACGGGGTAAACCTCCTACAAAATCCATGGTAATGTGCTCCCATTTCCATTAAGGAATCTCTAGTGATTGTAACATACCAGCCGGTCTTTGATGTTCTATCTTGACTTGTTGACATACAATACACCGAGCTACAAATTCGGCAATATCCTTTTTCATGCCGGGCCACCAATACTCCTTCTTTAAATCTTGATACATCTTAGTTGTACCAGGGTGAATTGAAAAACTGCTTTTATGAGCTTCTTCCAAAATCAATCTTCTAAGCTCTTGTTCATTTGGAACACATAATCTTCCTTCAAACAAAATTTCTCCATCCGCAGCCATAGAGAATTCTGGATAACCACTTCGTCTCTGAAGTTCCGAATCTTCACTTTGTGCTTGTACGATTCTTGATCGCAAGTCACACGAGACTTCCAAATTATACAAACAAATACCATCACCAACATCCATAACTCCAAGATTAAGATCACGAACCTTTTCATACATCTTACAAGTGTGCATCATAACTTCGGCTTGAACTAAGGCCTTACGACTCAAAGCATCCGCCACAACATTGGCCTTTCCTGGATGATATTTCAAATCAAAGTCGAAGTCTTTAAGGTATTCCATCCAACGCCTCTGCCTCATATTCAAATCCCTTTGATCAAATAAATATTTCAAACTCTTGTGATTGCTAAATAATTCAAAATGCGTTCCATAAAGGTGATGCCTCCATATCTTCAAAACGAAGATTATAGCAGCCAACTCTAAATCATGGGCGGGATAATTTGCTTCATGCGTCTTGAGTTGTCTAAATGCATAAGCTACTACATTGTTTTCTTGCATCAGTACTCCTCCGAGTCCCTTAGATGATGCATCACAAAATACCACATATTTCTTTTCTGGGTCTGGAATTGTCAAAACAGGAGCTTGAGTCAACGTCTTCTTCAGGGTCCTAAAACTCTTTTCACACTCCTCATCCCATACAAAAGGTACTTCTTTCCTCATGAGACGAGTTAAAGGCAAAGCGATTTGAGAAAACTTCATGATGAAACGTCGATAATAACCTGCTAGTCCCAAAAAGCTTCTAACTTCTGAAACATTCTTCGGCCTTGCCCAATTTTGAACAGCCTCAACCTTTGATTGATCAACGGCTACACCACCCTGAGAAATAACGTGGCCCAGAAATTTGACTTCTGATAACCAAAACTCACATTTACTGAACTTTGCAAACAATTGCTTCTCCCGAAGGATATCCAACACTATCCTTAGATGCTGAGCGTGCTCTTGCGGATTCTTAGAATAAATCAGAATGTCATCAATAAAAATAATAACAAACTGATCTAGATAAGTTTGGAAAATCCGGTTCATATAGTCCATGAAGACTGCTGGTGCGTTGGATACTCCAAAAGGCATAACCAGGAATTCATAGTGTCCGTAACGAGTTCTGAAAGCCGTCTTGGACACGTCAGAGGATTTGATGCGTATCTGATGATAACCCGACCTAAGATCAATTTTCGAGAACACACACGCTCCCTTAAGTTGATCAAGGAGATCATCAATCCTTGGCAAAGGGTACTTGTTCTTGATAGTTACCTTATTAAGCCGACGATAATCAATACACAACCTCATGCTGCCATCTTTCTTCTTGACCAGCAATACCGGTGCACCCCATGGAGACACACTGGGTCTAATGAAATGCTTCTGAATAAGATCTTCTAATTGCGATTTCAGTTCCTTAAGTTCCAAAGGAGACATTCTATAAGGTGCTATCGACACAAGTTCGGCTCCCGGAATCAAATCAATTGAAAACTCAATCTCCCTTTCCGGTGGCAAGCTAGTAATATCGGGTGGAAAAACATCCAAATACTCACTAACTATTGGAATATCACTGGGGCTTAAGTCTGATTCTGGAGTCACCGTGAGCATTACATAAAAACCTTTATCTTGTGCACAAATAAACTGAGCCATCTGATACGTGTGCTTAATCAGTTCTGACAACGCTACACCTTCCACCGTATTACTAGTTGGCATGTAAATAGTCTTTTCTGCACACCCAATATACACATGATTGGCTGACAACCAATCCATACCCAAAATAACATCAAGTTGCTTCATCGGAAAACATACTAAATCTATATAGTACGTCTTACTAGACACGGTGATGGGACAATTTTCACAAACATAATTCGCTACAATGCTTCCGTCAGTGGCCGTGGTTACTTTCATAGGAGGATTTAATAATGAAACAGACAACTGAAGAGCTTCAACACATTGAAATGAGATGAAAGAACATGATGCACCACAATCAAATAAAACATTAACAGGATTCTGACCAAGGAAACACGTACCACCAATCAAGTCTTCATTTGCCTGCGCCTTCTTGCCATCAAGAGAATACACTCAACCCTTACTCATAGTAGTACTCACACCTTTGCCCTTATTTCCTTTGGTTGGACAATCAACCACATAGTGTCCCGGCTGACCACATGCAAAACAATTATCGGAACCTACTCTGCATTCTCCTTGATGAGCCTTACCACACTTCCTGCAAGTTGGATAAGTTCTAGGTGGACCTGTGTACTTTCCTCTAGTTGGAGAACCCTTGGGCTTCAGCTTCTCATGATACTCGTCAACAAAGTTACCTCTGTTTCTTCCTCTTGCCCCAGAACCTTCTCTAGCCGCCTTATCAAAACCTCTTTCGGCCTCCATGCTGTTATGCACCAACTCATCATAATCCGTTACCCTTTGCTGACTCACTACAGTATAGAGTTCTCCCCTCAAGGCATGCTTGTATTGATTAACTTTCCACATCTCATTACCCGCATACTCATTATGAGTAGAGTAATAAGATAATTCCTCGAACTTCTTCGTAAAATCTGCCACAGACATATGACCTTGCCTCAGGTGGAGAAATTCCTGCTCCTTTCTGACCTTGTATGACAGAGGAAGATACTTCTCTTTCATCACTTGCCTGAAATTCTCCCAGTTCACTCTAACCCATTATTCTCCATCCTACGCCGAGCAATTTCCCACCAATCCAGCGCTGCACCACGGAATTGATTCGTTGCAAAAACCACCTTTTCTTCCTCGGTACAGTGAACCATCAGAAAGATCTTTTCCATCTGCTTGATCCACCTCTTATCTTCAGGTGGCTCGCCACTACCATCAAACTCCATGGGATGGTTCCGGTTAAATTCTCGAAAGGTCGGATTCCCCACAACTGGAGGTGGTGGAGGGGGCTGATGACGAACACCTGGACCGTGCTGCATATTTGCAGCCCACTGCTGCTGAGTCTGAGCATTCTGCTGCATCTGCTGTTGCATCATATGCATCATCTGTTGGTTTTGTTGCATCAGCTGTGCCCACATCTGAGCATCAGGATTAACATTCTCCTCCACATACGGATCACCTCTTGGCCGGCCTCGTCCCCTTCGGGCTCCAGACATTTTCGCTCTAACTGTCATATTTAAGTCAAAGTGATCAATTTTAACCAATACAACAATGAGGACAAATATCTTAAACACCAAAAAGAACGACTACTTGAATTATATTATTAATGACCCAAGGCACGATCTGGAAAGACCTGCTCTGATACCAAATTGTAACGCCTAAATTTGAAAGTGTCTAGAATATTCAAATAAGCGTTAAACTGATACCGGATACATTAATTTTACAAATACATGAAACGACATCCAGTCGGAAGTTTGGTTACAACATCATTCCACAACTGCTATGTTATATTATTACACCAAAAAGTTTGTCAACATAAGGTAATTACAAAACCCATATTTACACATCTTATAATATAGCATATGCGTCTTTAATTCACAACAAAGAGATTCCATGACGTCACGATCAATCCAAGACTTTTTCTTTACCTTTTCCTTGTGAAACCTGTGAACCTGAACAAATAAGGAGTTGGGTGAGACATAATGTCTCAGTGAGTTCTTCCTAGCCCTAGGCTAGTGATAACCTTGGGGAAAACCTATGGTTATCACGTGTCTATTTTACAACCTGGCGGTTGATTATACGTGTGTGGACTTGTACCCTTGACGGTCGTGCATGCTAAAAACCCGTCTTAGGTCTTTCCTATTTGTTATAGGCTTGCTATCAACATCCGTGCCATGGCGGTTAAGGGGTTCCTAGAACCGCTTTGCTAAGATACACTAAATGTATTGAAGCCTAAACATGAATCAAATCATGGCACCACCTAAACCGGACGAATAGGGTAATCTAGGATCGTCCTTGGCAATCTTTTATAACTTGCTCAACTCTATCATCATATCATAATCATGCATGAATACATTCATTATATCATTATGTTAGGGTTGAACAATCAAACATAATCTTGGTTCGTTTTACGGAGAGTCCCGGGTGGAGTAACCCCGAGTACACTCCCATACATGACCGATGTACGTACATCGGACTCCCTCGGTGTCGTGCGGGTCCCTTGCGGCTTGAACCATTCCCCTTAGGTCGAGAACCTCTCGTATCCCCCTAACGTGAATAGCGAGAGACACGAACACCTACATCTTGTATTAGTCATAATCTTATGCATACATGAAGGATTAATCTATAACCACTTGAGTTAAATTCCTATAACTCGGATCCTTGATTGATCCTTAGGGTAATACATATAAGTTCAAGAGCGTAGAAGATTATTCATCGCACTTATCATACATGTAATTACGATCAATGATCTAGTTCCCGATCTCTACATCGAGGCTCTAGTTCCATTCCAAATTTAGCTATTACTTGCTACCCGTTCATCTCATGCTTTAAATCTCATATGCCATGCTCACTTACATATTGCAAATACTTGTTAAATACTCAAGAAACATTTTTAAAGACCATGCCTTGGTGTCTTGATTAGAGGGGTTATCGTTTCATGATTGCTCTAAGAAAATCGCCCGCGAAACGCCCATACCAGCCATGACGAGCAAAACAAGGAGTCTCCCCCACTGTCTGCTCGCCATGGCGAGTGAAATGGTGTGGGAGGCGAGTAGCTACTCGCCTAGGCGAGTAGAGGGCGAGCAGAACCCCCTGTTCGGACTTCTAGCTCGCCGTGGCGAGTAATAGCTCGCCGTGGCGAGTTATGACAGTCCAGAACATGTAAAAATGACATTTTGGACCCAAAAACCTCAATACAAAGTCCCCCAAGGCATACCATGGTACTAGAAGTCATATAAAACCTGTAAAACATCTATTGAACAAGTATTCACAAGTATAAAGATGCATGGCATAAAAAGGGATAACTTTACTACACATAAACCCTAAAAATACATATAGTTTTCCTTGCAAGTTAAACACATCCCATGGTTGGATTACTAACTAAGAACTCACCTTGAAATAACCTCAAATCAAGGTCACAACTTGAAAACCTTGACAGCAAACCCTAAGCTCAAAACCCTAGTTGAAAGAGGGATGTTGGTGAAGCTTGCTTCCAACTTATCACCAACAAGTACCAAACCCTAACCTTGCTCCAATTCTAACTTCTTGAAGGATTAAGTGAAGATTAAGGGAGGATCAAGAGTAGAAAGAGAAGTAGAGAAGTTTACATCAACACTTTACTAACCACAACCCAAAGTTCTAACCATGTTTGTGTTTGATTATGAGAGGGAAGGTAAAAATCAAAGATTGAGTAGAGTGAGAGAAGGAGGGAACCGATTTCCCTAGAGAGAAGGGAGAGCAAACATTTCAACAAACCCTAGAGTGAGAAAGTGAAAAGAATTTTGGAACAAATTTGGACTAAAAGTCCTTAAATAGCTCCCTCTTGCGCAATTACCATAATACCCTTAGTATTAAACGCGCTTAATCTGTCGTTAACAGGTAATTCATCGTATAATAAAAGTGGGATATTACATATGCCCATGTGAATGCCCATTTGATTAATACAATATTTTGGTCTCTTGTTTCCTTTTCCTCTTATTTTTTGACTCCTTATTGTCAAAATTGAATATATGACTTCTCTTCTGTTAAAAAAACATTATCAGCCAAAGAAAAAAACAGATAAAAAAAGTTGTCAGCATGATTGAATCCTCCATTGCCACAAATTTTCCCTACACTAAAAATTTGTTGCAAATTGATATTTTTTCCGATGTTTAACTTTTTGTTGATCATTACTCACTTATTCCTAAAATCTCATCCACTATTGGTACCAAACACTCATCCTCATATTTCTATTGCGGTAAAGTCAGCTTAGGTTTTGAAATAACGTATTGCATTAGATAATTATCACCTAAAAAAATGAAATACAGACATGAACGTTAAAAATAAAATACATAAAATAAAATTGTGTTTGCTATAATGCGCAAAATAAAAATAAAAAATGAAATATAAAGCGAATTGTAATCTCGCAAAAATATCACAAAGTGCATTCCTTGCTGGGCACTTTTCTTTAAATTTCACCTTTTCCCACGACTTCCCTTGAACTCCGCTCCATTCAAATTTATAATTGGATGATTCCTTTTTCTCTAGGTTATGATCATGGTTTTTCACTTTATATAGAAATGCTTAGTAAATTAGTTTAACACGGAGATATATAACAATGTTTTTTTGGATCTCGTTAAAAATTTGAATCAAATACATCAACTTTGTTTAACTTTTTTGCTTATAATTGAGACCGAAGAGTACAAATATTGTTTGGAAAAAATAATTAAAATTTCCTTTAGATTGGAGGATCGGGGGTGATGATATTGTTGTGATTTGTGAAAGACATCCATTGTATTACCAAAGTTAATCTTTTCAAATTATCTCATAAGCGCTTGGTACGCAGAACTTTTTAACTTTTATAATGGTACCTTGTAATTTTTATGAAGATATTTAAAAGCACGATTAAACTTGGATATTTTACACATGTGAGCTTTCCTGGATTTAATATATTATATGGATATTAAATTAAGAATTTAAACTATATATATATATCAAACAATATCATTTGCATTTCATATCTTTTTAATCAAGTTTGCACAGCATATACTGCAACAAAAATAAAATATATCAAAATCACATGTCCAATTTAATAAAAATATATCTGAACACCAATAGTTAATGAAAGACATACTTTTGATACATTGTATTTGTTTTCCTTCTCAACAAATATACACCAAAAGCCTGTGAGCGGTGGTAGAAGAAATATAAATTCTAAATAAATGAGTAATATTTCCATAGCAAACGTATTATTTCATCTATATAAAATGTACCTATGAACCAAATACATGATATATGTCTTTTTGATTTGGGAAAAAATTATTGAAATCGTTTTTATTATCTATGAGATTTTTAACTATCATGGTGTATGAAGTGTCCTTATGTGTATGAGACCATAACTTCCTTTGCTTCAAATTTCAAGTTTGATATCATAGCACCCTTACATTAATAACATTGGACAATACTTCCTTGCTACTTCAAATTATAAGGTTAGATTACTATTATTGCACTTCGTAATGACATTTACCAACTTCTCATAATTTTTTTGAAAAATCAATTAAATGAATTGAAAATAAACCAAATGGAAGTAAAAGACATAAAAGAATGTTAAATGTCTAAAGTAGCTAATGTGTTGAAGGTAGCTGTAGCAATAATATCTTCGAAAATCCCTCCTAACTATAGAAATTAAAAAAAAAATCAGATTAAGATTGAAGATCACAAAAAAGGGTAAAACCAAAAATAATAACCTTGAATCATGAGAAACACAACCAAAGATTGAAGCTCAGAAGCGAAACACAACCAAAGAAAAAAATTAGATTTAAAGAATACTCAATGGTGTCACCGCTATTTTCCTGTTAGATTTAAATTAAAAAAATAAGAAACAAAATAAGAACTACAAATTTAGTCTAAAAAAATATAACTACAAATATTCAACTATAAAAAGTTACGGTCTTGGATTTTCAGCCGTTTTATGAACGAAAACATAGAGATTGATAGATTAAATAGCATAAAAATGGATAAGAAGAATACTTGAATGAACAGAGAGTTCTTCATAAATTTTATTTTCATTTTGAAGTACCTATACGGAGAAGGTGAAAGTAAGAGGTGTATCTAAAAGAAAAGGAGAAAGGTGATTTTGACTGTTAATTATGGATCACTGATTGTAATTGAATGGTAATGAAAGCTATTGCCATTTTAAAGATAATATAATGATTTTGGTACTGCCATATATGGAATAATTTTGATTTTAAATGCGAATAAACAATTCAAGTAATTATGAGTCGAGTAATTTTCTATATCACATACACTAAAAAATGCTTGTTAAAATCGATGGGCTGATAGAGGAAAATTAACACTAAAAAAATGAGTATCATTGTTCTAGAAATAAATGCACTTGTAAAACAAATACATAAGTGTCATTCTAATTCAAGACAAAACTCTTGATATCATTTTTATCAGCTCTGAAAATCCTTACAATCATGGCATGAACCCTTTCATGTATAAGATTAGAGCATCCTCCGCTTCAAATTCCATGTTTTATATCTTAGCACCCTTGATCAATGTTGGACACTTCTCTGCTGCTTCAGTCTACACACTTAGATTATCATTATTGCTCTTCGCGATCACATTTACCAACTTCTCTATAAGAAAATTTGAAAAAAAAAATCGATTAAATGTATAAAGTTGTTACCTTTCTAATGTACAAAGTAGTTGATATTGTGGAAGGTAACAGTAACACTAATGTATTTGAAACCCCCTCCTTATCAAAACAAATTAAAAATATCTCTTTCATGTTAAGATTGAAGCTCGCACAGAAGGTAAAGTGGAAAACACAGTCTAAGAAAAATAAATAGATTTAAGGAATACTCAATCATGTTACTACTTTTTTCCTATCAAATTTAGAGAATACTCAGTTGGGCATGGGTGTCAATATTCAAATACATTTATTCGCCATAGAAATGGTTTAGTCTATCATTTATTGTGATATGCAAAATTATGCGAAATTTGAATTACTCACTAAATAGAGTAATTTTTTTGTACCATCATTGCTAGTTTTTGTTTTAACCAAATTTGAAATTTGTTACTTTGACTTTTACATGATTTGATTTGCAAATTAATTTTCATTAAAGAAGTGCAAATATATCTTTAACAGTTTCATTTCATTTGACTTTTAGGCTGTACTTATGCATTGAATTAGAAAACTATTAAATGTGAATTAAGCAAATAATATGTTGTTTATATTGTAGATGTAGATGTTACCAATGACTATAGAAAGAATTAAATTAATCTTTCAATGATAATTGATAATGAAAGAATGAATTCTCTTTCTCCTCTAATACCTAAGAATGTTTCTCGAAATATTGGTGTGATAGTGTATTCATGTAGGTTATATCAATTAGTATTAAACAATTTATATCTATAAAGGATTTGTATGAATAGCCAATTAGTATGAAGCTATTTATATTTTTAAATTGATATGAATATTAAAATAAATAGATTCATCAACAAATGATATAAGAATGAACAGAAAAATCAATCATCTTCCTCCGCTAGTACATAAGAAAGTTTCTTGAAATATTGCTTTGAGGCTGGTCTTGTGCATAATACTTGATGCCTTTGTCGATATGAGCAATATCACAATACCATATGACGCCAACTTGGAAATGAGATATACCACCATAGAAAAAAAAGATCATATGAATCAAAAAAATGAAGAAAGAAGATAGTTCAACAATTTACATGTTTGTGATGAAAGAGCAATGATTATTGAGAGGGATTGAAAGTGATGAAAGAATGATCATAAGACTCAATATTTATAATCATTTTATTGAGTGATTACATGAGTTTTAAATTTGAAATAATTCAAAAGAATTGAAGAATCAGTTATAGAATATGCATTTATCATTTCCATTAATTATTCAAAATTTGAAAAATAAATTAGTTCTCATCGACTAAAAATGCATTAATTGTATATTGGACAGAAAAAGTGTCACGTCTACTATAGAATGAGAGGGGTTTGAAATGTTTATATTGTAGATTTGACAAGTCTATTTTTGGGAAGTTAGTGTTGACCGCCAAGTATGGTAGTGAGATTGCAATCAACCTAGATGTCAGACAATTTGGTTAATCTTCCTTATTTACTTGTTGATGAAAGGTTATTTATAGGGCGGAGAGGCATTTCAATTTAAGACTTATTATTGAAGTGCGTCCTTAAATGTATAGAGTGGAACCTTAATATTTGACTCCCTAATTGTTGTTACTTATGTTATACGAGGGTCGCAATGTAAAGAGAAGAATTAAATTTTTGGTTAATATAATCATTTAGCAATTTGTTCGCATGGATTTTTAGGTTCATCTAGGAATCATGAAATGTGCATTATCTTTTTAAGGTTGGTGGCAAAGTTCTTCTTTATGGTACTATATTCTAGTGTTATCTTGAAAATGATTCTAAGCAAAAGTTAAAGGCCGGTGATGTTTCTTTTATTAAAAATGCAAACCTGTGACATTAGGGCACAAGTTAGGAAAGTCATGTGTAATTCATCTTGTACTCCACCACTTTTCTTTTTCTTTTCCAAATCCCATATGTTACTACTATATAGTATGAATTGTTTGTTGTTCAAAAGAAAAGTTCATAAAGAGGAATAGTTAAAAGATAAATCTTGTGAAATTCATGTCTTTTGAAGTATAAAGGACATTTACTTGCATTGTTTACTTTTATGCCAAAAGGCATCAAAATAAAGGTCTAATGTTCTTTATAAATTTTGGTGTTAAAGGTATTCCTGTCAAAGTTTTGGATGCAAAAACTAGAATTGAATTGTATGACAAGTGTCTTATGTTTGAAGACGTTGAAAACCAAGGTAAGTTTTCAATGAATTGACTCTTATGATACCTACCCATGGCCATTATGTAATGTTTTGTAATTTGTGAACTATTAATAGTTCTCATATTTTTTTTCATAAATAAATTGGTTTTTTCTAAAAGGTCAAAGATTGAATAAGATATAATAGTCAAAGAAAAGCAAAGATTAAAAAGATACAATAGTCAAATATTACAGAAAAGGCACCGAAGCAACAACACCATCAAACCAAAATAAAAAACGATAATAAACTAACAAATAAAATTACTCATAAATATTTGAGTGGTTCAATGCTACATATATATTAATCATAATAAAAACCATCAACTTTAGACTTAATCCATGACAATACCAATAGTGCAACCATGTCAAAGGGTGAACATGATAGATGTTCCTTATAATCGAAAACCACATGATTACGATGCCTCCAAATTGATCACGTGGATACTAAAGAAATCGAATAAAGACATTCATTTAATTGTTTACCATAAGATATCAAACCTATAAATTGGACAGCATTAAAAATGCCATCATCTGTCAACATACAACCGATACCTAACCAAATAGAACATCCTAACATAGTTAAGCAGTAATAAGATAACAAGAAAACAAATGTTTGGATGTTTTGTTCAAATTACATCATTCCATACAATGATGATATGCTAGATTGTGTACCCCCCGGTGGATTAAATTAATTTGAATTATAAGGCAATTATTTAGTAATCTCAGTGTATACAACGAAATCTTTGATGAAATCAAATTAGTCTAAGTAACTCTAAATAAAGGAGAACCTGATACAATTTCAAAATTTGATACCAACACATAAACTTCTTTTATGGAAAACAGATGTTCGATATTAAATTCTAAAATCCAAACATCATCTGCATCATCATGCATAATAATACTCCCTCCATTCCTTTTCTTTTGATGTTTTAGCTCTTGGCACAAGTTTTTAGGAGTAATTAAAGTATATAAATATTTATGTGTTTTTGACTAAAATGTCCTTATTTATCATTAAATTCACATGTGATAAACCAAAGGTCACAACTACTTTAATAGTTTATGGTGTTTTCCAACAAGGGTAAACTTGAGAAAACAATAATAAATTCACTAAAACATCAAAAGTTTTGGAATATAATTGAAACTCTAAAACATCAAAAGAAAAGGAATGGAGGGAGTATTGGATAATAAATCCATACACTCCTTCACAAGCTCTACCTCCAAAACAAACAAGGAGAAAATTACTCTAGTTTGAAGGTAGGCTCTGAGAATGTTTGTAATTTTGTAAGTTGGCAATATCTTAATTATGTTATGTGCCATATAGAGTTTTGTGGTTAGTGGTTGGGTTGAATGAAGGTATGTATCCAACTAGCTTTGATTTCGATTTTAGCAAATGGTAGTCCTTAAGAAGATTTTCGGGTTTGGAGAAGGATGAGATTTTGGGGTTTGTAGAAGATTTAGCAAATGAGTTTTGTGAGAAACTACATTTAAGTTTCATACGGAATTGCGACAAATTAGGGACAAAATTATTCAATTTGCGACATGGGTGTTCTAAGAGATGGTTCGTTCGAAATATGTCTAAAACAATATTCTGTTCAAAATTCGTGTAAGGTTTATCCTTAATTCATTTGTATTATTTTTTTATATTTGTTAGAAAATGATATTTCTCTATAGATCAAGTAAATAGAGTAAGTAAACATTGAATATTGTTTGTAAATATACTTTTTGAAATATCGATTGTTAATATCTATGAAGAGTCAATTTAGTAGTAAGAGTTGACTATTTTAAATTTTGACAAAGAGTTGAGTAATCTTCTCTCAAAAAAAAAGTTGAGTAATCTTATAAAAGGTTTATTTCTCTCCTTATTTTTAAATAATTTAGCATGATAATTCAAGCAATGATATTTCGACGTGGCTAAGACCTACCAATATATATTGCAGAGAAAGGTGATCAAAGTGATATTTCAATACCATTACACAATGTTGATGAATAAGAAAAGGCAGGCAAAGTATGACATACTCTTGCTCGACTAGATTTTACTAGCCGTGCTAAGATTTTATGTTACAACATTCAAATGTTTGTATTCACCAAATGGCATCTCATGTTTCCATCAGCAAGAAAAAGATGGCATACTCAGTCACTATTGGGTATGTATATTGAACAACTCAACCTTTAATTTTACATGATATAATTTGTGGCCTACCATTATGTTACTCAAGGGAGATCATCATACACAATTCGATCAATAAGTCTCATTAAATCAAGTGAGATACATGACCTATTGATTTAATGTTGCAAAATAAGCTAATGAATGATACAACACTATTCTACTTTTTGTTGTTGTTGTTGTCAAGCTGTCTATTAGTTTAAAATTTGTTGTTGTTAACATGTTGTCATGTAGTCTATTGGTTTAAAATTTACCTTATAAATTAAGTGAAAAATCCACAGTTCAAACCTCAGCTCCTACATAGTGCAACGTCCTATCAATCGAGCTATGTTCATGTGACTGACACTATTTTACTTTGGGAAATGTTAACCAGTGCCCTCAGAGCACTGGTTAAGGACTTTAAATAGTAACTTTTTGTGAAAGTTTGTAGAATAAAGTGCATTGGAAATTGAAAACTTTGACATTTTTATGGAATAATTACTTAATTTAGAATGCTTAAAGAGTGCAACGGGGGCACTCGTTAACAAGACCCTTTTACTTTTACTAAAATTATATCCTTTATTATAAGTTGACATTACTCTTTTGCTTTGTGCACGCACTTAATTAATTTTGCAGAACTTAATTAATTTTGCAGACTTAAGGGCAATAAAGAGTGTTAAGAAGAACCACATATATGGTGGTCAACTCTTCGAAGCATTTCTCCTCCCTCTCCAACAAGTGAGCCCTAGTTTTTTCTTTCTCTCTAGGTTTTCTCTTCCAGTTTCTTCATTGAGGGGTGGTTTTGGGTCAATTTTTGACCCGAAATCACCCCCTCTTCATCTTTTCCTCTCTATTTCAATCTAAATAAGTGATTTCCACATAGATCTAGGTTTTTTCTTTGTGATTTCATCATCTAAGTGTGGTGGTTTGTTGTTCGTCGTCTTGTGCGGCGCTGTTTCATTTTCCGTCTTCTTGCGGTGTTCATTTGATTCATCTTGAAAGATCGATTATTCAATCAAAGATTTGGGCGTCAACGTTGCAGATCTGGAGTCCATGGATATTCCGGTCACTTTAATTTTATCATATATTTTTGTAGGCATTATGCCGTTATATGCTATTAACTTGGATGCTGTGAGTTTGTTCGCAGATTCATCCTTTACGTTTTTAGCGGTGTTGAATGATGTAATCTCTCGATTTGAATGAATGAATATCATTTTATTTTTGTCAAAAAAAAAAAAAAACTCTTCGAAGCATTTATGAAAATTCCTTATAACGCATATATGGTTTGTGGGAAAGATCCCTTTGATAAAGAAGAAATGAAAGAGAAAGCCAAGTTTTTTGCAGACATCAAGCGCCAAATGGAAGCTAGTAAGAACAAAATTTATATTTTTTGTAAAAAAAATGACTTAATAAGTACTACGTCCATTCTTAATTGCATGTTAGACCACACGTGTCAATACACAACTATGATAATTAATATATTTAATTATCTATAACTTAAAATTATAAAAAATGATACTTTGAAAATATTAATTGAAACAAATCGAACATTTTATATACTAATAATTGTTCTTATATATTAGTAAAACAATATGATATACTAACAACTGTCCTTATATATTAGTAAAAAATATGATCAACATAGTAATATTTTTCTTGAAACATTTGTATTCAACTTTTTTTTTTTTAGTTTGAAATTTCTTATTTACAATAAAAAAAACTTCTATGTTTAATTTCCTTACCTATGACACTTTTTTTGAGAGGCTTAACTATGAATTAGCATGACCGGTTAGTAAGTTTAATTTGATAATTTTTTTTTATATCTTTATCTATGTATAGTTTATCTTTTTTTTTTTTTGAATAAAGGAAAACTTATATTAATGAATAAGATCAAGTAAGTACAAAGAATTAGTTGCTACTGACACCTCCTCCATCCAAACCACATTTGGTTCAGTATGGGCTAGTTGGGTCAAGTGGTGAACAACTTTGTTTCCTGATCTAGGAGTAAAATTGTATGAAGCAATATAATTGATTTCATAAAAATATAGTTTGAACCTCGTGATAAAATAGAGGGAATATTATACATTAAGCATTGGAATATTAATATTTTATTAACTATCAGTGACTACGAACAAAATTGATTTGATCTCGAGGTTCAAACTATTTTTATTAATATTTATATTATACATTAAGTATTGGAATAATAATAGTGTTGTATTAGAAGGATACACTTCCTATTTTACAAAATTGTCATATTAATTAGTTCATTTTACATAAATTAACGATACACTATAAATTGAAGAGTAATAAAAATAACTTTTACCAAATTTAAATTATTAATCATTTGTTTATTCTCATCATCATAAATGCAATGTAGAAATTAATAATTTTTATTTACATAAATTGTACAAAATAATAGCTTAAAAGTTATATACTTAATATTAATTTAAAGATACAATTGAAAAAGAATCACTTTAATAAAATTTTGATAATTTTAATAATTAATCCATAATTTTGATTTTTTTTGTCTTGGTAACAGGTGTCCTAATGACATTGTTTAAGCAACTCAAAAATAGAAATTTTGTCTTAAAAATACAAGCCAAATACATATAAAAGTTACTACTTTTTAATGCTTAAACAATGCCCTGAAGACATTTGTTAGCATTTTCCTATTTTTTTTTTTATATCTTTCTCTATATATCTTTTGCCATTAAAAAAAAATTAAAGAAGAAATAATTAAAATGTAAAAACATAACAATCATATTCTGTATATTTGTAGAGGATTCAAAAAATAAATCAAAAAAAGAGGGAGAAGGAAATCAAGAAATGGAAGATTCAGCAAAAAATGTTGAAAAAGATACGACATTTTTGACGGTAGCAAAAAGTGGCGTAGTTGAAATTTTGGAAGAGCTTAATTTAAAAGTAAAGGCATCTGACAAGAAAGGCTTTTTACTTGTAGAAATGAAGGAATTACAAGCAAAGAAAAGTGGCACAAATGATACAGCATATTTGCTTGCAGCAAAACATGGCATAACCGAAATGATGAGTGTGCTTGAATCTAAACTAAAAAGTGTCATCCATGAAACTAACTCTGAAGATGAAAATGCATTACATATGGCAGTGAAGAATAGACAACCGCAAGTTGTTGAGGGGTTGTGGGAGAGGCTTTCTATGGAAACCTTTCAGAGCTTAAGTCTAGAAGTGGATAACAATGAAAACACCATTTTACACATGGCTGCATATCCAAGCATCGACAACGAAAACTCTTGGAAGGTATCTTGGAAGGTATCTAATGACATGTTATGTTTTTATTTTTGGCTCCATTTTTGTTATTGGATTGTTAACTGATACACTCATACTTCTCTCCATTTTTGTTATTGGATTTTTATGCTGCATCTTATCTAACATCATAGTTCATACTATTTCTGTTGGAACACTAGTTAATTCTAGTGAGAAAATTGGAAAGAAAACACTATGAAAGAACTAGTGTGTGGGTGTGTGACTTAAAAATGTCCCACATTAGAGAGTCACCCCAACTAGTAAAGTGTTTATATATGGGTAAGGGGACCTCCAAGGGTGTGCCCTTGGGGCACCCAATTTTGGGAACGAGTGATGCTTATATATATATATATATATTATATCGCGCTCGACGCTGCCGTCCATCCGTCCGGCCGGGCTTTGGATCGTGGATTATATATATATATATATTATATCGCGCACGATGCTGCCGTCCATCCGTCCGGCCGGGCTTTGGATCGTGGATCAAAAAATTATATGATATATAATTTTTGCGTCCGTCCGACGGGCCGGGCTTGGATCGTGGATCAAAATTATGATATATAATTTTTTGTCACTTGAAAATGTTAAATTATTATGATATATATATTTTTGTCACTTGAAAATGTTAAATTAATTAATTAATTAATTTTTTGATATATATTTTTTTGTCACTTGAAAATGTTAAATTAATTAATTAATTAATTTTTCGTTATACGAAAGCGTTACGTGTAACAAATGAATGTGTTACGATCCGACCCAATCCAAAACGCGTATCCAGAAACTTCCGGATATATCCAATTAAGAAACAAATCGCGTTTGCTTAAGGATTAAGCAGACTTAATCCCCAAGTCACGCGTAAAACGCGTTTGCTTAAGGATTAAGCAGACTTAATCCCCAAGTCACTCGTTTTTTTGTTACGAACTCTGCCTATAAAAGGAGAGCTTGCCCCACTCATTCTTCACACCAAATCTCACAGTTGATGCTTCCTGTGCGGTATCTCTCTTCTCCCTCCGACTTGTGTTAATGAGTTTCTTCTGCTTCTACTCCTTTCTGTCCCTTTCGGTTTCGAATAGAGCGGTTACGTACCGTATCGAGTGGCTTTGATCAAACGATTGAACCATATTTTGAGGTGTAATTCTCGAGCGACTATATACTGTGCAGTATATACTCGTAACAGTGATCTCGGCTGTTTTATCCTGGAGACGGCGTGTTTGTTAGTCTACCTTGCACAACTCGGGTAGTGCCGCGAAACGTCTTAAAGAAAGCGACCTGGTCGTGACTCACCCAGTAATTTCATTCGGTATATTTTTAAATTCCAAAAACAACAATTTTAAGACGTTTTTGAAAACATGAGTACCAACAACGAAATTACTGTATCTGGAACAGCTGTCGATTTCAACAAACCGTTTAAGTTTCATGGTAGTAACTTCAAGCGTTGGCAAATAAAGATGATGTTTTTTCTAACTACGAAAAAGGTTGCCCACGTCTTGAAGGATAACATACATGTGATACCATCGATGTCGGTTCCTATGGAAACGACTAATAACGGTAAGTCAGCAGCGGCTACAGATGCTTCTGTTTCTACTACAAATGCTGAGTTGGAAAGGCTTAATGCCGAACATGCTGAAAATGTGAAACAGGCTGAAAAGGATATAATCCTCTGGCAAGAGAATGATTACCTGTGCAAGAATTACATTTTGAACTGTCTTGTGGATCATCTATATGATCTGCATCTAATTCATAAGACAGCTAAGGATGTTTGGGATGCTCTTCAGAATAAATATAACACTAAAGAAATTTGCTGTGAGCCGGTACCTGAACTATAAGATGAAAGACGAGAAATCTGTCGAAGAACAATCTCAGGAGCTTCAGAATATTGCTCATGAGATCTTTGTTGAAGGGATTCAATTACCTGAGCAGTTTCATATTGCTTTGATAATTGATAAACTACCCCCTGCTTGGAAGGACTTCAAGAATGTCCTTAGGCATGAGACTAAGGAGTTCTCTCTTGAAAGTCTGATTACTCGACTTCGTATTGAAGAAGAGGCAAGAAAAAAAGAACTAAATGAAGAGGTGTTTGCTGTCTCGAACAACAACACTAAAAAGAAAT
Source organism: Medicago sativa (assembly GCF_051527215.1). NCBI lineage: Eukaryota > Viridiplantae > Streptophyta > Magnoliopsida > Fabales > Fabaceae > Medicago > Medicago sativa. The sequence continues at coordinate 51,414,029 of NC_140751.1, read as the reverse complement.
TTGTGGGTGCTGTTCTGAAGCCTGCTGGTAAACAATTTAAGAATCAGAACCGTCCTGCAAATAAGAATTCCAATCGGAATAAGAATGGGAACCCACAAAAGGTCCCAAGAGCTCAACCATCAAAGAATGACCCTGCTCAACCGTTTAATTGCTACAATTGCGGACAACCAGGTCATATGGCACGAAAGTGTAGAAACCCATCCACTAGACCGGCTCAAGCTCAGGCTCACTTGACAACAAATGAGGAGCAACGTATACTGCAATGATAACTGAAATCAACATGGTGGGTGGATCTGATGGTTGGTGGATAGACACTGGTGCCTCTCGCCATGTCTGTTATGAACGTGCTATGTTCAAGACATACACTGCTGCTGAAGATCAGAAGGTGCTGTTGGGAGATTCCCACACCACTAAAGTTGCTGGAATCGGAGATGTGGAGCTGAAATTCACCTCCGGAAAGACTCTCATATTGAAGGACGTGATGCACACTCCTAGAATTAGGAAGAATTTAGTTTCTGGTTTTTTATTGAATAAGGCTGGTTTTGAACATATCATATCATCTGATATGCACTCTATTACTAAGGATGGGGTTTTTGTTGGGAAAGGGTATGCTACTGATGATATGTTTAAGTTGAATATTATGAATAAAATTTCTTCTTATGCTTATATGTTGTGTGATTTTAATATTTGGCATGCACGACTCTGTCACGTTAATAAACGAATCATTTCTAATATGAGCAATCTCGGTTTAATTCCTAAGTTATCTTTGAATGAATTTGAAAAATGTCAGTTTTGTAGTCAAGCAAAAATAACAAAAGGATTGCATAAATCTGTAATAAGAGAAACCGAACCATTTGAATTAAAAATAACAAAAGTGATGCGCTTGATATGTTTAAAATATTTGTCAAAGAAATTGAAACTCAATTCAATAAAAGAATCAAGCGCTATCGTAGTGACAGAGACACTGAATATTTATCACACACATCCAATGAGTATTATAAAGAGCACAGAATCATTCATGAAACAACTGCACCTTACTCTCCTGAGATGAACGGTAAAACGGAAAGAAAAAATAGAACCTTTACCGAGTTAGTAGTTGCCATCATGCTTAATTCTGATGCAGCGCCTCATTGGTGGGGGGAAATTTTATTAACTGTTAGCTACGTGCTAAATAGAGTACCTAAAACTAAGAACAAAATTTCTCCTTATGAAATTTTGAAGAAAAGACAACCAAATTTGTCTTACATTCGAACATGGGGCTGTCTAGCCTATGTAAGGATTCCTAATCCCAAGAGAGTCAAACTAGCAAGTAGAGCCTATGAATGTGTATTCATTGGGTATGCCTTGAACAGTAAAGCATATAGGTTTTATGACCTAAAGGCTAAAGTGATCATCGAATCAAATGATGTCGATTTCTGTGAAAGGAAATTTCCCTTTCTATCAAGAGATAGTGGGGGTAATAGTGGGGGCGCAAATATGAACACTACACCTGATCACACTCTGGTGATTAGGGATAGTGATAAGAACATCATAACTGATGTAACAAAACTTTGAAGAAGTAAGAGAGCAAGAACTGCTAAAGAGTATGGACCTGAATATGTGGTCAATACATTAGAAGAGGATCCATAAAATCTTAAGGAATCTTTGTCTTCCTTGGATGCTGACTTATGGCAAGAAGCCATAAATGATGAAATGGATTCTCTACAGTCTAACGAAACATGGCACTTGACTGAACTGCCTCCAGGCTGCAAACCAATAGGTTGTAAATGGATTTAGAAAAAAAACTGAAACCTGATGGAACTATTGATAAATACAAGGCACGCCTTGTAGCCAAAGGTTTCAGACAAGGAGAAAATATAGATTTTTTCGATACCTACTCACCAGTTACTCGAATCACATCCATAAGGGTACTAATTTCCTTGGCTGCTGTTTATAACTTGATTGTACACCAAATGGATGTGAAAACTATTTTTCTGAATGGTGAGTTGGAAGAAGAAATCTATATGGAACAACCTGAAGGTTTTGTAGTCCATGGACCGGAAAGCAAAGTCTGTAAGTTAGACAAATCTCTGTATGGTCTAAAACAAGCCCCTAAGCAATGGCATGAAAAGTTTGACAACTTAATGATTTCGAATGAGTTCAAAGTGAATGAAAGTGGCAAATGTATCTACTACAAGTATGATAAAAACATTTGCACTATCTTATGTCTATATGTAGACGACCTACTCATATTTGGGTCAAACATTCCTGCCATAAATTCTGTGAAATCATTGTTGAGTAACAACTTTGATATGAAGGACCTTGGAGAAGCTGACGTAATTCTTGGCATCAAGATTACTAGATCCGATAAAGGAATTTCCTTGGATCAGTCTCATTACATTGAGAAGATATTAAGGAAATACAACTACATTGATTGTAAACCTGCAAGCACACCCTATGATCCAAGTGTAAAACTTTTTAAGAACACTGGAGATGGTGTTAGACAAACTGAATATGTGAGCATCATTGGCAGTCTTAGATATGCCACTGATTGTACTAGACCCGACATTGCCTATGTCGTGGGACTCTTATGAAGATTTACAAGTAGGCCAAGCAAGGAGCATTGGCATGCTATTGAGAGAGTCATGAGATACCTGAAAGGGACTATGACATTAGGACTGCATTATCAAAAATATCATGTTGTACTTGAAGGGTACAGTGATGCAGATTGGAACACCTTGTCGGATGATTCCAAAGCGACCAGCGGCTATATATTTAGCATAGCTGGAGGAGCTGTTTCTTGGAAGTCTAAGAAGAAGACCATTCTAGCTCAGTCCACAATGGAATCTGAGATGATAGCACTAGCTACTGCTAGTGAAGAAGCAAGTTGGCTAAGATCCTTGCTAGCTGAGATCCCTCTATGGGAAAAACCGTTACCTGCTGTGTTTATTCATTGTGATAGTACCGCAACTATTGCAAAGATTAAGAATCGTTATTACAATGGTAAGAGGCGACAGATAAGGCGAAAACACATTACGATTAGAGAGTGTATCTCTAATGGAGCGGTTAGAGTTGATTTTGTACGTACGAATGAAAACTTAGCTGATCCTTTGACGAAAGGACTTAATAGAGAGAAAGTTCGAGAAACATCCAGTAGGATGGGACTAATGTCTATAGCCCACTGAATGATGGTAACCCGACCTATATGACTGGAGATCCCAAGATTTAGGTTCAATGGGTAAAAACAAGTCATGAAGTGGTAGAACATGCTATGAGAGAAAGAATATAGAAAGCGTGATCCTGCAGCGAAAGAAGGATGAGGTAATAGTAACTCTTAATTAGATCTATACTCTATGTTGAGTAGGGTACACAGCTACAGGAGTACCCTTGATAGACTCACCTATACAAATGTGGAATTTAGGCCGGTCCTATGGAATTTCGAGGCAGAATTCCTAGAGCATTCGTTAAAACCGGGATACACGTGCAGGGCCTTAAAACGCACGGGGCTTTTATAATACACCTATGAAAAGGTTTGTGTGTGGATTCTATGTCTGAGATAGAGTTCAATGCTGTAAGCAACTCTTGTTAAATTAGAATACCTTCCACTATGCAAAGGTTCAAGTTGTTGGCGACACCTTTGTATATTAGCAAATCTTATGGAAAAGATTAACGAAACCATTTTGAAGTCTAGCGGGGGATTGTTGGAACACTAGTTAATTCTAGTGAGAAAATTGGAAAGAAAACACTATGAAAGAACTAGTGTGTGGGTGTGTGACTTAAAACTGTCCCACATTGGAGAGTCACCCCAACTAGTAAAGTGTTTATATATGGGTAAAGGGATCTCCAAGGGTGTGCCCTTCGGGTACGCAATTTTGTGAACAGGTGAACGCTTACAAAATATATATATATAACACACGAGACGACGCCGCCGTCCGACCGGCCGGGTCGGGCCGGGCTTGGGTCGTGGGTCGTGGGTCAAAAAAATGATATATATTTTTTTGTTACTTGAAAATGTTAAATTAATTAATTAATTTTTCGTTATACGAAAGCGTTACGCGTAACAAATGAATGTGTTACGATCCGATCCGACCCGATCCTTTCGCGTTTGCTTAAGGATTAAGTAGACTTAATCCCCAAGTCACGCGTAAAACGCGTTTGCTTAAGGATTAAGCAGACTTAATCCCCAAGTCACTCGTTTTTTTGTTACGAACTCTGCCTATAAAAGGAGAGCTCGCCCCACTCATTCTTCACACCAAATCTCACAGTCGATGTTTCTTGTGCGGTTTCTCTCTTCTCCCTCCGACTTGTGTTAACGAGTTTCTTCTACTTCTACTCCTTTCTGTCTCTTTCGGTTTCGAATAGAGCGGTTACGTACCGTATCGAGTGGCTTTGATCAAACGATTGAACCATATTTTGAGGTGTAATTCTCGAGCGACTATATACTGTGCAGTATATACTCGTAACAGTGATCTGGGCTGTTTTATCCTGGAGATGGCGTGGTTGTTAGTCTACCTTGCACAACTCAGGTAGTGCCGCGAAACGTCTTAAAGAAAGCGATCAGGTCGTGACTCACCCTGTAATTTCGTTCGGTATATTTTTAAATTCCAAAAACAAAAATTTCATACTATGAGTTTTATATCAATTTCAATTTAAAATATCACGTTTCAATCAATTAAAACCCTTGATCGATATCATGTTATGTAAGAATCTTTATGTAAATAAGGACATCTTCAAAGGAACGATTTTCTTCTTAACTGTGACAATTGACAATGAGATCTTGTTCTACAAACCTTAAGATAATAACTTGTAAGCATCATTGGCAACATAATTCTTGTTGTGAAATTGACCTCCAAAATCACATATCATATACATTAACCTGCAACTGAAAATTATCCACCAAAGGCACAACAATCAAGCACCAAATTTTGTTCTTAAACAAAAAGTCATCTTCTCCACCTCCAATACACTCTGACAGTCAAGTCAATAAGCGTCGTGGGTGATAGAGGTATGTATCTAGGGTGAAAATTGAGTGTACCGAACCAATGCCACGAGTTAGCCTTTATAGGGTAGGTTAAGGATTTTTGTCCCCTTCATTGGGTAGGTTAAGGATTTTTGTCCTTGAGTTGTTAACTAGACAACCGTCCTTGAGGGATACCTGAAGGACATTATGGAATGCCAACATTGGATAATTAAGGACTCGATAGTCCAAATCTTTTCTAGTGATATTTAAGGTGAGTCCATACTATGGTCCACCTGCGTATGAGCTATGAAAGATACCCATATCCAGTAGAGGATTAGGCCTTGGCCCAATTCAAAACATTGCTAAAGCTTGTTTAGACGAAATTTAGTGCTTTTTGAGGTCCTTCATTTTGGATAACACTAATAGTAAAAAGAAGGTTCATGATGTTAGTATTATACTTGTTTGCCTCTTAAAATAAAATGATCAAGGCTTGTTTAATGAAATCGAGACGGAGCTGCAAAATAGAGGAGCTGACATTTGGTCTTTGAAATTTTTCTTAACGCACTTCAAAATTGTTCACCTTGCCGAAAATTAGTCGGTTGAGAGTTACAATCCGATCACTTTTTACATATAAAAATAGTCGATCAAAAGTTACGACCTGATCGGGAGTGAATTTAAGGTAGCTTAAGAGCAATTATTTTAGTTTCGATGTTGAGAGCGTTTTATCTAAGCCAGCAAATTTGAGTCTATGGAAAGCTCTGGTTAGTTTGTGGCCGCATCGTTCTACGTACTAGCTCTCTTTGGGTTGTAGAAATGGCCATAGTATTAGTGATTGGGATAGTTTGTGGATTGAACCTTGTCTATGCATTGCAAATTTGGTTATTAATATCCCATTGGATATCAATGAAGCTAAAGTTATTGACTTGGTAAATGAATTAGGGTACAGAAATTGGAATGGCTTCTAAATTTGGTTATTTGTGAAACGTTAGCTATAGCTACTTCAGAAGATGTTGCTAATGGCTAGGAATATTAGGCTCTGGCCTGATGGTAATCAAGGTGGTTTCAAGTTGCCTCAACCGATGTTGCTAATAATCTATCTATCTAAACTATATTGTAAAGCAAGGTTGAATTGTTCTCATAAAACATGATCATGCCTATGTGGTATTTCTAAAATATTTATCATACTCTTTTATAACTTCCCATCCTGTCTTATTTATTCCTTTCTGATGTAACTTCCAAATAACTCATTACTTTTTTATTACTTCATTTACTATTAATCTTAAACCATTGCTATAACTGCTTAACCATTTTGCAGTATTTTCATGGATTATCTACTATTATAACCAAAATTTGTAGCTTAAGTATAGGAAAACAATTTATTTGACATAAATATAGAAAGAAAGAAAAAACAGTTTTTTCTCTCCTCTCGTATGTCTTAGGGTTTAGGAAAACAGATAAGAGGTTGCTGCCACCACATTTGGTAACAAAAAAGAAAGGGTTAATTATGTTTCTAGTCCCTATAAAATAGCGACCTTGTAAGTTTAGTCCTTACTTAATTTTAATAGCATTTTTAGTCCCTATAAAAAAAAATTTACTTATAATTTTAGTCCCTGCTAAAACAAAGTTTGATTAATTATCCTTAAACTCTTAAATTTTTGAACGATTTTTTTGAGACATGATTAGAACACTATGAAAGGTTCGTTTACTAAAATTTAGAATTTTCAGACATGAAATGAATTAAATATGAATTTTTTAAAACGACAAAAGTTAAAGATAAAAAGTAATAAAATCTGGATGTAGAAATCAAATTTTGCGATAATTTTTTGCGGAGGAAATTTTAGTAATGTTCTAAACATGTCTGCAAAAAATTGTTCAAAAATTTAAGAGTTTAAGCATAAATTAAACAAATTTGAATTAAGTAGGGACTAATACTCAGGGCAAAAAAACAAAAGTAGGGACTAAAAATGCTATTAAAATTAAGTAAGGACTAAACTTACAAGGTCGCTATTTTATAGGGACTAGAAACATAATTAACCCAAAAAGAAAACATACATTTTTAGCTTTCAGCCACTGTAGTGAAGTAATTTTGATTTTTTTCCAAAAGTTGCATGATTGTTTTAGCATTGTTAGAGAACAGTATGTGATTTCTTTCGTTCCATGTCACCCAAACACTGCAAAACCAAATAAATTGCAAGAATGATCAGCATGGTTTAAAGCATCCCGAAGAGTAAGCGAACTAAATAAAATGATCCATTACATGTTGGGGATCCACTAAATAGACACCAATCCAAGTTTTGATATGTCGCCATAGCTCACCGAAAGTGGGACAATGAATTAAGAGGTGGTCTGCTGATTCATTGTAACCACATCTGGTTACACACAATTGAGAATCAAACGGAATGACGCCGTGACGAACCAAATTATCCTTTGTAGGCCACCTGTTACGAAGAAGAAGCCATGCACAAATGGAAACCTTCAGCGGAACATTTTTGTGCCAAACTGCGGTAGTTGCTGCATCAGTATTATGCATCTCCCGCCTCAAGATCATATACACACACATATTGGATAACCATCACCCATATTAGGACGCCACTGCCAAACATCTGTAATAGTATCCTGCAAGGTAACATTAGAAAGATCGTCTTACACTCCCCCACTAAATTTTCCTCCCACACCAATAATCTTCGACGTCACCCCCATGCTTCCCCTCCTTCCTTCCAACCCAAGGAATACATCTTCGCTACTATCATAAACTTGATAACAAATAAATCAAAAAGCCTCCTAAACCATTTCCTAAATGGAGCCTCCCACACCCAACAATCAGACCAAAAAGAGGTATTTAAACCATTACCAACTTTCATCTAAATGCGCTCCTCAAACCAACTTACTCCCTCGACACCAATCCCCTCATGAATTTTAACAATCTCCCTCCACCAGGCAAATCCATCCCTTCCCCTTCTTTAATCCTCCCCCTCTCCTCGACATAATGAGACGACAACACCTTATACCACAGACCCTCCCTATCCACCAAACACCTCCAACACCATTTACCTAATAGAGCAATATTAAATTCCTTCAGCCACCGCACCCCTAAACCCCCTGACTCCTTAATCATGCAAATAGAATTACAATCAACCTAAGAAATTTTCCAATAACCCTCACTCCACCCAAAAAAAAAAAAAATTAAAATAGACTCAAGAGAGGAGATTATACTTGAGGGAACTCTTAAAAAAGAAAGGGCATAGACAGGCAGAGAAGACATAACAAATTTAAGGAGAATCAAGCGACCACCGAAAGACATATTTCCACTTTTCCAAACAGATATTCTAGCCATAATATAGTAAATTACTGGCTCTAAAAAAATCAAACGTCTAGCATCACACCCAATAGGAAGGCCTAGATAAATAAACGGAAATGGACCAATTTTAAACGACAGAACAGAGGCTGCCTCATGCACCCATGACTCGTCAATATTTACACCAACAAACAAGCTCTTATAGAAATTTACTTTCAGCCTCGACATGGATTCGAAAAGAAATAGGACAGTCCTTAATGCTCTGACATTTGCCCAACTATTAACGCCTAACAGAAGAGTATCATCCGCGAATTGCATATGAGAAATCACAGTTGGAGTATTCGAACCAATACTATAACATGTAAACAGATTAGCTTCCATCTCCTTAGTCATCATAACATTTAGACCTTTGCAGTGTTGGAACAAAATGTGTTTAACAATGAACCTTAAAGAGTTTTGATGATAACAAGGTATTAAAAATTATCAATTGGACTAGCTAATATTTGTTCAAGTGTACAAGACCATAGTTAAATATTTACATCATATAAAGGTTCTGAAGAACAAATGAGAGCTTATAAATCAACAAAAAGGAAGCTTGAAGCGTCTAAAGAAAAGTTCTCCTGAAGACAAAAGTGCTCCTGAAGACAAAGCGCTCCTGAAGATGATGACGTCATCAGAAGCTAAAGTTCATCAGAAGCAACCTCATCAGAAGCTGTTCTCGCCAGAAGCTGAAGATCAACTGAATTTGTAGAATTCAATGTTTCAAGAGTTGTTTCATGGATTGAAACTCGTGTAAAGATGGCAGAAGACTAGTGGAACTTTGCAACGGTCATTTCAAAAGTATTTGAAGGCATTTGCTTGCAAAAGGAACTAGAGCATTGACATTGTACTTTGTACGAACTGTACAACCACCTTCTCCACTACTCTGTTTTGTGTCTCTGCTACAAGACAAGATAACAGCTCTGAATATACAACCAAGCCTGCAGAAATGTTCCCTCTCAAGTGGAATGGATTTCAAATTGGTTCTTCATAGGACAACAACTAAATCAGGCAAGAAATCATTGGTGAAAGATCAAGCTTCAACAACGAATCTTTTGATGTGCTGGCAATTTCACAACATCTCTTTCACACTTCTATATAAAGGAGTGAAGACTTGGAGATTTGATAATGCTGAACGAAAGACTCATCAATATTTTACAAGTGCCAAAACTCTGCTGAAATTGTTCTGCATTCACTTAGAATTTTTGTTTCTCAAAGTCATATCCTAGAAATTCTTAAGTCTTTGAGTCTTATCTGATTTGTATTGTGAGCACCTCTGATTGTATATCAAGTGTTCAAACTCAAACATCTTTCTGTGTAATTTTGTTTGTTTAGAAGTCTCTTGCAGTGTGCTTGAGCATAGAAGTCTCTTGATTGTGTTTTTGAGCATAGGAAGACTTTTGCAAAATGTGCTTGAGAAAAGGAAGTCTCTTGCTGTGTGCTTGAGCAATTGTAATTAGATATTACATTTTAGTGAACTCTCCTTGGAAGTGCAAGGGGGACAGGACTACTTCTGGTTTGTGGAAGGAACCTGTATAATTGCTTTGTGTCTTTCTTCTTCTTTCTCTATTTTTATCCGCTGCATTTAGATTCTGAACATCACTTCAAAAGCATTCTCACTTTGCTTCTGATCAGTGCATTTCAGTTTAGGAGAAACGAAGAAATTTCAAACACAATTCAACCCCCCTTCTTGTGTTTTTCTCACCTTCATGCAGCAATTAGGAAAAGAAAAGAGGAAAGTGGGTTACCTTGTCTTAACCCTCTTTTCATAGGAAATTCGCTAGTAAGACTCCCATTTACCAAAACCGAGGCAATTGTTGTACCTACGCACTATTTCATCAACTTTTGCCACAAAGTTGGAAACGTAATCCTCCCCATGATATCATCCAAGTAACCCCAATCAATAGAGTCATAAGCTTTCTCGAAATCAACTTTAAACAACAACAAACCTTTTTTCAACTTTCGAGTCAACTACCTCATTATCTATAAGGATACCATTAAGAATTTTACTATCCTTCACGAAAGCTGATTGTGCCTTAGAAATAACTGTACTTGATGGTCGGATATGACAAGTGTACCAAATCGTTTACTAAGTAAGAAAGTTATAAGTAGAGTATCGTATCCACAAGAATTGTCGTTTCTTCCAAACAACTCGCATTACTTAATTTTTGTACGTTTGACAAAATAAAAGTGAAGGGTTAGAAAGTTTCAATTTTTATCTGTTTGCAACAGAGCTAGTTCACGTGATTTTGGTTGCAGAAAAGTAAGCAGCGGTTAGGATTCTTCGAATCCCCCCTGTTTATATTGTTGGATATTAAGTAACAATAATGTCACGTTTATTTATCTTAGGTAGACTATACTAGTGATAAGGTTGTTGGGACGTTTCTAACCTATTTGGTATATCCCTCCGATGGCTAACTGCACATGCTGATCACACGGTGATCCTCACTTGCAGGGTCGTGTTAATTCAAAGGTAATTGAAATATAAACTTAAATTGGCGTTCCAATTTTTACCAAGGAAATGAAGGCCAAGGTTCCATTAGGTCGACCCATATATGAATCTTAGGACACTCATTGCACACCCTCTCTCCGATCTTAGTAGTTCTACAAACGGGTTGTCCTAATCTACGTCTACCTTACTAAGGGTTTTGAGAGAATGGTTCGATAAAGGTTAATTCCCCGGAGACGCTTGTTTCCCTAATTACTAATAGTTACATCCTAGGTTCAGCAGAGTTACTACTCAATCTTAGTAATGTCACCTCCTAAGTACTTACTACTACGGTAAACTCTCATTCGGTATCTTTCACTAGTTAATAACCACTTACTTCCTAGACACATAGTTACCTGTCATCACAACCCAAACTTAAAATTTTTCTTATCCTTAACTTAAAGACTTTTCAGCAGCTGGTCTTTCCCTCCAACCACTTTGGTCTTGCATATATCTCGCACGTGCATGAATTCCTCAATTGGGACCTTGTCCAACCATCTAGTGTGGTCCTTGATCTCAACACGATTGTTCTTGCAGATGCGGGTTATTTGGAAAAGCTCATACCAAACCTTATGCATTAGAGTAGGTGGATAGAAAAGCTCATGGGATTTGATCATAATTGTGTCCCTTCTTTTGAAAGCGTTCTTGTCTTTGATTTTCACTAGAACCTCATCCATGAATCTGACTTGTCGGATCTCCTCTTGTGGAACTTTCTTCAACCCTCCAATTGGTTTTCCTCCTGTTGATTTACTTGTTGTACATTTAGTTTTCACCATGTTGATCTTCTTCTTTAGTTTGGTTAAATTCAAGAAGTTAACACAACAATATTTAATGACAACTAGTTTACAATTAGAGAGGTTGACTAGGACCTACTTCTGACGATTTAAAGTTGATTTATAATTATAATTAACTAGACTCTTACCCGTGCATCGCACGGGTTTTGTAGAGTTTCATATAACTAACGCTCAGCGGAAGTAATCAAAGGTGAATATCAACACAATTAAAATGATAAATCATAGAGAACATTGTAATCAAAAGAAAATAATATACAAAAGTTTGCACCAAGAAAATAATACGAAACTGATATGGGGTGACAGAAAGGAAAAAAAAGAACAATGAAAAGAAGTTGTTATTCGGTGACAAAAGGAAAAAAAATAATAAAAAGAAACTGCTATGTAGTAACTGGAAAAATAAAATAAAGGAATTACCAATAATAAAAAAAAAGTAACTGCTAAAGAACCGTCAAGGTGTTAGTGGCTTAAAAAAAACCTTACATATCTATTTGAGAAGCAACAATTTTTCAACAAACATGGTTGTGGCTAAGTGGTAAAAGTTATGAAGTGATGGCATAAGGTACTTGGTTTGATTCCTTGCAAATCCATTTTTTTCATAAAAATTTCCAGCAAAAAAGGCGGGATTAGGGTTAATTAGGGCAACTTTCAGGACTGTCTAACATTTATATATATAAAGATTTTAATTTTTTAACGTTTATTCACTTAGACACAACTGACTCAATGTAATGCAGACTATGCAGACTCGATCTAAATTAACTATTATAGTTAACACCTAATGTTATCTTAATATATAATACGAAGGTTCACAATGCATGCCTAATATGAAAACCCTAAACCTAATTCAAATCTCACAATTACTCACAAATACCTTTGTGTCCCCCACTTTAATTAACCTTAATCCTGCCTTTTTTGAGAGGTTTTTGAGAGGTTTAAAAAATCTTTCTGAAAAATGTCTCTGCAGGGAGTTGAACTCACAACCCATTGCCTCCATCCAAGCATTTTGACCACTTGACCAGTAGTCGTTTTAGTGTTATAATATCGCTTCCACTAATGCATATCCTATACCAAACAGACATTTTAAAAGGCAATTAATCTCTTTTCCTCTCCTTCCCGACTTTAACGTTATACGGTTCTGAAGTCATGTTCTCCCCTTATTCATGCGATCTCAACCCAGAAATTAGCCATTTCCATCACTTTCTTCCCCCTTTTCCTTCGATTTCTCCGCAAAAATATGATTCTGATGCATATTTCGTCCATGATAACTTATTAATGGTATGATCAATAAACTAATTTTGATATCAATGCTATTTTATTATTTTATTCATTTTGATTTTCTGGATAGTGATTAGGGTTTCAAAATTTGGGGATTTTATGATTTTTCAATTCAATTAAGATTGTTTCTCAATCCTTGAATTTTCAAATATACAGTCTTCACGTTTTCTGATATAGGTTAGGATTGGCAATGGTTATAATTTCTAATAGTGATTTAGTCCTAAAAAATAGGGAAAATTGCCACCTCAACGTATTTTTGTTATTGTATCCTTAAACACTGCTTAGGTGGTTTTTTTCAGCCTGAACACACGTGCAAATGTTGTTCCTAGAAAATAGCCTCGCCAAGCATGACTGATGTGTAGTGGTCTTTGATAAATCCTTGAAAATATAGTCTTGACCCTGAACACGTACAATGTTGTTGCTTGAAAACCCTTGAAAATAGCCACTCCAACCATGACTGATGTGTAGTGGGTTTAGATAAATCCTTGAAAATACCCACGACTCCAAGCATCGTGGGTGGTTTTTCATGATAACTTTCAAATTCTCACTCTCTTCTTATAAATAGGTGTCTTTGTTGTTGCCCTTCATGTTCTGTTTTCCATAATCTCATAAATCATTGAAAATAGGTAACGCTCCAAGCATAACTAATGTGTAGTGGGTGGTTTTACATAACTGACTCCCCCTTTATAATTCACTCATCTGATGAATCCTTGAAAATTGTCACCACTCCAAGCATAATAACTGATATGTAGTGAATCACAATTTATTTATTTGTACTCACTAATATGAAAACCCTAAACCTAATTCAAATCTCACAATTACCTTTGTGTCCCCCACTTTAATTTCTTTTTCATTTTCCAAAAACGTTACTTTATCTATGTCATCTCTTTTTTTCAACGTCAATACACCATTTTTTTTCATTGTTCCATCTCCCTCTCACTCACTTCTCTGTTCACTATCACCATTCATTATCCACACTATCAGTGTAGTAACCAAACAATACGTTTTCACGCCGTATCCATCTGTCATCACTAACCAACCGACAATATATTTAATGTCAGTTTCAACAAATGAAACACCTGTATCTGTTAGTATATGGTGGAGATGGTTCTCATATTTTAGATTGCGGCGAATTTTTGAATCATTCAAATCATCCTAAATACAATGTTGTTTACAAGGAAATTTTTCGTAATGTACCAGCATGATTTGTTCCCTTTTTTTAAGTTGTATTATTATTTTTAACATTGTATTTGCACAAATAGATTATGAATTAACAATATGATTGAATATTTTGTTTGCCATCAATATGACCCGTGCGGCAGCACGGGTGCAAGGTCTAGTTACTAAATAAACCTAAGGCTCTGTAACTATTATTACTAAATGCTAAGCCTAATTCTAAATGCAAAATTAAATGACTGACTCTAAATAAAATATTAACCGAATTAAACTAGACTCGATCTAATGTAGATGTTATAACAACCATTATTTTTACTATGACTCCTACATGCAATGGGAAATAGTAAATCCTAAACTAAGACTCTTAAAATAAAAATAAAAAATAAACGAATGAGGTTAGTTTCTAAATGATAGAAACAAAAAGAAAATAAAAAAAATGGTTATTACTAAATGGAAACAATAAACTAATACAAAACAGGAAAAAAAAGAACTATGTTAGTGACGACTATAATAAATAAACAAAGTGATAAACTAGACTCTAAAAAAAATATGACTAAACTAGGACTAAATATTTTTTATTTTTTTATTTTTTTGGTATTTTTGAATTTCTTTTTTAAAACAGAAAAATAAAATGCGGAAAAATAAATGACAGAAAAAATAAAGATAGATAAAAATAAGTAATTTAAATTGTTTAGTCGAAAATATTAACAATCCCCGACATCGACGCCAAAAACTTGATGGTCGGATCATTAAAAAAAAAATTGATGGTCGGATATGGCAAGTGTACCAAATCGTTTACCAAGTAATAAAGTGATAAGCAGAGTATTGTATACATAGGAATTGTCGTTTCGTCCAAACAACTCGTGTTACTTATTTTTGTAAGTTTGGCGATATAAAAGTTAAGGGTTAGAAAGTTCCAATTTTTATCTGTTTGCAACAGAGCAGGTTTACCTATTTTTGGTTGCAAAATAGTAAGCAGCGGTTAGTATTCTTCGAACCGTCCATGTTTATATTATTGGATATTAAGTAACAGTAATGTCGTGTTTATTTATCTTAGGTAGATTATACAAGTGGTAAGGTTGTTAGGACGTTTCTAACCTAATTGGTATATCCCTCCGATTGCTAACTACACCTGCTGATCGCATGGTGATCCTTACGTGCGGGGTGATTGTAGTATTTTGATACGATCAAAAGTAAGTATTTTCGTGTATATCGTCTCCACAGGGATGTGCGCAACCTTAAGTATTTCAACAACATTTGTCACGTTAAGGATCTGATTATAATTTGTGGTTTATACAAAACTAAATTAACTAATTAACATAAAAATAAATTGAGAAGATATAGAGCGATTTCGCTTGTGGTCAGAGACATCAACCAAGCGTAACAACTGCAATCTCTTGAACAATTAACAGGTTCTGGCATATTCAACAATATTATCACAATCATTTCTACAATATCCTTCGTGTCCAAAGTGATATCGTTATTTCTAAGTTATTGGTAAATGATGAGTCATAGATTAGTATATTTTAATGCTTTATTTAGTTTAGTTTTAAATAAGATTTGATTTAATTATATTGCATTTTATTTCCTTTTAGAATATTTTACTTTAAATTGTCTTTTATTTTATTTTAGGAACGAATATATGGTGGAAGGTGTCTTGGAGCAAAAGAAAGAGGACTGGAGCAAATACAGTGCGAAAATACGAAGATACGGAACAAAAATATGTTCCCACCAAGTCAGAAGCTTGGCACGGCCAGTGCCAACATGTGGCACGGCCGTGCCACCTCCAGAAGCCCCTTTTGCTGCTTTTTCTTCGGGCCCAAGTTACCCTGTTGCAGCTTTACTGTTTTACCCTTTTAGTTGCTTAGTTTCTAAGTCGATTGTAAAGCTATAAATAGAGTAGCTCTCCACCATAAACATTAACCTTTTACTTTGTTTATTTCAAGTATTATTTCAATAAAAAGTATTTATTTCCTTTTTACTTTCTTTGCAATTTATTTTACTGTTTATCTCTCTTCTTCCCTCATGTCTACGATGAACATGAGTGAGTAGACTTCTTCGTCTTGGGATTGTTGGGGAGTCTAATGACTCAATCCTAAACAAAACAAGCCTAAACCCTAATTTCTATGTAACCCTAATTTCTAATCTAGATTCACCGTCTTAACGTGGATTAACAATTATCAAACTGTGGAAGCGAAAGCGGAGGGTTTGATAATCGTTAATCCATCATCCCAAACATCAATTCATAAAGCGAGAGCGGAGTCTTGATGTTGGAACAAGTGAATCTAGACAATAATTGCAAAACAGTGAAATAGTCTTTGCAATTATTGAGACAAAGAGTAGTTTCAATCCTCTATGCATCTTCTAGTAATCATGTCAGCGATATAGGCTTGGTTGCTAGAAGTAAACTCTCACCGGACTTTCATTGGAAAGGTGAGGGGCTAAGGGAAACCGGTCTTTAGAAATTAGTGTGTAAACCATGAAATTAGATGTTTAGGTCTTGTCTAGTGAAGGATTTGTCATTATGATGAACCAATGATCCCGAGGCCCTTTATCATTATTGTTATTTACTTTCAGCAATTAAACCCCCTTCTTATAAACTTTTCTCTCTTCTAATCATCCTCTAAAAGTTAATTGAATTCACAACTCCCTAGCGGAACGATACTCTTCTTACTACTATTACTTCGATAGGCCGTGCACTTGCGGTTTGGCTCTATCAGTAAACATTGATTTCCCAAACATTCAAACAATCACAAAGTCGATCGGATAACTTAATCGACGATTTCTCCACCGATTAAATGTCCGAAAGCATTAGGTTCTTGATTAAAAGTGATTATCAAAGATTAGTCAAAAGCGTCAAGAGTGATAATTTAAGATAGATTGTTATTCTAGTTCTAGATTCCGTGTCCAAATCATCTTGAATCTCGTTGAAAGTATTAAGAACGAGAATAACAACAATATTGAATAAATAAGCTAGAACCATAAATTAAAAGATAAAGAAATTACATAATAGCTTGTTTGAATACCTCATAACCACAAATTAGATGCAACTACATATGTCTATTCTAGCTTTGCAAAGGATGAAGGAAAGATGAAGATTCCATGAAAAGATCCATGATGTCTTAATGAATCAATTATTGAATCTACTCCTAACTACCTTGCTTTGTGTTTCTCTCTATGGAAAGCTCTAACCTTCTCCCTAAAACAAGAAAACATAAAGAAAATGTTTATGTTACATTGTAATGGTGTCGTACAAGGGAGAAGGGAAACTTGTTTTATAGGCAGAATTCGAGGGAGGACGCTTAAGCGTCCATAGCACGTTTAAGCGTGCTACAAAAATATCTTCTCTGGGCCAATTGAAAACTGCCACGTGGAGAACCACCTTCTGAAAGTGTCGGTACGCTTAAGCATACAAAGGACGCTTAAGCGTCCTACCAAAAGCGTACCAAAAGCGTCCTGGTAGCGTGCTGCATGGGTGGCTACTGGAACTTTCATGCTTAAGCATCCTTAGGTCGCTTAAGCGTGCTGCTTGAAAACTTGAGAGCGTGCTGAAAGCATCCCATAAACGTGCAAAAAGTTGCTTACGGCTTTGAGGACGCTTAAGCATGCTGAGGACGCTTAAGCGTCCTACTCTTTGTTCAGGAGCTTCTTTCTTTGTCCTTGCTTGTCTTTTTCCTGCATAAATTGGTTTGATAATGGCATATAAAGTATAAATGGTGAAAATACATCAAATGATTGCTTTTCCTTAGATAACTTGCAGAACAAGTCACTAAATTGCCTTTTTTATCATAAGATTTATAACACTTTTGCGCACTTATCCAATACTCTCCAACTTAGCTTTTTGTTTGTCCTTAAACAAAATAAAATAAAAGGAAACTTACAAAGCTTTGGACAAGATCTTTCACAAGTTTCAAATAGTTCAAAAATTAAATTATCAGGTGGTGATTCATCTGTGATTGCGTGGGCAAGCATGAAGTCCCTTAATTATTCCAAACACAAACTTTGAATGTGAAACAAGTTCTAAGCACAAAATCTTCTAATAAAGTTCAAGTCACAAACATAATTATCTATGAACGACACCTAACACACTTTGAAAGTAAAAATAAATAATGAAAAAGGGTTATTGTACACACATCCAATAATCAAGCTAACTGATAAGTGTTTAAAAGTGATATATTTCATATAGGAGTTTAGGCATTTTAGTGACTTGTTTTGCAAGATTCTCTATGGAAAACTCCAAATATTGCGTTAATATGTCATTTATGCTTTTGAGCCTTATTCTACCCTTTTTGTGCAGGAAAATACAAGCAAGGAGCAAGAAAAGTCAAAAATCAAGGAAGCCACGCCATTAGCGTGTCCTACGCTATTAGCGTGAGGAAGAAAAGCCCAAGGTCAGAAGGGTACGCCAATGGCGCACCTGGAGCGTGAATCTGGAGCACTTGTGAAGAACACGCCATTAGCGTAAGCTACACTATTAGCGTAATCACTCCAGAAAGGTACGCTAATAGCGTACCTGGAGCGTAGCAGACCATGAAGAACCACACCATTAGCGTGAGAGACGCTATTAGCGTATTGAGTCCAGAAAGCTACGCCATTAGCATGGCTGGAGCGTAGAAGCAGGGCAAGGCCAACGTGGCAGCAGCCCATTGGCCAAATTATAGGCCGACCTACCACGCTATTAGTGTAAATGGCGCTATTATTCAACCCTAGATTCATTTAGACATCAAGGATCTTGGCATGGAATCTTCATCTTTCCTTCATTCCTTGCATTAGTTTACATGTCTATGTGTAACTATCACCTTCTTTGTAGTATTGAGGTAACAATCAAGCTATTATGTAATCTTTTGATCTTTTAATATATAAGGTTCTAGCTTAATGATTCAATATTGTTGTTATTCTTGCTTTTAATGCTTTCAAAGAGATTCAAGATGATTTGGACACGAACTCTTGAATCTAGAACTAGAATAACAATCTATCTTATGTTATATCACTCTTGACAAGTTTGTAAACCTTTGATAATTACTTTTAATCAAGATTTTAATGCTTTCGGATACTTAATCAGGCTGGAACGGTCGATTAAGTTATCCGATCGACTTTGTTATCGTTTAAGGGATTTGGACACGAATGTTTAAACGCTAACTTAGAAATAACGATGTTACTTTGGACACGAAGGATGTTGTAGAAATGATTGTAATAATATTGGTTATAAAGCTAGAGTCTGTTAATCGATCGAGAGATTGCTGCTGTTATGCTTGCTTGTTATCTTATACCGCAAGCGAAATAGTTCGATCTCTTCTCGTGTTTACTTTATTGTCATCTATGGATATAGTGTTACAAACAAACATTTTATAAATGATACCTTAATGTGAAAGATTGTGAAAACGCCTATGATAAAACGCAACTCCCTGTGGAAAACGATCCTATATATACTCACGTGTACATAGTTATATGACATGTAGAAAAACTACATCAAAATGGCTCCGTTGCCGTGGAGTAGCGTAATTTATATTATAAGTTTTGAAACAATTTTGTCATGTTAAGTCAATTTTGCACAAAATTCTTTCATGCATATACTTATACACTTATATCATTCATTATTTTTGATGCTAACCACCTGGTATAGTCTTGGTAAATTTTGTTTATGCGAGGTACCGTTTCTAAAGAAGACCTTCAATTTGATCCAGAAATAGAGAAAACTGCTAGGTTACTTAAGAAACAAGCAAAGGAAGCTAAGAGATTAGCCAGGCTGGCTCAGCCGGAATCATCTAGGTCTATTCACTCTCCTTCGGGTTCGGTTCAGACACTTACTCCGGGTGGTTCTCTACACACAACTCCACCATCATCACCGGAAAGGGAAACTATTGTAACTATGGCTAATGAAGATGAGAATGCTCTTCCAAGTTGGGTTAGTCCAAGAAGGCTTGCAAACCTTGGTAATCAAAATGCCAAGCAAGTCGAGTTGAAATCGGGGTTGATAAATTTGATAACTCAGAATCAATTCACTGGAATGGATCATGAAGACCCTTACAAGCATCTCACAAATTTCTATGTTACCGCCGGTACTCTTGGTATGAAGGAAGATGAGGAAGAACCAATGTTTTGCAAATTATTTCCTCACTCTTTGATTGGTAAGGCTAAGGAGTGGTACTTAGATCAACCTACTTCTTTGATGAAAGATTGGCCTGCATTGGAGAAAATGTTTCAAGAGAGGTTCTTTCCGGAGGATAGGCATCTTGAAGCTAAAACATCACTCACAACTTTTTCTCAAGGTCAAAGTGAGTCTCTATGTGATGCTTGGGAGCGATACAAGTCTTTGCTTAGGAGCTGTCCTAAGCATGGTTATGATAGCCAGATGCAAATCTACCTATTTCGTCAAGGGCTTCAAGACATGTCCAAGACGATGCTAGATGCAAGTGCTGGAGGATCTATTGCTTTGAAAAGTCCAGCTGATGCTGTCAAAATCATTAACCAAATGGCTCTCAACACAAGAAAATCTTCTCACAACCGGAATCCTAATCAAAGGAAAGCCGGTATCCTTGAACTAGAAGCAAACGATGCAGTTTTGGCTTAAAATAAGCTTCTCACTCAACAAATAGAAGCCATGCAAAAGGAGATGAGAGCTATGCCAAAACAAATTCTTGAATCTCTCAAACAAGAAGGAGGAACATCTCAGGTTAATGCTTGTGAGCTTTGCACGGGAGATCATCCCACCGGCTTTTGTCCCACACCCGGTTCTTTCGAAGAAGAGGTAAATTATGTGGGAAACCAACAAAGACCTAACCAACCACAACAAGCCGGAACTTCACAACAAGCTCAAAATCCGGGTACTTCCAACTTCCAAGGAAGATATCCGGCCAACCAAAACCAACAAAGACCTTCGAGAACACCTTACAACAATAACTATCAATATCCACCATCAAACTTCTACCAACAACCTTACCCTCAATTCCAACAACCATTCAATAATCAATACCAATTCCCACCACCAAATAACCCCCAACAACCTAACAATTCCCAAAGCACCGAAGAAACCTTGAAGCAATTCATGCAAATGTCCATGACTAACCAGAAAAACACCGACGCGTCCATCAAAGGCCTTGAGACGCAAGTTGGTCAGTTAGCACAACAAATGGCTCAAGGTCCTCCGCAAGTGGGAACTTTCACCGCTAACACTCAACCAAATCCTAAGGAGCATCACAAGGCATAGCAGTCAAAAGCTATAGCTACAAGGAGTGGTAGAGTAGTAGGTAAAGGGGTAGGTGTAGATATTGTTGTTGAAGAGAAGGATGATGAAGTTGTCAATGAGGAGGTAAAAGAGAAGTTCGAGGAGGATAAGGAAGAGATAGAGAAGAAAGTGTATATAAAGAATAAAGAAGAATTAGTTGAAAAAGAAAAAAATCAAAAAAGAGAACCAGTGGAACAAGAGGAGATGGAGAGGAAGAATAAAGATGTGGGGAAAGATAAAGGGAAGAAACAAGAAGTTGAGAAGCAAGTGGTGGCTCAACGCTTACCATACCCACATGCTCCATCGAAGAAAGACAAAGAGCGGCAATACGCAAGGTTTCTTGAACTCTTCAAGAAGTTGCAAATTGATATACCATTCTCAGAAGCCTTGGAGCAAATGCCGGTCTATGCAAAATTCATGAAAAATATCCTTTCCAAGAAAAGAAGAGTCAACGACGAAGAGACGATCCAAATTGATGCCAATTGTAGTGCTATTATTCAAAGAACGTTGCCTAAGAAAGAGCAAGATCCAGGAAGAGTCACTCTACCGGTAGCTATTGGCACAACACATGTAGGTAAAGCACTACTTGATCTTGGATCAAGCATCAATCTCATGCCTTTGTCCGTTACCAAAAGAGTTGGTGACCTTTGTATAAAGCGGACTAGGATGATGTTGCAATTGGCCGACAAATCCTTTGCAAAACCACTAGGTATGGCCGAAGATGTTCTTGTAAAAGTGGACAAATTTATTTTTCCGACTGACTTTGTGGTTATGGATGTTGAAGAAGATGAGGATGTGCCTATCTTAATGGGAAGGAATTTCATGCAAACGGCTCGGATGATGATTGATCTTGATGATAATATCATGAAGGTCAAGGTAAATGATGAAGAGGTTACTTTCAACATCCGAGAAGCTTTGAAGTACTCGAAAGACAAGGGTGCATGTTTCAAAATGGATGCAACCGATGAAGTCATCTTGACTACTCGGAAGCAATTGCACAATAGAACACCCCTTGAGAGTGCTTTGGTGGACGCACTCAATGCTATTGATGAAGACGAAGCACAATCTATTGAAGAGTGTTTGAAGGAGCTAGATTCTTTGAAGGAGATTCTTCCTAATCAAGCCATACTTGAAGATTTGAAAGAAGAATCCAAGGAAGAAGCAAAAGTTGATGACACCAAGGTAGAATTAAATGTTTTACCATCTAATTTGAAATATGTTTTTCTTGAGAAAGATGGTACAAAACCGGTGATCATTAGTAGCTCCTTGTCCATCGATGAAGAAACAAAGTTGGTAGAGGTCCTCAAGGCCAACAAGGAAGCGATAGGGTGGAAATTATCCGACTTGAAAGGGATAAGTCCATCTTATTGTATGCACAAGATTATGATGGAAGAAAACTACAAGCCGGTAGCACAACCACAACGCCGCTTAAATCCAAACATGAAAGAGGTGGTGCGAAAGGAAGTAGTGAAGTTGCTTGAAGCCGGCATGATCTATCCTATCTCGGATAGTGCTTGGGTAAGCCCGGTTCAAGTAGTTCCCAAGAAAGGAGGAATGACGGTGATCACTAATGATAAAGATGAGTTGATCCCAACTAGAACCGTCACCGGATGGAGGATGTGTATAGATTATAGAAGACTCAATCAAGCAACAAGGAAGGATCACTTCCCCTTGCCCTTCATGGATCAAATGCTTGGAAGACTCTCCGGTCAATCCTTTTATTGCTTCCTAGATGGTTACTCCGGTTACAATCAAATCGCCATGAACCCAGATGATCATGAGAAGACGGCTTTCACTTGCCCCTTTGGTATTTTTGCTTATCGAAGAATGCCATTTGGTTTGTGTAATGCACCCGCAACTTTTCAACGGTGTGTTCAAGCAATCTTCTCCAACTTTATTGGTAAATGCATGGAGGTGTTCATGGATGATTTCTCAGTTTTTGGTTCGTCATTTGATATGTGTTTGAATAGCTTGGATACCGTGCTGAAGCGGTGTATTGAAACTAGCTTGGTGCTCAATTGGGAGAAATGTCACTTCATGGTTACCGAGGGTATTGTCCTTGATCATAAGATTTCTGCTAAGGGTATTAAGGTAGACCAAGCAAAGGTCGATGTTATTGGAAAGCTTCCACCACCGGTGAATGTCAAAGGTGTTCGGAGTTTTCTTGGTCATGCCGGATTTTACCGGAGATTCATTAAAGACTTCTCAAAGATAGCAAAGCCTATGAGCAACTTGCTCAACAAAGATAAGTCTTTTATTTTTGATAATGAATGTCTTTTAGCATTTGAAACTTTGAAAGAAAGATTGACCACTGCACCTATAATCATTGCTCCTAATTGGAATTTAAATTTTGAATTAAAGTGTGATGCAAGTGATTATGCTGTTGGTGCGATCTTGGGTCAACGTAAGGACAAAATTTTTCATGCTATTCACTATTCAAGTAAGGTCTTAAATGAGGCACAAATCAATTATGCCACAACTGAAAAAGAGTTACTTGCAATAGTTTATGCAATGGAGAAATTTCGTTCTTACCTTGTAGGTTCCAAAATTGTTGTTTATACTGACCATGCAGCTATCAAGTATCTCCTTACTAAGTCCGACTCAAAGCCAAGGCTCATCCGTTGGATGTTGTTGCTTCAAGAGTTTGACTTAGAGATCAAAGATAAGAAAGGCACGAAGAATCTTGTAGCTGATCACCTTTCAAGGTTCACAAACAATGAGGTAACCAAGAATGAACCGGAAGTTCGTGAAGAATTTCCCGACGAAAGGTTGCTTGCAATCAATGTGAGACCGTGGTTTACCGACATGGTGAACTACAAAGCAACCGGGTTCATTCCGGAAGATTTTGAATGGCAACAACGCAAGAAGTTCCTCCATGATGCTAACCACTATGTGTGGGATGAGCCTTACTTGTTCAAAATTGGAGCGGACAATCTCTTGCGTAGGTGTGTGGATGATGAAGAGGCAAAGAAGATCCTATGGCAATGTCATAATTCGCCCTATGGAGGTCACTTCAACGGGGAGAGAACAGCCGCAAAGGTACTTCAATCCGGGTTCTATTGGCCAACTCTATTTAAAGATGCCAATTTACATTGCAAGCATCGTGATGAATGCCAAAGAACCGGATCAATGTCAAAGAGAAATGAGATGCCTCTACAACTTATCCTTGAAGTGGAAGTGTTTGATTGTTGGGGTATAGATTTTGTTGGCCCTTTTCCTTCATCATATTCAAATGAGTACATCTTGGTAGCTGTTGATTATGTTTCAAAGTGGGTGGAAGCCGTAGCATCGCCTAAAGCCGATAGCAAGACGGTAGTAAAGTTCCTAAAGAAGAATATTTTCACCCGGTTTGGTACACCAAGAGTTCTTATTAGTGATGGAGGGTCACACTTTTGCAACACACAACTTGCCAAGGCCCTAGATCATTATGGAGTCAAGCACAAAGTAGCATCACCGTATCATCCGCAAACGAATGGACAAGCCGAAGTTTCCAACCGGGAGGTCAAACGAATACTTAAGAAGACGATCTCTACATCTCGGAAGGATTGGTCGGCTAAACTTGATGAAGCTTTGTGGGCATATAGGACTGCATACAAGTCTCCTATAGGCCTCACTCCTTTCCAAATGGTCTATGGCAAATCTTGTCACTTACCGGTCGAGCTCGAACATAAAGCATTTTGGGCATTGAAGTTCCTAAACTTTGATCAAGAGAAGGCCGGTGAAAGAAGAAAAGTTCAAATGCATGAGCTTGAAGAATTGAGAAATCAAGCTTATGAATCTTCAAAGCTCTACAAAGAAAGGACCAAGAAGTATCATGACAAGAAGATCATTCTGAGACAATTCATGCCGGGGCAAATGGTGTTACTTTTCAATTCAAGACTAAGACTGTTTCCGGGCAAATTGAAGTCTAAGTGGTCCGGACCTTTCATGGTTAAAGAGGTCAAACCATATGGAGCTGTTGAGCTTGAGGATCCAGTCACAAAAGCCAACTGGACTGTGAATGGGCAGAGACTTAAGCCCTACTTCGGTGGTGAAATTGATCGGTGTTTGTCGACGATTTCACTAATTGAGCCATGATTTCTTCAAAATGCGTCAAGCTCAGGACGTAAAACAAGCTCTTGCTGGGAGGCACACCTAGCTTTGTAAGTATTTTTTTTATGTTTATTGCATATAGTAGTAGTACATAAGCATTGAAAGCTGAATTGAAACAACAAAGAAAAAAACTGATCCTGAAGCATAACGCTAATAGCGTAAATTTCGCTATTAGCGTGGGAGCTACAGAAAGCTACGCTAATAGCGTAGGTTTGGCGTAGAAGAAATTTTTTTGGTGGGCCCAGGGGATTAACTCCCCTTAACTTCCCACAACCCACTCCTCTTCCCTTTTTAGGGTTTCATTCTTTCTTTTTTCACTCTCACACACAAAAACTTCTCTCACTCACACACTAACCCTAAAAAATCAAAACCCTTTTCTTGTGGTTCAATTGGTTCCAAGCATTCATCCTTGCATCATTCATTCTTGCTTGCATCTAATCACTACACTAACAGGTTTGATTCTCCTTCCTTTCCTTGATTTTGAATTGAGAAATACATGTTTTGACATGATTAGCAATGGTTAGGGTTAGGGTTAGAATTTTGCTTTGTGATTAGAGACTGTTATTCATTCATTATAGTTTGAAAAGGAACAAGAATCATAACCCACATGCAACAAACATTCATCTTTTGATTTTGACCCATTTTGTAAAAATTGAAAAATAAGGGTTTTGAATGATTTGTGTGCCAATGTTGTGATTCTGATTCCTTTTCAAGATTATATTGTGTTTTAGAGACATAGGATGAAACCTAGGGCTGAAAATTGCTGGTTTGTGCTGTGAAATTGCAGGAACAAGAATTTTGAAAATTTGAAAATTGCAGGTACGAAGAAATACGCTAATAGCGAAATTTACGCTAATAGCGAAATTTTTCCAGAAAATTTCGCTATTAGCGTGGCAGGCGCTAATAGCGTAGTTCTTCATACTTGCCCAGATTTTCAAAATTTTTGATGTTTTTAATTGACCAATTCTAGTTTGTGCTAATATTTTCTATGCAATATGTTGGTTTTTCCTGGTTTTGTTGCAGATGGCACCTAAAAATGTTGAGAAAACTACCGGGACCAAACGTCCAAGAGGCAAAGCTGCCTCGACCTCAGCCACACCTGTAACCCCAAACCGTTTCCCCACCCCTGTCCACTCTGCCAGGTTTAAGAAGATGGCTCAATACAAAACCTGGCACGAGAAAACTTTTGACATTCACCCCGATGGTGAACATTGTGACCTCCTCTACATTTTCACTGATCGTAAGTGGCATAAACTCCTTTATCCTACAACTGAGATTAACACTGATTTAGTAAAGGAGTTCTATTGCAATGCTACACCTGATTCCTCACCCACTACCCTTGCTGATGCCTTTTCTTGGACTTCATATGTGAGAGGGAAGCAAATCCCTTTTGATAGGGATTCAATCAATGAATTCTTAGGCAATCCCTTAGTCCTTCCACCTTCAGAAGATCCAACTGTCCCTCCTTTGTGTACTTATGCTAAGAGAAATGCTCAAGGAAACTGGACCTATGAGCAAATTGAGCGGGACATCATGAACAAGGGTAGGTTCTTTGTGAAGAATGATAAGGGAGAGATCAGGCATGCTCTCACAAAAGAGATGAATGCTAAGGCCTGCTTAGTGTTCCAATTTCTTGTCCACAATGCTTTACCCCGAGCCCATACATCTGATGCCCCAAAAGCTGTCCTACCACTCATCTGGTGTATTATGAACAAAGTCAAGGTTGATATTGCTCGCATAATAGCCAATGAGCTGAAGGTTGTGGCGTTAAAGGTTGCCACCGGTGCTAAGAAGGTTGCACTATTCTATCCCGGACTTATCATGGCCTTGCTTAAGGCCCATGGAGTACCCATTACTGGACCCTTTGATGAAGACATTGACAGGACCATTACTGATACTTCTATCCGCACCTGGGAGAAGAGAGAGCAGCGATGTTCCCAAAGCCACTTTGATGATGATGAGGGTGGCCCATCTGAGGGCCCTGGTTCCTTTGATTTTTCAGGTTTGCAGACTTTCATGCTGGAGCAGCAGATGCATAACCAGTACGTGAGGGACCAGAATAGCTTCTTAATGGATCAGAATGAGGCAATTTGGAGGAGCAACATGGGCATACACCAGGACCTCTACAATGCTCACATGTATCCGGGAAATGCTGATTACCCGGTCATGACACCTGACCAGTACCAGAGCTATGTTCATTGGCCTGAGGGCAGGCCAGGTCCTTATGTGGGGGTGGCAGATGCTGTTGATGATGAGGCTACACCTGAGCCTGAAAATGCTGGAGGTGAAGATGATGATGTGGAGGAGGATCTAGAGATGGATGATGCTGATGCTGATGATGATCAGTGATGTGATCATGGCTTTTTAGTGATGTTTTTTCTTTTCGCTTTCGAACTTTTGCTTTCTTTATTTCATGTTGGAACTTATTTAAGTTGGTTGTATTTTGCACTTTGGTTATATTTTGTACTCTTCGAGCACTGTGGTTTTTATTGCTCGACCTGATACGTTAGTACTTTATATTATTGTGGTTTAATAACTTAGCTTTTTGGTTTTTAACTTATGCTTTGGATGAATTTTTTGTTGTTTACATCTTGCTTGTGTCTCTCAAAAGAAAATTGCTCATGAACAATAAATTTTAAAGTGCTCCATGGAGCCATGTTTGAGCAAAAGCAGGTGAGTGATAATGATATTACTTGTGAGAAAGCGTAAGGCCAAGGTATTGGTTTCCTGTTATTCTAGGTTTTTAATAAGAATTTGAAACTTGTACTTTGCACAAAACATATATCATTTAATTCTTTTCATAAACATAAATATTTTTGAACCACTTAGTACTTAACATAAACGTGAGGTAGCTTCAATCTGTTGTATATATGCTGGAGACCGATAATCACCGTCTAACTTGTTTTAGTTATGTTAAATTTGATAATCATTTTTGAATTGTTTGAAAGCATGGAAAGGATCAAGGCACTTTTTGAATTGAGAGTAACCTACTTGACCACATAAAGCCTACCTGTGAGAAGAGCGAGTATCTGATACTCCAATCTGAGCCTAATGAATCAAGTCCTCAAACATGAACTGTCAATATTCATAAGCACAATGCTTAGTGAATTTGTCTGAAACTTTTCATAAATCCAATTCATGCTTGTCTTTGAAAGGACTTTGATAATTTTTAATTTGTTGAACCCTTAACCTCTTTGTTTGTCCCTTGCCTTAGGATAGGGGAACATTCAATTAGAGTTTTGTTGTATTCAAGTTGGGGAGAAAAGGAGGCATTATATGTCAAGTTTATGGTGAAAATTGTTAAAATAACCTGACAACATTGAATCAAAGAAAAATTTGTACATTTGAAAAAGAAAAGAAAAGAAAAAGATAGAGAAAAATCAAAAATAGAATAAGT
Organism: Medicago sativa; assembly: GCF_051527215.1. Lineage (NCBI taxonomy): Eukaryota > Viridiplantae > Streptophyta > Magnoliopsida > Fabales > Fabaceae > Medicago > Medicago sativa. The sequence continues at coordinate 51,385,312 of NC_140751.1, read as the reverse complement.
TGTCAAGGTTATAAGTTTGATTGTTAATCACCAAAGGTTGTAATTCTTGATAGGGAAGTATATGGATTTCAAGTTGTGATACAAAAAAAAATAATGTTCCTCTTTGATAGGCTTTCTGATCAATTGCCCCACATATGACATTTCTTTCGTAGCCCGGCCAAGTTATAACCCTTGCAAGACCTTTTGATCCATGTTTTTTATGCTTTTTGAGACGATATTTGGATGGACACCTAACTTAAATAGGATGTTAGCATGATTGTTGGATGTGTGTTCATTACCTCACTTATTGTTATCATATCATTGCATTTACTTTTAAAGAAGTGTGTTAGGTGTGGTTCATAGATAGATATGTTTATGTTTTGAAGTTTATGATGTATAGTTTGTGCTTAGGACATTTTTCGCATTCTTAGTTTGAATCTAGAGTAACGGAGGACTTCATGCTTGTCCACGCGATCTTATTTGAATCACCATTTGTTTATTTTTGTTTTGAATTGTTTGACACCATGTTGAAAACCTTGTCCAAAGCCTTGTTAGTTTCCTTTTCAATTGATTTGTTTGAGGACAAAAAAAAAGCCAAGTTGGGGAGAGTTTGATAAGTGTTTAAAAGTGATATATTTCATATAGGAGTTTAGGCATTTTAGTGACTTGTTTTGCAAGATTCTCTATGGAAAACTCCAAATATTGTGTTAATATGCCATTTATGCTTTTGAGCCTTATTCTACCCTTTTTGTGCAGGAAAATACAAGCAAGGAGCAAGAAAAGTCAAAAATCAAGGAAGCCACACCATTAGCGTGTCCTACGCTATTAGCGTGAGGAAGAAAAGCCCAAGGTCAGAAGGGTACGCCAATGGCGCACCTGGAGTGTGAATCTGGAGCACTTGTGAAGAACACGCCATTAGCGTAAGCTACGCTATTAGCGTAATCACTCCAGAAAGGTACGCTAATAGCGTACCTGGAGCGTAGCAGACCATGAAGAACCACGCCATTAGCGTGAGAGACGCTATTAGCGTATTGAGTCCAGAAAGCTACGCCATTAGCGTGGCTGGAGCGTAGAACCAGGGCAAGGCCAACGTGGCAGCAGCCCATTGTCCAGATTATAGGCCGGCCTACCACGCTATTAGCGTAAATGGCGCTATTAGCGCAGGTACAAAAACACAGGCCCATATTAATAGCATTCTTACCTCTCTTTTAGGTCATTCACTATTCCATTGATATTTTTATACATTCTAAGAGAGAGGTCAGAGCTATTTCCAAGAGAGAAACACGAAGCAAGTGATTAAGGAGTAGATTCAACCCTAGATTCATTGAGACATCAAGGATCTTGGCATGGAATCTTCATCTTTCCTTCATTCCTTGCATTAGTTTACATGTCTATGTGTAACTATCACCTTCTTTGTAGTATTGAGGTAACAATCAAGCTATTATGTAATCTTTTGATCTTTTAATATATAAGGTTCTAGCTTAATGATTCAATATTGTTGTTATTCTTGCTTTTAATGCTTTCAAAGAGATTCAAGATGATTTGGACACGAACTCTTGAATCTAGAACTAGAATAACAATCTATCTTATGTTATATCACTCTTTACAAGTTTGTAAACCTTTGATAATTACTTTTAATCAAGATTTTAATGCTTTCAGATACTTAATCAGGCTGGAACGGTCGATTAAGTTATCCGATCGACTTTGTTATCGTTTAAGGGATTTGGACACGAATGTTTAAACGCTAACTTAGAAATAACGATGTTACTTTGGACACGAAGGATGTTGTAGAAATGATTGTAATAATATTGGTTATAAAGCTAGAGTCTGTTAATCGATCGAGAGATTGCTACTGTTATGCTTGCTTGTTATCTTATACCGCAAGCGAAATAGTTCGATCTCTTCTCGTGTTTACTTTATTGTCATCTATGGATATAGTGTTACAAACAAACATTTTATAAATGATACCTTAATGTGAAAGATTGTGAAAACGCCTATGATATAACGCAACTCCCTGTGGAAAACGATCCTATATATACTCACGTGTACATAGTTATATGACATGTAGAAAAACTACATCACTAACATTCTGATTAAGTAATATGTCTATCCAAATATCATTTCAAAAAGTACAAATCATGGATCATAAGGTCTTTCTAAGGTTATAACTTGGCCGGACTACAAAAGAAATGTCATATGTGGGAAAATTGAAATCTAATAGTCTGACACATTCTTTGTAATAACAAATAAAATCAATAAATTTCCCTACCAATTAATCAACCTTTGGTGATTACAATCTAAATAACCTTGACAACTTATTCTATTTTTTATTTTTCCTTTTCTTCTTTTTCTTTTCTTTTTCAAATAAATGTTGCTATTACTAATATATATGTACTTCAATGTTGTCAAATTAACTCTTAACAAATCACCATGATACTTGCCAAAATTTACCTCCCTTTCTTCCCAACTTAAACCAACATCACCCTAATTGAATGTTTCCCTATCCTTAGATAAGGGATATAGTACAAGAAGGTTTAGGGTTCAACAATATAAAACATCAAAGTCCTAAAGTGATTCAAACATGAACTGAATTTTTCAAAATTTTTGGGCAATTTCAATAAGCATTGTGCTTATGAGTATTGATAGTTCATGTTTGAGGACTTGATTAATTTGGCTCAGATTGGGGTGTCAGATACTCACTCTTCTCGTGGGTAGGCTTTTTGTGGTCAAGGGTTTTACTCGAGTTTGAAAAATGCCTTGATCCTTTCCATGCTTTTATACAATTCAACACAATTATCAGATTTAACATAACAAAAACAAGTTACTCAATGAATATTGGTTTCCAGCATATAGTATATAGATTGAGGCTACCTCACATTTAAGCTAAGTTCTAAGTGGTTCAAGAGTAAATATGTTTATGAGAAGAACTAAAAGAGAACAATTTGTGCAAAGTACTTTAAGAGAAAAAAAATTCTACATGCCTTGGAAAACTAGGAAACTAATACCTTGGCTTTGCGCTTTCTCAAACTTATCACACACCTGTAATTGTTGCTCAATTCTTTGGTCTCTTTTGAGCACTTGATCAATAACATTCATGAGCAATTTTGAAACACAAGCAAGATTTTTATTCAAGACAACAAGCTAAATGATTTAAACCGAAATAAATATTAGCAAAAGTAATTAAATTAACATACTAAGAAATTAAATTAACGTACTAAGAAATTTAAACCATGCTTCTAAAAGTGTTAAGAGTACTAAAAAAAATAAAATTTAACCAAATTCCAAAATCAAATGTAAAAACTAACAATCACAAAGTGCATAAAGTGCATAAAGGCAATATAGAATAAAAGTATAAATGCAATATAAAATGAGCCAGTCAATGATTTGCCGCATCATCATCCATATCAACATCGTCCAAATGGACACTGGCCGTCCCCTGAACACTAGCTGTCCTAGCTGCATCATCATCATCATGTCCAGCTGCTGCTGCACTACCTCCTCCTGGATAAATAGGCCTGTCCCCAGGCCACATGCAAGTCTCCATATAGGTCCCAGGTGACAATATCTGGTAAGAAGGGTCCATGCTAGCATCATATAATGAACGGTAGATGCCTCTGTGGCTCCTATAAAGTGCAGCATTCTGGTCCATAATGAAATGATCCCGCTGCTCCTGTCTCTGTGCTCTTTCTTCTGCTATCTTCTCCTGCCTTTGAGCCCTCTCATCTGCTTTCTGCTCTGCCCTCTGCTCATACTGAGTTATATAAGCTGTAAAAGATGAAAAATCAAATGAAGCAGGAGGCTGAGGTATGTCATGCTGAGTATCCTCCTGCTGCACATCCTTCTGCTGTATCTCCTGGTCATGCTCATGCTCAGGCTCAGGCTCGGGCTCCAGATCATGGGGTATCACTCCTACCAATTTCTGTGAAAGGATGAAGATGTACCTATCATCAACCATTCCCTTAATCTTCTCAACTCGGGGTTCATGAATGTCTACACCCTGGTCTTTCAGTAGACCCATAAGTAACCCTGGGAAAGATATTTTTTTGATCTTTCCTATATAACCACATAAGGCGACATGTTTCATTTGTTCTGAAATTACACGAGCTATGTCGACTTGTATTCCTTTCAAAATGCACCAGAGTAGTGGTAGAGCAGACATGGGAGTAGTGGTGACATGACTCCTAGGAACGACATTGTATACCAAAAATTGGAACATAATGGCTGCTTCTAGTCTCATGTCCCTAAAGCTTGCAGTCTTTAGCTCTTGGCTTTTCTTTCCCTTATTATAACTTTTCCCAGGTAAAAGTATGTCAGTGGCTATTTGGGAAAAGTCATAATCATGGTATCTCTCAATCACCCCATATGCACATAGAGTTGGTACGGTTGGATCCTCAGGTGGTTCTAAATCTAAGGGATTACCAAGGTAAGCACTAATAGCATCTCGGTCAAACCTTACATTGATACCCCTAACATAGCTAGTGTATGTAAACCTAGCATCCATCTCCCTTTTGTCACAAGTAGGCACTGCATTGGCGTAGAATTCTCGCACAATGCCTGGGTTTACTTGGGTTTCAGGTGTCAAAAGTTTGTCCCAACTCCTAGATGTGATCATGTTTAGTATATGGGCAAATTGGCCATTTGGGTCTATGATGAAAGTTTTTTCTTGCCAGGTACCTTTGTCTAGTTCTTGGTACCTCAACTGATGTTTCCCAGAAGAGAAACAGTTACGGTCAAAATAACGGGGTACGGGTATGGAACGCTCAATGGTTCCGGAGGCGGAACCTCGAGTTCTCTTGGTACCGGTGGTTTTAGGTTTTGGGGCCATCTGCAAAACAACCAGGAAATTCCATATACACAATACAAACAATAATCAGAAGACTTATAGAATTAACTTATGTAAGACAGATCAGAAAAGCACAAAAATATGCAGGACAGAGACTGCACGCTTGGAGGACGCTTGGGGCACGCTTAAGAGTGCTGGTCTTTAAAAATTCTGGGTTCGCACGCTTAAGCGTGCTTAGGACACTTAAGCGTCCTGCCTGCGAACAACTTCTATTCCTGCAAAATCCAAATCCAGCAACACCAACAAATCCAGCAATTTTCGACAGAGTTCAACCCTAATTCTGTACAAACATATTTATGAATAAGACTTGAACCAGAATTATTACAATTGCCAAGAAATTTTTTCAAAGCCCTGATTTTCAAAAATTAAAAATTGGGTCAAATTCCAAGTATGTTCATGGCATTTGTGTATGGATTCAAGTTCAATTGCACAATTATAATCCTATGAAACAGTCTCTAACACACAAAAGTTATCTAATCCTAATCATAACCATTCTAATCATGTGAAGAACATGAACTTTAAATTTAAAGAACAAGAATTGGAAAGGGAAACAAACCTGTAATGCCAGTGAAGAGATGAATATGCAAAAGGAATAGGAAGTGCTTCAATTGAATTTGATTTGTTGTTGCTTTTAGGATTAGTGTGTGAGAAGAGAGAAAAGTGAATTGTGTTGGTTTGTTGTTTGAAACCGTGAGAAAAGGGAAAGTGAGTGTTTTTGTGAAAATGGAGTGTTGTGTTTGATTAGAGAGAGAGAGAGAGAGAGAGAGAGAGAGAGAGAGAGTAACTGATATTGAGAAATGAATGGGTGGTTGGTTTTAAGGGGAGTTAATCCCCTTCGAAACCGTTTTTATTTTTATGTGTACAAGCGATGCACGCTTAAGCGTGCTACCCTTTTCATTTTTATTTTTTTTTAGAAAATGTGATGCACGCTTAAGCGTGCTACTGTCACTTAAGCGTACAACCCAAATTTTTCTCAAAAATTGCTTTTATGTTTTGGACTTTAATGCTTGTGATCTAAAACTACATGCAATAAATGTAAAATTTGACTTACAAAACTGGGTTGCCTCCCAGCAAGCGTTTGTTTCACGTCATAAACTCGACGCCTTTTTCTCGAAGAAATCGTTGTTCGGTTGATGAAATTGCCATGCTTGTTGATCAACTTTATCATCAAAGTAAGGTTCAAAAGGTTCTTCTTTAATCATAGACGGATTGGCCCACTTCAATTTGAGTTTCCCAGGATTAAACTCAAAATTGTTTCACAAACTTACCATAACGTTTAACCTTCTCTTTTCAAGTCATGAATCTTTGAGATCAATTTCTTGCAACAAAAAGATCCATCTCAACAGCCGAGGCTTTTAAATTTCCTTTCGTCAAGACATATTTCATATCTGATGATCTGTAGAAACAATGACTTTGGAACCTATTAGTTGAGAACAAAACCTTTCTAATGTAAAATTTTGCATCTGAAAAATTTGTTCTTATGTTGGCTTAGGATTGCACAAACAACATAATCACTTGCATCAAAGTTTAAAAAGTAAATTTTAATTAGGTGCAAGGATTATTTGTGCAATTACCAACTTTAAACAAAGAAAAAGCATATAAATATTATGAATCAAAATTAAACTTATTTTCTTTGATCAAGATGTTATAAAGGGGCTTAAATGTTTCTGAAAAACTTTATAAAACACCGATCGAAATTGGTATGCCCATAAGAAACTCCTCACTCTTTTCAAAAGGTGTGGAAATTTCACTATAACATCTATCTTAGCTTGGTTTACCTTGATACCCTTGAAGAAGTTTTATGACCAAAGATAAAATCTTTGGTAACCATGAAGTGATATTTCTTTCCATTGAGCACCAAGTTAATATCTTTACATCGCTTCAGTACAATGTCCAAGCTTTTCAACAACAAGTTAAAAAAAAATATATATGTATATATACAAGAAAGAATTTTTGTGCAAAATTGCTTAAAATGAGAAAATAGTTTCAATACTTATGATTTTTACGCCATCCCCGGCAACGGCGCCATTTTGATTGTAGTATTTTCATACGATCAAAAGTAAGTATTTTCGTGTATATCGTCTCCACAGGGATGTGTGCAACCTTAAATATTTCAACGACATTTTTCACGTTAAGGATCTGATTATAATTTGTGGTTTATACAAAACTAAATTAACTAATTAACATAAAAATAAATTGAGAAGATATAGAGCGATTCCGCTTGTGGTCAGAGAGATCAACCAAGCGTAACAACTGCAATCTCTTGATCAATTAACAGGTTCTGGCATATTCAACAATATTATCACAATCATTTCTACAATATTCTTCGTGTCCAAAGTGATATCGTTATTTCTAAGTTATTGGTTAAACATTGATTTCCCAAACATTCAAACAATCACAAAGTCGATCGGATAACTTAATCGACGATTTCTCCACCGATTAAATGTCCGAAAGCATTAGGTTCTTGATAAAAAGTGATTATCAAAGATTAGTCAAACGCGTCAAGAGGGATAATTTAAGATAGATTGTTATTCTAGTTCTAGATTCAATAGTTCGTGTCCAAATCATCTTGAATCTCGTTGAAAGTATTAAGAACGAGAATAACAACAATATTGAATAAATAAGCTAGAACCATAAATTAAAAGATAAAGAAATTACATAATAGCTTGTTTGAATACCTCATAACCATAAATTAGATGCAGCTACATATGTCTATGCTAGCTTTGCAAAGGATGAAGGAAAGATGAAGATTCCATGAAAAGATCCATGATGTCTCAATGAATCAATTATTGAATCTACTCCTAACTACCTTGCTTTGTGTTTCTCTCTATGGAAAGCTCTAACCTTCTCCCTAAAACTAGAAAACATACAGAAAATGTTTATGTTACATTGTAATGGTGTCTTACAAGGGAGAAGGGAAGCTTGTTTTATAGGCAGAATTCGAGGGAGGACGCTTAAGCTTCCATAGCACGCTTAAGCATGCTACAAAAATATCTTCTCTGGTTCAGTTGAAAACTGCCACGTGGAGAACCACCTTCTGAAAGTGTCGGTACGCTTAAGCATACAGAGGACGCTTAAACGTCCTACCAAAAGCATATCAAAAGAGTCCTGGTAGCGTGCTGCATGGGTGGCTACTGGAACTTTCACGCTTAAGCATCCTTAGGTCGCTTAAGCGTGCTGCTTGAAAACTTGAGAGCGTGCTGAAAGCGTCCCATAAGCGTGCTGAGGACGCTTAAGCATCCTACTCTTTGTGCAGGAGCTTCTTTCTTTGTCCTTGCTTGTATTTTTCCTGCATAAATTGGTTGATAATGGCATATAAAGCATAAATGGTGAAAATACATCAAATGATTGCTTTTCGTTAGATAACTTGCAGAACAAGTCACTAAATTGCCTTTTTTATCATAAGATTTATAACACTTTTGTGCACTTATCACGGGGTCTTGTTAATTCAAAGGTAATTGAAACATAAACTTAAATTGGCGTTCCAGTTTTTCCCAAGGCAATGAAGGCCAAGGTTCCATTAGGTCGGTCCATCTATGAATCTTAGGACACTCATAGCACACCCTCTCTCCGCTCTTAGTAGTTCTACAAACGGGCAACCCTAATCTACGTCTACCTTACTAAAGGTTTTGAGAGAATGGTTCGATATAGTTTTATTCTCCGAAGACGCTTGTTTCCCTAATTACTAACTAGTTACATCCTAGGTTCTTCATAGTTACTACTCAGTCTTAGTAATGTCACCTCCTATGTACTTACTACCAGGGTCAACTCTCTTTCGGTATCTTTCGTTAGTTAATAACCACTTACTTCCTAGACAGATAGTTACTAGTATAATGCTATAAATATCATGATATAAGCAACAAGATACTAATAACAATGTTAGGCCCTGTCACAATCTAAGTACCTAATATAGGGTTACACTCCTTTGAAATAAATCACTAAATCAGGAACATAATATCGAACAAAAAAATAAAAAAATATAAACGACATTAAATTAAATAAATATCCAACAAAAATAAACATAAGTTCATCTTAGAACTCTAACCTAAAAATATTTAGTTACACAAGGTAAGTAAAAACAAATTACTAAAGATAAAAAAATACCCTAGAAAGTCAAGGAGAAGATAGAAACTCTCCTGAAGCTCCATAGTTGCCTTCCTCTTAAACTGCCACAATTCTGAACGAGAAATTCTGAATGAGGAAGGCTAGTATTTATAGTGAGAGTTTCTAACTGAGTTTGGACTAAAAAAGTGGGCTAAACCTGCAAAAACGCATAAAATTATGCATTCATCCGGGATTTGAAATGCCCAAGGCGCATGGCTTTGGTTTTCCATGCCCAAGGCGCATCACAGATGCCCGAGGCGCATGCTTGTGATTTCCTGGCCCAGTTTATTCGATCTTCGTCGTTTTTAGGTCTTCATCTTCAAATAACTTGCCTTGAAACTTGGGAACAAAATTCCTCCCTATGTAAAGTCTCTTGAGGCCTCTTAAATTCTCGTTCTTGGTCTTCCCAAAGTCTTGACAATTCTTCGATGTTCTTGATTTGCTTGATTTCTTCGTGAATTACTTCAAAAAACCCCTAAAATTGCTATGTTTCGGGAAAACTAGAATTACAGCCTCAAATATAGAAAACATTACAAAAGTCCCGAAATCATAGGTAATCGTGTATACCATCAACCTCCTCCTCAGATAGCACCTCCACCTCTCCCTTAGACTCCAACAACGAGATACTTTCCTTTAACGAATTAATTCTGCTAGGCAAATTATGACTGTGAGTTAGATACCATTCTTTGAGAGCCATTTTGATCATCTTCAATTTTTCCCTTAAAAAAAACCACACCAACCTTGCACCTGAAAAGATTTCCATTTTTCGTGCGCAAATTGGCTCTACCTTGAAATATTTGACCAGCATTTCAACATACGAGTTGGCCGCGGCCCCCAATTTTCCTCATCCACAGACAAGACCACTAGACAATGATCATACAACCCACGCAGAGCTACCACTCGCAAACAATTCGGCCACCTCAGACACCAATCTTTGGAAAAAAATGATCAAGGTGACTCGTAGAGTTTCCATCCCCCTTGAACCAAGTATAGTTACAACCATGTATAGGAAGATCAGCTAGAACATTGTCATTAATAAAACTATTAAAAGGTTCTCTATCTAGAGAACGGACAGCAACCCCCCTCGCCCTTCTTTCCTCCATACTTCGGACCGCATTAAAATCACTGCACAAACAAATGTTTTTACCCACCATCCTCTGAAGATGCACAGATAAGGAATTCCACAACACCAATTTATCCCCATTATCACATTGAGCATAAATATTTAACAAATAGAATTCTTCATCAGATACAATAAAGCGACCATGAACAATCAACACATGCTTCTCTTTTAATATCTTAATTTAACTAATTGACATATAAAATAAAATAAAAATATTTAATAGATCACCACATTGATGTCGATATTTTAAATTTAATCATTAATTTTTAAAATTTTATCATGTGGACTTTCTCACCTTGGTATATAAATTTTTTCTTCCGTGGACGTATGCACGTAAAATCTAGAACGAGTGCGGCCCAAATATTTAACGGTATTTTACATATAAACTAAAAAATATATTTAATAGAAACACTATAATATCCCGCTCGTTAATATTTGGAATATTACCAGTCTAACGTGTTAAGAGGACTAATGTTCATGGAAAAATAAGTATGACGTAAAAAGTTTATTCAAATAATTTTTAGACAAGCCAGATATACGTTTAAGAGATAGAATAAACACGTTTAAGACAAAGATAATTGTTTATTAGCCACAAGGGCTGTAATATGTTTTGTCTTGTAGCAAACATTTTCCCTTATTTACGTATGCTTTTCCCTTTCCCACCAACCAACAATAATTGTTCTACTTTCAATTATTTCTTCTTTTCTCAATCATTCCTTCTTCTTCCTTCTCTGTCCAACGAACCGTTCTCATTCTCTCCACTCTGAAACTTTCTTCATCCTTCTTCAAGCAAGCAAGCAAGCAAGGAATTTAGTGCAATTAGGAAGCTAGTTTCTTCAAAGGGTCTTTTCATCTAGAATTTTCTTGATTGAAATCCTGCTGCTTAGAACCAGAGCTTTTGTGCTGAGTTTCAGTTAATTAAGGTGAGTTCTTAGATAGTTATTCTACCTTTGGGTTGTGCAATTTCTTGTGAGAAAACATGAATTGTGTTATTATGTGATTTAGGGTTATAGAACCCCTTTGTACCATTTATGATCAAATATTGTTAATTGATGCCATGTATATGATAAAGATTGTTTTTATGATGTTCTGGAAGTTTAGAATGCATTAGAACACTTGAAATTGAGGTTTTTATGTCAAAAATACGATTTCTGCACTTCTGGACTGATGGCAGCACGCTTAAGCGTCCACAACACGCTCAAGCGTCCAAAATGCCGTAGCTACTGAACTGCACGCTTAAGCGTCCTCAGCAAGCTTAAGCGTCAGCTCCCAGACAGCTTTAGACAACACTTTTTTGAAAATGTTCTGAAATGTTCCCAGCTTTAGACAACACTTTTTGATAATGTTCCGGAGGTCCAGAAATGTCGTTCGAGTCCCGTTTCTTGCAAAATTTTATTGAAATATCTACCCCTCAATTCCAAGAGTCTAAAATACAATTCCAAAACAAGTTTTTAAACAAAGGAAATGCATGGTAAAACATTAACAATGTTTGTTGATAAATGAAATACAAGAGAGTTTAAGTCGATTTACTCGGGTAGCGATGAACTAAGAATGGGAATGAAACTAGAGCCTCGATATAGTTTATCGAGAACTAGAAGGACTAGCATGTAATATAAGTATGTATGTTAATATGAAAATTGATTAGTAAATCTTTTCTAAGAATAATAAGTATGTAAAACGTAGGTATTCGTGTCTCTTGCGATCTACTTTAGGTTGGGATCTCAAGGGGTTCCCATCAGGGGAATGGGATAAGTTTTAAGATGTACCGCACGTTGCTGAGGAGTCCGATAATTCCTAACTTTTGGTTTCATCGGGTACGTATGAGATTGTGTTCGGGACTACTCCACCCGGGACTCTCCGTAAAATGAATGCAGATAATATTGTTGTTCAACGCTAACATTATAAATGTATAAGATTATGTATAATATGATGTAAGCCATGAATGTTTTATGTTTATAGTAAGTTATGAAATGTTACCGGTGACGAACTAGGCTTTTCCCAATCGTCCGGTTTAGGTTTATGTCATGAATATTTTAAGTTATAGCCTTGGTGCGTATATCGTATCACGGTAATGCGATCTTAGGTTCCCCTGATCACCATGACATGTAGGAGATAGTAAGACCTATGACAAGTTAAGACGAATTTATGACGGCCCTAGTATGCACGACCTTCTAAGTATGGAAGTCTCCACACACGTATAATCAACCGCCAGGTTGTATTGTAGACACGTAGTAACCGTAGGTTTCCCCAAGGTTACCAATAGCCTAGGATTAGGTAGAACTCACTGAGACATTATGTCTCATCCCAATCCTTTTTGTTTCAGATAAACAGGTTGGTATGGTAAGTTTGTAGCCGAATGGATATTTCAGCAAGTGCTCGTTCGTACTCGCTGCAGGATGATTTGGATTATCAAGGTTGTATTTACCATGTTTTAGACGAGATGTAATGTTTTGACATTGTACAAACGTGATTGTTGTATATATTATTCATTCAAAGATTTTATGTTGTAAATTTTAATGTATCCAGTACTAAGTTAATGCACATGCTAAACTTTCTAGATACGTTTAGTTGGGTGTTACAAACACTACATTGATATTGATATTTTGAAAATAGTATTGAGTTTTAAAATTTTATTAAATAAATTTTCTCATGCTAATACATAAAATTTTGCTTCCGCAAATATAAACACAAAATCTGCAACAAGTGCAGTGCAAATATTTAATGGTTTTTTTGCATATAAATTGAACAAATATTTATTAGAAACATTGCATTAACGTTAATATTTTGAAAATAGTTATAAATTCAAAATTTTATCATATTGACTTTTTCATACCACTACATAGAATTTGCCTCAAATGATATAAACACGTAAAATCCGCAATGGTGCGTAGTGAAAATATATCATGGTGTTTCACATATAAAATAACAAAATATTTAATAGAAACGTTACGTTAATGTTGTCATATCAAATTTAAAAATGTTATCATATCGACTTTCTCATATTATCTAATACATTTCTAGTTCCTGGTCGTCTTGACTTGAGTCGAGGTGTGTGGCAATGATGCAACCATTTAGTTGATGTTGATATTTTGAAAATAGTGTTGGCTTATCAATTCTGTTTCTTCTCCAATTATGCAAAAAAAAAAAAAAAAATTGTATTCCTTGAGAACACTATTGATGTTCAACGATCTCAAAGAAAGATTCTCAAGTGTGTTCTTGATTACTTTACTAAGATACAAGGACTTCTGGAAAAGTTTAGTTCTCAAAAGCCATTGCCAACTTGTACATGTTCTCATCAGTGTAACTGTGATGACGTGGGTGAAGCTCATGCGTTTCATCTTGAAGATCAAGTAATTTAATTCCTCACATGTTTAAATGACAATTCTTCAGTTGTTAAATCTCAGGTTCTACTTATGGACCCTTTACCATTAATTAACAATGATTCAAGAAGAAAGCAATGATATTTCCTTACCTCCAAAGCGTGATCCTAGTCTGTCTACCGATGATCCTAATACACTCACAAATGCTGTTGATTCTAGAAAATTTCAAGCACATGGCAAAGGATCTTATAATGGTTCTTCTGGTAAACCTAGAAGATTTTGCACACACATGTCATAAGATCAAAATACATCAATATATATAAATCTCCAAAACTCGACAAATGGGCAAATCTCCATAACATAAGCAAATCCAGAAATATCAATCTAGAATAAACATAAAGACCGACATCCTAGATCAGATCATACATGCATATACGAATCGCCATGTTACAGATGTGTCTAAATTTTCTTTTTATATCTTAAAGGCTAAACTACATTTTTCGCATCCTATGTTTTAAAATGTTGCGATTTTGGCTATAACGCCATATTTCTATTAAAGCGATAATAGATGTTACGTTGTAACCATTATCTAGAGTATCTGGAAAGCTAGAAACCTTAAGTTGTGGCAACAAGTGTCAAACTCAACCACAACAATCCTGGCAAGAGTTATTCATCTTTTAGAAGGTTGGAGGAGTGCTAACTGTAAGCAAAATCCGACAAGTCAGAGTCACACTTCTACCACTCTTCCTTGCAATCACAGCAATCAGGCAGTTGACGGAGAAACAAACATCAGATGGAGGAAACCTAGAAGTGGCAGATTTAAATGTAATGCTGATGCCTCTTTTTCAGGTGTCAACAACAAGGTTGGCTTGTATAACACCCCGTTTTCCCAACATGTAAAATAATACATGTAAATCAGAGTATTCAACTTAAATAGGATGTCACACTTCTTTAAAAGATAAATAGAGTAAAATTACTATTTATTTAAACATCTTTTATCAATAATTCAAATTACATCGCAGTGGAAAAACATTTCATTATTCAACAAAATGGCACTACGGCCTCAACATAAACAACTTCTTAAAAATTCCATTTCAATTGGTTCATCAACATAATTCATATTAATACGTAACAAATGGAAAACAATGCGAATATCCTCATCCCGTTACGTATCAGAGCGACCTTAATACGACGCGTGAGAGAGTCAACTCACACCAGCAGCTAATCCTAGTTATCTGCACGTTACCCACGTAGAGGCAACATTCAAACAAAAGGGGTGAGATTCAAATTCAATAATAATAAGCATATAATTCATCAACAGAATATAACAACATTAACAACAACAATTAAACAATGTTAAATGCTTCACATAATTTTTCAATAACAACTCATTAATTATTTCGACAACTTGACAACACGACAACAACACCGACAACTCAACATCAACGACAATGCAACGACAACAACATCAACTTGACAATGCACTACACATGTGGTACCAATCAGGGCATCATGCCTCCAACTTATAGAGGATAGACTCTCAACTTATAGAGCATAGATTCTCAACGTGGTATGAATGATCAAGCATTCAACAGGGCATCAAGCCCCCAACTTTATATGAATGATTATACATTCAACAGAGCATCAAGCCCCCAACCTTAATGATTATGCGAGGACTCAGCAACAAATGCAACAACAGCCAACAACTTCAACGACATCGACAACAACAACGACTTCGCGTTCATAATTTCATAATTCATTAATTATGAACAACATCATGTAACATCATATTCATTACCTAAAAATCTTTCACATAACTTCATTTAATCATATCAAACTATCCACAAAAGATTTGCCAAGTATGAACTTAAAGATTATTTTCGACACAGTTCGTCTATGTCACCATATTACCAAAAATCGAGTTCAAATTGCACCATGGCTTTGAACCAACCTTGCATACTTTTCCTAAGTCCATTAGGACTGTAGACTAAGCATGTAATCATCTTTAATCATAAAAACTCCATTTTCCAATAATTCCCGAAAACCGAAACGCCATAATTCAAGTTTCATACCATTTTGAATATCCTAAGTTTGAGCAAGTAAAATATGTTCCAGTAAAAATATGAATCAAAACAGTAAAATACTCATCATTTTAAACTCAAACACCTCATGTTCAATCGCCAAAACATAGCTTATTTCACGTGATCACTAAAAACGACATTTTAGCTCAAAAACCCGTTTTTTCCGATTCAATTTCACCCAAAAAATTTCTCAAACATTCACATTCCCAAATCCATAAATACATACTCAATTATTCACTTTAAAGACTTCATTAAGCCCAATATTAATTTGGAGAAAGTTTCACGGTTCATATAAAAAGTTGTGCTGAAATTCCATAAAAATTCACTGTGACCTACGTGCAGTGATTTGACCGTAACTCAAATTCTATAAATCATTTTGAAGTCAAAAAACAACGACATTAGAAAGGTAACATCCATACCTACAACTTTCGTGTTTACACCTAAGACCAATTCTGTACCGATCAATGCCAGATTTCATTTGAAATTCGGGGAAGAGATGAAAAAAATCAGAAAAAGCAACTTATATTACTCAAACTTCACATTCATTCAAAATCATCACAATCAACAACAACAACTCAACATAATTCATACCTAATTCATGATATGACATTAACAACAACAATCATCAACAACCACAACTCATAATCATGAATCCAAGCACAATTCAACAACAACATAACATAAATCATCATTTGAGCATAATTCATCAAGTATCCAAATATATATACCAAGAGCATGCAATTTCATCAACAACAATTCATTTGTCAACAAATTAACATACCCAAACATATCACTACATTTAGAGCACGAAATTCAACAAACAAATTCACAATAATCACTTATCTCAAATAATCTAACCTTTTTTTTTTTAGAATTATAGACTCATGATTAAAGAAGGTAGTCCCACCCTTACCTCAATTGACAATAATCCTAGAAAAACTTTCAATCTCCCATTTTCTTCTCTTTCTCTTGCTCTCACTTTCTTCCTCTCTTTCTCTTCTTCTTCTTCTTCTTCTGTTCTTTCTCTTCTTTTTCGTTTTCTTTCTTTCTTTTCCTTTCTCTCCTTTTCTATCTTTTCTTTATTCTATTCTTTCTTTATAATATAGTCCACTCACAATAGGGCTACTCACTTAACGGTAAAATAATAATAATAACGGTCACTAGCCGGCTCACAAATGATTAGAAATATTACTACTCAGTCAACTTAGTAAAATGTCTAATTATTACCTTTCTAACACCGAATTCTAATAATCCCAACCAAAAATACACACAAAGACAATTAATCACATATGAGCACATATAACACATCACAATATTTCAAACAAATTATACAAAAAGACACTAAACTCAATAAAATAAATAATTAATAAAATAGGGCGTTACAGCTTGGGCATGTGCATTAGAGATTCAGCAGGATTCCATGTCCGCTCAAAAATCATGTGGTTCTCTCCGTTGTGCTCCGTTGATGTTGGAGAGGCGCTGGGACTTTATCATGCAATTGGGTGGGTTCATGAACTTCAACTTGAAAATGTTGATTTTGAAGTTGACTCGAAAAGTGTAGTTGACTACTTCAACAAAGGACGAGGAGATGTCACCGAATTTGGTTCCATAATGGATAGTAGCATCCAATTATGTAGGTCGTTTTTAACAAACTCTCATGTCGAGTTTACTAGGAGGCAAGTAAATGAGGTTGCACATACATTAGCTAAGGCAGCCACATCTAGTTCTAGCATCCGTATCTTTGATGAAATTCCAACATGTATTACTGAATTAATTTTTAATGAAATGATATAAGTTACTTTCTCTCAAAAAAAAAAAAAAAAAAAAGAAATAGACACTACGTCTTCAACTAATACCATATCAACATGCATATATAAATCACACATATCCAAAATATACATGTCATGTGATCAATATACATCATCCTATAAATTCTCCAAATTCCGACAATGAGTAAAATCTAAATAATAAATAAATCCAACAACGGCATAAAGACCAACGTCCTAATCAGAGCCTAATCTAAGACTCCAAGAACGATAACGGAGATTAGCTCCCGCTATCCAAGCACTCACCAAAAGCAAACTACTCCTGCACTTTGTCTACCCATTCATACAAACAGGTAGGCGGTCAAAACCACTGGGGGTTAGCTTCACATCAATCATAATCAACATAAACAAACATAAGCATTCAAGGATTTCATGCATAACACGTATACATAACCATCCCTCCTAGAATACTAACATCACATGATTATTATCCCCCATTACATACTCATTAAGCTATCACAATACTAGCATAGCATAGCAAGCATATGAAATCTCTAATCAAGTCATCGACACAAGCTCGTCATTTATCAACAC
This sequence comes from Medicago sativa, assembly GCF_051527215.1. Classification (NCBI taxonomy): domain Eukaryota; kingdom Viridiplantae; phylum Streptophyta; class Magnoliopsida; order Fabales; family Fabaceae; genus Medicago; species Medicago sativa. The sequence continues at coordinate 51,367,502 of NC_140751.1, read as the reverse complement.
CAATCAATGAAAGGATTACTCACCTTATTCTCCATTTAGCATACTTAACTCAACAAGTACAATTCATCATTTTAAATTTATAAGCAAGCAATCATCATTATCGAAGAAATCACCACATCATAAATGTATACATATACCAATCACACCTTATCATTATTATTAAAATAATCATCATTAAACTGATTCACCAAGTATATAAGCACAAACAAGTAAAGCATGCAATTAGAGCATAGCTCAATTACTTACAACCATCAACCAAGTCCACAATTGTACATATACACCAATCCACATAGATCACAACATTCAACAAATTTCACTGATGCACAAATTCATCAAGTCACATATTCAATTATGACACAATTCATCAACCAATCAATTTCAAATGTCACAAGTATGTATTCATCAAACACACTTATCATCAACAATCATCATTCACATGCAACAACAAGACTCATGCCAATATGATATGCGCCTATACACGACACATATATGCATGTGGTACCAAACTCCTCCAATGTCGTCACCTCATGATGCAACAAAACATTGTAGTCAACGGTCATAATCAACGGCTATATGGATACAAGTATCCAGTCAACGGCAATATGGATATAACATCCGACACGACATATGATGCATGAACATATGACTCAATCCATCATGCATATGATCACAACAATTCAACGACTATAATCAATGGATATATGTATATACATGCATTCATCGCCAATCACATCCAAATTAGCATGTATAAAGTCACCACAAACAATCAACATCATTTGCATATAATAATTCAACAGCATAATTCATCATCATGATTTAGCATATGTGTATTCACCAATAATATCACCATCAATTAACATATATGCGAGTAATCAACATCGACAACATTATTACCACTCACAACTCCATATAATTTCTCACGATCCAAGTAAAGGAGAAAATACAACACATTATGATAAACATCGTATTCAACACCTAACAATCATTCACATATCTTCATTTAATCATATCAAGCTATCCACAAAAGATTTGCCAAGTAATTGGTCTTAAAGATTATTTTCGACAAAGTTCGCCTCTCATTTTACAACTTTAAAATAATTGAGACAAACGAGCCAAAACCAAGTAAATAACTCTAGGGCCTCGACTATGTATACACTTAGATCACATATGAGTGTAGTTAAATGTACATATGTGTTTCACCGGCCAACTACGACAAAATCATCAAAATCAAAAAGTTACGACAAGTTCATATCATATTTGCAAAAACGGCCAACATTGACACTTTTCAAAACAAAATGACTTAATTAAGTTTGAAAACTTACAAATCAATCATATAAGTATGAGTATAGGCCACTTACGAACTATCAAACATTAGTTCAAAGATTAGCCTAAGTTCGTATGAGAAATTCCCAAGTCCACATATTCCACAATCCCACCCGAAAATCAAGTTTGACATGGTTAAGGTGTTGTACCAACCTTACATGCTTTTTCTAAGTCCACATGAACTGTAAACCAAGCTTACAATCCCTTATGTTCACAAAAGATCATTTTTCGACAATTTCTGAAAAACCAAAACGGCACAAATCCAAGTTTCAAACCATTTGGAAAATTGAGGATTCGACAAAGCCAATTATGTTCCAGTAGAAAAGTGATTGAAAACAGTAAAAATTCACCTTCAAACTATCGCCACGGGCCTCCACACGACTGCCCCCAAGCACCCGGACACGGAGCAACAAGCGTGTTGCCCTGTCCAGGGCGCCTGGCGCCAGGGCTGCAGCACCTAGCGCTGGCTCTCTGACTATGGGCTCCTAGCACCCTTGCTCAGGCGCAGCGCTCCGTAACACGCGTTTTCGCGTGTTTCGGCTGCGGGTTTTTGCCATTTTCACCCCAAAATTGAATATTTGAAACCCCCAATTGTTAAAAATGATCGGAGGCATAACCCGAGGCTCTAACACGTTGAACTCACTCGTTACGCGGCATTTGAATAAGTTTTGAAATTGATTTAAAACGGCTTTTCTCAAAACAACAAGTCTTAACAACAACAATTCATCTCTTCCAATTCAACACAATTTAACAACAACAACAACAACAACAACAACAATTATCAACAACCACAACTCATAATCATGAATCCAACCATAAATCAACAACAACATGTCATAATTCACCAATTGAGCATAATTCACAAACTACCCATTTATATATATCATGAACATGTAATTTCAACAACAACAATTCAAATATCATCAAATTCATGTACCCAAACATATCATCATAACAAGAGCACGAATTTTAACAACCAAGTTCAAAATAATCACTTATTCAAATAAGCACTTATGCATATAAAAAGAGGGAAGAAATTAACTAAGTGATTATGCTTGAAATCTAACCCCCTTACCTCAATAAGCAACAATCCTAGCAAAAGCTTCAATTTAGCTCCTAGAATCTCTATCACCTCTTGGGTCTTCAAGCTTTCTCTCTTCCAACCCTTTTCCTCTTCCCTTGAACCCTCTCTCTACCTCTCTCAAAATTCTTGTGAAATGAATTGAAAACCTATTTTTCTTAAAGGCTAGAGCTTATATAGTCCACTCACAATTGGGCTTTACCCTTAGTGTCTTAAAGGGCTTAACCCATTTACTAAACGAAAATTGTTTTTTTGACATAGAAAACTTCACAATGACACAAGTAAATGACATAAATGCCCCAAACGGTAGTTAACAACCGCTCATTTTTACACCGGCAGTTAACAACCGCTGGAAGCCAGCGACAGTTAACTGCCGCTCACACCAGTTAACAGAACCAGTGTAGTCTGCACTGGTTTTTCCCAGGAAATGTGTCCTGTTTTACCTGTAATTTCAAACGGCAATTCCGAAGGAAATCAAACCGAAACAACAACATCCAGCAATCACAAACATCAACATTTCATAGTTTATCAATTATTTGGTAACATTACACAAAACTGATAATGCGTTAACGTTTCACAATTGTTTGAAATTCGTCAAATTTTCCACATTATGCAACACATTACACGTAATGCACATTAATTACTAATAAATGCGAAACTCAAATATTTTGATATATATATATATAGTTAAAGTTTAGTTACATATAACCCAAAAAATTGGTCATTACATTATATATCCAAAAAAAATACGTCGGCGCGTATCGACCAAAAAACGGATTAACACGGACCAAAAAGTGTCACATTTCATCTAATAAAAGCAAATCATCTAAATGTTCTAGAACATCTTCAAATTCGATGTTTGCTTTAACCGGAGTGTCATCAAACATAATTGGATTGTCTTGATTTGTTGGCTTTTTTGGTGGAACCGGTCTCTCTTTTAGCTCAATGTCCATGAGTGTTCGGAAACGACCGTGTTGATCCAAAAATTCATCCTTCCATGTTGCCGCCTCTTCGCTCATGTGTAGCTTCCACTCCGTGGATGATGGAGGTAGTGGGCAACCATCTTTCAACGAAAGAAGGACAAAATGATATGGGATTAAACCAAGGCAAATCATGTTTTTCGGGTTAACTGGAGGCCGTCCTCTAAGTGGGAAAAAAGTCTCAGAGATGTAGTCTTTCCATGTAGTCATCTCTAAAACCAGTCTATTGTAACATGATGCAACGATGTGTCCCATATCCAGCAATGTCAACCATTTGTCGGGAGGTGCAAAGCTACTAGGATTTTTGGGAGGATACAATCCATCCAAGATGTAGTTGTAACGCTCCTCGCTCGCATATATCTCCATGTATTTGCTCCTATGCTCTTTCAACTCTTGAATAAGTGCTCTCCGCACCATAACATGACTTTCTTGCGTCAAACCTAAGGCTTCCGCTATAGCCTTAAACCCACAATGCCCGTCACCAATAACATCCACAACTCTCTCAATGTATGGTCTCATGAATTTTGGCATGTAATACATAGGATTGGATGAATCATAATTTCTTGAAACCAAGCTAGGCTTAGGAACCGAAACCGGAGAAACGCCAATGCGAGAACCTTTACTTTTAGGTTGTGAAGATTTTTTACGTGGTGAAGATTGACTTTCCGGATGTTGAGAATCAATAGTCTCCCAGGAAGACTGACTTTCCGGATGTTGAGAATCAATAGTCTCCGTTGGTTGCCACCTTTCTTGGAGGTGGTGACAACAATTTGGTCGCCGGAAATGCTAACAACAGCAAACCCTCTTTGATTTCTAGTTTCATTTGGAACGGAACTCTTTGGAGACGTTCTTGGATAGCACGCCTCTCCTCCGCGACCAAAAACAAATCTTCATTACTTTCTTCTTCACCCATATATAACTTATGCCAATGCGGGTGTATCTCATCCAATCGAATGGGCTTGTTGTGACGGATTTTCATAGCAATGAAGCATGCACAAGGTAGGCCATACGACGACCTTTGAACACAACCGCAAGTTCTCTTCTCGATGCACATTGTTTTCCTAGCACGCTCTTCTTCCACAAAAATAAAGTTCATGGCTTGTCTAGACACGTGACCCCCCAACCCGGAGTACAAAGTGACATCTTTGTATCGATGTTCCAAGACCGTAACGCTCCTACCAAACGATGATTATATCTCCCCAAATTGGTTTGCCAACATCTCATCTATTTTGTGACAAAAAGTACCCAAATCACCCTTGGAGGTGGACAAATATTCCTTCACCACACCATGAGCTCCTTCAACTCTATTCGTGGTCCTACACCCAAGATGTAACACAAGGTCCGTCCATGCCCTCACTAGGTTGTCCTTGAAAGGCTTCAAAATGGTAGTTTCAACATAGTGAAGAAACTTTGGATGATCCTTACAAGCATCTTGGAATTCCACTAGATTACCCGCATATAACTCTTGAGTAGGAGATTCAACCAATTTTTCCAATGCATCAAATATGGTATCAACCAACTTACTATGCTTCTCCTCGTCGACAATCTTCTTTTGCCCATCCACCACAACAACATTTTGTTTAACTTTGCAATCGGTGAAGATTCTTGATCTAACATTTTTGCCAACATGGAAATAACAAAGTATTGCACTACTACCGGGAAGAACATTTTTTACGGCATTCATCATACCCATGTCCCTGTCGGTCACTACCACCTTAGGCATATCGCTATTTGGTCCAAGAAGTTTAAGCAACATTTGCAAAGCCCAAGTAAAGTTATCCTCCTTCTCCGACGTCATAAATGCAAAACCAACCGAATATGTCAAATAGGTTGAGGTGACTCCAACTATTTCAAACGATGGCATCCTACACAAGTTGGTTTTGTACGTGGAATCCATTATCAAAACAGTCAGAAAATTGTTAAACAACTTTACCGATTTTGGATGAGTCCAAAATATGTCTTGAACGGTTTGACTTTCCTTTTTTTCTCTTACGTAATAAACATATCCATTCTCTTCCAACTTTGTGATTAGATATTGCATCTCCGTCAAGTCACCCCTTTTTGCCTTTTTGAAATTATGACGTTCATTGTAGCCTTGCTTGATATTTGTCATGGACTCTTTCCTTTTATTCTTCAAATTTGTCAAAATATTTTTTGGTTTCACCGAAGAATCGGTCAAGTCATGTACAATCTTCTTGTCGTCCTCCATTAATCTTCCGCCAAGAAGGTGCCCTGCTACATACGACACCATCTCATGGTTGTGAACGCCATTAAGAAAAGCCAATTTCCAAGCATTGTCTTCCCTGACGACATATCCACGCACCTTGAACAAACACCCACATTTTATTGATCCCGTTGCTTCATGCTTCACTTTTATCTTTGGCACTTTGTGCTCGCCGCTTCGTTCACAAACCAACTCCAACATAGCATTTCTACCTTCACAAGATCTTCTAATGATAACCGTAAATCCAGCACTATTTGCTTGTCGACAGACCCAACCGAGCAATTCGTCTTTATCTTTCCATGTGTCTCGGGTCGAAAAGAAATGAGCCGTGTCCACTTCGTTGTCACGAAGTTTCCACACATCGAAATTGACGCTTGAGGCCTCAACTTTAACGGAAGCTTCGACCTTAGCGGGAGCTTCAACCTTAATGGAATCGACAACTCTAGGGTTTTAACGTTATAAATCAACAAAAAGCTGTATCTAATATCATATAAATCAACAACATACAATTACTAAACTAACTAATAAACATGTATCTAATATCATATAATAACATAAACAAACCAAAAAAAATAAAAGAAAAAAAATTTGGCAGTAGCTACTGCCATTTGAAAATTTAGAAAATTTTCTAAGTGTCTAGCGGAAGTTAACAGCCGCTCACTCCCAGCGGTAGTTAACTGCCGCTACAACGCGTGACAGTACAAAAAAAAACCAGAAAAATAAATCAAATGTAATGGATTTTAACGTTGTAATACCTGTTCTTTGATGCATTTTTTGTGTAGAAACGTCTTAGCAATCGATCAGCAATGATTTGGAGGCATGATTTTGACACAAAAATTTTGAAATGGTTTTTTTTTGGGTATGGTATAGGAATGATGTAAGGTGATGAATGAATAGGTGAGGTAGGGGTTTTCGGGTTTTGGGGGGAAAGACAGCAAAGACAGTTAACAACCGCTGGGACCCAACGACAGTTAACTGCCGACGTATCTTCCAGCGGTTGTTAACTACCGTCAGAGGCATTAAGGTCATTTACTTGTGTCAACAGGAAGTATTCTATGTCAGAAAAGCAATTTTCTTACTAAACCACTCACGAAATGTTTTACTCACTTAACGGTAAAATAATAATAATGGTCACTTACCGGCTCACAACTAATTACCACACTAGTAACTTAGTAAATAATGGTTCCCACTTGAAACACTAAAAATAATTCTCACCATGAAATTGCAAAATTACCGTTTCTCGTAAAATGACCAAAATACCCCTAAGTCCAAAATGACTAAAACACCCTTCTAACACTGAAACCCATTAAAATACACACATAGGCAATTAATCACATATTGACATAATTAAACACATATAAAAACAATTAAAATTAAATCTAGCGAAAATCAAGCTGTTACATTGTCCCCCTATTAAAAAAATGGCAATTTTGGCCCATTTCTTCCCAAAATTGCTGAGAAGACGTCAGGTGTCCCCAAACAGGGGCCATAATCGTAACTTTTTTAGAAGATAAGAGGTTAAAAGATCATATTTCCCTTATGTTAGGGGGCAAAAAGTGCAGTTTAGCCTATATTAAAACAAGTAAGTATTAGCTAGTGAAATATTTAGAAAAATAAAATCAATATATCTTTTAACTTGTATTGAGGCGTATATTCAAGAATAAACTTTTTGCACTAAAAGAACGAATATTTAGAGACACAGCTAGTAATTCTCAATCGTAATATTGGTAGTTCAAACTCATTTATATACTTTATTGAACATTGAAGTTAGTTATGCACATGGGGTACCGATATAAATTTGTACTACTATGTAACAATATCTGGAATCAAAGGCAAACTCAAGTGTAAACGACACTTGATTTTCTTTATCATGAAATAAAGCATAAAAGGTTCCTCATTACATGAGCAATGTACATCTTCAACAACCAAAACAAAAGTCTGTCTAGTTTTTTTTTCGAACAAAAAAGTATGTTTAGTTGTATTGCGGCGAAAATGATTTTAAATGAATTGATTTTGTAAAATTTATTTTATCTGAAGTGTTTCTGTTCTGATAATTATTCATACGAAAGTGAATTGACCAATACATTTAAAGTAAATTGATTGTACAAAAAAATGTATAAGTAAAAACTTCAAATTTTAAATTCAAGTTAGAACCGATTTTAGAGATAAAATCATTTTACATATCAAAACTAATTATAGATCTTTGAAATCAATTTTGGTGATCCAAAAGTGAAAGCAAATATAGACAATATGTGAAAACATTTATTTTTTTTGGTCTAGACAATATGTGAAAACTTATCCAACCGTAAATCGTAATATTGCTTCCACTAGATCAAATAAAGATTGTACTATTAAAAAAAAGAAAAGAAAAAAAAAAAACAGCCAACATCAATGCCATGAGAAAACACGACGGGATAGCCTTGTAATAAACTAAAGACAAAAAGTGAGAAAGAATATAGCCTTTGCTTTTATCATATATGTGTTGTTTCACTCACTTTAAGGCTGCAACAATAAAAAAACACGAGAGTGAAGAAAGGAATAAAAATAAAGTATACACGATCTTGACCCTTTTCTTTGTTTTATGAAATCTAGTTTTCATTACTTATAAGATGAAGTTAATTTTACTTACTTAAGATGTGATCATTTGCAACACAAGAAACACATGTTTTCGTTCTCACACACACTATAATGTATTAAACTATATTTTGTTTGTTGTGTCCATTGCATACTGAATCTTGTACATGTTTTTCTTTTTTTAATAAAAAAATACATGATAAAAGTTGTCTAATAACTTAAATATTTTTAGAGTAAACTACACTCTCATCTTCAGAAGATGTATGAATTACACTTTCCTCTCCTTTTATGTTAAAATATACATTCACCTCTCATCTTATTCAAAACATATTAGAAAACATTTCATTTCCGTCCCCTAAAAGAAGCTTGAATTACATTCTTCTCGTCTCTTATGCTAAAATCTACATTTTCCTCCCTTAATAATTTTTTTTCTATTAATCTAGCAACAAAAAAAAAATCTACCACACTATGAAGAAATATAGTATTGCAGATCCATTTGAATATAATCAAAATTTGAATGCATAATTTCCTCTTTTTTTTACTCACGATTTCATTAACATGTACTCCATCCGGTCTCAAATATAAGAAAAGATTATTTTCTTAGGTTCATTGAATAGTTAATGTATCTGGTCTACATTGTAAAACAGATACATTAATTATTTAATGAACCTAAAAAGAGAATCTTTTCTTATATTTGAGACCGGAGGGAGTATATATATATTAAAAATATTTATTTATGTTAAAATATATTAAAGTGTAGTGCATATTTTATTACTCCCTCCGTCCCGCAATAGATGACCCATTTGAAAATGTGCAATTTTGACCTAACTTGCTTTGACTGTATTTTTCTACTAATATACAAAGATAAATAATATCATATAAGATGTCGTTAGATTCGTCTCGATGAGTATTTTTAAAATATCAAATTTTCATAATTTTTTCTAATATATTATTCAAGATATTTAAGCTCAAAGTTATGCATTGACATGCGTAATAAAGTCAACTGTGTCAAGTGATGACACTAGGTCATACGCTATTTTTAGCTCAGTTTTTATGTAATTTTAGTTGAGTTCAGGTGTTTTGGCATGAATTTGAAGCTGAAAAAGGACTGCTTTGAAATTCTGAAGATGAAGGAAATTGTACTCCGATTTGGTTACATCGGGCTACGATTTGGAAGATGATTTGAGACATGTTGTCTCGTAAAAAATCGGAGTACGATTTCATGCAATCGGGCTACAATTTGACAACGCTCCTGGCATTAAATCTGACTTGAATGATCCATCGTGCTCCGATCTGCAGCATCGGAGTACGATTTACGCGTTTCTGAAAACTTTTCTATAAAAGGGGAGTCGATTTATGAAGAAAGGGTTCGCAATTTTGGAGAAGAAATCACACTTTTGGAGCTGGATCGCTGAGCAAACGGTGGAATACCACCAAAACTCATAGCCGGTCAACAAATTACATGTAATGAATTCTCTTTTGCATTTAGTTATTTGTTCTTTAGCCATGAGTAGCTAGATCTATTGTGACTAGGTCTTGAGATGATTCTGTATTAGCTTCACTGATGTAACCTGAAACTCTTGTCGTTTTATGAATATTAATCTAGTTTATTCAGTATATCTTGTGCTTAAGGCTTTTATGATATTGACACTATATAATCGATCTTAGGGTTTACTTGACTACTGGAAATAGCTCTAACTCGGAAATATCTATGCTGTTCAATCTAACGGACGATCTAGGGATAGAAAGTTGTTAGGTTGTGATAATTGAATTAATGGACTCAATAGCCTTTGATGATTATAGGTTCACCTAAGGAATTAGGGAATTATGATTAGATAAGCGGACTTAGGATCAAGGGATTGACCTAAGTTAATTTGTTAATTCGTCGTTTACTTTGTAATATTCGTAAAACATAAGAATTAGGTTGTAGTAAGTGAAATACAGATGAATCGAATGACCTAGTCATCTCTCTAAATTGTTTTTAAACCAAGAGTTATCTTTGTTATTTCAAATATTAATTGAACTCAAATCCAATTCGCCTAAGGCGACCCCCTTATTTACACACATCTTAACAACAACATTCTTGTTTAGTCGAAATCAACAGTCCCTGAGGATACGAATTATTTTATTACTTCGATATTAATTAGTACACTTGCTAATTGTCTATCAAGTTTTTGGCGCCGTTGCCGGGGACTGTTGATTAATTTCAACAAGGCAACAACGTTAATTGTTAAGATTTATGTCATTTAAATTTTTGTCTGTATATAAAAAAAATATCTATTTATTGTTGTGGTGCAGTGCTACTAAGGTATTCTTTTGCTGTGTATGCGAGGCAGAGTCCCACCTGAGGACTTGCAGTTCAATCTAGAGATCGAAAAGACCGCAAGAGCTAATCGAAAAGCAGTTCGGTTAGCTAGACTAGCTGAGAATACAAGCCAAGGTTCTTCATCAACAGAAATTCAGGCCGTTGAATCTGAACCTGAAGTCATAATCATGGGAGAACCACCACCACCACCACAAAGACCTATGATGGGGGATTATGGATTGGATGCCAACTGTGGCCATCTAACTCATGTCTTCCAACCAGCCAACCCGGTAGCCTTTGACATTAAGAGTTTTGTCCAACAAAACCTTAAGGAGAACCAATATGATGGGCGCGATGACAGAAGCCCTCATGAGCACCTGAGCCATTTCCATGAAACTTCTCAGTTCTGTGTGCCTCCCGCTCATGTCACTGAGAGCCAAAAGAAGCTTAGACTATTCCCTTTCACTCTAACCGGTAAAGCCAAAGATTGGTTGCTGTCCATACCTAGTGGAACCATTCAAACTTGGGATGAACTTGAGCTTAAATTCCTTAAGAGGTTTTTCCCTATGTCAAAATATTGGGAGAAGAAACATGAGATCACCAACTTTAAACAAGGAGAAGGTGAGACCTTGTATGATGCTTGGGAGCATTTTAACCTTTTGCTTAAGAGATGTCCTTCACATGGCCTAGATGAAAAATCTTACCTCCAAGTCTTTACTGAAGGGTTGACCGCTAACCATAGAATGTTCTTAAATGCATCGTCAGGTGGAAGTATGAGAGTCAAAACTGACCATGAAGTCCGAAACTTGATAGAGAACATGACCGAAAATGAGCATCGAACTGATGCTGAGAAAAAAAAGAGGGGAATGTTTGAGGTGAGTGACAACACTGCTATCTTGGCCAATCAAGCAGCCATGAACAAACACCTTGAAACTTTGTCTAAACAAGTCCAAGCCATAACCATGGGACAAACACAAGCCCAACATGCCCAAGTACAACAAGTGCAACAAAGGTGTGATTTTTGCCAAGGAGATCATCCAAATGGTGAGTGTACCTTAGAGGGATCCAGTGAGGAAGCCAATTACATGGGCAATTATCAGAAAAATAATCCCTACTCTAAGACTTACAATCCTGGATATGCTAAGCACCCTAACTTAAGTTACTCAAACACAAATACCCTTAACCCTCTTCTTCCTAACCCTCCACGTCAACAACCACATCAACAACAAAAACCACCAGCAGCTTGGGAAGAGGCCATGGCCAAATTTATGCAAATGACTCAAGCCAACTTGGAGGAGATGAAAGCAAGTCAGGAAGCTGAGAGAAAGAATAATGAAGCAGCCCGAAAGATGTTTGAAACTCAAATTGGGCAGATGGCGAAACAGATGGCTGAGCACACAAAGGGAGGATCCTCAGGCAACACTCAATACAATCCAAAAAATAATGAGAGTTGCAAGTCTATTGAGTTGAGAAGTAAGAAGGTGTTGACACCTTTACCTCCAAAGGTGACTAAAAAGAATGAAGCAGTTGCGGTGGAGGAGGAGGAACAAGAAGTAGTTGAAAATAATAAAGGTGTAGCTGAAAATGAACATGAAGAGAAAAATTCAGAGGGAGAAAAAAATAAAGAGGGAGAAAAAAGTAGAGAAGGTGAGAAATTGATTGATGAAGAGTCCATATTGAGGAAGACCAAAAGTCAACTTCTTGAAGAAGGGGGGAAGAGACAAGTTGTTCCGTCTTATGTGAAATTGCCCTATCCGCATTTGGCAAAGAAGAAAGAGAAGGAGGCTGGTCAATTCAAAAAGTTTATGGAGCTACTATCTCAACTACAAGTGAACATTCCGTTTAGTGAAGCCATAGAACAGATGCCGTTGTATGCAAAGTTTATGAAGGACTTGCTAACCGGAAGAAGGAAACCTAGAGATGGTGAAAACATTGCCTTGTCAGAAAATTGTAGTGCCATCCTTCAGAAGAAGCTACCTCCTAAATTGAAAGACCCAGGCGCTTTCACCATCCCTTGCACTATTGGGAAGGTGAATGTTGGAAGAGCATTATGTGACTTGGGGGCTAGCATTATGTTATTCTGGCACGTTAGACTTACGATGTTCTAAACGATGTTCCAACACAGGACACAGTAAATAGATGTTGTATATGATGTTTTGAACATTAAGCTAACAGACATAAATATAAAAAAGCAAATAATAGACAGGAAAGAAAAGAGGCACAGAGAATTGTTAACCCAGTTCGGTGCAACGTCACCTACATCTGGGGGCTACCAAGCCAGGAAGGAAATCCACTAGTGTAGTCCGTATTCAAAAGCTCTCAGCAAACCACGTTTGCACTTAAGACCTAGGACCTACCCCAACTAGACTTCAACCTAGGAACTCCTAGATTTGAGATCACATCTCACTCCCTTACAACAGATCACAATCCCCTGTGATTCCCAAATTACAGACTCAATTCAAATGAGGTTACCCTCGAAAAACAACAACTTGCAACCTTGCTTAAAAGCTTAGATGCAGTCCACAATCTACCTAGCTCCTTGCTTAAAAGCTTCGGATTAGTGCACAGTATTACAACTCAAAGCACAGTCCTAAACATGTATCAAGATGATACACGAAAGGCTCACAATATGTATGACTCAAAACCTAAACAAAAACTCTATTTGTTGCACAATGTCTTGAATGAATATCTTCAGGTCTTGCAGCCTTTTATATACTGAAGCAAGGCGTGTCATTCCTTCAATCATGCTTCAGATCGGATCAGTGACTTCTTCATTAAGCAATGGACGGATATAGAAACTCCTATAAAATAGGCTTTATTAAAAGTCACATAAAAATACTTTCCTAAGTCATTTCATCAATTCCTTAAGAAATCACATATGTTCTGATCTCTTCATAATTGCACACGGTTCATACCAACACATGCTGGTGTGGATTCCTTCAATCAAGCAAGCGCGTGCGTAAACATAGGTCAGGCCCAGAACGTACAGAACAACTCTTGATGTTGGAACATTGTGTTTTACATCTGAAGTGAATATTTGTTTTAGGCAAAAGTGAAGCCAACATACAAATATCCAACAATCTCCCCCTTTGGCAAATTTTTGGCTAAAACAAATTCAGCCCACACCTGTTAAAAACAGAGAGATAGCACACGCAACCTTTCCTTCAATCTTCACAAATAAAATCTTCCTTGAAGAAAGGTTCACATTCTCAGACTTCATACCAAAATATAGTTCTTCAGTCTTCACACATAATCTTCAGGACTAGAAGAATTATATTACATGTCTCAGATAATGCTTCCATACACAACAATTAACATATGGAAATGAGCAGACTAGAAGGTATCAGAGAGAAGATCAGAGTTATGCAGCAAAGGACGTATAAGGAAAAATAAATTCCTGTACATCCTAACAGACAGTCAACTGTCACAACACGCTACTTAGAGAAATAGGAATATAGTACTCAGTAGCTCAAACCATCAGGATGTTCCAACATCCACAGGAACATTCAGGGGAACAGAAGCTTACTCCTCCTCAAGGAGTACAAACAGATATTCTTTACTCCCCCTAAATATGTGCACAAAATAGAATCATACTCGAACTAGATCAATACGAAAACATGCATGCATAAACACAGAAGACTTCAACACATGAACACATCCATCAGAATGTCTCAACATCAATAGGCACATTATCACATTATCTGAACACTAATCCTCCTACTTCAATTAAACATAAGTCAAGTCATGCATATAGTCATGCATATCTACTCCCCCTTTTTAGCCATAAAATATGCCAAACTATTTGAATATAACAGATAAGCAGTCTTCAAAGCATGAGAAGTGTAACATACGAGTACCAAGAAACATAAAGTGCAGGAAAATATGCTGTTACAGACCATAGCACATATAGTGCACAAAATATCCAGGGCATAGCCAAAAAAAAACAAATACAGCAAAAGAAACAGAAAAGAAAATTATTCTTCTGCCTCAGCTGCTCCCAGATTCATCTTCTTCTTCATTCTTCTCACCAGCTTCCCCATCTTCATTTTCTGCTTCTTTATCCTCTTCCTCAGATTCAGCCTCATCATCATCTTCTTTTTCACTCTCATCCTCCTTATCTTCTGTACCAGCATCCTGTCCTTCCAGAGTGTGGATCATCAGCTCAAACTTAGCCTTCCTTTCATCCAGCATGACACAGGTGTCTTTCAAGGCCGCAATGATCTCTTCCTTCGTCATAATACCTGTATTAGGAGCAGAGGCAGATGTTCCAACAAGATCCGGAGCATGATGAGATTTAAACAGTTTCTGGTGGAAGGTGAGAGGTGATTCCCTTTTCATAGCCAGATCAGTAGTAGAGATGATAGCAGGGTGTTGGCTCAGAATGATCTTACACAGCAAGGTGGGAAAAGCAATAGGCAATTTCACAGCATCAGTCTTAGCATGCCTCATGGTCTGATCAAAGACATATCTCCCAATGTCCATTTTAGTCTTAGTTCCTACAGCATAGATGAACCTAGCTAAACCAGTTGTAATATCTGAAGAGTGAGTGGTGGGAACCCAATTAGCAGCACCAATTTTGTTAAGAACTGCATACTTCATACTCAGTTTTCCAGAAGAAATCTTCCCTTTCTTTGGCCAAGTTCTCACCGTGTTGGCTGTGATTTCTTTGCAGATTTGATTGTCAGTGGCTTCTACCTCAGCAACACCTCCTTCAACACCTAGAAAGCTATTTATGATGTTGGGTGAGAAGTTGACACATTCTCCTCTAACATATACCTTTTGATAATCTTTCTTGAGAGGATTGTCACAGTCTTTAGGAATATTTACCAAGAACTCTCGGACCAGCTTTTCATAGCAATCTCCTAGCTTGCACACTGTTTTCTCCAGTCCAGCCTCTTTAATCAAACTCATTACCTCTTGAATTTTCAAGGCTTCTTCACTCAGCTCTCTTTCCAAAGCAAGTCTCCTATGGAAGATAAATTTCCACCTCTGAGCAAAACTTGGGAGATGAAAAGACACTTTGTCAATGGGCACGTCTTCTACAACCAGTAGATCTTTCTTATCAGCTTTCTTGGAATCAGTGGAAACGATGTTTGAAACATCCTTCTCAACATCATACTCAGACTCACTTGAAGAAACAACCTTTCTCTTTTTCGAACTCCCAGCAGCAGCTTTCACCATTACTTTACTCCAACTTTTCTTAGGACCAACACCAGCAGCCATTGTCCTTCTTTTGGGTGTTTCAGTCACAGGGGTATCAGTTTTCTTTGAGGTTTGGCTAACAGCAGGAACAACCTTACCTTTGTTACTTCTTAGTCTCTTGGCCATGCTATTACCAGGAGTTTGTGTCTGAGGAACATCCTCTAGATTGAGTTTATCAACATCTACCACTCCTTTATCACTTTCTTCTGCTTCTTCATCATTCCTTTTAGAACCATCACCAGAGACACTACCTTCTTCTGTTTGGGTTTTCTCCACAGACTTTTCGGGACCAATCTCCTTGTCAGAATCTGACTCAACACTAGGTACCTTTTCAACACTCACATCCTCTTCTTCACCAGATGACTTAGCAAGTTCACCTAGGGATGTGCTAACATCCGGTTCAACATTCTCTTGACCTAGGGTTTCTTCGGGGTTGTTTTCAACAGAGGCCTCAGTACCAGTTTCCTTTTTCGATTTGTCTAAATTCATGTTCTCAGTACTCTCTATAGCATCATTCAGATCTTCTAACCCTAGTTTTCTATCAGATACAGGTTCATCAGGAATTTGAGTAGAAATAGGATTACCTTTTTCACGATTCGGTGTTGCAAAATCTGAGGGAATCTTTGAATCGTCACCAGCGTTAGTATCACTAACAGCAGAGTCTTTCTCCGTCGTCTTAAAAGGATTCTCCTTTTCATAGAGATCTGTCATGGTTAGGGCTTGCTTGGATTCACCCTTCTTTGTGATCTTCCTCTTCTTAGTGGAGGACTTCTCAGCAATTTTCTTCATAGATTTTGCAGGAGGGACAGTGTTGAGTGGCTTGACCATTTTAGGGACAGAGGAACTGGTGTCATGTTGAGTGGCGGCTTTTATTTCAGAGGAAACAGGGGTGCCCTTTTTGTATTTCATGATGGACAAGAGAAATGATATGGGATGAGAAGGAAAGATTGAAGATTGATTTGAATAAGAATGAGTGTGAACTGTTTTGAAAGGTTTTGCGAGAAGAAAGAGAATGACAAGGGTTAGGAGTGATATATGTGGTATGATTGCGGTTGGTAGAGAGAGGGAAGTTAATTGGGGAAAATCGCCTAAATATGCGTGCCCTAATAAACGTGAAGCACAACCTTCTTTTGCACGCTTTCCCTTAGTTAACTGCTATAACTTCTTCCTTGATGAAATGTCCAGTTTGTCCTTTATTTTTCTAAATTTTTTAAGACCCAACAATTCTTCCAAATCATCACTTACTGTTTCTTCTGTTGGGATGCAACTGATTTCTTCTCTAGGATTTCTACTCAGATTTTTTTGAAGTTTCTCAATTTCTAGAGGTGAGCCTCTTGTTACTTCCTGAGAGTGTGAAGTCCTTTGATCTTTCTGATGTTTCAGCATCCTATCCAACATGTCAACATGTTCTTCAGGGATCCATTTGTAGCAGTCATTCTTGGTTCTTTTTCCTTGCATAAGAACTCGTCCCTCCTTATTTGTTACCCTGCATCCAAGTTTATTGAATCTTACCTCCAGACCCTGGTCACACAGCTGACTCACGCTGATTAAATTTGAGAAGAGTCCTTCAACAAATAAGACATTATCAAGTTTAGGTAGCTTATTACTGATCAACTTACCTTTACCTCGTATTTCTCCCCTACCATCATCACCAAAAGTTACATGTCCTTTTTCACAAGGTCTTATGTATTCGAAATAGTTATCATTCCCAGTCATATGTTTGGAACAACCACTGTCAAAATACCAAACTTCTTTTGATATTGGTTTTTTAGACGTGTGTCCTACCAAGCCAACGTTGTCACTCTTAGGCAACCATTTGTGATTAAATTTACACGGATAACCGTATAGTTTGTAGCAGAAAGGTCTAATGTGACCTTTTCTTTTACAATGATGACAAATCCATGGGCGAGTTTCCCTTTTCTCATGCAGATGTTGTTGAGAAGGTTCCAACATTGTCTTGTTGTCAGAGGTTCCACCATTTCCTGAAGTGTCTGTAACCTTATGCTTCTTAGGTTCTTCTTTTCTTATCAATCCATGATCTTCCACAACATATGCAATTTTTTTGTTGCGTTGCTTTCGATTTAGAGATTGATAATTGAAATTTATACCTTTTGTTTGTGTCTTGGCCTCACCTGCTACAGCATTATTCAGAGATGTAGACTTGTTTTCAACCTGTATTTTTAATTCTCCAATTTGTGAGTTTAAACATGTTACCTCAACATTGAGATCAGATACTTTTGTCAGAAGAGCCCTTTTATCTGCAAGGAGTTGATTATTTATCTTCTTTTGTTCTCCTAACATCTTACAGATTTCAGTGCTTCTAGCATGCAGATCCTTATATGCAGTAACTAGGTCATCATATTCTAATTCATCATCACAAGATTCATCATCAGAGTAAATTTTTCCTGTTAGAGCAGTTACTTGTCTAGAGAACATACCTTCATTTAATCTTTCAGACACATTCTTCTCAGACCAAGCACTATTGAGGCTTTTCTTGTGGAAGTTAGTGCATTCTGTTGTTAAGTGACCAAAACCTCCACATTCACTACATTGATCTTCCTTGTCTTTCTGTTTTTCTCTGATGTTGGACTTAATGTTCTGACCATTTGTTGCCAAACTCACAATTTTGTTGAACAGTTTTCCTAGGAGAACTACAGACTCAGTCAAGTTTTCATTATTTCCAAGATTCCCTTGAGCTTTTCTAATGCCAGTAGAATGATCTTCCTTTTCAACCCTGTCGTTGATGATGATTTCAAAATTCTGAAGAGATCCAATGAGCTCTTCTATCTTTATTTCAGAAATGTTTTGAGCTTCTTCTATAGCAATGACTTTCATGTCGAATCTTTTGGGAAGCGTCCTGAGAATTTTTCTGACCAGTTTCTCTTCAGACATCTTTTCCCCAAGAGTGTCAAAATTATTAGACATGTCAAGAATGTTCATGTAGAATTCTTGAATATTCTCATCTTCCTTCATGGTCAGTTTTTCAAACTGAGTGGTTAGAAGCTGTAATCTAGATTTTTTAACTCCTGAGGTGGCTTCATAAGTAATTTCCAGAATTTCCCATGCCTTTTTAGCAACATTGCATTGTTTAATCATTCTGAACACATTTTGATCAACCCCGTTGAAGATAGCATTTAGAGCCTTAGAATTTGCTAGTGACAATTCATCTTCAGGAGCAGTCCACTCCTCTTCCGGTTTCAGGACAGTTGTTTTGTTTCCATCTTTGTCAAGGACAACTGGATGTTCCCAACCTCTTAACACTGCTTTCCAGGTTTTGCTATCTATGGACTTTAGGTATGCACACATACGTGACTTCCAGTAGTCATAATTTGTTCCATCTAACAAAGGTGGTCTGTTAATGAATCCTCCTTCTTTCTCCATATTTCCAGAATAGATCTCCTCTAGATCTCACCCAAATACAGGCAGGGTGCCTGCTCTAATGCCAATTGTTATTCTGGCACGTTAGACTTACGATGTTCTAAACGATGTTCCAACACAGGACACAGTAAACAGATGTTGTATATAATGTTTAGAACATTAAGCTAACAGACATAAATATAAAAAAGCAAATAATAGACAGGAAAGAAAAGAGGCACAGAGAATTGTTAACCCAGTTCGGTGCAACGTCACCTACATCTGGGGGATACCAAGCCAGGAAGGAAATCCACTAGTGCAGTTCATATTCAAAAGCTCTCAGCAAACCACGTTTGCACTTAAGACCTAGGACCTACCCCAACTAGACTTCAACCTAGGAACTCCTAGATTTGAGATTCCATCTCACTCCCTTACAATAGATCACAATCCCCTGTGATTCCCAAATTACAGACTCAATTCAAATGAGGTTACCCTCGAAAAACAACAACTTGCAACCTTGCTTAAAAGCTTAGATGCAGTCC
Source organism: Medicago sativa (assembly GCF_051527215.1). Lineage (NCBI taxonomy): Eukaryota > Viridiplantae > Streptophyta > Magnoliopsida > Fabales > Fabaceae > Medicago > Medicago sativa. Next base: position 51,347,917 of record NC_140751.1, on the reverse strand, counting down.
ACAATCTACCTAGCTCCTTGCTTAAAAGCTTCGGGGTAGTGCACAGTATTACAACTCAAAGCACAGTCCTAAACATGTATCAAGATGATACACGAAAGGCTCACAATATGTATGACTCAAAACCTAAACAAAAACTCTATTTGTTGCACAATGTCTTGAATGAATATCTTCAGGTCTTGCAGCCTTTTATATACTGAAGCAAGGCGTGTCATTCCTTCAATCATGCTTCAGATCGGATCAGTGACTTCTTCATTAAGCAATGGACGGATATAGAAACTCCTATAAAATAGGCTTTATTAAAAGTCACATAAAAATACTTTCCTAAGTCATTTCATCAATTCCTTAAGAAATCACATATGTTCTGATCTCTTCATAATTGCACACGGTTCATACCAACACATGCTGGTGTGGATTCCTTCAATCAAGCAAGCGCGTGCGTAAACATAGGTCAGGCCCAGAACGTACAGAACAACTCTTGATGTTGGAACATTGTGTTCCACATCTGAAGTGAATATTTGTTTTAGGCAAAAGTGAAGCCAACATACAAATATCCAACACATTAATCTGATGCCACTCTCTATGATGAAAAAGTTAGGATGCGGGGAGCCCAAACCAACAAAGATGACTCTCACACTGGGCGATCGTTCTATTTCTCATCCTTATAGAGTGTTGGAAGATGTATTGGTAAAGGTAAATGATTTGATGTTTCCTGCTGATTTTGTAATATTAGACATAGAGGAAGATGAGGAGACACCCTTACTGTTGGGAAGACCAACGGGAAGAGCTTTGATTGATGTTGAGATGGGAGAAATGATACTTAGATTTCAGAATGAACAGGTAGTATTTAATATCTTTGAGGCCATGAAGCATATGAATGATCGTCCTCAGTGCTATAGGGTTGATGTTATTGATAATCTGGTTGATGAAACAAATCAAGAAGAGACTCCTATGCAACCCTTAGAAAGAGTGATGGCAAATTCAATTGAAGTTTGTGAGAAGGACACTAATGATGAGGTTGATGAGTGTGTGCAGCAATTGAAGGAATTGAAAGTTGAATCCTCAAGCAGAAAATTTGAAGTTTTAGAAGCAAAAAGTGAGGAGAAAACAGCTGCACCAGAATTGAAAGAACTCCCATCCCATTTGAAGTATGTGTTTTTAAGTGAAGATTCCAGCCATCCAGCTATCATAACTAGCACCCTATCCTCTCTTGAAGAAGAAAAACTGATGAGAGTTCTTAAAGAAAACAAGGCAGCTCTTGGGTGGCACATATCAGATTTAAAGGGAATCAGTCCAGCATATTGTATGCATAAAATCCATTTGGAGGCTGAATACAAACCGGTGGTCCAACCCCAAAGGTGCCTTAACCCCACGATGAAAGAAGTTGTCAAGAAGGAGGTTCTTAAGTTGTTGGATGCAGGAATGATTTACCCAATTTCAGATAGTGCTTGGGTGAGTCCCGTGCATGTGGTACCAAAGAAAGGAGGGATGACCGTGGTGGCAAATGAAAAGAATGAGTTGATCCCTACTCGGACGGTGACTGGTTGGAGAATGTGTATAGACTACCGAAGGCTGAATTAGGCTACTAGGAAGGACCATTTTCCTTTACCTTTCATGGACCAGATGTTGGAGAGGTTGACTGAACAAGCTTTCTATTGTTTTTTGGATGGATATTCGGGGTACAACCAGATATCGGTGTCTCCGGAAGATCAGGAGAAGACAACATTCACATGCCCGTTCGGTGTGTTTGCCTATCGAAGAATGCCCTTTGGATTGTGCAATGCACCAGCCACTTTCCAAAGGTGCATGCTTGCTATCTTTGCAGACTTGCTGGAGAAGAACATAGAGGTATTTATGGATGACTTTTCTGTTTTCGGTAAGTCTTTTGATGATTGTTTACACCACTTGCATGTTGTTCTTAAGAGATGCATTGAAACTAACCTTGTTTTAAACTGGGAAAAATGTCACTTTATGGTGACCGAAGGTATAGTTTTGGGGCATAAGATCTTTGGGAAAGGCATCCAAGTTGATCAGGCAAAAATTGAGGTTATAGAAAAACTTCCTCCTCCCATCAATGTGAAGGGGGTGAGGAGTTTTTTGGGGCACGCTGGTTTTTATAGGCAATTTATAAAAGATTTTTCTAAAATCGCTAAGCCCCTCTGTAACCTTCTGGTTAAAGAAAATGATTTTGTTTTTGATGCTGAATGTTTAGAATCGTTTTCTATAATTAAGAACAAGTTGGTCACTGCGCCGGTAATCATTGCACCAAATTGGGACCTCCCATTTGAACTATTGTGTGATGCAAGTGATTATGCGGTTGGAGCAGTGCTTGGCCAACACCATGAGAAAATTTTCCATGCCATCTATTATGCAAGCAAGGTTTTAAATGAGAACCAAGTCAATTATGCGACTACTGAAAAAGAGTTGCTTGCTATAATATTTGCTTTGGAAAAATTTCGCTCGTATCTCATTGGATCCAAAGTTGTTATTTTTACAGATCATTCAGCCCTAAAATTTTTGCTTACTAAGGGGGACTCAAAACCCCAGTTGCTGAGATGGATACTTTTGCTGCAAGAGTTTGATGTGGAAATCAGAGACAAGAAGGGAGTAGAAAATGTGGTGGCTGACCACCTCTCTCGGTTGGAGGATGAAGAGGTTACTAAGAAAGAGAAGGCCATTGAGGCCGAATTCCCAGATGAGAAATTGTTTGTGGTGGCTGAAAGGCCATGGTTTGCAGACATGGCAAATTTCAAAGCAGGGAATTTGATTCCCGAAGATTTCACATATCAACAGAAGAAGAAATTCTTCAAGGAGGCAAATTTTTATGTATGGGACGACCCATACTTGTTCAAAACTAACGCTGATGGTTTGTTGCGTAGATGTGTTGCAGGTGATGAAGTGAAAAGTATTATGTGGCACTGCCATAGCTCAGCTTATGGAGGCCACCACAGTGGCGAACGGACCGCAGCCAAGATCTTGCAAAGCGGCTTTTGGTGGCCAACCTTATTTAAGGATTGCCACGAGTTTGTCAAACAATGCGATAAGTGTCAGAGAACAGGTAACATCTCTAGGAGGAATGAGATACCCCTTAAGGGAATCCTTGAGATTGAACCATTTGATTGTTGGGGCATTGATTTCATGGGTCCATTCCCATCCTCCTACTCTAATCTCTATATCCTTGTTTGTGTTGATTATGTGACTAAATGGGTGGAGCCAATTGCTTGTATAGCCAATGATGCCCATACTGTTGTCAATTTTTTGAAGAAAAATATCTTTCCTAGGTTTGGAACCCCTAGGGTCTTGATTAGTGATGGGGGGAAGCACTTTTGCAATAAGTACTTGGAAAGTGTTCTTTCAAAATATAATGTCAAGCACAAAGTTGCTACTCCCTATCATCCTCAGACCAGTGGGCAGGTAGAAGTGTCGAATAGACAACTGAAACAAATCCTAGAGAAAACAGTAGCATCATCTAGAAAAGATTGGTCTAAAAAGCTTGATGATGCACTGTGGGCCTATAGAACTGCTTATAAAACTTCCATTGGTTTCTCGCCATATCAGTTAGTTTATGGAAAGGCTTGTCACTTACCAGTTGAGTTAGAGCATAAAGCCTATTAGGCCATTAAATTTTTAAACTTTGATCATACTGTAGCTGGTAAGGAGAGACTTCTGAAACTAAATGAATTGGAGGAAATGAGGTTGCAAGCATATGAGAATGCACTAATTTACAAGGAAAGAACAAAAAAATATCATGATCGTAACCTTGTGCTTAGAGAGTTTTATGCTGGGCAACCAGTGTTATTGTTCAATTCTCGTTTGAAGTTGTTTCCAGGTAAGTTGAAATCCAAGTGGTCTGGGCCGTTCATAGTAAAGGAAGTGTCACAACACGGAGCTGTTGAGGTGACAACACCTGATGGTGAGTGGAGTTTTAAGGTGAATGGGCAAAGGTTGAAGCCCTATCACGGAGGGGATATGCCCAAAGAAAGAGTGGGCCTGGTACTTTCCGACTATTAAGAGGTCATCAGAAGCCAAGCTAATGACGGAAAACGAGCGCTGAGTGGGAGGCAACCCACTGGTTTTATGCTTCAGGTAATTTTACATTTTCTTGTTAAAAAAAAAAAAAAAATTTGAGTGGAAACATATGAGAAATCGTAGTACGAAGGAACTAAATCGGACTACGATTTGCTGTCTCGAAGAAAAAAATTTCTTTCGTAAAAAATCGTAGTCCGATTCTCCTCAATCGGACTCCGATGTTTCCACCTAAAAAAAAAAAGTGAATCGGGCTACGATTTCATATCGGAGTACGATTCCCCAGAGGCTGACAAGCTATTTTGTCACGTAAAAAATCGTAGCCCGATTTGAGGAAATCGGACTACGATTATTGAAACCTTTTTCAAATGTGACCGTTACAAAGAGAAATCGGGCTCCGATTTTTGCTGTTCCTATAAATACCTGAACCATCATTTGCATCCGTACACACCCTTTTGAGGCGAAGCCCTGCCAAAATTTTTCTCTGAACCGCAAACCACATTTCTAACGCATATATGGTATTTTTTATGCATATATATCGTATAAAAACAAATATAATTTAAAACAAAATTAAATTAAAAAAAAACCCTTTAAACGTTGTCTTTTTGTTTTACAACCTCTGAATAAGCATATAATAACTCGATAAACTATAGATCACGTCTTATATGTTTGTCATAATAGTATTTGTATTCTTATAGAGCATAAATGTTCGTGTTAATGAGAGCCCAATTAACCAAGTCGATATCATGGTTTTAATTGTGGAATTCTGCTCTTCTCCCAACACATTTTGCTCGCGCCCAACTGAAATACTTAAAATACCCCTGTGTTAGTTAAGTAACGCAAGTGTTAAAAACTCACGCAAGTGTTATTTATTTTCTAATTTATTTGTTCACTATTCTAATTTATTTATTTATTCAAATTAATTTATTTACGTTATTCTAATTTACTTATTTACTTTATTCTAATTTTTTTGTTAACTTTATTCTAATTTATTTATTTACGTTATTCTAATTTATTTTTTTTTAAAGATTATTCTAATTTATTTATTCACATAAAATAAATATTTATTCGAATTTATTATATTCATTAAATAAATTCAAATGTAAATAAAAAGAAATTAACAAAATTAATATTTATTCGAATTTATTCATTAAATAGAAAATCAGAAAATAAAAGTAAATATAAATAAAAAGAAATGAACAAAATTAATATATATAACAACATCTCATTTTATTAATAGAATTCATACAATAATTGATACATTTATTCAATTTCACTAAATCTACTTATTTTCTTTTTACCTTCATGGGGTAAAAAGTGATCAGCCTTGGGGTAAATAGTGACCAGCGTTCTTGGGGTAAAAGGCGTCATCAACGGCTAAATCTAAATTTGGTTCTTTTTAAACCCCAAGAAGATTCTTTTTACCCACGGCAAAAAGTTTTTGGGGTAAAAAGAAGAAAATTTAATTTCATCCCAAGGGTTTATCTCTTTTTCCCCAAGCCAGCTAGCCACTTTTTACCTCAAGCCTGACCACTTTATACCTCAAATGGGTAAAAAGAGACTATAGACTATTGAAGAAAAAAGAAGAGAAATAGGGGAGAGAGTGAGGAGAGCTTGAATGTGAGATGGTGTGAGGAAATGGAGAAGTTTGGAGGGGTATTTACAGGTGGTAATGGTAAAATAGGTTATAACTACCATAAATGTAGTAAAAAAAACGTGAAAAACTTAAAAAAAAAAGTGTAAAAACCATTAAAATGCATTGACCAAAGTCCAAAAAACGTGTGTTTTTGAGCTCTGACCAACCGGCCAACTTGCGTGAGTTAACTCGCGCATCGGCCAAAGGAGCGTGACTTAAGTTACGCAGAGATATAAGGTGCGTGAGTTAAGTCACGCTGCGTGACTTAACTAACGCATGGGTATATTTGGCAAATAAGCTGAGCGCGAGCAAAATGTGCCGAGAGAAGAGCTGAATTCTTAATTGTGGTCTCTGTTGCAGTTGTTGCGACGTGTATAGTGGATCTTGCGGTGTGAAATGATTATTAATTTTCACAAACTATAGTCACCGCCATACCAATATATTATTTACCCACCATATTAGAGTCTTAGTATACTGATTGGGAGGTGATTAAACTACATAGTTGAGAGACAATTAAAAGTACATTTTTTTCATTAGATACGAAGTAGATTGTGATTTGCGGTTCTTAAATTTTAATTTTAGGTGTGAATATTAGAACAAGCATGGAAGAAATCACCTTACGTGGTTCTTAAATTTCAAACCATTGTGGATATCAAAAAGTGATTGAAAAAGTGATCATCTTACTTCTTTCTTCTTTTTTTCATTGGTTCTTGAAGGTTTAATTGGATTAATTCGAGATGTTATAGCTTATAAGTAAGTTTAAGGGAATTTGGCGACACAAGTTTGTATCTAGGTGCCTCTCAACACTACTAGGAAAGTAAAATTAGTAAGAGAAAAAATAAAATTTCTCACAAATTCTTTGGTCATAAAATTTAGTGACGGAATTAGAGAGGGATTTCATGTTTTCCCTCACTAATTTTTGTTTTATTAGTAGTACAAATACATTACGTTGGTTGCACCTTGCTTATTGTAGTAGTTAGGGCTAAGAATTTGTTGGTTATGAAGGTTGTTTTCATGTGGTTTGAGTTCATGTCAATGTTGAGAGTTGATTTTGTAAAAATAATTTCGTAGGGTTGAATGTGAGAAATTCATTTATCTGTATGACCAATGATTTTTTAAATCAAAATAGTGTTCTTGACTTTTAAGAATCAAGGACTTTTTGGTGAAACTCTTGTGTGGATCACAATAATTTAGACACAAGATTTGGATAAACATAGAAAGAAAAAAGAATTAAATAATGTGTATTTTTCAAATAATTAAATGATATGTGTATTTGATGTGTATGCCCAAAATTTTGTGACCATTCATGCATTTTCTTGTTTCTTTTATGCAAATTGAGAAGTGTGTCTATTTATTAGTTGAAGTTGGATGTCGAACGAAGGTGGTTAAGGACATCTCAAATTAGATATGTTAGTTTAGTTAAGAATTATATTTTTTTTTTTGGTGATCTAAGAATTATATTAAGTGCTAAGAATTCCATATTAGATGAGATAAGAGTTGAACATGGATTTATAATTGGATATAGTTCTCACAATAAAAGCTTATTTGAGTATTTTTTTAAAGAAAAGGTTAACCCCAACTCAAATTCTAAGATTTATTAGAGTCTATCCAAAATTTGTTGAGTCGCTTCTATTCGGTTTCACTATCGAGCCACTAAAGTCACACTATGGATGTCTAATCCTAGATATGAGGGATGTGTGTCAAGATTTCCACAAAATGTCACTGGTATGGTAATGAGATTGTTGTCAACCTAAATGTAAGACAATTTGGTTAATTTTCCTTATTTACCTGTTGATGAAAAGTTATTTATGGGGTGGGGAGGCATAAAGTTTCAATTGAAGATTTATTATTTAAGTGTGTCCTTAGATGTAAAGAGTGGAACCTTAGTATTTGACTCCCTGATTTTTGTTACTTATATTATTCGAGGGTGGAGGAATGAAATTTTTGGTTAATCTAAGAATCTTCTAGAAATTTGTTCTCATGGATTTTTTGGTTCATCTAGGAATCATGAAATGTGTGCTATCTTTTTAAGGTTGGTGGCAAAGTTATTCTTTATGGTATTACTCCCTCCGGTCCTTAATATAAGAAGAAAAACCAAAAAACATCAAAACCAATGTCAGCATTAATTGTTGTAACTTTTTAAACATTTTTACAAATATACCCTTATAGAATATTGTGAAACATTAAATACATCAACTAATATTAAAAAGGAAAACATTAAATGAGGGGTAAAAAAAGTCTTTTAAGCAATAACTATCCTTAAAAGTTGTGACATTTGCTTATAAATAGGACCAAAACTTTTTTTGAAAATTTTCTTATATTAAGGACCGGAGGGAGTACATTAGAGCGTTATCTTGAAAATGATTCTAAGCAAAGGTTAAAGGCTAATGATGTTTCTTTTATTGAAAGTATTAACATGTGGCATTAGGGTATAAGTTAGGAAACTAAATATATAAGATTAAAATTTTGAAAATTGTATATTCAATATCTTAAAAGTTTGAAAAATTATATTCTTAATACAAATCCTTTTTTTTAATTCTCTTTCTAATTCCTTAACTTGTGTTAAAATGACGAATGACTCTTACTTTATTAATAGTAATGTGTTGATCTCTTGTATCCTTTAATTACGTATGAGCTTCACATATGGTTGTAAAAGAGTTGAAGTACAACAATTCTCTTAATTATTTATATATCATATCACAAATAAAACTAAAATGTGGTTAGTTAAAGTTAAAGATATTATATATATATATATATATATATATATATATATATATATATATATATATATATATATATATATGTATGTATGTATGTATGTATGTATGTATGTATGTATGTATGTATGTATGTATGTATAGGTTAACATTTTTCCTCATTTTAGTTTCCATAAACCTTCATGTATTGCCACTAGCTAGCTACGTATATTAATAACTAGTCCAATCTCAAGAAGTGGTAAAGTGGCAAACTAATAAATAATGGGTCATGTTAACTTGTGCCCTTAGGAAACATGTTAAGGAATCCAAAAGTAGAAATATTCCCTCAACTTTTGTGCATCCTATTTATCTCAAATTCAAAAATTAAATTCAATGTACGCATTCCAACAAAATAGTTGATTGATTAACTTGTGCCTTAACGGCACAAATTAGCTTTTCCCATATATAATAGTATGCTAATAACCACAACTATTTCAGAGAAAATCTTGTGTGGACCAGGACCAAGAATTTTGGTTTGGTCACACACACAAAAATTTGCCTTCTCTCTCTTCTCTTCTCTCTTCTCCATTTTCTCTCTCTTCTCTCTTCTCTCTTTGTGTGTGACCAAACCAAAATTCTTGGTCCTGGTCCACACAAGTTTTTCTCAACTATTTCAATACCAAATTCCTATCCAAAAGAACAAAACTCAGGTGATACAAGTGCTTTATAATTCAGATCTAGGATTAAAGATGGTGCAAAATATTAGAACTATCTTGCTTCACTCCTCTTACTTTGTAGTAGCCTCATACGGTTGACTTTTAGGAAAGCCACGTGTAATTCATCTTCTATTCCCACTTTTTTTTTCTTCTTTCAAATCCCATATGTTACTACTACAGGGTACAGATTGTTTGTTGTTCAAAAGAAAAGTTAATAAAAAGGAATAATTAAAAGATAAATCTTTTTAAATTCATGTATTTTGGAAGTCTAAAGGATATTTACTTGCATTGTTTTACTTTTATGCCAAAAGTCATCAAATTAAAGGTCTAATGTTCTTTATAAAATTTTGTTGTTAAAGGTGTTCGTGGCAAAGTCTTGGATGCAAAAACTAGAATTAAATTGTATGGCCCTGAAGAAGTTGAAGACCAAGGTAAGTTTTCAATGAATTGACTCTTATGATACCAAGCCATGGTCATTATGTAATGTTTAGGAATTTGTGAACTATATTAATAATAGTTCTCGTATTTTTTCATAAACAAATTGGTTTTTTTAAAAGGTGAAAGATTGAAAAAGATACAATAGTTAAAGAAAAGCTAAGAATAAAAAGATACAGTAACCGAATAAATTGGTTTTTTCCGAAAAGGTTAATGATTGAAAAAGATACATTAGTTAAACAAAAGCTAAGAATAAAAAGATACAGTAACAAAATGAATTGGTTTTTTCTAAAAGGTCAAAGATTGAAAAAGGCACCAAAGCAACAAATCCGTCAAACCAAAATGAAAAATGATAATAAACTAACAAAAAAAAATTACTCATAAACATTTGAGTGGTTTAATGCTACATAAATATAATAATAAGAAAAACCATCAACTTTAGACTTAATCCATGACAATACCAATAGTGCAACTATGTCAAAGGGTGAACATGAAAGATGTTCCTTATAATCGAAAAACACATGGTTATGATGCTTCCAATTACGACATGGATACTAACCAAATTGAATGAAGACATTCATGTAATTGTTAACCATAAGATACCAAACATATACATTTGACAACATTACAAGAGTTATCGTATGTCAACATACAAGCTGATACCTAACCAAATAGAACATCCTACCATAGTTAACCAGTAATAGGATAATGAGTAAACAAATGTTTGGATGTTTTGTTCAAATTACATCATTCCACGCACATATGAGATGCTAGATTTTGTACCGCTCGGTTGATTAAATTAATTTGAGTTGTAAGGTGGTTATTTAGTAATCTCAATGTATACAACAAAATCTTCAATGAAATTAAATTAGCCAAGTAACTCTAGATAAAGGAGAATCTGATACAATTTCAAAATTTTGATACCAACACATAAGCTTCTTTTACGGAAAACAAATCTTTGATATTAAATTCTCAAATTCAAACACCGTCCGAATCATCATGCATAGTAATATTGGATGATAAATCTATACACTCCTCCACAAGCTCTACCTCCAAAACAAACAAGGAGAAAAGTGCTTTAGTTTGAAGTCATGCTTTGAGAATGCTTATGGTTTTGTAAGTTGTCAATATTTTAATTATGTTATGTGTCATACGGAGTTTGGTGGTTATGCGGTGGATGAAGACATGTACCAAATTAACTTCGATTTTGATTTTAGCAAATGGTAGTCCTTCAGAAGATTTTGGGGTTTGTAGAAGGGATGAGACATACAGGCCCCATTGATACCATTTTTTTCTCCATTCTATTGAATGAGTTTTTTTTCTTCCAGAAACTACATTTAACTTTCATACGAAATTGCGACAAATTTGAGATAAAATTATTCAATTTATAACACGAGTGTTATAAGAGATGGTTTGTTCGAAATATGTCTAAAATTAATATTCGGTACGAAATTTGTGTGAAGTTTGTCCTTAATTACTTTTTATTTTGTTTTTATATTCGTGAGAAAATCATTTTTTTCTATAGATGAAGTAAATAGAGTAAGTAAAAATCGAATATTATTGGTAAATATATTTTTTGAAATATTGATTATTAATATTCATGAAGAGTCAATTTAGTGGTAAGAGTTGACTAATCTTATAACCTGAATATGGATGAAGTTCAAATTCTGTTGGAAAAAATTGTAAATTATTAAAGACGTAATAATAATAATAATAATAATAATAATAATAATAATAATAATAATAATAATAATAATAATAATAATAATAATAATAATAATAATAATAATAATAATAATAATAATAATAATTTTGAGAAAATAAATTATTATTACTATTACTATTATTATTATCATTTTAATTATTTATTTCTCTCCTTATTTTCAAACAATTTAGCATATGATAATTTTAGTGATGATATTTCGACGTGGTCGACTATATTACTAACCTATCAATATATAATGCAGAAAAAGATGATCAAAGAATTCCATTATACAATGTTGATGAAGGCAAAGTAGGACATAGTCTTGCTCAACTAGATTTTACTGCTAAGATTTTCTGTTACTACATTCAAATGTTTGTGTTCACCATATGGCATATCCTGCTTTCATCATCAAGAAAAAGATGGTCTACTCAGTCATGGTTGGGTATGTATATTGAACAACTCAACCTTTAATTTTACAAGATTTAATTTGTGTCCTACCATTATGTTACTCAAGGGAGATCATCATACACTATTCAATCAATAAGTCTCAATAGATCAAGCGATATATATATATATATATATATATATATATATATATATATATATATATATATATATATATAGACACACACACACACACACACACACACACACACACACACACACTATTATACTTTTTGTTGTTGTTGTTGTTGTTGTTATCATGATGTCTGTTGTTTAAAATTTGTTGTTGTTGTCATGTAATCAATTGATTTAAAATTTTGTCTTTAAAGTGAATAAGTGAGAAATTTTGAGTTCAAATCTCATCTCTTATATACTGCAATGTTTCTATCGATTGAGCTATGTTTATGGGATGACATTATTTTTTTCACCATTGCTCTTTTGCTTTGTGCACGCAATTAATTAATTTTGCTGAACTTAATTTTGCAAACTTAGGGGCAATAAAGAGGGTTAAGAAGAATCACAAATATGGTAATCAACTCTTGGAAGCATTTATGAAAGATCCTTATGATTCATACATATGCGGCGGGGCTCGTCCCTATCACGGAGAACATGATGTTTTTGAAACTGTCAGGCGCCAACGAGAAGGTAGTAAGAACAAAAAAAATATTTTCGGTCAAAAACATGACTTAATAACTATTGTTGGTTCTTAATTGCATGTTAGACCACTTCACACATGTCAATACACAGCTATGATCATTAATATATTTAATTATATATAACTAATAATTATAAAAATTAATATTTTAAAAATTCATTGAGGCAAATCGTATGTACTAATAATTGTATCCTTCATATTTCAAAAAAAAAAAAAGTACTAATAATTGTTCTTATATAATAGCAAAACAATATGGTCAAAATAGATTACGTAAATAGTATAGATAGTCAAACTGCTACATATATTAATTATTATCTGAGATGACAAAATAGGTTGGACCTGTCGGGTTGGACTCGTTTACCTGTATTTTTTAGCGGGTTGGGTTGAAATGTCGCTGGCAGGGTGCCCGCTCTACCTAACCCACAAAAAATTTGAGAGGTGACGGGCGAGGCGGCTTGACCCATTGGGTTGATATATTAAAAACAAACACTCTTTTACACGTTTTTTTATTTATAAGTCACAATGAATTGTTTAATTTTCTCCTCCATATAGTTGCGGAAAAATTCAATTAATTTTATCACTTTTGTTTCATGATTTTAACCACATATTTTTTACGGTTAGTCAATTAATAACCGATGAACTTTTTATTTTGAATGATGTAATTTTCTCTTTTTTGTTTCATGATCTCATTTACTATATATTTTTAAATGATGTAATTTATATGTTTGAATGATTATTTTCATATTTTTAGTGGAGTCATTAATTAGTTATATATTTATACTTCTTTAAATTGTCTTTAATTTTATGTATTTTTACAAGTTTATGTGAAGTTTTTAATTAATATTTAAAAAAAAACACTGACGGGTCAACTTGCCAATCTAGCGGTCTGCCATAAATGGGATGGGGTGAAATTTTCAACCCTACATCTCTAGTTGACCCGTCCACTCCACGCACTATTTAGACGGATTATTGACGGGACAAGACATAATCAGACGGAGCGGATTGACCCTTTTTGCCATCCCTAGAAAGAGTATCCTTAAACAAAAAAATGAACGGAAAGAGTAAACTAATTTTACTATCTAGTGTCTTAAATACACACATTAAATAAACATAGTAATATTCTCTTGAAACATTTGTATTCAACTTTTTTAAAGATTAAAAGTTCTTATTTCCAATAAAAAAAAACTCCTATTTTTAATTTCCTTACCTGTGACTTTTTTTGGCAGTAGCAAAACAAGTGGGAGAAGGAAATCAGAAAATTGAAGATTCAGCAAAAAATGTTGAAAAAGATACGACATGTTTGGCAGTAGCAAAAAGTGGCGTAATTGAAATTATGGAAGAGCTTAATTTAAAAGTAAAGGCATCTGACAAGAAAGGCAAATTAGTTGTAGAAATGAAGGAATTACCAGCAAAGAAAAATGACACAAATGAGACAGCATATTTGCGTGCAGCAAAACAGGGCATAACCGAAATGATGAGTGTGCTTGAATCTAAACTAAAATATGTCATCCATGAAACTAACACTGAACATGAAAATACATTACTTATAGCAGTGAAGAATAGGCAACCGCAAGTTGTTGAGGGGTTGTGGGAGAGGCTTTCTATGGAAACCTTTCAGAGCATAAATCAACAAGTTGATGTCAATGAAAACACCATTTTACACTTAGCAGCATATACAACAAAACACAACGAAAACACTGCTTGGAGCATAGCTGGTGCGGCCATGCAAATGATGTGGGACATCAAGTGGTACAAGGTACATACGAACATGTCACATACATCTTATACATGCATGTATATGAAAAGAGATCATATGATATTTTTAAGGCAAAACTGTATCAATAAATAAAATTCAAACCCTAAAATACGTAGTCATTCTATCGACACTTTACTTGATCCATGTTTAATTCGAAGAACCTCTTAGACATAGTTATTCTGTTTTCATCCTCTTAAAAATAAGACACTGTATTTTCAAGATCTAAAAACTGTCAATTAATTTTAAAATCATTTCATATGTATGCTTCATCAAATTATATGAATTGTACTTCTTTAAAAATAAAATGAATTGTACTTGTATCATACATTTAAAAAATATAGACTATAAGATTATACTGCGAAGTACTTTAAAAGAAAAAAAGATTACACTACAATTATATATTTTATTTAAATATTAGTAACATCTATTTATGTTTCTCTTTAAACTAGCTAGCATTAACATTTTTCTGTTTTAACTATATGTGAATGGTCTTGTATAGTACATTAAAAGACTAGTACCATCATAGAATCAACAAGCAAGAAAAAAGCCCAAGTGAAATCTTTAAGGAGGAACACAAAGAACTTTTAGATCAAAGCATTGAGTGGTTGAAAGAAACATCAGAGTCATGCTCAGTTGTAGCAGCACTCGTGGCAGCGTGATACTATGTTCTGGGATTCTCTCTCAAATTTAGGGTTAAACTAAAAGACAAACACAAATTAAAAGACCAGAAGAATAAAGGAAAGTAAAGACTGGATTTCTTATTTCATACCATCAACATTATCCTCTCCCTCTTTATATAGATAGGGCGGTTGATACAAACAAGAGACAAATGGGCTCAAGGCCAAACGTAGGAAAAGTAAAAGGGCCACTACAGGGCCTACTAATATTTAAAAATAAAGTCTTTGCACCAAATTGGCTTCTGGATAGTCCTCTTGTTCCTTGGTGGGCCTGATGGGTTGGACGTGCTATCATTGCTATCCGGTCCACTTTTAACCTTGTCCTCAAGGTTAGGATCCAAGATTGAAGTTGGCTGTGACAGATCAGTGATTGACTTATGATCAGTCAGTGGAACGGAGGAAGTGTTATTATTGCTCTGGAAGTCAGTTTCAAAGTTATGTGTTTGTTCTGCTTCTTTTTGTATTGCTTGGTCCTCCTTTTCCCCTCCATCAGTTTGATCATTTATTTCCATTTCAGCTGGTGAGGATATACCTTTCGTCAATTTTGGTGGAATGGGAACGAAATGCCCAGCTGGGTCATCTCCTTTGTACTGTCTGAGCTGCGACACATGGATGACTGGGTGAATCTTGGAAGCAGTGGGCAGATCCAGTTCATACGCTACCTGGCCAATACGCCTGAGAATCTTGAAAGGACCATAATACCTCTTTGAAAGTTTTTGAGAGCTGCGTGCTTGCACAGTTTTCTGGCGATAGGGCTGTAACCGTAACAACACCCAGTCCCCTTGTGTAAAGGTAATGTCTCTTCTATGTTTGTTGGCTTGTGTCTCCTTCTGAGCTCTGCTTTTGGTGAGATTTTCCTTTAAAGTATTGATGATGACTTGTCGATGTTCCAATGTTTTCTCCAGGTCAACCACTGTTGTGGTGTTGCGGATGTAATCTGGAATAGAGGGAGGTTTCCTGCCATACAGCGCCTCAAAAGGTATCATTTTGGTGGCAGAATGAACTGTGGTGTTGTGCCAATATTCTGCCAAGTGAAGAAACTTGAACCAGGACTTTGGATGATCACTTGTAAAGCAGCGCAGATAAGTTTCCAAAGTACGATTGACTACTTCCGTTTGTCCATCGGTCTCGGGGTGATAGGCTGAACTATATTTCAAGGTTGTGCCTTGGAGACGGAATATCTCTTTCCAGAATTTGCTTAAGAAGAGCGGGTCACGGTCTGACACGATAGTCTTGGGAACACCGTGCAGGCGGCAGATTTCAGACGCAAAGCGCGAGGCAAGGTCCTGGGCAGTGAACCGTGATGGTAAACCGAGGAAATGGGAAAATTTGGTAAGACGGTCGCATATGACCCAAATGGTGGTGTGGCCGAAAGATGGCGGCAAGTGTGTTACAAAGTCCATTGACAAGTCCTCCCAAACCTGTTGAGGGATATTAAGAGGTTGTAGTAGACCCTGTTTCTTCAGCGGCATGTATTTGTTGTGTTGACAGATGCTACAGTTCTGGATCCATGATTTGACATCGCGATACACATTTGGCCAGGAAAAGGATGCTGATAGGCGAGCCAAGGTTGGTTGGAGGCTGGAATGACCCGAGAGAGGAGTATTGTGGAACTCCGTGATAATAGCTTGTCGCAACCCTTGGATGTCCGGTATGAAAATCCTATTCTTGAAATGAACTAGCCCTCCTGAAAAACTGTAAGCAGCAGACATATTGATATCAGTTAGAATTTTGTTGGTCAGAGCCATACCGGCGGGGTCCTTGCTGTAATACTGTTGTAGGGACTGGAGAAGAGAGGGCAGCGTGGAGGAGATGGTCATGAGCTGATCTGGTGGTGTATTGTCGTTGTACTTCCGGCTGAGAGCATCTGCAACCAGGTTAGAACTATCAGGTTTATAGTAGATGTCGAAACTGAACCCTTGGAGTTTGGATGTCCATTTTTGTTGCTCTGGTGTTTGAATGTTTTGGACCAATAAATTATTGAGACTCTTTTGATCCGTAAAAATCTGAAAATGTCGACCAATTAAGTACTGTCTCCATTTTTTTTACAGCTTCGGTGATTGCAAACATTTCCCGCACATATACCGACGAAGCTTGCATTCGACTACACATCTTCTTGCTGAAAAATGCAATAGGGTGACCTTCTTGGGAGAGGATTGCACCAATGGCGGTTGCTGAAGCATCTGTTTCTACCTGAAAAGGCTTGGCAAAATCCGGAAGGATGAGGACTGGTGTAGCTGTCATTTTATTCTTTAATGTTGTAAAAGCTGTTTCGGCTTCTGTATTCCACACAAATTTTGTAGACCGTAACAGATTGGTGAGAGGCGCAGCAATAGTAGCATAGTGTTGAACAAAACGGCGATAAAATCCCGTTAGGCCTAGGAATCCGCGGAGCGTGGTGAGTGAATTAGGACGCGACCATTCCAGCATTGCTTGTATCTTGTCCGGATCTGGTTGTACACCCTTTTGAGAGATGACGTGCCCAAGGTAATCAATATCCGGAACAGCAAACACGCACTTAGATAATTTAGCCACAAAAGAGTGTGAGGCCAGAGCTTCCAAAACCAACTTCAAATGTAACAAATGATCTGCAAAACAATTGCTATAAACAAGAATGTCATCAAAAAAAACTAACACAAAATTGCGTAAGTATGGTCGAAACAGATCATTCATGGTGGATTGAAAAGTGGAAGGGGCATTTGATAACCCAAAAGGCATAACAAGAAACTCGTAGTGACCATCAAAAGTGCGAAATGCGATCTTGTGAGTATCTTCCGGAATAACCCTTATTTGATGATAGCCAGAACGTAGATCAATTTTGGAGAAAATGGTGGCTGCACCCAATTCATCAAGTAGTTCATCAATGGTTGGGATGGGAAAACGGTCTCGGACGGTTACCGCATTTAAGGCACGGTAGTCCACACAAAAACGCCAAGTGCCATCTTTCTTGCGAACTAAAAGCACCGGTGAGGAGTAGGGGCTAGTACTTGGAATAATGGTGCCATCATGAAGCATTTCTTTAATAATGGTGGTCATAGCGTCTTTTTGGGAGTGTGGATAGCGATACGGTTTGACATTGATGGGTGGTGTATTGGGGTTGAGTGGAATGCGGTGGTCGTGTTCGCGAGAAGGTGGAAGGCCATGTGGTTTTTGAAACACAGATGAAAATTGGTGTAGTAGGGTGGCCATGTCCGGGTGGAGATTTGCGGTGACGATATCAATTGATGTGGGTTGAATGGTGAGGTCGGTCAAGGCAGTATGGGTACTGTCTGGGATGGGTGTATAAGATAAGAGATGAAAAGAGGCTATTGCATCCGTGTGTACTAACTGACAGATTTGATGGAAGGATGATTGTTGTGGTGGAGTGGTGTTGTCACCTGTCAAGGTGATGCGCTCGTTGTTATGGATGAAAGAGATGGATGGAATAGATAAATCTGTCGTGATTTCACCTAATTGACGAAGCCACTCCAATCCGAGCACGACATCGGCACCTTCAATAGGGAAGAGGTAAAAAGGAATGTGAAACAGGTTCTCTTGAAGTGTGATGGGAACATCGAGGCAAAGTCCGGCACAATGGATATATGAACCGTTACCTACCATGACAGAATACGGGGGGGTTTGTTGGTGTGGAAGTTGTAGGTGAGAAGCGATGCGGGATTGCAAGATGTTGTGGGTGCTTCCGGTGTCAATGAGGACAGTAACGGTTAGGCCATAGAGTTGAGCTTTGAACTTGAGGGGTTTTGGGGAGAAGGTTCCGGATAATGCTTGCGGTGATAGTTGAAAGTATGTTTCCGGTGTGTCCCCTGATGGTGGGGGGTCGGTTAAGCTTTCCTCCTCTTCAAAGTTTTCATCCGGTTCTAGGATGAGTAGTAAGTATCGACCCGTGGAACACTTGTGACCCGTAACAAATTTTTCATCACAATTATAGCATAATCCGAGGGCTCGGCGTTCTTGTATTTGGGTGGGAGAAAGGCGACAGATGGGTAATTTGGAGGTTGTGGATGAAGGAGGTCGTGGTGGTGGGTTGGATTGTTGGTGTACGGGGTTGGTCAGTTTAGGGAAAGGTGGCTTTGGAGGGTTTGTATTAGGAAGGGTTGGTGTAGTGGAAGGAAAGGGTTTTTGGAATTTTGGTTTGGAATCTTTTATTTTGGACTCAATGAGTTTGGCAAGGCCTATAGCTTGGGAGATGTTGTAGGGTTTTAGTATGGCTAGTTCATTCCGAATTTCGGGAATCAATCCGGATATGAAACAATTTAGCATGGCATCGGAAGGAAGGCCCATGACTTGGTTTCCGATTTTCTCAAAGGCGGCTTGGTATTCTGCAACTGTACCCCCTTGTTTTAATTTAAACAATTGGGCTTGGTGGTTTTCATAGGTAGAAGGCCCAAATCTAAGTTCCAAAGCTCTAGCAAATGATGACCAGTCAGTGAATTGATGGTTTTGGAACATCCATTTGTACCAACTTAGAGCTTATCCCTTTCATATAAAAAGAGGCCATTTGCAACCGATTCTCAAGAGCAATGTTATAGAAAGTAAAAAACTGATCAGCTTGGAATAGCCAATCGAGAGCATCGTTTCCGTCGAAGCTGCTCATTTCAATCTTTGGGTTTCGTGGTTGGGGCACGACAGTGTTGTAGGGCGGTTGTGATGTATAGGTGGTGGAAATATGAGGGCTGGGGATGGAGTAAGTGGGTATAGGTGACGAATACGTATAGCAGGGAGTTTGATAGGTAGCAGTAGTTCCTATGGATGAGTAAGGGGGTGGCGGGTAGGGTGGTGGTGGAGGGTACACCGTCGTTGCTATCACGGGTTGTGTGAAGGTTGGTTCATGTTGTGGTGTGGAACGAGCTGTGGAAATTGGTGTTGTTGTTTGAGTAGAGGAAATAGGTGGGTAGATCTGTAGGGAGTAAAGTGGTATGGAAATTGGGGTTTGTGTTGTTGTTGGTGTGGATGTGGTTAAAACAGGAAACGACTGTGTTGAGCCCAAAGATGGGATTGGCTGTGTGGTGTGTCTCGTGGAGGACTTGAGTGAGCTGGTGTTGGAGGATAAAATTGATGAAAAGTGTGGGATAGGTGAGCTTATACCTGGTGAAGGGATGGTGGTTGTAATTGCAGCGGAGCTAACCGGAGTTAGAGGTGCGCGAGCTGCCATGGAATCGGCAATGAGCTTGGTGAGTGCAGCGTGTTGGTCTGCCATGGTTTTTCGCAATTCAGCATCTCTGGTGGCCATGGTGTTGCGTAGATCTGCATCTCTGGTGTCCATGGATTGTTGCTGTGCATCGAGTTTGGCGGTGAGGGTTGATAGTTGGTCAGTGAAATGTTGGTGGACGGCGGCGATGGCATCATCTGACCGTTGTTGTTGAGCAACAATGGTGTCATCTAGGTCCTTTGTAGTTGGATTGGACTGGGTTTGGGGCTTAGGAGGCATGGAGTGTGTGTGATGAAAGCACCAATGATACTATGTTCTGGGATTCTCTCTCAAATTTAGGGTTAAACTAAAAGACAAACACAAATTAAAAGACCAGAAGAATAAAGGAAAGTAAAGACTGAATTTCTTATTTCATACCATCAACATTATCCTCTCCCTCTTTATATAGATAGGGCGGTTGATACAAACAAGAGACAAATGGGCTCAAGGCCAAACGTAGGAAAAGTAAAAGGGCCACTACAGGGCCTACTAATATTTAAAAATAAAGTCTTTGCTCCAAATTGGCTTCTGGATAGTCCTCTTGTTCCTTGGTGGGCCTGATGGGTTGGACGTGCTATCACAGCGTCCCTGGAGGCAATGACGAATCAGGAAAACCAACATTCCAAGGACAGCCTGCATTTGAATTATTCTCTATATCTTCGTTAATTGGACTTTACTTCTCTGCCACTGCACTCATCATGTTCCTTGCTATACTCACTTCTCGAAAACAAGTCGAAGACTTCAATAGAGACTTGCCAATGAAGCTTCTTTTTGGCTTAAGTTCTCTCTTCGTTGCCATTGTTTCCATGTTCATTTCTTTCATTGCTGGACACTACTTTGTGCTCACAGATAAATATACCAAGAGTGGTCTCTTCTTCTATTTATATATTGCCATTTGCTTGCCTATCGCATACTATGGATATGTGCAGCTTCCCTTATATATTGATCTTCTCAAAGTTATTTGGAAGAAGGTGCCGCCACCAAGTATTAAGGGTGTTAAGTTGTAGAGGTGTTTATTTTATTGTATTGTTGTGTGGATCGAAACTTATGAGTTTGGTTTGTACTTGAATAATGTGTTGTGTGTTTATTATGTTTAGGGTACTGGTATGATTGTAGTGTGATTTGACTCTGTTTGTATCATTATAAGGTGTGATGAGGATTATATGAATTTTCTCATATCTAAATTATGAGTTTCGTATCTCAAGAGTGATTAGGGTGGAGAGATATGGGAGAATGAGATAAATTATGTGTATATGGATTATCATAAAATCTGTCTTATTTGATCAATGGTTTAAATTGATGAGTCTAAAATGGACTAATCTTTCCATTGATCCAAACTATACAAACCCACAAAGACAATGAAGTGGATTTGTCCACCTACGATTGAAGTTATGTTCAAATCGTTTACTTTCACTTTGAACAACCAATACAATTGAAGTTTGATTGCTTAATGATCATAATGTTAACATTGATTTCGTTATTACAAAAAATTTGACTATTACAAATCAACCAAATGCTAGCCAACTACAAAATATTATTTTGGCTTCACAAGGGGAACATGTAAACCACAAAATTGATATAATTGAACGATTTTGTTATTTGAGTACGCAAAAAATAAAAAAAATTAAATACATAAGCAATTCAAAATGACATACCATATTTTCAGAGACAATTCATAATCAAATAAAATATATATTTAAAATTTTCTCAACAATTCATCACACAACGAAAAAAGGTCTCATCCCCATTACCCGTTGTTATATTATAAAACGACTATCCTACTATCTACAAGGCCGTATCTGAGGCATAGCGAAGAGGGCGACTGCCCTAGACCCCAAAAAATAAGTATGAAATTTGGGCCTCAAAAATTGTTTTTTAGCGGTCTATTAGGCCCTAAAAAAATTACTTAGTTCTTCGTATCAAGTTTGGAATTCTGCTCTTTACCCAAACTGTTTTGCTCATTCCCAAAGTAAAAGTCCAAAATGCCCCTGCACAACTTAACATGCGCTAGTGAAAACTCAACGTGACTTAAGTCACGCACCACTGAGCCTTAGCGCGAGTTAACTCACGCTAGTTGGCCAGTGAAGAACAAACGTTTTTCCAATTTTGGTCAGGTTTTCAACATTCAATTTACACGTTTTTAACCACTTTCACACGTTTTTTTACCACATTTATGTTAGATAATGTAACACCCCGATTTTTGATATTAGTTATTAATAGTATTGATTGGTTGACATTATCATTTTATTATTATTTTTATTTGATTTAAATTAGTTTTTGGCATGTTTGAGTGAGTATTTTTTTAGTTAATTGGGATAGAGATATTAGAGTAATAAGAGTAGTATATATAATCCAGAGCTTTAATTAATGATAGTAGTTTAATTAAAAAGAGAATGAGAGAAAATAATTAAAAAAAATAGTCTTTTTGGTGAGAATTCGGTGAGAATAAGGAAACGGGGTGCATATATTAAATATGGATAAAGTTTATTTGAGAAAATAAAAATAAATAAAATCCAAATTTGTTAAAAAGATTAAGTGAGAAACAAACTTAATCGTGGCTATAAATAGAAGAGAACATTAGAGTGTTAGGATTATAACAAAAACAAAACAGGGAAAAAGATAGCAAATACAAAAGAAAAACTAGGATTGTGGAGAAAAGAGGCGAAGGAGACAAAGAGAGAAGAGCTTAGAGGGAGATTGAACGGTAGGAATTCATCAATTCGGCAAACTAAAGGTAAGGGAGAGTCTCTATTCATCATAAGGTTGTATAAACATGTGGGTAGTGAAGGGTTGTTAATTTTCATTGTTTTATTATTCTTTAATGAGTTCTTGTTAAAATTTGTGTTTTATTTGTGTTACCGTAATTATATGTTTGATATATTCAAATGATATATGTTAGTTGTGCCAAAAATTGTTCGTATTTATTTTTACTTCTGTTTCCAAAATTTGTTTGAACCCTTGATTTATCTTTTAGGGTTTGTGAGTTTAAATTCGTATTTTATGAAGCCGTTGCAATTTGGATGAAATCTAATAACTCTATCAGTCACTACTCGACATAATAATTTTAATAGGATTTTGAATTTTGTTTTGTTTGCTAGCCATAAGCCAATTTTCTTCTTTTTACATTCATCTTTATGTTTATGTTTGTTTGCCAATTCCATTTTCTATACGCCTGTGTGTATATATAAGATATATTTATGAATTGAAAGAAGAATTTTCTTTGTGCCTTTGTCAATTTCATTAATTGAAAATTGAATCGTGTGAATATTGCTCTTGTGGTTTGCTTGTAATCAATATATAAATATGATTCTTTTTTTATTTTGCTAAGCAAGGAGAGATACAAACATCAGGAGACAACACCGACATCCCAACTAATTGGCACCCCTGGAAGCCTCCGTCCTATGCCTATCAAACTCTAAAATTCAATAAAAAAGGGGGAAAAAGTCTGTACAAAAAGGGAGGGGGGACTAGACCAAAACCATCAAAAAACAAAAGCAAACAAAGCAAAAAAATAAAAAAATAAAAATAAAAAAAGAGAAAGACGGAAGAGTTTCTAACCAAATAGAACATTGAATCCCATAACCCATATTCGCCAATTTGTCCGAACAGCTGATACCTTCACGAAATTCTACGGACAATCCAATATAACAGAATCATTTGGAAGATGGAGGACCACCCTTTGCACGGGTTTGATATGGCGTGCCTATAACTTGCTTTTTACGATTTTGCTTATGCGCCTTTGTAAGAACTTGAGTGAAGCCTTCATCAGCCATTCGTTGATCATATTCACGGATTCTGCCCCAAAAATCAAGACCATTCTGTATGTTCCTACTGATGTGAACTTGTTGTTGTACAGGTGGGCTTACCTCTGCTTCATATGTGATATTGTTTGCTGCATGTTGGAGTTGTAAGGCATCAGGCCTACATCTGCAGCAGTGGAGTCTTGCTCATTTCCCCAATCAACTATGCTTTCCTCAACATCTATCTCCTCTAACACATGTACAGAAGTGCTAGGCAGCTGGTCGATGCGAATTGTAGTAACTTCTGTATGTTCAAACTCTTTATTGATAGTATCCAAATTTTCCTGAGGAGAAAATGTATCCCCTTGTTGCGCCAAATTTTCATCTGCAATGGTATGTTCTGCGACATCATCAGCGTGCAAAGTTGCTTCCAAAGCTATAAAAGTCGTTGTTGATGTGTTGTTTTGCTCGGGCACTTCCTTCTCGAGTGGTCCTAGCTGCGGTGATGAGGGAGCAGCCATTTCTAGATGTGTTTCCAATCTTTGCATAGGAACTGCCTCTGATCTGACAGGAGCTACTTCCTCCGTGGCTGCCTGAATAGGAGGGACAGCCGTAGCTGAATTGTGAGGTGCTGGAGTTGGAAGCACCTCTGTTGTCGGTTCTGGAGGTGGAGGCACCTCAGCTGTCAGCGCTGGAGTCACATCTTGGTGAGGGCCAGCGAATGCAAGTGATGACCCTATGCCAGAAGGGTTTTCAGTAGTAGGAATCCATGTCCGTTTCTTCGTTGGTACTGGGTTTTTCCCTTGTGCAACTAATTGTTTGTGAGCATTATTGTTCTGGCGGGGGAAATGCCATCTACAAACTGTGACGTCATGACCAATGTTTTGGCAGTGTGAACAAAAATCAGGGAGCCACTCATAGGCCACCTCGACATTAAAAGAGTATCCTTCCCTTTCAACCGTAATTTCATGAAACATCTTGTGAGAAAAATCCATGTCGACTAGGATGCGAGCATAGTGTCCAAAAAGTTTCTTGGTCGTTGCATTATCAATAATGAGCGATGTGCCCACGGCACTAGCAATTTCGCGTAACGTCCTATCCATCCAGTACTCTTGTGGCAATTCCAACAAACGAATCCACACTTGAGCATGAGTATTCCTATGCTTATTCATGTTAAAATCTTTGGTCCATTCGAATAATCGTAGAACCCCCGGCTTGAGATGTAAGGTTCCTGAGGCCCACACCAAGCGCAAATCAGCGTCACTAGCAAATGTGAATTCAAAAAATCCCCTCCCGAGAGGCCTCATGCTCCATTCACCCGACGTCTTCCACTGCTTTTGAAACTTTAGGTGAATATCCTTGGTTGTGTAGGGCTTGTCTCCCTTGTTTAAAACCAATCGACCTCTTAGGTTATGCTTGCAAATCTCCAGTCCTCTTTCATAAATTTGTTGTGTAATTGTGATGCTAACCGACTCCCCTCTAATTAAAGGTTTAGGCAAGTTATTATTAGGGGAAGCCATTGGAGCGGCTGTCAGAGCTTGCACAAAGGAACGTTGCACCGGTTTGGGTGGAGGAGCCGCGATAGCTATTGAGATTGGTGGAGCGGATGGTGCGGCCAGCTCAGCCTGCCAGTCAAAAGGCATGGCCGCAGCTGTGTGGAGAAGGGAAGAACGCAGTCTCAATTTACAATGGGTAACGATGCCAATTGAAACCACACGTGATTCAATTACCACCGAATGATCAAAATGAATCACGGAATTGGCAACAAACTTCAAAGATTAATTGGCAATTGGATTTACAAAAAAAAAAAAAAAAAGATTCTATGCACATGTTTTTGATGGGGATCATGATTTCTTTTTATGTCAATATATATATGATTTTAGAATTGTATTTAAGAATGAAACAAATTTTTAAGTTTTTTCAAATTTAGTGGCCGATCCCCTATTTTTTGAACCCATATAGTTTTTCCTATTTTATCTTAACAAATTAAAGTTAGCTCACGTAACTGATATTAATGAGGATTGAAGTACGTATTTGGTTTGTTTATTTATTTGGATTATTGGACGATGTGTAATTATTTGAGGATGTGTATCAGTGAGTTATTTGATTATGTGTGTGGATGTGCTATTTGAAAATGTATGATTTAAAGATCTGTTATATATAAAGATGTGTTATTTGAAGATGTGTGGTTTAAATATGTGTTATATAAAGATGTGATATTTGACGATGTAGTATATATATATATATATTTGAAGATGTAGTATCTACATATCTATATATATTTGATGATGTAGTATCTATATATATTTGACGATGTAGTACCAATATATATTGGAAAATGCTAGATATCAAGAATGATTTTATCAAGAAAGATTCAAGAATGACATGACAGAATAATCACCCTTAGATTTCAGTCTTATTTATTAACCTTTCATAAAAAATAAAAAAAATACTTAACACCCACCACCCCATGATTTCCGGCCAGGATGAGATTTTATTGGCTAACATTAATTTTGGGACAATTTCTTGATAAAATCTAAGGGTGATTATTCTGCCACGTCATTCTTGAATTTTTCTTGATAAAATCTTTCTTGATATATAGCAATGCTCATATATATTTGACGATGTAGTATCTATATATATTTGGTTACAAAAAGTTTAGGTGGTTTCGGCTCCGGTCACCACCAGGGTCAGGGCAGGCCTCCGGGCCCAAAGGGCACTTACAGAGGTACTTACAGATCACCCACCAACACCGTCCTCACATCGGCAGCGGGAATCGAACACACAACCTTCTGAGGGGAAGTGGCCCGTTCCTTACCAACTGAGCCAACGTGTGTTGGTAGTATCTATATATATTTGACGATGTAGTATCTGTATATCTATATATATAAATTTATATTTGAAGATGTGTTTATTTAAAGATTGTGATATTTTTGTGTTTATTAAATGATGAAAGATGATTATAAAATGATGTGAATAATTTATATATGCATATATGATTGATGATGCCTACGTGTTTTATGCCTTGTTTCTATTCATTATGTTTATACGATTTTTATTTTGAATATATTATCACCCTTTAGTTGCGGATTGGGCGCCTACGCCCTTGTGGTGTAGATTTGCAGGAAGGAGATCTTAGTAGCAGTGAGTCTCTGAGGATGGCTTTGGAGCCTACTTGTTTAGTTGTCATTTTTTTTGGAGTCTTTATCGAGTCGATGCTCTGATCTGTGACACTAGGTATCGGGGATTTATTTTATTTTAGACTATGTTTTAAAATTCTATTGAATTTAGTTTTGACGTTGAAACTGTGATCAGATGTGTACTTTGAAATTTTTGAAAACTATTCTGCTGCGACATTTTTTATAATTTAAATAAATTACTTTTGGATTGATGAAGATGTGTGACATCCTTGCATGTTTAATTAATTATTGTATTTTTATTTAAAAATAATAATTGGCGATTAGGGTGTTACATAGTGGCATCAGAGCAGGTCGGTCTAGTCCGGGCCAAAACTTCTTTATTTTTCCTTTGTATGTGAGAGGTACGTAAATACCTTCGATACTAGCTTGATTCTAATTTATGGTTCATGGTTATGTAGAACAAAATGGCTGGAAGGAACAATAAAGTGATTGCAAATGCTTTGACTGCAGTGGCTCAAGCTTTGAACAATGCTCTTCAAGGACAACATAATCAACATGGAGGGGCAGACGAGCAACGATTGGACAAATTCATGAGGAACAATCCACCAACTTTCAAAGGGAGATATGATCCTGAAGGAGCACAAGTTTGGTTGCAAGGGATCGAGAGAATTTTCAGAGCAATGGTGAGCAATGGTGACTACTAATGAGCAGAAGGTCGGGATGGCAACTCATATGCTAGAGGAGGAAGCTGAGTACTGGTGGGAAAACACTCGTCAGAGACTAGAGGCTGCAGGTACTGCAATTACTTGGGAAGGCTTTAGGGAGGAGTTCTTGGGAAAGTATTTTCCAGCTGATGTCAGTAACAAGAAGGAGATAGAGTTTCTTGAACTGAAGCAAGGAAACTAGTCAGTAGCTGACTATGCAGCTAAGTTTGAGGTGCTTTCCCGATTTTGCCCACATTACAATGCTGTGGGAGCTGAAGCCTCTAAGTGTGTCAAGTTTGAAAGTGGATTGCGCCCTGAGATCAAGCAATTCATTGGCTACCAAGAGATCCGTCAATTCTCGGTGTTGGTTAACAAATGTAGGATATATGACGAGGACAGTAGAGCCAGATCAACTTATTACAAGAGTATCAGTGACAAAAAGGGTAAGGGTCAAGATCGTGGCAAGCCTTACATGTCTCCAGCTGATAAGGGAGTGGAGAAAGTTACTGGTGGGAATGAGCAAAGTGGGGGAGGCGTGAGGTGTTACAAGTGTGGTGGTATGGGACATCATATTGCTGAATGCAAGAATCCAACTTTGACTTGTTTCAACTGTGGGAGAACCGGACACAGTGTTGAAGAACGTAGGAGTAAGAAAGTGGTTTGCTACAACTGTGGTGAACCTGGTCACATCAGTGCTAACTGTCAGAAACCAAAGAAAGTGCAGCCAAGCGGGAAGGTATTTGCTCTGAGTGGAGAAGAGAGTTCAGAACCAGACAACCTGGCTTGAGGTAATTTTCGAGGACAAAAATTCTTTAAGTGGGGGAGAGTTGTAACACCCCGATTTGTGATATTAGTTATTAATAGTATTGATTGGTTGACATTATTATTATTTTTATTTGATTTAAATTAGTTTTTGGCATGTTTGAGTGAGTATTTTTTTAGTTAATTGGGATAGAGACATTAGAGTAATAAGAGTAGTATATATAATCCAGAGCTTTAACTAATGATAGTAGTTTAATTAAAAAGAGAATGAGAGAAAATAATTTAAAAAAAAAAGAAAATAGTCTTTTTGGTGAGAATTCAGTGAGAATAAGGAAACTGGGTGCATATATTAAATATGACTAAAGTTTATTTGAGAAAATAAAAATAAATAAAATCTAAATTTGTTAGTTTATTTGAGAAAATAAAAATAAATAAAATCTAAATTTGTTAAAAAGATTAAGTAGAAACAAACTTAATCGTGGCTATAAATAGAAGAGAACATTAGAGTATTAGGATTATAACAAAAACAAAACAGGGAAAAAGATAGCAAATACAATAGAAAACCTAGGGTTGTGGAGAAAAGAGTTGAAGGAGACAAAGAGAGAAGAGCTTAGAGGGAGATTGAACCATATGAATTCATCAATTCGGCAAACTAAAGGTAAGGGAGGGTCTTTATTCTTCATAAGGTTGTATAAACATGTGGGTAGTGAAGGGTTGTTAATTTTCATTGTTTTATTATTCTTTAATGAATTCTTGTTAAAATTTGTGTTTTATTTGTGTTGCCGTAATTATATGTTTGATATATTCAAATGATATATGTTAGTTGTGCCAAAAATTGTTCGTATTTATTTTTTTACTTGTGTTTCCAAAATTTGTTTGAAACCTTGATTTATCTTTTAGGGTTTGTGAGTTTAAATTCGTATTTTATGAAGCCGTTACAATTTGGATGAAATCTAATAACTCTATCAGTCACTACTCGACATAATAATTTTAATAGGATTTTGAATTTTGTTTTGTTTGCTAGCGATAAGCCAATTTTCTTCTTTTTACATTCATCTTTATGTTTATGTTTGTTTGCTAATTCCATTTTCTATACGCCTGTGTGTATATATAAGATATATTTATGAATTGAAAGAAGAATTGTCTTTGTGCCTTTGTCAATTTCATTAATTGAAAATTGAATCGTGTGAATATTGCTCTTGTGGTTTGCTTGTAATCAATATATAAATACGATTCTATGCACATGTTTTTGATGGGGATCATGATTTCTTTTTATGTCAATAGATATATGATTTTAGAATTGTATTTAAGAATGAAACAAATTTTTAAGTTTTTTCAAATTTAGTGGCCGAACCCCTATTTTTTGGACCCATATAGTTTTTCCTATTTATCTTAACAAATTAAAGTTAGCTCACGTAACTGATATTAATGAGGATTGAAGTACGTATTTGGTTTGTTTATTTATTTGGATTATTGGACGATGTGTAATTAGTTGACGATGTGTATCAGTGAGTTATTTGATTATGTGTGTGGATGTGCTATTTGAAAATGTATGATTTAGAGGTGTGTTATATATAAAGATGTGTTATTTGAAGATGTGTAGTTTTAAGATGTGTTATATAAAGATGTGATATTTGACGATGTAGGGATATGATCAAATGACACCAAGGTGTCAAATTAAATTTGACACCAAATTTTAGCCATTAATACGGTTTTAATCTAACGGCTCCCATAAACTCATTAAGTGCTCACATGCTCGATCAAGTGACCCACCTTTTATTTTTAGAAATAATTTATTCTTTATTCTTTTGGTTAATTCCTTTCCAAAAATTCTAATATTCTATATTTTTTTTAGAACTCTACATCGTTTATTCTTAGGACTCTCTTGCACATGATTTACCCCATTTCATTACTCCAAAACCTAATTGCCATTTTTTTTTTTGCTATACCACTATTTTATGCTTCACTTCCCAAGCTATTCAACGTCACAACTTCCATCTTCTCTTTTCCTATACTAGTCGAAAACTTAATTTTGTGGCTGTTGTCCAAACTTAATTGTCGTTTTGCTCATCCTATAACAACCTCATTTCTTTATTAAGTTTATTTCTATTAACTATTTTTTCGAAGAGCCTTAAAGATAATTGTTTTAGAGAAGGGCCAGGGATGCCAAAAACATTAACAAAGTGAATAATGACTAATTCTCTAATTTAAGTTATTTATGCAATGTTATGAGTAATTCATACCGCGATGATCGAAATTCGTAACGCAACATCTGTACCAATCGAAATCACAAAATCCTACAGGCCACCGTAACCAAGTTTGGCCGAGACAAACCGTAGACAAAGATAATGCAACGAAAACAACGTGATATAGAAATAGACAACATTCAATTTAACTAAAGTATGCTTCTCTCACAAAATCAAACATGTCTTTGCCTGAAGTTCAATTTAATTTTGGCTTAATTGCACTTTTTCTTCCTATATTTTGCCAACTGTGCGATTTTGCACCCTATATTTTGCCAATTGTGCGATTTTGCACCCCATTGTTTCAAACGAGCGATTTTGCACCCCATAGTTTTCCCCCTTTCTGATTTTGCACCCCAAAAAATCATAAAAATATTCAGTTTTTTTCCAAAAAATTTAAAAATTCGAAAAAATTTTAAAAATCAGAAAATATAATCAGATTTTTTTTTAATTCTGGAATTTAATTTTCAAAATACAAAAAAAGTAAATTTTCAAAATTTTAATAAAAGGTCAGATTTTTTTTAAAAAAATTCTGTAAAAAAATTTAATTTTTAAAAATTTGGATACAAATTTTAAAAAAAGGTCAGATTTTTTTAAAATTTTGAAAATAGGAACTCAATGGATCATTGGAGTCAAATGACAATTGTTCACATTCAAATAAAAGTCAGCAAAATACACTTTCCTTAAATCACGTTCATAGTAACGTCAAAGCATAAATTAAAAAAAGAAAAGGAAAGAGAGAGTAATTGTAAATTGTTTGCTACTAGAACTCCAACCAATGCCTCACAAGCAGCATGTTACATCTGATTCAAAAAAAAAAAAAACTAAATAAGTACATGTAGAAAATAACATGAAACATATACACAAAAACATTTTTAAACTCTTACCTCTAATTTAACAAGAGAAAATAGTTTCTTTGTCGCTTATTTTTTGCTTGCAACTTCGTCGATTATGACCTTCTTCTCCACATATTTGACATCTTCTTTTTGCTGAGATACGATTCATCGATAACTCCAGACCGCTTTTGATTCTTCCAGGTTGAGAAACTCGAGCATTGTCCTTTTGTCTTCCTTTAGTTTGTGCCATTATCGGATCTCGAATATTGAACTCAGCTTCTTCAGTTGTTGGATCACACATGCTCTCATCTACAAACGTTGTTTCTGAAACTCTAGTTTGTCTTTCGAAGTCCATCATTCTGGCCTTTTTGATGATCTTTTCAAGCTATGGAGATATAAACTCATATATCTTCTCAGATTTTGCAAGGTCAGATAATAAACTTGCTTGACTAAGCACATGCATACTTCGAAGAGTTGCTGATTTAGTACTCTCACGTACTGAATTGTTTTCATTAACACCACATATAATGCCAATATTAGCATCCTTTGTCCAACGCTTTAAAATATATTCATTTGGAATTTCAATAATATTTTTTGATTGAAAACCATCAAGATATGTCTGCATAATATGCCCATAAATTCATAAAGTTGACAACCACATTTGGCAGCCCTTGTATCAAGGTCCACATAAACAGTATATGACTCTCGAGTATTATCTCAATTAGTTACTTTATATGTATATTGAGACCCATTTTTCTCGATTTTGTCCTTGATGAAGTGGCTAACCTTTGCAAGCTCGTCCTGAAACTTCTTAAAGATGTTTCTAGTATAAATAGTTGCGGCTTGCTTTTCAATTTTTGATCTAACACTTAAAAGGTGATCGATGTCGCGACTCAAAATCTTCTTTTTTTCTTTCTCGTAGAGACTATCCACTGCTTTGTCAAACTTTACTACGAAATCTCGCAGTGTGGTTGAAGAATCAACAAAAGAATAAAAAAATGCATTTATGCTCTCACTCCTCTGTGTTGTATTCATCCTAGCAAAAAAGGTCTTCATATTATAAATAGGAATCCATGACTCTCTAATTTCATACAAACCTTGGAGCCATTCATTTTTTTCCAAATCATATTTAACCATTATTTGGTTCCAATCTTCCACAAAATCTTCAATGCATAATGATTCACGTATACACTTTTTCAGCTCACGCTTGAAATTTGAACTTTTATGGTATATGTGTGAAAGCTTCTCATCAAACTTTTTTCTAATGTGCCACAAACATAAACGATGCCGAGTATTAGGAAATACCTTAGATATTGCTCCGCACATTGCCTTATCTTGATCTGTAATTATTGAAACAAGACTCTTTCGACCCATTGCCATTAGCCAACTTTCAAACAACCATGTAAAAGACTTCTCTGTTTCATCTTGCAACAAAGCACAACCGAATAAAATGGATTGATGATGATGATTCAATCCAGTAAATGGCGCAAATGGCATAAGATACTTGTTCTTCTTATATGTTGTATCAAATGTAACAACATCTCCAAAATAATTATAGGCCAACCTCGACCTTGCATCAACCCAAAAAAAATTAATCATTCTATCATGATCAAGTTGTATTGCATAAAAGAAATTTGGGTTCTCTGCTTGTTTTTGCTTACAAAAGTTTAACACTGCTTGAGCATCTCCAACATCCAGATTTTTAGATCAGAGATCTCTAAGATGATTCCAAAAATCTCTATCAGAGAAAGCCGAACCTTCATTGCTAAACATTGCAGCGACTTTTCCGGTAGGCAAGCCCTCTTGATCAAACTGTTCAACTAGATTCTTTGCTGCCCCACCCATTTTTTTATGGCACCTAAGATAGTTTATACTCTTGGGGCTAACCATTGCATGATTATGAGTATTGTTAAATGTAATGATAGGCCATTTGGGCCTCATTTTTGCTTTTGAAACTACAAGTGTTGCCTTACAATCAGTTCTTGATGTTGAACATCTGTTTTTGCTTTTTACTGTGATTGCATTGCTTTCTTCTTTGTCATTACTATCAACATGTTGGCCAGCATTAGAGCAAACAAATATGCACAAATTTGTCTTAGTTGAACGTGTATGAATTCCAAAACCTTCTTTTTTAGCAAATGACGTGTATAAATTTTTAACATCATCAAGAGAGTCAAATTCCATATCAATACAAGGATCAATATTTTGATGCTCATGAACATCTAAGTCATGCTCAGGGTTTCTTCTTTCTTGAGAATTTTCATTGCACTATATATTAAAATAAAAAACATTGTAAAGTCTTAGAAATTAAAATTCTATGAAATACATATGATTTTGTTAAGAAATATATAAAAAACATAAAGCAAATGTAATTGAAGAATTGATTCATAATACCTCTATGTCCTCCATGTTATGACTATCTTCTTCGGCATATGATTTTGGACTTTCCATTGTTATGTGACTTTTCTTCTTAAAAAAAATGGCATGGAAGTGGTGTAGGGGAAGATAGAGTTAACTGGTATAGGAAAAGAGGAGATCAAAGTTGTGATGGTGAATATCTTGGGAAGTGAAGCATAAAATACTGGTATAGCAAAAAAAATACGGCAATTAGGTTTTGGAGTAATGAAATAGGGGTAACCCATGTGCAAGAGAGCCCTAAGAATAAACATGTAGAATCCTTCAAAAAAAATAAAAATAGAGTCAGAGAATTTTTGAAAAGGAATTAACCAAAATAATAAGAATAAATTATTTCTAAAAATAAAAGGTGTGTCACTTGATCCAGCATGTGAGCACTTAACGAGTTTATGGGAGCCGTTAGATTAAAACCGTATTAATTGCTAGGATTTGGTGTCAAATTTAATTAGACACCTTGGTGTCATTTGATCATATCCCATATATATATATATATATATATATATATATATATATATATATATATATATATATATATATATATATATGAAGATATAGTATCTATATATCTATATATATTTGACGATGTAGTATCTATATATCTATATATACAAATTTATATTTGAAGACGAGTTTATTTAAAGATTGTGTCTTTTTTTGTGTTTATTAAATGATGAAAGATGATTATAAAATGATGTGAATAATTTATATATGCATATATGATTGATGATGCTTTATGTGTTTTATGCCTTGTTTCTATTCATTATGTTTATACAATTTTTATTTTGAATATATTCTCACCCTTTAGTTGCGGATTGGACGCCTACTCCCTTGTGGTGTAGATTTGCAGGAAGGAGATCTTAGTAGCAGTGAGTCTCTGAGGATGGCTTTGGAGCCTACTTGTTTAGTTGTCATTTTTTTTTGGAGTCTTTATCAAGTCGATGCTCTGATCTGTGACACTAGGGATCGGGGTTTTATTTTATTTTAGACTATGTTTTAAAATTCTATTGAATTTAGTTTTGACGTTGAAACTGTGATGAGATGTGTACTTTGAAATTTTTGAAAACTATTCTGCTGCGACATTTTTTATAATTTAAATAAAGTACTTTTGGATTGATGAAGATGTGTGACACCCTTGCATGTTTAATTAATTATTGTATTTTTATTTAAAAATAATAATTGGGGATTAGGGTGTTATAGATACAACCTAGGTTCTCATTTCTACCTATAAATACCCTCACATCTTCCTATTTTCCTTACATTATCTCCTCCCATTATCTCCTCCCATTCTCTCCTACTCTTCTTCTTTGCTTCTATAGTCTCTAGGCTTTTTATACCCCCTTTAGGTAAATACTAGTAGCTTTCGGCGGAAATAGTGGTCCGTTAGGTTGGGGAAAAAGACATCATCCCTTGAGGTAAAATTAGGTTTGCTTCCTTTTACTCCCAAAATCTTTTTACCGTGGGTAAAAAGAATCATCATGGGGGTATAAAAGGAACCAAATTTAAATTTAACTCAAGGGATCTTGATGTCGTTTTCCCCAACAGGACGGATCACTATTTTCCCCAAGAGCTATTGGCATATACCGAAGAGGGTAAAAATAACTTTTTACCTCAAGAGGGTAAAAAGATATTAAGTAGAATAGTGAATTCAAATAAAATATATGTATTGCTTATCGTAATGTTTGAATGATATTAATAAAATGAGAGTTATATTTATTAATTTTTTTTATTTGTATTTATTTTTGCATTTATTTTATGTTTATGTTTATTTATTGAATAAATAAATATTGAATAAATAAAATCGAATATATTTTCTAATTTTGTATTGAATGAATAAATAAATTAGAATGAAAATTGAATTAGAATAAAATCGAATTTATTTTCTAATTTCGAATTTATTTCAAGTGCATAAATAAATTAGAATAAAGTAAACAAAGTAATTTAAAATAAAGTAAATAAAAGAAATTAGAATAAAGTAAATAACATAATTTGGAATAAAGTAAATAACATAAATTATAATAAAGTAAATAAAATAAATTAGAATAAAAAAGATTGAAAAAAGGACTAATTGAAGATAATTTAGTGCATAAGTTTTATATGCACTAAATGCAGTCAAAAAACAGTAAAAAAAACGTGTAAAATTCAATAAAATCAAGGTTGAATAACCGACCAAAGTCCAAAAAACGTGTTCTTGACTTGTGACCACCTGCCAAACTAGCGTGAGTTAACTCACGCTAGTGTTAACCTGGGCGTAAGTTAACTCACGCTAGTGTTAACCTGGGTGTGAGTTAACTCACGCTAGTGTTAAACCTTGCGTGTGTTAAGCCACACTACTGTGGCCGGTTCTTCATGCATTTTAATGCATTGTAAATGGTTTTTACACGTTTTTGTTAATTTTTTGCATTTATTTTATGATTGCGTATTGAATTAAAATTTTTAATAAAGTCAATAAATAAATTAGAATAAATTCAGCGTGAATTCGAATAAAAATTGCGACAGCGTGTATTGAATAAATTCGAATAAAAAGTCAATAAATAACATATATAGCTTATTCTCAATAATACATGTTCCTATCATTCCATTACATCACATTCGGGTTGCACCTTCAAACTTAAACAATTGTCTTACCTCTGAAATGGTAAATTCAAACTGGCTAAACAGCAGGACTCCAACATTCGCCCAACACTCATGTTTTTCCTTTGAAAAGAATAAATTTTTGTTAGGCTTGCTTTAGATGATGGTATTGAAGTGCCAACGAAATGAGGTTCATTCCTTGACACTTCAATACCTTAATCTAAACCAGTCTAACAAGAATTTAATCTTTTCAAAGGAAAAACATGAATGCTGGGCGAATGCTACGGACCTGGCGTTTAGCAAGTTTGAATTTCGATTTCAGAGGTAAGATAATTGGTGTAGTTGGAAGGTGCATTCCAACTACAACAATTATCTTATCTTTAAATGAGGCAAATTCAAAATTGACAAACAACAGCTATCAAGCATTCACCCGGACGATTAAATTCTTGTTAGGCTTGGTTTAAAGGATGGTATTGAAGTGTCAAAAGAATGAGGTGCATTCCTTGACAATTCAATACCTTCCTTTAAACCATCCTAACAAGAATTTGATCTTCCGGGTGAATGCTTGGTAACTGTCGTTTGGCAAGTTTGAATTACCTCAATTAAAGAAAGATAATTGTTGTAGTTGGAATGCACCTTACCTTACCTAATGAAGATCTTCTGGCGGAATCAAACTTTTGATGATATCTTCAGTTGATCTCAGCAACGTTACCCGCATATCGATCCACTGGAACATGTTGTGCTCCCAAAACATGCTCGTCACGTTTTCGTCGTTCGTTAATTCCACCCAACTGAATGATACTTTCCCCTCATCGAGCGTTGGACGTTTATACTGAACGTGTTCCACCCTCCTTGTGTCTCTTGGGTTGACTCCTTGGTTGAATTCAGTCAGTTCATCCTTGAGACCTCTTAAAGTTACACCAAGGCATCAAACCTTCAACCTCTGAGGTTCTCCGCCGTTGAATTGTGCATGAACGTCGATCCACCCAGCGATTACTTCAAATCTAAACCTTAAGAAATTAAAAACAATCAATGAATAACTTATTCAAACATTTCACCAAACACTTGGAGTGCAAATTATACATAAACCCTAAAAATGATAACTACAACATAAACATGCAAACATTTAAATAATTAAACAATATAAGTCATTTGCATGTAACATTGAATCATATATTGCAAAAAAAATCAAAATTTAAACAAACCCTAAATCTAAAAAAAATATAATCTAAGTGTAAAAAATATAACATAATCATGCACACATCTAAACATCATAACAATTAAGCTTTATAAGTCATTTTCATGTAACATTCTATCATATCTTGCAAAAAAATTTTTTTTAACAAAACACTAAACCTGAAAAAAAATCTAGCATACGAACTTAATTTAAGTGAAAGCTTACTTGTTGTTATTGTTGGAGTGTTGTTTGATTTGAAGTTGAAGGAATTTTGGAGTTGGTTAATTTGAGAGAGATTTGAGAGAGATTTGAGAATGTTGTTGAAAAGGTGGCAGAATGAGGTTCTGTAACGCCCCAAAAATTACATGTAATGATTTAACGAAGTTAATTAGAAGTATTCATGATTTTATGATTATAATGATGTTATGATTCTAGAATACTATGTTATCTATGAAGAAATAGATTTATGATGAATAATGACGTGCTATGAGGATTATTATGATGAAGAGGAAAAGTAAATAAAATAATATAGAGGCGGGAGGTGTAGAATAGAATTTTTAATTAAGTGGGGGAGGGAGGAGTAAAAATAATAGAAAATAGAATAGAAAGAAATAGTAGTAAGAGGCTAGCCCATGTATAAATAGAGAATTAACACTCAGAGGTCTCACTTTTGCTGAAGCGTAGAAACAAGAGAAGAGGAGCGAGGAAGAGGAGGAAAACCCTAATTCTAAAGGAGAGAGCCAAAAGCCGTGACTTCAGATATTTGAAGTAAGGGGGAGATTC
This sequence comes from Medicago sativa, assembly GCF_051527215.1. Lineage (NCBI taxonomy): Eukaryota > Viridiplantae > Streptophyta > Magnoliopsida > Fabales > Fabaceae > Medicago > Medicago sativa. The sequence continues at coordinate 51,309,615 of NC_140751.1, read as the reverse complement.
CTTTCACTCTAGGGTATATTAATCTATGATGGGGGTATCTTAGTTTTAGTATGATGTGATGTGATGTTATAATGTGAATTATAAAGAAATTATGGTGATGAACGAAGGTAATGATGTTGTTGAACAAATGAAATTTAGGAAGATTAATGTAGGGTTTATGAATTGAAAATTTGATCTTGAAAAGAATAGGTAATCCAGTGAGATATTGAAAACGTTAGTGTTTAGATTGTTGGGTAACCCTAGGTGATGTTTCCTATAAATTTGGGATCAAACGGGGTTGAAAATAGAGATTTTTATCCAAGTTAGAAGCATTTTCGAGGGTAAAAACGATGTTTTCTGTGTTCTGAAATTGTCACAAACGTGCCATGTTGGAGTCCAACGTGCCACAATTTTTCCAGGAACGAAAACCCTTTTTAAGCTGTCACCAACGTGCCACGATGGGAACTCAACATGCCACGATGCAGTGTGCACTTAGACTGATTTTTTGACCCACTTTTATGCCTCCAAAGGGTTTCTAAGATGTATAGTAAGGTTCCATATCAATAAACTTAGATGAGAGGAGTTTAATTAAGGGTTATTAGAGTAGTTTCGTAAGCCATAATGTATTTTAAAATAAGACGAGTATCAAGATTATTAGAGAAGAATAAAGTTGAAGATAAGAATAATTAGAAAAGCATGAACTAGAGTAAACCAAGAACACGAAGTTAAAAGTATGGGGAAATAGACAACAATAATGAAGAACTAATACATTATGATAAGATCTTAAAAACTTAATAATCTAGTCACGTAGACTGAAACCATTATGTGGAGAATGGAATAGTGATTGAGAATGAAGGATATAATGTGTTTATAGGAGTAAAAGATGAAGAGAACGAAGGTAAATTAAGAATGGGTGTGGAATCTAAACATGATGTTGATTTGACAAAGATGTAAACTAGTATGTAGATATGATGTTAACCGAAGAATGAGATGTTCACGTTACAAGATGATGAGGTATGATGATAGTATAAATGTCGTATGATGATGATGAACGATGTAAATAAAGATGCTTATGAAGGACTTAAGGGGAAAGTAGAGTGAGTTGTAAGAGGGTTATTCATGAACTAATAAAGATGAAAATGATAGTAAATTATAGTAAGGGATAAATATAGCGACGAGACTATATGAAGAGTGTGAACATAGGAAAGTTATCAGGTGGATGCAGAAAGGAGTCAAGGTAAAATGGTAAAGATAAAGACACGATGAGGCGTAGTTGAATGAGGATTAGAGAGGAGTATGTTAAATAAAGGGATGTGGTGAAAGATGTGATCAATATCGAGTTACTTATGATTAATGATACAAGATCATAATAGTACAAATAGCGAGGACGAATTTAGAGAACTAATTATGATGCTGGGATCATTAGGATGAAATGTAAAATGAGATAGGAAGTTGTGTACAAATTAAATGAACGGCGTGAGGGCTAGTAAGAGCGGTGAGTCAGGATATGAATCCAATTGAAGAGAGTAAGATGAATGAGAAGAAAGGTAAGGGATAGATTAAGAAAAGATGATTGTTTTAGGAATAGTTCATAAACAAGGGACAAAGATAATAGAAGAAACTTAGAATAAAGATTTAGTCTAATGATTTAAACTATATTTTTAAAGGTACAAACCAAGAAAAATAAGTGTATGATGTTAGAGGACTAAGGTAATAGACGATAATAATGATGAATTTAATAACTGATGATATGGTCTTATGACTTAATAAGTCTAGTCGTACGGACATAAGTTATTAGGAGGAAAGACGAGGGAGTAGTAGAAGTCATAAAGACTTAAGATGAAGGATAAGGTAGGTTATTATGAGTAAATGGTACAGAGAATGTAGAAGAAACCAATGATGAGTGTAGGTTCTAAACATGACGTGAGTTTTAATAAGAGAATGAGTTAGATATAATTAGATGAACATATGATGTTAATTAATGATAAGGTGTTAATGATGATGTATAATGACGTTATGATTGTTAAAATGACAAAAGACGAAAAATGACGAATGACTATGATGTAAAGATGATGTATTGTTTATGTGTCTTTCTAAATGATGTTTGGTGAGTCTTCATGCATCATATCATACTGCATAATGTCGAATGACAAATAACGAAATGTATGTTTCAGTAACACATCTCTAAACTACATTATTATATAGGTCATGATAGTTGAACTATGATATGTGCTAATGATGTGAATATGGTATGTGTGTTAAAGGTGTGCACAAGATGTATGTGTTAATGATGTTTATGAAATAAATTGTATGAATATCATGATGAATGATTGATGATGATATGATGAATAATTGATGATGATGTGAATGAAGGACCAATGAAGATAAGATTATCTACTTTATTATTCATGTATCCTAATATATGTTATGTTGTGAATTCTCTCACCCATTTGCTGTTGTTGGTGTATTTTGGTGTCTGTACCCTTGGGGTACAAATACTCAGGACGAGGAGTTTTAGCTTTGCGGGACACTTAGAAGGTGGCAACAGGGATATACTCATGTAGCTATTATTTGCGATATTAAGTAGTCAAATAAATGTGTGCTCTGATCTGTAACACTGGGTTGGGTTAAACGTTGAATGTCCCTGAATTATGAAGTTTAAGCACTATGATGTTTTATGCTATTTTTCCTAAATAATTTTGAAGACAAGATATTTTATAACAATGAAATTTTTATGAAGGATCTTCCGCTGTTGTATCTGATTCTTTATTATTTTATTACGTAGTAAGATGAATGAATGTGTGAGACATCCTTTTTCGTTAAAACCATGATTATTATTATATAAAATTATCGTCGGGAATTAGGGTGTTATAGGTTCTGCCTGGCTAAGAGCAACACGTAGCGTGACTTAAGTTGCGCAGGGGCATTTGTGACATTTACTTTGGGAATGAGCGAAACATTTGGGTAAAGAGCAGAATTCTCAAGTTTGGTGTTTATATATAATTATTAGTTAGTACCCATATTGTAGGTTTGCCCTAGGCCACCAAAATCTCAGAAAAGTCCTTCCTCCAAGACGAAGCCTTCACACCTCGTATCTTAATCACTCAATTAATCATCCTATATTTTTTGGACTATTACTTTTCCCACCCTATGGCCTTCTCGCACGTCCTATGCAAATTACAAAAATGCCCTCCGGGTTATATAATCCCGAAAATCAATGCGTATTCCAGAATATAAAATACGGACAACTGCGAAGTATAAAAGGAACTTCACCCCCCATTTTTAGAGTTCCACAGTTTCATTTTCACCATTCTCTCTCTCTCTCGCTCTCTCTCTCTCTCTCTCTCTCTCTCTCTCTCTCTACATTATCCCAAATTCCGAACACCACAAATCTTGTCCAAATTTGGAGTTTGTTGCTCAAAATCACCGCATTTCAGCCCTTGTCAAACATCATGGAAGGTAAGTTCTATTTCTGTACACATACATGGTTAATTTGGTCGATTTTTTTGAAATTTTGGTCGGGTGCAATCCGGATTTCTAAATCCGGACTAGATTGTTGATTTCCGAAATTTGAAATCCGGACAAACCAGAATGTTTTTTTTTGCTTCTGTTTTGTGCTGTTTGATTATGTTGTTTGATTGTGATGTTTGATTACCCTAATTTGAATTTTACAGAAGGTTTAACCTCTAATACTCGGCGCGTAAGGGAGGCAGGGCATGCTTCCCGTTGGAGAGCGCGTAGCCAACGGCTGGAGGATGAAGGTGGTGTTCTCCAAGGTGTCGGGGTGCTAGAGGACGCCGTGCTAATGTCGAGCCTGATGTCGAGCATTAGCCGGAGCAGCAAGAGTTTATGGACTTGCAGCAAGACCAGCCAGATGTGGACTTGTAACATGCGAAGGAGCAGGAGCTTGAGGAAGAGTTGTATGCTATGGACGAGGAAATGGAAGATGCCGAGCCATGACAAAGGCGGAAGAAGAAGGAGAAGGTGATGGACCCTCAGCCACTAGATGACTATCTGGTGGCCCACACGAGACTAACCTTCTGTGGAAGTACCATGTGCACGTGGCCAGGAAGGCGGCTGATGGCGAGTTATTTATTAATGTTAAACTCACTTTAAACTCACTTTATTAATGTTAATCTATGTGAAAATGATGTTGATATTTGTGAAACTTCCTGTTTAAGTAATGTTAAATCTCTTTGTGAAGCCATAACTTTAAACTCACTTTAAACTCACTTTATTAATTTTAATTATTTGCAGTGGCGTGGAAAATTAAAATGCATCAACAACGGAAAGAAGATAGAAGAGATGCATGATGATGACACCAGACCTATCATGGCTGCACGGTGGTGGGAGAACAGATTGCATGGCACTGGCCTTAGTTGGCTCCAGGATACCAGCTACACCATGATTGACCATGGTCTGATTTGTGCCTTTGTGGAGAGGTGGCACGAGGAGACTTCCAGCTTCCACCTTCCGTTTCGGGAGATGTAGGTCACACTTGATGATGTGGCCTGTTTGCAGCATATCCCCATTGACGGCATGCTCCTGTCCCACGGTACGAGGCGGTGGAATTAATGGTGGAGTACTTGGGGTGTGATGTAGGTGATGCTCTTAGAGAGGTCAAAAGGACCAAAGGTGCACATTGCCGATTTAGCTACTTGAAGGAGATCTTCAAGGAACATTTGAAGGAGCAGAGGGATTTGGCGGCTGAGTATGGTGTGACTGAAGAGGTGGAGAGGTTGAGGGACCAGGCTGTCCGCATATATTTGCTATACTTGGTAGGGATCACGATATTCACTGACAAGAGACAGTGGGCTGTTAATGTGGTCTACCTGAAGTACTTTAGAGACCTTGATCTTATTGTTGGTTATTCATGGGGAGTTGCGGCACAAGCTCAGCTATATAAGGAGCTCAACAATGCTGCACGTTGGAACTGCAGTCAGGTGGCAGGATACATGACTTTGTTGTAGGTATAAATTAAAAACTATGTTTTATTTTTTAAATGTAAGTGTATATGGTTTGTATATTTATATGTGGTTGTCTTTGGTGCAAGCTTGGGTGTTTCATCACTTCCCAAGTATGGGAAGCAAGGATGTCTGGGCAGGATATAGAGAGAATCGGGATCCACGCGCGATGCTTTTTTTACCATTGTCCGGTTTAGGCACAACGGACAACTACAAAAACTATCTCGATGCTCTAGATTTGATGAGGATTGTCATGGCCCCATATGGAGAGCACCGTCAGGCACGTCAGTTTGAGCAGGTCAACCTTTACTCTGGATGGCTGAGATTTGAAGAGCGTATGGTGAGATATCTGCCGGAGAGGGTGCTTCGTAAGTTTGGGTGGGTTAAAACCATACCAAGACATCCGGTTGAGAGTGCAGCTGTTGATGTTAATTTGGCGGAGATCACAACCCATTTTCGGCGTGCACTTGATTATGCGCTGACACCACAGCAGTTGGGAGAAGCTGCAGTTCATGGTGTGGAGGAAGAAGATGGATATATCGATTGGTTTTATCGACATTCCCATACACGCATGATTCTTCCCGTCATGCCGGTACCGGTGCCGAGGCCACCGGAGTGTGAGATCCTTGATGCGCGAGCTGCTCAAGAGAATGGAGACCTTGCATATATACAACTTAGCAGAAGGATGAGCCACATCAGAGACCACATCTATGGTGTGATGAGAAGTGGTCTCGTGCCGAAAGGGACTGAGGAATGGCATCATTTGGAGGATGTGTTGAAAGAGGTGCATGATGGGAAAGTTTACCATCGCCGGGGAGCTACTGAGGATGGCAGAGGTGGTGGCAGAGGTGGTGGTAGGGGTGGTGGCAGAGGTGCTAGGAGTGTAGTTATTAGGGATTAATTGTATTTTATTTACTTTTGGATAATTTTTGGTGATGTAACATTTGGATAATTTTTAATGTTATGTAATCTTGGATAATTTTTAATTATATTTGATTAATGTTATGTTTGCAAAAATATATTTTGTTGATGATTATAAGTTCGATTTACTGTTAGAACATGTCAGCGACATGATATGTCTGTTTGGAAGCAAGCAAAATGCGCCAAAACAGAGGCTCAGCCAAAACAGATGGCTTCTGCCTCTGTACTGATGCATTCCGAATTATAAAATCCGGGCAGTTTTATAAGATTCCGGATTATATAATCCGGAACCATCGTTCACCACCCCCTTTTGTTGAATTTCAACGGGTGATATACACCTTTCGGATTTTATAATCCGAAAATTCTCTAAACTGTCCGGATAATATAATCTGGATCCATCTCTTCATAACTTACATCTTCATCCATCAGCCAGATGAAGTGCCAAAATCCACAAAACATTCCAGAATTTATATTCCGGAATGGTTCCGGATTATATAATCCGGACTAGGGGTATTTTGGGAAAAAAAATAGGGTGCGCGAGGAAGGCCATAGGGTGGGAAAAGTAATAGTCTACTTTTTGTGTCAACACTTTAAATAATAACCCATTCTAACTAGTCTTAAACTTCCACCACCATTTACAGAGTAACATTTATTGTTTTCTTCCAACAATGTACCTTCATTACTCCACTAAATACAACTAATAAAGGTATTCAAGGTCCGATATTCAAGTAAATAATATTAACTTTACCATTAAAATCAACACAACTAATCATTTTCTTAGGAACCGCGTACAAGCTAAATAAAACATATTTTATGTGACCAAGGGAGTTACTGTTGAGATGTGCCTTGAAATCTCATGTGAATGTGCAAAATCTTCAGGAGTTGACATCTGGTTGTTACGCGATGTGCAAATGTTGAAGGTTTGCAGGATGTCTGGTTTCTGTCTGCTGCATGATGCACATCTATTTTTCAATTTCAGAGAGCTCCATTCTTGTGTCATGCGGGATGCCCAGGACTAGCTATGGACAAGATGGTGTGAAAGCCCAAGTTTGTGTCTAGACTGGACCCACGTGCTCATACTATGTACAACCCGTCAGGACGCTGCAGCTCTCAAAATCTTCAGCGATAAATTTTCAATCCACGCTCCAGCATCCCACATCTTTAGAGTCATTCCTTAATCTACTTCATCAAACATCATAAACAAGCATTGCTAGTTCTAAAGTACTAAAAACAATTAAAACTATAAAATCCTAAAATAGACACTGAATAGATGTTTAAGGCAATGCAATCACTCAACTACTTGTCCAATATCAGGGTTAAGTGCAACGTGATAACCAACTTATTTGCTGGTTATCACTTGTCGATCAACGATTGAAGTTATGTTCAAATCCTTTACTTTCACTTTGAGCCACCAATACTCTTGAATGTTGATCAATTAATGATCATAATTTCAACATTGATTTGGTTATAACCAAAAAGTTGATTATTACGAGCATTTCAAATCAACCCAATGGTAGCCCAGCCAACTGACACAATAACATTGTTTTGGCTTCACATCAGAAACTATAAACCACAAAATTGATAGAATTGAACAATGTTGTTATTTGAGATAGCACTAAAAATACTTAACTAATTCAAAGTGACGCCTTATTTTTAGAGACAAATTCACAATCAAACAAAATCTAATTTAAATTTTCCTCAACACTACAATCATCAATGCACAAACATGAATCTCAATTTAAAATCCCAGGTTAAATAAATTACACTTGGTTGGTATCATATTATGTAAGAATCTTTTTAAAAATAGGGACATCATCAAAGGAACAATTTTGTTCCGATATCTGACATTTGACATTGAGATCTTGTTCTCTAAACCTTGAGATAACAACTTGTAAGCAACATCAACAACATAATTCTTGTTGTGAATTGATCTCAAGAACCACATGTTAGATACATTAACATGCAACTGAAAATTATATGCCAAAGCACACCAATCAAGCATTCTTAAACAAAAAGTCATCTTCTCCACCTCCATTACACTTTGACGGTCAAGTTAGTAAGCGTTTTGGGTGATAGAGGTATCTAGGGTGAAAAATGAGTGTACCTGAACCAATTCCTTGAGTTAGCCTTTATAGTGTAGGTTAAGGATTTGGCTGCTGCTAACTAGGCAGTTGTTCCTGAGGGATACCTGAAGGAGATTATGGAAAGCCAATAATAGATCTGGCCTAGATAGTCCATATTTTTTTTACGAGGCCTTGATCCAATGATATTTGGAACGAGGGTGAAGGTAAGAAAAACACAAGAATGAGGGGGGGGGGGGGTTGAATGTTTGTTTAGAGTGTGAAACAAAGTTAAATGTGGCGGTATAAAATCAAACACACACAGAGAGAGAGAGAGAGAGAGAGAGAGAGAGAGAGAGAGAGAGGCCACACACATAAACTGACCTAGACCACACACATATGTTGGAACAAAATGTGTTTAACAATGAACCTTAAAGAGTTTTGATGATAACAAGGTATTAAAAATTGTAAATTGGACTAGCTAATATTTGTTCAACTGTACAGGACCATAATTATAAAGTTACATCATTGGTTCTGAATGAGCAAATAAAGAGCAAAGGAAACAACAAAAATTTGAAGCTTGGACGCTCCTGAAGGCAACTTGTTACTGAAGAGAAAAAGCGCTCCTGAAGTTAAGTCGCTTCTGAAGTAAGGATAGTGCTCCTGAAGTTAAGACGCTTCTGAAGTAAGAATAGTGCTCCTGAAGACAAGAAGTCCAGAAGTCATATCATCAGAAGCTGCATCATCAGAAGCTGCAGAAGTCATATCATCAGAAGCTGCATCATCAGAAGCTGCCTCATCAGAAGCTATTTCACCAGAAGCTGAATCTCAACTGGATTTGCAAAAGATTCAAGAATTGAAGAATTATCAATGCAAAAGCTGTCTATTGGATTCGAAAACACAAACAAAGGATTAGTGGAATTTTGCAACGGTCATTTCAAAGGTGTTTGAAGGCTTGTGCTTGCAATTTGGACGAAAGCGTTGACATTGTACTTTGTACGAATTGTACAACCACGTTCTCCACTACTCTGTTTTGTGTCCACGCTACAAGACAAGAAAACAGCTCCAGAATACGGCTTCGCCTGCATAGATGTTCCTTTGGATAAGGAATGGATTTCAAATTTGTTCTTCATAGGACAACAACCAAATCAGGCAATAGATCAAAGGTGAAAGATCAAGCTTCAACAACGACTCCTTGGTGTGCTGGCAATTTCACAACGTCTCTTTCACACCTCTATATAAAGGAGTGAAGACTTAGAGTTTTGGTAATGCAAGAACGCTGAACGAAAGACTCACAACATTTTTACAAGTGCCAAACCTCTGCTGAAATTGGTCTGCATTCACTTAGAATTTCTGTGTCTTATAGTCATATCTTAGAAATTCTTAAGTCCATTGAGTCTGTATCTGATTTGTATTGTGAGCACCTCTGATTGTATATCAAGTGTTCAACCTTAAACAATTTTCTGTGTAATTTTGTTTAGTTAGGAAGTCTCTTGATTGTGTTCTTGAGCAAAGGAAGTCTCTTGCTTGTGTGCTTGAGCAAAGGAAGTCTCTTGCTTGTGTGCTTGAGCAATTGTAATCAGATATTACTCTTAGTGAAATCTCCTTGGAAGTGCAAGGGGGACTGGACTACTTCCGGATTGTGGAAGGAACCAGTATAATTGCTTTGTGTCGTTCTTCTTCTCTCTCTCTGTTTTATTCCGCTGCATTTAGATTCTGATCATCACTTCAGAAGCTGTATAACTTAGCTTCTGATCAGTGTATTCAGTTGTTTAGGAGAAACGAAGAATTTTTCAAAACACAATTCAACCCCCCCTTCTTGTGTTTTTCTCACCTTCAATTGGTATCTAGAGCCTTGGTCTGTTGTGTAACACTTAACCGTGCAACAATCAAAGATCTGAGAAAAACATGACTACTCCTCCTCCTAATGGTTCTGGTGATACTAGCTATAAAAATGTCTCACATGATTATAGTGATAGTAAGAAAACCAATGTTGGAAAAGTTCCAAAGTTCAATGGAGATGCTGAAGAGTTCTCTTGGTGGAAGACCAATTTTTACAGTTACATCATGAGCCTAGATGAAGAATTATGGGATATTCTGGAAGATGGTGTTGGTGATTTAGTCCTTGATGAAGAAGGAGCTGCTGTGGATAGAAAGAAACATACTCCAGAACTGAGGAAACTCTACAAGAAGCATCATATTATCAGAGGAGCTCTTGTCACTGCCATACCCAAAGCAGAGTACATGAAAATGAGTGACAAATCCACTGCTAAAGCTATGTTTGCTTCTCTCTGTTCTAATTATGAAGGGAGCAAGAAGGTCAAAGAAGCAAAGGCTCTTCTGCTTGTACATCAGTATGAGTTATTCAAGATGAAGGATGATGAAACTATTGAGGAGATGTACTCAAGGTTTCAAACCTTAGTTTCTGGGCTACAGATTCTAAAGAAGAGCTATGTTGCTTCTGATCATGTAAGCAAGATTCTCAGAAGCTTACCTGCCAGATGGAGACCGAAGGTGACTGCCATTGAGGAAGCTAAAGATTTAAACACTTTAAGTGTCGAAGATCTTGTTAGTTCTCTCAAAGTTCATGAGTTAAGTCTTAATGAACATGAGTCTACTAAGAAGAGTAAATCAATAGCTCTTCCATCCAAAGGCAAGTCATCAAAAGCTCTCAAAGTGGTTGAATCTGAAGAGGAAGAACAGTCAAGTTCAGATTCTGAACCAGATGCTGCTGAAATGGCCATGCTCTCAAACAGACTTCAATATCTGGCCAAGAAGAACAGAAAGTTTCTCGCCAAAAGGGGTAACTCCAGAAGCTCAAGGAAAGAAGATCAGAAGGGATGCTTCAACTGTAAGAAGCCGGGACACTTCATTGCTGAATGCCCTGATCTTCAAAGAGAAAAGTCAAAGGACAAGTCAAAGAGGTCTACATTCAAACCAAGCAAATTCAAGAAGCAGATTAAGCAGAGTTTAATGGCAACCTGGGATGATTTGGGTAGTGAATCTGGATCTGATAAAGAGGAAGCTGATGAAGATGCAAAGGTAGTTGTTGGGTTGGTAGCAACAGCAACTTCAGAAGCTGGATCAAATTCAGACTCAGAAGATGAAAACGAGGTATATTCCAAAATTCCCAGAGATGAACTTGTTGAGTCACTTAAAGAACTTCTTACACATTTTGAAGTAAGAACCAATGAGTTGAAGGATTTAAAAGAAAAATATGCTGATTTGGTACAACAGCAAAAATCAACTCTATTGGATCTGAAAGCTTCTGAACAAGGACTTAGGGGCTTTGACTTCATGTGTAAAACATATGAAGATCAGCTCAAGTTCTTATGTCAGAAGCTACAAGAAAAGTGTAATGAAAAACCTTTAAGTAATCATGAAATTGCTCTTGAAGATTTCTTTATATCTGGCATTGACAGAAGCAGAGTAGCTTCTATGATTTATAGCATTTACAAGAACAATGGCAGAGGAATTGGTTTTCCAGAGGTGAAACTTGAGAAAACCAATCTAAAGTCTTGTTGTGAATGCATCAAGGAAGGTCTGAAAACATTCTTTGTACCAGAAGGAGCTGAGTTGGAAACTGTTGTTCAATCAGAACCTGAAGCTTCTAGTTCTAAGGCTAAGATTACTTCAAAGCCAAAGAACTCTAAGTCAAAGGCTATGATCAAATCTGATTCCAAGACTTCAAAGGTTAGGATCCTGAAAAGATCAGAACCTATTCCTCAGAGTCTGGTGAAACCAAAATCTGGGGTTCTAAAGTCTAAGTTTCAGAAGAAGACAGTTACTGCTTCTGAAGTACCAAAACCTAAGGTAATGGTTAATCAGAAGCAACCCAACTCACAGCACAAGGTACAAGAAGTGAAGAGTAAAGCCTTAAGTACTAACCTTCTAGGACCCATAGAACAATGGGTACCTAAAACTAAAAATGTCAATGATGCAGGTATGTCTAAGAGCAGTGCCAAAGCAAAGATCATGGTACCTAGACAGCGGTTGCTCAAGACACATGACAGGAGACAAGTCCATGTTCCTCAGCCTAACAATGAAAGAGGGAGGAAATGTGAAATTTGGAGGCAACCAGTCAGGCAAGATCATAGGTACAGGAACTATTGGTAACTCCTCTACCTCAATTAATAATGTATGGTTGGTAGATGGTCTTGAACATAACCTTTTGAGCATTAGTCAATTTTGTGATAATGGTTATGATGTGCTTTTTGAAAAACCCAACTGTACAGTAATCAACAAGGAAGACAAATCCATTGTGTTCAATGGAAAGAGAGTTGACATGTCTATAAAATCAATTTTTCTGAACTGGCTGATCAGAAGGTGATTTGCCTACTATCAGTGAATGATAAGAAATGGATGTGGCACAGAAGGTTGGGACATGCTAACTGGAGGTTAATCTCTAAGCTTAGTAAGTTACAACTTGTGAAAGGGCTACCAGACATTGACTATCATTCAGATGCACTCTGTGGTGCATGTCAGAGAGGGAAAATTGTGAAATCATCTTTTAAAACCAAAGACATTGTTTCAACCTCAAGACCTTTAGAATTACTCCATATTGATTTATTTGGACCAGTGAGTACTGCATCCTTATATGGAAGTAGATATGGATTAGTCATTGTTGATGATTACAGCAGATGGACTTGGGTGAAATTCATAAAAAGTAAAGATGTTGCGTGTGATGTATTCAGTAGCTTCTGCACTCAAATTCAATCTGAAAAAGAATCAAAAATTTTGAAAATCAGAAGTGATCATGGTGGAGAATTTAAAAATGAGCCATTTGAAGCTTTTTGTGAAAAACATGGAATTTTCCATGAATTCTCTTCTCCTAGAACACCACAACAAAATGGGGTTGTAGAGAGAAAGAATAGAACTTTACAAGAAATGGCCAGAACCATGATTCATGAAAACAATTTACCAAAACATTTTTGGGCAGAAGCAGTGAATATAGCATGCTATGTTCAAAACAGGATCTATATTAGACCTATTTTGGAGAAAACAGCATATGAACTCTTTAAAGGAAGAAAACCCAATATCTCTTACTTTCATCAATTTGGGTGTCATGTTACATTCTGAACAACAAGCTCTACCTAAAGAAATTTGATGCCAAGGCCCAAAGAGGAATCTTTTTAGGTTACTCTGAAAGGTCAAAGGCATACAGAGTGTATAATTCAGAAACACTCTGTGTTGAAGAATCTATGCACGTTAAATTTGATGACAAGGAGCTTGAAGATAAAACTTCAAAGCAAGATGAAAGTTTTGCAGAGATACAGGTTCCTGAAGCTACTCCAGAACCTGATCAGATAGCTGAGTCTGAAGATAGTCCAGAAGCTGAATCCACATCAGAAGCGCAAGATAAAACTGCTTCTGATGAAGCACAAGATGGCTCACATCAAGAAGATCCTCCCAGAAACACATTCAAACACAAGTCTTCACATCCTGAGGAGCTAATCATTGGAAACAAAGATAGTCCAAGAAGAACAAGATCACATTTCAGACAAGAAGAGTCAATGATTGGACTAATCTCAATAATTGAACCTACAACAGTTGATGAAGCACTTTCAGATGATGGATGGATCCTAGCTATGCAAGAAGAGTTGAGTCAATTTCAAAGAAATGATGTGTGGGATCTGGTACCCAAACCTCAGCACAAGAACATTATTTGAACAAAATGGGTATTCAGAAACAAGCTGAATGAGCAAGGTGAAGTAACAAGAAACAAAGCCAGGCTTGTTGCACAAGGGTATAGTCAACAAGAAGGCATTGATTACACTGAAACGTTTGCTCCAGTTGCAAGATTGGAAGCAATCAGGTTACTTCTTTCCTATGCAGTTAATCATGGCATAATATTATATCAAATGGATGTCAAGAGTGCATTTCTAAATGGTGTCATAGAAGAAGAAGTGTATGTTAAGCAACCTCCTGGATTTGAGGATATTAAATATCCTGACCATGTTTTTAAACTGAAGAAATCACTATATGGCTTGAAACAAGCTCCCAGAGCTTGGTATGATAGACTAAGTAATTTCTTAATAAAAAATGATTTTAAAAGAGGACAGGTTGATACTACACTCTTCAGAAGGACCCTTGGGAAAGATATTCTTGTTGTGCAAATATATGTTGATGATATAATATTTGGTTCTACTAATGCATCTCTTTGCAAGGAATTTTCTGAGTTAATGCAGGATGAATTTGAAATGAGCATGATGGGAGAGCTGAAGTTCTTCCTTGGCATTCAAATCAATCAATGCAAAGATGGAGTCTATGTTCATCAATCAAAGTACACAAAGGAGCTTCTGAAGAAGTTCAAACTTGAAGATTGTAAAGTGATGAACACTCCAATGCACCCTACGTGCAACTTAAGCAAAGAAGATGAAGGAGCTAAAGTAGATCAGAAGCTGTATAGAGGTATGATTGGTTCTTTGTTATACCTCACTGCATCTAGGCCAGATATTTTATTCAGTGTATGCTTGTGTGCAAGATTCCAATCAGATCCTAGAGAATCTCATATGACTGCTGTCAAGAGAATCTTCAGGTATTTGAAAGGAACAACTAATCTTGGACTCCTTTATAGGAAATCCTTAGATTATAAGCTAATTGGATTCTGTGACGCTGATTATGCTGGTGATAGGATTGAAAGAAAGTCAACCAGTGGCAATTGTCAATTTCTGGGTGATAATCTTATATCCTGGGCTAGCAAAAGACAAACAACTATTGCTATGTCTACAGCAGAAGCAGAATACATTTCAGCTGCAAGTTGTTGTACACAACTACTTTGGATGAAACATCAGTTGGAAGATTATCAGATAACTGCTAACAGTATTCCCATTTATTGTGATAATACTGCTGCTATTTGTTTGTCTAAAAATCCAATTTTGCATTCAAGAGCTAAGCACATTGAAATCAAACACCATTTTATCAGAGATTATGTTCAAAAAGGAATTTTAGATATACAATTCATTGATACTGAAAATCAATGGGCTGATATATTTACTAAGCCTTTAACTGTTGAAAGATTTGATTTTATAAAGAAAAATTTGAACATGCACTTTGTATCTGATTAAATGCTTGCTTGCTCCTGAATAGGGTTTTAGGTTCTGAAGTTAGTTCAGAAGCGGTAGTCCATCAGAAGCTCTTTATTGAGGTTCTGAGGAAAACTCGCTTCTGATGATGACGTCAACATCTGAAGTCCAGAAGTTGGATTTGTTGCTTCTGAATAGTTGAATTAGTGGAAACGTTGGAAGTTACCTTTTAAAAAGTAACTTCTGGCCCACTAACTTGGTAGTTACTCTGAGAACTTCTTACGTGGCCTGTATGTGATGGTGTATAACTAAAAGGGCAATGATGATTTAATAGCTTTGAAAGTACTTTTCACGCGCCCCCAATTTTGTCATTAATGTTATGTTTGTTTGTCTCTTTTGAATTGCAATCGTTTTCCTTTTATCACTTTGACAATTCACACACTACTCACTCACAACAAACACATTTGCTCTCAAACCTCTTGCGAAGTAAGCGCATTCTCTCAACCTTAGAACCCTAAAATCTTCATCTTCTTCAAATCTTCGTCAATCATCAAATGACATCATCAAGCTCAAAAGTTTCAGAATCTACATCAAACATGCAAAGCGTACCAGAATCTGGGTCCGTCTACAAAGAGAAGACTATGGATATTCCATGGGAATCCTTAATAGTTCAAGTAGAATCGCCAGTGGACTTCACTTCACTCAAGAAGTACGAAGTGGACATGGAAGGTTATGTAGAAACTCAGAAACTGTCCGGATACTTCAAGATGCTAAATGGGCCAACATATGCGAACTTGGTCAAAGATTTCTGGTTAAGGGCTGAAATCGTCAATGGAAAGCCTGTGAAGGTAGCAGGTAAACAAGCTGGGTCGAAGAAAGGAAAGAAGGAGATTGAGTTGAATCCCACTTCCTTCAGTAGCCTTGAGATAAGGTCTGAAGTGATGGGTATTCCCGTAATCATCACAGAGGAGATAATTGCTAAAGCTTGTAGAATGAATGCAGAAGGAAGGTTTCAACAAATAGTTAAGAAGGATGATGTCCTGCTGCAAAACTACTACAACACTCTTCTGGGTGGTAACAAAGATGCTAAGCCTTCTGAAATGGAGATTCACAACAGAATGTTGGTGAAATTCAGTAACGATTGCTTCTTTCAAAGAGCAGGTGGGTCTGATCAACCCAACAACCAACAGAAGCTAGCAATTTATTTCATGACCAATCTGGAAAAGATAAACTTCCCAAGATATGTATTGGATCATCTCTGCTGGGCTATTAATGAAGGCACAATCAAAGGAAGGAAACAAGTGCCCTATGGAAGAATGCTCTCTGAGATCTTTTATCAAGGGAGAGTGCTGGATTTATTGAGAAGAACAAGGGATGCTTCTGATAAATGCTTCGAAGTTTCTACTGCAGAGAAGACTATCAGTAGCAAGACATTGCATTCTATGCACATATTCAAGACAGCTCCTAAAGATGAGAAGTGGTTGGAGATGACCACAGAAGAATCTGAGATTATCAGGGACTTTCCTTCCATAGTTAAGGAAAGTAATCCTGAACACTTAGCTAGATTAGTAGCTGAGTACGTCTTGGAGGAAGATGCGAGTTCTCAGGAGGAAGCTGCTCTTGCTAAAGGGAAAGGCAAGAAGGCCAAGGCAGTTGCTGTGTCAGAAGCTGCTGTTTCTGATGCACCTAAAGGGAAGAGAGCCAGAACTAGTTCAGAATCTGATGCTGCTCCTACTAAAGGAAAGAGGGCCAGAACTAGTACTGAGTCAGAAGCTGCTATTGCTAAATCTGAAAAGCAAAAAGTTGCTAAGTCTGAAGCTAAACCTGTTTCTATCAAGGATAAAGGAAAGATGCAGAAGGTTGGTGCTGCTTCTATTCCTCGGAAAAGAAGAAAAGGTAAGGCAGATTTGGTAATCACCGAAGAGCAGCTGGAGGAAGCTCTTGAAGAAATAGAGAAAGAAGAGGCTGAGCCCAAGCTGAAGAAGAAGAAGAAGGCTCCCCTTCAACTTGTGAGTCCTATGGTTGAGATGACTCCAAGAATGAAAAGGATGGCAGATGAACGTGCTTCTGATCTTATATCAGACAAAAAGGAACTAAAAGCACAATACATTCATCAAAGAGATGAAAAGCTCAAGGCTTTGGGTATGGAAGACTGTGATAGGTTCTTCAAAGAGAAATTGGCCGAAGTAAGAGCCATTGCTGGTAAGACTACTGAAGACATCGAGGAAGAAGAAATGATGATTATTATGGAGGATGCTCCAGAAGATGGAATTTCAGAAGTAGTTCCTCAAGCTGCTGGTCCACAGAAGATCACTTCTGAAGCTGGTCCTGCAGTTCAGGTAATCCAGATTCCAGTCACCTCTATTCCCATTTCACCCTCTTCACCATCAGTACCTGAACCAATAGAAGACACTTCTGTCTTAGACAATCTTATTCTACACTATTCAGGTGACTTACCCAAAGACAAGCTTACCTCAGAAAAAGCCTCTGAAACAACTCCAGAAGCAGCTGCTTCTGAAAATGTTGTTTCAAAAAACCCCCATCAACACACACCTGAACCACATAAACCCACAACACTCCCACAATCACCAATAGCTACCATTGACCCCCAACTCAACACTCAAACATCAACTTCACCACAACAACCACCAACTGAAATTGAACACTCCCCAGAACCAACTCCCATGGATGTTGACAACGCTCAAGTCAATGCTCAAGCCTCAACCTCTACCACACACATTGCTTCTGACCAGCCTTCATCTTCAAACACACAAACACACTTTACCATTCCAGTTCCTAACCCTGTTCAAGACCTGGAAATCAGTGATTCTGATCTTGAAACCCTTGAACAACCACCCACAAACATCCTGGAATCTGGATATATTAATGTTGAGCTTCTCACAATCCTGAGTCAAATGCATAATCTGGTGGATCAAAGAAGGACAATTGATCTCACAAGTGCATATGAAGATTCATGGGCATCACTTCAGAACCGGGCAGCTGAGCTTATTGAAGATATCAAGGCTAAATGCATCAGAGTCAAGCAAGCCTCAGTCAGAAGGCTAATGAAAAATTTGAATCAGAGTCTCAGAGTAAGAAGTTCTACACTGCTCCTGGCAAACCAGCCTTTCTTCTCAGAAAAGGATTACTTGACCAGAGAAGCAAGGTTGTGTAAGCTTCTAAAGAAACAGATGGCACAGCAGCAGCAAGAAGCTAGAGAAAGGGAACAGACTCTTCTCCAGAGGCAACAACAGCTTGAAGAACTGTTGCAGAAGAAAATTGAAGAAATGGAGAAGATGAAGAAACAACAACAAACCAACCCTTAGTTGCACACCTTTGTGTTATTTTTGTTTGTTGTTTGTTTTAAATTCTTAGTCCTTGCTTCTGAAACCATCTTGTTTTATTTCTCTATGCTTCTGAATGCTTACTGGTTCTGACTGCTTAGTTGCTTCTGATAATTAGATATTCATGTTCATATACTTTGGTCTGATTTATTTAGTTAATTTCTTAGTATACTCTCTCTTGTTTGAGTTTTTCTCAAATCTTTTTGTCTTTTATGCTTATTTTTTATCTCATTTTTTTTTATAATGACAAAAGGGGGAGTATATGTGACAAGTATTTAAAGGCTCTGAGCCCCATTAATGGCATTTGAAATTTTTTGAAAAACTTCTATCATTTTTTTTTACCTTATTGGTATAAGCTATGAACGAACGAAGAAGTATCAAAATTCAAGTAAAATTAATTGAACCATTCTTCTTATCTATAAGTTAATTCTTTCAATGATTCAATTTTTTTTTAAAGCTCTGATAATTTTATTGTGCGAAAAATGAATTTAATTAACCTGGATAGAACTTAGGGGGAGCTTACAAACCTCACCTTAAAGACTATCAGACTCAGGGGGAGTTTGAGCTTACAAACCTCAGACTCTGAGCTTACAAACCTCAGAACCACAAAGTCAACTTGTTAATTAGATTAACAACAATTGATCAATTTTAAATACTTTTGTTTGTCATCATCAAAAAGGGGGAGATTGTTGGAACAAAATGTGCTTAACAATGAACCTTAAAGAGTTTTGATGATAACAAGGTATTAAAAATTGTAAATTGGACTAGCTAATATTTGTTCAAGTGTACAGGACCATAATTATAAAGTTACATCATTGGTTCTGAATGAGCAAATAAAGAGCAAAGGAAACAACAAAAATTTGAAGCTTGGACGCTCCTGAAGGCAACTTGTTACTGAAGAGAAAAAGCGCTCCTGAAGTTAAGTCGCTTCTGAAGTAAGGATAGTGCTCCTGAAGTTAAGACGCTTCTGAAGTAAGAATAGTGCTCCTGAAGACAAGAAGTCCAGAAGTCATATCATCAGAAGCTGCATCATCAGAAGCTGCAGAAGTCATATCATCAGAAGCTGCATCATCAGAAGCTATTTCACCAGAAGCTGAATCTCAACTGGATTTGCAAAAGATTCAAGAATTGAAGAATTATCAATGCAAAAGCTGTCTATTGGATTCGAAAACACAAACAAAGGATTAGTGGAATTTTGCAACGGTCATTTCAAAGGTGTTTGAAGGCTTGTGCTTGCAATTTGGACGAAAGCGTTGACATTGTACTTTGTACGAATTGTACAACCACGTTCTCCACTACTCTGTTTTGTGTCCACGCTACAAGACAAGAAAACAGCTCCAGAATACGGCTTCGCCTGCATAGATGTTCCTTTGGATAAGGAATGGATTTCAAATTTGTTCTTCATAGGACAACAACCAAATCAGGCAATAGATCGAAGGTGAAAGATCAAGCTTCAACAACGACTCCTTGGTGTGCTGGCAATTTCACAACGTCTCTTTCACACCTCTATATAAAGGAGTGAAGACTTAGAGTTTTGGTAATGCAAGAACGCTGAACGAAAGACTCACAACATTTTTACAAGTGCCAAACCTCTGCTGAAATTGTTCTGCATTCACTTAGAATTTCTGTGTCTTATAGTCATATCTTAGAAATTCTTAAGTCCATTGAGTCTGTATCTGATTTGTATTGTGAGCACCTCTGATTGTATATCAAGTGTTCAACCTTAAACAATTTTCTGTGTAATTTTGTTTAGTTAGGAAGTCTCTTGATTGTGTTCTTGAGCAAAGGAAGTCTCTTGCTTGTGTGCTTGAGCAAAGGAAGTCTCTTGCTTGTGTGCTTGAGCAATTGTAATCAGATATTACTCTTAGTGAAATCTCCTTGGAAGTGCAAGGGGGACTGGACTACTTCCGGATTGTGGAAGGAACCAGTATAATTGCTTTGTGTCGTTCTTCTTCTCTCTCTCTCTGTTTTATTCCGCTGCATTTAGATTCTGATCATCACTTCAGAAGCTGTCTCACTTAGCTTCTGATCAGTGTATTCAGTTGTTTAGGAGAAACGAAGAATTTTTCAAAACACAATTCAACCCCCCCTTCTTGTGTTTTTCTCACCTTCAACATAAACCTAAAAACCTCTGGCAATCTAGAAGAAACGATGACTGGCAAAGACCTCGTGTAACACCCGTCTTAATTATTTAATTATTTTAAAAAGTTTTAGCATAAATTTATATTAATTATGTGATTTATGAGATTTATGCGAATTATATGTGATTTAAGGTGATTTATAAGATTTACGTGATTTATATGATTTATGTGAGTTATGTGATTTTTGGAGATTTTATGTGATGTTGTGACTTATTTTATTATTTAATAAAATAAGATTTGGAAATATAATAAATGTTAAGTTGTGGGGCTGTTTTATAAATTTAGAGAGTTTAGTGATTTAAGAGGAAATAGGAAAGAATAGTAGAGGAGTTATAAATAAGGAAGTCTAGGTTAGAAAACATTTTTACGTTAAAACAACTTTTGGAGAAGAGGAGAACAAGAGAAGAGAAGAACCAAAGGGATAGGCTGCATCGATTTTGCTAAGGTAAGGGTGAGCCTAGCATACAATTCTATTAAGTCTGTAATTCATATGATTGCTTTTAACAAATTGCATGATTAGTTTTTGAGAATTTGAGAATTAGGTTAAAAGTGGTGAATTGATGATTAGATGATGAGAAACCATAGAATTGATGTAGAAAAACGTTTACAGATCATAGGGTAACCATAGTACATCGTTTCAGTCTATTTACGGTCGATTATGAACCTCAGAAAGGCTTAGAATGGTAGAAATCGCACTTTTGAAAGCTGTTTTTTTGACCTGGTACTGTCAAAAAACGTGGCACGTTTTGGCAACCGTGGCACGATTTTAAAATGTCGAAAGTTGGGTTTTTCTGATCGTAAAAACGTGGCACGTTTTCCAAAATCGTGACACTTTTTCTGCAAACTTTTCCTCGATTTTTCACTATTTCTCACCCGTTTCTGTTTTGAATTAGATTTCGTTGTAAACATGAAAGTTGTAGATAATTGAGTTAGCTTTCTAATGGAATTGTTTTGACTTGAAGATGATTTGTAGATTTTGAGTTATGATGAAAATAATCCAAGTAGGTCTTCAGAAAATTTTAAGAAAACTTAGCATAACTAGTCCCAAGTTAGTCCAAAAATTTATGGTTGGTTTCCAAACTTCAAACTTAGGTATTAGGGATTTAGTTGAGGTGTTTTATGAGTATTTGGCCTATGTCTTATTTAATCAAACTTGATTTGATTTTGAAGAATGTTTTGGACTTTGATATGAATATGAATGTATATGTTGATAGTTATGTTATTCTTTCAATGATCTTGGTTTGATGTGAAAATGATCTGTGAAATTGTCAGAAGATGCTTGAATGTTGTTACTAATGATATATAATCGTATATGCATTATGTGAATTATAAGTGATGTTTTGAGACGATGATTATATTTGATATTGTTGTATTATGAGATTATTAATTGCTGCCATGTTGCTGTTTACTATTGATTAAAGTTGCATGTGTCGGTCTAGATGTGAGATGTTGATCCAAAATATTGGAGTCATATAAGACATTCATGTTGTCTAAGTTGTAAGATGTTGAGTCCATACATACTCATTTAAAGACGAGGGCTCATGCCCTAGGAGCTTTTTGCTTAACAGCGACGAGGGCTCATGCCCTAGGAGCTTTTGCTCAATAGCGACGAGGGCTTATGCCCTAGATTGGTACCACATGCATGATTAAGATGATAGAGTTGCATAGTCGAGTTAAAGTTGTGTTGTCGAGTCAAGTTGTTAAGTTGTTTATGAAGTTGATATTGATGTTGATCTTGAAGTTGATTTCAATGATGCTAAATGACCATTGTTATGACATGTTTGATGATGTTTTTGTTGTTAAATATAATTGTTGAATTATATGCTTAATATTATTGTTTTGTGAATCTCACCCCTTCTGCTTGAAAATGTTGCTCTTCGTATGAGTAACTTGCAGGTAATCAAGAATAAGTAGCCGTTGATTGCTGTCGTGAGTGACTATCTCTCACTGTGTCCTTAGGTGCTCTGATACGTAACGGGATGAGAACTTTGTGGCTATTTTTTATTCCTTACGTATTTGTTTATGTTTACATGACTATGAATCAGTTTGAATTTTTACGAGACGTTTTGATGAGGCCTACGTGCCAAGACCTTTTTATGTTATTGAATCTTTAATCCGCTGCGAAGTTTTGAAATAATATGATGACTATTTTATGAAGAATAAATCATTATTTATTCCATTTGAGATTTTTAAGAAATGTAGCATTCCGTCTATGTGGAAAACTCTGATTATTATTTATGAAATTTTTACGTTGGGAAAACGGGGTGTTACACCTCGCCTGGCCTGGCCTCAAGATCCACGAACAACTGCTCAGAAGCAACGATTGATAACTAAATGAGGTTATATCTTTTAAAATCATGCTTTATTCAAATGATGGAGAAATCTGTTTGGAAGGAGCAAATCAAATTGCTTCGAGTTGCCGTTTTATGATGCATGTTCATTATGATTATTCAAGGAAAACTAATTACATGATGTTAACTTCACACACACACACCACTTTCAGATATGCACATATATTTTGTGTGGATTTTAATTGATGCATGTGGAATACCTTTCTAGCCATCATAATTTATTTATTTACTAGTGGAAAACCTGTAAAGAGGTCCCTAGCTAAAGGTTTTCGACAGAGACAAAATTTATGATGGAAAAGTTGCCATAAAAGTTTTCGATTTGAACTAAGTCGAACAAATGATGGAACTGCGGGGAAAATAAATGGCATTTTCTTTTCAGATTCAAAAGCCATCTAATGGGCAAAATTACAAGATGGGTGTCGAAATCAGCTGCCAACCTATTTCTAGTTCGACACATCAAAAAAGGCTTTGTGGCCTTGAACGAAAATCAAAATGTCCCAGAAAAACGAAAATCACAGGCAAACAACCGTCAAACTTACAAAAATAAGTAACGCGAATTGTTTAGATGAAAGAACAATCCATGTGGATACAATACTCTACTTACCACTTTATTAATTGGTTAACAATTTATACATGTGACATTCCGACCATCAGCGCCACAAATAGCTCGCCCATGTCATACACCAATGAACTCGCCGAAGGACATATAGAATGCAGATATTGCCCATACTCCAATATCGAAAGAGCGACTTCATAATTAATCATTTCAACTTATTCCAAGACTCGTGCTTGGAGTGTTGTGGACCATCAATATGTAATTAAAGGCACAAATACCCTCTAGAAGGGCCCAAACGGCGTTGGCACGCCCTCCTTAAGGCACCGCCTCAACATGCATCTATAACCTTTTACACTACTCCAAATCATCATATACTATCAACCTTACAGATTCATCGCTTCGCCTTGTCCCAGGACTCGTGCTAGGGGGCTGTGGACTGTCAATCTATCCTTAAGGGCATATATGCTCTCAAGAAGGGCTCATGCACCCTTTCGAAGGGCTCCTGAAGCCCTAGACGTGTCCCCTAAGGATCGCCATTTTAACAAGCTTCTGGAAACATCTAGAATGCTCTATAGTGACTTAGGGCCCAAGCTGCTTGGGGCTTATGTCATCAAATTACAAGCCCACGAAGGGCTATAAATACCCCTCTTGAGAGCATTCTCAAGGTATCATGAAAACAGAAAGAAGAAAAAAAACCCTAGTTTCTAATATAGTACTCACTGCAAGTACATATCCTTTCTATTTATATAGACTATTTAGATTTTTGTTGTTCCAAATCTTTATCCCTAATATTTTAACAAAATTCATATTTTGTATCTTTTTATTTTCTCACTTAAACTTTAGACATAATTACTATCTGCACCCATGCTTCCCTATTCTCACCAAGAAGACTATTTTCTTTGTAAAAAATATTTTCTCTCATTTTCTTTTTAATTGAACTACTACTGTTAATTAAATCTCTAGTTTATCTATAATACCCTTGTTAATCTAATGTCTTTATCCCAATTAACTAAATAACCCCACCCAAATATGCCAAAAACTGATTTAATTCAATAATAATAATAATAATAATAATAATAATAATAATAATAATAATAATAATAATATAATAATTATATTAATAAACTAATATTAAAATTTGGGGTGTTACATTTTCCACCAAAAACGGCTTGGAAAAAAAAAAAGCAATATCAACTATTGGTCGTCTCCATTTGCGGGGCGTGTGGAATGGTGTGCAGGGGCACATGACACAACATGTATTGTTATCCCATGCGCAGGGGAGCATGGCTCATGCGCAGGAGCGCATGAGGCAGCCCATGTCGTGCGAATTTTTTAGTTTTCGATCGTTTTTCAAGCGTTTTTCTGTCTTTCAATGCTTGGAACTTCAAATAAACTTTCTTTACATTTTATTATCTTCAAAAGTTATTCCATCACCACAACCCCAAACTTAAACCGTTGCTTATCCTGAAACAACAAAATTGCAAGAAGTTAGAATTTACAAGAATTCATTGATGGAACATACCTTTCAGGAGATAGTGCTCAAATTATTACTCTTCCCACTTCCAGACTTGACTAACTTACCACTTCCATGCAAGCGGGATAGACAGAGAAGATACTCTTACTTTCAACCACATTCAATTCCAAGATACACATATGTATCTCGTAAAGCCAGCGGGGCTAGTAACGACCCGATTTTTAGGATATTATTTATTTAATTGTTTTATTAATTATTTAATTATTTGATGTGTTTGAATCTTTGGGTTAATTTGATTTTAGTAAAAATAGAGGAATTAAGGGTATTTTCGTAACTTGGAGAGCGAAGGGCTTTTAAGTAAATTAGAGGTGAATGTTAGAATTACTAGGAGTAGAAGTAAATGGTAAAAAGGGAGAATTAAATGAATTAGAAAGATGAAAGTTAATTATTAGTAAGAATAACATTGAGGCCAATAGGTATCAAGTTAACTAATCCCAATAGAATGATTATATAAGACTAGTGTTAGTCATAACCCTAGTTTTTGAAACTCATTTGGTAAGTTTCACTAGAAAGAGGTAAAGTGAGAATAGAGATAAAATTGGAAGAGAAGTAAGAAGAAAGAGACTCAAGATGAGAAAGAGGTAGAACAAGCTCGAAGATAAGTAGAAGGGAAGATTTGGAATTAGGAAGGCTTGAGGTTTGAAATCTAAGGTATGTGAGTGGGAATTATTTTTCATAGGATTGAATGATGATATAGGTAGAAAATTGGTTGTGGTGTGTTGTTGTGTATTCATGAAATATTAATGATTCATCTTAATTTTTATGCTCAATTGTTTAAGCTAATTTTGAATATGATAAAAGTGGTGAAATGTTGTTGTTGTGTTAAAATTCATAGTTGGTTATATGAAATAATAAGTGCTTTTGAGATTTTAGCTTAAATGTGTGAAAACAATGATATTGTTGATGATTATTGCTCAAAGCATGTTCAAATTGTTTGCCATGTTATTGGGTATGAGTTTATGTTGAAATTCACGGAAGTGATTATGTTAAATGTGATGTTTGGATTAAGTTGTGGTTGTTTGTTAATTTTGTGAGAAATGGGTTATAATCATGCAAAGTGATGTTTTGATGAATTGAGTTATATGATTGTGTTGTTGAAGTTGTTAATGTGATGAAATGGTTAAGAAAATCTGTTTTGGTTGGGAGCTTTTGGGTGTGGGATTTAATTTGGAGAAAAACCAATTTTTAACCTAAAAGTCATTTTTAAGTGATTAAATGAAATAAGCTATTTTGTGATAAGTTGAATTGAAATATTTTGAGCTAGAAATGATGTTAAATGATAGGGTTTAAGTGTTTAAGTGTTGGGACGATTTTGGCGCGATCGGGATCGAAAACGGTTTTGAAAACGGAGTCTCGCGCGCCAGAATGAAAAACTGCAGAATCCTTGTCCTGGTGGACACCCACGACCGTGCGCCCCTATGACACGAACCGTTCACGTTGTTCGCACCTAGCAGACACGACCGTGCGCCCTTGGGGCACGACCGTACGCCCCTGGGGCACGACCGTGCGCCCCCTTTGTGTAGGGAAACTCCAATTTTTCTCGCATTTTAAGGTTCCTAATGCATACGAATGGGTCTCAAATACCTAAATCTAGTTAATTGAAGTGTAATTGAGTATTTATGATTGGTAGATTGGCGTTGATAGGCCAAACCGCAAGTGTACGGTCTATCGAAGTAATAGTAGTAAAAGAGTATCGTTCCGCTAGGGAGTTGGTAAATTCAATTAACCTTTAAAGAATGATTAGAAGAGAAGAAAGTTTATAAGAGAGGTGGTTTTCAGTTGTTGAAAGTAAATAACAATAATAAAAAGATGCCTCGGGATTATTGGTTTGTCATAATAACAAACCCTTCACTAGACAAGACTTTAACTTCTAATTTTATGGTTTGCACCTTAATTTCTAAAGACCGGTTTCCCTTAGTCCCTCACCTTTCCGATGAAAGTCCGGTGAGAGTTTACTTCTAGTAACCAAGCCTATTTCGCTGACTTGATTACTAGAAGATGCTTATAAGGATTGAAACTACTTGTGTCTCAATAATTGCAAAGACTATTTCGCTGCCTTTGCAATTATTGTCTAGATTCACTTGTTCCAACATCAAAGCTCCGCTCTCGCTTTATGAATTGATGTTTGGGATGATGGATTAACAATTATCAAACCCTCCACTTTCGCTTCTACAGTTTGATAATTGTTAATTCATGTTAAAACGGTGAATCTAAATTAGAAATTACGGTTACATAAGATTAGGGTTAAAGCTTGGTTCGATTAGGATTATGTCATTAGACTTATCCAATAATCCCAAGACAAGAGAAGTCTACTCACTCATGTTCATCGTAGACATGGGGGAAGAAGAGAGAAAACAATAAAATAAATTGCGAAAGAGAAAGTAAAGAAATAAAAGACTTTATTGAAATAATTAACTAAAATATTCTAAGCAAAGGTGAATGTTTATGATGGAGAACTCTATTTATAGCTTTACAATTGACTTAAAAACTAAGCAACTATAAGGGTAAAACAGTAAAGCTGCAACAGGGTAACTTGGGCTTGAAGAAAAGCAGCAAAAGAGTATCCTGGAGGGTGGCACGGCCGTGCCACATGTTGGCACGGGCCGTGCCAAGCTTCTGACTTGGTAGAGACATATTTTTGTCTCGTATCTTCGTATTCTTGTACTGTATTTGCTCCAGTCCTCTTTCTTTTGCTCCAAGACATCTTCCACCATATATTCGTTCCTAAAATAAAATAAAAAGAAAATTGAAGTAAAATATTCAAAAAGGAAATAAATATGCAATAAAATCAAATCAAATCTAAATAAAACTAAACTAAATAAAGCATTAAAATAGACTAATTAATGACTCATCAGGCGTAGGATGAGATTGGATTGGATGATTTGAAATTGTGAAAATATATGAACTTTGATATAAGTAGGAAATAGACAGAATATGGAAATTAATGATTTGTGCCTTGATAGCTTGAGAATGATTATGTGCCATTGATTGGTTGATGAATCATGAATAATTTAGCTATGATATGTATGCTTGAAATGTGGAGTAACCAGGCATAGATGATTAATCGTCTATTATGCTTGAAATGTGAAGAGATGTTGGTGTGATTAAATGATGATGAATTGTGGAAGTATGGACATATTGATTTCACGATTCTTTGGTGTGTTTATATTATATGAGGGACTGAATCATGTAACGATAAAATAATTGGTGTTGTGCATTGTCGAGTCTATACTTGAAGTCCATGCATTCATAAGTTCTATATGTGGAGAATATGTAGAGGGATCAATCGGTAATAGACCTCCGACATCCAAAATGGTACCACATGCATGTAGAGTCGTGTCTAGAACATTGCATGCATATGGATTGATGTGAGAATCATGTATTAAATTATGTGAGATGATGTGTACATGAATATGTGAATACTTGGTGATATTTGTGCACTTATGATGATGGTGTTGAATTGTGAATAATGTGAATTGTTTTGGTGATAGGGTGATGATTATGTCTTGAACTTACCATATGAGGATTGATATGCCTAATTGTATAAAAATATTATCCGAGATATTGAATTGTTGAGTATATGATAATTCTTGCCTTGAATTTATTCTTATGCTCATGATTTTCTATGTTGAGTATTTCTCACCCTTTTGCGGGTTTCCGCCTATGCCATTCAATTGGGTGGTGTAGACATGCATGATTGAGGATATGAGATCATCGTGAGTAACGAGGATCGCTTGAAGCTTCCTCTCTTTTATACTTGCTTTTGGAGTCTAGTTGTAGGCTCTGATTTAAGACTTTATCGAGATTTCTGTTTTATTATCTTTGTTGGATTACTTGACAAACCATGATGTGTATGATGATATAGTCTGAGATGTTGAAATGTTGTTGTTTTATTTTATAAATCCGCTTCGACTGTTTATGAATTTTGAAAATGAATTATGCCTGTTTTAGATTATTATTTGAAGGCATAGCACTTATATTTATCAGTTGATTTATTATTAAATAATGCATGTGTGGTTTGAGGGTGTTACATGGCTGATCAAAGGATTTTTCCCACTTCAGTCATCATGTGATTGTATCTTGCTATGAGATTGTAGCAATTCTAAACATACATTCAAGGCAGGGGCGGTTTCACCCCCCAGCTAGGCTGGGCTAGTGCCCAGGCTCTGCTTCTGCTTTACTTGCAACAAGCCCAACCCATTAGTCGCGACTCCATGCTTCTGCTTCTGCTTTACTTGCTTTTGCCCAGGCTCTGCTTTTCTCTCTATACAAACATTCACTGTGAAATATAAGCTTAGATTCATGATCAGCGTGAAAATCCAAGCAAAATGGTATTTTAGTTTGTGAGATTTGGTGAAGAATTGAGATTTTAATTTTTGAAGCATGATGGCGTTTTCATGTTGTTGTTCAACGTGAAGAAAGGAAGAAGAAGGAGTTGACCTCCTTCCTTCCTTGTTGACCGCGGGTCCCACCTGCAGTTTTGTCCTATATGCTGTTGCTTTTGCACCCCTTTTTTCATATCTGCACCCTTGTTTTTTTAACTCTTTGATTTAGATCTTGTGGCTGTGATGAACCCTTTAGTGATTAAATTTGGACCCCTTGATACATCAATTGGTCCATATTTAATCCAGCTGAGCCAACTTTAATTTTATTTATTTCTTCACCATTTTTATTATTTTTTACACCATTTTTGGCACTTTAATGCCTCTTTTTTATTCGTAAAAATTTATGATGTGAACTAAATGTAGTTAATTGATCGTAAAAATTTATGATGTGAACTAAATGTAGTTAATTTATCATGAACTAAATTTATGATATGAATAGTTATTTATTAGTTAATTTCTTTTCAATCTGTCAAACATTCTATCTTTACTAAATGTAGTCTATTTTTATTATTATATTTACTTTAAACATGTTATAATTATGAAAAAAAGTATTAATCTAAGTTATTATACATTATATGATAATATAAATAGTTTTAACACGTTTTGTGAAACATTTTGATTAATTCACACCGCGAAGACCGTTTTGTTGAAGTACAAGGGCATTTACCTCCTAATTTTATTTAACACGTCATTGTCAGGTTATATTTCTTCTCTCTTATTTCAAATTGTACTTTTGTTAAAAAATAATGAACCTCTTTTATTTCTATTTATGACTATATATATATATATATATTATGTCATATATGAATTCGGGATACAAATTTCGCCCAGGCTCTAGAAAAATCCTGGCTCCGCCACTGATTCAAGGTACATATTACCACACACACATATAAAGGTCTTTTCAAGGTTATAACATGGTTTAGGTTAAAGATGAAATATATTTGGAAAAGTAGGCTAACAAACATTTTGGAGTTAGTTTCTTAAAGATTTTGTATTTAAAACATTTTTCTTCCAACTTGTAGCTTTTTGAAACCATACTTTTGTTGGCTCTTAATTTTTCTATTTTTTTAAACCATCATTTTGATTTTTATCTACATTTTACTTTTTATTTTGATAACCAAGTATTATTGGTACCTCAATCTAAACCAGGGGCGGATCTAGTGTTAGGCATGGTGTGACAGCTGCCACACCAGATTACAGCCCAAATTTTATTTATTAATATAGTAGACCGAAAAGATAATATATATGACATAATTGAACAAACTTGCTTTAGAGATGTAACAAACTTGCTTTAGCCACTTCGCTATAGTGCTTTTTCTGTTTAATTTTCGCATTACTAATAAATATATATATCATATAATAAATCGAATGTACACTAAAAAATTTCTTTTATATTTTTGCCACACCAAACCATTATGTCTAGATCCGCCCCTGATCCAAACTTAAGATGTTGTTAATTCCAAAGAGAAATCTCAAACTTAATTTCAAACCATGACAAGTATTGCACTAATATATCTAACTCTAAAAGAAATCAAATTGATGTATCATAGGGTTCAAAACTTGTGACATGATTCAAGTCACATAAGTAAAACTTGTGACAGAAATAAAATTTGCATGGAGGGTCAAAGTGGTTTCACAAAGTATATAACAATAATAATAAAGGGTGGTTTGAAAGGCTCAAGGTACCAAAACAGGTGCCTCATGTATATGATAATACAACTGATAATCTGTAAAGAACGACCGTAATTTCAAGCTTCAATAACAATCCACATGAAACATGCATATAGAAAGAATTATAGTAGAAAAAGTGAACTATATATTTGATTCAAAATATTTCCAGTTATGCTATACAAAATTGTAATAGTGAATATTTAGGAATCTTCCGTAGCAAGCCCCAATAGCTATCGTGCTCTTGAACTTCAGAAACAAACAAACCTCTGCTCTTAATGTTGTCTTTTCATCTATCAAAATAAGTTATTAGTTAGCGATATTTATATTTAGAAAAATAAAATTAGTATATCTTTTAACTTGTATTGAGACTTATACTTAAGACTAAACTTTTTTTTCACTAAAAGAACGAATAATTTGAGATACAGCTAGTAATTTTCAATCGTAATATTGGTAGTTCAAACTCATTCATATATTTTACTGAGCATTGAAATTAGTCATGCACATGGGGTATCGATATAAATTTGTAGGTTTATTTGGAATCACAAGCGAACTCATGTGTAATGACACTTGTTCTTCTTCTTCATGAAATGACACAAAAGTTTCCTCATCACATGAGTAATGTGCATCTTCAACAACCAAAACAAAAGTCTAAATTACATGTCTTTTAAATCACCTTTGCTGATCTAAAAATGAAAGCAAACATAGAAAATATTTGAAAACTTATCCAACCATAAATAGTAATATTGATCCCAAGGCCATGAGAAACACGACGAGATACGAAGCCTTATAATATGCTAAAGAGACAAAAGGTGAGAAAGAATGTATCTTTTGCTTGAGCTTAAGTTTCACTCAGCACTGAACATTTTGCACTTTACTTTTGCCATATATGTGTTGTTTCACTCAGTTTAAAGATGCAACGATAAAATGACGAGAGTGAAGAAAGGAATAAAAATAAAGCAAGACACGATCGTGACCCTTTTCTTTATTTTGGAAAATCTGATATTCATTAGTTATTAAGATTAAATTATTTTTATCTAAGATGTGATCAATTGCAACACAAGAAACACATGTTTTCACTATCACACGCACTATAAAGTTTAGAGAAATGATATTTGTATAATCATTTTGTGATAATTTTTTAACAACTTTCTCTCTTATACTTACATTATGTTTTTATTCTCTTTATTGTTTTTGACCAACGAAAAAAGAGAAAAATGAAGCTGTATCAAATGGTTGTTCAAATATCACTGCTTTAAATTATAAAGTATAAAATTATATTTTGTTTGTTGTGTCCATTGTGTACTAAATCTTGTACATCATAAAAGTTGTCTGATAACTAAAAAAATTATGAGTAAATTGCACTCCTTCTTTTGAAAGATGCCTAAATTACATTTTTATTCTTTTTATGTTAAAATATACACTCACCTCTTCTCTTATTCAAAACATATTAAAAACATTTCATTCTTCATCCTTCATAGAAGTTTGAATTACATTTTCCTCATCTTTTATGTTAAAATCTACACTTTCCTCCTTTAATAATATTTTTTATTTCTATTAATCTATCCAAAAAAAAAATCTAACGAATTGCGGGTCTATTTAAATATAATCAAAATTCAAATGCATATTTTTCGCCATTTTTGATTCACAATTTCATTAACATATAGTTTTAAACCCTATTATAAAATATGAAACAACACAAAAATAAAATTAAAATACGTGAAAAATTGGTAAAGTACATAAAGTATGGTTATTTAAAAGTGAATAATTTATACTCTAAATTATACAATTAATAACAAAATATTTAAATTTGATTATCAATTTTTTTTTGGTAAATCGTGGTTCAAAATTAATATATATCATAACAATATGTATTTATGTTAAAGTATATGTCCCATAAGTCCTAGCTCAACTAGCAAAAATGCCGAAATTGTTAGGCCAGACATCATGACCAGGGTTCGAACCTCGGTACCTCCACTTTGTGTGTGTGAGTTTATGATGAATTTGTCATCTCGTCTATCTACCAAAAAAATATATATTAAAGTGTAATGTATATTTAATTATTAAGGGAGGAGATTGTAATTCATACATCTCATATGAGAGGGGATTATAAATTTGACTTTTTAGGAGAGGGGAATGAATAGATAAATAGGTAGAGAGAAACTGATAAAAGAGTAAAAGATAAATTTATCCTTTGTAATTAAAATTAAAAAATCTTTTTTTTTTCCCTAATACAGGTAGTGTTTCCACATATCTTCTTCAAAGATACTCCATTAACCTACACATTACATATTAAACTGATAACAACATATATCACATTTTCTCTAAAAAAAAAATGGGAAATGTTAACTTGTGCCCTTAAGGCACAAGTTTAGAAGCCAAATGTAGAAATAATATATTGGAATGCGTGCATTAAACTTAATCTTTAATGTTTTAATGAATTGAATGCACAAAATTTAAGGAAATATTTCTTTTTTTGGATTCCATAACATGTGCCCTAAGGGCACAAGTTAACACTACCCATAAAAAATATATCACATTTGATTTTACCCAAAAGCTGAGAAATGTACCCGCAATACTAGCAACGTTCACTTTTCAACATTCTCTCTAGCACTCACTCTTTATTTGGATGAAATCAAGGTATGTCTCACCACTTAGTGTGGGTTCAATTTTCAAAGTGTAAACCCACAATGATTTAAACCAACAAGAGTGTTCAAAAAGATTGTTGTTAGCATTACTCATGTTTGTATACTAAATGGATTTTAGGAACACAAATATTAGTAGGCTGCATAACTTTTTAATAAATGTGAAAATTGAAAAATGTGCTTAGAAAAGCAAATGAGGTTTTTTTTTTTTAAAAAAAAACTAAAGCGTAGGATTTTCCCATGTTAAATGCCACCTATTTTTTTCACAATACACATAACTTTTTTGTTTTTGATACATTACACATAACTTTAATATGAAGAAAAGTGTGAGCAACATCACTCTAATTAACACTCCATTTCAAATATCTATTATTGAAAGAAATTCATGTCAACTCAACAATTTACGTTAGATCTATTTTGAAAATTGTAAAATCTATATGAATTTTACTCGGTAAAAAAGATCAAGTTTACTTGCATTTTTGTCCCTCTATTTTTCTTTCATGCTCATAAAAAATCTTTTTTCTTTTCTTAAAATTTAACATTTTGATCCTTCAAATATCACATTTGTTGCAGTTATGGTCAAATTCATAAATTTAGCTACTAAAATGGATATTTTTAACCTTTAAAATGATATATGTTAGCCCTAAATGTAGTATTTTCTCTTTATATTCAAAGTTGGGAAAATAAATCATCATTTCTTATCCAAGATTGTTACTTTTTTGGATAAAAACTGTAACAAATGTAATGTTTGAAGTTATAAAAGTTTAATTTTAAAAAGAGAGACTATTTTCACGAGCGATAAATTTTTTTTTGGGTGGTGTTCGGGGTTCGAACCCAGAGCTTGCATATATTAAGCATTGTCCTTATCAACTAAGTTAAGCTCATGGAGACACGAGTGATAAAATTTGATACTACATAAAATGCAATTAAGACGAACAAAAAAAATACAATTATAGGGTTTCAATGAGTGTTCTGTGTTATTAATACTCCTAATGTTAGCACTACCAAAAAAAAAAAAAAAAAACTCCTAATGTTTTTTTTTTTTGAAGAAAAATACTCCTAATGTTATTTAAAAATATATATAAAATATTCCTAATGTGAAACTCATAATTGGAATAGGGTATCAATTTTCTTTACCGGAAGTATCGGATTCATAGCTTCTCTTTCTTTATATAAAGGAATTAGGTTTGCCCTAGATCTGCTCAGTTCCTTACATCACCACTACCCATCTCTCATTGATCCTTATTCTTCTTATTTTCATTCTAAGTTTCAAACTTCCGAAATGGATCCTAACTCTAAGATTAAGTTTCAACCCACCGAAATGGATCCTAATTCTATGATTCAGCCTGAAGATGAAGATGAAAATGTACCTTATGACTTTCAAGATGGTACGTCTAAACTCTCCTTATATTTATCAGGCTCTTCAAGTTGACGTTCAATATTTCTGACAATTTTTCCTCCAATTTTTTAATGTGACATTAAATATTGTATGTCTTACTATTTTATTTTGTGACAACAAATATGTAGCTGCCGTGTTCCGCGAGTTTGTAATGGAAGACAAATGGGATGAAGTGATAGAAAAATACGAAGAACATGTATATTTTCACAAGATAAGAATAAAGGGAAGAGGAACAGCATTACATGTGGCAGTGAGTAATGCCGACGAAGACAGTGTAAAACGTCTTGTAGATGCAATAGTAAAGCATAATGATCAAAGTGGTTTTGCAATGAAGACCGAAAGAGGTGATACTCCTCTTCACCTTGCAGCATATAGAGGATTCAAAAGTATGTGTAAATGTATCGTTGGAAAAAATGGTGAAAGGAAGCATTTGATTAAAGTAAACAATGAAAAGGGAGAAACACCACTTTTTTGTGCTGTGCTTGCACGCCATAAAAGGACCTTTCTTTACCTACATCAATTTTTCCCAAATGATCTCAATCTTGCTATGAATAACGAGGGTGATACCATTCTTCACGTTGCCATTCATAGAGAAATGTTCGGTTAGTTCTTTATTATCTCTTATTTTATTTACTCTTTTCTTTTTACGAAAACTTGATAAAAAATATTTAGCGACATTCTTACTGTATATATCTTGTTAATAATCTATGTGTCTTATGCAACAGGTATGGCAAATATAATAATGTATTTGTATCCAATTTTTCGCTCTACAGAGGACGAACATGGAGTGTCTCCTCTTGAAATTCTTGCTACTAGGACATTAGCTTTCGAGAGTAGTAAAAATCAGCTACCATGGTGGAAGAAAATTCTTTACAACTGTAAGTGACACAAACACATATATGGTATTTTTTATGCATATATATGGTATAAAAACAAATATATTTTAAAACAATTAAATTTAAAAATAAAAAAAAATAACCCTTTTTTTATTTAAAAAGAAAAAAAGGAAAAAAAAAAAAGAACCCTTTAAACGTTGTCTTTTTGTTTTTTCAACCTCCGAATAAGCCTATAATAACTCCATAAACTAGAGATCATGTCTTAGTTTCCTCGGTAAGTACCGATTGAGAGGTGATCAAACTACATAATTGAGAGACAATTAAAAGTATATTTTTTCATTAGATACGAAGTAGATTGGAATTTGCGGTTCTTAAATTTTAATTTTTGGTTTGAAGATTTGAATAAGCATCGAAGAAATCACCTTACTTGGTTCTTTAATTTCAAACCATTGTGGATATCAAAAAGTGATTGAAAAAGGTGATCATCTTACTTCTTTCTTTTCTCCATTTGGTTGTTGAAGGTTAAGTTGGATTAATTCGAGATGTTATAGCTAAGTAAGATTATGGGGATTTCGTGACACAAGTTTGTATCTACGTGTCTCTCAACACTACTAGGAAAAGCAAAATTAGAGAGGGAAATTAACGACAGGAAAAAAAATTCTCACAAATTCTTTGGTCATAAAATTTAGTGACGGAATTAGAGAGATTTCATGTTTTGCCTCACTAAATTTCCCTTACTAATTTTTGTTTTTTGTTTTTTTTTTTTGTAGTGCAAATACATTATATATTGGTTGCACCTTGCTTATTGTAGTAGTTAGGGCTGAGAATTTGTTGGTTATGAAGGTTGTTTTCATGTTGTTTGAGTTCATGTCAATGTTGAGAGTTGATTTTGTTAAAATAATTTCGTAGGGTTGAATGTGAGTACTTCATTTATCTGTATGACCAATGATTTTCTTAATCAAAATAGTGTTGTTGACTTTTAAGAATCAAAAGGTCTTTTGAGAGAAACTCTTGTCTGGGTCACAAGAATTTAGACACAAGATTTAAAAAAACATACAATTGAAAAATATAGAAAGAAAAAAGAATTAAATAATGTGTATTTTTCAACTAATTAAATGATAAGTGTATTTGACGTGTATGCCCAAAATTTTGTGACCATTAAAGCATTTTCTTGTTTCTTTTGTGCAAATTGAGAAATGTGTCTACCTATTACTTGATGTTTGATGTGGAACGTTAAGGACATCTCAAGTTAGATATGTTAGTTAAGTTAAAAATTATACAGTAGAAACTCTTTAATTTAATACTCGGTAAATTAATAAACTCTCTAAAATAATAAATTTGTCCGGTCCCCACTTGAGCTAAGGTAAAAAATTGAAAAACTCGATAAAATAATAAGATAATAATTTTTTGGGAGATCCCTTTATAATTTTCGGTCCCAAGAAAAATCATAAATTAATAATTCATAGAAACTGAAAAAAAATATATTAAGAATACATTGAACACATTTGTTCCTCTTGTTTACATTTACTGTACTTCAAAACTCATTATTGATTTCCAATGCATATGAACACAATAGTTACTAATTTACGTTGAGTCTCAGGTTCGCTGCAACGTAATTCTAAGAGGCATAGACTAATTTGCCTTTTTGTTTGGTATGTACAATATAATTACTTAAAAAATCTTTAAATTAATAATTATTAATTTATCGATAAATTAATAACTCTCTAAATTAATAAATTTCTCCGGTCCTGACATTATTAATTTATAGAGTTTTAACTGTATATATAAGTGCTAATAATTCCATATTAGATGAGAGAAGAAGTGAACATGGGTTTCACATTAAAAGCTTATTTGAGTATTTTTTTTTTTTAAGTAAAGGTTAACCCAACTCAAATTATAAGATTTATTAGAGTCTATCCAAGATTTGTTGAGTCACTTCTATCCGATTTCACTATTGAGCCACTAAAGTCACACTATGGATGTCTAATCGTAGATGTGAGAGATGTGTGTTAAGATTTCCACATTAAAATAGATATGACTTCCTGTTAAAAAAATTGAATATGACTTACAGTATTTTATAAGTGGGAATTTTGTAAGTTAAATTTTACCCAACCTAAATTTTAGGATTGAAGTTGAGGAATAAAAAATATTTTCTAGATTTTATCCCCCCTTACACAAAATGTCACTATTATGGTAATGCGATCGTTGTCAGGGGCAGAACCATTCATGGGTTGAGGTGGGCCACGACCCACCCGAAAAAATTAAAAAATTAACTACCATAGGTTTATTTTGCAAGATTTTAAACAATTTTGCTACAATTTTAGTGTTCATCATATCTAAATCCACACTAATTGATTTAGTGGCCCACCTAAAAAATTAAAAATCATAAGTCTATTTTGCGTGGTTTTAAACAATTGTTCAATACTTTAGATTTTCGGTGGTTTCAAAAGTGACATATGTGATTTTTTCATGCTTATACTTGGCTGGTTAGCGAAGCTAGAGGTTTGCAGACCTTCTAATTTTTGGGGGTTTTAAATCTCTTTTGCTTGGCTGGTTAGCGAAGCTAGAGGTTTGCAGACCTTCTAATTTTTGGGGGTTTCAAATCTCTTTTGTACTGTCGTCAGGTGAAAATTCCTCAAATTAAGGTTTGTTTTATAAAAAAAAAAAAAAAGATTCATAATTGGTAGCATTAGTAACCTATGAAATTTATTTTCATAAAGCATCCATCTGAGCTTTTTAGTCAAACTTTGTAATTTTAACTCTATGTTTAATGCTTATTACCACTTTAATTGTTTATAGTTTATTTTTCTATCTCTGCGAGTGATTGTTGTCAACCTAGATGTTAGACAATTTGATTAATTTTCCTTATATACAATAGAAGACTTATTATTTAAGTGCGTCCTTAGATGTTTAGAGTGGAACCTTAGTATTTGACTGACTCCCTTATTTTTGTTACTTATATTATTCGTGGGTCGCGGGGTAAAGGGAGGAATGAAATTTTTGGTTAATCTAAGAATCATCTAGAAATTTGTTCTCATGGATTTTTTTGGTAATCATGAAATGTGCGTGGTGGCAAAGTTATTCTTTATGGTATTACATTATAGTGTTATCTTAAAAATGATTCTAAGGAAAGGTTAAAGGTTGACGATGTTTCTTTAACTGAAAATGCTAACATGCGACATTAAAGTATAAGTTATGAAACTAAATATAAAATTCAAACTTTAAAAATTGTATATTCAATATCTTGAAAGTTTGAAAAATTCTATTCTTAATGCAAATCTTTTTTTTTTTTTTTTTGAGTTTCTTTTTAACTCCTTAACTTGTGTTCAAATGACACAAGTTAGAATGACTCTTACTTTATTAATAGTAATGTGTTGATTTCTTGTATCCTCTATTTTGGTATGAGCTTCACATATGGTTTTACATGATGTATTTTTGCTTAGACTCTTTAATTTCTTCTAACTATGTTTTTTTTTGAAAGAAAAATTTCTTCTAACTATGTTATTTTGTAAAAGAGTTGAAGTACCTCTATTCTCTTAATTATTTATATATTATCTGACTAATAAAACGAAAATGGTGGTTTGTTAATTATTATATATTAACCTCTATATATATATATATATATATATATATATATATATATATATATATATATATATATATATATATATATATATATATATATATATATATGAGGTTTGCTACAATAGACCCACTCATTTTCATGAAGGTCTATTTTAGCAAGATGCACCTTTTCACTTTAGACAAAAATACCCTTACATTGCTTTTTTGAAAAAGACAACACTCATGGATAAAATTGTAATTGATGTTTAATTATTTATTTTTATTTCTGAATTCCTACTTTTTGGGTCCCACTTATTCTTGCAACTGATAGCCATTCCCGTCTTCTCAATTCAACCTACAACTATTTTTTTTCTCCAACCAAATCATAAAAAAAATTGAGATCTAATTGTGACTTTCTTCTCCTCTGCCTTACATTAGAAACACAAATGGCTCGATTCTTTCTATCTTTCTTTTGGTATTGGAACTGTAATACAATCAGCTAACAAAATATGACTCCAAAACTTGAGTGGAAGCAAGTTTTGGTTTTATTGGATTTCGATTCAATTGAATTGGAATTGACAGTCATGTGTTCCATGGAAGGTGATGGTAGGCAAACAACATAACAGAGAAGAGAAAGAAGAAAGAGAAGAGAAGGAAGAAAGAGAATCATGGGACATTTACAGTTCTCGGGAATAAAAGAAAAAATAAAAAATTAAACTTAATTGAAAATTACATTTGTGTCCTTTAGTTTTAATTTGCACAAAAAACAAAAATAAGGGTCTTTGTGTCCAAGTGAAAAGGTGTTGGTTGCTAAAATAGACCTTCATGAAAATGAGTGGGTCTATTGTAGGTTAAAAATTTTCCTCATTTTCATTTCCATAAACATTCATGTATTGCCACTAGCTAGCTACATGTATTAATAAGTAGTCCAATCACAAGAATTGACAAAGTAGCAAACTAATAAATAATGGCATACTATCAATCACAACTATTTCAATACCAAATTCCTATCCAAAAGAACAAGACTCAGGTAATACAAGTGCTTTATAATTCAAATCTAGGTTGAAAGCTGGTGTAAAATATTAGAATTATTTTGCATCACCCTTGCTACTTTGAAATAGCCTCAGACGGTCTACTTTTAGGAAAACCATATGTAATTCATATCCTTTTCTCCCACATTTTTTT
Source organism: Medicago sativa (assembly GCF_051527215.1). Classification (NCBI taxonomy): domain Eukaryota; kingdom Viridiplantae; phylum Streptophyta; class Magnoliopsida; order Fabales; family Fabaceae; genus Medicago; species Medicago sativa. The sequence goes on along the minus strand of NC_140751.1, from coordinate 51,269,058 downwards.
TCTTCTTTCAAATCCCATATGTTAATACTACATAATATGAATTGTTTGTTGTTCAAAAGAAAAGTTAATAAAGAGGAATAATTGAAAGAAAAATCTTATCAAATTCATGTATTTTGAAAGTCTAAAGGAATTTTACTTCATTGTTTTAGTTTTATGCCGAAAGTCATCAAAATAAGGGTCTAATGTTCTTTATAAAATTTTGATGTTAAAGGTGTTTCTGTCAAAGTCTCAGATCCAAAAACTAGAATTAAATTGTATGACGTTGAAGACATTGCAGACCAAGGTATGTTTTTTCAATGAATTGACTCTTATGATACATAGTCATGGTCATTATGTAATAATGTTTAGTAACTTGTCAGCTATATTAATAGTTCTCCTATTTTTCACTTAAATTAATTGGTTTTTTCTAAAAGGTCAAAGATTGAAAAAGATACAATAATCAAAGAAAAGTTAAGATTAAAAAGATACAATAATCAAATATTAAAAAAAAGGCACCAAAGCAACAACATCATTAATCCAAAATGAAAATCGATACTACCTTTTTCCCTATATATAAGATACTTTTGAGAACAAAATTTGTCTCTTTTAATAAGATCTATTTGACATTTTCAAGTACATTAATTAATTCTTTAACAATACACCCCTATTTATTTTATGGGTTATGCTAACTGGTGCCCTTAGGGCAATGGTTAAGGAAACCAAAAAAGAAAAGTTTTAAGTTGAAAATACAACTTTTTAGACTTTTGAGAAGTTGAATGCACAAGTTCCAATGTAATATTATTGTATTTGCTTCCTTAACCATTGCCCTGAGGGCACTGATTAACATTTCCCTTATTTTATATATTTTTCTTCAATCAGCATTAAATACCATGTTGAAAACTTACTCTCTCTTAAAAGATAAAATTGTAAAAACAACAACAATTCCAAACAAGTTTATTAGCACTTTCAATTTTCTTAATTCCCGTTATTTTTCCAAAAGGGTCTTATAATTAGGGGCGGATGTAGTAATAAACTAACAAAAAGAATTACTCATAAACATTTGAATGGTTCAATACTACATAAATATAATCATAAGGAAAACCATTAATTTTAGACTTAATCCATGACAATATCAATAGTGCAACCATGTCATGTTCCTTATAATCGAAAACCACATGGTTACGATGCTTCTAAATTGACCACGTGGATACTAACCAAATTGAATGAAGACATTCGTGTAATTGTTTACCATAAGATACCAAACATATACATTTGACAACATTACATGAGTTATCGTCTATCAACATACAAGCTGATACCTAACCAAATAGATCATCCTACCATAGTTAGCAGGTAATAGGATAATGATAAAACAAATGTTTGGATGTTTTTTTCAAATTACATCATTCCACACACATATGAGATGCTAGATTTTGTACCCCTCGGTGGATCAAATTAATTTGAGTTGTAAGGCGATTATTTAGTAATCTCTATGTATACAACAAAATCTTCAATGAAATCAAATTAGTCTAAGTTACTCTAAATAAAGGAAATTTCAAAATTTGATACCAACTCATAAGCTTCTTTTACGAAAAACAAATCTTCGATATTAAATTCTCAAATCCAAACATCATCCGCATCATCATGCATAATATTGGATAATAAATCTATACACTCCTCCACAAGCTCTATCTCCAAAACAAACAAGGAGAAAAGTGCTTTAGTTTAAAGGCAGGCTTTGAGAATGCATATGTAACGCCTATATTGAAAGTGTCTAGAATTTTCAACAAGTACGTTAAAACTGATATTGGATACATTAATTATACAATACTGAACGACATAAGTCGAGAATTTGATTTAAGAATCAACTTGAGTCTCATGTTACATTATTTTACACAAAGATAATGGAACAAAGCTTGATCCCAAAGTTCATTACATTACATCTTATAATACAATACAAGCTTCCACTACAAAGACACAAGTTGGTTCTACGGTAGCACGATCAATCCAAAGCTTTCTCCTTACTTTTGCCCCGAGAAACCTGTGAACCTGAACAAATAAAGGAAGGGATGAGACATAATGTCTCAGTGAGTTCTACATAATCCTAGGCTATAGGTAACCTCGGGGAAAACATACGGTTACCACGTGACTCATTACAACCTGACGATTGATTATACGTGTGTGGTCGTGTTGGCCTAGACGGTAATGCATGCTAAACCCGTCATAGGTTCTCTATATTATCAAAAGGCTTGCATTACTCTACATGTCATGGCGGTAAAAAGGGAAACTAACACCGCTGTGTCGGGATACGGTAAACGCATCAGGACCTAAACATAAGTCAATCATGACATAATCCTAAACCGGACGATCGAGGGAAACCTAAGATCGTCTTCGGTATAGCTTCATGGCATTTATCTTGATTTCTAAACTTGTACATACCTGTATTCTTAACATAAACATAAGCATATCATTCATGTTCATTCATTAGATTAACGTTTAGCGTTGAACAAACATTAAATCTGAGTTTATTTTACGGATTAATCCCGAGTGGAGTAACCCCGGAAGTTAATCCCTTACTTAACCAATGAAAAACCTAGCTAAGGCACATCGGACTCCCTTAGTGATGTGCGGGTCCCTTGCGGCTTATCTCGTTCCCCTTGGAGAACCTCTTGTACCAACCTTGGAAGGATTACAAGAGACACAACACCTACGTCTTGCTTAATGGTCTTTATCATATATGATTCTTGCTTACATTTTCTTGAGAATATGATATATAATCATACACTTCTTAGCATAAATAAAATTCATGCATATCTATCTAGTTCTCGACAAGCTATGTCGAGGCTCTATGTTCATTCCCTTTCTTAAAATATAGTTCGCTACGCGGAATTGACGAGTTCAAATTTCATAAAAAAAAATTACAAGAAACGGACCTCAAACGACATTTCTGGACCACCAGAACATTTTCAAAAAGTGCTGTCTGGGAGTTGCACGTTTAAGCGTGCAGAGAAGGCTTAAGCATGCTCCCAAGCGTTTATAGGACGCTTAAGTGTGCTCCCAAGCGTGCAGACCAGTAGATACGACATTTTGCACGGTTGAGCGTGCTGTGCACGCTTTAGCATGCTGCCATCAGTCCAGAAGTGCAAAAATCGTATTTTTGACATAAAAACCTCAATTTCAAGTGTTCTAATGTATCCTAAGCTTCTAGAATTCATGTTTTCTCACAAGAAATTACACAACCCAAAGGTATGATAAGCTATCTAAGAACTCACCTTAATTAAGCTAAAATTGAACTCAAAAACTCTGGATCCTAGCAGCTGAAATCAAGCAAGAAAATCCCTAAACAAGAGGAACTTAGTTGGAAAAGCTTGCTTCAAGAGCTTCTTAGCCAAGCACTCTTAATTGTACACCTCTCTGACTTTGATTCTGGTTGGGAGAAGGTTGAAAGGAAGATTGGGTATGGAGAGGAAGAGAAAATCGGTTTTACAGAGAGAGAAGAAGAAATAATTTGCTGGTTGGTGAGAAAGAGAAAAATAAAGAGCATGCACAGTGAAAACCAAAATAATTGTTATGATACTATGCAGCCCGTGAGGATGCAATCCAATTGCTCTTTGTCTTAAACGTGTTTATTCTGTCTCTTAAACTTAACTCGGACTTATCTAAAATTTATTAAATAAACTTTCTCTGTCACACTTATTTTTCTATGAACATTAGTCCTCTGACACGTTAGGCGTAACCTTTAAGAATACATGATCACCTTCGCTAAACTCCAAAGGTCTCCACCTCTTGTTTGCATAACTCTTCTGACGACTTTGATCTGTTCTTATCTTTTCTTGAATTGATTTAATCTTCAGAGTTGTTTCTTGAATGATTTCTGGTTCAATAATGCCCTTGTCTCCAACTTCGGCCCAACATAAGGGAGTTCTACACTTTCTACCATACAATGCTTCATAAGGTGCCATACCTATACTTGAGTGATAACTATTGTTGTAAGAAAATTCTATCAAAGGTAAATGATTATTCTAACTTCCACCATCTTCTAGAATACAAGCACGCAACATATCTTCTAAAGTTTGAATAGTTCTCTCTGACTGACCATCAGTCTGCGGATGGTGAGATGTGCTTAACTTCAAGTGGGTTCCTAAAGCTCTATGAAAAGCCGTCCAAAAGTGTGAAGTGAAAATTGGATCTCTATCCGATACTATACTCACTGGTACTCCATGTAGCTTGACTATCTCAGAGATAAATAATTCTGCATACTGCGATGTTCTGTAGGTAGATTTAACGGGTAAGAAATGAGCTGACTTGGTTAATCTATCCACAATCACCCAAATTGAATCATGTCCTTTCTAAGTACAGGGTAATCCTCCTACGAAATCCATCGTTATCTGTTCCCACTTCCTTTGTGGAATCTCTAACAGTTGAAGCAAACCTGCTGGTCTCTGATGTTCAATCTTGACTTGTTGACATACGATGCACCTCACCACAAACTCTGCAATGTCTGTTTTCATACCAGGCCACCAATAATCTTTCTTTAAATCTTGATACAATTTGGTAGCACTAGGGTGAATCGAGAAACTGCTCTTATGAGCTTCTTCTAAAATCAGCCTTTTAAGCTCTAAATCATTAGGAACACATATTCTTCCTTCAAGCAAAATTGCTTCATCTGAAGCCATGGAAAATTTCGGATAACCAGTTCTTTTCTGCAAGTCAACATCTGCATTTTGTGCTTGTATAATTCTTGACCGTAAATCACAGAAGATTTTTAATTTATGTAACCAAATACCATCATCAACCTTTGAGACTTCAAGGTTAAGATCTCAGACCTTTTCATACAACTTACAAGCATGCATCATGACCTCATCTTGAACTAAGCTTTACGACTCAAAGCATCTGCTATAACATTGGCCTTTCCTGGATGATATTTCAAATCAAAGTCAAACTCCTTTAGATACTCCATCCAATGTCTTTGTCTCATGTTTAGATCCCTCTGATCGAACAAGTATTTCAAACTTTTGTGATCACTGAAAAGTTCAAATTGCGTTCCATACAAGTGGTGTCTCCATATCTTCGAAGCAAAAACTACAGCTGCCAATTCTAAATCATGCGTGGGATAGTTTTCCTCATGCGTCTTGAGTTGCCTGGATGCATAAGCTACTACATTATTCTCTTGCATAATCACACAACCGAGTCCTTTAGACGATGCATCACAATACACAGTGAATTTCTTCTCAAGGTCTAGGATAGTTAAACCATTTGTCCCCATTCTTCGTTGAGAGGTTTCCCACCAATCCTGCGCTGGGCCTCGGAATTGGTTGGTTGCAAAATTCACCTTATTTTCCATATGCTTAATCCACCTATTAGCTTCTGGTGGTTCGCCGTTACCATCGAACTCTAGGGGATGGTTCCAGTTGTATTCTCGGAAAGTTGGGTTTCCAACGACTGTTGGTGGAGGCTGATGATTAACACCTGGACCTTGCTGCATAGCTGCAGTCCACTGTCGCTGAGACTGAGCATTCTGCTTGATTTTCTGCTGCATCAATTGCATCATCTGTTGATTTTATTGCATAATCTGCGCCCACATATTGGCGTCGGGGTTGACATTCTCCTCAACATTCTGATTAACCCTTGGCCGGCCACGTTCTCTCCATGCTTCAGACATTTTGCTCGAACTGTCATATTTAAGTCAAAGTGATCAGTTTCAACCAAATATAACTATGAGCATAAACATCCTAGACTCAAAGAGAACAACTACTTGGATCGTAATTTTAACGCCCAAGGCACGATCAGAAACAACCTGCTCTGATACCAAATTGTAACGCCTATATTGAAAGTGTCTAGAATTTTCAACAAGTACGTTAAAACTGATATTGGATACATTAATTATACAATACTGAACGGCATAAGTTGAGAATTCGGTTTAAGAGTCATTTTGAGTCTCATGGTACGTTATTTTACACAAAGATAATGGAACAAAGCTTGATCCCAAAGATAATGGTGCTGTCTGGGAGCTGCACGCTTAAGCGTGCAGAGGAGGCTTAAGCGTGCTCCCAAGCGTGCAGACCAGTAGATATGACGTTTTGCACACTTGAGCGTGCTACCATCAGTCCAGAAGTGCAGAAATCGTATTTTTGACATAAAAACCTCAATTTCAAGTGTTCTAATGTATCCTAAGCTTCCAGAACATCATAAAAACAATCTTTATAATATACATGGCAACAACTAACAATATTTGATCATAAATGGTACAAAGGGGTTCTATAGTCCTATTTTCGTAAACTAACATAATTCATGTTTTCTCACAAGAAATTACACAACCCAAATGTATGATAAACTATCTTAGAACTCACCTTAATTAAGCTAAAATTGAACTCAAAAACTATGGATCCTAGCAGCTGAAATCTAGCAAGAAAATCCCTAAACAAGAGGAACTTAGTTGGAAAAGCTTGCTTCAAGAGCTTCTTAGCCAAGCACTCTTAATTGTACACCTCTCTTAGTTTGATTCTGGCTGGGAGAAGGATGAAAGGAATATTGGGTATGGAGAGGAAGAGAAAATCGGTTTTACAGAGAGAGAACAAGAAATAATTTGCTGGTTGGTGAGAAAGAGAAAAATAAAGAGCATGCACAGTGAAAACCAAAATAATTGTTACGATACTTGCAGCCCGTGAGGCTGCAATCCAATTGCTCTTTGTCATAAAAGTGCTTATTCTATCTCTTAAACTTAACTCGGGCTTATCTAAAATTTATTAAATAAACTTTCTCTGTCATACTTATTTTTCCATGAACATTAGTCCTCTGACACGTTAGACTGGTAATATTCCAAATATCAGAGCAGACCTCTCCCAGTACGGTGTGGTTCGAGGACGAACCAAGCGGAACCTGGTGGGCATGTAACACCCACGGATGACAAGGGTAAGGGGAGTGATCGCCGGTGCACAAGGCACGACAATGAGCGGCTCCCGACATCTTATAGAGGAACCGAATCACATTGGAATGAGAGGGATCCAGAGGCCGTGTAGGTATGGGACTACATGGTTGAAGGAAGGCTTATAAGATTTGTTTGGTACTACCTATATCAACAAGATGCATCTTCTTTTCGGCAGCCCATTCCATAAGAACTCCACAGTTAAGCGTGTTTGACTTGAAGTAGTCTTTGGATGGGTGACCTACCGGGAAGTTTCCCGGTAAGCGTGAGAGTGAGGACAAAACACATTGAAAAGACTCGTGTTTGTTTGTAGGGTCAGTCGGCAATCTTAAAAGCAGTCTGAGATGTTACAACATATGATTTTTTAATTTGTCAGTATTTTAATTAAGTTATGTTCCATACGGAGTTTGGTGGTTAATAGTCGGGTTTGATGAAGGAATGTACCCATTTAAATTCGATTTTAATTTTAGCAAATGGCAGTCCTCTCGAAGATTTTGGGGTTTGTAGAAGGGATGAGACACATACAGGCCCCATTGATACCAATTTTTCTCCATTCTAATGAATGAGTTTTGTCATAAATTCTTATTATTAGTCCTCCGAAAAAATATATCATCATATATATTTCATCTCAGATAATAATAATAATAATAATAATAATAATAATAATAATAATAATAATAATAATAATAATAATAATAATAGTAATAGTAGTAGTAGTAGTAGTAGTAGTAGTAGTAGTAGTAGTAGTAATAATAATAATAATAATAATAATAATAATAATAATAATAGTAATAATAATAATAATAATAATAATAATAATAATAATAATAATAATAGTAATAATAATAATAATAATAATAATAATAATAATAATAATAATAATAATAATAATAATAATAATATCATCATATATATTATCATTTTAATTAATATTTATATCTCTCCTTATTTTTTTAAAAATTAGCATATGATAATTTTAGTGATGATACTTCAATGTGGTTGACTATATTACTAACCTATCAATATATACTGCAGAAAAAGGTGATCAAAGAATACCATTATACAATGTTGATGAATTAAAAAAGGCAGGCAAAATACGGCATACTCTTGCTCGACTAGATTTTACTGCTAAGATTTTATGTCATTGCATTCAAATGTTTGTATTTACCATATGGCATACCCTATTTTCATCACCAAGAAAAAGATGGTCTACTCAGTCATCGTGGGGTATGTATATTGATCAACTCTACCTTTAATTTTACATGATTTATTTGTGGCCTACCACTGTGTTACTCAAGGGAGATCATCATACACAATTAAATCAATAAGCTCAATAGATCAAGTGATATATATATATATATATATATATATATATATATATATATATATATGATGTGATCTATTAATTTAATGGTGCAAAATAAGCTAATGAATGATACAACACTATTCTACTTTTTGTTCTTGTTATCATGTTGTCTATTGTTTAAAATTTGTTGTTGTTATCATGCACTCAGTTGGTTTAAAATTTAGTCTTTAAAGTAAATAAGTGAGAAATTTCGAGTTCAAACCTCAGCTTCTATATACTACATCGTTCTTGTCAATTGAGCTATGCTCATAGGATGACATTATATTTTTCACCATTGCTTTTTTGCTTTGTGCACGCATTTAATTAATTTTAAGTTAATTAATTTTGCAACCTTAGGGGCAATGAAGATGGTTAAGAAGAAGCACATATTCGGTAGCCAGCTCTTGGAAGCATTTATGGAAGATCCTTATGAGTCATACATGTGTGGTGGGGCTGATCCCTTGGATTACGGAGAACATGATGAAAAAATAAAAGAGAAAGATGATAGTTTTGAAAGTGTCATGCACGAAAGGAAAGGTAGTAAGAACAAAAAAAAAAATCGGTCAAAAATATTACTTAATAACTATGTCGGTTCTTAATTGCATGTTAGACCACTTCACACATGTCAATACACAACTATGATCATTAATATATTTAAGGCTAATGTTAACTTGTGCCCTCAAGGCACATGTTAAGATACTCATTATAGAAATACACATATCAAAATGTGTGCATTCAACTTCTTAAAAGTTGTTATATTGTGTTTTCCAATGCAAAATTGCTCTATTTAGGTTGCTTAACATGTGCCCTAAGGGCACAAGTTAACATGACCCTATATTTAATTATCTATAACTAAAATTTATAAAAAAATATTATTTTGAAAATATTGATTAAAATATAAAAATATAACAATCATATTCTATGTATTTGCAGAGGATTCAAAAAATAAATCAACACAAGAGAGAGAAGGAAATCAAGAAATGAAAGGTTCAACAAAAAATGGTGAAAAAGATAAGACATTTTTGGCAGTAGCGAAAAGTGGCGTAGTTGAAATTATGGAAGAGCTTAACTCAAAAGTAAAGGAATCTGACAAGAAAGGCTTATTACTTGTAGCAATGAAGGATATTGCATCAGAATTAGCAGCAAAGAAAAAGGGCACAAATGATACAGCATATTTGCGTGCAGCAAAACATGGCATAACCGAAATCATGCGTGCACTTGAATCTAAACTAAAAAGTGTCATCCATGAAACTAACTCTGACAATGAAAATGCATTACTTATAGCAGTGAAGTATAGACAACCGCAAGTTGTTGAGGGGTTGTGGAAGAGGCTTTCTATGGAAACCTTTCAGAGCATAAATCAACAAGTTGATATCAATGAAAACACCATTTTACACTTAGCAGCATTTACATCAACACACAGCGAAAACACTGCTTGGAGGATATCTGGTGCGGCCATGCAAATGATGTGGGACATCAAGTGGTACAAGGTACGTACGAACATGTCACATACATCTCATGTGTGTATATGAAAAGAGATCATATGATATTTTTAAGGTAAAATTGTATCAAGTATCTTATATATCTTATAACTTAATTTATCATTTCAACATATGGTTGTCTATCAAAAAAGAGACTATAAAACTAGGCTCTGATTAAAAGTGGTTGTAAAGTAGGTTTCAATACATTTTGTTCAAAGCTCCTTCCATTTAGTTTTTTGGATTCCCAGAAAACATTTATATTTTTTACTAAGAACTTAATTTATATTATGTTTGACCTACTTCTTAAAAAAAATCTATTTATGTTGCATTAACATTTTTCTGTTTTAACTATATGTGAATGGTCCTGTATAGTATATTAAAAGACTTGTACCAGACCATTACCATCATAGAAGCAACAAAGAAGGAAAAACCCCAGGTGAAATCTTTAAGGAGGAACACAAAGAGCTTCTAGATAAAAGCATTGAGTGGTTGAAAGACACATCAGAGTCATGCTCAGTTGTAGCAGCACTCGTCGCAGGCGTCTCCTTTGCTACATCAGGCAACGTCCCTGGAGGCAATCAGGAAACAGGGAAACCAACATTTGAAGGGCAACCAGCATTTGAAGGATTTGCTGTATCTTCATTAGTTGGACTTTACTTCTCTGTCACTGCACTCATCATGTTCCTTTCTATACTCACTTCTAGAAAACAAGTCGAAGACTTCAATAGAAACTTGCCAATGAAGCTTCTTTTTGGCTTAAGTTCTCTCTTCGTAGCCATTGTTGCCATGTTCATTTCTTTCATTGCTGGACATTACTTTGTGCTCACAGATAAATATTCCAAGAGTGGTATCTTGTTCTATTTATATATTGCCATTTGCTTGCCTCTCACATTCTATGGAGTTGTCCAGTTTCCGTTATATCTTGATCTTCTCAAAGTTACATGGAGGAAGGTGCCACCACCAAGTATCAAGGGTGTTAAGCTGTAGAGGTGTTTGTTTTATTATATTGCATTGTGGATTGAAACTCATGAGTTTGGTTTGTACTTTTTTCTTTGACTCATAGTTTGGTTTGTACTTGAGTAATGTGTTGTGTTGTGTGTTTATTATGTTTAGAGTACTGGTATGATTGTAGTGTGATTTGACTCTATTTGTATCATTATAAGGTGTGATAAGAATTATATGAAGTTTCTATTGGTTCATCCCCTATCTCATATCTAAATTATGAGTTTTGTATCTATTGATTGATGTGGGTGGAGAGAGAGATTGGGCAAGTGGGAGAAATTGTGTGTGGATGGATTATCATAAAATTTTCTCAACACTACAATCACCAATCAAAGAAAAATGTCTCAACCCCTCTACAGACTGATATAGTAAAACGACTATCATACTATCTACTACATACTCCATCGTGGATAACAACAAAGTCCTTCCTCCAAGATGAAGCCTTCACACCTCATATCTTAATCACTCCATTAATCATTCTATACTTTTGTGTCAACGCTTTAAACCATAACTCATTCTGATCGGTCCTAAACTTCCATTACCATTTACCTAAGATATGAAATTTAGGATTGATTACCTTCTTAGTTTAGAGGATCAAATTAAAAAAAGAATGATATCTTATCAGCTAGTCTATCAACACCATTCTCCCCCACATCCATGCCTTTTTTTTTTTTTTTTTTAAAATAAATGAGATTGTAGCACCAGCTACAAACTAAGAAGATTCATTAAAAAGGGAAAAAAGATTACAAAATAAAGAGGGGGACGTACGTAGAACCTGACCCTCAAAGGATTAGCAAAAATATCTAAAGTTAGGAAGACCTAACCTATTTCTGGCAATATATTTTATTTTTATTTTAGCTTTATTTTCCTCTTATCAAATGAATATTTTCTTTTTCCCAATTACAACGAGGATTTCCAGTCATTTTTCCTTTTTTTTTTTTTGAAAAGGACTGTTTTTATTTTTGACAAAAGAAAGGACCAATTATTGTTTTCCTAATTGTACCTGATATTAATATAAAAAATATGGTAATCATTTAATACAAAATAATTCTACATCAATTAAAAAAACTGATAATATTATTTATTTATGTCAAAAACTAAATTAGATAAAAAAATAATTGACCAATATTTAGTCAAAGAAATAAATAAATAATAGAACAATATATTTTAGGATTAAATATGTTTTTGATTACTATAAAATCGAGAATTTCTAAGTTTAATCCTTACTTATATGTAATAGCTATTGTAGTCCCTAAAAAAATTACATGTGATTTTAGTCCCTGGTAAAAGTAAATTTGTTTAATTATTCTTAAGTTCTTAATTTTTTTAACGATTTTTTGCAGTCACGTTTAGAATAATGTAGTGACTATACTCAATAACACAGTTACGGTTCTACCCCATCCTTATAAGTCATTGGTGAATGTTATATGTTAGATTTACAATAGTTAGGATGATGTGAAATGAAACCATATTCGAAAGCATGGTTTGACATTGGACTTTGGTATCAAGATTTTTTTATTTTCTCCAATTTTTATTCACAATGCCTTACGCGCAAGGAGAATAAGGGGGTGACCCAGGGATTGGTTCTTCTGCTGGCATGGATGATGGACAACATCTTGAGGAGGACGTTGATTTTGTCATAACTAGCAGTGCTGGAAACAGCCATGAAAGAGCGTCTATCAATCTGGTTGTTGTCCTTCCTGATTAACCCACTTTTATTGCATTTGTGATATGATCTTGCGGCCATGGTGTTTGTACCTGGATATTTTGATTGTAACTTATTTGTGGTCGGTCCCTATAAGCATGACTTCAGGTTGTAGTTTTAACAATTCTTGTGGTACTTTAGTTTAAATCCTTACATCCATTGTTGTACCAACAACCTTATTTATCTTCTTCTTTTTAATGACATGTACATTTTGTCCTGACTAGCATCTTTTGCTCGCTATTTACCATCCACTTTATTCCTTAGAGCAAACCTTCTTGGGTGGTCGTATGCATGTAGTATTGTGCAATCCTCACTCAGGGGGACTTCTAAGTCCACTATGATGTTTCGGATATTTTCGATTTGGGGACCTTGGGTCCTATTTCTACGCCTTGGGTACTACAGACTTTAGTGTTTCTCTAGTTAATTAGGCTCCACTTTGTTTCTTTCATGAGACATATTCGAGCTTAAGTTGTTACTTTGTTCATTAAAATCATGTTGTAATCAGTTATTTTGGAGGGTCCATCATCATGGTTCCTGTAACACCCCGTTTTCTCAACATGTAAAATAATACATAATAATCAGAGTATTCAACTTAAAACAGGATGTCACATTTCTTTCTTCAAAATAAATCAAATATGAATAGAGTCAAAATCTGCTCTTTATTTAAAACAACTTCTGTCAATAACTTCAAATATGTCGCAGCGGAAAAATTCTTAAATGTTAAACAATTACTTGGCACTAAAAGGCCTCAACATAAACAACTTCTTAAAAATTCCATTTCAGATGGTTCATCAACATAATTCATAATAATACGTAACAAATGGAAAACAATACAAATATCCCCATCCCGTTACGTATCAGAGCGACCCTAAGACGACGCGTGAGAGAGTCAACTCACATCAACAACTAACATGATAAATAACAATTATACAATGTTAATGCTTCACATAATTACTTTTATCATCTCATTAATCATAAAAACAACTTGACAACACAACAACGACACCGACAACTTAACATCAACTTGACAACTTGACTTCAACAACAATGCAACGACAACTTCATCAACTCGTCAACTAAATATGCATGTGCTCCCCAACTTTATAGAGCATAGGATCTCAACGTGGTATGAATGATTAAGCATTCATCAGGGCATCAAGCCCCCAACTTAAAATATGAATGACTAGGTATTCAACATGGCATCAAGTCCCCAACTTTATTTATGAATGACAAATGCATTCAACAGGGCATCAAGCCCCCAACTTTATTTATGAGTATGCAAGGACTCAGCAACAACCAACAACTTCAACGACTTCGACGACAACTTACAACTTCAACTTCAACAACTTCAACAACAACTTACAATTTTAACAACTTCAACAACAACTTACAACTTTAACGACATGGACAACAACTTACAACTTTAACGACATTGACAACAACTTACAACTTCGCATCATAACATCATAATTCATCAATTATGAACAACATCATGTAACATCATATTCATCAACATATACCTTCATATAATACTTCATCAATCATGAACAACATATAACATCATATTCATCAACATATACATTCATATAATAATTCATCAATCTTGAACAACATCTTATAACCTCATATTCATCAATCATAAACAACATCATATAACATCTTATTAAACAACAACAATTCATCATAGATCTTCGTAAAAACGTATTAGATTATCCACAAAAGATATTCACATCAAACCAAGTTAGATTCATCCCAACATTGGTTAAATACTCTTAAACACCTTAATTGAACCCATAGTACACAAGCTTTGAAGTTTGGAGACAATCCATAAGTTTTGGTTTAACTTAGAAATAGTTATGCTGAATTTTTATAAAGTTTTACTAAGACCCACTTGGAGTATTTTCATCATAACTCAAAATCTAGATCTCATTTTCGAGCCAAGACCATTGGAAAGCTAACACAATTATCTAAAACTTTCATGTTTACACCAACGACAATTCAAAACAGAAACATATGAAAAAGATGCAAGAACGCAAAACAAAGAATGATGTCACTGTGCAATTTCGCTGATAGCGAAATTTCTGGCTATTAGCGAAAAAGTTTCAGACAGTTTCGCTATTAGCGAGTTTCTTGCGAGTTTTCTCCTGCTGTTACGATTTCTACACCTGTTTTTCATCCAAAAACCCAAATTTCATCTACCCAAACTCCAAATTTGATAGGAAACTTAACCTATGGTTATTCTACAACCTGAACATCAACTAAACACAAATTCAATGGATTTTCTACTCTTTCAACAATCAATTTGCAATTCAAAACCCTAACTTCTTTTCAAACCCTAACTTCTCTAATCATCAAAATAAAACAACAACAAACATGTTAAACCCTATTTCAGAACCATCTACTTATGATTAAAGAAGGTTAGTCTCACCCTTACCTTAGATTTATTGATTGCAAGGTTTCTACAAACTTCTCTTCTCTGACTCTTATCTTCTCTAGGTTTCTCCTCTTTCTCTAGGTTTCTCCTCTTTCTCTAAAACAGATTTGCACGTAATATAATTTTCTAACTCTAGCTCTCCTTTTTATATAAACCTTAACCTATTTATTTTCTCTTAATTCCAATTCTGCCCCAACGCCTCATTATTCTAAATAAATATATTTCTCCACTAAATATATAAAATAGGGGCTACTAATAAATATCAATACACAACAAAAATATCACTCATCAAATAAATCAATTATATCATAAAAAGACTCTAAACTCAATCAAATAAATAAATAATAAAATAGGGCGTTACAACTCTCCCCAACTTAGAAGAATTTCGTCCTCGAAATTCAGAGCACATGAGAAAATGAATTTAATTGTTGCTTAAATGCCTTAAACCATATATAACAAAATAGAAACTTCAAACAATACATAAAAACCACATTACAGTTAGTCAGTTAAACAAGATCACATAATAAAGCATAACCATTGATTAGAAAACACAATGACAGTATTCAATCGTCACACGACACAACGACTCATCTACTTGGCCGGAAGGACCAACCTGCCCTGATACCAATTGTAACACCCAGCTTTCCCAACATGTAAAATAATACATAATAATCAGAGTATTCAACTTAAAACAAGATGTCACATTTCATTCTTCAAAATAAATCAAATATGAATAGAGTCAAAATCAGCTCTTTATTTAAAACAACTTCTCTCAATAACTTCAAATATGTCGCAGCGGAATTTTTTTTAAATGTTAAACAATTATTTGGCACTAAATGGCCTCAACATAAACAACTTCTTAAAAATTCCATTTCACATAGTTCATCAACATAATTCATAATAATACGTAACAAATGGAAAACAATACAAATATCCCCATCCCGTTACGTATCAGAGCGACCCTAAGACGACGCGTGAGAGAGTCAACTCACATCAACATCTATTCCTGTTTATCTGTCGTTACCCACATAGAGGCAACATTCAAACAAAAGGGGTGAGATTCACATTCAATAATAATAAGCATATAATTCATCAACAGAATTTAACAACATAGATAACAACAAATTTTACATCATAAATAACAATTATACAACGTTAATGCTTCACATAATTACTTTTATCATCTCATTAGTCATAAAAACAACTTGACAACACAACAACGACACCGACAACTCAACATCAACTTGACAACTTGACTTCAACGACAATGCAACGACAACTTCATCAACTCGACAACTAAATATGCATGTGGTACCAATCAGGGCATCAAGCCCCCAACTTTATAGAGCATAGGCTCTCAACGTGGTATGAATGATTAAGCATTCATCAGGGCATCAAACTCCCAACTTTATATATTAAACAGGGCATCAAACCCCCAACTTAAAATATGAATGACTAGGCATTCAATAGGGCATCAAACCCCCAACTTTATTTATGAATGAAAAATGCATTCAACAGGACATCAAGCCCCCAACTTTATTTATGAGTATGCAAGGACTCAGCAACAACAACCAACAACTTTAACGACTTTGACGACAACTTACAACTTTAACAACAACTTACAACTTTAACGACATTGACAACAACTTACAACTTTAACGACATCGACAACAACCTACAACTTTAACGACATTGACAACAACTTACAACTTCGCATCATAACATCATAATTCATCAATTATGAACAACATCATGTAACATCATATTCATCAACATATACCTTCATATAATACTTCATCAATCATGAACAACATATAACATCATATTCATCAACATATACATTCACATAATAATTCATCAATCTTGAACAACATTTTATAACCTCATATTCATCAATCATAAACAACATCATATAACATCGTATTAAACAACAACAATTCATCATACATCTTCGTAAAAACATATTAAATTATCCACAAAAGATATTCACGTCAAACCAAGTTAGATTCATCACAACATAGGTTAAATACTCTTAAACACCTTAATGTAACCCATAGTACACAAGTTTTGAAGTTTGGAGACAATCCATAAGTTTTGGTTTAACTTAGAAATAGTTATGCTGAATAAAACAACAACACAACGACTCATCTAACTTGTTTTCAAACCCTAACTTCTCTAATCATAAAAATAAAACAACAACAAACATGTTAAACCCTATTTCAGAACCATATACTTATGATTAAAGACGGTTAGTCTCACCCTTACCTTAGATTGATTGATTGCAAGGTTTCTACAAAGTTCTCTTCTTTGACTCTTATCTTCTCTATTTTCTCCTCTTTCTCTAGGTTTCTCTTCTTTCTCCAAAACATTTTTGCACGTAATATAATTTTCTAACTCTAGCTCTCCTTTTTATATAAACCTTAACATATTTATTTTCTATTAATTCCAATTCTACCCCAAAGCCTCATTATTCTAAATAATTATATTTCTCCACTAAATATATTCTTCCACTAAATATATAAAATATGGGCTACTAATAAATATCAATACACAACAAAAATATCACTCATCAAATTAATCAATTAAATTATAAAAAGACTCTAAACTCAATCAAATAAATAAATAATAAAATAGGGCGTTACAACTCTCCCTAACTTAGAAGAATTTCGTCCTCGAAATTCAGAGCACATGAGAAAATGAATTTAATTATTGCTTAAATATCTTAAACCATATATAACAAAATAGAAACTTCAAACAATACACAAAAACCACATTACAGTTAGTCAGTTAAACATGATCACATAATAAAGCATAAGCATTGATTAGAAAACACAACGACAGTATTCAACTGTCACACAACACAACGACTCATCTACTTGGCCGGACGGATCGACCTGCTCTGATACCAATTGTAACACCCCGTTTTCCCAACATGTAAAATAATACATAATAATCAGAGTATTCAACTTAAAACAGGATGTCACATTTCTTTCTTCAAAATAAATCAAATATGAATAGAGTCAAAATCTGCTCTTTATTTAAAACAACTTCTGTCAATAACTTCAAATATGCCGCAGCGGAAAAATTCTTAAATGTTAAACAATTACTTGGCACTAAAAGGCCTCAACATAAACAACTTCTTAAAAATTCCATTTCAGATGGTTCATCAACATAATTCATAATAATACGTAACAAATGGAAAAAAATACAAATATCCCCATCCCGTTACCTATCAGAGCGACCCTAAGACGACGCGTGAGAGAGTCAACTCACATCAACAACTATTGCTGGCTATCTGCACGTTACCCACGTAGAGGTAACATTCAAACTGAAGGGGTGAGATTCACATTCAATAATAATAAGCATATAATTCATCAACATAATTTAACAACATAGATAACAATAAATTTACCATCATAAATAACAATTATACAACGTTAATGCTTCACATAATTACGTTTATCATCTCATTAATCATAAAAACAACTTGACAACACAACAATGACACCGACAACTCAACATCAACGACAATGCAACGACAACTTCATTAACTCGACAACTAAATATGCATGTGGTACCAATCAGGGCATCAAGCCCCCAACTTTATAGAGCATAGGCTCTCAACGTGGTATGAATGATTAAGCATTCATCAGCGAATCAAGCCCCCAACTTTATATATTAAATAGGGCATAAAGCCCCCAACTCAAAATATGAATAACTAGGCATTCAACAAGCATCAAGCCCCCAACTTTATTTACGAATGACAAATGCATACAACAGGGCATCCATCCCCCAACTTTATTTATGAATGACAAATGCATTCAACAGGGCATCAAGCCCCCAACTTTATTTATGAGTATGCAAGGACTCAGCAACAACAACCAACAACTTCAACGACTTCGACGACAACTTACAACTTCAACAACAACTTACATCTTTAACAACTTCAACTGTAAAACCCATACTAGACGTATCTAGAAAGTCTAGCAAGTGCGTCAATTTAGTACTGGATGCATTAAAAATTTACAACAATAAATACTTTGAATGAATGCATTATACAACTAAATGTGTTCGTACATAAAAAATACAGCTCAACTTGTCCAAAACATAAAAGGTGCATCCTTGAACGTCCATCTCATCCTCCAGCGGTACGAATGAACACTTGTTGAATCATCCATTCGACAACTAGCTTGACGTCCAACCTGTTTATCTGAAACAAATAAGGATTGGGATGAGACATAATGTCTCAGTGAGTTTCACCTAATCCTAGGCTATAGGCAACCTCAAGGGAAACCTACAGTCACCACATGTCTACTTTACAACCTGACGGTTGATTATACGTGTGTGGGGACTTGCATGCTTAGACGGTTGTGCATACTAGGACCGTCATAATAACATCTTACTTGTTATAGGCTTACTATCATCATATGTGTCATGGCGGTCGAGGGAACCTAAGACCACTATGCCAAGATACGGTAAACGCATCGAGGTCTACTTGTAACATGTTCATGACACCATCCTAAGCCGGACAATTAGGGAAACCTAAGAACGTCATCGGCATCACATTCTTTACTTAACTTAACATAATCATGCATAAGTTCATTCGTGATCATAATCATATCATACATAATCGCATATAAGTTCATTACTCATTATGTTAGCGTTGAACAAACATTCTTATCTTGATTCATTTTATGGAGAGTCCCGGGTGGAGTAACCCCGAGTACAATCCCATCATGACCGATGTACGTACATCGGACTCCCTCGGTGTCGTGTGGGTCCCTTACGGCTTGAACCGTTCCCCTTGAGTCGAGAACCTCCTGTATCCCCCTGACGTGGATAACAAGAGACATAAGCACCGACATGCGGTTATAATCTTAGTCTTAACATCATGAAAGATTAAACCTAATCATGCTTAAAGCTTACCTCGGAACCTTGATCGATCCGATTAGCGGTAAGTGTTCATAATTGTTCATTCATAACATGGTGGAGAGATAACTATCTTGTCCACGACTTTATGCTTACTATATCTATCTTAATCATGTGCGAAGATAACATACTTCGCTCCTAATCACCCTAGTGATTCTTGCTATCATTCTAGTTCTCGACTACTATGTCGAGGCTCTAGTTTTCCCCTTGCTTAAGGAATATCTTGCTACCCGATTCTTATCGTAGCATCTCTCGTTTACCATGCTTTACTATACTTGCCAAACACTTGCTTCATTTATAAAGAAGTTTTCTTTCAAAGATTAACATTTAGGATCTTGGATTGAGGGGTTTATCTTATAAAAAGACTGCACAAGAAATCTGCTCGCGAAACACCGGAACGACCTGAGGCGAACAAAACAATGGGTTTCCCCACTGTGCTGCTTGCCTAGGCGAGTTCACTTACTCGCCGTGGCGAGTGATTGCTTGCCATGGCGAGCTAGGAGGCGAGTAGACCTCCAGAACTGCCATTTTGCTCGCCTAGGCAGCCAGTTGCTCGCCTGGGCGAGTTATGATAGTCCAGCCACCTCAAAACTGATATTTTTGACTTAGAAACCTCAACCCAAGCATCTTCAAGTGTTATATGACCCTTAGGATCATTAGAAACCTGTAGAAACATGAACTCAGCAAGTATTCACAAGTTAAGCAAGCATGGCATAAAATTAGGGTAATAATTTCTATGTATAAACATTAAATAACTATATGTTTTCTTGCAAGCATTAATCACATAATCCCAAGGGTGGGAACTATCTAAGGAACTCCCCTTGCAAGTTCTTAAAGCAATTCCAAGCCTCAAGCTCAAGCAAGCATCATCTTCCCTTCACAAAACCAAAACCCTAGCTCTTGGTTCATCAATCCAATCTTCCAATCAACTTTCTCTTTAGCTCTTAACCATGAGATTACCAAGATGATTACTTAATCCCAAGCTTCCAAGCAGCATCCTCTTCTAACACCAATAAACCCTAACTTCATGAACTTTCTTGATGAGGAGAAGAATTGAAAAACAACCCAACCAAACTTCTAAGTAACATAATATCTTGAAAGAACCTTGTTCATCTTGCTTCATGATTTAGTAAGATATTGGAAAGGATTTAAGAAGAGAAGGTAAGAGATAATCCAACTAGAACCCAACTTTATATGCTTAAGATGACATTAGGGTTCATAACATAACTTGCCATGGAAGAAGAGAGAGTTTAGAGGAGATTGGTGGTGATGGGATGAAGGTGATTGGCGTGGGAGAAGAGAGAAGGGAGAGCAATTTTCCAACTCAAACCCTAGAGAGAGAAAGGGAAAAGATTATGAAGATATTTGGCCCCAAAATCAATTAAATACTCCCTTGACATGCAATTACCAAAATACCCTTTGTCTTAAGCGTGTTACATACGACTCTGAGACTTAGCTCGTATTTGACTGTCATCACTTAATAATATTCTCAATAAACTTACTTTCCTTTATATTAATCTTATGGCACGATCGACGGTAATATTCCGATACTGACAGACGGGATATTACATTCTACCCCCCTTAAAAAAATTTCGTCCTCGAAATTTAGAGATTACTTAACTTGTAATGAGTTCAAACATGGCATCTTGAAATAATCCTTGCAGCGTCGGAATCATTCTTATCATAGTCCTAATTTAATTTAAAACATCATGATCAACACTTATTCTTACGGCATATTGGACCAGATATTTCGGTTCCATATCTCACCTGCTTAGAGTAAATCATTATAGCAAAATCCTACCATCCTTGATCTAAGCCATACATCCACAAGGAGTTCATCGTATAATTTCTCATCAAAACGGGTATTTCATCTTGTTTCCTATTTCATATACATACGTATATAGCCTCCTCGTGATTAAGAGTTATCTCAGAACGTGGTGATTTGGAACTTATCTTGCTACACGTAAATTTATCCTTAACTTGGACACTCAAGATTTGCCTTTTAACTTGGGTCCTACCTGAAACCAGGTTTGCCCTGCAGTGCCCACTTGCATTTAGAACATCTTATCGTGTAAACACTTAGCTCATACATACTCTTCCTTATGTATCTTGAGTCACATATCTCTTACTTACATTACCTACTAGACGATTCCATGAATCTCTCTTCAAAGCCTTAGGAAAATCTTCTGATCTCAATATGATCTCATTGCACCCGAATCCATCGGTAACTCATATAACTTGGCATGTATAAACGACTTTAAATTTTGACATTATACTTTACATTCAATATCCGGCCTCTTAGTTCACCTGCTCTTGAACTTTCCGACTAAAACCATTTGCACTTGAATACCCTTAACATATATTTGTACGTCTCATACGTCCTTTTAGAGAACATTGCTATCCATTGTGCATTACATACTTTCAAATGCCACTTGCTGTTAGATAATAACGATACTTGTTCTATCTTTTTACTTTAAGAAATCTTATAAACATTGGTATACGGACTCTTGGAATGAATATATGTATTTCTTTTTTAAAGAAAACATTTTGAATCCAAACCCATAACGGTACTGCAGAACCACAGGACGAGTTTCTATGTTCTGAAAAAGGTTGAATCTCGCCCAAGCTCGCCACTGACGAGTTGGTCTGGAAGTCCTCACATCTTAGGTGAACTTACTCATTTATGACGTGTGTCATCGGTTTCAGAAAATGAAAATATCATGTTTTTAGAATAATTCGTTTCCAAGTCCCTTAATACCCATTTTCACTTTAAAATTTGAAAAATCATGGTTTGGCACCATTCAACCAAATATCGTCATCACTTAACAATCATGGCATCGGAGAGTATCAATCTCATCATACATAACTCATGAATCGCAATTCCTTGCGTGATAAAATTCTTAACCTTCGAAAGTGAATTCTTTTCTATCTGATTAACAATTCTTGCACGAGCTCGACATCACCAATAAACAACTTGATTACTTCGTGATAGTAACTTCAACCTCTCCTATTTTAATTAGGTGAAAACACATCCATATATCTTTACCTTATCCAACACTGACTGCAAAAGTCTCGTTACTTAATCAACGTTTCGAGAACGGCTCGCCCGTTTCATAATGCTTCTCATTAGGCTTCTTTACTATTAACAACTTAACTGGTTCACTTCCGTTGCACTTCTCTGATTTCCACCCGGTTGGTTTTAATCAATACTCTATTCTATTGAGACGAGTGACACTTCTCATTCTTTCTCTTACGCTTTATCATCTTCTTGAACTCTTCTAAAAACCATTCATGTGGCGTCCAATATCGCAACTTGCTTTTCATAAGGCCTTGTTAAATATAATCTCATGATAGACTCACCGTATTCTCATATTACCTTCTGTCATATCAATACCATACCTAAATTTATTCCCGAGCAAATCTCGAATTCCCATAGCATGCTCATAATACACATCGTGGATACCTTTCTTGAACATCCTACTTGCATCTTCGTTTCTCGCATGCTATGCTTTGCTTAATCTTACCAATGCTAGCTCGATAATTTTCTTCTTGAAGAAAACTTCATAAATTTGCACACGGATCATTGGTGTTGATGTTTCTTTATTATATACATATATCTATATAAAATATTGAATTTTGGGTCTCGGTCGTTACCATAAAATTCGTGGAACGAGTTGATAACACAACATTGTCATCAAATCTTGCTCCAAGTGTTCAAATTATTTTTCATGTGTTGTAACCTACCGGTACCTACAGAATTCCATTTAAAAATTTATGAACACCAATTCCAATCACCCATATGCGTATATCTTTTCTCAAATCTTATAAACTTTGCAAATATTTAAATTCGTCATGGTAACGAGCCTTAGTATTAATTAAGCAAATCATAGATTCGAGGGGTAACTAATACTCCACAAAATCTGAGGATCTTGTGATCTAACATAACTCCCCACCACCTTAACTTCTTACTTCCTGTCTTCACGTCCATAACGTCCGTTCCATTTACCGGAACCTCTAAACTATTGGTCTAAACCCCTTTCTAACCTTGACACATCAATTTCCAAAGTCACCTTAAATAGAATCGATTCCGTCAATGGTTGTCCATGCCTTTTCCTTTAAAATCCTTAAGTTGTAATGTGCATTCGTTACTCGATGTTATAAAAAGTGTTTATTGCAAAAAGGTTGTGAAGACAACTCTCCAATAGTCACTACGGACCCTTGAGACGAACTAACAGTTTTCGAAAAAACTAAAAATGTCGCCCCAGGTTCGCTATAAGTGAAATCCTCTGGAGTAATTTTGCTAATGGCGATAATTTCGCTATTGGCGAGTTTCTTCAACTCAGTTTTCTGGAAAAACGTGTTTTTCATAAAAATCTTATTTCTCAAGCAATCCAACGAACATTATCCATCTTTAACATCATTAAGATATTCTATAACATATGCATGACAAACTTTAACTTCATTCGGTACAATTGTCGGCTCATCAGAAATTAACGCCTTAATCCTGATATCATTAACATAAAGCGTTCACATAAAACCTTGACTTGTTCTCTGTCGACTCGATCGACATTCCAACATTAGAACCTTGTCCTCTCTGGGCACTCCAATCTTTGGCTTCATTAACAAACCTCTATCTCTGAGAACTTACAAATTCTATCAACATATGTCGACTTCTCCTTATCTTGTAACCTCGTACTTACATTCCAGAAATATATATTTCCTTTCCATAACACAGTCTTGCTCCAACAACGACTCTTACCGAAGCTCTCGGTCACTCTTAGACAATTCTGAATTCTTCACTTACGGGTATACAAAATATCTTTAACAACTTCCCAAACGTTGTCGGATCAACCCATCTTGACTTGACCTTGCATTCTCGGAGAATTCATACTTAAACGGATTAACTCACGGGCCACCATTTGGCACGATTAGACTCTTACTATTCTTGCTCCGAGTTTCTACCTTCTCAAATCATCTTCATCACATACTTTGTTCCTCCTGGTCCTATTCTGCTCTCAGGCATCCGTTCTAACCGTCGAGTGTTAAATTGAGTTGATCAAGCTCAACTAACATCAAAAATTAAAACATTTACCTGGAACCCAAAGGTCCTACTTCCTTAGTTGTAACTTAATGACCCAAGGCACGGTTTGAATCGATCTGCTCTGATACCAAATGTAACACCCATACTAGACGTATCTAGAAAGTCTAGCAAGTGCGTCAATTTAGTACTGGATGCATTAAAAATTTACAACAATAAATACTTCGAATGAATGCATTATGTTCTGGACCGGCCAAAAGGATTGAGGGCCCATTTACTTAGGCCCAATACCTTCCAAAGCCCAAACTCCACGTTTGGCATTATTGCTCACAACTTACCCCCTCTCCGCAAGGGGGGTGCACGAAGCAAACGAGACTGGTTCAAACGAACCCCAACGTCTCTTTGCACGTTCTGCACGTTTCCCGCAATAAACTCTCCGGCGGTTACACTTCCCACGATTTCGTAACCGCCGGATCCAGGTGTGCCTCTCCAACGGCTCTGCAGCTCTCCACCTCTATAAATAGGGGACTCATTGCAGTCCCCAAGGTAGAACTCTTTCAACCCTCACTCTCTGATCTCTACTGACTTGAGCGTCGGAGTGCCTGCAGGTACACCCCCCCCATCCGCTCCAAGAAGCATTCTGACGTATTCCACCACCGTCACAACCACCGCATTCAAAGCACCGGCAGTCTCCTTCTGATCAGGTACGATCAGTGGTGCCGTCTATGGGAAATATATAAGCTTCCCCGTTTTTATCCCTAAAAACCAAAGCTTTTCATAAAAACTACAATGGCTGCCAACGGTGCCAAATCCCAGTTACGAAGTGAAGTGCGCATTCCTCAACGGGATAGCATGACATCCTCACCTGAACCTGTGGATACACCAAGAGAGGAACCAACCCAAATAGTTCTTCTTCAACAAAGGCCTCTGCAAGGTCCCAGTCGGCCTACAGAGACACCAGAAGATGCTACCCCAAATGGCGTACTCATCGGTAACCTGATCATCACCACCCTGAGGCAAGGAGCAGTCACGTGGTTCAAGAACTTGAGGATAAACTCCATAGACTCCTGGAGTGACCTCTGCAACGAGTTCACCACCCATTTCACCGCGTCAAGGACACAACCAAAAATGGTGGCTTCCCTCGAAGCCATCGTCCAAGGAAGAAGCGAGCCTCTCCGAGACTACATCGAGAGGTTCAACAAAGAAGCCGTCCAGGTCCAGGGCCCAAATGAGACTATGAAGCTGTACCTCATTGCCAAGGACCTACGTGACGAAACGGACGTAAAGAAAGCTGTCCTCCTGGATCGCCCAAGGACTCTCAACGAGTTCCTAGCGATACCTAAGATCTACATCGCCTACGAAGAGACTTTGTACATGGATAGCCTCAACAAGGTCAGGAAGGAGGAACCTGCTGCTGAATCCTCCAAAAAGCCCTTCCACGAGAAAAAGAAGGAAGGCAAAGCTGCTCGCGAGAGCAAGAGGCCAAACGGTCACTTCACCGAGTACACTCCACTGGCTATGTCAAGGGAGAAAATCCTCGCTGAGATCGCAGTAGCCGATCTAGTAGAAGTCGGCATCAAGCCGCCAAAGGCTCCATCTCAGGAGAGGAAAGGGATCGACAAGACAAAGTATTGTGGGTTCCACAAGTGCCACAAACACACCACCGACGACTGCATCCATCTGAATGACGCCATCAAACTCCTCATCCAAAGGGGTTGGCTCAAACAATACGTAAAAAATCCAGAATCGGAGAGGAAAGCAGGCGATCTCGTCGGTGACGGTTCTGAACCTGGAAGAACCATCGCCTTATCCGTGGAACATCTCGGTGATTTCCCTGACAACGTGGAAATCACCCCCTATTCATGCACCTGGGAGCAGTTCCCTACCGCCAACATCATCACCAGAGGAACGCTGAACATTTCCATGGGTAGCATGAAGAGGAAATTCCAGGAGCTCATGGACGTCAATGCCATGGCCCCCTCCACTAGAGGAGGAAGGCCACCTTTGGCATTTTACGACTCCGAACTGTCTTGTGGAGCTTCAAATTCTGCCATCCCTTTGCTCGTGCGAGCATCGATGGCCAACACAGATGTCATACGAGTCCTGATAGACACAGGGGCCTCATGCGACGTCATGTACACCAGCCTGTTCAGAACTCTCCAACTGACGGAGAAAAACCTTTCTCCCTGCGTTGGGGATGAACTATATGGCTTCAACGGCTCATCCACTCAACCATGGGGGTAAATAGAGCTACTGGTCACCTTCAAAGAAGAGGAGGCCAAAAAGACAATAAAGATCCCATTCCTGGTGATCGACAGCCAGTCTCTCTACAATTGCATTATAGGAAGAACTGGGCTCACCCAACTAGGGGCCGTATGTTCAACCGCTCATCTGAAGTTGAAATACCATGCTAAGGATGGCATCATCGCCTCACTCAGCGGGGACATCGAAGCTGCAAGAAGATGTTTCCTCCAAGCCAACAAAATCCAGAATTCGGTTTCCCAACCCAGCAAACCTGCTGAGGACAAAGGGAAAGCTGCTGTGAGTACTCTGGACGCCAACTTGGTCGAACTTGACCCTAGGTTCACCAAGGAAGACCAGAAGGAGCAAAAACGGAAGAAGAAGGATCCGCTCAACGCGAAACTTCTTCGACCTGTTCCCGATGGCGAATTCGAGCTGGTCCCTTTCGGAAACGACCCCTCGAAGAACTTCAAGATTGGCAAGGATCTCCCTGAACTTGTCAAGAACCAGCTGATCGCCTGCCTCAGAGAGAACGCAGATCTATTCGCATGGAGCGCAGCCAACATGAAAGAAAATCGAAAGATATCATACACAGCGGAAGAAGAAGAAGAAGAAGAATTTCGATTTTCTTTCCTTGGATCATTACGAATTTGACATGAATCAGTGATACGATTGTTACCTCGATAGTTTCTGTTCTGAATCACGATCATAGCTAAGCAAAGCAGCAAAGCCTCTAGTAAGTCCACACGAACAGTGCTCCTCCAAAACTCGGTGCTAGCCAATGAATTGGAAGTGCAGAGAAGAAAGGGGTTGCTTCAAAACGTGTAACCAAAAACTTCAGCATCAGAGTTCTATTTATAGAACTTCTAGTGTGCTCTGCAAGTCATAAGTCACTATTGGGCTTCAGTAAGCCCAACAACGAGTTTAGTAATTTTGCTAACTAATTAGCGTTATTTACTAAACGCACCCCTTATATAAGTCATACTTATATATTTCTCTTTTGACTGTTCTTTGTGTGTGACCCTATAGGTTCTAGTCACGTTGGCAATAATATTAAATCTAATATTTAATATTATAAATAATGAGCGGTATCTAGCAACACATCATTGCTACCCAAGTGACAAGAATGTCAAGTGATCTGACGAAACCTTTCCATGATAATACTCATGTGTACACTTACTCCTTTGTCTCGATATCTTTATTGATCCCAAGACATAGATATTGCCACCCTTGTATAGATCAATATTTATATTCCTTGATTCCGAAATATACTGAATAACGAATAAGTCCAATATCTTATATTGACTTAGTTCGGCATGGCCATGCAGTTTTACAGTCATATTTCATCAAGAGGCCTAAAGATATATCTCCCGTTTATGAGGAGGGACAAATCCCATCTAGGACACTCATGTCCCTCAGCATGCTTCATCAAGTACCCATCAACCAACGTTATGGTTATCCTTTTACAGACAACGTTAGAATGGCAACAAAGCACTTGAGTCCACATCTAGGGATCATAGTGGTTTCAGGTCTAAGAGCGATATACACTATTATCATTGTGAGTATATCTTATGACAATTGCATAACTTACTATGTAGTATTCTCACGGTGGGTCAATCCAATATAAATATTACTCCTAATATTTATATCTATGTGAAGACTTGATAACTCTTTATCCATGATCTGTGAGATGTGATCATCAGTCTACCCACATAATAGTCTCTATGCTTTAATGATATCCCACTTCTCAATAAAGCTTGACTACGGATACTTTTAGAATAGTTTCCTTATGTTTAACGGGGTCTCACAATTAAGTTATACTTAATGTTCCATTAAACGGACTAACTATTCTAGGGACTTTATTATTTTGAAACAAAACAAAATCAATAAAGAAACGCCTTATAATTTATATTTTCACAATATATATATATATATATATATATATATATATATTTATATCAATATCATGATACAAAGCCAAACCCAATCAATATAGATTGGCTATTAGGGCTTACTCCAACAATCTCCCACTAGCACTAAAAGCCAATCAAATATTAACTCAATATCTATTGGTCAAGTGTTAGCATCAAGCACACTATGGACAAGATACTCTACTAGCAGATAAGGAACTCTTTCCTATGTTGGTAGGTCATACTTCTTTCAATTTCCATTTTCGATCTTCTATCGAAAAGAAATTGAAGTGTCAAAGTATACATTTGGATCATTGGTGAGATCAAGTTTTCATTATTCGCAAGATTTAAACCAATTTTACCTCAGACGAGATCAATGGAATCCGCAATGCATGAAACACATGCTTTCACTCAATTATGAGCTAAACAATCCAAATCATATATATTTGACATCTATAATAGAAACAACAACTATATGAAGCTTGTACTTTTACAAATTTCATAGGTTATATCCTAGCATATACTGTACATTGATATGAAAGTCAACAACATTGTAACTCATTTACAACGTTTCTTTCATCCGTGTTCAAGAAACAATCCAATATCCTTTAAGACATCCAAGGATATTCTTGAAGGTATTCTAGTGTCGAACACTATAATCAATTTTGGTACATATTAGAAATAATTTTCTAACCATGTCTTACATGTGTAGATGAATTGTTTTGGTGACTAGTATGTCATCTACATACTCCACCAAACTAATATAAATGCTCCCACTAATTTACTTGTGTGCACAAGATTTCTTTATTAATCATAGTTTTCATAAAACTTCATTAATAAAATAAACAATTCAACTTCGAGAAGTTTTCTCTAATTCATAAATGAATTTGATAATACATCTACCTTTCTAGTATCCTTTGGATTAACGAAATCCTACATATGTCAAATACATATATAAGGTTATTCCAATTAAGGAATACAACCTCGTTATCCATCTTCTAGAACATGTATTATACAACAACGGGAATTTGGGATCGATAGATTTAAGCATTACAATGATGTAATAGTTTCGTCATGATTTGCATCACGAGTTGCAAGAAACCTTCTACAATCAATCACATCTTAAAGGTATTTATAATACCATCCATGTCAGTTTTCTAAAAGAAAACTCACATTCCAATATCCATATATGGTCTGTGTACATAGATTCTTTATAAGATCCCATGGCATATAGCCACTTCTCAAAGTTCAAGCCATTTAGATCTTGTGCTACTCAAACTGGTGATTTAACAACAACCCTTTGTTGAATCAAATCGTGTTCCATTCTTAGAGAGATGTGTATTTTGTGTTACTTGACTTAATTCAAGTTCTACATCACTCCCACTGGCTCTTACAAAGCTATATTCCTTGAAAAGGAATACTTCAGTTCTAGCGACAAACAACTTTTGTTAAGGGAGAAGATGTAGAAATAGTATCCTCTAGTTTCCTAAGAGAACCTCCACAAGTATACATTCATTTAATTTTAAGTTTAGTTTATCTAGTAAACCATATAACCTCAAATTATCATAAAGTCAAGAATAGGTACTCTTACCTCCATATCTAATATGGTGCCTTTATGATTACTCAATTAGAACTAGTTGTGGGTGAAGAATAACTGTAATTTAATTAATTTAAAGAGTCTTTGAGCTATAATCTAACTATTTTAGATCAAGTCATGTCAAACATGAAACGATATAAATAATTATACTCATTAATCAAGCATTTACCATCACGACTTACTCGTATAGTCTTTATACTTTTCAAACTTATTCCTTTTACTTCATTGTTAAAATCTTTGAACAATTTCAAAGTCTTCTTGAATCGTGTCAAATACACTTTTCTTCTCTACTAAATGATTTAGTAATGTTAGATGAAGTAATAGAAACAATATCTAGCAAATATGTTTAGTTCTCCATATACATCTCATATGTATATAAACTCAAATAAATTACGTGCCCTTTCACCTTTGTTGGTGACCGATGTACTAATCTATTTTTAAAAGTGGGGCTCACATCCTTCAAATGATATAAAATCAAATGACTCCAATAGTCCATATCCATGGATTTTGGAAATGTGAATCACACTTGTTTGTACTAAACGTTGATGCCAATAATCTACAAAAGGTTCAAATCTCATTTGATCCTCTTTTCACATAAGTTATAGACCAGCTTATCAAGATCATGGAACTCAATTCCATTACTTGATTAGCACACTTGTATAGAAAACATTATTTGGATAATAGGACAACATTTGTCTTTTTATTCAACTACACAATCATTCTCTTGTCAATGCAAGATATATGATTTGATGCTTCTATTTTATATGGAATTTAATAACAATTATTTGGTTCCATATCAAGTTAAATTTAAGTCCAAGCATTAGCTCCTATGTCAATAAAACAATTTGTTTCATTCTAGACGTAAGTGGACTTCACTTATAGTTAATCTCCCGCTTCTTTAGAACTCTCTATATTTCAACAAATATGGGACTAATCATCAAATATCATATACTTATGACGCAGAAGTAGAAATTTAAATTTCTATAACTATATGGGTAGATAAGAAGTCTTACTTCTATCTTATATTTTGACCCTTTCAATACTACGAGCAATTTTTGTTTTTCAACTTTTGAAATAATTGCTTCCCCTTTTTGCAACCGTGATTAACCTTTCAAAGGTAGAAAAACAGAATTTGAATTTTATTCTTATCAATGTACATCTACTTGATAGGCTTAAACTATTCATCTTATAATATTGAGGTTGAATGATCATATCATTCTCCATCGTCGTTACCACTATGAGATATCCTATATCTACTCATTTGACCCAATGCTTCTGATAAGCGTTGTTTTTCAAATAAAGACATAGAAAGTTGCTAGGAAATAACTGCTCGAGAATATACAGTTTTTCTCATTCTTAGAACAATTCTTAAATTTTGTACCAATTCAGAAACTCTTTTCTGAAAATTTTGTTCTTCATAAGAACTTTTAACAGTATAATAAAATTTATATGCTAAAGAAATTCTAAATACAGAAAATAAATAAAATAAATGTATCATGATTTAAAACATATTTAAATAGGTCTTTAATTAAATACGCTCCCACTATTTTACTCAAAACGAATGACCTTCAACATTTGAATCGGAAAATCTCATTGAAAGATTTTCTAGTGGGTTGAAATCCATATTTCACCTTGCTTTAAGTCAACGGGGGCTGTACTCAAAACTCAGTTATTTAGGTAGGAACTCCTTCCAATTGTATCTCATACAACTTTCAAATCATTTGAGTGAATAACTCCTTACTCTAATCTATCATATAGATGTTCCCAAATATTGCTTCTAAATTTATTTTAATCTTATTAAAATTAATTTAGTTAAGTTAAACCCAAAAGAATAACACTTGGGTAAATTGGATTACCGCACCGCAACTTACTAGTATAGAAAGTGCACCTCGCGGAGGCGAAACCTACACATTTCGATATTAGTCTTGAAGGGTGTTAAACTTTTGGAAAGCATTAAACTTAATATTTTGAATTGAAGGATTTTTATTAAGTTTGATCTCACCTCACCACGGCTTATATATCATATATATTCGCACTCCAATCATAACATGCATAACGATTATAAAATAATAAAAGTGACATGATTATGGCCATCCTAACGCTATGACTCTCTCAAGCCAATGAGAGAATCTAAACTAATCCTAGAAACGACCTTGCTTCTCCAAGCTTGACCTCCAGGATATCCTAACGTCATGAGCCCTATTACTTCTTTGCATTCTATTTACATTACATATGAAAGAAACTCGTTTTACATACGAGGGAGTGGATGAGAAGAGAATGTACAATAGAGATATAAGAGAGAGGCACGACACGCAGGCCGTATTTTAATATCCAAAAGAAATAAAATAAAAGGACTAAGGCCATAATCATTCACATGATAATAATAACAAACACACTTTTATTATTATTAATTATACCTTATAATTAAATAAATTAAATTAAAATTTGACATATGATCGCACTACGCAGATTAGCTGGGGTTTAATTGTGTACCAAAATATATTATATTGAGTACAAAAATATATTATATTAAGTACAAAAATATCTCATATTATGTACCAAAATATATTTTATTGAGTACCAAAATATATTATATTATGTACCAAAATATATTTCAGATCAAGTACTAAAATATATTTGATTGCATACCAAAATATCTCAGATTGTGTTCCAAAATATTCTAGATTGCGTATTTCGCATCAACACTTGACACATTTATGAACACCTAGATCGTTTCGGCAAATATTATGATCAAATCCAAAAGATCATATATGATATGGAAACTCTTTCAAATCATGATTCTTTTAAATTATAAACAAATCAAGTTAAAGTCATGCAAATCGATTAAATAATTTCAAAAGATCATATATGACATTGAAACTATTTCAAATCATGATCTTTTAAATTAACTATCAATTCAGGATCGTTTATTACCTTTCAAACAACTTTTGAAAAACAATCCAAAAGGTAGAATTTTTATTTACTTAATTATAGTAATATTGACACTCAATAATTATTATAATTAAATCTGCTTTATTTAGGCAATCAATTTGTTTCCAAAACAAATTACAGGGCTAAAATTAAGCAAATATTTTATTACCAAATTCAAAAATCATATCTGATATTGAAACTCTTTCAAAATCATGATCTTTTAAATTTACTACCTTTCTCCAATTAAATAAATTAATTAAACATAAATATTTTCAAGGATTGTTTGTTTAACATGAACAACCGGATCTATGATGCTTCACCAGATTCGGATATTGAATCTCACTCTCACGAATTGTTCAAATTCACAACAATCTCTTTGAAAACAATTGATCGAATGATACAACCATAATAATACAACGCTTGTATAGTTAGGTATCCTAATACAACAATCAAACATCAATAGTTTTAACAATTGTTTGTTCAGTATGGACAACCGGATCTTTGATGCTTCACCAGAATCGGTATTCGAAGATCAATCTCACGAGTTGACTACAAATTCACAATCAATTATATAAAACCTATTGAACGAATGATATCATCAATATATCACATATAATGATGTTGTATTAAAATCATATATCACATATATGATATTGATCAATCAATTTTAATTAATATTTAAATTTAAATAATAAAATATTACAACTTAATATTCTATTTTATTAACAGATTTGCATTCCAAATTAATTCCTTATAGAATATCAAAATATTAGCAAATCAAATATTTGCGAAAATATTATTATCTCTTAAAACAATTTTAAAAGATAATCTAATTTGATTTGTTTCCAATCATGTTCCCGTCGATATGTATAATCGATATGTCGATACTTCACCAGAAACGGTTTCTGAAACATCAAACAAATCGAAAAGCCATGCACAGAAAACATGATACGATGCCAATTTTAATTCTCTTTATTATTTAATTCCGATTCAAAATGTTTAATCATATTAAAACATAAAGCAGTAACAAAGCAATCTGATTCATGGTTTCGTAATTGGCTCTGATACCACTGAAAGAAAATCGAAAGATATCATACACAACGGAAGAAGAAGAAGAAGAAGAAGAAGAATTTCGATTTTCTTTCCTTGGATCATTACGAATTTGACATGAATCAGTGATACGATTGTTACCTTGATAGTTTCTGTTCTGAATCACGATCACAGCTAAGCAAAGCAGCAAAGCCTCTAGTAAGTCCACACGAACAGTGCTCCTCCAAAACTCGGTGCTAGCTAATGAATTGGAAGTGCAGAGAAGAAAGGGGTTGCTTCAAAACGTGTAACCAAAAACTTCAGCATCAGAGTTCTATTTATAGAACTTCTAGTGTGCTCTGCAAGTCATAAGTCACTATTGGGCTTCAGTAAGCCCAACAACGAGTTTAGTAATTTTGCTAACTAATTAGCGTTATTTACTAAACGCACCCCTTATATAAGTCATACTTATATATTTCTCTTTTGACTGTTCTTTGTGTGTGACCCGATAGGTTCTAGTCACGTTGGCAATAATATTAAATCTAATATTTAATATTATAAACAATGAGCGGTATCTAGCAACACATCATTGCTACCCAAGTGACAAGAATGTCAAGTGATCTGACGAAACCTTTCCATGATAATACTCATGTGTACACTTACTCCTTTGTCTCGATATCTTTATTGATCCCAAGACATAGATATTGTCACCCTTGTATAGATCAATATTTATATTCCTTGATTCCGAAATATACTGAATAACGAATAAGTCCAATATCTTATATTGACTTAGTTCGGCATGGCCATGCAGTTTTACAGTCATATTTCATCAAGAGGCCTAAAGATATATCTCCCGTTTATGAGGAGGGACAAATCCCATCTAGGACACTTATGTCCCTCAGCATGCTTCATCAAGTATCCATCAACCAACGTTATGGTTATCCTTTTACAGACAACGTTAGAATGGCAACAAAGCACTTGAGTCCACATCTAGGGATCATAGTGGTTTCAGGTCTAAGAGCGATATACACTATTATCATTGTGAGTATATCTTATGACAATTGCATAACTTACTATGTAGTATTCTCACGGTGGGTCAATCCAATATAAATATTACTCCTAATATTTATATCTATATGAAGACTTGATAACTCTTTATCCATGATCTGTGAGATGTGATCATCAGTCTACCCACATAATAGTCTCTATGCTTTAATGATATCCCACTTCTCAATAAAGCTTGACTACGGATACTTTTAGAATAGTTTCCTTATGTTTAACGGGGTCTCACAATTAAGTTATACTTAATGTTCCATTAAACGGACTAACTATTCTAGGGACTTTATTATTTTGAAACAAAACAAAATCAATAAAGAAACGCCTTATAATTTATATTTTCACAATATATATTTATATCAATATCATGATACAAAGCCAAACCCAATCAATATAGATTGGCTATTAGGGCTTACTCCAACACAACATGCCCGGAATCGACCCTAGCGTCGCCTGTCACCAGCTGACAGTAGATCCCGGAGTGAGCGCGGTAGCCCAGCGGCAAAAAGACCTCCTAGAGGCAAAGTTTATTTCTGAGGCTAAATACACTACCTGGCTCTCCAATGTTGTACTTGTCAAAAAATCTAATGGAAAATGGTGTATGTGTGTTGACTATACCGATCTTAATAGGGTCTGCCCTAAAGACGCATATCCTCTTCCTAAGATCGAAAAACTCGTTGATAATTCCTCTGGCTATAAACTTTTATACTTCATGGACGCCTACTCTGGGTACAATCAGATACCTAGGGCTGAAGAAGATAAAATGAAAACAACCTTCATGACCGAATCAGGGAACTATTACTACAACGTAATGGCCTTCGGTCTACGAAACGCGGGGGCTACTTATCAACGAATGATGAACAGAGTTTACGACAAGACACTGCTAGGCGACATTCTACAGGTTTACATTGATGACATGATCGTAAAATCCCAACAAGAGGTGGATCATGCCGCGCATCTCAAAAGAGTGTTGGAGCAAACTCGGAAATACAACATGAGACTCAACCCATAAAAATGCACCTTCGGAGTCCAAGCGGGTAAATTCCTTGGTTTCTATCTGACAGAAAGAGGAATTGAAGCAAACCCAGACAAATGCCGCGCATTTACTGAGCTTCCAACACCCCACTCCAAGAAGTGCATCCAAACACTCAACGGAATGCTGACCGCCCTCTCTAGGTTCGTGGCCAAGTCCGCTTAACATGCACTTCCTTTCTTCAAACTCCTGAGGAAAGAAACGAAGTTCGAATGGACGGACGAGTGCGAAACTGCCTTGCAATACCTCAAAGAAACGCTCTCTGCACCACCAGTGCTATCGCGACCAGATCAAGGTGAAGTACTATACCTATATCTCTCTGTTTCCTCTGACGCGGTAAGCGCCGTCCTCATCAGAGAAACAGTGGAGGGACAGAAACCAGTATACTTCACCAGCAAAGCATTTTTGGGACCAGAAACAAGGTACCAGAGGATCGAAAAGGTGGCCCTCGCACTCCTTACCGCAGCCAGAAGACTGAGGCAGTACTTCCTAGCGCACACGGTGATAGTCCGGACAGACCAACCCATCAGACAAATCTTGGGTCTTCCAGACGTAGCCGGTCGGATGATGAAATGGTCGCTCGAACTGTCTGAGTTCGACATACATTACGAATCTAGAAAGGCACTGAGGCACAAGTGTTCGCCGACTTCCTCGCGGGAAATGTATGAAGAGTGGACCGTCTTTGTAGATGGATCATCCAACTCTAAGGGAAGCGGAGCCGGAATAATCATAGAAGACAACAAAGGTATCGTTGTCGAAATTTCCCTCGCTTTATCGTTCCCTATTATCAATAACTTTGCAGTGTATGAAGCCTTCCTGGCTGGCTTGCGAACCGCCAAAGACATGGGGGCCAAAAAGGTGAAAATCTTTACCGACTCGCAACTAGTGGCTTCCCAAGTCACAGGAGAGTTCCAAGTAAAAGAAGACCACCTCCAAAAGTACGTCCAGTTAGTACTAGAGAAAATGAAAGAATTCGACGCCGTAGAAGTAACTTACATTCCCCGCGAACAGAATACTCGGGCAGACATTCTTTCAAAACTCGCAAGTACGCGAACTGCGAACGAAAACAAAACAGTGATACAAGAGGTCCTCAGCGAGCCAAGCATCCAGAACATCGAAACTCTGCATCAAGAGATCAATTCGATCATCGAGATGGAAGACTGGAGAGGACTCATATCTCGATACATAGATAATGGTGAACTCCCTACCAATCCGCAAGAAAGAACAAGGTTGAAACGAAGGGCTTGCTCATTCACATTGGTGGAAGGAACCCTGTATAAAAGAGGCTTCATCACTCCACTAATCAAGTGCCTAGGACCTAACGAGACCCAAGAAGTCCTTGCCGACATCCACGACGGCATTTGCGGACAACACCTTGGTGGAAAAGCTCTCGCAAAAAAGGTCCTACGAGCAGGTTACTACTGGCGTACTATGTCGAAAGACGCCCAAGATTACGTGAACCTCTACGATAAATGCCAGCGACATTGGGACATGCACCTAGAACCCCCTGCTGAGCTAACATCCTTGGTTTCCCCTTGACCTTTCGCATGGTGGGGCATCGACCTTTTGGGACCATTCCCTAAAGCCTCCGGGCAACACAAATATCTGGTTGTCGTGATCGACTACTCAACCAAATGGATCGAAGCAGAACCTCTGGCCAAGATCACAGCCAAAAACGTACCCCGTTTCTTCAAAAGAAACATTTTAGCAAGATTTGGAGTACCGGCACTGTTGGAACAAAATGTGTTTAACAATGAACCTTAAAGAGTTTTGATGATAACAAGGTATTAAAAATTGTAAATTGGACTAGCTAATATTTGTTCAAGTGAACAGGACCATAATTAAAAAGTTACATCATCATTGGTTCTGAATGAGCAAGTAAAGAGCAAAGGAAACAACATAATTGAAGCTTGGACGCTCCTGAAGGCAACGTGCTCCTGAAGTTAAGTCGCTTCTGAAATAAGAATAGTGCTCCTGAAGACAAGAGGTCCAGAAGTCACATCATCAGAAGCTGCAGAAGCTGTATCATCAGAAGCTGCATCATCAGAAGCTGCAGAAGCTGTATCATCAGAAGCTGCATCATCAGAAGCTGCATCATCAGAAGCTGCCTCATCAGAAGCTATTTCACCAGAAGCTGAATATCAACTGGATTTGCAAAGATTCAAGAATTGAAGAATTATCACTGCAAAAGCTGTCTATTGGATTCGAAAACGCTACAAAGGATTAGTGGAATTTTGCAACGGTCATTTCAAAGGTGTTTGAAGGCATGTGCTTGCAATTTGGACGAAAGCGTTGACATTTGTACGAATTGTACAACCACGTTCTCCACTACTCTGTTTTGTGTCCACGCTACAAGACAAGAAAACAGCTCCAGAATACGGCTTCGCCTGCATAGATGTTCCTTTGGATAAGGAATGGATTTCAAATTAGTTCTTCATAGGACAACAACCAAATCAGGCAAAAGATCAAAGGTGAAAGATCAAGCTTCAGCAACGACTCTTTGGGTGCTGGCAATTTCACAACGTCTCTTTCACACCTCTATATAAAGGAGTGAAGACCTAGAGATTTTGCAATGCTGAACAACAGACTCTCAATACTTTTACAAGTGCCAAATCTCTGCTGAAATTGTTCTGCATTCACTTAGAATTTCTGTGTCTCAAAGTCATATCTTAGAAATTCTTAAGTCCATTGAGTCTGTATCTGATTTGTATTGTGAGCACCTCTGATTGTATATCAAGTGTTCAACCTTAAACAATTTTCTGTGTAATTTTGTTTAGTTAGGAAGTCTCTTGCAGTGGTGCTTGAGCAGGAAGACTCTTGATTGTGTTCTTGAGCAAAGGAAGTCTCTAGCTTGTGTGCTTGAGCAAAGGAAGTCTCTTGCTTGTGTGCTTGAGCAATTGTAATCAGATATTACTCTTAGTGAAATCTCCTTGGAAGTGCAAGGGGGACTGGACTACTTCCGGATTGTGGAAGGAACCAGTATAATTGCTTTGTGTCGTTCTTCTTCTCTCTCTCTGTTTTATTCCGCTGCATTTAGATTCTGATTATCACTTCAGAAGCTGTCTCACTTAGCTTCTGATTAGTGTGTTCAGTTTTTAGGAGAAACGAAGAATTTGTCAAAACACAATTCAACCCCCCCTTCTTGTGTTTTTCTCACCTTCAATTGGTATCTAGAGCCTTGGTCTGTTGTGTAACACTTAACCGTGCAACAGTCAAAGATCTGAGAAAAACATGTCTACTCCTCCTCCTACTGGTTCTGGTGATACTAGCTATAAAAATGTCTCACATGATTATAGTGATAGTAAGAAATCCAGTGTTGGGAAGATTCCAAAATTCAATGGAGATGCTGAAGAATTTTCTTGGTGGAAGACCAACTTTTACAGTTATATCATGAGCCTAGATGAAGAATTATGGGATATTCTGGAAGATGGTGTTGGTTATTTAGTCCTTGATGAAGAAGGAGCTGCTGTGGATAGAAAGAAACATAATCCAGAACTGAGGAAACTCTATAAGAAGCATCATATTATCATAGGAGCTCTTGTCACTGCCATACCCAAAGCAGAATACATGAAGATGAGTGACAAGTCCACTGCCAAAGCTATGTTTGCTTCTCTCTGTTCAAACTACGAAGGGAGCAAAAAGGTCAAAGAAGCAAAGGCTCTCCTGCTTGTACATCAGTATGAGTTATTCAAGATGAAGGATGATGAAACTATTGAGGAGATGTACTCAAGGTTTCAAACCTTAGTCTCTGGGCTACAGATTCTGAAGAAGAGCTATGTTGCTTCTGATCATGTAAGCAAGATATTCAGAAGCTTACCTGCCAGATGGAGACCAAAGGTGACTGCCATTGAGGAAGCTAAAGATTTAAACACTTTAAGTGTCGAAGATCTTGTTAGTTCTCTCAAAGTTCATGAGTTAAGTCTTAATGAACATGAGTCTACTAAGAAGAGTAAATCAATAGCTCTTCCATCCAAAGGCAAGTCATCAAAAGCTCTCAAAGTGGTTGAATCTGAAGAGGAAGAACAATCAAGTTCAGATTCTGAACCAGATGCTGCTGAAATGGCCATGCTCTCAAACAAACTTCAGTATCTGGCCAAGAAAAACAGAAAGTTTCTTGCCAGAAGGGGTAACTCCAGAAGCTCAAGGAAAGAAGATCAGAAGGGATGCTTCAACTGTAAGAAGCCTGGACACTTCATTGCTGAATGCCCTGATCTTCAAAGAGAAAAGTCAAAGGACAAGTCAAAGAGGTCTACATTCAAACCAAGCAAATTCAAGAAGCAGATTAAGCAGAGTTTAATGGCAACTTGGGATGATTTGGGTAGTGAATCTGGATCTGATAAAGAGGAAGCTGATGAAGATGCAAAAGTAGCTGTTGGGTTGGTAGCAACGGCAACTTCAGAAGCTGGATCAGATTCAGACTCAGAAGATGAAAACGAGGTATATTTCAAAATTCCCAGAGATGAACTTGTTGAGTCACTTAAAGAACTTCTTACACATTTTGAAGTAAGAACCAATGAGTTGAAGGATTTAAAAGAAAAATATGCTGATTTGGTACAACAGCAAAAATCAACTCTTTTGGATCTGAAAGCTTCTGAACAAGGACTTAGGGGCTTTGACTTCATGTGTAAAACATATGAAGATCAGCTCAGATTCTTATGTCAGAAGCTACAAGAAAAGTGTAATGAAAAACCTTTAAGTGACCATGAAATTGCTCTTGAAGATTTTATTATATCTGGCATTGACAGAAGCAGAGTAGCTTCTATGATTTATAGCATTTACAAGAACAATGGCAGAGGGATTGGTTTTCCAGAAGTGAAACTTGAGAAAACCAATCTAAAATCTTGTTGTGAATGCATCACGGAAGGTCTGAAAACCTTCTTTGTACCAGAAGGGGCTAAGTTGGAAACTGTTGTTCAATCAGAACCTGAAGCCTCTAGTTCTAAGGCTAAGATTACTTCAAAGCCAAAGAACTCTAAGTCAAAGGCTATGATCAAATCTGATTCCAAGACTTCAAAGGTTAGGATCCTGAAAAGATCAGAACCTATTCCTCAGAGTCTGGTGAAACCAAAATCTGAGGCTCTGAAATCAAAGTTTCAGAAGAAGACAGTTACTGCTTCTGAAGTACCAAAACCTAAGGTGATGGTTAATCAGAAGCAACCCAACTCACAGCACAAGGTACAAGAAGTGAAGAGTAAAGCCTTAAGTACTAACCTTCCAGGACCCATAGGACAATGGGTACCTAAATCTAAAAATGTCAATGATGCAGGTATGTCTAAGAGCAGTGCCAAAGCAAAGATCATGGTACCTAGACAGCGGTTGCTCAAGACACATGACAGGAGACAAGTCCATGTTCCTCAGCCTAACAATGAAAGAGGGAGGAAATGTGAAATTTGGAGGCAACCAGTCAGGCAAGATCATAGGTACAGGAACTATTGGTAATTCCTCTACCTCAATTAATAATGTATGGTTGGTAGATGGTCTTGAACATAACCTTTTGAACATTAGTCAATTTTGTGATAATGGTTATGATGTGCTTTTTGAAAAACCCAACTGTACAGTAATCAACAAGGAAGACAAATCCATTGTGTTCAAAGGAAAGAGAGTTGACAATGTCTATAAAATCAATTTTTCTGAACTGGCTGATCAGAAGGTAATTTGCCTACTATCAGTAAATGATAAGAAATGGATGTGGCACAGAAGGTTGGGACATGCTAACTGGAGGTTAATCTCTAAGCTTAGTAAGTTGCAACTTGTGAAAGGGCTACCAGACATTGACTATCATTCAGATACACTCTGTGGTGCATGCCAGAGAGGGAAAATAGTGAAATCATCTTTTAAAACCAAAGACATTGATTCAACCTCAAGACCTTTAGAATTACTCCATATTGATTTATTTGGACCAGTGAGTACTGCATCCTTATATGGAAGTAAATATGGATTAGTCATTGTTGATGATTATAGCAGATGGACTTGGGTGAAATTCTTGAAAAGTAAGGATTATGCATATGGGGTATTCAGTAACTTCTGCACACAAATTCAAACTGAAAAAGAGTCAAAAATTTTGAAAATCAGAAGTGATCATGGTGGAGAATTTGAAAATGAGCCATTTGAAGCTTTTTGTGAAAAACATGGAATCATCCATGAATTCTCTTCTCCTAGAACTCCGCAACAAAATGGGGTTGTAGAGAGAAAGAATAGAACTTTACAAGAAATGGCCAGAACCATGATCCATGAAAATAATTTGGCTAAACATTTTTGGGCAGAAGCAGTGAATACAACATGTTATGTTCAAAACAGGATCTATATTAGACCTATTTTGGAGAAAACTACATATGAACTCTTTAAAGGAAGAAAACCCAATATCTCTTACTTTCATCAATTTGGATGTACATGTTACATTCTGAACAACAAGCTCTACCTAAAGAAATTTGATGCCAAGGCCCAAAGAGGAATCTTCTTAGGTTACTCTGAAAGGTCAAAGGCATACAGAGTGTATAATTCAGAAACACTCTGTGTTGAAGAATCTATGCACGTTAAATTTGATGACAAGGAGCTTGAAGATAAAACTTCAAAGCAAGATGAAAGTTTTACAGAGATACAGGTTCCTGAAGTTACTCCAGAACCTGATCAGATAGCCGAATCTGAAGATAGTCCAGAAGCTGAACCCACATCAGAAGCACAAGATGAAGCTGCTTCTGATGAAGCACAAGATGGCTCACATCAAGCAGATCCTCCCAGAAACACATTCAAACACAAGTCTTCACATCCTGAGGAGCTAATCATTGGAAACAAAGATAGTCCAAGAAGAACAAGATCACATTTCAGACAAGTAGAGTCAATGATTAGACTAATCTCAATGATTGAACCTACAACAGTTGATGAAGCACTTTCAGATGATGGATGGATCCTAGCTATGCAAGAAGAGTTGAATCAATTTCAAAGAAATGATGTGTGGGATCTGGTACCCAAACCTCAGCACAAGAACATTATTGGAACAAAATGGGTATTCAGAAACAAGCTGAATGAGCAAGGTGAAGTAACAAGAAACAAAGCCAGACTTGTTGCACAAGGGTATAGTCAACAAGAAGGCATTGATTACACTGAAACTTTTGCTCCAGTTGCAAGATTGGAAGCAATCAGGTTACTTCTTTCCTATGCAGTTAATCATGGCATAATATTATATCAAATGGATGTCAAGAGTGCATTTCTAAATGGTGTCATAGAAGAAGAAGTGTATGTCAAGCAACCTCCTGGATTTGAGGATATTAAATATCCTGACCATGTTTTTAAACTGAAGAAATCACTATATGGCTTGAAACAAGCTCCCAGAGCTTGGTATGATAGACTAAGTAATTTCTTAATCAAGAATGATTTTAAAAGAGGACATGTTGATACTACACTCTTCAGAAGGACCCTTGGGAAAGATATTCTTGTTGTGCAAATATATGTTGATGATATAATATTTGGTTCTACTAATGCATCTCTTTGCAAGGAATTTTCTGAGTTAATGCAGGATGAATTTGAAATGAGCATGATGGGAGAGCTGAAGTTCTTCCTTGGCATTCAAATTAATCAATGCAAAGATAGAGTCTATGTTCATCAGTCTAAGTATACAAAGGAGCTTCTGAAGAAGTTCAAACTTGAAGATTGTAAAGTGATGAACACTCTAATGCACCCTACGTGCACCTTAAGCAAAGAAGATGAAGGAGCTAAAGTAGATCAGAAGCTGTATAGAGGTATGATTGGTTCTTTGT
The DNA here is from genome assembly GCF_051527215.1 of Medicago sativa. NCBI lineage: Eukaryota > Viridiplantae > Streptophyta > Magnoliopsida > Fabales > Fabaceae > Medicago > Medicago sativa. Next base: position 51,224,669 of record NC_140751.1, on the reverse strand, counting down.
TATACCTCACTGCATCTAGGCCAGATATTTTATTCAGTGTATGCTTGTATGCAAGATTCCAATCAGATCCTAGAGAATCTCATATGACTGCTGTCAAGAGAATCTTCAGGTATTTGAATGGAACAACTAATCTTGGACTCCTTTATAGGAAATCCTTAGATTATAAGCTAATTGGATTCTGTGATGCTGATTATGCTGGTGATAGGATTGAAAGAAAGTCAACCAGTGGCAATTGTCAATTTCTGGGTGATAATCTTATATCCTGGGCTAGCAAAAGACAAACAACTATTGCTATGTCTACAGCAGAAGCAGAATACATTTCAGCTGCAAGTTGTTGTACACAACTACTTTGGATGAAACATCAGTTGGAAGATTATCAGATAATTGCTAACAGTATTCCCATTTATTGTGATAATACTGCTGCTATTTGTTTGTCAAAAAATCCAATTTTGCATTCAAGAGCTAAGCACATTGAAATCAAACACCATTTTATCAGAGATTATGTTCAAAAAGGAATTTTAGATATACAATTCATTGATACTGAAAATCAATGGGCTGACATATTTACTAAGCCTTTAACTGTAGATAGATTTGATTTTATAAAGAAAAATTTGAACATGCACTTTGTATCTGATTAAATGCTTGCTTGCTCCTGAATAGGATTTTAGGTTCTGAAGTCAGTTCAGAAGCAGTAGTCCATCAGAAGCTCTTTATTGAGGTTCTGAGGAAAACTCGCTTCTGATAATAATGACGTCAGCATCTGAAGTCTAGAAGCTGGATTTGTTGCTTCTGAATAGTTGAATTAGTGGAAACGTTGGGAGTTACTTTTTAAAAAAGTAACTTCTGGCCCACTAACTTGGTAGTTACTCTGTGAACTTCTAACGTGGCCTGTATGTATTGGTGTATAACTAAAAGGGCAATGATGATTTAATAGCTTTGAAAGTACTTTTCACGCGCCCCCAATTTTGTCATTAATGTTATGTTTGTTTATCTCTTTTGAATTGCAATCGTTTTACTTTTAACACTTTGTCAATTCACACACTACTCACTCACAACAAACACATTTGCTCTCAAACCTCTTGCGAAGTAAGCGCATTCTCTCAACCTTAGAACCCTAAAATCTTTATCTTCTTCAAATCTTCGTCAATCATCAAATGGCATCATCAAGCTCAAAAGTTTCAGAATCTACATCAAACATGCAAAGCGCACCAGAATCTGGGTCAGTCTACAAAGAGAAGACTATGGATATTCCATGGAAATCCTTAATAGTTCAAGTAGAGTCACCGGTGGATTTTGCTTCACTCAAGAAGTACGAAGTGAAAATGGAAGAATTGATAGAAACTCAGAAGCTGTCTGAGTATTTCAAGATGCTAAATGGGCCAACATATGTGAACTTGGTCAAGGACTTTTGGTTAAAAGCTGAAGTGTACAATGAAAAGCCTGCAAAAGTTGTAAGCAAACAAGCTGGGTCAAAGAAAGGGAAAATGACCATGGATATGAATCCTACATCATTTGATAGCTTAGAAATAAGGTCTGAAGTGATGGGCATTCCTATAACCATCACTGAGGACGTTATAGCTAAAGCTTGTAGAATGAATGCAAAGGGAAGATTCCAAGAAATAGTCAAGAAGGAAGATGTCCTGCTACAAGGTTACTACAACACTCTTCTGGGTGGGAAGAAAGATGCCAAGCCTTCTGAAATGGAGATTCACAATAGGATGTTGGTGAAATTCAGCAATGATTGCTTCTTTCAAAGAGCAGGAGGGTCTGATCAACCCAACAACCAACAGAAGCTAGCAATTTACTTCATGGCTATTATGGAAAAGATAAACTTCCCCAGATATGTAATGGATCATCTCTGCTGGGCTATAAACGAAAGCACTATTAGAGGAAGGAAACAAGTGCCCTATGGAAGATTGCTCTCTGAGATCTTTCATCAAGGAAGGGTGGTGGAGTTCTTAAAGAGGACAAGGAGTGCTTCTGATAGATGCTTCGAAGTATCTACTGCTGAAAGGACTATCAGTAGCAGGAGCTTATTCTCTATGAAGTTTATCAAGAAGGCTCCTGAAGATGAAAAGTGGTTGGAGATGACCACAGAAGAAACTGAGATTATCAGGAACTTTCCTTCAATCTTTGAGGAAAGTAATCCTGAAATCTTGGCTAAACCAGTAGCTGAGTATGTCTTGGAAGAAGATGCAAGCACTCAGGAGCAAGCTGTTCCTGCTAAAGTGAAGAAGGTTAAGGGTGTTACTGCATCAGAAACTGCTACAGATAAGGGCAAGCATAAGAAGGATGTTAAAAGAAAAAGAGGGAAAACTGAAACAGTTTATCACAAGGAAAAACTGGATGAAGCTGTGGATGAAATAGAAAAAGAGGAAGCTGAGCCCAAGCTGAAAAAGAAAAAGGCACCTGTTGATATGAAAAGCTCTATGGTTGAGCTGACTCCTGCCAAGGCCAAAATGGCTAAGGAAATTGCTGCTTTTAAGTTAGCAGATTTACAGGAGAAGAAGAGAATTAGGGCTGCTTCTATTCCTGAGAAAAGAAGTAAGGGCAGATCAGAGTCCATCATCACAGAAGAGCATCTGAACAAAGCCCTTGATGGGATAAAGGTAAATGAGCATAAGGAGAAGGCATCTGAACTAACCTTCACTCCAATGGTTGTAGTGACTTCTGATATGGAGAAAGAAGCTGATGAGCAAGCTGTTCAGATGCTAACTGAGATAAAGAGGAAAGAAGCTCAGTACAATCTGGAAAGGGATCAAAGGCTCAAGGCTTCAGGACTGGAGAAATGTGACGAATTCTTCAAGAAGAAGTCTGAAGAAGTCAAGGAAATGGTTGTTAAAGCTTCAGAAGCGGTTCTGAAAGCACCTAGTGCTACCACTTCAGTAGCTGGCTCTTCAGTCAAGGTATGTCAGATTCCAGTCACCTCTACCCCCATTTCACCCCTTTCACCACAAGCAACTGAGCAAGAAGTAGACACTTTTGTCCTAGACAGTCTTGCTCTCCACTACTCAGGTGAGTTACCTATATACAAACCCACCTCAGAAAAAGCCTCTGAAACAACCCCAGAAGCAGATGCTTCTGAAAATGTTGTTTCAGAAAACCCCCATCAACAAACACCTGAACCACATAAACCCACAACACCCCCACAATCACCAATAGTTACCATTGACCCCCAACTCAACACTCAAACATCAACTTCACCACAACAACCACCAACTGAAACTGAAACCCAACCAGAGCACATTGAACCCCAACCAACTCCCATGGATATTGACAACTCTCAAGTCAATGTCCAAGACCTAACCTCTACCGCACACATTGCTTCTGACCAGCCATCAACCTCAACCCCAATTCAACACATCACCATTCCAGTTTCTAGCCCTGTTCAAAACCTTGAACTTAGTGATTCTGATCTTGAAATTCTTGAACAACCACCCACAAACACCCTGGAATCTGGATATATTGATGCTGAGCTACTCTCTATTCTCTCTCAAATGCATAATCTGGTGGATCAAAGGAGGACAATTGATCTCACCAACGCATATGAAGACTCCTGGGCATCACTTCAGAACCGGGCAACTGAGCTTATTGAAAACATAAAGGCTAAGTGCATCAGAGTCAAGCAAGCTTCAGTCAGAAGGCTTATGGAAAATCTGAATCAGAGTCTCAGAGTTAGAAATCCTACACTGCTCCTGGCAAACCAGCCTTTCTTCTTAGAAATGGACTACTTGACCAGAGAAGCAAGGTTGTGTAAGCTTCTGAAGAAACAGATGGCACAGCAGCAGCAAGAGGCTAGAGAAAGGGAACATGCTCTTCTCCAAAGGCAACAATTTCTTGAAGAACAGTTGTAGAAGAAAATTGAAGAAATGGAGAAGATGAAGAAACAACAACAAACCAACCCTTAGTTGCACACCTTAGTGTTATCTTTTGTTTGTTGTTTGTTTTAAATTCTTAGTCCTTGCTTCTGAAACCATCTTGTTTTATTTCTCTATGCTTCTGAATGCTTAATGGTTCTGACTGCTTAGCTACTTCTGAATTATGTATAATGCCTGGATATTCTTGTTCATATACATTGCTCTGATTGACTTAGTTATTTTCCTATTATACTCTCTTCATGTTTGAGTTTTTCTCAAATCTTTTTGTCTTTTATGCTTATTTTTTTTTCAATCTTTTTGATAATGACAAAAGGGGGAGTATATGTGACAAGTATTTAAAGGCTCTGAGCCCCATTAATGGCATTTGAAATTTTTGAAAAACTTCTATCATTTTTTACCTTATTGGTATAAGCTATGAACGAAAGAAGGAGTATCAAAATTCAAGTAAAATTAATTGAACCATTCTTCTTATCTCTAAATTAATTCTTTCAATGATTCATTTTTTTAAAGCTCTGATAATTTTATTGTGCGAAAAATGAATTTAATTAACCTGGATAGAACTTAGGGGGAGCTTACAGACTATCAGACTCAGGGGGAGTTTGAGCTTACAAACCTCAGATTCTGAGCTTACAAACCTCAGAACCCCAAAGTCAACTTGTTAATTAGATTAACAACAATTGATCAATTTTTAAATACTTTTGTTTGTCATCATCAAAAAGGGGGAGATTGTTGGAACAAAATGTGTTTAACAATGAACCTTAAAGAGTTTTGATGATAACAAGGTATTAAAAATTGTAAATTGGACTAGCTAATATTTGTTCAAGTGTACAGGACCATAATTAAAAAGTTACATCATCATTGGTTCTGAATGAGCAAGTAAAGAGCAAAGGAAACAACATAATTGAAGCTTGGACGCTCCTGAAGGCAACGTGCTCCTGAAGTTAAGTCGCTTCTGAAGTAAGAATAGTGCTCCTGAAGACAAGAGGTCCAGAAGTCACATCATCAGAAGCTGCAGAAGCTGTATCATTAGAAGCTGCATCATCAGAAGCTGCAGAAGCTGTATCATCAGAAGCTGCATCATCAGAAGCTGCCTCATCAGAAGCTATTTCACCAGAAGCTGAATATCAACTGGATTTGCAAAGATTCAAGAATTGAAGAATTATCACTGCAAAAGCTGTCTATTGGATTCGAAAACGCTACAAAGGATTAGTGGAATTTTGCAACGGTCATTTCAAAGGTGTTTGAAGGCATGTGCTTGCAATTTGGACGAAAGCGTTGACATTTGTACGAATTGTACAACCACGTTCTCCACTACTCTGTTTTGTGTCCACGCTACAAGACAAGAAAATAGCTCCAGAATACGGCTTCGCCTGCATAGATGTTCCTTTGGATAAGGAATGGATTTCAAATTAGTTTTTCATAGGACAACAACCAAATCAGGCAAAAGATCAAAGGTAAAAGATCAAGCTTCAGCAACGACTCTTTGGGTGCTGGCAATTTCACAACGTCTCTTTCACACCTCTATATAAAGGAGTGAAGACCTAGAGATTTTGCAATGCTGAACAACAGACTCTCAATACTTTTACAAGTGCCAAATCTCTGCTGAAATTGTTCTGCATTCACTTAGAATTTTTGTGTCTCAAAGTCATATCTTAGAAATTCTTAAGTCCATTGAGTCTGTATCTGATTTGTATTGTGAGCACCTCTGATTGTATATCAAGTGTTCAACCTTAAACAATTTTCTGTGTAATTTTGTTTAGTTAGGAAGTCTCTTGCGGTGGTGCTTGAGCAGGAAGACTCTTGATTGTGTTCTTGAGCAAAGGAAGTCTCTAGCTTGTGTGCTTGAGCAAAGGAAGTCTCTTGCTTGTGTGCTTGAGCAATTGTAATCAGATATTACTCTTAGTGAAATCTCCTTGGAAGTGCAAGGGGGACTGGACTACTTCCGGATTGTGGAAGGAACCAGTATAATTGCTTTGTGTCGTTCTTCTTCTCTCTCTCTGTTTTATTCCGCTGCATTTAGATTCTGATTATCACTTCAGAAGCTGTCTCACTTAGATTCTGATCAGTGTGTTCAGTTTTTAGGAGAAACGAAGAATTTGTCAAAACACAATTCAACCCCCCCTTCTTGTGTTTTTCTCACCTTCAGGCACTAGTGATATCTGACAATGGTACGCAGTTAACGGACCAAAGGTTCCAGGACTACCTAAGGAATATCGACATCAAACAAAGCTTCACCTCCGTCGAACACCCTCAAGCCAACGGCCTCGCCGAGGCTGCAAACAGGGTCATTCTGTGAGGAATCCGAAGAAGGCTAGACTCGACCAAAACTCAATGGGCTGAAGAGTTACACGCGGTACTATGGGCCTACAAAACTACTCCCCATTCCACAACTGGCGAGTCACCTTTTCGACTCACGTACGGGACAGAAGCGGTCTTACCCATTGAGTTAACTGAACTCACATGGCGTACGGACGCCAGCACTGACTTCCCGGCCAACACGGCGAATCTACGTGAAGAGCTCGAATTCGTCGACGAAGTCAGGATAGGGGAAACCTTGCGAGAAGCAGCGCTAAAACAAAAAATAGCTGCTTGCCACAGAAAGAAAGTCATCAAAAAGGAATTCGAAGTAGGCGACCTCGTCCTCTGGCGAAAACAGAAGGATTCCGAAGAAGGGAAGCTCGCCGCCAATTGGGATGGCCCCTTTAGGATCCGGATGAAGACCGGGACGGGAGCTTACGGACTCGAAGACCTCCATCAAAACGCAATTCCAAGAACTTGGAATGTAGAAAAACTCAAAAAGTATTACACTTAGATGGCAAACAACGCCAACTTACTCTAATGTACATACTTAGTTCTACAAAACGAACTCATAGCTCCCCGTCGAGCAAATAAACGGAAGAGGAAAGTTATGCCACTCCGAATCCAAAAAGAAAAAGGATGGGAAGAATTTACACATTCTCTCACTCCTCAGTATGTACGCTTACCGCTGCGACATCATTGCTCGGCATGTTAGGTAGAACCCCAGCTCGCGATGGGTGTTTCACGCCTCAGTGAGTTGAACTTAGAAAAATTCTCTCGTTCATCCGTTGTTACATGTCCGTAACTTTTGACACACATTCAGATAAGCAATCTCTTGAATGTGCAACATTTCGGACTAATACTCTGCGTAAAACAGTTGGAAACTCCCTGCCGAGCCCTTCCTTGCAAAACTACGCAAAGGTAAAACTTTTCAAACAAAGTAACTTACTACCTAGGAAGGAAAAAGGCAAACTTTGATTTCATCAAGTCAAAGAAGCAAAAAGCTGGGCGGGCAGACTCAACTCTCCAGTCATTAAGTCACTTCGTCGAAATAATGAATGCGGGGGGTAGTCCGTCCCACCACAGCAAGACACACTTTGACTTAAGGACTTTGCAAATCGAAAGCGAACAAGTCCACAAGTTGAACAGTTTACAGTTTAAAAGCATACAAATTATTGCACTCTCAAAACACAAGATAGATAATTCGCTCTCAACAAATACTTTAAACAGCATCAAAAAGCCTCATACAACAAGCATGCAAATTCAAAAAATTATACTTGGGAGTAAATCATACAAACATGTGTAATTTAAGAATAGAGCAATTATATTTTGAAGGTGCTAAAACCACGAAGGGCGCACAATGTCATTACAAGCTTTTGAAGAAGATATTAATTACAAGGCCTCATCAGGCCTGGGCTTCATCAACATACCCGTTATCTTCTTCGAGATCAGGGGGCGGAACGATCACCCCGTCTTTCACCTCGTTAAGAGGGTGAATTCCTTTGACATTCAGCTCAATGCCGGGGTTCGTCACCTTCAACTGGGCCACCGCCCGATCAAATCCAAGCTGGACAGCCTCCACCAAGCTTCCTTCCAGCTCACCAATCCTGTCCACAAGGCCGGCATGCCACAGGACAGCAAGGTCTTCCGCCTCATCCTCCCCCGGGAGGTCCGCCTTCTCCAGAGTCTCCTCCAAGGAAGCCTTCTCCTCAGCCAACTTCTGAGAAGATGCGGTCGCCTGCTCCAGAGCGGCCTGAGCCTCTGACAACTGCTCCTTCAAAGAAGCAAGCTGACGGTCACGCTCCTTAGCGACGGACCTCTTGCTCCTTTGATCTTCCTCCAGAGCAGCAACCTGGGCAGACAGGGCATCCCTCTCCCACGTCAAGGCATCGACCCGGACTTCACTATCCAGCGAAGAGTGGTTCAAGGCAGCAGGGACCTCCAAAGCCTTCATAGTGGCAATAACCCCATCAGCTCCGGCCTGCTGGACCCAGAACCTGGATAATCCTTAGCTTTGAATCATCCAAGAAAAGGGTGGATTGGGGGCCGCACAGCTCCGGCTCGGACCATACCCTGGGAAGCTGGAGAAAGTCTCCCTTTTCAGAACGACAGGAACGGCCTTAATCAACGTGTTTGGATCCTCAGAAGGCACCCTCACCCTCTGCCTCTTAGCAGAATCCTGCGCCAGCTCCTCAGGTGGCTCCTCCCCCTCCAAATCCACCACAGGACCAGGGGTTGAGCTAGGACCAGATCCAGAAATCAGATGCTCCAGAGACTGGACATTTTTGCGTTTTTTCTTGGCTGAGATCTTCTTGCTTGCCGCATTCACAAGGGCTCCCAAGTCCTTTTTCATTTTCTCTACAAACACAAAGACAAAAGAAACTTGTCAGTTAGGGGGAAACGAAACAAAAAAACAACAAGAATGCAAGAGCAAAAAGAAAGTAAGCTACCGAGGCAGACATCAGAACCATCAGAGGTCAACAACTCATAAGTGTTGATGAGGTCGGGCTCTGTTACTGGGGTCCCGTCCGCACTCATCAAAGGATTCCCCCGTTGGTCAGTCTTAACCCTCTGGGGAAGGGACTCAATGAAAACCCAAAGTTGCTGACGGAGAATTTTCTCTTCGTCAGTCAAGGTGGCGACAGTTCGACCAAAGTCCTTCGGTTCATATGCGAAATGGTCCTGAGACCAATACAAGTGGAAGAATGGATGGAGCTCTTGCTCTCCATCCTTAGCAGTTTCCAAGAGGTTATCCAAAGCAGTCGTACTTATCGGTCGTATCAGGAAGAAACGCTCCTTGAAATTCCGAACCTTTCCGGCAAAAATCTCAAACATCTTTTGGGTTTGGCGGAAAGAAACCCAATATGTGCCCCGCTGCACGGTGAAGAAGGAGAAAAAGACGTTTTTGGAGGCAGGGATGCGAAGGTAATCGCATAACAACTCAAAGGCCCTCATAAAAGTGTAAGAGTTTGGATGAATCTGAGTGGGTGACAGCTTGGTCTAGCGAAGCACCTCCCTCTGGAAATGAGATAAGGGGAGCCGGAAACCCATGTCTTTAAAAACCACTTCATACATGGGAAAGACATGGTTATCATACTCCGAACACACCCTGCTTGATGTGCTCGGCAGAACTAGCTCCCAATCCCTCACTTCTCCGACAATACCGAAGGGAACTTCACCCACGCCATCGGAAGCAAACACATATTCCGTTTCTAAAGGCTCCTCTCCAGGCCGTGAAACAACAGACGCAGCAACTCCCTCATTCGCCATAATAGACCTGAAAAAAGCAAGGGAAAAACTGAATCCAACATCCAGATCCACCCTTCCTTCACCCATCAGGTCGGTCACGACAAGGAAGGGATCGAGTCGCTACCATCAGAAAATGGGATCTACAAGCTTGAGTTCCCCGTCGAGGAAATCAATTCCCGGCAACAGACTCCGAGCTTACAAAAGAAAGCATAAGCCTGTCCCCAATGTTTTTCTAGAACACTAAACAGAAAACAGACAGCACATCAACAGAATCTTTTGATGCACGGTGGAAACCGTCACAACCAACGACGGAAACCACCGAGTCAAACCTACGTCTACCCTAGAAGCATGCATTCATATAGTTTCTAAAAAGAACAAAAGCTAAAATGCAGAAGTAAAAGAGACAAGTCAACAGAACTTTACCTGTGAAGAAGAAGAGACTGAAGTTGCGATTGAAAGGCGGTAACTCGGGAAAACTTTGCTTTTGGAAACTGGGGAAAATCTCTAAGTCTTTAAGAAGTTTGAAACGCAGTGACTTTCCAAAACAACAGTGGAACTATTTATACTCGTTTCACAAACCACCCAAAAGCCACGAAGTTTATCCAGTGCGCCCCTTCACTCTCGGTTCTTCCTCTAAAGCACCGCTCCTACGGTCCAGATTCGATCAAACCTTTTGATCCAAGGGTTCTGATCCTTCACTACGGTTCTCCAAACGTTAGGATTCAATCAACGGTGATGATGACACCTCGGGAATACAATTCAAGAACACGCAGGAAACTACAGGTACTCAAGTGCTACTTGTAGCTTTAACACGTGGCACTCAGAAACCAAAGGTCATGTCTCCTCAACCTCCCCCTTGAGACGTTGGCATTAATTACGGAATGACATCCGACCAAACTTCCTGGCGAGGGAATCTTTTCATTCGATCTCATAAGACCGGACGTATACATGCCGGACTCCGCCACGCTGTCAGGCAAACTTACTTCGTTAGGGGGAGAGCTAACATTTCGGGGTAGGCGAGCCTATGCGAACTACACTCCCGACGCTCTCATCTACCCCGCAAACGATCCTCCAAGTCAGAGCATACATGGGTCCGGCGAACGAGATCCATCTCATCCTCGAGCAAGGGGGTACATACAAAATAAAACTTCACCCAAGGTAGGCTTCAAACGAGCAGGACGCCCGCACTTAAGGCATCACTCTTTATCAACGACTTGGGGGGCTACTGTTCTGGACCGACCAAAAGGATTGTCGGCCCATTTACTTAGGCCTAATACCTTCCAAAGCCCAAACTCCACGTTTGGCATTATTGCTCACAACTTACCCCCTCTCCGCAAGGGGGGTGCATGAAGCAAACGAGACTGGTTCAAACGAACCCCAACGTCTCTTTGCACGTTCTGCAAGTTTCCCGCAATAAACTCTTCGGCGGTTACATTTCCCACGATTTCGTAACCGCCGGAGCCAGGTGTGCCTCTCCAACGGCTCTGCAGCTCTCCACCTCTATAAATAGGGGACTCATTGCAGTCCAAAAGGTAGAACTCTTTCTTCCTCTTAAACCCTCACTCTCTGATCTCTACTGACTTGAGCGTTGGAGTGCCTGCAGGTACACACCCCCCATCCGCTCCAAGAAGCATTCTGACGTATTCCACCACCGTCACAACCACCGCATTCAAAGCACCGGCAGTCTCCTTCTGATCAGGTACGATCACATTATACAACTAAATGTGTTCGTACATAAAAAATACAGCTCAACTTGTCCAAAACATAAAAGGTGCATCCTTGAACGTCCATCTCATCCTCCAGCGGTACGATTGAACACTTGTTGAATCATCCATTCGGCAACTAGCTTGACGTCCAACCTGTTTATCTGAAACAAATAAGGATTGGGATGAGACATAATGTCTCAGTGAGTTCCACCTAATCCTAGGCTATAGGCAACCTCAAGGGAAACCTACGATCACCACATGTCTACTTTACAACCTGACGGTTGATTATACGTGTGTGGGGACTTGCATGCTTAGACGGTTGTGCATACTAGGACCGTCATAATAACATCTTACTTGTTATAGGCTTATTATCATCATATGTGTCATGGCGGTCGAGGGAACCTAAGACCACTATGCCAAGATACGGTAAACGCATCGAGGTCTACTTGTAACATGTTCATGACACCATCCTAAGCCGGATAATTAGGGAAACCTAAGAACGTCATCGGCATCACATTCTTTACTTCACTTAACATAATCATGCATAAGTTCATTCGTGATCATAATCATATCATACATAATCGCATATAAGTTCATTACTCATTATGTTAGCGTTGAACAAACATTCTTATCTTGATTCATTTTATGGAGAGTCCCGGGTGGAGTATCCCCGAGTACAATCCCATCATGACCGATGTACGTACATCAGACTCTCTCGGTGTCATGCGGGTCCCTTACGGCTTGAACCATTCCCCTTGAGTCGAGAACATCCCGTATCCCCCTGACGTGGATAACAAGAGACACGAGCACCGACATGCGGTTATAATCTTAGTCTTAACATCATGAAAGATTAAACCTAATCATGTTTAAAGCTTACCTCGGAACCTTGATCGATCCGATTAGAGGTAGGTGTTCATAATTGATCATTTATAACATGGTGGAGAGATAACTATCTTGCCCACGACTTTATGCTTACTATATCTATCTTAATCATGTGCAAAGATAACATACTTCGCTCCTAATCACCCTAGTGATTCTTGCTATCATTCTAGTTCAAGACTACTATGTCAAGGCTCTAGTTTTCCCCTTGCTTAAGGAATATCTTGCTACCCGATTCTTATCGTATCATCTCTCGTTTACCATGCTTTACTATACTTGCCAAACACTTGCTTCATTTATAAAGAAGTTTTCTTTCAAAGATTAACATTTAGGATCTTGGATTGAGGGGTTCCTCTTCTAACACCAACAAACCCTAACTTCATGAACTTTCTTGATGAGGAGAAGAAGTGAAAAACAACCCAACCAAACTTCTAAGTAACATAATATCTTGAAAGAACCTTGTTCATCTTGCTTTATGATTTAGTAAGATATTGGAAAGGATTTAAGAAGATAAGGTAAGAGATAATCCAACTAGAACCCAACTTTATATGCTTAAGATGACATTAGGGTTCATAACATAACTTGCCATGGAAGAAGAGATAATTTAGAGGAGATTGGTGGTGATGGGATGAAGGTGATTGGCGTGGGAGAAGAGAGAAGGGAGAGCAATTTTCCAACTCAAACCCTAGAGAGAGAAAGGGAAAAGATTATGAAGATATTTCGCCCCAAAATCAATTAAATACTCCCTTGATGTGCAATTACCAAAATACCCTTTGTCTTAAGCGTGTTACATACGACTCTGAGACTTAGCTCGTATTTGACCGTCATCACTTAATAATATTCTCAATAAACTTATTTTCCTTTATATTAATCTTATGGCACGATCGACGGTAATATTCCGATACTGACAGGCGGGATAGCTCAATTGGTAGTGGGAATGCATTGAACTAGTACTTATCCCCAGGTACTAGGTTCGATTCCCACGGAAGGCAAAAACACTACTAGGGGGTAGTGATTAAGCTTGTGAGTAATAGTGCCGGGGGTCGTAAGGCTAGGCCGGTGCCCCCGAGGTATGCATGCGGGACCCACCCTGCAGGGCTGTTACATCAACAACAACTTACAACTTTTACGACATCGACAACAACTTACAACTTCGCATCATAACATCATAATTCATCAATTATGAACAACATCATGTAACATCATATTCATCAACATATACCTTCATATAATACTTCATCAATCATGAACAACATATAACATCATATTCATCAATCATAAACAACATCATATAACATTGTATTAAACAACAACAATTCATCATACATCTTCGTAAAAACATATTAAATTATCCACAAAAGATATTCACGTCAAACCAAGTTAGATTCACCACAACATAGGTTAAATACTCTTAATCACCTTAATTGAACCCATAGTACACAAGCTTTGAAGTTTGGAGACAATCCATAAGCTTTGGTTTAACTTAGAAATAATTATGCTGAATTTTTATAAAGTTTTACTAAGATCCACCTGGAGTATTTTCATCATAACTCAAAATCTTGAAATCATTTTTGAGCCAAACTAAGACCATTGGAAAGCTAACACAATTATCTAAAACTTTCATGTTTACACCAAAGGTCAATTCAAAACAGAAACGTATGAAAAAGATGGAAGAACGCGAAACAAAGAATACTGTCACTGTGCAATTTCGCTGATAGCGAAATTTCTGGCTATTAGCGAAAAAGTTCCAGACAGTTTCGCTATTAGCGAGTTTCTAGCGAGTTTTCTCCTGCTGTTACGATTTCTACACCTGTTTTTCACCCAAAAACCCAAATTTCATCTACCCAAACCCCAAATTTGATAGGAAACTTAACCTATGGTTATTCTACAACCTGAACATCAACTATACGCAAATTCAATGGAATTTCTACTCTTTCAACAATCAATTTGCAATTCAAAACCCTAACTTCTTTTCAAACCCAAACTTCTTTTGAAACCCTAACTTCTCTAATCATCAAAATAAAACAACAACAAACATGTTAAACCCTATTTCAGAACCATATACTTATGATTAAAGACAGTTAGTCTCACCCTTACCTTAGATTGATTGATTGCAAGGTTTCTACAAACTTCTCTTCTCTGACTCTTATCTTCTCTAGTTTTCTCCTCTTTCTCCAGGTTTCTCCTCTTTCTCCAAAACAGTTTTGCACGTAATATAATTTTCTAACTCTAGCTCTCCTTTTTATATAAACCTTAACCTATTTATTCTCTCTTAATTCCAATTCTGCCCCAAAGCCTCATTATTCTAAATAATTATATTTCTCCACTAAATATATTCTTCCACTAAATATATAAAATAGGGGCTACTAATAAATATCAATACACAACAAAAATATCACTCATCAAATAAATCAATTAAATTATAAAAAGACTCTAAACTCAATCAAATAAATAAATAATAAAATAGGGCGTTACAACTCTCCCCAACTTAGAAGAATTTCGACCTCGAAATTCAGAGCACATGAGAGAATGAATTTAATTATTGCTTAAATATCTTAAACCATATATAACCAAATAGAAACTTCAAACAATACACAAAAACCACATTACAGTTAGCCAGTTAAACATGATCACATAATAAAGCATAACCATTGATTAGAAAACACAGCGACAGTATTCAACCGTCACACGACACAACGACTCATCTACTTGGCCGGACGGACCGACCTGCTCTGATACCAATTGTAACACCCTGTTTTCCCAACATGTAAAATAATACATAATAATCAGAGTATACAACTTAAAACAAGATGTCACATTTCTTCCTTCAAAATAAATCAAATATGAATAGAGTCAAAATCTGCTCTTTATTTAAAACAACTTCCGTCAATAACTTCAAATATGTCGCAACGGAAAAATTCTTAAATGTTAAACAATTACTTGGCACTAAAAGGCCTCAACATAAACAACTTCTTAAAAATTCCATTTCACATGATTCATCAACATAATTCATAATAATACATAACAAATGGAAAACAATACAAATATCCCCATCCCGTTACGTATCAGAGCGACCCTAAGACGACGCGTGAGAGAGTCAACTCACATCAACAACTATTACTGGCTATCTGCACGTTACCCACGTAGAGGTAACATTCAAACAGAAGGGGTGAGATTCACATTCAATAATAATAAGCATATAATTCATCAACAGAATTTAACAACATAGATAACAACAAATTTAACATCATAAATAACAATTATACAACGTTAATGCCTCACATAATTACTTTTTTCATCTCATTAATCATAAAAACAACTTGAAAACACAACAACGACACCGACAACTCAACATCAACTAAACTTCAACGACAATGCAACGACAACTTCATCAACTTGACAACTAAATATGCATGTGGTACCAATCAGGGCATCAAGCCCCCAACTTTATAGAGCATAGGCTCTCAACGTGGTATGAATGATTAAGCATTCATCAGGGAATCAAGCCCCCAACTTTATATATTAAACAGGGCATCAATTCCCCAACTTAAAATATGAATAACTAGGAATTCAACAGGGCATCAAGCCCCCAACTTTATTTATGAATGACAAATGCATACAACAGGGCATCCATCCCCCAACTTTATTTATGAATGACAAATGCATTCAACCGGGCATCAAGCCCCCAACTTTATTTATGAGTATTCAAGGACTCAGCAACAACAACCAACAACTTCAACGACTTCGACGACAACTTACAACTTCAACAACTTCAACAACAACTTATAACTTTAACGACATCGACAACAACTTTCAACTTTAATGACATCGACAACAACTTACAACTTCGCATCATAACATCATAATTCATCAATTATGAACAAAGTCATGTAACATCATATTCATCAACATATACCTTCATATAATACTTCATCAATCATGAACAACATATAACATCATATTCATCAACATATACATTCACACAATAATTCATCAATCATGAACAACATCTTATAACCTCATATTCATCAATCATAAACAACATCATATAACATCGTATTAAACAACAACAATTCATCATACATCTTCGTAAAAACATATTAAATTATCCACAAAAGCTATTCACGTCAAACCAAGTTAGATTCATCACAACATAGGTTAAATACTCTTAAACACCTTAATTGAACCCATAGTACACAAGCTTTGAAGTTTGGAGACAATCCATAAGTTTTGGTTTAACTTAGAAATAATTATGCTGAATTTTTATAAAGTTTTACTAAGACCCACTTGGAGTATTTTCATCATAACTCAAAATCTAGAAATCATTTTTGAGCCAAACCAAGACCATTGGAAA
This sequence comes from Medicago sativa, assembly GCF_051527215.1. Classification (NCBI taxonomy): domain Eukaryota; kingdom Viridiplantae; phylum Streptophyta; class Magnoliopsida; order Fabales; family Fabaceae; genus Medicago; species Medicago sativa. The sequence continues at coordinate 51,208,305 of NC_140751.1, read as the reverse complement.
GATAACACAATTATCTAAAACTTTCATGTTTACACCAAAGGCCAATTCAAAATAGAAACGTATGAAAAAGATGCAAGAACGCGAAACAAAGAATGATGTCACTGTGCAATTTCGCTGATAGCGAAATTTCTGGCTATTAGCGAAAAAGTTCCAGACAGTTTTGCTATTAGCGAGTTTCTAGCGAGTTTTCTCCTGCTGTTACGATTTATACACATGTTTTTCACCCAAAAACCCAAATTTCATCTACCCAAACCCCAAATTTGATAGGAAACTTAACCTATGGTTATTCTACAACCTGAACATCAACTATACATAAATTCAATGGAATTTCTACTCTTTCAACAATCAATTTTCAATTCAAAACCCTAACTTTTTTTCAAACCCTAACTTCTTTTGAAACCCTAATTTCTCTAATCATCAAAATAAAACAACAACAAACATGTTAAACCCTATTTCAGAACCATATACTTATGATTAAAGAAGGTTAGTCCCACTGTTACCTTAGATTGATTGATTGCAAGGTTTCTACAGACTTCTCTTCTCTGAGTCTTATCTTCTCTAGGTTTCTCCTCTTTCTCTAGGTTTTTCCTCTTTCTCCAAAACAGTTTTGCACGTAATATAATTTTCTAACTATAGCTCTCCTTTTTATATAAACCTTAACCTATTTATTTTCTCTTAATTCCAATTCTGCCCCAAAGCCTCATTATTCTAAATAATTATATTTCTCCACTAAATATATTCTTCCACTAAATATAAAATAAGGGCTACTAATAAATATCAATACACAACAAAAATATCACTCATTAAATAAATCAATTAAATTATAAAAAGACTCTAAACTCAATCAAATAAATATATAATAAAATAGGGCGTTATAGTTTCCCATGGTATACTAGAAGAAATCCGACCCTTTTCCAGAGGGTCTGCCTTCTCAACCCCTCACAAGGTCTTATGCCTCTTCGGCAAAGAAGGACTATGATTATTGGGGGCTCCACTGATGTGCAGTGGCTAGCTGTAGAATGGGACTCCCAGGGAACCCTTTGTCATACCTTTGGTAGTAAGTACTTAAGAGGTGACATTATTAATATTGAGTAAAATCTGTTGAACCTAGGATGTAACTAGTTATTAATTAAGAAACAAGTGACTTCATGACGTAAATCAACCTAGTAGAACCAATCTCCTTGACCCTTGTTAAGGTAGACGCTGATAGGGCTACCCGTTTGTAGAACTACTAAGATGGAGAGTGTGTTATGTACTTCTAAGATTCATAGATGGGAAAACCCTATAAGAACACTGGCCATCATACCTTTGGAAATTTTGGAATGTGATGACAGGTCATCTTACAATATTATCTTAGCATGTTTTTCAGTCATTTTCAGTAGGTTTTAGCAGCATAAAGGAGGAGTTTAAAGCGATTGCCTATGATTTCGAGAATTTTCTAATGTTTTCTATATTTGAGTCTGTAATTATAGTTTTCCCAAAAAATAGCAATTTTAGGGGGGTTTTGAAGTAATTCACAAAGAAATCATGCAAATCGGCAAATCAAGAACAACTGAAGATTTGTGAAGACTTTGAAAAGAACAAGAATGAAGATTCAAGAGTCCTCAAGAGACTTTACAATGGGAGGAATTCTGTTCTCAGGTCCCGAGGCAAGTTATTTGGAGGAAAACACCTAAAACGACGGAAGAATGGAGAATTTGGGCCCGGAACACACACACATGTGCCTAGGGCATGATTTCATGCGCCTAAGGCATGGTGCAAGAACTACTCACATGCACCTAGCACATATGTTGTGCACCCCGTGCATCCAAAGCGTACGAGGAGAAAGCGTGTTTTCTTGGGTTTTTGTGGTGAAACCCGCGTTTTTAGCACAAACGCAGGTAGAAACTCTCAATATAAATAGCATAATTCCTCATTTAGAATTTCTCGTTTAGAACTAGAGCAGTTCAAGAGGAAGGCAATTCTAGGAGCTCCGGAGGAGTTTCTATCTTCTCCTTGTTTTTCTAGGGTATGTTTTTATCTTTAGCATTTTGTTTTTAGCTACCACGTGTAACTAAATCTTTTTAGGTTAGAGTTCTAAGATGAACCTCTGTTTATTTTTTTGGATATTTATTTAATATAATGTCGTTTATATTTTATTTATATCTTGCTATTAATATCTATCAATCTAAGAAGTAATTATTTATAACTAGCGAAAGATACCGAAAGCGAGTTGACCCTAGCAGTAAGTACTTAGGAGGTGACATTACTAATATTGAGTAGAATCTGCTGAACCTAGGAGGTAACTAATTAGTAATTAAGGAAACAATTGTCTGCTTGAAGGAAATAAACTGTAAGCCTAGTAGAACGATTCTCTTAAACCCTTCGTATGGTAGACGCTGATAGGGCTGCCTATTTGTAGAACTATTAAAAGCGAGAGGAGTATGCTATGAGTGTCTTAAGATTCATAAATGGGATGACCTACAGGAACATTGACCTTCAATGTCTTTGGAAATCTTGGAACGCTAATTTAAGTCTATGCTTTCAATTACCTTTGAGGTGGTAAGACCCCACACTTAAGGATCACCGTGTGACCAGCAGGTGCAACCAAACATTGGAGGGATAAACCTATCCAACTAAGATAGTATAGACCCTGCATGTAAGTATCATCATGTGATCAATAGGTGTAGCTTGACAACCGAATAGGTTAGTAACGTCCCAACAATCTCATCACTTGTATAGTCCACCTAAGATAAATAAACATGACATTACTGTTATTTAATATCCAAGAAATAAATAGGGGGGATTCGAAGAATCCTAACCGCTGCTTACTTTTATAAAACCAAAACAGGTAACTTGCTCTGTTGCGAACAGATAAAAATTGCAATCTCCTACCCTTTTACTCTTTTATTTTATCGTCAAATTAAAAATAAGTAATGCGAATTGTTTGGACGAAACGACAATCCTTGTGGAATTTTATTGGAGGTGAGTTAACACATGAACTTTGATGCAAAATTTTATTTTCAAGGAAAAATTTCCAACAATTTTATTAAAAAATTTAGTACCATTGTCAGTTCTAAACACTTGTATTTGGGTGTTAAATTGGGTCTGCACTAATTTACAATTTTTTTAATTATTTGACCTACCTCAGATTTTTCTTTCAATAAGTATAGCCAACAAAATCTAGTATGATCATCTGTGAAGGTGTTAAACCATTTTTTGTTGGATAAAGTACTTTTCCGATTTGGCCCCTAAACATCATTATGAATCATTGAAAAAAGTTTTGAAGGTTTATAATATTGAATTGGAAAAGAACTTCGATGATGTTTAGCAAATTCAGAAACTTCACATTGAAGTGAAGAAATATCTCGTTCAATAAAAAGTTTAGGAAACAGTGAACTTAAATATTTAAAACTAGGGTGGCCTAACCTTAAATGCCACAACATAATGTCATCCTTATTATTTGAAACAAAAAAAGATTTGACGGAAGAAGAACTTATTGGTCCAGATTGATGTCTGGTTTATGGTTCATCTTCAAAGTAGTAAAGTCCACCACTTTGCTCAGCACTGCCAATCATCCTCCCCGAAATCAAATCCTGAAATACACAATGAGTATCAAAGAAATGAGCTTGACAATTTTTCATTGTGGTTAGCTTACTGACTGATAATAAGTTGCAAGAAAAATTTGGGACATGTAACACATCTTGGATGATTAGTAAGGGAGACAAAACAATAAAACCTTTTCCTGCCACGACTGAAAGAGAGCCATCAACAATCCTAATTGTGGAATTTCCTGCACATGGTTTATATGAAAAAAAATAAACTAGATTCACATTTCATGTGATCGGTGGCTCTAGAATAAACTATCCATGTACGATTAGGAATGACACTGAGATAGGATGATTTTGGGAAGTTACCTTTCTGGTATATGAGCACGAAGGTGTTTGAGATTTGAGGATTTTGTACATTTGGTCTAATTGTTCCTTGGTGAACGAAAATGCATTTAAGGAAGATTGTGGCTCTTGATCAAAAGTTGCTTGAAGTACACGAACTTCACCCTTCTTTTTCACGTTAGGAGGCCTTCCATGAATTTTCCAGCAAGTCTCACGTGTGTGATAATAATGTTCACAATGATCACACCAGGGTTTACAATCTTTCTTACCATATATCATGTTGTTTTTATTGAAGTTGTTTGTGATGAAGTTGTTTGTGATAAGTGTAACATCCCAGACTGCTTTTAGGATTGCCGACTAACCCTACAAACCAACACGAGTCTTTTCAGTGTGTTTTGTCCTCACTAGCACGCTTATCGGGAAACTTCCCAGTAGGTCACTCATCCAAAGACTACTCCAAGTCAAGCACGCTTAACTATGGAGTTCTTATGGAATGAGCTACCAAATAGAAGATGCATCTTGTTGATATAGGCAGCCCCAATAAGTAAGAATGGAGAGGATATTTACATTAACTGTTTTGTGCTCTTGGTGGAATTGAAGGATTAGCAATGGGGATATAGGTGTGGCTGGTATGAGACTGCAATTGATATTATTAGATCTAATATTGTCAGATTTACGAGGCTGCAATTTTCATTGAGTTTTATAAGATAACAAGTTAACAAGATCTCTTTTTTAATATCTTTTTGGTGTATAGAATGATAAATTTTCAATTTTGTTCTAATTTAATTTCAAATCTTTTCTATCTTTGTTAATTGTCATTAGAAATTTTAATTTTTTTCTTTCATCTCTTCTCCTGTTGTACGTTATATCATCTATGATAACATTGTTACTATCTTTTGAATTTACTTTCCTTCACTATTCAAATTTGATGTTGTTTGTGCCCTGTAGTGCTTTTGCCCATGCCTTTTTTAGTGTACCTTATACTTTCATTTATCTTTGATGTTATATGGAAAAACTTTGGTAGTTTTATAGCTTGATGTTCAGTTAATTTTGATGAAGCAATGTAGTGACTATAGCTTAATGTTTAGGTAATTTTGTCTTCTCTTTGATCATTGTACACATGAAATGTGTGAACATATCGGTAAGATTGTTGATGTTAAAATATTATGCTCAAATTAGATTGTTGATATCGGTAATTTTGTCTTCTCTTTGATCATTGTACACATGAAATGAGGTTGAAGATGAGGTTGATGATGATGAGGTTGATGGGGACTTAGATTTGGAAGCGCAACGTGTTCCTGAATAGATGATTTGATGTGTTTTGATAATACACAAGTCTCTTTAGATTAGTATTATGTTAAGCCTACCACTTGCAACTTTTTTTGGTTAGTATTATGTATTTTTTTAAGACTACAAGTGCAAAAGCTTTTGTGTATTTTGTTAATACACAAATCTCTTTTGGTTAGTAATATGTATTTTGTTAAGACTACCATGTGCAAAGACTTTTGTGAATACACAAATCTCCTCTGTTTGTTAGTATTATGTATGTAACATTGAATGGTTAATGCTATTTCTTTCATCATGTGACATTGAATTATTTTCATCTTTTGTATGGAATTTGATAAAAATGTTAGTTAAAAATTACAATATTAAAAATAAAATATTGTAATTCTTCCAGTCACTACAGTATAAAGCCATTATTTTTTTTAAATTTTTTTTCCATAGAGACCGAAATAGCGACTAAAACTTAAAACATTGTAAAATAGTATCCGTCTCGAATTCGGTCCCTAACTTCGGTGGCTAATTAAGTCACCAACTAAGCTGATTTCGTCCAAGAAAAGGGTGTCTAAATCGGTGTCTAGATTCGGTCTCTGATTCTGTATCAAAATTCGGTGACAAAATCAGTTTCTATCTGTAGTCACAAAGGCAGTCGCGGAAAATCAGTCGCTAGACCAGTGACTAAGGATCAGCGACCAGCGTTTTAGCCACTCTTATATTTGGTCGCTGATTCAGTCACCATATCAATCAGAGACCGATTTTACTGATGCAGCGACCGAATATTCGGTCTCTAAAAGGCAGTTTTCTTGTAGTGTAGTACCAAACAATTCTTATAAGCCTTCCATCAACCATGTAGTCCCATAACTACACGGTGTGATTTGGTTCGTCTAGAAGCTGCTCATTGTCGTGCCTTATGCACCGACGACCACTCCCCGCCCTCGTCAGCCTTGGGTTTTACAATAAGGGCTGAACCATGAGTTGCTAAGTTTGACTTTCCCATCATCACGCTTTATCTAGCCTCCTCCCTTCTGATTTCTAAAAAAGTTTCTCGGATAGTTGACAGCGGATTATTTCCAAGAATTCTACCTCTTATTTCATCGAGTTCCTTGTTGAGACTAGCAACAAAAATAAAGACACGGTTCTTCTCCTGCGTCTTAATAAACTGGACACTGTCTTCAGTACACTTCCAATTATAATTTCATAACACTTCCAGTTATAATCATAGCACTAATCCAGCTCTTACCAAAGGGCCGTCAGTTCATTATATTAGTAGGTGGTGACATCCATGTTATTCTGCTTTAATTTCCATAACTTTGATTTCAGATCATAAATTTGAGAGAAACTTTTGATATCAGAGTAAGATAATTTTACAACATTCCAAACATCTTTTGTTGTAGGCAGATACATGTATGTTTTTCTCATACCTACCTCAATAGTATTAATAAGCCAGGCAATAATGGAAGAGTTTTCAGATTTCCAGGCACCAGAACATCACCTGTAAGAAAACCCAATTTCCCTTGGCCATATAGAATGAGTCGAAGAGTTTGGGACCATTCAGCGTAGTTCGAGCCATCCAGTTTCTGAACATTAACCTAGAGAGAGTTATTTTGACCTCCAGCTCCTGAGTTAAACACTCCTGCGTTACTGTAACCACCATCAAATGGGTAGCCATAACCGGACCCAAAAAGGTTATTGTTGGGTCACCTCTGCCGTAACCGAATCCACCGTTAAAACTGTTGTTTGTCGTGAAATTGAGTGGTGGTGGTATGGTAAATCAATTTCCTTTGCCGGAATTGTTGTTGGTAAATCCATTTTGTGGGGGTGTTTGGTTAGGGTCCACCATAGTTTGGATCGATCGGGTAACAACGGGGGTTAAAAAACAGGTCGCATGAAAATTATATGGGTGATAATGTTCTGTTTTATTATGAAGAAAAAGAGCTACTTTTATAGGAGAAAAATACAATGTCAACTCCTTTATTTTAGGAGTAATATAATGACACATAACTAATTATTAAATAGGATAACAAATAATAGTAATTATGAAATATTTCAACAGAGGCTCATTAGGTCAAGAAAGTGAGGCCTTTAAAAGGATACACCTAGAGAGAAGTATAGGGATCCATTCAATTTTAGCCTAAACATTGTACTCTTGCCCTTATTCATTTTAGAGTATTCTTGGAGATCCTCCTTGGCAGCTCTACTACATAGCTCATCTATTGTAATTTATGTTTACATAGGTGTACATTTAGTAATCTCAATGTATACAACAAAATCTGATACAATTTCAAAATTTGATATCAAAGCATAAGCTTCTTTTATGGAAAACCGATTTTCGATATTAAATTCTCAAATCCAAACATCATCTGCATCATCATGCATAGTAATATTGGATAATAAATCTATAGATCCTCCACAAGCTCTACCTCCAAAACAAACAAGGATAAAAGTGCTTTAGTTTGAAGGTAGGCATTGAGAATGCTTATGATTTTTATAAGTTGGCAATATTTTAATTATGTTATGTGCCATACGAAGTTTGGTGGCTAGTGGTTGGTTTGGATAAGGGCATGTATCCAATTAGCTTCAATTTTGATTTTAGAAAATGGTAGTCATTCGGAAGATTTTGGGGTTTGTAGAAGGATGAGACATACGGCCCTTATTGATACCATTTTTTTCTCCATTATAATGAATGAGTTTTTTCAGAAATTACATTTAACTTTCATACGGTATTGCGATAAATTTGGGATAAGATTATTCAATTTACAACACTAGTGTTATAAGAGATCGTTCGTTTGAAATATGTCTAAAATCAATATTCCGTTCGAAATTTGTGTGAAGTTTGTCCTTACTTCATTTTTACTGTGTTTTTTATATTCGTAAGAAAATGACTTTTTTCTCCATAGATTAAGGAAATAGAATAAGTAAAAATCGAATATTGTTGGTAAATATACTTTTTGAAATATTGATTATTAATATTTGTGAAGAGTCAATTAAGTGGTAAGAGTTGACTAATCCTATATATCTGAATATGGATGAAGTTCAAATTCTGTTAGAAAAAGTTGTAAATTATTAAAGACATAATAATAATAATAATAATAATAATAATAATAATAATAATAATAATAATAATAATAATAATAATAATAATAATAATAATAATAATAATAATAATAAGGCATATCTTGATATCATCACCAAGAAATAGATGGTTTACTCAGTCATTATTGGGTATGTATACTGAACAACTCAACCTTTAATTTAATTGCTAAAAAAAAACTCAACCTTTAATTTTACATGATTTAATTTGTGGTCTACCAAATCCACTTGGGTTGGTCTGGTAGTACTGACTAAGGACCTGAGTGTGTGCCCTCTTTAATATCTCAGATTTGATTCTCCTCGGTATCAATTTGGGTGGACTAATTTAACTATTTTTTTAAATGTGGCCTACAATTATGTTTACTCAAGAGAGATCATCATATGCAACAATTTGATCAATAAGTCTGCAACGTCCCTGTCAATTGAGCTATGCTCATGGGACAACACTATATTTTTCATCATTGCTCTTTTGCTTTGTGCACGCACTTAGGGGAAATAAAGAGTGTTAAGAAGAAGCACATATATGGTGGTCAGCTCTTGAAAGCATTTATGAAACAACCTTTACGGGTCATACATGGTTGGTGAGGCTAATCCCTTTGATGATCCCTTACTTGTAAAGCTTATCACGTGAGGCTGTTGTTAACCCTATATTTTCCCTCTAATCACTCTGCATTAACTGCTTTTTCCCAACCTTAATTTTATTCCCTCCTAATTCAACTTTCATTTGTAAATTCAAAATCCACTATTGCATATAGTAACTGCTTTGTTATTTTTCAAGGCAATTTTTGTTTACCGTGCTTTAATATTGCAAAGGTTGTGACTAAACAAATTCTTTATCTTTGTTTTAAATAGTGGCCCACATTATTTTTTCATAATAGGTAATAAATTGATCGGTTCCCACACTTCCCCATTAACTTTATTTGTGAACACTATGGAAATAGTTGATTGCGGCTGTTTGAATTCGAAGGTTATATTTACGGTACATTGGATAGTTAACTAGCAGAAGTAATGTATTTTTATGGGGAGATTAAAATGTACCAATTAAATAACCATTAGCATCTATCAGTTTCCCATGCACTTAAAGCCATATAAAAGATAGTTGTTTCCTAAGGTTGCCAATATTTTCTATAAACCTTTTCTGATCTCACCTATTCTCCTTTGTTGTGTGTCCTTCGACTGTATTTAAGAATGGCTTCCGTTTTTACGCCAATATCTGCAGTTTCAGGAGGAAAGAAGGATCTCAAGCTTAAGGTCCGGATTGCACACATTTGGTGCATTCCTGACAAGGATCACCCCAACGAGATCAGTTGCATGAATCTTTTGTTGGTTGATGAGAAGGTATGTTTTCAATATAAGAAATGTAGGTTTGTATTATACATAACGGTTTGCACTATTTGTTCCTTATTATTACGTAAGTAATAATGCTTACTGTTTTCCTGTATTTCGTTTTGGGGTTGGTTGCTTATACATATGTTTTGTGATTTTTGCAGAAGGATAAAATCCATGCAACTGTGAGAAAGGGTTTGGTGAACGCTGTGAAGTCCAAGGTGGAAAAGGGAGGCGTGTATGAAATTGAAATCCTGTTGGTTGGGTTCAATGAGGGTCCTTTCAACCTAACTAGCCATAAGCACAAGATTGGCATGATGCACAATACTAGATTGACGAAAATTGCCAACAGCAGCTCCATCCCATTTAACAGCTTTGATTTTGTATCATTTTCATCGGTCTTGGGGTCATCTGTTGAAGACAAGATAGTTGGTACTTCATTTTGTATTGTCTGCATCATTTGTATAATTCTTTCGAGTTTGTTTTTGTTGCTTATATCCCCCATTTTGTAGATGTTATTGGTCACGTGGTAGAGAAGGATGAAATTAGGGAAAAATGGAAAGAAGAGCAAAGTTATTGACATGACGCTTGAAGGTTTGGAGTAAGTGGATGTCTTTACAGTCGTAATGCTTATATTTCGAGCTCTGATGGTACATAATCTGATATCCTAACTTTGTTCTATATTGATTCGGTGCTATAGACGTTGCAGAATTCATTGCTCTCTATGGGGTCAGTTCGCCGAGAAAATGGCGAACTTTTTTGAAACTCATGACATGTCCAAACCTGTTGTTTTAGTCCTGCAGTACTGCAAGCAAAAGAAATACATGGGTATTCTTCCTGATTTGTTTATACTGTTAAAAGTTTTTTGAAATTAGACATGTGTATGTGAGACTAACCAAGATGTGTGTTGACATGTTATTGGGGCGATGGGGGTATCCAATTCTTTTTTTGGTACGAAAGTGATTATTAACGGCGCCAATCCTGAAGTTACGGATTATAGTTTGAAGTAAGTGCGTCATGGTTATAACAGTACCTCAATTTGAGCATAAGGAGCAATTCTTACATGGTCACAAACTCAAATCAAATTTATTTGGTCACACACACACAAATGTAATAAATTTAAAGAAAAATTATTTAGTCACATCATTCAAATTCATTCTCTTTTATTTTTTCTTCATTTGTGAGTTAGTGTCCAAATGAAATTAATTTAGGGTTGTGTCCAAGTTAAAATTTCTCCCCATGTATAAGTATTTGCGTCTGACATCACTGTTGAAATGTTGTGTAGGATGGGAAATGAATCACTTAGTCTTAGGTTTTGATGACATAACTGTGAAATTGTATTCATACTTACAAACTAAGTTTGATGCTACATATGTATATTAACGATTTTTTTTTTGAAAGAATATGTATATTAATTTTTTAGATTGATAAAATTCCTTCAAAAAAAAAAGATTGATAAAATGTGCATCAATCATCATACTTACACCCTCCGGTCACTATTATAAGCAAAAATCTACATTTTAGATTCATTCAATTAATGATGTATATGGACTTTATTATAGACTACATACATCATTTAATGAATGAATCTAAAATATTGATTTTTGCTTATAATAGTGACCGAAGGGTGTACAATCTAAGGATGATGCTACTTCGGTATATTAATTTGCTAGGTAGCTAAAATCTGCATCAATTATCATAAAGATTTATTGCCATCTAATTATAGCAAATAGGCACTGTAACGTCAAAAAAAAAAAAAACTGTTGATAAGTGAAGGATGCAACATACATATGTTAGCCTAACATCATGCGTTAGAATTAACTCATTAATCATTAAGGAATAGGTTGACTCTTTATTGTGGAGGTGAACAAATCAACACGTGGATATAAAAAAAAAATAGTATATTTCAGTGACTAGTACAATATTCTTTAATATGGTGTTAATTTATTTATTTTACTTTATACGTGTTAATTGTTAGCGGATATTTACCGGCTCATAAAATCCTTACGGCGCACGGGTAGGCGTTCTAGTGAAGAAATAAAAATGAAAGATGATAGCTTTGAAAGTGTCTGGCGCCAATGGAAAGGTAGTAAGAACTAAAAAAATGTTTTCCTTTAAAAAAAAAGGGCTATCCGTTTTTAATTGCATATGTCGTACCAATTCACAAATGTCGATGCATAAAAAAAAAAAAAACTATGGTTAAAATATTAACTAGAAAACACTATGACGGAGAATATCTTGAAGACGGAGGACATGATGAAGTTGCAAATTATTTCAAGCGTGCACAGGTAGGAAGTAAGATTAAAAAAAATGTTTTACGTCAAAAAAAATTGATTTAATAAGCACAATAACTTTTATTAGGAAAAAATAAAATAGTAAAATAATTTTACTAAATAAAATTCCCAATGCACTTTTCTCACACAAAGCCACTATCATCAACTATGATATTGTTTTGTCAAAAAAAAAAAAAACTATGATATTGTAAAAAAAAAAAAAAAAACTCTATGTACGTTAGCATATGTGGCATTAGAAGAATTTTTGAATTTCAACCCTGATGTTATCTGACTATGTACGTTAGCATATGTGGCACATCCATTGTATAATTAATTTTTTTTTTTTTTGACTATGTACGTTAGCATATGTGGCACGTCCACTGTATAATTAATTTTTTTTAAGGCCACATGGGTAAATAGATATCATGTCATAACTTAAATAAAAAAAAACACCTCTGTCTATAATTTTCCAGAAATAATCCCTCTATATACTCAACATTTTTTTCAAAGAAAAATAAAATTTTAGAAATAAGCCCATATTTTCACAAAAAATGAAATGAGTTTATTAATTATTTTTGTTTTAGAATTATAAATTTTTTTGGCACCTTTAACAGCTAAATTTTTTAATATTTAAATCGAAAGCTAGATCTACATCAAAATTATAGGAAAATTGTAACTAACTATCTTTAGTTAAATGATATATGAACATGTTAGTATATGTCTTTCTGCTAATATACTATAAATGGATAGTGATCATGAGTAATTTATTATTATTATTATTATTATTATTATTATTATTATTATTATATTTATTTTCTCTAAAAAAAATAGTGCTTATTAATGATGTATTAGAAGGAGGATTTTATTACCCAAGAAAAAAAGGAGAATACTCTCTTCTCTACAGAGCTGTTAGGTCATTTTGAACAAATTAATGATAAATAATAAATTGAAGAGAAACGTTTGTCTAAAAATAAATATAAAAATTGAATAGTAATAATAATATCTTAACCAAATTAAGTTTTTTTTTTTGACAAACCAAATTAACTTTATTAATCATTTGTTGATTCTCATTATCATAGATGTAAAGTTGAAATTAATATTAATAACTTGAAGTTTTTTTTTTTGACAAAATTAATAACTTGAAGTTGATGAACTTAGTATTTTTTTTTTGTGGTGGCTGAGGTTTGAACCTCGGACCTTGCATATTTTATGCATTGTCCATATCAATTGAGCTAAGCTCACGAAGACGAACTTAGTATAAATTAGATGGTAAATCCAAAGCGAATTACTTCAATAAAAATTTACTAATTTGCACACATTAGAAAAGAAGGCGATCAATCATATTATTTTTAATAAATTTAATAATATATTACCGATATTCTCCATTTTATTGTTATAAAATTAATTTCTTACTAAAAGTGGTAAATGACCATCATTTGATAATTTTTTAGAGGTCTATATTAGACATTTTTTTGGACAAATATATCTTATTATGTGACGGTGGAAGTACTACAACATGATATCTACATATACGAGTTTTTTGTCCAATGTATAATAATAAAGAGAAAATATCCTTCAAAAATAATAAAGAGAAAATAGTTGATTCAACAAAGAAAAAAATTAGGAGAAAACAATTTTTTTTTGACAAAAGGAGAAAACAATTTTTAATTTTAATTTGTCAACAATAAAGATAGTTTTTTTAAAATCAACTTTCAATCATTAAGAAAGAGAAATTACTGTTTTTTTTATAAGAAGATATAATGTTTGTCTTTAAATTCTGTTCATTTAATTATGAGTATTTTGTGTGTGTATATCCAAACTTAAGGTTGGTGGCCTATATGGTCGCAGACGAGTGAGAGCAGTAGACGTCGAATAACATCTCATCCTAAGGGGTGTACTTTTAAATACTTTGATAGTCAAGTAAGAATGCAACAATAGTTATGTGAGGTTTTAGGTTATAAAAGTGTGTACTCGAGTAGCGACTATGAGTTAACCTTTATAATGGTTAGATTATAGTTTTTAGAGGAAAAACCCTAGACATGAAAATTATCTCGTTGGTCACCTATCAACATATGAAGATAAAACAACATTGGATCCACTTTTGGACGGTCTATAATTTTTGAACGGTCCTGATTCAACGGTTTTCTAGGGCATCAACACATGATGGTGTGTGTATTAGCTAAAGACCTGGGATGCTATGATCTATTGAGGTATTGGACCTTGGTCTAGTCCAGAGCAATTATCCCCCAAGCCTTTAGCTGACTGAGTCAGATGGTGGCTAGTTATCGACCTTTATTTTATAAGTAATGGTTTGTTCTTTTCCTCGGCCTTTGAGGTCGTTTCTTCTAAAGGTGAAGTGAACTCTTGGGAGCCTGTGATCTTACTATGTTGGTGAAGTTTCCAGGTGTAGGTCTTTATTGTGAAAAACATTTTATTTTTCCATACCTTATTGAGCGGCTCTTTAACTAACTTCTCTTATGATATATAGGTCGTTTCCACCATGTTAAAGGTCTACAAACACAAGAAAAATGGACCATCCTTAGAGTTTTAGGCGAGTGATTATCATTGTGAGCGGACATCATGAAATTCATTTTAATCTAATTGTAAATCTCTTGCAAACCTTCCCTAAAAAAAATCTCTTGCAAACCCCTTTGAGTCCTAATATTTGCAAGAACCGTTGTCCAATTTGTCTTGATGGGCCTTGAGGTTGGTGAAAGGTGTTGGCGATTACTTAGCAAAGGTGAGATTTTGACGTGTGGTGCCTAGGCCCTATTTCATTGGTCAAGGATCGCATGCTCAATTTTGATGTTTGTATCAATAAAAGAAACAATCATCAACCTTCGATATGGCACCCTTAGGATTATGGTAATGTGGAGTCGATACAAGGGTCTGGTCAGGACCATCAAATTAAGACTTTGAAAATTTGAATTTATCATGATCGTAGGATTTGAATAATTTGGTTTTTGTCTAAACACTATATTCTTTTACGATAAAAAGGCGACGAAATAGATCTCATTTTTTTTTTCTTAACTTTCCCCGCATCTTCTTCTTCTTTTTCCCTCACCATATTTCCATGAAATTTCTTCATCGCATAGACTTCAATCGTCAAAATTTTGAATATGTGGTTGCGATTTTGCGCTTGGAATTCCTTATTCACTACCACTGCTACTTCTTCATTGGCAAGAGTTCATCCATTTCACAGTGTTATTTGTTCCCCCATTATTGTCGTTGTTTTATTGATAGGTTACTATTTTTGTTTCGTCCTCACATTGTGTTTTCATGCTAATGAAATGGTGATTTTTCCTGATCTCTTCTTGTGATGGTGGTGAGTTTTATTTTTTGTTATATTGGACCTTTGTTATTGATAGTACTAGTCCCCCCCTAAGTCGTTGATTGGAAATAGGTTTCAATTTCTAGTTTTCCATCAATGAATCGTTAACACCGACGATGGTCTATGGTCGCATTGTTTGTACAGATGACGATGGTTCCCCCTATTCGAGACAACAAGGGGAACCATTCCTGCTAGTTCTCCACCAAGTTTTGTTGTTTTATTGAGAAACACTTTTTTTGAAGAGACAAAAGGATATGTTCACTGAGATGGTCAATTAACGAAGCTGAAATAAAGTCATGTGGCCTGGTTTCGAGAATTTTTTAAGAAGTTTGACGAATAAACTTATTTTGGTAAGAAGACTAGACAACGAAAAGTCGGGGACGGTCATAATGATACTAGAATCGTGCACGTGATAAGTTTTCAGGATAAGGATTGGGCTAAAACCTGTTGGGTTTGTTATTTCCTTTTTATGAATGTTTAAAGTTTGTAACTTGTAATGTCTTCATTTTCTCGCCACTTTCTTTTTGTCCTTGAAAATAACATGTCTTCACTAAAATTTTAGAGTAAGTTCAAGGAATATAACTTGGAGTCCATCTCACATACTTTTCATATTATCATATCTTCTGTCTCCGGGACTTCAGGCTTCTCGACCTTGACGTTCAATGTCAATGGGGTGGTTCATGGATCTACATCTGTTGGGATCGCTACGATCATTGATGACAAACCCAGATAAAGAAGGAAAAACAAAGGAAAGTCAACTACCTTGTTAAAGAGGGGGATGATGACAATGGAGAAATATTGGCAGTTGGGTGGTTTTATCAAGTAACTAAAGAATATTGGCGGCCTTTAACTAAACCTTTATCGTCACATCCCCAAGTTATGTGTGCCTTGAGAAGACATTGTTGAGTATATCCATTATGTGTATAATTTTATCTCCTTGAATATTTCCCTGATGCAGCTGATGGATAAATTAGCTCTGAGGATCAAAAGCTTCAATCTCAAAAGACCCGACTTAAAGTAGAGAAATAGGGACTTGTTGAATAAAGGAAGCTAGAATGTGACCTGTTGAATAAATAATCAAAGATTTAAAATGTTATAGGCATGTAGACAATGTTGTCCAAGGACGAGTAAGATTTAGCAAAAAAGGATGTGATTATCAAAGAGTTGGAGGAGCAGGTGATGACCTTGGGGGTAGGAGAAAACCTTTGAAGAGGGATTCGTGGAAGAACTTTTGCAAGAGTTGTTGGAGGTTAGTCAATATCCAGCGATGACCCTGAAGGAATGTCGACCTAAGAAGGAAGTTGTGGTCTTGGAGAAGGATTTAGAGGAGCTCGTAGACTTGAAGGAGGAGAGGGAAAGTTTGTTGGTTGAGAGACATAATGTAGTCAGGGCCATAGAAGGGATTATGCCGTACTCCTTTTCGAATGTTGACAAATAGGTAGATGGTTTAGGGAATCCTTCTTATTTGTGGTGGCTATCCACAAAATGAGATTCGTGGATCATCCTACCTACAATCCTTATAGGTTCATGTCATTTACAAGTAGACTATATTCTTTCCTCTCAGGAAAGATGGTCTTTATCTTCTCTTTCCTACATTTTCGACCCCAAGGTTCACACTTTATTTTGGTGGTTCTCTTAGATTAGACTTGTAATGACCCCATAGGGAGGCCTAAGACGGTTATTTATTAAAGGGAACAAACTAAAATACATGAAAACATATGACAACCAATATATTATTCATAACAAAGTCTCTCTCACACACTTTGATTTTTGGGAATTAAATGCCTTTGTTCTAACTGTAATACTTATAGTGTGTTTGGTATAGCTTTGTAAAGACCAAAACCACAGTAGGCACAATTACCAAAGCAAATCTGTCGTGAAAAAGCAGAAGCTCCAAATTGTAGCTTCTATGCAAACCGAGTTTTGTTCATTCCCACCGGTACACCAAACACAGGCTTATTAAGTTTGCATGTATTCCAAGTTATGAGAATGGGATCACCAAAGAGGATTTCTAGCAAGCACGCTCCATTCTTGGTGGTTGGTGAAATCTTGTATGATCCTTCGTAGTTAGGGGCACCTTCCTAGTTAGGGGCAAACTTCCGTTGTAGGTTGTTATTCTATTTGATGTGGATTCGTCTCACAACTTTGTCTCTGACCTTTAACTATCTTAGTTGGATCTTCATGTTGTAATTAAATTCCATCATTTTTTAATGATGACTTTTCTTATGATGGCTTAGTAGATCCTTTTCATTATCTTTTTTTTGGTGGGAGAATATGAAGTCCATAAGATTAGTTCCTAAATTTTTATGAAAATGGTGGCTTCTAATCCATACGTGAGATGGAAAGATGTTTCCCCAGTATGACTCTACTGGTAGGTTCATCCTAACCATTAGTCTGAGAATGTTCTACTAAAGTAAAATTATGTGGCATGTTAAGTTATGCCATTAATTTTGTTGAAACAATTGTATATAAATCGAGTTTTGTTGTTAGTAATAACAACATCGAGTATGTTGAATTTGGTTAAGATATTTCTTTTGAAAAATCATTGGATGTTGCTGGCAATCATCTTTATCAGAGCCTTAACCTTAATCCATTAGGTGAAGTACTTCAACTATCCCGGTGTCAAAAGAAATGTACACAAAATATCGATATCTCACCACGTAAACAATCATGGTGATGAAAGAATGTTCAACTCTATAGGTGATGCTAGGTTTGTGGGTCTCCGTGCATCTATTGTTTGTCACTTTTCTTCAGACGGTCCATTGTGTCTTTGTTCATCACCGACCAATAATATCCTCCCCTTAATGCTTTCTTTTTCCAAATCTCTAACGCCTAAATGTTGTCCGACAGTTCCTTCATGAATGTCCTCGTGGAAGTACCCATATTCTTCTTTCATGAGGCTTTTTAGTAGCAGTTTAGGAAATCGTTTATAGTACAACTGATTCATAATTATTACGTATGAGAATGTTTGCCTTCTGATTTTCAATTTCATTTTATTGCCCTATAGAAATTGATTGGACATAATGTACTCCATGGCCGATGTCATCCAAGTGTTTGTTTGAGATATTCTTCCATCTCAGACTAGTTCCATTATTTTAGCTATACTCAAAGACTCCAAATTCTCATGAATAACAAGAATATTTTTTTCCATTATATTTTGAGATTGCTATATTTTATGAGATGAAGCCTTGTGTTTTATTTTCTAGGAATGTGCTTTTCTTCATGTTAATTAACTTGGTCATGCCATCTTTAACCTATGCCAAATATTGTAGCACTGTTGAATATCCATCTTAAAATTCCCTATTATTCCAAGATACCATTAGATGTGAATCCATCTTCATGATTATATCTTGTGCTCCCATTTTTGATGCCATCATGAGTCCGACCAGGGAAGCTTCTTAATTAAATGGTTGTTAGATGTGATGAAGGAGAACTTTAATTGCACCTCAATTACTAGTGCTTACTCATTTTTAGGAGAATTCCGGCCCTATTAACCTTATCTTTTTGGAGAAAGTGTCTACTAATACTGTCCAGTTGAAGGATACCTCAAGATTATCTAGAGTCATTTATGCATGAATTCATCCAATGCATGTGCCTTCAATACTTTATGGGATTTCTACCAAATGTCAAACTCTTATAATTGTGCAACCAATTTTATCATCCATCCCACTATGTAGGGTCTAAAGAATACTTGCATTTATAGACTGGTCAGTGCAGACTATGATTTGGTATGCAAAAAATATTCCAAGAATGTCCTTGTAGTTGTGGCTAGTGTCAATGCTATCTTTTTATTTTTTTGATATCTCGTTTTTGAACCATGCATTACCTTAATTATTAAGTAAACATGTTTATGTCCATCTTCGACTTCACAGACCAACATTGCACTGATGGCTTTTCCAGAACAGATAAGTATAGAGCTAATATTTGGTCTCACCTAGGTCTATTGAGGACTAGTAGTTTAGATAACACATGTATTAATCTAGTGAATGATAGGCTCGTCAACATTCCATTCATCTTCTGAATTACTTTTTTGGACTCAGGGTTAGACATTTCAATCATAACCCTAATTTTTTTTTGGGTTAACTTCAATGCCTCGTTTACTGAGGTAATAACCCCAAAATTTCCTAGTTTGAACCCCAAACATGCACTTCTCAAGGCCAAGCATCATAATGTATCTTCAGACCTCCTTAAACACTTCTTCAAAGTGGGTTCTACGATCTATATCCTCTTCGTATTTTATGATCACGTCATCAAGATAGTCTTCAAGCATGTCTCTTATTGAAAATTTATTCATTATTTGTGTGTAAGTGTTGCTGATGTTCTTTAGGCTGAAAAACATTACTTTGTAACAATAAATGTCATTTTTGATCATAGAAGTTTTTTTTGCAAAATCACTTTGGTACATGTGTATCTGGTTATAACTAGAATACACATCCATGAAGATTTTTTTTTTATTCCAAACAAATTGTTCATCTTTTCATCAATTTTAGGGAGGGGTTAGTGTGCTTATGACAATCCTAGTTAATCTAGGAGTAGTCAACACACATTCTCCAAATTTTATTATATTTGATGGAATTTTTGTGGAATGATACTTTTGGGTCAATTTCTGGCATATCAACAGGAGTCCACACGAACAGATTCACGTTCCACATTAGACATGGTAAGGTTCCCTTGTTGTCTCTTGGAAGATCGGCACCACTCTTGGTAGTCTTAGAGAGTTTTTTCCTTAATTGGACTTCAGTGAACTTCCCATCAGGCTCTAACCACTTTGACCTTTTCCTTTCCTCCAAGGACAAAGCTTTTTAATCTTCCTCATCTTGAGATGATCTTATGATCAGATCACACGTCAAAATAAAAATGGTCATGTCAAAAGTGGGGGTGATGTTAGTCTCTTCTTTAGTTTCTTATGAGCATCCAGGCTCGCTCTTTGTGCTTGTTTTAACGTCTCCCTTATAATTTTTCAAAGAAGACAAGAAGCATGAGAGAAACGCCTATACATTTTATCCAATTGTCCTTACTTCATCTTTTTATGTAAGAAAATGCACAAATGTGGGATGCCCGATGATGCAATTGTACACGAGTTTGTTGTTTATTACTACCAACTAAGCTTTCACATTCCTTCTTATATTTTTATTTCGAAAAGTTACTGGAAGATCAATGTAACCCTTGGAACGGGTGGGAGAACAGTTGAACCCTTGTAAGGTAATAAGTTCTAGACAATTTTGAGAAAATGGACCAGTTTGAAGTACATTATGGCGCACAAACTTCCGGATTAATCAAAATGTGATGGACATCATAATTTTCCATCATGGCCATGACCAATAGAAGGATGTGTTGGTTTAGAACTCCATTTAGCATATCCTCTTCGTAAAGTGTCGATTGAGGCTACTTTTTCTTTCTCATGATGTTAACCTCGTTTCTTTCTGCAGGACATATCATTCTCCATAGTTTTCTCTTCATAAAATAACATGAATCTTATTATTCCCTTGTAAAGCTACAAAATATGGTAGCATGAAAACAATTTCACTTTTGAATGACGGGTCTGGTTCTACATCAATAAGCAATAAGATCACCTAGGTGGTGTAAAATTTTCCGCATGGGTTCATGCAACTTAGTATGTCCTCATTGGGATTAAACATTCCTTTAGATTATACATCCTCTCAATAGTAGATTCTTGTTGCCTTCATCATTAGACTGGTTTTTATTTTATTTTTTGTGACGTTAGTGGTATCGAACCTCCTCGTATGAGGGGGAATTCTATCTAGGCTTGCAGTCTCTCCCGCTATCTTAGTTATCGTAAGTGTATTGCCCAAACTTCCTATTTTGTATCAATTCAGTTGGATACAATCTTATGTATTGTGACTATGACTTCGGTGAATCTTTAATAATTGGATTTATCCAACTCATTTGAGGTTGGCCTACTGGTTGGCTTGGAATCTTGGAGTTTTCTCCTCTAAAGGTCTCAGGTTTGATTCCATTCAGAGCTAAGCTCTGGCTTAAATGGTGCCGCCGCAAGTGGGTGGTGGGATTGGACCTCTCGTGTTAGTCAAAATAAAATAATAATTGGATTTATCTATCTTGATGTGATCTCATATCTTCTTTTGAAGTTCCAGTCACTCATCCCTGAACTCGACATTGGAACACTCATCCATGATGTTCTTATGGGGGTGTTTAAAGGGATGTACTCTCGATACATTAAAGTTTGTCCCTTGTCCTCTTTGTTTTTTTTTCAGTCTTTTGATTCTCTTCTCAGACCCTAGTTTTTTCTTCTTACTGTATATAACCTTAATGCTTTGTAGGAACTTCTTTCCTTTCTAGAGTCCTTGACAATGCAATTACTGTTTCATCATGTCTTCAATGTCCTTTAATAGGATTACCTTTTTTCTTGAACTTTTCAATGTAGTCTCGAAAGGATTCACCTTTCCTCTGACATACAATCCCCAAAAACAATCCACCTACTTAAGCTGCATGCAAGAAGCTGTAAGTGTTATGTGAAACATCTACTAATTCTATCTAGGACAGTTGAGCGATGTAGAACCAATTCTTTCTCAAGTTAAGAGAATATGAAGGTGGGTGGAAGCACAAGAAATGTAGGTTTGAATTGGGTTTCAAGGTTTTTAAAAGCTTTTTCTAGTAACCATTTCCTTTAAGATAGCTTGTTTAGAAAAGGTTGAAGATAAATGTTCTTTATCAAAACATTTAACTTCCTTTTAAAACAAAAGAAACAAGTGGAAGTTAAACTATAAAGAACTGGACATAAACACGCGTGCGCGCACACACACATATACATATTGAGAGAGAGAGAGAGAGAGAGAGAGAGAGAGAGAGAGAGAGAGAGAGCAACACAGTGGATTTATTCTGGTTCATTGTCTACTTGATAGCTAATATGTTACACCTTATCTAGAGTGATTTTACCAGCTAAAACGAGGGTGACTTCTTCCATTATAATCCTCGATTACAGTACTCAAGGTATCCACATCAAGATTTCACAAAGCATCAATTCTAGTGAGTCCATTACCCTTATCATAACCCGGTAACAAGACCATGAGATGTACATTACTTACTCGATGACACAACCATGACGACCTCATCAGTTTCCTATTGCCTAAACATGATGATATCTACTTCTTATCTGACTGGATAACCATGAAGAGTTTACCTAGTAATGAGTCTAACTTCTAAGTCTACTTCGTCTACTCAAAGATAATGAGGAACAATGTCTAGAGTCTCTGCATATACCCTAAGTGTTTATAAACACTCTTGACCTTCGTTGGTTTCCATTACTGGGTATGGTTATAATGTAAGGTTGGGTTTGTATCATTGTAATACAAACTTATGATAGGATGGTAGCTCTCTATTGAGAGGATATACAATACATATCATGTTTTAATTCATGTGCAATTTGACTTCTTTGTTGATTCAAAAATGATCAAGATAACTCTCACTCGAGAGGATATTTCATTAAGTTCCTAAATCATTGTTCTTGGTTTTTTCGTTTGATTTATCAAATAAAAATATAACCCTTTTCTTTTAAGTGTGGTGTTTTGAACACTCACATGGTTGTTGGACTTTACATTGAAGGATGTGGTGTTTTAAGACACCACCACTGATTGCAACAACAACAACAATCTCAACGTAAGCAGTTACTCTTTATATAACATTAAGAATCCTATCGTTGGAGAATATGATAAAAGATATAGTAGTTATAAGGATTTGTACTCCAAAGTACAAGTATCTGTTGTATCTCAATGTTCTTGAAGTGACATCTCTGTTGATAAGATATGAGAAAATCACTTCTTTGTACTTTGAAGATCTTGGTAGCTTCTGAGAAAAACCAGAGCTAGGTGCATGATCTTCAGTACTCGATGACCTTTTAACATTACATGAAGGGTATATGTACATTCAACTAATAACATTAACACAAGAGGATGACATTATTCTTTCATTTGTCTTATACTATCGTACATGGTCATAGACTCACTATGTAGACAAATTGTTCCTTTATTATTAGTCTTGTTATCATCAAAATATAATATAGAGATATTGTTTTGTGAATCTACGTACGGCTGAAAACCTACACTCAATGTTTATAGCGCCACTATGTAAGAAATGAGATGAGAGAGCAAGAACATTCATCATGAGATATACACCAATGACTCCGTCAATGGGCCATTACTTGAATGAGGAAGCTGAGGGGCGAACGTGAGGGCCATGATCCCCCTCAACGTGGGAAACTCATGAAATACAAACAATTTGTTGAGCAGAATCTAGAATCTTTCTGCAACGCGTTTGGCTAATAGGGATAATTGTAAATGACGCAGTTGAGGATATCAACCGAACCTCAGCTATATATTAGTCGTTTGACTAATATATATATATATATATATACACACACACACACACACACACACACACACACATACATACATACATACATACATACATATATATGTATACATACACACACATATATATGTGTATACATACATACATACATATATATATATATATATATATATATATATATATATATATGTGTGTGTGTGTGTGTGTGTGTGTGTGTGTGTGTCTATATATATATATATATATATATATATATATATATATATATAGGGAGCTAGAAGCCACTCATGAAGTTGTCCTTTAACAATCCACACCTCAAGATGTGATTTCCACTTTTTAGTTATAACTTTGCTAAAAGACACCTTCATAAAAATTAGTTGGTGTCTTTTAACAAATGCTCATAGAATAACTTGCTATAAGACACCTTCATAAAAGGTGTGTGTGTGTGTTTGTGTGTGTGTATATATATATCTTTTATGTCAACTTTGTATTTGTGTTTTTTTTAACAAATTTATAATTGTGATAGTTTTTATTTTATTTCAATATTTTCCTTTTAAAAAAATATTAAAAGGCCAAAAGTATAAACTTTTCGACTTTTTTGACAATAAAAATTCACTTTTGAATATGTGATTTGAGTAAAAGAGTTGAAACGAGTTGTTCGTAAACTTTAAACGAGTCAAACTTGAGTTATAAAGAGGTTTGTTTTGAACTTGATTTGAGTTTTGAGTTAAAATAATTCTTATTCAATCGAGTTGAGCTTAGATGTGTTCGACTCGACTTGACTCCTTTCCGCCTATTTGTTGGCGATCTTTCTTGGAGAAGCCCTAGGTTTTCAACCATCTTGCCTTTCCAAATCCGTGCCTTAATTGGTGACGCTAATGGGTATCTACGGTGGGGATATGAGACTCTCAATCTTCTTGGGGTGGCCTACTCTTCTGGTTGGATCATGGTGTGTTGGTGAATGTTTTGAACTCTGGTGACGACCAATGGGAGGATCATTAGCCACACACATACCTTTTGATGAACTGAAATGTTCTCAAATTCGGCTTGAATGACATCTAAAAGATTCTAGAGAAGGTTATTTGTTTCTTGTCCGTGTTCAATGGAGGGACCTCTTGGATAACCACGTGATGCTCTCTAATATGATATGAACGTTTTGCTTTAATATATAATGGTTATTATTCGATGCTCTGTGCTTTCATTATAATACTTCATCTCTTTTGCTACATCCTATTCATGTGCCCGCGCGTAGGGTTAATATGTATTTACCTCCTCCCATTTGTACAAGTTTTGATCTACGTCTTGAAGATTCTTCTTATAATTTGAAGATTTTTTGATTTTGGATCATCAGTGCATATGACTATGCAAAAAGGCTAATGTAACGAGCTGAGTGTTTAATTAATTATTTTTTCATTATTTTTATTTGTGGTTCAGTTTTTTTAAATAAATAAATATAATAAAATGTCATTATTTATAAACAATCTTATAAAATCTTACATCAAGGAGTCGTATAAAATGTCAAGAAAGGAGTCTGACATACATTTTTTTTTGAAGGAAACATGCTTATAGCATTTCATTGATAATAAGAGTCTCAATACAATTGGGTATTTCATAATAAACGGCGGAACTAGCGGAACACGTGGCCTCACGTGCAAGAGTATGAGCCACCGTGTTGGCTTGTCGCCTAACAAACTCCACCCTAGAGTTAGAAAATAAATTGCGAAACAAAGAACGACAGGAAGAAATGATACACCCAAATTCAGACAAGTCGTTTCGAGTAGACTGGAAGGCATCAACTGTTAACTTAGAGTCTGTTTCAAAGTCCACATTATCAATGACCATATCACTCAACCATTGTAAAGCAGCGTGCAGCCCTAAAGCTTCACCCACATCTACTGAAACAGTACAAGGATATGTAAAAGTCTTAGCCAGAACAAACGTACATTCTGAGTTGCGAACACAGACACCAATACCTGTGCGGTTAAGATGAGAAGAAAAGGCTGCGTCAATGTTACATTTATATCTACCTGACATAGGGGGCTGCCACAATGTTCTATTTCGGTGGTGTGAGGTGGAGGTCCCCATATTCACGGCCAAAGGATGCTGAGAAGGCGAGTGGGATGCAAGAATTTCCGGCGCATTCGCTAGTTGCCAGTCCGTAACCATGTTCCTAGCACACTCTACAACCACCGCACTTGTTTCTGTAACATCTTCCCAAACTTTAAGATTGCGATGTTTCCACAAGCTCCACATAACAGTTGACAGACGTTGAGATAACTCAGCAGACAAATTCTCTAAAAGACAGAAGATAGCATCCGTGGCTGAAGTAGTATGAGTGAGAGCATATTGCACCGAGCTCCAAAGACCGGTCCTGTTCCATACCTGTATAGCAAAAGGACAGTAGAAGAAAACATGCAAAAGATCCTCATGAATGGAGTCACAACTAGAACAATTAGTGGGGCATACGGCACCTTTGTCTAACAGACGAACACGCGTCGGTAAACATCCTCGACACATACGCCAAATTAAATTCTTAACCTTCGGTGGAACTTTAAGGTTCCAAATGCCAGACCAATACCCAGAACGCCATAAATGGGAAGAATCAATTAAATCTGTTACACACAACCTGTAAGCACTACGTACAGAGTAACGTCCGTGCCTTTCTGCTTTCCAAATAAGTCTATCTTCCTCGACCTGAGAAATAAGTGGCGTATGAAGTATTTTATCTGCAATATCCACGCTAAATACCTGTCTAACCACCTGCTCATTCCAGCTTTATCCTGTAAATTCATCAAACTATTAATAGTGAAATTATGGACGAAGTGAGCCCCTGGAATATCACTGCTAATGAACTCCCCATTCGTCAACCAAGGTTCGTTAAGAATGGGAATGGTAGCACCTGAACCTATGCTCCATCGTGCTCCCCCACACACTATAAATCTAGCGCGCATGATGCTACGCCAAACATAGCTCGGATCAACAGTAGCCGTGAGATAGGAACCAGACGGGAAATAGCGAGCTTTAAAAATTCGAGCAACAAGAGAATCCGGATCCGTAATGAATTTCCAACCCTGTTTCCCCAACATAGCTAAATTAAAAGCAGAGAGATCTTTGAAACCCATACCTCCATGAATTTTTGGTGCCGACAGCTTCTCCCATTTCATCCAATGTATCCCTCTTTGCGTTGTTTTACCATTGCCCCACCAAAAAGAATTCATCATCTTTTCAATGGAGTCAATCAAAGTACTAGGTAGCTGAAAAATACTCATCACATAAGTGGGAATAGATTGCAAAACAGACTTTATCATTACCTCACGACCCGCCTTCGAGAGACACTTACCACTCCAGGAATTGATTTTCTGCCAAACTCGATCCTTAATATATGCAAAGGTAGCTTTACGGTCACGACCGATCATAGAAGGTAGGCCCAGATATTTACCTGTACCCAAAACAACCTGAACTCCAAGAATGTCAGTGATAGTGATTTTAAGCTCGTTAGGGACATTACGGCTACAATAGATCTCTGATTTTGGCAAACTGATCGCTTGACCCGAGGCTAACTCATAAGGAGTCTGACATACATGACATATAGTTAATACATGAAAATATTAAAATTAATAGTCTTTTTTTATCCTTAAAAAAAAGACAATTTTAATTTGTCCATTGTGCACAATGAGACTGAATATAAGAGATGATTAAAGTTTAAAGATTAGAATAATCTTTTTCTGTATGTATTTGCAGAGGAATTACGAAACAGATCAAGGCAGGAGAGAGAAGAAAATAAAAAACCGGAAGATGCAATTGAAAAAAAAGATACAAAGGACACAGCTTATTTGATTGCAGCAAAACATGGCATAATCGAAATGATGCGTGCACTTGAATCTAAATTAAAAAGTGTCATCCATGAAACTAATTCAAACAATGAAAATGCATTGCACTTGGCAGTGAAGCATAAACAATCACATGTTGTTGAGGGGCTTTGCAAGAGTTTACCCGTGGAAATCTTTTATAGCTTAAGTCTAGGAGTGGATCACAATGAAAACACCATTTTACACTTGGCTGCATATTCAAGCAAGGACAACGAAAACTCTTGGAAGGTATCTGGTGCGGCCATGCAAATGATGTGGGACATCAAGTGGTATAAGGTACGTATGTTCCTACATACACACATACATACTAGATCAAAAGTCAAAGAACTTTTTTAAAACGACTAAAACTAAAAGTTTGTATATTTAGAGGGGTTAAAAGCATATTTAACTCCTTTATAGTTTCAAACAGTTCATTTATTTCATGTATAAAAATGTAATTTATATAGATATTGAAGGCAAGTGGACAACAAGTTGCGCCACTAATCTTTTTTTTATTAGAAAACGAATTATCTTAAATACAAAGTTTATAGACCTAGGTGACACAACATTGTTATATGCATGACCCTTTAAACTATTTGTAGAAGGTCAACAATATATAGTTCTAGAAAGACAAAAGTGTCAAACGTAAATGATGTAAAAACATGTTGATTGTTAGAACACGTTTTCTCATGTTTGACTCATTTGCTTAAAGTGCATTAGAGAGCTGCTTGTCCCACAATAAAAATCATGGTCACCAATTCCATGAGAGAGATGACCCCATTTGATATGAATTGTACTTATCATACATTTAAAAAATATAGACTAAAGATCACACTAAGAATATTTAATTAATTTCTATATTGATTATGTAAAAAAAGGTTAAATATTAATGAAAAACTCAGTATATATTGGGTTTTTAAATAGAGCAACTATATCAATATATTTTTGGTCAATAAGAGTAGTGTCAGATCCAGCATTTAACTTTACTTATCCATCTAATAAATAATCTTTACTCATGTATCTCTTTAAAACTAGCTAGCGTTAACATTTTTATGTTTTATCTATGTGAATGGTAATTGTATAGTACATTAAAGGACTAGAACCAGAGCATTTCACTCATAGAAGCAACAAAGATGGCAAAACACCAAGTGAAATATTTAAGGAGGAACGCAAAGATCTTCTACAAAATAGCACTCAGTGGTTAATAAAAACAACACAATCATGCTCAGCTGTAGCAGCAATCGTTGCCGGCATCTCCTTCGCAACATTAAGCAGTGTCCCCGGAGGCAATAAGGAAACAGGGAAATCATCATCAGAAGAACGAAGACTTCGATAGAAACTTGCCACTGAAGCTCCTTATTGGCCTAAGTTCTGTCTTCGTATCCATTGTTGCCGTGTTTGTTTCTTTCTGTACCGGCCATTTCCTTACGCTCTCGGATAAATATACCATGGGTGGTATCTTATTTTATATATATGTTCTCATTTGCTTGCCTATCACACTCTATGCACTTGTTCAGTTTCGGTTGTATGTCGATCTTGTTAAAGTTCTTTGGAAGAAGGTGCCACCACCAAATATTAAGGGTGTTAAGTTGTAGAGGTGTTTATTTTATTGTATTGCTGTGTGGATTGAAACTTATGAGTTTGGATTGTACTTGAATAATGTGTCTTGTGTGTTTAATATGTTTAGAGTATTGGCCTGGTGTGGTGTGAATGTTGTGTGATTTGACTCTATTTGTATCATTATAAGGTGTGATAAGAATGATATGAATTTTCTATTGCTTCATCCCATATCTCATAACTAAATTATGAATTTTGTTTTTGGAGAGTGACGTGGGTGGAGAGAGATTGGAGGAGTGGCAGAAAATATGTATAGCCTATCATAAAATTTGTCTTAGTTGATCAATGGTTCAAATGATGAAAATTTTAGTGTTCAATCATGAATCACTAGATACAAATTATAGCATATCATCAATAACAAAGAAAGAACAAGAGATTGTGTACCTCTGAATTAGGTTGATGAGGATAACCGTAGACAACGCTGACAACTATGAGAGGGGTAACTACCCTCATTCCGTCTAGCTCTAGGTTTTCACCATGACATTCAGAATAATTAACCGTCTAATGGGATGACGTTTAAATAGCTAAACGGCTGAGGGCAGGGACCTCTCATTGGGCTTATCTAAATGGTCCAACCCATCACGGTCCATTTAGTTACAAAAGCCCAATCACTCAAATTCATCATATAATTAGTGCTTAACACAATAGACCATAATTTATATTATGACACCGACTTATAATAATTGATTATTGTCAATCCATAATTGATTAATTAAATAATTAATCCAACAATCTCCCACTTGGATGACAATACTCAATTACTGAAAGAATAAAAAATTCACTTGTCATAAAGAATTTAAAATTTAAAATTACATGTATGGTCAAAGCACTAATCATTCAAAAGAGAAGTAAGCTTTAATGCTGCAGAAATTGAATCCGATAGGGAAAACAAATCATACAGATCAAAGACTCACTTTTCTAACAAATGATGAATCTATAGTGACACGCTTGAATTAAAAAGAATATGTCACTAAATAGCCCAAGCATTTTAAAAAATGCTGTAACAAACTCCCACTAACCCAAAATAACATAGACTTAATCAAATCATTATGAGTTACAATACTCATATATATAAGTCTGTGGTTAGTGGTTCAGCCAATGAGTTTTCAATATTACAGAAGTCATATACCCACATAGGTACACGAATAGTAATTACTTATAGGGATAGCCTATTAAGAGAGTGTAATTACATATAGTCAAAATCAATAAATGTTCTACGACATTCAATTAATCCAAGTTTTATAAAAAAACGTGACTATGAAAATCCATAAAAGCAAAATAGGAAATCAATAATCCCCAAATTGGATTAACATAGACACTTAGTTTAAAGAAAAAAATGTGGATTAATGTGGCCACTAGAATGTCAATAACAAAAGAACATTTATGATTATCTCAAATTATAAGTACCACAAAAACACAATATCATACTCGATAGGAGTATTGATATTATACATTGTACTTACTATTTATGACCTCATAAAATGTGGAATGTTGGTAAAACAGAAGCACAATGTATATTTGCATGCCAAGAAATTATTGTGCATATTCCAACAAAATTGACTTAAGCATCCAATTATGATGCTCATTGAGATCGATAGAATTTTAACATATATCTCAATATAATAGAATGAGACTAAAGTTTAAAGTCTCTTAAGTTATGCCATATTTTATAGTGTGCACAAGAGTATATGGCAATAACAACAATAATATTCTGTACACATTTCTCTTGATCTCACATATATATATAAACAAGAGTGAGATTTCTCATTTGAGCTCATAATATATAATATTGTGTACACACTCCCACTGATCCCACATATATATAAACAAGAGTAAGTGGAATTCTCATTAGTGATCACTGATATAAAATATTATAATAATGTAATATTCAACAGTGGGATACTCAATTACTAGTGCAAGATCATCAACATAAGTGGTTATATAATTTTAGCCAATAGAGTTTCATGAACTCAACCACATATTTTGCACATGAGCATAGCAGAATTATTAACACAAGTGGTAACTCAAGGATAATATAAAACCCCTTAAATACATATTTTATCAATGGCATATATCATCAAGAATTGAGTTTCATAGTTAACCACATATTCTGCATTTACAATTAAGGAGAACGTAAATTTTCATTTAAGAATTTTATAACACAAGATCTCCTTTTCACAATTAAAATTCCACAGAATTTTATAAACATAGTAACCGTTATATGACAGAGTATGATGATTATATAAAAATTTATCATCATATGAGTGAGATGAGTCTCTAAAAATAGGATATAAGACTCTATTCACAATTTTAATAACTCACTCAAAACTCAAACGCTACAATTATACTTACATAAATTTGAGAAACAATTAGGTTACAAGCAGCGGAAATACACAAGACTTATATTTTATTATTATTGAGGATATAAGAGAAAATAGTCATAAGCTTCCATAAGTATTAAAGAATAGCAATAACATAATTAATATCTTCAATATAAGTCTCTATTTCATATCTAAAATATGAAAACAAACTAAAATATGAAAACAAATAAATATATTTGTTTATGAGATATAGTTAGTTGACATGTAGAATTTTTCTCACTTATGTTAAGTAATGTCATACCGATAGGGTATGTCCATCACGTTACAGAATACATAGCAATGATTCTCCCACTTGATAGAGAATAGACAATGATAGTTGAATTAAAAAGGTTTGAAAGATATTTTAAATAAAATATTCAACTATTTCTCTATCACAAAATGATAAGTTAAGTAACGTCACACCGATAGGGTATGTCCGTCACTCACATAACAAAGGGATAGTAGCAATCCGATATATTATATATATATATATATATATATATATATATATATATATATATATATAAACACATTTAGGTAGAAATTTAATTCAAAATGTAATAATATTGGATTGCAAAATTTATACAATTTTCTACATGTCTTTTAACAAAGTAACTTACTTATATTAATCTCATTCAAGGATCTTAACGATAATAAGTAAGAACTATATCATCACAATGTACCATTCTTATGTCTTACAAAATTTAAACATTGATTGAGTATTCTAATTATAATTGACATAAGTATAAACATTTTAGGTACATTGAATAATAACAATTATATTAATAACAACACACCGATAGGGTATGACTGTTACCAATATAATGTTAATCTATTTAACAAAATTTGCATAATTGTACCCACGATAGGTGAGATTACAATTATACAAATAAATAATGTTTATGCTTAAGAGAATATGATACAATAATATCATGCATAAACAATTATACTTAAATTTACTCATCTTCGGTCATATTCAAATGATAGAAAAATGCGCTTAACAATATTTTAAATTAGCACATCATAAATATGACTTTAGAATTTCTTTTATATGAAGTAGTATAATAACAAAAATTGTTATTTGTAATAGAAGTGTGTCAAATAGTTTTCTAATTTATCCAGAAAAGAACTCTTAGAATAAAATTTTTCAATACTCCCACTATAAATTAGAAAAAAACACAAATACAAAACGGAGCATTATAGTAAGGAAATAGTATATAACAACAGAGTTCTGTTTAGAATATTCTGAAAAAGGATTTCACTTCTATATAGGATATCATAATTGCACAACAAAAGAGAAGAAGAACTAAATTTCTTCATATGTGCAATAATAGGCAATAAGTCACAAGAGGATAAAATAATTAAATAACAACTTACCTCGCAGAGTGTGACGTTCATCCTTATACTTAGAGCCACTGAATTTTGATGACTTAACGAGAATATCTTATAATATAGTCATCTCAAAATAATCATGAATAGAGAATAAGTCATTATAACTAAACATATATAAGACTCTAATTATAAATCAATATGATTTATATAAGAACTTAGATATAAGGACGATACATATTTTAAAAATTGCCTCAATTCTCAATAAGTTGTTTTGATAATAGTTAACAGATAAACAACAAAGAGGCGTACAAACTTTAATTCATAATTAGAATTTTAGCATAAAAAATGCAACAATGCATTATTCACTATATATAAAATATATATTTTAATATTATTATGATCCAAATATTTAATTACAGCAAGACACATAATTATGTTTGTCACAAAATTTAGAGTAATAAACTACGAGTCTAGATTAGAGAGTATAATAGAAAGCATAATGTATATTAAAGAGAAATATGTCAATTTTAGATTCAATTAATATAAATGACATATATAATATACAACTTACTATACTCATTTTGAAAACGAAATATTATTAAGACCCTTTAAATCAATTTGTGACAAGAATCAGGAACAAGTGTCTAAGTTCAAATATGTCGCCAAAAGAATGATCAATTAGTGAACTTTGGATCTTTATGCTAAGACAATATGAATTAAAGAATATATTAAATTCAATAGTTTAAGCTCAAATATTGAGAATATATGTTTTGAAGAGAAATTATCCTCAACGATCCTTTTAAGATTTGACAAAATTTTGAAACCCACAAATCAAGAATATATATAGTATAATAGTAAAGTTGTTCTTGACAAGACAAATAATTTTGAGGTTATCAACAAATCTCAAAATATATATAGAATATATGATGCAAGAATATAAGTTTGAGTCTAAGAATTTTCACAATCGTAACACTTTAAAACTAATTCACATAAGTGTTATTACCATAAAAGAATATTTTCTCATAGGATATTATAGACTCAAATCTAATGAATATATGATTTAAAAGGTATATGATTCTCATATCAATTTACATCAAAAAATTAGAAATTTAAATCCCAAATTTTAAGGGTATAACATAAATCAAATCTTCCGAATATTTTGGGTACAAGAGAAATTATATTATTATCCCAAAATAATATAATATTTACTAGTTAATTAGGGATATAAAATTCCTCATTGACACATCAATCTCAAGTTTGAGAGAGTGAGATTTCTCAACAAAAAAAAAAAGGGTCAAACAAGAATAAGGAATATTCATATAATTTTCGCACAAAAATTGTGAGAATATAATTTAATTATCCCCAAATAATAACATATAAAACATCTTCGGGGTCATAAAATTCCAAAATATTTACCAACATGTGTAGAATAATAAGTAACCATTATTTGGTAAATAATACATGAAATTTGGAATTTTCTAGCCCCATAAAGCTGAAGCGCGCGTGGCTATTAGCAAGTTGTTGTTTTTTTTTTTTTTAAATATATAAATAAACTGTCTTCTTCGCCCGGAAAAAAGAAACGGGTCGTTTTGACCCGCGATTTGACCCGCACTGATCCTAGCGCTATTCTCAACGAAATTCATCAATTTTTATATCGATTTGATCGAAATTGGGAGAAGGGAAGAACCCATGTATCGATTTTGAGGAATATCGACCCATTCACAGAATGAAAATTAGGGTTCATAGCAAAATTTAGATTCAAATTCGATTGGAATTGGGTTTGCTTTGGAAACAATCGATTTAGAGAATTCCTCATTCGATTTCATGAATCATTAATACAATAGTGAGAAATCTTGGATTGTAAATGGGGTTCATGGTTTAAATTGAAGATGACTTGTTTATATGATAGAAAACATGGTTTACCACTATATAATTTGAACCATAGCATAGAACAAAACAAATTTGGTACACAACACAGTGGCGTACGTACAACATGCATAGAACCCAAAAAACAATTTGGCAATTTGGATAGAGAATTAAAACCATACGATAGGGTTGGTAAATTTGCACAACAACTAACAATACAAGGGATGCATGTTACGATTGAAAAGTATAGCCATAAAGTGTATCTATTTGGCTCTGATACCAATTGATGAAAATTTTAGTGTTCAGTCATGAATCACTAGATACAAATTATAGCATATTATCAATAACAAAGAAAGAACAAGAGATTGTGTACCTTTGAATTAGGTTGATGAGGATAACCGTAGACAACGCTGACAACTATGAGAGGGGTAACTACCCTCATTCCGTCTAGCTCTAGGTTTTCACCATGACATTCAGAATAATTAACCGTCTAATGGGATGACGTTTAAATAGCTAAACGGCTGAGGGCAGGGACCTCTCATTGGGCTTATCTAAATGGTCCAACCCATCACGGTCCATTTAGTTACAAAAGCCCAATCACTCAAATTCATCATATAATTAGTGCTTAACACAATAGACCATAATTTATATTATGACACCGACTTATAATAATTGATTATTGTCAATCCATAATTGATTAATTAAATAATTAATCCAACATCAAATTGATGAGTTTAAGATGAACTAATCTTTTCATTTCTCCAAACTATACGAACCCACAAAGACAATGAAGTGGACTTGTCCATCAACGATTGAAGTTATGTTCAAATCCTTTACTTTCACTTTGAGCCACCAATACTCTTGAATTTTGATCAATTAATGATCAAAATTTCAACATTGATTTCGTTATAAACATATTTTGGCTTCACATTGGCAACCTATAAACCACAAAATTGATAGAATTGAGCAATGTTGTTACTTGAGATGGCACAAAAAATACCTAACCAATTCAAAGTGACACCTTTTTTTTAGAGACAAATCACAATCAAACAAAATGTAATTTAAATTTTCCTCAATACTACAATCATCAATGCACAGACATGAATCTCAATTTAAAATCCCACGGTTAAATAAATTACCCTTCTTCAAAAATATCTTTAAAATAAAAGACCAAATAATCACTTTAGTACCTGACTCTGCACCTCACTGTCACAAAGGTCTATATGACTCGGGATTAAATACAAAGAAGTCTCTGACTCTGCACTTCCGTTATCACTTTAGCCCTGACGTTAAATAATTATGTTAAGTGATGTTGTGACACATGTTTTACGATGACATGCCATTTGATGTGTCACATGGATTAAAGTTAAAATAGAAAATAGTCACTTTGGCATATCCCCAAATTAAATTTCAATTCCCTAAACGTCATATAATTCTATCTTTTTTTTCAAAATTGTTTTTTTTTTTTTAACTTATGAAGGTGTAACATTGACGCTTACTTTTTTTTGTTCAGTTTAATTGTGCGGGTAATGAATAATTTGTTTCTGTCTCAAAGATGAGTTAAATTTGTTTATGGGAGCTAATTAGACTCTTTGCTTCCAAGACATTCTTGACTCTTGATATTAGGATTGGTGAAGGTTATGGTCTAAAAGCAGCAACTGAGTGGTGATTAGTATGAAAAATGTTAATTTTAAAATGTATATTAAGTTGGTAGTAGATGCGTTGAAATACACTCATAAATACTTATAATCATATATCTCTCTCTTTAGTTGTTCAGTGTATAGACGGCTTATTCGTATGTGTTGATGAGATTAAGGCGAATGTATGTTCTCCTTCTTTTATTAATTTTTCTTGGTATATTGACGAAATAGCAAACCTATTATAAACTCACCGTCTTTTATTACCTTTATCTTGCTTATATATGATCAACTTCGAGAAAGAAAAAAAAACTCTGTTCCTGTTTATAAGTAGAAATGAAACAAAGAATATAGATGTATTTAGTATAAATAAATTTAAAAAAAAATATCAATGATCGGGGATTAAAGTGATAATTTGTACCATATTATCACTTAACAGAATTATTTAACGTCAGGGACTAAAGTGATGACGGAAGTGCAGAGTCAAGGAATTTTTTGTATTTAATCCTAAACCAGTGACCTTTGTGAGAGCGAGTTGCAGAGTCAGAGACTAAATAATTATTTGCTCTAAAATAAATCACCCTTAGTTGGTATCATGTTATGTAAGAATCTTTATGAAAATAAGGACATCTTCAAAGGAACAATTTTGTTCCAAACCTATGTTGACATTGAGATCTTTTTCTCTAAACCTTGAGATAATAACTTGTAAGCAACATTGACAACGTAATTCTTGTTGTGAATTGACCTCGAGAACCACATGTTAGATACATAACATGCAACTGAAAATTATCCACCAAAGCACAACAATCAAGCACCAAATATTGTTCTTAAACAAAAAGTTATCTTTTCCACCTCCATCACACTTCGACGATCAAGTCAGTAAGCGTTTTGGGTGATAGAGGTATCTAGGGTGAAAAATGAGTGTACCTGAATCAATTCCTTGAGTAAGCCTTTACCGGGTAGGTTAAGGATTTTGGTCCTTGTCCCTGAGGGATACTTGAAGGAGATTATGGAAAGTCACCAATAGATCTGGCCTGGATAATCCATATCTTTTTTTTTTTACGGGGCCTTGATCCAGTGATATTTAGAACAAGAAAGGGGGGCTGAATTGAGTTGGATTTTTCAAACTTTTACCAAGTGTTTGTGAAAACGATTCAGAGTCTGAAGCAAAACAGTGTTTGTTCATAGCGTTAAACAGAGTTAAATGTAGCGGTATAAAATCAAACAAACGCGCGCGCACACACACACACACACACACACACACACACACAGAGAGAGAGAGAGAGAGAGAGAGAGAGAGAGAGAGAGGGAATTAGAGAGAGAGAGAGAGAGCAGGGCAATTATACGGGTTCCTACTACAAACCGAGAGTAGTCCGGTCCCTTGCACTTCAGAGGAATTTCCATTATAATCTTACATATTACAAGTTGCTCAATCACATAAGCAAGAGACTTCATTTGCACAATCACACAAGAAAGAGACTTATATGGCTCATTCACTCAAGAAAGAGACTTCTACAATCTAACTTAGTCAAGTAAAAAGTTTGTTGGAGTTTACACTTGATATACAACTATAGGTGTAATACAATAAAGTTCAAATGGACTCTGACACTAAAAAATTTCTAAGAAATTTTTTAAGTGCTTGTGCGCTATTAATTTTGATAGAGTAAGAGCACTTGTAAACTTCAGAGTATTATATTTGTTCTTAAACTGCTCAGGTCCTTATATAGGATATATTATGAGAGTCGTTGTTGAAGAGTGTCAGCTCATCAAAAGGCTGATGTTGTTGTGTAGTCATTCGAAATTCCTTTGCTTCAAATAGAATCTGTTGCATTCTCTTTGTCTTTGAATTTCTTTGTTTGTTTCTACACGTGGTCTGAAGAAAACAAAATGCACTACTCATAGTCAGATAGTGACATTCCTTCATAAGACAACAAACTAGTTCAGAGTCTTCAACTTCTCATGTCACCTTCAAAGGCTTCATTTCTTCATCGATATCATTAATAAATAAATAAATATATATATATATATATATATATATATATATATATATTCCTAATCCCAATAGATCAAACATGTAATCATACTTATATCTAATCCTAATTAACATTGCTAATGATTTTGCAAACCCTAAACCTAATTAGTTTTGGCGCCAAGTAATGTTGGCCGTTGATTTCCATCATAACATATCTCCACACATTCCATTAAATATATCAGACTAGGCATGGCAATGGGTACGGGTGGGGACGGGTATTACCTTCCCCATCCCCATACCCTATTCTCAAAAACTTACCCGTTACCCTACCCATACCCAACGGGGATGAGAAATTGAATCCCATCCCCGTCCCCGACGGGTTCGGGGATCCCATCCCCATCCCCGTACCCATAGTGAATATTTTTTAATAAAAAAATTATCAAACCAATAGTACCAGAAACAAAGAAAAAAACCCCCAAAGCAATACCATCAGTAGAATGCTCAACAGCAATACCAAATAACAACATCAATAATGATTTCTTTTTGTTTAAAGATGTATCTGACTACAATATTGTTTGTCACAAAATTATGAATGAAAATGAGGAACAAATAAATTGTATCTATATCCCCCACCATTAAAGGGGAAAAGAAGAGAATAGTGAAAGTAAGGAAAGAAAACAATTTAGTTTATACAGAGCCGTAGTTGGTTCCCATGGAGCAAATACACCTTGAAGTACAACTCCATCTGGAAACTGAATCCTAATAATAGTTCTTGTGTATCTCCTCTTCGCAGCTTTAGCTTGCTTTTCTTTAAGTGACTTTGGGATTAAAAGCTGAGACTCTTCAATCTTTTTTCTCCTTAACTCAGCTTCTCTTCTCACCTCTTCAGCCGAACGTTTGTAGAAGGAATCTTGTAGCTCAATTCTAGCTGCAACACTTTCAGAGACAGCAAAGAAGACCTTTACCT
Source organism: Medicago sativa (assembly GCF_051527215.1). Lineage (NCBI taxonomy): Eukaryota > Viridiplantae > Streptophyta > Magnoliopsida > Fabales > Fabaceae > Medicago > Medicago sativa. The sequence continues at coordinate 51,169,190 of NC_140751.1, read as the reverse complement.
GAAAGAGGTAAATTTGAATCAGAAAAGATAGACATAATCAATCTAAAGAACTAAGTAGTATATATTTCATAAAGTACTTAAGTGGCAAACTATCAAGAAAGCCAATGAGTCATTGAGAGAATGGAATGAATGAAATGAGCAGCACTGCGCGTTGAGAGAGAATGCAGAACAGAAAGCAATTTCGGCCGCTGGACTGGAGGAATGAAATAGATCTAGGGTTTTGTTCTTGTGTTTCTATTTATATAAAAAAAAGGGGTAAAAAAGTAATTTTATACATTCGGGTAGGGTATGGGTATGGGTTCGGGGTGGGTACCTATATACCCGTTACCCGTCCCATACCCGTGTTTTGGAATCGGGGAAAACCCATACCCATACCCAAACCCAGTCAAAGCGGGGAAAACCCGTCAACTTTGGGTGGGTATGGGCGGGTACCCACGGGGACGGGTATTGTTGCCATGCCTATATCAGACCCTTATGGCCATATCTCACTTGCTTTGGGTGCCAACTGCATCACAGCCGTTAATCTATGTCCCTAATCGATCAACGTTCCTTCAAATTTGAATGAGATTTTCTCGCCCCATCATTTTGTATGTTTCCAAAGCCATATTATAATTATTCCAATGCACCATTTCATTCACCAAATAAGTCTTTTATATTTCCAACACGCATCTCAATTAGCTTTAGGATCTGAATGGTGCTGCATAACTATCTCATATCATTGGAAACATGTACCCATCTCATCCTCTTCACTCTCCAAGGAAAAAAATCAGCGTGTACATTCTCTCTCTCAACATAGCCCACACCTTCTCTCAGTTGATTCTTCATTAACCTTCTTGAATGTTCTCTACTTCTCTGCCTCTCTCCGTTTTTTCCTCCTTATCTTTTCAAAGATTACTCTCATCACTCTTTACATCCAATTTCCTTCTTCAATTCAATTCATTGCTGGCTGTTAAGTGAAAGGGTCCTGAAAAATAGCTTAGGTTATTACCACTAATTGGCTACTTTTTGTTTTATTTTCCTTTTTTGTAATTTGTTTCAACTAATGGAAGCTGTTGTTTTCGTTTTTCAGAATTCTTTTCTTACAAAGGGATGATGGAAGGTTTATTTCTATAATAGCGACAACTCGATGACTGCATTATAGGATGGATAGGCCAAAGGTAAACAATGGTTGTTTAACTATTCTTAATTATGTCTTTAATTGGTTTTTATTTTGAATACGAACAACTCATTATAGTTCAATACATTGAATCATTCATTTTGGTTTTTAAAGTGACAGATTTTTATTTTATGGCTAAAATAGATTATTTACATACATATTTTGTTAAGTGCAATCTAATAGACATTATTTTGGCTGAGTAGGTAGAGTAGAATATCGAAGTGTTAGCGTGACGGTGGTATCTTGAAAGAGTTAGTTTTGTGCATAATTTAGAGTTGTTATTTTGGAAATCTATTGTGTTTTCCCAGGTATTATGGCCTATGAACTGTTGTTGTACAACAGAGTTTTCTGTTGACATAGATGAATTTATTTTTTTCTTGGATTTTGATCCGTCTCCACTTGATCCAGTTGCAGCTTAGCGGCTTTTATTCTACTATTTGCTCTGGTCTGCAAGTTCTATAGTTCAGAAAAATTATTTTTAAATTATATTTATGTTGGTTGTTTGTTTGATGTCACTGTGGTTGCAGGTTGCAATCCTATGTTATTTTTTCCCCTTATTTTATGGATAGTGGTGTGGCTAGGTTTGAATTCATACGCTGAAGATGATGAAGAGTGATGCTTTGATGAGAAGATGAAATTTGGACAGGTTTCTTTTCCCTCCACGTATTTATTTTTGTTGTTATGATTTCGTTTTTTGATCATTTTGTCTCATTTTGTTGTGAGTTTATGTTAGGCATTTTATTTTGTCTCATTCTGTTTTTGGTAGGCAAATTCAACATTGTGAAGCTTGAAAGAAGAATGACTATATATGCAGCTTGAAAGAAAAAAGATACAATTGGAAAATAAAAGAAGAATTATATCATATATTTTAGGCTTTATGTGTAGTTCGTGAGATTGATACCGATGTCCGCAAAATTTTATGTAAAGTTTCTAAACCTTTGCTCTTTAATCATTATGTCAACTATTTCTAAATCTTTGCTCTTTAAACTTTTTGTTTTTCTACTACTTCGTTAGTTATTTCATCTATTTCTTGCTTCATTTCCTCTATTTCATGCTTCTGATTGAGTATCATCCTATTTTTGTTGAATTATGCATTAGCCTTAGTTAGCATAGCTCCAAAATATATGCTTATGGAATGTGTTTCTTTATTTTCATATCCAGATGTGTGCTTAACTATTTAGAGCTGGTTGAAGGTAATTTTCTGCATAATTTGGAGCGAGATCGAGGTGATTTTCTGCATAATTTAGAGCTGGTTTTCGGCATGTGGACTAAGGTAGTGCAGCAGCAGTGTTTTGGTATTGCAGCTGCTACGTAGTGGCATTTTTTCCTCCCCGTGTTCTGATTTTTTCTCTTTGTGTTCCAGCTGCACCGTATCGGTTTTATTTTCTTCTCTTTGCCTTTGTCTTCATGCGTTTTGGCTCAATTTACAAAAAATTATTGTCTTTTTAACTGGCTGTTTGTATTGTTCTCCTGTTGCTTTTTCCAGAATAGGTTGTTGTAGTTTGGCTCTTTAGTGTAGTTGATTTTGCTTTGTTTTCTTTGGGATTGTTTCTTATGTTCTCTTGGTTCTTATTTTCTTGGGTTTCTATTACTGCTACTTCATAACTACTGTATTTCATGTTGTCTTTTTATATTGTTCATTTAAATTTTATGTAGTGTCAACTATAGGTAATCCTTAGTGGGTTAATTGTTGTGAGCAACACATCAAGAAAGCAAATTTAGGACATAGTACATGGCCATTGAAGAACTGCTTGGGGCTGCTAATTGCATGCTTAATTTGTGAGTATAAGTTTGGAACTATTTGTTGATTGTAATTTTATCAGTGTAAGTCAACTGATAAAGGTTAATCAATAATCACTCTCTTTCGTCTACAATATTTTTTTAAAAGTCTACAATTTTTTTCTCTGTTATAAAGGTTATTCATCCCTTCATAGATTTATCAAAGATCATATGCTATGGATTTTGAACAACTCAGTTGGACCAAGCATGGCTCATTCCATATCAATTTAAGACTACAAGTGTCTTTTATTTTTCTATGCTTAATTGAAATAAATGTGCCCCTGTTGGTAGTTATTTTAAATGTTGTAGAAATGTGAAATTGAACAGCAAGAAGACAATTTATCAATCTAACAATTAAAGTCTTTGTAAAATCAAGGATCAAATATTCTGCAGCGCGCTATAAATGTATGTTGATTGCAAGTTGCAACTATATCAGTTTGTTTTGAGTTGTAAGTAAAAAGTAAATATTGGGATTTTGAGTATATTTTGGCCATTTTGATCAATTTGTAAGGTATCAACCACTGTTTGAAAGTTCTTTCTTTGCTTGGTTTTATGATTTTTCAAGGAGCATTACTTTGTGTAGCTAATTTAGATTGATTTTGTATATCGAATCGTTGATAGAGCTATTCATTTGTTGCACATGATTTGGCAGATGTGGCGTGTATTTATATACGTTTCGGACTGGTGTGGCGCCAACATGCCTTGAAAATTATAGGTATCTCAACCAAGAATATGCATAAAGGAATTGGAAGCGCTAAACACTTCAACAGACAAGAAAGTACACTTTATGGCATATGTTGATGGAAGTGGTAGAGATTTGATGAACGTTAAAACAACTTAGGGGACTGATGTTGATATTTACTATAACAAAGGTTTGAAGTATGGCAATTTGTGAAAAGTTGTAATGAGTATTGTAATTGGTAGTGTTGGCACAATTATGCTGTCTCCATACTTCTTTCATTAGTAATGTTAATTTTTCATTAAATAGCCAGGTTTGAATGCAAACTTGATTATTTATTTACAATCAAACAAACGCAAACTCACAAGGATGATGTAAACAGAAAGCTTCATAAGAAATCTCTAAAGTGTATGATTTTTGGGATTTGATATTCTTGCATCCAACATCCACTCTACAAAGATAACTCTAAAAGTTGGATCTACTAACTTGATGATAAAAAGTCAATTTTTTTAGAAAACAAAAAGCCTTAACGCTAGCTTCTATCCAAACCTACCAACTCTTCAAACTCAGTTAGATAAAAATTTAGAGTGAGATTTCACAATCTGAACTTCTATCGAATTATGGATCATGTTATTTACTATACATTGTTTTTGAATTGTATTCTTAACGGTAATTTTATCTATATCAATTCATGACAGTAATATATTTTACATATATCTCGCCCGTACGACGCACGGGTGTGTGATCTAAGGACATAAAATATTGAATCGTTTTGTTTTCAATGTAATAGATCGTATTGCAATATATTATCTTCTCCATTGTTAATGTCCCGGGCGGTAGCACGGGTAAAAGTACTAGTTACATCAATATAAGAGAACACATTTTAACAAAGATTAATCACAATTTATAAACTACAATCAAATTTATAGTTATAACAACACAAAAGAATACAATATAACAAGGATTCATTATAAGAATAAATAAAAACACCGGAGGTTAAAGACTTATCGCTACCTACATGAATATACTACCCTTAGATAGAAGAAAACTCCCACGGTTAAATAAATTACCCTTCTTCAAAAATATCTTTAAAATAAAAGACCAAATAGTCACTTTAGCCCCTGAATCTGCACCTCATTGTCACAAAGTTCTGCAAATTGATGAATTAATACGGTTGATTCTCTCTCTAATTTGCTCTTTATGCCTTTTTGTCACTTTTCTCCACAACCCTAGTTTTCCTTTTACCTTTGCTATCTTTTTCTCCGTTTCTTTTGTAACCCTAATTCTCTAATGCTATCCTCTGTGTTTATAGAGACTATTTAGGTTTTAGTAGGTCTGAAACTTTATCCCTTATCTTTTAACAAAATTCAGATCTTATTTATTTTTATTTTCTCATATAAACTTTAGACAGATTTACTATCTGCACCCCACTTCCCTATTCTCACCAAAAAGACTATTTTCTTCTTAAAAATTACTTTCTCTCATTCTCTTTTTAATTAAACAGCTACCATTAATTAAAGCTCTAGTTTAACTAAATAACCCCATCCAAAGATGCCACTAATAATATTAATAATAAAATAATAATGTCAAACAATCAATACTAATACTAAAAATTATATTAATAAACTAATAATAAAAATCATGGTGTTACATTTTCCACCAAAAACGGTGTGGAAAACAAGTAAACATCAACTACTGGTCGTGTCCATGTGCGGGGCGCGTGGAATGGTGTGCAAGGGCGCATGATACATTATGTATTGTTATCCCATGCGTAGGGGCACATGACTCATGTGCAGGGGCGCATGAGGCAGCCCCTCCCGTGCGAATTCTGCAATTTTCGAGCCGTTTTAAAGCGTTCTTCTGTCTTGCAATGCCTTGGAACTTCAAATAAACTTTCTTTACTTTTTATCTTCTTCAAATGTCTTCTAAGAATCATTGAACTTCAATCTTCATATCCTCGATCCTTCACTTGATGTCGTATTTTACCGATTTACATGATTTGTACCTAAAAAGACTCAAAACACCTATGAAGTTGCATGATTTATGATAAAACTGAATTACAACGACTCGAATGAAAACAATACAAAAAATTCCTCAAACCATTGATAAATCATCTGATTGACTTCTAATTTTCCTTCAAATGCAAAGAAAATAACTAAAAACATTATATGTTATTCCATCATCAGAACCCCAAATTTAAATTGTTGCTTATCTTGAAACAACAAAATTGCAAGAAGTTAGAATTTACAGGAATTCGATGATGGAACATACCTTTCAGGATATGGTACTCAGATTGTTACTCTTCGCACGTCCAGACTTGACTAACTTACCACTTCCATGCAACCGGGACACATAGATAAGATACTATTACTTTCAACCACATAGAATTCTAAGATACACATATGTATCTCATAAAACCCGTGGAGTTGATCAAGGGATTTGTCGAACTTCAGACGTCATGTGATTCTACTTTGCTATGAGATTGAAGCAATTCTAAACATAAATTCAAGGTACATATTGCTACACACACATACATATGTCTTTTCAAGGTTATAACGCGGTTTTTTTTTAGGCAAAGATTTTTATAAATAAAAATAAAATGATACAGAGACTGGGGGACATTAAACCTGACCCAGGTACAACCCAAACGGGGATACAACGTGACAATACAAACCATACGATCAACCCTAGTCAATCCTATCAAAACAAACACTCTCACACTGACGCAACCCAGCAAACCCGCGTACGAGCACGAAACCATATTACAAAAAAAGATGTGGAGTGAACATTCGTAAGAATTAAAAAGGGTTTAAAGTAGGCGAATGGATCGAACGCCAACACGATAACAAATCCACGTACCAACAACCCCCTGAACAAATCAGCAGGCATAGGAGCTCTTTCGAACAAAACATTCCGAGATCAATCACATGAACTGAGACAGAAAATAAGACAGTACCGGTGCAGAGGTAGGCTTGACGACTTAAGACCTGCAAATATCAACATACCTGAAAACATCGGAGAATCAAGCACAAGACCACCAACTCAACCAGTTTCAGACGTGTTTGAGCCCAGATCGAGGGATGAGTTCAACACGTTAGTTACCAACAGCCCTTTTTGGTTTATAGAACCAGACCCTTTCGGGTTTACGAAACAAACCACCGCAAAACAATCCAAGTCTGATACCACCCACAGTCACCGATCAGAAACAACTAAAAACAGAAAAACAATAAAAAATAAAATAAAAGCAACCGCCGCTACAACACGAGCAAGAACCGGCGTAACACCAAGAGAGCAGTCTAACAGCAAGCATACCCAACCACAACCAAACGAAAACACTGACCGCGATCGTATAGACAACGACGACTAGCCAAAACACTTCAAAAAAAGAGATCCCATCGAATCATCAAGAGCTGACCCAGAAATCGAACCAAAACAACACAAGGCGGCAGATCTAGCAAGAAAAAAGGGGGCAGCAAACCCAAGGCCGACGGAAAAAGGGTGGTACGACCATAAGAACGGTGAGCACCACCGTCGTACCACCTACATCGTGTCAAAGCGGTTTGGATTTGGGAGTAGAGAAAAGAGAAGGTTGAGGTCAGCTAAGGTTTTAGTGAGGCGAGAGGATCAGATTTTAGAGAGAGAAAGCCTTTTATAACGCGGTTTAGGTTAAAGGTGGAATATATTTGAAAAAGTAGGCTAACAAACATTTTAGAGTTAGTTCCCTAAGGATTCTCTATTTGAAATACTTTCCTTCCAACCTGTAGCTTTTTCAAACCATACTTTTGTTGACTCTTGATTTTTTTTTTTTTTTTTTTTTGTGTAGACCATCATTTTGATGTCTTATATAGATTTTACTTTTTATTTTGATAATCAAGTTTTATTGGTACCCCAACCCAAACTTAAGGTATTGCTAATTCCAAATAGCAACATCAAACTTAATTTCAAATCATGACAAGTATTTCATTTCAAAACTTGTGACATGATTCAAGTCACAGAAGTAACAAAAATAAAATTTGCATGGAGGCTCAAAGTGGTTTCACAAAGTATATAACAATAATAATAAAGGGTGGTTTGAAAGGCTCAAGGTACCAAAACAGTGCCTCGTGTGTATGATAATACAACTGGTAGTCTGTAAAGAGCGACCACAATTTCGAGGAAAAATAACAATCCACATGAAACTCATATAGAAAGAATTATAGTAGAAATAGTGAACTATATATTTGGCTCAAAATCTTTTCAGTTATGCCAATAGTGAATATTTCTGAATCTTCCGCAGCAAGCCTCAAAAGTTATCATACTTCGGAAGTAAACAACCCTATGCTCTTAATGTGGTCTTTTCATCTATCAAAAGAAGTAAGTCATTAGTTAGCGATATTTATATTTAGTAAAATAAAATTAGTATATCTTTTAACTTGTAGTGTGACTTATATTTAAGAATAAACTTTTTTTCACTAAAAGAACGAATAGTTAGAGATACAACTAGTAATTTTCAATCGTAATATTGGTAGTTCAAACTCATTTATATACTCTACTGAACATTGAAGTTAGTTATGCACATGGGGTACCGATATATATTTGTAGGTAACAGTATTTGGAATCATAGGCAAACTCATGTGTAATGACACTTGGTCCTCTTTTTTTTTTTTTTTTTTTTGAACAGCCAAAATATTAAGCAAGGAAAGCACAAAGAGTACTTGTCCCGCATAGGAGGAAAAAGAGTTACAAACGAGAGCCTTATAACGAGCAGCATCTCAGCACCAACCAACAACAACTCACTAAAAAACCCCCTACAAACCAAAACAAAAATAACAAGGTCGAAAAACCAAACCAAACCAAAAACAACAGCAGCTGCTAAAACACCAGAAAACTCAACACCCAGGCAGCCGACACACACCAAAAAGACCAGCTGCAGCAGCAGCAGCACAGACTGCTAATCCCCAACCGACTAACAACACCAAAACAGACCCCGTAGCATTACTAAAGTCACAGAACAGCTGTACTGCTATGCAACCGATGGCAGCCTGCAAAACATCAGCACCAAAACCAGCACAAAACAACAATAACAGATTAACCAGATCACCCACGAAGACAAAGGCGCGGGTTCCAGCACCATTCATAAAACAAACAAGTTGCAATTTTCAGTCTAGACAAGCTCCATTGCCATGAAAACACCTTAATTTGATCCACCAACTCATCCACCCCAATAATCTTATTGTTAAAAATCCAATTATTCCTCGCCTTCCAAACCACCCAAACAACCACATGCCAAATCAACCAAGCACCCCTTCGAAGTTTCTTAGAAAATACCTCCCGCGACCAACACAAAGCATGAATGAACATATTAGGGGGAGTTATGAAATTAAAATCTAACCACCTCATAACCTCCCGCCAAACTTTAGAAACCACCTCACAATGAAGAAATAGGTGAACCGCCGATTCCACCTCCTTATCACAAAAAACACATCGCATAGAATCATCCGTCCCTAAAATTCTTCTCTTTGCAAGATTAACCTTCGTTGGAATCCGATCAAGTAACAAAGTCCATGAGAATGCCAACACTTTTCCAGGTGCCTTACTCCTCCAATTCTCCCGGAAAATAACCTCTTCCACATTAGACATTACACCTTCCGGTAGACTATGATTTTGTAGAAGTAAGAGACGTAACAGAAAAAACTCCCTCCTTATCCGGTTTCCACACCCAAACATCCGGACCTTCCCCCCTAACAATCCCATCCAACCTCTCCAAAAGAGAGTTAACCAGAACCTTTTCCCACTCAAACAGCTCCCGCCGCCAACTCAAACTCCACACACCACCATCCGCATTTGTATTGAAAAAATCGCTCACCTTATCATCCTGAGAAGTAGTGAGTGAATAAAGACGTGGAAAAGCCTCCATTAAAGACGCATTTGACACCCATGGATCCCTCCAAAAAAAAGTATTGAATCCCACTCCCACCTTTCTAACCAGTTATTCTCGAAACCACCACCTTCCTTGAGCTTCCAATCCCATCAAATCTTTCCACCAACGCGATGAGTAGGAAGGCCAAACCTCCCCCATCAACCTACTTATAAGACTCACCATAGGGCCATATTTATCCTCTAAAACATCTTTCCATAGAGCTGGTTCCTCATCAATAAGTTGCCATTTCCATTTAGCTAGTAGGCTAATATTAACCAACTTGATGTCTCTCACCCCAAGCCCCCCTTTACTTCTAGGTTGACAAACCTTCCTCCACTTCACCCAACAAATCTTCCTTCTATCCCCCACACCTCCCCAAAGAAACCTCCTTTGGATAGCTTCCACTTTTTTAATCACCTTGACCGGCATTTTCAAAAAAGAAAGATAGAAAATGGGTATAGAATTTAACACCGAATTTAAAAGGACAATGCGTCCTCCTAAACTTATGTATTTATTTCCCCAAGAATTAAGCTTAGAACTAATCCTCTCCAATACCGGTTCCCATGTCGACAATTTTCGCGGATTAGCTCCCACCGGTAAACCCAAGTACATGAATGGAATCGAACCCACCTTACAATTTAAAAAAGACGCAGCCATCCTCAAAAAATTTGTCGAGACATTCACACCGATAAGGCTACTTTTATGAAAATTTACCCTTAATCCCGACACCAATTCAAACCCTCTTAATAGCGCCTTAAGAGTCCAAAGATTCTCTACCGTAGCCTCCCCAATACACAAAGTATCATCCGCATATTGCAAATGAGAAATCACCGTACCACCTCTCTTAACCTCAAACCCCTTAAATAGATTCTGATTTACCGCATTCCGCATGAGACCACTAAAACCTTCCGCCACCAAAAGGAAAAGGAAAGGAGCTAATGGATCCCCTTGCTTTAAACCCCTCTTGATATCTATTTCTTCCGTTGGGCTACCATTAACAAGGATAGACATACTACCCCCAAACACACACGCCTTCATCCAAGCAATCCATTTCCCCACAAAACCCATCCTCCGAAGCATGTACTCCAAAAAACACCACTCTACCGAATCATAGGCTTTCTCGAAGTCCACCTTTAGCATTAAACACTCATGTTTCCTCAATCTCGCAACCTCCACCACCTCATTCACAATAAACACACCATCCTCCAAATGTCTCCCTTTCAAAAATGTCGATTGCGAATTGGAGATAATAGGATTCATAACCTTAGAAAGTCTTCCAGCCAAAACCTTCGCAAGAATTTTATAAATACAACCCAATAAAGAGATCGGACGAAATTCTTTAAGAGAAAGAGGACTTTTCACCTTAGGGATAAGAGTAACAAAGTACGATAAAAGACTCCTCGGAAACACTTCATTTGCATGAAATTGATCAAAGAAGATCCTCACCTCATATTTGATAAGATACCAAAATTGTTTAATAAAGGCAAAATTAAAACCATCCGGACCCGGGCTTTTATTACCATCACTCTCCTTAACCACCAACTCTATTTCCTCCAAAGAAAAGGACGGCACAAGGGACAATTTATCGGCCTCGAAAATAGCAACAAATTCCACCTCATCTAGTTTAGGTCTTTCCCACTCCTCACTCGCCACATGAGCCCTAAAATAGTCAACAACCGCCGTCCTAATTTCATTCCCTTCAAACACCCAATCATTACCCACTTTCAAAGCTTTGATACCGTTGCGATGAATTCTACTCTTTACACAATTATGGAAGAATTTTGAGTTCGCATCTCCCTCTTTGAGCCATTTAGATCTAGATCTTTGGAAAAGTAAGGCCTCTTTACTCTTCCATAATCTCCAAAGTTCTCCGAACTTAACTTTCCGCACTTCCACCTCTTCATTTGACAACAAACCAATTTCACTTTTCCCATCAAGCTCCTCTATCTCATCCCTTAACAAGTCTAAACGCCTCTGCATATTCTCATATTCCACCCTATTCCACTCTCTAATATCCTCCTTCAAAATTTTCAACTTTGATTTTAACACAATACCCATCCACCCTCCTTCCCCTTGTCTCCTACACACCTCTTCCACCACACCCTTAAACTTTTTATTTTCCAACCAATGATTATTAAATCGGAAAGGCTTTGGACCCCAATCGGTTACATCACCTTTTAACACCAACGGACAATGATCGGAAACATCCCTAGCAAGGGCCCACAAAGAGACATTTCCCCAATATTCACCCCATTCTTCCGAGATAAACGCCCTATCTATTCTACTCATTGATTGGCCATTAGAATTAAATCACGTAAACTTCCTCCCAACCAGATTCACATCCTTCGCCTCTAAAGAGTTCACCACTACATTAAAAAGTTCTATTTTCCTTCTAAGATCAGCATTGATCCCCCTATTCACACCCCTTCTTTCGTCCCTATGAAGAACCAAATTAAAATCCCCGATAAAGCACCATGCTCCAACCCCCAAAGTACTCCTCACCCTGACAAGTTTTTCCCACAACCGTTGTTTACCCAACAAATAACATTTAGAATAAACATTTACCACCAAACATCTTCTTTTCAAAGGACCCCATTCCAAACAAACACCAACAAGGCTCTCGGCAACAAAAGAAAATAAAAAAGTAGCAGAAGATCTACGCCAGATAGATAATATACCTCCACTATTGCCCACCGAAGGAAGACACGCCCATTGAAAGTCATCGTCACACCATAAATTACGACAAACCGCATCTGAAATCACTTCCATTTTAGGCTCTTGAATTGCCAAGAAATCAACATTTTGTCCTATCACCAATTCCTTAATCTTTTTCCGTTTCAACGCACCTCCTAACCCTCTAGCATTGAAGGACAACACTAACATAAATAACCTTCCTTCATCTTCCTATTGACTCTATTAACCACATCAACATCTTCGGACACAACCAATCTATCCACCATTTTACCATCTGGTAAGGTAAAAGTGACACCATCATCCTTAGCAACCTCCAATAAATGCTCCGCTTCCGCCTTTTTTCTTCTCAGATCGCCCATTAAAGAGATTTGAGTCTCCGGAACTATCGAAATTTCTTCCTCGAATAACACATGAACACCTGAACCCGATCGCAAAGAGCAGCCCACTACCGGCGCCTCGATCACATTCTTCCCATTGAGCTTATGAGGAATTCTTTCTTCTACAACACCTTTCACACGCTGTTTAGGCCCTTTAGAAACAATCTCCTTCATATTAACACATCTTGTTGCACCCTTCGTTAAAGTCCCTTTCTTTGGTTTCTTAAACCCCAAATTAGCTTTAGGAACCGCTAAATTAACCTCCCTACATTCAGCATCAGTCGAAATAACCACAGGAGCAAGTTCCAAAACCGGCCCAAGTAGAAAAGGCTCAATAGGTGCAGCATTGGGCCGGGTCGGATTGTGCTTGGTATTATTAGACCGGGTCGGATTTAAAACAGGGTCACAATTAATATTATCCAGTCCAATATCAATTTCAAAGATTTTTGCTCTCCACCCAGCACTTTTCGCTCGCGCCCTGCAACCATTCCGAAAATACCCCTGCGCTAGTTAACTATCGCAAGTGTAAAAAAAGGGTTCAAAAACGGGACTTAAATTTTACACTTGCGTGACTTAAGTCACACTGCGTGTGTTAACTCACGCAGAAATTAACACTTACGTGAGTTAACTCACGCAGAAATTAATACTTACGTGAGTTAACGCACGCATCCAACAAACCACATAAACATTCATCACCACCATCACGTTATACCATCATCACAAATTCACAACTAATTTGTTTACACTTGCAACTAAACATCACCACAACTCTGTTTTTTAGTGAATCTTTCATATGAATCAAATTTTATCCATTCTCTTCATAGCAAGCGCTATTGTTTTGGAATCATGGTTCGATAACCATAAAAAATTCAAAACCATGGCTTCAGGACAAGCAATTACAGATTTGGGTTTTTAAACATATGGAACCATAGATTTCTTACATTTAATTCTGCAACAAATTGAAATAAGAAAGATATGAGCTTTGCATAAAGCAATTTCAAATATGAGTTTTTACTAAAAATTGAATCTATGGCTTCCAAGTATAGCTTTGGTCCCTCGCTTGTGATGTTTGCTACAAACAGATATGAGTTTAATGAAGTTTGATGTGAAGATTTTTGGGTTAACTCACGCTGAAGATGAACAGAAAGAAACTATTCTTTCTCATCATAGTGAAAGGTTGCGTGAGTTAACTCACGTAAGTGTTAATTTCTGCATGAGTTAACACACGCAGCGTGACTTAAGTCACGCAAATGTAAAATTTAAGTCTCGTTTTTGAACCCTTTTTTTACACTTGCGCTAGTTAACTAGCGCAAGGGTATTTTCGGAATGGTTGCAGGGCGCGAGCGAAAATTGCGAGGTGGAGAGCAAAATTCAATTTCAAAATCCTCACTAACTACAACTTGGTCCACATACTGTAACTTGGGTCGGTGGAGTTTAGCATGGGAAAGAGAAGTTCTTTGCCATCATGGGAAAATTGAACCACAACCATAGATTTAATAGTTTTTTATTTGGATGGCTTAGATTTGTGACCTGGTAATGGTTGTAACTTATTGCTGGGTATTGTAAACTAAAGCAGTGGACCCCACCCACAGAATTAAATAACAATTTCTCATTTGTTTGATTTATTTATTTTTGATTTTAGATCATGGGGTTTTGGCTTCAGTACTCCAATATTCTCAATCAAAACATCATGTTCTGCAATTCAAGTCAATAACAAGAGTTCATATTTTTCTTCTCCAAGTTTCAAGATATATGCATGCTTCTTCATATTTTTCTGCAATTGCTAGTTGAAAACAAAATAATTCTTCCATCTCTACTACTTTGTCCTTTTTGGTTGTGGGTTTAGAATTAAATTTCCTTTTATGATTCACACGATTTTAGAAACTATGAACAGAAGTTAAAGATGGAAAGTAAGTTGTGACAAATTGAACTAAAATAATTATGGAAAAAAATGGCATTCAAATCTTTTTCAAGAGGAGTTTTCCAAATATGAACATTGTTTGTGGTTGTGGTTTTCCAGACGAAATTTGTGGCAGATTTGATGGGTTTTGGCTGATGTTATAGCAATCTCTAACCAAATTCGAAAAAATTCTTATATGATGGGTTTCACATCTGAAGTTTTCCTTGAAACTATAGTTGAAGAGTTTACTTTGGCTCAAAAAGCTTCTTCCCTGGGTTTTGTTATGTTATGTATTTTAACCAAAACCATGAACATAAATGATTGATGACCAAGTATTATCGGTTTCTTCAGATGTATTGGAAAGAAGTTATACAAAAGGGTGAGGGGTAGTTTGTGTTGTTGTGAGAGAATGGAGAGGTACACTAGTAAAGATACTGTTTAACATTAAAAAATGCAAACTCATGATTTTTTTTGTTTGGCCACAACCGGTTGGCAACAAACACGTGTGCTGCAAAATCTCATTTTCCCATCATGGGAAAGAACTAGGCGTTCCTAGGCTAAACGCCACCGTAACTTATCCCTCACACTTGTTATTTGACGAGAAGATTCCTCATCAACTAGAGGGTCCACTAAACACACAAGTTGTCCCCCATTTGGTAGAGTCTTTACATTACTTTCTGCCAAAGCTCCATTATCAAGCTGCACTCCAAAAAGGTTGCAAAGAATAATACATTTTCTCTCCCACTTTGCCCTTTCCACCTCATCACTGTGGGACCCATCAACTTCTTCTTCCTCAACCTCCTCTGTAACATCTTCCTCCGATGCTTCTTCGCCGGAAAGACTACCACCGGATAGAATACCGTGGCTAGCTTCCCCTAAAACCACCTTCGTCCTTCTCAAAACGTCCTCTTCCCCCCTATAATTTGAATCTTCGGACACTTCTTCTTCCTCCAACACCTCTTCAAAAGCTTGTGATTGATCTTCCACCACCCACACATTAAACTTAGCTCCCATCACCTTCATACACACCTTTTTATTAATAAAACCAAATAGTTTAGTTGAAATCAAAAGCCTAACCACATCCATCCTTTTCCTCTCAGCAGTTGCCACATCAAAGTCAACAAATTCACCTATCAAAGTCAACAAATTCACCTCTTCTTGAAATGACACATAAAAGTTTCCTAATTACATGAGTAATGTACATCTTCAACAACCAAAACAAAAATCTAAATTACGTGTCTAGTTGTATTGCGGCAGTAATGAATGAATTTTAAATGAACTGATTTTCTAAAATTTATTTTATCTAAAGTGTGTTAAATGTAACGTTTATGTTCTAATATTCCTATGCAATCAATATTTGCAAGTGATCGACTCAGTTTGGACTTGGGCTTAGGTTATACCTGAATTTTTATGAGTTATCTTCGACTTTGATTAGTCATTTATTGTTAAACGTGTGATTTTAGTGTAGTTCCTCTTTGTAATTAATTAATTAATTCATTCATTCATATAAATACAATACTACATTTTTGCATATTTATAAATCTTAGACATATTTATAATTAGTATGTTTTTTTATATAAGCAAACTTGTATTGATAAAGAACAAGCAAGCATAAAATATGCAAAGCAACTCAAAATACGTCAAACAAATAATTCTTGATATGATTTTATTTACCTTTCAGCTGAACTATATGAGAGTAAACACATCGCCAATGTAAACATTTTTTTTTGAAAAAATCAAAATGAGATATATTAACAGCGGCGATGAAAACTTCTCAAAACAAGGTGTACCCGAGA
This sequence comes from Medicago sativa, assembly GCF_051527215.1. Taxonomy (NCBI): domain Eukaryota; kingdom Viridiplantae; phylum Streptophyta; class Magnoliopsida; order Fabales; family Fabaceae; genus Medicago; species Medicago sativa. The sequence goes on along the minus strand of NC_140751.1, from coordinate 51,152,910 downwards.
ATTCACCCCGAAAAACAAACAGGCAATACAAAGTAATTACATCAAAAGGTCAGCCGATACCCAAACAAAGAAAAGGGTCCGACCACCATCTCTGAGAACCGTACACAAAAGTGGTGTTTTTTGCTTTTAGCCACCAAAACGAATGAAATTTAACTTTGTCTAAAAGCTGTAAAATCGGTGTTTCAATGTTATTGAACAACCTGTTATTGCGTTCATTCCAAACCAGCCACACGCAAAGAAGCCAAATTAATTGTAAGAACGAACTGCGTGCCTTTGAATGACCTGTAGAATGAGTGAATTGATAAAAATGCTCACTGATATTATGTGGATCTACACCAGATATGCCACTCCAAGACCTGATATACTGCCATAATGACCCAAAAACCTCGCAGTGCACAAACAAATGGGATGCGGATTCATCAATGCCGCACCCCGAAACACAAGTAGTGACCGTAGCCTCGAGGAGACCGCGCCATTGGAGGTTAAGTTTTGTTGGTAATCGATCTGTCCTTCAGCAAACGCCAAGCAACAATAGAAACTTTCAACGGTACCTGCCTATGCCAGACAAGCTCATCTATTGCATCAACTGTATGTGTAACACCCATACTAGAAATTACCTAGGATATCTAGTATGCTCGTTAAACTTGGCATTGGATACATTAAAATTACAATAATAAAATTTCTTCCGAACATATCATAAAACTACTTGTCTATACATTTAAAATAATACCACTGACGTGTACAACATACATGCAATGAAAAGTAAACATAATTGTCCAGCTTCTTTCTCTACTTCATCACGAACTGCCCTGCTTGCGATCCACCTGTGTCTCTGAAATAAAATAAAAGGGATTGGGGTGAGACGGGATGTCTCAGTGAGTTCCACCTATCCTAGACTGTAGGCAATCTCAGGGAACCTAGGATCCACCTGGGTTTATGCAATTTATCATGCATAACTGAGCGATCGGGGGATAACTAGGATCGCCGTCTAAAAGACTAATATAATCCTGATACTAATACTCAACTCATAATCATAATTATAATCATAATGTCTGTCATATTATGTTTGAAATGTTAGCGTTGAACAAACAATATTATCTGAGTTGATTTTACGGAATAAACCCAGGTGGAGTAACCCCGGAATTTATTCCACTCTGACCGGTAATAATTTCCAACTGACGGGGATACCGGACTCCTCTTATTGTCATGGGGTCATCCTTACGGATAGTGCCCGTTCCAACTGGCGGGAACCTTTCGTATCCAACTGGCGGGAATAGCGAAAGCCATGACTTATAAATTATTTAATATTATAAACTGAACTGATTCTCTGATAACTGAGTTAATCCTCAACTCCACTACTGACGGGGAGCTAGAGAGGAATAACTTATCTTAACTAATTTTCTTATAATGATAATTTTCCTGAGTCTAATAATAAAGACATAGTAATTTCGTCTTTATTCTGAAATTAATTATGATACTAACCTATTCAGGTTCTAGGCATATCGTTGTCATATGCCATTCCTAAAAGGTTATAAGATTTCCCCATATCCTGATAAATTAAATTCGACTAATTAAGTCGAACTTCCATACTTAGAATTCTTTTCTTTCCAATGATTGGAAATCTACCCATGAATAATTTGTTTCAATGGCTATTTTACTCTAAACATTCCTTTACACAAATAAATATACACTATGGTAGTGTATGATTAGAGGATATGCATAAGACAATTTCGGCTACATATTCGGCAATAATGAGAATTGGAGTCTTAGCCAAGTCAAACCATTATATTACCTTAAAAGTGTAATTTATATTAGCTAAGAGTCGAAATAAATTAATAAAATCAAACAATTCTCACTTTACGTAACGTTAGCCGAAATTGCATATTTATTCATTCTCACGTAAAACTTATCATAATATTTTTCCTCTAACTCCTACATTACCATAATCATATTTATCAACATAAAAGTTATTTTAGAGTACTCTAGCAAGGGTATAAATCTTAATCATATTGTCACTAAATTATGTACTAATGTACTAAATCATATTCTATTATTCTAAAGGTATAATTTAACTACCCAAAGGGAAGTTTTCTAACTAAAGGAACTCACCTTAAAAACAATTCCAGCAACTTAAAGATCGCTTAACCAACAATATCTCTGCCGTTCTTTAACACTCGTGCTTCTGCCTCAAAGCCTCAATCATCTCTTCATCATCAAAAGCTTGTGAACTTAACCATGTCTTAATCACAAATCCCACATCAGGCCCCAAACTTCAAACTCGTCTCCAGCCTTCAATACTGGACCAAAATTCATGAAACCGGTGCCCAAACGACGGCAATTTCGTTAGCTAACCATAGCAATAAGAACCACCTGATTCGGAGTTACAGAGAAAAAGTTCTTACCGTTTTAGTGGAGCTCTGTCCCAAAACCCGTAACCAAATTCCAGCAGGATTTTACCAATTTCAATTGCGTTTTCCAAATTCGTTTCTAATCCAAAACATACAAAATTTATGATCAAACTGAAGGGAATTGAATGAAGAATCTAAAACTTCAACAATCATTCAATTCCAAGCCACACAGCAAAATATATGACTCGACTAATACAAGCACTGCCATACTAATTTTTACCCAATTCTCATAAGGTTCATGTACATTCATCTTTAACAATAATACACCATTTTGATCACCAACTCATCTTTCTTACATCAACAACAAACCATTAACAATGATCTTCAACAACAATTCTATAATTATCTCATTTCATAAACCAAGCTACTAGCTAAACTCTTTCTTACACCAATTGTTCCTACAATCATCAAACATTCTAAAAATCACAACACCCATAACACATGAACACATATAAAAGCATAAGAGAGTGGAGAATTTTCCACAAACTAATTTTCCCCAAAATGAAGAGTTAAGGGGCGGCCAACATGAAGGAATGGAAGGGAAAGTATTTTTGTTACTTACCTTGCTCTTAAAACATTATGGGTACCTCCAACAACATGATTTCTAGCAATTTCCCAAGAATTTAGAGACAAAATGGAAGATTGAAAAATTGAAGGAAGGGGGCGGTTTGGTTGCTAGTAGAGGAAGGAATGATCTTTGCTTGTTAAACACTAGTTATGGCACTACTATAAACCCTTGAGCATGGTTTTCTTATGGATTCTTAAGGATTTGAAAATTTTTGGAGAAGATTGAGGAAGAAGAGAGGGAGGCCGATGGCTTTGAGAGAGAAGGGGGAAGAAATTGTGAAATGTGTTAGTGAAAGAAGTGAAAGGAAAAGTGTAGAAAACTTAAGAATTTTCTTCTTTAAAAATATCTTTGGTTTGGCAAATACCCATTTTGCCCTTGCTTAAAAAATCTCATAGACAATTTGAAAAATAGCTGACACAGATAAATGACAAATGACAGTGTTGTTAAGCGGGATATTACACTCTACCTCCCTTAAGAAAATTTCGTCCTCGAAATTTAGATTTTACTTGCTAATAAGTACAAATAATTCCTCTATACTTTCGATCTTAGACTTCCACATGCGTCTGTTACCAACTGATTCTCTTTATCCGACTAAACTATCGGTTTCCTTTGTTACATAAATTCTTCCGACTACCTAGCCATAGATACAACTGACTTGAATTAATATGTTAAACCGATTCCTTGACATGTTTTCCAATCTCTTATGTCGAAAAGATTCGATAATAACCTTCTTATCTGTGATTTGTGGAATACATTATACACATTCCGAACATAGTGGATTGTAAAGCTAACCAATGCATCTGATATCTTTCGAGTAAATTCCTTGTTCCACATACTCTTTATAAATTGTCTTAGGTTACTCCTACTTGTTTACCTTTACTGAATTCTTGAAAAATCTCATACGTTTACTAAAGTAACACTTCTATCGACTTCGTCAACTTTTATCTTGTCTTGGACGGATATGACCTTTGAGTGATCTTTCATGCTATGTCTGATCCCAATAAAATTTTATGTCTGAACTATGCCCCAAATAACGAGGTCTTATAATGATAATCATATCATACGCTGTATAAGATCGTCCCTACTCTGAGCAATATCTGACGTCAAGTTTATTTCATCGAAAGTAAGAATTGTTCCAACTTTCTCCATTAATCAATACATAAATAGGTAAATGTTACTTCTGATGTCTGTTATGTTTTATATGAATAAACTCAACATTGTGCTACCTCTAACATCTGTTGGAAGTACTAACTGAAGAGTACAATCCATAAATCAGATTTAAATACATAGTGTACTAACTGGCGAGTACATTAAATATATAAATCTTATATGAGAATGGTGCACTGACTGGCGAGTACACAATACACAAGGTAGTACAACTGATAGCTTAATACATAACATATATTTGTAGTCATTCAACTTTGCTTCTTCTATACCAGAATTTAAATCAATCACGATACACCTTGATCATATTAGGATGAGTAAAAAGTATCATCATAGATCTTCTCTTGAACTTATATGTTCAAAATATACATTTCATTCTTGAACAATATTGTTATAGCTGTTACTCTAGGGAATGTCTTATCATCTTTTTCTTAATTCCATACTCATAACCTGAACATGCGTAGTCCCATTTGTGTGATATCAATCTTTTCTTTACCTCAAAAATATGGAGTTTAGATTCCTAAACTTCAAGACTAAAATTGCATTCAAGCATTTGCATTCATATTCTGAGTAGTATATGTTCCCTCAGATACATGTTAATATACCTGATATTCCATGATAGTATTTCAAACCAAAATAAAAATAAAATCTTCAAGATACAACATTTATATCTTTTCCTCATACATGACTCCTTTTAACTAATCTGATACTTCTAAGTCATTCTTCAAAATCACGGCGTCGATTAACCGGGTTACATACTATAGGTGATTCCAATTTCTTATATTTAATAAGGTAGGAACACCTTCATCCTACTCTTACTACTTGAAATTTTCATATCTGTGAATTATGCGGTTTGGAAAATTGTTTAATTCGTCTCTTAAGATTTCCCATGAATATCTCATTCAAAGTCTTAAACTTTTGCACATTATGTTACTTCTTGTTGATTAATATCTCGCTGCGCTACTCTGATTTATTAGTTCACTTCGCTTAGGCGTACTGCTCCAACCATACTGTAAATTTCTCCATCTCATTACTACATGTTATGAACATGGGGCTAACTTTACACTTCTTGCTATTTCGAGCACCGACTTATAATCACTGACGAGTCATTTTCAAATACTGCAAATTTTTCTTTAAACATGCACTACATACTTGTTTTCGCAAAGTGTTCCTTGAATGATTCTCACATTCACATTATTTATGAACTAAAACATACTTGAATATTCGAGGCTTATTTCCATTTAGTTCGTTCTTGTCTGTATTGACAGATACACTTACGATCTCCTCTGTAATAACTTCGACTCCCAAAATTCGATTTAGTTAACAAAATCATTCTTTTGGTTTTCAAGACATTTGCATCAGAAAAATCATCAGATAAAAATGTTTAATTCCTCAATACTTTACTTCATTCTTAACTCTTTTACACTAGCGACAATTTTTTTCCTGTAGCAGAACCTTAAAATAATTTTCAAATTCAAAAATCTTGATTTAATCTTTAACACATCAACCTATTGTATTCATGCGTTAATACATTCTTGTCCTCGACATTCCGTTGAAAGAGCTTGACATCATTCGTCCATTAGTTCACCGAACTTCCACAACTTATTATTATTAAATCTTTATTTTTCGTTTCGATCGAAAATTTACATCTTGTCTCTGACCATTACCGGGATCTCTTTCCACTTACTGTTATACTTGTATTTCTTAGTTCGAAGAACAACTTAATATCATGATAAATGCAACAGGTCTTATTCAATTTCCTTAGCGTACAATCCTTATTAGTTTAACTTTTCTGCAATTCCTTGCTAAAAAATGCATCCAATTCGTGCTCTAATCCGTAAGGATCTCTCCACTACTATTTATTCATCCTTCTTGACTCTTATGCGGTATAGCATCTTCACTTTCTAATTCATAAATCTAGCACTTTAGATTCGGGAAGTTTGACTAATCCGACATAGTTTATCTAACTTACGTCGTCCATTCATTGCTCACATCGGGGGTTTCCTTGTCTGCTCCAAAATAATTTACTTATTCCTTAATTAGTTCACCTAACAGTTCAAGCATCAAAATCCAGCTCGTTTCGGCATTCAAGTCTTTCACTTCTTACATACTCTACACCCACCGAGAGTTTATGAATTCCATTGTTCATCAGATAATTTTCTCATATCAAGTTCATCTTCTGATCCTGCAGTTCTAGTTATGCCTTTAGAAATACTCATTTCTTCTATACCTTACTTATGCCTCTTATATTGCGGCTCCTGTCAAAGTTGCAATTATCCCTTAGTCACCCTGAATATCTTACTTCAAAGGTATCCACATAAAAAGTATCGTTCAACAATACATAGTACTCCGTCTTAATCTTAACATTTCCCTTATGTGCTTGAAGAATCTTCAGCTTCAAAGTTTAGCAACCACCATTAGGCATCAAATACTTCCTTAGCAAAATTCCCTATAAACCTGACACCCTGACTTTCCTTCTTCTTATGCTTCATTCCTCCTAGGTCCTATTCAGCTCTCAGACATTCGTTCTAACTGTCATATACTAGATTGAGTTGATCAGGCTCAGGTAGATATGACATTTAGAATAAACATCCGGAACCCAATGGTCCCACTGCATTTTATTGAATTCTAATGACCCAAGGCACGATCTGAATCGACCAGCTCTAATACCAAATTGTAACACCCATACTAGAAATTACCTAGGATATCTAGTATGCTCGTTAAACTTGGCATTGGATACATTAAAATTACAATAATAAAATTTCTTCCGAACATATCATAAAACTACTTGTCTATACATTTAAAATAATACCACTGACGTGTACAACATACATGCAATGAAAAGTAAACATAATTGTCCAGCTTCTTTCTCTACTTCATCACGAATTGCCCTGCTTGCGATCCACCTGTGTCTCTGAAATAAAATAAAAGGGATTGGGGTGAGACGGGATGTCTCAGTGAGTTCCACCTATCCTAGACTGTAGGCAATCTCAGGGAACCTAGGATCGCCATTTGTCTCTAAACTCAACCATTTTTGGGTTTATGCAATTTATCATGCATAACTGAGCGATCGGGGGATAACTAGGATCGCTGTCTAAAAGATTAATATAATCCTGATACTAGTACTCAACTCATAATCATAATTATAATCATAATGTCTGTCATATTATGTTAGAAATGTTAGCGTTGAACAAACAATATTATCTGAGTTGATTTTACGGAATAAACCCAGGTGGAGTAACCCCGGAATTTATTTCACTCTGACCGGTAATAATTTCCAACTGGCGGGAACCCAACTGACGGGGATACCGGACTCCTCTTATTGTCATGGGGTCATCCTTACGGATAGTGCCCGTTCCAACTAGCGGGAACCTTTCGTATCCAACTGGCGGGAATAGCGAAAGCCATGACTTATAAATTATTTAATATTATAAACTGAACTGATTCTCTGATAACTGAGTTAATCCTCAACTCCACTACTGACGGGGAGCTAGAGAGGAATAACTTATCTTAACTGATTTTCTTATAATGATAATTTTCCTGAGTCTAATAATAAAGACGTAGTAATTTCGTCTTTATTCTGAAATTAATTCTGATACTAACCTATTCAGGTTCTAGGCATATCGTTGTCATATGCCATTCCTAAAAGGTTATAAGATTTCCCCATATCCTGATAAATTAAATTCGACTAATTAAGTCGAACTTCCATACTTAGAATTCTTTTCTTTCCAATGATTGGAAATCTACCCATGAATAATTTGTTTCAATAGCTATTTTACTCTAAACATTCCTTTACAGAAATAAATATACACTATGGTAGTGTATGATTAGAGGATATGCATAAGACAATTTCGGCTACATATTCGGTAATAATGAGAATTGGAGTCTTAGCCAAGTCAAACCATTATATTACCTTAAAAGTGTAATTTATATTAGCTAAGAGTCGAAATAAAGTAATAAAATCAAACAATTCTCACTTTACGTAACGTTAGCCGAAATTGCATATTTATTCATTCTCACGTAAAACTTATCATAATATTTTTCCTCTAACTCCTACATTACCATAATCATATTTATCAACATAAAAGTTATTTTAGAGTACTCTAGCAAGGGTATAAATCTTAATCATATTGTCACTAAATTATGTACTAATGTACTAAATCATATTCTATTATTCTAAAGGTATAATTTAACTACCCAAAGGGAAGTTTTCTAACTAAAGGAACTCACCTTAAAAACAATTCCAGCAACTTAAAGATTGCTTAACCAACAACATCTCTGCCGTTCTTTAACACTCGTGCTTCTGCCTCAAAGCCTCAATCATCTCTTCATCATCAAAAGCTTGTGAACTTAACCATGTCTTAATCACAAATCCCACATCAGGCCCCAAACTTCAAACTCGTCTCCAGCCTTCAATACTGGACCAAAATTCATGAAACCGGTGCCCAAACGACGGAAATTTCGTTAGCTAACCATAGCAATAAGAACCACCTGATTTGGAGTTACAGAGAAAAAGTTCTTACCGTTTTAGTGGAGCTCTGTCCCAAAACCCGTAACCAAATTCCAGCAGGATTTTACCAATTTCAATTGCGTTTTCCAAATTCGTTTCTAATCCAAAACATACAAAATTTATGATCAAACTGAAGTGAATTGAATGAAGAATCTAAAACTTCAACAATCATTCAATTCCAAGCCACACAGCAAAATATATGACTCGACTAATACAAGCACTGCCATACTAATTTTTACCCAATTCTCATAAGGTTCAAGTACATTCATCTTTAACAATAATACACCATTTTGATCACCAACTCATCTTTCTTACATCAACAACAAACCATTAACAATGATCTTCAACAACAATTCTATAATTATCTCATTTCATAAACCAAGCTACTAGCTAAACTCTTTCTTACACCAATTGTTCCTACAATCATCAAACATGCTAAAAATCACAACACCCATAACACATGAACACATATAAAAGCATAAGAGAATGGAGAATTTTCAACAAACTAATTTTCCCCAAAATGAAGAGTTAAGGGGCGGCCAACATGAAGGAATGGAAGGGAAAGTATTTTTGTTACTTACCTTGCTCTTAAAACATTATGGGTACCTCCAACAACATGATTTCTAGCAATTTCCCATGAATTTAGAGACAAAATGGAAGATTGAAAAATTGAAGGAAGGGGGCGGTTTGGTTGCTAGTAGAGGAAGGAATGATCTTTGCTTGTTAAACACTAGTTATGGCACTACTATAAACCCTTGAGCATGGTTTTCTTATGGATTCTTAAGGATTTGAAAATTTTTGGAGAAGATTGAGGAAGAAGAGAGGGAGGCCGATGGCTTTGAGAGAGAAGGGGGAAGAAATTGTGAAATGTGTTAGTGAAAGAAGTGAAAGGAAAAGTGTAGAAAACTTAAGAATTTTCTTCTTTAAAAATATCTTTGGTTTGGCAAATACCCATTTTGCCCTTGCTTAAAAAATCTCATAGACAATTTGAAAAATAGCTGACACAGATAAATGACAAATGACAGTGTTGTTAAGCGGGATATTACAGTATGGGAGACCGGAGATGTCAGAAACTGATATGCATCTCTCACTGTGTAGCCATCATGAGTATCCAGATTCAACTGCCACCTGTCAGAAACATTAGACTGTACAACAACAGTGTCAAGTAAAATCCTACACTCCTCTACCATCTCTTCCTCCCATGCTCACAAGCGTCTCTTCCAACTCCACGCCTCACCACCTTCCCCCATCCTAATGCTGACATGTCCGCCACCGTGATAAACTTATTTGATGCAAGATCAAATAAACGAGCAAACCTCCTACAAAAAGCAACATCCCTAACCCATCTATCAAACCAGAAAAAAGTGTTATTTCCATCCCTTAACACTTTCGACACCCTTTCTGCAAACCAGCCCCCATCATCCTCACCTACTCCATTCCTAATCTTCGTTATCTCCCTCCACCAAGATGAAACACTACGACCCCCAACCTCCAACCTCCCTGCCTCCTCACCATATCTCGTCACCAAAACCCTATACCAAAACCCGCCTCTATCCACCAACAACCTCCAACACCATTTGCCTAGCAACGCTATGTTGAATTCCTTCAACTGCCTCACCCCCAACCCTCCATACTCCTTTTGTAAACAAATAGAGCTCCAAGCAATCCAGAAAATTTTCCTGTTATCCTCACTCACTCCCCAAAGATAAAAATCGACTTTGCCACCCCGCCAATCTAGATTTAATAGTAGTCACCACAGGTTCCCAGAAAGCTAACCTCCGAGGATCACCACCAATCGACAAACCAAGATACAAGAATGGAATTTTACCCACTTTACAGTTTAAAATAGATGCTGCCTCAGTCTACCAAGAGTTCCCAATATTTATGTCAACCAGTAAACTCTTGTGGAAATTCACTTTAAGACCAGACATATCCGCAAACAAAGTCAACACCGCCCTTAAAGCTCGCACATTGGCCCAACTCTTTTCACCTAGTAACAGTGTGTTATCCGCAAATTGTAAATGAGACACCACCACCGAATTGGACGTTCTAACCCCGTAACCCGTATATAAATTGTTTTCCACCACATACTTCATCATAACATTCAATCCCTCTGATGCTAACAAAAAAAAAGGAAAGGAGAGACAGGATCCCCCTGACGCAAGCCCTTATGCAAAGAAAACTCATCTGTTGGACTTCTATTAACTAAAATTGAGGCAGTTGTTGAACTCATGCACTCTTTTATCCACTTCCTCCACAAAACTAGAAACGCCATTTTATGCACTACCGCATCCAAATACCCCCAATCAACCGAGTCATATGCCTTTTCAAAATCAACTTTAAAAAGCATCAACTCCTTATTAGGCTTTTTGGCCTCATCAACCACCTCATTTGCAATTAGAATACCATCTAGAATCTGCCTGTCTTTTACAAAAGTTGTCTGTGTTTCTGACACAACCCGTCCAATGATCATTCTGACACAAAAGCTGTCTGTGTTTCTCACTAATTTTTCTTCAGAGATTTTCTCTCCAAGAGACTCAAAAGAGTTTGCAATGTCTAGAATATTCAAGTGATAATCCTGAATGCTCACATCTTTTAACATTTTCAAATTCTCAAATCTAGTAGTAAGAAGTTGGATTTTAACACTTTTTACCTTTGTTGTGCCTTCATGTGTAGTTTTGAGAATCTCCGGAGCATCATTAGCCACAGTACATTGCTTGATCAGTCTGAACATATTCTTGTCTACACCATTGAACAGAGCATTCAATGCCTTTGAGTTTCCAAGAGCCAATTCATCTTCATCAGCACTCCATTCTTCTTCTGGTTTCAACACTTCAGTCATGTTGCCATCAGCATCAAGTTGCACAGGATGTTCCCAACCTCTCAGAACTGCCTTCCATGTTTTGCTGTCAATAGATTTGAGGAAGGCACTCATGCGTGATTTCCAGTAGTCATAGTTTGAGCCATCCAACAGAGGGGGCCTGTTAACAAATCCATCTTCCTTGTCCATGATGCTAGAATAGAACTCCCTGGAGCTCACCCTAAAACAGGCAGGGTGCCTGCTCTGATGCCAATTGAAATTCTAGCACACTTGTTTTAAATGTTCTGTCAGATGTTTTAGCGTTTTCAATGTTCCGATTAATGTTTCAACATCGAGCGTTAAACCAGAAATAAAAACAAGAAAATAAAGGACAGAAAAATAAAAAACACAGGAAGTTTGTTGACCCAGTTCAGCACAACATGCTTACATATTGGGGCTACCAAGCCAGGAAGGAAATCCACTAGTGTAGTCCTTATTCAATAGCTCTCAGCAAACTCCTCGTTTACACTATATGACCTAGGACCTACCCGTCTAGACTTCAACCTAGGAACTCCTAGATCTGAGATCCCATCTCACTATCCTAATGGTCAGTCACTGCCCCAGTGACCTATCAGACCTCAAACAGAACAGAATAGAAGTTACCTTCCAACACAAACAACCAAACCTTGTTTCACAACTTCGGTTTAGTGCACAAGAGTATCAATACTCACAAACTCAGTCCTAAACAAGTATCACAGAGGACACAAGATAGGTACACAATAAAGATTCTAGACTTGCATCATAAACGACACAAGAACAGAATACATGAAGACTCAAACCCTAAAGATCTAAACTTTTTAGTATGACGGCTTGAATAAGCAATTAGGTTTTGAAGTCTTCCTTTTATACTGAAGCAGCTTGGGTTAAATAATTCATTGGACTTCAGTAAACTTGCAGATCGGTTCAGCTTACCTGCAAAACAAGAATCAGAAACAAATCTGGAAAGTCCTAAAATGTCGGAACATTTATAGGAGCGTTCCAAATAATAACAAATATTTCCTAAAATAAAATATCTACTTTATAAATATTCCACATCTGATTCTTAGATGATATGCGCGTTGCTTGGCCACTAAGTTAAGGAAATATGGTTTCCTTAATCGATAAAATACGCGCGTACACAAACGCGAGAACTCAGGCACACTGAACTATGCCAGGATGTTGAAACATTGTATCCAACATCTTACAGAGTCGCCTAACCACATGCTGGAACATTGGTTCCAACTTACAGAACAAGGATATTTGTTTTAGCAATAATGCAGCCAACACAAATACCCAACAGTCACAATCCCAAACTGCAGCTTTAACTTCACCTTCAGAGAACGGTTTTAGCTTCAGCTGGCAGAGGTATTACACTGGATCAGAGACATGCAGCAGTGGATCAGATCAGTAACATAGTCTCAAGAGCTAAGGAATAAATTCCTAAGCTACAACTAGGGAACCTAAATTCTTGTACAGAAAGAGAAGCAAGTTCTCTCAAGAGCAGAGGAAAAATAAATTCCTTTGCTACAGTCAAGGAAGATAACTTCCCACACAGAAGTGGAGAGAAGCAAGTTCTCTCAAGAGCAGAGGAAAAACTAAGTTCCAATGCTATAGACATAGGATGTTCCAACATCCTTTAGTACATCAGACAGGAGTATCTGCCACACATAGAGGCAAAGGAAAAAATAAATTTCCCATACCTACAGAGTACTGTCACCAACCAACCATAGAAGCACAGAAAAATGAATTCCTACAATTACATGTGACAGACTTGGATGCCTTCAGAGAACTATCACCAACAGCATATAGAAGTCAGGAAACACAAATTCCTAAACTTACAAGTGATAGATACAGATGTTTAAACTTCTGACTCAACATCCTTCACCCAGCTTGGACTAAGCACAAGCACACATAGAAGTATCACTCCCCCTAAATATATGAATTTATGAATGACTACATACAGGAATATTCCATTACTCCCCCTGAATATATGCATACATAAAATTTGAACCTTTTAACAAGCTCCTAATGCATAGACAGATAAGATTCAGGATCTGGGCACAAGACATTGTAGGAATATTCACAAACTAGCACTCCTATCAGCAAATACATGCTAGCAGACCTATCAAAGGTCACACACACTAAGACTTTAGGAAGTCATCCAAACAAGTTCCATAATATAAGACAGTAGTAGGAAACCTGTACACTAAGAATTCTAAGAAAAAATAAAATTCTCAGAATTACAGCAAGATTTTACAGCTGAAGTGCCAACATCTGCACAGAGTCTCTTAGACATGTTCCAACCTTGTATTGAGCATTTGCAGGGAACATGTACATCATCTGAGAAAACCAGAATCTCAGAAGCATAGAGATGTTCTAGCACACGTGCTAACATCTACACCAGTTTTCATAGACATGTTCCAACATATCAGAGGATGTCAGCAAGGAACATGTACAAACAAAATTACTGAGAACAGATTCTCAGAATAACATGAAGACCAACAAGATGTTGCAACATGAGGGCCAACATCTACACATAACCTAAAATAGTTGCAAAAATACATGCAACAACATAGAATAGCAGGCGCAGTGATAACATTCAGGCATATACCAGGCATATTATAGATACATACAAAAGAGCACATATACAGATAGGGAGTATAGTCAAAGAAACATCAATTTTTCTCCCCCTTTTTAGCCACAAAATATGCCAAACAGAAACATTTAGAGAACAACAGGAGTACAACATTGTTAGTATACCCCACAATTCAAAGACGTGCATAAAGTAGAGACTTAACTGCACGTCTCACACTGCAGACGATTAGGCTTCCTCATGCAGGCAAATTCCCAACTTGTCCCTTAGATTTTCAAATTGTTTAGCATCCAAAGCCTTAGTGAAAATATCTGCAGTTGCTCCTATGTGTCTATATGCTCAAGTGTCACAACCTTCTCTTCAATAAGATCTCTGATGAAATGATGTCGAATGTCAATGTGCTTTGTTCTGCTATGTTGGATAGGATTTTTTGAAATGTTGATAGCACTTAGGTTGTCACAGTATAAAGTTAGAACATCTTGTTCCACATTATACTCTTTCAGCATCTGCTTCATCCAAAGAAGTTGAGAACAGCTACTCCCTGCTGCTATGTATTCAGCTTCAGCAGTAGATAAAGACACACAATTCTGTTTCTTACTAAACCAGGAAGTCAGATTATTTCCTAGAAAGAAACATACTTCAGAGGTACTTTTCCTGTCATCAGCACTTCCTGCCCAGTCAACATCACAATATCCTCTCAGCTTAGTGTTTTCACAGGATGAGTATAAAATTCCATAGTCATTGGTGCTATTGATGTACTTCAGTATTCTCTTCACCTGAGTAAGATGACTCATCTTTGGGTCAACTTGATATCTTGCACACACACCTACAACAAAGGTGATGTCTAGCCTACTTGCAGTAAGATATAGTAGACTCCCAATCATGCTTCTGTACATGCTTTGATCAACAGATATACCGCTTTCATCCTTTGTTAGCTTTAAGTGAGTGGCAGCTAGAGTTCTTTTGTGTCCACCATTATCCAGGCCAAATTTCTTCACAATGTTCTTGGCATACTTACTCTGAGAAATGAAGATTGTATCCTCCATTTGTTTAACTTGAAGTCCAAGAAAATAGGTCAATTCACCAACTAAGCTCATTTCAAACTCAGATTGCATTTGCTGTACAAAATGTTGAACCATCTTGTTCGAAATTTCACCAAAAACAATGTCATCAACATATATCTGGGCAATCATCAGTCTACCATTGTCATCTTTTACAAACAAAGTCTTGTCTGTACCTCCTTTCTTGTACCCTTGACCATAAGAAATTGAGTGAGTCTCTCATACCAAGCCCTAGGTGCCTGCTTTAAGCCATACAGAGCTTTCTTCAATTTGTACACATGATTGGGAAAGCTGGGATCAATAAATCCTTTAGGTTGCTCAACGTAGACTTCCTCATTCAAGTACCCATTCAGAAAGGCACTCTTAACATCCATTTGGAACAGCTTAAATTTGAGGATACAAGATACACCTAGCAGTAATCTTATGAACTCCAGTCTAGCAACAGGTGCAAAAGTCTCATCAAAGTCCAGACCCTCAATCTGAGTGTATCCTTGAGCTACTAGTCTTGTCTTGTTTCTGGTCATAGTTCCACGTTCATCAGACTTGTTCTTGAAGATCCACTTGATACCTATCACATTTATACCTTCAGGTCTTGGAACTAAATCCCATACATCACTCCTTTTGAATTGATTAAGCTCTTCTTGCATTGCTTCAATCCAGAACTCATCTGTCAGAGCTTCTTTGACATTTTTAGGCTCAATTTTGGACACAAAACAATAGTTGGCAACGACTCCAACTGATCTTCTGGTAGTGACTCCTTCATCAGGATTTTCAATAACAAGGTCTAGTGGATGATTCTTCTGTACTCTTGTAGAAGGACCCTTCTTAGTGGACATCTGATCCGACTCAATATCTTCATGTTCATCTTTCTCTGGTTCAGATTCAATTACCTGGGTAGGTGCATTAGTTTCCTGAGTAGGTGTTGCAACATCATCATCAACATCCGGAACCTTCTCTTTAGGTACATCATCAATCACTACATTGATAGATTCCATCACAGATTCAGTCTTGCAATTGTAGACCCTGTAGGCTCTGCTGTTAGTAGAATTGCCCAGAAAGATTCCTTTTTCACTCTTAGCATCCATCTTCCTTCTGTAATCTCTATCAGACAAAATATAGCACCTGCTACCAAACACATGGAAATATTTAACAGTAGGTTTTCTTCCTTTCCAAAGCTCATAGAGAGTTGTAGTGGTACCAGTTCTCAGTGTCACCCTGTTGTGAATGTGGCAAGCTGTGTTCATGGCTTCAGCCCAGAAACGATATGGTAAGTGTTTAGCATGAAACATGACTCTAGCAGATTCTTGAAGAGTCCTATTCTTCCTTTCCACCACACCATTTTGCTGAGGAGTTATAGGTGATGAAAATTCTTGTTTAATTCCCTCTTCAGTACAGTATTCACTAAACCTAGAGTTCTCAAATTCAGTTCCATGATCACTCCTGATTCTAACAATACCACAACCCTTTTCTCTTTGCAATTATGTATACAATTCTTTCAATACATCAAAGGTATCTGATTTTTCTCTAATAAAGTTAACCCAAGTGAACCTAGAGAAATCATCAACTACTACAAGAACATACCTCTTTCTAGGTCCCATCAGATCCATGTGCAGAAGCTCAAGAACTTTAGAGGTTGCTTGATGTTCCAACCTTGGATGAGACATGCAAGTTTGTTTGCCAATCTGACATTCACCACATATGCTTCCTTCAACAATCTTCAGATCTGGTAGACCTCTGATGGCTTCTGATGACATGGCCTTCTTCATTCCTTTCAGATGCAAATGTCCCAACCTTTGATGCCACAGTTTGATTTTTTCCTCTTTGCTTAAAAGGCATGTTGAGATGAATGATTCTTCCTGAGACACCCATAAATAGCAGTTGTCTTTGGATCTTGTGCCTCTCATAAGAACTTCTCCTTTCTCATCTGAAATCTGACATTCTGGTTTGGTGAAATTTACTCTCAGCCCTATATCACACAATTGGCTAATGCTAATCAAGTTTGCCGTTAATCCTCTAACTAGCGGCACATCATCAAGTCTTGGTAACCCATGTTTTGTTAGGTTTCCAATTCCCACAATCTTTCCTTTTGCTCCATTACCAAACGTGACATAACTGGTAACATAATGTCTCACATCTTCCAGATAAGTTTCAACACCAGTCATATGTCTTGAACATCCACTATCAAAATACCAGTCTTCTTTAGATGATGCTCTGAGGGATGTGTGAGCAATTAGACCAGTCTTGGTGTTTCTATGGTTCCATCTATTGAAGTGCATGCACTCACCTTTCAACTTGAAACAGTAAGGTATGATGTGTCCCTTCTCTCTACAGTGATCACATACCCACAACTTTGATTTCTTCTTAGTCTGATGTTTCTCAGAATGTTTGAACATGGACTCTGCCGTCTTCATTCAAGTCTGCTCATTTATCTGTTTCAGTTGAAGATTCAACCTTGACAGTTGATCATTGAGTTCTGAAATATGAGCCAAATTATCAAACCTTTCATCCTGCAGTTGTGCAATCTCTCTTGCTTGCTCTTCAAGTTTCTGGGTTAGTTCACTGTTTTTGGCCATCAGGTCATGATAGGATATAGCAAGCTCATCATAAGAAATTTCTTCCTCACAAGACTCAGTGTCTGACATAATTCTACCAGCTAAGGCAGAGACATGATTAGCAGATTCAGCTTTCACCTCATCATCTGAGTCATCCCCATCTGACCAAGACACAGCCAAACTTTTCTTCTGTTTCTTTAGAAAAGTGGCACACTCTGTTTTGATATGACCATAGCCTTCACATTCATGACATTGTACTCCTTTGTAGTGAGAATCCACTTCATCAGGTCTTGTCATCTTCTCTTTACTGGGTTGACTGTCAATGTTGGGCCGGATGTTATACCCATTTGGTCTGGACCTTCTGTCAAATCTTTTGAAGATCTTCTTGCACTGTCTCCCAAGTAGTGCCAGAGACTCTGCCATGTCTTCATCATCTTCAAAATTTCCTTGTGCATCATCAGAATTCACACTGGAAGTAAAGGCAATACCATTCCCCTTTTTATCAGTCTTACTGTTGACAGTAATTTCAAAGTTTTGCAGTGAACCTATTAATTCATCAACCTTCAAGCTAGAAATGTCCTGAGCCTCCTCAATAGCAGTGATCTTCATGTCAAATCTCTTGGGTAGAGATCTTAGGATTTTTCTCACTAATTTTTCTTCAGAGATTTTCTCTCCAAGAGACTCAAAAGAGTTTGCAATGTTTAGAATATTCAAGTGATAATCCTGAATGCTCTCATCTTCTAACATTTTCAAATTCTCAAATTTAGTAGTAAGAAGTTGGATTTTAGCACTTTTTACCTTTGTTGTGCCTTCATGTGCAGTTTTGAGAATCTCCCAAGCATCCTTAGCCGCAGTACATTGCTTGATCAGTTTGAACATATTCTTGTCTACACCATTGAACAGAGCATTCAAAGCCTTTGAGTTTCCAAGAGCCAATTCATCTTCATCATCACTCCATTCTTCTTCTGGTTTCAACACTTCAGTCCTGTTGCCATCAGCATCAAGTTGCATAGGATGTTCCCAACCTCTCAGAACTGCCTTCCATGTTTTACTGTCAATAGATTTGAGGAAGGCACTCATGCGTGAGTTTGAGCCATCCAACAAATGGGGCCTGTTAACAAATCCACCTTCCTTATCCATGATGCTAGAATAGAACTCCCTGGAGCTCACCCTAAAACAGGCAGGGTGCCTGCTCTGATGCCAATTAAAATTCTAGCACACTTAATTTAAATGTTCTGTCAGATGTTTTAGCGTTTTCAATGTTCCGGTTAACGTTTCAACATCGAGCGATAAAACAGAAATAAAAACAAGAAAATAAAGGACAGAAAAATAAAGAACACATGAAGTTTGTTGACCCAGTTCAGCACAACACGCTTACATCTGGGGGCTACCAAGCCAGGAAGGAAATCCACTAGTGTAGTCCTTATTCAATAGCTCTCAGCAAACTCCTCGTTTACACTATATGACCTAGGAGCTACCCGTCTAGACTTCAACCTAGGAACTTCTAGATCTGAGATCCCATCTCACTATCCTAATGGTCAGTCACTGCCCCAGTGACCTATCAGACCTCAAACAGAACAGAATAGAAGTTACCTTCCAACACAAACAACCAAACCTTGTTTCACAACTTCAGTTTAGTGCATAAGAGTATCAATACTCACAAACTCAGTCCTAAACAAGTATCACAGGCGACACAAGATAGGTACACAATAAAGATTCTAGACTTGCATCACAAACGACATAAGAACAGAATACATGAAGACTCAAATCCTAAAGATCTAAACTTTTTAGTATGACGGCTTGAATAAGCAATTAGGTTTTGAAGTCTTCCTTTTATACTGAAGCAGCTTGGGCTAAATAATTCATTGGGCTTCAGTAAACTTGCAGATCGGTTCAACTAACCTGCAAAACAAGAATCAGAAACAAATCTGGAAAGTCCTAAAATGTCGGAACATTTATAGGAGCGTTCCAAATAATAATAAATATTTCCTACAATAAAATATCTACTTTAGAAATATTCCACAGCTAATTCTTAGATGATACACGCGTACACAAAGGCAAGAACTCGGCACACTGAACCGTGCCAGGATGTTGAAACATTGTATCCAACATCTTACAGAGTCGCCTAACCACATGCTGGAACATTGGTTCCAACTTACAGAACAAGGATATTTGTTTTAGCAATAATGCAGCCAACACAAATACCCAACAGTCACAATCCCAAACTGCAGCTTTAACTTCACCTTCAGAGAACGGTTTTATGAGAGCACTTCCTTCCGCATAAGACAAGTTCTTGAACATTAAATTTTCGACCCCCGGTCTTATAACATTCTGAGCCGCAAAGTGATCTTTAAAATGAGAAAAAATTGCATTCCGAATGGGCTGAACGCCTTCCACAAGATTTCCGTTTACCATCAACGAAACAATTGCATTTCCTCTCCGACGACTAGAAAGAATCGAATGGAAATACTTAGAATTAGCATCCCCATCCTTCAACCAAAGTATCTGAGACTATTGCCAACTGATGCTTGTACTAACACGAGACAAAGAGTGAATATCATACGTTATACCCCTCATCTCCTCTACTTCTTCCACCGACAACCCACCTTCCTCCCCATTTTCATCTAACTCTGACAACCGAATTTTTAAAACATCAATTTTTCCTTAAATATTTTTAACATGCACTGAATGCCACTCCTTCAATGTGACCTTGATTGTTTTTATTTTTTCTCGAAGGACATAGCCGCCCCACCCCTCAATTTGAAGTGACTGCCATTTTTCTTTCACAAACTGCTTGTACCCCTGCATATCTTGCCAACATTTCAACATTCTAAGTGGACGAGGGCCCCAATTTTCCTCATCCATTGACAACTGAAGCGAACAATGATCAGAGAGACCCCGGAGAAGGGCTATCTGAAAACAATTGGGTCATTGCAGACACCATTCTTCTGAAAGCAAAAAACGGTCTAGCCTGCTCATAGAAGTGCCATCCCCTTTGAACCACGTATACCGACGGCCGCACAACGGCAAATATATCAACCCATTATCCTCAATAAAGAGGCTGAAATGTTGAATATCATGAGTTACATTGCTGCCCATGTTCGACCGACGTTCCTCCACATTACGGACCACATTAAAATCCCTGCACACACACACCTTCTCACCCCTTAACAACTGCAATCTAGCTGACAATGACACCCATAATTCCTGTTTAGCCCGAGGTTCACGTGGAGCATATATATTGAAAAAGTAAAACTCCTCATTATTCCGAGTAAATCTACCATGAATTTGAAGTACATGATCCAGATTAACAGATGACCAGACCTCCACTTCCTTAGTATCCCACACAGTTAACAACCCCCCCAAAGCCCCCACTGACGGACGATATGAATAAGCATGATCTGGATCGCCCCATAAGGACGTACAAAATAAATCATCACATACTGCTAATTTTGTTTCTTGTAAACATAAAATAAAAGGACTCTTTTCTCCCAACAACTTCCTCACTTCTCGCCTTTTCATTATACCCCCTAACCCCCGCACATTCCAAGAAATCAGCCTCATAACTCACTCCCACCACGCGCACCCCCCATCACCACGCCATCCCTCCTAAACTCCCCCATCCACCACAGGCGTCAACACAGGACATGAATACAATTATTTTGGCCGAGATAAAACACTAAATTTGTTGTGACTGCTTGTTTTATCTTGGTTTTCGGGTGTCAAACATTGATTACGTTTGAACCTTTTAAACCGGTGATATCTTATTTTTTCTTGGGAAGGGAAAAAGTAAGCAAAACCCTTGAGAATCGAGGTCCGGGAGTTGTTTTCGCTACGGGAAGGTGTTAGGCACCCATAACGACTATAGTATCCTATAGGAACCGTCTTTAATTTCTACACGCGCGCTTTGTTTTTAAATGCTATTTTGAAAGGATATTTACACCTAAAGGTATGCTAAATGAAGAATTGGAGGGAGAAGAATGTTTTTGAATTTTTATTTTATTTGAATTGAAGGAATTTTGTTCCTTGCCTACGTACCCGTTTAAGGGATCAAATCCACCGTAGTTCTCTTCCAAAAATGTTTTTGTTTTTGTTGGTTGATTTTAAGTTTGAAAATTGGAATTTTGAAGAATAGAAAGAGGCCTCAAGGGCATGAGATTAGGAAATAGTGGGGTTGAATTAGTCATTTGCAAAAGAAGTCAAATATGATTATTTTCATTGAATTTTGATTTAAGAAAATGAAAAGGAAAATCAATGGGGTTTTGACCCCAAGGTTTATTATGAAAAATGTTTGAGTGAAGTTGGTTCATATTTTTTTGGAAAATTGACTTTTTCTAAGTAATAAGCCTAAACATTCATCTAAACATACAATCCTAAACATACATCTAAACATGCATATTCTAGCTATATACCTAAGGTGATGTGTGTGCATGTGTCGGTGTTTGTGTCGGTGTACATCATTAGAGTCCATTGTCCTTATTACATCATTGGCCTAGATACATTCTATGGTCTTGCAAGAATTTAAATGACATGAAAGTAAAATATTACAAAAGCTCCTAAGTTTTTACATTCTAATTTTTGCATGAAATTGAAATTTAAAGTGCAAGAAATAAGATGGAGAAGAAGATGAAATGTAGAATGCTTATGAATGAAACATGAAACGAAAGTGGTTAGTAATATAAGGCACAAAATGATAGAAGAGATAGGCAAGAAAATATTAAGCAAATCAATGAGAACTAGCACTAAAAAGTGGCAAAGACATGCCTAAAATCTACCAATGATATGAAAGCAAGATCATGACCTATAATTTTCATGTCCTTGCGAATTTCCAAAGGGTTTTATTTCAGCATATGACATGAAAATCACAAGGCCACATCAAGCTTCCAAAGTTTTGGCATACTTTAGACCTATTTTGCACTAATTTTGCACATAGTAATATTCAAACAAATCACAACACAAGAAAGTAATATCATACACTACAAACAGCACCAAATATTCCAGATCAATAACAAATAATGCCCCAAAATTACTCTTCAAGCACCAATTATCATGAGCCAAAATATTGGAATTAAAATGTGCAAAAAGACTTCACAAAATATGATAAAAAACAACACAAATCACTCACAACTTCACATGTATGTTTTCTAACAATTTTCAACATGCAAAAGGTCACAAGAAACAAGTCTTAATCACTCAAAACAAATGTAAAAGAAATCGCAAGGTTTTTACAAGTTCTTCATCAAGACTTTCAACAAAAATTAAAGAAAAAACAATAAACCAAAGTAAAAATAATTCTCCAGTATTTCTTGATCAATCTTGACATGCAATATGTCAAAATTGATCAAAAAGTACAAAGAAAATTGTAGGAATTTTTCCAGAATTTTTAAAGGACTTTTTGAACATGCAGGGGTGCAATTAGCAAAATATAACACACACACGCAGGAAAGGGAGGTGAATATAGCAAAACTGAAAAATGAAACAGAAACGTTGGGCTTGGAGCAGGGGTAATGGGTATGGGTCATAGAAATGGATAGGTTTGGGTCATGGGTTATGGACATGGGTTAAGAAGAAAGAAAAAAAAATAAAATAAAAATTGGAAAAGGTATTAAAGATAGTTGGTGGAAAACGTTTTCTATTTGTGTTCTTCTTTCTAAAAAACACTCTCCCTTCTCTTTTTAAAACAGTTCCACGGTCATCTTCTTCAGTGAACAAAGCATTTTCCGACGCGGTGGCCGGTGGTGGCACCACCGCGTCGGAGTTTCAAAACTCCACCAAATTTCGAAAAGAATACATGTTTCGAATCCTCCTCTTCTCCTCTATTCAAAGATCAGCTCGTTTTTTGGCACAAATCATCTTAAACTTTCAGATCTAAGGTTTTTAACTCGAAAATTTTGAGCAAAAATGAGCAAGGTAACGTTACGACATGCGATGGTGAGAAAGAAGGGATGAAATACCTCTGTTGGCCTTAGTTCTGGTCGAGTTTTTTTGCTGGATTCGTGTCCGAAATTGCTACGGCTTCAAGCTTCTTGCGACCTGGATTCCTCTTTCTTCCTTCTCGCCGTTTTTCTTCTCTGCTCAAATCCTCACCAGATTCGATCAAGCTTTGGACGATGACGGATTCGAAAATATTAGCGTTGTTCGTTGGTGGATTTGTAAGCCTCACGTGATTGTTGTTAAGAAAAGGGAACGAAAAATAGATGTGAAATGTGGATCGGTTTTGATGAATTGGAGATTTTTTGTGATGAATGTGGTGGTTAGAAGTGGTAGTTAGGGTGGTTAGAGTGGTGGTGAGAATTAGTTATGGTGGTTTTGGTGGAGGAGAGTGGTGGAGGAAGTTTGTTAGGGTGGTTGAGGAGTTAGTTAGGGGTGGTGGTTGAAGTTTGAAGGTGGTGGTGATAGTTTGTTGTGGTGGTGAAATGCCACGTGAGAAGAGAAAAGGAGGGAAAGAAAAATGGATTTTTTTTATGATTTTTTGTGTAAATGATTGAATGATTAATTGTGTTGAAAATTGACCAACTTTGACTTATATAGGTGATGTGGTAAGCTTGGACCAATTGGAGTGGGACATGTGGCACTAGACTTGTAACAAACTCTTAAGGACCAATAGCATTTGGACACATGACACTTGGACTCTAACAAACTTAAAAAGGGATTAAAATGCAAATAACAAAAGTACAAGGACCAAAATGAAAATTAAAACTAAAATTGAATTGAAAAAGTAAATTGAAAAATAACGTAAAGCGAGACGATTAAAAACAACGAAGCAGACAAGAGATTTTATGTGAAATGACCAAAATGCCCCTAGAGGCTTAAAACGACTAAAAATGACTCAGATGCAATTTTAAAATGGTTTCTTAACAAGGGATTAAAGCAAGAATTCATACAAGCAAAATAAAAGACTCAGAGACAATTTTTAGAATTTAAACAGGGTTTTAACACGTGAAAAGACTAAAATGCCCCTAGGGGCAAAATTGACTTGAAATGACTTTAAATGCGATTTTTGAAATGGATTCTGACATAGAATTGAAATGAAGACTTATTCACACTATTTGAAAAGACTCAAACAAATTTCAAGGATTAAAATGAGTTGAATGCAAGAAATGACTAAAATACCCTTTTTCATGAATTTTGCAAATAACATTGAAATAAAATGCAGAGAAAGATGCAATTGATCAAAGACATATCAAATGACTTATAATGCAAGAAAAGAAGAATTGAATAAGTATTTTTAGGTCCAAAATTAGGGTATAACACTGCTCCCTTTAAAAGAGACACCTATAGCTTTACCAATAACCTGGACGTCCTCCGCTTTTGATGTATCACTTCCATTTAACACTACCCAATTCTTCCAATCATTATTCACCGAGACCTGAGATGATGAATCATTATGAGAACTTTGACTGACCTCCTTCAACAATCTTGTAACTCTATCCCTTTGACGTCTTCAATTCCGGATTTTTTGTTTCCATACTTTCATAAGTTTTGAATTACGCAGCACCTTCATAACCTCTTCTCTATCTTTGCTTGAGCACCGGATGTCGGAGAACACCACCCTCCTTTTTTTTTGCAACATTATTCCTGAGTCTCCCTTCACCGCCACCCTTTTCCTTTACCAACTTCTTCAAACGCTTATTTTTAGAAGAAATGAGTCCAATATCCCCTTGTTGAATGTTATTTAACTAATCGACACTCCACGGGCCTTAGTTTAAAGACTGTGCTTCACCCTTAGAACATGATGGTATTTTGATTCTTCTTTTTCTTGAGTTCCCCACATCATCAGATAGAAAAGATACCGCCAGAGTGGGTTCATTACCCCCCGCAACTGACTTTGCTTCATTCATTTCTGACACACACGGTGCACCATTTCTAGTAGCCTTAACAGAACCGTCCTTTATAGAAGAATCCACAAATATTTCAGGTGCGTCGGTTGAAAGATTAGCGCATGCAGGACTGGCCAGACGTTCAACTGAATGCAAAACATGTTCCTGCACCTCAATTGTGTCCGTAATCTCCACATTTCCTTGCCATACTCAACCGTATCATTGTTGTTCAAGTTCTCTGCTTCCACTAAATCATGTACAATTTTATCCGCCAGATTCTCAACATTTTTATTAAGTTCAAAATCTTCATGTATGTCTGTATTAACCTGGGAATCAGAAACAAATTTATCATCCTCGTCATACAAGCAGACATCGTCACCTAAATTAAAACCCCACTCTTCTATTATTCTTATTTCCACCATCGTACCATCTACAAGAATTTTATCAGATATATTCACCACATCCAAAGTCGACGTGCATATCAGAACTCTAGCATAATCAAACCTTTCTCTATTCAAGGAACAATTGTGTGCTCTTAAATATCTTCCACAGTCAAGAACACATAATTTAAAAAAACTTTCATTCCATGCATGTAGCGGTATACCATACAGTCGAATCCATGCTCCCCTCTGAAAATGAAATCCCTCTTTCTTCTAGCTAACCATACTAGAAAAAATCATCTCAAAGAACTGTTTTGCTTCATTCACAATTTCAGAAACATCAACACCGGAAAGCGAATGAACAAAAACCTTGTCAGCCCCAAGTGGGATAATATTAATGTCCTTAAAAATCGCGTCCTCCACCCTATTCTGAATAAGCGGTATAGACGCCCCGTCGATCACCGTACCAATCAAACCACGTGTTTCCCATCTCATGTCCTCCTCACACGACCTATATTTCCGTACAATCCTTGTCGACGTTGCCTGATTGTCCGTTGTAGACCATGATTTTCGGGTGTCAATCCATTAATTGGTTTTGAAGCTTCAATCGTTTGGACTTCTCGATTTTATTCTTGGGAAGGGAAAAATGAGATTAAAAACCTTTTTGGATCCGGGGGTTGGTTACGATTGGGGAAGGTGTTAGGCACCCGCATCGTCCACGGTACTCCGTGGTAACCTCTTACCTACTTTATCTTTGTGCTAAATTCATTTATTTATTTGAAAAAACAATGCCTAAAGAATTCTAAGTGAAATAATGGAGGGAGAAGAAGGATGATTTTTGTTTTTTTTATTTGATTGATTTGGAAGGAATAAACCCTTTGCCTACGTACCCTTAAAAGGGATCAAAACCTCCGTAGTTCATTCTTAAAAATATTTTTTGTGGGTTAGGTTGATTTTAATTTATTTTGAAAAAAAAGGTTTTAAGAAGGGTTGCGAGACCTCAAGGTGTAGAAGAATGAAATAGGAGTGAGGTTGTTTCATTTTATTTATGAAATTTAGTCGAAGTTCATTTAAGGTTCATTAAACATTTGATTAAGAAAAATAAAGGAAAAATCTCTTGGATTTGGATCCAAGGTTTATTAAGAAAATAATTTGACTTTTTACTTATTTGAATTTTTTTGAGATAAAAGGATTTTTCTAGACTAACGTTAAGCTAGCGCAACGACATGGAAAAATAAAACAAGCATAAAGCGATAAATAGAGTGATAGTGTCGGTGCTTGTGTCGGTGTGTGCATTTACTACGTTATTACATACCATCCTAGATCCATTCTAAAGCGAGAAATAAAATGCTAAAAAAAAAAAACAAATTACATCAATTACCTAGAATACACACTAGAATATTGGAAAATAAATTGCATGAAAGAAACATGAGATATGAAATTATGAGATGGGGTAATAAAGCAAAGATATAGCATGAATCAGTAAAACAGTAAATAAAAGAGATAAAATAAACACATACATTTTTGGAAATTTTTTTAGAGAAATTTTAAATGAAACAGAGGTGTAAATAACAAACCAGAAAGGTGCAAATAGCAAAAACATAGAGAAGAGTAAAACAGAAAGAGAAATGGGCCTTCACTAGGTCCATCAGGCTTTAGAATCTGATCTTGGCCTTAGGATTTTGATCATGAGGCTTAGAACACGAACACACAGTAAACGAGTAACAAAGGACATCATGGAATTAAACAGAGAGCAACAGTGACCGTCAGATCTATCAGAGGATGGATCTGACGGTTCACAGCCAACAAAGCATACAACAGCAGGTTAAAACACATCAAAGCAGTAACCGTTGGATTAAATAAAGGGAGTAGATCTGAAGGGCTTAGAAGGAAGGGGATGAACCAAACAAACCGATCCGGTTTAAGTGAACCAAACCGGTTCGCTATGCTTATAAAAGGTTTGTGGATCCGGTTTTGTTCATAATTCCAACCCCTTTCTCTCTCTAAGCTCAAAAGAGCTCTCCCTTCTCTCTAGTTCATCAAAAACGGGAAGAAGACCGGAGGAGTTCTGGCGCGGTGGCAGGCCACCCTAGGGTGGCGGCGCCGCCGCCGGAACTATATTTTTCATTTTTTTTCGAAATCGGTTCTTCTTCTTCTTCTCCGTTTAATTTTCAAATCAAAAACACCAGAAACGAAATATAAACCCTAGATCTGAAAAAAACTTCATCAACCAAAAACCTTTGATAAACATCACTTTAACACCGGTACAAACATGGAAACAGCGCAGATCGGAAGAAAAGAGTGAAATAGGGTTACCTCAGTGTTCAGATCGAAGGAAAGTTAGACAGAAGGGAAAACTTCAAAACCTAAGCTGCTGCTCCTTGCTCAAATCGATCCGATCCATATTGAGTTGTTGTGAGCTGAAAGAGATGAAAATATTTTGTGACTCTTGTTCCAGATCCGAAAATAATATGTTGTTGATGTCTCTGTTGTTGAACCGAGTCTGATGATAGGAATTCAAGTGTGTTATGGTAAGAATTGTGATGATATGATTAGATTGATATAGATTGATGCAATTTTTAGCTTGCTGGAAAATTTTATGGATGAACATTCATGATGTGTTCATGATGTTCATGAGTTTTTTTGTGACTTTGATTCACAAAGGGGAGAGAGAGAAATATTGGAGTGTTTATGATTTTTTATTCTGATTATTCTCTGCGGCTACAGTGATTGTGACTGACTCTCTCTGACGCGCTACAGTGCACTGAAGGACTATTTATAATAAAATATTAGGGTTAGTCTCTGATACAATTGCAATGACAAAGTTATCCCTGGTTGAAACTTCGGGCTAAAGACTGTGAAGGCCAATCATTAGATGACACCTGGACAGGACTTAAAACTAAAGAAATAAAAAGAAAATATTTGTGGAATGGATAAGTCACTCACGTGACTTCTTGAGAAAAAGGGAAACTAGTTATAAAAAATACTAAAATAAAAATAACACTAATAATAATAATGATAATAATAAAAAAAGAAAATAAATAAAAAAAAGATAATAATAATAATAAATAAATAATAAAAAACTAAAATGTCTCTTTCAGTAAATGAGGTATTTTAAAATACCTCTCTGCCGAAAATTTGACTGAAACGGTTAGAAGAAAGCGGTGTTTAATATGCGAATGAAAACCTTTTAAGTGGTTTAAACATACGGACAAAAGAAATTTAATTCTCCAAAGTTAAAAGAAATGAATAACAGACTTTAAAAATTTAAAAGTACGCGCAAAAATTGTAAATGCCTAAAAAATACGAATAAAGTGATTTTTAACATGCACTGAATGCCACTCCTTCAATGTGACCTTGATTGTTTTTATTTTTTCTCGAAGGACATAGCCGCCCCACCCCTCAATTTGAAGTGACTGCCATTTTTCTTTCACAAACTGCTTGTACCCCTGCATATCTTGCCAACATTTCAACATTCTAAGTGGACGAGGGCCCCAATTTTCCTCATCCATTAACAACTGAAGCGAACAATGATCAGAGAGACCCCGGAGAAGGGCTATCTGAAAACAATTGGGTCATTGCAGACACCATTCTTCTGAAAGCAAAAAACGGTCTAGCCTGCTCATAGAAGTGCCATCCCCTTTGAACCACGTATACCGACGGCCGCACAACGGCAAATATATCAACCCATTATCCTCAATAAAGAGGCTGAAATGTTGAATATCATGAGTTACATTGCTGCCCATGTTCGACCGACGTTCCTCCACATTACGGACCACATTAAAATCCCTGCACACACACACCTTCTCACCCCTTAACAACTGCAATCTAGCTGACAATGACACCCATAATTCATGTTTAGCCCGAGGTTCACGTGGAGCATATATATTGAAAAAGTAAAACTCCTCATTATTCCGAGTAAATCTACCATGAATTTGAAGTACATGATCCAGATTAACAGATGACCAGACCTCCACTTCCTTAGTATCCCACACAGTTAACAACCCCCCCAAAGCCCCCACTGACGGACGATATGAATAAGCATGATCTGGATCGCCCCATAAGGACGTACAAAATAAATCATCACATACTGCTAATTTTGTTTCTTGTAAACATAAAATAAAAGGACTCTTTTCTCCGAACAACTTCCTCCCTTCTCGCCTTTTCATTATACCCCCTAACCCCCGCACATTCCAAGAAATCAGCTTCATAACTCACTCCCACCACGCGCACCCCCCATCACCACGCCATCCCTCCTAAACTCCCCCATCCACCACAGGTGTCAACACAGGACATGAATACAATTATTTTGGCCGAGATAACACACTAAATTTGTTGTGACTGCTCCCTTTAAAAGAGACACCTATAGCTTTACCAATAACCTGGATGTCCTCCGCTTTTGATGTATCACTTCCATTTAACACTACCCAATTCTTCCAATCATTATTCACCGAGACCTGAGATGATGAATCATTATGAGAACTTTGACTGACCTCCTTCAACAATCTTGTAACTCTATCCCTTTGACGTCTTCAATTCCGGATTTTTTGTTTCCATACTTTCATAAGTTTTGAATTACGCAGCACCTTCATAACCTCTTCTCTATCTTTGCTTGAGCACCGGATGTCGGAGAACACCACCCTCCTTTTTTTTTGCAACATTATTCCTGAGTCTCCCTTCACCACCACCCTTTTTCCTTTACCAACTTCTTCAAACGCTTATTTTTAGAAGAAATGAGTCCAATATCCCCTTGTTGAATGTTATTTAACTAATCGACACTCCACAGGCCTTAGTTTAAAGACTGTGCTTCACCCTTAGAACATGATGGTATTTTGATTCTTCTTTTTCTTGAGTTCCCCACATCATCAGATAGAAAAGATACCGCCAGAGTGGGTTCATTACCCCCCGCAGCTGACTTTGCTTCATTCATTTCTGACACACACGGTGCACCATTTCTAGTAGCCTTAACAGAACCGTCCTTTATAGAAGAATCCACAAATATTTCAGGTGCGTCGGTTGAAAGATTAGCGCATGCAGGACTGGCCAGACGTTCAACTGAATGCAAAACATGTTCCTGCACCTCAATTGTGTCCGTAATCTCCACATTTCCTTGCCATACTCAACCGTATCATTGTTGTTCAAGTTCTCTGCTTCCAATAAATCATGTACAATTTTATCCGCCAGATTCTCAACATTTTTATTAAGTTCAAAATCTTCATGTATGTCTATATTAACCTGGGAATCAGAAACAAATTTATCATCCTCGTCATACAAGCAGACATCGTCACCTAAATTAAAACCCCACTCTTCTATTATTCTTATTTCCACCATCGTACCATCTACAAGAATTTTATCAGATATATTCACCACATCCAAAGTCGACGTGCATATCAGAACTCTAGCATAATCAAACCTTTCTCTATTCAAGGAACAATTGTGTGCTCTTAAATATCTTCCACAGTCAAGAACACATAATTTAAAAAAACTTTCATTCCATGCATGTAGCGGTATACCATACAGTCGAATCCATGCTCCCCTCTGAAAATGAAATCCCTCTTTCTTCTAGCTAACCATACTAGAAAAAATCATCTCAAAGAACTGTTTTGCTTCATTCACAATTTCAGAAACATCAACACCGGAAAGCGAATGAACAAAAACCTTGTCAGCCCCAAGTGGGATAATATTAATGTCCTTAAAACTCGCGTCCTCCACCCTATTCTGAATAAGCGGTATAGACGCCCCGTCGATCACCGTACCAATCAAACCACGTGTTTCCCATCTCATGTCCTCCTCACAAGACCTATATTTCCGTACAATCCTTGTCGACGTTGCCTGATTGTCCGTTGTAGACCATGATTTTCGGGTGTCAATCCATTAATTGGTTTTGAAGCTTCAATCGTTTGGACTTCTCGATTTTATTCTTGGGAAGGGAAATATGAGATTAAAACCCTTTTTGGATTCGGGGGTTGGTTACGATTGGGGAAGGTGTTAGGCACCCGCATCGTCCACGGTACTCCGTGGTAACCTCTTACCTACTTTATCTTTGTGCTAAATTCATTTATTTATTTGAAAAAACAATGCCTAAAGAATTCTAAGTGAAATAATGGAGGGAGAAGAAGGATGATTTTTGTTGTTTTTTATTTGATTGATTTGGAAGGAATAAACCCTTGCCTACGTACCCTTAAAAGGGATCAAAACCTCCGTAGTTCATTCTTAAAAATATTTTTTGTGGGTTAGGTTGATTTTAATTTATTTTGAAAAAAAAGGTTTTAAGAAGGGTTGCGAGACCTCAAGGTGTAGAAGAATGAAATAGGAGTGAGGTTGTTTCATTTTATTTATGAAATTTAGTCGAAGTTCATTTAAGGTTCATTAAACATTTGATTAAGAAAAATAAAGGAAAAATCTCTTGGATTTGGATCCAAGGTTTATTAAGAAAATAATTTGACTTTTTACTTATTTGAATTTTTTTGAGATAAAAGGATTTTTCTAGACTAACGTTAAGCTAGCGCAACGACATGGAAAAATAAAACAAGCATAAAGCGATAAATAGAGTGATAGTGTCGGTGCTTGTGTCGGTGTGTGCATTTACTACGCTATTACATACCATCCTAGATCCATTCTAAAGCGAGAAATAAAATGCTAAAAAAAAAAAAACAAATTACATCAATTACCTAGAATACACACTAGAATATTGGAAAATAAATTGCATGAAAGAAACATGAGATATGAAATTATGAGATGGGGTAATAAAGCAAAGATATAGCATGAATCAGTAAAACAGTAAATAAAAGAGATAAAATAAACACATACATTTTTGGAAATTTTTTTAGAGAAATTTTAAATGAAACAGAGGTGTAAATAACAAACCAGAAAGGTGCAAATAGCAAAAACATAGAGAAGAGTAAAACAGAAAGAGAAATGGGCCTTCACTAGGTCCAGCAGGCTTTAGAATCTGATCTTGGCCTTAGGATTTTGATCATGAGGCTTAGAACACGAACACACAGTAAACGAGTAACAAAGGACATCATGGAATTAAACAGAGAGCAACAGTGACCGTCAGATCTATCAGAGGATGGATCTGACGGTTCACAGCCAACAAAGCATACAACAGCAGGTTAAAACACATCAAAGCAGTAACCGTTGGATTAAATAAAGGGAGTAGATCTGAAGGGCTTAGAAGGAATGGGATGAACCAAACAAACCGATCCGGTTTAAGTGAACCAAACCGGTTCGCTATGCTTATAAAAGGTTTGTGGATCCGGTTTTGTTCATAATTCCAACCCCTTTCTCTCTCTAAGCTCAAAAGAGCTCTCCCTTCTCTCTAGTTCATCAAAAACGGGGAAGAAGACCGGAGGAGTTCTGGCGCGGTGGCCGGCCACCCTAGGGTGGCGGCGCCGCCGCCGGAACTATATTTTTCATTTTTTTTTCGAAATCGGTTCTTCTTCTTCTTCTCCGTTTAATTTTCAAATCAAAAACACCAGAAACGAAATATAAACCCTAGATCTGAAAAAAAAACTTCATCAACCAAAAACCTTTGATAAACATCACTTTAACACCGGTACAAACATGGAAACAGCGCAGATCGGAAGAAAAGAGTGAAATAGGGTTACCTCAGTGTTCAGATCGGAGGAAAGTTAGACAGAAGGGAAGACTTCAAAACCTAAGCTGCTGCTCCTTGCTCAAATCGATCCGATCCATATTGAGTTGTTGTGAGCTGAAAGAGATGAAAATATTTTGTGACTCTTGTTCCAGATCCGAAAATAATATGTTGTTGATGTCTCTGTTGTTGAACCGAGTCTGATGATAGGAATTCAAGTGTGTTATGGTAAGAATTGTGATGATATGATTAGATTGATATAGATTGATGCAATTTTTAGCTTGCTGGAAAATTTTATGGATGAACATTCATGATGTGTTCATGATGTTCATGAGTTTTTTTGTGACTTTGATTCACAAAGGGGAGAGAGAGAAATATTGGAGTGTTTATGATTTTTTATTCTGATTATTCTCTGCGGCTACAGTGATTGTGACTGACTCTCTCTGACGCGCTACAGTGCACTGAAGGACTATTTATAATAAAATATTAGGGTTAGTCTCTGATACAATTGCAATGACAAAGTTATCCCTGGTTGAAACTTCGGGCTAAAGACTGTGAAGGCCAATCATTAGATGACACCTGGACAGGACTTAAAACTAAAGAAATAAAAAGAAAATATTTGTGGAATGGATAAGTCACTCACGTGACTTCTTGAGAAAAAGGGAAACTAGTTATAAAAAATACTAAAATAAAAATAACACTAATAATAATAATGATAATAATAAAAAAAGAAAATAAATAAATAAAAGATAATAATAATAAGTAAATAATAAAAAACTAAAATGTCTCTTTCAGTAAATGAGGTATTTTAAAATACCTCTCTGCCGAAAATTTGACTGAAACGGTTAGAAGAAAGCGGTGTTTAATATGCGAATGAAAACCTTTTAAGTGGTTTAAACATACGGACAAAAGAAATTTAGTTCGCCAAAGTTAAAAGAAATGAATAACAGACTTTAAAAATTTAAAAGTACGCGCAAAAATTGTAAATGCCTAAAATACGAATAAAGTGATTTTTAAAATACGTGACGCTCAAATAAAAATACACTTGCTTTAAAATACAATATGAAAAGGTTTTCAATGATTAAACAAATATTTAAAAAAAGGTTTTAACTGATTAAAGCGAATAAAGAGATTTTGAGCCGTTTTAAAAATACGACTAAAAAGATTTTTAACTGGTCCAAAATTGGAGTATGACATCCGTACTTGCATTCCTACCCATCTTCCCATGAACCCGACCTTCGTTTCCACCCTCACCTTCACTACCCTT
The DNA here is from genome assembly GCF_051527215.1 of Medicago sativa. Classification (NCBI taxonomy): domain Eukaryota; kingdom Viridiplantae; phylum Streptophyta; class Magnoliopsida; order Fabales; family Fabaceae; genus Medicago; species Medicago sativa. The sequence goes on along the minus strand of NC_140751.1, from coordinate 51,118,151 downwards.
CCTCCCCGTACCACCCACCTTCACCAAAACCGACCCCACTCTCACCCCTCCAACGTCTCCCTCCTTCAATCCCTCACCCTTCTTCGTCCTCTCTTCACACCTACCCTTCAACCCTTCCTTACTTTTTTGTCCCTCATTGGTAAATAATACAATTCAATGATGATGTTTCAAAACAAATTGCGAGAACCACACGACGCTATCTTCTCCATATTTTTTTTGTGGTGGCCGGGGTTTGAACCCTGGACCTTTCATATATTATATTATGCATTGTTCCTACCAGCTGAGCTAAGCTCGCGAGAACTATCTTCTCCATTAGATCACTACATAATCAATATGTAAATTTTATGTATAACTCTATTACGAATTGTCATGTGTATAGATGTGTCTAATTTTTCTTTTCATAACTTAAAACAAAAAGTATTAGTCAGTGATATATTTAGAAAAGTAAAATAATTATATCATTTAACTTGTATCGAGGCTTATATTTAAGAATAAACTTCTTTTCACTAAAAGAACGAATATTTAGAGATACAGCTAGTAATTTTGAATCGTAATATTGGTAGTTCATACTCATATTATACTGAACTTTGAAGTTAGTTATGCACATGGGGCACATATATAAATTTGTAGGTGATAATATTTGCAATCATAGGCAAAGTCATGTGTTACTACACTTGATCTTCTTCATCAAGAAATAAAACATAAAAGGTTCCTCATTACATGAGCAATATGTCCATCTTCAACAACCAAAACAAAAGTCTGTCTAGTTGTATTGCGGCGAAAATGATTTTAAATGAATTGATCTTGAAAATTTTATTTTATCTGAAGTGCTTAAATGTAATGTTTATGTTATGATAATTATTCATATAAAAGTGAATTGAACAATTAATCGATTTAAGTTAGAACCGATTTTAAAGATAAGTAAGTTAGAATCGATTCAAGTTAGAATCGATTCAATATAATTATTCATATAAAAGTGAATTGATCAATAAATGGATTGTAGTAAAAACTTCAAATTTTAGATTCAAGCTAGAACGATTTTAAAGATAAAATCATTTTTACTCGAGGATATCCAAACATATCATAACTAATTATACATCTTTGAAATCACTTTTGCTGATCCAAAAGTGAAACCAAACATAGACAATATGTAAAAACTTATCCAACCATAAATCGTAATATTGCTTCCAATAGATCAAATAAAGATTTTACTATTAGAAAAAGAAAAGAAAAAAAAAAACTAACATCAAGGCCATGAGAAACACACACGACGAGATACGAAGCCTTATAATAGGCTAAAGACAAAAGGTGAGAAAGAATGTATCTTTTGCTTAAACTTAAGTTTCACTCAGCACTAAACATTTTGCACTTTGCTTTTGTCATATATGTGTTGTTTCACTCAGTTTAAAACTGCAACGATAAAAACACGAAAGTGAAGAAAGGAATAAAATAAAGCAATACACGATCTTGACCATTTTCTTTGTTTTGTGAGATTTAGTTTTAGTTACTTTTAAGATTAAATTATTTTTTTCCCTCAAAAAAAAAAAAAAAGATTAAATTATTTTTAACTAAGATGTGATCAATTGCAACACAAAAAACACATGTTTTCGCTCTCACACACTATAATGTATAAAACTGTATATTTTTTTTTTTGAAAGAATGTATAAAACTATATTTTGTTTGTTGTGTCTATTGTCTACCGAATCTTGTACATGTTTTTATTTTATAAAAATATACATGATAAAAGTTGTCGTCCCAAACAAAGTGTGGACTAAATTGAGTGATTCTCAAATGATGATTACCAATTATTCTAAAATGGTCGATGGTAACCTTCTTGCTGTCTCTCATCATATCATACATGTTTGTCACATACAGTCTCACCAATCAAATAACATTTTGTAAGCTCGGACATTTGAATTTGAAAAAAAATCTTTAAAATCTTGTATGTAAAACAACCTTAGCTTTTATTTATAAATTTAAAGTATTTTTTTTTAAATTGATCGATTTAAGAGATGTAGTTCTTGGGTAAAAAAAATAAACAAGAATTCTAGATATTCAAGTAAAAGAAAGTAACAAAAATAATTGTAAGTTTCGTCAATCACCCCCTGAAATTAACAAAACTTCAATTACCCCCCCCCCCCCCCCCCCCCCCCCCCCCGGAAATTGCACAACTTTAATCAATTTACCCCCTCCGTCAAATTCTTCTGTTAATCAACATGAAGTTTTCCAAATACCCCCCTGAAGTTTTGCATTTGTGTGCAAAATGCCCCCGAACTTGAAAATTTATATATTTTTTTCTTATACTTGACTCAAAAGATATTAAATTTTCTCTGTTTTGTGAGATTTAGTTTTAGTTACTTTTAAGATTAAATTATTTTTAACTAAGTTGTGATCAATTGCAACACAAAAAACACATGTTTTCGCTCTCACACACTATATTAATGTATAAAACTATATATTTTTTTTGACAGAATGTATAAAACTATATTTTGTTTGTTGTGTCTATTGTCTACCGAATCTTGTACATGTTTTTATTTTATAAAAATATACATGATAAAAGTTGTCGTCTAATCACTTAAATATTTTTAGAGTAAATTACGCTCTCATTTTCAGAAGATCTCTGAATTACACTTTTATCTCTTTTTATGTTAAAATATACACTCACTTCTCATCTTATTCAAAAAATATTAGAAAACATTCGTTTCCGTCCCCTAAAATATGCTTGATTACATTCTTCTCATCTCTTGCGTTAAAATCTAAGTTTTCCTCCCTTAATAAATTTTTTTTCTTCTAATAATGTAGAAAAAAAAATCTAACACACTCTAAAGAAAAATAGTATTGCAGACCCATTTTAATATAATCAAAATTCGAATGCATAATTTTCGCTCTTTTTTATTCACAATTTCATTAACATTAATATATATCATAAAAATATTTATTTATGTTAAAATAAAGTGTAGTGCATATTTAATTATTAAGGGAGGGAGTTGTAATTCAATTATCTCACAGGAGAGGAGAGTATAAATTTTACATTTTAAGAGAGAGGAATGTATATTTAAACATAACAAGAGAGGATTGTGTAATTCAAGTATCTCTTGGAGGAGAAAGACAAATGTATATTTAAACATAATCCACATATCTTCCTCAAAGGTATAAAAGAATGAGTAAATAGACAATTACCCCCTTGAAATTCTAAGTTTCGTCAATCACCCCCTGAAATTAACAAAACTTCAATTACCCCCCTGAAATTGCACAACTTTAATCAATTTACCCCCTCCGTCAAATTCTTCTGTTAATCAACATGAAGTTTTCCAAATACCCCCCCTGAAGTTTTGCATTTGTGTGCAAAATGCCCCCGAACTTGAAAATTTATATATTTTTTTCTTATACTTGACTCAAAAGATATTAAATTTTCTTTGTTTTTGTGAGATTTAGTTTTAGTACTTTTAAGATTAAATTATTTTTAACTAAGTTGTGATCAATTGCAACACAAAAAACACATGTTTTCGCTCTCACACACTATATTAATGTATAAAACTATATATTTTTTTTGACAGAATGTATAAAACTATATTTTGTTTGTTGTGTCTATTGTCTACTGAATCTTGTACATGTTTTTATTTTATAAAAATATACATGATAAAAGTTGTCGTCTAATCACTTAAATATTTTTAGAGTAAATTACACTCTCATTTTCAGAAGATCTCTGAATTACACTTTTCTCTCTTTTTATGTTAAAATATACACTCATTTCTAATCTTATTCAAAAAATATTAGAAAACATTTCGTTTACGTCCCCTAAAATAAGCTTGATTACATTCTTCTCATCTCTTACGTTAAAATCTACGTTTTCCTCCCTTAATAAATTTTTTTCTTCTAATAATGTAGAAAAAAAATCTAACACACTCTAAAGAAAAATAGTATTGCATATCTATTTTAATATAATCAAAATTTGAATGCATAATTTTCGCTCTTTTTTATTCACAATTTCGTTAACATTTAATATATATCATAAAACTATTTATTTATGTTAAAATAAAGTGCAGTGCATATTTAATTATTAAGGGAAGGAGTTGTAATTCAATTATCTCATAGGAGAGGAGAATATAAATTTTACATTTTAAGAGAGAGGAATGTATATTTAAACATAGCAAGAGAGGATTGTGTAATTCAAGTATCTCTTCGAGGAGACAGACGGATGTATATTTAAACATAATCCACATATCTTATTCAAAGGTAAAAATGAACGAGTAAATAGACAATTACCTCCCTGAAATTGTAAGTTTCGTCAATTACCCCCCTGAAATCAACAAAACTTCAATTATCTCCCCTAAAATTGCACAATGTTAATCAATTTACCCACTCCGTCAAATTCTTCTGTTAATCAACATGACGTTTTGCAAATACCCCCTGAAGTTTTGCATTTATGTGCAAAATGTCTCAGAACTTGAAAATTGATATATTTTTTTCTTATACTTGACTAAAAAGATATTAAAGGCAAACAATTAACAGTTAGCTTTAATATTTAAGTTATTTAAGACGCATTCTCTGAATTATCATGATAGAAACTAGTATCAAACATAGAAATATAACTGAAATAACTTACTTTTATTGATGATACAATAGGAATAACATGAATAACTCTAATGAGTATTTTGAACTGCTTCTTTTTCTATCAAAACAATGCTGAATTAAGATTCTTTTTGGAATTCTAGTTTATGACTCCCAACATAGGTGTCAAACACATCAATATTGCCAAATAATGTTAGGCTCCATAGGGTAATTCTTATGTTGATTGTCACGTGCTCATTGTATTCACAAACGAAGTATTATTGGGTTTGGATTTCCATATCTAATAAAGTATAAAAAAGTGGTTATGGACTAATATATTGTTTTGCTTTTTGTTATCTAAAATATTGGATTGTAATAAAAGATCCAAATGTTAATTGTAATATTGTAGAGTTTAAAGTATTAAAATTAACTGTTAATTGTTTGCTTTAATATCTTTTGAGTCAATGATAAGAAAAAAACATATAAATTTTCAAGTTCGGATGGTATTTTGCACATAAGTGCAAAACTTCAGGGGGTATTTGCAAAACGCCATGTTGACTAACAGAAGAATTTGACAGAGGGGGTAAATTGATTAACGTTGTGCAATTTCATGGGGTTATTGAAATTTTGTTAATTTCAGAGAAAAATTGACGAAACTTACAATTTCAGGGGATAATTGCCTATTTACTCATAATAAATTCGAAAATTCAAAAATGTGAATGAGATTTTATATTTTTTTTAAACTAAAACGTGGGAGGTAGTACTTATTTTTTTGCAAAGTACACAATTTGTTTTTTGGTATACAGTAGACATAACTTTAATATGAAGAAAAGTGTTAGCAACACCAATTGAAGTTAGTTATGGGGACACTTGATTTTCTTCATCATGAAATAAAACATAAAAGTTTCCTCATCACATGAGCAATGTAGATCATCAAAAAAGTCTGTCTAGTTGTACTGAGGCGAAAATGATTTTAAATGAATTGATATTGTAAAATTTATTTTATCTGAAGTGTTAACGTTTATGTTCTAATAATTATTCATACGAAAGTGAATTGACCAATACATTAAAAGTAAATTGATTGTACAAAAAAAAATGTATAAGTAAAAACTTCAAATTTTAAATTCAAGTTATAGCCGATTTTAGAGATAAAATCAGTTTTACTCGAGCACATCCAAACATATCAAAACTAATTATAAATCTTTGAAATCAATTTTGCTGATCCAAAAGTGAAAGCAAACATAGACAATATGTGAAAACTTTTTTTTTTTTTGGTCTAGACAATATGTGAAAACTTATCCAACCATAAATCGTAATATTGCTTCCAATAAATCTGATAAAGATTGTACTATTAGAAAAAAGAAAAAGAAAAAAAAAGAGAGCCAACATCAATGCCATGAGAAACACGATGGGATAGCCTTATAATAAACTAAAGACAAAAAGTGAGAAAGAATATAGCTTTTGCCCTTTGCACTCAACATTTTGCACTTTGCTTTTGTCATATATGTGTTGTTTCACTCATATAAAGCTGCAACGATAAAAAACACAAGAGTGAAGAAAGGAATAAAAATAAATTAATACACGATCTTGTCCCTTTTCTTTGTTTTGTGAAATCTAGTTTTCATTACTTATAAGATGAAGTTAATTTTACTTACTTAAGATGTGATCATTTGCAACACAAGAAACACATGTTTTCGTTCTCACACACACTATAATGTATAAAACTATATTTTGTTTGTTGTGTCCATTGCCTGCTGAGTCTTGTACATGTTTTTCTTTTTTTAATAAAAAAATACATGATAAAAGTTGTCTAATAACTTAAATATTTTTAGAGTAAATTACACTCATCTCTTCAGAAGATGTCTGAATTACACTTTCCTCCCCTTTTATGTTAAAATATACATTCACCTCTCATCTTATTCAAAACATATTAGAAAACATTTCATTTTCGTTCCTTAAAATAAGCTTGAATTACATTATTCTCATCTCTTATGTTAAAATCTACATTTTCCTCCCTTAATAATTTTTTTCTATTAATCTAGCAAAAAAAAAAAAAAATCTAACACACTATGAAGAAAAATAGTATTGCAGATCCATTTGAATATAATCAAAATTTGAATGGATAATTTCCGCTTTTTTTTTTATTCACAATTTCATTAACATGTAGTATATATCTTAAAAATATTTATTTATGTTAAAATAGATTAAAGTGTAGTGCATATTTTAATATTAAAGGAGGGAGTTGTAATTCAAGCATCTCACAGGGTATGAGAATATAAATTTTACTTTTTAAGAGAGAGGAATGTATACTATAACATAAAAAGGGAGGGTTGTGAAATTCAAGATTCTCTTAGGAAGACGACTGCAATTTACTCATATTTTTCTAATATGTGTCAATTACTAGCTGCATCCAACAATTAATAGGAAATTTTAGTAAAATGATTTGTTTTGAAGTATATCTCATTTAATTTATTTATGAAAAAGCAAAATAATTTGTATTAAACATCACTCAATAACAAGTCTCGTTTAAAATTATTTGAAACATTTACTATTTTTTTGGCTAATATAGGAAGTGTATCCACATATCCTGTTCAAAATAAAAAAAAAAAACCTATAAATCATTGTAACAAATATATGCAAGTTATATAAATGTATTTTAGGAATACAAATATTAGTAGACTATACATAATTTTTTAATAAATGTGAAATTTGAAAAATGTGCTTGGCAAAGCGAATGATATATTTTTTTTTTAACAAATAAAACGTAGGAGGTATTACTTATTTATTGCACAGTACACAACTTTTTTTTTTGTATACAGTACACATAGTTGCATCTATTTTTAAAATTGTAGAATCTATATGAATTTCACTCGGTAAAAAAGATAAAGATTAGTTGCATTTTTGTCCCTCTATTTTTCTTTCATGCTTCTAAAAAGTCTTTTTTATTTTCTTTTTAAAATTTAACATTTTGATCCTTCAAATATCACATTTGTTGCAATTGTTCCACAAAATGGATATTTTTAACGTTTAAAATGATATATTTTGGCCCTAAATGTTGTATTTTCTCTTTATATTCAAAATTGGGAAAATAAATCATCATTTTTTATCCAAAATTGTTAACAAATGTAATGTTTGAAGTTATAAAAGTTTAATTTTAAAAAGAGAGACTAGTGTGATAAAATATGATATATAAAATGCAATTAAGACAAAAAAATAAAATTAGAGGGTTTCAGTGAGTGTTCTGTGTTATTAATACTCCTAATGTTATTTAAAAAATAAATAAATACTCCTAATGTGAAACTCATAATTGGAATAGGGTATCAATTTTCTTTACCGGAAGTATCTGATTCATAGCTTTTCTTTCTTTATATAAGGGAATTAGATTTGCACTAGATATGCTCAGTTCCTTATTCATATTTTCATTTTAAGTTTCAACCTTCCGAAATGAATCCTAATTCTATTCAGCACTTTCAAGAAGGTACGTCTAAACTCTCCAAAATGAATCCTAATTCTACGATTCAGCCTGCAAATGAAGATGAAGATGAAGATGTAGATGTACCTGTACCTGTACCTGAACCTTATGACTATCAAGATGGTACGTCTAAACTCTCCTTATATCTATCAGGCTCTTTAAGTCGACGTTCAATATTTCTGACATTTTTTCCTTCAAAAATGAAATAAAAAATATTGCCGACATTTTTTGTGATTAATTATCTATCTGTAGTTAACTTTTTAATAAAAAAAAAATACGGATGAAGATAGATTTATTACTAAGTTTCATTTGTTAGTTGTTATGTCTAATATGACTCATTCTCACTTCAATGATGAGGCAATTAGGCAAACCATGTGCATAATTTTTCTTCCAATTTTTTAATGTGACATTAAATATATATTTTTTGAATAAAATGTGACATTAAATATTGTATGTCTTACTATTTTATTGTGACAATAACTTACAACAAATATGTAGTTGACGAGTTCCGCGTGTGGGTAATGGAAGACGATTGGGAAGAAGTTATAAAAAGATACGAAGAACATGTATTTTTTCACACGATAAGAATAAAGGGAAGAGGAACAGCATTACATGTGGCAGTAAGCAATGCCAACGAAGACAGTGTAAAACGTCTTGTAAAGGCAATAGTAGAGCATGGTGATCTAAGTGGTTTAACAAAAACGACTGAAAAAAGAGGTGATACTCCTCTTCACCTTGCAGCATATAGAGGATTCACAAGTATGTGTAAATATATCATTGGAAAAGATGATGAAAGGAAGGATTTGATTACAGAACGAAATGAGAAGGGAGAAACACCACTTTTTTTGGCTGTGCTTGCACGCCATAAAGAGACCTTTCTTTATCTACATCGATTTTTTCCACATGATATCACTATTGCTATCAATGACTATGATGATAACATCCTTCACGTTGCCATTCATAGAGAAATGTTCGGTTAGTTATTTCTCATCCCTTATTTTATTTATTCTTTTCTTTTTTAATATTTTACTTTCTTTTTATTTGTCGGAAGAACTGAATAAAAAACATGAAGCAAGTTTTATGTGTGATCTCTTATGTGACATATCCTTCTACGACATTTTGTAATCTACGTGTCTTGTGCAACAGGTATGGCAAATATAATATTTGATTTGTATCCGATTTTTATCTCTATGGCGGACAAAGAAGGATTCTTTCCGCTTGCAATTCTTGCTACTAGGACATCAGCTTTCAAGAGTGGAATTCAGCTATCATGGTGGGAGAAAATTTTGTACTACTGTAAGTGACACACACACATATATATGGTATTTTTTTTTTATGCATATATATAGTATAAAAACATTTATTTTTAAAAAAATTAAATTAAACCAATTTTGAATTCCAATTTTTCATTTGAAATGCTTAACAATTGACTCAAGTGTTTATTATTAAGTGATTTCGAGTCTAATATATTTCGAGTGTTTATTATTGCATTTGAAACGGGTGATGTCTTTTTCTCAGTTATCTCCCATGATAATTGGAATCACTTTACTTAATATATTTGTTTATAATTAATTTCGTAGGGTTGAATGTGAGAAATTCATTTATCTGTATGACCAATGACTTCCTCAATCAAAATGGTGTTACTGCCTTTTAAGAATCAAGGTATTTTGGGAGAAACTCTTGGGCGTGTAAAGGAGGGATAAAATCTTGAGAATCTCTTGGGAGAAACTCTTGTGTATGCCCAAAATCTTGTGACCATTCAAGCATTTCCTTGTTTCTTTTGTGCAAATTGAGAAATGTGTCTACCTATTAGTTGATGTTGGATGTCAAACAAAGGTGGTTAAGTAGATCTCAAATTAAGTATGTTAGTTAAGTTAAGAATTATGTTTATAATGCTAAGAATTCCATATTAAATAAATGAAATAAGAGTTGAACATGAGTTTATAAGATGTATTAGAGTCTATCTAAGATTTATCGAGTTACTTCTATTCGGTTTCACTGTCGAGCCACTAAGGTCGCACTATGGATGTCTAATTCTAGATGTGAGGGGAGTGTGTTAAGATTTCCACATTGAATTGGATATGACTAGCAATATTTTATAAGTGGGAATTTCGTAAGTTAAATTTTACCCAACCTAAATAATAGGATTAAAGTTGTGAAATAAAAAATATTTTCTAGATTTTATCCCCCATTACACTGTAGATTTGAAAAGTTGTGGTTGAAATACAAAAATGCGTCATATGGGGTACAAAGGAGGTAAGAAAATTGCTCTAGCGAAGTCAGAATGAAAGATTTTAGTGTCTTTAATGTTATCATACTAGTACTAAGTAAGTGTCATTTGTATCTTCAATTTGACAAGTCTATTTTTGGGAAGTTAGTGTTGACCGCCAAGTATGGTAGCTAGTGAGATTGCAATCAACCTAGATGTCAGACAATTTGGTTAATCTTCCTTATTTACTTGTTGATGAAAGGTTATTTATAGGGCGGAGAGGCATAAAGTTTCAATTTAAGACTTATTATTGAAGTGTGTCCTTAAATGTATAGAGTGGAACCTTAATATTTGACTCCCTGATTGTTGTTACTTATGTTATTCGAGGGTCGCAAGGTAAAGTGAAGAATTAAATTTTTGGTTAATATAATAATCTAGCAATTTGTTCGCATGGATTTTTTGGTTCATCTAGGAATCATGGAATGTGCGTTATCTTTTTAAGGTCGGTGGTAAAGTTCTTCTTTATGACACTACATTATAACGTTATCTTGAAAATGATTCTAAGCAAAGGTTAAAGGTCGATGATGTTTCTTTTATTAAAAATGCTAACCTATGACATTAAGGCACAAGCCATGTGTAATTCATCTTGTATTCCACCACACTTTATTTTCATTCTAAATCCCATATGTTACTACTATATATTATGAATTGTTTGTTGCTCAAAAGAAAAGTTCATAAAGAGGAATAATTAAAAGAAAAATCTTGTGAAATTCATGTCTTTTGAAGTATAATGGACATTTACTTGCGTTGTTTACTTTTATGCCTAAAGCCATCAAAATAAAGGTCTAATGTTCTTTATAAATTTTGGTATTAAAGGTGTTTCTGTCAAAGTCTGGGATGCAAAAACTAGAATTGAATTGTATGATAAGGGTCTTATGTTTGAAGACGTTGAAGACAAAGGTAAGTTTTCAATGAATTGTCTCTTATGATACCTAGCCATGGCCATTATGTAATGTTTTGTAATTTGTAAACTATTAATAGTTCTCATATTTTTTTCGTAAATAAATTGGTTTTTTCTAATAAGATATAATAGTCAAAGAAAAGCTAAGATTAAAAAGATACAATAGTCAAATATTACAGAAAAGGCACCAAAGCAACAACACCGTCAAACCAAAATAAAAAACAATAAACTAACAAATAAAATTACTCATAAAGGTTTGAGTGGTTCAATGCTACATATATATTAATCATAATAAAAACCATTAATTTTAGACCTAATCCATGACAATACCAATAGTGCAACCATGTCAAAGGGTGAACATGATAGATGTTCCTTATAATCGAAAACCACATGATTACGATGCCTCCAAATTAACCACGTGGATACTAAAGAAATGGATTAAAGGACATTCATTTAATTGTTTACCATAAGATATCAAACTTATAAATTGGACAACATTACAAATGCCATCATCTGGCAACATACAACCGATACCTAACCAAATAGAACATCCTACCATAGTTAAGCAGTAATAAGATAATGAGAAAACAAATGTTTGGATGTTTTGTTCAAATTACATCATTCCATACAATGATGATATGCTATATTTTGTACCCCTCGGTGGATTAAATTAATTTTAATTGTAAGACAATTATATAGTAATCTCAGTGTATACAACAAAATCTTCGATGAAATCAAATTAGACTAAGTAACTCTAAATAAAAGAGAACCTGATACAATTTCAAAATTTGATACCAACACATAAACTTCTTTTATGGAAAACAGATGTTCGATATTAAATTATAAAATCCAAACATCATCCGCATCATCATGCATAATAATACTGGATAATAAATGCATACACTCCTTCACAAGCTCTACCTCCAAAACAAACAAGGAGAAAAATACTCTAGTTTGAAGGTAGGCTCTGAGAATGTTTGTGATTTTGTAAGTTGACAATATCTTAATTATGTTATGTACCATACGGAGTTTTGTGGTTAGTGGTTGGGTTGAATGAAAGTATGTATCCAACTAGCTTTGATTTCGATTTTAGCAAATGGTAGTCCTTAAGAAGATTTTGGGGTTTGGAGAAGGATGAGATTTTGGGGTTTGTAGAAGATTTAGCAAATGAGTTTTGTGAGAAACTACATTTAAGTTTCATAGGGAATTGCGACAACTTTGGGACAAAATTATTCAATTTGCAACACAGGTGTTCTAAGAGATGCTTCGTTCGAAATATGTCTAAAATCAATATTCTGTTCAAAATTCGTGTGAAGTTTGTCCTCAATTCATTTGTATTATGTTTTTATATTTGTTAGAAAATGATATTTCTCTATAGATCAAGTAAATAGAGTAAGTAAATATTGAATATTGTTTGTAAATATACTTTTTGAAATATCGATTATTAATATCTATGAAGAGTCAATTTAGTAGTAAGAGTTAACTATTTTAAATTTTGACAAAGAGTTGAGTAATCTTCTCTCAAAAAAAAAAAGTTGAGTAATCTTATAAAAGGTTTATTTCTCTCCTTATTTTTAAATAATTTAGCATACGATAATTCAAGCAATGATATTTCGACGTGGCTAAGACCTACCAATATATATTGCAGAGAAAGGTGATCAAAGTGAAATTTCAATACCATTAGACAATGTTGATGAATTAGAAAAGGCAGGCAAAGTACGACATACTCTTGCTCGACTAGATTTTACTAGCCGTGCTAAGATTTTATGTTACAACATTCAAATGTTTGTATTCACCAAATGGCATCTCATGTTTCCATCAGCAAGAAAAAGATGGCATACTCACTCACTATTGGGTATGTATAATTTTACATGATATAATTTGAACAACTCAACCTTTAATTTTACATGATATAATTTGTGGCCTACCATTATGTTACTCAAGGGAGATCATCATACACAATTCGATCAATAAGTCTCAATAAATCAAGTGAGATACATATGATGTGACCTATTGATTTAATGTTGCAAAATAGGCTAATGAATGATACAACACTATTCTACTTTTTGTTGTTGTTGTTGTTGTTGTCAAGCAGTCTATTAGTTTAAAATTTGTTGTTGTTAACATGTTGTCATGTAGTCTATTGGTTTAAAATTTATCTTTTAAATTAAGTGAAAAATTCAGAGTTCAAACCTCAGCTCCTGTAGTGAAACGTCCTATCAATTGAGCTATGTTCATGTGACTGATACTATTTTACTTTTACACCATAAAATTATATCCTTTTTTATAAGTCGACATTACTCTTTTGCTTTGTGCACACACTTAATTAATTTTGCAAATCTTAATTAATTTTGCAGACTTAAGGGCGATAAAGAGTGTTAAGAAGAACCACATATATGGTGGTCAACTCTTGGAAGCATTTATGAAAATTCCTTATACCTCATACATGGTTTGTGGACAAGAACCCTTTGATAAAGAAGAAATGAAAGAGAAAGTTGAGTTTTTTGCAGAAATCGAGCGCCGCAAACTGGAAGGCAGTAAGAACAAAATTTATATTTTTCGTAAAAAAAAATGAATTAATAAGTACTACGTCAATTCTTAATTGCATGTTAGACCTCTTCACACGTGTCAATACACAACTATGATAATTAATATATTTAATTATCTATAACTTAAAATTATAAAAAATGATACTTTCAAAATATTAATTGAATAAGATCAAGTAAGTACAAAGAATTAGTTGCTACTGGCACCTCCTCCATCCAAACCACATTTGGTTCAGTATGGGTTAGTTGGTCCAAGTGGAGAGCAACTTTGTTTCCTCATCTAGGAGTAAAATTGTATGAAGCAATATAATTGATTTCCTAAAAAAATAGTTTGAACCTCGTGATAAAATAGAGGGAATATTATACTTTAAGCATTGGAATATTAATATTTTATTAAGTATCAGTGACTACGAACAAAATTGATTTGATCTCGAGGTTCAAACTATTTTTATTAATATTTATATTATACATTAAGTATTGGAATAATAATAGTGTTGTATTAGAAGGATACACTTCGTATTTTACAAAATTGTCATATTAATTAGTTAATTTTACATAAATTAACGATACACTATAAATTGAAGAGTAATAAAAATAACTTTTACCAAATTTAAATTATTAATCATTTGTTTATTCTCATCATCATAAATGCAATGTAGAAATTAATAATTTTTATTTACAGAAATTGTAGAAAATAATAACTTAAAAGTGATATACTTAATATTAATTTAAAGATACAATTGAAAAAGAATCACTTTAATAAAATTTTGATAATTTTAATAATTAATCCATAATTTTGATTTTTTTTGTCTTGGTAACAGGTGTTCTAATGACATTGTTTAAGCAACTCAAAAATAGAAATTTTGTCTTAAAAATACAAGCCAAATACATGTAAAAGTTACTACTTTTGAATGCTTAAACAATGCCCTTAAGACATTTGTTAGCATTTTCCTATTTTTTTTTATATCTTTCTCTATATATCTTTTGCCATTAAAAAAAAATTAAAGAAGAAATAATTCAAATGTAAAAACATAACAATCATATTTTGTATATTTGCAGAGGATTCAAAAAATAAATCCAAAAAAGAGGGAGAAGGAAATCAAGAAATGGAAGATTCAGCAAAAAATGTTGAAAAAGATACGACATTTTTGGCGAAAGCAAAAAGTGGCGCAGTTGAAATTAAGGAAGAGCTTAATATAAAAGTAAAGGCATCTGACAAGAAAGGCTTATTACTTGTAGAAATGAAGGAATTACAAGCAAAGAAAAGTGGCACAAATGATACAGCATATTTGCTTGCAGCAAAACATGGCATAACCGAAATGATGAAAGTGCTTGAATCTAAACTAAAAAGTGTCATCCATGAAACTAACTCTGAAGATGAAAATGCATTACTTATGGCAGTGAAGAATAGACAACCGCAAGTTGTTGAGGGGTTGTGGGAGAGGCTTTCTATGGAAACCTTTCAGAGCATAAATCAACAAGTTGATGTCAATGAAAACACCATTTTACACTTAGCAGCATATACAACAAAACACAACGAAAACACTGCTTGGAGCATAGCTGGTGCAGCCATGCAAATGATGTGGGACATCAAGTGGTACAAGGTACGTACTCACATGTTACATACATCTCATGCATGTATATGAAAAAAGATCATATGATATTTTTAAGGCAAAATTTAACAATAAATAAAATTGAAACCCTAAAACATGTATTCATTCTATCGACACTTTACTTGATCCATGTTTGATTCAAAGTAACTCTTTGATATAGTTATTCTATTTTCATCCTCTTCAAAAAAAAGACACTGTATTTTCAAGATCTAAAAACTGCCAATTACTTTTAAAATCATTTCATATGTATACTTCATCAAATTATATGAATTGTACTTCTTGAAAAATAAAATGAATTGTACTTGTATCATACATTTAAAAAAATATAAGATTATACTACGAAGTGCTTTAAAAGAAAAAAGATTACACTAAAATTATATATTTTATTTAAATATTAGTAATATCTATTTATGTTTCTCTTTAAACTAGCTAGCATTAACATTTTTCTGTTTTAACTATATGTGAATGGTCCTGTATAGTACATTAAAAGACTAGTTCCAGACCATTACCATCATAGAAGCAACACCGATAAAAAAACCCCAAGTGAAATCTTTAAGGAGGAACACAAAGAAATTTTAGATCAAAGCATTGTGTGGTTGAAAGAAACATCAGAGTCATGCTCAGTTGTAGCAGCACTCGTCGCAGGCGTCTCCTTTGCTACATCAGGCAGCGTCCCTGGAGGCAATGACGAATCAGGAAAACCAACATTCCAAGGACAGCCTGCATTTGAATTATTTTCTATATCTTCGTTAATTGGACTTTACTTCTCTGCCACTGCACTCATCATGTTCCTTGCTATTCTCACTTCTCGAAAACAAGTCGAAGACTTCAATAGAAACTTGCCAATGAAGCTTCTTTTTGGCTTAAGTTCACTCTTCGTTGCCATTGTTGCCATGTTCATTTCTTTCATTGCTGGACACTACTTTGTGCTCACAGATAAATATAACAAGAATGGTATCTTATTTTATTTATATATTGCCATTTGCTTGCCTATCACATACTATGGAGCTGTGCAGCTTCCCTTATATATTGATCTTGTCAAAGTTATTTGGAAGAAGGTGCCACCACCAAGTATCAAGGGTGTTAAGTTGTAGAGGTGTTTATTTTATTGTATTGCTTTGTGGATTGAAACTCATGAGTTTGGTTTGTACTTGAATAATGTGTCTTGTGTGTTTAATATGTTTAGTGTATTATTGGCCTGGTGTGGTGTGAATGTAGTGTGATTTGAAACTATTTGTATCATTATAAGGTGTGATAAGGATTATATGAATTTTCTATTGGTTCCATCCTCTATCTCATCTAAATTATTATGAGTTTTGTATCTGTAGATTGATGTGAGTGGAGAGAGATTGGGCGAGTGGGAGAAATTGTGTGGATGGATTATCATAAAATTTTCTCAACACTACAAAGAAAAATGTCTCAACCCCTCTACAGACTGATATAGTAAAACGACTATCATACTATCTACTACATACTCCATCTTGGAAAACAACAAAGTCCTTCCGCCAAGATGAAGCCTTCACACCTCATATCTTAATCACTCCATTAATCATTCTATACTTTTGTGTAAACGCTTTAAACCATAACCCATTCTGATCGGTCCTAAAGTTCCATTACCATTTACCTAAGATACGAAATTTAGGATTGATTTCCTTCTTAGTTTAGAGGATCAAATTAAAAAAAGAATGACATCTTATCAGCTAGTCTATCAACACTAGATACTGTATATTTTTCGCATTATCTACCACCACCATTCTCCCCCACATCCATGCCTTTTTTTTTTTTTTTTTAATAAATGAGATTGTAGCACCAGCTACAAATTAAACTAAGAAGATTCATTAAAAAGGGAAAAAAAAAGATTACAAAATAAAGAGGGGGACGTACCTAGAACCTGACCCTCAAAGGATTAGCAAAAAAAATCTAAAGTTAGGAAGACCTAACCTATTTCTGACAATATATTTTATTTTTATTTTAGCTTTATTTTCCTCTTATCAAATGAATATTTTCTTTTTCCCAATTACAACGAGGATTCCAGTCATTTTTCCTTCTTTTTTTTTTTGAAAAGGACTGTTTTTATTTTTGACCAAAGAAAGGACCAATTATTGTTTTCCTAAGCCAAAATTACACTTTTAGTCCCTTAACTTAATTTCAGGTAACAGTTTGGTCTTTTATCTTTTTTTCATTTCAATTTGGTCCTTTTTATCCATTTTCACATACATTTTCAAGCTTCAAATTTAATATTCTTATGCAAACATAGACAATGATCATAGATTTGAAGATTGAAAGACCATAAGAAAATAAAATCATGAATTTTAAGCTTAAAAATTCATATGTAAATGGATCAAAAGGACAAAACTGAAATGAAAAAAAGATAAAGGACTAAATTGTTACCTAAAATAAAGTTAAGGGACTAAAAGTGTAATTTTGCCATTATACTAATTGTACCTGATATTAATATAAAAAGTATGGTAATCATTTAATACAAAATAATTTTACATCAATTTAAAAAAAATGATAATATTATTTATGTAAAAAATTAAAGTAGATAAAAAAATAATTGACCAATATTTAGTCAAAGAAATAAATAAATAACAGAACAATATATTTTAGGGTTAAATATGTTTTTGATCACTATAAAATCGAAAATTTCTAAGTTTAATCCTTACTTATATGTAATAGCTATTGTAGTCCCTAAAAAAATTACATGTGATTTAGTCCCTGGTAAAAGTAAATTGGTTTAATTATTCTTAAGTTCTTAATTTTTTTAACGATTTTTTGCAGTCACGTTTAGAATAATGTAGTGACTATACTCAATAACACAGTTGCGGTTCTACCCCATCCTTATAAGTCCTTGGTGAATGTTATATGTTAGATTTATAATCGTTAGGATGATGTGAAATGAAACCATATTCGAAAGCATGGATTGACATTGGACTTTGGTATCAAGATTTGTTTATTTTCTCCAATTTTTATTCACAACGCTTTATGCGCAAGGAGAATAAGGGGGTGACCCATGGATTGGTTCTTCTGCTGGCATGGATGATAGACAACCTCTTGAGGAGGACGTTGATTTTGTCATAACTAGCAGTGCTGGAAACGGCCATGAAAGAGCGTCTATCAATCTGGTTGATGTCTTTCCTGATTAACCCACTTTTATTGCATTTGTGATATGATCTTGCGGCCATGGTGTTTGTACCTGGATATTTTGATTGTAACTTATTTGTGGTCGGTCCCTATAAGCATGACTTCAGGTTGTAGTTTTAACAATTCTTGTGGCACTTTAGTTTAAATCCTTACATCCATTGTTGTACCTACAACCTTATTTATCTTCTTCTTTTTAATGACATGTACATTTTGTCCTGACTAGCATCTTTTACTCGCTATTTACCATCCATTTTATTCCTTAGAGAAAACCTTATTGGGTGGTCGTATGCATGTAGTGTTGTGCAATCCTCACTCAGGGGACTTGTAAGTCCTCTATGATGTTTCAGATATTTCGATTTGGGGACCTTGGGTCCTATTTCTACGCCTTGGGTACTACAGACTTCAGTGTTTCTCTAGTTAATTAGGCTCCACTTTGTTTCTTGCCTCAGACATGTTCGAGCTTAAGTTGTTACGTTGTTCATTAAAATCATGTTGTAATGAGTTATTTTGGAGGGTCCATCATCATGGTTCCTGATGACAGGTCATCGAACGTTATTCTTAGCATGTTTTTCACTCAATTTCAGTAAATTTTAGCAGCAAAAAGGATGAGTATTATAACGATTTCTTATGATTTTGGGAATTTTGTAATGTTTTCTATATTTGAGTCTGTAATTCTAGTGTTCCGGAAACATAGCAATTTTAGGGGGTTTTTGAAGTAATTCCCAAAGAAATCATGCAAATCGGAAAATCAAAAACATCCGAAGATTTGTGAAGACTTTGGGAAGAACAAGAATGAAGATTCAACAGGTCTCAAAAGACTTTACAGTGGGAGGAATTCTGTTCCTAAGTTCTGAGGCAAGTTATTTGAAGACAAAAACCTAAAACGACAGAAAATCTGAGAAATTGGGCCCAAGAAGCATAACCATGCGCCTAGAGCATGGCAAAACCTTGCTATGCACCTAGAGCATTGCTATGCGCCTAGAGAATGGCTCAAGGTGCACTCTCATGCGCCTAGAGCACATCTTGTGCCCCCAAGCATCTGTTATGCAAGGGGCACATGCGTAATTTTATGCTTTCTTGTGGGTTAAACCTGCGTTTTTAGCCAAAATCCACTTAGAAACTCTCACTATAAATACTAGCCTTCCTCATTCAGAATTTCTCATTCAGAACTGTGACAGTTCAAGAGGAAGGCATCTTTGGAGCTTCAGGAGAGTTTCTATCTTCTTCTTGATTTTTTAGGGTATGTTTTTATCTTTAGTAATTTGTTTTTAGTTACCATGTGTAACTAATTCTTTTGGTTAGAGTTCTAAGATGAACCTCTATTTATTTTTGTTGGATATTTATTTAATTTAATCTCGTTTTTATTTTATTTATCTTTTGTTTGCTATTAAGTTTTAGTAGGAAATTCCTTAGTTGATTTCTGTAATATGGGCAACCCTAGATTAGATACTTAGGTTGTGACAGGGCCTAATATTGATATTACTATCCTGATGCTTATATCTTGAGATTTATATCTTGCTACTAATATCTATCTGTCTAGGAAGTAATTAGTTATAACTAGCGGAATATACTGAAAGCAAGTTGACCCTAGTAGTAAGTATTTAGTAGGTGTCATTACTAATATTGAGTAAAATATGCTGAACATAGGAGGTAACTAGTTAGTAATTAAGGAAACAAGTGCCTACATAAAGGAAATAAGTTGTAGTCTAATAGAACCATTTTCTTAAACCCTTGGTAAGGTAGACGCTGATAGAGCTTCCCGTTTGTGGAACTACTAAGTGCGAGAGAGAGTATGCTATGAGTGTCCTAAAATGCATAAATGGGTAGGTTTAAGGAACCTTGGTCTTCATTGCCTTGGGAAATGGTGGAAAGCTAACATAAAGTCTATTTTTCAATTACCATTGAGGTAGTAAGACCCCACACGTAAGGATCACAGTGTGACCAGGAGGTGCAACCAAACATTGGAGGGATATACGTAGTTAACGGAGATGTATAGACCCCACACGTAAGAATCACCGTGTGATCAACATGTGAAATTTCTAACCTATTAGGTTAGTAACGTCCCAACGACCTCATCACTGGTATAGTCTACCTAAGATAAATAAACGCGACATGAATGTTATTTAATATCCAACAATATAAATAGGGGGATTCAAAGAATCCTAACTGCTGCATACTTTTCTGCAACCAAAAACAGGTAAACTTGCTCTGTTGCAAATAGATAAAAATTGCAACTCTCTAACCCTTATCTTTTATTATATCATCAACTTAAAAAATAAGTAACGCGAAATGTTTGGACGAAACGACAATCCCTGTGGATACGATACTTTACTTATCACTTCATTACTTGGTAAACGATTTGGTACACTTGCCTAATCCGCACATCAAGTTTTTGGCGCCGTTTTCGGGGATTGTTGATATTTTCGACTAAGCGATTCAAATTACTTATTTTCTATCTTTATTTTTCTGTCATCTATTTTTCAGTCATTTATTTTTCCGCATTTTATGTTTTTGTTTTCAAAAATTCAAAAATACAAAAAAAAAATTCAAAAAATTTGAAAATACCAAAAATATTTAGTCCTAGATGAATCATATTTATTTTTAGAGTCTAGTTTATCATTTAGTTTATGAGTAACATAGTTTATTTTTCCGTTTGCATTTAGTTTAATGTTTCCATTTAGTACTAGCCATTTTTCTTTTCGTTTTGTTTTCCCATTTAGGAACTAACCCCATCTTATTTTTCTTTTTTCTTTTTTTTAGAGTCTTAGTCTAGATCATTAATATTTCGCATTCAATTTTAGGGAGTCATAGTAAAAAATATGGTTGTTATAACATTTACATTAGATTGAGTAATTTAGGTCATTTAATTTTAAGAGTTAATCCATTTAATTTTGCATTTAGGATTAGGATTAGCATTTAGTAATAAGAGTCATAGAGTCCTAGGGTTTTATTAGAAATAATATTAGGTATTAACAATAGTAGTTAAGTTAGATCAAGTCTGCATTAGATTTAGATATTAGGAATAAATCGAGTCTAGAAACTTAGGAAGTTAATCTTAGGTTTAATAATCAAGCAACTAAAATCCAGTTAATAAAACAATTATCATACTCTTTTGCTAGAATACGAACTTGTTGTTTTATTGTTCCAGGATCACAGCTTCTATCAAAGATGTCAGTGGAAAACAATTCTTCTCAAGTAGGGGAACATCCTTGGAATCCTGATCCAAAGACGCCTGAATATCATCCTGGACCTGAGGAGCATGAACTAGAAGAAGAACCAAGTTATCATTGCATCAATTGCTACTATATATATGGATCACCAGACCACCCACAAGAGTCAGAAAGGACAGTACATCAACCTAACACAACTAACAACACTCGATATGGAATTGGGAATACTTTGACCATGAATAGGGACGAAGTCGAGGAAGACCCAAGTGAAGACGAAGTTGCTGAAGCTTTCGCAACCAAAGGTACTGAAGCTTTTGAAGTCAAGGGTATTGAAGCCTTTGAAGAGGAGAGTATTGATGCACTCCAAAGAAAATTAAATTCCATAGCACGAGCTGATCAAGGTCAAGAAGGAAGTTTCGACCAATTCTCGCAAAAACTTATGTGGTTAAAGGTGGAAATGCCGACACAAGAAATTGTTGAAATATAATCCTTGTTGCATGCAAATGTTACAAGACCTTGTGAAACTTAAGAAGCATCTAACAACATCAGAATGGGTATCCTTAGCTAGAGATTATCAAGCCAACACTAAAGCAGACACTCACATCAAGATCAAAGATCATGTAGGCTTCAACGTTCCAATCTCGATTAATGGTGTGTTTTTGGGGGACGCTTTATATGATTTAGGGGCCAACATCAACCTGATGTCATTTGAAACATTTAAAAAGATCGCAGGACTTGAAATTGTACCAGCTGAAAAGCTAGTGAGGGTAGTTGATGGAACAACACAAGAACCAGAATGAGTGGTGTTTAATGTGCAAGTTGCAGTGCAAGACTTTAAATTCTTGGTGGACATAGTAGTAATAAACAAACCTGATTGTCCAGTAACTTTGGGAAGACCTTTTCTCGCTACTTCAAAAGCTCGGATCAACTTGGAATACAAGAAGATCGCGCTTAGGTCAAGAGGTAAATACTTGATACATTAGATTTCGTAGGACAACATTAGGCGAGATGCAGGTACTAAATGTCATGTGGTGGAGGACGTCAATGCTTATAATTCCCATGAAGACATAGAGCAGCAACGTTCAGATCAAGAAAATAATGGTGCAGGTAACACTAGAAGAGTGTATGTCAATGAAGGAGCTACTATGGGCTCCTGGAAGAAGACTCCTTATGAAGACTTTATATTCGGAGATCGTGTCTTATTAAGGCATCCCAAGGAGTTATATGGATACTTCGGGAATTTACAACCAAGGAAAGGCTGGGAGGGACTATTAACAATTAAAAAGATTAAAGAAAATAAGGAAATTGTGATATGTGATGAAGCCGTGTGGTATGCATATGTTGATCTGAGTGAAATCAAGAAGGTGGAGTATTACGTAGAAGAAGAGGAACTTGCTCTGAAGAGGTTCAATGGCAACAGATAGACATATTTGTTAGGCTCGAGACGCTAAACACGCGTCGAAGAGGAGGCAACCTATTTTGTCAAGTTAATGACTCCAAATAAGCGTTGAATAGGAGGCAACCTATTGACCATCGGGGCTCAGACATTAAACAAGCGCAGAATGGGAGGCAACCCATTATTTTTATTTTCTGCATTTTTAAATTTTCTGCTAAGCAGAAAAATAAAATAAAGGGTTGCCTCCCATTCAGTGCTTGTTTAACGTCTGAGTCCCGACGATTAATAGGTTGCCTCCTATCCAACGCTTCTTTCGAGTCATTAGCATGACAAAATAGGTTGCCTTTGAAGGTGAGAAAAACACAAGAAGAGGGGTCGAGTTGTGTAAGCTTTTTCTCTTTTTAAACTAAGTTCAAAGTCCAGAGTCTGATAGAGTTCAGAGTTTGCAACAATGTTCAGAGTGTAATGCAGCGGATAAAGTAAAGATAGAGAGAGAGAAGATAAAGACACAAAGCAATTATCCTCGTTACTTCCATAATTCAGAAGTTGTCCAGTCCCCCTTGCACTTCCATGGAGATTTCACTATAATCCAATTCTGATTACAAATGCTCAAGCACACAAGCAAGATACTTCAAATACTCAAACACACAAGCAAGAGATTTCCTATGCTCAAGCACAAAGGCAAGAAACTTCTAAAAAAAAAAATTACAAAGAAATAAGTTTGGTTTGAACACTTGATATACAATCAGTGGTGTTCACAATACAAAACAAATTGGACTCTTAAGACTCTAGAATTTCTAAAATATGAAAGTTGTTAAGAAATTCTAAGTGTTTCAAGCACAACAAATTCAGCAGAGTTTTGACACATTTTAAATGTTGTTGAGTCTCTACTAATCTTCAAGTCTTCATTCCTTTATATAGAGGTATGAAAGAGATGTTGTAGAGTTTCCAGCACATCAAAGAGTCGTTAGTGAAGCTTGATCATCACCAATGATCTGTTGCTTGATTTGGTTAATGTAGTCGGTGATTTTCGGGTGTCAAAACATTAATTGGTTTTGAACCTTCAATCTTTGGACTCTCAATTTTTATTCGTGGGAAGGGAAAAAATGAGTAAAAACCCTTATGAGACTTTGGATCCGGGGGTTGATTTCGATTAGGGAAGGTGTTAAGCACCCGAATCGACTACGGTATCCCGTAGGAACCTCTTGCCTACTTTATCTTGTGCTAAATTATTTGGCTTATCTGAAAATTATTGCCTAAGAGTCTAAGTGAAAGAATGGGGGGAGAAGAAGTATATATTTGTTTATTTTTATTTGATTTGGAAGGAATAAAATCCTTTGCCTACATATCCACAAGTCGAATCAAAACCATTGTAGTTCTCTCTTAAAAAATTATTTGGTGGGTTGGATTGATTTTAACATTTTTTGAAAAAAAAAGGTTTTAAGAAGAGATAAGACGCCTCAAGGCATGAGAGAAAATAAGATGAGGTTGGTCAAATTTTAATTATATGAAACCCAAGTCTAATATGGATATTAAATTGATTAAACATTTGATTGAGAAAATAAAAGGAAAAAGCACTTGGGTTAAAATCCAAGGTTTATTAGGAAAATATTTTTGAAGTTTGATATGTTTGATTTTTTTGGGTAAAAAGATTTTTCTAAGCTAACGGTAAAAATTAACGTAACGGCGTAACATAAAAGAAATAAAGCGTGAGTGGAAAAACTATGGACGTTGGATCCGAAGTAAAATTATTCCATCCTAAAATTACTAGTTGATTATTTTTGAGGCTCTCAAATTAGTCAAGTTATTTAATCCTAGTTTATCCCTAACTCATTTGGTCCTCACTCACGGTTTCAACATAATAAGGTAAATAAATTTGTGGTGTCGGTGCATTTTTATTACATGAGTTTTACATCAAGCCTAAGTACATTCTATGGTCTCAAGAGAAGGTAAACGACAAGAACGTAAAAGGCATAAATGTAAATTACATCACATCCTATTATACACACTAAAAAATTTAATGATGATAAAAATAAATGACAAGGCATAAATACGGATGCAATAATTTTTAAACCTATATAAACTAGACAAGGTAAAAATGCAACAGATTTAATAAGCTAAAAATGATATCAAGATGCATGGAATGAATTCACGTTTAAAAGAACAAGTAAAGTAAAGAAATGCATGAAGAAAAATTAACATACCAAAACAAACAGGGGGTGCAGGCAGCATCACAGGGATATGCAAATGGCAGGCAGGAACAAGGAAAAGAAAACAAGTCAAACCAGAATGGGCATAGTGCAACACGTATTGGGCTGAAGGAGATGGATCGGTTCGGTTTAACCGAACTGGATCGGTTCAAGACATTAGATAATCAGTTGAATTTTGCTCTCCACCCAGCACATTTTGCTCGCACCCTGCAGCCATGTCAAAATTACCCTTGCGCAAGTTAACTCACGCTGCGCAAGTTAATTCACGCAGCGCAAGTTAACTCACGCTAATTTCCAAATTTCAAACGTGAAAGATGAATCACATGCATAGATAGTTAACATACGCAGCCTGGATACATTAAACTATTATTATCATTCCAACACTTTGCTTATATTCAAGAATCACGTGCATAGATAGTTAACATGCTCTTGGAATCTTGCCACGTGCCAAATTGCAGAAGACATAAAGATATTATGCTTCTTGCTGCTTGCTACGTGTTGAAGCAATGACATAATTAGCTGCTTGCAATGACATAATATATGACGCAAATATTGCTTGCTGCACCTGCTTTTGATTGCACAGATACATGTAGAATTCAAGCAGAAAGCTTATTGTGCAGACAAAAACCAGCGTGAGTTAACTCACGTGGGTGCATGAGTTAACTCACGCAAGTGTAAATACAGGTACGTGACTTAAATCACGCTGCGCTAGTTAACTAGCGCAGGGGTATTTTCGGGATGGCTGCAGGGTGCGAGCGAAAAGTGCAGGGCGGAGAGCAAAATTCTAATCGGTTTAGAGAGGGAGTATAAAAGTCATGTTGCTGTTTTCCTTCTCATTTTACCCATCAATTCCTCTCTCTAGACCGATCTCTCTCTAACCTCTCTCTATCAACAAATTCTGGAAAAAAGAAAGTAGAAGATGAAGACTCATCTTCGCCGGCGAGCATAAACTTTCCGGCGCGGTGGTCGGTGGTGGCACCACCGCGTCGGAACTCAAAACTCCGCCGTTTCAAAAACAAATTACATTTTTAACATATCCTTTTTCGCCTAGAGTTCAAATATGACTTTAGATTTTTCAAAAAAGACACACACAAGTCTAGATCTACAAATCAAAATACGAAATAAATAAGAACAAAACTACCTCTTCTTTTACCTCTGATTCTGATCCGAGCTTTGACGAAATAAATGAGGTATTTTAAAATACCTCTCTGGCGAAATTTCGTCTAAAACAACGAAAATTCCCGGCTTTTAAAATACGAATGAGACGTTTAAACTACACATAAAAACTTTAACGGTTTAAAACGAAAAGAAAGTTTTAACTATTTAAAATACGAATAACAAGTTTTAACTATCTAAAAATACGAATAAAAAGTTTGAACTACTTAAAAAATACGAATAAAAAGGTATTGACTATTTAAAATACGAACAAAAATCTTAACTATTTAAAATGCGAATAAAAGGTTTTAACTGTTTAAAATACGAACAAAAATTTTAACTACATAAAATACAAATAAAAAGGTTTTAACTGTTTAAAATACGAACAAAAGTTTTAACTACTCAAAATACGAATAAAAAGATTATAACTGTTTAAAAAACGAATAAAAAAACTACTGGTCAAAATTTGGGGTATGACAGTTAATGTCCTAGGAAAGAATAATTTGAAATTCATTCCTTGTATGGATAATTAACTAGCAGAGACCCAGTTGTAGCAGTACTATGCGCGCCCAATAGTGGAGTAGTGGTTGTACAATTGTACTATTGTCCCTTCTTTGTCCATTCTTCAGTGGGTAAGCATTCAATGCCTTCTAATTCCTCTGTAATAGTCATTGCTTCAGGCTTCTATTCCTTCTGCAAACTTGTGTCTTCAAATAACCAAATTAACTGACTTCAAGTTCAGACTCTGAAGGTCTTCTGACTCTGGGTGACTCTTACTTCAAATAACCAAATTGACTGTCAGCTTCTGATCGTCTTCAAACTCTGACTTCTTCAGACTCTTATTTGCAACAAGCTTCCTTTGTAAATTCTTTTTCTCTCATTTGTTCTTCCAGAACCAATACCTTGTTTTAAGACTTATAAATTTTAGTCTATGGTCCTGCACACTTGAACAAATATTATCATATCTAATTGAACTTTTAATACCTTGTTATCATCAAAACTTAAGGTGGCAATGTTAAACACATTTTGTTCCAACAATCTCCCCCTTTTTGATGATGACAAACATTAGTATTAATAGTCAATTGTTGTTAATCTACTTAACATGTTGACTTTAGGGTCTGAGGTTTGTAAGCTTCCCCTGAGTTCTATTCAAGTTAATTTAATTCATTTTAAGTATAAAAACGTCACTTAAATATAATTCACATGAAATCCAAAGACTAAGAGATGAGAAGATGGTTCACCTAAATTAATTTTATTTTTAATTTAGTGGACTCAGAGCCTAAATGTTATTATGTCTTACTCCCCCTTTTGTCATCAACAAAAATGCTAAAATTAAAGAAGAAGAGTAAGAAAAGATGGATAAAACATTAATATTTCTAAAAATAAAGATATCAGATGCAAAGGAATATAACCAAAATGTTAAGCATCAGAAATAATGTAATAGAGACAAGATATGTAAGAATCAGAAGCATAAAATGCATGTCATAAATAAAGATAAACAACAAGAGGGATGGTGTGCAACTAAGGTTCTAAGAGGATTGATTCTTCAACATCTTCAGAATATCAACAATTCCAGCATTTGTCTCATCCTGTTTCTTTTCCAAGCAACTTGCTTGGCCAATGATTCTTCATGTTGTTGCTTCAAATTCATTTCAAGTTCTTCTGTTTTCTTAATATGAGCTTCTTGAATGATTCTTTGTTACTTCTAATCTTCCTTAAGTTATGCCAGGTGTCTTCTTAAGTCTTCAGATAGCATCTTCTGTTCAAACAGATCCTCTTGACGTTTCTCAACAAGCTTCATTTCTTCAGAATCTTCCATATTCAGACTCTTCATTACTACCCTTTTTGGCTTGATACACAAACTAGTAATCCAGGAGGTGTCAAGACCACTCTTGATAGCAGCAGGTATCTCCTTGGTAGGATCAATGAAGCGAGGAGAGTCTAATAACTGTTTGATGGATCTCTTGAGTTCCACAGCTTCCATGCTATTAGAAACTTCATCAAACCAGTTTCTCAAAGTCTGATAACTGTTTGAATGGATACATGATGTTGGAGCTGTTCCTTCAACAATGCATCAAAGACTCTCTCTGGAAGGAAAATTGTGTTCTAGAAAATATTGAAGCAGACCAAAGTTACTTTGTGGCTGAAGTTGCAAATATCACAAAGAAAACCTTCGACAAACAATTGTCAAGAATTGGGTCATGCCCCATTTCTACAATTGGTTATGAGAACCACGACAATTTCCTTTGGTCAATGAAATTACATCCAAAAGATGGTTTCATCTGGAAGAAGGAATGTGTCGAAGATAATGTGATGAGTACTAGAGCCTCTACGTATCCAAGGACCCTAGCCTGGGGGCATCCTGAAATTGGAGTCTCACCATCTGGGTTGGAAGATGTCAGTGTTGATGATGACTAAACCCAATGTTTGGGAAAAGATTACGACCTACGTAGGCGAAAATAGTGAAAAAGCGGCTTTAGAAGTCGAAATCGAATAAGAAAAATCAATCAAAGACGCTAATGACGATTTTCAATTCAGTTCGATTGAAAGCCAAAGGTTGGATTGTATTTATGATTATGAACCTTTGGGTTTTGAGAAAGATCCAAAATCAATATCTGATTACAATTGCTCAAGCACAAAAGCAAGAGACTTCAAACTACTCAAGCACAAAAGCAAGAGGTTTCCTATGCTCAAGCACACACACAAGAGACTTCCTATGCTCAAGCACAAAAGCAAGAGACTTATAAACAAACACAATTACAAAGAAACTGTTTGAGGTTGAACACTTGCTTTACAATCAGTGGTGTTCACAATACAAATCAGATACATACTCTTTAAGACTCTAGAATTTCTAAGATATGAAAGTTATTAAGAAATTCTAAGTGAACTTTGATGTGAAAACAATTTCAGCAGAGTTTTGGTACTTGTAAAATTATTGTGAGTCTCTTACAATCTCAAGTCTTCACTCCTTTATATAGAGGTGTGAGAGAGACATTGTTGATTGCTAGCACATCAAAAGAGATGTTGTTGAAGCTTGATAATCACCAATGATATGTTGCTTGATTTAGTTATTGTCCTATGAAGGAACAATTTCAAATTCATTCCATGAATAGAGAATAACCAGCGTAGGCACAACTGTTATCTTTGTACTACTGCAGACAAGAGGAGTGGAGTAGTGGAGTAGTGGTTGTACAAATTTATTATGTCCTTTTCCTGCGCTCTTCAGTGGATAAGCATCCAATGCATTCTAATTCCTCTGAAATAGCCGTTGCTCCAGGATTCCATTCCTTCTGCAATCATATGCATTCAGAATAACAACTTTTAACTAACTCCAACTTTCAATCTTCAGACACTGATGAACTCCAGCTTTTGAGGCTCTTCAGACTCTCTGATGACGTCAGCTTCTGGTAGACAACTTCTGATGGTCTTCAGACACTCTTTGTCTTCAGTCTCTGTCTTGTATCTTGCAACTCAAACTTCCTTTTTGTAGATTTCATTGCTCTCATTTGTTCTTTCAGAACTTATACTTAACTTATAATTTTTGACTATGGTCTTGCACACTTGAACAAATATTAGCATATCCATTTGACATTTTAATACCTTGTTATCATCAAAACTTAAAGGTGGTAATGTTAAACACATTTTATTCCAACACAAGTTGCCTCAACCCATGTTGCTAATAATCTATCTATCTAAACTATATTGTAAAGTAAGGTTGAATTGTTCTCGTAAACCAGGATTATACCTAGGTGGCATTTCGAAAATATGTATCATACTTTCTTGTAACTTCACATCCTATCTTATCTATTCCTTTCTAATGTAACTTCCAAATAACGCATTACTTTTTTATTACTTCTTTTACTATTAACTAGCAAAAAGATGGGCAATCACGTGTCCGTCTTTCCGCTCTTCTTATTGTACTAACGTTTGAAAATTATGAATGTTATTTTTTTTTTTTTATGAAATTTTGATTTTGATTAAACTAAAATTATAAATGTTTGTTGTTTTTTAATAACACCAATAACAATCTTTAGTATAGAAAATGTTGTTTAAGGATATAATTGGGATAATGAAAAAGTATGTAACGCCCTATTTCTATTAAAGCGATAAAACACGCGAATAAAACATTTATTCAAGAGATAGACGCTACGTCTACACATCCAAAATCAAACAACATGCATATATAAAATTATTCAACAGTTGCAGCGGATATAAGTCATACATCACCAAGTATACATGTCATAAAAACAACATACATCCAAAAATAAAGTCTCCAAAACCCGACAAATGGGCAAACCTCCACAACATAAATAAAATCCAAAATAATCAATCTAGAATAATCATACACAGACATTCTAGATTAGAGCCTACCCTAAAACTCGACAGAAAACGATAACGGAGATAGCTCCCGCTATCCAAGCACTCACCAAGCAAACTACTCCTGCACTCCGTCTACCCATTCATACAAATAGGTAGGCGGTCAAAACCATTGGGGTTAGCTTCACATCAATCATAATCAAAATAAACAATTGGAAAATTTGCAATCAAATTTAAACTTTAAATGATGAACGAGAACATTCGACTTCAATATTATTTATCAACACAATAATTCCATTCACCACAAGTAAGCAATTCATCAATCATAATCATCACCAACACAATCATCATCAAGCACATAAGCAATTAGGACTCATGCCAAATTATGCTATGCGCCTAGACACGACTCCTATATGCATGTGGTGCCATACTTCTCCAAGGTCGTCACCTCATGATGCAACAAAAACATCATTATCAATGGCTATATGGATATAACATTCGACACGACATATGATGACATATGACTCTATCCACCATGCATATGTTCACAATAATTCAACGGCTATAATCAACGGCTATAATCAACATCAACTATATCATATAGTTCAACAACTCCATACAATTCCTCACAATCCAAGTAAAGGAGAATATAAGTTATACTAAGATAAGTATCATTTTCAACACCTAGCAATCATTCATACATCTTCATGTAATCATACAAAGCTATTCACAAAAGATTTGCAAGTATTTGGTCTTTAAGGATTAATTTCGACAAAGTTCGTCTCTCATTTTACAACTTTAAAATAATTGAGACAAATAAAACAAAACTAAGTAAATAAACTCTAGGGCCTCGATTATGAGTGCAGTAGTGTATACATCAACGTCTCATAGGCCAACTCACTTAAATTCAAAGTTTTGCAAGTTCGTATCGTTTCTCCCATATTGCAAAACCAATTCATTTTCAAAACAAAACCAAGTTAGAATCAAGCTATGATACTCTTAGAAGTTTAATTATAAATTGATTGAATAAGGTTAGGTGTTTGGAATCCATTGGCATGCTTAAAAGTACACAAAAACACGAAAAAAAACGAGGTTTCGAGATTCTGCAGAACTGATATGGTCGCGTCATCAGGACACACGGTCGTGTCATCCCTTACAGGAAAATCTGACACGGTCTTGTCATCTAGACATACGGTCGTGTCATCCCTTACAGGAGACTCTGACACGGTCGTGTCACCTCACTAGTACAACAAAATGCATTGTTTTACGTTTTCGCGCATAAAATCTTGTTTTCGAATCCGATTTCATTTCCGTTTTCGCCAATGCATTCCTAACACTTAGACCATACAAACCGCACTTGAAAACTTGACATTTCAACATTAAAACAACTTAATCAAACTCATCCCAAAATGACTTATTTTGCAAAAGCTCTTAAAACGACTTTTACTCAAAAACTCGTTTTCTTCCCAAAATGATTTCTCTCCAAGACCAAGTGATTAAAACAGAAAATCATATCATTTTAACAACCTCCTTAACTCATTCAACATCATCAAAATCAAACTTCTTCATCATCAACCCATAAAATCTGCTATTAAGCCTAGATATAAATAAAACTGCAACGGTGAAAGTTAGGGGGCAAAAACTGCTATTAAGCCTAAATATAAACACATAAAATCTGCAACGGTGCACGGTGAAAATATATAGCAGTGTTTTACATATAAAATAACAAAATATTTAATAGAAATTATACATTAATGTTGTCATATCGACTTTCAAAATGTTATCGTATCGTCTATCTCATATTAGTACATTTTCAGTTCCTAGTCGTCTTGACTTGAATCGAGGCGTGTGGCAACCAACGATGCAACCATTTAGTTCATTCTTGGCTTATCAATTCTGTTTCTTCTCCAATTGTGGAAAAAATTGTGTTCCTTGAGAACACTATTGATGTTCAAAAAGATCTCAAAGAAAGATTCTCAAAATTGATTGCATCCGTGTTGCTAATCTGTTCTGAGATAAATCATCTCAAGCAAGGCTCCAAATTTGTTCTTGATTAATTACTTTACTACGATACGAGGACTTTAAGAAAAGTTTAGTTCTCAAAAGCCATTGCCAACTTGTAAATGTTTTCTTCAGTGTAAATGTGGGTGCAGCTCATGTGTTTCGTCTTGAAGATCAAGTAATTCAATTCTTAACATGTTTAAATGACAATTTTTCAGTTGTTAAATCGCAGGTCCTACATGGGCCCTTTACCATCAATTACCAAAGATTCAAAAAGAAAGCAATAATATTTCCTTACCTCCAAAGCATGATCCTAGTCTATCTACCGATGATCCTAATACACTCATAAATGCTGCTGATTCTAGAAAATTGGCTTAAATATGTTATTCGTCCCTGCAAATAGGGGTCGCTTAAAATTTCGTCCATGCAATCGCTAATCCTTTTTTTTTGCCCCTGCAAAGTTTAATCAGTTAAAAATTCGTCCTTTGACCCAGTTAATCACTGCCACGTCAGCAATTTACCAAAAATGGCATGGGAATTGACGAAAATACCCCTGGCTTATTTTTTTTTCCAGATTTTTCCCGAATTTTTTTTTACAATTTTTTCTCTGAAAAATTTCAGTTTTTTCAGTTTTAATTTTAACATTTTTTTGTCCGAAATTTTTTATGATTTTTTATTATTTTTTCAGATTTTTTTTAATTTAAAAAAAATTTCAAAATTTCAAAAAAAAAATTTTAAGGAAAAAAAATAAGCCAGGGGTATTTTCGTAAATTCCCATGCCATTTTTGGTAAGTTGCTGACGTGGCAGTGATTAACTGGGTCAAAGGACGAATTTTTAACTGATTAAACTTTGCAGTGGCAAAAAAAAAAAGGATTAGCGATTGCAGGGACGAAATTTTAAGCGACCCCTATTTGCAGGGACGAATCACATATTTAAGCCTAGAAAATTTAAGCACATGCCAAAGGATCTTATAACGGTTCTTCTAGTAAACCTAGAAGATTTTGCACACACTGCAATAGGTCATGACACACCATTGAAGTTTGTTACAATAAACATGGTTATCCTCATTGTTTTGGGAGACAAAATGTTTCTACAAATGTGTCTCTGTTACTGAAGATGCATCAACAAGGAATCCACCCAGTATTTATCAAGATTAGTACAATCAACTCGTAGCTTTACTTCAACAAACAAATTTGATATCTACTCCTTCAAGCTCTAACTCTACCACTTCTCCTAGTTCCAATCATAGTTTTGCTTCTTCTGATGTTACTTCATGTATTGTATCTAGTATTTCATGTATAGTTAACCACAATTCTCAAATTCGGATCATTGACTCCGAAGCCAATGATCATGTGTGCTCTTCTTTACATTGGTTCAGTTCCTATTACAAAATTCTATATATGGACTCCTTCGTGGTTGAACTTTGCGATGTAATGGAAGGGTCGAAGCATGCTTGGAAGTTTGGATTTGTGGCTGTTGAACTGCATGTTGATTCACAAGTAGTTGTTAAGATGCTTGCAGGGAGGAGATAATTAGTTCTTCAGCTTTGAAATTAGTTCAGCTGATTTGCTGGTTACTTCATTAGAATTGATAAGTGAAGATCTAACATTCCTACTGTGCAATCAATATTTGCAAGTGATCTACTCAATTTGGATTGTGAGATGGGTTATACTTGAATTTTTTTATAATTTATTTCCAACTTTGATTAGTCATTTATTGTTAACCGTTGTTGTTAGGGCTATAGCCCTAGTAAATCTTAGACATAGGAGTACATTCGTGCCTATTTATAAATCTTAGACATATCTATAATTAATGTGTTTTTTTTTTTAAAGCAAACTTCTATTGATAAAGAACAAGCTAGCACAAAATATGCAAAGTAACACAAAATACGTCAAACAAATAATTTTTGACCGGACTTTATTTACCTTTTAATAGAACTTCGAACTAAATGTCCTCGTGAGCTTAGCTCAGCTGGTTGGGACAATGCATAAAATATGCAAGATCCGGGGTTCAAACCCCGGCCACTACCAAAAAAAAAAGAATTTCGAACTAAATGGTTAACACAAAAAAGGTTAAAAAAAAATAAAAAATACGAGAGTGAACACATTGCCTACGAGAGTGAACACATTGCCTACATTAGCACTAACAAATAGAGATACTAGGTAAATATACAACTCAATGTATGTTATTCTCGTGTTTAAAAATCTGAAACTACCACCGAAGAAATTATCAGGTTGAGTCACGACCAGGTCGCTCTCTTTAAGATGTTTCGCGGCACTACCCAAGTTTATGCAAGGTAGATTAACAACCGCGCCGCCTCCAGGATAAAACAGCTCAGATCACTGTTCAATTACGTACTGCACAGTATGTATTGTTCGAGAATATACACCTCAAAAATATGGCTTAATGGTTCGATTAAAACCACTTAATATGGTACGTAACCCAAGCCCTAGCCCAAGCCCGACCCGGCCGGTCGGACGGCGTCGTCGTCGCGCGTGATATACATTCTCCGGTCATTATTATAAGCAAAAATCTACTTTTTAGGTTCATTCAATAAATGATGTATGTGGTCCATTAAATAGACCACATACATCATTTATTGAATGAACCTAAAAAGTGAAATTTTGTTTATAATAGTGACCGGAGGGTGTATATGTTTTTCTAAGCTCTCACCCATTCGCAAAAGTGGGTACCCCAAGGGCACACCCTTGGAGGTTACCCTACCCTTATATAAACAGTTGCTAGTTGGTGTGACTCACCAATGTGGGACATTTTTAAGTCACACACACTAGTTCTTACATAATGTTTTTCTATCCAACTTTTCACTAGAAACAACTAGTGTTCCAACAATGTAACTACATCGCAGGACGCTATGTTCTCCATTCTATCACTACAAAGTTGATATATATGTAGGTTTTATGTATAACTCTTACGAATTACCATGTGTATAGATGTGTCTAAATTTTCTAATTATATCTTAAAACAATTACGTATGTCATGTGGGCATAGCTCAGCTGGTAGGACAATACATTATTATATGCAGGGATCGGGGTTCGAACCCCTGACACCTCACTTGTTCAGCTTATAAGTATTAGCTAGTGAAATATTTTCTAGAAAAATAAAATCATTATACTTTTTAACTTGTATTGAGGCTTATATTTAAGAATAAACTTTTTCCACTAAAAGAACGGATATTTAGAGATACAGTTAGTAATTTTCAATAGTAATATTGGTAGTTCAAACTCATTTATATACTTTACTGAACATTGAAGTTAGTTATGCACATGGGGTACCGATATAAATTTGTAGGTGACAATAATTGGAATCAAAGGCAAACTCATGTGTTACAACACTTAATCTTCTTCATCATGAAATAAAACATAAAAGGTTCCTCATTACATGAACAATGTACATCTTCAACAACCAAAACAAAAGTTTGTCTAGTTCTTTTTTGAACAAAAAAGTCTGTCTAGTTGTATTGCGGCGAAAATGATTTTAAATGAAATGATCTTGTAAAATTTATTTTATCTGAAGTGTCTTAAATGTAACGTCTATGTTTGAATAATTATTCATGTGAAATTGAATTGATCAATAAATTTAAAGTAAATCAATTGTACAAAAAAATGTATAAGTAAAAAGTTCAAATTTTAGATTCAAGTTAGAACTGATTTTAGAGAAAGTAAATTTTACTCGAGCACATCCAAACAAATAAAAACTAATTATACATCTTTCAAATCACTTTTGCTGATCCAAAAGTGAAATCAAACATAGACAATATGTGAAAACTTATCCAACCATAAATCGTAATATTGCTTCCAATAGATCAAATAACGATTGTACTATTAGAAAAAGAAAAAGAAAAAGAAAAAAAAAAGGAGCTAATATCAAGGCCATGAGAAACACGACGAGATTACGAAGCCTTTTTTTTTTTTTTTTGGTGAACCGAGATTACGAAGCCTTATAATAGGCTAAAGAGACAAAAGGTGAGAAAGAATATAACTTTTGCTTAACCTTAAGTTTCACTCAGCACTAAACATTTTGCACTTTGCTTTTGTCATATATGTGTTGTTTCACTCAGTTTAAAGCTGCAACGATAAAAACACGAAAGTGAAGAAAGGAATAAAATAAAGCAATACACGATCTTGACCCTTTTCTTTGTTTTGTGAGATCCGATTTTCATTACTTAAGATTAAATAAATTATTCTTACCTCAGATGTGATCAATTGCAACACAAGAAACACATGTTTTCGCTCTCACATGCACTATAATGTATGAAATTATATTTTGTTTGTTGTGTCCATTGTCTACTAAATCTTGTACATGTTTTTAAAAACTAATAATAAAAATACATGATAAAAGTTGTCTAATAATTTAAATATTTTTTGAGTAAATTACACTTTTCTTAAGATGTCTGAATTACATTTCTCTTTCATCTTATGTTAAAATATACACTCATCCTCCTCTCTTATTCAAAATATATAAGACAACATTTAACACTCCATCCCTGAGAAAAGTTTGAATTAGATTATCCTTATCTCTTATGTTAAAATCTACATTTTTCTCTCTTAATAATTTTTATTTATTTATAATAATCTAGCAAAAAAATATCTAACACACTATGAAGAAAAATAGTATTGCAGATCCATCTTAAATTAATCAAAATTCTCAGGTTGGTTTGTGATCAAGAAAGGGGAAATAGAAAATAGGAAATATGGGTATAACTTTTCCTTAATAGGAAACAGGAAATATCGGTATAACTTTTCCTTAATATTTAATTATAACTCATTTAACCAAACCAAAATAGTATTGCATATTCAAGCATCTCATAGGAAATAGGAAATATGGGTATAACTTTTCCTTTTTAAGAAAGGGGAATGAATAGATAAATGAGTAGAGAGAAACTGATAAAAGAGTCAAAGATAAGTTTATCCTTTGTAATTAAAGTTTAAAAATCAATTTTTTCTTAAATAGTGGTTCACAATTAGTATATATCATAAAAATATTTATTTATGTTAAATAAATTAAAGTGTGTGCATATTTAATTATTAAGGAAGAAAGTTGTAATTCAAGCATCACATAGGAAATAGAAAAAAATGAGTACAAATTTTCCTTTTCAAGAAAGGGGAATGAATTGATAAATGAGTAGAGAGAAACTGATAAAAGAGTCAAATATAAGTTTATCCTTTGTAATTAAAGTTCAAAAATCAATTTTTTTTTGTTAATATAGGAATTAAGTGTTTCCACATATCTTCTTCAAAGATATAAAAAAAGGGGGCTTCTATGATGTAGTCAAGAAAATGACTTTTTTGAAAAAGTCATTTTATTTAGCCAATAACATAATTGTTGATGTCATGTCAGCTGGTGCCTTTGTGATGGACCATTGTAAGACTAAATTTTATCTTATTGCAAATAAGTCCTCGTACAAAATATTAATTACGTACTTTTGATTTATTAACTTATTTTATTTAAAATAAAATCATTTTTGTTCTTCATTTTGTTCGTCCTTTCTTCTTCATCTGCAAAGGGGATTTTATGCTCAAATTAAATCATTTTTAATCTTGTTTTCTTCTTCAATTGGTAGGCTATATCTATGAACAGATCAAAAGAGACAAAAACATATATTAGAATTCTAGCACTCATAGAATTCTAGCAAATCACCTAATTTCATTATCAAAGCAGTAACCTGTAAAGAGATAGGGATTCAAATTTGATAGTAGTTATCATAGAGTCCAAACGAGAAACTAAGAATAAAACACATTCCTTCAAAAAGAATAAAACACATTAAACTGTTTCAATTAAACATAAGAAATTCGAAGCATCAACTTTATATGAAAAACTACAAGCTAGCTATCCGTAAAAAACATGACAATTGTTGAGAAAGAAAATCTGAAGTAACTTCGGGTGGAATGGAGAATTGCAAAAGCAGGGAAGGAGTGTGCGATGATAAAAGAAAAATAGAGAGCGATCGTTGGCAAAAGTTAATCATTAACGAGGGTTTATAAAGAATATTTAAGTTGGGTCATGGGCGAGAACAACAGTTTAATAGATCTGGAATTTTGGAGAGAAATGGAGGAAGGAAATGATGGGGAAGATGGAATTGGTCGTATCCAATTTTTTTTTTTTGTTTTTTGAGAATAAAAATAAAATAATAATAAAAATGTTTAATTTTGATTTAATCAGGGACACAACTGCAATAAGTAAAAATATAGTAGCATACCGTATGAACAAATGTGCAATACACCGTATAATTTGACGTGACATGCATTAAATACACAAATGCTCAATAATTGGTCATTCTAATGACTTCACCAAAAAAGTTATTCTAATGACTTCACCATAGAATTTTCCATAAAAAAAACCTATAAATCATTGTAACAAATATATTAAATGTATTTTAGAAACACAAATATTAGTAGACATAATTAAACCCACTTAGGTTGGTTTGGTTTGTGATCTTGGAGTGTGCTCCTATTCAAGGTTTCAGACTCAATTATCTTTGGTATCAAATTTAGATGAGCTAGTTTAATTTCTTAAAAAAAAAAATAAATAATTGGACTACATAATTTTTTAATAAATGTGAAAATTGGAAAGGACAAAACTTAGGTACAATTCTATAGGTGTTTTTCGTATGATTCTTAACTAAAAATACATCTTTTTTGGATATAACAAACTTTGAGAAAATTATGGATTTAAGGAAATCCTGGTGAATTTAGTTAAGAACTATACGAAAAGCACCTAAGGAATTGTACCTAAGTTTTTTCCAATTGGAAAATGTGCTTAGAAAAGCGAATTAGTTTTTTTTTATACTTAAAACTAAAACGTAAGAGGTGGTATTTGTTTTTTTTTTTTTTTGCACAGTACACACAATTATTATATTTTTTTTTTCCGGTACACATAACTTTAATATGAAGAAAAGTGTTAGCAACATCGCTCTAATTAACACTCCATTTCAAATATTATGTATTGGAAGAAATTCATGTTAACTCAGCATTTTAAGTTAGATCTATTTTCAAAATTATAAAATCTATATGAATTTCACTCGTGGAAAAAGATAAAGCTTAGTTGCATTATTGTCCCTCTATTTTTCTTTCATGCTCATAAAAAGTCTTTTTCTTTTTTTATTAAAATCGAACATTTTGTTCATTTAAATATCACATATGTTGCAATTATGGATCAAAATTGTAACAAATGTAATGTTTGAAGTTAAAAACAGTTTATTTTTAAAAGGAGAGACTATTTTCACAAGTGTGATAAAATATGGTATAAAAAATATGCAATCAAGCCATTAAAACAATTAGAGTGTTTGAATGAGTGTTGTGTTATTAATACTCCTAATGTGAAACTCATAATTGGAATAGGGTATCAATTTTCTTTACGGGAAGTATCGGATTCATATATAGCTTCTCTTTCCTTATATAAGGGAATTAGGTTTGCACTAGATATGCTCAGTTCCTTACAGCACCACTACCCATCTCTCAACCTTCCGAAATGATTCCTAGTTCTAGGATTCAGCCTGAAGATGATTACAACCAAGATGGTACGTCTAAAATCTCTATATTTATTAGGCTCTAAGTTTACGTTCAATATTGACATTAAATATTGTATGTTTTACTATATGTAGTTGGCGAGTTCTGCGGGTGGGTAGTGGAAGACCATTGGGAAGAAGTTATCAAAAAATACGAAGAAGATGTATTTTTTCACACGATAAATATAAAGGGAAAAGGAACTGCATTACATGTGGCAATAAGCAATGCCAACGAAGACATTGCAAAACGTCTTGTTGATGCAATAGTAAAGCATGATGATAAATATAGTGGTTTAACAATAAAGACTGAAAAAAGAGGTGACACTCCTCTTCACCTTGCAGCATATAGAGGATTCAAAAGTATGTGTGAATATATCATTGGAAAAAATGGTGAAAGGAAGAATTTGATTGAAGACCGAAATTCAAAGGGAGAAACACCACTTTTTTGTGCTGTGCTTGCACGCCATAAAAGGACCTTTCTTTACCTACATCATTTTTTCCCAAATGATCTCAATCTTGCTATCAATGACTTTGGTGATAACATCCTTCACGTTGCCATTCATAGAGAAATGTTCGGTTAGTTCTTTCTCATCTCTTATTTTATTTATTCTTTTCTTCTTACTTTTCTTTTTTAATATTTGACTCTCTTTTTATTTGTCGGAAGAACTGAATCAAAAACATGAAGCAATTTTTGATGTATGTGTAGCAAAGCAGCTTTAAATATAATAATGGAAATTTTAGTCAAAACATTTGATAATAGAATTTAATATCCTTCTACGACATTAAAAAAATAATAAAAAACGTAATATTAAGATTATAGTCCTATGATCCTATCCCCTTTCAAAGATCCAACAATTAAATTCAATAGTATTCTTAAATTTATGAAAACTATAACATTACTCAACTTATTGACGGTCCTTTGACATCACTTACTTGGTTAGCTAATCTAATCTAGTAGGTTACATCAATACTTAAGTTGTTATGTAGTCCTTTTACCTTATCTAATTGGCTAGCTACTCAAATTTATAAACTTATTTTAATTAAGAAATTCTCCTACGGTAAAATTTAATCTAAACTTGATAAACAATATTTACCAAAATTCTTACTGTATATATCTCGTTAATAATCTGAGTGTGCTCCTCCTCGAGGTTCGATTCTCACCGGTGTCAACTTGGGTGGGCTAATTTAGCTTATTCAAAAAAAAATAATCTGTGTGTCTTGTGCAACAGGTATGGCAGATATAATAATTCATTTGTATCCGGTTTTTCGCTCTATGGAGGACCAAGATGGAGTCTCTCCTCTTGAAGTTCTTGCTATTAGGACATCAGCTTTCAAGAGTGGAAATCAGCTGTCATGGCTAAAGAAAATTTTGTACAACTGTAAGTGACACACACATATGGTATTTTTTTTTATGCATATATATGATATAAAAACAAATTTATTTTAAAATAAAATAAAATAAAACCAATTTTGAATTCCAATTTTTCATTTGAAATGCTCAACACAATTGGCTCAAGTGTTTATTATTAAGTGATTTCGAGGCTAATATATTTCGAGTGAATATTATTGCATTTGAATTGGGTGAAAGAAACGGATGATGTCTCCTTTTCTCAGTTATCTCCCATATGATAATTGGAATCACTTAATATATTTGTTCTTTGTTTTTTATATTGGGTCACCACCGTGCCAATACACTATTTACTCACCATACTAGAGTCTTAGTTTTCTCTGTAAATACCGATTAGGAGGTGATTAAATTGCGTAGTTGAGAGACGATTAAAATTATGTTTTTTCATTGGATATGAAGTAGATTGGAATTTGCGGTTCTTAAATTGTAAACCATATTGGATATCAAAAAGTGATTGAAAAAGGTGATCATCTTATTTTTTTTCATTTTTCCGTTGGTTGTTGAAGGTTTAGGTGGATTAATTCGAGATGTTATGGCTATGTAAGTTTAAGGGGATTTGGTGACTTAAGTTTGTGTCTATGTGTCTCTCAAATATGTTATGTTGAAGGCACCTTACTTATTGAAGTAGTTAGGGCTGAGAATTTGTTGGTTATAAAGGTTGTTTTCATGTGGTTTGAGTTTATGTCAACGTTGAGAGTTGGTTTTTTCTAAATTAATTTCGTATGGTTGAATGTGGGAAATTCATTTATCGGTATGCCAATGACTTTTTCAATCAAAATGGTGTTACTGACTTTTAAGAATCAAGGTATTTTGGGAGAGACTCTTGGGACTAAGCTCGGGAGAAACTCTTGGGGGAAACTCTTGTGTATACCCAAAATCTTGTGACCATTCAAGCATTTTCTTGTTTATTTTGTGCAAATAGAGAAATGTGTCTATCTATTAGTTGATTTGGATGTCAAACAAAGGTGGTTAAGCAGATCTCAAATTAGGTATGTTAGTTAAGTTAAGAATTATGTCGAAGAATTCCATATTAAATGAGATAAGAGTTGAACATGGGTTTAAGTAGATATAGTTCTCACACTAAAAGTCTATTTTCTAAGAATGGGTTAACCCCAACTCAAATTCTAAGATTTATTAGAGTCTATCAAAGATTTGTTGAGTCACTTCTATCCGGTTTCACTGTCGAGCCACTAAGGTCACCCTATGGATGTCTAATTCTAGATGTGAGGGGTGTGGGTTAATATTTTCACATTGAATTGGATATGACTAACAATATTTTATAAGTGGGAATTCCGTAAGTTAGATTTTACCTAACCTAAATTGTAGGATTAAAGTTGTGGAATAAAAATATTTTTTAGATATTACCCCCCATTACACAAAATATCGCCATAGATTTAAAAAGTTGTGGTTGAAATACAAAAGTGGGTCATATGGGGTACAAAGGAGGTTAGAAAATTACTCTAGCGAATTAAGAGTGAAAGATTTTAGTCTCTTTAACATTATCCTACTAGTACCAACTAAGTGTCATTTGTATCTTCTTTCTGATAAGTCTATCTATGGGAAGTCAGTGTTGACCGCCAAGTATGGTAGTGAGATTGTAATCAACCTGGATGCCAGACAATTTGGTTAATCTTCGTTATTTACTTGTTGATAAAAGGTTATTGGGTCATGTTAACTAGTGTTCTGGGACATAAAGTTTCAATTTAAGACTTATTATTGAAGTGTGTCCTTGAATGTATAGAGTGAAACCTTAATATTTGGCTCCCTGACTTTTGTTACTTATGTTATTTGAGGGTCGCAAGGTAAGGGAAGAAATAAATTTTTGGTTAGTATAATCATCTAGCAATTTGTTCGCATGGATTTTTCGGTTCATCTAGGAATCATGGAATGTGCGTTATCTTTTTAAGGTTGGTGGAAAAGTTCTTCTTTATGGTACTACAT
Source organism: Medicago sativa (assembly GCF_051527215.1). NCBI lineage: Eukaryota > Viridiplantae > Streptophyta > Magnoliopsida > Fabales > Fabaceae > Medicago > Medicago sativa. The sequence continues at coordinate 51,074,531 of NC_140751.1, read as the reverse complement.
TATAAATTTATCTTGAGGTTGATCGATGTTTCTTTTATTAAAAATGCTAACCTATGACATTAGGGTACAAGTTAGGAAAGCCACGTGTAATTCATATTTTATTTCACCACTTTTTTTCTTCCAATCGCATATGTTACTACTATATAGTATGAATTGTTTGTTGTTCAAAATAAAAGTTAATAAAGAGGAATAATTAAAAGATAAATCTTGTGAAATTCATGTCTTTTAAAGTATAAAGGACATTTACTTGCATTGTTTACTTTTATGCCAAAAGCCATCAACACAAAGGTCTAATGTTTTTTATAAAATTTTGGTGTTAAAGGTGTTTCTGTCAAAGTATGGGATGCAAAAACTAGAATTAAATTCTATACGAAGGGTCTTATGTTTGATGACGTTGAAGACCAAGGTATGTTTTCAATGAATTGACTCTTACGATACCTAGCCATGGCCATTATGTAATGTTTTGTAATTTGTGAACTATAGTTCTCATATTTTTTTTTTTGTAAATAAATTGGTCCTTTCTAAAAAGATATAATAGTTGAATAAAAGCTATGATTAAAAAGATACAATAATCAAATATTACAGAAAAGGCACAAAAGCAACAACGCCATCAAACCAAAATGAAAAATTATAATAAACTAACAAATAAAATTACCATAAATATTTGAGTGGTTCAATGCTACATATATATTAATCATAAGAAAAATCATTAACTTTAGACTTAATCCACGACAATACCAAAAATTCAACCATGTCAAAGGGTGAACATGATAGATGTTCCTTATAATCGAAAACCACATGGTTACGATGCTTCTAAATTGGCCACGTGGATACTAACCAAATTGAGTGAAGACATTCATGTAGTTGTTTTCCATAAGATACCAAACCTATAAATTGGACAACATTACAAAAGCTATCGTTTGTCAACATACAACCGATACCAAACCAAATAGAACATCCTACAATAATTAAGTAGTAATAAGATAATGAGAAAACAACTGTTTGGATGTTTTGTTCAAATTACATCATTCCACACACTAATGAGATGCTAGATTTTGTACTCCTCTATGGATACAACAAAATCTTCGATGAAATCAAATTAGTCCAAGTAACTCTAAATAAAGGAGAATCTGATACAATTTCAAAATATGATACCAACACATAATCTTTTTTTTTTTTTTTTATGGAAAACAGATGTTCGATATTAAATTCTCAAATCCTAACATCATTCGCATCATCATGCATAACAATATAATAAATCCATACAATCCTTCACAAGCTCCACCTCCAAAATAAACAAGGAGAAGAGTACTCTAGTGTGAAAGTATGCTCTAAGAATGCTTGTGATTTTGTAAGTTGGCAATATTTTAATTATGTTATGTGTCATGCAAAGTTTGGTGGTTAGTGGTTGGGTTGGATGAAGTAAGAGATTTTAGCAAATGGTAGTCCTTCAAAAGATTTTGGGGTTTGTAGAAGTATGAGATTTTGGGGTTTGTAGAAGATTTAGCAAATGAGTTTTGGCAGAAACTACATGTAACTTTCATACGGAATTGCGACAAATTTGGGACAAAATTATTCAATTTGCAACACGAGTGTTATAAGAGATGGTTCGTTCCAAATATGTCTAAAATCAATATTCTATTCAAAATTTGTGTGAAGTTTGTCCTTAATTCCTTTGTATTATGTTTTTATATTCGTTAGAAAAATATATTTTTCTATAGATCAAGTAAATAGAGTAAGTGAACAACGAATATTGTTTGTAAATATACTTTTTGAAATATCGATTATTAATATCTATGAAGAGTCAATTTAATAGTAAGAGTTGACTTTTTTTTTTTTTTTGAATAAGAGTTACTAAGTTTATAACATCATCATCATCATCATCATCATCATCATCATTTTAATTAATATTTGTTTCTAATCTTATTTTTGAATAATTTAGCATACGATAATTCTAGTGATGATATTTCGACATGGCTAAGACCTATCAATATATGTTGTAGAGAAAGGTGATCAAAGTGAAATGTCAATACCATTACACAATGTTGGTGAATCAGAAAAGGCAGGCAAAGTACGACATACTCTTGCTCAACTAGATTTCACTAGCCGTGCTAAGACTTTATGTTACAACATTCAAATGTTTTTATTCACCAAATGGCGTATCATGTTTACATCACCAAGAAAAAGATGGCCCATTACATCACTATTGGGTATGTATATTGAACAACTCAATCTTTAATATTACATGATTTAATTTGTGGCCTACCATTATTTTACTCAAGGGAGATTATCATACACAATTCGATCAATAAGTCTCAATAGATCAAGTGAGATACATATGATGTGACCTAATGATTTAATGAAGTATAAGCAAATTGGTCCATGAAAGTTGATGTATTTGATTTAAATTTTGGACCAAATAGATTAACTTTTTTTTGACCAATTTTTGCTTATATCTGAGACCGTATTAATTATTGAGACGTGAAAGTACTATTTACTTTGCTAATTGTTATAAATTTTGCCACTTTAGATGAAAGTAGAGAACAACTAGTTTGATATGATGTCTATGGTGTTATACGATATATCATTGTGAATTGTGATTTTAGCAATAATCTGGCTTTTGTTTTCCAGCACAGAAGGAAAAGAAATGAGAAGAAGAAATGAGAAGAAGATAATCTTCTATATGTTTATCTAAAATGATAACAGGCTTTTTCTCTGCGTGTTAATAAATCTTTGCAGGAATCTCGCTTAAATCACAGGAACTCACAGCTATATTTCTAGCAGTTAGACTATATTGCAGATATTCAAAATAAGCTAATGAATGACACAACACTATTCTATTTTTTCTGTTTTTGTTGTTGTCATGCAGTCTATTAGTTTAAAATTTGTTGTTGTTGACATTTTGTCATGCAGTCTATTGGTTTAAAATATACCTTTTAAATTAAGTGAAAAATTCAGAGTTCAAACCCCAGCTCCTGTCAATTTTTTCTTTTTGAACGGCAACATCCTTTCAATTGAGCTATGTTCATGGGACTAACAATGTTTTACTTTTGCTCCATAAAATTATATGTTGTTATAAGTCACCATTACTCTTTTGCTTTGTGCACGCTCTTAATTAAATTTGCAAAACTTAATTAATTTTGCAGACATAAGAGCAATAAAGAGTGTTAAGAAGAACCACATGTATGGTGATCGACTCTTGAAAGCATTTATGGAAAATCCTCATCATTCATACATGATTGGTGGGGTAACTCCCTTTGATAAAGAAGAAATGAAAGAGAAAGCTATGAGTTTTGACATTATCAAGCGCAAACTGGATGGTAATAAGATTTTTTTTTTTTTTTTTTATATTTTCCGTAAAAGAAAAAGACTTAATAAGTACTACGTCAATTCTTCCTTAAAAAACATTATTACGTCTATTTTTTGTTTTGACAAAAACATTACTACGTCTATTCTTAATTGCATGTTGGACCTCTTCACACATTTTTTTTTTTTGAGCAAAAACCTCTTCACACATGTCAATACATAACTATGATCATTAATATATTTAATTATCTATAACTAAAAATTAGAAAAATTAATACTTTAAAAATATTAATTGAAACAAATCGAACATTTTCTATACTAATAATTGTCCTTCTATATTAGTAAAAAAATATGATATACTAACAAGGGAAAAGCTTCTTGGTACGGCAATTGGAGCAACGAAAAACAACGAAGGTATATAAGCCGTAGGATATATTTTAGATTGTAAAACATTTCAGCTTTTATTTATTTTAAAAATATAACAACACCGTCCGCATGCATTGTGTGTTTCCCGTACTATAGTTCTTCCGTACTATATAGCGTTCCTTGTTCTTATATATTAGTAAAAAAATACGATGAACATAGTAATATTTTTATAAACTGGCAATGACCATGAACAAAATTGATTTTATCTCAAGGTTCAAACTATTTATATTAATATTTATATTATACATTAAGTATTGAAATATTAATAGTGTTGTATTAGAAGGATACTCTGCCTATTTTAAAAAATTGTCATATTAATTAGTTCATTTTAGATAAATTAAAGATAAAAATAGACCCAAAAAAAAAATTAAAGATAAACTATAAATTGAAGAGAAATAAAAAACATTTACCAAATTTAAATTATTAATCATTTTTTTGATTCTCATCATCATAAATGCAATGTAGAAATTAATAATTTTTTTATTAATTAAAAACTTAATATTAATTAAAAACTACAATTGAAAAAGAATCGCCTTAATAAAATTTTGATAATTTTAATAATTAATCCATAATTTTGATAATTTTTTGGGTCTTGCTAACAAGTGTCCTAAATGCATTGTTTAAGCAACTAAAAAATAGAAAGATTGTCTTAAAAATACAAGTCAAACACTTATAAAAGTCATAACTATACAATTTTCAATGTAAAAGTTATTATTTTTGGATGCTTAAACAATGCTCTAAGGACTAAGGGCACCTGTTAGCATTTTCCTATTTTTTTTTTTTTATATCTTTCTCTATATATCTTTTGCCATTAAAAAAAAATAAATTAACGAGGAAATAATTAAAATATAAAAATATAACAATCATATTCTATGTATTTGCAGAGGATTCAAAAAATAAATCAACACAAGAGAGAGAAGGAATTCAAGAAATGAAAGGTTCAACAAAAAATGGTGAAAAAGATAAGACATTTTTGGCAGTAGCGAAAAGTGGCGTAGTTGAAATTATGGAAGAGCTTAACTCAAAAGTAAAGGAATCTAACAAGAAAGGCTTATTACTTGTAGCAATGAAGGATATTGCATCAGAATTATCAGCAAAGAAAAATGGCATAGATGATACAGCATATTTGCGTGCAGCAAAACATGGCATAACCGAAATCATGTGTGCGCTTGAATCTAAAATAAAAAGTGTCATCCGTGAAACTAACTCTAACGATGAAAATGCATTACTTATGGCAGTGAAGAATAGACAACCGCAAGTTGTTGAGGAGTTGTGGGAGAGGCTTTCTATGGAAACTTTTCACAGCATAAATCAACAAGTTGATGTCAATGAAAACACAATTTTACACTTAGCAGCATATACAACAAAACACAACGAAAACACTGCTTGGAGCATAGCTGGTGCGGCCATGCAAATGATGTGGGACATCAAGTGGTACAAGGTACGTACTCACATGTCACATACATCTCATGCATGTATATGACAAGAGATCATACGATATTTTTAAGCAAAACTGTAACAATAAATAAAATTCAAACCCTAAAATACGTAGTCATTCTATCGACACTTTACTTGATCCATGTTTAATTCAAAGTAACTCTTTGATATAATTATTCTATTTTCATCCTCTTCAAAAAAAAAAAAAAAGACACTTTATTTTCAAGATCTAAAAACTGCCAATTACTTTTAAAATCATTTCATATGTATACTTCATCAAATTATATGAATTGTACTTCTTTAAAAATAAAATGAATTGTACTTGTATCATACATTTGAAAAAATATAGACTATAAGATTATACTACGAAGTACTTTAAAAGAAAAAAGATTACACTAAAATTATATATTTTATTTAAATATTAGTAATATCTATTTATGTTTCTCTTTAAACTAGCTAGCATTAACATTTTTCTTTTTTTAACTATATGTGAATGGTCCTGTATAGTACATTAAAAAACTAGTACCAGACCATTACCATCATAGAACCAACAAGGATGAAAAAAACCCAGGTGAAATCTTTAAGGAGGAACACAAAGAGCTTCTAGATAAAAGCATTGAGTGGTTGAAAGACACATCAGAGTCATGCTCAGTTGTAGCAGCACTCGTCGCAGGCGTCTCCTTTGCTACATCAGGCAGCGTCCCTGGAGGCAATGACGAATCAGGAAAACCAACATTCCAAGGACAGCCTGCATTTGAATTATTCTCTATATCTTCGTTAATTGGACTTTACTTCTCTGCCACTGCACTCATCATGTTCCTTGCTATACTCACTTCTCGAAAACAAGTCGAAGACTTCAATAGAAACTTGCCAATGAAGCTTCTTTTTGGCTTAAGTTCTCTATTCATAGCCATTGTTGCCATGTTCATTTCTTTCATTGCTGGACACTACTTTGTGCTCACAGATAAATATACCAAGAGTGGTATCTTGTTCTATTTATATATTGCCATTTGCTTGCCTATCACATACTATGGATTTGTGCAGCTTCCCTTATATATTGATCTTTTCAAAGTTATTTGGAAGAAGGTGCCACCACCAAGCATCAAGGGTGTTAAGCTGTAGAGGTGTTTATTTTATTGTATTTCTGTGTGGATTGAAACTTATGAGTTTGGTTTGTACTTGAATAATGTGTTGTGTGTTTATTATGTTTAGAGTACTGGTATGATTGTAGTGTGATTTGACTATGTTTGTATCATTATAAGGTGTGATAAGGATTATATGAATTTTCTATTGGGTTATTTTATTTACCTGTGTTTTGGTGAGAGGGTTGTTAACTTGCACCCACCTAAAAACACTAAGGTGCAAGTTAACAAGCTGCACCTACTTGTACTTTACTAAAACACCATTTTGTCTCTATTAAACTTTATTTTAATTAAAAGGACATTTTTGTAAATATCATAAATAATATTTGTTTATAATAGAAAAACATGGGTGTTTTGGTAAATAACTAGTAGGTGCAGCTTGTTAACTTGCACCTTAGTGTTTTTAGGTGGGTGCAAGTTAACAGTGGGGGCTGTTAACTTGCACCCACCTAAAAACACTAAGGTGCAAGTTAACAAGCTGCACCTACTTGTACTTTACTAAAACACCATTTTGTCTCTATTAAACTTTATTTTAATTAAAATGACATTTTTGTAAATAGCATAAATAATATTTGTTTATAATAGAAAAACATGGGTGTTTTGGTAAATAACTAGTAGGTGCAGCTTGTTAACTTGCACATTAGTGTTTTTAGGTGGGTGCAAGTTAACAGCCCCCTTTTGGTAAACATATCGTTAGTTTTAAAATGTTGTTTGCATCATTAAACTAGAAATCCTATGACATATTATGCAATATTTATTTTCTTTCAAAAAAACGTTTGAATGTTCATCATGTTCTTAAGATGAAACATGAAGAAGATGAAGATTAATGTTCAATTCAATAGAATCAAACAAGTTTTTATAATTTTAAAAGAAGACTTAAACTTTAAAGATAAAAGTAAAAGGTTTAAAATGCTAGCCAACTACATGGCAAGAAAATATTCTTTTGGCTTCACATGGGGATCAACATGTAAGCCACAAAATCTATATATTTGAACAATTTTGTTGTTTGAGTGCAAAAAAGATACATAACCAATTCAAAATGACATACCGCATTTTTAGAGCAATTCACAATCAGATAACAACAAAGTCCTTCCACCAAGATGAAGCCTTCACACCTCGTATCTTAATCACTCCATTAATCATCCTATACTTTTGTGTCAACATTTTAAACCATAACCCAATCTGATCAGTGTTAAACTTCCATCACCATTTACCGAATATATGAAATTTAGGATTGATTCCCTTCTTAGAGAGGATCAAATTAAAAAAAATTAAAAAAATTCACATCTTATCAGCTCAACACTAGATATATTTTGTCGCACTATCTTCCACCACCATTCTGCCCCACATCTATGCCTTTCTTTACACTATCTTTGTACTCATGAAATATATTTTAGTTTTATTTTCCCCTTATCAAATAAATATTTTCCTTTTCCTGCTTGCAACGAGGATTTCCAATTATTTTTTCCTTTTTTTTCTTTTCAAAAGGACTGTTTTTACTTTTTGACAAAAGAAAGACCAGTTATTGTTTTCCTAATTGTACCTGATATTAATATAAAAAGTATGGTAATCATTTAATACAAAATAATTTTACATCAATTTAAAACAAAAAATATGACAATATTATTTATTTATGTAAAAAATTAAAGTAAATAAAAATAATTCTGAATTTGTGGGAGAGCGTCTATCAATCTGGTTGATGTCCTTGATGATTAACCCCCTTTTATTTTGGGGCCATGGTGTTTTGAAACTTATTTGTGGTCGCTCCCTATAAGCCCGACTTCAGGTTGTAGTTTGAACAATTCTTGTGGCACTTTAGTTTAAATCCTTACATCCATTGTTGTCCTACAACCATATTTATCTTCTTCTTTTTAATGACTAGCATCTTTTGCTTGTTATTTATTCCTTAGAGTTCCCTCAAAAAAAAAAAAAATATTCCTTAGAGCAAATCTTAGTGGGTGGTCGTATGCATGTAGTGTTGTGCAATCCTCACTCAGGGGGCTTGAAAGTCCTCTATGATGTTTCAGATATTTCCAATTTGGGGACCTTGGGTCCTATTTCGACGCCTTGGGTACTACAGACTTCAGTGTTTCTCTAGTTAATTAGGCTCCACTTTGTTTCTTGCCTCAGACATTTTCGAGCTTTAGATGTTACTTTGTTCATTAAAATCATGTTGTAATGAGTTATTTTGGAGGGCCCGTCAACATGATTCCCCATGGTATACTAGAAGAAATCCGACCCTTTTCCATAGGGTCGCTCTTCTCGACCCCTCGCAAGGTATTATGCCTCTTCTACAAAGGACTATGATTATTGGGGGATCCACGGATTTGCAGTGGCTAGCTGTAGAATGGGGCTCCCAGGAAACCCTTTGTCATACCTTTACGCTGATAGGGTTGCCCGCTTGTAGAACTGCTAAGAGGGAGAGTGTGTTATGTACTCCAAAGATTCATAGATGGGAAAACCCTTTAAGAACATTGGCCATCATACCTTTGAAAATTTAGGAATGTGATGACAAGTCATCTTACAGTATTCTTAGCATGATTTTTAGTCATTTTCTGTAGGTTTTAGCAGCGAAAAGGAGGACTATTAGAGCGACTGCCTATGATTTCGGGACTTTTGTAATGTTTTCTATATTTGAGTCTAATTCTAGTTTTGCCGAAACATAGCAATTTTAGGGGGTTTTTGAAGTGATTCACGAAGAAATCATGCAAATCGGAAAATCAAGAACATCTGTAAATTTGTGAAGACTTTGGGAAGACCAAGAATGGAGATTCAAGAGGCCTAAAGAAAATTTACAATGGGAGGAATTCTGTTTCCATGTCCCAAGCCAAGTTATTTGGATGAAAACACCCAAAATGACGGAAGAACGGAGAATTTGGGCCCGGGAGACACACACACACATGCGCCTAGGGCATGGTGCAAGAAGCACTCAGATGCTCGTAGGGCATGTGTTGTGCGCCCCGTGCATCCAAAACGCGCGGGGCGAAAGTGTCTTTTCCTAGTTTTTTTGTGGTAAAGCCCGCGTTTTTAGCCCAAACCCAAGTAGAAACTCTCATTATAAATACCATCCTTCGTCATTCATAATTTCTTGTTCAGAACTAGAGTAGTTCAAGAGGAAGGAAATTCTAGGAGCTTCGGAGGAGTTTCTATCTTCTCCTTGTTTTTCTAGGGTATGTTTTTATCTTTAATAATTTGTTATTAGCTACAATGTGTAACTAAATCTTTTTAGGTTATAGTTCTAAGATGAACCTCTGTTTATTTTGTTGGATATTTATTTAATTTAATGTCGTTTATATTTTATTTATTTTTTGTTTGTTCTTAAGTTTTATTAGGATTTAGTTTATTTCTATAGTAGCGCAACCATAGATTAGGTTGTGACATGGTTTAATATTGATATTACTATCCTGATGCTTATATCTTGATATTTACATCTTGCTATTAATATATATTTGTCAAAGAAGTTATTAGTTATAACTAGCGAAAGATACCGAAAGCGAGTTGACCCTAGCAGTAAGTACTTAGGATGTGACATTACTAATATTGAGTAAAATTTGCTGAACCTAAGAGGTAACTAGTTAGTAATTAAAGAAACAAATGTCTGTTTGAAGGAAATAAACCATAAGCCTAGTAGAACCATTCTCTTAAACCCTTGGTAAGGTAGACGCTGATAGGGTGCCAATTTGTAGAACTACTAAGAGAGAGAGAGAGAGAGAGAGAGAGAGAGAGAGAGAGTGCTTTGAGTGTCATAAGATTCAGAGTTGGGCTGACCTACATGAACATTGGCCTTCATTGTCTTCGGAAATATTGGAACGCCAATTTAAGTATATTTTTTAAGTTACCTTTGAGGTGGTAAGACTTCACACGTAAGGATCACCGTGTGACCATCAGGTGCAACTAGGGGTGGGAATGAGCCGGGCCGAGCCGGGCTTTGCTTAAATAGGCCAGACATAGTTGAAAAAATTAAAGCCTAAGTCTGGCCTATTAGCCTATCAAAGGCTTTATTATAAGCCTGGCCTGGCCTTTTTAAAAGTCCGGCCTGGCCTGTTAGCCTGTTTAAAAGCCTAATTTATACTAACAATTTTAAATATAACATTTGACCTATTTATAAAAAGGCTAAGAAACATATTTTTTTTAAAGGTTAATAGGTCAATAAAATTTTGTATGTACATCCATTTCCCCCCTCTTTATTAGCTTATATATATATATATATATATAATTAAATTTGGTAGAGCTAGCACATCCATTTTGTAGAGGTTAATATGTGTGTGTTGTATACTGTAGTATATACAATTACACATATATGAGCCGGCTAGATAGGCCTAGTAGGCTTTTCCATAAGCCTTAGCCTAGCCTATTGAAATTAACGAGCTTTTTAAAAAGCTTGAGCCTAACCTATTTAATAAACAAGCTAGGCCGAGCTGAGCTTTAAGTAGTCGGGCCATAGGCCCCAGACGGGTGGCCTGGCCTATTCCCACCCCTAGGTGCAACCAAACATTGGAGTGATATACCTAGTCAGGTGAGATAGTGTAGACCCCACATGTAAGGATCACCTTGCAATCAGCAGGTGCAGCTTGACGACCGATTAGGTTTGCAACGTCCCAACAACCTCATCACTTGTATAATATACCAAGATAAATCAACTCGACATTACTGTTATTTTATATCCAACAAGTAAAGAGGGGGGATTCAAAGAAACCTAACCGCTGCTTACTTTTCTGCAACGAAAATAGGTAACTTGCTCTGTTGCAAACAGATAAAAATTGCAATCTTTAACACTTTACCTCTTCTATTTTATCGTCAAACTAAAAATAAGTAATGCGAATTTTTTGGATGAAACGACAATTCTTGTGGATACGATATTATACTTATCACTTTATTACTTGGTAAACGATTTAGTACACTTGCCTAATCCGCACATCAAAATGCCAATTTTAGTCTACATTTCAATTACCTTTGAGGGAGTAAGATCCCAGATGTAAGGATAACCGTGTAATAGTAGGTTCAACTCAACATTAGAGGGATAGACCAAAAATCACCTGAGAGAGTAAGACCTCACACGTAAGCATCACCGTGCGATCAATTTGGTTAGAACATTCCAACAGACTCCTCACTTAGATAGTCTACTTATGATAACTAAATGTGACATGCATCTTATTTAATTCCAACAAATGAATAGAGAGGATTAATCGTTGCTTACATTTCTGCAACCAAAACAAGTAACTTGCTATGTTGCAAACAGATAAAAATTGCAATCTCTAACCTTCAACTCTTTTATTTAATTCTATTGTTCAAAAATAAGAAACAAGAATTGTTTGGATATGATACTTTACTAACACTTTATTACTTGGTAAACGATTTGGTACACTTGCCTAATTCGACCATCAACAAGCCTTAAACTAGAGAATTGCAAAAGTTTGTAACAACCATTTTCTGACTGTACAGAGTGCACAATCATGCTTAGGGGTCATGCTCTTTCACAATTTTTCAGATTCTTATGTTCTAGAATGCGCACAGTCGCGCTTGAAAAGTGCACGGACCATGCTCAATTTCCTTATTCCTTTTTTCTCTACACAAGCATACAGTCGTCCTTGGGGTCGTGCTCAGTTTTATGGTATTGAAAATTCTTCCTTTTCTTCATTATTTGTCTTGAAAATGAAAACTAATATTTTGAAGTAAAATATCTCTAAAGTAATACTAAAGTTCCACTAATATTATTGAATTCAAATGCTAAAGTTAGATACGGTGTTTCATACTAGATTACAGTATTAACCTATGTTTGTTACATTCATATACCCCCCCCCCCCCCCCCCCCCCCCCCCCCATTTCATTCTTTTACTGTCACTGCTTGAATGGACTGTCTGATGTTGATTGATATTTTGTGTTGACAATTTTGTTCCACAGAGGATTGTGCGTCTTTTTGAGGCATCCTTTTTTATTCTTACTGTTTTATCGTGGTTTTCGGGTGTCAAACATTGATTACGTTTGAACCTTTTTAACCGGTGATATCTTATTTTTTCTTGGGAAGGGAAAAAGTAAGCAAAACCCTTGAGAATCGAGGTCCGGGAGTTGTTTTCGCTACGGGAAGGTGTTAGGCACCCATAACGACTATAGTATCCTATAGGAACCGTCTTTAATTTCTACGCGCGCGCTTTATTTTTAAATGCTATTTTGAAAAGTGTTATTTACACCTATGGGTTTTCTAAGTGAAGAATTGGAGGGAGAAGAATGTTTTTGGATTTTTATTTTAGTTGAATTGAAGGAATTTTGTTCCTTGCCTACGTACCCGTTTAAGGGATCAAATCCACCGTAGTTCTCTTCCAAAAATGTTTTTGTTTTTGTTGGTTGATTTTAAGTTTGAAAATGGAGTTTGAAGAATAGAAAGAGGCCTCAAGGGCATGAGATTTAGAAAAGGTGAGGTGGGATTAGTTATTTGCGAAATATGGTCAAAGTATGATTATTTTCATTTGGAATTTGATTAAGAAAATGAAAAGGGAAAATTCGATGGGATTTTGATCCCAAGGTTTATTTCGAAAATGATTTGAGTGAAGTTTGTTTAAGTTTTTTGGAAATTGATTTTTTCTAAGTATAAATCCTAGGCATTCATCTAAACATACAATCCTAAACATACATCTAAACATGCATATTCTAGCTATATACCTAAAGTGATGTGTGTGCATGTGTCGGTGCTCGTGTCGGTGTACATTATTAGAGTCCATTGTCCTTTACATCATACCCTAGATACATTCTATGGCCACTTTGCCAAGAAATTAAAAGCATGAAAGTAAAATATTACAAAACTCCTAAGTGTTACATTCTAAGTCTTGGTGAAACTTAAGGTGCAAGAAATTAAAGTGGAGAAAGAGATGAGATATGGGATGCTTATGATGTATGAAACATGAAACAAAAAAAGTTAGTAGCACAAGATATAAAGCAAGTCAAAGCTACCATAACAAAAGTAAGAAAATTAACATAAAAAAACAAGCAAAAACAATGCAAAATAGGCCTAAAGATTCATCAACAATGCAAGGCTTGAACAAGACCTATAATCCTCATATTTTAACAAGTTCCCAAAGAGTTTTATTTCAGTCCCAACACAAGAATTAAGGGGACCTATCAAGCCAAGCTTCCTAGCATATTTTTAGGCATATTTTCCACTTTATTTCCACAAACAATTATTTACATGACTTGTAAAACAAGAAATCAACAAATCAAACTCCAAAACAGTAAAGAATAGCACCAAATCAGAGGCATACACATTGTAAATTCTCATATCAAGGGTCAATATACCATATCAAGATTTTGGGATCAAGAACATGCAAGAATTTCACAAGAAATTAACAAAAAGTAACATAAAATCACAAGAAAACTCCACATACATTTTTATCAATTTTAACATGCAACAATTATCACAAAAATACCACAAAACTATCAAGGAATATGTACGAAAATTTTTGGAGTTTTTTAGAGAATTTTTAGACACAAACACATGTAAAATTTCACAATTTTCAACAAAAAATGGTAAACTTTTAACAAGAAAAAACTACATATTTTTTAATCAAGATTTAACACATAAAAACACCAAAAAAATGTCAAGAAAATGATCAAGAATACATGAAAATTTTTTAGGAATTTTATCAAGGATTTTGAAACATGCGGGGGGTGTAAACAGCGAGAAATTACCAAGAACACACAGGGGAGGGGGGTGCGCTTAGCATACTGGAAAAGAAAGGCAAAAACGTTGGGCTTTAAGAGCTGGAGCATGGGTTGGTGGGTATGGGCATGGATATGGCATGGGTCAAGATAAAAGACAAGTTGTTGTTGTTGAGAGAGGATACACGTGAGTTTTTCTTCTCCATCCAAAACATAACATTGTTCCATTCATTCTTTTCTTCTTTCATTTATTCTTTTTTTTTTTCACCAAAAACATGTTCATGCTCAAAGTTCCCACAACACATAGATCCAAACATTCAAATTCAGCACTTTTGAAACAAATTCTTGAATGAAAATCACAACAAGGAAAGGATTGGCATGAAGAACACTTCTTACTTGTTTTTGCTGGTTTTTTTCTCCCTTGTTCACGTGACCTTGAGCTCAAAAATGGCGGATCCTTTTCTTTCAATCTGGACGGTCTTGGCTTGATGTTGCCGAATTTGATTCACCTGAAGTTACAGTTCTTGAATTTGATCGCTCTTGCCGCTGTTAGGAATCACGATTTCTCTCCTCCATGACCTTGCCGTGATTTGTGCATTGAAACTAGCTTGTTCAGATTCTTGATTGTGTGATTCATTGTTGAAGGTTTGAAGGTTGATTGAAGGTTGTTGATGGATTTGTGAGAAAGTTTTTGAAGCTTTTTGGTTATGGAGGAATGTTATGGATGAAGGAGAGTGATGGTTAGAGATTGAAGGTGGTGGTTTTGTGATGAAATTGTGGTGGTTTGAGGTGGTTAGGGTGATTAAAGGTGGTGGAGGAAGGTTGTTAGAGTTTGTTAGGGTGGTTTTGGTGGTGGTGAAAGTTGGTTAGAGGAGGTTATGGTGGTGGTGCTCACGGCTGAAGCAAGAGAAGAGGGAAAAAAAATGAAAATTGATTTTATTATTTTTTGTGGATTTTTGTGGAAAAAATGATGGGTAATGAAAAATTGACCAAGACTTTGACTTATATAGGTGTCATGGTAAGCTTGGACCAATGAGGAAATGCCACATGGACTTGGACTTGTAACAAACTCTTAAGGACCAATAGCACTTGGACACATGGCACTTGGACTCTAACAAACTTAAAAAGGATTAAAATGTAAATAACAAAAGTGCGCGGACTAAAATGAAAATTAAAACAAAAATTGAATTGAAAAAGTAAATTGAAAATTAACGTAAAATGAGACGATTAAAAACAACAAAGCAGATTAAAACGAATCAGAAATATTATGTGAAATGACCAAAACGCCCCTAGAGACTAAAACGACTAAAAACGACTCAAATGCAATTTTAAAATGATTTTTTAACAAGGGATTAAAGCAAGAGCTTATTCAAACAAATTAAAAGACTCAGAGACAAATTTTAGAATTTAAACAGGGTTTTAACACATGAAAAGACTAAAATGCCCCTAGGGGCAAAACTGACTCGAAATGACTTCAAATGCAATTTTTGGAAAGGGTTTTGACATAGAATGAAACAAAGACTTATTCAAACTACTTGAAAAGACTCAAACAAAATTTTAAAAGACTGAAAGAACTTTTGACATAGGAAATGACTAAAATGCCCTTTTTCATGAATTTTGCAAATAACATTGAAATAAAATGCAGAGAAAGATGCAATTGATCAGAGACATATCAGATGACTTATAATGCAAGAAAAGAAGAATTAGACAAGTATTTTTAGGTCCAAAATTTGGGTATAACACTTACTTCGTAAACTCGATGCATGTGTTGGCCCCTTTTCATGAGAAAACAGGTTACGTTTGGTTCTAATCGTTTTGACCTCTAAGAGGCGACCTCAACTTTTCAAGCGTAGTTTCATGTGTCAGATATTATTAAGTATTGTGAACTCTTTTTTTGTCTCTTTGACCATTGAATTCCAACCTTTGGTCGGTTATTGTTGACCTTGATAACTATTGGATGTGGCGGTCAGATGCAATCAGTGCTCAGTCATTCCAACTTTGCTTTTGCCATATTTACAACTTTTTTGAGGGGTTTCTTCCCTTATAAATATTAGTTGTTTCATTCATTTCAGTTTCATTTTATTCCTTTCCAATCTTTCTCCTCATTTCAATTCTTGAGTTCTCTTTTCTATTTTCCTTTCTAGTTGAGTTCAATGAGGTTTCATCGGTTATCTATTGTGTGTGTGGCTCGTCGTCAGCCACCCATGATAACCTCAACTCTTTTTGATTAGGATCCGGAGATTTTCATGGTGGTTGACAGGGCGCCATCACACCTTTTGAGATTATTATGTTTGGCTGAATGGAGGTGGAAGACTTGTTTCTCATGAGCTCTTGAAGAGGTTCTCTAATATAGTGGTGGAGGCAAGGAAGGTACTTAGATGTAAGGTGATGGATGAATTGAAGGATGAATTTGGGGTATCGACCTTTTTGGCAGACACTTCCACTTTCTTTTGATATGCATCCACTTCTGGTACTCAAACTATGACTTATTTTTCCCGTCTTCTCTTCTCCCTACAAAATGTTCGCCCATTGGGACGTGTCAAAGGGCGCGACCGTGTTCATATGGGATGATGGGTTGGCCTTATGAAGTGTCAATCGTCGCTACCTTGCAGACAACCTTTTTTGCATAGGCCAGCGAGGATTTTATTTGTGATGCTCCCATCTTTCTCCGCTAAAAGTGGTTATTGTCAGCGCTTCCTGCATGAGTAAAAGGTGAGGAGGAATCCTTGTGTTATGATTTATTAGTGCCATAATTGAGGCAACAACATTTGTGGGTCGCTTTCTATTGTGTGTTGGATCTGAGCTTGAATGATCGCTTGGAGTCAGAGTCTTCTTTACACCCCTTTGTTTTCTTTTCCTTATCTTGGGATCTTGTTCTAGAAGCTGCTCAGTAGGGCTGGAAATGAGTCGAGTCGAATAGAATTTGTCTGAAGCTCGGCTCGACTCAATAAGTATTGGTTCGGCATTGTACATTTATTGTAGCGCTCACCATCACAAGCCTAATTGAGTGATGTGATGCGCTTTCATTATATAGATTACTTCTGCCCAGAATGTTTACAAACTCCCCGATGTGGGACTATTTTAATTTTTTTTTTTGAAATATGGACTATTTTAATTTAAAAAGCTTGAACTAGCTAGTGAAACTATGCCATAACCTCAACATTCAGTGTGCATTATTTTTGAAAGTAATTTACACTATTATTATTAGCTTTTATTTTTTCTCATATATATTATCGAGCTAACTCATGAACCAAACGAGTCGAACTATATATAGCTCAAGTTCAGCTCATTTAATTAACGAACTTAATTTTCAGCTCAAGTTCAGCTCATTTGATTCATGAACCAAGTTCAATGAGTTAATTGTCAAGTCAAACTCCGAACTATGTTCGAGTTAGCTCGGTTCATTGCCAGCCCTACTGCTCAGAGTAGGCTTACTTGAGTGACAACAACTATTTTCCTTATAATATTATAATTTCTCTTATTAAGAAATGAGAATAAAGAATTATTTTAATTAAATTTTTCATTATTTAGCTTGCTTTCGTATACCTTTATTTTGCTATATTTCCCAGGTTTACTTAATGACTTTCCAAACCTTTTGCTTCTATCTGTCTTGTTGTTAATTTAGAAGTCAGACCTTCAACGAGTTTAACTATGTACCTGTTTAGTTTATGTGCATTTGCTTTGCACATGTTTATTAGGGGTGGCTCCAATATGTGTTTCAACGTCCTCGGTGGATGTGTGGGGAGTGTTATTGTCGGTCTTGATCATCCGTATTTCCTCTGGCTCATCTGAGGCAAGCTGCCTGGAACCTTAGTTCGAACTTTTGGCTTTACTTACCCCTATTTCATGGCCTAGGGTTCATCATGGACCGTTTTGAATCTTGATTGAGAATTTCGGTCTTTGATAATTTAGACGTGGGGTTTGAAATCCATTGCATTCCGCTAAAACCATAGTTTGCATCATGAGGTGTGCCACTTATTAACCTAGACCTTGGTTCAGATTTTCAATCCTTATTAGTTTACTTTGCTAGGGAGGGGTCCCCCCCGCAATTTGTCTTCTAGTGCTAGGGCCATTAGTTTGTTCCTTCGTTATTTCATTGGGTGTATTCGCAATATGATGGTACAAATCCTTAGGAATTATTAACAATTTAATCGGTATACAAAACGTATAATGGGTCTTCGGGTCGACCTCTATCATGAGTAGAGTGGGTACGCTAGATGCATTTGTCATAAATTATTTTGATTTCATTATAAAACATTTAGAGGCAAGTTATAAGCTTTTTCTTCGTTACAAAAATAAGTACATCAGAAATCTCGGCCTCTCAGATGTTTATTTCGTTAATTTTTGGTTTCTCTCTCTTATATCTTCCTAGTACCGTCCTTTTCTGGTTGCTGCTTCCTCTCCGTGGAAGGTCCATCATTTTTAGGCGGTTTAGAAAAGGACCCCTTTAGGCTCGACTCCTGGAGGATTGCAGCATGTGTTGGCCTATGTAGGCTGATGAGGGGTGACTTTGTGGCTCTTTGCTGCTTTGGTTGCATTCCTCAATGGCTGGATCCTTATCTCCTTGAGCGTCTCCCTCTTCAATGAGTCATTATGCCCTTGGACGAGGATGAGTTCTCTTGGCCACTTTTTCCCTTTTAGGGATGATGCTTCATCTTTTTTAGCCGTGAGAGTCTCTTTGTCGTTGACTTCAACCAAATTGGCATGGTTGAGTTGGAGTTCAACCCCTGTTGTAGACCTCTTCCTTCCTCTCTTGTCTCGGTTGTCTCTAAAGGAGTGGATGTGCAGTGTGTTTACAAACTTCTAAGATACGTTACAAATTACTTACAAGAACCTTTTCTTGCTTGCCAACTCACTATACCAATTTTTTTATCGGAATACATAGAATGACAAACATCATTTAAAAACTCATAAATCAAGAAGATCTTAAATTCAAACTCGGATAATCACGGAAAATATTTAATCTAATAATCTCAATATGGTTAGTTGAGTTAGGATTTATCGATCTTCAGTGTGGTAATTAATTTGTATTGGGAGTTGTATCTTTTACACTTTTAGAAAGTTGACTACACAACTTCCAAGATATAATTACATGAATCATGTTAACCTATGCTCTAATAGTAATTACTACCTCCGTCCCTAATTATAAGACTCTTTTGAGAATTTTTTTTGTCCCTTTTTATAAGACCCATTTGCTATTTCCAACTACATTATTTATTTCTTTACATACATGCCCCTATTTATTATACATCTTTTTCTTCAATCAGCAATAAATAACATGTTGAAAACATAAACCAACCCTCTCTCTTAAAGGATAAAATTGTAAAAACAATAGCAAATACAAACATACTCCCTCCGTCTCACAATAATAGTCTCTTTAGCATTTTTTCTTTTTCTCAAAATAATTGTCACTTTAGAATACCAATGCAGCATTTATTATTATTTTCCATTATTATACCCTTATTTATTGAATTTCATCAAACTTAACTACTCCACTAACTACAATTAATAAGGGTATTTTAGTAAATGATGTTAATTTTACCATTGAAATCAACACAATCAATCATTTCCTTAATAACCGTGCACAAACCTTAAACGACAATAATTTAGAGACGGAGGGAGTATTTAATACAAATATCCACTATCTCAATTTCCGTTATTTTTTCAAAAGGGCCCTATAATTAGGGACGGAGGTAGTATGTCTTGATAAAATTATAATACACAATTTTCAATATGAAATTTTTATGTCTAGTACTCCACTCCTTTAGAGACATTAATCCATACAAAAAGTAAAATACTTCAAATTCAAAAAGTATAAATGAGACGAGTTGGATGAATGCAATTTCATTTCTTAAGGTACTGCTGTTTTAACTATTTTAACCTAAGAAATTCTGGTGTCAAAGAAACAATTCACAAATTTTTTTAGTTTTATCCAACAATAACCTTTGAATGCACAAGTTGTTTGTTAGTGCCAACGAGAAATATGTTCCTAAGAATATTGTAATCAAGAGATCAAGTTATACTCTTTATATGACAAACTCAATATCTTAAATGAATTCAATATTGTCGTGATCTACATATAATGAAAGCTACTATGAAGCACAGGTTGTATAAGAAAAATACTCGAGAAAAAATTGAGATGATGAAGAGAGGGATATGGAGTTTGTAGGAGAGCAGAAAGAAATTGAAATCAGAAAATTTAGATCCATTATGATATTTATCCCGCACTTTTAAGAGAAATAAAAGCTTCATTAATCACACATGATGCAGTTTGGAAAGAATTATAAACATAGTTTTGCATTAGTTCCAGTATTGCTTAGATTCACTTCATTGTTTTTTCATCACATTAACCAAGTGTTCTCACCATTCATGACAATACTACTTCGAAATAAGTAACACAATCATATCAGGTAATAAAAAAAAAATATCATAACTCATCAAAACTAGTCTTACAATTTATCCTTCGTTTGTTATTAACAAGATAATTCAAAAACAAGATAATTCAAAAACAAGATAATTTTTTACAAAGATGAAGATGGTGGCTGTTGATTCCTTAGAACACTGAGGCGTTTCCTCAACTCTTCACCCCTTTTCTTCTTCAAATCAATTAATTGTGATAGCTCTTCTTTTTGTCTTTCGAAACACAGGAGTTCTTCTTGATTCTTCAAGTATTCCTCTTCTAATAAAATCTCTTCATGATCAC
Organism: Medicago sativa; assembly: GCF_051527215.1. Classification (NCBI taxonomy): domain Eukaryota; kingdom Viridiplantae; phylum Streptophyta; class Magnoliopsida; order Fabales; family Fabaceae; genus Medicago; species Medicago sativa. The sequence goes on along the minus strand of NC_140751.1, from coordinate 51,053,867 downwards.
TTTCATTTCTTCCTTTTTCTCTGACTGTTTCTTTAGCTACTTCTTGAACAGCCATATCGGAGTGAAACAAAAGATCTGGATGTTCAACAATTACATTGTTGGACTCTTTTGCAGGATTACAATCCTCAATATTTTCATCAGATTTCACACAATCAAGTGCAGAATTTTCAGTAGGAACGTGCTTCTTTGAACTCACACTGCTCTTCCGCTTCACAGTCTTCTTAACGAAATCTCCACGACCCAACACCGATTTCTTCCACCACTTTACATAGCGCATGGTAACATCTGCCTCAAACAGTCTTGGTGGAAAATACAAATGTTTATCAGACATGGGCCTGCAATAGTTGTTCCAAGCAGTAGGCTTTGTACCGTTGCACCTAGGCACATAACTTGGAATATCTTGGTCAAATCCAAATTGCATAGAAACTCTATGTGGAAGATACTGCTCTATAGACTCAAATCCAACAAGCTCAGAAACCCTCAGGCATACAAAAAATGAAAGTATTTTTTTATCCAAATCCTTCTTAAATGGTACCCAAATTTCGTTATTTGGATAAAAAATTCCACATTTCTCAGGATATCTAACATATGGACGCCAAAGAAAATCATCGACAGTTAAGTCTAATGCCAACTTAACATTTTCAATTTTCAAAGCCTGAACCTTATGCCACCTAAACAATAAAGGGTCGTTGGGGTTGATTGACATGGGTTGTGGTTGTAATTTTGTGAACCTCTCCCACACCCAAACTTGAACCAAATAAAAAGGTGATAGAAGAGTCAATTCAACAGGAAATCTATCACCACTAACCGGATATTTGAACATATCAACAATTGTTTTCTTAAATAAACTTAAATCCTTGTATATGCTAGCCAAAACAGCTGGTGCCAAAGCAATAGGAATCCCTCTAGCAAGATGAATAGCAATAGGAAACAAAGAACTTTTGACCATATTTTTATGAGGAAAAACAAAAATTGACAACCAAGTAGCAAGGAAGGCTTCGTGTTCAATTTCATTACCTTTATCGATGAACATGTCCATCCATAATGATGTGTAAGCATGACCATCGTTCTTAGTTGTAAGCTGCTTCCTTTCACGGATCAATTTGTTTTCCACCTCTCTCATTTCTTGGTCTTTAACTTTGGTGAAAACATGATCGCCAATGATAGGGTAACCTCCTAAAACAATGATATCCTCCAAAGTTATTGTTGCCTCACCAAAGGGAAAAATAAATGTGTTTGTATCACAACACCATTTCTCCACAACCCCTTGTAGCAAGTTCTGATTTTTAAGTATGCAACACTTTGAGCTCATAATAGCTTCAAAGATTCCAACTTCCTTCCACACTGATTCAAACTTTGGTTTGAGTTTATCAAGCCAACAAACCCATTTTTGTTGAGGGTTGCGCCACCCAGTGAAGTTGATTTTCAAAGGCCATTCCTTTGGTTCAAAATCAAAAGATGAAAATTGGTTAAACTTAAGAGTTGATTCATCAATTGAATTTGCTATAGGTTTGAGTAAATGTGCCGTTCTAAGAGTTGGCTCACTATCACCATTAGGTGAAAGCATAAAATCTTCCTTGACCTCTATGATGGTATCTTCTAATGTTTGTTCGTTCATCATGGTATGAGACTATGATTGAGTTAAAACTAAACTTACAGGTTCTGTGATTGGTTTTGGGAGCTGCGGTTGGTTGCACCTTCTGTTTGTTCTTTGTAATGCTGACACTGTTTTATCTTTTCTGTTGATTAGAGGGTGCCTTGTGCTTTGTATTGAGCCTTTCTTGGTTTGTTTTAATTGTTGTATTCTTTTCAAGCCTTTTGCACTTCTTGTGCTAGGCTCAATGAAATTAAGCTGTTAGAAAAAAATGGTGAATAATTTTTTTTTCAGGAAAATTATTGCTTTTGTAAAGGCTACTTGTTGCACCCGAAACAAATGTTGAAGGAGAATGGTAAATGTAGAAAATCCAAAGTTATTCTTTCAATATTATAATTAAAAAGTGTCAAAAGTCAAATCAACATGCAGGGCATTTGAATATATTTAGACTAAAAAGTAAATAAAAAAAACATGATAAACATAAAAATTCAATTTACAAAAAATTCTATAAAAAATGTATTAAAATTGGAAATTAAATTTTTATATAATAATAAACAATAAATATGTTCACATCTTCCTTCAAAAAAAAATGTTCACATCTTCCTTAAAAAAATAAATATGTTCACATCTTGTCATCCTAAATTGTCTTTCTTTCTTCTTTAATTAAAAAAGTGACTTTCACATATATTCAATATTATTTTGTTTATTTTTGTGGTTTCGTCGTCTTTACACTAATCTGTTTGTTTTGATTTTCTGTCTTTGTGCGGCGTGTTTTTTATTTATTTTCTTAGTGCGTTGTTTATTTGATTCAAGTTGAATGAATAGCTTTGAGAAAGTGCACATTCAATCAATGACTTTGACGTCGTCAACAATGGAAATTCGAATACAAAAGTATTTCGGACTTGAATATAGTCATATTTGTATGAATTGATACTTTATTTGATTCAAGTTGAATGAATAGCTTTGAGAAAGTGCACATTCAATCAATGTCTTTGACGTCGTCAACAATGGAAATCCGAATACAAAAGTATTTCGGACTTGAATATAGTCATATTTGTATGAATTGATACTTTGCCGCTTTATGTCTTAGTGCATTGTCTATTTGATTCAAGTTGAATGAATAGCTTTGAGAAAGTGCACATTCAATCAATGACTTTGACGTCATCAACAATGAAAATCCGAATACAAAAGTATTTCGGACTTGAATATATTTATATTTCTATGAATTGATACTTTGTCGCTTTATGCTATTAACATGTATATTGTGAGTTTGTTCCCATATTCATCCTTTTTTTTAATGACTTTAATTTCGCATCAATATACACTATCAATTTAAATTTCTAAATATTGTTTATTTTTGTAAAAAAAAAATAACAAAATACCCACCACAATAAATATAATAATTATGAAATTTAGAATTTGATTTCCTTCTTCAAATTAAAAATATATAAAAAAAATCTTATCATATATTCTATCAACACTAGATATTTTTTTTTGTTACAATATCTTCCACCATCATGCCGTATCCATCCATGACCATGTCTTTCTTTACACTATCTTTATACTCAGGAAATATATTTTATTTTTATTTCAGTTTTATTTTCCTTTTTTTGAATGAATATTTTCTTTTTCCTGATTACGACGAGCATTTTTTCTTTGCACTATCTTTTTGAAAACGACCATTTTACTTTTTTGACTAACGAAAGGACCAATTATAGTTTTCCTAATATCAATATAAAAAATAGGGTAATAATTTAATACAAAGTTAATTCTAAATCAATTTAAAAAAAAAAAGAATTGACCAATATTTAGTCAAAGAAATAAATAAACAATAGAACAATATAAGATGAGATTAATTAAATATGATTTTTTTTAAAACAATAAATGTTCAAGATTAAAAGTAACCAAAGTCCTAGATGTAGAAATCAAATTAATAGAACAATATAAGATGAGATTAGTTAAATATGATTTTTTTAAAACGATAAAAGTTCAAGATTAAAAGTAACCATAGTCCTAGACGTAGAAATCAAATTTGAAGTTAATTTTTTGCGAAGGAAATTTTAGTAATGTTCTTAACATGTCTACAAAAAATTGTTCAATAAATTAAGAGTTTAAGCATAATTAAATAAATTATATTTAGAAGGGATTATAATTGAGTGCAAATTTTTTTTATAGGCTCTAAAAAAATTATTAAAATTAAGTAATAGGACTAAACTTAAAAGGTCCCAATTAAATAGGGATCAAAAACATTATTTTTTTTATGGAAGTGATCAAAAACATATTTAACCATAAATTTTACCGTCCTTTTTCTCTTTTAAGTTTCATTGTCTTCTTTTGACCGTATATTTTTATTTTAGTTTTTTTTAAATAGGAAGAGGTTTTCAATTTATTTGTTTTTTAATTTTTTTTTTTTTTTGAATAAAGAGATCAGATTAATTGTTCCCCTCTGTATTTGTTTTTTAATTTGAGAGGAGGGTTACAATATGTTGTTTTATTAAATATTCTGATTTTATAAAGATCCACAACTCTGGTACAAAAATATATAAATAAAAGATCAGCAGCTTATTCCCAAAAAGAAAAGATCAATGACTGACTATCCATTCATCATAATCTCCTTGTTAAAAAAAAAAAAATAGTTATAAAAATTGAAAGAAATGATTTTGTTGAAACTTGAATAGAAGGCACAAAGTGTGGGAAAATTAGTGTTTGCGAGTCTATAACAAAACTATGTACTTAAAATTGTTAGAGAAAAAAGAACGATAGATTATTTTTAAAAAGCCAAAGAGATGTATATTAATACTAATTAAACACAAGATGTGGCAAAAATAATGTAGTCACTCGACTCGACTAAATAACAGTTGCAATTCTACCTTCCATATAGGTCTTTGGTGACTGTTATACTTAGATTTACAATAGCTAGGGTGAGGTGAAATGAAACCATATTCAAAAATGCCTTCAATATTAACCTTGATTTTAACAGTTTTATTTGAGATAAAATGTTAATATTGAAAATCCTTGAATTACTCTCTTTCCAAATTGTCATGGACTCTTTGGGGAAAACGACTTGGTTGCAGGGGCGGATCTAGACATTGCATATTAGTGTGGCCAAATTTTTAAAGAAACTATAATACAATTATACTAAAAATAATATATAACATTTTTTTACGGCAAATATTATTCATCGTCGAGAGGGTGTAAGACACACCCACAACTCGCGGAAAAAACGGCAGAAAATTCAAAAGTGACCGTATATAGGCGGCACACTTAAACACCAAAACCACTCGGTCATGATGCCATGAACTCGGCACCGGCAGTAGCAAAATAAACAAAGAAAATGATGAATTGTTAAACTTGCACATACAGGTTGAAATCACAGTTCACATCACCCTAAAGTTGCTTAAATTCAAACGGCAATGGCAGAGTAGGCAACACACATCAAAGGCCTAAATGGAAGTTTAAGATTAGGCCTATCAAAGGAACATATAACGTGAGAATTAGAATGTGGCAGTAAGTAATGTTTCTTTTCATTGTTGTACCATGCCAATAATTTCAATTCATTCATTGCAGAACGACAGAAAATCTCCAATTCAAACCCTAAAAAAAACCCAATTCTCAATTCACAATTCTAAAACCCTAAAAAAGCAATTGTAGAATGAATGAGAAAGTAGAGAATCAATTGACTATTTCGCTTACCTTGGCTTAGACTTAGAGTGAGAACTGAGAGATACACTAGATTTGAAGAAGGAGTGAAGAGAGAAAATGATGCTGCTGACTGATGAGAGTGAAAGAAGGAGAGGTTTGTTTGTTTGTTGTGAGAAGAAAGGCGATTGTGAATTGTGAATTGTGAGAAGAGAATAAGAAACTGATTGTTTGTGAGAGTAGAGAAGAGGAAAAGAAACAACGCTTTGTTTTGTTTGTGTTGTGTGTGTTTTTCAATTTCCACTTTCCTTCCCATGCCTTATGTTTATGCATATAAAAAAAAAATTAAGCTAGAATCTGGTGTGGCAGCTGCCACACCATGTTTCACTCTACATCCGCCCATGCTTGGTTGCACCGAAGGGTTCTTATGGAGCCCATATTCCTCTGAGGGAGCTTTGTAAAACTTCTGCTTAGGGAGAATTAGGAGTGACCCAGGGACTTCTTCTTATTCTGCTGGTGCGGGTGATGGAAGACCTGTTGACGAGGACACTGATTTTGTATAATTGAAGGTACTGGAAATGGGTCGGGGATAACGTCTATCGATCTGGTTTATGACCTTGATGATTACCCCTTCCCCATCCTTTCTTTCCTTTTCTATATGATCTTTAGCGCCATGGTGTTTGTGCTTGGCTATTTTGATTGTACCTTATTTCTGTTTGCGCCCTATAATCCTGACTTCATGTTGTCGTTTGAAAATTTCTTGTGGAACTTTAGTTTAAATGTTTACATCCATTGATGTACTTAGATCCTTGGTTATCTTATTCTTTTTAATGCAATGGACAATTTGTCCTGACTACCATCTCTTGCTTACTATTTATCATCCATTTTATTCCTTGAAGCAAACCTTATTGGGTGGTCGTATGATGTTGTGATGTGAGATCGTCACTTAGGGGACTTGAAAGTCCTCTATGGTGTTTCATATATTGTGGATTTAAGGACCTTGGGTCCCATTTTCCTGCCTTAGGCATTACAGAATTTAGTGTTTCTCTGGTTATGTTGCACTTTGTTTTTTGCCTTGGACGTGTCTGGGATTATGTCGTTACTTTGTTAGTTAAAATAGTGTTGTAATGTGTTATTTTGCCTCATGTTTGTCAGGGATTCACCGATTTGGGAGAGGTTGAGTTCTTCCTTGTGTGTTCCTTCTATGGCATTAGGTACTTCACGGGCTCGGGTCGGTATCAGTCTATCTTTTTGCAAAGAATTTGGAAGTTTGTTTGGAGGGTCCATCATTATGGTTCCCCCTAATCTACTTGAAGAAATATGATTCTTTTCAAGAGGGTGACCCTTCTTGACTCCTTGCAGAGGCTTCTTCCTTTTTTGCAAAGAAGGACAATGATTATTGGGGGCTCCACTGTTTTGTAATGGCTAGCTGTAGAATTGGGCTCCCAAGGAACCTTATGTTGTACCTTTGTTAGAGTGGGATATCTTTTGTCAGTGCCAGACTTGAGGTGACAACTTTCGCGAGAGGAATCCTTTTGTTACGATTTATCAGTGCCAGACTTCAGGCAACAACTTTCATGGGTCGCTTTCACTAGTGTGTTGGGTCCGACCTTGGATCACCGCTTGGAGTCAGAGTCATCTTTACGCACCTTCTTTTTCTTTTCTAATTAATAATTGAGAATAAAGAATTATTTTACTTAACTTTTTAGCTTAATTAATATTTGGTCCCTTAAGTTATTTGTTGGTTACATTTTGGTCCCATAAGTTATTAACGTTACAATTTGGTCCCTTAAGTTATTTGTTGGTTACATTTTAGTCCCATAAGTTATTAATGTTACAATTTGGTCCCTTAACTTACTTTTTGGTTTCGTTTTGGTCCCTTAACTTATTTTTTGGTTTCGTTTTGATCCGTTAACTCTAATAACATAAAGGACCAGAGTGGTTGACGGAGGAAGAGTTAAGGTACCAAAACGAAACCAAAAAATAAGTTAAGGGACCAAATTGTAACGTTAATAACTTATGAGACCAAAATGTAACCAACAAATAACTTAAGGGACCAAATTGTAACGTTAATAACTTATGAAACCAAAATGTAACCAACAAATAACTTAAGGGACCAAATCATTAATTAAGCCTAACTTTTTCTTGATTTAGCCTTCTTTTGTATTCCTTTATTTTGCTCTATTTCCTAGATTTACTTAATGATTTTTTGAATCTTTTTCTTCTATCCATCTCATTGTTGATTTAGAAGTCAGACCTTCAATGACTTTTTCTATGTACATGTTTAGTTGCTTTGCACGTGTTTACTTGTGGAGGCTTTAATATGTGTTTTGACATCCTCGGTGGACGTTTGGGGCGGGTTGTTGTCGGCCTTGATCATATGTATTCCTCTGGCTAATCTAGGGCAAGCCACCTTGAACCTTAGTTCGACCATTTTGGCTTTATTGACCCCTATTTGCGGCCTAAGGTACATCATGGAAAGTCTTGAATCTTGTTTGAGAATTGCCGTCATTGTTGATTCAGGCATGGCGATTTGAAATCCTTTGCGTTCCGCCAGAACCTTAGTTCGAACTTTGCTCTCAGTGGTTTCTGATTTTGCATCCTGAGGTGTACCATGGATATCCTGGACCTTTGGTCCGGATTTCCAATCCTTATTAGTTTACCTTGCCTGGGAGGGGTCCCTTCTCCGTGATTTGTCTTTTAGTGCTAGGGACATTTGTTAGTTCCTTTGTTATTTCCTATGGTGTATTTACGAGATAATAGTACAAATCTTTAGGAATTATAAACAATTTCTTTGATATACAAAAAGTATAATGGGTCTTCGGGACGACCTCTATCGGGAGTTAGTGGGTGTGCAAGATGAATTTGCCACAAATTATTTTGATTTCATTATACGTGCAAAATTTCAGATCTTAAGTTCAAAAAATTTTGATTTCATTACCAATTTTTTTGATCGGAATACACGAAATGACAAACATCATTCAAAAACTCATATCTTAAGTTCGAACTTGGATAATCATAGAAAATATTTAATCTACTAATCTCGATATGGTTAGTTGAGTAAGGATTTACGGATACTCCTTGTAGTAATGTTTGTGGTAGCAAAATTTACAGCAGTTTTGTGAACCGCCCTATTGGTTGATAGTGGCGGCTAAAACCGCCGCAATCATCAAAATTTAGTCGCCGCAATTACCCTATTTTTTTGTTGTGTCTTTTAGACTTTTAAAAAGTTTTCATGTTTAGCTTCTTAACTTGCCCCCCCCCCCCCCCCCCCCCCCCCCAGACACAAGTTAGCAATACTCCATTAGTCTCATATTAGATGTCTCATTCAAGTTTCATACGTTTATTAAAAAATGGTTGATAGTTTTGATTTAACGGTAAAATATGTATCATTTATTAAAACATCATTACTAATTGCGGTTGATAAAAAATTTAAGGATGATTGAAATGTAATATAAATGTATGTTAGTGGAAATAATAAACGTTGTAATAAACATCTAATTAGAAAGAAAATTAGAAAAAATAACACCTAATTTTAGATAGAGTATCTTTCAACTAGCAAATGTAATAAACATCAACAAATAGCTACGGGAATTCCAATACCCTGATATATGAGACTAGGAATCACAAAAACTTCCGTTACATAAGGTCTTCACCAAAACTGAGCAAAAAAACTGCTACCCTAGTCGTCGGCAAAAGTAGTCTTTTTCCCTGAAAAATGACAAGTTAAATTAATTAGAAAAAGAGAACCATGCTTGAAGCAACAATGTATGTGTCTCGCTAAGATGAAAGCTCGTTTTATCATATTTTTCGTAAAAATAGTATTTAGACAATGTTATGTAACCCTATTCATCGAGAAGTTGTTCAAGAAATATTGTTGAAAAACCATTGGCAGAACATAGTACAACAACAAAATGAGGAAAATATACCTTGGTATAGGCCTGGTTTATAGAATCCTGCACGCCTGTAAACAGTCCATGAAGTAAAGTTTTTAATACAACATTAGAAGAAATAGGGTCAAAAGTGCATTTAAGCCTATTGAAAAAAGTAACAAATAATGGAATCGAAACAAGTGAGGCATAAACGTAGTTAAAAGAAAATTTCTTGGATACAGTAATTACCTGTTATTATTAGGAGTATATGCACCCCTCTCCCGAGCTAAATCAAGTCGGACAGCACGTTGCAATATTTCTTGCCCATTCATCTTAAGTGCCTAATATTAAAAAGGGTAATAGTCATTTTGGTCTCTGAATGCCTTCGACACAATAGACAAGAGTTTTCATAAAATCCACAAAGTTGAAAAGATGTCAAGAGCTTACGTATTGGGCTGCCTCTGCAGTTGCAAACTCAACATGTCCAAAGCCTTTAAGCTTTCCATCCTTATGAGAAGCAAGACGTACATCAATAACTTTTCCACAATCTTGGAAGAATTTTTCTCTGAATAATTTCAAAGTTAGATAAATAATACATAAAATAAAATAACCAAGAATCACATGATGAGTAAAATAAGTACATGTCAGATTTTTGCACACTGAAGGATAAGTTCCCAACATATAATGTCTTCACACGACTGTTCACATTTTGTGTAGCTGGAGTATTGGGCTGCAAAGAAGACAAAATAAGAGTTGTTAGCTACGAACAAAGAAGTTGCAATCACGTTAAGGGTATCGTTTCAAAGATTTTGTCTAGACATGATATGCCTTATTTGCAAGATGGAAGACCTGTTGATATGGTCTTCAACCCATTAGGGGTACCCACGAATGAATGTAGGACATATATTGAAATGTTGAGGTATCACAAAACACCAACCAAGAGTTAAAAGGTTACAATATGGCTGATATGGAAGGTTTAACTCACCTCATCTTCACCAGAAGATTCGTCAGATTCTTGGTCAGAACTATCAGCCTTCTTTGCGGGTGCACTTCCTATTTTGGAAGGAACAACTTCTGCTGCAGGTTTCTAAACCATGAAACAAAAAAGTTTAATTAAAAAGGGAATTTAAAAAAACCGGTAAATCAATGATATAAAATTAAGGATACTATCACCAATATGCAATAAACTTCAAAATGTCTAATACCTCATCTTCATCAGAAGATTCACCAGAAGATTCTTCAGAAGATGAATAATAAAGATCGTCTTTCTTTACAGGTGCACTCCCATTTTTGGATGGAACAACTTTTGTTGCAGGGTTCTAAACCATGATACAAAAATGTTTAATTAAAACGGCCATCTTAAAAAACCAGTAAATACATTGATATAAAATTAAGGGTATATACATTGAAATATAATACCACATCCTCAGATTCATGAAAGGATTCCTGCAAACTAATTTTGACTACCTTCAATACCTTTTGTTTGGCAGCAACCTCATCTACCTTTTGCTTCTTTGAAGAAACTTCCTCGACTTCTTCCACAGCTTGCCTCTTGCCTATATCAAAGTCAAAATAACCCAATAAACAAGAACATCAGAAAAAATTTCCGGCTTTTGAATCGAGCTAGGAACGATAGAGTTTTCAACAATAAAATTGGAGAAGTGGAAGAGCTAGTGGAGGATATAAAGATTTTGTCGTGGAGATGGCGTTTGAATTGATCAAATTCTCCGGCTTGTCTGTTCTATGAATGGCATTGGAATCCAAAGGAAGGAGTGTTTGTCGCGTTAGTGTTTTGTTTGTTGTTTGCTTAGAGAGGCTGAGGCTGAGGTATGCGGTGTCTGCAGCTGCATTTTGATTGCTGTCAGCACGCATATAGCAGCATCAGTTTTGTTTTGCTGCTGCAGAGGGCTTAGGCGGGGGAATTTCCTGTCATAGTGCCCGTTTTCTAGTTTACAGTTTCGTACCTATCAATGTAATAATGTTGCTTGTTCAACAATTGTCCCTACAAACAACTCTTGTTCACCTTTGTATAGCATATGGCAATCGTAGACTTGGCTATCCTCATTATGACGTACTCCAAAATGCTTTGAAACTAAGTAATGTTGCTTTTCCAAATAAAAGCTTGTCTGATTTTCGCTCTTCATGTTGTCTTGGTTAAACCCATAGGTTATCCTCATCTGACTCTACTACTGTCTAAACTAAACCCCTCGAACTTGTTTTCTGTGATTTTTCGGGGCCTGCACCTATTGAATTGTCATGTGGTTATTCTTATTATTTTTTACTATTGTTGATGCCTTTTCAAGTTTTACTTGGATTTATCCTTTAAAACTAAAATCTCATACTCTTTCTACATTTCAAAACTTCAAAATCATAAAATTAAAGTTGCCCAATCTGATGGTGGTGAATTGTGTCCCTCTACCAAATTTCTTAATGATCAAGGTATCACACCTCACACACATCATAAAAATGGACCAGTTGAAAGAATGCATAGGCACATTGTTGAAACTGGTTGGACCTTGCTTCCTCGTGCTAAAATGCTTGTCTTTTTGGGATCATGTTTTTCATACAGCAACTTATCTGATAAATAGAATGACTGCCTCAACTATAGAAAAGTTTTCTCTCGCGTCATCAATCAAACTAGCCAATATAGTTGGAATTGTTTTCACAACAAAATTCAAGAAAATAAACAGCTAAAAAAAGGGGGTAATGCGTTCTAACAATCAAGTGCCTTTTGCATTACCTTCGGTCTCCGCATAATGCATCTGCTTCCCCTCGAACTTCTTCGTCATGATGACATTAGCATCATCCTTCCCATCAATATAATTGCTCTTCACTGCCTCCTTCTCATACCCCATCTTTTCGAAGAAGAGTAATCCATCAGAGTTGGTCTTCGGGACGGGCACTGAGACGTAAGCAGCACCTTGCTACTAACACAGTAACAGGAAACATATTACAGACTACACCAATCACACCATTAAATTAAAAGAAGACACACTTGTTAATTATACTCAATCTAACTCCTCCTAACATATATGATTTTAACTAACTAACAATAGCAATAACAGGATTTTAAATTAACTAACAAATCCAAACCAACAAAATTATGACAGAATCAATCGGTAAAAAACAAACAAACCTTATCCCTTAAGTCCTTTTCAGCGCTTTCCACAAGTTTAGAAGCGACTCCTTCTCTCCGAAAGATAGGGTTAACGAAGATGGAAGTGATATGACCACAACCATTACTCTTCGGTTCAACGACATCAAAGATGACGTAACCGAGGATAGCGTCTTGGCGATCATCCGCGATGACTTGAAGAATCTTACCATTCTCCAAACTTTCAAGATCCACGTCAGGTAAGAGATAATCCACGAGAATCTTAAATATGTCGTCAGATGTTGCGTTTCTTAAGACCACATCCGGGGACACATATCTTGCATAACGAATTTTGGGTGACTCCTCCGTTCCAGACTTCACAGGAGAAACAACAAGAGCACAACAATCCACAAAAAAACCAAAAACATTATAGTAGAAAGGTAGCATAGAAGCGACAACTACATATTATTGTTATTATGGTTATTGTGATATATATATATATATATATATATATATATATATATATATATATATATATATATATATATATGGAGTCAAATCATACAACCATTAGAGGTATCACTAGATGGAGTTAAAAAACCAGCAATTACAATGATATAAAATAAAGGGTACTATCATGATGCAATAAACTTCAAAATGTCTAATACCTCATCTTCATCAGAAGATTCCTCACTAGATGAAACAAAATGAATATCCGCTTTCTTTTCAGGTGCACTCCCTATTTTAGAAGAAACAGCTTCTGCTTCAGGGTTCTAAACCATGACAGAAAAATATTTAATTAAAACGGGCATCTTAAAAAACCATTAAATACAATGATATAAAATTAAGGGTATTATCATCATGCAATAAACTTCAAGCCAGTTGATACTCCTATGGATTTCCAAATGTCAAACTTCTACCTAATCATGGGGAGCCTCTATCAGATTCAGGAAGATATAGGAGATTGGTTGGAAAATTGTATTATCTCACAGTTATTCTCGTCTAGACATTTCCTTTGTAGTTTGTGTGGTAAGCCAATTCTTAAATTCTCTTTGCCAAGAACACATGAATGCTTCATTAAGAAAAATTTGAACATGCATTTTATTCAAGAATGATGTTTGCCCCTAAGAAGAACTTCAGAATCAAAATTCTAATCAGAAGGAACATTCTGCAGAATAAGTAGTAATTTAATTCTCTGCTGATAATTGTTTATTCCACAGAATCTGAATTTAACTGCTTCTGACTGCTTATAATAGCTTACTTATATAATAGCTTCTAACTGCTCATATAAATGTCTATATGATTATAATGTTTTACTTAACCGCCTTAGATTTAGGGGGAGCTTGCAAACGACACCCTCTAATGAGTTAAGTTAATTACTAAAGACTATAGTTCTTAAAAATAAGTTAGTTTGTCATCATCAAAAAGGGAAAAAAATGTTGAACCAAATTAAATTTTAGAACAATGTTTCTAAGGTTTTGATGATAACAATATATAAAAGAATAACTGGGGAGAATAAAATCATAATCATTGTGCATGAGCTGAAAGGGGATAATAAAATCACCTCATCCTCTCCATTACTCTTACCAAAACCCCTGACAAAGCCTCCTCCGCCACTTTCAGCTGAGTTGTTACTGCAACAATATTAAAAAGGCTTAAATGTAAGGAATAATGGAATCAATACAAATAAGGCATAAATGTAATTAAAAGAAAATTTCTTGTATAGTAATTACCTTCCAATAAAAAGAGGATATCCTTGAGGATATGGACGCCACTCCCGGGCTTCTTGAAGTCGGACATCACGATCCAACAGTTTTTCCCCATTCTTATCAAGTGCCTATTATTAAAAATGCAAACAATCATATAATCATGTGAAACAGGTGAATCCAGAAACAAGTGCCATGGAAACAATCAATAAGAGTTTTCATCAAATCCACAAAGTTGAAAAGATGTCGAGAGCTTACGCGTTTGGCTTCCTCTGCAGTTTCAAACTCAACATGTGCATAGCCTAGTGGCCTTTTTCTCTTACCATAACCAAGACATACATCAACAACCATTCCACAATCTTGGAAAAAATTTATTCTGAATAATTTCGAAGTTAATTAAATAATACATCAAATAAAATAACCAAGAATCACATTGGTGAGAAAAATAAGTACATGTCAGATTCTTGCGCCTTGAAGGATAAGTTCCCAACATATATTGTCTTCGAAAGTCAATAAGTACATGTCAATAACATGACATAAGTCAATAACATTACAATAACAAACAAATACAGGATCTACACATTGAAATAACTTCAATACCTTTTGTTTGGCAGCAACCTCATCTACCTTTTGCTTCTTTGAAGTCACTGCCCTGACTTCTTCCTCAGCTTGCCTCTTGCCTATATCAAAGTCAAAATAACCCAATAAACAAAAATAAGGACATAAAAAAAATCAGAGAAAAATATTTCACTTTCCATAAAATCAGTTTGACAAATCAACAACTCTATAACCATAGAACATATTAATCAACTTCGGAACATCAAATAAAATTGGGGGAGAACAACTTTCCACATTAGACCATAAAGATATCTATAAGTGAAAGATATTATATCACTCTAAATTAAAACTAAAACTAAGATTTAATTCTCTCATTAATTTCAAATCACAACGATCAATTAAAACCAACCAAGCTCAGTGTAAAAAAACTGATTGTGCATACATAAATACATAATCTTCATATTTATAAGAGTTTAAAGATAAATGGCAAGAGATGGACTCACGAGAAAGAAGAATTCTTAGAGACTTTGAAGATAAATGGTAGTTCTAAGAGGTCTTTAATAGAGTTCTAAATTTGATAATATTATATTGTCTAGCTAAGGGATTATTTGCTATAAGAATTTTAGTGTCGAGACATTTAGGATGAGAGAAAAGAAATGCAAAGTAGATGATCTAAGAAGTTCAAGTTAGTGATGTTTAAAGCTTGTATAGGAAATGTATTCGTACATGTTGGTACAGACTAAGAAGAATGCTTTAAGGGTGATTAGTTTATGAATGCTAGAGGTAGAGTGATCTTTGCTTAAGTTGTTGCTAGACCCTTTTGATTTACGTTTGTTGGTTCAAAATAAAAATATAATCTTTAAACAAAAAATCAAAGCAGAACAGTAAAGGCTGTACCGTTCATTCCAGACTTCAGAGGAGAAACAACAACAGGAGCCACATCAACCTACAAACAAACCGAAAGCATTATAGTCGTCGAAAGGTACCATAGAAGCGACAATTACATATTATTGTTATATATTTGGAGTCAAATCATACAACCATTAGAGGTATCACAAAACACCAACTAATTAATAGTTAGGTTACAACTATTTCTATGGCTACTATGAAAGGTTTAAACTCTCACCTCATCTTCATCAGAAGATTCATCAAATTCTTCATCAGAACTATCAGCTTTCTTTGCGGGTGCATTCCCTATTTTAGAAGGAACAGCTTCTGCTGCAGGTTTCTAAACCATAAAACAAAAATGTTTAATTAAAAAGGGCATTTTAAAAACCAGTAAATACAATGACATAAAATTAAGGGTGCTATCATCATGCAATAAACTTCAAAATGTCTAATACCTCATCTTCATCAGCACAGACCCTATGAGGCTCGTTCAGAATAGACCCTAAGATGTAATAAGCGCCAAACTTTAATATATCATGAATAGAATCACACACTTACTAACGATTATAACCTTTCACTCACATCATTATTCATTCAAAACATAGTAAAAAAATTCAGATTGTAAAGAGACACATTACAATCTTGTCAAAATAAAACTAGCCAATAAAGTTGCAATTGTTTTCACAATAAAATTCAAGAAAATAAACAGCCAAAAAAAGGGGGCAAATCGGTCTAACAAACAAGTGCCTTTTGCATTACCTTCGGTCTCCGCAGAACGCATCTGCTTCCCCTTGAGCTTCTTCGTCATGATTACATTAGCATCAACATTCCCATCAATACTATTGCTCTTCACCGCCACCTCCTCATAACCCATCTTTTCGAAGAAGAGTAATGCGTCAGTGTTGGTCTTTGGGATGGGCACCGAGACGTAAGCAGCACCTTGCTACAAACACAGTAACAGTAACCATATTAAAGACTACACCAATCGTGCCATTAAAAGAAGACACACTAACAAACAATATCAATAACAGACTTCTAACATAACAAACTAATCCAAACATACAAAACCTTTTCCAAGTCCATTTCAGCCATGGTCACAAGTCGAGTAGCGTGTCCTTTTCTCCGAAAGATAGGGCTAACGAAGAGGGAAGTGATATGACCGTAACTAGTACGCTTCAGTTCACCAACATCAAAGACGATGTAACCGAAGATAATGCCTAGGAGATCATCCGCTGCAACTTGAAGAAGCTTACCATTAACCAAACTTTGAGTATCCACGTCAGGAAAGACATCATTCACCAGAATCTTATATAGGTCAACAGGTGTTGCGTCTCTTACCACCACACCCGGAGACACCATCGCTGTTGAAAGAATTTTGATTGACTTCACTGTTTCAGGGTTATTTAGGATTCCACCGATTCAGGGAATTTAGTTTGCGATTGGGAGTAAATGGAGCGCTGAAAAATCCTAAATGGAGTTGTGTGCAACGCAAGTTTTAATACACATACTAACAATTCTTTTTTTGGTACAATACATACTAACATTTCTATTTTTTTTTTAGGATACTAACATTTCTGTTAGAGTAAATTACACTCTCCACCCCTCAAAGATGCTTGAATTACACTCCCCTCCCCTCTTATGTTAAAATATACACTTCCCTCCCCTCTTTTTCAAAACGTATTCAAAATATTTCGCTCCCCTCCCATGAGAGAAACTTGAATTACATTCATCTCTCCTCTTATGTTTTTTTTGACACAACTCCTCTTATGTTAAAATCTACGCTTTACTCCCTCAATATTTTTTTTATTTCTAATAATCTAACAAAAAAAAAATTAATCTAACACACTTTGAAGAAAAATAGTATTGTGGATCCATTTTAATATAATCAAATTTTGAATACATATTTTTCGCTATTTCTTATTCACAATTTCGTTAACATATATTTTTAAACCCTGTTATGAAATATTAAACAATCCAAAATAAAATTAAAATATGTGAACAATTATGAAGGTCGATAAAGTATGGTTATTTAAAAGTGAATTTTATACTCTAAATTATAAATAATAATAAAATATTTAAATTTAATTATCATTGACATTTAAATTATAAAGTAATGAATTTATTTTTCTTAAATGATAGTTCAAAATTAGTATATATCATAAAAATATTTATTTATGTTAAAATAGATTAAAGTGTAGAGCATATTTAATTATTAAGGGAGGGGGTTGCAATTCAAGCATCTCAAAGGGGATGGGAGTATAAATTTTACTTTTCAAGGGAGGGAAGTGTATATTTTAACATAAGAGGGGAGGGGAGTGCAATTCAAGCATCTCTTAGAAAAGGGGAGTGTAATTTACTCTTTCTATTATCTTCGAACAAGTAATTTATTCCATAAAAAAAATATTCTAATTTATATCACTGAAACAAAGTACATGACCAAAATATAGTTTTTTTTTTTTTTTTACAAAAAAATATAGTTTTAATAGCCCATATAATATTGCTTATTTTTTGTTGGACCATATAGTATTACCACTAGGGATCAGAGTATGCATGACCGACCTACAGGGGTCTACGGTCTAGCCTACGACAAGTCAGGTTAGACCATATTTTTCCTTACATGAAGGCTTAAGCTTTTTTAGATGCTTATTTAGCGAAAAAATAATAAAAAAAGGCCTCTTAAATCTATTAATTTGTGATGGTTGTTTCTCTTTCCAATTTTACCCTTCATTTAAAGTATTTTTTTTTACTATTTTATCATTTTATAAGATTATTTAAATCATTAATTAAAAAATAACTAAATCTCATTCAAATAGGAACTACCCCACAACAAATAGGAAAAATATGGTCATGTTAGACCATATTTTTCCTTAAATAAAGAAGGCTTAAGCTTTTTTAGCGAAAATAATAAAAAAAAGGGCATCTTAAATCTATTAATTTGGGCTGACTGTTTCTCTTTCCAATTTTACCCTTCATTTAAAGTATTTTTTTACTATTTTATCATTTTATAAGATTATTTAAATCATTAATTAAAAAATAGCTAAATCTCATTCAAATAGGAACTACCCCAGCAATATTATACACGGGTATTAATTAATATATGTTTAAAATAACTAATATTAATTTAATATTAAATTATTATATGGTGGTGGTCAATGTCGAGTACCACCATTCAACGTCGGAGCCCTGCCACTACGAACCACCGTGATGGTCGACGGAGCTCCGTTGTGGACCACTGTGTTCCGTCGGAGGGCCGGCGTGGTCAGCGTTGATGCCACCGATCAACATTGGAGGACCACAACCATATAATATTTTTTATTAATTAATATTAAACTTTAAATAAATTATAATAAAATTGATCTGTACTAAGTATAATCATTTTGTTCAATTGGACTTAATAAAAAAAATATATGCTTTAGCTCAAGACAAGTAAAATTTATTTTGGGCATAAGGTTCAGTTCTAATGAACGTGCCAGGTGTACAGTTAATTACCACGTCATAGGTTTAACAGCCAAAACAAGGGGAGAGGGATAATTAACTATGATAATTTGATAATGTGACATTATCATTGTTTGTTTGGTTTCAAAAACAAATTAGTTACAAGGAGCAAAATGGTAATTCGGCTTTTCTTCCCTTCATATGCTAGCTGTGAAGTTAGTTGCTCAAAAAATGGCTCATGATTGTTAGTGTATTTTCAACCAAGTTAGGATCGTCGAGGATTCAAACCCATCTATACTATGGTATTTCAAACCCATGATGAAGAACAAACAACCAGAAACGGAAGATTCAATCATTGAAGAAAGGGAAGATTTCATGCTTTCATCTCTTGCTCGTGAAACTCACCCAACACTCAGAACTGCTCATTTTCTCAAACCCATTTCAAACTCCATTGATGAAGAACAACCACCTTTTAAGTTTAACCCATCTTCTTTTCTAAACCCAAATGATAATCCTTTGAAAATCAACTTCACTGGATGGCGCTACTCACGACCAAAATGGGTTTATTGGGTTGATCAACTTAAACCCAAGTATGAATCTGTGTGGAAGAAAGTTGGTATCTTTGATGCTATTATGAGTACTAAATGCTACATTCATAAAAATCATAACTTGCTATATGGGGTTGTTGAGAAATGGTGTTCTGAGACAAACACCTTTGTGTTTCCCTTTGGTGAAGCAACAATCACGTTGGAAGATGTTATGGTTTTAGGTGGTTACCCTGTTCTTGGTGATCCTGTTTTCATTTCACTTGAAGATAAAGAGATGAGAGAGGTGGAAAAGAAGATGATCCTTGCAAGACAGACAATTTCTACTAAGAAACAAAGTCAGGCTAGAGCAACATTATGGATGGATATTTTCATCGATAAAGGTAGTGAAATTGAACATGAAGCATTCCTTGCTACCTGGTTGTCAATTTTTGTTTTCCCTCATAAACTATTGGTGAAACGTTCTTTGTTTCCGATTGCTGTACATCTTGCTAGAGGAAATCCTATTGCTTTGGCACCTGCTGTTTTAGCTAGCTTATATAAGGATTTAAGTGTGTTTAAGAAAACAATTATTGATTTGTCCAAATATCCTGTTGGTGGTGATAAATATCCTTTACAACTTACTCTTCGATCACCCTTTTACTTGGCTCAAATTTGGGTGTGGGAGAGGTTCACAAATTTACAACCACAGCCCATGTCGATAAACTATGGAGACCCTCTATTGTTTAGGTGGCATAAGGTTAAGCCCTTGAGAATCAACGATGTTAGGTTAGCATTAGACGCAGCTATTGGTGATTTTATTTGGCGTCCATATGTTAGATATGCTAATATGTGTGGAATGTTTTATCCGAATGAAGAAATTTTGGTACCATTTAAGAAAGATTTTGTGGATCAACAAATGCTGTCGTTTGTTATATGCTTGAGAGTTTCTGAGCTAGTTGGTATCGATTCTATAGAGCAATATCTTCCTCATAGAGTTGCTATGCAATTTGGAATGGATCAAGATGTTCCAAGTGATGTGCCTAGATTCAATGAGACTAAAACCATTGCTTGGAAAAACTACTGCAGACGCATATTTCATAAGAATTTGTATTTTCCATCGAGATTTTTTGAGGCAGGTGTTACTGCTCGATATGCAAGGTGGTGGAAGCAATTGTTATTGGGTCGCGACGATTTTTTAATGAAAATTGTGAAGCAGAAACGAAGTGCAATTTCAAGGAAACATAGAGCTTGTCTAGGGAAAGCTAACAGAAGTGGTAATGATGTTTGTGTTCCACCTGGTTTTCCTCCTAATCTTGTTGACACTCTTACTTTTGGAAAATTTTGTGATGATGGTTCCAAAACTAAAACTAGGAAGGTTGATGATTTTTATGTTGATATTCCTTATGAAAGTGATGTTCATAATTGTATGAAAGCTGATGAAAATACAGATGCTAATGTTAAGGATGGTAAGCCAGTGTTGGAAGAGTTCAAGTGTGGTGACAAAATCCATGAATCTAAGCATTTATTGAACCAATGTCGCTCATCCTCTTCAGCATATTATGAAAACATTTTACCACTGAAAAGGCCAATTTCAGTAGATAACATTGAGCTTTCAATAGAGAGTTTGCATGAAGTTTTTGAAGATGCAAATGGGAGCAAAGAAGCAAGAATATCAGGTGACAGAGTCTGCTTGTCTGAGACTCAAGGTGAAATCAAAAGCAAAAGCAAAAGCTTTTCTATCAGAAAAAAAGTTTCCACATCTAAGAAAGTAACTGTTGCACCACAGCACCATCTTCAGTTTCTCTCTGAGATGGCTGCTCAAACAGAAGCTAAAGAATCACTAGAAGAAATAGAGAGAGAAAGAAAAGAGAGTGATCATGAAGTTATGGTTTTTTTAAAAGAGCAATACTTGAAGAATCAAGAGGAACTCGGGCGTCTAGCAAGAAAACAGGAAGAGATGTTACGGTTAATGGAATTGCGGGAGAAGAAGGATGAAGAGTTGAGGCAACTCGTCACCAGTGCTCTAAGGAATAATCAACAACCACCATCATCTGCTTCTTAAAACTCTATTTTGTTGTTAAATTATCTTGATCAAAACCCTTACAGTGATCCTGTTTTTATCTTGAACAAATGCAGGAGAAAGTAATACTGTTTTGATGAGTTATGATATCATATGTGTTATTTATGTTTATAGTTTTGTGATGACCAGCACATATTTTGCTAAGTTTTTACACTCACCCATATAAGTATATATAGGTAGAACAAGTATGGTGAGAAAACCTGCTTACTGTGATAAAGAACATATAGTGAAATGCAGAAAATAATCATGAGGTGAATATATTAAAGGAATCTGGTGTGCATCGACACTTGAGACTTCTAGCTTACGATAAGCATAACTATTTCCAGATTTCATTATGACTAATTTAATGTAGTTTTCATTTCCGAAATTGTAAAACTGTTGGACGAAATCAGAATACAACTCCAATATATAGTCACTACGTATATGGTAGCCTGTTGTTCTGTAATAGAGGCTATTACAGGAATCATGGCAATAATGAAGTCACAGAAAAAGAATTCAGGAGCTGAATGATTTATTTTTAACACTTTGTTTATTGGTTTGGGTTAAAAGTAGAAATCTGATTATTTGGTGCTCTAATCTGTATTTGAGTTCTTGTTTATAGAGGCTAATGTCATGGTTGGTCTGCTGTATTTGGCCAAAATAAAACTATTAGGGAAAATATTGAAAATTGTTTTGATACACAAATTGAGCACATCACAATACTTAGTCTAATGTCTATGCCACAGACAATGAAATGAACAAAGAGACCCCTTAACTCTCGAACCAATTCAATAAATTCTACATGATCCGAATAATTCTACATAATACAATTCACTGCCTTTAATAATACTAGTGTCACAACCAATCTGCCAAATAATGCAGGTTTCAGAAAGAAGAAAGAAAAAAAATCAATTCAACAAAAAATATTGGTACCCTGCATATGCATACTTTCAATTTTTTGAATTAGCAATTTAGTTGTGCTTTGGTAGCATTCCTTCGTAAAATAGGCACTCTGTATGAAAAAATATCAGAAATGTTTCACTTGAATCCATAAAAGTTATAGTGTCTACATGAGTTGAATCTCCATTCTTGGTGATTCATGAGTTAAATATTGAGGTTTATAATGAAAATTTGAGAGACATCAAATGGGAGGTTCTGATGAAAAGCAACGATTGTTAGTTATGAGCTATCAAGTTCTGATGACGGAGCAGTTGAAAATGGCAAGGCTTTGTCTAGTTTTGAATTTGGTGATTTTATATTATTCAACGTGGGTAGTGAATATGGAATCAAGAGTCAATTTCCATATAGAATAGTGAAAAAGGGGATAGTGTTAGTCCTTTTAGAGTAGACATGCAATTTGATCTTGAAAACAGGATTCAGAAGCTTGAAAGAATGTTACTAAGCCTGAAATGTTTGAATTGAATCCGTAAAAGTAATAGTGTCTACATGAGTTGAATCTCCATTCTTGGTGATTCAAGATTGTGAGTTGAATCTCCAACACTGAATCTTTGATACAAATTCATCCTAATCCTAAATTTACTAAAGGGAAGCTGGTCTTAATAAAGATTCTTAGCAATTATATATAATAGCCATTTAAATAGAGCCAGGCCATTTAGCAAGAATGTTGACAACACTTGTAGAATAGATTACGCAAGAGTAGAATGGAACATGAGGTATAAAAGAGAAGTGTGTGAGGCATTGCAACATAATTACCAGGACAGGGTCAATGGATGATCAAAACGGCTAATGGCCAACGTAAATGTTTTACAGCGCATGCTAATTAAATCATTTCTCTTAAAAAAATAAATCATTTCTACTCTTAGAAAAGCAGCAAACTATGAAGTCCGGCTATGGATGTGGGTACGGTAGGATGCGTACCAGGTACCCAGATACACGAAATGACATCAATTTGTCTCAACCACTTTCCAACCCTGGTTGTCAGGCATTAGCACTTGGTGTTGCTGTGTAGAAATTACAACAGTAGTATAACACGAATGTACAAAGATCACCAACCATTTTGTTTTTATAAGGAAGATCACTTATGCACAAAAAATCCTATTACCTTCAGAAAATTTTTATTCGAGGTTACAGCCAGCAACAAGTATCGATATTATGTAATATTTGACACAAAATTAACATGTGGAGAGGACCAACATGCAGTGTACTAAATTTTTCAGTTCTAACAATTTAAACAATACACCATTCAAAATTTTACATTCAATTACTCTTGGTAATATTCAAAACCATATCAATTCAAGAAGGATTAGCCACATTTGGTGATTCAAATCAGTAAACCAGCTTCCTTAAGAGCAACTTTATAGTCTTCAACACTTCTTTCTGGCACCTACATCCACAATGACATAAACAAAATGATTCATGTAAGTTGGGCATACCCATAACCCTTTGCACATTCATACAAAGTCTTCGAATAATGAAGATTTTATATTCTGCATGGAGAATCATAATCACAATACAAGTACATTACCTCTGTTACATGGGAGCCAAAATCGTTTTCAATCTTCGACATGAGATTTTCATCCCATTCACCACATATCAGGTTAAATACAGCCCCTGTTCAGTCCAATGAAAACATGTGTAAAAATTAAAAGACTTGGCATTTGGCACCACCACTACTGAAAATATCATAAATAACTTACTTGAAAGTGAAACTACAAATGGACCAGAAAATGTTAAAATACAGACATAACAAAATACTAAATGCTATCCTGGATCAAGGTGAAGATTGTCCAAGCCTTTATAAGAAATACTTAAGCCATATGTCTACAAATGGGAGGTTGGAGACTTGGATATAAGCCTTAGAAACTAGACTAGGTGGTTTGGGCATGTAGACTTTATCGATGTCTAGACTTTATCGAATCTGAAATAACATTCCCTCTCCACATATACAAGAAGCTTGAAATATGACTAGTAAGATTAGAGTAATAATAGAACCAACAACTTTTTTTCAATCAATGAAACATGGTCCCAAAAAGAATGTTTCTTTGAGGAAAATAAAATAACAGCAACCAATTAAACAGTTAACTACACAACCCTAAGCTACCAGTTTACTACAGGACACTAAGGTTGACAGTTTACTACATAACACAACCAAGCAAACAATTCACTGCACAACACTAAGCTGAAGTTTACTACATAACACAACCAAGCAAACAGTTTTAGAAACTTACCCTTGCGTCCAAATCGTCCAGCCCTACCAACCCTGTACAGATACACCTCCCAATCAAGCTCAGGTTCATGACCATGGGTGTACTCGGCAGGGAACTTTAGTGGCAGATCATAGTTGATAACCAAATTAACCTAAACAATCCAATAGAAGGATGCATGAATAAAAATAAATAAAGAGTCCAAGCACATGTAAAGGTGAGACAGAGAGGAAGAGCAAATGAGCACCTGTTGATTATCAAAGCCACGGGCAAGAACATCAGACGATATAAGAATCTGAGTCAAACCATCTTTAAACTCCTCGATAATTTTGTCTCTCTCGTCATATTCAAGAACATCTATTATGGAACTAACTTTATATCCCCTATCAAAAAGGGCTTTGTGTAACATCTTTGCACTATTTATGGTGTGCACAAATATCATAGTTTGCCCCACTTTCTCTCCTATTTCAAGTATATAGTTATTAATAACTTCAATCTTAGAGAGTTCATCAGGAACACGAACTTTGTACTGCTTCACTGCAGCGAATGATAGATCCTCTTTCTTCACAAAAAGTTCATTATGCTCCTTGCCAACAATCTTTGTGATAAGATTCTTGACAGTGTCATTAAACGTAGCCGAAAACATAAGAACCTGCAGAAACACAAGTCGATCAAAATTTTCTTAAGGGAATAAAGAAAACTGAAAAAAGCTACGGTAACACACACATCAGAGCAGATACAAGCATTTGAAATTTTTATGTCTGATATTTAGTATTATATAATAGGAAGAGCCAACAAATATATTAAACACGGGGGAAAGACTATTTGGCGTGAAAATACATGTTTCTTGTATTGGATGGATGGTATGGCATACATGCAAGCACATTAAGCAAACAAACCTGACAGATTAAATGGTAATGTTCTACTGCCTTCATTATCCACAGAGAATCATCTTGAAATTCATCCTGCAACAAGACACAGTTATAGGGTAAATTAAAGCACATCATACTTAGAAACCAAAACCCTGCTAATAAAAAACAAAGAAAAGGAAAAGCGCATGACAAATTCAATAAAAAGTGAAGTATTGAGTAAGTTTAGTTTGGAATGGGAACACTCATCAATCACTTGTTTAGCTATTGAGTAGTCGAATCGGGGTATAAGTAATTCTCCAACAATAAAAGATGTATGGTTGTTGTGCTTGTATGTAAGAGTAGTAAAACAACATATAATTAGCATGAGAAATATGTACCTCAGCAAGCAGTTGATCAGCATCATCAAAAACGAGAATCTTCAATTTTGTCAACGCAAGTGTCTTGAAACCAATCAAAGTCTTAATAGTGGCAGGAGTACCAATAAGGATTTGAGCCATGATAGGTGGCCTTTTTGGTACCGGAGTTCCTCCGCTGAAAGGAACTGCACATTCTGAGCTAATCCCCGTGAACTTCCCAATCTTACGGAGAACAGCATGGTTCTAAAACGTAACACAACAAAATAAAAATCACACACAAGCTATTAAGAAAAAGAAAATAAATGATAAGTGTTAATCTATGAAAGATCATATAATTACACTGAATTATGTGATTTTCTCAAATTATTAACATTAACGATGTCGGTGTGTCAGTGTCCATGGTTCATAGGTTAAGTTGTTTATTCATATAAAGCACGGACACTCCTCGAATAAGACGTGTCCTGATTTTTTCAAATTATCAGCTGTGTTGGCGTGTCAGTGTCCGGTGTCTGTGTCCGTGCTTGATAGTGACCATACCTGAATAGCTAACTCTCTAGTGGGGCAAATGCAGATAGCTTGAGGAGCATGCAAGGTTGGATCAACACGGCTAAGCATACCAAGCACGAAACAAGTGGTTTTTCCTGAACCCATGGGTGCTTGCGCAATCAAATCCCTATGTGGAGGATTGAGAATCATCGGTAAGCTTAGGGCTTGTATTTTGCTAGGTAAAAGAAACCTCATCTCCACGTAGAGTCCCTTCAGAAGCTTCGGCGAGAGAGACAAGTCTTCGAAGGTAACCTGGAGCAGAATTCAAAAACCCTAAGTCAATTTCTCGCCAAGAATTAAAAGAAAGAGAGAGAGAGAGAGAGAGAGAGAGAGAGAGAGAGAGAGAGAGAAGAGTGGTGTCGAACCTCTTGAATGTTGAGCAACGGGGTTTCTGCGGCGGAGCTATTACTCGCCGGTGAAGGAGAAGTCGTAGAAGAAGGTTTTGCCATAATTCGAAGTTCCAATCTAGTCACAATTAAGTCGTAGAAGATGTATGTTGTGTGTATCTACACTACATATCTATTTATATATGCCGGTTGCTTCAAAAGAAAGCGATTTTCAATATTATTTACCTCCTTTTTTAAATCTAATATTTTATTTCGTATAAATATTTCAATAAATTATATATCTTAAAATTATAGATATGGATAATAGATACTTTCAAAGAAAATATAGATAAAGATTTTTCTTTTTAAGGAAAATATAGATAATATGTTCAACTTTTCGTATTGTAACAAACCATACTTATCTTTTTCGATGATACCAACAGTATAACAAATATCATATCTTTCAAAAAATATAACAAATATAATACAAATTCTTATCTTTTTGAATGACACAAACAAAATAACATTATCTTTTTGAATGACATAAACAAAATACTGTAGTATTATTATGGTCAAATTTGCCCAATGATATAATTGAAGGAGAATAAGTCAGCTCAAAAAGTTTACTTTTTCTTTCTTTTTTTTTTTTAAATAACTTTCTTCATAAAATAAATTTTTATCTTATTAAATAACACCCACAATATATCATTATTATAACAACAACAACAATTGGATATTCTAATGTATGTTCAAGTGTGCAGTACTATAGACTAAAATTCAATTTATTAAATAAAATTGATTTTATAAGTAACACATCATTCTTACAGCTTTCATCAATCGAGCATCATGCATGTTCTTCTTTCTCTACTTCACCTCTACAAAATCCATGCAACAATCGCACCAAAATAGGTATCCAATTGTTTTTCATTTTTCCTTCTATAGAAAATTTTGAATGTCTTATATTTTTTGATTTATTTGTTCTATTTTTTGCTTTATTGTTTTTCATTTGTTATATGATGATTTTAATATGATTTAAGTTTTTAGGAATTTTTTGAACAATGGATTTGAACCATTGTTTAAGGAATTTTCTTTTTGCTATGTTTAAAAAATGCATAAGAATTTGATATGGATAGTTGATGTGTAGAATATGCTAATAGTTGATATAATAGTTTGTGTATGACATTACAAAGTCAAATTTTCTTATTGAAAATTGGTTAATGAGAAATGATAACATATAAGTGATATATAAAATATCTTTATGAAAGATTGTAACTAAATCTCAATCGTGCATCAAAAAAGTTGTCTTAAATTGAAATCCAAAATCAAATTGAAGTTCCACTAAAAATAAAAATTGTACCACCACGGTTTACTTCATCTGCATTGCAAGCATTTTGCCATCTCCAAGGACTCGTATTTTAAAGAATGATAGATTAATGCTTATAATTAATATATTTTTAATTTTAAGAATATTATAACTACATAGATTAAATGTAAACCCTCCAAAAAAAAAACCTAACACCCTTCTACAATTCAGTTTTTAAGTTCCTCCAAATGAGAATGATTTTGTATTATGAAGAAAAATGAATCCCCAAAGTCATTCTCTCTCAATGTCATTTATTTCTTCCATTTGCCCCTTCTTTTCTTTTTCAAACCCCTCTCCTCCTTTCGCCTCCAAACTCGCAAACAAAGCCTAAGAGAGTTGTGCTTCGTCCTCTCTCCTCAAAAGCCACTACAACCATATTTTCTCCCACCACCATTGTCGAGATTGGACTGGTTTAGCCAAAATACCCATGTTTTTTCGTATCTCCTCAACCTTGTTTATCTTTCTATTCAAACAAAATCACAAAACAAAATAAGTAGATTGAATAACGGGTTAGTTTCGCAACAACATATGTCATCAATCAAACACTATATCCTTTATTGTCTCTACAAAACGATCAAGTGTTCGATTTTGAACTTTAGTGACACCTTCAAACACTTCCTTCACCACTCTCCCAAACAGAAAATGCAGAATCTTCACAAAAAAAATAATTAGGGTTACGAGTCGCGATGATGGCACTATATGACCAAGCTAAATCAGGGATCTCTTTACAACAAATTAGGGCTTCTTTCTTCTCAAAGGTCTACTCTTCAATGCTGAATCATTGCTCCTTCCATTTCTCAGGTCAATAATCCCTTCTCATTTTCAATCTCAAATAAAAAATATATCTATTTTCCTTGAATTTTGTTTTGATTCATTAAAATTATTGTTAGATGTACTCATAGATTGTTAGACTCTCGAAATTTATAATTTTGTGACATATTGATAAATTGGTCAAATTTGGAATTTATTTTTTCGCAAAAATTTGATATTTTTATTTGATTTTCATGAGTGTTTGTTTGAGAAATGACCCCTTTTATGCTTACAATACATTAAATTTGTCAACCATTTTTATAATTTTTCTTAAAGTTTTTTTTCTCTATTTATATGCTTGATTGTTTGAAAAATTATCATTTTCATGCGTATAAGATATTAACTTGGTCATCCGTTTATGTTGGAACAAAAAAAAAATGTTTTCTCCCATTTTTACTAATTCATTCACTTTTTTTATTGATTTTTTTCTTCCTTATACTCAAAGTTCAGTTTCTGTTCCTTGACTTCCTTTCAAAGGTCATTTTGTGACTTTGCAAATTCATAATACATTAATTAGTTCATTGAAAACAATCCAAAATAAATTTGACAGAATCTCAAAACCACCAAAATGTATAAAGTAGTTGAATATATATTTATTCGAATACATATCCTAGTAACACTACTCTAAGATTTTCGAATGCATATTTATTCAAAAATTGACATTTTTTCACTTATTAATCACTCATGCATATCTTATGATCTTATTAAAGTAGCTGAATTATGTACAATGAGCATAATGTTCATTGTTGTTTTTTTAGTATTGTATAACCATGTTTTACTTTGATTTATATCTCATTCCCGTTCTTAATCCTATTTCTTCTCTTGTAGTATATTTTACTTCTCTAATAGGAAATTACGTATGTATTCTTACTGTGTTGGTTGGCTTATGACGCAGGGATATGAACGAGTCCAAAGTTCCTTTGAGAATTCACAAAGACAGCTTTGAAGTATTGATATGCAAGATAAAACAAATTCTTCATCTAAACAATTTGATGTATTTTGTGGCAAGAAGAAACAAATCATCATAAAAAAAAAATCGATGGATTCGGAGAAAACAAATAATTAAAGAAGCGTATGAATAAAGGTAGTTAAATCTATACTCTTCGTATCTTAGAGCATGTTGATTGAATTATTTGTAAAACATGTAGCAATATCTGAATTCTAAAGTGATAACATGCATACAATACATTCCAGACATTCTCTAATAAATGTTAGTTGTACTGATTTTGAGTACTTTATACACATTAATAAAGTATTCGTGTAGTGTTTTTTTAAATTTGTTACTGAATTAAGGTTTAAGAAAAGTATCTTCTTACATACACCCAATGCTCAAATTTTGGTGATGGTTTCATGTTTAGGAGAATTTTATTTTTCAAATTTGTGGTGAATACTCAAATTGGTTACTGAATTAGTAGAAAATTTCTGTTTTTAATTTACTATAAAAAAAAATTGCTCATCCTCTAAACACTAGCTACCTCGAACAAAGGTAGTGTAAGGAGCAATCAATATAAAAAAGGGGCACACATTTGTTGTAATCAAGCACAATCATCTTCCCTTGTATTTGAACGTGCTCATGTAAGCTTTATTAGTACTAATAGGCACACTATTTGATCCATATTCAACAATGAATTTGTAAACTTCTCTGAAAAGTAGTAGACCATTAGGAAAAGAGGGATCAAGAGTCCATAGTTGAAATTTGTTCAAGACTAACAACAAAAATTTCCAGCAATTTTGAGGCACACAAAAACCTTTTTTTTTTTTTTTGTGGTGGCCAGGGTTTGAACACTGAATCTTGCATATATTGTACATTGTCCTTACCAACTGAGTTAAGCTCACGAGGAATTGTTTATCATAATCCAAAAGGAACATGAAAATCATCATCATAGTATAAGGACACAGATGCACAATACCGAAATACCCAATCAGCGGATCAATTAATTAAAAATGCCTAATAAGGATAAAACACAACAAACCCACTTGGGTTAGCCTAGTGGTAATTGGCTTGGGACCTGGGAGTGTGCTCCTCCTCGAGCTCTCAGGTTCGATTCTCTCTGGTGCCAATTTGGGTGGGCTAATTTAGCTTCTTCAAAAAAAAAAAGGATAAAACACAACACTTTCAATATTCAGTCAAACCCAAAAGTGTGTCCTCGTGAGCTTAACTCAGTTGGTATGGACAATGCATAAAAATATGCAAGGTCCGAGGTTCGAACCGCGGCCACCACAAAAAAAACCTAAAAGTGTGAGGATTTCTTGTGTCTTGTTTTAACGATTACATCCTCTACAATTTTTTATAGATATGCAAAGGTCCGAGGTTCGAACCGCGGCCACCACAAAAAAACCTAAAAGTGTGAGGATTTCTTGTGTCTTGTTTTAACGATTACATCCTCTACAATTTTTTATAGAACCACTGAAGCTGGTAGTGATTGCGAGAAATCGAGATAGTCAGCATTCTCTGTGGTAGGAACAATTGAAGTGATTGGGCTTGGGTCGAATGGAACAACCAACACGGCTGCGAAGTTATCGTTTTAACGATTACATCCTCTACAATTTTTTATAGAACCACTGAAGGTGGTAGTGATTGCGAGAAATCGAGATAGTCAGCATTCTCTGTGGTAGGAACAATTGAAGTGAGTGGGCTTGGGTCGAATGGAACAACCAACACGGCTGCGAAGTTATCGGCATTGTCATGATCGTAATCCATCAGGAAACATAGTTTCTTGATTGATAGTTGGAGGTAGAGTTCACGATGATGATACCTTGTCCATTTTTGTTGAGACTCTTTATGACCGACTTGTGATCAATGTGTTTTTCATCATTTTAGGATAAGATATGTCATTTGTTCGTAAGCATCATAAATAACAATAAATAGTGATAAAAGGAAGTTAATTTAATGGTTGAAGACACAATTTTCAATATATATTTCTAAACTATATTTTTAGAATATTTGTTTCTTAACTAGTTCTATATTTGGGTCAAAAAAAACTAGTTCTATATGAACATTTATTAGCATTTTCTATTTATAAAAAGAGAAAAATAAAGATAAAGTAGGATATTAATTGAGTGTATAAAATTTAGAGATATTCATGTAACATTGTTTTTTTTTTTAAGGATGTAACGATAAATTGTTGTATATCTAAGTCCTAAATTTTATTCCCCTAACAAAAAAAAAGTCCTAAAAATGTTATTGAAGATTTTGCCATCACACCGTAGAAATACCGTCGTCGCACCTCTCGTACCGGAAGTCGCAAAAGGAAAGAGAAATAAAAGACAGGATTACCAAGTAACAAAATCACAAAATTGCCCCTTAACATAATTCATATTATCCATGTGTTTTTAGTTTAAAAATTTTCAAATTAGTACAAGCTGCAAAGGGTAATTTTGGGATTCCACATATTCACCCTTACATTCTCCCTTACATTCACCCTTACATTCTCCCTTCTTGGTCAAAATATGCTCCTACGATGTTGTACTACATTTTTTGTGCCAACAACGTTGTAGCCTCCATCCATTTTTTTAACTTCAAACCCATCTCAGTTTCTCTGTAAAGATTCAACCTTTTTGAAGAACCCATGATGAAGATGAAAGAACAACCATTAGAAGATACTATCATGGAGTTGAAGGAAGATTTGATGCTTTCACCTGCTGGTGACAGTGATCCAACACTCAGAACTGCCCATTTTCTTAAACCCATTTCAAACTCCATTTATGAACCATCTTTTAAGCTTAACCCATTTTCATCATCTTCTTCTGTTTTTGAGCCAAATGATTGGCCTTTGGTAACTCATTTCTATGGCTGGCGCTACCAACGACACAAATGGGTTTCTTGGTTGGATCAGCTTAAACCAAAGTATGAATCTGTGTGGAGGAAAGTTGGAATCTTTGATGCTATTATGAGTACTAAATGCATCATTCATAAAAAATATAACTTGCTATTTGGGATTGTTGACAAATGGTGTTCTGAGACAAATACATTTGTGTTTCCATTTGGTGAGGCAACAATCACCTTGGAGGATGTCATGGTTTTGGGGGGTTACCCTGTCATTGGTGATCCTGTTTTCATTACACTCCATGACCAAGAAATGAAAGAGGTGGAAAAGGAATTGGTCATTGCATTAAAGCAACTTACTACTGATAAGAAACAAGGAGGTGATGCTAGAACAACATTATGGATGGATATTTTCATCGATAAAGGTAGTGAAATTGAACACGAAGCATTTCTTGCTACTTGGCTGTCAATTTTTGTTTTTCCTCATAAAACATTGGTGAAAAGATCTCTATTTCCTATAGCTATTCATCTTGCTAGAGGAAATTGTATCGCGTTGGCACCAGCTGTTTTAGCTAGCATATATAAGGATTTAACTTTGTTTAAGAAAACTATTGTTGATTTGTCAAAACTTCCTGTTGGTTGTGATGCATATCCTTTAGAACTTACTCTTGAGTCACCCTTTTACTTGGTTCAAATTTGGGTGTGGGAGAGGTTCAAAAATTTACAACCAAAACCCATGTTGATCACCCATGGAGACCCTTTTTTGTTTAGGTGGCATAAGGTTAAGCCCTTGATAATTGACAATGTTAGGATGGCATTAGACTCGGCTATGGATGACTTTATTTGGCGTCCATATGTTCGATATTCTGATAAATGTAAGCTGTTTTATCCAAATGATGAAATTTTGGTACCATTTAAGAAGGATTTGGATACAAAAATTATCTCATTTGTTATATGCTTGAGAGTTTCTGAGCTTGTTGGGTTTGAGTCTATAGAACAATATCTTCCGCATAGAGTATCTATGCAATTTGGATTTGATCAAGACGTTCCATGTGATGTGCCTGGGTTCAATGAGACTAAATACATTGCTTGGAAAAACTACTGCAGACCCATATATGATAAAAACTTGTATTTTCCACCAAGATTATTTGAGGCAGATGTTACCACACGTTATGCAAGGTGGTGGATGCAATCAGCATTTCCTCACGACGATTTTGAGAAGAAAATTGTGCGTCGGAAGAGAAGTTCAAGTTCAAGGAAGCGTAGACCTCACGTAGGAAAGTTTAACAGAAGTGGTATTGAGGTTTGTGTTCAACCTGGATTTTCTTCCAATCTTGTTGATACTCTTACTTTTGGAAATGTTTGTGATGATGGCTCAAAAGCTAAAACTAGGAAGGTTGATAAATTTTATGTTGATGTTCCTTATGAAAATTCTCTTCATGATTGTTTGAGAGCTGATCAAAATATTGATGCTGATGGTTCTTCAAGTCTTCCACCAAAACATAACACTCTTGTTCCGTCCATATATGTTGAGAATTGTCAGGATGTGTTGGAAGAGTACAGTTGTATTAGAACAATTGATAAATCCAAGCATTTAGAGAAAGATTTGAAAGGCACAGATGGGAGAAAAGAATCAAGGATTGCTAGTGACAAAGTTTGTTTACTTGAGACTCAAGGTGATAGTTGTAGCCATGCTATCAGAAACGAAGTCTCATTGCCTAATTCTGAATTTGGCGATGATGGTGAAATGGCTGGATACTGTGATGAAGATGAAATCAAGAGTCCATTTTATGATAGAAATGATGTCAATGACATCAATGGGGAAATTGTTGAGCCTTTTACACTAGACATGGAAATTGATCTTGAAAACAGGATTGAAAAGCTTGAAAGGGTGGTTTCTAAACTTAAAGAAGCAAGATTTGGCCAAAAGGTTGAAAATGTTTGATCCAAAAATGTTTTTTTGCTGGTATAGAACCAACTTCATATTCTTAATTATGTGTAATGGTTTACAATAATTTGATTGCTAATAGTACCCTTTTTCTTGTGCAGCCTATGCTAGTTGCTTTCAATTGTAGTAATTAGTAGTAGTTAATCAATATGAAGGTATTTAACTTAGGGTTATATTATAGATCATGCAAATATCAAAGTGAATGAAGCAAATTATGGATTTGTACTGATGAAGAACATGTGCATAAATTAAGGACTGTTTAATGAAATCAAAAACTAATTCTTCTTTGAAGGTGATGAAAATTGATGGTGAGTGAAGCTTCTGTAGTTTTTAATGAATTTTTTTTTTGAACAAGTGCAGATTCAAAAAAAAATTCATTATTGATTTAAACTTTTCTGTTGCAGCAATCCTTGATATGATACTTAGTAGCAGTCTATGAGTCTATCAATCCTCCAACATTTAAATTAAAAATGAAAAACTCTTTGGTGAAGCATCAAGTAGTTAGTAGTAATCTATCAGTCCTTCAATATTGTATGTATCAAGTGCTTATTTTCATATATTTGGTGAAAGAATATATACTGTGATAAAGAAAATATAATGAGGTAAAGGAAAAATAATGATGAAGTGAATATAATCTTAGCAATTTTGAAATTAAAGGCAACCTCTGTGTATCAACACTTGAAGTGAAGCAGTATCTTTCCTGATTTCATCATGATAATTAATTAATGGAGCTTTCATTTCTATAGTACAACCAAAACAAAAGTCCTCAAATCATAATATTGTGGTTATTTATCTTTAGTAGTATTGTAATGCCTAACACATATTTCAACACTTGAGAAGCATATCATATTCCTGATTTCATGATGATGAGTAACTAATGGACCATTTCTCATGTACAACCAAAACAAAAATTCTCAAATATTAAAACTGTGAAACAAAAGTCACAGTACAACTCCAATATATAGT
This sequence comes from Medicago sativa, assembly GCF_051527215.1. NCBI lineage: Eukaryota > Viridiplantae > Streptophyta > Magnoliopsida > Fabales > Fabaceae > Medicago > Medicago sativa. The sequence goes on along the minus strand of NC_140751.1, from coordinate 51,018,378 downwards.
CTATTTAAGGAAAAACAATGAAACCTAAAGAATTTTATTGCTAACTCACTATGGATATGGAAGTCTGTTGTTCAGTAACTGTGCCTTTGTTTCTTGTACAACACATGCTATAAACAGCTTTCATTGGTAGTAATTACTAGTATAGTAGCTGAATAATTATGAAGGTATTGAAGTGAGGCTATTATTTAGATCATGACAATATTGAAGTCAATGAAGATGCTGATTTTGAGATTTAAGTTAGAAAGATAGTACATGAGCTTCTTCTATTATTAATAATCAGGTAACTCTCTCAGAACAAAATGTACCTAGAGAAACAAGTAGTAAATAGTCAAAAGTCTAGCCACATACATGAAATGAATGAAGAGACACTATCTGTCAAAAAATCAGCTAAACAGAACAACTAGAAAGGTCCATCACCAACCTTCAAACTTCAAGACAGACACAACCCTTGCCACTTTCAAAAATTCTGCTTAATATGAATCATTCTCCTAATATGATTCGGTATCTTCAATAATACCTTAACATAGTCTTGGTTAGCAAAGGAATTGAATTTGGATGAACAGAAAAAGAGAAGGAAAATGAGAGAAAACTAGACGATTCTCGTATTCAATTCAACTCATAATGAGACACAATACAACTTCTAATTGATTTGAAACTGTCTAACCAAATGAAATTTTAGCTAACCAACTTCAAGTAGCTAGTTAGTTGGAATTTGCCTCGATAACTTGCAACAGAAGCAACAACTACTAACTAACTTCTGCACTACAATTCAACATTAGTCAACATCGATAATCCAACTAATTCATTAGGCCATCAGCACTAATTGGTATTAGAAGTCACAGATGAAAGGAATGGAGATTCGTCTCATAAGAAAATAATAAGCTTCAGAGCTCAATTGAGAGAAAAATTCATTTGTTTTCATGTTTGATTAATGATAATAGATAGTCAATTGTGTACATAATTGTCCTATTTATATAGACAATAGCACCAACTAATTGATACTAGCAGTATTATGTATTAACATACACTAATAGATGCTGTCATCAAAACACCATTCAACCCCAAAAAAACAACACACGCAGAAGAAAAAACTCTATCCAATATATAGACCAAATACATTATGAATTCAATGAACTTAAAAAGTACTCTTTTGCTTATAAATGTGACCGGATGGAGTATATTGTATGAGAGTTTCATCAAAAAGGTAACGCTGTAAATGGTTAGGGACAAAAATATCTGTTTCGGAATTAAAAAAATTATAAATAAGAAATGTGGTACAAATGAAAACTCAAAAACCTCAGTGTATTTGACCAACAAAAAGAATACTATATTTTTATCATATTTAAGGTTACTATTTTTAAAATACTATCTAGTTAATGTTTTATGGCACAAAGTTTCAAAATAAAATTGAATAAATACAAATAATATTTTAAGAAATATAATAGTTTTTTGGGTAACCTAGGCCTTAGGACAAAAGAATTACATAGCAACTAGTCGTGAAGTATAAACTCCCTTGGGATGAGGCTGCAATGCATTGTAATTTATGTCATGAGGATGCTGAAAAAGTTTTACAAATTCCTATGTTAGTTTCAATCAAAGAAGATAGTTTGTTTTGGTGGTTGGATGCTAGCTAGAGGTACCACTGACGGTAAACAATTTCATATGTAGATTATTAAGATCTTGTTTGCCAATTAGAGCGAAGCTTGTCAAAAAAAATACTTCGTCCCCAAAATTGCTTTCACCATGGTTCTTGTGGTGAAAACTCTTGGTATCTTTTTTTTACTTGTCCGGTTGGCCGTGGTGGAGCCAGGAAAATTATAGAGCCTAGGCAAAAAATTTATCGCAAAATATGGCTTTGCACAAAATATTATAAATTTTTGACAAACGACAAATTAATTATGAATTTTTAAGGTGTCAAAAACTCAAAAAACAAAACAACGGAAATCTCGACCTATAAATCAAATTTTGAGCTCATTATTTACAGAGACATCTATAAAAATACATAAAAATGATCTGTAAAGTTTCATAACATTTCGAAGTCGTTTCAATTTATTTTGATTTTTCAACCAAAACGTGCAAAATTGAAATTTTGTTCCGATTTAGCGTATACTCACAGGTCAAATTTAGTTCCCTAATTTTGCAGGCATGACTAGAAGATGATAAGAACCTTCACAATGAATTTTGTAGTTTTTAAACGAGATACAAATTAATTATAAATTGTTTAAGAAATTCATAATTATGGGGAATAAAAATTCATAATTAATTTGTCCCCGGTCGAAAATTCATAACTAATTTGTCCCTGATCGAAAAATTCATAATTAATGTGTCCCTCTGAAATCTCTTTGCGTGTGAGAATTTTCAGATTTTACCCAATTTTTTTTTTAAGTAGAAAAACGGCTATTGGGCTGGACTTACATAAAAAAAAGTAGCAGCTGAGCCCGGGCCAGACTAGCTGGGGTTGCCACCGCCCCTGCCGGTTGGTATAGATACTTGAAGATATATCAAAATATTGGATTTAATATAACCATATATTTTACATACCGATGAAGTTGTTAATTTTCCTTCAAAAAAAAGTTGTTAATTTATTTTTTAAAGTTACGAAAAGTATGTCTCAAGTGAGAGTGCAACACTTTATGTAGTTTACGAAAAAGTCATAATATGAAACTGTGGGATTAAGTGGATCAAAATGTTACGACAATATATCATCATTCTACTTCCCTTCTCAATCAATGACAATGGGGAAATTTACACTGGCATATGAGTACAAGTTCAACTCCTTAACCAAGTGTGGCTCGTTGGAAGAAGCCTCCCTTGGTATGTTGAAACATAATGTGACTGCATCTTTTATGTATAAAAAAAAATAAAAAATTGGTATTGAAATGTGTATTAGAGATCATGAAGGAGGCTCTATCAAGGTCGAAATTACTTCTTTTCATTCATATCTTCAACTCAAGGAGGGGAGGCTTTTGGTCTCTTGTAATTACTATCAAATGGATTGGTGAATTGAGGCTTAACAAAGTTATATTTGAACTTGCTGCAAAAATAGTGGTTCATAACTTCAATAACTTTATGTCCTGATTTGTATCCCAAGGATTCATCATCATAGATTGTTTCCTCCATTTTTCAATTTTTTTGTTGAAATCTCTAAGAAGTAAGCCAATATACATGGTAGCCCATAAATTAGCTAGTATATACAACTAGTCTTCATGTATTTGATTTGTTACCAAATTGTATTGCGCCTATTTTGATTAATAAAACGAGTTAAATTTGTTATTGTAAAAAAGATGTTTTTTAATAGTAATCAAAATTTGGGTGTTTTTATATGGAAAAAGAAATTGCTACGTGTGAAATTTTGAAAATAATTTAATTTCAAAGAAAAAATGAAAAAGGGTCATGATAACTTGTGCCATCAGGGCACATGTTAAGCAATCCTAAAATAGAAATATTCTATTAATATTTGTGCATTCAACTAATTAAAAGTCAGCAAATTAAATGCAATACACGAACTCCAATAAAAAGTTTCTACATTTGAATGAGATGATAAAATATCTCTTAGAGTTTAATTATATATTGGATAAAATATGTCAACTTTTTGTTTTAGTCCCTCTAAAAAATTTCTTCAACTTTTAGTCCTTAAAAAAATTTTCATCTTCATTTTTCATCCATCAATTAAAGTAAACTCATATGTAGAATTCATATTTTCGAATAAAATTTTGCATAAAAATTCATAATATCATAAGAATCTATCAAAAAAATGATTTTTTAACAAAACATGAATTTAATATGAATTTTTATATTTTTGACAGTTAAAAATTCATTTTTAATTTATGTTTTGTTAAAAAAATTCATTTTATTGGGAATTTTTTTACAGTATTCTACACATTTCTGCACAATTTTATTAAAAAAATACAAAAGTTTATTTAAAAATAGGGACCAAAAGTAGTGATTGAAAATTTTATAGAGACTAAAAGCTGAATTAAAATTTTAAAGGGACTAAAACAAAAAGTTGTTATATTTATAGGTACAAAAACATATATTATCCTTATATATTTCTTACTCTTTTCAAAATGAAATATAAATAAAAAAATATAGATAAAAAATATTTAGACAAAATTTTTAATTTGATACTAGTAGATATATTAACTTTTCACGTAGATTATAATTTATAGACTAGGTTGATTTGACATCAATCCATCATCCATTACATTATACTTCATCCGATCACTATTATAAACAAAATTTAATATTTTAAGTTTATTCAATAAATGATGTATGTGATCTATATTACAAATCACATACATCATTTATTGAATGAATTTAAAATGATAATTTTTGCTTATATTAGTGACCAAAGAGTGTACTCCTTTATATCACTGTTATAACAGAAATGATATTTGGACACATAATTTTAGCCACAATACCGACACCGTATCATTATACAATATTTCTTTTTCTTTTTTTCTCTTCTTCCTCTCCCTCTTCTGCAACTCTCTCTCTCTCTCTCTCTCTCTCTCTCTCTCTCTCTCTCTCTCTCTCTCTCTCTCTCTCTCTCTCTCTCCATCTTCAATTCTCCGCTCCGCTCCGCTCCCCTCCCTCTTCTCTTACTCAACTCTGCAACTCACCGAAAACCATGAATTTTGACAGGGAACCATGAATTCGCTCACCGAAAACTACTCACTGTGCCATCACTACGAGATCGGAGTCGGGTCACGCGACGGAGGAGGTCACCAACGTGAACGAATCAGTGACGACGTGAAGGAGAAAAAGACGCACAGAAGAGAGGAAGAAGGAACAAGGAAGAAGAAAAAGTGTGGTGTTTTTATAGAACTGCCTCTATTTTTAAGTTTGAAATGTCCAATTTACTATGATGTCTATATTGTGTCCAAAATTCTATGTTCAGTTATCATTGCTGCTGTTATAAAGAACTTTACTTTTCAGATACATTGAATAAATAACGTACTATATATAGTCATATAGTCTATAGTATAATCAAATACATTAAATATTAAAGGCTTAAATATGAAAAAGGTCCTTGTAAGTTGGCGCATTTTTGGTTTTCGTCCCTGTAAGTTTTTTTGTTGCGAGACAAACCCTGTAATTACCAAACGTTTTGGATCTAGTCCCTGCCGTTCGATTCCGTGAAAAAAACGATGACCTGGCTAACGGAGCAATACGTGGCATCTGATGACTAGGTATTAGTTGATGAGATGGCATTAGTGTGTGGTTTCCCCCCTTTATATTGAAAAAATGCCTCACTTTTTTCGTTTTCGTCCCTGTGTTTTAGGGTTTCATTTTCTGAAGTTAGAAAGGCAGCAGCAAGTTCCGGTGAGAGAAGAAGCAGTTTTGGCTCAAATCGACGGCGAAAAACGACGGAGAAACGTTAACATTTGTGAATACGACGGTGATCGAAGGCATTAGATAGTTGAAGAAGAAGATTAAACGGTTGTGTTTTGATCTTTGAAGGTAAACAAACTTTTTCACACTCTGTTTTTGGTTTTTTCTTGGATTAGTGTTTATAGTATCTGATATATATGAATCGCCGTTGTTTTTTGTTGTTTTTTCGTTGTTTTGCTGTAGTTTAAATATTGTTGTTGTCTGTTCTGATGTCTGTGTTGTTAACTAATTTAGTCCTAATGAACTTTTTCAGGGATGTCTGTGTCCGTTGTTTTTCATCATGGGGGTGTGTTTGTAAGGGATTTTCTTTTGTATTACAAAGGGGGGAACGAGAATCTGTTTAATGATATTGATAAAGACAGGTGGAGCTATTTTGAAGCCACTGGTATTTTGAAGGAGTTTGGATATGATGATCATCTTAAGTATCGGTTATGGTGGTATATCAATGAGGAGGACAAGTATGTTAGGATTATTGATGACAATGACACTGACAGGATTGCTGATTATGTTATCCAAAACAAGCGCGAGGCTCACATATATGTTGAGCATTCAGTGATAGGGAGTGTAGGAGTCAATGTTGGAGGAGGTCCTAGTAATGTTTTTGGAGGTGTTGGTGATGCTGCAGTTGATGTTTCTGGAGGATTTATTAATGGTGGAGATGAAGTTTCTGGTGGAAAAGATGATGTTGAAGATGAAGTCTCAGGTGATGAAATTGAGAGTAGTGAAGATGAACATGGTGGTGCAAGACTTGATGATAGTGAGGAGAAAAGATCACTGGTGTAACGCCCGTCTTAATTATTCGATTATTTAAAAATATATTTATATATATGATTTACGTGATTTTCATGATTGATATGTGTGAATTTTATGATTCATGAAGTTGAGTGGGTTATATGATTTATAACTGCATAATGTGGAGTATTTTGTTGTGGTGAAGTTGCTAGGTTGTTATGACTTATTTTATTATTAAATAAAATAAGATTTGACAAATAAAATAAAAATATTAAAAATTGGGCTGTGTGGTGAGATGAGCAATTAGTAGTGATAAGAGTAATTAGGAGAGATAAATAGACAGACATAAGTTAAGAAAAGTAGTACGTACGTTTTTGGAGAAAAAGTCAGAAAGAGAGAAGAACCAAGGAGAGCTGCGATTCTGCTATTATCAGGTAAGGGTGAGACTAATTTTCAATATTATTAAGGGTATAATTCTATAGGATGAATTTAGCATGATTAGGTTAAGTTTTGGTGAGAATTGAGAATTAGGTTTAGGATCAATTTTGATGAATGAATCAAGAACAGATGTTAGATTGATGCAAAATTAGTGTACAGACCTTAGATATGACTTAAGATGATAATTAGATGCTATTTGGATGAAGGAATCATGAATATAGGTGAAAAGTTGTGATTTTTAGGTTTCTGGCCGTACTGACATTCATCGCTCGCATCTACGAGCAAGAACACTCGCATCTGCGAGCTAGAACCCAGAACTCGCAACTGCGAGCAATGCAACTCGCAACTGCGAGTGACCTGTAAGCTCGCAACTGCGAGCAGAATAACTCGCCACTGCGAGTAAAGACTTAGGAACCCAGAACGCATGCTTTGCTCGCCATTGCGAGCAAAGTTACTCGCAACTGCGAGTTAGGCTGTTAGTTGCCCAAAATTGTCCCGATGCGATCCTTTCGCACGTATAGTCTTGAGCTGACCTTAGAAGTAAGAATGAGGGTGATTTAGAATGTTTCCAGATGTTACAGAAGTCTGTTTATATGACTGAAATGATTAGTAATGTTGCATGAATAATGTTATGATGTTTTATGATATTATGTTAATGTAATCCATTCCTTAAATGATGTTGAGATATTCCAACACTGTTATATGTTGTAAATCTGTTGTTGTTCATTGCTGCTGACCTTTAATGTCTTGAGATTGCACGAGTCGGTCTATGTTGCAAGAAATTAAGAAGTTGTCCATGATTATGAGTCGTATGAGTCGTTCATGTTGTCGTCTAAGTTGCTAGAAGTTTGAGTTCATTGCATACTCATTAAAGTTGGGGGCTTTAGGCCCGGCAGCCTTTGTGCTCATTAAAGTTAGGGGCTTTAGGCCCGGCAGCCTTTGTGCTCATTAAAGTTGGGGGCTTTAGGCCCGGCAGCCTTGTGCTCATTAAAGTTGGGGGCTTTAGGCCCGGCAGCCTTTGTGCTCACACGTTGAAGAGCCTATTATGCTCATTTGTTGTTGATTGGTACCACATGCATTTGCATATCAAGAAGTTCATGATGTTAAGTTGTCAAGTTGTTGTTGAGTTGATAGAGTTGCATGGTCTAAGATGAGTTGTGTTGTCGAGTTGTTGTTGAGTTGATAGAGTTGCATGGTCAAAGATGAGTTGTGTCGTCAAGCTGAGTGTTAAGTTGATTATGATTTGTGATGAAAATTAGTAATGATATTTGATGATTGTATTTGTTATGAAATGAAAAATATACTGATTGTTAATTGTTGACATGTTATTACTGTTTAAGTTGTTAAATGCATTTTATTGGATTATATGCTTAATGTATTGACTATGAAATCTCACCCCTTCTGCGTATATGTTGCCTCGACCGTGGGTAATGTGCAGGTAATAAAGATTAGAGGCGTTCATGAGTGGACTCTCAGTTGGTGTCTAGGTGCTCTGATACGTAACGGGATGGGGGCTTGCTTTTACTTCTATTCCTTACGTGTCTCTTTTATGAACTAATTTTATGAGATTTTTCAATAAGGCCTGCGTGCCAAGACTTTTAAATGTTGAACTATTTTCCGCTGCAATAGTTTAAGATTTTTCATGATGTTGAATTTGAAGGATAATTATTATTATCCATTTTATGATTTAAATGAAGTATGTGACATTCCGTTGTGATTAAAATACTCTGATTTTAAATGAAATTTTTATGTTGGGAAAACGGGGTGTTACAATTGGTATCAGAGCAGGTCGGTCCGTCCGGCCAAGTAGTGAGTCAAGTTGTGTCATTTTAGCAATTGGAATACCATTATTATGTTATTCTAAATGTTGTGTGTTGTGCAGAGGAGAGACCTGGAGGCTGCGAATCTTATTTGCTATAAGAGGACTAGAATGGCTGGAAGAAATGATGCTGCGATTGCTGCTGCTTTGGAAGCTGTAGCCCAAGCTGTGGGACAACATCCAAATGCTGGTGCTGGTGCGAATGCTGATGTGAGGATGTTGGAGACCTTTCTGAGAAATCATCCTCCTACCTTCAAAGGAAGGTACGACCCTGATGGAGCACAGACGTGGCTCAAGGAGGTTGAGAGAATTTTCAGAGTTATGCAATGTACTGATGATCAGAAGGTGCGTTTTGGAACGCATATGCTGGCTGAGGAAGCTGATGACTGGTGGGTGAGCCTCCAACCTACCCTAGAGCAGGATGATGCAGTTATTACTTGGGTTGTGTTCAAGAGAGAATTCCTAAACAGATATTTTCCTGAGCATGTTCGCGGGAGAAAAGAGATCGAGTTCCTTGAGCTAAAGCAAGGAAACATGTCGGTGACAGAGTATGCAGCAAAGTTTGTGGAGCTGGCTCAGTTCTATCCACACTACACGGGGGACAATGCTGAGTTCTCCAAGTGTATCAAGTTTGAGAATGGTTTGCGTGCTGATATTAAGCGAGCCATTGGTTACCAACAGATCCGTGACTTTTCTGCTTTGGTGAGCAGATGCAGAATCTATGAAGATGACAGCAAAGCCCATTATAAGATTATGAGTGAGAAGAGGGGCAAGGGCCAACAAAGTCGCCCAAAGCCTTACAGTGCTCCTGCTGACAAAGGAAAAGGAAGAGCTAATGATGAGAGGAGGTCTAATAAGAAGGATGCTGGTGCTGAGGTTGTTTGTTACACTTGTGGCGAGAAAGGCCATAAGAGTACTGCTTGTACTAAGGATATTAAACGGTGCTTTCGTTGTGGCAGTAAAGGACATACACTTGCAGAGTGTAAGCATACGGACATTGTGTGTTTTAACTGCAAAGAAGAAGGTCATATTGGGTCTCAGTGTACGAATCCGAAGAAGACTCAGACTAGAGGGAAAGTGTTTGCTTTGACTGGTACTCAGACTGAAAATGAGGATCGTTTGATCAGAGGTACTTGTTATATTAACAATACTCCTTTAGTTGCTATTATTGATACTGGTGCTACACATTGTTTTGTTGCTTTTGATTGTGCTTCTAAGTTGGGTCTTGCTGTGTCTGATATGAGTGGAGAAATGGTCGTCGAAACTCCAGCTAAGGGTTCGGTGACTACTTCTCTTGTTTGCTTACGATGTCCTTTGTCTATGTTTGATCGTGATTTTGAGATTGATTTAGTTTGTCTGCCTCTGAGTGGAATGGATGTAATTCTTGGTATGAACTGGTTAGAGTACAACCATGTTCTCATTAACTGTTTTAGTAAAACGGTGCGTTTCTCTTCTGCTGAAGAGGAAAGTGGAGCAGAATTTTTGTCTACTAAGCAGCTGAAGCAATTAGAACGTGATGGGATCTTGATGTTTTCCTTGATGGCATCCTTATCATTGGAGAATCAAGCAGTGATTGATAAGCTGCAAGTGGTGTGTGATTTTCCTGAAGTTTTCCCTGATGTACCACCGGAAAGAGAAGTTGAATTTTCTATTGACCTTGTTCCGGGAACGAAGCCTGTGTCTAGGACACCTTACCGTATGTCAGCTTCTGAGTTGGCTGAGTTGAAGAAACAGTTGGAGGATTTGCTAGATAAGAAGTTCATTAGACCGAGTGTTTCACCTTGGGGAGCGCCGGTATTGTTGGTTAAGAAGAAAGATGGGAGTATGAGGTTGTGCATTGATTATCGACAACTGAATAAAGTAACTATAAAGAATAGATATCCACTTCCTAGAATTGATGATTTGATGGACCAGCTGGTGGGTGCACGTGTGTTCAGCAAGATTGATTTAAGGTCGGGTTATCATCAGATTAAAGTAAAAGATGAAGATATGCAGAAGACGGCCTTTAGGACGCGATATGGTCATTATGAATATAAGGTGATGCCTTTTGGTGTGAGTAATGCGCCTGGCGTGTTTATGGAGTATATGAATCGCATTTTCCATGCATTTTTGGATCGCTTTGTGGTTGTGTTCATCGATGATATTTTGATTTACTCTAAGACAGAAGAAGAACATGCAGAACATTTGAAAATCGTTTTGCAAGTGCTGAAAGAGAAGAAGTTGTATGCTAAATTGTCTAAGTGTGAATTCTGGTTGAACGAGGTAAGTTTTCTGGGCCATGTTATTTCTAGTAGTGGTATTGCAGTTGATCCATCTAAAGTTGAAGCAGTATCCCAATGGGAGACTCCTAAGTCGGTTACAGAGATTAGAAGCTTTTTGGGTTTGGCAGGATACTATCGAAGATTTATAGAAGGATTTTCTAAGTTGGCACTTCCGTTAACACAGTTGACGTGTAAAGGTAAAACCTTTGTGTGGGATGTTCATTGTGAGAACAGTTTTAATGAATTGAAGAAGCGTTTGACGACGGCTCCAGTTTTGATTTTGCCAAAACCTGATGAACCTTTTGCAGTGTATTGTGATGCGTCCAAATTGGGCTTAGGCGGTGTACTTATGCAAGATGGTAAAGTTGTTGCTTATGCATCAAGACAGTTGAGAACTCATGAACGAAACTATCCTACTCATGACCTTGAGTTAGCTGCAGTCGTATTTGTCCTTAAGATTTGGAGACATTACTTGTATGGTTCGAGATTTGAGGTGTTTAGTGATCACAAGAGCTTGAAGTATTTGTTTGATCAGAAAGAACTGAATATGCGACAGCGGCGGTGGCTCGAATTGTTGAAGGATTATGACTTTAGTTTGAATTACCATCCGGGTAAAGCTAATGTTGTTGCGGATGCCTTAAGTAGGAAGAGTTTACATATGTCTGCTATGATGGTGAAGGAATTTGAACTACTTGAACAGTTTAGAGATATGAGCTTAGTTTGTGAAATGTCGTCTCGGAGCGTTAAGTTAGGAATGCTGAAAATTGATAACGATTTCTTGAAAAGTATTAGAGATGCACAGAAGGTTGATGTTAAGTTTGTGGACTTGTTGGTTGCTAGTAATCAAACTGAAGATGGTGACTTTAAAGTCGATGATCAAGGTGTGTTGAGGTTCCGAGGTAGGATTTGTATTCCAGACAATGATGAGATAAAAAAGATGATTCTGGAAGAGAGTCATAGGAGTAGCTTGAGCATTCATCCGTGAGCTACAAAGATGTATCATGATTTAAAGAAGCTGTTTTGGTGGTCAGGATTGAAACGTGATGTGGCACAATTTGTGTACTCTTGTTTGATTTGTCAGAAGTCGAAGGTAGAGCATCAGAAACCTGCTGGGTTGATGACACCGTTAGATGTACCAGAATGGAAATGGGATAGTATATCCATGGATTTTGTGACAAGTTTGCCGAATACTCCTAAGGGAAATGACGCTATTTGGGTGATTGTTGACAGATTGACGAAGTCGGCACATTTCCTTCCGATTAATATTAGTTTTCCTGTGGCTCAGTTGGCAGAGATTTATATTCGAGATATAGTGAAATTGCATGGTGTTCCTTCAAGCATCGTGTCAGATAGAGATCCACGATTTACTTCTAGATTTTGGAAGAGTTTGCAAGAGGCTTTAGGCTCTAAGTTGAGGTTGAGTTCGGCTTATCATCCTCAAACAGATGGTCAGTCGGAAAGAACGATTCAGTCACTCGAAGACTTGTTGAGAGTTTGTGTACTTGAGCAAGGTGGGACTTGGGATAGTCATCTCCCGTTAATAGAGTTCACATATAATAACAGCTATCATTCAAGTATTGGGATGGCACCTTTCGAGGCTTTGTATGGTCGGAAGTGTAGGACTCCGTTGTGTTGGTTTGAAACAGGTGAAAGTGTAGTTTTAGGACCAGAAATTGTTCAGCAGACTACTGAGAAAGTGAAAATGATTCAAGAAAAGATGAAAGCGTCGCAGAGTCGACAAAAGAGTTACCATGATAAGCGTAGGAAAGACATTGAGTTTCAAGAAGGGGACCACGTGTTCTTGAGAGTTACTCCGATGACCGGTGTTGGTCGTGCATTGAAGTCTAAGAAGTTGACTCCGAAGTTTATTGGTCCCTACCAGATATCTGAGAGAATTGGCACGGTGGCTTATAGAGTTGGCTTACCACCGCATTTATCAAATTTGCACGATGTGTTTCATGTGTCGCAGCTGAGGAAATATGTTCCAGACCCATCCCATGTGATTCAGAGTGATGATGTGCAAGTTAGAGACAACCTTACGGTGGAGACCTTACCCTTGAGGATTGATGATCGCAAGATGAAGACGTTGAGAGGCAAGGAGATACCTCTAGTGAGAGTTGTTTGGAGTGGAACGATTGGTGAAAGCCTGACATGGGAGCTAGAGAGTAAGATGATGGAGTCTTATCCAGAGTTGTTTGCTTGAGGTAAATTTTCGAGGACGAAAATTCTATAAGTTGGGGAGAGTTGTAACGCCCGTCTTAATTATTCGATTATTTAAAAATATATTTATATATATGATTTACGTGATTTTCATGATTGATATGTGTGAATTTTATGATTCATGAAGTTGAGTGGGTTATATGATTTATAACTGCATAATGTGGAGTATTTTGTTGTGGTGAAGTTGCTAGGTTGTTATGACTTATTTTATTATTAAATAAAATAAGATTTGACAAATAAAATAAAAATATTAAAAATTGGGCTGTGTGGTGAGATGAGCAATTAGTAGTGATAAGAGTAATTAGGAGAGATAAATAGACAGACATAAGTTAAGAAAAGTAGTACGTACGTTTTTGGAGAAAAAGTCAGAAAGAGAGAAGAACCAAGGAGAGCTGCGATTCTGCTATTATCAGGTAAGGGTGAGACTAATTTTCAATATTATTAAGGGTATAATTCTATAGGATGAATTTAGCATGATTAGGTTAAGTTTTGGTGAGAATTGAGAATTAGGTTTAGGTCAATTTTGATGAATGAATCAAGAACAGATGTTAGATTGATGCAAAATTAGTGTACAGACCTTAGATATGACTTAAGATGATAATTAGATGTTATTTGGATGAAGGAATCATGAATATAGGTGAAAAGTTGTGATTTTTAGGTTTCTGGCCGTACTGACATTCATCGCTCGCATCTGCGAGCAAGAACACTCGCATCTGCGAGCTAGAACCCAGAACTCGCAACTGCGAGCAATGCAACTCGCAACTGCGAGTGACCTGTAAGCTCGCAACTGCGAGCAGAATAACTCGCCACTGCGAGTAAAGACTTAGGAACCCAGAACGCATGCTTTGCTCGCCATTGCGAGCAAAGTTACTCGCAACTGCGAGTTAGGCTGTTAGTTGCCCAAAATTGTCCCGATGCGATCCTTTCGCACGTATAGTCTTGAGCTGACCTTAGAAGTAAGAATGAGGGTGATTTAGAATGTTTCCAGATGTTACAGAAGTCTGTTTATATGACTGAAATGATTAGTAATGTTGCATGAATAATGTTATGATGTTTTATGATATTTATGTTGATGTAATCCATTCCTTAAATGATGTTGAGATATTCCAACACTGTTATATGTTGTAAATCTGTTGCTGTTCATTGCTGCTGACCTTTAATGTCTTGAGATTGCATGAGTCGGTCTATGTTGCAAGAAATTAAGAAGTTGTCCATGATTATGAGTCGTATGAGTCGTTCATGTTGTCGTCTAAGTTGCTAGAAGTTTGAGTTCATTGCATACTCATTAAAGTTGGGGGCTTTAGGCCCGGCAGCCTTTGTGCTCATTAAAGTTGGGGGCTTTAGGCCCGGCAGCCTTTGTGCTCATTAAAGTTGGGGGCTTTAGGCCCGGCAGCCTTTGTGCTCACACGTTGAAGAGCCTATTATTCTCATTTGTTGTTGATTGGTACCACATGCATTTGCATATCAAGAAGTTCATGATGTTAAGTTGTCAAGTTGTTGTTGAGTTGATAGAGTTGCATGGTCTAAGATGAGTTGTGTTGTCGAGTTGTTGTTGAGTTGATAGAGTTGCATGGTCAAAGATGAGTTGTGTCGTCAAGCTGAGTGTTAAGTTGATTATGATTTGTGATGAAAATTAGTAATGATATTTGATGATTGTATTTGTTATGAAATGAAAAATATACTGATTGTTAATTGTTGACATGTTATTACTGTTTAAGTTGTTAAATGCATTTTATTGGATTATATGCTTAATGTATTGACTATGAAATCTCACCCCTTCTGCGTATATGTTGCCTCGACCGTGGGTAATGTGCAGGTAATAAAGATTAGAGGCGTTCATGAGTGGACTCTCAGTTGGTGTCTAGGTGCTCTGATACGTAACGGGATGGGGGCTTGCTTTTACTTCTATTCCTTACGTGTCTCTTTTATGAACTAATTTTATGAGATTTTTCAATAAGGCCTGCGTGCCAAGACTTTTAAATGTTGAACTATTTTCCGCTGCAATAGTTTAAGATTTTTCATGATGTTGAATTTGAAGGATAATTATTATTATCCATTTTATGATTTAAATGAAGTATGTGACATTCCGTTGTGATTAAAATACTCTGATTTTAAATGAAATTTTTATGTTGGGAAAACGGGGTGTTACAACTGGGTTTGGAGTTGATGGTGAGGACCCTCCTCTACCTCCTCCTCCTCCTCCTCCTCCTCCTCCTAGAAGGACCAATGCAGTGGGTGATAACAGTAGAAGGATGAATGTGATGAGTTGTGTTCCTGGTTCATCATCATCTGTTGTAGATGATTTGGATGTTGGGTATGTTAGTGAGGAACTTGATAGTAGTGACCCTGATGCATCAGGTGATGAAAAGGAACCAAGATATGACCAGTTTAAGATGGAGGAGTTATCAAAGAGTTATAAGTTTAAAGTGGGGTTGGAGTTTATATCATTGGCTCAATTTAAGGAGGCTATTATTGAGTGGTCAGTTTTAAATGGGTGGGAAATAAAATTTATTAAAAATGATAGAGAGAGAGTAAGGGTAGAATGCAAGGTCAAATGTGGTTTTTGGGCCCTTGTAAGTAAAGTGGGGGATAAGCACACTTTTAGAGTGAAAAGGTGGTATGGAAAGCACACGTGTGGTAGGGCAACTTTGAATAGATCTGCAACTTCAAAGTGGGTATCAAAAGTTGTGTTCAAGAAGATGTCAACAAGTGATAAGGATAATCTGACTCTGGAAAGTATTGTAACTGATATGGCTACCACACACGTAGTGGGCATAAACATGAACAGAGCATGGAGGGCCAAAGCAATTGCAAAGGAGAAGATTAAGGGTGATACTGCAAAACAGTACAACCTGTTGTGGAAGTACTCAGCTGAATTGCAGAGGGTTAATCAAGGAAACACATGCAAGATCAACATGGAAAGGCTTGGTCCACAACTACAACCAAGGTTCTCATCCTTTTATTTCAGTTTTGATGGTATCAAAAAAGGGTTTACTACTGCCTGTAGACCTTTCATAGGTGTAGATGGATGCCATTTGAAGACCAAATATGGAGGTATACTTTTAATTGTTGTAGCTAGGGACCCAAATGATCAATATTATCCACTAGCTTTTGGTGTTTGTGAAACTGAAACAAAGGAGTCTTGGAGGTGGTTTTTAACCTTATTATTGGAGGATATTGGTCAAGACAAGAGATGGGTTTTCATCTCTGACCAACAGAAGGTAATTGTGTATTTTTATTTAATTTGTTCCTTTATTAATTTTTTTTTCCATTCTTAATTTCATGTATTTTTACTTACTTTGTTCCTTGCTTTCATTTATGAATCATAGGGTTTGATGGTTGTCTTTGATGAATTGTTTGAGAGTGTGGAACACAGAATGTGCTTGAGGCATTTATATGTCAATTTCAAGAAGAAATTTGGAGGAGGTACACTAATTAGAGACCTTATGATGGGAGCTGCTAAGGCTACTTATTTTCAAGAGTGGGAGGCCAAGATGAAGGAGTTAAAAGCTGTCAATGAGGGTGCCTATGATTGGCTTATGAAATTCCCAACCAAATCTTGGTGTAAGCATGCATTTTCTTTTTATCCTAAGTGTGATGTGCTAATGAACAACATTTCTGAAGCTTTTAATAGCACAATATTAGTAGCTAGGGACAAACCTGTGTTAACAATGTGTGAATGGATAAGGAATTATTTGATGAATAGGAATTCTGTTCTGAGACAAAAAAGTTGATAGGTGGAATCAAAATATATGCCCTAAGCCTAGATATAGGTTAGATAAAGAGGTTGAGAAGAGTGGTAACTGGACTGCTATATGGTCAAAGGCTGAGATATTTCAGGTGGGGCATATTCACAGTAAATATATATTCATTGTTGACATTGCCAAGAGAAGTTGCAGCTGTAATTTTTGGGAGCTTGTGGGTATCCCTTGTAGGCATGCAGTAGCTGCATTAGGGTATAGGCAGCGAAAACCTGAGGACTTTGTAGATGCTTATTACTCAAAGGCTAAATATATTGAATGTTATGATAACAATGTGAGCCCTATAAATGGAGAGGACATGTGGCCTGAAGTGGAGGTTGAGGAGATGCTTCCTCCCTCATACAAAAGAGCTCCTGGTAGGCCTAAGAAACTCAAAAGAAGGGAACCAGATGAGGATCCTAACAAGGGAAGGACAACTACTTCTTATAGGTGCACCAAGTGTAACAAAAATGAACACAATGGAAGAAGCTGCCTTAGTCAAGTGACTGACCCTGAAGCTGCTAAGAGAAAGGTAAATTTACTTAGTACCTTCTTATCACAGAGAAAGCCTAAAAGAAAACAACATGAAGTTTCAAATGCTAATGTTAATGGCCCAAGTAATCAATCATCCCAAGTTCCTCAAGTGAATGACCCAACTGTTAATGATGGAAACCTTCCTGATATAGACCCAGAATTTGAAGCCCTTGCTGCAAACCTTGCAGCAGCTTTTGAGGCTAGTCAATCTCAACCAAATGTGTCTTCAGTTATCACATCTGCTAAAAATCCCCCCCCCCCCAAACCAGTTAAGTATTGTTCAACTCTTTAAATGAAGCATTTATATAGACAAAGCAAAAATGAATTATAAACTAATACAATTGTGTTAACTTAGGTGAAGAAGACTAAGCAGAATACTCAGACTCAGAAAACTGTTAGGAGGAGTAATAGGTGCAGGAAATTGAAGACTGTCAAGGTCTCTGGAGCTGGAAGTACTCAATCTCAACCTTTGGTAATTGATGATCAGGTTCATCCAGCTGACATGCCAGTCAAAAGGTCTAGGAAACTACCTCAAATAGGTAGTAGCTCTCAGAATGTAATAAATGTAAGTGTATTATGTAGGTTAATACATTATGAATAACTGAAGACTTTGGTTTAAATAATACTGGTTTTTGCTTATAAATTTTGTTGCAATGTGATTAGGAAGCTATTGCTACCTCTCCAATTACAACTGAAGTTCCAAATGCTCCAACTGCTCAAGTTGATGATGAACAAATTGAAGATGCTACTCAATCAAACAACACTATGCCCACTCAATCCAGAATCATTCAGTCATCTCAAGCAACAAAACAAAACAATGATGTTGACATCATAATGGATGGACTGAACGCATTGCCACCAGCTCAAAGCAATGAAGCAGTGACAAAAATGATTGATGAACTGTTGAACTGAGATAAGAAAATAGCAGAGGTTCGAGGCAAAAGGGTCAAGAGTGTTGGAAATCCATCACAAAATCAGACAGAACAAATGATGGCTGGACTAAGAAACTTGCCCCCAGAGGAGTTACAGATGGTCACTAGAGATCTGCTTATAGCACTTGCGAAGGGGAGGGACAATGTTCAGAAGTTCAAGAAAGGAGAAGGAGTGAATGAGGATGACACAAGACCTGCAGAGTAGATCAAGAACTGCAACTAAGCTTTTATTTTGCTATGAACATGTCTATGCTTTTATTTTGGGGATGACACAAGACCTGCACTAGGCTTTTATTTTGCTATGAACATGTCTACCTTATGTCTAATTCTGTTTTCCTTTAAACATGTCTACTTATTATCTAGGTAATTTTGCTATGAACCTTTCCATGTTTTGATGTAACCTGGCTTTTGTTAATAGCCATATGACATGTAGTTGACAATCAATTTGCCATGTTAATGCCTAGCTACTGTTATCTATTTGCTTGTTAGTACTTGATCATGTTTTTTTGTTATCAAATTCAGCACACAATACTTTAACGGGCAACAAACAAACATCCTTCCATTAATTCAATTAAACCACTAAAACCCATGTTTCAATTACAATCAAACTCCAAAGGAAATAAACCAAACCATTACAAACCAAACCATTACAAACCAAAATACACAACTTCAACATAGTTTTGACAACTTAACCATTCATTTTAAATTCATTACAAACAAAGCAAAAAATACCCAAGATAAGATCAACAAAATCATAAACAGGTTGCTCTTCTTCCTTGACTGCTCAAGCTTCTTCTTCAACTTCTCATTTTTTTTTGATTCCCATCTCTTTCATCAGCATGGTCAAATCTTTCATTACCTCTTCACAGTTGCAGTCACAAGGAAGCTTCTTCAAGGCAGATGATGATGCTTCAGTTGCTTGTACTGGTACAAGACGGACATATGGAGGATGTCCTTCAATCTCATCATCCCATATGTACAACTTACAACTATTACCGGCCTGAGATGAAAACAAACATATGCAGCAAATTAAAATGTGTGAAAATAACAAAAAAACCAAGTATTACAACGACAAACTCACATTATATGTTGAGCATTTCCAAAATTTCCTTTTAGGGTTTTCACTTGAATTGGATATGAACATCCTCATGGTTTTGTTGCAACCACAAATAGGCAACTCATTAGAAGATGATTGATAAATAGAATGAGAAGACATTGTTGAATGATTCGCTTGAAAATGTTGGGCCCAAATAGAGGAAGAAGAAGGAGAGAAGAGAGACAGAGAGTGAGTGAGAGGAAGAAGGAAGAAAGACCAGAGAGAGGAGGAAGAAGGGATTTTAAGTTTTTAAAATTCAAAAATTGAAAATTTCGATTTTTTAAATTAGTCCCTATGGTAAATTTCGTTTTTGGTTTTAGTCCCTATACTAACCCCAGTCATCAACTAGTGCCAACTCACGAAGTGCCACGTATTGCTCCGTTAGCCATGTCATCGTTTTTTTTTCACGGAATTGAACGGCAGGGACTAGATCCAAAACGTTTGGTAATTACAGGGTTTGTCTCGTAACAAAAAAACTTACAGGGACGAAAACCAAAAATGCGCCAACTTACAAGGACCTTTTTCATATTTAAGCCAATATTAAATGTATTTAAAAAATCAATTTTTGTTTACAACAATGAACGGAGTAACTAATCACTAAAAACAAGACAAAACAATCCCAACAAAACAACGGATTCATTCCAATCCAACAAAACAAGAGCCTCTTGATTTTCCTTTCTTTCCCTCTAACTCTTTACTTTCCTGCTTTTGAAATTCTTTTCCATGGCGTCATCATCCTCTGCAACAAAAAAACGCTCAATTGATAATGGTGATGATGATGACGATGACGTGTCACCTTCTTCTCTTCATCTTTTCACCAAACGCAACCTCAAGAACAACAACAGCATCATAGAAACTAGACATGATGAACTCATGGTTTCACCTTCAACAGGTGAAAACCTAACACTCAGAGAAGCTTTTTTCATCAAATCTTCCATCAAACGCTCAACACCACCACCGCCACCACCCCATTTCTCTATTTCCACAAATTCGAGATTACAAGTAAAGTACAATGGATGGAGAATACCACAACCAGAATGGAACAACTGGGTCACAAAATTACAACCAAAGTTTCAATCTTTATGGATCAAAACTGGAATATTCAATGCAATCAAAGCTTCTACTCATGAAATCAAAAGGGATGATGATTTGATTCTTCAACTTGCTAATAGATGGTGTTCCAAGACCAACACATTTGTTTTCCCTTGGGGAGAATCAACAATCACATTGGAAGATATAAAGGTTTGTTTTGGTTATTATCTTTTGGGTGATTCAATTTCTACCCCTCTTATGAACAGTGAACAAGAAGAAGCAGAAGAAGAATTGATTGAAGCAAGGAGAATGTTTAATAAAACTAAAGCTAAAAAAGTTTATCAAAGTGTGTGGATGAAGCATTTCATGGAGAATGAAAGCAAAGTGGAGCATGAAGCCTTTTTGGTTTATTGGTTATCAAGGTTTGTTTTTCCTGAAGATTCTTATAATATCATTTCCACAACTTTTATCCCTATTGCAATACTTTTAGCTCATGGAAATAGGATAGCTCTTGCACCTGCTGTTTTAGCAAGTATCTATAGGGATTTAACTTTGCTTAATAGCACCATTCAGAAGAGTGCCACAACACCGAGAGAGAATTTTAGAGTAACTATCTTGGCACCTTTTCAATTGGTTCAAGTTTGGGCTTTAGAGAGGTTTCGAGCATTGAAACCACGCCCTTGTGAAACAAGAGATGGTTTGCCAAGAGTGGCTAGATGGGGTGGAGTAAAAGTGATGAAAAATAAAAACTTGAAAGAGGACTTGGATCGTGCAGGATTTAGAAATGGATTTTTGTGGAAACCTTATGAGAATTCACCATGCATTGAGGTTTATAATGAAAAAGATAATCATTGCCTAGATGAAGAGTTGCTGTCGTTTTCTCGATGTTTGAGGGCATGTGAGTTTGTTGGCATGGGATGCAAAGAGAAGTACTTCCCGCATCATGTCGCTATGCAATTTGGTTTGGATCAAGACATTCCTGGTAAGGTTGCTCTATGTAAGAAAGATCCTTGGATAAATTATAACAAGCCAGTCTCAATAGCAGATAAAAATTTGTTCATTCAGTTGTGTTCTAGACAGCCAAGTGTTACTTCTAGATACTATGATTGGTGGAAGCAATCAATATCTAGGGATGAAGGAGATAACTATAGAATAAAAGTTGAAGAATCTTATGGCCCAACACCACCTGGTTTTACTTCAAAGTTTAAGAAAAATCAAATGGAAGCTTATAATAAAGAGGATTATGAACTATCAAGTTCTGATGATGAACTAGTTGAAAATCGTAAGATTTTGGCTAGTCCTGAATTTTGTGATTTTATATCATCAAATGTGGGTGATGAAGCAGAAATCAATAGTCCATTTTGTGATAGAGATGGTGAAAAAGAGGATAGTGTTCGTCCTTTTACAGCAGACATGCAATTTGAACTTGAAAACATAGGATTTGAACTTGAAAACAGAATTCAGAATCTTGAAGGAGAGGTTGCTAAGCTTAAAGAAGCAAGATTTGGCCAAAAGGTTAAAAAAAGTTGAGGCAAAGCCAAGGTATAGTTGTCCTGAACCCGGATCCTCCATTGCTGCAGTGTGGTGGTGCTGTTGTACTAAGTGCTTGGATCCTGCAATACTTCTTTGGTGGTATTCATATTTCTAATTTTGTGTAATAGTTAGCAATTATTTGATTGTGAACACACTGTGTATGGTGGCCTGTGATAGTACCCCTTTTTTCTTATGCAGCCTCTTATAGTTGCTTTCAGTTGTAGTAATTAGTAGTCGGTGATTAATATGAAGATACTGAATTTGTGCTTATTTTGTGGATTATGGAAATATCAATATGAATTAAGATACTGATTTTGTTGGGTTTATGTCTATCTTTTGATATTTTAACTTTTAAGTAGCAAATTTTGGATTGGTATTGATGAAGAACTTGTGCTTCAGAAAGTATTTCAATTTCTTATTAGTGGATTGGCAGAATTTAATCACTAAATGAATTCAAAGACTAGTTCTTCTATAAAGATGATGAAAAACTGATGCCAACTTAAGCTGTGGTAGTTTGATCCAATTTTGAATCATGTGGATTCATAAAGATTTTCATTTAAGTTTTAATTTAAACATTAGTGTTGGTTTTGATTTGCTAGTCTGTTTATGTTTTGGTTTCCTTATATTTGGTCAAGTCCCCATTGTTTGAGTCATGTTGGAAAGTTTTGGCCGTAATGTTGTAATTGTTTGCGCCAAAGCCAAGCGATAGCACTCCTGAACCCGGATCCTCTACTCCGCATTGTTTGAATAGTTATCACTTTTTACTATTTTCTTCTTCTTAGTATCTTGCGACTTGATTCCTTTCAAAATGAAAGGTACAATAATGAATAAAAGTAGCTTCTAACTACTGTCATCAACAATCTGCTAGATAATGCAGATTTTAGAAGAAAAAATCAATTAAACCGAAATTATTGGTACCCTGCATCTGCAAACTTACAGTTTTGGAATTGGTATTTATCCCCAAAGAAAATCGTAGAAGCAAGTACGCAAAGCGTGGTAATAACGCAGTATGATTTGATACCCTACGCCTTCCCACACTCACCCAAAACCTTTTATTCCTTCTACTTCTACTAACTCCCTCACTCCCTCCAATTTTCATTGTTGCGTTGAATTCGTTGAATCAATGTCGAATTTCTTATCGAATAACACAAATCAAAACCCTAACCCTAACAAATCCATTGTGGTGAATCAACCTCCAACTGATTCTGTTTCTATTCTCAATTTCAGTCCCAAATCCAACTTACTCGTTGCTACTTCTTGGGATAATCAGGTACAGTCACTTCTTCTTCTTCTTTTTCGTCTTCTTCAATGCAATGCAATTGAATATTGAATTTTCTTTTACTTTTTCTGTTCTTGCAATTATCTTTTACTTCTTTTTTTGTAGGTTCATTGTTGGGAGGTTGCTTGTGATGGAGCAAATACTGTTGCCACTATGCCTATGGCTTCTATTGCTCATGATCATCCGGTAATCTATTTAACTCTTTCACTTAATTGTCATACATTGTGTTGTAATTCGTTACTAATAATCATATGTGTCACTTTACAAGTAGTTATGATGATGAAAGTGAAGCATTTATAATGATCTCGTGATTATGATCGATTTACAAAAGTACAGTACACATTTTGCACCGACGGAGTATATAAATTAGATGGGTAAGTTTTATCATACTAATTAAATTCAGTGTACAATTATTTTACACATGCATCCAATGATGTGTTGCCACGTCAGTTAATGAATATGACAACTCATGTGTTTTCATATTTATTAATTGATGTGACAACATATCATAGGATGTATGTGTAAAATAATTGTACACTACGAGTGTATACTAATTAAATTCTTTATTATTACCGTGTTCATGAGTTTGTGTTTAGTTATATGGATGATGGACTCAATTGCGAATCTACAGTAGAATATGGTGATGGTAGGGGGAGAGGACACAAATAAGAGTAGTGAAGACTGACAATGATTTCCATTTGTGATTTGTTTAAACGAAGTAAATAGTTGTATATTGTGTGTGATTTTGGTTGGGGGATGATGATGTATATCTGTGATTGCTCATTTATTCTCATTTAATCAGCATAGTACAGTTTCTATTTTTACATATTAAGATATTTGTATCCGTGTAGTGGTGTGTTTGTGTGTGTGTTTTAGGAGCCTTAGTTATGTATGATTTTGAGGTTGGATTTTTTTAGTATGTGTGCTCTTTCATTTCCATGTTTTGTGCAGATTGATGCAACTAATGACTAATAACATGAATTGACTGTTGAGTTGATTGTGTAGATCACTTGATTGATAGTATCAAATTTTACACTTGTGGTTTTCATAATCCTGTTCATCTAGAAAGTCTATTCTAGGAAACATAGGAATCAGTTTTAATAATTGCTATGTTGTGATTTAGTTATAGATTTTAATACTGTTATGTGGCTGTTTATGGAATAGTTACTTAGTTTTATTAACTGCTATGTAGCACTACATGTATTTTTGTATTATTAGTTTCAACAGGATTCTAAGGCGTACCCCTTTTTGATAGGGTACATCCGTGTAACCATCAGATGAAACCATGATATTATAATCAAAGCCCACAGACGGGTATGAGTGCTTATTCCATTGGTACATCCGTGTAGAGCATAAACTGTGGCTGGTTGTTAAAAAGTTTTAAAGTTTGTCATTTTTTGAAGGTAGTACTTCGATTATAGGGTATATTTTAGGCTTAAACGCACTTTTCACCCCCTAACTTTGCATAAGTTGCAATTTTGGCCCCTATTAAAAAAAATGGCAAAAGTGACCCCATGTTTACCCCCTTTCGCAAAACGTCGATTTTGACCCAGTCAACCATATGTGGCATGCCACATGTGTAAATTTTTAATTAAAAAATATTAAAATTGCCACGCGTGTATTTTCGAATTAAAAAAAATCAAAAAAGAAAGAAAAAAAATGGAGAGGCACGTGAGTGAGAGAGTCTCTCTGCTCTCTCTTCTTTCTTTTCCTCCCAATTCTTTCTTCCTCTTCCTTCTTTCCTAATTGCCGCCCCTCCCTCTTCCCTTTTTCCAGCCACTCTTTTGGCCACCCAACATGGTGCTTCCAACCATCCTTTGTCAAACAAAATACATAATATTCATTCACCCTTCCTTCTCTATCTCATCATAAATTTATTTTTGGATTGGAGATATTTTTTAGTTTTCAAACCACCACCTTCATTGTTAGATCTCGACCACCACAAAACGTTTTTCGACAAATTGCCACAATAAAAGTATTCTCCTTCGTATTCCCTACAAAACCCACACAAAAAAAATCATGTTTGGATGACATTTCTCCGACGACCACCGCACCGGAAAATATCACCACCGCACCGGAAAATAGTAAGCCCTCTGATTCTAGCAGATTCCTCCATATTGTGACCAATTATTTTTTCAAGAAAGTCAGACCAAGGAAAATACCTGGCCTTGAACATTCCTCGACGTCATAGCATCCGGGTGCATGATAAACTTTGAGGCATTCACACATTAGTTGACTATCTTTCATGCATTCACACATACTACTTTCTTTTTTTCTCTCCACTTACAAAATTCTGTCAAAAACAAGTGTATATCTTACTTAATAGAGAGGAAATAGACAATGATTTCCTGGAAGCTACCTTCTCACAATTAATATTGGTTTTATTAGCTTGAGTTGAGAGGATGAAAAAACCCAGAGAAATCAAAAGAACACTACCCAAACCTAGAGAGATAATTGAATTGCAAAGTTTCTTCATCCAGTTATGGTAGGAGGGTTGATTGAAGGGGCTGCTCTTGGAGTAGTGTTTGCCAAGAATTAAGAACAAAGATAAACATTGTTATGGTCAAGAACAAAGGTCAAGAACAATGGTGTTATGTTCATTCACTCACGTGCCCTTTCTTCTTAATTTTAATTTTTTAATTTTTTATTTCTTTAATTATACACATGGAATTTACTGATTAAAAAAATTAAAAAAATTGCCAAGTGGCGTGCCAGCTATGGTTGACTGAGTCAAAATTGGCTTTTTGCAAAAGGGGGTAGACATGGGGGGTAACTTTTGCCATTTTTTTTAATAGGGGGCCAAAATTGCAACTTATGCAAAGTTAGGGGGTGAAAAGTGCGTTTAAGCCTATATTTTAAAGGTGTTCTCTTTATATCAAGCCCAAGTAGATGGTCAAGCTGAAGTTGTAAATAGTCGCAGAGGTATAAGGCTTTGTAGCCAGAGCAAGGTCTCATAGTTATAGATCCATTATAACGAAAGTTTATTCTTAAAATCGTAGGACTTAGTTTTAATAATTGCGATGTTAAGACTTCATTTTAATGACTTCTATGTGACAGTTTATGCAGTTGTTAGTTTTATAACTTGATGTTGGCAGTTTATGGAACAGTTATATATTTTTGTTTTTATTGGTGTGGCAGTGTTAGGGGAAAATTAGGTCTCATGTCTGGCTTTTTTATGAACAGAGATCATCTCTGGGCGTTTCTGAACTCCGGGACAAAAGAGACTGCTCTTGTTTTTGTAATTTGGTGTGATTTAATCCTATTATCTTCTATTATCTAGAAACGGTATTCTGTTAAAGTCATCTATATATCATCAGTTTATAATGCATATCTTTTTGCAGATGTTTTGTGCTCTGCTTGGAAGGATGATGGCACAACTGTCTTCTCTGGTGGATGTGACAAGCAAGTTAAAATGTGGCCTCTGTTGTCTGGAGGACAACCAATTACTGTAGCCATGCACGATGCACCTATCAAAGATATTGCTTGGATTCCCGAGATGAACCTTTTAGCCACAGGAAGCTGGGACAAGACTATAAAGTAATGTACCAGCATTCACTTCCTTTACGAAATTTAAATTATCGTTTTCATATTATATAGTCTCGCATGTCTCTTAAGTTGTCTTCTATTGGAATTTGAATCAATTTAATTACTTCTGGATAGGAATGTCAGAAATGAGTGTTCCAATCTGAAGTTTGTGTAACCATGTAGGATTACTTTGTTGTTTTAGAAGAATATCTTATCTATGAGTTATAAAATATATCTCTTATTCTTCCCTTTGTTCCCCCTGGTTATAAGCCTCTACAAAGCAGTTTTGGTAGCCTCCTACATAGACCGTGTCTTCAATCCAATTATTACCTATTGTCGCTCATTAATTATTATAGATTATAGTGCATGCTTTAGCATTTAGTGGTGCTGATATGTATTGGGATTTGCGTCTTTCTGATTAGATATGTTATGGAGCTTACTATTTTACTTTATCTGGGGTTTTCTTCCTCTCCGCATGACTTTTCCTGGCCACTTTTAGGTATTGGGATACAAGGCAGCCAAATCCAGTGCACACACAACAACTCCCAGAGCGCTGCTATGCAATGACAGTGAAACATCCTCTGATGGTAGTTGGCACTGCTGATAGAAATATTATTGTTTACAATTTGCAAAATCCTCAGGTAACACATTTGAGCATATTTTCTATCATTCGTATTTGCTTTCAGTCATGTAATTAGCTTGTGACAACGACGGGGCTGTTTTATCTGCATATTTCATAGAGGTTGTGTTTCTTTTTTCTTGCATATAACATGATTAAAGAGGATCTCTTTTAGGGAGAAGAGAAATTACATGAGGATATTTTATCATCCAAAGGAAAGAAAATAGACAACCAAATTTCAGGTCCTGTTGTTTTGGAAAGGTACAATAATGAATAAAAGTAGCTTCTAACTACTGTCATCAACAATCTGCTAAATAATGCAGATTTTAGAAGAAGAAAAATCAGTGATGCATTGAATCTATTGCATGACCTTCTTCACCAAACTGCTAAAGTGAGCAAGGTGTTGAGTGTTCACCACGTGCAGTAGTCTTTCACTTGTGGTTAGTGTATAATCTTTGTTGTTTGAGTTGCATAATGCTCACCATGAGGTCTGCACATACCTCATCTGCAACAGAGTTAAGAATCAATTCAATAGTGAGATGATTGACTCTATCTAATAGCTCTATCCACATGATTTTGCTGATGTGGGGGGTAGTGTTCTAGGCTCAGGAGGATCTTATTCAAGTTTTAGGGTTGATATTATATAATTTGAATGGGTTTTTTTTTTATAGAAAAAGTAGGTTGCATTGAAAGAAGAGCGTTTGGAAATGAAGATATAACCATTTTGAATTTTATAATCCAAATACTCTTCGAATTATAAATCCGAACGAGGACAAAATTTTCAAAACGGAGGGTGCGAGAGAAGCTAGTAGGCTGAAAAAATAATAATTAATGTATCTACTAATTCGTATATGGTCTTATATTTACTGTGTTTATAATCAGAGACTGATGGAGTGCTCTCCCCGCCCCTTTCTTTATAAGAACACTAGCGAAAAGACGGGCACTCACGTGCCCGTTTTTCCGCTCTTTTTACTGCGGTAACAGTTAAAAATTATGAACGATGTTTTTTTATGAAATTTTAATTTTGATTAAAAGTAAAAATATAAATGTTTGTTGCTTTCGAATTATAACAAATCAAATTAACCATGAATATCTATTCAAATGAAACCAACAATATAACAAAAAATTATGATCTAAATTCTTTTTTTTTTAATGACACCAACAACAATCTTTATTATAGAAAAAGTTATTGTTTAAGGATATAATTGGGATAATGAAAAAGTTAGTATAAATACACTTATCTAGTTTGTTACATTTTTAAATGATAAAGGAAAAAACTATATATTTTTTTTGAAGGAAAGGAAAAAACTAAACATTTGTGTTTGTTACATTTTTATTTTAATATTTAAATTTATTCTTATCTATTTGTTATGTGTTATTTGTATTAAAAATTGAGGGCATTTTTTGAAAGAAAAATTCAACCCAAAAGAGCTGAAAGGGTTGGTTTCTTTATATATAGTATAGATATAAATTACATATATTAAGAAAATTCGTTAAACTGATAAATTTATCTGAAATATGTATGATTTTTTTTTTTATGGATCAAAACTGGAATATACAATGCAATCATAGCTTCTACTTATGAAGTCAAAAGGGATGATGATTTGATTCTTCAACTTGCTGATAGATGGTGTTCCAAGACCAATACTTTTGTGTTCCCTTGGGGAGAATCAACAATCACATTGGAAGACACAAAGGTTTGTTTTGGTTATTCTCTTTTGGGTGATTCAATTTCTACCCCTCTTGGGAACAGTGAACAAGAAGAAGCTGAAGAAGACCTGATTGAAGCAAGAAGAATGTTTCATAGATCTAAAGCTAAAAAATGTAATCAATTTGCGTGGATGAAGCACTTCATGAAGAGTGAAAGTAAAGTGGAGCATGAAGCATTTTTGGTTTATTGGTTATCAAGGTTTGTATTTCCTTCAGATTCTTATGATACCATTTCCAAAGCTGTTTTTCCTATTGCAATACGTTTAGCTCATGGAAATAAGATAGCTCTAGCACCTGCTGTTTTAGCTAGTATTTATAGAGACTTAACTTTGCTTAATAACACTATTAATGAAAATGCCACAACAACCATAAAGACTTTCAGAGAAACTATTTGGGCACCTTTTCAGTTGGTTCAAATTTGGGCTTTAGAGAGATTTCAGGCATTGAAGCCACGCCCTTATGGAAAAGGGCATCACGGTTTACCAAAGGTGGCTAGATGGGGTGGAATAGAAATGATGAAAACTAAAATCTTGAAAAAGATCATGGATTGTGCAGGTTTTGGAGATGGATTTTTGTGGCAACCATATGAGAATTCACCATGCATTGAGGTCTATAATGAAAAGGATATGTGGAGATGTGATAATCCTTGTTTAGATGAAGAGTTAGTGTCGTTTTCTCGATGTTTGAGGGTTTGTGAGTTGGTTGGTATGGGATGTAAAGAGAAGTACTTCCCTCATCGTGTCGCAATGCAATTTGGTATGGATCAAGATATTCCTGGTGAGGTTTTTCTTTGTAAGAAGGATCCTTGGATGATTTATGACGAGCCAATCCCAATAGATATAGATTTGCTCATTCAATTGTGTTCTAGACAACCAAATGTTACTTCTAGATACTATGATTGGTGGCAGCAATCGAAATCAAGTGAGGAAGGAGATAATAATAGAATCAAGGTTGAAAAATCTGATGGCCTAACTCCACCTGGTTTTACTTCAAAGTTTGAGAAACATCAAAAGGAAGCTTCTGATGAAGGGGATCACGTAGTTTATGAACTATCAAGTTCTGACGATGAAGTAGTTGGAAATGGTAAGGCTTTGTGTAGTCCTAAGTTTGGTGATTTTACATCATCAGATGTGCTTGATGAAGATGAAATCAAGAGTCTATTTTGTGATAGAAATGGTGAGGAAGAGGAAAGTGTTGGTCCTTTAATATTAGACATTGCATTTGATGTTGAAAACAGGATCCAGAAACTCGAAAGAGAGGATGCTAAGCTCAAACAAGCAAGATTTGGCTCTAAGATTGAAATTGTTGGAGCCAAAGCTAAGCCATAGTACGTTTTGATTTGTAAACCACATTTTTTTGCTGGTATAGAAGAACTAACTTCTTATACCTAATTATGTGTAATAGTTTACTTTAGTTTGTGTTTTAGTAGTCCCTTTTTTTTGTGCAGCATGTTATAGTTGCTTTCAATTGGTAGTAATCAATATAAACTGGCACCGAACTTGGGATATTTTGCTGATGATGGAAATTTCAAAGTGAATTAGGCTACTGATTTTATTGCATTTATCGCTTTATCTACTGATTCAAATATTTTATGTATGGAAAATTATGGATTGCTTTTAATGAAGATCTTGTGCATTAGAAAGTATTTCAATTATGTGGATATAATCCTTGACATCTTTGTTTTTATCTAAAATAGAAATTTTTATTATTTAGACCTCAATTTATTCTGGTTATCATGATTAACTTATGAAAGTAACATATTTCACATTTAGTAGTTCCTTGATGATATTGCAGATTTAATGGATGAAAGTGTTTAGATGCCTGGTTTATACTTTTGTTTTTAACATATATCAGTTCATGTTTGATATCAATAATTTTTCCTTGGTGGCTAAATTATTTGCTGCCTATATCTTTTAAACAGACAATGAACGAAGCTATATCATAAGATTTTAGCCATTCCTCTTCAGTTGTATACAATGTTATCATTAATGGTGGCCAAGAGCCAACCAAAAATCCGCCATATAAACAAGGCATTGTGGCCTAAAGTGGACTATGGTGGCACAAAACCTGTCATGCTATACTGCTATGGCAGAAATTTGACAACACTGATTGTGTATGTCTAAAGAAATAAAAACCTTATGGTTTCTTATACACATTTTCTCATTAGAATTATATTAGTAGCCATTAGAATAGAGCTAGGGACACTCATGTTCTAGCTAGAATGTTCACAACACTTGCAGTAATATCCTTCAAACTGGGTGCCTAACTATGGACTATATCACAACATCACCGGTTCTTTAAGCTCGGATTAGTGCAGGTTTAGAAAAACAAACAATGAATGCATGTCAAGGTGATAGAGTTTGTCCAATGTTGATTGGTTTTTTTTTTTTTTTTAGAGGTGGGTGTACTACATGCACATTGATTCATTGTCGGAACTTAATAGTATCCTATCTAAAGGTGTTTTGTTGATAGTGCAACTACAGACACACTATAATGTCAGTAGTATTTGTGATACTACAAATTAAAATTATTGAAGGATCCAAAAGAGCCAATATAATGTTACATGGGGAATAAAGTTACATATTGAGACTTGACCAAAAAAAAAAAAGTTACATATTGAGAATGCATTATATTCCTCTAAGTCTCATAGATATTTATTATGCTTCTAGGAAATCATTATAAATGGATATCGTATTGAAATAACAAATGAAGAAGATGTTGAATATTTGTACATTACGAGACATTTTTGATATATAAAAGAAGTGTACATTTTTGATATATAAAAGAAGTGTGGTAAAAAAATTACATGTTTTTTCCTTTGAATTGTACTACACTTATATTATTGAAATTGAAACACATATTCTTGTAAACCATAAGTTTAAAAAATCATATTAAGTTTGTTGTTGGCAAGACCGGTTGGGTCATCTTGAGTATATTATGATGCGAAGAAAAATAATATGTATTGATGAGCCAGAAGTTTCGTCAAATCTAATAAATTTTGTGTTTACTAATTCTCAAAGAAAGTTAATAATTTAGGGAAATGAGTTAATAATTTGGGGAAATGAGTCTCACATTTAGGGATATTCGTGAACCAATACACATATAATGATCATGTGGACGAGATAGATATTTTATAACTTTAATTGATGCAACCAATATGGCTACGTGTATGTTTATAGTTAACTCACAACCAGTAGTAAGTCTGTAAGATTATTTGACTAATGTCTCATTTTCCTCATTGTTACTCTACTCTTAGCAAACGCAACATCAATTGCATTCCCATCTTCATCATCTTCCCAAACAAAAGTTGTTGTGTGTTCCTTGATTGCACTAAAATACTTTCTTGTTTCCCACTTGGAACTAGTACCAAGCCCCTATAGCATCAAACAGAAAAAAATTAAATTGGTTTTGGAACAACAAGAACAACAACAAACCTTGTCATATTTAACATTGTAGTGTGTCGCTTCACCACCTACTCGTTGAGACTCTTTAAGCCATTTCTCATAGTTTTGCAATGAGTAAAAGTATTCACCTTATTCGTGTGTGTTTGGCACCACTTTTTTAGGCTCAAAACGTGGGTTACTTTATATAAACGCCGTTTTGCTCTTTTCCATACTGTTTGGCTGAATGAAAAGCAATTTTGTGAAACGCGGTTTCTGTCCCCAAAACTCAGTTTTCCTGAAGCTCAGATTCCTAGCTTCTGCGGTAGATGAAAACCACGTTCAGCCTTTAGTTTCTCAAGGGACAGGTACTTACCTAATTACCCCTAAATTCAGCCTTCAATTTCTCTTTCTCACAGTTTTCTTCCTTTTCATTACTTCACACATCACAATTCAACCTGGTCCAAATTTCTTTTTAAGGATTGCTTTTCAGCCCCCAATATCTCTTTAGGCCCCCCTAAAGTTACAAAAATCAATTTAATAATACATTTGGTACTTAACTAAAAATTCATTTTCAACAACATAGTTTTTATTTTTTAAAACCAAATTTTGTACAACATAAGTATTCACACTCAAATTATTTATGTTTTGGTGCATCAGACCCCAAAACAGAAACAACAACCCACCACAAAAACAAAAACCTCTTAGAAATAGAGAACTATCACAATAATACAATAAGTTACTCATTCATAAGATTTAACACATACCAAGTTTTAACATAATAAAATAATAACCCTAACCTGTTGTGGCCGCGGCGTAGCCTTGAGTTTGGGAGTGTTAAACATCGACAAAAAACCGCGACATTTTAGAAGGTGATGACTGTCTGTCATTACTAGTTTTTAGTTGTATTTTACATTGTTTTTGTAACATAAAGAGAGACAACTACCTATTATTCATGGCGAAATTAGACTATAACAAGAACAAGCACTCAAAGAGGAGAAAAGAAGAAAAAGTCCTAAAAAGCCATGTGATCGTGCCACGTTCAGGAGCTTCGTGGCACGATGGAAGGGTTTGTGAAATGCTATCTTCCCTGGAAATTTCGTGGCACGAAGCCTCAGCAACGTGCCACGATGGTGCGATCTAGCAACTCTTTAGTGTGATTGATCTGCTGACGAGCGTGCATCTGATGTCTAAACGTGCCACGATGAGGAGTCATCGTGGCACGATGGTGCGTTCTGTTGGCCACATTATTTTGCCTATAAAGGGAAAGCTTGGGGGAATGTTTTAGGGACAGAAGTTTGATGGGATTTTAAGCATAGAGGAACAAGGAAACAGAGGAGCCAAGCTCTTAGAGTCGTACCAACTCTCAAGTTGGTAAGAATTTATGTATGCTTATATCATTTATTCTTATGATAGTTTAGTTATGAGTAGCTAAACTATAGTTTGATTGAGCCATGATGAACCTATTGTAATATATGAATCAGTAGTTGTACTCTCTCTATTATCAACAATGAGACATTATGCATGATTAGTAACGTGCAACAAACGACTTCCCCAATCACCCTCCTTTAAAATCAAGGTGCATTGTGCGACATCGGATGAGGTAGCTAACTTGACATCATGCAGATTTGGAATTTGCATCAGAAGGAGACGAGAACCTGCATTTTAATCACCCGACAACAACAACAAACAACAACACCATATCAAAACCCTAACAACAACAAAAAAATAAAACAAAACAATAATAACAAAATTTGTTTATGTTTCTTACGAATAACGTGATAGCACTATTCTTCTGTGGGAATTTGGTGGTCGAGACGTATACAACGAATCATATTATCAATGGAGGTTCTTCCATCAAATACAACCGAGATGGATTTACCATGAACTTCTGCTGTTACATTAATATTGAACGAAGATTCTACTTCCTCATCGTCCATTTCCTAGCCGAGAGATCAATAGAGTGAGATGAATACGTATGTTACATAGGGTTTTGGAAGAACATTGTTACTAAGATTGTTGGAAGAATTAAGCTTTCCGTGTGTTTTGTTGTTAGAATTTTGCTCTCCACCCAACACGTTTTTCTCGCGGCCTGCAAGCCTACCAAAAATGTCCTTGTGCAAGTTAACTTGCGCAGCGTTAGTTAACTCACGTGGCGTTAGGGATGGCAATGGGTACCCAATGGGTAGGGTACTATAGTACCCATCCCCATACCCGCGTTTGTAAAAAATGCCCGTACCCGTGTCCATACCCTCGTGGGTAACAATTTTAGTGCCCTTCCTCATACCCTATGGGCACCTAAGTGCCCATACCCGTACCCATTACGCGCACTTTATTTATAAAAAGACAATATAAAACATCACAATTGAAATAAAATTATGATCCAAATTTTTTTAAACTAACTCGTAAAATAGTAGAAATCGTAGTATTTAGCGAAATAAAAAAAATCCAAAATATTCCTCGAAAATTAAAATAAAAACATTCAAAATACATACAAAAAAGTGCATGCTAAAATAAACATCAAATTGATTTAAATCATAAATTTATAGCTCATGAACTTACGAAGGTAAGGATGAAACAATTACTGTATTAGTTTTTAGGTTTAGGTTTATGCTTAAATAGCTAAATAAATTAAATAATTGTACACAAAAAATAAACAAAATATTTATTATATTATATAAATATGCATATGCGGGTAGCAGGGCTGGGTAGTATAGTCCCCTTACCCGCACCCATACCCACCTAAATTTGCGGGTAATTACCCGGACCCAAGCCCATACTCATAAAAGCGGGGTTTTACCCTACCCATTGTGGGTATTTTTTGCGGGTGCCCATCTGGCCTGAGTCCAATTGCCATCCCTACATGGCGTGCTGTCTTAAGCATGCAGACCACCTCATTTCCTCATTTCTCATCTAAAATCCAAAAAAATCTCAAAAAACTCTCTCAGATCACCCAAATCCAAAATTCCTTCAAGTTCAAATCAAACAACACTCTAATAACAAGTAAGTTTTCATGATCAAACACCATTAACCTTTTATTTTTACATGTTAGATTTTTTCTCTTAGATTAGAAATTTTTTAGATGTAGAGTTTCTTTAAATTTTGGTGTTTTTGGCAAGAAATCATACAATGTTAGGATGTAAATGACTTGTGTTGTTTAAATGTTTAGATGTTTGCATGTTTTTGTTGTAGTTTTGAGATTTTTTTAGAGAATTTTTTTAGAATTAGGGTTTGTTTAAATTTTGATTATTTTTGTAAGATATGCTACAATGTTACATGCAAATGAGTAATATTGCTTAATTATTTAGATGTTTGCATGTTTATGTTGAAGTTATCATTTTTAGGGTTTATGTATAATATGCACACCAAGTGTTTTGGGAAATGTTTGAATGAGTTTTTCATTGATTATTTTTAATTTCTATGTGTGTAGATTTGAAACAATGGCCGGGTGGATCGACGTTCATGCAACATTCCACGGCGGAGAACCTCAGAGGTTGAAGGTTCGGTGCCTTGATGTAACGTTAAGAGATCTCAAGGATCAACTGAATGAATTCAACCAAGGAGTCAACCCCAGAGACACAAGGAGGGTGCAAAATGTTCGGTATAAACGTCCAAAGCTCGACGAGGGGAGCGTATCATTCACTTGGGTGGAGTTAAAGAACGACGAAAATGCGACGAGTAGGTTTTGGGAGCACACCAAGTTCCAGTGGATCTATATGCGGGTGACGTTGCTGAGATCAACTGAAGATATCATCAACAGCTTGATTCCGCCAGAAGATCGTCATTAGTTAGGGTAAGGTGCATTCAAAATACAACATTTGTCTCACCTCTGAAAT
This sequence comes from Medicago sativa, assembly GCF_051527215.1. Classification (NCBI taxonomy): domain Eukaryota; kingdom Viridiplantae; phylum Streptophyta; class Magnoliopsida; order Fabales; family Fabaceae; genus Medicago; species Medicago sativa. The sequence continues at coordinate 50,982,298 of NC_140751.1, read as the reverse complement.
GGGGTAATTCAAACTTGCCAAACGGCGATGACTCAAGCATTTCGCTCAGCGTTCATGTTTTTCCTTTGAAAAGATTAAATTTTTGTTTGGCTGGTTTAGGTGAAGGTATTAAGTGTCAAGGAATGGACCTCATTTCGGTGGCACTGGAATACATTCATTTAAATCAAGCCTAACAAAAATTTATTATTTTCAAAGGAAAGCATGAACGCTGAGCGAAATGCTTGAGTCCTGTTGTTTGGCAAGTTTGAATTTGCCCCATTTCAGAGGTAAGACAATTGTTGTAGTTGGAATGCACATTCCAACTACAACAATTGTCTTCCTCTGGATGGGCTAATTCAAACTAGTTAAATGGCAGGACACCGGCATTTGCCCGGGAGTGTTTTTGTTCCATTCTAAATGTTAATTTCTTGTTGGCTTCGTTTAAATGATGGTATCGAAGTGTCAAGGTCTGGACCTCATTCCGTTGGCACTTAGATACTATCATTTAAAACCAAGACCAACAAGAATTTAACATTTGGAATGGAACAATAACACTTCTGGACGAATGCCGGAGTCCTGCTTTTTAGCTAGTTTGAATTGACCCCATTTAGAGGTAAGATAATTGTTGTAGTTGGAAGGTACATTTCCGAATGTAATGTAATGATAGTTGACGTACATGTCTTTTACGTAATGTAATGTAATGATACCACAATGTAATGTAACGTAGATGAAATTATATCTAAATAAAATTGTCTAAGAATTAATGTTGTATACTTATCAAATTTATTTATTCAATACGCCATTTTTATTTGAATTAATGTTGTGTACTTATTATAATTTACTTATTCGATACGCAATATTTATTCGAATTCACGCTATGCAATATTTATTTGAATTCACGCTGTCGCAATATTTATTTGAATTCACGCTGTCGCAATATTTATTTGAATTCACGATGTCACAATATTTATTTGAATTCACGCTCTCGAAATATTTATTCGAATTTTATTCAAATATATTTTATTGACTTTATTCTTCTAATTTATTTTTTTTACTTTATTATAAAAAATATATTGCGTTGCGTTAATTAAGTCACGCACGTTATAAGCTCCGCGCAAGTTAACTTGCTCAAATTGGCTGGTTCTAAAAACTGAAGCACAAACGTTTCTTGGACGGTAGTCAATGGTCTTGACTGTTTTTCACACGTTTTCCACTTGTTTTGACCACGTTTTTGGACTCATTAATTGCTATATGCCTAATACCCCCTATAAAAACCCTCACATTTTCAGCCCCCAATATCTCTTTAGGCCCCCTAAAGTTACAAAAATGCATTTAATAGTACAGCTGGTACTTAACTAAATATTCATTTTCAACAACATAGTTTATATATATATATATATATATATATATATATATATATATATATATATATATATATAAAATCTTGGCCTAATAACATTTCAAAACAAATATTGATAATATCTTGTTACTTCTGCAAATACATAATAGTTTTTTTTGTGATGGCCAAGATTTGAACCCTGAACCTTGCATATGTTATGCATTTATTCCTACTAACTGAGCTAAACTCACGAGCACAACAAATACATATAATTGTTTAACCATCCACCTAGAGACCAAGTTGCCATATTTAATTCTGACCACTCACATTAATAATTGGTCCACTATGAACCTATAATTCCATGGGTCCAATTTAAACAAAAACGTTATTATATATATATATATATATATATATATATATATATATATATATATATATATATATATATATATATATATATATACTGAGTTATTTTTTACCAATTACTTTCCTCAGCCATCCTACCATTACATTTTCAACTCATCACATGTATCATCATCAATTTCATTCACTTTTTTTTTTTTTATGAAACGACAAATATTATTAAGCAAGATTAGGGCAAGATGCACTAATCCGCAAAGGAGGAAAAAGAGTACAAAAGGTGCCAATAAAACGAGCATCACACCAACAACTTTGTCTCACTAAAAAACCTCCTAAAACAACCCCATTAAAAACATAACAGGGAAAACAAAACACCCAAGGCCACTAAATAAAACGCGCCTAACTCACATACTCCCTATACAACTGAAACCCATGCAAAACTTGAAGGTAGAACTGCTAGCAGAAGCCTATAGCAGAAAAACCAAAACAACCGAAACTCCACCCCACCTGCACCCACCTACAAACAGCCACCGCAAACCATACCCCAACCTTCACCGAAGCAACAAACAGGAAACAGCAGACCAGCCAAAAAACTGCCATAAAAACTGACAGGCCGAACAACAATAACACCTGCAGACCTGCTACGTCACCACCAAGAAGACAGGACTAAAAAAACCAGCAAAAGGCCCAAACACAGCTATCTACCAAGGCACTCCTTAGGGTCCCAACACCATTCATAGAATAAACATGCTGGCATTTTAAGGCGAGTTTAACACCACTGCCAAGACAACACCTTAATGTTTTCCACCAACTCCAAAACCTCCGTATCCTTTGCCTTAAAAATCTTGTCATTCCTAGCTTTCGAAATGCTCCAAATTGTGACATGTCAAATAAGTCTCAATCCCACTTTAATCTTCTTCCTCGTCGAGCCCTCATTCCAACACGCCCAATGGTTAAACAAATTAGGAGGGTTTATGAACATGAATCCCACCCACTTAAGTAGTTCTAACCAAACACCACTAACAACCCGACAATGTAAGAAGAGGTGATTCGTGGTCTCCATCATCTCCCTATCACATAAAACACAATTTAGAGAAAACTCTGGGGGTAAGGCATTTCTTCTTCTAAGATTAATCTGGGTTGGAATAAGGTCTAGTAACATCTTCCACGATAGTGCCATTACTTTTGACGGCGCCAGACTTTTCCACAATTGATAAAACGCCCTCTTGTCCTCCTCTCTCCAAGTATCCTCCAAAATAGTCAAAACTTCCAACTTCTTGTACATAGACTTAACTGTGAAGACTCCCTCCACCTCCCGCTTCCAAAACCAAACATCTTGCTCAATATTCCACACATGCCCCTCCAAATCCTCCAAAAGATTAACTAAAAGTTGTTCCTCCCATACAAAAAAACGGCGACGCCAGGAAAAAGTCCACTCCCTATCCACATCGTTAAACACCCAAATATCCGCGACCATTGCCTCTTTTTGATTAGACATAGCAAAGAGTCTAGGATACTTCTCACGGAAAGAGATCCCTCCTCTCCACCTAGTAAGCCAAAACTTAGTATGCTCACCATTCCTCACCTTATGCTCCACCTCCTCATTAAACCAATTCACCCCGCCGCTACCTTCAATAGTCATAATATCCTTCCACCACCTAGAAGAAAGTGATGGCCTCACCTCCTCCACACACCCCTCCCTCAAACTACAAATGTTCACACCATATTTCTCAATTAACACCTCTTTCCAAAGCGCATGATCTCCCGTCAATAACCGCCATCTAGTGTCTTTCAATGAGTTTTGCTTAAATATCTCTCTTATAAGAAATAAGCGAAAATGTTTCTAGATTAAATTCAAGTTTTGTTTATCATCCATGTTGATTGTTTTATGTATTTTCATAGTATGGAGTTGAGAATACAGTGAAACGTAGAGTTAGTAATACAAAACTTAAGAAATGTGAAATATTTTGGAAATGTTGGAAAAAAAAAAAAAGGAAACTCTACCGAATTTTCGGTAAATCGGGTGTTAGTAAAAATAGGTGCATTTTTATGTTAGGCTTGCCAGAATTAATTAATTGTTTAATGAATGTTATAGTCTGTGTGCGGGTCATGGCCATAGATAGGGTCTTGACAAAGTTGGTATCAGAGCCAAAAATCGTTGAGCAAATTATGTTCCGTGCAAAATCTCATTTTATTAATTAATAATACCAGTAGATATTTTAGACTATAGATTTGTAGCAAGGACCCAAATATGCATCCAAGGGATATTTTTGAACCAACAAGTTCTGTGTGGCAAATTGCTTGCATTCATATACTGTTGGACCTCCATATAACTAACAGTGATAACCCAAGTTCTGTGTAGTACATACAAACCACTGAAAACTATACAAATTAAAAAGGGAATGCCAGTAAATACAGCTTAAACACTTGTGAACAACACGTTGCAACCCTAGATTCTTTGGTAGGTCTATCAACAAGAACCATCCCTGCTGGGTTTTAAACTGGCTGAGCCCTTGGTATTGTTTTAGCTGTTTGCACAAGCAATTGTAAGTTAGGCAATGTAATCAAAGTTCGCAGTTTATGGAAGAAGAAACGCTATTTAAAAGCATTGTATGATCATAAAATGTAGATCAATTGGCAAGATTTATATATTTAACAGAAATTAGGAAACATGTCCCACATATGTAGGCTGATTGGTGAACTAAGAGACAACAAATGAGTTTTAAGGAGGTTGAAGATTCCAACCCTGAAAACTAACATTACTACCGACTTAGTAACATTTTGCCTATGAAAAAACAGAAATTAGGATATATAGATTAATAACTGAATAAATAATATTCGATGCGCTAATAAGATAAAGTGGAAGCCTGCTAGGAACAGAAGGAAAACAATCCATGAATGTTGCAATAAAGTGTAATAAGGGCAAAAGGGAAAATTTGTGGCAAACATTAAAGTGACCAAAAAGGGTACGTATAATATGGACTTAAGACAAGTTTCGGGAACAAGGCATGTCATGAGAAGGTTTGAATAACTGTGCCATGACCAATAACCCAATTAGAGAAGACTTTATGAATTACGAAAAGGTTCAGATTCAGACAACTGTGCGCCATGGCTTATAACCAATTAGAGAAGATTTGATGAATTATGAATTTAACTTCAATCGCTAATGAATATGATAGCAATGTCTTGGACTGTAAAGTGGAGACAGATATTTTCTCAATTCCCTCAAAAGAAAGCTTCCCCACTCCTCGGGCTAATGATATTCCCCTAAACTTTCTTTTTTTATATAAGGGATTCAACCAAGAATAAAATAAGACCATTTTCTGCAGATTAAAGTATATGTAATAGGAATTGACACACCTATTTCATAAAATACATCATTAACATTGGCTGCAGATTTGGGAGAGGTCTCCATGAAAAACAGACCATTTTCCTCGGCATATACACGAGCTTTCTGCAATATCAATGAATCGAAAGTGATAAACCAATAGGTCTATGAAAAGTGATTATTGATCATAGTATATTGGTTCTATAAACTATGAAATTACCAAACATGCTGCAATGGTCAATTAATCATTATAGCATCTATTACGTCAAAATTGGAGTTTTATGATACTGTAAGAAAGATTCATATCCCTTCCAAACACTTCAAAAGCAATTGAATTATTGACCAATTAGTGAAATATGACAATGGAGACATTGAGTGTTATGCCTGTGATTAACACAACACATACTAACATGGTATAAAAATCAATATTGGAGATTCTCCAATGGAGAATAATGACACTTACTTCGGCTGTCACTTTTCTTTTATCTTCCAAGTCAGATTTGTTGCCAGCAAGAGCCATGACCATGTTTGGATTGCCTGCAAGCAACAACGTGAAAATTAGAGCATTATTTGACAGTCTAGTTAAGCAATCAGTACAGCTATCATAAAGCTAGTATTACTAGAGAAAGGAAAATCCAAAGCAGAAAATGTTTGATTGATACATATATCAGGACAAAGTCTTAAATTTTCAACACAAGCATTAGTGACTATTGTATGTTGATTAACAATGTACATCATTGATAGCTGAGTCCTTCTAGCAAGATGTATAGTAAAAACAACTAGATATTTATTCAGATTATATAATATCATATGTAACTCATTGCACTCAAAAGTTACATTTGTTTATTAGTTGGTTTGGGTTAAAAGTAAAAATCTGATTATTTGGTGCTCTAATCTGTACTTGAGTTCTTGTTTATAGCGGCTAATGTCATGGTTGGTCTGCTCTAATCTGCTTGGGAAAATATTGAAAATTGTTTGGTAGCAGGAAGTTAATGATATTTGAAGCACAAGGGTGTAAAATACCAAATTCGAATCATATATATATAACCTTTTTATCACTTGTTCTCAATAATACTAGTAATCCTTAAGATATCAAAGTTATAAGAAAAATATTACATGAACAAATTGAGCACATCACAATACTTGGTCTAATATCTATGCCACAGAAAATGAAATGAACAAAGAGACCCCCTTAACTCTCAAACCAATCCAATGAATTCTACATAATACAATTCACTGCCTTTAATAATACTTGTGTCACAACCAATCTGCCAAATAATGCAGGTTTCAGAAAGAAGGAAAAAAAAATACTTTCAATTTTTGAATTAGCATTTATAATGTAGCATTCCTTCGTAAAATAGGCACTCTGTATGAAAAAATATCAGAAATGTTTCACTTGAATCCATAAAAGTTATACTAGAATCTCCATTCTTGGTGATTCAAGATTGGTGATTTGAGGTATATACAACTCCAACACTGAATCTTTGATACAAATTCATCCTAATCCTACAAAGATCAATTCGACTCAACCACTTTCCAACCCTGGGGGTAAAGCATTAACTTAGCACTTGTTGTTGCTGTGTAGAAATTACAACAGTAGTATAACACAAATGTACAAAGATCACCCACAATTTTGTTTTTATAAGGAAGATCACTTATGCACAAAAAATTCTATTACCTTCAGAATTTTTTTATTCGAGGTTACAGCCAACAAGAAGTATCGATATTATGTAATATTTGACACAAAATTAACATGTGGAGAGGACCAACATGCAGTTTACTAAATTTTTCAGTTCTAACAATTTAAACAATACACCATTCAAAATTTTACATTCAATTACTCTTGGTAATATTTAAAACCATATCAACTCAAGAAGGATTAGCCACTTTTGGTGATTCAAATCAGTAAACCAGCTTCCTTAAGAGCAACTTTATAGTCTTCAACACTTCTTTCTGGCACCTACATCCACAATGACATTAACAAAACGATTCATGTAAGTTGGGCATATTCATAACCCTTTGCACATTCATACAATGTCTTTGAATAATGAAGATTTTATATTCTGCATGGAGAATCATAATCATAATACAAGTACATTACCTCTGTTACATGGGAGCCAAAATCGTTTTCAATCTTCGACATGAGCTTTTCATCCCATTCACCACATATCAGGTTAAATACAGCCCCTGTTCAGTCCAATGAAAACAAATGTAAAAATTAAAAGACTTAGCATTTGGCACCACCACTACTGAAAATATCAAAAATAACAACTTACTTGAAAGTGAAACTACAAATGGACCAGAAAATGTTAAAATACAGGCCTAACAAAATACTAAATGCTATCCTGGATCAAGGTGAAGATTGTCCAAGCCTTTATAAGAAATACTTAAGCCACATGTCTACAAATGAGAAGTTGGAGACTTGGATATAAGCCTTAGAAACTAGACTAGGTGGTTTGGGCATGTAGAATTTATCGATGTCTAGACCTTATCGAATCTGAAATAACATCCCTATCCACATATACAAGAAGCTTGAAATATGACTAATAAGATTAGAGTAAGAATAGAACCAACAACTTTTTTTCAATCAATGAAACATGATCCCAAAAAGAATGTTTCTTTGAGGAAAATAAAATAACAGCAACCAATTAAACAGTTTACTACACAACCCTAAGCAACCAGTTTACTACATAACACAACCAAGCAAACAATTCACTGCACAATAAATACTAAGCAGAAATTTACTACACAACACAACCAAGCAAACAGTTTTAGAAACTTACCCTTGCGTCCAAATCGCCCAGCCCTACCAACCCTGTACAAATACACCTCACAATCAAGCTCAGGTTCACGACCATGGGTGTACTCGACAGTGAACTTCAGTGGAAGATCGTAGTTGATAATCAAATTAACCTAAACAATCCAATAAAAGGATGCATGAATAAAAATAAATAGAGTCCAAGCACATGTAAAGGGGAGGCAGAGAAGAAGAGAAAATGAGCACCTGTTGATTATCAAAGCCACGGGCAAGAACATCAGACGATATAAGAACCTGAGTCAAACCATCTTTAAACTCCTCGACAATCTTGTCTCTCTCGTAAAGTTCTAGAGCATCTAGTATGGAACTAACTTTATATCCCATATCAAAAAGGGCTTTGTGTAACATCTTTGCACTTTTTAGGGTGCGCACAAATATCATAGTTTGCCCCACTTTCTCTCCTATTTCAAGTATATAGTTTCTAATCACTTCAATCTTAGAGAGTTCATCAGGAACACACACTTTGTACTGCTTCACTGCAGCTAAAGATAGATCCTCTTTCTTCACAAAAAGTTCATTATGCTCCTTGTCAACAATCTTTGTGATAAGATTCTTGACAGTGTCATTAAATGTAGCCGAAAACATAAGAACCTGCAGACACACAAGTCAATCAAAATTTTCTTAAGTGAACAAACAAAACTGAAAAAAGCAACAGTAACACACAAGACTATTTGGCATGAAAACACATGTTTCTTGTATTGGATGGAAATGGTATGGCATACATGCAAGCACATTAAGCAAACAAACCTGACAGTGACAGTTTGAATTGGAATGTTCTAATTCCTTCATTATCCTCAGAGAATCAGATTTATATCCATCCTGCAACAACACACAGTTATGCGGTAAATTAAGGCACATCATACTGAGAAACCAAAATCCTGATAAATGTAGTGATGGCTAAATGTACCCATACACAAACATACATTTAACCTTTGATTTATCATTTGAAAATTGAATGGCTTGGATGCAATGATGGTCTAAATGTACAAAAAGTGTTTCTAGAATGTGGCTTAAAGAAAATGTATGTTTGGGAATAGAATGCATTTATTTATTTTTTTGAAATATGCATTTATTTATAAATAAAATATATATTATAATGTAAACCTTTCTTATAAAAAAAACATACATAATAATGATTTGGTCTATTTTTCTTTGTCAGCTAATTTGGCCATTTTTTTTCATTAACAGCGTGAATGTAACGAATAATTTTAAATATATAAAAATTTCTTTTGTTTTCTTTGACAAAAATAAAAATTCCTTTTTTGTTTTCTACACATTCTTTTCATATTAGGTAATTATATTTAAGGCACCGTCCGACATTAAAGATGAACATCTCTTCTATATAGGATTTGAATTATATTTAAGGCACCATCCGACATTAAATTTAGAAACTACACGCTCGTAACATGGCGAACTAAAATTCAAACCTACATACAAGAGATGTTCATCCGGGTACACAAGTTTAACAATTTGTATAAAAAAAAAAGTTTAACACTTGCTTACCCTAAAAGTTAGGGTAATTAGCATGACAAACATGTACCTCAGCAAACAGTTGATCAGCATCATCAAAAACGAGAATCTTCAATTTTGTCAAAGCAAGTTTCTTGAAAGTAATCAAATTCTGAATCGTGCCAGGAGTACCGATAAGTATTTGAGCCATGATAGGTGGCCTTTTTGATATCGGAGTTCCTCCGCCGATAGGAACTGCACATTCTGAGCTAATCCCCGTGAACTTCCCAATCTTACGGAGAACAGCATTGTTCTAAAACGTAACACAACAAAATAAAAATCACACACAAGCTATTAAGAAAGATCAAATAAGAAAATAAATGATAGGAAGTGTTAATCTATGAAGCATAGACACCGACACATATGATTACTCTAGATAATGTGATTTGCGTGTCAGTGTCCATGGTTCATAGGTTAAGTTGTTTATGGAATTCGAAAAGGGCTAGCACGAACATCGACACATATAATTATGTGATTTTCTCAAATTATTAAAGGTGTGGCGTTTCAGTGTCAGTGTTCGAGTTTCATAGGTGTTAATTCTAGCAAAAGTTGTTTATCCATATAAAGCACGGACACTCCTCAGATAGGGTGTGTCCTGATTTTTTTCAAATTATTAGCTGTGTCGGCGTGTCAGTGTCCGTGGGTGTCCGATGTCTGTGTCCGTGCTTGATAGCGACCATACCTGAATAGCTAACTCTCTAGTGGGGCAAATGCAGATAGCTTGAGGAGCATGCAAGGTTGGATCAACACGACTAAGCATACCAAGCACGAAACAAGTGGTTTTTCCTGAACCCATGGGTGCTTGCGCAATCAAATCCCTATGTGGAGGATTCAGAATCATCGGTAAGCTTAGGGCTTGTATTTTGCTAGGTAAAACAAATCTCATCTCCACATAGAGTCCCTTCAGAAGCTTCGGCGAGAGAGACAAGTCTTATCCATATAAAGCACGGACACTCCTCAGATAGGGTGTGTCCTGATTTTTTTCAAATTATTAGCTGTGTCGGCGTGTCAGTGTCCGTGGGTGTCCGATGTCTGTGTCCGTGCTTGATAGCGACCATACCTGAATAGCTAACTCTCTAGTGGGGCAAATGCAGATAGCTTGAGGAGCATGCAAGGTTGGATCAACACGACTAAGCATACCAAGCACGAAACAAGTGGTTTTTCCTGAACCCATGGGTGCTTGCGCAATCAAATCCCTATGTGGAGGATTCAGAATCATCGGTAAGCTTAGGGCTTGTATTTTGCTAGGTAAAACAAATCTCATCTCCACGTAGAGTCCCTTCAGAAGCTCCGGCGAGAGGGACAGCTCTTCGAAGGTTGGCGCCGACGTAACCTGGAGCAGAATTCAAAAAGACTAAGTCAATTTCTCGCTAAGAATTAAAAGAGAGAGAGAGAGAGAGAGAGAGAGAGGAGTGGTGTCCAACCTCTTGAATGTTGAGCAACGGGGTTTCTGCGGCGGAGCATTTACTCGCCGGTGAAGGAGAGATAGTGGAAGAAGGTTCTGCCATTAAACGGATTCGAAGTTGTAAAGGAAAGTTGGGGTTATTGTTTGTTATGTGTATCTACTTATATATATGCCGGTTGCTTCAAAAGAAAGCGATTTTCTTCAATATTATTTATATCATGATCAATTTTAAAATCTAATATTTTATTTCGTATAAATATTTGTATCTTAAAATTATAGATATAGATAAATAATAGATTTTTTCAAAGAAGATATATATCATAGAATTCTTTTTAAGGAAGATATGGATAATAGATATTTTCAATTTTTTTATATTATAACAAACAATACTTATCTTTTTCGATAATACTAACAATATAATAAATATCATATCTTTCAAAAAAAAAAAATATAACAAATATAATATAAACTCTTACATTTTTCATGGCCAAAACATATAATCGGTGACTATTTAGGAATTTATGATTTTAAGTAGTTTTTCAGTGTTAATTAATCATTTTGAACTAGTAATAGTTGTTTCGGATGTTTATTGGAACATGGTGAAGAATCGCACTGCAGATCTTGGATGCTACAGTGTGGAGTTGAAAATGCATTGCTAAAGATATAAGAAGATGTAGCAAAACAAATCGTAAGTCGGGTCGTGCAATAGTACAAACTCTTAGGGGCATTCTTATCATTGATTAATGAGTAAGCGGCCAAGTTCCAGCTATGGTTAGCAGCCACTAGAGTTATCACTCCATCTCATCTTCTCCATAGATGAGGATGAGTGTTAGCTCTTGGTGATTTAGAGTTAGAATTACTTAGGTGATGCTTCAAGCTCACCTCTAGTTTACTATAATTTTTCAAATTGGTGGTGAATACTCAAATTGGTTACTGAATTAGTAGAAATTTTCTGTTTTTAATTTATTATAAAAAAATAAAAAAAATAAAAAAAATTGCTCATCCTCGGAAGACTAGCTATGAAGGGGAAGGGATAATAGAGTCTCTGAAAAAGAAATCTTTGTGATTTTAGGAGAATCATCCTCCGAACAAAGGTGGTGTAAGGAGCAATCGATATCAAAAAGTGGCACGCATTTGTTGTAATCAAGCACAATGATCTTCGATTGTATTTGAACGTGCTCATGCAAGCTTTATTATAGGCACACTCTTTTGATCCATGCATATTCAACAATGAATTTGTACACTTCTCTGGAATGTAATAGACCATTACGAAAAGAGGGATCAAGAGTCCATGGTTGAAATTTGTTCAAGACTAACAACAATAACTTCCAGCAATTTTTAGGCACACAACAACCCATATTGTTTATCATAACCTAAAAGGAATTGAAAATCATCATCATAGTATAAGGAGACAAATGCCTAATAGGTGCTACATACCAAGGATCATGATAAGGATAAAGCACGACACTTCCAATATTTGGACAAACCCAAATGAGTGAGGATTTCTTGTGTCTTGTTTTAACTATTACATCCTCTGCAATTTTTGATAGAACCATCGAAGGTGGTGATTGCGAGAAATCGAGATAGTCGGCACTCTTTGTGGTAGGAACAATTGAAGTGAGTGGGCCTGGGTTGAATGGAATAACCAATCGTTAACGCGGCTGCGAAGTTATCGGCATTGTCATGATCGTAATCCGTCAGGCAACATAGTTTCATGATTGATAGTTGGAGATAGTGTTCACCTTGATGATCCCTTGTCCATTTTTGTTGAGACTCATCAATGTGTTTTTCATCATTTTGGGATAAGATATGTCATTTGTTCGTAAGCATCATAAATAACAATAAATAGTGATCAAAGGAAGTTAATTGAATGGTCGAGTTGAAGTAAACTTCATAAATATAAATGTGACTTGATTTGGTCGTAACAAGACTTGATTTTAGTGAAACATGGTGTAATGGATATGAATCATCAATGACTTGATTTTCTCTTTAATTATATTTTCAAATAACACTAACTAAAGAGAAATAATAGTATTTTTTGTGTTGTCCGGAATTCGAACCACTAATTATATTTTCAAATAACACTAACTAAAGAGAAATAATAGTATTTTTTGTGTTGTCCGGAATTCGAACCACAGACCTTGCATATATTATGCAGTATCCCTACCAACTGAGTTAAGTTCACGGAGATAAAGAAATAACAGTTTAAACAATGTAATAATTTTCTGTCATAGGAAAAAGTCATGTAAGAACAAGGTTCAAGTCTACCTGTCTGTTAGGATGCCTCATCTGTATACATAACTGCACTTCCACTTGACACCTATCGTTAATGAAAAACGGCTCGTGACAAAGATGCAATCATACTGGCTAACTCCTAAGATGATAAGTAGGTCCCTTGTTTTTGGCAGGAATAGTTCAATTGTAGCCCCTCGGGAGAGTAAGTCTACTTAGCGAACTGCAGGACACATAGATCGATTGATCAATATGAATCTCGAGAGTGAATGGTTGACGAATTTTTCCGAAAATTTACTGATTAAGATAAAAAAAAACAATTTCAGTTAATAATAATTTTCTATCAAATTGATCTCCTAGGATACTGTTGTAAGCCGCAACCACATGATTAATATGTCGAAATGGCAAGTACACACTATGCACCACGATCTTGACGCTGCGAATGATGTCCAACACCTTAATCCTCATCGACGCCGAGGTTAAACCTCCACCGGCACCCGAGGTAATTACTATTGACTAATAAAGTAATTAAGGTGAGTATATTCAAGGAAAATGTTTGATTTTTGGAAGGAAGAAAAATATTTTATATACACCTCGTTTACACCTTAAAAGAAAGAGAAATAGTTGCTAACTAGTGGCCTAGACACTGATAAAGAAAAAAAAACTTGTAATCAAAATTTTTTTTTTTTTATATTTTTAAAAGTTCGAATACACAAGTTTCCATACATATTTTTAAACGATATTTTTACAATATTTGTTTCTTAACTAGTTTTGTATGAGCATTTTGTATTTATAAAAAGAGAAAAATAAAGATAAAGTAGGTTATTACTCTCTCAAAAAAAAAAAAAGATAAAGTAGGTTATTAATTGAGTGTATAAAATTTAGAGATGTTGTCCCGTGAGCATAGCTCGGTTGGTAGGACAATGCATTATTATATGCAGGGTCTGGGGTTCAAACCCCGAACACCCCACTTATTCATCTTATAAGGTGAATTCTAGTCATTAGGCTACCTGACAAAAAAAAAATTAGAGATGTTCATGTAACATTGTTTTTTTTAAAGGATGTAACGATTAATTGTTGTATATCTAAGTTCTAAATTTTATTCCCCTAAAAAAAAGTCCTAAATTTTATTACTGACCTTGAGAAAAAATGTTATTGAAGATTTTGCCATCACAGCAATAAGAATTTATGTCATCACACCGTCACCTGGTACTGGAAAAGGGAATGGCATCACAAAATGAAAGAGAAATAAAAGACCGGATTACCAAGTAAAAAAATACAAAATTGCCCCTTAACATAATTCATATTACTATGTTTTTAGTTTTAAAATTTTCATATTAGTGCAAGCTGAAAGGGTAATTTAGGGATTCCACATATTCACCATTCCATTCACCCTTCTTGTCCAAAATCAATGAAACATGCTGCTACTCTGTTGGGGAAGCACTTGGGTGACATAATGTCACCGTGACATTAAATCTGAGCCACACAACACACATTGCCTCACAACATCTGGGCCACACAACACATACAACACATCTGGGCCACACAACACAACACCTTTGTGTGGCCCAGATTTAATGTCACCGTGACATTATGTCACCCAAGTATTTTCCTGCTCGGTTGTACGACATTTTTTGTGCCAACAACGTTGTAGCCTCCATCACAAACCAACTTTTTTTTTTTTTTTTTAACAAAATTGCTCATACTTGTTGGTCTTAACTTCAAACCCATCTCAGTTTCTCAGTAAAGATTCAACCCATGATGAAGATGAATGAACTACCATTAGAAGATACTATCATGGAGTTGAAGGAAGATTTGATGCTTTCACCAGCTGGTGACAGTGATCCAACACTCAGAACTGCCCATTTTCTTAAACCCATTTCAAACTCCATTTATGAACCATCTTTTAAGCTTAACCCATTTTCATCATCTTCTGTTTTTGAGCCAAATGATAGGCCTTTGGTAACTCATTTCTATGGCTGGCGCTACCAACGACACAAATGGGTTTCTTGGTTGGATCAGCTTAAACCAAAGTATGAATCTGTGTGGAGGAAAGTTGGAATCTTTGATGCTATTATGAGTACTAAATGCATCATTCATAAAAATTATAACTTGCTATTTGGGATTGTTGACAAATGGTGTTCTGAGACAAATACATTTGTGTTTCCATTTGGTGAGGCAACAATCACCTTGGAGGATGTCATGGTTTTGGGGGGTTACCCTGTCATTGGTGATCCTGTTTTCATTACACTCCATGACCAAGAAATGAAAGAGGTGGAAAAGGAATTGGTCATTGCATTAAAGCAACTTACTACTGATAAGAAACAAGGAGGTGATGCTAGAACAACATTATGGATGGATATTTTCATCGATAAAGGTAGAGAAATTGAACACGAAGCATTTCTTGCTACTTGGCTGTCAATTTTTGTTTTTCCTCATAAAACATTGGTGAAAAGATCTCTATTTCCTATAGCTATTCATCTTGCTAGAGGAAATTCTATTGCGTTGGCACCAGCTGTTTTAGCTAGCATATATAAGGATTTAACTTTGTTTAAGAAAACTATTGTTGATTTGTCAAAACTTCCTGTTGGTTGTGATGCATATCCTGTAGAACTTACTCTTGAATCACCCTTTTACTTGGTTCAAATTTGGGTGTGGGAGAGGTTCAAAAATTTACAACCAAAACCCATGTTGATCACGCATGGAGACCCTTTTTTGTTTAGGTGGCATAAGGTTAAGCCCTTGATAATTGACAATGTTAGGATGGCATTAGACTCAGCTATGGATGACTTTATTTGGCGTCCATATGTTCGATATTCTGATAAATGTAAGCTGTTTTATCCAAATGATGAAATTTTGGTACCATTTAAGAAGGATTTGGATACAAAAATTATCTCATTTGTTATATGCTTGAGAGTTTCTGAGCTTGTTGGGTTTGAGTCTATAGAACAATATCTTCCACATAGAGTTTCTATGCAATTTGGATTTGATCAAGACGTTCCAGCTGATGTGCCTAGGTTCAATGAGACTAAATACATTGCTTGGAAAAACTACTGCAGACCCATATATGATAAAAACTTGTATTTTCCACCAAGATTATTTGAGGCAGATGTTACCACACGTTATGCAAGGTGGTGGATGCAATCAGCATTTCCTCACGACGATTTTGAGAAGAAAATTGTGCGTCGGAAGAGAAGTTCAAGTTCAAGGAAGCGTAGACCTCACGTAGGAAAGTTTAACAGAAGTGGTATTGAGGTTTGTGTTCAACCTGGATTTCCTTCCAATCTTGTTGATACTCTTACTTTTGGAAATGTTTGTGATGATGGCTCAAAAGCTAAAACTAGGAAGGTTGATAAATTTTATGTTGATGTTCCTTATGAAAATTTTGTTCATGATTGTTTGAGAGCTGATCAAAATATTGATGCTGATGGTTCTTCAAGTCTTCCACCAAAACATAACACTCTTGTTCCGTCCATATGTGTTGAGAATTGTCAGGATGTGTTGGAAGAGTACAGTTGTATTAGAACAATTGATAAATCCAAGCATTTAGAGAAAGATTTGAAAGACACAGATGGGAGAAAAGAATCAAGGATTGCTAGTGACAAAGTTTGTTTACTTGAGACTCAAGGTGATAGTTGTAGCTATGCTATCAGAAACGAAGTCTCATTGCCTAATTCTGAATTTGGTGATGATTGTGAAATGGCTGGATACTGTGATGAAGATGAAATCAAGAGTCCATTTTATGATAGAAATGATGTCAATGACATCAATGGGGAAATTGTTGAGCCTTTTACACTAGACATGGAAATTGATCTTGAAAACAGGATTGAAAAGCTTGAAAGAGTGGTTTCTAAGCTTAAAGAAGCAAGATTTGGCCAAAAGGTTGAAAATGTTTGATCCAACAATGTTTTTTTGCTGGTATAGAACCAACTTCATATTCCAAATTATGTGTAATAGTTTACAATTATTTGATTGCTAAGAGTTCCCTTTTCCTTGTGCAGCCTATGATAGTAGCTTTCAATTGTAGTAATTAGTAGTAGTTGATCAATATGAAGGTACTAAATGCAGGGTTAAATTATAGATCATGGATATATCAAAGTGAATGGAGCAAATTATGGATTTCTACTGATTAAGATCATGTGCATCATAAAGTACTTCACTTTCCTGCTAGGGGACTAGCATAATTTAAGCATTGTTCAATGAAATCAAAGACTAGTTCTTCTTTGAAGGCGATGAAAATTGATGGTGAGTGAAGCTTCGGTAGTTTTTAATGAAATTTTTTGAACATGTGCAGATTCAAAAAGTTTTTCATTATTGATTTAAACTTTTCTGTTGCAGCAATCCTTGATATGATACTTAGTAATCTATCATTCCTTCAATCCTCCAATATTTAAATTAAAAATGAATAACTTTTTGCTGAAGCATATACTTAGTAGTTAGTAGTAATCTATCATTCCTTCAATATTGTATGTATGATGTACTTATTTTCATTGATATATTTGGTGAAAGAATATATACTGTGATAAAGAATATATAATGAGGTAAAGGAAAAATAATGAGGAAGTGAATATAATCTTAGCAATTTTGAAATTTAAAGTCAATCTCTGTGTATCACAACACTTGAAGTGTAGCAGTATCTTTCCTGATGTCGGCATAATGATGAGTATCTAATGGAGATTTCATATCTATAGATGTTCACATGGACTAACACATATTTTCCTGATTTCATGATTAATGGACCATTTATTTCTCATGTACAACCAAAACAAAAATTCTCAAATATTAAAACCGTGAAACAAAAGTCACAATACAACTCCAATATAGTGCTAACTCACTATATGGATATGGAAGTCTGTAGTACAGTAATTGTGCCTTTGTTTCTTGTACAACATTTGCTATAAACAGCTTTCATTGGTAGTAATTACTAGTATAGTAGGTGAATAAATGTGAAGGGATTGAAGTTGAGGCTATTGTGCAGATCATGACAATATTGAAGTCAATAAAGATACTGATTTTGAGATTGAAGTCAGAAAGATACTGCATGAACTTCTTCTATTAATCATAATCATGTAGCTCTCTCAGAACAAAATGTTCCTAGAGAAACAAAAGATACAAGATTATTTGCAAATTGAGTATTACATAGTCAAAAATCTAGCCACATACATGAAATGAATGAAGAGACACTATCTTTCAAAAAATCAGCTAAAAAGAACAACTAGAAAGTTCCATCACCAACCTTCAAACTCCATGACAGACAGTACCCTTGCCACCAGTGGCGGAGCCACGTACAGTTGAGAGGATGCAGCTGCATCCCCTAAAATTGTGAAATTTGCACCAAATTTTATATGTTATGTGATTATGAATCCCCTCATATTAGAGATCTGCACCACCTGACCCAAAGATAGAACCATGAAAGGACCGAGCGGTGCAGTAGAATGTTTTGACTTTGCTTATTATAATGAAAATTGCTGTTCACACATTAGAGAAGGCTGGGACACACATGTAAAATACGTTTTTGCCCCCTCGGCAGTTAACTGCCGAGGAATTAAAAATCCGGCTGCAGTTAACTGCCGAGGAATTCCTCGGTAGTTAACTGCCGAAGTTTTCTGAACATAATCAGAACGAACAGAAGCAGTTTCCAGTTTCATTCTTTTGGTTCAAACACATCCAAATTCACTCCAAAGCACATTTTCACGAATTGCAAGTCAATCATCACCACATTATCACAAGTAAGTACCCTTAATCATTGCAATGTTAATGTTAGTTTGTTTAGGTTTATTTTTTAAAAAAATTAGAGTAGTTTGCATGTGGTTAGGTTAATGATGATTTGATGATTAAAATTGACAATTTGATGATTGCATGTGTAGTTTTTGAATTGATAAATGAATGTAGATGTTGCCTATGCTGTTTAAATGATAATGTGGCTTTGAATGGTGGCAAATGAACACAATTTGAATATGTTTTATACCTTGCACACAAAGTGTTTGATCAAATGCCTCAATGATAATTATATTGATTATTTAGTTAGTTTAGGTTATGGAAATGATAGAAGTGATGTTAATTATAGTTTGATTAAGTGTATATTGATTTTTTAGTGTATTTAGGTTATGATGTAAATGATTAAGTGTATAGAAATGATTAAGTTATGATGGTTATGATGTATATTGATTTTTTAGTGTATTTAGGTTATGATGAAAATTATATTGTATGAATGATTTTATTGTAAGTGTATAGAAATGATTAGTTTAGGTTATTGATTTTATTATAATGATGATTGTATGAATGATTTTAGGTTATCGAAATGATGTTGATTGTTGTTAATGTTAATGATTAAGTTATGACTAGTGTGTTTAATGTGTTTGATTATGTTATGGAAAATGATGTTAATTTATTAAAAATTTGTGTAGATATGGCCGATCAGGAGCCCATTGATCCATCTAAGATGATAGGTGGTAGGCGTGCTCAGACACAAAGCTACCGGAAGGAGAAGGAGATGAGAAACGCACATATCCCAAAGAGGGGAAGAGGTCGGAGGGGGGGGGGGGATGGCTCAGGGAGTTCTCAGCCTTCTGAGGCTTCTCAGGCACCGCCTGAAGAGTCGCAGGTGGTTGACCCGACCCAGGCGGTGGAGTACCTGAATTATCAGGATCACCATGATGTGACCGACGGTGGGTACGACGAGCAGTATATGCCAGAGCAGCCGCATATGCCAGAGGAGCCAGACGAGGATGACATTGCAGCAGCAGCTGCCCCGGAGGTGTTGCCTACGGACGCTCCCTTTCCTGGAGGACCGCAGGACATATCTTTGCTTCACTCTTATGCCAGTCATGTGGCATTGCCGCTTTGGTATAATAAGGATGACGTAAGTATTTTTTTTTTTAAATGTTCTTTTTTAAATGTTAACTTTTATATATGTTTTTTTTAATTCCTTTCTTTATGTTTAATTATTTTCTTTATTTTTCCTTTCTTGATTTAAATTGTTTTATTTATATGTTTAGATTATATGTTTTATTTATATGTTTTATTGATATGTTTTATTTATATGTTTTATTTATGTGTGATTTTCTTTAAATTGTTTTATTTATATGTTTTCTTTATATGTTTTATTTATATGTGACTTTCTTTAAATATGTTTTATTTATATGTTTTATTTATATGTGATTTTCTTTTAAATTGTTTTATTTATATGTTTTCTTTATATGTTTTATTTATATGTTTTCTTTATATGTGATTTTCTTTATATGTTTTCTTTATTTTTATTTTAGCATTTGTTAAGTTTAATATTTATTAGTTAAATGTTTACATTGTTTAAACTATGTTTATTTTTCTATTTTTGCAGTGCCGCAAGAAGCGTTTTGTAAAACCAATTAATCATGGCCCCAAGATTTTGAGTCTCGGACGTCCAAACCCCAATCAGAGATGGTTTTGGGATCCGCTTATGCAGAGTGGCTTACATGATTTGGTATACTTGGGCTACGCCACTGTGCCTCACGCTTTGCTGATGACTTTATGCGAGAGGTGGCATTCCGAGACCAGCACTTTTCACATGCCTATGGGGGAGATGACTGTGACTTTGGATGATGTCGCATGTCTTATGCATGTCCCGATTGAAGGGCGGATGTTGGGCCACCGGAAGAAGATGCTGAGACATGAGGGAGAGGCACTACTGATGACTCACTTGGGTGCGTCGAGGTCGCAGGCAGAGAAAATCTGCAATACTGAGTATGGTGGATACATTAGTTATCCTAAGCTGAGGGAGTTTTATACGACGCACCTTGGTAGAGCCAACCTTTTGGCGGATACACAGGATCCAGAGGAGCTGGAGGAGTTGGAGAGGGTTAGGACTTATTGTGTGAAGTCCTACCTTCTATACTTGGTTGGATGCCTGTTGTTTGGGGATAGAAGCAACAAGCGCATCCAGTTGATTTATTTGACGACTATGGCGGACGGCTACGCGGGGATGCGTGCTTATTCATGGGGAGGGATGGCACTTGCATACCTGTACGATGAGTTAGCTCAGGCTTGTTTGCCCGGAGACAGGCAGCTTGGGGGAAGCGTGACACTGCTCACTGTAAGTAAAAATTAAATTTAAATTTAATTTTTTTTGTTAACTATTATTATTTTGTTATATTTTGTTATATTTTTTCGTTAACTTTAATTTTTTTTGTTAACTATTATTATTTTGTTATATTTTGTTATATTTTTTTTGTTAATTGTAAATTTTATTTTTTTAGTTAACTTTAATTTATTTATATGTGATTTGTATGGTTTATGCAGGCATGGTTTTTGTCGCACTTCCCTAAGTTTTACACTGTTGATCCAAACCCGGACTACATTGAAAATTTACCGGTTGCGGCGAGGTGGACTCTTCAGAAGGGTCATGGAGAGGGGGCCACGTATCGGTCATTGCTTGATCGCATTACGTTTGATGACGTATGCTGGAGGCCGTACGAAGGGCACAGGGAGTTCCAGCCTTTCGAGGAGGTATTTTGGTATTCTGGCTGGATCATGTGCGGCGACCGTAGGGTGTACCGTCACCTGCCGGAGAGGGTATTGAGGCAGTACGGATACGTCCAGTCCGTACCTAGACCTCCGACGGATGTTCCAGCGCTGACACCGGCTGAGATTGTGCAGGCCTTCACGGACTTCCGCCCTCGCACGCTTAAGGCGGATGATTGGGGTGAGCAGGCAGGAGAGCAGCCATGGCGTATGGCAGAGGGCTATGTACGATGGTACACGCTTATGTCTCACCCTCAGATTTTGCCACTTCTTCCGGGAGATGTTCCGAGGCCTCCAAACGAGGAGCAGATCGTTGCAGAGCAGTGGGAGCGGTACGAGGCGAGAAGCTCCCCTGACACCTATGACATGGTTAGCGGCGCTGTTGCCCATGCTGATGAGTTTTTGGGTCAGGAGGTGATGAGCATGACCCCTCAGCAGTTGTATGCGGCCTTGCAGGATGTTAGGCAGCAGATCGCGCCGATCATTACCAGGAGGAGAGCCCAGAGACCGAGGAGGAGACACCAGCAGCACCAGCATGACCAGGACCAGCAGTAGGATTTTTAGGATTAGGACTGCTAGTATTTTTAGGATTTATTTTTAGGACTTTGGTGTATTTTCATGACATTTGGCCGTTTTGTTAGTACAGTACATTTGTTGTTACTTTGTTTGGATGACATTTTTTTATGACAATTGCTCGTTTCCGTATTATATTTTCAATTTCAGTTATGTATGTAATTTGATTTGACTAGCTTTATGGTTTGGCATCGAAACAATGTGTTTACAATGTGTAAAAACACATGTAACAGGTTCTGCCTTCAACAGGTTCTGCAAATTCTGGCTTCAGGATTACTCGGCAGTTAACTGCCGAGGAAAAGATGAAACCGGCGGTAGTTAACTGCCGAGGTTTTCCTCGGTACTAAACTGCCGAGGTTTTCCTCGGTACTAAACCACCGAAGTTTGTTTTTTGATTTTTTTTTTTGATTTATTTTGTTTACTTAGAATTTTATGTTATTTAAAATATTGCGATAGAGTGAATTCGAATAAATATTGCGATAGCGTGAATTCGAATAAATATTACAATAGCATGAATTCGTTCGAATAAATATTGCGATACAGGTTTCGTTACATTACATAAATGGGGCATTCCAACTACAACAACTGTCTTACCTCTGAAATGGGGTAAATTCAAACTTGCCAAACGGCGAGGACTCAAGCATTTCGCTCGCTATTCATGCTTTCCTTTGAAAAGAATAAATTTTTGTCAGGCTTGATTTAGATGAAGGTATTCAAGTGCCACCGAAATGAGGTCCATTCCTTGACACCTAATACCTTCATCTAAACCAGCCTAACAAGAATTTAATCTTTTCAAAGGAAAAACATGAATAGCGAGCGAAATGCTTGAGTCCTCGCTGTTTGGCAAGTTTGAATTACCCCATTTCAGAGGTGAGACAAATGTTGTAGTTTGAATGCACCTTACCCTAACTAAAGACGATCTTCTGGCGGAATCAAGTTGTTGATGATATCTTCAGTTGATCTCAGCAACGTCACCCGCATATCGATCCACTGGAACTTTGTGTGCTCCCAATACATGCTCGTCACGTTTTCGTCGTTCTTTAACTCCACCCAAGTGAATGATACGCTCCCCTCGTCGAGCTTTGGACGTTTATACAAAATATTTTGCACCCTCCTTGTGTCTCTGGGGTTGACTCCTTGGTAGAATTCATTCAGTTGATCCTTGAGACCTCTTAACGCTACATCAAGGCACCGAACCTTCAACCTATGAGTTTCTCCGCCGTTGAATGTTGCATGAACGTCGATCCATCCGGCCATTGTTTCAAATCTACACACATAGAAATTTAAAAGAATCAATGAAAAACTCATTCAAACATTGCAAATTATACATAGACTCTAAAAATCATAAAAATAACCCTAAAATGTAATTGTCTAAAAAAAAAAATTAACGTAAAATATAGCAAAATTATTCAAATTATATTTACTCTTAAAATAAATCATATAGTCTTACTAAAATAAAATTAAAAATATAAAACACCAAATAAAAAAATAATCCTAAAATTTTTAAATTATAACATAATCATCATGCAAACATTTTAACAAAATTAATCAACTAACATCTAATCTAAAAATGATTTATCACATGTAAATCTAATTAAAAACTAAAATAAAAAATTAATTTAAAACACCAAATTAAAATATAACCAATAAACTTTAAACTATAACATAAACATCATACAAACATTTTACTCTAAAAATGAATTATACTATGTAAATCTACTCAAAAACTAAAATAAAATAAATATACTCAAAAACTAAAAAATAAAAACATTTATAACAACTAAAATTTAAGTTAATAGCATTATAATTACTTACTTGTGATTTTGTTGAATAAATTTGGTTGGATTTGGTTGGGTTATTTAGAGAGATTTGTGAGAGAGATTTGAGACAAAAAATTTGAAGATGTGATGAATAATGGAGATGAGAAAGCTTCTGCCAGACTTGTAGCAGAAAACTTCGGCAGTTAGCTACCGAGGAATTCCTCGGCAGTTAACTGCAGCCGGATTTTTAATTCCTCAGCAGTTAACTGCCGAGGGGGCAAAAACGTATTTTACATGTGTGTCCCAGCCTTCTCTAATGTGTGAACAGCAATTTTCCATTATAATTGATTACATCAGTTAACTGCAAATGCTACATACATATTATTTCATAGTAATTCATTCATTCATTACTTTTCTAAAAGAAAAGTGTAATTCGTAACTTTTTTCTTAGTGTAATCTTCGATTACTGTGTCAAAAAATCTTTGATTTCTCTTTTATATTTTATTTAATTATCTCTTCTTTTTTTTTCTTTTGTTTTGATAAAGCTTTTTTTCCTTTCTTTTATATTTTATTTTTAGTGTAATCCTCTCTTTTATATTTTATATTTTAGTGTAAGCTTTTTTTTCCTTTCTTAGTGTAATCCTCTCTTTTATATTTTATATTTTATTGTAAGCTTTTTTCTCCTTTCTTTTTTCCTTTCTTTTATATTTTATTTAATTATCTCTTCTTTTTTATGTAATTCGTAACTTTTTTCTTTTCTAAATTTATATATTACTCTTCTAAACTTTTAGCAGTAAATAACAGAATTGACAAGTCAGTATGTGTTGATTCAATTGTTAAAAAAAAATTTCATACAACATAATTGCATAGGTTCGGCTCTCGCTACCGGTTATATTTGCAAAATTTTATCCAAGTGAATTTTGTCCAACTAAATTGGTGATGTTTGACCATAAAAAACAAATAAGCGA
This sequence comes from Medicago sativa, assembly GCF_051527215.1. Taxonomy (NCBI): domain Eukaryota; kingdom Viridiplantae; phylum Streptophyta; class Magnoliopsida; order Fabales; family Fabaceae; genus Medicago; species Medicago sativa. Next base: position 50,957,528 of record NC_140751.1, on the reverse strand, counting down.
ACTTTTCAAAAATTGCTTGAAACTAAAAGTCATATTATTTATCCATTAGTCTATCAACTTTTGAATTTAACAATGATTTTACTCATTGCCACAACAATTGTCGAACGGTCCTTTTAGGCTATGAAGGTTGTGAAAACTAGATTGTGTGTAATCAAATGAAGATGAATGGATGACTGATTCTCTTGTGGCTTATATTGAGAGACAGGTTAGACAATATTGATAATAGGTTTATTGTTCAACGATTTCGGAACATGTAATTGGGTAAATGACAATTGTAGAGTATATATACAATTGAGTTCGGTATAATTTTTTCTTTTACAATCATTACAATATAATTTTTCAATATAGATGATTTTTATAATATTATTTCAATTGATAATTAAAGTTCAAAAGTTTGAACCTGCTGACCCGGGATCCTGGCAACGCCACTGCTTGCCACTTTCATAAATTCTGCATAATATGAATCATTTTCCTAATACGATTCAGTATCTACAATAATACCTTAACATAATCAGTTAGCAAAGGAATTGAATTAAGATGAAGAACAGAAAAAGAGAAGGAAAATGAGAGAAAACTAGATGATTCTCGTATTCAATTTAACTCATAATGAGACACAATACATTTGTATACAGCACAAGTTGTGCATTATCTTCTTATTAACTCTAATTAATTTGAAACTGTCTAACTAATTAAAATTTCAGCTAACCAACTTAAAGTAGCTAGTTAATTGGAATCTGCCTGGATAACTTGCAGCAGAAGCAATAACTACCAACGAACTTCTGCACTACAATTCAACATTTGTCAACATCGATAAATCCAAACAATTCATTAGGCCATCAGCACTAATTGGTATTAGAAATCATAGATGAAAGGAATGAAGATTCATCTCGTAAGAAAAATAAGCTTCAGAGCTCAAAAATTCATTAGAGTTGATGTTTGATTAATTGATAAAAGATAGTTAATTCTGTACATAATTGTCCTATTTATAGAGACCATAGCACCAACTAATTGATACTAGCAGTATTAAGTATTAACACCATTCAACCCCAAAAAACAACACAAGCAGAAGAAGAAACTCTATCTGATATATAGAGAGACCAAATACATTATGTATTCAATGAACCTAAAAAGTAATTTTTTGCTTATAGATGTGACCGGAGAGAATATATTGTACGAGAGTTTCATCAAAAAGGTAACACCGTAAACAGTTAGGAACAAAAATATTTGTTTTGGAATTAAAAAATTATAAATTAGGAATGTGATACAAATGTTAAAGTTAAAAACTTCAAAATGTATTTGACCAACAAAAAGAATACTATACTTTTGTAGATTTAAATAAATGCATTCTAAATAATTCTATCATATTTAAGATTACTATTTTTAAAATACTCTCTAGTTAATGTTTTATGGCACAAAGTTTCAAATAAAATTGAATAAATACAAATAATATTTTAAGAAATATAATAGTTTTTTGGGGTAACCTAAGCCTTAGGAAAAAAGAATTACAAAGCAACTAGCCGTGGAGTATAAACTCTATCAACATTAACCGAAAACATTTGACTAATTTGACTCATACATGACTTAAACTTCAAGAATCCGCAATATACCACTTCATATTAGCTAGAGCGTCCACACATATATTAGCTTCACGATATGAATGACAAACTTTGACCTTCCAATCCTATGCAATCAAACTCTGAATTTTCTAAATAACCCACCACAATTTCTTGTTTTCTAACCTTTCAAATTATTCGAGATTATTTCAAAGTCAAATGAAAGAGTGGTTGAAGTGGAATATTGGAGGCGGTGTCCTTATAAGGGTATATGGTATGATCGATGGTACTTTTCCATGAATCCACATCTTAGGGTACATGATATAAAATGTGAAGACACCAAAAGTTGGGGTGATGCTGCAATGCATAGAAATTTATGTCATGAGGATACTGAAAAAGTTTTACAAATTCCTTTGTTAGATTCAATAAAAAAAAAATAGTTTTATTTTGGTGGGTAGATGCTAGAGGTTTGTTTGTAGTAAAACTCTCTTATGAACTAACCATCAATAACTTAATTAATAGCTCTAGCTTATGTACAACAAATGATTGGTCATTAGTTTGAAATTTAGAGACACCACCGATGGTAAAAAAATTCATATAGAGCTTATTAAGAAATTGTTCTTGTGATGAAAACTCTTTTGACATCTTTTTGTTATTTGTCCTATTGCTATAGATACTTGGAAATATCTCAAAATATTGGATTTAATAGAACCATATACTTTACATGCTGATACAATTGTTGATTTATTTTTTAAAGTTTTGAAAAAATATGTCTCAAGTGATACGTAGTATGTGGTGTAACACTTTATGGAGTTGTAAGAAAGTCAAAATATGAAATTGTGGGATTAAGTGGATGAAAATGTTATAACAATATATCATCCTTTTGCTTCCTTTCTCAATTAATGACAATGGGGAAATTTACAAGTTCAACTCCTCAACCAAGTGTGGCTTGTTGGAAGAAGCCTCCCTTTGGTATGTTGAGACGTAATGTGAATGCATATCTTTTATGCATAAAAAAAAAATGGCATTGACATGTGTATTAGAGATCATGAAAGAGGCTTTATCAAGGTCGAAATTACTTCTTTTCATTCATATCTTCAACTCAAGGAGGGGAGGATTTTGGTCTATTGTAAACTATCAAATGGATTGGTGAATTGAGGCTTAATAATGTTATATTTGAACTTGTTGCAAAGTAGTGGTTCACAACTTCAATAACTTTATGTCCGGATTTGTCTCCCTAAGGACTCATCATCATAGATTCTTTCCTCCATTTTTCATTTTTTTGTTCAAACTCGTTGGTTGAAATCTCTAAGAAGCAAGTCAATATACATGGTAGGCCATAAATTAGCTAGTGTGACTATATATACAACTAGTCTTCATGTATTTGATTTGTTACCAAATTGTATTGCTCCTATTTTGATTAGTAAAACGAGTTAAATTTGTTATTGTAAAAAAAGTGTTTTTTAGTAGTAATCAAAATTTGGGTGTTTTTATATGGAAAAAGAAACTGCTACATGTGAAATTTTGAAAATAATTTAATATCAAAGATAAAATAAAAAATATATACAAAGGGAGACACATAAAAAAGAGCAATGATAGGTTATACATTTATTTCATTACAACTTTGTTTTTCTCTCTTTTTATTTGTTAAAAACAATGGAGAGAAAAATAAAGAGAGATGATAACAACGTCATGTGAGTATGAAAGATAAAATTGTTCAAAAGTTGTCATAAAATGGGAGCTAAGATCCTCTCCATTTGATAAAATAAATGGAAGTACACAATTTGGAGAGAGATAGACACATAAAATAGATAGTGGGTCCCACCATTATTAATTATTTTTTACTTTTTTCAAATTTTGTGTCCATATCTCTTCAAATGGAGAAATGGAGATGATACAAAATGAAGAAGATCTTGACTCATAAAATGGTTGTACAAATATCATTTCTCCATCGAAAAACATTTGTATAAAATGATGAAATATCTCTCAGAGTTTAATTATATATTGGGTTAAATATGTTTTTGATCCCTATAAATATGTCAACTTTTTGTTTTAGTCCCTCTAAAAAATTTCTTCAACTTTTAGTCCCTAAAAAATTTCCATCTTCATTTTTGGTCCATCAATTAAAGTAAACCCATATGTAAAATTCATATTTTTGAATAAAATTTTGCATAAAAATTCATAATATTTTAAGAATCTCTCCCAAAAAAGTTAGATTTTTTAACAGAACATGATTTTAATATGAATTTTTAGATTTTTTACGGTTCAAAATTCATATTTAATTTATGTTTTGTTAAAAAAATCTAATTTTTTTAGGGAATTTTTTTACAATATTCTACGCATTTTTACACAATTTCATTAAAAAAAAATCCAAAAATTAACTTAAAAAAGGGAGTGATTGAAAATTTTATAAGGACTAAAAGTTGAAGGAAAAGTTTAGAGGGATTAAAACAAAGATTTGATATATTTATAGGGACCAAAAACATATTTAACCCTTATATATTTCTTATTCTTTTCGAAATGAAATATAAATAAAAAAATATAGATAAAAAATATTTAGACTAAATTTTTAATGTGATAAATATTTAGACTAAATTTTTAATGCGATACTAGTAGATATATTAACTTTTCAAGTAGATTATAATTTATAGACTAGGTTGATTTGACAAAATTTAATATATCTACTAGTATTACATTAAAAATTTAGTCTAAATATTTATAAACAAATTTTAATATTTTAGATTTATTCAATAAATGATGTATGTGGTCTATATTAAACAGCACATACATCGTTTATTGAATGAATTTAAAATGTCAAATTTTACTTATGATAGTGACAGAGAGTGTACTCCCTTATATCACAATTTTTTTTTGACAAAAACCAAATGATATTCATTCATTTAAATTGATAGAGTACATCACATCACGTACAAACATTGCGAAAAACGTAAAGGATGAAACTGCGAACAAACTCACAGCAGCCAATATAATAGCATTCAACGGCAAAATGCTTACAAATAATATGATAAAATCTAAGTCACCGAAATTCCCATGCTTTCAGATTTGCAACGTTGACACTCAAATCATTGATTGAACTTGTAATTGACTAATGTCGATCTTTCAATTCGAACTAAACGAACACGCGACAAGACGCAAAATCAAACGTCGCAAAAGACGACTAACAATACAGCGCCGTAATTAGACGACGAAATCACAAAAACACAAGGAAAAACTTTATATGTGAAAACCACTTATTTAGATTGAAAGAAAAAATAACCACTTATTTTGATTGACTGTTTGCAGCATGGGAGCGGATTACCCAAAAAATCCCTAGGAACAATGAAAAAAATGATATCTCGGTAACGAAGACAATAGTGGGCTGTATTGGCGAGATCCAACGGTGAACAGCTGTCCAAAAGAAAAACCGCCTGGAAGTCTGAGGACCTTTAGTACCGTACCTTACCCCCGAACCAGCAGCCTTTGCGCCAAGCAAGACCGCCTTGTCCTTTCTCCATTCCGCCTCCTTCTTAGCTTTGTTCCAATATAGTCTAAGGCAAAGCTAAAGTGGGTTCATATGCCTACTTTACCTACTTGACGAAAGGGAACGAACTGAGTTTCGTTTCCGGGTTTATGGATTGGATTCCGTCAACGTCACGACATAATAAAACAAAACAAAAAAGGAAGGAGTGGCGCTTTGGTTACCGACAAACGCTTCCTAGGAGACTTTCTCGAGTTTCCTAGATTGAAGTAGCCTTTATTTCGTTGCCCTACCAAACGAAAGAAGTCACTATCAAAAAGCTAGCCCTACTGAAGTACCAAAGGTGTGCTCCGCCCGGTGACTTAGAAAGAAATGGGTTTGCGCTTTGAAAAGATGTAGATGAGTGCTTTTAGATAAAAAAAAAAGAACTAAAACCGCCATCCTCAACGAATCAAAGAGAAAGAAAGTTTAGAGATAAGTTAAAGTTTCTCTAACTAAAAAGACTAGGGTCTGCTTCCCTTATATAACTATTATAAAAAGAATTTTACTTTTCGAATACATTGAATAAATAATGTATATATAGTCTACTCCCTCCGGTCCTTATTATAAGAAACAATTAACTTCTTTGGTTCATTGTGTAAGTGATGTATCTAGTCTATATTTCCAATAAGATACATTAATTATTCTATGAATCTAAAAAGTCAACTTTTTCTTATAATAAGGTCTGGAGGGAGTATATTATAATCAAATACATTAAATATTCAATGTATTTAAAAGGTCAACTTTTGTTTATAATAATTATGGGAGAATAATATACTCCCTTCGATCACATTTATAAGTAAAAAATAACTTTTTAAGTACATTGAATAACTAATGTATCCGGTCACATTTATGGGTTAGATACATTAATTATTGGATTTAGGTAAAAAAAATTGTTTTTTGTTTATAAATGTGATCGGAGGGAGTTCCATACTCCCTCTCTTATGAATTACTGCAATTTTATACTCCCTCCGGTCCTTATTATAAGAAAAAGTTGACTTTTTAGGTTCATTGTGTAAGTGATGTATCTAGTCTATATTTATAACAAGATACATTAATTATTCTATGAATTAAAAAAGTCAATTGTTTCTTATAATAAGGACCGGAGGGAGTACTAATCACTAAAAACAAGGTCACTACCGGAGGGATTACTAATCACTAAAAACAAGGTCACTACCAAGAAAAAATCACTAAAAGCAAGACAAAACAACGGACTCATTCCAATCCAACAAAACAACGGCCTCTTGGTTTTCTTTCCCCTTAACTCTTTATTTTCCTGCTTTTCAATTTTCTTTTCCATGGCGTCCTCATCTTCTGCAACAAAGAAACGCTCAATTGACAATGATGATGATGACGTGTCACCTTCTTCTCTTCATGTTTTCACCAAACGCAACCTGAAGAACAAGAATGAAAACAACAACAGCATCATTGAAACAAGAGAAGAAGAACTCATGGTTTCACCATCAACAGGTGAAAACCTAACACTCAGAGAAGCTGTTTTCATCAAATCTTCCATCAAACACTCAACACCACCACCACCCCATTTCTCTATTTCCACAAATTCATCATTACAAGTAAAGTACAATGGATGGAAAATCCCACAGACAGAATGGAACAACTGGGTCACAAAATTACAGCCAAAGTTTGAATCTTTATGGATCAAAACTGGAATCTTCAATGCAATCAAAGCTTCTACTTATGAAATCAAAAGAGATGATGACTTGATTCTTCAACTTGCTCATAGATGGTGTTCAAAGACCAACACTTTTGTGTTCCCTTGGGGAGAATCAACAATCACATTGGAAGATATAAAGGTTTGTTTTGGTTATTCTCTTTTGGGTGATTCTATTTCTACTCCTCTTGGGAACACTGAACAAGAAGAAGCTGAAGAAGAATTGATTGAAGCAAGAAGAATGTTTAACAAAACGAAAGCTAAAAAAGTTACTCAAAGTGCGTGGATGAAACATTTCATGGAGAATGAAAGTAAATTGGAGCATGAAGCTTTTTTGCTTTATTGGTTATCAAGGTTTGTTTTTCCTGAAGATTCTTATGATACTATTTCCACAACTGTTATCCCTATTGCAATACTTTTAGCTCATGGAAATAGGATAGCTCTTGGACCTGCTGTTTTAGCTGGTATTTATAGAGACTTAACTTTGCTTAATAGTGCCATTCAGAAGGGTGCCACAACACCCAGAGAGAATTTGAGAGTAACTATTTCGGCACCTTTTCAATTGGTTCAAGTTTGGGCTTTAGAGAGGTTTCGAGCATTGAAACCACGCCCTTGTGAAACAAGAGATGGTTTACCAAGAGTGGCTAGATGGGGTGGAGTAAAAGTGATGAAAAATAAAAACTTGAAACAGGACTTGGATTGTGCAGGATTTAGAAATGGATTTTTGTGGAAACCTTATGAGAATTCACCGTGCATTGATGTCTATAATGAAAAAGATTCGTTGAAATGTGATAATCCTTGCTTAGATGAATTTTCTCGATGTTTGAGGGTATGTGAGTTTGTTGGCATGGGATGCAAACAGAAGTACTTTCCGCATCGTGTCGCTATGCAATTTGGTTTGGATCAAGACATTCCTGGTAAGGTTTCTCTATGTAGGAAAGATCCTTGGATAAATTATAACAAGCCAGTCTCAATAGCGGATAAAAATTTGTTCATTCAGTTGTGTTCTAGACAGCCAAGTGTTACTTCTAGATACTATGATTGGTGGAAGCAATCAATATCTAGGGATGAAGGAGATAACAGTAGAATAAAAGTTGAAGAATCTTATGGCCTAACACCACCTGGTTTTACTTCAAAGTTTAAGAAAAGTCAAATGGAAGCTTCTGATAAAGAGGATTATGAACTATCAAGTTCTGATGACGAAGTAGTTGAAAATCGTAAGATTTTGACTAGTCCTGAATTTTGTGATTTTATATCATCAAATGTGGGTGATGAAGCAGGAATCAATAGTCCATTTTGTGATAGAGATGGTGAAAAAGAGGATAGTGTTGGTCCTTTTACAGTAGACATGCAATTTGAACTTGAAAACTTAGGATTTGAACTTGAAAACAGAATTCAGAATCTTGAAAGAGAGGTTGCTAAGCTTAAAGAAGCAAGATTTGGCCAAAAGGTTAAAAAAAAATGAGGCAAAGCCAAGGTATAGTTGTCCTGAACCTGGATCCTCCACTGCTGCAGTATGGTGTTGTTGTACTAAGTACTTGGATCCTGCAATACTTTTTTGGTGGCATTCATATTTCTAATTTTGTGTAATAGTTAGCAATTATTTGATTGCGAACACACTGTGTATGGTGGCCTGTGATAGTACCCCTTTTTTCTTATGCAGCCTCTTATAGTTGCTTTCAGTTGTAGTAATTAGTAGTCGGTGATTAATATGAAGATACTGAACTTGTGCTTATTTTGTGGATTATGGAAATATCAATATGAATTAAGTTACTGATTTTGTTGGGTTTATGTCTATCTTTTGATATTTTAACTTTTAAGTAGCAAATTTTGGATTGGTATTGATGAAGAACTTGTGCTTCAGAAAGTATTTCAATTTCTTATTAGATTTCAATTTCTTATTAGTGGATTAGCAGAATTTAATCACTAAATGAATTCGAAGACTAGTTCTTCTATAAAGATGATGAAAAACTGATGCTGACTTAAGCTGCGGTAGTTTGATCCAATTTTGAATCATGTGGATTCAAAAAGATTTTCATTTAAGTTTTAATTTAAACATTAGTGTTGGTTTTGATTTGCTAGTCTGTTTATGTTTTGGTTTCCTTATATTTGGTTGAGTCCCCATTGTTTGAGTCATGTTGGAAAGTTTTGGCCATAATGCTGTAATTGTTTGAGCCAAAGCCAAGACATAGCACTCCTGAACCCGGATCCTCTACTGCTGCTGTATGGTGCTGCTGTTGAACTTGGATCCATTTTCTGTTATAGAACCAACTTTATTTTTATTATTAAGATATAGTAGAGTCTATAAGGTTGAAGTTTTCTTATATTACAAATGTTCTTTCTAATGATATGCAATGAGTATTCTGTTTTGGTGGCTGTAGTTTTATTGATTAGTTATCACTTTTTACTATTTGCTTCTTCCTAGTATCTTGATTCCTTTCAAAATGAAAGGTACAATAATGAATAAAAATTGCTTCAAACTACGGTCATCAACAATCTGCTAAATAATACAAGTTTTAGAAGAAGAAAAAATGAATTCAACCAAAATTATTGGTACCCTGTGATAGTCCCTTTAATTCTGCCACTGATTTTCCTAACTTGTCTCGTGGGATAGGGGTCAGTTGCCAAAATCTCCCATATTCAAATGCTCACTATGTGGAATAGTCTCTCACTTGTGGTTAATGTATAAACTTTGTTTGATTTTTATAATGCTCACCATGAGGTCTGCACATAATCTGCAACAAAGAGTTAAGAATCAATTCAATAGTGAGATGATTGACTTTATCTAATAGCTCATCTTGTTACAAAACCCTCCTTGAATCTTGGATGGAAAACCCTCCTAATTTATATTCAGAACCAGGGTTGTCGATTGGTCAAAGCATCTGTTCCAATTAGTGATGCATTGAATCACTTGCATGAGCTTCTTCCCCAAACTGCTGAAGTTAGCAAGGTGTTGAGTGTTTTCCATGATGCTTTGAACTCCAATTAGCTCTGCCACTAATTTTCCTAACTTGTCTCTAATGTTCACCACGTGCAGCAGTCTTTCACTTGTGGTTAGTGTATAATCTTTGTTGTTTGAGTTGCATAATGCTCACCATGAGGGGGGGTGGTGTTCTAGGCTCTGGAGGATATTATTCCAGAGGATATTATTCAAGTTTTAGGGTTGATATTATATAATTTGAATGGTTTTTTTTTTATTTTTATAGAAAAAGTAGGATGCATTGAAAGAAGAGCGTTTGGAAATGAAGATATAACCATTTTGGATTTTATAATCCAAATACTCTTCGAATTATAAATTCGAACGAAGACAAAATTTTCAAAACGGAAGGTGCGAGAGAAGCTAGTAGGTTGAAAAAATAATAATTAATGTATCTAGTAATTCGTATATGGTCTTATATTTACTATGTTTATAATGAGGGATTGATGGAGTACTCTCCGCGACCCTTTTTTATAGAGTTGTGTTATTTGAACAACTATTTGATAGACAACTTTTTTGACAACCATGATTTTACAAAGGAAAAGGGGTATGTGCACAAAAATCAAAGCAAGAGAGAGAGAAACTAAAAACATAATGTGAGTATGAGAGAGAAAATTGTCACAAAAGTTGTCAAAAAGTGGTTTTACAAATATCATTTCTCTTCTTTATAAGAACATATAAATTATAAATATTATGAAAAATCGTTAAATTGATCAATTTGTCTGAAATATGTATGATTATTTTTTTATAACAAATATGAATGATTATTACTAATTACCTTTGTTTATAAATGGATTTTACTAACTTTTCTTGTTTCAAGACAAATTAATACACCCCCGTCCCTAATTGTAAGACTATTTCCAAAACAAAAAAAAACATCACTAAATATAAGACTATCAACAAATTTTTAGATGCATTTATTACATTTTTTAATTATACCCGTTATTAATACTAATCAAGGTTTTGCAACTCGAGAGTTTACCTCAACTAATATAATATGGTAAATAAGCCAATAATGCAAAATATGACTTAATTACAAAGACAAGTTATACCAAACTAATAAAATGTTATGCTCAACTTTGCATCAAAATACAAATATTAATGCACAAAATCATAAGTTTCATAAGTCTCTAGATCTAAGCCATCCATAAAACCATCCAAAAAAGAAGTGTCGCGCATTCATAGCATTGTGTGATATTGGGTTGTACTTTAAAAATGAATTTAATTTTAATTGAAAACCGGCCCAAAAAAAAACTGTTTTTTAAAAGGTAAACTCGCAAACTCGTACGAGTTTACCCGATTTTACCGATATTAAGCCGTGTTAACTCGGTCAACTATTTGATTTTACCAAAAGAATGAGTTTACGTCTGAGTTTACACGATTTGTTTTAACAGTCGATTTGTGAAACATTAATACTAACAATTGTCTTGTAATATGAACCAAACGAACACTGCAACAAGACGCGAAATCAAACCACGCCACACAAGACGACAAACAACACAACGCCACACTTAGACGACGAAATCACAAAAAATCACGAAAGAAAAAACTTGATAGGTGTGAGAATCACTTATTTATATCCAAATAAAAGGAGGAAAAAGATGCAGAATAGTGATTTTAGGTAGGGATGGGAATAGGCCAAGCCGGCCTACGGCCTAGCCTACGATAGGTCAGGCCAGACCAGACTTTGTTCTTAAATAGAGAAGGCCTAGGCGTTTATAGAAGCCTATTTAGCTTAAAGGGTCAGGCCACATGCCATTCATAAAGCTTCTTAGACCTATTAGGTCGGCCTATTTAAGTAAACATGAATAATATTTTCTATTATTATATTATATTTTGTACTTTGAATTAAAATAAAAATTTGTTAACTTTTTCAGTAATTTAAGGTTATTAGTATACATTAATTTTTTGCTTATTTAAATGTATTATAAATTGGAATTGAAATATGATACAATATATAGTCAAATTCCCAAAAGACTCGTGTTGATTATCAAAAGAGAGTTTAATCTAATTGATATATTAGTTCGCTAGTCAATTTAAACTTAGATCATATTGCTTATTTAAAGATGTTCATATGAAATAGACTTTTAAACAGACTAACAGGCCGTATCAGACTTTCAGAAGGTCAGACTCAGGCTCAAAAAGTAAGCCTAAGACATGCCGCAGGCCAGGCTTAGGCCTTCACAAAATTTGGCAGGCCAGCCTAGTTCGGCCTTGCCTATTCCCACCCCTAATTTTAGGTCAAAAAAAATGACTTAAAACAACCCTTACTCGATAAGTGATAGAGACTGAGAACTTAGAGAGAAGTTGAAGTTTTTCGTACTAAAAAACTAAGGCCGACTATCATAGTGACATTTTTGTTATGTAAATTATCATTTATGGTGTATCTTTTTTAATATTTGTAAGTATTAAATTTTAAATAATTGTTATATTTTTGCTAGATATATGCAGTAAATTATAAACATAAATTTTATACAAATTAATTCTTTCAAAAAAAAATTTATACAAATTAAATATGTTTGATAAAATATTAAAATTTAATTACGTATCTAGTTTAGAGGATAAAATAAAAAAAAAATTATAATCATCGACATGTGAACATATTTTTTCTTCTTTTAAAATGGGACATGTGAACATATTTAAAATTTACTATATATATAAATAGTAAGTTATAAACATAAATTTTATACTAATTAATATGTTCGATAAAATCTTTAAAAAAAATATATGTTCGATAAAAAAATAGGATTTGATTACATACCTAATTTAGAGGATAAAATCAAAAAAATTATAATCATTGACATGTGAACATATTTATAATTTACTAAATATATGCAGTAATTTATAAACATACATTTTATACCAATTAAATATATTCAATGAAAAAAAAATTAGGATTTGATTACATACCTAATTTATAGGATAAAATCAATAAAATTAAAATCATCGACATGTGAACGTATTTATAATTTTTATTTATAATGTCAATTTCTATTTTAAATATTTTTTTTTAGAGAATATACTAACGAAAATACTTTCTCCGGTATGATTTATAAGAGAAAGTTGAATCTACAAAAATTGATGAATTTAGATTGAATTGTTAACCAAATACATCAATTTTTATTGATCAAAATTTCTCTTATAAATAGTATTAGAGGGAGTATTATATGTGATATCATCCCAAGTACACTTGATCGAATAGAGAGTGGAGCAATTCTTGTGTGGACCTAAAGATTTAGACCCATGATTTGGTCACACACTCATAAAATTGCATATCATATAATTAATTAAAAACCATTCATTATTTAACTATTAAATTGTCTTACTTTTCTCTTTTTTGTGAGTGTGACCAAATGGCAATTTGTTGGTCCCATGACCATTAAGAATTTTCCTAGAGAGTGAGTACTAGTGTAGTGTGCAAATGCATATTTATAATGTTTATTCTTTGTTTATTTTTTTTTTTTTGAAAAGTGTGTAAGATAGTTGAGTTACAGTAACTCTCCCTGTCTCTCTGTCATCCCAAGTAAACCCCACCCTTAAGCCAGAAGTGTCTACGTTCCTTCTTTCATTTCACTAAAAAAAACCAATTTTTTTTCTGTCATTTTCCGAAAATGGATGAAAACATCAACATCATAGAAGCTAGACAGGAACTCATGGTTTCACCATCATCAGGTGAAAACCAAACTGTCAGAACTGCCTATTTCCTTAAACCATGCATCAAACAACACTCTTATTCTCTTCCACCCCCTTTCTCTATTTCCTCTCAAAACACCACAAATTTGCCTTTAGAAGTAAAGTACAATGGATGGAGAACTCCACAAGAAGAATGGAAGAAATGGGTCAACAAACTAAGACCAAGGTTTGAATTTTTATGGATCAAAACTGGGATAGACCATGCAATCAAAGCTTCTACTTACGAAATCAAAAGGGATGATGATTTGATCCTTCAACTTGCTGATAGATGGTGTTCCAAGTCCAACACTTTTGTGTTCCCTTGGGGAGAATCAACAATTACATTGGAAGACACAAAGGTTTGTCTTGGTTATTCACTTTTGGGTGATTCTATTTCAACCCCTCTTGTGAACAGTGAGCAAGAAGAAGCAGAAGAAGAATTGATTGAAGCAAGGAGAATGTTTAATAAATCTAAAGCAAGAAAAGTTGCTCAGAGGCCATGGATGATGCATTTCATGGAGACTGAAAGCAAAGTGGAGCATGAAGCATTTTTGGTTTATTGGTTATCAAGGTTTGTATTTCCTTCAGATTCTTATGATACCATTTCCAAAGCTGTTTTTCCTATTGCAATACGTTTAGCTCATGGAAATAAGATAGCTCTAGCACCTGCTGTTTTAGCTAGTATTTATAGAGACTTAACTTTGCTTAATAGCACCATTAATGAAAATGGCATAGCAACCATTAAGAGTTTTAGAGAAACTATTTGGGCCCCTTTTCAATTGGTTCAAATTTGGGCTTTAGAGAGATTTCAGGCATTGAAGCCACGCCCTTATGGAAAAGGGCATCACGGTTTACCAAGGGTGGCTAGATGGGGTGGAATAGAAATGATGAAAACTAAAATCTTGAAAAAGATCATGGATTGTGCAGGTTTTGGAGATGGATTTTTGTGGCAACCATATGAGAATTCACCATGCATTGAGGTCTATAATGAAAAGGATATGTGGAGATGTGGTAATCCTTGTTTAGATAAAGAGTTAGAGTCGTTTTCTCGATGTTTGAGGGTTTGTGAGTTGGTTGGTATGGGATGTAAAGAGAAGTACTTCCCTCATCGTGTCGCAATGCAATTTGGTATGGATCAAGATATTCCTGGTGAGGTTTTTCTTTGTAAGAAGGATCCTTGGATGATTTATGACGAGCCAATCCCAATAGATATAGATTTGCTCATTCAATTGTGTTCTAGACAACCAAATGTTACTTCTAGATACTATGATTGGTGGCAGCAATCGAAATCAAGTGAGGAAGGAGATAATAATAGAATCAAGGTTGAAAAATCTGATGGCCTAACTCCACCTGGTTTTACTTCAAAGTTTGAGAATTATCGAAGGGAAGCTTCTGATGAAGAGGATCACGTAGTTTATGAACTATCAAGTTCTGATGATGAAGTAGTTGGAAATGGTAAGGCTTTGTGTGGTCCTGAGTTTGGTGATTTTACATCATCAGATGTGCTTGATGAAGATGAAATCAAGAGTCTATTTTGTGATAGAAATGGTGAGGAAGAGGAAAGTGTTGGTCCTTTAATATTAGACATTGCATTTGATGTTGAAAACAGGATCCAGAAACTCGAAAGAGAGGTTGCTAAGCTCAAACAAGCAAGATTTGGCTCTAAGGTTGAAATTGCTGGAGCCAAAGCTAAGCCATAGTACCTAATTATGTGTAATAGTTTATATCAGTTTGTTGCTAGTAGTCCCCTTTCAATTGGTAGTAATTAATATAAACTGGTACCGAACTTGGGAGGAAATATCAAAGTGAATTAGGCTACTGATTTTGTTGCGCTTATCACTTTATCTACTGATTCAAATATTTTATGTATGGCAAATTATGGATTCCTTTTAATGAAGATCTTGTGCATTAGAAAGTATTTCAATTATGTGGATATAATCCTTAACATCTTTATTTTTATCTAAAATAGATATTTTGATTATTTTGGACCTCAATTTATTTTGGTTATCATGATGGATTAACTTATGAAAGTAACATATTTCACATTTAGTAGTTCCTTGATGATATTGCAGATTTAATGGACGAAACTGTTAAGATGCATGATTTATACTTTTGTTTCTAACATCTATCAGTTTATGTTTGATAACAATAATTTTCCCTTGGTGGCTAAATTATTTGCTGCCTATATCTTTTAAACAGATGATGAACAAAGCTATATCATATGATTTTAGCCATTCCTCTTCAGTTGTATACAATGTTATCATTAAGAGCCAACCAAAAATCCGCCATATAAACAAGGCATTGTGGCCTAAGGTGGACTATGGTGGCACAAACTTGTCATGCCATACAGCTATGGCAGAAATTTGACAACACTGATTGTGTATGTCTAAAGAAATAAGAACCTTATGGTTTCTTATACACATTTTCTCTTTATTAATTAGGTGGGACTTCGGGAGATATTATTTAGCGAGGTGCTAATCACGAAACTTTCCAACATTGTTTCTTATTCTTGGTGAAGAAACATATATTTGTTCATAAGTTTGGATGCAAATACATCCTAATTTACTAAATGGAATCTGGTCTTAATAAAGATTCTTGAGAATTATATTAGTAGCCATTAGAATAGAGCTAGGGACACTCATGTTCTAGCAAGAATGTTTACAACACTTGCAATAATATCCTTCAAACTACTTATTGTAGCTCTAACTATGGACTGTAACACAGCATCACCGGTTCTTTAAGCTCAGATTAGTGCAGGTTTTAGAATAACAAACAATGAATTCAGGGAAAATTATTGGCACCCCACATCTGCATGCTTACAATTTTGGATTTGGTATTTTTCTCACAACACTTGTAGTAGACTATTAGTAGCCTTCAAACTTTATCAGACAAAATATGGTATCAAATTTTCAAATGGTTGGGTGTGGTAATAGTGCTTTCAGGAAACAGTGCTGCTATATGCAGCAAAATAATTTATCACTTATAACGACTGTCTCACGAAGCCCTTAATGAGTAATTGTGCCAAAACAGTTTTAATTATTTAATTCCGTAATTGACGGCAATCATGATGAGCATAGCTTCGATGATCGATCCGGTGATTTCGACTGCACCGGAGACGGCTGAACTGTAGTAGAGGGATTATGTGGTGGTGGCCTTGGAGGTGTTTCTGTTAAACACCGAGTTTCCTGACAAACTTGCGCTTTAGATTTATTACTTTCATCAAACATTGTTTGATCTCTGTCAGTGGACTCAACTCTATCAATCTTTTGTTCTTGAAATTGAGCTTCAGATTTGTTTTCTTTATCACTTGAAGTCCTTGTAATTGAATAATCTTGAGACACTTCTTCCTCCTTGTGACTTTCATATGTAGTTGTATCCCAATTTTGGCCTGGTTTTTCTGTTACCTTGGCACGAGCCTTCTTTTGTGCTTCTCTTTCTTTCAAATCAGCATCGGGTGTTATGTAATCCAGGAGTAATTTCAATGTAGTATAATTTAATAGTTAAGAGTTTTTCCATTTAAAGCTCAATGCAGCGTAATATCAATGTTGTGTAATTTCAGAATTTTTTCATTCAACCAAAGCTTACAATAAACCTTTATCTCACCAAATTAATGAGGAAATGTTTGCTCTCAATTTGTTTTACTAATAATAATAATAATGATTTCTTGTGGTGTACTCATGAATGTATTGTGTACACATTTGACCTTTTGCAGTTTTAGATGATAATTATGAGTCAATAATATTCGACAACAAACAATAACAATGATGAACAATGACAAGTTTGATCAGAATAATTTGTGTAGAAATCCCACGGTTAGTGTAAAATGATTGTGAAAACTAGAAAGACCTTAGAAAGATATGGTTATGAGACATTAGAAAGACCTTCAAATTGTGAAAATTTTATACAATACATTCATTAGGAAATTCAAGAATCCAAAAACCAAACATGGTTCAAAGGCTACTAGAATTTAAACAGCTTTACTTCAGCTTCAAAATCTATAATATTCATTCAAACTTCAACATTCAACAAAAGGTGCATATGCAAATCATGAATATCGATTCAAACTTCAATAGAAACAAGTTTTTACTTTTTATGCTTTTTGTGTGTTTAGGATTAGAGATGATTTTTTGATTTTTAATTGTTTGTGAAAGAATCACCTGACCAGTTTATTTACATCCAAGTTTTTATTTTAAATACCAACTCTAACCAACTTGCCCAATAGAAATAAGACACATCAATTGAGAATGCCACGTCAACACCACTTCGTCAACTTTTGGTCAAAATCTGAATACGGGGTTATGAGATACCAAATGAGGTAAACTGGTCAAAATCGTTTGTTTTATATTAGATGGACAAAATCATGTCCTCATGAGCTTAACTCAGTTGGTGAGGACAATGCATAAAATATGCAAAGTTCGGGTTCAAACCCCGACCACCACAAAAAAGATGGACAAAATCATAGAATTGAAAAACTAATGGGGCTAAAACTACAATTACGAGGTCCTTTAAGTTTAACGTTCATATAAGATTAGTCCTTTTAGGTTTTTTTTTATTTAAAATTTGTCTTTTATATCCGTAAAAGTGAATAAGATAATCCTTTAATTTGTTTTTGTAACAAATTGATCCGTTATTTTGTCAACAAATTGATCTTTTTATTTTCATCCAATTTTGTTTAAAATGATTCCAAAATGATTTACATTGAAGTGAAAGGTCCAAAAAAATGTTTATGACATTAAACATGATTACTTATATACATTATCTTCTTATTCTTTCACAATCCAATCCTAATTTTATCTATAAATATGTCTTCAATTACATTAAAAATCAAGTAATCTATTGATTTTGTTTTAAAATAAGACCGAATAATACTCTTACAAATTCTAGGTTTTAAGAGTAGTAAACTTGAACCTATTAACTTAACAAGAAACGTCTATTTAAATACTTTTAAACGGAGCTAGAAGGACTAAGTGCACAATTTTAATAACATAAATACAATTTAAAAACTAAAAAACTTAAAAACTAATTTGATACAAATATTAAATTTAAAGACTCCAAAATGTATTTGACCTTTAGCTTATATTTAAGTCTTAAAAATAAAAAAAGGTTATTGAAGTTATCATTTGTTCCTCGAAAGATATTCTGGATTTTTTCTAACAAAATAATTATAAAAAAAAAAAAGAGAAATAAAGGACATATATAACAAAATTGCAGCCTAACATTCAAATAAATGCCCCTGGATTCATAAATTACAATTAGATGAAAAGGGTAATTTGGGGTTTCTACACATATTCACCATCATTACAGTACATGAATGCTTTTGTGAATTTGCCTAAAATATGCTACGAGTACAAAATACTTTTCCTCCAAAATTTCCAAACTTGGAAAAAATAGCTCATCCTTGTTACTTTAGCTTCAACCTCATCACTGTTTCTCTGTAAAGATTTTAACTTTTTTGAAGAATAGTTTCATACATACCAATGATGAATGCCATCTTTGAGGTGAGGAAAGATTTCATGGTTTCAACTGCTGTTGGTCATAGTGACCCAACACTAAGAACAGCCCATTTTCTTAAACCCATTGCAAACTCCATTGATGAACCACCTTTTAGTTTTAACTCATTTTCATCATCTTCTTCTGTTTTTGACCCAAATGAGTGGCCTTTGAAATTTCATTTCAGTGGGTGGCGTCCACAACAAGAGAGATGGGTCTATTGGGTTGATCAGCTTCAACCAAAGTATGAATCTGTGTGGAAGAAAGTTGGAATCTTTAATGCTATTATGAGCACCAAGTGTCACATACTCAAAAATCAAAACTTGCTATTTGGGGTTGTTGACAAATGGTGTTGTGAAACAAATACCTTTGTTTTTCCATTTGGTGAGGCAACTATCACTTTGGAGGATGTTATGGTTTTGGGGGGTTACCCTGTCATTGGTGATCCTATTTTCACCAAACTTCAAGACCAAGAAATGAGAGAGGTGGAAAAGAAGCTCATCATTGCAAGACAGAAACCTTGGCAGACTAGTCAAGCTAAGGCTACCACATCAAAATGGATGGATATTTTCATTGATAAAGGTAATGAAATTGAACATGAAGCATTCCTTGCTACTTGGTTATCAATTTTTGTTTTTCCGCATAATAATTTGTTGAAAAGTTCTTTGTTTTCTATTGCTATTCATCTTGCTAGAGGAAATCCTATTGCTTTGGCACCCGCTGTTTTAGCTAGCTTATATAAGGATTTAAGTGTGTTTAAGAAAACAATTGTTGATTTGTCAAAATTATCTGTTGGTCGTGATAGATATCCCTTAGAGGTTACTCTTGAAT
Source organism: Medicago sativa (assembly GCF_051527215.1). NCBI lineage: Eukaryota > Viridiplantae > Streptophyta > Magnoliopsida > Fabales > Fabaceae > Medicago > Medicago sativa. The sequence goes on along the minus strand of NC_140751.1, from coordinate 50,937,816 downwards.
CACCCTTTTACTTGGTTCAAATTTGGGTTTGGGAGAGGTTCAAAAATTTACAACCACAACCCATGTTGATAAACCATGGAGACCCTTTTTTGTTTAGGTGGCATAAAGTTCAGGCCTTGGAAATTGACAATGTTAAGTTGGCATTAGACTCAACTATCAATGATTTTCTTTGGCGTCCATATGTTCGATATGCTGATAAGTGTGAGCTGTTTTATCCAAATGATGAAACTCTTGTACCATTTAACAAAGATTTGGTGGATAAACAAATGCTCTCATTTGTTATATGCTTGAGAGTTTCTGAGCTTGTTGGATTTGACTCTATAGAGCAGTATCTGCCACATAGAGTTGCTATGCAATTTGGAATGGACCAAGATGTTCCAAGTAATGTGCCTAGGTTCAATGAGACTAAATTCATTGCTTGGAAAAACTATTGTAGGCTTATATCTGATAAAAATTTGTATTTTCCACCAAGATATTTTGAAGCAGCTGTAAGCACACGATATGCAAAGTGGTGGAAGCAACTGTTATTGGGTCGTGGCGATTTTGTTAAGAACGTTGTGAAGCGGAAGAGAAGTGCAATTTCAAGGAGACATAGATCTCATGTAGGACAATCTAACAGAAGTTGTATTGATCTTAATGTTCCACCTGGATTTCCTCCCAATCTTGTTGATGCTCTTGTTTTTGGAAAATTTTGTGATGATGTTCCTGCTGAAAATTCTGCTCATGATTGTGTGGAAGCTGAAGGAAATATTGATGCTCCGGCCGTATCTTTTGAGGACTGTAAGCCTGTGTTGAAATCTAAGCATTTAACCAACCATTGTTCTTCATCCTCTTTAGAAGATTTTGAACTTTCAATGGGGAGTTTTGAAGAAGATTATGAAGATGCAAATGGGAGCGAAGAAGCAAGAATGTCTAGTGACAGTTTCTGTTTATCTGAGACTCCAGGTGAAATCCAAAGCTTCAAAAGGTTTTCTATCAGAAAAAAAGTCCATTCGTCGAGCAAGGAAAAGGTTGTGCGGCAAGACCTTCAGTTTCACTCTGATATGGCTGCTCAAGCAGAAGCTAAAGAAACGGTTGAAGAAAAAGAAAAAGAAAGAGAAGATGAACTTATGGTTTTGTTAAAAGAGCAATACTTGAAGAATCAAGAGGAATTCGTGCATCTGGCAAGACAGCAAGAGGAGATGTTACAGGTAATGGCTTTGTGGGAGAAGAGGGATGAAGAGTTGAGACAACTCCTTACTAGTGTTCTAAGGAATCAGCTGCCACCATCATCGTCTTCTTGAGACTCTATTTTGCTTTTAATCTCTTTCAAAATCATGACAGTGATACTCTCTTCATATTCCCCATTTATGGAAAGAGTAATACTAGTTTAGATAAGTTATGATATATGTTTTTATTATCTGCTATGCTTGTGTTATTTATCTTTAATTACTTAATGATGGAGAAAGAAGTACTAGTTTTTTATGAGTTATGATATATTAATATGTTTTATGATCTGCTATGCTTGTGTTACTTACCTTTAGTAGTATTGGCATGATAATACATATTTTGCTATGTTTGTACACACACATAGAGAGAGAGAGAGAGAGAGAGAGAGAGAATAGACATTGGGTCACAATGATTTTGTAAACAATATTGTGCGTCGGAAAATATATGTCAGTTTCATGCAGAAAAATTGAATAGAAGTGGTATTGATGTTGGTGTTCCACATGGATTTCCTCCCAATCTTGTTGGCACTCTTATTTTTGGAATTTTTTTTTTATGATGGTTCAAAAACAAAAACTATGAAGGCTGATGATTTTAAAGCCGATGTTCCTTGTTAAAATTATTTTCATGATAGTCTGATAGCTGATGAAAGTATCGATGCTGATGCTCCTTCAAGTCTTCGTTCAAAACATATCGCTCTTGTTCCTTCCATAGCTGTTGAGGATTGTTCAGCCTCTTCAGCAGATTATGAAAAGATGTTACCACTGAAAAGGCCAATTTCAAAAGATAACATTGAATTTTCAATAAGGGATTTGGAGGATGGGTTTAAAGATGCTATAGAGCAAGGATATGTACTGGTAGAGTCTCTTCGTCCAGTCCTGAATTTGGTGATTTCATATGATCAAATGTTGGTGGTGAAATAACTAGATGTGGGAATGAATATGAAATCAAAAGTTCATTTTGTGATAGAAATGACGCCATCAACGGGGAAGGTGTTAGCCCTTTTACATTAGATATGGCATTTGATCTTGAAGAGAGGGTTAAGAGACTTGAAAGAGTATTTTCTTCTAAGCTTAAAGAAGCAAGATTTTGCCAAAAGGTTGAAATTGATTATTTATTCAAGCAATTCTTGAAATTTGGAACTATTGAATTTCCTATTGCATATTTACGTTTTTTGCCACAGAAAATTATGAGAGGTAACAAAGTGTGTAGTTTCTTGAAGGAAAAGTTTGTGGGATCTCAATAAGCAAAAATAAAAAGTTAAATTTTACTTTCTTATGAAGTACTAGTAATCAGAGATTGTTAAAATTAAGAACTATTATTTAATCCGTCTATAATATGCTGATGAAATCCACAAGTGTCAGAATACATTATACGAATATCTTAAAGAAATATTAAAGTAAGCTTATACCAAATAAGGAAAAAACGAAATGAAGTACTAGTAATCAGAGATTGTTAAAATTAAGAACTATTATTTAATCCGTCTATAATATGCTGATGAAATCCACAAGTGTCAGAATACATTATACGAATATCTTAAAGAAATATTAAAGTAAGCTTATACCAAATAAGGAAAAAACGAAGTAAGCTTATGAAACATTAATATCATACACATGAAATAAGGAGTGATAAGATAGTTTTCTGATTGACTCAAGAAAAGAAAGATAGGTTGGTGGTTAGAAAGGAATTGAAGCAAGACATGTGAACGGAATGTGACATAGAAGCAAACTGGTTTGTTAAAGCTGTTGGTAGGCAGCTCGGAAATAGCGAAAACACACTGTTTTGGAAGGATTTATGATTGGGGGAATCATCCTCTATGTCAAAGGTTCCTGCATTTGTTCAGTTTAGCATCAGACAGCGACATAACGGTTAGTACAGAAAGTTACACAGTCGGCTTGCCTGCAGAATCGGATCTGGGTCGGGTGTGGAAGCCTGAAACGAAAACTTGCGAGTTGCAGAGTTGTTGACACAGTTGACAGCAGTGCAGTTGCGTGGTGTTGACATCAACAGTGGATATTTCCTTCATATCAATTTTTTTTAATATTAAAGCGTGATATGTGAATTTATATTGATCACTATTGGATCTTCATTTTTCTGCCATAACTTTCGTACCTTATAAGTTATTTCTTTGTTTAGTTGAATGGCTCTCACTAAATCGAGTCGGCTAGAATATAAATATTTCGCTGCTTTGAGGCAGTTATGCAGATCATGGCAATATTGAAGTCAATGGTTATTTTGATTTTGAGATACGAAGAGTATAATCTAGAGTATCATATCATCACCTGTTCTCAATACGAGTAATCCTTACAATGTGGAAGTTACCAGAAAGATACTACATGAACTTGTTCTATGAAATCACCCCCTAAGTTCACCACTATCTGTCAAAAAATCAACAAAAACATAACAACTTGAAAGGTCCATGGCAGTAGATCCTCACTCCATGACAGTACCCTTGCCACTTTCACAAGTTATGTATAATCCGAATAACTTCCCTAATACAATTCAATGCCTTAATAATACCTTAACATAATCTTAGTCATCACAAGTAAATCCAATTAATGCCTTAGACCAGCAGCACATATTGGAAAGCAAGAAAAATAAATCAGTAGTATAAATGTGAGTCCTTCAAAGATGATCCAGGTCCTTTCATGTTTTGGACAACTATTATATTTATTACATCACTGAAACATGATAGATCGAACAAAATATAAACAATTTATATGTTAATTCTATGATGTACAAGTAAAGGATAATGCTTCATGTCGCGACATAATCTCTCACGAGATCATCCCGACACACACGTGTATTTGTTGTGGGACCTCTTTTTTACCATGAACCACCCATGTATTCAATTCAATTCAAGATCTATGAAGCCCCATACTTCAAAATGGTTGACGTATCGTATCCCCTGCATATCCTGCACCGATACCTGCCTGATACTTTCTGATATGTATTAGGAGAGTATCCGAAGATTAAATTTTTTTTTATTAAAATAATTATCTGATACGTATCAGGAGAGTATCTGATAATTATCCTACACCGATACCATCCCCAATATTTCCTAATTAATGTTAACAAAAATAACTTAACTCTTGAGTACTGATGTGTTATTGTTTGGATACAATGCTTCTTTTTTGGATCGATATAGTATAACACTAACAATGTTCCTTTTGGATATAGTATAACACTGATGGTGCTCTTTTTAGGATGTATTGTGTATGTAATTGACTAATCATCACTCTCTTAATCATCAATATTATTTTTATTTATGTTGATGTGCTACGAGCCTATGAATAGTTTCTTTTGTTTGTTAATATATTTGCATATTAAAAAAATAGTTATAATCATATTGTATATTTAATTATATATTTTTTTATTAACGTATCACATCGTATCGTATCTTAATTTTTGAAATTTTTTCGTATCGACGTATCGATGCAGTATCGTATCCGTATCGTATCTCGTATCTAGAGCTGTCAATTTGGTATGGCTTGGAATTTTCAGCCCCAGCCCACATGTAAAGGGGGTTTAAAAAGAACAACAGAAAATTGGCCCCCTTTTACATAGGCCACAATAGTGTTAAGCCCTAAAAAATATACATCAGCCCACAAGGCCCACAAGCCCCTTCTTTTTTCAGTTTTTTTTTTTTGGAAAATGCTGTTCGGTCAACAACAAAGGTCAACGCCGGAGCTCCGGCTGACCGCGGTGGTTCCGGCGGCGGAGCTCCGGCGACCCACGGTGGTGGTCGGTGCGGTGGTTGCCGGAGCTCCGGCGGTGGTTGATTTTTAAATTAATAAAAAAAAATAAAATCTGTATATATATTATTTGTTTTTTTATAAATATTTTTATCATAGTAGTTTTTTTTTTTTTTTGCAAAGATAAAGTTTATAGTTAATGGGCCTTGAAGCCTTTGTCACTAAGCCCACAAAAAAAATTAATTTTAGTGGGCTGGGGCCAAACAAATTTATTTTAAGAAGGGGGCCAACAAAAATGGGGCTTAATGTGGGCTTTTTAAGTGGGGCTTTGCATTTTGGGGCTCTATTGACACCTCTACTCGTATCTGGGCTTTACAGTTCAAAATCCAACGGCTTCAACGCTTTCGTGAATGGTTCGTGAGTTGTGTTTTCGCTGAAAATAGCAATGCCCACAAGTAAAATAATGTTGTACCATATGCATAAATTTTATACCACTATTAGATCAATAAATCCCGCCATATTTTGCTTAATCAAGAGTGAGCCTTATTGAAAAAAAATAATTTGTGTATCATACAACAACAACTTGGTGGCATTTAGCATACACACAACACAAATTTGTGCACATGTACAAAGTTGCTTTTTCAATGCACAAGTTTTTTGTACACCATTGGATCAATGAGGAGTGCTGATTTTATCATGGTCTAGTTGTACTATATTTTTTTCATTCTTTTTCATGTTGTCTTCAACCATCATGAGTAATATTTTTTTCATATCTTAGAATTTTACATTCATACACCACTGATAAAATCCCAACATGACATTTACATGTTATTCATGACTTAGATTATGCTGTTGCCTCTAATAAATCGAATTTGAGGATATCCATGAGATAACCATGCTGCTGCCTTCGATAAACAAAGTTGGATTTGTTACAGTAGCGGATTTTAGTTAATTCCAGAAAAATTATACAACTAGCTCATCAAACAACCTTGTAACTAAGTCTCCCATTTGGGTGTAAAGTTATTTCTAATCCATTTTCATAAAAATCTTTTTTTGAGGGACACCAATTTTCATTAGATCTCATATCAGTATAAAAACAGTAAGTGGATTTTAACAGTGGTGTGACATATTTGCTGGCTTCATATGATTTTGGAATTTCGTAAGTGGATATTTGCTGGGTGAAATTTCCTTTAGATATTTTAGTGGAAAGTAAATTTTGTTATCTTCTAATAAAAAAGGAAAATTTTGTTATCTGTGTCAACAACGGAAATCATACTGTAATTGCAAAAATCTAAACAAGGTAATGGATAATTGGAATGGATCTGGAAAATTTTGTAGCAAAAACGAATTTGTACAATTATGTGAAAACCATATGTGGATTTTATGTGAAAATGTGAAACAAGATGCTAAGCTTGAAGAGGATGAGATTTTGAAGAAGATGGTTGTTTGTTTATTTTCTGGGTTAGTTGAAATATGAATACATTCAATTATTTTACAGAGAAGTGGCATTTAGCGTTACACAATGCACAAACTTTCCAGAACATGGTGATGTTATGAGTTGCTACATTTTTCCAGAACATGGTGAAGAAGGAATTGAGTTGCAGTCTTGTGGTAGGTGAAGCGGTTGAAGATAAGTGAAAATGATATAGTGTGGAGAGACTATAATAAGGATCCATGCTCCTTTTAATCTAATAGTTAAAAAGAAACTTTCCTTAACTTGTGTATGATGCACAAATTTGTGCATTGTGCATTGTAAACGCCACCCAACAACTTCACTTATGCATCATAGAACTTGTGTATTTTAAACTTGTGTATAAATATCGACCAAATACATATACTTTTTTACTCATATATCATTTGAAGAGAGTGAATGAGTAAAAAATATTGTGAAGGGAATAGCTCACAAATGGAAATCCTTAAGCATCGGACTACATTGTACAAATATAGTAAAAAATAAAGACTGATGTTAACTTTTAACAACAAAAATGGAAGTTATTGAAACGCTAATGCTATGAGTGTGATCATCGTAGGGAGTGATAAGATAGTTTAACCGTTGTCCCATCGGTGAAGAGCCACTATTGCAGCTAAGGTCTAATAACGCGTCTACACGCTACAATAATCTACATCCATCGGTGAAGAGATATGTCGCACAAAATCATATGCTCACAATAGCCCTTCGTTTAACCCATCAATCTCTCGGTTACTATGCCACAAGCGTAAATCCAACTTATCCAGACCCGAGGTCTATAAATAGGGTGTGTCACACCGAAAACAAGGTGCACACTCTTGTTGCAAGAAATCTAGTCAAAACTTATTGAAATCTAATTGACTTGACTGTTGAATTGTATTTGAGGTTACATCCTTTTACGCTGATGAAGGGTCTGCTCCAACTATCATGAACCATTGCAGTTGTTGTTTCGCACCACCTTCGGTGCTCTTCTATTCGATGACAAGAACAAGTTCCTATGGAGGACATTTTTAAGAATACACTAATATTTTTTATGAAATAAAAGATTAATTAAGTTTAACTAAATTTCATATGGTATTATTTATTTTTGCTTATTAACAGAAACATTAAAATTTGTCAAAAAGAAAAACATTACAGAAGGTCATTTAATATTACTCAAACATGTAGAGTTTCTTGTTATGTCATCATCACACTCACGTTTTACATTTAAATAATTTTAAGAAAAACATTGTCATAATTTTAAAATACATGTACTTAATATTTTAAGAAACAACTATTTAAATAAAATTAAATAAGAGGAGGTGATAGTTTAAGAAAATATATTTTTTTTGACATAAATTAAATGAAGAAATGCAATTTTTTTTAAAATTATAAAATAGTATTCTTTTTTTTTTAAAAGGATAAAATAATATTCTTAATAGATATGTATATATATTTTTGCTTATCATTGAAGATATTCTGGATATTTTTATGATAAATTAGTTTTTTTTTTTTGACCAAATTTATAATAAATTAGTTAAAATAAAAAAGAAAAGAAAAATAAAGGACATGAATACCAATCAGAAAAGGACAAAACTGCCTCTCAACATTATTCAAACTAGTAAGTATACCCGTGCTAACGCACGGGTACCTGTCGCGGTGGACGATTTTTACAGTTAAAACTTGAATATATGGTATTTTTTATAAATAATTTTACTAATGATAGTTTGGATATTGATTATTTATTTATTTAAAAGTAAACTATATGATATTTTTATATAAATATTGTCTTTAATTTCAAAATATTTAATTAAATTAGATTTAATCAATTTTATATATGATATTCAATTAAATGTAATTCTTTTTCAAACTATTTTATATAAATTGAATTGTTTTAAAATAACATGGTCTCGTGTTTTTTATATTTATCATTCACAAATCTTGGTCCCGTGTTTTTTTTATTTATAAGTCACAAATTTTGGTCTCATGCTTTTTGTAAATTTATCATTCAGAAATTTTGGTTCCATTTTTTTATATTTATCATTCACAAATTTTGGTCCGTATATTTTATATTTATCATTAATAAATCTTCCTGCCAGTATTTTTTATATTTATCATTCACAAATTTTTGTCCCGTGTTTTTTATATTTACCATTTAAAAATCTTGATCCCGTGTGTTTTTTATATTTAGAAGCATGTGTTTGGTTTCAATTCTAGAGGGTCAAAAGTGATTCTAGAGGTTGTATAATTGATTATATGATGTTTGGATGATTTAAAGTAGAATCGATTTTACTTGTACAATTGATTCTACTTTTTTTTGTTGAAGAATACAATTGATTCTACTTGAAACTACAATTTATAGTTCTTAGCTTCTACAATTGATTTTACCCTTAAATTATTCTAAAATTTATATCGATAACAACATGGTCCGTGTATTATAATTATTATAAATTTCGTATCAATGATAACGTGTCCCATATATCAGTATTAGTTTAGTCATTGACAACTTAACCAATGCATTTAAGTTAATTATGAAATAGGATCACGAAAAACTTTTCAAGTGTATGATAATTTTGTTTAATCAATGTCAACGTTTTAGTGCATTTTATTAACGACGGCTTGTCTCAAGTATAATAGTAAAATTTATATCGATAACAACATGGTCCGTGTATTATAATTATTATAAATTTCGTATCAATGATAACATGTCTCGTATATCAGTATTAGTTTAGTCATTGACAACTTAACCCGTGCATTTAAGTTAATTATGAAATAGGATCACGAAAAACTTTTCAAGTGCATGATAATTTTGTCTCAAGTATAATAGTAAAATTTATATCGATAACAACATGGTCCGTGTATTATAATTATTATAAATTTCGTATCAATGATAACATTTGACTTTTTTGGTTCATTGTATAAGTGATGTATCTAGTCTATATTTACAATAAGATATATTAATTATTATATGAACATAAAAAGTCATATATATTTTTATTAATATATAGTCAATACACCCACATATTATATTATAATAATGTTTTGTTTTAATAATATGTTTGAGTGTGAAAAATATTAATATGCGTCCCGTGAAAAAACATAATTAACGTATATTAATATGCGTCCCGTGAAAAAATATAATTTTCGTGTATCAAACTTAGTTTAGTAAGCGATAACTTATCACTTTTTTAACGGCAAATATTATTAACACCTGTACAAAAAGCACTAATAGGCTTGAAAGTAAACAAAACAAAAGAAGTTCTCCCAAAACAAAAAACACAAAAGCAAACGGTAGCTGCACATGAGCAAAGCAAGCCCCTGCTGAATAAAAATGTATGGCGCAGCAGTTGATAAAGAAAATAGCAGTGTTAGTCATTTAATTATTTTCATTTAATTAGCCAGACAAAGTACACATTGAGACCCAGAAACAATAACACATGTCCATTTTATTTTATTCTGTTTTACTTTCCAATGTAATTTGTCCTCTTTTCCTGTCATCTCCTTTTTCTCTCTCACAAGCCATATCTTCTTCCTTATCTCCTCATCTTCATTGATGACTCATCCAATTGTAATCCAACAACCCACTCACATTATGACATTTTTAATTAGGTTACTTTAATTCTGTTTTTTTTCCTGGTTTGTTTTTAATTATGGGTTTTTGTTGAGTCCCATTTTATCAATACGCTGTTCATCAATTTTATATTTATTTTTTATTTTCGTTCTCTATTTATTGAGTTTATTTTTTTTTTATTATTATTATTATTGTTATTTATTATTTTGTCCACAAAGAATCAATTTTTTTATTTGGTCCAAAAACAACCCATGCTCCACTGTCATCTATATAAACTCTTACTTCTATGTTCTGCCACACTTCTATGTTCCTATAAAGTATCTGCTAAAAATAAAATGTTTTTTTATTATTATAAGCACAACAAATTATTTGCCACACCACATATACATACTACCATCATCAGTCATCACTCTCTCTATGTTTAATTATAATTATGTTTGCCATTAAAAAATAAAACACTTTATGTTCACTCTCAAATCCTCACACGTGTAACCAAAAAAAAAATCCTCACACGTCTCATTATAAAAAAAAAATCCTCACACGTCCCACCAAATTTTTTTTATTTAATATTTTTTTTGAATGATATATTTAATGATATTTAATAATTTGTTAAATTTTAACAAAATCCTCACACTTATCCCATCTCCCATCTCTAACATACTCATTTCCTTTCTTTTGCTTTTGTCTCTCTCTCTCTCGTCTGAGACCATCCATAAACATCTTTCCCACGACCAACAAATCCGACCAGATCTACATCTTTCCGGCGACCTTTATTAAAAAAAAAATACATATTATTCATCACCTCATTCTCCTCTTTCTTTCTATGAAATTAGATTTTCAAAAGCACCATTTTCAAAAGCACCATGTTCGACCTCATTCATGGAATTTTGCAGCCGATCTGGAACCTTCATCATGTAAGCTCTCTTTTGGACCTATTTCATCATGATTTGGGCATCAAACCGTCGGACTTCTTTTTTCAGACATGCAACAACAACAACAACAACAGATAAAACAAATTAAAGGGTTTTAAAGTCAGGTTTTATACTCATATACTTAAGAGATACTCTATACTTAATCATATGAAAGTAATTTTTCCATCTCTAATTTGATTTGTATCTGTGGTTCTTATGAGTCAACAAAGCATGTAGAAAATATTTTATGTGGTATTTTTTGTTGCTGGTTAGGAAAAATAATAATTTTGAAAGATTTTTATTTTATTTTTGATAGTAAATCGGTTTACTATCAATAATCGGTTTATTGTCAAAGAATTTTTATTTTATTTTTCTTGTTGAATATGTTGTTGGATCTATGTCTCTTCATCATCTTCTTAATTTAAAGAATAATATCATTCCTTTTTTCGGACCTTTTGACAAACAGAGTTTGTTATAAAAATTATGGAATAAAATAAGAACTCTTTTGGTATTCATTTGTTGAAAAGAATCTTTTGGTCGAGCCTAGCAATCCAAGTAGTAGTAATCCACTACTAACTACACTAATCAATTCCTTCAAAAAAAAAAAACTACACTAAATAAAAATATGTCAAATAAAATACTGTCTTGAGATTAAATTTCTTTCAAAAAAAAATTTGTATTGTTTAAAAAATTGTTTTATTTTCGTACCAGTAGATATAAAATAAGAACATACAAAATAAAATAAAGATATTCAGTTTATTTCTTCATAATAATGTATTTCTTTGTAGTTTGTTGAAGAGCCATGAACATCATTTGACTTTGCTGCAAACTATCACCAGTCAATTTTTGGGGTCATAAATCCAACCTTTTTTTTATATTTAATATATGAAAAATGATAGAGGAAATTTTGTCATGGCACATCAGAGTTCTCAACTACTCTCATGTGATGTACCATGTCATAACAACAAAAATCTGAAACCAACAAAAAGATATATAATAAAATCAATAAAACTATTTAATAATTCATCTTAAATTTTGATATTTATTATTCTGTTTAATTTTTGTTCCTTTCATTTAAGTATGTATACCCAGATTTTGTGGACATTTTTTGTTTGTTTTGCAGAACATCGTGTCCCCAGTAGGAGAGCAACTTTTAAATCATCTGAAAAAAAGGTGGAAGAACAGAAATGGAACTTAAAGAACAATAATATAAAGAACAAAAACACTTACTTGTGTCTCTTTTCTTTGTTTGTAGATTGATGAAGAGACAAATACTTCTTTCAACTTTCCTGCAATATCATTTATAGACCAAAAAATTGTAGTTGAATATAAATATAAATACAAATAATGAAAGGTATATGTTAGATAAAGAAAAAAGGAAATTTTAGACACTTTAAACATCAAATGAACTTGTAGATTTGAACTTGTAGACACTTTGAATATCATGTTTTTGCAGTACTTGAACTACTTGTTATGATGAGTAAAGAACTTTCACGTTTCCTGCAAAATAAAATTAAAGAGGAGAAGATGAAGATTAGAAAGTTTGAAAACATACAAAATAAAATATAGAACTTGACCTTTCTCATTATTTCTCTTCTCTCACTTGGTTGTATTTGGAAACAGAAAAGTGAGAATGATCCACCATTGTTGAAAGTGCTTTTGAATATATGATTTCAAAAGGTTGGTGTTTTAAAATTTAGGGGGGAGTTTCGAAATTTGAATTGTATAGTGCTGGCACATTTGGTGACATTGAAAAATGGAAAATCCTTTAAACATAGCATGGGTAAGCTTTTTAGACACAGTTTACCCTTAAATTGATGGCAGGGCAGAAGAAGGGATTAGGGACAGAAGTGGAATTTCCACAATATTCAAAAGCACATGTATGGAAAAAGACCATAATTACCCCAATAATTGTGACCTTTGCATTAAAAAGGGATTAGGGCATTAAAGGGTTTTCCACAACATAAGATTTTCTTATATTAATTAAAGGAGATGAACATACTTGTTTGGTTTGAGATTTTCAAATAACAAGCAGAAAAGGGTAATTTCGGGGTTTCAATATTTAATATGCTGTTGTCAGGTTGCCTAAAACATGCTACTGTCCGCAATGTTTGGTGCCAACAAAGAAACCGTTTTTACGAAAAACCATTACTCAGTTATAATGATATACTGGTAATTTTAATGATATTATTTGTTAATTTTCTTTTTCCACATTATCTTATTTGATTTATAGAAAATATATATCTCTAAATAAAATAAAATAAAAAATTGATGACACTTTTCTTTAACTTGGTATCCTCCGACCAAGAGCTGGATTGAAATTCATGACCTCTATTAAGCTAGAAATAAATTTCTTACCATCTCATCCAAGTGTTTTGAAGTAAAAAAAATGTATATACTTTCGATATAGTAAAACACATATTCTAATTTAAAAGGATGAAATCTAAAAATAAAAAAATCTACCAATAAATGATATTAGTCTGTTTACGCGTAAAAATAATTACCATGTTAACCAATTTTGGAAAATAGATGATTGAGCAATCAAGAGAGGAGGCTCCTATGCCGAGTGAAGGATAGGCAATGCTAGAGCTGCCGAGCGAGGACGAAGATCCTTTTTCAAGGTCATTAATTAACTCAGAGTGTGGGTGTCTAAGGCTAAAAAATAAGTCAAAGACATAGTGGGACTCGACAATACGCATTACCCACGTTCAGGGGAGGTTTCACCGCCCGGCGACCCCGGGCGGTCGCCCGTGCTCGATCGATAATTTTTGCACATTAGACCCAACCCAAAAGCCCATTAACACACTGACAAAAAGAAAAATTTGGGTAAAATCTGAAAATTCTCACACGCAAATAGGCTCGGAAAAGACATTTACCTCCTAATTTTATTTAGCACACTATTGACGGATTCAACTCTTATTTTAACGGGTTAATTGTTCAAATTGACCATGTAATATACATTATGTCTGAAAAATGACCTTATAAAATACAAAACATATATTCTAGCATTGTAACTTGAATTTCTTCTTATTTCTGACCACCCTATAATATACGCGTAGTCTAAAAATGTGACATACATGTTGAATTTTTTCACTATTTTTTCATACATGTTTAGCACATTAAAATATAGCTTTACACAATTCTTCGACCAGGGATAAATTAATTATGAATTTTTATTCCATCATAATTATGAATTTCTTAAACAGTTTATAATTAATTTGTATCTTGTTTAAAAACTACAAAATTTCATTGTGAAGGTTCTAATCATGTTCTAGTCATGTCAACAAAATTAGGGAACTAAATTTGACTTGTGAGTATACGCTTACGCGGAACAAAATTTCAATTTTGCATGTTTTGGTTGAAAAATAAAAATAAATTTAAATGACTTCGAAATGCTATGAAACTTTACAGTTCCTTTTTATGTATTTTTATAGATGTCTCTGCAAATAATGAGCTCAAAATTCGATTTATAGGTTGAGATTTCCGTTGTTTTGTTTTTTGAGTTTTTGACACTTAAATTCATAATTCATAATTCATGTTTTGTTTTGTTTTCAGACTTCACGTATATTACATGACCAATTTCAATTAATAACCCTATTTTAAATTGTACTTTTGTTGACAAAATGAGGACCCTGTTTATGACTGTTTATATATTGTGTCACATGTGAATTTGAAATAAATTTTTTGCCCGAACTCCATAAATTTCCTGGCTCCGCCACTGCCCACGTTCTGCTCTCAACACCAACAATTGTTTTCGAAGAATGGGGGAACATGACGTGATCAACCATGCAGCTGCAAATTAAATACCTTGTCAATGGATCATGGCGAGGAGAGGAAACTGAAGCCGGACATGGGACGCCACGTTCCCACTACCGTGAGAGTTATCACGCAACACCCGTAAAAATTAATTGAATAGGGCTTACACATTTTAGGCCACAATGTTTGTCTAATAGGTAATATTTATACTATAAATACTTTGGTCATACATTGTAATTAAGACAGGCAATCATTCTTATATTAAAAAAAAAATTCATTTATCTTTCTTTTTTTCTTTATGCATTTCTTAGTGTAGGTCAAAACCAAAAAAATAAAAAACAATAGTTAATGCTCTAATGGAGTAGTTAGGGAACCCACACCTGAGGGACATAGTTCCTCCATCTGCGTCTATTGCTTAAAGTAAAGGAACTCATAGTTCAGAAAACTCATGCGAACTCGACAAATTTTAGCTTCCATCAACATAGTCAAACTATTACGCTTTGTTTTTGTCATGAAGTGACCACATACCTAAAACTTACTCACATTGGAAGGTCTCGTGTTCGAATTTAGATGATGACGTTAAACCTAACAATATCAGTCAAGCTAGGCCTACGACCCATTAAAAAAAATCAAAATATAATGGAGACATATGTCTTTTGAATTTTAATTTTATCATACTATTTATATTTTTGTGTATTAAGTACTAAAAAAATGGCTTAATTACTCTTTTGATCCCTTAACTTATTTTTTGGTTTCGTTTTGGTCCCTTAACTATTAAAAGTTTCGTTTTGGTCCCTTAACTTACTTTTTGGTCCCTCTATTAAAAGTTTCGTTTTGGTCCCTTAACTTATTTTTTGGTCTCGTTTTGGTCCCTTAACTTATGTTTTGGTTTCGTTTTGGTCCCTTAACTCTAATACATTCATCCTAACGTAAAGGGCCAAAGTGGTTGACGAATGAAGAGTTAAGGGACCAAAACGAAACCAAAAAATAAGTTAAGGGACCAAAACGAAACTTTTAATAGTTAAGGGACCAAAACGAAACCAAAAAATAAGTTAAGGAACCAAAACGAAACTTTAATAGTTAAGGGACCAAAACAAAACCAAAAAATAAATTAAGGACCAAAAGAGTAATTAAACCTGAAAAAATTGTTTTTCAAAATATGTGTAGGCCATATCTCAACTGATCCCACAACCACAAGGTGGGTTTGTCCCTGCGTTCAATCTAACAATAGTGATACTAACAGTAGTATGAGTTGAACTAGCTTTCTAGCAGTGGATTTTTTATAACAAAATATAGTTAAAACAAAGTACAGGAATCCTAAGGAAAAGACAAAACAAAGTATACACACTTCACAAAATTCTAATGCCTCCTCCATTCAATGTTTGGTCTCAGAGATCAGTTACAAGCATAAAAAAGGTAATTTGGGTTTTCTCACACATTTCCCATTCTTTTCCTTCTTTATGTGCAAAAATGCTTTTGTGAACTGAAATTTCCCAAAACATGCTACTTTACTATTTAAACATTTGAAAGCGACCATTCTTTTTCTTGGTAGTGTAGTTTTCAAGTTTAAAGATTTGAGCTTTTTGAACAATAGTCTCAAACCCATGATGAAGAAGAAGAACAAAAACCTGTGGGAAGATACCATCATGGAGGTGAAGGAAGATCACATGCTTTCACCTGCTGGTGATAGTGATCCAAAGTTCAGAACAGCCCATTTTCTCAACCCTATTGCAAACTCCATTCTTGAACTTACCCTCAATGATTTTAACCGTAACCCATTTTCATCATCATCATCATCTTCTGTTTTTGAACCAAAAGAGTGGCCTTTGACAGTTCATTTTGATGGGTGGAGCTACAAACAAGAGAAATGGGTTTGTTGGGTTGATAAACTTCAACAAAAGTATGAATCTGTGTGGAAGAAAGCTGGAATCTTTGATGCTATTATGAGTACTAAATGCTACATTCATAAAAATCATAACTTGCTATATGGGGTTGTTGAGAAATGGTGTTCTGAGACAAATACCTTTGTATTTCCATTTGGTGAAGCAACAATCACTTTGGAGGATGTTATGGTTTTGGGGGGTTACCCTGTCCTTGGTGATCCTGTTTTTACACCAGTTAAAGACCATGAAATGATTGAGGTGGAGAAGAAATTGATACTTGCAAGACAAGAACCTTGGAAGAGTAAAAAAGGTAAGCCTAGACCATCAACATGGATGGATATTTTCTTTAATAATGGAAGTGAAATTGAGCATGAAACATTCCTTGTTACTTGGTTGTCAACTTTTGTTTTTCCTAGCAACTTAGTGAAAAGTTATTTGTTTCCTATTGCTATTCATCTTGCTAGAGGGAATCCTATTGCTTTGGCACCTGCTGTTTTAGCTAGCTTATATAAGGATTTAGCTTTGTTTAAGAAAACAATTGTTGATTTATCAAAACATCCTGTTGGTGGTGATAGATATCCTTTAGAACTTACTCTTCAATCACCCTTTTATTTGGTTCAAATTTGGGTGTGGGAGAGGTTCAAAAATTTACAACCACACCCACAAACCATGTTGATCAACTATGGAGACCCTTTCTTGTTTAGGTGGCATAAGGTTAAGGCCTTGAAACTTGACAGTGTTAAGTTGGCCTTAGACTCGGCTGTCGATGATTTTCTTTGGCGTCCTTATGTTAGATATGCTGATAATTGTGGAATGTTTTATCCAAATGATGAAATTTGTGTACCATTTAATGAGGATTTGGATAAAAAAATTCTGTCATTTGTTACATGCTTGAGAGTTTCCGAGCTTGTTGGATTTGACTCTATTGAACAGTATCTACCACATAGAGTTGCTATGCAATTTGGAATGGATCAAGATGTTCCATGTTATGTGCCTAGGTTCAATGAGACTAAGTCAATCGCTTGGGAAAACTACTGCAGGCCCATATCTGATAAAAATTTGTATTTTCCACCAAGATTATTTGAGGCAGATGTTACCATGCGTTATGTCAGGTGGTGGAAGCAATCGGTATTGTGTTGCGACAATTTTGTGAAGAATGCTGTGCGGCAGAAGAGAAGTGCAAGCTCAAGAAAACATAGACCTTGTGTAAGAATAGCTAACAACAGTGATAAGGATGTTGGTGTTCCACCTCGATTTCCTCCCAGTCTTGGAAAAAATTGTGACTTTGGTTCAAAATGTAAAACTAGGAAGATTGATGATCTTTATACTGATGCTCCTTATGAAATTTCTGTTCATAATTGTTTGAAAGTTGTTGAAATTATTGATGCAAATGCGAGAAAAGCAGCAAAGGTGAAGTCATCAAAGACACAAGGTAAAAACCAAAGCTCTGCTATTAGCGAAAGTAATACTGTTGTGCAGCATGATCTTCAGCATCACTCTGATATGGCTGCTCAAGCAGAAGCTAGAGAAACGGTTGAAGAAAGAGAAGATGAAGCTACGGGTTTGTTAAAAGAGGAACTAGCGCGTGTAGCAAGACAACAAGAAGAGATCTTACGGTTAATGGATTTGAGGGAGAAGAGGGATGAAGAGTTGAGGCAACTACTCACCAGTGTTCTAAGGAATCAACAACAACCACCACCATCATCTTCTTAAAACTCTATTTTCTTTTTAAACTCTCTTTATCAAACTCATGACAGTGATAGATGGTCTTTTCATACCCTATATTTTGTTGATAACAAATGAAAGAGAAAGTAATACTAGCTTTTATGAGTTATGATATATATGTTTTTATTAGTATCTACTATGCTTGTGTTACTTATCTTTGGTAGTATTGCCATGACTAACACATACTTTACTATATTTTTCCACACAGAGAGAGTGAGAGAGTAAATCTGGTGAGAAAACTTAGTGTGATAAAACATATATAATGAAGTGCAGGGATGCATCCAAAACAAAAATTCTCAAATCTTAAAATTGTGGGGGTAAAAAATCAGAATATATAGTCTACTTAAGGGAAAGGGATGTAACCTCAAGAAACTGTATGCTAACTCACTGCATATGGAAGTCTGTCCTTCACTAACAGTGCCTTTGTTTCTTGTACAACATGTGCTATGAGTGTCGAGTACAGTGTCCATTAAACTGTGCAGTGTGTGAGGTTCAAGTAGAGGACGATTGTCACATATAATTTCATTGCAGAACTAGTGCAGAAAGCTGGGATATTGCAGGATTGGCGCACCTTCTGCAGAATTGCACGCGGAGATTTTCTTTGTCTGATCAAGTGATTCTTGACATTTGTACTAGAGAGACGGAAGCTGCTGTTAGTCGTGCATTAGTGCTGTTATGGGGGATTTGGCCAAATATAAATGATTTGATTTGGAACCAGCAGCATCTTAGTTCAAGTCAAGATTGTTAACTCTGTGCATATGTTGGGAATTGAATGGATTGCTGCACAAAGCCTTAGAGTAAGGATTCATCCTGATGTTAGCAAAAATAACACCACACAGTGGCAGAATTCTGATCAGGGAAGGTTACAATATAGTGTAGATAAAGTGCATTGAGTGTGACTACTTATGGCTGTTGCATTAAAAACAGTTCCGGAGCATTGTTAAGGCGACTACGGGTTGGACAATTCCAGAGATGTGTGTTCTTAAAGCTTTGGCTGTTGGGTTGTCGAATGCAATTCAGTGGATGCAGCAAATGAGATTGAACAGTGTGACGTTTCTATGTCGAATGCAATTCAGTGGATGCAGAATATAGCCCATTCTTTAGCGAAGGCAGTCATTTCCTATGCTAGTCGTCATGTTTGAGTTTGATCCTCTTTGTATTCAACCTTATTTTATGAATGAATACAAAGAGTATATAATCAGAACAACTTCAAATGAACAAAGAGAACAACTATCTGTCAAAAGTTCAGCAAAACAGACCAACTCGACAGATCCTCACCAACCTTCAACCTTCAAGAGAGACAGCCCTTGCCACTTTCATAAACCTTAACATAATCATAGTAAACATCAAAAAATCCAAAGATACTAAATTGTGTACCTAGTTTTCTAATTTATAGAACACCAACTAATTGGGTAACTAACGCCTAACAAATTTCTAACTAACCAACTAGTCGAGATACCCGTGCTGAGCACGGGTAGCGCGGCTTCGCCACGCTGTATGGCCGCGGCTTCGCCGCGTGTCTTGTCTTGGCTGTGCTTGTCATAGTATTTTTTTGTCCATAGTGAAAATATGTAAAGTATTTAAAGCATAATAATGTATATATTGATCGGTAGTAATGAAAAATTGTAAAATAATTAAATGTTAATATGAACAAATATATATTAAATTTTAGTATTGAAGATGTTAAAAAAGCTAATAAATAAAAATAATCATAGTTTTTATTTACTAATATGTTTTAGTGTGAAAAATACTAATAAGCATCCCGTAAAAAAATACTAATATATATTTTATCAATATATATAGTTCTCATTAGATTTCATAAATAAGAATATACTAATATATTCCCATAAAACAAACATATACTCATATATATTTTTATTAATATATAGTCCATACACAAACATATACTTTATTAATATATTAATAAAACTTAGGCAGTTCTTTTAAAAAAAATAACTTAGGCAGTCGCGGTGTTTAAATAGAGATATTAAAAAAATACTAATTTTTTTTAAAAGATTAAAAATACTTATTAAAACTGATCACTCGTTATAATTACTAAAATGGGTCCCGTGTTACAATTGTACACTCCAAAGGGTTTTTTATTGATACATTTAAAAAAATGGAAAAAATTGAAGTATGATTAATCATAGTATATTATAATTTTTTTGTTTGTTTTAGTATTGACGATATTAAAAAAAAA
The DNA here is from genome assembly GCF_051527215.1 of Medicago sativa. Lineage (NCBI taxonomy): Eukaryota > Viridiplantae > Streptophyta > Magnoliopsida > Fabales > Fabaceae > Medicago > Medicago sativa. Next base: position 50,917,422 of record NC_140751.1, on the reverse strand, counting down.
TGAAAATAGATTTCACAAATAAACATGTACTAACATATTTCTATATAAAAACATATAATGAGATATAATTTTATAAATATATAGTCCATACACTCCCATATATTTATCAATATATAGTTCCTATTAGATTTCAGAAATAAGAATATATTAATATATTCCCGTAAAACAAATATATACTCACATATATATTTTTATTAATATATAGTTCATACACCCACATATATTTTTTGAAGATATTAATAAAACTTAGGTAGTCACGGTGTTTAAATAAAGATATTAAAAAATACTAATTAAAACCGATCACTCGTTGTAGTTACTAAAATGGGTCTTGTGTTATAATCGTAAGCTCCATTTGAATTTATAAAGAAATATATACTAACATATTTCTGTAAAAAAAATATAATGAGATATATTGTCAACTTACAAACAGTGTACAAAAGAAGAGTAAGATTAAGAACCATCAATTTCTTGGCAACTTAGAAGCATCTGTTTCCAGCAAAACAAACAAAATCCAAATTAAAGTAATAAACTGATTATGAGTGAACAACTTGAAAGCCATGACAGTGAGTTTGAAGCCATGACATTAAACTACCTAAGAGGAAGTGTTGTTGTTGAAGTGGAAGATGAAAGGAGGATGTGATTGAAACTGAATTATTAAATTAAATAATATTATATAAAGCATGGAAGTGGATGAAAATATAGTAGCTGAGGACAGCTCAAAAGAAATAAAATAGAGTAGTTGAGGGTGTCAGATCATTCGGGACGATTTTGTGAAGTGTTTTGTTGCGATAATGAGCATTTTCCTTTTTATATTTATCTTTTACAAATCTTGTGTTTTTTTATCATTTACGAATGATAAATATAAATCCTGTGTTTTTTATGTTTATCATTCACAAATCTTGGTCCCGTGTTTTTTTTTTTTAAATTATCAATCACAATTTTTGGTCTCGTGTTTTTTACATTTATCATTCACAAATCTTCCCGTGAATCGTTATATTTATCATTCATAAATCTTGGTCCCGTGCATTTTTAAATTTCTCCGTCAAGAATACTATTCCCGTGTTTTTTATATTTATCATTAATAGAGTTTGGTCCCCTGTTTTTTTTTTATTTATCACTCACAAGTCATGGTCCAGTGTTTTTTTTATATTTATCATTCACAAATTTCAGTCCATATTTTTTTTAAGGACATAGTTAAGTTAGATGAAATTTAATAAATAAGAGTATAATAGTGAAAATAATAATGAATATTGAATTAATATTTTAAAATGACAATTATTTTGAAAGAAAAAAAAAATACTAAAGAGACAAAAAAAATTGGTGGTGTATGAGGTTCTTGAGGTTCGAACCCCGAAGAACCTTACATATATTATGTATTTATCTTACCAACTGAGCTAAACCTACGGAAACAAAGATACAACACAAAGTAAAAAAATTTAGGGTCATGTTAACTTGTGCCTTTAAGACACATTTAAAACTTTATTTTATTGTAAAAATTAGTACCCACACACATTCCTCTTTTCTTTCAATTGTCACGTGATTCACTTTTACAGATTCCTCTTTCCTTCTCTTCTTGCTTCTTCCAAAACACTCATTTCATTTATAATTTTTTTTTATCTCTCTTCCCTTAACACAACAAACCAGAAGCGCTCTCTTCTCTCTCCCACGTCTTAAACTTTCGGCCCATTAATACCACTTTCATTGCTTCCTTGTAAATTTTTACCACATCTGACACCATCACTCAGTACAAACCCCAATTGTTTCAAGATGTTTTAGTGTTTTGACCAGATTTTTCATTGATTCTGCTAACTGATATACATGAACAACAAAAACAACATAAGAGACATTAAAAGATAAGTATCAGATCTGAGCAATTTCTTCTCAACTTTATACATGCAACAACAAATATCTGCAATTTCTTCTCAACTTTATACTTTCTTCAACTATATACGTATCAGATCTGGTTTGGATTCGAGATTTTTTTTATGTTTCACAAATATCTGAAACTGTAGATCTATCATTTATTTTTTGAAATGTTTAAATTTCTCCCAATATTTTAGTTAATCTACAATCTCAGATATGTTTGATGGATTCTTCTCTCATCTGTTTATTCGTTTGTGTTGTTAGTAAAATTACATTGTTGATAATTTTAGCCATTTTTTTTCATTAATCCACATAGTTTTGTTTTTCTATCGATGCATCTTTCTGATTTTATTTTAAGTTGTATGAGATGTTGTATATGGTTTGAAAAGTCATTCGTTTATTCAGTTCTGAAAAGTATTAATTTCTTTAAATATCAATGTAATATTTTTATTCTAAAAACAATGAATATATAATATTTTTATTTTCAAGCAAAAATTAATTTATTTAAATAACAAAGTAATTTTTTTCACCAAAAAAAAAGGTAATATTTTTTCATTCTAAAAACAATGAATATATAATAATTTTATTTACAAGCAGAAAATAATTTATTTTGTTATAGTAAACATATGAGCCAGACATTTAATATATAATGCTAACTAAATATAGTGTTCCTCATCTACCAAATTTTTTATTTTTATTTTTTTAGGAAGTCTTCTAAAAAAACTAAGTGTCCTTTGTGCACTGAATACAAAACTGTGTATATACATACATCACAACTAAACTTCTTTCTCCCTAAAAAAAAAACTAAACTTCTTTCTTATGTATTTATTTTCTTCTTAACAATATATAATCACTCAAAAGAATATACTAATCAAACTCTCCTGGCTTTTCTTCATCTTGTATTGAAGCATGTCTTTTTGGTAGATTGTTGAAGTGAAAAGAACATCATTCATCTTTTCCTGCAAAATATAATATTTTTCAATTATATTAGCAACATACTTTTTTGCAAAAAATTGTAGTTGAAGAATGAACAACTTGTTTTTATAGGACTCTAGCTACTTGTTTAGTTGAAGAATGAACAACTTTCAAGTTTTCTGCAAAATAAATCAATGAAATGTTAGAAAACACTTTTGATCAAAATAGAGTTGTGTAAGGAAAAGGAAAGTAACATAGTTGATAGCTGAGAATGAGATGAATTTCATACACTTACCATTACCAATATATTTTTTCTTGGAGAGTTATCTCATAGTTTTTACTCATGTATTCCTACGGAAAATAAACAAAATCTGAAGAAATAAATAAAGTTAGTAACACTACCATTACCATTTATTTGAAGATAGAATGTCACCGTAGATCTTTTGTAACCTGTTAAATCTGCAAAAAGAAATATGCAGGAAAAGTGATGTTAGCATATATGAGTTTTGAACAATAAAAATGAATTATGTTCTAGTAAAGAAATATGCAGGAAAGAAATGAATGAGAAAGAGCATAGTTGAGACTTTTGAAAATGAGTTAATGATAAAAGGCTAAAATATGGTTTTGATCCCTGCAAAATAGGCCAGTTTTGGTTTTAGTCCCTGCAAATTTTTTTTATAGTTTTTGGTCCCTGCAAAAATAAGTCAGTTTTGGTTTTAGTCCCTGCATAATTTTTTTATAGCTTTTGGTCCTTGCAAAAATAGGTCAGTTTTGGTTTTAGTCTCTGCAATTTTTTTTTTATAGTTTTTGGTCCCTGCAAAATTATGCTAGTTTTGCTTTTAGTCCCTGCAAATCTTTTATAATTTTTTTTATAAATTAAAAAATTCTGGAAAATTGAAAAATTAATAAAAAAATTATGGAAAAATTAAAAATTATTAAAAAATTGAAAAAAATATTAAAAAAATTCTGAAAAATCGAAAAATTAATAAAAAAATTTAAAAATTCTGGAAAAACTAAAAATTAATAAAAAATTGAAAATAAATATTAAAAAATTCTGGAAAAATGAAAAATCAATAAAAAATCTGAAAAAAATAATAAAAAATTGAAAAAAATATAAAAAAATTCTGGAAAATTGAAAAATTAATAAAAATGAAAAAAAAGGAAAAAATTAAAAAAATCTGGAAAAAATAAAAAAGATTAAAAAATTCTGGAAAAAATAAAATTTCAAAAATTTTCTAAAAATATTAAAATTCTGGAAAAATGAAATTTTCGAAATTTTAAATTTTAATGAAAGTCTGGAAAATAAATTTTAATGAAATTTTAAATTTTCGAAAATAAAAGTGAAATTCTTGAAAAATGAAATTTTAATGAAAAATTTTCGAAATTTTCATTAGTATTTTTTCCGGGAATTTTTGTGTATTTATAAAGCGGGAACTTTTGGGTATTTATAAACCGAGAATAAGGGAAAAATACACTGAAAAAACCTAAGCTCGACATATATACTAATCAGAATATTTTTTATTTTCCAGAATTTTTTCATTATTTTTCATTTAAATAGATTATTTTATTTTTTTAATCATTTTTTATTTTTATTAATTTTTCCAGATTTTTTTAATTTTTTCCGTTTTTTTCAATATTTTTCATTTTTATTAATTTTTCAATTTTCCAGAATTTTTTATTATTTTTTTTTCAATTTTTTTATTGATTTTTCATTTTTCCAGAATTTTTTAATATTTTTTTATTAATTTTTAATTTTTTTCAGATTTTTTTTAAATTTTTTTATTTATTTTTCGATTTTCCAAAATTTTTTAATATTTTTTTCAATTTTTTATTAATTTTTAATTTTTCCAGAATTTTTTTAATTTTTTTATTAATTTTTCAATTTTCCATAATTTTTTAATTTATAAAAAAAATTATAAAAGATTTGCAGGGACTAAAAGCAAATCTGGCATAATTTTGTAGGGATCAAAAACTATAAAAAAAAATTGCAGGGACTAAAACCAAAACTGACCTATTTTTGCAGGGACCAAAAGCTATAAATTTTTTTTTGCAGGGACTAAAACCAAAACTGACCTATTTTTGCAGGGACCAAAAGCTATAAAATTTTTTTGCAGGGACTAAAACCAAAACTGGCCTATTTTGCAGGGATCAAAACCATATTTTAGCCATGATAAAATGTTATAGAAAGATGAAATTATAAAGAAAAAGAAGAGAGGGAAATTTTTAGTAAGTGAAGTTTGAATTTGAAATTCAGATTCAAACCTTCAAAAGTTATAAATTGAATTAGGTAGAAGAGGGAAAGTTGAATTTAGTTTCGAAATACCCAAAATAGCCTTAGAAAGTTGTTTTGCTTTAATAATGTTAGTGTTTGTGATAGGGGTATTGTTAGTCCAAATTGACAAAAGAATTGTGAGGCATTCTTGGAACTTGAATTACCAATTTTAACCTTAGTAAGTTGTAAAAATGTGAAGTAAAAAAAGTTAGAGAAAAGGACAGTTAAATAATTTTGGTAGGCATTTGTTTTCTCATATAGATAATAGATTGATACTAGCAATAAATATTAACATATACTCTAACAATTGATACTAGCAATATATATCTAGTAATTTAGAAATGAGACTAAACACATTGTTTCAAATAAATTCTAAATTTAGGACAACAATAGGTGGTCCATTAACATTCAAGGGTGTTTTGTCTTCTATGAGATAATTACTATATTAAGTAAAATCGAACGTGTATTTTTCAAATTTATCTAAAAAAAAAGTAGACTTCACAGATAAAATGTATAGAAAACTTACATCTTCGATGCAAATTTTGATGCACACTACCACCGTACTTACCAAATTGGTTACAATACAATACAATGGTCAAACGTAGTATAACCCATTCTGGGTCAAATATTCTCTTCAATGTGGTGAAAAACACGTGGAAATAACCTCATTCAATCTCACCTATCAACCCAAATTGAGTTGGATGCAACTTCAATTTTAATACACTTACTATCATTTATAAATTATTTTTCTTTTTGATTTTTTTTAATGTTCCATCAACGTAACGGACACTAAATATTAGGTACCTCTTTAACCTGAGATTCCAATCTTATTTCACCATACCGTGAGAGTGTAATCTATTGTCTTCGATCAATCTCTAACTTTTCTAAATTATAGCAACTAACTTTTTTAACTCTCAACCTAATTAACTCATCCAACAAAATCCAAATAATGTTCACTCCACAATTAAAAGGAAAATTGATGATGAATGCAATCAGTTGTGTAGTAATCAAGCAACAAGGTTATGCATAGTTTCTCCCGGCATTCAATTATTCCCAACGTGAATCCAAACAAGCAAGTACTCATATCCTTATATACAATGTGTGTTGACTAATTACTTATATGAATTAAGAAAAGACAAATTCTACCGTACACCCAACATATTTGAGTGTAATGGTACACTAAACCCTTAAATTTAAAGTTAAATGAGTTGTTTTTTGAAAAAAAAATATTATTTTTTATCATTTATAATTATAATGGTTAAATCTTATTCACCAAAAGCGTCAACGAAATAAAATTAATTTCTTAAAATTTTTTATCGCTCATAATAGAGAACTTTTATTATTTTATACGATAATATGTAAAAAAATTACTATGATTCTTATAAACAATGAATGATGTGTTTTTCTTATGAAATCATATTTTCTAAAATATAAATGCTGACAAATAACTATTTATTTCATAAAATTAATCGTTAATTTATAGATTTAGGAAACAAGAGTACCGGTACACCTCAATTTATGAGTGTAGCATAGGAGTTCCCGAAGAAAATTATGTAGTATAATATATTTTTTTTTTGAGAGGTGTAGTATAATATATTTATAAACAATGTGTGTTGACTTTTTAATATTGTCCCTCAATTAGAGTTTTTAGATAAACAATAAAATCAAAACAGTAATATGTTAACAAGAATTATTTTATAAAAAGATAATCAATATACATCTAGTAATTGTTTGGTTAAAATCTAGTAATTCAGTAACAATTTTTTTTAAAAATAAAGTATATATTTAGGATAAAAACAGTGTGGTCCCTTCACATACAAGGTGATTTGTCTTGTATGAGAAAATTACTACATTCAGCAAAATTCAACATTTACTTTTTTGTCTATGCAATGCAACAAGGTAAGACTACTCTTGTGAAAGTTGAAAAAGCAATTAATGTCTGAAAATATAAAAATAACCTTTTAATATATGTTGAGAAATTGGAAAAAGGTAATTTGGGTTTTGAACAGAAACATACCATTAATATGAAAGAATGGTTTTTGTAAAGTAAAGTTTATCCAAAACATGCTACGATTACAATTTTCCTAGCTAGCTATAGCTGCTACAGTACAGTGCCATTTTGTATTCAACTTTCAACCCATTTTGCTAAAACATTTTCATTCACAATCTCAAAGCCATGGTGAAGAAGAATATGAAGACACCAACATTGGAAGAAGATGCTATTATAGAGGTGAAACAAGATTTCATGGTTTCACCTTCTTCTCAAACTCAATCAACTCTCAGAACTGCTTATTTTCTTAAACCCATTTCAAACTCCATTCATCCACTTAATCTTAACCCATCTTCTTCTTGTTCTGTTTATGATTCAAAGGAACTTCCTTTCAATATCCGTTTCAATGGTTGGCGTTACCCACACACACAATGGGTTTATTGGGTTAATCAACTTCAACCCAAATATGAATCAGTTTGGAAGAAAGCTGAAATCTTTGATGCTATTATGAGTACTAAATGCCGCATAATGAAAGATCCAACCTTGGTTTATGGGGTTGTTCACAAATGGTGTTGTGAGACCAATACATTTGTGTTTCATTTGGTGAAGCAACAATCACTTTGGAGGATGTTGCGGTTTTGGGAAGTTACTCTCTCTCTGGTGATCCTGTTTTCAAACCACTTGAAGATCAAGATATGAGAGAGGTGGAACAGAAGCTCATCAAGATTGAAACACAGGAGAGGATTATCAAAACCATGCCACATTCCACAACAGCATGGATGGATGTTTTCATTGACAAAGGTAGTGAAATTGAGCATGAAGCATTTCTTGCTACTTGGTTGTCCATTTTTGTTTTCCCTCATAAATACTCTTTGGTCAAAAGTTCTTTGTTTCCTATTGCTATTCGTCTTGCTAGAGGTAATACAATTGCTTTGGCACCTGCTGTTTTGGCTAGCTTATATAACGATTTGAGTTTGTTTAAGAAACAAATTGTTGATTTCAAAAAATGTCCCTTGGTGTTGCATGTTAATGTAGAATCACCCTTTTACTTGGTTCAAGTTTGGGTTTGGGAAAGGTTCAAAAATTTGCAGCCACAACCCAAGTTGATCAATAATGAAGACCATGTATTGTTGAGGTGGCATAAGGTTAAGCCCTTGAAAATTGACAATGTGAGGTTGGCATTAGATTCAGCTATAGATGATTTTATTTGGCGCCCTTATGTTGTCAGATATTCTGATAAGTGGGGAATGTTTTATCCAATTGATGAAATGTTTGTACCATTTAAGAAGGATTTGGATAAAGAAATGTTGTCATTTGTTACATGCTTGAGAGTTTCTGAGCTTGTTGGGTTTGAGTCTATAGAGCAATATCTACCACATAGAGTTGCTATGCAATTTGGATTTGATCAAGATGTTCCTGGTTATGTGTCCAGACTCAATAAGACTCAAGCCATTGCCTGGCAAAATTACACCAGACCCTTATCTGATACAAGATTATATTTTCCATCTAGATTTTTTAAGGCTGGTGTTACCACTTGTTATGCAAAGTGGTGGAAAAAATCAGTATTGGGTCCTCAATTTTTTGTTATGAATGATGTGCCCCCTAACAGGATTGCAAGTTCATCAAAACATAGACCTCATGCTGAGATTCCTAAACTTGTTGCCTGTGGCACTGTTACTTCTGGAAAATCTAGTGATGATGGTTCAAAAACTAGCAAGGGTGATAATATTGTTGATGTTGATGTTCCTTCTGATTTTGGTCCTAAACATGTTGGCTTCACTATTACAATTGGAAATTCTTCTGATCATGGTTCAAAAACTAGCCAGGGTGATATTGTTGATGTTCCATCTGTTCAAGATGGTATGAAAGCTTGGGGAAATATTGATGCTGGCGGGGGAAATATTGTTGATGATGCTGATGGAGAAGATATTGTTCATGATGAAGTTGATGTTCTATCTGTTCAAGATGTTATGAAATCTGGGGGAAATATTGATGATGATATTCCTTCTGTTCAAGATGGTATGAAAATTGGGGGAAATATTGATGTTGACGGAGGAAATATTGTTGCTGATGCGGTCCCTTCTGGTTCAATTCCTGAACATTTGAAATCTATGTCCTTTGAAAATTCTATTGAAGATGGTTTGATTGGTGAGAAAGATGTTGATTCTGATGCTCCAAGTTTACCTCCAAAAGATAATACTCTGACTCCTTTGTTATCTGTTGAGGATGGTGAGCATGTATTGGAAGATGGGAATGAGAGCAATGATTCAAGGCTGTCAAGAGACATAATCGGCCAGTCTGAGACTCAAAGAGAAAGCTACAGCTATTTATCTGAGGTAAGCATAGCTGATCTTGAAAAAAGAATTAGCCGACTTGAGAGAGTGCAAAGAAAACAAAAGAGAAAAAGGTTAGGCCTCATTTGAAAACATTATTGTCTCGTCAAACTAAAACCTTACTGCTTATTTACATATGTCACATATCTCTTGACTATCCTCGAACCCATAATGAAGAGAGTCAGAAAGTCACACTTGATTGATAACAAGTTACATATATAAAGATTTGCAAGCTAAGAAAGATAACCTGCATTAATCTATTTTGTATTTCTCTTTTCATGCCCTCTGATTTACAAGAATCATATGAGTAATTATTTGAAAATTGGATGATATATTTATGCAGCACCTAAATTAAGTATTTACATATTTTTCCATTTTCTATTTATTGTATACTTGTCTTTATTATTTTTACCTTTCCATCCATTATACTCAAGGCATGCTTACATGGTCGCAGACAAGATAAATATGTGGATCTTTTTACTTTTATATGATTTTTTACTGTACATTGGTTGTGCATGATGTAAAGGTTGCTTTGTTGCTTGCCTTTCTTGCTATGTCCTCCTATCTTACATCTCATCTTTTTCTTCAATTCTGAATCTTCTCTGTTATTGATTTTGAAAATACATTTCTCATTGTAATATCAAATTTCATTATTTATCCTTCTATGCATGTTCATTCCTCTTCTTTTCACTTTAAGCAAATCTTATGTTTGTCCTGATACTAATACACAACCTTGGTGTCTATCCTTCTGAGAGATTTATATGTCAGGTGGATGTTAATTCTATGGTATAATTATTTACTTAGCATCCATTATGAAGTATCAAGTTTGGCAAAATACTATATATCAATCATTTAAAAGTAGTGGGGACAATTTAATTTTGACATTTATACTTTTGATTTTTTCTATTCTCAAGTGTTGACAACACTTCTAAGGTGATTTTATTGGTTACTAATTTTAAAATGTATTCGAGCAGACGAAAGAATCATGTATAAGCATGACTGTTCTTTTTTGGGGCATGGCTTGAATCAAATGGAAGACTATTGTATATGCAACTTACGAGTGTGAAGGGTCATGTAACTGCTAGGGGCATACCATATAATCATGAAGGTCAACTTAAGCTGCATTGTGCTATGGTAAATGTATTTTGATATATCTCAATGGTGACTGATGTATGTAATGAAATTCGTAACTCAAAACTACTAGGGGGTTTCTTTTGAAGAACATATCACATTCCATAACAATTAATAACTTAAATATTGAGTGGCATATACCGATTGCATCAATTTATATTTTCCATTCATTGAGAGAACTATATATATTTGATCATTATTTATATTCTTTTTACAAAGCCCCGATTAAAATTGTAAATTAGCAAATTAAAATCCAATGTAATTTTCTGTGGGGTGGAAGATTGGTGGAGAAAAATATGTGTTTGGTAGGATGGGACCAGGTGTCTTCCTAAAGACAAAGGAGGGGTTGGGAGTTAAAAATTCTAGCTGTTTAATAATGTGTGTTGGTTATCTTTAGTAGTATTGGCATGACTAGCACATTTTGCTATGCTTTCACACACATGAAAATAGGAAATTTGGTGTGAAAACATTGTTAATGTGATATATAAGAATATATAATGAGATGCAAGAAAAAAGATCATGAACTGAATATATTCTTGGCAATTTTGGAATTAATGCCACTCTCCATGTATCAACACTTGAAGAAAAGCATAAATCTTTTCTGATTTATTCATGATGAGTAATTCATGAAGCTTTCATTTTTATAGTATATCTAAAATAACAAAACCTGATTCAACCTTAAAAGAAACAAGCAATGGCAGAAGAAGAAACAAGTGTAAGACACTGTATCATAAGAAATTCCAAGGCTTCATGCTAAACTTTCTATTGTTCTATTTATGGACAAACAGTTTGGTCTCTCTACGTGTACCTCACTATCATAATAGTCCTTGACTTAGCCAAAATGACAAAATAATCTCTCATTTTGCATTTTGTTAGTCATAGTAGTTTTCAACGTTAAATTAAAATGTAAACTGATGATTTGTCAGCTGATATGGCAAGAGAAGAGGCTAGTAGGCATGGTGTACCAGAGACCAAATGAAAGTTCCAAACCCAACACTCAACACAATAACCGCTATTTGCTCAATTTCATTCCCATGATTCAGCTTAGCAACAATGGCTGATTATCTCTCTTCCTTCACCAAGGCCAATGTTTTTCTTTCTCTTTATGTTCTTTCTTGTTACCTTTGGTGAAAGATTCTATTTTTTTATTTTGTTTTTTCACTGAGTTTTGATACGAAGATCTTTGGAAGCTTATTCAAAGAAAGGGAGATGTAAAGGGAAAAGGGAGAAAGAACATTATGAATTTATTATTTTTGTGTGTTTTATAATGTTTTTCTTAAATTAATTTTAAAAAATAATCCAAATGGACATAAAAAAATCCAACAAATCATTGAAATATAAGAGTCAGCAAGACACATCATTAGTCTCTATGCCACGTCATACATCCTTGTCAGTCAAAACAATGGACATATTACCTTTCTCTTCTATATGATCGTTTCATTTCCCGTAAATCATCTCAACTATTTGCTGTGGGTTATGTGGTGTCTTAGAATTGAAGAAGATGATAGTGCAGAAGTTGTATATTGGATTAAGCTGCTGGCATGACAGTGATTTTTTAGCTAGTGAGTGTAAACCTTATGGAGTGCTATCTAAAAAATGCAGGTGATCATATATATGCTAGGAAAATGCAATGGAAGCTGCGCCGCAGTCTTGAAATCGTTTATTAATCAACTTGAATAGTTGTATGTAGTGTGTCTATATAGTAAAGAACCATACATACATGTCTTCTTTTACTAATTAACTGCTGCCTTAAAGTTAAACTAGTGTTCTTCAGACTGTGAACTATAAAAGAACCAGTACTTGCGACCATACCTCATGTAATAACATTATTTATTGTAGCTCCTGGTCTCCACTAGTTTAGTCCTTCTGTCATAAAATAGCTATTTACAAAGGTTGTGATCACACTTTTTCTATGATGGAGTGTGGGTTGAAACCTGCAATATCACTCTTCTTCACACTTAGTGAGTGTAAGTTTCACAGTTAAACTCTTTGAAACAAAAACAAAAAAAACTAAATTTTTTTGTAGGTAGTTGCTAAATTTAAATTAGTAAGGGAGATGTTCTAGGTACACAAATTTAATCATTTTCCCTCCAATTCATTTAGTGTTAATTTGGATTATATTCTTACAAGATCAAATGCTTAAGTTACAATATATGCATCAGTATACACCAACTTTTCAAACAAGAAAATTGTACACAAATAATATTTGTGTTACAAACTCAAATTTGCTGGGTATAAATAGGTTGGATTAACACATGTTCAATCCTATCATATCATAATTCATCAAATTGTATGAAAATAAATGCGGAAAATAAAAGATAAAGGAAGAGAAAACACCAATTATATAGGTTCCCCCAACCGTCCCCGGGGTACGTCCTCTCTTCGTAGAAAAATATACGGCCCTCCACTCTGATTGAATGTTTGCACACAAGTGCTACAAAGTTTGATTACAAGTAATTAACAACTCTTTAAGCCTAAAGATCACCAAGACCCTAAACCATTTTTAGAAATATCACCTTCAACTTGATCCGAGCTCGAAATCCACGAACTCACCACGTCAATCCTTCGAATCTCATATCTCAAGTGATCCTTCAAAAATCTTCGTCAAGACTCATTATTTGTCTTGGATTCCTTCAATTTCCCTCGTAGTTTTTTTTTTGATGAGCTAAAAAACCCTAGCTTGTAGAGGAAAAAAGAAAGTTTTTTGTGTCCTTTGGAAATTTGAGAACCTAAGATTCCTTGAAAGATTCAAGTCATTACACACAACCTACATTTGCCCCTATAGATCTATATCCAAATTCTCACCAACTAGAAAGAAACGGCTTTCTTATGCTTTTGGAGAGAAACAGAGGAGAGAGAAAATTAATGAATGGATTAAGTGTAAATGGTCAAATAAGGTTATGTTTGTATTTATATGTGAAAGTGCATAGTATAAAAAATTGTTGTATTTTTTTGAAAAATACACTGTCTAAATAGATTCAAATATAGGCTGAATCGATTCAAATAACTAGATCGAAATATGGACAACGTTTGATGACTGAATTGATTTAGATGAAGATTGAATCGATTTGGATGAACTCCATGGAGACTAAATTGATTCAATGTTCCTTCAGTGCAAGAGTGAATTGGTTCAAAATGAATAAAGAACTCTCTGTTTTGTGTAATCTTCAGACAATCGATTGCGACTTTTGAGTCGATTCAAAATGATTCTAGAACTCCCTATTTTGTGTGATTTGATTCATATAATCAGTTAAGACAATTGAAACCATTCAAGTACAAAATATCCATTTCTAACAGAATTTAAAAAGCACATCACCTAAAAATGCAACAAGACATAAAAGACTTTATGTATGCTTAAAGATTTTATGCAGAGTGACTTATTAGAATCAATTATGTTTATTGTATATTCATTAGGCATTTAACATATTGTATATTCATTAGGCATTTATTAGAATAAATTATGTTTATTGTATATTCATTAGGCATTAAACACAACCCCACAAAACCGGCTTGTGAGGTGATGATTGCCCCCACTTATAAACACACTGTCAGGCCATCTCCTACCCGATGTGGGACTCTTAACATACCCCCTCACGACCAGCACTATTGGGCTTGGTTCGTGAACACAAATGGTGGGTGGCCCGATAACGGAAACCTGATAGCAGATGGCCCAATGGATCTTGAAGAGGCTCTGATACCATCTTAGAAATGGTGGTTGGGCCTAACACAACCCCACAAAACCGGCTTGTGAGGTGAGGATTGCCCCCACTTATAAACACACTGTCAGGCCATCTCCTACCCGATGTGGGACTCTTAACATGACTCACTCTGAGTGAGAATGAATCTAAACATAGAGGGAAAATATACAATATTCTAAAACTATATTCTTTTTTTAATAATATGCTCAAATTAGTAAATAAGAATTGTTCTTATTTTTATTTAAAAGATATAAAAAAAAAATTTAACGTATTGACAATTGACAAATACTCCCTCCGGTCTCAAATGTAAGAAACTTTTCACTTTTTAGATTCATTCAATAAATGATGTATATGGTCTATAATATAGACCACATACATCATTTATTGAATGAATCTAAAAAGTGAAAAGTTTCTTACATTTGAGACAGGAGGGAGTAGACATTTGTCTCATGTATGAATTGTATGTGTCATTAACATTTTAGTAAATTATTGAATTCTAAAAAATTATAGTGAGTGTATTATATTAGTTCTCATTTTTAGTTCGACAATATTAAGCAATTCTTTTTTTTTTTTTAAGAAATCAAAATGATATATATTACTAAACCAACGATGTTTCCCACCGCACAAGGTGTGCAACGCAGGAACACCGAGAAATATTTACATAGTTAAGGTGTCAAAATACAGCACCACCCGAAACAAAAATTACAAGAGAACACTCATACACAGAGTGGGATATCTCCACCACTCCTGAAAAGAATAAACAAAAGCCACCTGTTTGGATTTCAACCAAAGGAATGAATGGAGTTTAACTTTTTCAATGAGAATAATAGAAGAGGAAGCCGTATTTTTGAATACCCGGTTGTTCCTTTCCCTCCAAAGCACCCAAATAGTGGCAAACCAAATAATCCTAAAAAATACCTATGTAGAGACCGGCATACCCACCATTTTAGTGAACTGAATGAAATGATGTCGAAGCTCACCATCGTGCACAAAAGAAATGCCCAACCAACTCAAAACAAGAGCCCAAAGATCTACTGTCAACGTACACTGAAGGAATAAATGATTTGCTGATTCAGTACAATCACAACCAGCAACACACGACACTGCTGAGGAAGGGAGAACACCGCGACGCAGCAAGTTGTCTCTAGTTGGCAGGCGATTACGGAGAAGACGCCATACCAACAAAGACACCTTTGATGGAACCTTTCTGTGCCAAATGTCATCAACAAGAGACCTGTCCACCATATCGCCTGTAGTAGTGAAAAAACGGTATGCTCCCCGAACTGTGTAACCATGAATAGGGTCGAGATTCCACCGCCAGATGTCATGAACAGAATCCTGCAAAACAATGTTATTTAATAACAAATAGCTTATAATAATATAAATTCTTTAATCACAAACATTTGTCTCATATCAATTTTTTATATGTAACTAAAAAATAATATAAATTTTTATAATAAATTAAAATTAATAAATTATAGTTATTCTTATTTTTACGAAGAAAATCTTAAAAACACCACCTTTAACTAATTGATTAATTATAAACAAACATGTGTTTCAGGTATGAATTTTAATGTTTCAACGACTTCTTTAGCGACTAATTCAAAAAAAAAAATTAAAATATTAAGTATGAAAAATTATAATTAGTATGTTATAATTATTCTTTTTTTATAGTTAGTGTATTATTAATGTTCTCATCCTTGTTACTTTACTTAAAACCCATCACAGTTTCTTTGAAAGATTTGAGCTTTTTGAAGAATAGTTTCATTCTTACCAATGATGAATGAACAAGCATTGGAAGATACCATGCTGGAGGTGAAGGAAGATCTCATGCTTTCACCATCTGGTGAAAGTAAACCAACTCTCAGAATGACCCATTTTCTCAAACCCATTTCAAACTCCATTCATGAACCACCATTTGATTTTAACCCATTTTCTGAGCCAAAAGAGTACCCTTTGAAAATCCATTTCAGTGGGTGGCGCAACCCATATGAGAAATGGTTTAGGTGGGTTGATCAACTTAAACTCAAATATGAATCGGTTTGGAAAAAAGCTGGAATCTTTGATGCTATAATGACCACTAAGTGCTACATACCTAAAGATCAAAATTTGTTATTCAGGGTTGTTGAGAAATGGTGTTCTGAGACCAATACGTTTGTGTTTCGATTTGGTGAGGCAACAATCACTTTGGAAGATGTCATGGTTTTGGGGGGTTACCCTGTCATTGGTGATCCTATTTTCATCTCACTTGAAGATAAAGAAATGAGAGAGGTGGAAAACAAATTGATCCTTGCAAGACAACAACTTACTAATCGGAAATATCATCACGCGTACACATCAATGTGGATGGATATGTTCGTTGATAAAGGTAGTGAAATTGAACATGAAGCCTTCCTTGCTACTTGGTTGTCAATTTTTGTTTTTCCTCATAACAGAATGGTGAATAGTTCTTTGTTTCCAATTGTTGTTCATCTTGCTAGAGGAAATCCTATTGCTTTGGCGCCTACTGTTTTAGCTAGCTTATATAAGGATTTAAGTTTGTTTAAGAAAACTATTGTTGATTTGTCAAAACATCCTGTTGCTGGTGATATAATTCCCATGGAGGTTACTTTTCAATCACCCTTTTATTTGGTTCAAGTTTGGATTTGGGAGAGGTTCAAAAATTTGCAACCACAACCACAAACCATGCTGATCAACCATGGAGACCCTTATTTGTTTAGGTGGCATAAGGTTAAGGACTTGAAAACTGACAACGTAAGGTTGGCACTGGACTCAACTATTGATGATTTTCTTTGGCGTCCCTATGTTAGATATGCTGATAAGTGTGGACTGTTTTATCCGAAGGATGAAATTTGGGTACCATTTAAGAATGATTTGGTGGATCAACAAATGCTGTCATTTGTTATATGCTTGAGAGTTTCTGAGCTAGTTGGTATCGACTCTATTGAGCAATATCTTCCACATAGAGTTGCTATGCAATTTGGAATGGATCAAGATGTTCCAAGTTATGTGCCTAGGTTCAACGAGACTAAAGAGAATGCTTGGAGAAACTACTGCAGGCCCATCTATGATGAAAATTTGTATTTTCCACCAAGATTATTTGAGGCAGATGTTACCACGCGTTATGCAAACTGGTGGAAGCAATCAGTAGTGGGCTGTGACAATTTTGTGAAGAATATTATGCGGCATAAGAGAAGTGCAAGTTCAAGAAAACGTAGACCTTGTGTAGGAAATGCTAACAAAAGTAGTAATGATGATGGTGTTGCACCTGGATTTCCTCCCAATCTTGTTGACACTCTTATGTTTGGAAAATTTTGTGATGATGATTCAAAATGTAAAACTAGGAAGATTGATGATCTTTATACTGATGTTCCTTATGAAAATTCCGTTCATAATTGTTTGAAAGCTGGTGAAAATATTGATGCAAATGGGAGAAAAGAAGCAAGGATGATGCAAGGTGAAAACAAAAGCTATGCTATCAGAAACAAAGTCTCTTCGTCTAACAAAGTAACTGTTGCACAGTACAATCTTCTTGGTCACTCTGATATACCTGCCCAATCCGAAGACAGAGAAACGGTTGAAGAAAAGGAAATAAAAGAAACAGAAGATGAAGTTACGATGTTGTTAAAAGAGCAACATTCGAAGAATCAAGGGGAACTCGCATGTGTAATACGCCAACAGGAAGAGATCTTGCGGTTATTGGCTTTGAGGGAGAAGAGAGATGAAGAGTTGAGGCAACTCCTTACCAGTGTCCTAAGGAATCAAAAAGATCAATACTTGAAGAATCAAGAGGAACTCAGGCATGTAGCAAGACAACAGGAAGAGATCTTGCGATTATTGTCTTTGAGGGATGAAGAGTTGAGGCAAATCCTCTAGTGTTCTAAGGAATCAACAAACATCATCATCTTCTTTGAACTCTCTATCAAACTCATGATAGTGATGGATGATGTTTTCCTACCCTTAATTTTGTGGATAACAAGTGAAAGAAAAAGTAACACTGGTTTAGATGAGTTATCATATAATATGTTTTTATTATATTCTATGATTGTGTTATTTATCTTTAGTAATATTGGCATGACTACTACATATTTTGCTATGCTTTGCTTTTATTACACAGACATATATCAAGTGAAGCATAACTCTTTTCTGATTTCATGATGATGTGGAACATTTATTTCACATGTACAACCAAAACGAAAATGATCAAATACTAAAACTGTGAAACAAAAGTCACAATACACCTCCAATATATAGTCTATTTAAGGAAAATGGATGAAACCTCAAGAAGTTGTATGCTAAATCACTATGGATGTTGTTCAGTAATAGTGCCTTTGTTTTTTTTTTTTTTTCAACATGTGATATATAACAGCTTTCATTGGTAGTAATTTACTATCACAGATTCACAGTAGGTGAATAAATGTAAAGGGATTGAAGTTGAGGCTATTATGCAAATCATGACAATATTGAAGTCAGTGAATATATTGATTTTGAGATTGAAGTTAGAAAGATAGTACATGAACTGCTTTTATTATTAATAATCAGGTAGCTCTCTCAGAACAAAAAATGCATCTAGAGAAACAAGAGATACAGAATTATTCACAAATTGAGTAATACATAGTCAAAAGTCTAGCCACAAACATGAAATGAACGAAGAGACGCTACCTGTCAAAAAATCAGCTAAACAGAACAACTAGAAAGGTCCATCACCAACCTTCAAACTCCATGGCAGACAACACCCTTGTCACTTTCAAAAAATCTGATTAATAATACCTTAACATAATCTTAGTTAACAAGGGAAATGAATTTTGATGAACAGAGAAGGAGAAGGAAAATGAGTGAAACCTATATGATTATCTTATTCAATTCAACTCAAATGAGGCACAATACATTCTTACATAGTACCGGCTGTACTTTAGATTCTAACTAAGTACTAACTCCAAACAACATCCAACTGATTTGTAACTTCCTAGATAATTACAATTTCAGCAAACCAACCTCAAGTAGCTAGTTAGTTCGAATCTGCCTCGATAACTTGCAGCAGAAGCAACAGCTACTAACTAACTTCTGCACTACAAATTTACCACTAATACTAGAACATTAGTCAACATCAGTAAATCCAAATTATTCATAGATCAGCAGCACAAATTGGTATTAGAAACCACAGATGAAAGGAATGAAGATTCATCTCATAAGAAAAATAAGCTTTAGAGCTCAATCGAGAGAAAAATTCATTAGAAATCATATTGATTATTAATTGATGAACGTTAGTAAATAGTGTACATAATTGTCCTATTTATACAGCAAAATTGCACCAACTAATTGAATTCCTAACTCTTAACTAATTTATAACTAACCAATTGATACTAACAGAATTAACATACTCTAATAGGAAAAATAAATCAGCAGTAGTAGGTGCTGGCCACTCTCAAAAGCAGCACTCCCCAAACAACCTCAAAAAACAAGCACAACCAGAAGAGAAAACCAGTACACTAGACCATACGAGATGAATTAATGTGGTAGCTCATTCCCTTACAAGGTAGTCACAAACCTTTTATGGAATTTCAACATTGTAGTGTCTGTTATCATTGTAGTCAAAAGGATTATTGATTTGGAAATGAAGTGGTCATTTTTTAGTCAAAAAATAACATTATTATATACTCCCTCCGTTTCAAAATGAGTGTCGTTTTAGGTGTTTACATACATATTAAGAAATGCAATGATTAAAAGAAAGAGAATGATTATTTTACCAAATTATCTTTATTAACTATTGGTTAGTTTTAAAAGTAATACTTTGGAAGTAGTGTGCAGAGTATTAATTGGGGGGTACAATTGAAAAGAAAAAGTTATTATTGCATTGGAAACTGAAAGCGACATTCATTTTGAAACAATTTTTTTTGGCTAAAGCGACACTCATTTTGAAACGGAGGGAGTATTAGATACCACCATAGTTACAAAAATAGCATTATCTTCATACTTAAATATTAGATTCATTTAACTTATTCATGAAAGTCAAAAAGTTATTGTTTTTAATGAATTTTATTTTTATTTTTAACATCCTTAATCATTGCCTTAGGACATCGGTTAGTATATATATCTAGTAATTTAGAAATGAGATTAAACACATTCTTTCAAATAAATTTCAAATAAATTCTATATTCGTAAAAAAAATCTATATTTAGGACAACATTCAAGGGTGTTTTGTCTTATATGAAAAAATTACTACATTAAGTTTTCTATACATTACATAAAAAAAAAAGGTTAAATATGGTTTTGGTCTCTATAAAATTGGGAACTTCTAAGTTTAGTCATTACTTAATTTTAATAGTTATTTTAGTCCCTACAAAAAAATTACTTCTAATTTTAGTCCCTGTTAAAACAGAGTTTGTTTAATTATCCTTGAACTCTTAAAATTTTTAACAATTTTTTTGAGACAAATTTAGAACACTATGAAATGTTCATTTACTAAAATTTAGAATTTTTTTAACATGAAATAAATTAAATATGAATTTTTTAAAACGACAAAAGTTAAAGATAAAAATAATAAAATCTAGACGTAGAAATCAAATTTTGCGATAATTTTTTGCGGAGGAACTTTTAGTATTGCTCTTAACATGTCTACAAAAATTTGTTCAACAACTTAAGAGTTTAAGCATAAATTAAAAAAGTTTGAATTGAGCAGGACTAATACTGAGTGGATAATTTTTTGAAAAGATTAAAAGAACTATTAAAATTAAATAAATATTAAATTTAAAAGGTCACAATTCTGCAGGAACTAAATATGAAAATAAAGTTTTCTATACATTTATCTGCGCCGCAAGTCTACTTTTGTGCAGTTGCAAAGATCATGATACGATGCATTTTGGTGCCACACTGCCACCGTGTACCTAATGAGTACCTACAAAATTGGTTACAATACAATACAATGGTCAAAGTCAGCATAACACCATTCTGGGTCAAATATTCTCTTCACTGTGGAGGAAAAACATGTGGAAATAACCTCGTTCAATCTCACTTATCCAAACAACCCAAATTGAGTTGGATACAACTTCAATTTTAACACACTTACTATCATTTACTCCATCCGGTCTCAAATATAAGAAAATATTCTTTTTTTAGGTTCATTGAGTAGTTAATGTATCTGGTCTACATTGTAAAGCAGATACATTAATTATTCAATGAATCTAAAAAATGAATTTTTTCTTATATTTGAGACCAGAGGGAGTATAAATTATTGTCCTTTTTGTTTTTTATATGTTCCATCAATTTAAAATATTCTCATTCGAATCCCCAAGACATTAAATATAGGAAAATTGCTCAAAGAGAACAAAGGATCTGAGAGAAGAATTTTTTAGAGGCTACTTAAATTTAAAATCCCCGCACAATTTTCCTCACAACCAAAATCTTGCAAAGAAACAACCTTTGATTGATTTAAGGAAACCCCATTTGCTTTTCCCCTGAATTTTGAAAGAAGGCTGTTGTGATGGTGATCCTGATTGTGTTGATGGGGCTTAGTGGGACTATTAGCATGTTGTTGGAAGAAGAAGAAGAAGAAGAAGCAAGGTTTGGTTGGGGTTCTTTGTCTCTGTTAAAATAAAACAATAAGATACATCAGGAAGCCAATAACTGTTACTGTGCTTTTGTGATTTTCATTAGATTTCGGTAGTTAACTACCGAGGTTTTCCTCGGTAGTTAACTACAGCCGGTTTTATTTTTCCTCGGTAGTTAACTACCGAGGGGGCAAAATCGTATTTTACATGTGTGTCACAGCCTTATCAAATGTGTTAACAACAATTTTCTAAATATAGCTCTCTAACATGTGACTCAAACCTTATTTTACCGATGAGTGTGACCTCTTTTGCTTTACCATTCTCGTTGGTAACATTTTTTAACTAATTTAAATCATTTGTTAAAGAGTCTCACATCGGATAGGAGATGGTCTGACAATATATTTATAAGTGGGGGCAATCCTCACATCACAAGCCGGTTTAGTGGTGTTGTGTTAGGCCCAACCACGATTTTTAAGATCATTAAAAAACGGCGTAATAGAATAGAGTTTAAGAAATGTTTTTTTTTTTTTTTTATCAATGGAAAAAACAAAACAAAATAGAAAACTATGGTCTAATGAAAGACACCCGTATAGTGTGAATAAGAACAATGTTAATGTTCTTGTCCCTAGTAACCGGGGATCAAGTGTAACCAACCATCGTAGAATATCGGTGGCTATGCGGAACTTCCTTTGTGATGCATTTTAATGAATAGAAAGATTCAGATTCACAAACTATAACCATCCGCAATGGTGGGTGTTTCACCTATTTAGCACCACATTAAATAGGCAACTCCATTGTGGAGTATAATACATGGGTGGCTATGGAGAAGGGTGACTATGGAAGCACCCTCTCTCTCTCTCTCTCTCTCTCTCTCTCTCTCTCTCTCTCTCTCTCTCTCTTCATTTTTCATGGGTCCCACTTAATAAATCTTAATAAAATAAATAGATTGTGTTGAAATATAATGATATAAAATTATTTGTGGGACCTATTTAATAATTTCTTTTAAGGTGCTGTGTTGGAGAAAATTGGTGCTTATTAAGTATTACGGTAAAATGAGTGATGAGAACATATGAATTCAATTTAAACACTCAATTTAGGGTGCTCTGTTGTGGATGGTCTAACTATGTAGTTATGAGTCCAAGCTAGATCAAGAGCATTAAATATAGACTAAAGCTTGACATTAATATCCGAGGTAAAACCACAACTTCCGAAAAAGCCAAAAATCCAACATCTTGACGAATTATTGATAGATAATTAATGAGTCTTGTTTAAGATATATAGTTATTGATAAATAATTAATGAGTCTCATTTGAGATATTTGTGTGATGTGCTTATTTAGTACAACTATAAAAAAAAATTATTAATGAATAATGTATACGCATAAAATCCACTTAAGTACCTAAAAATAGATGTCTCCATTTTATGAATATACTCTTCTAAAGTCATTCTAATTTTTTTACATGAAAATAATTAAAAATGATATAGAAACATTAATATAGTTGAGAATAACAAGAAACGAACAAAGCTACCATTTCATCCTTCAAAAAACAAAACAAAGCTTCCATTTCAAATCCGTTAAATTAAAAGGGGTAAAATATGCATTTCATCCCTGCAATTATAGGTCATTTGATTTTTCATCCATGAGCTTACTAATCCTCCCATTTTGCCTCTGTAAAAGTTAATCATTTGAAAATTCGTCCCTCATCAGAGTTAATCATTGCCACATCAATCGAAATGACCAAAATGCCCTTAGTTGCTCCAGTTCAACAGAAAAAGACCAAAATACCCTCCTTCATCAACTAAGGGCATTTTGGTCATTTCGCGTGCATATGAGTGATTAACTTTGATGAGAGACGAATTTTCAAACGATTAACTTTTACAGGGGCAAATGGGAGGATTAGTAAGCTCAGTGATGAAAAATCAAATGACCTATAATTGTAGGGTATGAAAAACATATTTTACCCAATTAAAAATAAAAAGAAAATAAAAAAAAAGGTAAGGATAATTTGGGTATTTTATGTTAAAAAAAAATCTAACATAATTCAAATGACTTCTGGTTTGTTTGGTTTCAGAATAGTTACAAGGACCATAAGGGTAATTTGGGTATTCTACGTACACAATTCCCCATTCTTTTCTCTCCCTCAACGAACAAAATGGTTTTTTACAGTGAATTTCTCTCCCTACCGTTGTGAAATTGACCTAATCTTAAAGCCACCATTTTAATTTTGTTTCAAACCTAATCAATTTCTCGTTTTTAACCGTTACATTACCCCATTAAAGTTTCTTAGTCAAAATTTAAGCTTTTTTGAACTACGGTGTTAACCAAACCCACGAAGAAGAAGAACAAAAACAAGCATTGGAAGAAGATACTATCATGGAGGTGAAGGAAGATCACATGCTTTCACCTGCTGGTGACAGTGAACCAATTCTCAGAATCGCCCATTTTCTCAAACCCATTTCAAACACCATTGAAGAACCACCTTCTGGGTTCAACCCATCTTCCCTTTTTGACCCAGAAGAGTGGCCTTTGAAAATCAACTTCATTGGATGGCGGCGCCCCTTAACAGATAAATGGGTTTATTGGGTTGATCAACTTAAACCCAAATATGAATCTGTGTGGAAGAAAGTTGGCATCTTTGAAGCTATTATGAGTACCAAGTGTTGCATAAAGAAAGATCATAACTTGTTATTTGGGGTTGTTGAGAAATGGTGTTGTGAGACAAATACCTTTGTGTTTCCATTTGGTGAGGCAACTATCACTTTGGAGGATGTTATGGTTTTGGGGGGTTACCCTGTCATTGGTGATCCTGTTTTCATTACACTCGAAGACGAAGAAATGAAAGAGGTGGAAAAGGAATTGATCCTTGAAAGACAACAACTTTATAAGACTAAATCAGCTAATGCTAGAACATCAATGTGGATGGATGTTTTCATTGATAAAGGTAATGAACTTGAACATGAAGCATTCCTTGCTACTTGGTTGTCAATTTTTGTTCATCCTTATAAAAGCCGTGTCGTGAATAGTTCTTTGTTTCCTGTTGCTATTCATCTTGCTAGAGGAAATCCTATTGCATTAGCACCTGCTGTTTTAGCTAGCTTATATAAGGATTTGAGTTTGTTTAAGAACATATTAGTTAATTTGTCAAAACTTCCTGTTGGTGGTGATAGACTTCCCATGGAGGCTATTCTTCAATCACCCTTTTACTTAGTTCAAGTTTGGGTTTGGGAGAGGTTCAAAAATTTGCAACCACAGCCCATGTTGATCGATCATGACGACCCTTTTTTGTTTAGGTGGCATAAGGCTGAGAGTGAGAACTTAACTGTTGACAATGTTAGGTTGGAATTAAACTCAGCAGAGAATCATTTTCTTTGGCGTCCATATGTTAGATTTGCTGAGAAGTGTGAACTGTTTTATCCAAATGATGGAATTTGGGTATATAAGACTGATTTGGATGACAAAATGCTGTCATTTGTTAGATGTATAAGAGTTTCTGAGCTTGTTGGATTTGACTCTGTGGTTCAATATCTCCCACATAGAGTCGCTTTGCAATTTGGAATGGATCAAGACATTCCAAGTTACGTGCCTAGGTTCAATGAGACGAAAGACATTGCTTGGGAAAACTACAACAGGCCCATATCTGATGAAAATGTGTGTTTTCCATCTAGATTGTTTGAGGCAGATGTTACCACACGTTATGCAGAGTGGTGGAAGAAATTTGTACCGAATTGCAACAATTTTGTTAAGGAAACTGTGCAGCAGAAGAGAAGTGCAAGTTCATGGAAACATCAACCTTGTGGAGGAAAAGCTAAGGAAAGTGGAAATGATGTTGGTGAAAGTTGTCGCTATGCTCTCAGAAACAGAGTCTCTTCTTCCAACAATGCAACTGTTGCGCAGCACAATCTTCAGTTTCAATCTGATATGGCTGCAGGAGATAAAAAAACTCTTATAGAAAGAGAAAGAAAAGAAAGCGATGATGATGTGTTAGTTTTGTTAAAAGAGAAATACTTGAAGAATCAAGAGGAGCTCACACGTCTGGCAAGAGAACAGGAGCATCTGGCAAGACAACAGGAAGAGATCTTACAGTTAATAAATTCGAAGGAGAAGAGGGAAGAAGTGTCAAGCAGCTCCTCAGTCCTCACTAGTGTTCTAGGGAATCAACAATTATCATCATCATACTCTTAAAACTCTATTTGGTTTCTAAACTCTCTTTATGAAACTCGTGATAGTGAGTCTTTTCATACCCTCTTTTATGTTGATAACAATTGAAATAGTAAGTATAACTAATTTAGATGACTTATGATATAATATGTTTTTATTATCTCCTATGCTTGTGTTATTTATCTTTAGTGGTATTGGCATGACAGACTGACATATATGTTACTATGCTTTTACACACTCATTTATATATATACATATAGATAGAGCAAGTATGGTGATAACACTTGGTCAATGTGTAAAAAATAAATAATGAAGTGCAGGAAAGAAAAAAAATCATGAAGTATAATCTATTTAGGGGAAGACTGGGGGGAAAATAAATCAGAATACAACCTTAATCTATTAAAG
This sequence comes from Medicago sativa, assembly GCF_051527215.1. Lineage (NCBI taxonomy): Eukaryota > Viridiplantae > Streptophyta > Magnoliopsida > Fabales > Fabaceae > Medicago > Medicago sativa. The sequence continues at coordinate 50,891,109 of NC_140751.1, read as the reverse complement.
GGAAATGGATGAAACCTCGAGAAATTGGTTCCTAAACTAACTCTATGTTGTTCCCGTATTGTGCTTTTTCTCTTGAACAATCTGTTCTATGTAATAGCTTTCACTGGCAGTAATTAGAACTAGGTAAGTATATGTGAGGTGGCTGAAGTTGAGGCTATTATGCAGATCATTGGAATATTGAAATCGATAATGGTATATATTGATTTTGTGGTATGAAGAGCATAAGCACTATCTGTGAAAAAAGTGCAACCGTAGAGTGTAAAGTTTGGAGAATCTGAACCGTGGTCTTAGAAAGTGTAACCTATAGTAGTGTTCTTAAGGTTGGTGGGACAAATATTGTTCCAGTAATCAGTTCTTACAACTTTGTGTCTATGATCAGAGTCGGTGACTTCAAGCATTCTATAATTCTATGACATCATGGTAATGTTTGCAAATTCATCTTTGCATTGTAGCTCAAAATTGTGGTGGCCAAATATTGGCCTCTACTTGATCCCCATAAAGGACATCTCAAGTTTTTTAGATTTGTGCAGTCAAATAAAGAACTGTGTTTTTTGGACTATAAATTATTATTAGCACAAGAAGATGTTGGGATTTGTTTAGGATGATGGTTGTGATCAAGAATGAGAAAAAAGAGCTTGGATGAAGAAGTTGCATCTCTAGGGAAAAAATAGATTGGTAGAGATGACAAATTCTAAGTTGATGTGAGATTGATGAGTTTTAAAGTTTACTCATCTAGCTATAATGGCAATTGATCACTACTACTGAATCTTCGATTTTGTTGCAATAAAATAGTTATAATTTCCAGAAGTGTTATTATGTATGCACCGGCCAACGATTAAACCCATGGCCACTTGCTTAGGGATCCAATTATCTACTAACTGTGTCACACTATGTTGGTGTAAACTGTTATTTGAATCACTAGTTAAAATCAATTCATTTTTTTATTATTTACAAAAACAATTGTATGTGCCACTTTAATTGTATGGAAATTTGAAACCTTGTGATGTATCAGCTATACTCTAGAAGCTCCTTAACGAAGACTCTATTAACATATTGAAAAAAGTGTTGAGTATGATCTTTTGATTACAGAACTTGATGCAAGAATGAATACAAGCATCTTAACCCAGCCATCAAGTTCTTATTCTCGGATATAAGCTAACTGTTGCCATGCTTGATATCCTAACACAAGCCATAAGCTAACTCATAAAATTGAATGGCATTATATTAGGATTGACAAGTAGGTATTGAAAAGTTGAATTTGCTATAAATGAGGTATAGTTTCTACTTCCTTGTGAACCATTTAGGTGCTCAAACTATGAGTTTGCTATTTTTTTTCCACCACTTTCAATCTGTATTGGGCCTGAGCTCGGTCCAAAACAAAATTCATTCACTATCTTCTATGGCCTTTATCATTATTATCATTATCACTATGACCTTTGTCATCATTATCATTATCACTATCAGCATCCTCATCATCATCATCACTATCCTCATCCTCTTCATTGTCGTCATCATCATCATCATCATCATCGTGTACAACATTAGTTTCATCGTTTCCATTATCATTTCCACCCTGAGAAGCAAAAGTCTCTTTTGTATATTGTTCTCCATCCTCTTCTTTCTTGTTTGCTAAAAACTCAAGAGCTGTAACTACATCACTGATTAAAGGCCTAGTATCAGCTTCCTCTTGCAGACACATAGCTGCAACTGCTAGAGCTTGATATAGACCCTTTATAGGGTACTTATCTTCTAGCAATGGATCTGCCATTTGTGTGAATTTCTTTCTGTCTCTTAGAAGAGGTTGTGCCTGAAAAAAGAAGAAACATCCATCATAATGAATAATGTGAATTTTTTCTGTCTCATGATTTTTGGTACATAAGAAAGGTTTGAAGACTTACCCAAAGGACTAAATTTTGCTCTTCTGACGGTCTAGAATTGTCAATGACTCTTCTTCCTGTGATAATCTCCAAAAACACAACTCCAAAACTATACACATCTGATTTTGTACTAAGCTGCCCTGTTGATGCATACTCAGGAGCACAATAGCCATAAGTTCCCATCACTCTGGTGGATACATGTTCTTTCTCACCAGTCGGGCCAAGCTTTGCAAGTCCAAAATCAGAAAGCTTTGGATTGTAGTTTTCATCTAATAGTATGTTTGATGCTTTGAAATCGCGATATATCACCGGAGGGTTTGCTTCTTCGTGTAAATATTCAAGCCCTTTTGCTGCTCCTTCTGCAATTTTCATTCTTGTTTTCCAGTCCAAAGGCTTTTTACCAGGAGCTAAATCTGATAATAATTTTATTGTTGGTTAGATAATTCTCATTAGTAAATAATGATAGGGTCATGATTTTGAAAAATGTAGGATTTCTATTGTGGCTGCATGCCACTAAGCCAATTGTTTTTGTTTTTAACGAATATATTTACTGTTTTCATTACAAATCATTGGAAACAAGAAACAAAGAAATGTGGCAATTTTATTTTAGAATTAAAACTGAAAACATGAAAACAGAAAAGTTTTCTGAAATCAAACATGTTCATATGAGGCGAAATTCATGCATAGTTTAAGTTCATTGGTGTCCTTCAGTTTTTCAGTCTGGATGGTGGGATCCAAGAACTGTGGTTTGTTCTAACAGGAAACAGCTATAAATTACACATATAATTGGTTTATTGTACAGCTGAATTTTTAAACAAAAAATGTAAAGCACCATATGATGATGATCCATTGTTATCACATGATTATATTGTTGCTTACTCATAGTTAAATCCTATGAAGCATTGATACATGTGTCGGGTATAACACTTAAACTGACAGGTCAACACAATTATTGATTTGGGAATGTGAAAATTTTAATGTAATCACATGTGTCGGTATCACACATTGAGACATGTCAGACACTAGACATGTCTTCATGTATTTATTCAAATTGGATGTCATTCTGTTATGCATTGCAGGACATTGGCATTGTGTTAATTAAGAAGTACAATAACTTACCAAGTAAGTGATCTTCTAAGGAACCATTGGCCATATATTCATAAACCAAAATCCTCTGATCACCTTCAGCACAATACCCTACCAAGTTAACAAGGTTAGGATGATGCAAAAGACTCAAAATCAAAACCTCTACAAGAAATTCTCTGTTCCCTTGAAATCCATTTCTATCAAGTGCCTTCACAGCAACAATCTGCAATGTAACAAAGCACTTGATTAGGATGCTATAGTCTTTTTTAACCTAATTGTAAAGAGAATTTGGTTGAAGTATTACTTGATTTGTGTTTTTAATCGTTCCTTTGTATACCCTTCCAAAACCTCCTTCTCCGATCATATTGATAGGTTGAAAATTTTCAGTTGCGAGGCATAGCTCCCGATAAGTAAAAATCTTAGAGGTAACATTTCCTTTCCCAAGCTTTGCTAACTCCTCTGCTATGAACCTTCTCTTGCCACTATCTACAATATAAAATATGTTCAAGTTTTTAACAAAGGTGCTTTCATCATTGAGAAAATAATAATCACTTAGGGAATATCCATCCATTGAAGTACATTCTAAAGGTGTATGAACTTTAACATTTTGCATCATTCTCTTTGCATTAAAGTTATTAGATTTTATGAAGTTTATAAAACGTATGAACCAACTTAACAAAATAAGAGTTGATGAAACCTAATGTGATTGTGCTAACATTACATATAAATCCATTTTAGATGATTTGGATATAACTGACACATAATTTGTAATTCAAACAACATTAAGCTCAATGCATAATACATTAAATAAAAAAATAAAAAATAAAAGAGATATTTAGAGATTAGCATAAACATTGATATTTAGAGATTAATTTACCAGTTTTAAAAGAGATATTTGCAAATGAGGTTAAAACTTTTGCATCATGGTATTGCTTAATGCTTTTCTTCAATGACTTCTTCTTGATCCTCTCTTCAGACGTACAACATGGAAAACAACTCATTTTCCACCTTAAAATTTAATCTAATCAAACCCAACAATGACAAAACTTTAACCTTTTCAAATCCATAATTTTTCTACAACATGCAAATGTTGTCTTATAATCCAATGCTAGAACAACCTTGTACAAATTATTCTATAAACCTTTTAAAATAATTTGATTTAGATGTTTTTAATCAAAACCACGTTGATATTCAAGATTCAGAGAATCTTTTCATCTCAACATGGTTTTTTGCTTTGTTTTTCTTCAAAGGGTTCTTTGAGTTTGGAAAAACGGAAATGAAGACTTGGTCAAATTTGCTAAACCAGAAATAACCTAAGTGAGTAATTTTTGTTAAACTATGGCTCTCATTACCTATAATTATCTGTCACAACAATTAATGTAGGATTTTATACACTTTATCTTATCTCTCTCATAATCTTCCCCCTAATATAGAAGAGGTGTCCTTTATGAATCCAACAAAGAAAAAAAAATAATGATATGTTACATGGTTGAGCATGAGAATATTTACATTTGTGTCCTTTCCATCTACTTCCTCCTCTTGTCATTGTTATAAGCAAATATTTTTTTTAGATTCATTAAATAATTGATTTATCTAGATTATAATATGGACCAGATAAATCAGTTATTATTAAATGAATTTGAAAAAAAATATTTATAATAGTGACCAGAAGAAGTAAATATAAGATTAATTTTTATGACGGGGTAAAACTTTTTTACACATGCAGTTAATCAAACCATCCCATAGTGTGATTTAATAAGATGTACGTGCAAAAAAAGATTTATACTATATCGGTGTTGGTGCAAACAAATTAAATCATAAATATACTCCTTAACAAAATAGCAGTCATTATAATGGAGTAAATTACATCATAATCCTCCCTTAACTGTTCTGTCTTTTGTATTACAAATTTTACTAGAGAATTGAAATAAAATCCACAACCGTGTTAATGCATTTTCTTATGTAGACGAAATGACAAATCCTATATGAAACTCACACACTATGTTGTGAGGTTTGGAGTTCAAAACCTAGTGAATGTGTCAGTGTCCGGCTTAATAATATTGTATTGTAGGTCTTAAGCACACATATGATCCAATGAAATTTACCTAGATTCGAACTCCGGTAAAGACATACATCCGTATTAGTGTATTTTACCCCACCCATTTATTAGAAAAAAGTATTGTAGCCCCACCCAAAAGATCCTGCACGAGGAGAGAAAATAAATTACGAGTTCGAAAAATCAACATTCTTTCTAGAATATACGAAAAATCCGGGAGAACGTTTTTACATAAAAATGGTCAGGAGGACTAAAAAAAGGGCTTTCTTTGCGTAGAAAGTAAATTGTGCATATATTTCTTTGCCATGAAGACGAGATACTTCAAAATTTGAAGACGTATCTGATATATGGACAACGATACTTTGTAGATACTCGTAGAACATAATTTTTTTTTTTAAAAATGATTTATTAAATATTTATCATATATTTTAAGAAAGCTCGTATATCTAGAATATATAGTCCCGTGAGCATAGCTCAGTTGGTAGGACAATGCATTATTATATGCAGGGGACGGGGTTCGAACCCATGCAGGGGACGGGGTTCGAATCCCGGACACCCCACTTATTCACCTTATAAGGTGAATTCTAGTCACTAGGCTACCTGACCAAAATATATATATAGTCTAGGATACATATGACAAATTACTGGCTATGTACACATGAATGATGGCAATTGGGGGGTCTTTACTTAACAAGGACCACTCCCCATTAAGGACCCTCCATTGGAGGAAGAAAAATTGAGTCCCTGTTAAGGAACAGACAATTATATAAGGACCATATCTCTCCTGAGTAACTAACGGGTCCCACGTTTAAAAAAGTAATAAAATGTGTACTATTTGGTCCCACTTGCATAAAGAAGTAATAAAATGTGTACTACTTGGTCCCACTTGCATAAAGAAGTAATAAAATGTGTACTACTTGATCTCACTTGTAAAAATGAGTAATACAATGAGTAATAGATAAATTATTTTTGTTTAATATGTAAAGATAGTGGGACATATTTAAGTGCCCGTTTGGTTCAGCTTTGAATATAATTGATTCTGAGAGAATTTATTCTGATAGAATTGATTCTGACAGAATTGATTCTGAGAGAATTGATTTATGTTTGGATACAATTACGTAGAATTGATTAAACAAAATGATTTATGTTTGGATGCAATTATGTAGAATTGCTTTTGAATGTATAATTACTAAAATAGACATAGCTAAAGGAGAATTGATAAAGAATGAGAATTGATAAAGGGCAATAAAGTAAAATAACATGTTGTAATAATAAAATATACAAACCTATACACGTTGTTCAAGGAGAATTGATTCTAGAAAAGCTAGAAGCTAGGATTTGTAGCTTCATGGAGAATTGCTTTTGGAGGATAAAAGCAATTCTGAAAAGCTGAACCAAACACGTTGTTTTTGGCTAGAATTGCTTTTGGCACTGTAGAGAATTGATTTTGGGCTAGAATTGCTTCTCATAAGCCAAACCAAACAGGCCTTAAGTACTTTTCATTGGAGTCCTTATTAGTGTATTGCCATTGGAGTCATTGAGTCCTTAATAGGTACTTTTATTAAAAAATTATAAATAAGTGATGTGTCACGTGGGGTCCATTTAAGGAGTCCTTGTTAGGGAACTACCATTGTGGATGCTCTTAGTTTAAACGCCACCTAGTTAGCATTATAGAATTTTTTATACAGTAAAATATATTATAATTTAGACTAAATTTCTATAAATTGTATATTAATAAAGAATTATCAATGTATCTTTTTTACAAGTATTTTAAATTTATATAATTTTTATTGTAAAATTTTTGTTAACATATTTAAATCGTATCATATCTTGAATATTAAAATTTCACGTATCCGCGTTTTTGTATTATGTCACACCCGAACTTATACTGCATATTTATAGTTTTTTTTTCTTCGTAATATTGTGAAAATTAATCACCAACCATACATATTTCATCAACAAAATCCAAATCGGAGACAATGTTTGATAAATTTGGGTCTAGTTTCACTCGAGACAGCATTTAAGTGTCTCACATTGTTTATCAACTTCTAAAATGGATACTTAGTTTGACATGTTGTTAAAGAGATTTTTGTTTTTATTATACGTTCTTAAAAAGTTTCGCTTTGTATATGTGATAAACGAAACTATGAACACTGAGGCAGAAAATCACTTCTTATTTATGACATCAGTGATGTGCTACCTACCTAAACATTGAGGTAATTCACACTTTTAAGCTTCAAAACTGGTGAGCTGAAACTGTTTAGTAGAATTTCAAAGAGAAAATGAAACATACATATGATTGGTAAATTAAATGAAAGTAAATCACAGTTATCACAGATGATCAAAGACGACTGAAAGTTGAACTGAATCAGAAAGTGAACTAGAAAGATTATGGAGACTCAAATTAGTGAGTACCACACCAGTCAGCTAAACAAACAACTTAGGCACCAAAGTTATTGCAGCAAAGTGAAGATCAAATATGTAAAATGAAAACTATGTTTTCCAAATCATTTTAAGTTAACTACTCTAACTTACAGTATTGGACAGTATCATAACTATGTTTCTATGTAATAATTAAGAGCAGAACAATGTACCAACATTAATGTCCTAAAATGCCATGTTTCATTTGGTCTTGTTTTTTAACATTCTTGTCATGTAGCTTAGCTAGTATATGAAATAAGAAATAAGTAACATGTAAACAAGCAATAAGGTTTTAGTTTTATGAGCTAATAATGTTTGAAACTTAGGCCTAACCTTGCTTTCTTCAAATTTGTATGCAATTTCTCGAGTCGGCTAATTCTCTGTTCAAGTTTCGCTACACTTGCTTCAGATAAATAGCTATAGCTTTCTGTTGGAGTCTCAGATTGGCAGATTCTGTCACTTGACAGCCTTGCTTCCTTGCTCTCATTTCCATCTTTAAACTCAACATCATCTTCCAACACATGCTTACATTCCTCAGCAGATATTGAATGAGTCAGAGAGTTATTTTTCGGAGGTAAATTTGAGGGACCATCAGCATCAAGATTTCTCCCAGTCATCAAACCATCCTGAACAGAATTTTTAGGGGGCATAGTTTTCAAAAGTTTAGGAACAAAATCAAAAGTAACACCATCGTCAATGATATTATCACCCTTGCTAGTACTTGAAACATCATCGCTAGATTTTCCAAAAGTAACAGTGCTACAGCCAACAAGTTCAGGAGGAAACTCAAGTGGAATCTCAGCACGAGGTCTACTTAAAGAATTTCTACTTCTCTTCTGCGGCACAACATTCTTGTCGAAACCCTGAGGATCCAATACCAATTTCTTCCACCACTTTGCATAACAAGTGGTAACACCAGCCTTAAAAAATCTAGATGGAAAATAATATAAACTTGTATCACAAAAAGGTCTGCAAAAAATTTCCCAAGCAACAGCATTAGTCTCACTGAATCTAGATACATAACCAGGAACATCTTGATCAAATCCAAATTGCATAGCAACTCTATGTGGTAGATATTGCTCTATAGACTCAAATCCAATTAGCTCTGAAACTCTCAAGCATATAACAAATGACAACATTTGTTTATCCACCAAATCTTTCATAAATGGCACACACATTTCATCATTTGGATAAAACACTCCACACTTATCAGCATATCTAACATAAGGACGCCAAATAAAATTATCAACAGCTGAATCTAACGCCAACCTCACATTGTCAATTTTCAAAGGATTAACCAAATGCCTCTTCAACAATACATGGTCTTCTTTATTGATCAACTTGGGTCGTGGTTGTAAATTTTTGAACCTCTCCCACACCCAAACTTGAACCAAGTAAAAGGGTGATTGAACATTAACCTCCAACACCGAGGGAAATCTACCACCACCAACAGGATATTTTAACAAACCAATTATTTTTTCCTTAAACAACCTTAAATCCTTATATATGCTAGCTAAAACAGTTGGTGCCAAAGCAATAGGAATCCCTCTAGCAAGATGAATAGCAATAGGAAACAGAGAACTTTTGACCAACATGTTTTTATAAGGAAAAACAAAAACTGACAACCAAGTAGCAAGAAATGCTTCATGCTCAATTTCATTACCTTTACCAATGAAAATATCCATCCACTTTGATGTGGTAGGGGCTATGCTGTCTATAATTCTTTCCTCTTTTTCAATCTTTATGAGCTTCTGTTCCACTTCTCTCATTTCTTGATCGTGAAGTGGTTTGAGAACAGGATGACCAAAGAGAGAGTAACCCCCCAAAACCACAACATCCTCCAAAGTGATGGTTGCTTCACCAAAGGGAAACACAAAAGTATTAGTCTCACAACACCATTTGTCAACAACCCCAAGTAACAAGTTTTGATCTTTCTTAATGCGGCTCTTAGTACTCATAATAGCATCAAAGATTCCAACTTTCTTCCAAACTGATTCATATTTGGGTTTAAGTTGATTAACCCACCTAACCCATTTTGTGTGTGGGTAGCGCCACCCATTGAAGTTGATTTTCAAAGGTTGTTCCTTTGATTCAAAAACAGAACAAGAAGATGATGATACAGTAGATTTAAGTCTAAACTCATTGAGGGTAAGTTCATGAAAGGATTTTGCAATAGGTTTAAGAAAATGGGCCATTCTGAGAGTTGGTTCACAATCACCAGCATCAGCATGTGAAAGTGAAAGCATGTGATCTTCCTTCACCTCCATCAAAGTATCTTCCATAGAATGTGATAGATGAAGTTGAAGTCTGAAACTTAACAAACAAGGAGGAGCCAATTTTTTTTTTTTTTGCACTTTAAAAAATGGTTGTTTTGTTCTGCAACACTCGGTGGTGTTTTTCACTATTATAGCATGCTTTTTGCAACTTCACAGATAGAGGAGTATTGCATGACAGAAAAAGGTAAATATGTAGAAAACCCAAACTATCCTTTGTTGAATGAATTCATTTACGGTATTCATATATATTAATTATCTTTTTAAAACAATATTTATAATGAATATTCCACTTGATTTTACTTTCTTATTTTTATTTATTTTCTAATATTTTTTATTATTTTTTAATTAAAAATAAAAATAATAATATTTTTTTTTAATAATTAAAAAAAAATTACACACGTCAGCATTGACTTGGTCAAAATTGATCTGGGGGGCAAAAACTGCAAAAGGGTCAATACTTAGAGGGCTGAATTGTATTTTATTTTGTTAGGGGGCCAAAATCGCAACTTCCTAATACTTGGGGACCAAAACTGCTATTAAGCCTACAAAATACTATCCATGAATATCTATATATAACTTTGGATACCTCAAAATCTATGAGTTACTCCTTTAGCGGATAACCGCACGAACATGGACCGGACACGAATATAATACTCCCTCTGGTCCTTTTTATAAGAGATGAGTCGGTAAAGGTTGATGTATTTGGTTTACATTGTTATCCTTCATCCATTTCAGAGCTTGTCAAATGCCAAGTGCTTCCCCATCTAAATCTGATAATGCTAGGCCAGCATTTACTGGTGCTGATTTATTTTTCCTGCATCCCAAATTGTGCTGCTGGTCTAAGGCATTATTTTGGATTTACAAACTTATGTTGACTGAGATTATGTTAAGGTGTATTACTAAATGAATTGGATTGTATTATTAGGATAATTATTCGGATTATGAAAGTGGACAATCTACTACCAGGACCTTTCAAATTGTTCTGTTTTGCTGATTTTTTCAGACAGTGATCAACTTGAGAGTGGTCTCGGGGGTCTCTTTTTTCATTTCATGTCTGTGGCTAGTTAGACATCGAACCTTTACTATCAGAGAACCAGTGATATTGATACTCTAGATTATACCTTCATATTTTAAAATCAATATCTATATAATAGTCTCAAATTCATTCCCTTCACATTCACATTTATTCACCTACTACTACTAATTATTATACTAATACTACCAATGAAAGCTACCATATACATAGTAACTATATATTGGAGTTGTATTCTGATTTTGTCCAACAGTTTTATGATTTGAGAAGTGAAAGCTACATTAAATTAGTAGTAATGAAATATCTAATTAGTTATGCTTCACTTCAGCTAGAAGGCTCAAGTGTTGATATACACCAGATTGGCTTTCATTCCAAATTTGGTAACATTAGATTCATTTCATGATTAAGCAAGTGTACTCACCAGACTTGCTCTATCTATATGGTGTGTGTGATAAATCAAATTATGTGATAGTAGTGTCAATATTGCTATAGATAAATAACAGACAAGCATAGCAGATAATGCATAAATCATAACTCAAACTTGCATTACTTTCTCCACCATTTGTTATCAACAAAACAGACGGTATTAAACGAGCATCCATCACTTTCATGAGTTTAATAAAACAGTTTAAAAACAAAATAGAGTTTTAAAATAATTATGGTGGTGGCGGCGTTGGTTGATTCCTTAGAACAGTAGTGAGTAGCTCTTCCTGTTGTCTTGCCATTGACCGTAAGATCTCCTCCTGTTGTCTTGCCATTAACCGTAAGATCTCCTCCTGTTGTCTTGCCAGACGCGCTAGTTCTTCTTGAATCTTCAAGTATTGCCCTTTTGACAAAATCACAACTTCATGATCCCTTTCTTCAACCCTTATTTTGTTTCTGGTAGAATAGCTATGAATTTCACCTTGATTATCAAATAGACAGACTCTATCACTAGAAATCCTTGCTTCTTTGCTCCCATTTGCATCTTCAAAAACTTCCTTTAAACCCCCTATTGAATGTTCAACGCTATCTTTTGAAACTGGCCTTTTCAGTGGTAATATCTTTTCATAATCTGCTGAAGAGCTTGAGCGACTGTACTCTTTCAAGACAGGCCTATGATCCTCAACAGATATGAAAGGAACCTGAGTGTTATGTTTTGGAGGTAAACTTGAAACTGAAGGAGCATCAACATCAATATTTTCATCAGCTATCAAACAATCATGAACATAATTTTCATTAGGAACATCAGCATCAAGATCAGGAACCTTCCTTGTTTTAGTTTTTGAACCATGATCGCAAAAGTTTTCAAATATAAGATTTTCAACACCGTTGGTAGGAAATCCAGGTAGAACACCAACACCATTACCACTTATGTTAGCTTTTCCTACACGAGGTCTTTGTTTTCTTAAACTTACACTTCTATTCTGCTGCACATTATTCTTGCTAAAATAGCCGCGACCCAATACTGATTGTTCCCACCACTTTGCATAACGCAAGTTAACATCAGCCTCAAAAAATCTTGATGGAAAATACACATTTTCATCAGATATGTGCCTGCAGTAGTTTTTCCAAGCAATGTCTTTAGTCTCATTGAGCCTAGGAACATAACTTGGAACATCTTGATCCATTCCAAATTGCATAGCAACTCTATGTGGCAGATACTGCTCTATAGAGTCAAATCCAACAAGCTCAGAAACTCTCAAGCATATAACAAATGAGAGCATTTGTTTACCCACAAAATCTTTCTTAAATGGTACCAAAATTTCATCATTTGGATAAAACATCTCAGACTTATCAGCATATCTAACATACGGACGCCAAAGAAAATCATCCATAGCCGAGTCTAATGTCAACCTAACATGGTTGGTTTTCAAGGGCTTAACCTTATGCCACCTAAACAATAAAGGGTCTTCATGATTTATTGACATGGGTTGTGGTTGTAAATTTTTGAACCTCTCCCACACCCAAATTTGAACCAAGTAAAACGGTGATTCAAGAGTAACTTCTAAAGGATATCTATCAGGATATTTTGATAAATCAACAATTGTTTTCTTAAACAAAGTTAAATCCTTATATATGCTAGCTAAGATAGCTGGTGCCAAAGCAATAGAATTTCCTCTAGCAAGATGAATAGCAATAGGAAACGAATAACTTTTCACCAATCTATTATTAGGAAAAACAAAACTGGACAACCAAGTAGCAAGGAATGCTTCGTGTTCAATTTCACTACCTTTATCGATGAAAATATCCATCCATGCTGATGTTCTAGCCATGTGATGGTTACTCTTAGAAAGTTGTTGTCTTGTAAGGATCAATTCCTTTTCCACCTCTTTCATTTCTTGGTCTTCAAGTGTAATGAAAACAGGATCACCAATGACAGGGTAACCCCCCAAAACCATAACATCCTCCAAAGTGATTGTTGCTTCACCAAAAGGAAAAACAAATGTATTTGTTTCACAGCACCATTTTTCCACAATCCCAAATAACAAGTTTTGATCTTTAAGTATGTCGCACTTTGTACTGATAATAGCATCAAAGATTCCAGCTTTCTTCCACACAGATTCATACTTTGGTTTAAGCTGATCAACCCAACATTCCCATTTCTCAAATGGGTTGAAGCGCCACCCACTGAAATGGAGTTTCATAGGGTACTCCTTTGGTTCAAAATCAGAAGAAGATGATGAAAATGTGTTAGAATCAAAAGGTAGTTGTTCAATGGAGTTTGAAATGGGTTTAAGAAAATGGGCAGTTCTGAAAATGGGTTTACTGTCTCCAGCAGGCGAGATCATGAAATCATCCCTCACTTCCATGATACTATTCAATGGTTGTTCATTCATCATGGTAAGACACTATTCTTCGAAAGGTAACGTCTTTGTAGCTACAGAGATACTATGATGGCTTTGAAGCTTCAAAAATAGGGAAGGTAAGGTATGAAAAAGCAAATTACTCTTTCATACTACTGTTCATTACTTCTCCTTACCTAACTGGTAGGGGTGTTCAAATCCAAATCGATCCAAAATAAAACCGCAAACTGATCCAAAAAAACCGAAAATCGCAAAAAACCGAATATTTTTGGATGTGTTTGGATGTTGTTTTGGAAAAACCGCTATGATCGGACCGGATTTCGGATTGAATTTTCAAAACCGAGCCGAACCAAACCGAACCGCAAAAGTAAATTTCTATACTTATTTTTTATTTTATTAGTATTATATATTGCATTAATATATTGCTTATTGGTAGTTAATATTATATATTGCATTAATTTAATCTATATTATTACTACTTCATCTATTTCAAATATAATTAATCATTTTCATTGTGTAATGTTAACTTTTTTAATAAATTTGTGTCATATTTTGTATCAAACCTATTATTTTATTGTGTATGAGTAATATTAATATTAATAAAAAAAAATTACATGTTACACTTTGGATATCCAAAAACCGATCCAAATTAAACCGCATATATTTGGATCGAATCGGTTTGGATTTTTTTAACATAACCATCCAAACCGAACCGAACCGCACGTTATTTTTATTTTGGATCAGTTGATTTTTTACCTCAAAACCGATCCAAACCAAACCGCGAACACCCCTACTAACTGGTGTCATTAAGAAAGTTAAAAATAGAATTTTTTTTTATTAAAAACAATAATCTTTTGACTTTCGTAAAGTGGAATATTCCATTTTTCATCGATTCTTAATACAAAATTTCTATAATAGTTTTCTTAACTAGTGATACTAGTTATCATTTTCCATAAAAATATTCAATTGCAAAGTTTTGAACCTTTTATTTTTATTGAATTAAATCAAATTTTGGAAATTTTCAATTTGTTAAGACTTTGATTTTCAAGGTAGTGGTATCTAAAAATCCAAAGTTCGGTCGAGTGGTAAATAAAATTTTGTAAAAAATTGTTTCACTTAGTATTCAAATTTTAGTTCTTCTAAAAAATTACTTCTTAAATTTGAAACATAAATACAAGAAATAATGTCACTTAGATATTCTCCCCTCAGCATACTCGCGAGCAGGGGCGACAGCACCACCCAGCTAGCCTGGGCTAGTGCTCGGGCTCTGCTTCTACATTGTTTAGCAGTTTCATAGTTATGGTACAAGGTTATGGTTAAACTGCTGGCTATAGAAAGGGCTAAGTATCTTTCAAGGTTATGGTATAGAAAGGGCAAAGTGTAAGTATCTTTCAAGAATGTTATGGTCTAACCGATGACAAGAAAAAGGTGAAAAGATGAAGCAAGAGCAAGAAGCATCAGGATGAGAGAGGCACATACAAGAAAATGAAATGAAACTGATAAATACGTTGGAGTGGCGGCTTCTCTTCTCTATGAAGAAGTAATAGGGTTATCTATTAGTATCTTATTGTGGGCCTGACCCATATATTTTTGTATGAGTCAGTTTTGATACACATGCCTCCTAAACACACTATGAGCACTCTCAATTTTGTTAACATTCTAAGCTGGTTTTTTTTATCAATTTTGTTACTGAAAAA
Organism: Medicago sativa; assembly: GCF_051527215.1. Classification (NCBI taxonomy): domain Eukaryota; kingdom Viridiplantae; phylum Streptophyta; class Magnoliopsida; order Fabales; family Fabaceae; genus Medicago; species Medicago sativa. The sequence continues at coordinate 50,875,877 of NC_140751.1, read as the reverse complement.
TTATAAGGCATCAAACATATAATTGAGTACGTGACAAATATGGTTATAAAAAAATTATGTGACAAATATTATAATTATATTATTGTTCTTTTTTTTATAATAATAAATTTAGGTGTAACCAGAAAAATAATAATAAATTTAGGATGAGGGGACGATGCTCCAGGCCATTTATCATTGTCTATTTATACCGATAGACCAAATTGTTGTATATGATTTAACTTATGTATATACACCGTCATTGAAAAGAATGTATACTATCAATTAATTATAATTGTAAGAATATTAAAAACATGGAAGAATATGTTATACAGTATAATTGGAAGGAAAAAAAAATATTCCCTAGCTTAGCTCAGTTGATATAGACAATGTATAAATATATGCAAGGTCGCGGGTTCAAACCCCGGACACCACCAAAAAAATAATAAATTCATAACTTTAGAACTAAAAAAAAATAAAGAAACCAAACAGCTTTAGCTTTTTCCTTAAAGAATTTTATTTTAACTTTGTTTTCCTTAAAGAATTTTATTTTAACTTTGTTTTAAAGTAGCTTTTAGACCAAAAAAAGTCTGGCCAAACGGTACCTTAGTTACTGGCTCTATATAATCCGAGGTAAAATTTGCGATAAAATTTTCGCCCAGTCTCTATATAAATCCTGGCTTCGCCACTGCTCGCGAGTAGTCTTTTTTTATTGTAGTGTCTGAGGTTCAAACCCCAAACCTTACATATATTATGCATTGTTTATACCAATCGAATTAAGCTCACGAGGACATACTCGCGTAGTCTCATCGAGAGATCCCCACCAGTTAGATAAATATCACATTGTGTTCCCTATGATTAGGCTCATCACACCTAATATATATGATGACGACAAAAAATCAAGAAACTTTTCCTTTCGAATCAATTCATATCACAACTTCAATGGACGACCGAGAATCATCAAAACCTTTTGAATAACTGATCATCTTCCCTGGTTGGACTCGAGCCACTACTTAGTCATACAACTGATGTCAATGGAGAATAAAGGACTTGGTAGCATTGCCTTGTAAGAACATCTCCAATGAGGGGTCCTTACTTAACAAGGATCACTCCCTGTTAAGGACCCTCTATTGGAGGAAGAAAAAAATGAGTCTATATTAAGCAACATATCACTATATAAAGACCCTATCTCTTCCGACAACTAATGAGTCTCACATTTAAAAGAAGTAATAAAATATGTACTACTTGGTCCCATTTGCAAAAGAAGTAATAAATTATTTTTATTTAATGATGTAAAGTTAGTAAAACCTATTTAAGTACTTTTCATTAGAGTCATTATTAGTGTATTGTCATTGGAGTCATTGAGTCCTTGATATGTACTTTTATTAAAAAATAATAAATAAGTGATGTGTACACATGTAGTGCTTAGTTACCTCTGAGCCAAGTTTGTCTCAAAGGTGTTTTTTTTTTTTTTGAAGATAAGTTTGTCTCAAAGGTGTTGTTGTGGTGGTTTTGACCATTGTATTGTTTTGTAACAAATTTTACAGGTAAGCTATGTATGTTGCAGTGTAGCACCAAAATTGGCATAATAGCATGCGTTTTGCAATTTCAGAAAAGCACTCTTGCACAGCCAAAAAAGCTAATGTCTACAAAACTCCGATTATCCTTTTTGCTTAATGTGGTAATTTTTCCACACAAGACAAAGAGCCATTGTATGTTAAAGGGCCACTACTATTGTCCTAAATACATAATATATTTGAAAAAATGTCTTTACCATCAAATATTTTTGGATTTGTAGTTAAAAAAATGTCTTTTACATGCAATTGCAAAGTTCCAAATTTGAATTAAGATGATGTTGTCTACTCTAGTGATATCGACAATGTCACTCAATTGGGATAGGTTTTACGGATTCTTTAACATCATTTATAAATTACTAGTTATATTAATTGTCTTTTTTATAAATTACTAGTTATATTAATTGTCTTTTATAAAGATAATTATAATTCTTCGCTTTGTTCTATAATAATTATCCTAAAAAAATAAATATAAATGTCATTTTAAATTTCTAATGTAATTTGAAGTTATTATTCTTCACCTATGAAACCCAAAGACTAAAAAATTGGAAAAATATATGTATGGGATACCGGTGCATTACATACACACCCATATATAATTCCCTCAAATAAAGAAATACAAACCCATATATATATATTAGAAGTATCAAATTCTTCTTTTTATTTTATAAATATTTTACATATAATGTTTAAGACTTTCACCAATACATCAAGATACATATCGTAAAAAAGATGAGACAAGGTTGTGGAGCTTTGAAGATGTACATGATCGACTTTAAAATGATGATGAACTTTTTTGAATAGATTTAGTTCTCCCTTGATGAATCATAATTGAAGTCATATGTTTTTTCTTTTTTTTTTTTATCTATGATGATAATGGAGAAGTGGGCAACAGTTTATTAAAAAAGCTTTCGAATGGTTGGTTGGTTATTTCATAGAGCAAGAGTTGTTTTGAGTTTTTTAAATAATGCTTTTGTTGATAAAGCATCATAAAACAAATTATGAGGAAATTTCTTATCATGACCAAGGTTTTAAAAAATGAGCGGACGTTACCGTTTTTACAAAGTGAACAAAAATCACAACAAAACGCGGTTACAGCGTGACGAAACACCGTTACGGCCTAAAAAAATGCCGTTCATGACAATAAACACATAATTCAAATATTTTTTCAAATGAGATAGATGAAAATCATATTTTTAGTGCATATTCGATCATAAATTACATATAATGTTATCTCTTTATCTAGTTTAGAACTCCAAATCTATCTATAGTTTAAGGTATTTACGTTACTATCATTTTTTAAGAGATGTGCAATGTTGTGATTAATTCACACGACGATAACCACAATCTATAACGAAACATCCGTAACAACCGAAATGAATTCCTATACGTGACATACCACGATCTTCTTTAAAACGACAAAAGTATTATGGTACAAACAAAGTATCTTCTTATCATGACGTGAGTGAAGTTAAAGGTGCTACCTTGACTATGTTATTACTTAATTGGTTATAACTAAAACTAGGTAATTAACACTTATATGCTTCTTATTGGTTACCTGAAACCGTTTCAGTCCATACAATTGAGTAGAATTTCAAAGAGATATGAAACAAACATATGTAGATGAGAAATATCATGGTTGCTGAATTGAACAATTGTGTTATTTGGATATAAAAAATAATACAAAAACTTGATTTCAAAAAGAAAAAACTTAAGTACATTTCTTTAGGTGCTTTTTGTATGGTTTTTAACTAAAATATCCATGATTTCCTCAAATTATTTTTTTAAAATTTTTTACAACAAAAAAATATGCATTTTTAGCAAAGAACCATATGAAAAGCACTTAAAGAAATACACCTATGTTTTGTCCTTTCAAAAATCCATCTTTCAAATTGAATGAGTTCACAATTACTATGAATTATAGATGATCAAAGAAAACTGAAAGTTGAACTGAATCAGGAAGTTGAACTTTTTAAGAAGAAAGATCAACTAAACAAACAATACATGCTTATCAACAATTACCAAAGGAGTAGTTAGAGTGTTATGGTTTGGAGGTAAACTTGGAGGAGCATCACTATCAATATTTTTGTCAGCATTCATACCATGTTCAGCAGAATTTCCAGATGGAATAATTTTCAAAACTTTAGGAATAAAATCATATGGAACAACATCATCAATATTATCACCCTTCCTAGTTTTTCATTCTTAGCACCATCATCACATGATTTACCAAAAATACATTGCCACAGAGAACAAGTACATGCTTACAATCCTCATAAGATATCAGAGGAGTCAAAGTGTTTTGTTTTGGAGGAAATTTGAAGGATCAGCAGCATCAATATTTTTCTCAGCATCAAGTACATGCTTACTCTATATTAAACTCTTCATATCTCAAAATCAGTATCTATCATTATTGCCAGGATCTACATAATAGCCTCAAATTCAGAAGCCCCTTCGCATTTATTCACATACTACTACTAATGACTTAACAAATACCAATGAAAGCTACCATATACATAGTGATCATATATTGGAACTGTATTCTGATTTTGTCCAACCATTTTAAGATTTGAGAAATCAAAGCTACATTAAATTAGATTGGCTTTCATTCATCTAGAAGGCTCAAGTGTTGATATACACCAGATTGGCTTTCATTCCAAAATTACTAACATTAGACTCACATCATGATTTTATTTTCTGAATTTCAGTGTATAAATTCTTTATCATATTAACCAAGTTTCTCACCAGACTTATTCTCCTTAAATGGTGTGTGTGTCTGGCGAAAACATCAAAATATGTGACAGTCATGCCAATACTACTAAAGATAAATAACACAGGCATATCAAAAACTAGCATTAATTTATCCTTCATTTGTTATAAACAAATTAGAGGGTATGAAACGAGCATCCATCACTGTCAAGAGTTTAATAAAATTAGTTTAAAAACAAATAGAGTTTTAAGAAGATGAATCTGGTGGTGCTGGCGGATGTTGATTCCTTAGAACAGTAGTGAGTAGTTCTTCTTGTTGTCTTGCCATTAACCGAAAGATCTCCTCCTGTTGTTTTGCCATTAACCGTAACATCTCCTCATGTAGCCTCAACTCTTCATCCTTCTTCTCCCTCAAAGCCATTAACCGTAAAATCTCCTCCTGTTGTCTTGCCAGGCGCGCTAGTTCTTCTTGAATCTTCAAGTATTGCTCTTTTGACAAAACCACAACTTCATGATCCCTTTCTTCTCTTTCTTCAACCATTACTTTGTTTCTGACAGAAGAGTTATGAATTTCACCTTCATTATCAAATAGACAGACTCTATCACCAGAAATCTTTGCTTGTTTTCTCCCATTTGCATCTTTAAAAACTTCCTTTAAACCCGCATTAGAAAGTTCAATGCTATCTTTTGAAACTGGCCTTTTCAGTGGTAATATCTTTTCATAATCTGCTGAAGAGCCTGAGCATCTGTACTCTTTCAAAACAGGCCTACCATCCTCCACAGATATGAAAGGAACCTGAGTGTTATGTTTTGGAGGTAAATTTGAAGCTGAAGGAGCATCAACAACAATATTTTCATTAGGAACATCAGCATCATGATTATCAACCTTCTTAGTTTTAGTTCTGGAACCATCATCACAAAAATTTCCAAAAATAAGAGCTTCAACACAATTGGTAGGAAATCCAGGTGGAACACCAACAATATTACCACTTATGTTAGCATTTCCTACATTCTTAACAAAATTCTTGGAAATCCAGGTGCCCAGGTCTATGATTCCTTGGACTTGCAGTTCTTTTCTGCTGCACAATATTCTTAACAAAATTTCTGCAATCCAATACTGATTGTTCCCACCACTTTGCATAACGCATGCTAGTATCAGCCTCAAAAAATCTTGATGGAAAATACAAATTTTTATCAGATATGGGCCTGCAGTAGTTTTTCCATGCAATCACTTTAGTTTTATTGAACCTAGGCACATAACTCGGAACATCTTGATCCATTCCAAATTGCATAGCAACTCTATGTGGAAGATATTGCTCTATAGAGTCGATACCAACTAGCTCAGAAACTCTCAAGCATATAACAAATGACAGCATTTGTTGATCCACCAAATCTTTCTTAAATGGCACCAAAATTTCTTCATTCGGATAAAACATTCCACACTTATCAGCATATCTAACATATGGACGCCAAATAAAATCACCCATAGCTGCGTCTAATGCTAACCTAACATCGTTGATTCTCAAGGGCTTAACCTTATGCCACCTAAACAATAAAGGGTCTCCACGGTTTATCGGCATGGGTTGTGGTTGTAAATTTTTGAACCTCTCCCACACCCATATTTGAACCAAGTAAAAGGGTGATTGAAGGATATGTATCACAACCAACAGGATGTTTTGAGAAATCAACAATTGTTTTCTTAAACAAATTCAAATCATCATATAAGCTAGCTAAAACAGGCAGCAGGTGCCAAAGCAATAGGATTTCCTCTAGCAAGATGAATAGCAATAGGAAGCAAATAACTTCTCACCAATTTGTTATTAGGAAAAACAAAATGTGACAACCAAGTAGCAAGGAATGCTTCATGTTCGATTTCACTATCTTTATCAATGAAAATATCCATCCATAATGATGTTCTAGCCATACCTGTTTTAGTCTTAGAAAGTTGTTGTCTTGCATGGTTCAACTTCTTTTCCACTTCTTTCATTTCTTCGTCTTGAAGTGTAATGAAAACAGGTTCACCAAGAACAGGGTAACCCCCTAAAACCATAACATCCTTCAAGGTGATAGTTGCCTCACCAAATGGAAACACAATCAATACAATGACCAGTGGAGTTAAAACAAAATAGTCACAACTTTTCAATATCTCCACTAAGTACTTGATTAATTATTCTAACAGTTTCAACATGTTGAGAACTTTCATCATCTGTCTCTTCCGCATCATCTTTCATAATTAATGAATAAACATAATTAATGAAATATGATTAAAAGTACACCCTTCGGTCACTAATATAAGCAAAAATCCACCTTTTAGATACATTCAATTAATGATGTATGTGACATATAATAAAGACTACATACATCATTAATTGAATGTATCTAAAAAGTGGATTTTTGCTTATATTAGTGACCGGAGGGTGTATTATATATATAAGTTTGACCTGTCTAGAACAAAAATATTGTAATTTTGATGGTCATTAAGTTTCCTAATTAGAGTATAGAAGTGAAGTAATTAATGAATATGATTAAAAGTATTTTATATATATATATATATATATATATATATATATATATATTTAAAATTGAAAGAACGATTGAAAGTATTATACTTAGATTGTTGAGATATTTTTGCTATATAAAATATTAATAATAATATTTGTTTTAAAAAATAGAAAAATAATAAAAATATTGAGTATAAATTTGGAAGTTAACACAAAAATAAAAGAAGTTAGTCGGGATAGACCCTCGTGTTGCTGAATCGTTACCTGGTGTTGCTCGTGACCGGATCGATATAGTGTAAACCATAACCCTTTTGGTACTCAGGTAGATCTCAATTTTTTTTTTTTCAATGCTGTTTGAATAAAATCTCAAATTGGAACCAGCCCTTATCTCTTGGGGTTCGTTTGATTTCCTCCTCGCTATGCAACGCATAATTTCTTCTTTATTTGTTTTTTCTGTTTGTAGTAGGTTTGTAGCAATCAGATTCAAAGGATTTTTGCGTGCTTTTCCTTTCCCGGAACTACTCAATCGGTATGTTAATTTTCGACTTGCTTGGATTTTTTAATAGTTTGGGGTCGGTTTATCTCTATTCATCAATGGTTCGGTTTTTCTGAACTATGTAAACAGATTTTTATATTGTGTTCGTGCACAACCACACCAATTTTATTATAGTTTGTTTGATTTGTAGTTGATGACTATGGAAAATGCAAATTCAAAGGCAATTATTTCAGTTTGGTGGGACATTGAAACCCGTCCATTTCCAACCAATAATTTTGATCACATTTACTACTTTGCTAAGAATATTACCTTAGCTCTCTCCAATGCCAACCTTCATGGCAAACTATCCTTTTTTGTTTATGCAAACTCCAATCTCATCCCTAGTAAGGTTCTACACGCACTTAATATCATGGGAATCTCCCTCTGTCACGTCCCCACCAAAGGTATTTACTTTTTTTATTCATAATAATATCAGTATCACATTATTTTATGAACAATCATAACCCAGTTTTTATTTCAGGTGTCTTCAATGGGATCACGCAGGATTTGTTATTATGGGTGTTTGAGAATCCCCCCCCTGCCAATATTCTCTTGATTTCCAGTGATGATAGTTTCTCAAGATTTCTTCATGACCTTTCTATGCAAGGGTTCAACACCATTCTTTCTGCGCCTTCAACGGTTGATGCATCCTTCATCGCCGCTGCCAATACATTTTGGCATTGGCCCAAACTCATTTCTCATGGCACACCCCTTAACGCTATTGAACAGGTAACCTTCAAAATCTAAACCCTATGGAATTCACTTATCAACCCAAACACAACTCAACAACTGGTTTTGATTATGCTTGCTCTAACAATTGTTGTTTTTTGGCGTGCACTTGCCAAATTAGTACAATTGAACCCTACAAAAACAACTTTTAACTTATATAGAACTGCCATGACCATGATTTATTCTTCTCACTTCCCAAAAATATAAATAAATACAAGAACAAGGAAATCATCATAACATTCTTCATACAAAGCATTTTTTTTTTATAAATATCATATAAAATCTTTATTCCTTATATTTGATGTAAAAAAAACCGTTAGTCCTTATTATAAATCACAAATATGGCCTGTAATCTTGACTTTTCCTTGTTCCCTTTGTTGTGTAACCCTTGAAACCCTTTTGATCCCTAACCAAACAACTAATTCTCAAATTTTTTGAATCCTCTTTTCAACAAATTTCAAGTTGAATGGAGTTGTAATTCTCACCATTTTATAATTTGACTTGTAGATGACTATGGAAAATGCAAATACAAATATCTCAGTTTGGTGGGACGTTGGAAATTGTCAAATTCCAACAAACTTTGACAGTATTGACTGCATTGTTAAAAATATTCACTTAGCTCTCTCAAACGCCAACTTTCATGGCAAACTATCCATTTTTGCTTATGGAAACACAAATCTCATCCCTACTGAGGTTCAACATGCACTTTCCACCACAGGCATCTCCCTATGTCACGTCCCCACTGGAGGTATTTACTTATTCATTCATAATCACATTTTAAGAACTTCTCCATATTTATAATGGTGTTTTTATTTCAGATGTGTACAGAGACATCATGTTTGATATGTTCAAGTGGGTTTCTGAAAATCCTGCCCCTGCAAGTATTATGTTGATTTCTAGTGATGATAGTTTCTCAAGACCTCTTTATGATCTTTCTGTAAGAAGGAGGTATAACATTCTTCTTTCTGCACCTTCAAAAGTTAGTGCATCTCTCACCTCCACTGCCAATGTCATTTGGCTCTGGTCAACACTCATTTCTGGTGGGAGTCCTCTAAAAACTGCTGAACAGGTAACCTTCAAGATCAAAACCCTATCAGCTAGTTTTAATTTTGCTTGTTCTAACCGTGGTCGCTTTCTGGTGTGCAGTTGTCTACATCATTGCTAGACCAAGTCCAGGACGGGGAAAGCAACATTTAGTGATGCTTGATCATAGAAAACATTGGTAAACCAAAGAGGTACCTTTTTCCAAACTACTTCATGTAGGAAAACTGGAATTTGACATTAGGAATGTTGTTAGTTAAGTCTGTTGGGGAGTTAGTTGATTCGTTTCTTTTTTCCTCTCTCCTTTCTTTGTCAGAAGCATTTTTTAGCTTTCAAATTTTCAACATGACATGTTGCTATGTTACAAGATCATTCTTTTAAGGGGGCAGAACAAACCTCAAGTGTGCATAAATTAATATGTTCTTTCATCATAGAACAGCCCAAGAAAGAATGATACGACCCGATTCTAGTAGGGATCACACTCCAGAAATTAGAGAGATTAAATACTCTTAAGCACCTTAATTAAAAATAGTCATAAATTAATATGTGTGTGAAGTTACAACTTTGCCCTGGAGTGGGTTCTTATGTACCGTGTTACGTTCCCCGACTTTACGTCCCTTCACCAGCCAATCGAACCTACGTAGGAACTCATTCCTGACCACATTGATACTCATAATGAGATAACTATAACAACTATAAAATAGCAAGGATAGTTATATTAGAATTCCTAAATAACTTGCTACTAAAAGATAAAAGGATAAAACATAATTAAACTAATCTCCTAGACTTGATCCATCCTAATTTATTCTAAAACTAAATATAACGTGTTATGCTAAAAAAACCAACAATCCCTAATTATAATCCATCATCGCTCCTTATTTTAAGTATCCTATCAGTCGCCTCTTTAAAAATTAGTTTCCCTGTCCAATGACTAGTAATTATTATGACTTGTACAACACTATAACAAATTTTTTGTAGGAAACTCCATTAATGGAAATAGAGGTGAAGAAGTGTTCTATTTTATGTAATTAGATTCACTGCAAAAGTCCTTTTTCTTTGATATATGGAAAAGGGTTAGGTTGATATTTGACATTGCTAGTAGTTACATTGTAGCTAGTATTCATAGATTATGATTAAAACAAGTGTTAAATCTTTACAATCGTGAACATGCATCACATAGAGGTAGCAGGATTTAGTACCTAGTACTACTCTGATGTTTCAATAGACTGGTGGTTGTCTAGTCATTTCTTATTATTTGTGAAACTTGGAACCTGTTTTGTTTCTTTATTATTATTTTGTCCATACAATGCTCTTGTTCTGGGTGTTATATGGACTCTTGATTATTTTTTTAGTAGAGAAGCAGAAGCTTTTTTTTTTTTTTTTTTTGAGATGGAAAAACAAGGATAGTTAAGCTGTAGAAACTCTAACTGATTGTGATTGCCTAAGCTGCATGCATTGATTGGACTAATTAGCCACATTTAACGTTGTTCCCAACCAAAATAGTTTACAATTTGGATGGGTATTGGAGGACTTCTATCTACAAATTTAGTTTACACACATTTAAGGTTTACAAGTACAAAGAGTTGAACCTCTAATTGTAACAAGTACTAAGGGCCTATTGATTGCGTATTGGGTCAAGTCTATGCTTCACAGAGGAAATATTGTCTTTGTTTTCCCTGTAATAATTCATTCTGGAGGTAGTATTGTACATTGCTCGCTGCTTAGGCAAGGCAGTACCTCAATTAGAACACAAACAAAATTGTGTATTTAGATTGTTGAATTAATCCTCTATGAAAAAGCTAGAGGCTATTGCATGCTTATTGATACATCTGTTTTGCTTTATTCAGATGCAATTGGTAACATTAATTGCAAAGTAATGCTTACAAATCTTTTTTATTTGGGTTGATATTAGCGTAAATTATAGATGAACCACAGTTATATGGTATAAAAGAACATAAGAGTAAATGCAATCCTGTTGGATTATCGTCATAACACAAACGCATGTTTGTGTATACTGCATAAACTTGTGACCACTTTAATTTCCTAAATGTTGCTTGATTTTGAAAATAATTCTAAGACTGGTTTTATCGACTCAAAAGCTATAACTTGTTTGTATCTTTTCCACTTCATCCTTTTGTGATTTTCTTGAGCTGCAATGCCGTTTCTTTGCTTTATGTGCTGACAGCCTTACTTATTTTGAATCCTCAGGAGGCGGAGTACTCTAGTGGAGATCTGGTTCGTTCTTTTATGGCAGCTCTACTCAGAAGAATTATAGATTCGGTGCTGTAATGGTCGTTCATAAAGGACTGCATGAGGCATGACTTGTTTCTTATTTATGATGAATGTTACCAATCGTTGTGGTCACCAATATTTGACATGGTTTATAGTAGACTAGGAGTGCTTTGAGTAATTAAGAACGTCATTTAGGTGTTTAATATTGATTTCTTTTACTGCAAATCTGATGGAAAGGAAAACAGCGTACTAGAGTCTCCCTTGGTTAATTTTTGTAGCAGGCTGCCATTGGTTAAGCTGTCAAGATATATTTTGTGTGTCTTCAACTTTGAATCACAATATCTTGCAAGCCGAATAGCTAGCTTTTGCTATCACTTTTCTACCACACTCCTATCGTATTTTCTGTTTGCGGCACTATAATAAATAGAGAAGTGGAACATGCAAGAACAATGTAGCAAATATTATAAATACACAATGTAGTTGAACTCCGAATTACATTCTCCCTCTCTTTTTCTTTCTTTATTTTGCTAATTTCTCTCTCCTTTTCTTTCATTATTTTGCCAAAAATATAAGGGCGAATATGACAAAAAGTGTTTAAAACCAAGTATTAAAATAGGAGTAAAGTATGTAAGATACATCATACAAAAATAATGATGGTTTGGAAAATAAAAGTTCTAACCAAATTTATGCCAAATGTATCTTGGGATCCGTTTGTATTGAATTAGTCCGGTTAATTTTAAATTGGTCCTTTTTGTTAGTAAAAGTAAACAAGTTGGTCCTTTAACTAATTATATTTTGTAAAAAGTTGATCTTTTTTTTTCATCTAACTTTGTTAAAAAAAGTGTTATTCAACATTAAGGTGGAAGGTCCAAAAAATGCTTATGACATTGTTCCAGACTCTTTCCAAAAAGTGTTGAATTCCAACCAGAATCTTCCTCCATTGCTTCCCAACGCTAACAAACTTTTTTCGAGCCTCGTGATTCCGTTTCAACAACAAAACAAAAGACTTAACTCTTCCTAAACAACTTGGTTGTTGTAATGTGCATACGACGAACATATAGGATACTTCCTCTGTCTACAAAACTCTAATTATCCTTTTTGCTTAATGTGGTAATTTTCTCTCACAAGACAAAGAGCCATTTGTATGTTAAAGGGCCACTACTCTTGTCCCGAATACATAATATATTTGAAAAAATGTTTTTAACATCAAATATTTTTTGATTTGTAGTGAAATAATTTCTTTTCCATGCAATTGCAAAGTTCCAAATTTGAATTATGATGAAGATGTCTACTCTAATAATATTGACAATGCCAATTGTGGTAGGTTTAACGGATTCTTTAACATCATTTATAAATTACTAGTTATATAATTGTCTTTTATAAAGATAATTTTTTTTGAAGACTTTTATAAAGATAATTCTAATTCTTCGCTCTGTTCTATAATAATTTTCATTATAAAAAACATGTCAATTTAAATTTCTAATGTAATTTGAAGTTATTTTTCTTCATCTATGAAACCCAAAGACTAAAAAATTGGAAAAATATGTGTATGGGATACCGGTACTTTACATACACACCCATATATGTATATTAGAAGTATCAAAATCTTTTTTTTTTTAAAAATATTTTACATAACATGTTTAAGACTTTCACCAATACATCAAGATACATATCGTAAAAAAGATGAGACAAGGTTGTGGAGCTTTGAAGATGTAAACGATCGACCTTAAAATGGCGATGAACTTTTTGAATAGATTGAGTTCTCCCATGATGAATCAAAATTGAAGTCGTATTTTTTTTTATCGATGATGATAATGGAGAAGTGGACAACAGTTTATTAAAAAAGCTTTTGAATGGTTGGTTATTGCATAGAGCAAGATTTGTTTTGAGTTTTTTAAATGATGCTTTTGTTGATAAAGCATATCATAAAACAAATTATGAGGAAATTTTTTATCATGACCAAGGTTTTAAAAAACCGTAGGAGAAAAAGGCCGCGACAAAAGGCTATAGGTAGCGGAGGTTACCGTTTTTCACCGGTTTTACAAAGTGAACAAAAATCACTAGGAAACGTTGTTACAACGTGATGAAACACCATTATGGCCTAAAAAAAATGCCATTTATGACAATAAACACATAATCTGGATATGGGTTAATTATGTTTCTAGTCCATAGCGACCTTGTAAGTTTAGTCCTTACTTAATTTTAATAGCATTTTTAGTCCCTATAAAAAAAAATTTACTTATAATTTTAGTCCCTGTAAAACAAAGTTTGATTAATTATCCTTAAACTCTTAAATTTTTGAACGATTTTTTTGAGACAAGATTAGAACACTATGAAAGGTTCGTTTACTAAAATTTAGAATTTTCAGACATGAAATGAATTAAATATGAATTTTTTAAAACGACAAAAGTTAAAGATAAAAAGTAATAAAATCTGGATGTAGAAATCAAATTTTGCGATAATTTTTTGCGGAGGAACTTTTAGTAATGTTCTAAACATGTCTGCAAAAAATTGTTCAAAAATTTAAGAGCTTAAGCATAAATTAAACAAATTTGAATTGAGTAGGGACTAATACTCAGGGCAAAAAAACAAAATTAGGGACTAAAAATGCTATTAAAATTAAGTAAGGACTAAACTTACAAGGTCGCTATTTTATAGGGACTAGAAACATAATTAACCCTTTTTTCAATTGATATAGATGAAAATCATATTTTTAGTACATATTTGATCATAAATTACATAATGTTATCTCTTTATCTAATTTATAACTCCAAATTTATCTCCAGTTTAAGTTATTTACGTTACTATCATTATGTAAGAGTTGAACAATGTTGTAATTAATTCACACTGTGACAACCGCAATCTATAATGCAACATATGTAACAGCCGAAATCGTGAAATTCTATACGCAACAGCGACCTTGACTGCGATCCTTATCTAAAACCTTGATCATGACAAGTATTATGCTACAAACAAAGTATCTTCTTATCATGACGTATAGGATTTAGGTGCTACCTTGACTATGTTATTACTTAATCGGTTATAACTAAAACTAGGTAATTAACACTTATTGGTTACCTGAAACCGTTTCAGTCCATACAATTGAGTAGAATTTCAAAGAGATATGAAACAAACATATAGATGAGAAATATCATGGTTGTTTAATTGAACAATTGTGTTATTTGGATATAAAAAATAATACAAAAACTTGATTTCAAAAAGGAAAAAACTTAAGTACATTTCTTTAGGTGCTTTTTGCATGGTTTTTAACTAAAATATCCATGATTTCCTCAAATTATTTTTTTAAAGTTTGTTATAACAAAAAAAAAATGTGCATTTTTAGTTAAGAACCATATGAAAAGCACTTAAAAAAATACACCTATGTTTTGTCCTTTCAAAAATCCATCTTTCAAATTGAATGAGTTCACAATTACTATGAATTATAGATTATCAAAGAAAACTGAAAGTTCTACTGAATCAGGAAGTTGAACTTTTTAAGAAGAAAGATCAACTAAACAAACAATACATGCTTATCAACAATTACCAAAGGAGTTAAGAGTGTTATGGTTTGGCGGTAAACTTGGAGGAGCATCACTATCAATATTTTTGTCAGCATTCATACCATCTTCAACAGAATTTCCAGATGGAATAATTTTCAAAACTTTAGGAATAAAATCATATGAAACAACAACATCAATATTATCACCCTTCATAGTTTTTCATTCTTAGAACCATCATCACAAGATTTACCAAAAATAACATTGACACGGAGAACAGGTACATGCTTACAATCCTCAAAAGATATCAAAGGAGTAAAAGTGTTCTGTTTTGGAGGAAATTTGAAGGAGCAGCAGCATCAATATTTTTCTCAGCATCAAGTACATGCTTACTCTATATTATACTCTTCATATATCAAAATCAGTATCATCATTATTGCCATGATCTACATAATAGCCTCAAATTCAGAAGTCCCTTCACATTTATTCACATACTACAACTAATGACTTAACAAATACCAATGAAAGCTACCATATACATAGTGATTATATATTGGAACTGTATTCTGATTTTGTCCAACCATTTTAAGATTTGAGAAATGAAAGCTACATTAAATTAGATTGGCTTTCATTCAGCTAGAAGGCTCAAGTGTTGATATACACCAGATTGGCTTTCATTCCAAAATTACTAACATTAGATTCACATCATTATTTTTTTTCTGAATTTCAGTGTAAAAATTCTTTATCTTATTAACCAAGTTTCTCACTAGACTTATTCTCCCTAAATGGTGTTTGTGTCTGGCGAAAAGATATCAAAATATGTGACAGTCATGCCAATACTACTAAAGATAAACAACACAAGCATAGCAGATAATAAAAACATAAATCATAACTCATAAAAACTAGCATTAATTTCTCCTTCATTTGTTATAAACAAATTAGAGGGTATGAAACGAGCATCCATCACTGTCATGAGTTTAATAAAATTAGTTTAAAAACAAATAGAGTTTTAAGAAGATGAATCTGGTGGTGCTGGCGGCTGTTGATTCCTTAGAACAGTAGTGAGTAGTTCTTCTTGTTGTCTAGCCATTAACCGAAAGATCTCCTCCTGTTGTTTTGCCATTAACCGTAACATCTCCTCATGTAGCCTCAACTCTTCATCCTTCTTCTCCCTCAAAGCCATTAACCGTAAGATCTCCTCCTGTTGTCTTGCCAGGCG
The DNA here is from genome assembly GCF_051527215.1 of Medicago sativa. Lineage (NCBI taxonomy): Eukaryota > Viridiplantae > Streptophyta > Magnoliopsida > Fabales > Fabaceae > Medicago > Medicago sativa. Next base: position 50,859,864 of record NC_140751.1, on the reverse strand, counting down.
CGCTAGTTCTTCTTGAATCTTCAAGTATTGCTCTTTTGACAAAACCACAACTTCATGATCCCTTTCTTCTCTTTCTTCAACCATTACTTTGTTTCTGACAGAAGAGTTATGAATTTCACCTTCATTACCAAATAGACAGACTCTATCACCAGAAATCTTTGCTTCTTTTCTCCCATTTGCATCTTTAAAAACTTCCTTTAAATCCCCGCTGGAAAGTTCAATGCTATCTTGTGAAACTGGCCTTTTAAGTGGTAATATCTTTTCATAATCTGCTGAAGAGCCTGAGCATCTGTACTCTTTCAAAACAGGCCTATGATCCTCTACAGATATGGAAGGAACCTGAGTGCTATGTTTTAGAGGTATGTTTGAAGCTGAAGGATCATCAACAACAATATTTTCATTAGGAACATCAGCATCATGATTATCAACCTTCCTAGTTTTAGTTCTGGAACCATCATCACAAAAATTTCCAAAAATAAGAGTTTCAACACAATTGGTAGGAAATCCAGGTGGAACATCAACAGCATTACCACTTATGTTAGCTTTTCCTACATGAGGTCTATCTTTTCTTGGACTTGCATTTCTTTTCTGCTGCACAATATTCTTAACAAAATTTCTGCAATCCAATACTGATTGCTCCCACCACTTTGCATAGCGCATGCTAGCATTAGCCTCAAATATTTTTGATGGAAAATACAAATTTTTATCAGATATGGGCCTGCAGTAGTTTTTCCAAGCAATCACTTTAGTTTTATTGAACCTAGGCACATAACTCGGAACATCTTGATCCATTCCAAATTGCATAGCAACTCTATGTGGAAGATATTGCTCTATAGAGTCGATACCAACTAGCTCAGAAACTCTCAAGCATATAACAAATGACAACATTTGTTGATCCACCAAATCTTTCTTAAATGGCACCAAAATTTCTTCATTCGGATAAAACATTCCACACTTATCAGCATATCTAACATATGGACGCCAAATAAAATCACCCATAGCTTCGTCTAATGCTAACCTAACATCGTTGATTCTCAAGGGCTTAACCTTATGCCACCTAAACAATAAAGGGTCTCCATGGTTTATCGGCATGGGTTGTGGTTGTAAATTTTTGAACCTCTCCAAGACCCAAATTTGAACCAAGTAAAAGGGTGATTGAAGAGTAAGTTCTAAAGGATATGTATCACAACCAACAGGATGTTTTGAGAAATCAACAATTGTTTTCTTAAACAAATTCAAATCATTATATAAGCTAGCTAAAACAGCAGGTGCCAAAGCAATAGGATTTCCTCTAGCAAGATGAATAGCAATAGGAAGCGAATAACTTCTCACCAATTTGTTATTAGGAAAAACAAAAAGTGACAACCAAGTAGCAAGGAATGCTTCATGTTCGATTTCACTATCTTTATCAATGAAAATATCCATCCATAATGATGTTCTAGCCATACCTGTTTTAGTCTTAGAAAGTTGTTGTCTTGCATGGTTCAACTTCTTTTCCACTTCTTTCATTTCTTCGTCTTGAAGTGTAATGAAAACAGGTTCACCAAGAACAGGGTAACCCCCTAAAACCATAACATCCTCCAAGGTGATAGTTGCCTCACCAAATGGAAACACAAATGTATTTGTCTCAGAACACCATTTCTCAACAAACCCAAATAGCAAGTTATGATTTTTATGTATTATGCTTTTAGTAGTCATAATAGCATCAAAGATTCCAGCTTTCTTCCACACAGATTCATACTTTGGTTTAAGTTGATCAACCCAACATTCCCATTTCTCAAATGGGTTTAAGCGCCACCCACTGAAATGGAGTTTCACAAGGTAATCTTTTGGTTCAAAAACAGAAGATGATGATGATGATGAAAGTGTGTTGAACTTAAAAGGTGGTTCATCAATGGAATTTGAAATGGGTTTAAGAAAATGGGCAGTTCTGAAAATGGGTTTACTATCACCAGAAAGTAAAAGCATGTGATCTTCCCTCACCTCAACTATGGCATCTTTCATCATGGTTGAAGCTTGTTCATCATCAGGTGAAACCTTTTTCTTCATCATGGTTGGTTCTTTCAATCGTAAAAAAATGGTTACTTTGTAAATGAAGGAAAAATGGGGAATGTATGAAAACCCAGATTACCCTTTCATCTTCGTACTACTTCTCTTCGATAACAAGCTAGAAACAAAAAAGTATATACCCATAAATTAGATATATTTGTTCATTTTCTTATATATTTTACAAAATATATAGATATTTTTTAAATATTTATTTCTTTCTATTTAAATTTATTTGAAAACCGCACATGCCAAATTATGGATGTTGATTTATAATTTGTATTATTATAAAAATTATAATAACTTTGAATGTTTATTCTTGTGAGTCAGGTATCCTCTGAGCGGAACTGCAGAACTAATCTCTCAATCTGGGTAGGAGTGAAATGGATGAAAAAACTCTCCCTCACAAGATTTAACATTTAACATTATTACATTCTCAATACTGAATTCACACAGAACATATGATTTAAATTTTAATTTGAACATATAGTTTTAGGAAAATTAATATTCGACGGTTATACAAATACCATGGTCTCACTTTTTTAAGGAATGACTAAAAAATGAAAAAAATAAATAAAGACTTAATGAATAATGGAGATGAAAGTCACGAGTTCAAATTCGAGTGAAGGAAAGAAATACTAACCTGACAACTAATTATTAATATTGGCCTTTTACCATATTTTTGTTGACATTTTTGCTATCATTGAGCAAAATCGTAATGTCTAAATTGGTACCTTTAAAGGTATCATAACTTGCATGAAGATTGTTTCAAGATAGATTACCAACTAAAGAAAACATGCTTCAAAAGGTATCATTTATTTTTTAATTGTCCGTTGTTTAGTAAAGTTTGAGTGGATGTAATGGGGTGGCTAGCGTTTAATACTTCAATGCACAACAATAGCTTAGTTCATGTAAATTGTGGTAAAGGACGATATTAGTGCAATTTGGTTGGCGTATACATATGATCATTTTGAAAATTTATAAACTACCTTATTTTTCATCAACAAGAGAACAACTCAGGTATTTGCTTTTAATCTCCATCATTGGAACACACCCTATATTATACTTGGGTGTTGTTAATGCTTGAGGTTTTGGTCCAATTTTCCCTCATTGTTGGAGTTGCAAACTTGATCTCATTTTGATCTCATTGACTTTGATTTTTTTTTTTTTATCTTGTGTCCATTCATGGCACTCCTTGTGCGGTGAATAATTTATTGATATTCGCTTTTTCAAAAAAGAAAAGTTTAATTTAATAGTGTTAATATATTTTAGGGTTAAATATGTTTCTAATCCTTACATTTTGCACCCATTTGAAGAATAGTCCCTACATTTCATTAAATGTTTTTAAAATCCTCTTATTTTTTATCCGTTATCAAAATTAGTCCTTGCTGTTAATTCTCTAACGGAATGTTGATGTGGCAGTTAGTGGGTCCAAATTATTTTAGGGTTAAATATGTTTTTGGTCTCTACATTTTGCGTGACTTTGAAGAATAGTCCTTATTATTTTAGGGATTTTAAAAACATTTATTGCAATGCGGACTATTCTTCAAAGGGGCGCAAAATGTAAGGACTAAAAACATATTTAACCCTCAAAAAATTGTTAATAATAATGTTATTTGAAGTTTTATTTGAAAGAAAATGTTATTCGAGGTTTTTTTGTTAAAAAAAGATGTTATTCGAGGTTAATTTCATTGTGTAGTTTGTGACGCAGTTGATATTACGGCTATTTCATTGTTTTTATAAAAACGTTGGCATGTCATATAGGAAATTAAACCTAAAATATTAACATAAGTTAGCTAATATAATGTTCCTAGTGGCTAGTATTGAGAAAATATTTTGCATGGAGTGTTTTAAGTTTAACAATTGCTAAGAGAAAAATCAAGTTTTAATGCATTAAAAACATTGTTGCACAATTAAACCATTTGAGTCTCTTTCAACCTATCCCATACACAAAAGGATAAAAAAAAACTAAAAATATCCCTCATCCATTGCCTCCTACCCAAAATGTCGTAGAACGCAACATGTTCATGATGATCACGTCATGAACATTATACTAATAGCACACCTGCTATGTTTAAACAAACCAAGCACAATCAATGCCACTACTTCTCCATCTAGCTCTTCTAATTTCTCACCTAACATTAACCACCCCCTAGCCAAATCATGTATAAATCAAGGTTTAAATCTCAATTGCGTCATGGAAAATCATGGTTACCCTAAAGGGTTAAATCAGTTTAGTCTCTAATATATAAAAACATTTACTTCATTTGCGATTCAAATCTTGATTTGCATGTTTGTGTCAAAAAATAATAATCTTGATTTGCATGTTAGAGAGTCTCTCTTAAGCCCAACCCCTACTAGTGCTAGAATATTATTGATTAAATCAATAGTAGGCTGTTAAATTTGGAAAATTAGTGTAGATAGATTCATTTATAATTTATAGAACAGTTACAAAATCTATGGACTAATACCATAGCAATACCATTTGTTTAACCATTTATAGAGAGATTAAATATGAAGATATGTTCTTGACAAAAAAAAAAAAAAAACATGAAGATATGTTCCCTAAATCATTTTGAATTAAATAAACATATCTCATATGTTCCCCAAAGCAACACAATAAATCAAGTAAAAGGAGAACAAAGTACCAAATTTGATATCCTAAAAGTTCATACTTCATTTGGTCTTGTATTTTTAACATTCTTGTCATATAGCTTAACTAGTATAATGATATTTTCAACTGTGACCAAATCATACCATTTTTCCATCTACTACTACCAAGGTTACAACGTTAGAATGGTGTAAAAGACTCCAAATCAAAACCTCTGCAAGAAACTCTTTGTTCCCTTGAGATCCATTTCTGTCAAGTTGCAATTCAAGGCAACATCCTACAGTATAACACAACACTTGGTTAGGATGTTATTCACAATCTTACTGAACATTGAACAGGCTTTTTCCCTAACATAGTTTTAGAAAGAGAATTTGGTTGAAGTAATACTTGACTTGTGCTTTTAATCCTTCCTTTTAAGATTAGAAGATTGATATAAATCAAAGAAAACCATTATTTTGTATCAACAATGAAAATGAAAAAAAAAAATGCATATTAGTTGAGAAGTTTGAAGAACCAACCAATAAAACAGTCCATAGGTTCTAATGTGCTAATGATAATTTCACAGATTTTACATAATTGATATGGACTTATACTCGCTTTCAATGCTATCAATTTACTACTATTGCAAATGAAAACTTAATCAGTTTATACAGATAGGAAAACATTTTGTCTGACAGCACAAGTAGGTTAAACATTGATAACTATGTTTCTGTGTAATAATCAAATAAAAACAGAACAAAGTGCCAACATAAATGCCTTAGAAGGCCATGTTTCATTTGGTCTTGGTTTTTTAACATTCTGTCATGTAGCGTAGCTAGTAAAGAAATAAATAACATAAGTAGACATGCAATAAGGTTTCAGTTTGATAAGCATATAATGTTTTCAACTAAGGCCTAACCTTGCCATCTTCAACTCTGTAACCACTTTCTCGAGTCGGTTAATTCTCTGTTCCAGTTCCTCTACTTCAGATAAATAGTTAAAGCTTTCAGTTTGATTCTCAGATTGGCAGATTGTGTCATTTGACAGTCTTGCTTCTTCGCTCTCATTTCCATCTTTAAAATCAACATCTTCCAAGACATGTGTACGATCTTCAACAGATACCAAAGGAGTCGGAGTGTTATCTTTTGCAGGTAAAGGAGCACCCTCATCAACATTTTTTTCAGACAACAAATTATCTTCAACAGATTTTTCAAAGGACATAGTTCTCAAAAGTTTAGGAATAGAACCAGAAGGAACATCATCATCAACAATTTTATCACCCTGGCTTGTATTTGAACCATCATCACTAGATTTTCCAATAGTAAGAGTGCAGCCAACTAGTTTATGAGAAGGAAATTCATGTAGAATCTTCGCACGAGGTTCACATTTTGGTGAACTTGCACTTCTCTTCCGCGGCTCAAAATTCTTAACGAAACCTTGAGGACGTAATACGGATTTGGTCCACCACTTTGCATAACGTGTGGTAATACCAGCCTCAAAAAATTCAGATGGAAAATATAAACTTGTATCAGATAAGGGTCTGGAGTAATTCTTCCAAGCAATGGCTTTAGTCTCATTGAATCTAGACACATGACCAGGAACATCTTGATCAAATCCGAATTGCATAGCAACTCTATGTGGTAGATATTGCTCTATAGAGTCAAATCCAACTAGCTCAGCAACTCTCAAGAATATAACAAATGAGAGCATTTGTTCTACTACCAAATCTTTCTTAAATGGTACCGAAGTTTCATCATTTGGATAAAATACTCCACATTTATCAGCATATTCAACATAAGGACGCCAAATAAAATTATCGATAGCTGAATCTAATGCCAACCTCACATTGTCAATTTTCAAGGCCTTAACATTATGCCACCTCAAAAATACATCGTCTCCATTATTGATCAAATTGGGTTGTGGCTGCAAATTTTTGAACCTTTCCCAAACCCAAACTTGAACCAGGTAAAAGGGTGATTGTACATTAACGTCCAACACCAAGGGAAAATTATCATGACATTTTTTTAAATCAACAATTTGTTTCTTAAACAAACTCAAATCGTTATATAAGCTAGCCAAAACAGCAGGTGCCAAAGAAATAGGATTCCCTCTAGCTAGATGAACGGCAATTGGAAACAAAGAACTTTATTTATGAGGGAAAACAAAAATTGACAACCAAGTAGCAAGAAATGCTTCATGTTCAATTTCACTACTTTTATCGATGAAAATATCCATCCACACTGATGTGGAAGGCGCCATAATACTCTCTTGGCTTTCAATGCTGACGAGCTTCTGTTCGACCTCTCTCATCTCCTGATCTTCAAGTTGGGTGAAAACAGGATAACCAAAGAGAGAGTATCCCCCCAAAACAATGACATCTTCCAAAGTGATTGTTGCTTCACCAAATAGAAACACAAAGGTGTTTGTTTCACAACACCATTTCTCAACAACCCCACAAACCAAGTCTTGATTTTCAATTATGCAGCTCTTAGTATTCATTATAGGTTCAAAGATGCCAGCTTTTTTCCACACTGATTCATATTTGGGCTTAAGTTCATCAACCCACTTAACCCATTTCTCTTGTGGGTAGTGCCAGCCATTGAAATGGATTTTCAAAGGCCACTCCTTCGCTTCAGAAACAGAAGAAAAAGAAAAAGACGAAGATGATGATGGGTAAAAGTTAAGTTCATGGATGGAATTTGCAATAGGTTTCAGAAAATGGGCAGTTCTAAAAATTTGTTTACTGTCACCAGCTGGTGAAATCATGAAATCTTCCCTCATCTCCATGATGGTACCTTTCAATGGTTGTTCATTCATCATGATATGAGACTATGCAAGAAAAAGCTATAATATAGAATGAAAATGGCGAGGTTGATGCATAAAACTATAACATTTAATGAAAATGATGAGCTATAATATTCATCATGGGTTTGAGACTATGCTTGAAACTTAACTAACAAGTTTTTTGTTTTCAAAAATGGTTGTTTAACATAGTACTGTGAACTTCAGAGTTGTGTTTATGCTACTTTAGACCATAGTTTTGTTTTGTAACAAATTTTGCAGGTAGGGTATATCCTTGGCAGTGTAACAACTTGGCACAGTATCATGCATGCTTTATGTAACTTCACACAAACATCCTTGCACATGCAAAAAAAGCTAATTAACGATTAAAAGCATAAAAATTTTCTCCAATACTCCAACAATTATATCTCTACTCCTACAAACAATAAAAGTTATCAATTTGATGTCTTCCTCAAAGTAATATTGTCACGGTTTGACCGTGGCTAACCCGCAAACCACACCTCCCTCTCTTCCACCACTGTCAACGCCAACCCATCACATGGGAAAGGTTCAAATTGGTATTTTTTTTAGGTTTTGTCAACGAGTGCCCCGAGGCACTCTTTAAACATGATAAATAAAGTAATTATTTTTTTAAAATTTAAAAGTTTTCAATTCACAATGCACTAGTTACACAACATTTTATAAAAAGTTACTATTTAAGGTCCTTAACCAGTGTCCGAGGCACCAGTTAACATTTCTCTTTTTTTATTGTTTGTTAGGGTACGGTATATTAATGTTCGGGTATATGGTAAAAGATTCTAAAAAGCACGGGATTTTCCATCCATTCTCCCTGTACACCCCTTATATAACTTACATTTAAATTTATGTGTTACATAACTTACATTATTATAAACTAAATTTTATAAAGATTCTTACACCATTTACTCCTTTTTAACAAGTGTTCAAAAGAAAATTCCGGAAAAAATTATTATTGCTAGAATGCTCCTTTGGTATCTGTTAGGAAACATGGCATCCATGGAAGGAATGAGAGAAATGGATCAATGTTCTTTGTATTGATGGAAAATGAATATTACAAAATGAGAAAGTTGCAATAAAAGAGTACATCAAGGCCTATTTATAGACATCCACTAACTAGTAACTAACACTTCTTATCACTAGCTCTAACTAACTTCATACTTGGCTGTTAAGTAACAATTACACCAACTACTAACTATCATTATTCTTAATAGCCTCCCTCAAACTCAAGGTAAGAGAACTCTTAGCTTGAGTTTGAATTACAAAGCTAAAGCAAACAGAAGAAATAAAAATGTGATCAATACAAATCTTCAAACCATAAGAGAAAGCTGCCCAAACAGAGGCTGCTCTTCAATCTTCATACAAGGAACGCTGAAGGATAGTGAGTTTCAACCAAATATTCTATGCAATTGATGTTGCCACTTGCATAATGCAATCAAAACAATCAGTAACACAGAGATATCATCAAACAACCTGCAGTCCAACTACTAACCAAAACAACTTTCCAACAGATGTATAACCTCAATAATACTTCAAATGTAAAGGAGCAAAAAACAAACTTCCGCCAAGTATGAAGAACCACTCCATACACAGGTGTAGGCAAGGCAAATATAGCACTCACAAACTACAAAAACCAACATCACTAGCAGAACCTTGTGCTACTAAAACCCAAAAAATTTCTGAACTCAGGCAGTGAACTAATCAAAGAGCAAAATGCTTAACCATTAAGCAGAAGCCAAAACTGGAGGCTTAACCACTTAACAGAAGCTACCATCAATAAAGCCAACAAAGGGCAAAATGCTTAACCACCATAGGGCATAAGCTAACATCAACAAGCCATAAGGAAAAGGCTTAACCACCAAGCAGAAACTATACTCAAAGTTTAACCACTTGACAGAAGCACACCAACAAGAAATGCTTAACCATCCTTGGACAGAAGCACAACGACGCTTAACCATTCATGACGGAAGCATATCAACATGTCTTAACCATCATGAACAGAAGCACAAGACAAGAAATACAAGGATATCCAAAATCAATGATGATATCCAAAAAAGAAGTGCAAGGAAGGGCCAAAGTCTACAATGGAAGGAGGTCATATGTTGAACAAACTTCACACCAAAGGTACCATGAAGCAACAAGACCAAGGTTCCAAAGATAAAAGTGATGCCCTCCAATACCGAGCCGAGACAAGAAAAACCAAAAGTAAGCCAATAGAGATGCAAAGCCATGTGATATGTCTTCAAACCATAGAAAACAAATCCATGTTGATGCATTCAAGCCATAGGCCAAAACCAATGCTTCCAATAATGAAGCACTCCAAACAACGATCCAGGACAAAGAAACCGAGGAAAAGTAATCAATCCAAGAATCTTCCAATAATCCAAAACTGAGCCAGAATCATAAACCTCACCAAATACCAAACCAAGGGCATGAAAGTGCATGTAGAGCTCATAAAGGAAGGGAGCCAAGTGTTAAAGACAATCTGCCAAAAACTAGCACAATTGTGCATCCACAAAACTACTGATGAAGAAAGCCAGAAGCAAACAATAGCCCAATCCATGCTTCAAACACCAAATCATTGACAAACTAAGAAGCTACAAAGTTTATGAAATGGCTGAATTGCATTACACAATGCAGAAAGAAGTAAGCCAAGTACTTCTTGAAGCCTTCAATGACACAGACCATAGATTCATCCCCATGGGAACCAGCAAAAAAACACCAATGATCCACAATTTATGAACAGTATATGAAGACACCTCTCGTAAATCATCATATACACAACCAAAGGGAGGATCAATGTACCAAATTGAGAAACCAATGCACTAAAGGAAGCTACCAAGTCCAATAATCAACAGTACAAGAAGCAATATGCCAAAACTAACACAATTATGGCAACAGGTATATATCACAGAACTCAAACCTGACAAACTGATTTGTACAAGAAGCTTCATCATGTACTAGTTGAACAATCTGTCTTCCATTGAGGACTTTCAACAAACACCTTGGAAGCAATATGCAAGAAGTAGCAAACACATCATATAGAACCTTTACCAAACATCCAGTGAACCTTATACCCAGAATTGCACAGCGATAATGTTGACCAGGCGACACAAGATCCGAACCAACTATATCTCCAACCTTCAACTAAAATCACTAGAAAATCCTCAAATTGAGTTGAAGATCGTGAATGGTTTCAACCAATTCAATATATTAGAAATTACAGGGATGATGTGGATGTTAAGGTTTAAGGCAACCAGAGCAATAAAAGAGGAAACAAATCGCAACTGGAATCGAGATAATGACAAAACCGAATCGCTAAATGGAATCTCAGAGTTGAAATCAACAACTCACAGAGAAAGATTGAATTGTACCCCAAAATACTCAATTGAATCGATCTAAAACAGATCGTATTTGAAACCCTAGAAATTGGGGAAATTGACATAAATGAAATCCCTAGGATTTGGGGAAATGGATGCAAAACAGAATTGCGATAGAGTGGAATCACAAAAGAGGATCGAAAATTGGAAATCACATATGATGATTACAGGTAGAAAATGAAATCAATCGAAGATCAAGAAATGGAAAAGAAAATGGAAACCGTGGGAAAGTATGAGAAAAAGAAGGAAAAAGAAAAAATGAAAAAGGAAATTAGAATGCGAAAGAAAAGGTGAATGAGAAAATTGAATTTTCTCTAGAAAGTGCAGCAGAAAATGTCATTCAAGGTGGATACCAACCAGGCTCTGATACCATGTTAGGAAACATGGCATCCATGGAAGGAATGAGAGAAATAGATCAAAGTTTTTTGTATTGATGGAAAATGAATATTACAAAATGAGAAAGTTGCAATAAAAGAGTACATCAAGGCCTATTTATAGACATCCACTAACTAGTAACTAACACTTCTTATCACTAGCTCTAACTAACTTCATACTTGGCTGTTAAGTAACAATTACACCAACTACTATCTATCATTATTCTTAATAGTATCTTGATGCAAAGAGCATCTTGATTTCTTCATTCATTGAGCCTTTTCTAAAGTTTTCAAGATCTGCTCCATAGCCGGTCTATTTCTTGGGTCATATTCTAAACATTTGAATATAAGTTGGGCTATTTGAAATGCTGATGTTGATGAATAATGCCCTTCCAACCTTCCATCCATTATCTTTTGAAGTTTCTTTTCGTCACTTAGAGACTTCTTTGCAAACACCACGAAATTCTTCTCATTTAGCCTATTCTGGTTGTACACCATTAAACCTGTTAAGACTTCTAGAAGAACAACTCCAAAACTGTACACATCGCTTTTCACGTAGAGATGACCTGTTAATTATTGATGTAAATATAATAATTTGCTGTGTTGCAGGCCTTACTTATTTTATTACTTGTGTTTTGGAGGAATATTTTCATGAAAATTTGGCATATATAACAACATATTTTCATGAAATATTTGATGTAAAACCATGGTGTTTAACAAATTATCAAAAAGAGAAGTGTTTGACAAGAATTGTACAAACTTATTTTTTTATTTTGGTCTGGTCAAGTGTACAAACTTATTTGATTTTGTATTAAAGAGTCTATATGTCACAGCACAACATATCAAAATCAAATGAATATATGTAGCATTTGTTACATGAACAAACTTAATTTATTTAAAGAAGACACATTGTAAGGTGGAGTTTGATAGAAATCCAAGGAGAGAGGATAAAACTGTTCATGAAATTTTCGTGAAAAAAAATATATATATGCACCTGCGAATATCTGCTTATAAAATCTTCCACAGGCCACGGGGTGGATAGCTTAATGAATATTGATAGATAAATTAAATGGATTTTCAACTACCCAGTATTTAATGGATGTCAATGTTGATTTGATATATATATATATATATATATATATTATCTTTGTACTTTCTTTTTCAATTTTTGAAATAAATTAAAAAATATATATAAACAAATAAAGTAATGCAAAAAATATATTTACCAGTACTTAACGAGTGTTACCATTCTACAAAATGTAAAGTATAATTAACTTGAGATCGATGTATATAATATCAAGTTGCAGGTAAAATTAATATAAATAATTAATGTGGCAATTACCTGTAGTTGTATACTCGGGTGCTGCGTAATCAAGGGTGCCCAATGGAGAGCATCCTGACTCTTTAACTATGGGTTGCCCAAGTCTTCCCAACCCAAAGTCGGACAACTTTGCGTTATAGTCCTATTATTAAAAAAAGGAAAATGTTAACTTATACCCTCAAAATAAGTTGCATATCAACAATAAATTTGTAAGAAAACATGTAACATTGTTGTCTCAATAATTGATGAGTTAAGCATTCACCACATTTCAAAAATCATCACAAAATTAAACTTTATTACATGCTGCTTACCTCATCCAGCAAAATGTTGGAGGAGTTGAAGTATCTATATACAACAGACTTTGTTGTTGTATGCAAGAAAGATAAACCTCTAGCAGCCCCTATCATTATCTTCAGCCTTATTTCCCAAGGCAGTGGTTGCGGGCCTGGAAAACAACACACACACAATTCATTAATATAGATATATGCATAAACACAATTTTCTTATACATATTGATTGATTAATGTCGCGTACTTCTGAAGAGATGGTTTTTCATGCTACCCTTTCGCATGTATTCATAAACCAGCAGGTATTCGTCATCCTCTTTGCAATAGCCAAGTAGTTTCAGCAGATTTGGATGATCGTATTTCCCCAAAAAGTCCACTTCACTCTGCACCCAAACATATTATGATTATATGTGTATATTGCGCATTTACCAGACTACTATTTATAAAGAACACTCCTACATTGTGGAGGAATACAAACCTTCCATTCTGTAAAGTCATGTCGGCTTTTGGGGTTACACCTCTTCACAGCAACACAAATACGATCATTAACCCTAGATCCTTTGAAATTGTCATTGTTGATCCATCCTTTGTAGACCCTCCCAGAGCCACCTTCACCGATTACCATATCTGTACTGAAGTTCCTTGTGACCGATCTCAACTCTTCCAATGTGAAATTTTTTGGACTCACAATTTGTCCACCACATGCTACGCTTCTATCATCTACTGCTTCATTCCTCTCAACTTCTACATCACCATTTCTCTGAATCTTAAAGTGATAATTTACCAAACAGTTTCCCATATTCTGATAATAATAATTTTATTGAATTTGGATTGGAGAGTTGAGAGGGATTTATGTCTGAATGTTGAACCTAAAAATTCTATTCTTTTTGGGTTGTTTATGAGGATGCCTAGTGGCTTTTGTATATTCAAACTCTATATCACAGTGTTACATTTGTGTGTATTTAAAGAGGTGTCAAATAAAAGTAAGGGATGCTTCTTTAAAAAAAAAAAGTAATGCTATGGACAATGCTATATGGTACGAAAATTTTAGTGCGAAAATTGACGAACAAGCGTAACTGATGCAATAGTTGCATGTTGGAAATGGAAAAGCCAATAACATTACTACTCCATTTAAGGAATTCATGGGATGATTACAATCAAAATTAATTTTTTTGTTCTCATTCGTTTCGTCCCACGAAGCATTTTCCGTCAAATAAACTAAATCCTATAAAAAAAAATTTGGTACATCTAAATCCTATAATTTAGTAGGAAGTTACCAGGAGCCTACTTGAATTATAATTAAGGGCTGTCCCCTCTTTATTTTATTTTTCTACTCATTCATATCATATGAATGCGGAGGATGGTTAAGTCATTTAATCATTTATGCTTTCATTATTTAGCTTAGGGTTCTATTTTCATGTAACTTTCTTTTCACATGTTTTTCTATGTTAAGGTATTTATAGTAAAGTCACAAATTCATACTTGGTGCATGTGTTCCCATTTGGATTGCATTCTATGTTAAGGTATTTATAGTAAAGTCACAAATTCATACTTGGTGCATGTGTTCCCATTTGGATTGCAATCAACGTGTGTTCCCATTTGAATGGAATCTTAGTGACAACTGTACGTATAATGTGCAAGACTTATATATATTAAAACAAATTTTACACTTCTACAATTATTTTTATCTCTCACAAAAGTGAACTCAGACATCCCCTAAATTTTTTAACCAAAAAAAAAAAATCCCCTAAATTTTAAGAGAAAATTAAATGAATTACTTTTCAACATGATTTATCATACATATAAATGTAACATTAATGATTGATTTTTTTAATCTAGTATTAAAATTAAGAGCGCTGCTATACATCTAGAAAGATGTTATCCCGAATTGATCACGAAACAGTTTTGGCCAATTAAAATTCTGCTTCAGCTATGCTATTTCAAGGGAAAGAAACCATCCCGAGCGCTTCCCGAATTGTTTTGGACCATTAGATTTGGCACTTGATGGAATACATGGGGGGTGACAAAGTAAAGAGGTGGAGGATATATTAGTAACAGGCAAGCATCTTGATGTTGTCGTGAGACATTCGGGATGAAGAAATTCGCGAGACTTAGCATTATACATTCTGCTTTAGCGGAATTCATGGAGGTAGTGGTGCTATTATTTTTTTTTTTGTTATAGCAAGCCATTCCTATCGTGATTCTCTCGCTGGATATATTGCCGGGAAGTTTAGCATTATTGTAAAATTAATTACTTTAACCTCTAAACTACATTGTTAACTTTACAAATTATAATCAATGGACTTTTTTCTTTAAAAAAAGAAAATCAAGGGACTTTTATGTACACCCAGGACATATTAGACTATTGATTATATTGAGCATGCATAACGGGGAGGTAGGGACTAGGGATCGAATAAGTGGGAGGGACAATAAAATTCTTCAATTGATCTAGAGTCACAAACAGGTTTAATTAATTAAGAAATATGTCCTCCTCAACCACCCATAATTACTTTGCTATTTTGATCCCCACATGGTAAAACCCAATCACAAATTATATATAAAAAAACGTCCTACTTCCCTTAAAAACAAAACATGAACAAATGCTACCCATTGTTCGTCCAAAATTATGGATAGAATTAATGAACAAATATTCTAGTGGAACTACCTTTCAAAGCAAAATTGGACATGTCAAGCAACTTCAAACCAGCAAAAGAAAGAATTTAAACTATTTTAGACACACTGGTATGAGACCATACATTTATCTCCTTTTTCCATTTTCATACAACACATACAAACCTACCTATTGATCATTAAAAGCAGTTGAGGGAATCCTATGGTCAAAAGATCACTCACAATAATAATAAAATGGGACCAGAGTAGAGGAAAAATTAATTGATGTGGAAAAATATTTCCTCCTTGAGTATTGACTTGAGTATTTCCAATTTCATGCAAACCATACAATTGTAATTGATCACTTTAAAGGTAAATTAAAGCCTTAGATATTTAATTTCATTTATGGAGTTGTTAATTTAATGAATTAGGTCTATGTTCCTAAACTTTTTTTCTTCTTTATTTTAATATATTTTTAGTTTATAAAAAAATGTCTATGAGTTTTTTTTTTTTTTTGACAAGATGTCTATGAGTTGTTAATTTAAAAAATCATTATGTTGGCCTATCCCTAATTCATAATAAAAAAAAATGTATATATGTATTTTCATTTGTGTCCGTTTAAAAGTTTGAACGAATCAACTAAATGTCTAAAATTTTACATCTGGGTTTCCTTTTTACTATAACTATTCTTGCACTTTTGGGTTTCTTTTTTACTATAATGATCCTTGATATGTTATATCTTGTCAAACTGATTTTAAGACAAATAGTTTTGTGAGCTTAAGAGCTTAAAATAATTTAAAAAGATAGTGGAGGAGATCGACTTAGATGTAACATCCTGTCGATCTTAAGTTGTTACAGCTTATGATCCTAAATTTCTCCCAAATCAATTTTAAATCAAAATTAAATATGAAATGTAAAATTAAAACTGTAAAGAGAATTAGCTAAGATGAACCATCTTATTAATCTTGTTTAGGCTGCCTGAGTTTTAGTGGCTTGGAGTTCTAAGTTTCCTTAAAATCATTTTTAAAGACAACGAAGCAAAATAAATGGCCACCCAAAACACCCTAAAAACTCTCCAACACATAGGCAAGCCTAGCCCAATGTACCCCAACTCTAAAAGGTAAGTAGAAAGCATCATTAGTGGGTTGTCTCTAGTTATGTGTAGATTTGCCATTTTCTAAATTATTCTTTTTCTACAAAAGAAACTAGTGTTTGTGAAATAAGGATATGAAGACAAGTTTCCTATGGAGCAATAATTGTGACGCAAAACGGAAGGATTAGCAAGCGTAAAACCTAAAAGATAAATAGACAAGTTGTAAGCGATCCACCTATCAAATAAATTAGCTGCCTCTTAGGCTATGAAACTTCTTTTTAAATACTAGAGAAATAACAAACCCTAATGGGCCGAAAGGTATATTTCGAATTAATCCGACATCGGATGTCAAATCTGCACCATTCCAAGTGAGCATTTCTTGCACGCCACTTCATCTTCGATACATGCCGCCAGTTTGCCTACATCAAATTGTCATAAGCACATTTCCACCACCAGTCTCCTCTATTTTTAATATTGAAATGAATCTACATCGATATTATAAATTCAATCCAGTTTCATATCATAACTCAACACAATCAACCTACTTTAAATTCACCGAGATATAAAACCATGAATAGTATTATTAGTTCTCATATTTCTTCTTCTATTGTGCTTCTTCTATTATTCACCACCATTCTCCATTGCACGTCTTCAGCATGCCACTAAAAAGATCTTGCAATTTTATTCCAATTTACAAAAGGAACAGTTGAAAAGAATTCGGGGGAGTTTCTCAGCAATCTTGATCTTAGGTGAAACTGGTTTGATTCAACAATCGAGAAGAATTTGGTGGATTTCACAAAGAAGTCGGTCTCTAAGTGATTAAAAGAACTTAAAAAGAATTTGGTGTATTCATCAACAACAATATTTCAAACAGCCTTACTTATACTCAAATTATGTTTAGAATCTGACCCTAAAAATAAACAGTATATGGAGAAGGCTCAATCAATGAAGAAATCCAGAAGCTCTTTGCATCAAAGACATCAAAGGAGCATTCTAGCAATAATCAACAATGGTCTCTATGCAGAAGCACTTTTCTAAACATTTGTGTTAGTTTGTTTTAATTCAAGTTGTTACAAATAATATAATCAAGCTCATCTGATTAATCACATTAGGGATTTTAGTTTGTTCTAAATTTGTTTTAAAATTCCTAGAATCTAGCTTATAGTTGTTAGGGTTGTTACTTTACTTGTACTTCAAGTAACATAGCAAATGCTTGTATATAAGCTTATTCCTTGTATAGTTTTACATATCTCAATAATACAAGTTCAATACTTCTATTCTCAATCTTTTTTCATTCTTCAATTCTCTCTAAAACCAACATAAACTCAAAACCCTAATTCTTAACTTGTTGAACAAGTAAGTGTTGGTGCGCTAACAAATTGGCATCAAGAGCTTGTGGTTTAGTTCTAAGGAGTAATCAAGATCTTCAATCACGCTAATTCAAGGGAGAAACGCTGAAGGAAGCACCATGAATGGTAGCAGTAGTTTCAACACTCATCATCCAATTCTTGAAGCACGTAATTTGGAAAGATGGAATGCAGTTATGAAGAATATGTTTGGAGCACAAGATTTGTTGGAAATTGTGCAGAATGGTGTTGGTGATTTAGTTGCGAATGCCACAGAAGTGCAAAGGAACACGCACAAAGATCTGAAGAATTGAGCATCAGAAGGAGACAAGAACCTGCATTTTAATCACACGACAACAACAATAAACAATAACACCATATCAAAACCCTAACACCAACAAAACAAAACAAAAATAATAATAACAAAATTTGTTTAAGTTTCTTACGAATAATGTGATAGCACTGTTCTTCAAGGGGAATTTGTTGGTCGAGACATATACGTCGAATCATATGATCAATGGATGTTCTTCCATCAAATACAACCGAGACGGATTTTCCTTGAACATCTGTTGTCACATTAATATTGAACGAAGATTCTACTTCATCATCATCCTTTCCAGCCGAGAGATCGATAGAGTGAGATGTAGGTGGGTGAGATGAATACGTACGTTACGTAGGGTTTTGGAAGATCGTTGTTACTAAGAGTGTTGGAAGAATTGTGTTTTCCGTGTGTTTTGTTGTTACTAAAGGCTGTCAAAAATGGTCTGCCCATATTTTGGGCTGGGTCTCAAAAGGATGGTCCAAATTTCTTTTTGATGATTGCTTTTCAGCCCCCAATATCTCTTTAGGCCCCCTAAAGTTACAAAAATCCATTTAATAATACATCCGGTATTTAAATAAAAATTCATTTTCAACATCATAGTTTTCATTTTATAAAACCAAATTTTGTACAACATAAGTATTCTCACACTCAAATTATTTATGTTTGGTGCATCAGACCCCAAAACAGAAACAACGACCCAACACATATACAAAAACCTCTTAGAAATAGAGAACTATCACAATCAGCTAAACACATACTAAGGTTAGCGTAATACAACAAGCTACTCATACATAAGTTTTAACACATACCAAGTTTTAACATAATAAAATAATAACACTAACCTGTTGTGGCCGCGGCGTAGCCTTGAGTATGAGAGTGTTAAACATCGTCATAAAACCTCGACATTTTAGAAGGCCAGGCCACACCTTCGACAGAAGGTAAATAAATATTCCTTTATATGACTGTCATCTCAATCTTGATCAGTCATCAGCAACACACGACCATATCTCAAAAAATTTGTGTCGGTATATTTCTTGTAAGCTTTCAGGCCCAAAATTATCATCAAATCCTTGATGAATATGTTATTTAGTATTTCTTTTTTGGCTTTTGATGCATTCAAAAATATTCCGCCGATCAGAAAGACACCAATCTTGACTCTTTCCAAAGGATCGAGTGCCGAAAGTCCATCCATCTTATAAAACAGTAAAAAAAAAATTAAAATAAATAAATCAAAATGATGAGATATGAAAGTATGAGAGTAATGTGTTTTTTGGAGGCCTTGTGTGGTCAAGACGATTTCCTATTTTTGCATAAGATGAAATATTATAGTACATAGTTTAACATTTAACCATTTATAGGGATAAATAAATGAAATACCTCACAAGGCAATAAACAAAGTGTAGGGATAAAATAATGACGAGTTGTTTAAAGAAATAAACAATGAGACATTATGCATGATAAGTAACTTACAACAAACGACTTCCCCGAATCACCCTTCGTTAAAATCAAGGTGCATTGTGCGGCATCGGATGAGGCACCTAACTTGGCATCATGCAGTTTTGGAATTTGCATCGGAAGGAGACGAGAACCAACATTTTAATCACACGACAACAACAACAAATAACAAACAACAACTCCATATCAAAACCCTAACAACAACAAAACAAAACAAAAACAATAAAAACAAAATTTGTTTAAGTTTCTTACAAAGAACGTCATAGCACTGTTATTCAAATAAAAATTCATTTTCAACATCATAATTTTCATTTTTTAAAACCAAATTTTGTACAACATAAGTATTCTCACACTCAACTTATTTATGTTTTGGTGCATCAGACCCCAAAACAGAAACAACGACCCAACACATAAACAAAATCCTCTTAGAAATAGAGAACCATCACAATCAGCTAAACACATACTAAGGTTAACGTAATACAACAAGCTACTCATACATAAGTTTTAACACATACCAAGTTTTAACATAATAAAATAATAACACTAACCTGTTGTGGCCACGGTGTAGCCTTGAGTATGAGAGTGTTAAACATCGACATAAAACCTCGACATTTTAGAAGGTCAGGCCACACCTTCCACATAAGGTAAATAAATATTCCCTTTATATGACTGTTATCTCATTCTTGATCTGTCATCAGCAATACACGACCATATCTCAAAGAATTTGGGTCGGTATATTTCTTGTAAGCTTTCAAGCCCAAAATTATCTTCAAATCCTTGATGAATATTTTATTTAGTATTTCTTTTTTGGCTTTTGATGCATTCAAAAATATTCTGCCAATCAGAAAGACACCATACTTGTGTCTTTCCAAAGGATCGACCGAAAGTCCATCCATCTTATAAAACAATAAAAAAAGAATTAAATTAAATAAATCAAAATGATGAGATATGAAGGTATGAGAGTAATGTGTTTTTTTTTTTGGAGACTTTGTGTGGTCAAGAGGATTGCCTATTTTTGCATAAGATGAAATATTATAGTACATAGTTTAACATTTAAGCATATATAGGAATAAATAAATGAAATACCTCACAAAGGAATAAACAAAATGTAGTGATACAATAATGACGAGTTGTTTAAAGAAATAAAAAATGATACATTATGCTTGATTAGTAACTTACATCAAACAACTTCCCCGAATCACCCTCCGTTAAAATCAAGGTGAATTCTGCGGCATAGGATGAGGCACCTAAATTAGCATCATGCAGTTTTGGAATTTGCATCGGAAGGAGACGAGAACCTGCATTTTCATCACACGACAACAACAAACAACAACACCATATCAAAACCCTAACAACAACAAAACAAAACATAAACAATAATAACAAAATTTGTTTAAGTTTCTTACAAATAACGTGATAACACTGTTATTCAAGGGGAATTTGGTGGTCGGGACATATACGTCGAATCATATGATCAATGAATGTTCTTCCATCAAATACAACCGAGACGGATTTTCCTTGAATTTCTGCTGTCACACTAATATTGAACGATGATTCTACTTCATCATCATCCGTTTCCCAGCCGAGAGATCGATAGAGTGAGATGGAGGTTTGTGAGATGAATATGTTACGTAGGGTTTTGGAGGATCGTTGTTACTAAGATTGTTGGAATAATTGCGTTTTCCTTGTGTTTTGTTGTTACTAACTGGCTGTCAAAAATGGCCCGCCCATATTTTGGGCTGGGTCTCAAACGGCTGGTTCAAATTTCTTTTTGAGGATTGCTTTTCAGTCCCAATATCTCTCTAGGCCCCTTAAAGTTACAAAAATCCATTTAATAATACATCCAGTATTTAAATAAAAATTTATTTTCAACATCATAGTTTTTATTTTTTAAAACCAAATTTTCTACAACATAATTATTCACACCCAAATTATTTATGTTTTGGTGCATCAGACCCTAGAACAGAAACAACGACCGAACACATAAACAAAAACCTCTTAGAAATAGAGAACCATTACAATCAGCTAAACACATACTAAGGTTAGCGTAATACAATAAGCTACTCATACATAAGTTTTAACACATACCAAGTTTTAACATAATAAAATAATAACACTAACCTGTTGTGGCCGCGGGGTAGCCTTGAGTATGAGAGTGTTAAACATCGACATAAAACCTCGACATTTTAGAAGGTCAGGCCACACATTCCACAGAAGGTAAATAAATATTCCTTTATATGACTGCCATCTCAATCTTGATCAGTCATCAGCAACACACGACCATATCTCAAAAAATTTGTGTCGATATATTTCTTGTAAGCTTTCAAGCCCAAAATTATCATCAAATCCTTGATGAATATGTTATTTAGTATTTCTTTTTTGGCTTTTGATGCATTCAAAAAAATTTCTTCGATCGAGAAGACACCATACTTGTCTCTTTCCAAAGGATCGAGTGCCAAAAGTCCATCCATCTTATATAACAGTAAAAAAAAAAAAATTAAATTAAATGAATCAAAATGATGAGATATGAAGGTATGAGAGTAATGTGTTTGTTTTTGAAGACTTTGTGTGGTCAAGAGGATTGCCTATTTTTGCATAAGATGAAATATTATAGTATATAGTTTAACATTTAACCATATATATGGGTAAATAAATAAAATACCTCACAAGGGAATAAACAAAATGTAGGGATAAAATAAGAGTAATGATATTTTGATATCCATTTAATGACAACTTTGTTGACAACCTTGGTTTTCTCACTTCTTATTGGTCAAAAACAATGGAGAGAGAAAAAGGAAGAGAGAGGATAACAACATCATGTGAGTGTGAGAGAAAAAGTTGTCAAAAAGTGGTTGTCAAAATATCATTTCTCATAAAATAATGATGAGTTGTTTGAAGAAAAATAAACAATGAGACATTATGCATGATTAGTAACATATAACAAACGAATTCCCCGAATCACCCTCTGTTAAAATCAAGGTGCATTGTGCGGCATCGAATGAGGCACCTAACTTGGCATCATGCAGTTTTAGAATTTGCATTGGAATGAGACGAGAACCTGCATTTTAATCACACGGCAATAACAACAAACAACAACACCATATCAAAACCCTAACAACAACAAAACAAAACAAAAACAATAATAACAAAATTTGTTTAAGTTTCTTACAAATAACGTGATAACACTGTTATTCATGGGAAATTCGGTGGTCGAGACATATACGTCGAATCATATGATCAATGGATGTTCTTCCATCAAAGACAACCGAGACAGATTTTCCTTAAACTTTTGCTGTCACATTTATACAACATAATCATTCACACCCAAATTATTTATGTTATGGTGCATCAGACCCCAAAACAGAAACAACGACCCAACACATAAACAAAAACCTCTTAGAAATAGAGAACCATCACAATCAGCTAAACACATACTAAGGTTAGCGTAATACAATAAGCTACTCATACATAAGTTTCAACACATACCAAGTTTTAACATAATAAAATAATAACACTAACCTGTTGTGGCCGCGGGGTAGCCTTGAGTATGAGAGTGTTAAACATCAACATAAAACCTCGACATTTTAGAAGGTCAGGCCACACCTTCCACAGAAGGTAAATAAATATTCCTTTATATGACTGTCATCTCAATCTTGATCAGTCATCAGTAACACACGACCATATTTCAAAAAATTTGTGTCGGTATATTTCTTGTAAGCTTTCAAGCCCAAAATTATCATCAAATCCTTGATGAATATGTTATTTGGTATTTCTTTTTTGGCTTTTGATGCATTCAAAAAATTTCCGCCGATCGGGAAGACACCATACTTGTCTCTTTCCAAAGGATCGAGTGCCGATAGTCCATCCAACTTATATAACAGTGAAAAAAATTAAATTAAATAAATCAAAATGATGAGATATGAAGGTATGAGAGCAATGTGTTCATTTTTGGAGACTTTGTGGGGTCAAGAAGATTGTCTATTTTTGCATAAGATGAAATATTATAGTATATAGTTTAACATTTAACCATATATATGGATAAATAAATAAAATACCTCACAAGGGAATAAACAAAATATAGGGATAAAATAATGATGAGTTGTTTGAAGAAAAATAAACAATGAGACATTATGCATGATTAGTAACGTATAATAAACGACTTCCCCGAATCACCCTCTGTGAAAATCAAGGTGCATTGTGCGGCATCGGATGAGGTACCTAACTTGGCATCATGCAGTTTTGGAATTTGCATCGAAATGAGACGAGAACCAGCATTTTAATCGCACGGCAATAACAACAAACAACAACACCATATCAAAACCCTAACAACAACAAAACGAAACAAACAATAATAACAAAATTTGTTTAAGTTTCTTACAAATAACGTGATAACACTGTTATTCATGGGGAATTTGGTGGTTGAGACATATACGTCGAATCATATGATCAATGGATGTTCTTCCATCAAATACAACCGAGACGGGTTTTCCTTGAACTACTGCTGTCACATTAATATTGAACGAAGATTCTAGTTCATCAGTCATATAAAGGGAATATTTATTTACCTTCTGTGGAAGGTGTGGCCTGACCTTCTAAAATGTCGAGGTTTTATGTCGATGTTTAACACTCATACTCAAGGCTACGCCGCGGCCATAACATGTTAGTGTTATTATTTTATTATGTTAAAACTTGGTATGTGTTAAAACTTATGTATGAGTAGCTTATTGAATTACGTCAATCTTAGTATGTGTTTAGCTGATTGTGATGGTTCTCTATTTCTAAGAGGTTTTTGTTTATGTGTTGGGTCGTTGTTTCTGTTTTGGGGTCTGATGCACCAAAACATAAATAATTTGAGTGTGAATACTTATATTGTACATCTCACCCACCTCCATCTCACTTTGTTTGAAGAAAAATAAACAATGAGACGTTATGCATGATTAGTAACATATAACAAACGACTTCCCTGAATCACCCTCTGTTAAAATCAAGGTGCATTGTGCGGCATCGGATCAGGCACCTAACTTGGCATCATGCAGTTTTGGAATTTGCATCGGAATGAGACGAGAACCTGCATTTTAATCACACGGCAATAACAACAAACAACACCATATCAAATCCCTAACAACAACAAAACAAAACAAAAACAATAATAACAAAATTTGTTTAAGTTTCTTACAAATAACTTGATAACACTGTTTTTCAAGGGAAATTTGGTGGTCGAGACATATACGTCGAATCATATGATCAATGAATGTTCTTCTATCAAAGACAACCGAGACGGATTTTCCTTGAACTTCTGCTGTCACATTTGTACAACATAATTATTCACACCCAAATTATTTATGTTTTGGTGCATCATACCCCAAAACAGAAACAACGACCCAACACATAAACAAAAACCTCTTAGAAATAGAGAACCATCACAATCAGCTAAACACATACTAAGGTTTGCGTAATATAATAAGCTACTCATACATAAGTTTTAACACATACCAAGTTTTAACATAATAAAATAATAACACTAACCTGTTGTGGCCGCGGGGTAGCTTTGAGTATGAGAGTGTTAAACATCGACATAAAACCTCGACATTTTAGAAGGTCAGGCCACACCTTCCACAGAAGGTAAATAAATATTCCTTTATATGACTGCCATCTCAATCTTGATCAGTCATCAGCAACACACGACCATATCTCAATGAATTTGTGTCGGTATATTTCTTGTAAGCTTTCAAGCCCAAAATTATCATCAAATCCTTGATTAATATGTTATTTAGTATTTCTTTTTTGGCTTTTGATGCATTCAAAAAAATTTCGTCGATCGTGAAGACACCATACTTGTCTCTTTCCAAAGGATCGAGTGCCAAAAGTCCATCCATCTTATATAATAGTAAAAAAAAAATTAAATTAAATGAATCAAAATGATGAGATATGAAGGTATGAGAGTAATGTTTTTGTTTTTGAAGACTTTGTGTGGTCAAGAGGAATGCCTAATTTTGCATAAGATGAAATATTATAGTATATAGTTTAACATTTAACCATATATATGGATAAATAAATAAAATACCTCACAAGAGAATAAACAAAATGTAGGGATAAAATGATGATGAGTTGTTTGAAGAAAAATAAACAATGAGACATTATGCATGATTAGTAACATATAACAAACGAATTCCCCGAATTACCCTCTGTTAAAATCAAGGTGCATTGTGCGGCATCGGATGAGGCACCTAACTTGGCATCATGCAGTTTTAGAATTTGCATCGGAATGAGATGAGAACCTGCATTTTAATCACACGGCAATAACAACAAACAACAACAACATATCAAAACCCTAACAACAACAAAACAAAACAAAAACGATAATAACAAAATTTGTTTTAGTTTCTTACAAATAACGTGATAACACTGTTATTCATGGGGAATTTGGTGGTCGAGACATATACGTCGAATCATATGATCAATGGATGTTCTTCCATCAAATACAACCGAGACGGATTTTCCTTGAACTTCTGCTGTCACATTAATATTGAACAAAGATTCTACTTCATCAGTCATATAAAGGGAATATTTATTTACCTTCTGTGGAAGGTGTGGCCTGACCTTCTAAAATGTCGAGGTTTTATGTCGATGTTTAACACTCTCATACTCAAGGCTACGCCGCGGCCATAACAGGTTAGTGTTATTATTTTATTATGTTAAAACTTGGTATGTGTTAAAACTTATGTATGAGTAGCTTATTGAAACTTTGCCTGATATGGATGTTGTCCTATGAAGGATCAATTTCAAATCCATTCCCATTGTGAAGGAACATTTCTGCAGGCAGAGCTGTTTTTCTTGTCTTGTAGCAGAGACACAACTGAGTAGTGGAGGTAGTGGTTGTACACTTCGTACAATTGTACTTTTGTCAACGCTTTTTGAAGATAAGCATCCAATGCCTTCAAATCCATTCAAAATGACCGTTGCTTTGCATTCCCTGTCTTCTGCATTGCTTTCGAATCCATTAAACAGCTTTTGAAGCTTTAATTCTTCCATCTTGATGAATTTCAGCTTCTGGTGATTTCCAGCTTCTGATGAGGTTGCTTTTGATAATCTTGCTTCTGATGACGTCACCACTTCAAGAGCACTTTCTTCAAGAGCACTTTTGGACTTCAGGAGGATTTCTCTTCAGACGCTTTAAGCTTCCTTTTTTTGTTCATTTCTTAGCTCTCTTTTGTTCATTCAGAACCTATTTAAGATGTAAATTTTTGTATATGGTTATGTACACTTGAACAAATATTAGCTAGTCCAATTGACAATTTTTAATACCTTGTTATCATCAAAACTCTCAAGGTTTATTGTTAAACACATTTTGTTCCAACATAATTTGTATGAAACTTTATGCAGTTGTTTTGTTTCCTCTTATGAGTAATGAGTGATAATGATTCCATGATATTTTTGTTTAAGCGTACTTCGATTAGTCATATTTGATTTTTGACATAAGTTGTGTTTGATTTTTATCTGGTTAGTTATAATTTTACCTATTTTGATCAACTATATAACTTTGGCAGTATGTTCTGCCAGTTTATGACACATGTAATACATGACTATATTAAGGCAGAACAATATATTGTTGGTATTGAAAATAAAATTTTAGGATCTATGCAATTCATATATAGTCATATTTTATCATGTAAACAACAAAATAAAATGTCCTATGTTTATTTTGAAACAAGTTGGCAATATTATAGAGTTAATGTAATATTTTTTTTTTATCTCGTGATAAACCGCGCCAACCGAACCAATCCAAGCCGCATTGGTTTGGTTTGGTTTGGATGACTATCTAAAAATCAACCGAACCAAACCATACCGCATGCTTTTTTATCTCGCGGTTTGGATGACTTTTATGCTCAAAATCGAACCAAACCACACCGCGAACACCCGTACTTTAAATGTTCATGTTCTAGCAATATTTGACCTTCTTTATTGGAAGCAGATTTCCTGCTTTTACAGCAGGATGCTGTAAGGTGTGTGAGCCGTCCGATCAAAGATATGTGGTTGAGACTAAACTATGTGAAAACTGGCAGAATAAATCTAAACCGTTGGATCAATGTTTTATGGCTCAGATTGACCACTGCGTGAAGAAGTTCATAGTAGAATCTTTAAAATCTTTAAAATTAAATTATAATACCTAAATTTCCCTTGTTATAAATTACTTTAAACTATGTTTTCATCTTCATTCTAAATTTACACCTCTCACAAACATTCATAGTAGATATTTAACGTACAAATTTCATAAAAGGTTAGATTGAAACAGGTGATTTCCACAATCAATCAATGACCCGATTTGATTTCTCCCCTAAAACAAAGATGCAAGTGAATTTCCTATAAAAAAAATGTACGCGACTTATTGTTACGTGATTTTAAAATTATGTAACCTATGTTCTTTCAAAAAAAAATTACTTAACCTGTGTTTTATATTTTTACAAGCGGAAATTTAACATACGCTTTTTGGTCAAGTAACTTAGTCGCTGGAGCTCACACATTTTAAATGTGAAGAAGTGTGATGTCAGGGGTTCGAACCCCTTCACTGTATAAATTATGCAATGTCCCTACTAATTGAGTTAAGCTCACAGAGAATAACCTACGCTTTTTGATATCACATATAAGTAAGTTAAATTAAATTCACATATAAATTGAAATGACCAACTTCTTATAGCCATGGGCATCAGGTGTGAAATTTTTTGTCTGAAAGCCAAATCAATAAACTATTGGGCCTTTGGAAAGAAAAAAAAAATTGATGGATGAAGTGGAAAATGAAATAAAGAGGGAGACACAATAAGAGAAAGTGGAGGAAGAAATTCGGGGATGAAAGGAACAAGATGAGAAATTAGAAAACGATAATGGTTGAAAAATTGAAAAGAAATTAAGGGTGTTTTTATCAATTTGGGGTGTAGCTGAAAATTTACGAAATGCAACTTGAACAAATCAGTTAATAACCCTATAGTTTCTTATGCACAAGTTCTTTGTTAGAACCAATCCAAAATACTCCTAAAAAATCTCTTTATATCATTTTTAAAAATACTCAGTACTTGCATTACACGTTTTTAAACAACAAGATCAATCATAAAACTTCATATTACACGTTTTGGTAATCATACCAGCCATTGCATTACCTTCCCTCTATTCTGCCAAGCCACAAAAAGGTCACAACAAAACTTAGAAAATGTGAATTAACCGTTCATATGTTCTAATAAGCTAATGATAATTTCACAGATTTTACATAATTGATATGAATTCAAAATCACTTTCAATGCTATTAATACAGTTTACTATAGAAAATGAAAATGGTAATGTTTTAGCTTCCCCAACAAGAACAATATAATTCAGTACTTGACTTAAATTTATTTGATATAAATTCAGATACCCAGCATTAATCAGTTTATGCAAATAGGAAAACATTTTTTTTGAACCCACTAATGATGCTTTCTACTTTGTTAAAAAAAATAAAAAATAATGATGTTTTCTACGTACCTTTTAGAGTTGGAGTACGTTGGGCTAGGCTTGCCTATGTGTTGGGAAGTTTTTTAGGGTGGCCATTTATTTTACTTCATTGTCTTTTTCCTGCATGATTCCGTTTAGGTTGTAGACTTTGTTGCACAAACACTTATAATTGAAGGTCCATCATCGACACAACGGCGATACTTCTGATTACATTCAGTTATATCATTTTTTAAAAATTTATCGGTAACGACGTATCAGCGTCATATCCGATGTACGTGTCTGTGTGCTTCATAAGACTTGTACATTATAATTGAAATGGGTCCGAGAGTTCTAAGAAACCTCCAAGCTAAACCCGTGTACAAAGGAAAAAAGCCAATATAAGAACAATTGGGTCCTCCTTAAGGTGACATTATAATGGAAATTAAAGTTGGAAATATCGTCAATTTTTACATTCCACGAAAGGCCAATTTTGAAATTTAAATTGTAAACAACTTGTATTATCGTCAATTTTTACCGTCATAAATTTCTCAGTGCGCTATACTCAATTCTGATCAAATTAAATTGTTGGTATTTTATCATATTTTTAGAATTTTGTCCATCAAGATTTCATAAGTAGCTCCAGCTTTCTCCGTGCGTTATGAAGGTCGTTTATTGGAGAGTTTATTCACGAGTTTGCGATGTTTTTCTTTTTAAAAATTATTTTAAGGAAAATTTAGGAACTCCAAGCCACTAAAACTCAGGCAGCCTAAACAAGATTAATAAGATGTTGTATTACATTTCATATTTAATCTTGATTTAAAATTATTTTGGGAGAAACTTAGGATCATAAGCTGTACAACTCAAGATTGACAGGATGTTACATCTAAGTTAATGTCCTCCACTATCTTTTTAAATTATTTTAAGGTCTTAAGCTCACAAAACTATTTTTTATAAAATAAGTTTGACAAGATATAACATATCAACAAATCATTATAGTTCCCTAAAAAAAATCATTATAGTAAAAAGGAAATCCAAAAGTGCAAGAATAGTTATCGTATATTTATTATTTATATTCTCACTAAGAACTGTTTTTATTAGGTTTGTCAGATATAATGGATTTTTAAATTAACAACTCATAGACATTTTTTTATAAACTAAGAGTATATTAAAATAAAGAATAAAAAAAGTTTAGGGACATAGACCTAATTCATTAAATTAAACTAAAAGTATAATTAAACTAAAAATAACAAGTCATGACCAAGAATTAAACGGCGTGCATGACTTGTTACTTGATATCTAAGGCTTTAATTTACTTTAAAGTGATTAACTACAATTGTATGATTTGCATGGAATTGGAAAAAGGAGGTTGCTCATTCCCATACTCAATATTTCAAAGGATCCAATTGTTGGGAGTGATCAAAGAGGAGATAGTTTTTGGAAGAGGATTGGTGAAGCTTATAACAACCATCGCGACAAGAATTTTCAAGAGAGAAAACCAGAGGCACTTAAAGGTCGATGGCACAAAAAAATCAATCCATCTATCTCAAAGTTTGTTGGGTGCTACAAAGATGTTGTCACTCTAAAGAAAAGTGGTGCCTCCGAGAGCGACAACATTTCGGCTGCAAAATATATTTATTACCAAGATGTACGTGAACAATTCACACTTGAGAATGCATGGAAATTATTGAGAGATGAACCGAAATGGCTTGCAGGTTGTGTATTGTTACCGTCCACAAAAAGAACAAAGAATTCATTCTGGAGCATATTCGGCATCTTCTAACTCACCAACACCAACAAGTGAATACAATCAACCAAAACGTCCAATCGGTCAAAATGCGGCAAAAATGAAGGGAAAAGAAGAGGTTGTGGAAATTTCTACTGCCAAATTTGATGCTTTGAAAGATGACTTCAACAAAAAATTTGAATTAATGTTAGAGTTTGCACGTGATTATGCACGTTTTGAGAGTGAAAAAATGAAGATAGAGAGAAAGAAGGTTTGAACCGTCATAATATTCCTAAAGGGCTTAAACGCCCTCTAGAAGGGCTCAGACGCCCTCCAGAAAGGCTGCCAAGGCCCAGGCGCGTCCTCCTAAGGATGCCGCCCTCCTTAGCTTCCAGAAGCTTCCAGAAACCGCCCAAAATACATAAATACCCCCGTTGCTTGGGAGCCAAGCAACCGAAACCCAAGCCCATAGCAGGCTATAAATACTACTCTTGAGATCATTCTCGAGGCATCTAATCATCAGTCCAAACCCTAGAATCCTAGCATTCCTTACCGTACTTTTTTGCAAGTACAGTTGGCGCCGTCTGTGGGAACCTCGGTAAAACTAACCTAGGCCACACCTCATCGGCGGCGGAACCGCCGCCACTCAATACAAAAATCGCCGTCCAATATGGCAAAATCCTCATCATCGTAGCATTACCTCGCCGCTATATCAGTTTTACTCTTTTATTTTGAACCTTAGCCGCCAGAATTTAAAGGATAGTTTTGGAACCCTTGTTTTCCATAGAATATTCATTATCAGTTGGATTTTTAATTCTTTTCAACCTTTAGTTACCGCACAAATTTTTATGATTGGAAAACCTTTGTTTCCTTGCAATTTTTAATAGCGGATTACCCTTTTAATTCAAGTGCCGTTTTCCATATTATTATTATTCATCAGATTCCAATTAAGTTCCTTTGGCTGCCACTTTATTGTTGTTTTTTGTTTTGATTTCCTTATTGTTGCTTTTTTCTATAATAATGTTCAATTCCAATTCTTGTGGCTGCATGCGACAAATATTCGCTGCTACTCAATTCAGTTTACTGATGCAACTGATTTTGACTCTTTTTCACTTCCATTTATTCTACTACTGTTGTTATTGTTATGCATCTTTTTTCACTTGCTGCTATCATTAACTTCGGTGATTTGCTTTTCTATTTTGTGACGGCTACGCTATTCCACTAATTTAATCACAGCTGCTGGTTACTTTAAAGTATCAATCAAATTGACAGAAGACGGAGACCAAGAAATAGAAGACCTAACAATCTACCGGCGATCTCAAAAGAACCCTAAGGCCAATCATCATGGACAACTCGTCACAGGAGATCATATCAGGTTATTCAAACCATGTTATTTTCTTTTGTGATGGATCATATACTATTTTCGACATACAATTTTCGATAACTGCTATGTTACTTCTGTTTTCATCAATGCTTAATATATTTACAATCAATTATTCAGTGATGATGACTTTGTTTTTTCTATCGAAACCAACTATATGAATGAATTTGTCATCGGTGGCTTCAGTTTCCTATCCTTTTTACTTGCTTACCTTACTTTTTCATGGATGACTTTAATTATTTGTGAATAACCGATGCTGTACCTTATAGTTTATTTTCGTCGATAATGCCTTGCTTGCCTAAGCATCCAATAATATCTATTTATTTTTATGCTATTGGGTTTTCAATGATTACTTTGTTCATGTGAATATATTATTAAAGCTTATTTCTAGCAATTGATGGCTAGTCTTTTGGCAAATTAATCGGTGGCTATACTTCATCCTTAAAGCTTATTTCTAGATTATCGATAACTATTCTTTTGTGTTTGTTGAATTATTGCATTAATTTTCAATACCTACCAATTCTATGTTGGGGAGTGGATACCGAAGGAAGACCAAGAAAGATGAGGCGAATATCAGCAGGCGAATATCAGCGCGAGCTTCACAACGAAGTTTGCAAGTTATAGTATTGCTCGTTAACAAAATTTGCTACAAGGTCGTTTTGAAGATTTTGAATGAGTGCATGTGACATCAAAGAATTTGGAGCTGCACACCCTTCGACCTAGCGGCGACCTCGAAGAGACGAGGAGATGATGGCCGGCGAAGACCAAACCAAATTCAAGTCTCAAAATCTTGGCGACGACATACTTCCTCGAAGTGATTCTCCCACCATGAAGCAATTCTATTCTTTCAGAATACCAGGTTCTATGTTTCCAATATACTTCGAGAAAATATATCTACACTTTTTGATTTGAAGTTATGTTCAATATATTTGGAGACTATATTTCCACTTTTTGTTTTTGAAGAAAATGTCTAGCCCAATATATTTTGAGAAAATATATTTTACAACCTTAATTTTGAAGGCTCTTATCGATTTTGTTTATTTTTCAATTATTTGTTGGTGCATATACATCATATGTGGACAATAAGTCTTATAGATAAATTAGCTTTAACTTAATTTGTTTCACTTGATATTAATTTTCGTTGGGCGATTTAATTACGATGTAATGAAGAAATAATGATGAGTAAAACACAAGAGGTAGAATCAAGTTATTAAAAGAAAGACTACTCTAGGTACCCCATGGCAGAAGTAAAGGGTAGTATTGTTAAAAGGTCACATGTGAGGGATTCTGGCGAGGAAAGCCCTGGTATTTAAGAGGTCCAAGTGACCCACCTCTCTTTCCTGGGAACCCTTTCCATGTACCATTTACTTTGCGAACTAGACTAACTGTTTAGTAAAAACATAAATAATGGAGTAAATAAGCACACATAGAAGAATAAAGTTGAGTAGAAAACTTAGTTCCAACTTCATAGAAGGAAATATATACATAGAGAGTAATGGAGAATGATAAGTTAAATAGGCGAGATATTTAATTAGAAGAATGAAGAGGAAAAGGAAGAGGAATACAAAGTATAGGCGAGCTAAATAAAAGAAGACAAAGAACAGTTAGTTCCCGTTGAATATAATTGCATCTGATTAACGACTCCTTTATTCATGATACTGATTACTTTGGAAGCGTGGAAGAATTGTTATATTTCAGATAAATCAAGGATGGGATACTAACAAGCCCGCCAAGGGCTAGATGAACGAAAGGAGAGAACTCGCCAAACAACACGCCATAATTAAAAGAGCATGGAAGCAACAGTCCCGCCATTGAAAACATAAAGATGAAACACGAAATTATATTCTAAAACAACTTTTTCGACCTTTGAGAATTGTTTTGCAGGTTTTTAATGAGCCACCTTAATCTCTATAAATACTTTGCCATTCCAGTTTGTTATTTTGTCCAGGTGCTGCTACTACAATATTCACGGAAATCGACGAATCAACTAAGCGCCCTAAAAGTCAACCTTAAAAAGGCTCTGGCGGGGTTCGACATCAAAAAATATGCAATCTACTAAGCGCCCTAAACGTCAACCTTAAAAAGGCTCTGGCGGGGTTCGACATCAAAAAATCTGCAATCTACTAAGCGCCCTAAACGTCAACCTTAAAAAGGCTCTGACGGGTTGAAAATCCTAAATAATAAAGGTTGAAATCCCTAAATATGAAGACTTCCCACGACGGAAGAATCAACAAGGTTGAAATTCCTAAATAATAAGGTTGAAAATCCTAAATAATACGGTTGAAATTCCTAAATAATAAGGTTGAAAATCCTAAATAATAAAGGTTGAAATCCCTAAATATGAAGACTTCCCACGACGGAAGAATCAACAAGGTTGAAATTCCTAAATAATAATGGTTGAAATTCCTAAATATGCAAGACTTCCCACGAAGGAAGAATCGACAAGGTTGAAATTCCTAAACAAGTGAAGAGTCCCCAAGGGGGAGCACCTCGATTCAACAAGTTATGAAGACTTCCCAAAATAAACAACTATCTGTTTTTTAGCAAGAATTGAAACAAAAATAAACAAGAAGCTAAAGTACTTGGGGACCTCTCCCATATGAGAGACATCGCCAAAAAAAGAGAGAAAAAAGACTCGACAATTTCGCTAAAAAGCAAGAAAGCGCCAATCTGTGATTAAATATGATCTGAGTGTGAATTAACCACTTTGCTCTTATGAACCTCGTGTTTGGGGTTTATGAATCTTTAGAAAAATATAAAGGGGCGACCAAGCCAGACAAAGCTCGCCATAATATTCCTAAATGATAAACGTCGCCCGCCCCTCTATTTCTAAAGCAATTTTATAACAAACCACTTCGCCTTGTTCTAAGTCTCGTGCTTGGGGGGTTGTGGACTATTGACTTCATAATTAACCACTTCGCCTTGTCCCAAGACTCGTACTTGGGGGGCTGTGGACCGTTAATGTACAATTAAGAGCTCAAACGCCCTCCAAAAGGGCCAAAAACGGCCTTAGGCAAGACCCCTTAAGGGCGCCACCTCTAAAGGCTTCTAGAAACATCTAGAACACTCTAAAAGCATCCTATACGACCAACCTTATAGATTCATCACTTCGCCTTGTTCCAAGACTCGTGCTTGGGGGGCTGTGAACCGTCATAATATTCCTAAAGGGCTTAAACGCCCTCTAGAAGGGCTCAGACGCCCTCCAGAAAGGCTGCCAAGGCCCAGGCGCGTCCTCCTAAGGATGCCGCCCTCCTTAGCTTCCAGAAGCTTCCAGAAACCGCCCAAAATACATAAATACCCCCGTTGCTTGGGAGCCAAGCAACCGAAACCCAAGCCCATAGCAGGCTATAAATACTACTCTTGAGATCATTCTCGAGGCATCTAATCATCAGTCCAAACCCTAGAATCCTAGCATTCCTTACCGTACTTTTTTGCAAGTACAAGGTTGATGCCGAGTTGCGAAGAGTTGAAAATGATAGGGAAAGATTGAAGATCAATGATTTAGAAATACTCATAAAAGATACATCAAATATGAATCCAAGACAACTACAAGATTATGAATTTTTGTGTGGCGTGATTAGAGATGAATATGGACTTAATTGATATTATTATATATGTTTAACTTATTTGATATTATTATGTATGTTTAACTTATTTAATTTTTTAGGGATGTTCGTTGGATTTAATTATTATGTATTATGTATTTTGGAATTATTTGACATTATTATGTAAATTATATATGTATATGCGACATGCACTTGGTTACATTTGTAGAAAGGCTAAATAGAGACCTTTTCGGTTGAAATCGCTTGCAAAGATGTAGGGGGTTGTGAGTGGTGGTGTGATGAGTGCCTCCTCGCCTCCGCACCACCTCTTAACGCCAGATCTGCCGGCGGCTTTCCGGTAATCTTGCGCGTGGTTTCTGAAACATGTTGGTGGGTTCAACCACCATCTTTAACGTCACTTTGTTACTGCGGGCGTTCGGACTGTCGCGGCGGCGACATGGCTTCACCGGTCTTAAGGAGGTGGTCGTTGGTTGTTATGAAAACTGGGTTTGCTGTTTCACGTTTTGTTGAGACACAACTTGGATGGGTTATGGTTTTTGATCAGATCTTGTTTAGGATCTGGTATAGTACTGTCTCCTTAATGGCGGCAGCAGATGTTTGGTGACTCATTTGGTGTTTGTTACACACACGCACCTACACCAAAGATGTTCAATGTTGCTGTGCGGTAAACAAATATGAATCAACAGCTCAGCACAAAAAGGTTGTGGAAGAGACTTCAAGGGATACCCATTCCACTCAAGGTATGTCAGTTTGTCTAAATATGGCATTATTTGAGGAAGATGCACAATCTCGCCCCAAGGGATGTGGAATAATCTTATTTTAGTCATCATTCTCAGTGGTGGGTTAGCTTGTTTTGAACAGGTTGATTCAACCGTGACTTGAATTTGGATTGTATAGCCCGAAATGGCTTTTTAAACTTTCTGTACTTTGTCACAGTTGGTAGTTGGTTTAGGGGATTGTTATCGTGTTGACGGTAGCGCTCACTACCATCCTTAAAGGTTCATGTTGGTGCTTGTTCGTGCTTGCCTAGATTGTGTTTGTATGATCGCTTGTTGTGGGCCAGAAATGGTTAATCATCGCAGTAAACGGTTGGTGCGCGTGGATTCGCTAATTTCCGTGTTGGCGGACGAATCCACTCCACTCTCACTATCAGAGGCTTTGTTCGTTTCATTCGCCAAACTTTAGACCCGCTTGCTATTAATGGTTTGTTAGATTTGTTTAGGGTTGAATCCACTTTGTGGATTTTTTAATTTTTATTTTATGTTTTGCCCGTTGGGTTGTCGACTGGGTCAGGTTTCATGTCCCCCCAGTTTTTATGTAATTTTTTCCTTTTTTTAATAATATATATGAGCAATTGACAATAGATTAGAGTAGGGCACCAACTTAGTTGGACGCTACTCTTTTTTATGTCATTTGTTCTTGGCTTATCAAAAATATGCGACATGCATTATTATCACAAAATATAGGCTTAAATATGAATTTCGTCCCTGTAATATAGGCGTGTTTTGATTTTCGTCCCTGTAAAAAAAAAAGTTTGAATTACGTCCCTGTAAAATTTTTTTTGTTTGAAAATGGTCCCTGGGCCCACTGTAGCGCTGATGTGGCATGGCATTTGCCACGTGGCACTGACGTGGCGTGCCACATAATATTAAATTTTAAAAAATATTTTAAAAATTCTGAAAATTGTTTTTAAAATTAAAAAATATGAAAATAATTTTAAAAGTCATAAAAAATTACCGAAAAAATTCTGAAAATTATAAAAAATTTCCGAAAAAACTGAAAATAAATTTAAAAATCATAAAAAATTTCCGAAAAAATATGAAAATTATAAAAATTTTCCAAAAAATCTGAAAATAAATTTAAAAATCATGAAAAGATTTCAAAAATTTATAATTTTTAATTTCGAAAACTTAAAAATTTTAAAAAATTTCAAAAATTTATAATTTTTAAAAAAAAATTGAAAATTTTCGGGATTTTTCAGATTTTTAAATTTTTGAAAATTTCGAAAATTAATTTTCGAAGAATGTGAAAAAAAATTCCGAAAAATTTAAAAAAATGTGAAAATTTTCGAAGAATGTTGTAGCTAAGAATTAATTTTTTTCCGAAAATTTTTAAAAATTAAAAATTCCGAAAAAAATAAATTATAAATTTTCGAAATTTTTTTAAATTTTCAAAAAATTTTTTAAAAATTATAATTTTTTTTCCGAAATATTAAAATAAATTTTTTTTCTAAAATATTAAAATAAATTTTTTCATAAATTTTTATTTTCTGAAATATTAAAATAAATTTTTTCTGAAATTATGAAATATATTTTCTGATTTTTTTCTGTAATTAATATATATATTCTGAAATTTTTCGAAAAAACTGAATATAATATATTAATTTCAGAATATATATTATATTTTTCTGAAATTATATTTTTCGAAAAAAATTTAATATATAATTTTCAAATTAAAAAATTATTTTTCGAAATATTTTTATGATTTTTAAATTTATTTTCAGATTTTTCGGAAAATTTTTATAATTTTCAGATTTTTTTCAAAAATTTTTATGATTTTTAAATTTATTTTGGGATTTTTCGGAATTTTTTTTATTATTTTTAGATTTTTTATGATTTTTAAATTTATTTTCAGATTTTTTTAAATTTAAATAAATTATTTTCAGAATTTTATTTTTACTTTTTATTTTTTAATTATGTGGCACGCCACGTGGCAAAAGTTGCACAGTCAACAACTGCCACGTGGCCAAACCCTTGCCAACTCAGCTGAACAGTGGGCCCAGGGACCATTTTCAAACAAATTTTTTTTTACAGGGACGTAATTCAAACTTTTTTTTTTGACAGGGACGAAAATCAAAACGCGCTTATATTACAGGGACGAAAATCATATTTAAGCCCAAAATATAATATAGTGGAAACTAGCCGTTATTCACATATTGATTTTATTTTCAATTTTTTATTTATTTTTCAATTGATTTTATTTATTTATTTTGGATATTTTAATTCATTTTGAGTATAATGTGAGATGCATTTTATATATAATTATTATACATTTTATATATTAACGCAAAATATAATTTGATATATATTGTAAGATTAGTGGAACCTACCGTAAGTTTTGTAAGAGTGGTATGAATACGTAGAAAATGTAATTGAATGGTTTAAATAATTGGAAAGTGTGAAGTAATATAAAGTATTACGTGAGACCCATTTATACCACCCATGTAGAGTGGCATGGATGTGAGTGCTCTAAGACACTTGTTAGCATAAACTTATATATATATATATATATATATATATATATATATATATATATATATATATATATATACTTTTTATGAAAACTTGTGTATTTAATACATTGGAGATTGAACTGTTTGACTTTTTTAAAGAATAACTTTCTAATTTAGCATGCTTAAAGAGTGCCCCGTGGGCACTCGTTAACAAGACCCATATATATATATATATATATATATATATATATATATATATATATATATATATATAATTTGTTATTAGGTTTAACCAAGTGGGGTCAAAAGAGCAAAGTAATTATGGGTGGCTGAGGAGGACATATTTCTTGATTAATTAAATGTTTGTGACTCTAGATCAATTGAAGCATTGTATTGTCCCTCCCACTTAATCGATACCTATGTGCTGTATACATATTTTGGTATCAAAAGTCCCTTGATTATTATTATTTTTTTAACAAAAAAGTCCCTTGATTATAATTTGTAAAGTAAACAATGTAGCTTAGAGGTTAAAGTAATTAATTTTAATACATGATTAAAAAATCAACCGTTAATGTTACATTTATAAGCATGATAAATCATGTTGAAAAATATTTTATTTAATTTTCTCTTAAAATTAAGGGGATGTTTGAGTTCACTTTTATGAGGGATCAAAATAATTCTAGAAATGTAAAATTAGTTTTAATATAAGTCTTGTACCTTTTTTTTTGAGTAAATAAGTCTTGTACATTATACAGCTGTCACTAAGATTTAAATGAGAACACACGTTGATTCCAATTCAAATGGGATCGCACGCACCAAGCATGAATTTGTGATATACTTTACTATAAATACCTTAACATAGAAAAACATGTGAAAAAAAAGTTACATAAAAATAGAACCCTAAGCTAAATAATGAAAGCATAAATGAGTCAATGACTTAACCATCCTCTGCATTCATGCGATGTGAATGAGTAGAGAAACAAAATAAAGTGGGGACAACCCAAAGTTACCTACGGGCCATAAG
The DNA here is from genome assembly GCF_051527215.1 of Medicago sativa. Taxonomy (NCBI): domain Eukaryota; kingdom Viridiplantae; phylum Streptophyta; class Magnoliopsida; order Fabales; family Fabaceae; genus Medicago; species Medicago sativa. The sequence goes on along the minus strand of NC_140751.1, from coordinate 50,819,838 downwards.
GGACAACCCTTAGTTATAGGAGGAGTGTTATTTGAACAGCTATTTAGTTGATAATTTATGAGACAATCATAATTTATAAAGAAAAAATGTATATTCGCATGAAAATCAAAACAATAGAGAAATAAAATATCGTGAATATGAAAAAGAAAGTTGTCTCAAAATTAATGTTCAAATATCATTTCTAGTTATAATTCAATCAGGCTCCTGGTAACTTCTTACTAAATTATAGGATTTAGTTTACTTTTTTTGAAAGAAAGGATTTAGTTTACACGCTTAGATAGAGTTTGAATATACAAAAGCCACTATCTTATACAAAATTTAGGTTCAACGTTCAGACACAAAATCCCTCTCAACTCTCCAATCCATCTTCAGTAAGATTGTTGTTGTTGTTGTTGTTATCATCATCATCATCAGAATATGGGTAACTGTTTGGTAAACTATCACTTCAAGATTCAGAAAAATGGTGGTGTGGAAGATGAGAGAAATGAAGCAGTAGATGATAGAAGCATAGCATGTGGTGGACAAATTGTGAGTCCAAAAAATTTCACATTGCAAGAGTTGAGATCGGTCCAAGAAATTTCAGTACAGATATGGTAATCAGTGGAGGTGGCTTTGGGAGGGTCTACAAAGGATGGATCAAAAATGACAATTTCAAAGGATCTAGGGTTAATGATCGTATCACTCGGTGGTGGTTGGGGAGGGGGGGGCACGGGGAAGCCTTGGCATCCCCATTTAAAAATAAATAATTGTTTTAATATCCTGGAATTTAATATATTGCTTCTTTTGTCAATTTCAACCATTAATTCATGTTCATTGTTAAATTGAAATTAAAATCGGTTGAAATTGATAAATTTGTTTCTTTGCAACATAATAGTTAATATGAAGAGTTGAAAAATCAATTCGTTTTTCAAGAGGAAGGCCGAAATTTATTACAACTTAAATTTGTTGTATGCAATATTATTTATATATTTTAGTTTATTTTGATAGCGGTCACTCCAAACTTTTTTGTCTGACTCCGCCACACTGTCCACAATGTAGTAGTGTTCTTTATAAATAGTAGTCTGGTAAATGCTCAATATATACATGTAATCATACAAGAAAAATATATAATTTTTCTCTAAACTAATAAGTTTAATTTGAATGTAAAAGAAAGTTTTAGCTTTAGTTTGAATGAAAATTTTGTTTGGTTTTATAACAATATAGGTTTGGGTGCAGAGTGAAGTGGACTTTCTAGGAAAATACGATCATCCAAATCTGCTTAAACTACTTGGCTACTGCAAAGAGGATGATGAATACATGTTGGTTTATGAATTCATGCGAAAGGGTAGCATGAAAAACCACCTCTTTAGAAGTACGCCATTAATTAATGAATTAATTAATCAATATGTATAAGAAAATGGTGTTTATGCATATCTATATTAATGAATTGTGTGTTGTTTTCCAGGCCGCAACCACTGCCTTGGGAAATAAGGCTGAAGATAATGATAGGGGCTGCTAGAGGTTTATCTTTCTTGCATACAACTGCAGACTCTGTTGTATATAGAACATTCAACTCCTGCAACATTTTGCTTGCTGAGGTAAGCATGTAATGAAGTTTATTTTTGTGTGCTTGTGATGATTTTTGAAAGGGCCATTCTAACCAGTGCCAATAATAGGACTATAACGCAAAGTTGTCTGACTTTATTTTTATTAATTTCATATACAACTTGATATTATATACATCGATCTCAAGTTAATTATACTTTACATTTTGTAGAATGAAAAGGAACTGATATAAGATGATTATTGATGAATTAGTTTAATCTTTTCTTTTCTTGCATTTCTATGTCGGGATGTATAATTGGTAACTTTTATTGTTTTTAGGAGTAGAGATATAATTGTTGGAGTATTGGAGAAAATTTTATGCTTTCTATCGTTAATTAGTTTTTTTTTTTTTTAGGAAATTATTGTTAATTTGTTGGTAGAGCAATCCTGCCAAGGCCGGTCCCAAGCCCGGGTAAAATGGAGAGGGTTGTGTTAGGCCTCGACAGCCAACGTAAAACTTTGTCGAATCTCTATGACATGGACCAAATACGAAATAGTGTGAATGCTAGGTCGTTGCCCGGAAGCAACGCGCTGTATGGCTCGAGTACAGTGTCAAATGAGCAAGGGCCGCTGCATCGCCGCCTGGATGTAGTGAAAAATAAGCAATTTAGTACCATGTATATAAATCCTTTCACATGATCTACAACAAAGGTAGATAGTAATTGTAATTTAGTATCCATTCCTTTCAGGTGAACAAACTTCTGAATCAGACAGATAGTTGAATGCCTCTCTACTTGATTTATATCATTTTGCCTTTCAGTTTCAACGTATATAAATCATTTCACATTATCTACAGCAAAGGCAGATATTAACTGCAATTTAGTATCGAGTCCTTTCATGTGAATTATACACACTTTTAAAAACTTGTTTTAAAGGAGAGATGTTCAAATTACGGAATATTACCATTCTTAGTAAATTTGAGAATGAAGTTCGCATAATCCAAATATTTGTGATGCATGGTTTAAGGCATGGGGTTCAGTAACGTATTTTGTAAAAAAATTGTTCCGAAGGAAAAATGAACAAATTAATGAATATTGCACAAAAATTAAGAAACTTTATCAAAATATTTATGAAAGCTTTATCAAGAGCAGGAAAACATCATAAATTACATAATAGTTAAAATTATAAAAGTGAGCGCTACTGTCATAGAGTTACCAAAAAGGGATTAACACCAATATTTATATGACACAAAATGAACGAAAGAAACACATTAAACTCTTTAGCGTCTTGTGTAGGAACTTGTTATTAATATTTTGACCGTTAAAAAATAAAAAATCTCTTTGACGTCAAAAAAGTAATATCAACAGAGCAATATTCAGTCTCTTCACATATGCTTAGTAATATTCAGTCTGGAAGATTACATTGAAAGGATAGATGGTAAAATGACGGATAATTGTGAATCATTGTAATATGTCAAAATATAAACCTTAAAAACCATGAACCATCAACTTAGTTTTAAATAGTTAAAAATAAAAAAATTGTAAAATAGTTAAAAGTTTTTAAAAATATAAAAATTGGAAAATATTTAAAAAAATTGGTGAGGTAGCACTCAACCAAGCAACACTAAAAAAATTATATGCATTAGCGTAACAAAAAAACAGACAGACGGACATAAAATATTACTCTAAACGTTAATGTGTGTATATATTCACGAGGTTGAAGAAAGGAGATAAAAATATTTGGGATCATTAAATGACAGCGTGAATAAAAATATTTGTGACATTGTGATGATTAAACGATATTGAAATTAAATATATAAGTGATAAAAAGATAATAAAATTCCTTTGAAAAAAGGTAATAAAATTAAATGGAATCTCCTTAAAAAATTAATGGAACGGTTAAAAAAAAATAAAGTTAAATGGAAGAAAAAAACATATTGAAATATAATATTAAAAAATAAAGAAAAAGTTTCCGGCGTGAGTTGAAAAGAGGTGCTTGTGAAATAAATTGTCGAGAAGTAGTTTTTTAAAGTAACATTCAACAGCTTTTGGTCAAAGCTCATTCCATTCAATTTTATGCGTTCAAAAAAAGTACTTTTTTTAGTAAGTACTTAATTGATATTGTATTCGGCCTAACTTCTCCTTAAAAATGTAGAGAAGTTTGAAAAAAAAGTCGGGTCAAACGATACCTTAATCTCCCACAACGGCAATGTAGAAGCAATTGAATTTGGGAGGAAAAATTGAAAAAATAGTTAAAAATATAAAAATTGGAAAATAATTAAATGTTATTAAAAATATAAAAATAAGAAAATAATTAAAAAAATTGGTTAGGGGCAAAAATGGAAATTCATAGGTCAAACCTTAAAAAAAAAAAAAACCCTCCAATAATTGAATTACCAAAATGCCCCTCATAGGGGCAAATTGGTAAATTCAATGGACATTTCCTTTCTTATATATATAAGTAGAAGAAATATGTGGTCCTCAACTACCCATAATTACTTTGCTATTTTGATCCCCACATGGTAAAACCCAATCACAAATTATATTAAAGAAAAACGTCCTACTACCCTTGAAAACAAAACATGAACAAATTCTACTTACTGTCCGAACAAAATTATGGATATATTCAATGAACAAATATTTTTGTGGAACAACCTTACAAAGCAATTGGACATGTCAAGCAACTTTTAACGAGCAAAAGAAAGAATTTACACTATTTAAGGCACACTGGTATGAAACCACACATTTCTCTCCTTTTTCCATTTTCATACAACACATACAAACCTGTGGTCACAAGATCACTCACAATAATAATAACATGGGACCAGGCTAGAAGAAAGATTAATTGGTGCGGATAAATATTTCCTCCCTTTTCAAATTCCATGCAAACCATACAATTGTAATTGATCACTTTAAAGGTAAATTAAAGCTTTAGATAAAAAAAAAAAAATTCATTTATGCAGTTGTTAATTTAATGAATTAGGTCTATGTCTCTTAAATTTTTTCTTCTTCTTTATTTTAATATATTTTTAGTTTATAAAAAAATGTCTATGAGTTTTCTTTTTGACAAGATGTCTATGAGTTGTTAATTTAAAAAATGTTTAATAGCAGTTTTGACCCCCTATGTTTCAAGAAGTTGCGATTTTGGCCCCCTAATTAAAATAATTCGATTTTGGCCCCCTATGTTTTGCCCCCTTTGCACTTTTGGCCCCTAGGCCAATTTTGACCAAGTCAATGCTGACGTGGCGCCACATGTGTAATTTTTTTATTTTTTATTTATTTTTTTAATTAATTTTTTTTAAAAAAGTATTTTTTTTTAATTAAATTTTTTTTAAAAAGTATTTTTTTAATAAATAAAAAAGTATTTTTTTAATTCGATTGAGTTGTGTTATGATATGAAATTGTAGATTGAATATATATAGCTGCAGATTCGTTACAATTATTAAAAATAAAGGAGATTGGTGGTGGAAACACGTTTATGACAATTATTGCTCCATTGAAAACTTGTCTTCACATCCTTACGGGGTGTTTGTTTCCTGGTTTAAAAAATTATTCCCAGGAACGTGGAGGTTGGAATTATAGATTCCTATGTTTGTTACAAAGTTAAAAAAATAACTCTCGGGAATAAAGAATTCCTAGGAAAAAAATAACTTTCACTTACCCATGATTTTATTCCCAAAGAAAGTGGCTGGGAATAAAAGAAAAATTGAAATAACTACCCATATACCCACTATCACAAAAAATTCCCATGAATCTGACAATTATTTACCAAACACAATTTTTCAAAAATACCCAGGAATAAGATGCCCATTATTATTTCCCAGGAAAGGTTATTGCCAGGAATGAAATTTTAAACCGTCAAACAAACGCCCCCTTATTATTTCACAAACACTAGCGTAGCGGGTGGCGGCATGCTGTAAATAGGGGTGTGCATAACAACCAGTTTGAGGCCCAAACCCATAACCATATCCAGATCCACTTTAAAATATCCGGATTTTTTTAAATGGTTACCAACCAACCCATTTTAAACGGGTTGGATATCCAAACCTATTAAAATTCGGATCCGGATTTTAACCATTATCGGATTTCCATTTTCAATTCACAAAATCGCGATCTTCTTTTCCCAAATTCTCCATCACAAGAACTCGATCTCTCTCTCATGGCACACACACTCTCTTTCTCAACTCTCTCTCTCTATCTCTCTCATCTCTATCCTTTTGAATTTTGTTGCCTTGTTCTTCTTCGTTAATGACCCGCTTGAAATTTATAGCTAAAAATTGAATCTTTTGACTTTTGTTTCAATTGGGTTTGTGTTATTTTGAGGATTTTGATTCTGTATGATGTGTTTTCTTCATGAATTTGGAATCCATGTCATGATTCGATTGTTGTTTTCTCAGTTTTATGATGTATTGTGTATTGTTTGTTTACTGCCTTTTCGGTTTCTTTGTAATTGTTCAATTTTTCTATACTGTGTGTTGTAATTTTGATTAGTATTGAGAATTCAATAAGTTTTTGCAAGTAATGAACCACCAGTGAAATTTTTGTCTGCTGTAGGTGTCTAAGCAAAGCTACAAAACATAAACAAAAATGCATCTATCATCATCATCATCATCATGAGATACTCACGTAAAATTTTCAAGCTTTTATAAAAGTTTCTTCCATTAATTTCTTAAAATACTAATAGTGGATATGATCAGTAGTTGTCATCTATTTTTCTTAATTTCTTATAAAGTTTTCATAAGGTGTTTTCATATAAGAGCTTTTAGAAATAAGCTGAAAATAGCATTTAGAAAAAATAAGGGTTTGAAGTAGATATATGTTATTGAAGGAAAGCATTTGCAAAAATAAATAAATAAATGGAAAACTAGTTTTTTTTTTTTGGAAATTGGGTTAAAACCGGATTTTGAATAAAAAAAACTGGTTTAGTTCAAATAACTGGTTTTTACAACAAACTGGTTTCAAACCGGTTCTAAACTGGTTCTGAACCATATCCGAACTGGTTGTACTTAAAAACTGGTTTTTGGAGAAGTGGTTTCAAGAACCAAACCAAAACCAAATATTGGTTTTGGTTTTGATCTGGTTTTCAATTTGCACACCCCTAGCTGTAAACATGCAATGGAGAGTGGTGGCTTCCTCAGTGCAACAACTATTGTTCATCTTTGCTGGGTTATAAGTACCTTGCACTAGATATGTATATTATAAACATGTAAATCATCATTGGCGGATATGAGGAAATCACCTAAAATTCCCCCAATTCTAAACCACAAAGATTCACACCCTTTGCAAGATAAGTAATAAGGTCGCAACAATGAGAAGCATGATGATGTGAACATTTGATGAACATTTTTAGGAATTTGTTGCTTTTAAATTACTATTGTTTTTGTTATTTATCATGAGCTGATTTATAGTTTGTAGTTAATGATATTTGTAAATGCTATATATCAGCCACTTTGTTTTAATAAAGGACATTTAGTTTGTAAGTCTAAGTCACACTCTATTTCTTACATTTTACACCGTCTCCTTTGCTAATTTGAAGTGTAGATGATCCAAAAAATTGTATTTTGCAATCTATATTGTAAAACCTAAAATATTAGAAAACTTGATCGTATACTCCTATATTTATATGTTCACTCTTACAAACCATAAAAAATTTCAATTTTACACCTTTGTTATCTGACTTCACCCCTACAAAATATTTCTGGTGCGTAGAAACTTTCAGAATTAAATAAATTATCAGGAAAATTTGGCTAAATTTTTCGGATATCAAAATTGTAAAATCATAATACTTTAAGAAAAGAGTTATGGGAGACAAATG